>NC_079544.1:17270246-19802686 GCF_015846415.1 Triplophysa dalaica | reverse complement strand
TTGAATCTCCAGACAACGCGCAGACATTGTAAGTGTTGGAATTTGCTGTTAAAACATAGCAATGCATGAATCTATGCTATGAGGTTGTGCTTGAGCAGACAAAGTTGTAATGGGGCGTTAAATATAACGGTCGTGCTTGTGTTAGTGTGTAACCACTCGTGTCTGTGCTTTTCCAGACAAATGGATCTATGGCAGAACACTCCCGCGGACCAAGACCAACATGAAGCTTTGAGGAACACATCAAAGCTGTTCGTTGTAAATAACTGTACATAATGTAAATAAAATAGCATAAGAATGAATTTGAGTCTGAATTTTTCTAAGCTTGGATTTTTTATTGATCTGGGCTTTAAAAGCTGCGTTTGTGAACAATATAGATACAGAAAAGTATTTTATCAGCAAACACATCACTTTTCTTTTTATGAATTTATGTGACCCATCTCGAACACTTTACATTGCTCATTAAAGGTTCCTGTAGCTCAGTTTCGTTAGTAGTGCCAAGGTCAGGAATTAGATTCACAGGCAACACAGGTTGATAGAATCTACCTCTACAACGCAACCGGAAGTCACTTTGGATAAAAAGCAAACCAAGAGGCAAACAGATGAGTTAGGACAAATCAATACAAAAAAAGCTGAAAATTAAATGAACATTTCTGAATTAAAGTTATTATGCTAAACGGCTTCGGGGAGCAGCAGCTGTACAGGGCGTTCTCGCCCCATGAAGCATCATCTGTGCCAAGGTATGATGCTCATTGTTCTATTGTGATTAGTAAAAAACAATTGAAGTGAAAGACTTCAACGAGTGCTTCTCTCTGTTCTGTTGGTGATGGTGGCCGGACGAAACAGAGGGTTTGAATCTGTCAGCTTCTTCAACCTCAAAGATGCGACTACTTCTGCGCGGGTCTTGAACGGGCGTATGGTTGCCGGCAGGGCGTTGCGGGTCACTCTGTCTCGTCACAATGAGCGGAAGACACAGCCTGAGAAGCAGGACAGCAGCAGTGAATCACGCCCTGCTGGACGGTTTACGTCTGTTGTTCCTCAAGTGACATGAGCCAACATTACAGATTACTTGAGACTAAAATCCAATAACGATCAAGGTAAATAGCTGAACTTCGCTCTTGTCACCGAAGAGCCTGTAAAATTATTATTATTTATCAGGGGTAAATAAGTTAATGCAACACAATATAATGCTATGAAAAAGCTGAAAATGTAATAAAAATGTGTTGATAAAAGTTAACACATTTTACAAATCTGTAAATCCCTCGTTTTGTGTAGAAATTGAAATTGGCCTAATTCCTTAAACATTGAAAATCGCTTTAAAAACATAAAAGTCTAATAGCTTGTTCCAGTAATAAAAGATCAACAAATTAGACGAATATTAAATGATTATAAATAATAAATGAATCATATGGTTATGTTGTGGGGAATGCGCAGCTTGGGAGAAAGCGTTCATTCATTGAGCCTACGTCACTGCGTTTTGGTTCCGCTGCTCGTTTTTATTTTTAATAGTTTTGGCCAGCTGCGTCTTTTTTTCTTTATTTGATCGTTTTTACTGTACGATGTTTTATTTTAGTATTGTGGTATTTGGTCACGCGTAAAAAAAAAAAAACATTTATGTCAAAAGAATCTTCCTTTTTATCGGACTCCGCACAAAGCAACGCCACTATCCGGCGATGTATTAGTTTGTAAATAATTTCTTACTCGAGCTATTTCTCAATTGGATTATTTTTAATCAACGCGATTGGTATTAAAAAATAAATCGATTTTGTCTCATTACAAAACGACGTATGACGTATCACGTGCGTATCACGCGAAACGTCGGTCACTAGGCAACGACCGCGTGGTTTACGTTCTACAAAAAACAAACAAACATTCATTTGACGAGCCGCTGGATGAGACGGAGCGATCCTCAGATTTGCCTTGACATTTCTCGACTTTTCTTGAACAATTCATTTCGTTAACGCATTCATTTAACAATACATATTCATCTGAATTACTGACTGTCCTATTCTTGTCTTGTTTTAACATTTCTTGTGAGTTGGTTATGTTTGCAGGTCAGATGACATCGTTCGTCGGAGGAAGCCATTGCGCGGCTGGCGTACCGAGGGATCAGATCGCCTCGTTGTTCGTGGGGGACCTTCATCCAGAAGTGTCCGAGTTCATCCTCCATCATACGTTCAGCCCGTTCGGTCCGATCCGGTCCGTGCGGGTCTGCAGAGACAGGGTGACTCGGCGATCCCTGCGGTATGGTTATGTTAACTTTGTTAACCTCGCCAGTGGTAAGTTCTCTCTCCATTCTTCGCCTTGACATCTTGGTAATAAACATTTTGAATTGAAATTTACAGCCTCGTGTATTTTTCTCCACGATGTTGTTTCCTGTAAATCATCTTTAAATTAAGCTATATGAAGTGTGCCGTATAAATAAACTTGCAAGGTCTTGTCTCTTATCAACTCTGTCTTTCAGCCGAGAGTGCCATGGACAACCTGATGTGCCAGGATCTTCTGGGCAGACCCATGCGGATCATGTTCTCCCAGCGTGATTCCACTCTGAGGACGACTGGGGTCGGGAACATCTTCGTCAAGGGTCTGGCCAGCAGCATCGATGGTGCCCGCCTTCATGACAGCTTCTCAGTTTTTGGGAAGATCCTGTCCTGCAAGGTAATATCTGCGGTTTGATTGTTTTCTTATATAAGGTAGATCATGCGTTGATGTCTGAATTCATCTGGGCGGTCAAGGTGGTCTGCGATGCAAACGGATCCAAAGGTTATGGATTCGTCCACTTTGCCACCTTTGAAGCGGCAGAGAAGGCCATCAAAGCGCTTGATGGCATGTTGTTGGACGACCAGCTAGTGTAAGTGGATCTCAGTTGTACTTCTTGTACTTTGTCTTGTCTAATCGTAGAGAGCCGAGCTCATTCGGTTTGGCTTTTAAAGGTCCATCTGCCACTTTAAAACCTTTGAAGAGCGTCGTGTTGAGCCGCAGGTCATGGCTAAGGACAACGAGAGGCACTACCCGGTATTCAAACCCTCTGATCACTTAACAGATCTTTAGTGGATGTTGAAGTGTTCTTGTCTAACTGACGGGATCTTGTCTGTTCGACAGGGGGTGAGTCTGTACGTGTGCAATCTGCCCTATAGCTTCAGTGAGCAGCAGCTGTACAGAGCTTTCTCACCCTTTGGAAGCATAACCAGTGCCAAGGTATGATGCGCATTGTTTTACTGTGGTTAGTAAATAGTGAAAGACTTCAACGAGTGCTTCTCTCTGTGCAGTTGATGATGGAGGCCGGACGCAGCCGAGGGTTTGGATTTGTCAGCTTCTCCACCCTCGAAGATGCGACCACGGCTGCGTCGGTCATGAACGGGCGCGTGGTTGCCGGCAGGGCGTTGCGGGTCACTATGTCTCGTCACAATGAGCAGAAGACCCAGACCGAGAAGCAGGACAGCAGCAAGGAATCACGCCCTGCTGGACGGTTTACGTCTGCTGTATCTCAAGTGAGATGAGCCACTAATACAGGTTACTCGAGATTGAAAGCCAATAGCAATTCATGTAATTAGCTGAACTTCGTTTTATGCATGTGACAGGTTCAAAAACGCCTTGACGTTCACCCTGGAAACCAGCTGGCGCTCCATCCCATCAGTCGACGGACAGCAGCGTGCGTCCTCGCTCGGAGTCAGTGGCCTCTTTATATCTTTCTCATTCTGTTATTGATGCTCCGTCAGCCCTTCATATTCACGTTATTGTTCGCTCCCGTATATTTATAGAGGATGTACATCTTTACCTGTCTGCAGGTGAGAGTCTCCGCCCGCCGATGCCTGTCGTCCTGTGGGATGATGTTAATACCCAGCCTCCGCGCCTGCTGGTCTCTCAGGTGCTCCTGGAATACTGGGTCAGGGCTCATCTATCTTGCATGTGATCTCACTTCGACCGCTTCGAGATGACAGAATACAAGTCAGGAATAGTATTCAAGTAATAGAGTGATGTATGTTGGTGCGTGCAGGCAAGCCAAGCAGAGTTGGATGTGTTGCGTCCTATGCGACTGCTCGCCCTGCCTGCACCCAGTGATGATACTGAAGTTATCACACGCTGTGAGTAGCGTCACGTTTTGTTAATCAGACGTTCGTGATGTTCCTCTTGGATGATAACTTTGGATTTAATATATCTAAGACAAACCAACACTCTTGGAGAGCTTTAATCGCTTCATACTACTGTCTTTTCTCTTGTTTCCCGCAGTATCTCAGATTGGTAAAATTCTGCCTGATGGTGCAACAGCTCCTGTCAAAACACAAGCTCAACAGGTAGAAATCTCTTTTTGAAACTTTGGATCATTCAAAGTGTGAGTTGAATTAACCAATCCCCTACACATCTTTCTCTCTACTGTAACAGCTGGGTGAGTCTTCACATCGGTCACCATCCACGTGGGGGCGCCGGTTCTGGATGACATTAAACAGATGTTCGGAGTCCAGAAGCCTGAGCTGCCCCACCAGCTGGAGCATCATGAATCTCCAGACAACGCGCAGACATTGTAAGTGTTGGAATTCTGCTGTTAAAACATAGCAATGCATGAATCTATGCTATGTGGTTGTGCTTGAGCAGACAAAGTTGTAATGGGGCGTTAAATATAACGGTCGTGCTTGTGTTAGTGTGTAACCACTCGTGTCTGTGCTTTTCCAGACAAATGGATCTATGGCAGAACACTCCCGCGGACCAAGACCAACATGAAGCTTTGAGGAACACATCAAAGCTGTTCGTTGTAAATAACTGTACATAATGTAAATAAAATAGCATAAGAATGAATTTGAGTCTGAATTTTTCTAAGCTTGGATTTTTTATTGATCTGGGCTTTAAAAGCTGCGTTTGTGAACAATATAGATACAGAAAAGTATTTTATCAGCAAACACATCACTTTTCTTTTTATGAATTTATGTGACCCATCTCGAACACTTTACATTGCTCATTAAAGGTTCCTGTAGCTCAGTTTCGTTAGTAGTGCCAAGGTCAGGAATTAGATTCACAGGCAACACAGGTTGATAGAATCTACCTCTACAACGCAACCGGAAGTCACTTTGGATAAAAAGCAAACCAAGAGGCAAACAGATGAGTTAGGACAAATCAATACAAAAAAAGCTGAAAATTAAATGAACATTTCTGAATTAAAGTTATTATGCTAAACGGCTTCGGGGAGCAGCAGCTGTACAGGGCGTTCTCGCCCCATGAAGCATCATCTGTGCCAAGGTATGATGCTCATTGTTCTATTGTGATTAGTAAAAAACAATTGGAAGTGAAAGACTTCAACGAGTGCTTCTCTCTGTTCTGTTGGTGATGGTGGCCGGACGAAACAGAGGGTTTGAATCTGTCAGCTTCTTCAACCTCAAAGATGCGACTACTTCTGCGCGGGTCTTGAACGGGCGTATGGTTGCCGGCAGGGCGTTGCGGGTCACTCTGTCTCGTCACAATGAGCGGAAGACACAGCCTGAGAAGCAGGACAGCAGCAGTGAATCACGCCCTGCTGGACGGTTTACGTCTGTTGTTCCTCAAGTGACATGAGCCAACATTACAGATTACTTGAGACTAAAATCCAATAACGATCAAGGTAAATAGCTGAACTTCGCTCTTGTCACCGAAGAGCCTGTAAAATTATTATTATTTATCAGGGGTAAATAAGTTAATGCAACACAATATAATGCTATGAAAAAGCTGAAAATGTAATAAAAATGTGTTGATAAAAGTTAACACATTTTACAAATCTGTAAATCCCTCGTTTTGTGTAGAAATTGAAATTGGCCTAATTCCTTAAACATTGAAAATCGCTTTAAAAACATAAAAGTCTAATAGCTTGTTCCAGTAATAAAAGATCAACAAATTAGACGAATATTAAATGATTATAAATAATAAATGAATCATATGGTTATGTTGTGGGGAATGCGCAGCTTGGGAGAAAGCGTTCATTCATTGAGCCTACGTCACTGCGTTTTGGTTCCGCTGCTCGTTTTTATTTTTAATAGTTTTGGCCAGCTGCGTCTTTTTTTCTTTATTTGATCGTTTTTACTGTACGATGTTTTATTTTAGTATTGTGGTATTTGGTCACGCGTAAAAAAAAAAAAACATTTATGTCAAAAGAATCTTCCTTTTTATCGGACTCCGCACAAAGCAACGCCACTATCCGGCGATGTATTAGTTTGTAAATAATTTCTTACTCGAGCTATTTCTCAATTGGATTATTTTTAATCAACGCGATTGGTATTAAAAAATAAATCGATTTTGTCTCATTACAAAACGACGTATGACGTATCACGTGCGTATCACGCGAAACGTCGGTCACTAGGCAACGACCGCGTGGTTTACGTTCTACAAAAAACAAACAAACATTCATTTGACGAGCCGCTGGATGAGACGGAGCGATCCTCAGATTTGCCTTGACATTTCTCGACTTTTCTTGAACAATTCATTTCGTTAACGCATTCATTTAACAATACATATTCATCTGAATTACTGACTGTCCTATTCTTGTCTTGTTTTAACATTTCTTGTGAGTTGGTTATGTTTGCAGGTCAGATGACATCGTTCGTCGGAGGAAGCCATTGCGCGGCTGGCGTACCGAGGGATCAGATCGCCTCGTTGTTCGTGGGGGACCTTCATCCAGAAGTGTCCGAGTTCATCCTCCATCATACGTTCAGCCCGTTCGGTCCGATCCGGTCCGTGCGGGTCTGCAGAGACAGGGTGACTCGGCGATCCCTGCGGTATGGTTATGTTAACTTTGTTAACCTCGCCAGTGGTAAGTTCTCTCTCCATTCTTCGCCTTGACATCTTGGTAATAAACATTTTGAATTGAAATTTACAGCCTCGTGTATTTTTCTCCACGATGTTGTTTCCTGTAAATCATCTTTAAATTAAGCTATATGAAGTGTGCCGTATAAATAAACTTGCAAGGTCTTGTCTCTTATCAACTCTGTCTTTCAGCCGAGAGTGCCATGGACAACCTGATGTGCCAGGATCTTCTGGGCAGACCCATGCGGATCATGTTCTCCCAGCGTGATTCCACTCTGAGGACGACTGGGGTCGGGAACATCTTCGTCAAGGGTCTGGCCAGCAGCATCGATGGTGCCCGCCTTCATGACAGCTTCTCAGTTTTTGGGAAGATCCTGTCCTGCAAGGTAATATCTGCGGTTTGATTGTTTTCTTATATAAGGTAGATCATGCGTTGATGTCTGAATTCATCTGGGCGGTCAAGGTGGTCTGCGATGCAAACGGATCCAAAGGTTATGGATTCGTCCACTTTGCCACCTTTGAAGCGGCAGAGAAGGCCATCAAAGCGCTTGATGGCATGTTGTTGGACGACCAGCTAGTGTAAGTGGATCTCAGTTGTACTTCTTGTACTTTGTCTTGTCTAATCGTAGAGAGCCGAGCTCATTCGGTTTGGCTTTTAAAGGTCCATCTGCCACTTTAAAACCTTTGAAGAGCGTCGTGTTGAGCCGCAGGTCATGGCTAAGGACAACGAGAGGCACTACCCGGTATTCAAACCCTCTGATCACTTAACAGATCTTTAGTGGATGTTGAAGTGTTCTTGTCTAACTGACGGGATCTTGTCTGTTCGACAGGGGGTGAGTCTGTACGTGTGCAATCTGCCCTATAGCTTCAGTGAGCAGCAGCTGTACAGAGCTTTCTCACCCTTTGGAAGCATAACCAGTGCCAAGGTATGATGCGCATTGTTTTACTGTGGTTAGTAAATAGTGAAAGACTTCAACGAGTGCTTCTCTCTGTGCAGTTGATGATGGAGGCCGGACGCAGCCGAGGGTTTGGATTTGTCAGCTTCTCCACCCTCGAAGATGCGACCACGGCTGCGTCGGTCATGAACGGGCGCGTGGTTGCCGGCAGGGCGTTGCGGGTCACTATGTCTCGTCACAATGAGCAGAAGACCCAACCGAGAAGCAGGACAGCAGCAAGGAATCACGCCCTGCTGGACGGTTTACGTCTGCTGTATCTCAAGTGAGATGAGCCACTAATACAGGTTACTCGAGATTGAAAGCCAATAGCAATTCATGTAATTAGCTGAACTTCGTTTTATGCATGTGACAGGTTCAAAAACGCCTTGACGTTCACCCTGGAAACCAGCTGGCGCTCCATCCCATCAGTCGACGGACAGCAGCGTGCGTCCTCGCTCGGAGTCAGTGGCCTCTTTATATCTTTCTCATTCTGTTATTGATGCTCCGTCAGCCCTTCATATTCACGTTATTGTTCGCTCCCGTATATTTATAGAGGATGTACATCTTTACCTGTCTGCAGGTGAGAGTCTCCGCCCGCCGATGCCTGTCGTCCTGTGGGATGATGTTAATACCCAGCCTCCGCGCCTGCTGGTCTCTCAGGTGCTCCTGGAATACTGGGTCAGGGCTCATCTATCTTGCATGTGATCTCACTTCGACCGCTTCGAGATGACAGAATACAAGTCAGGAATAGTATTCAAGTAATAGAGTGATGTATGTTGGTGCGTGCAGGCAAGCCAAGCAGAGTTGGATGTGTTGCGTCCTATGCGACTGCTCGCCCTGCCTGCACCCAGTGATGATACTGAAGTTATCACACGCTGTGAGTAGCGTCACGTTTTGTTAATCAGACGTTCGTGATGTTCCTCTTGGATGATAACTTTGGATTTAATATATCTAAGACAAACCAACACTCTTGGAGAGCTTTAATCGCTTCATACTACTGTCTTTTCTCTTGTTTCCCGCAGTATCTCAGATTGGTAAAATTCTGCCTGATGGTGCAACAGCTCCTGTCAAAACACAAGCTCAACAGGTAGAAATCTCTTTTTGAAACTTTGGATCATTCAAAGTGTGAGTTGAATTAACCAATCCCCTACACATCTTTCTCTCTACTGTAACAGCTGGGTGAGTCTTCACATCGGTCACCATCCACGTGGGGGCGCCGGTTCTGGATGACATTAAACAGATGTTCGGAGTCCAGAAGCCTGAGCTGCCCCACCAGCTGGAGCATCATGAATCTCCAGACAACGCGCAGACATTGTAAGTGTTGGAATTCTGCTGTTAAAACATAGCAATGCATGAATCTATGCTATGTGGTTGTGCTTGAGCAGACAAAGTTGTAATGGGGCGTTAAATATAACGGTCGTGCTTGTGTTAGTGTGTAACCACTCGTGTCTGTGCTTTTCCAGACAAATGGATCTATGGCAGAACACTCCCGCGGACCAAGACCAACATGAAGCTTTGAGGAACACATCAAAGCTGTTCGTTGTAAATAACTGTACATAATGTAAATAAAATAGCATAAGAATGAATTTGAGTCTGAATTTTTCTAAGCTTGGATTTTTTATTGATCTGGGCTTTAAAAGCTGCGTTTGTGAACAATATAGATACAGAAAAGTATTTTATCAGCAAACACATCGCTTTTCTTTTTATGAATTTATGTGACCCATCTCGAACACTTTACATTGCTCATTAAAGGTTCCTGTAGCTCAGTTTCGTTAGTAGTGCCAAGGTCAGGAATTAGATTCACAGGCAACACAGGTTGATAGAATCTACCTCTACAACGCAACCGGAAGTCACTTTGGATAAAAAGCAAACCAAGAGGCAAACAGATGAGTTAGGACAAATCAATACAAAAAAAGCTGAAAATTAAATGAACATTTCTGAATTAAAGTTATTATGCTAAACGGCTTCGGGGAGCAGCAGCTGTACAGGGCGTTCTCGCCCCATGAAGCATCATCTGTGCCAAGGTATGATGCTCATTGTTCTATTGTGATTAGTAAAAAACAATTGGAAGTGAAAGACTTCAACGAGTGCTTCTCTCTGTTCTGTTGGTGATGGTGGCCGGACGAAACAGAGGGTTTGAATCTGTCAGCTTCTTCAACCTCAAAGATGCGACTACTTCTGCGCGGGTCTTGAACGGGCGTATGGTTGCCGGCAGGGCGTTGCGGGTCACTCTGTCTCGTCACAATGAGCGGAAGACACAGCCTGAGAAGCAGGACAGCAGCAGTGAATCACGCCCTGCTGGACGGTTTACGTCTGTTGTTCCTCAAGTGACATGAGCCAACATTACAGATTACTTGAGACTAAAATCCAATAACGATCAAGGTAAATAGCTGAACTTCGCTCTTGTCACCGAAGAGCCTGTAAAATTATTATTATTTATCAGGGGTAAATAAGTTAATGCAACAAAATAATGCTATGAAAAAGCTGAAAATGTAATAAAAATGTGTTGATAAAAGTTAACACATTTTACAAATCTGTAAATCCCTCGTTTTGTGTAGAAATTGAAATTGGCCTAATTCCTTAAACATTGAAAATCGCTTTAAAAACATAAAAGTCTAATAGCTTGTTCCAGTAATAAAAGATCAACAAATTAGACGAATATTAAATGATTATAAATAATAAATGAATCATATGGTTATGTTGTGGGGAATGCGCAGCTTGGGAGAAAGCGTTCATTCATTGAGCCTACGTCACTGCGTTTTGGTTCCGCTGCTCGTTTTTATTTTTAATAGTTTTGGCCAGCTGCGTCTTTTTTTCTTTATTTGATCGTTTTTACTGTACGATGTTTTATTTTAGTATTGTGGTATTTGGTCACGCGTAAAAAAAAAAAAAACATTTATGTCAAAAGAATCTTCCTTTTTATCGGACTCCGCACAAAGCAACGCCACTATCCGGCGATGTATTAGTTTGTAAATAATTTCTTACTCGAGCTATTTCTCAATTGGATTATTTTTAATCAACGCGATTGGTATTAAAAAATAAATCGATTTTGTCTCATTACAAAACGACGTATGACGTATCACGTGCGTATCACGCGAAACGTCGGTCACTTGGCAACGACCGCGTGGTTTACGTTCTACAAAACGTCTCCGGTTACTTTCGTAACCTCGGTTCCCTGAGAAGCGGGAACGAGACATTGCGGAGACCGCATATGAAACTCCTCCTCTTTTTCACTTTTCCTGAAATCTTATAGGATAACGCCAGTAAAAAAACTGGCCAATTGTCGCAAGAATGCAACCGTATGCAAATACTGACGAATCCAGACAGTATAAATACAGTGCATGTGACGACAATCCTCAGAATCTACGAGAGAACGCCTGCACGGTGATAAGCGGCGAACACGGCGTTCTCCGCAATGTCTCGTTCCCGCTTCTCAGGGAACCGAGGTTACGAAAGTAACCGGAGACGTTCCCTTTCGAGAGCGGTCACTTCGACATTGCGGAGACCGCATATGGAACGGTAGTACAATCCCGCCGTGAGAGCTTGCAAAATCAGCCAGAAAAACTGGGTTAAAACACACAAGCATGGGAAGCATACTATTTTAACCATTCACGAGGTCGCTAAGCGTCAACAGCTGATTGGCTTAAATCGGCCAATAAACTGCTAAATCACTGAACCGGCCAATGAACTGCTATATCGGGCTCCTGCCAAATTTGCATATCCAAACCCAACCAATGCAGCGGGCTGCGCTGAAACAGGGCAGACACCACAACAGTAAGAGCCAGCACGGTATCCCGGGCGGATATAACAGAGATATAAAAGTACACCAAGCACAGCATAAACAGCAACGCGGCAACCACTGTGTAGCATAAGCGATTATAAAGTAGAAGATAAAGAGTCATCAGCACTCACCGAGAGGACTTGAGACGACAAAGAGGACACGTCCAATCTGTAGAACCTGGCGAAAGTGTTCTGCGAAGACCAGCCAGCCGCACAGCATATGTCCTGAATAGATGTGCCCCTAGACCAAGCCCACGAAGAGGCGATAGCCCTAGTCGAATGAGCTCTGATACCGAATGGGCAGTTCTGTCCCTGACTCTCATACGCTAAGGTAATAGCGTCCACCACCCAGTGAGAGAGCCTCTGCTTTGATACAGCCCGACCTTTAGTTCCCCCACCATAGCAGACGAAGAGCTGTTCAGACTGCCGAAAACCGGCCGTGCGATCAATGTAAGCCCGCAAAACCCTTACCGGGCAGACCGCTCTCGGAGCGTTTGCATTCTGCGAGTCTGACGACTCGGAAAACAAAGCGGGCAAAGAAATGACCTGTGCTCTAAATGGGGTAGACATAGACTTTGGCACATAACCCGATTTCGGCCGGAGAGTGACATTGCAGTCGCCGGTTCCAAAACGAATGAAATCAGCGCCGACTGAGAGCGCTTGTAAATCCCCTATGCGCTTAGCCGAAGCAAGGGCAAGAAGGAGAACGGTTTTTAGAGTGAGCTCTCTTAGGGAAGCCGCGTCCAGAGGCTCGAATGGGGGAAAGGAGAGAGCCTTCAACACCAGCGCTAAGTCCCAAGGCGGCACCGAAGGGGATCGCGGTGGAAAAAGTCTCCTCGCTCCTCTGAGGAATCTGACTACCAGCATGTGCCTTCCAATGGATTGCCCATCAACCGGGGAACGAAACGAGGCGATAGCAGCCACATAAACCTTCAGTGTTGACGGGAGTCCGCCGCTGTCCAGCCTGTGCTGCAGGAAGCATAAAATATCAGACACGGGGCAGGACATCGGGTCGATATTGTTACTACTGCACCATTTAACAAACACCCCCCATTTGAGAGCGTATAAACGCCTGGTGGAAGGCGCTCGACACTCCGAAATAGTGTCAAGTACACGCTGAGGAAGTGCATTTAAAACCCCCGAAGAGGCCAGGCATGAAGACTCCACAGCTGCGGGCTGGGGTGAAATATCGTGCCGTTCGCTTGGGACAACAGGTCTCTCCTGAGGGGAATCCGCCACGGCGGTGCCGTTAACAATTCGCTTAGGTCCGGAAACCACGGTTGATTCGGCCAAAACGGAGCGACGAGGATCACCGTCGCCGTCTCCTCTCTGATTTTGCACAGCACCAGGGGCAAAATCTTCACCGGAGGAAACGCGTAAAGCCGAACGTTCGGCCATCGCACCGTCAGAGCGTCGTTCCCCATGGGGGAATGGGTCAGCGAGAAATACAGCGGGCAGTGCGCGTTCTCGCTCGTCGCGAATAAATCCACTTCCGCCGTCCCAAAGCGCTCCCAAATTGACCGCACTGAGTCTGGATGAAGCCTCCATTCTCCGTGCGGAAGACCCTCCCTCGAAAGCATGTCCGCTCCGCAGTTCAGACGACCGGGGATATGCGCTGCCCTGACAGAGAGTAGATGCCGATCTGCCCACAGTAGGAGACTCGCAGCCTGTTTGAAAAGAGTTCCTGAGCGGACTCCTCCCTGGCGATTTATGTACGAAACCACGGACATGTTGTCGGTGCGAATCAGGACATGTTTCTTCTCCAGTCTTGACTGGAAAGTATGGAGAGCTAGAGACACCGCCATCAGCTCCAAGCAATTTATATGCCATTTTCTCTGTGACTGTGTCCAAAGGCCGGATGCCGGCATGCCCTCGCACACTGCACCCCATCCCGAGGACGACGCATCCGTCGTAACGACTATGCGTCTCGTAACCAGCCCCAGGGGAACTCCCCGACTGAACATGCTTGGGTCGCGCCATGGGCTCAGGGCACTGAGGCAACTGAGTGTAACCGGGACTCGCACTCGACCCGAGGACCATGCTCTCCATGGAACCCGAGCCTTCAGCCAAAACTGTAGCGGTCGCATGTGCAGAAGACCCAGGTGGCAGACCGCCGAGGCTGACGCCATGAGACCCAAAAGCCTCTGAAACTCCCTCAGTGGAACAGACCGACCCGGCCTGAGCAGATGTAGAGCTGAAGAGATGGACTCCGTCCGCTCTTGAGAGAGGCGAGCGCGCATCTCCACTGAGTCGAAACATACCCCCAGATACGTTATTGACTGACTCGGAGTGAGCTTGCTTTTCTGCATGTTCACGCGTAGCCCCAGGGATGTCAAGTGACGAAGCAGCATTTGCGTATGACCGGATAGCGCCTCCCGTGAGTGGGCTAAAATTAACCAGTCGTCCAGATAATTCAGAATGCGCATACCGCTCGCTCTGAGAGGGGAAAGCGCCGCGTCCACGCACTTCGAGAATGTGCGCGGTGCTAATGCCAGTCCGAACGGGAGTACGGCAAATTGGTACGCTGAACCCGCGAAAGCGAATCGCAGAAACTTTCGGTGGCGCTTGGCTATCTGAACATGAAAGTACGCATCCTTCAGATCCACGGATGCAAACCAGTCCCCGGGACGCACTTGTGCCAGGATCTGTTTTAGAGTTGTCATTCTGAACGCTCGCTTGTGAAGGGCTCGGTTGACGGGTCTCAAGTCCAGAATCGGACGCAGACCACCATCTCTCTTGGGCACTACAAAGTACCGGCTGTAAAACCCGCTTTCTCGCTCGTTCGGAGGGACACGCTCGATCGCTCCTTTCGCGAGCAGGCTGCCGATTTCCTGCCTCAACACAGGCGCATTTTGCGCTGACGTAAGCGACGGAACCACACCGCTGAAGCGGGGAGGTCTTCGTCTGAACTGCAGGGTGTACCCGTGTTCTATCACATTTAGTAGCCAATGAGAAATGTCCGGAATGGCCTTCCACGCGTCCAGAAACAGACATAATGGCCGAATCTCTTCGGGCGTTACCGTCAGCGGACCGTTTAGGGAAGCACGCTGGTGCAGCGAGGCTAATTGCACTGGCGGGGAAATAGCCCGTGCGTGAGACTCCAGCCGTCTCTCGCCCACGGGAAAGACCGTGGACGAGGGAAGGCTGGTTATAGTCGGGATTAACTGCGGCTTCGCGCTGCACCGTGGCAGGGCAAGGAACGCAGCATTGGTCGTGTGAGGGGGAAAGAGCTCTTTTTGTGAACAGGTATGTGTTTTTATTGCATTTACACAGACATTTACAACATTGCAATGTTCGCCCGCAACCGCGGGGGAAAACTGATGCAAACAGCGGCGTTTGGGGGCCACCGGAACGCTCACAAACTCTCTCCTCCTCTTTATAGGTCCGTCAGGATGACGGCTTGGCAGACGATGACGCTCCGCCGTCGTGGCGCGGCGGTCCTCTCTGCGGTCCTCCCTTCGGCCCGTACCTCTTCTTAGGCGGGCCCGACCATTGTTTAGGCCGTGCATCCGGCTCACGACCTCGAGAAGCCTGGGCGGAAGCAGCGTGCTGTTTGGTCGGCCTCTGCGCGGAGTGCGACGCGGATGAAGAACGGGCTCTAGGAGACGGTTGATAAGAGCGTCGCGGGAGCACGTGACTCATGGCCTTGGCGCGCTTTTGCGTCTCCCCGAAGCGCTCCACCACCGACTCCACGACGTCACCAAAGAGGCCGGAGGGAGTGATCGGGGCGTTGAGGAGAGACTTACGGTCAGCGTCTTTCAGGTCCGCCAACGTAAGCCAGAGATGACGGTGTAGGACGACCATGAACCCCATGGATCGGCCGATAGCTTGTGCGGTCCGCTTCGTTGCCATCAGAGCGAAGTCGGTCGCTGCCCTCAGATCCCTCGTGGCGTCCGCCTCCAGGCTGCCGCTATCCAGCGACTGAAGGATCTTAGCCTGGAACACCTGCAGCACCGCCATTGCGTGCAAAGCGGAAGCGGCTTCTCCGGCGGATGCGTAAGCCTTACCGGCGAGATGAGCGGTAAACCTGCACGGCTTCGACGGCAGGCCTGGGTCCGAGCCCAGCGAGGTGGTAGAAGGGCACAAATGAGCGGCGAGGGTCTCCTCGACGGGTGGCATGCGCACGTAACCGTGGGCCTCCGCTCCGACCACGTGGGCGAACATGGATTGCGTAGCGGCGTGAACGCGCGCCGACTGAGGAGCAGACCACGATTTCACCACGTGCTCGTGGACATCTGGAAAGAATGGCGCACTCCTCTTTGATGTGGCCTGACGGCGGCCCGCCTGAAGGTACCACGAGTCGAGCTTACTTTTTGCCGGCTCCTCAGGTGAACTCCAGGTGATGTCGAGCTCGCTGACGGCCTTCTCGAGGACCCTCATGAACTCCTCGTGGAGGTCCGGGGTGCTCTCTAGGTCGGGGCGATCCCGCTCCGACCCTGCCCAGTCCTTGTCTGAAGCCGAGATGGACATGGAGTCGTCGTCCTCCTCAGCGCCGAAGGAAACGGCGCCCAAGACGGAAGGCGGGGGACGAAGACTCTCGTCGGCGTAGAGGACTGGGGAATGGGGTGACGGCAGAGGACAGCGGCCCGGAGCCGTGTCGTCGCCGCTCCCCCTTGGAGCGGGTAGACTCACCAGCGACTCGTTGGTGGCAGTGAGCCTTGACCCTATATTTCCACGAGCGATGTTCCTGCGAGTTCTCAAGACACGCGCCGGCAGGTCCGCACAGTGCGCGCAATCGGACTCGCAGAATGCAGCCTCCGCATGAGCCAGGCCCAGGCAGGCAATGCAGTGCTCGTGCGTATCCTGCGGGTCAATGGGACCCGCGCAAAGACGACAGTATGAAGCCATCGGATGCGGTGAAAAATATCCAGTTGCGTCTTCAACGATGGCAGCGTGAAAAAGAAGATTCTGAGGATTGTCGTCACATGCACTGTATTTATACTGTCTGGATTCGTCAGTATTTGCATACGGTTGCATTCTTGCGACAATTGGCCAGTTTTTTTACTGGCGTTATCCTATAAGATTTCAGGAAAAGTGAAAAAGAGGAGGAGTTTCATATGCGGTCTCCGCAATGTCGAAGTGACCGCTCTCGAAAGGGAACAACAAACATTCGTTTGACGAGCCGCTGGATGAGACGGAGCGATCTTCAGATTTGCCTTTACATTTCTTGACTTTTATTGAACAATTCATTTCGTTAATTCATTCGTTTAACAATACATTTTCATCTGAATTACTGACTGTGCTGTTTTTTTGTCTTGTATTAACATTTCTTGTGAGTTGGCTATTTTTACAGGTCAGATGACATCGTTCGTCGGAGGAGGCTATCGTGCGGCTGGCGTACCGAGGGACCAGATCGCCTCGTTGTTCGTGGGGGACCTTCATCCAGAAGTGTCCGAGTTCATCCTCCATCAGACGTTCAGCCCGTTCGGTCCGATCCAGTCCGTCCGGGTCTGCAGAGACAGGGTGACTCGGCGATCCCTGCGGTATGGTTATGTTAACTTTGTTAACCTCGCCAATGGTAAGTCTCTCTCCATTCTTCACCTTGACATCTTGGTAAACACATTTTGAATTGAAATTTACAGCCTCGTGTATTTTCCTCCTCGAAGTTGTTTCCTGTAAATCGTCTTTAAATTAAGCTCCATGACGTGTGCCGTATAAATAAACTTGCAATGTCTTGTCTCTTATCAACTCTGTCTTTCAGCCGAGAGTGCCATGGACAACCTGATGTGCCAGGATCTTCTGGGCAGACCCATGCGGATCATGTTCTCCCAGCGGGATTCCACTCTGAGGACGACTGGGGTCGGGAACATCTTCGTCAAGGGTCTGGCCAGCAGCATCGCTGGTGCCCCCGCCTTCATGACAGCTTCTCGCTTTTTGGGAAGATCCTGTCCTGCAAGGTAATATCTGCAGTTTGATTGTTTCTTATATAAGGCAGATCATGCGTTGACCTCTGAATTCATCCCCGTGGTCAAGGTGGTCTGCGATGCGAACGGATCCAAAGGCTACGGATTCGTCCACTTTGCCACCCTAGAAGCGGCAGAGAAGGCCATCAAAGCGCTTGATGGCATGCTGTTGGACGACCAGCTAGTGTAAGTGGACCTCAGTTGTGCTTCTTGTACTTTGTCGTGTCTAATCGTTAGAGAGCCGAGCTCATTCGGTTTTCTCTCTTAAAGGTCCATTGGCCACTTTAAGACCTTTGAAGAGCGTCGCTGTTGAGCCGCAGGTCATGGCTCAGGACAACGAGCGGCGCTACCCGGTATCCCAAACCCTCTGATCACTTAAAATCTTTAGTGAATGTTGAAGTGTTCTTGTGTCACCGACTGGATCTTGTCTGTTCGACAGGGGGTGAGTCTGTACGTGCGTAATCTGCCCTATAGCTTCAGTGAGCAGCAGCTGCACAGAGCGTTCTCACCCTTCGGAAGCATCATCAGTGCCAAGGTATGATGCGCATTGTTTTATGTGATTAGTGATAACAATCGAAGTGAAAGACTTCAACGAGTGCTTCACTCTGTGCAGTTGATGATGGAGGCCGGACGCAGCCGAGGGTTTGGATTTGTCAGCTTCTCCACCCTCGAAGATGCGACCACGGCTGCGTCGGTCATGAACGGGCGTGTGGTTGCCGGCAGGGCGTTGCGGGTCACTCTGTCTCGTCACAACGAGCAGAAGACCCAGACGAGAAGCAGGGCAAGCAGCAGTGAATCACTTCCTGCTGGACGGTTTACGTCTGCTCTTCCTCGAGTGAGATGAGCCACTATTACAGGTTACTCGAGATTTCAAGCCAATAACAATTCACGTAATTAGCTGAACTTCGTTTTATGCATGTGACAGGTCGAAAAGCGCCCTGACGTCCAACCTGAAAACAGACGGCGCTTCAGGACGTCAGTCGACAGACAGCGGCGTGCGTCCTCGCTCAGAGTCAGTGGCCTCTTTATGTCTTTCACATTCTGTAAATGATGCTTCGTCAGCCCTTCCTATTCACGTTACTGTTCGCTCCCACGATTTATGGAGGATTACATCTTTACCTGTTACAGGTGAGAGTCTCCGCCCACCCATGACCTGTCGTCCTGTGGGATGGCGTGTTACTACTCGGCCCCCGCGCCTGCTGGTCTCTCAGGTGCTCCTGGAATACTGGGTCAGGGCTCATCTATCTTGCATGTGATCTCACTTCGACCGCTTCGAGATGACAGAATACAAGTCAGGAATAGTATTCAAGTAATAGAGTGATGTATGTTGGTGCGTGCAGGCAAGCCAAGCAGAGTTGGATGTGTTGCG
Organism: Triplophysa dalaica; assembly: GCF_015846415.1. Classification (NCBI taxonomy): domain Eukaryota; kingdom Metazoa; phylum Chordata; class Actinopteri; order Cypriniformes; family Nemacheilidae; genus Triplophysa; species Triplophysa dalaica. The sequence goes on along the minus strand of NC_079544.1, from coordinate 19,783,937 downwards.
TCCTATGCGACTGCTCGCCCTGCCTGCACCCAGTGATGATACTGAAGTCTTCACACTCGTGAGTAGCTTCACGTTTTGTGAATCAGGACGTCGTCATGCTCCTCTTGCATGATCACTTTTAGATTGAATATATCTCAGACAAACCAACACTCATGGAGAGCTTTAATCGCTTCATACTACTGTCTTTTCTCTTGTTTCCCGCAGTGTCTCAGATTCCTAAAAGTCTGCCTGACGGTGCAAGCCTCCAGTCAAACGCAAGCTCAACAGGTAGAAATTCTTTTTGGAAAACTTTGGATCGTTCAAAGTTTGAGTTGAATTAACCAATCGCCTACACATCTTTCTCTCTACGTAACAGCTGGTTGGCTCTTCACATAGGTCACCATCCACGTGGGGACGCCGGTTCTGGATGACATTAAACAGATGTTCGGAGTCCAGAAGCCTGAGCTGCCCCACCAGCTGGAGCATCATGAATCTCCAGACAACGCGCAGACATTGTAAGTGTTGGAATTCTGCTGTTAAAACATAGCAATGCATGAATCTATGCTATGAGGTTGTGCTTGAGCAGACAAAGTTGTAATGGGGCGTTAAATATAACGGTCGTGCTTGTGTTAGTGTGTAACCACTCGTGTCTGTGCTTTTCCAGACAAATGGATCTATGGCAGAACACTCCCGCGGACCAAGACCAACATGAAGCTTTGAGGAACACATCAAAGCTGTTCGTTGTAAATAACTGTACATAATGTAAATAAAATAGCATAAGAATGAATTTGAGTCTGAATTTTTCTAAGCTTGGATTTTTTATTGATCTGGGCTTTAAAAGCTGCGTTTGTGAACAATATAGATACAGAAAAGTATTTTATCAGCAAACACATCACTTTTCTTTTTATGAATTTATGTGACCCATCTCGAACACTTTACATTGCTCATTAAAGGTTCCTGTAGCTCAGTTTCGTTAGTAGTGCCAAGGTCAGGAATTAGATTCACAGGCAACACAGGTTGATAGAATCTACCTCTACAACGCAACCGGAAGTCACTTTGGATAAAAAGCAAACCAAGAGGCAAACAGATGAGTTAGGACAAATCAATACAAAAAAAGCTGAAAATTAAATGAACATTTCTGAATTAAAGTTATTATGCTAAACGGCTTCGGGGAGCAGCAGCTGTACAGGGCGTTCTCGCCCCATGAAGCATCATCTGTGCCAAGGTATGATGCTCATTGTTCTATTGTGATTAGTAAAAAACAATTGGAAGTGAAAGACTTCAACGAGTGCTTCTCTCTGTTCTGTTGGTGATGGTGGCCGGACGAAACAGAGGGTTTGAATCTGTCAGCTTCTTCAACCTCAAAGATGCGACTACTTCTGCGCGGGTCTTGAACGGGCGTATGGTTGCCGGCAGGGCGTTGCGGGTCACTCTGTCTCGTCACAATGAGCGGAAGACACAGCCTGAGAAGCAGGACAGCAGCAGTGAATCACGCCCTGCTGGACGGTTTACGTCTGTTGTTCCTCAAGTGACATGAGCCAACATTACAGATTACTTGAGACTAAAATCCAATAACGATCAAGGTAAATAGCTGAACTTCGCTCTTGTCACCGAAGAGCCTGTAAAATTATTATTATTTATCAGGGGTAAATAAGTTAATGCAACACAATATAATGCTATGAAAAAGCTGAAAATGTAATAAAAATGTGTTGATAAAAGTTAACACATTTTACAAATCTGTAAATCCCTCGTTTTGTGTAGAAATTGAAATTGGCCTAATTCCTTAAACATTGAAAATCGCTTTAAAAACATAAAAGTCTAATAGCTTGTTCCAGTAATAAAAGATCAACAAATTAGACGAATATTAAATGATTATAAATAATAAATGAATCATATGGTTATGTTGTGGGGAATGCGCAGCTTGGGAGAAAGCGTTCATTCATTGAGCCTACGTCACTGCGTTTTGGTTCCGCTGCTCGTTTTTATTTTTAATAGTTTTGGCCAGCTGCGTCTTTTTTTCTTTATTTGATCGTTTTTACTGTACGATGTTTTATTTAGTATTGTGGTATTTGGTCACGCGTAAAAAAAAAAAAAACATTTATGTTCAATAGAATCTTCCTTTTTATATCGGACTCCGCACAAAGCAACGCCACTATCCGGCGATGTATTAGTTTGTAAATAATTTCTTACTCGAGCTATTTCTCAATTGGATTATTTTTAATCAACGCGATTGGTATTAAAAAATAAATCGTTTTTGTCTCATTACAAAACGACGTATGACGTATCACGTGCGTATCACGCGAAACGTCGGTCACTAGGCAACGACCGCGTGGTTTACGTTCTACAAAAAAACAAACAAACATTCATTTGACGAGCCGCTGGATGAGACGGAGCGATCCTCAGATTTGCCCTTGACATTTCTCGGACTTTTCTTGAACAATTCATTTCGTTAACGCATTCATTTAACAATACATATTCATCTGAATTACTGACTGTCCTATTCTTGTCTTGTTTTAACATTTCTTGTGAGTTGGTTATGTTTGCAGGTCAGATGACTATCGTTCGTCGGAGGAAGCCATTGCGGCGGCTGGCGTACCGAGGGATCAGATCGCCTCGTTGTTCGTGGGGGACCTTCATCCAGAAGTGTCCGAGTTCATCCTCCATCATACGTTCAGCCCGTTCGGTCCGATCGGTCCGTGCGGGTCTGCAGAGACAGGGTGACTCGGCGATCCCTGCGGTATGGTTATGTTAACTTTGTTAACCTCGCCAGTGGTAAGTTCTCTCTCCATTCTTCGCCTTGACATCTTGGTAATAAACATTTTGAATTGAAATTTACAGCCTCGTGTATTTTTCTCCACGATGTTGTTTCCTGTAAATCATCTTTAAATTAAGCTATATGAAGTGTGCCGTATAAATAAACTTGCAATGTCTTGTCTCTTATCAACTCTGTCTTTCAGCCGAGAGTGCCATGGACAACCTGATGTGCCAGGATCTTCTGGGCAGACCCATGCGGATCATGTTCTCCCCAGCGTGATTCCACTCTGAGGACGACTGGGGTCGGGAACATCTTCGTCAAGGGTCTGGCCAGCAGCATCGATGGTGCCCGACTTCATGACAGCTTCTCAGTTTTTGGGAAGATCCTGTCCTGCAAGGTAATATCTGCGGTTTGATTGTTTTCTTATATAAGGTAGATCATGCGTTGATGTCTGAATTCATCTGGGCGGTCAAGGTGGTCTGCGATGCAAACGGATCCAAAGGTTATGGATTCGTCCACTTTGCCACCTTTGAAGCGCAGAGAAGGCCATCAAAGCGCTTGATGGCATGTTGTTGGACGACCAGCTAGTGTAAGTGGATCTCAGTTGTACTTCTTGTACTTTGTCTTGTCTATTCGTAGAGAGCCGAGCTCATTCGGTTTGGCTTTTAAAGGTCCATCTGCCACTTTAAAACCTTTGAAGAGCGTCGTGTTGAGCCGCAGGTCATGGCTAAGGACAACGAGAGGCACTACCCGGTATTCAAACCCTCTGATCACTTAACAGATCTTTAGTGGATGTTGAAGTGTTCTTGTCTAACTGACGGGATCTTGTCTGTTCGACAGGGGGTGAGTCTGTACGTGTGCAATCTGCCCTATAGCTTCAGTGAGCAGCAGCTGTACAGAGCTTTCTCACCCTTTGGAAGCATAACCAGTGCCAAGGTATGATGCGCATTGTTTTACTGTGGTTAGTAAATAGTGAAAGACTTCAACGAGTGCTTCTCTCTGTGCAGTTGATGATGGAGGCCGGACGCAGCCGAGGGTTTGGATTTGTCAGCTTCTCCACCCTCGAAGATGCGACCACGGCTGCGTCGGTCATGAACGGGCGCGTGGTTGCCGGCAGGGCGTTGCGGGTCACTATGTCTCGTCACAATGAGCAGAAGACCCAGACCGAGAAGCAGGACAGCAGCAAGGAATCACGCCCTGCTGGACGGTTTACGTCTGCTGTATCTCAAGTGAGATGAGCCACTAATACAGGTTACTCGAGATTGAAAGCCAATAGCAATTCATGTAATTAGCTGAACTTCGTTTATGCATGTGACAGGTTCAAAAACGCCTTGACGTTCACCCTGGAAACCAGCTGGCGCTCCATCCCATCAGTCGACGGACAGCAGCGTGCGTCCTCGCTCGGAGTCAGTGGCCTCTTTATATCTTTCTCATTCTGTAATTGATGCTCCGTCAGCCCTTCATATTCACGTTATTGTTCGCTCCCGTGTATTTATAGAGGATGTACATCTTTACCTGTCTGCAGGTGAGAGTCTCCGCCCGCCGATGCCTGTCGTCCTGTGGGATGATGTTAATACCCAGCCTCCGCGCCTGCTGGTCTCTCAGGTGCTCCTGGAATACTGGGTCAGGGCTCATCTATCTTGCATGTGATCTCACTTCGACCGCTTCGAGATGACAGAATACAAGTCAGAATAGTATTCAAGTAATAGAGTGTTGTATGTTGGTGCGTGCAGGCAAGCCAAGCAGAGTTGGATGTGTTGCGTCCTATGCGACTGCTCGCCCTGCCTGCACCCAGTGATGATACTGAAGTTATCACACGCTGTGAGTAGCGTCACGTTTTGTTAATCAGACGTTCGTGATGTTCCTCTTGGATGATCACTTTGGATTTAATATATCTAAGACAAACCAACACTCTTGGAGAGCTTTAATCGCTTCATACTACTGTCTTTTCTCTTGTTTCCCGCAGTATCTCAGATTGGTAAAATTCTGCCTGATGGTGCAACAGCTCCTGTCAAAACACAAGCTCAACAGGTAGAAATCTCTTTTGAAACTTTGGATCATTCAAAGTGTGAGTTGAATTAACCAATCCCCTACACATCTTTCTCTCTACTGTAACAGCTGGGTGAGTCTTCACATCGGTCACCATCCACGTGGGGGCGCCGGTTTCTGGATGACATTAAACAGATGTTCGGAGTCCAGAAGCCTGAGCTGCCCCACCAGCTGGAGCATCATGAATCTCCAGACAACGCGCAGACATTGTAAGTGTTGGAATTCTGCTGTTAAAACATAGCAATGCATGAATCTATGCTATGAGGTTGTGCTTGAGCAGACAAAGTTGTAATGGGGCGTTAAATATAACGGTCGTGCTTGTGTTAGTGTGTAACCACTCGTGTCTGTGCTTTTCCAGACAAATGGATCTATGGCAGAACACTCCCGCGGACCAAGACCAACATGAAGCTTTGAGGAACACATCAAAGCTGTTCGTTGTAAATAACTGTACATAATGTAAATAAAATAGCATAAGAATGAATTTGAGTCTGAATTTTTCTAAGCTTGGATTTTTTATTGATCTGGGCTTTAAAAGCTGCGTTTGTGAACAATATAGATACAGAAAAGTATTTTATCAGCAAACACATCACTTTTCTTTTTATGAATTTATGTGACCCATCTCGAACACTTTACATTGCTCATTAAAGGTTCCTGTAGCTCAGTTTGTTAGTAGTGCCAAGGTCAGGAATTAGATTCACAGGCAACACAGGTTGATAGAATCTACCTCTACAACGCAACCGGAAGTCACTTTGGATAAAAAGCAAACCAAGAGGCAAACAGATGAGTTAGGACAAATCAATACAAAAAAAGCTGAAAATTAAATGAACATTTCTGAATTAAAGTTATTATGCTAAACGGCTTCGGGGAGCAGCAGCTGTACAGGGCGTTCTCGCCCCATGAAGTATCATCTGTGCCAAGGTATGATGCTCATTGTTCTATTGTGATTAGTAAAAAACAATTGAAGTGAAAGACTTCAACGAGTGCTTCTCTCTGTTCTGTTGGTGATGGTGGCCGGACGAAACAGAGGGTTTGAATCTGTCAGCTTCTTCAACCTCAAAGATGCGACTACTTCTGCGCGGGTCTTGAACGGGCGTATGGTTGCCGGCAGGGCGTTGCGGGTCACTCTGTCTCGTCACAATGAGCGGAAGACACAGCCTGAGAAGCAGGACAGCAGCAGTGAATCACGCCCTGCTGGACGGTTTACGTCTGTTGTTCCTCAAGTGACATGAGCCAACATTACAGATTACTTGAGACTAAAATCCAATAACGATCAAGGTAAATAGCTGAACTTCGCTCTTGTCACCGAAGAGCCTGTAAAATTATTATTATTTATCAGGGGTAAATAAGTTAATGCAACACAAAATAATGCTATGAAAAAGCTGAAAATGTAATAAAAATGTGTTGATAAAAGTTAACACATTTTACAAATCTGTAAATCCCTCGTTTTGTGTAGAAATTGAAATTGGCCTAATTCCTTAAACATTGAAAATCGCTCTTAAAAACATAAAAGTCTAATAGCTTGTTCCAGTAATAAAAGATCAACAAATTAGACGAATATTAAATGATTATAAATAATAAATGAATCATATGGTTATGTTGTGGGGAATGCGCAGCTTGGGAGAAAGCGTTCATTCATTGAGCCTACGTCACTGCGTTTTGGTTCCGCTGCTCGTTTTTATTTTTAATAGTTTTGGCCAGCTGCGTCTTTTTTTCTTTATTTGATCGTTTTTACTGTACGATGTTTTATTTTAGTATTGTGGTATTTGGTCACGCGTAAAAAAAAAAAACATTTATGTCAAAAGAATCTTCCTTTTTATCGGACTCCGCACAAAGCAACGCCACTATCCGGCGATGTATTAGTTTGTAAATAATTTCTTACTCGAGCTATTTCTCAATTGGATTATTTTTAATCAACGCGATTGGTATTAAAAAATAAATCGATTTTGTCTCATTACAAAACGACGTATGACGTATCACGTGCGTATCACGCGAAACGTCGGTCACTAGGCAACGACCGCGTGGTTTACGTTCTACAAAAAACAAACAAACATTCATTTGACGAGCCGCTGGATGAGACGGAGCGATCCTCAGATTTGCCTTGACATTTCTCGACTTTTCTTGAACAATTCATTTCGTTAACGCATTCATTTAACAATACATATTCATCTGAATTACTGACTGTCCTATTCTTGTCTTGTTTTAACATTTCTTGTGAGTTGGTTATGTTTGCAGGTCAGATGACATCGTTCGTCGGAGGAAGCCATTGCGCGGCTGGCGTACCGAGGGATCAGATCGCCTCGTTGTTCGTGGGGGACCTTCATCCAGAAGTGTCCGAGTTCATCCTCCATCATACGTTCAGCCCGTTCGGTCCGATCCGGTCCGTGCGGGTCTGCAGAGACAGGGTGACTCGGCGATCCCTGCGGTATGGTTATGTTAACTTTGTTAACCTCGCCAGTGGTAAGTTCTCTCTCCATTCTTCGCCTTGACATCTTGGTAATAAACATTTTGAATTGAAATGTACAGCCTCGTGTATTTTTCTCCACGATGTTGTTTCCTGTAAATCATCTTTAAATTAAGCTATATGAAGTGTGCCGTATAAATAAACTTGCAAGGTCTTGTCTCTTATCAACTCTGTCTTTCAGCCGAGAGTGCCATGGACAACCTGATGTGCCAGGATCTTCTGGGCAGACCCATGCGGATCATGTTCTCCCAGCGTGATTCCACTCTGAGGACGACTGGGGTCGGGAACATCTTCGTCAAGGGTCTGGCCAGCAGCATCGATGGTGCCCGCCTTCATGACAGCTTCTCAGTTTTTGGGAAGATCCTGTCCTGCAAGGTAATATCTGCGGTTTGATTGTTTTCTTATATAAGGTAGATCATGCGTTGATGTCTGAATTCATCTGGGCGGTCAAGGTGGTCTGCGATGCAAACGGATCCAAAGGTTATGGATTCGTCCACTTTGCCACCTTTGAAGCGGCAGAGAAGGCCATCAAAGCGCTTGATGGCATGTTGTTGGACGACCAGCTAGTGTAAGTGGATCTCAGTTGTACTTCTTGTACTTTGTCTTGTCTAATCGTAGAGAGCCGAGCTCATTCGGTTTGGCTTTTAAAGGTCCATCTGCCACTTTAAAACCTTTGAAGAGCGTCGTGTTGAGCCGCAGGTCATGGCTAAGGACAACGAGAGGCACTACCCGGTATTCAAACCCTCTGATCACTTAACAGATCTTTAGTGGATGTTGAAGTGTTCTTGTCTAACTGACGGGATCTTGTCTGTTCGACAGGGGGTGAGTCTGTACGTGTGCAATCTGCCCTATAGCTTCAGTGAGCAGCAGCTGTACAGAGCTTTCTCACCCTTTGGAAGCATAACCAGTGCCAAGGTATGATGCGCATTGTTTTACTGTGGTTAGTAAATAGTGAAAGACTTCAACGAGTGCTTCTCTCTGTGCAGTTGATGATGGAGGCCGGACGCAGCCGAGGGTTTGGATTTGTCAGCTTCTCCACCCTCGAAGATGCGACCACGGCTGCGTCGGTCATGAACGGGCGCGTGGTTGCCGGCAGGGCGTTGCGGGTCACTATGTCTCGTCACAATGAGCAGAAGACCCAGACCGAGAAGCAGGACAGCAGCAAGGAATCACGCCCTGCTGGACGGTTTACGTCTGCTGTATCTCAAGTGAGATGAGCCACTAATACAGGTTACTCGAGATTGAAAGCCAATAGCAATTCATGTAATTAGCTGAACTTCGTTTTATGCATGTGACAGGTTCAAAAACGCCTTGACGTTCACCCTGGAAACCAGCTGGCGCTCCATCCCATCAGTCGACGGACAGCAGCGTGCGTCCTCGCTCGGAGTCAGTGGCCTCTTTATATCTTTCTCATTCTGTTATTGATGCTCCGTCAGCCCTTCATATTCACGTTATTGTTCGCTCCCGTATATTTATAGAGGATGTACATCTTTACCTGTCTGCAGGTGAGAGTCTCCGCCCGCCGATGCCTGTCGTCCTGTGGGATGATGTTAATACCCAGCCTCCGCGCCTGCTGGTCTCTCAGGTGCTCCTGGAATACTGGGTCAGGGCTCATCTATCTTGCATGTGATCTCACTTCGACCGCTTCGAGATGACAGAATACAAGTCAGGAATAGTATTCAAGTAATAGAGTGATGTATGTTGGTGCGTGCAGGCAAGCCAAGCAGAGTTGGATGTGTTGCGTCCTATGCGACTGCTCGCCCTGCCTGCACCCAGTGATGATACTGAAGTTATCACACGCTGTGAGTAGCGTCACGTTTTGTTAATCAGACGTTCGTGATGTTCCTCTTGGATGATCACTTTGGATTTAATATATCTAAGACAAACCAACACTCTTGGAGAGCTTTAATCGCTTCATACTACTGTCTTTTCTCTTGTTTCCCGCAGTATCTCAGATTGGTAAAATTCTGCCTGATGGTGCAACAGCTCCTGTCAAAACACAAGCTCAACAGGTAGAAATCTCTTTTTGAAACTTTGGATCATTCAAAGTGTGAGTTGAATTAACCAATCCCCTACACATCTTTCTCTCTACTGTAACAGCTGGGTGAGTCTTCACATCGGTCACCATCCACGTGGGGGCGCCGGTTCTGGATGACATTAAACAGATGTTCGGAGTCCAGAAGCCTGAGCTGCCCCACCAGCTGGAGCATCATGAATCTCCAGACAACGCGCAGACATTGTAAGTGTTGGAATTCTGCTGTTAAAACATAGCAATGCATGAATCTATGCTATGAGGTTGTGCTTGAGCAGACAAAGTTGTAATGGGGCGTTAAATATAACGGTCGTGCTTGTGTTAGTGTGTAACCACTCGTGTCTGTGCTTTTCCAGACAAATGGATCTATGGCAGAACACTCCCGCGGACCAAGACCAACATGAAGCTTTGAGGAACACATCAAAGCTGTTCGTTGTAAATAACTGTACATAATGTAAATAAAATAGCATAAGAATGAATTTGAGTCTGAATTTTTCTAAGCTTGGATTTTTTATTGATCTGGGCTTTAAAAGCTGCGTTTGTGAACAATATAGATACAGAAAAGTATTTTATCAGCAAACACATCACTTTTCTTTTTATGAATTTATGTGACCCATCTCGAACACTTTACATTGCTCATTAAAGGTTCCTGTAGCTCAGTTTTGTTAGTAGTGCCAAGGTCAGGAATTAGATTCACAGGCAACACAGGTTGATAGAATCTACCTCTACAACGCAACCGGAAGTCACTTTGGATAAAAAGCAAACCAAGAGGCAAACAGATGAGTTAGGACAAATCAATACAAAAAAAGCTGAAAATTAAACGAACATTTCTGAATTAAAGTTATTATGCTAAACGGCTTCGGGGAGCAGCAGCTGTACAGGGCGTTCTCGCCCCATGAAGTATCATCTGTGCCAAGGTATGATGCTCATTGTTCTATTGTGATTAGTAAAAAACAATTGAAGTGAAAGACTTCAACGAGTGCTTCTCTCTGTTCTGTTGGTGATGGTGGCCGGACGAAACAGAGGGTTTGAATCTGTCAGCTTCTTCAACCTCAAAGATGCGACTACTTCTGCGCGGGTCTTGAACGGGCGTATGGTTGCCGGCAGGGCGTTGCGGGTCACTCTGTCTCGTCACAATGAGCGGAAGACACAGCCTGAGAAGCAGGACAGCAGCAGTGAATCACGCCCTGCTGGACGGTTTACGTCTGTTGTTCCTCAAGTGACATGAGCCAACATTACAGATTACTTGAGACTAAAATCCAATAACGATCAAGGTAAATAGCTGAACTTCGCTCTTGTCACCGAAGAGCCTGTAAAATTATTATTATTTATCAGGGGTAAATAAGTTAATGCAACACAATATAATGCTATGAAAAAGCTGAAAATGTAATAAAAATGTGTTGATAAAAGTTAACACATTTTACAAATCTGTAAATCCCTCGTTTTGTGTAGAAATTGAAATTGGCCTAATTCCTTAAACATTGAAAATCGCTTTAAAAACATAAAAGTCTAATAGCTTGTTCCAGTAATAAAAGATCAACAAATTAGACGAATATTAAATGATTATAAATAATAAATGAATCATATGGTTATGTTGTGGGGAATGCGCAGCTTGGGAGAAAGCGTTCATTCATTGAGCCTACGTCACTGCGTTTTGGTTCCGCTGCTCGTTTTTATTTTTAATAGTTTTGGCCAGCTGCGTCTTTTTTTCTTTATTTGATCGTTTTTACTGTACGATGTTTTATTTTAGTATTGTGGTATTTGGTCACGCGTAAAAAAAACAAAACATTTATGTCAAAAGAATCTTCCTTTTTATCGGACTCCGCACAAAGCAACGCCACTATCCGGCGATGTATTAGTTTGTAAATAATTTCTTACTCGAGCTATTTCTCAATTGGATTATTTTTAATCAACGCGATTGGTATTAAAAAATAAATCGATTTTGTCTCATTACAAAACGACGTATGACGTATCACGTGCGTATCACGCGAAACGTCGGTCACTAGGCAACGACCGCGTGGTTTACGTTCTACAAAAAACAAACAAACATTCATTTGACGAGCCGCTGGATGAGACGGAGCGATCCTCAGATTTGCCTTGACATTTCTCGACTTTTCTTGAACAATTCATTTCGTTAACGCATTCATTTAACAATACATATTCATCTGAATTACTGACTGTCCTATTCTTGTCTTGTTTTAACATTTCTTGTGAGTTGGTTATGTTTGCAGGTCAGATGACATCGTTCGTCGGAGGAAGCCATTGCGCGGCTGGCGTACCGAGGGATCAGATCGCCTCGTTGTTCGTGGGGGACCTTCATCCAGAAGTGTCCGAGTTCATCCTCCATCATACGTTCAGCCCGTTCGGTCCGATCCGGTCCGTGCGGGTCTGCAGAGACAGGGTGACTCGGCGATCCCTGCGGTATGGTTATGTTAACTTTGTTAACCTCGCCAGTGGTAAGTTCTCTCTCCATTCTTCGCCTTGACATCTTGGTAATAAACATTTTGAATTGAAATTTACAGCCTCGTGTATTTTTCTCCACGATGTTGTTTCCTGTAAATCATCTTTAAATTAAGCTATATGAAGTGTGCCGTATAAATAAACTTGCAAGGTCTTGTCTCTTATCAACTCTGTCTTTCAGCCGAGAGTGCCATGGACAACCTGATGTGCCAGGATCTTCTGGGCAGACCCATGCGGATCATGTTCTCCCAGCGTGATTCCACTCTGAGGACGACTGGGGTCGGGAACATCTTCGTCAAGGGTCTGGCCAGCAGCATCGATGGTGCCCGCCTTCATGACAGCTTCTCAGTTTTTGGGAAGATCCTGTCCTGCAAGGTAATATCTGCGGTTTGATTGTTTTCTTATATAAGGTAGATCATGCGTTGATGTCTGAATTCATCTGGGCGGTCAAGGTGGTCTGCGATGCAAACGGATCCAAAGGTTATGGATTCGTCCACTTTGCCACCTTTGAAGCGGCAGAGAAGGCCATCAAAGCGCTTGATGGCATGTTGTTGGACGACCAGCTAGTGTAAGTGGATCTCAGTTGTACTTCTTGTACTTTGTCTTGTCTAATCGTAGAGAGCCGAGCTCATTCGGTTTGGCTTTTAAAGGTCCATCTGCCACTTTAAAACCTTTGAAGAGCGTCGTGTTGAGCCGCAGGTCATGGCTAAGGACAACGAGAGGCACTACCCGGTATTCAAACCCTCTGATCACTTAACAGATCTTTAGTGGATGTTGAAGTGTTCTTGTCTAACTGACGGGATCTTGTCTGTTCGACAGGGGGTGAGTCTGTACGTGTGCAATCTGCCCTATAGCTTCAGTGAGCAGCAGCTGTACAGAGCTTTCTCACCCTTTGGAAGCATAACCAGTGCCAAGGTATGATGCGCATTGTTTTACTGTGGTTAGTAAATAGTGAAAGACTTCAACGAGTGCTTCTCTCTGTGCAGTTGATGATGGAGGCCGGACGCAGCCGAGGGTTTGGATTTGTCAGCTTCTCCACCCTCGAAGATGCGACCACGGCTGCGTCGGTCATGAACGGGCGCGTGGTTGCCGGCAGGGCGTTGCGGGTCACTATGTCTCGTCACAATGAGCAGAAGACCCAGACCGAGAAGCAGGACAGCAGCAAGGAATCACGCCCTGCTGGACGGTTTACGTCTGCTGTATCTCAAGTGAGATGAGCCACTAATACAGGTTACTCGAGATTGAAAGCCAATAGCAATTCATGTAATTAGCTGAACTTCGTTTTATGCATGTGACAGGTTCAAAAACGCCTTGACGTTCACCCTGGAAACCAGCTGGCGCTCCATCCCATCAGTCGACGGACAGCAGCGTGCGTCCTCGCTCGGAGTCAGTGGCCTCTTTATATCTTTCTCATTCTGTTATTGATGCTCCGTCAGCCCTTCATATTCACGTTATTGTTCGCTCCCGTATATTTATAGAGGATGTACATCTTTACCTGTCTGCAGGTGAGAGTCTCCGCCCGCCGATGCCTGTCGTCCTGTGGGATGATGTTAATACCCAGCCTCCGCGCCTGCTGGTCTCTCAGGTGCTCCTGGAATACTGGGTCAGGGCTCATCTATCTTGCATGTGATCTCACTTCGACCGCTTCGAGATGACAGAATACAAGTCAGGAATAGTATTCAAGTAATAGAGTGATGTATGTTGGTGCGTGCAGGCAAGCCAAGCAGAGTTGGATGTGTTGCGTCCTATGCGACTGCTCGCCCTGCCTGCACCCAGTGATGATACTGAAGTTATCACACGCTGTGAGTAGCGTCACGTTTTGTTAATCAGACGTTCGTGATGTTCCTCTTGGATGATAACTTTGGATTTAATATATCTAAGACAAACCAACACTCTTGGAGAGCTTTAATCGCTTCATACTACTGTCTTTTCTCTTGTTTCCCGCAGTATCTCAGATTGGTAAAATTCTGCCTGATGGTGCAACAGCTCCTGTCAAAACACAAGCTCAACAGGTAGAAATCTCTTTTTGAAACTTTGGATCATTCAAAGTGTGAGTTGAATTAACCAATCCCCTACACATCTTTCTCTCTACTGTAACAGCTGGGTGAGTCTTCACATCGGTCACCATCCACGTGGGGGCGCCGGTTCTGGATGACATTAAACAGATGTTCGGAGTCCAGAAGCCTGAGCTGCCCCACCAGCTGGAGCATCATGAATCTCCAGACAACGCGCAGACATTGTAAGTGTTGGAATTCTGCTGTTAAAACATAGCAATGCATGAATCTATGCTATGTGGTTGTGCTTGAGCAGACAAAGTTGTAATGGGGCGTTAAATATAACGGTCGTGCTTGTGTTAGTGTGTAACCACTCGTGTCTGTGCTTTTCCAGACAAATGGATCTATGGCAGAACACTCCCGCGGACCAAGACCAACATGAAGCTTTGAGGAACACATCAAAGCTGTTCGTTGTAAATAACTGTACATAATGTAAATAAAATAGCATAAGAATGAATTTGAGTCTGAATTTTTCTAAGCTTGGATTTTTTATTGATCTGGGCTTTAAAAGCTGCGTTTGTGAACAATATAGATACAGAAAAGTATTTTATCAGCAAACACATCACTTTTCTTTTTATGAATTTATGTGACCCATCTCGAACACTTTACATTGCTCATTAAAGGTTCCTGTAGCTCAGTTTCGTTAGTAGTGCCAAGGTCAGGAATTAGATTCACAGGCAACACAGGTTGATAGAATCTACCTCTACAACGCAACCGGAAGTCACTTTGGATAAAAAGCAAACCAAGAGGCAAACAGATGAGTTAGGACAAATCAATACAAAAAAAGCTGAAAATTAAATGAACATTTCTGAATTAAAGTTATTATGCTAAACGGCTTCGGGGAGCAGCAGCTGTACAGGGCGTTCTCGCCCCATGAAGCATCATCTGTGCCAAGGTATGATGCTCATTGTTCTATTGTGATTAGTAAAAAACAATTGGAAGTGAAAGACTTCAACGAGTGCTTCTCTCTGTTCTGTTGGTGATGGTGGCCGGACGAAACAGAGGGTTTGAATCTGTCAGCTTCTTCAACCTCAAAGATGCGACTACTTCTGCGCGGGTCTTGAACGGGCGTATGGTTGCCGGCAGGGCGTTGCGGGTCACTCTGTCTCGTCACAATGAGCGGAAGACACAGCCTGAGAAGCAGGACAGCAGCAGTGAATCACGCCCTGCTGGACGGTTTACGTCTGTTGTTCCTCAAGTGACATGAGCCAACATTACAGATTACTTGAGACTAAAATCCAATAACGATCAAGGTAAATAGCTGAACTTCGCTCTTGTCACCGAAGAGCCTGTAAAATTATTATTATTTATCAGGGGTAAATAAGTTAATGCAACACAATATAATGCTATGAAAAAGCTGAAAATGTAATAAAAATGTGTTGATAAAAGTTAACACATTTTACAAATCTGTAAATCCCTCGTTTTGTGTAGAAATTGAAATTGGCCTAATTCCTTAAACATTGAAAATCGCTTTAAAAACATAAAAGTCTAATAGCTTGTTCCAGTAATAAAAGATCAACAAATTAGACGAATATTAAATGATTATAAATAATAAATGAATCATATGGTTATGTTGTGGGGAATGCGCAGCTTGGGAGAAAGCGTTCATTCATTGAGCCTACGTCACTGCGTTTTGGTTCCGCTGCTCGTTTTTATTTTTAATAGTTTTGGCCAGCTGCGTCTTTTTTTCTTTATTTGATCGTTTTTACTGTACGATGTTTTATTTTAGTATTGTGGTATTTGGTCACGCGTAAAAAAAACAAAACATTTATGTCAAAAGAATCTTCCTTTTTATCGGACTCCGCACAAAGCAACGCCACTATCCGGCGATGTATTAGTTTGTAAATAATTTCTTACTCGAGCTATTTCTCAATTGGATTATTTTTAATCAACGCGATTGGTATTAAAAAATAAATCGATTTTGTCTCATTACAAAACGACGTATGACGTATCACGTGCGTATCACGCGAAACGTCGGTCACTAGGCAACGACCGCGTGGTTTACGTTCTACAAAAAACAAACAAACATTCATTTGACGAGCCGCTGGATGAGACGGAGCGATCCTCAGATTTGCCTTGACATTTCTCGACTTTTCTTGAACAATTCATTTCGTTAACGCATTCATTTAACAATACATATTCATCTGAATTACTGACTGTCCTATTCTTGTCTTGTTTTAACATTTCTTGTGAGTTGGTTATGTTTGCAGGTCAGATGACATCGTTCGTCGGAGGAAGCCATTGCGCGGCTGGCGTACCGAGGGATCAGATCGCCTCGTTGTTCGTGGGGGACCTTCATCCAGAAGTGTCCGAGTTCATCCTCCATCATACGTTCAGCCCGTTCGGTCCGATCCGGTCCGTGCGGGTCTGCAGAGACAGGGTGACTCGGCGATCCCTGCGGTATGGTTATGTTAACTTTGTTAACCTCGCCAGTGGTAAGTTCTCTCTCCATTCTTCGCCTTGACATCTTGGTAATAAACATTTTGAATTGAAATTTACAGCCTCGTGTATTTTTCTCCACGATGTTGTTTCCTGTAAATCATCTTTAAATTAAGCTATATGAAGTGTGCCGTATAAATAAACTTGCAAGGTCTTGTCTCTTATCAACTCTGTCTTTCAGCCGAGAGTGCCATGGACAACCTGATGTGCCAGGATCTTCTGGGCAGACCCATGCGGATCATGTTCTCCCAGCGTGATTCCACTCTGAGGACGACTGGGGTCGGGAACATCTTCGTCAAGGGTCTGGCCAGCAGCATCGATGGTGCCCGCCTTCATGACAGCTTCTCAGTTTTTGGGAAGATCCTGTCCTGCAAGGTAATATCTGCGGTTTGATTGTTTTCTTATATAAGGTAGATCATGCGTTGATGTCTGAATTCATCTGGGCGGTCAAGGTGGTCTGCGATGCAAACGGATCCAAAGGTTATGGATTCGTCCACTTTGCCACCTTTGAAGCGGCAGAGAAGGCCATCAAAGCGCTTGATGGCATGTTGTTGGACGACCAGCTAGTGTAAGTGGATCTCAGTTGTACTTCTTGTACTTTGTCTTGTCTAATCGTAGAGAGCCGAGCTCATTCGGTTTGGCTTTTAAAGGTCCATCTGCCACTTTAAAACCTTTGAAGAGCGTCGTGTTGAGCCGCAGGTCATGGCTAAGGACAACGAGAGGCACTACCCGGTATTCAAACCCTCTGATCACTTAACAGATCTTTAGTGGATGTTGAAGTGTTCTTGTCTAACTGACGGGATCTTGTCTGTTCGACAGGGGGTGAGTCTGTACGTGTGCAATCTGCCCTATAGCTTCAGTGAGCAGCAGCTGTACAGAGCTTTCTCACCCTTTGGAAGCATAACCAGTGCCAAGGTATGATGCGCATTGTTTTACTGTGGTTAGTAAATAGTGAAAGACTTCAACGAGTGCTTCTCTCTGTGCAGTTGATGATGGAGGCCGGACGCAGCCGAGGGTTTGGATTTGTCAGCTTCTCCACCCTCGAAGATGCGACCACGGCTGCGTCGGTCATGAACGGGCGCGTGGTTGCCGGCAGGGCGTTGCGGGTCACTATGTCTCGTCACAATGAGCAGAAGACCCAAACCGAGAAGCAGGACAGCAGCAAGGAATCACGCCCTGCTGGACGGTTTACGTCTGCTGTATCTCAAGTGAGATGAGCCACTAATACAGGTTACTCGAGATTGAAAGCCAATAGCAATTCATGTAATTAGCTGAACTTCGTTTTATGCATGTGACAGGTTCAAAAACGCCTTGACGTTCACCCTGGAAACCAGCTGGCGCTCCATCCCATCAGTCGACGGACAGCAGCGTGCGTCCTCGCTCGGAGTCAGTGGCCTCTTTATATCTTTCTCATTCTGTTATTGATGCTCCGTCAGCCCTTCATATTCACGTTATTGTTCGCTCCCGTATATTTATAGAGGATGTACATCTTTACCTGTCTGCAGGTGAGAGTCTCCGCCCGCCGATGCCTGTCGTCCTGTGGGATGATGTTAATACCCAGCCTCCGCGCCTGCTGGTCTCTCAGGTGCTCCTGGAATACTGGGTCAGGGCTCATCTATCTTGCATGTGATCTCACTTCGACCGCTTCGAGATGACAGAATACAAGTCAGGAATAGTATTCAAGTAATAGAGTGATGTATGTTGGTGCGTGCAGGCAAGCCAAGCAGAGTTGGATGTGTTGCGTCCTATGCGACTGCTCGCCCTGCCTGCACCCAGTGATGATACTGAAGTTATCACACGCTGTGAGTAGCGTCACGTTTTGTTAATCAGACGTTCGTGATGTTCCTCTTGGATGATAACTTTGGATTTAATATATCTAAGACAAACCAACACTCTTGGAGAGCTTTAATCGCTTCATACTACTGTCTTTTCTCTTGTTTCCCGCAGTATCTCAGATTGGTAAAATTCTGCCTGATGGTGCAACAGCTCCTGTCAAAACACAAGCTCAACAGGTAGAAATCTCTTTTTGAAACTTTGGATCATTCAAAGTGTGAGTTGAATTAACCAATCCCCTACACATCTTTCTCTCTACTGTAACAGCTGGGTGAGTCTTCACATCGGTCACCATCCACGTGGGGGCGCCGGTTCTGGATGACATTAAACAGATGTTCGGAGTCCAGAAGCCTGAGCTGCCCCACCAGCTGGAGCATCATGAATCTCCAGACAACGCGCAGACATTGTAAGTGTTGGAATTCTGCTGTTAAAACATAGCAATGCATGAATCTATGCTATGTGGTTGTGCTTGAGCAGACAAAGTTGTAATGGGGCGTTAAATATAACGGTCGTGCTTGTGTTAGTGTGTAACCACTCGTGTCTGTGCTTTTCCAGACAAATGGATCTATGGCAGAACACTCCCGCGGACCAAGACCAACATGAAGCTTTGAGGAACACATCAAAGCTGTTCGTTGTAAATAACTGTACATAATGTAAATAAAATAGCATAAGAATGAATTTGAGTCTGAATTTTTCTAAGCTTGGATTTTTTATTGATCTGGGCTTTAAAAGCTGCGTTTGTGAACAATATAGATACAGAAAAGTATTTTATCAGCAAACACATCGCTTTTCTTTTTATGAATTTATGTGACCCATCTCGAACACTTTACATTGCTCATTAAAGGTTCCTGTAGCTCAGTTTCGTTAGTAGTGCCAAGGTCAGGAATTAGATTCACAGGCAACACAGGTTGATAGAATCTACCTCTACAACGCAACCGGAAGTCACTTTGGATAAAAAGCAAACCAAGAGGCAAACAGATGAGTTAGGACAAATCAATACAAAAAAAGCTGAAAATTAAATGAACATTTCTGAATTAAAGTTATTATGCTAAACGGCTTCGGGGAGCAGCAGCTGTACAGGGCGTTCTCGCCCCATGAAGCATCATCTGTGCCAAGGTATGATGCTCATTGTTCTATTGTGATTAGTAAAAAACAATTGGAAGTGAAAGACTTCAACGAGTGCTTCTCTCTGTTCTGTTGGTGATGGTGGCCGGACGAAACAGAGGGTTTGAATCTGTCAGCTTCTTCAACCTCAAAGATGCGACTACTTCTGCGCGGGTCTTGAACGGGCGTATGGTTGCCGGCAGGGCGTTGCGGGTCACTCTGTCTCGTCACAATGAGCGGAAGACACAGCCTGAGAAGCAGGACAGCAGCAGTGAATCACGCCCTGCTGGACGGTTTACGTCTGTTGTTCCTCAAGTGACATGAGCCAACATTACAGATTACTTGAGACTAAAATCCAATAACGATCAAGGTAAATAGCTGAACTTCGCTCTTGTCACCGAAGAGCCTGTAAAATTATTATTATTTATCAGGGGTAAATAAGTTAATGCAACACAAAATAATGCTATGAAAAAGCTGAAAATGTAATAAAAATGTGTTGATAAAAGTTAACACATTTTACAAATCTGTAAATCCCTCGTTTTGTGTAGAAATTGAAATTGGCCTAATTCCTTAAACATTGAAAATCGCTTTAAAAACATAAAAGTCTAATAGCTTGTTCCAGTAATAAAAGATCAACAAATTAGACGAATATTAAATGATTATAAATAATAAATGAATCATATGGTTATGTTGTGGGGAATGCGCAGCTTGGGAGAAAGCGTTCATTCATTGAGCCTACGTCACTGCGTTTTGGTTCCGCTGCTCGTTTTTATTTTTAATAGTTTTGGCCAGCTGCGTCTTTTTTTCTTTATTTGATCGTTTTTACTGTACGATGTTTTATTTTAGTATTGTGGTATTTGGTCACGCGTAAAAAAAAAAAAAACATTTATGTCAAAAGAATCTTCCTTTTTATCGGACTCCGCACAAAGCAACGCCACTATCCGGCGATGTATTAGTTTGTAAATAATTTCTTACTCGAGCTATTTCTCAATTGGATTATTTTTAATCAACGCGATTGGTATTAAAAAATAAATCGATTTTGTCTCATTACAAAACGACGTATGACGTATCACGTGCGTATCACGCGAAACGTCGGTCACTAGGCAACGACCGCGTGGTTTACGTTCTACAAAAAACGTCTCCGGTTACTTTCGTAACCTCGGTTCCCTGAGAAGCGGGAACGAGACATTGCGGAGACCGCATATGAAACTCCTCCTCTTTTTCACTTTTCCTGAAATCTTATAGGATAACGCCAGTAAAAAAACTGGCCAATTGTCGCAAGAATGCAACCGTATGCAAATACTGACGAATCCAGACAGTATAAATACAGTGCATGTGACGACAATCCTCAGAATCTACGAGAGAACGCCTGCACGGTGATAAGCGGAGAACACGGCGTTCTCCGCAATGTCTCGTTCCCGCTTCTCAGGGAACCGAGGTTACGAAAGTAACCGGAGACGTTCCCTTTCGAGAGCGGTCACTTCGACATTGCGGAGACCGCATATGGAACGGTAGTACAATCCCGCCGTGAGAGCTTGCAAAATCAGCCAGAAAAACTGGGTTAAAACACACAAGCATGGGAAGCATACTATTTTAACCATTCACGAGGTCGCTAAGCGTCAACAGCTGATTGGCTTAAATCGGCCAATAAACTGCTAAATCACTGAACCGGCCAATGAACTGCTATATCGGGCTCCTGCCAAATTTGCATATCCAAACCCAACCAATGCAGCGGGCTGCGCTGAAACAGGGCAGACACCACAACAGTAAGAGCCAGCACGGTATCCCGGGCGGATATAACAGAGATATAAAAGTACACCAAGCACAGCATAAACAGCAACGCGGCAACCACTGTGTAGCATAAGCGATTATAAAGTAGAAGATAAAGAGTCATCAGCACTCACCGAGAGGACTTGAGACGACCAAGAGGACACGTCCAATCTGTAGAACCTGGCGAAAGTGTTCTGCGAAGACCAGCCAGCCGCACAGCATATGTCCTGAATAGATGTGCCCCTAGACCAAGCCCACGAAGAGGCGATAGCCCTAGTCGAATGAGCTCTGATACCGAATGGGCAGTTCTGTCCCTGACTCTCATACGCTAAGGTAATAGCGTCCACCACCCAGTGAGAGAGCCTCTGCTTTGATACAGCCCGACCTTTAGTTCCCCCACCATAGCAGACGAAGAGCTGTTCAGACTGCCGAAAACCGGCCGTGCGATCAATGTAAGCCCGCAAAACCCTTACCGGGCAGACCGCTCTCGGAGCGTTTGCATTCTGCGAGTCTGACGACTCGGAAAACAAAGCGGGCAAAGAAATGACCTGTGCTCTAAATGGGGTAGACATAGACTTTGGCACATAACCCGATTTCGGCCGGAGAGTGACATTGCAGTCGCCGGTTCCAAAACGAATGAAATCAGCGCCGACTGAGAGCGCTTGTAAATCCCCTATGCGCTTAGCCGAAGCAAGGGCAAGAAGGAGAACGGTTTTTAGAGTGAGCTCTCTTAGGGAAGCCGCGTCCAGAGGCTCGAATGGGGGAAAGGAGAGAGCCTTCAACACCAGCGCTAAGTCCCAAGGCGGCACCGAAGGGGATCGCGGTGGAAAAAGTCTCCTCGCTCCTCTGAGGAATCTGACTACCAGCATGTGCCTTCCAATGGATTGCCCATCAACCGGGGAACGAAACGAGGCGATAGCAGCCACATAAACCTTCAGTGTTGACGGGAGTCCGCCGCTGTCCAGCCTGTGCTGCAGGAAGCATAAAATATCAGACACGGGGCAGGACATCGGGTCGATATTGTTACTACTGCACCATTTAACAAACACCCCCCATTTGAGAGCGTATAAACGCCTGGTGGAAGGCGCTCGACACTCCGAAATAGTGTCAAGTACACGCTGAGGAAGTGCATTTAAAACCCCCGAAGAGGCCAGGCATGAAGACTCCACAGCTGCGGGCTGGGGTGAAATATCGTGCCGTTCGCTTGGGACAACAGGTCTCTCCTGAGGGGAATCCGCCACGGCGGTGCCGTTAACAATTCGCTTAGGTCCGGAAACCACGGTTGATTCGGCCAAAACGGAGCGACGAGGATCACCGTCGCCGTCTCCTCTCTGATTTTGCACAGCACCAGGGGCAAAATCTTCACCGGAGGAAACGCGTAAAGCCGAACGTTCGGCCATCGCACCGTCAGAGCGTCGCTCCCCATGGGGGAATGGGTCAGCGAGAAATACAGCGGGCAGTGCGCGTTCTCGCTCGTCGCGAATAAATCCACTTCCGCCGTCCCAAAGCGCTCCCAAATTGACCGCACTGAGTCTGGATGAAGCCTCCATTCTCCGTGCGGAAGACCCTCCCTCGAAAGCATGTCCGCTCCGCAGTTCAGACGACCGGGGATATGCGCTGCCCTGACAGAGAGTAGATGCCGATCTGCCCACAGTAGGAGACTCGCAGCCAGTTTGAAAAGAGTTCCTGAGCGGACTCCTCCCTGGCGATTTATGTACGAAACCACGGACATGTTGTCGGTGCGAATCAGGACATGTTTCTTCTCCAGTCTCGACTGGAAAGTATGGAGAGCTAGAGACACCGCCATCAGCTCCAAGCAATTTATATGCCATTTTCTCTGTGACTGTGTCCAAAGGCCGGATGCCGGCATGCCCTCGCACACTGCACCCCATCCCGAGGACGACGCATCCGTCGTAACGACTATGCGTCTCGTAACCAGCCCCAGGGGAACTCCCCGACTGAACATGCTTGGGTCGCGCCATGGGCTCAGGGCACTGAGGCAACTGAGTGTAACCGGGACTCGCACTCGACCCGAGGACCATGCTTTCCATGGAACACGAGCCTTCAGCCAAAACTGTAGCGGTCGCATGTGCAGAAGACCCAGGTGGCAGACCGCCGAGGCTGACGCCATGAGACCCAAAAGCCTCTGAAACTCCCTCAGTGGAACAGACCGACCCGGCCTGAGCAGATGTAGAGCTGAAGAGATGGACTCCGTCCGCTCTTGAGAGAGGCGAGCGCGCATCTCCACTGAGTCGAAACATACCCCCAGATACGTTATTGACTGACTCGGAGTGAGCTTGCTTTTCTGCATGTTCACGCGTAGCCCCAGGGATGTCAAGTGACGAAGCAGCATTTGCGTATGACCGGATAGCGCCTCCCGTGAGTGGGCTAAAATTAACCAGTCGTCCAGATAATTCAGAATGCGCATACCGCTCGCTCTGAGAGGGGAAAGCGCCGCGTCCACGCACTTCGAGAATGTGCGCGGTGCTAATGCCAGTCCGAACGGGAGTACGGCAAATTGGTACGCTGAACCCGCGAAAGCGAATCGCAGAAACTTTCGGTGGCGCTTGGCTATCTGAACATGAAAGTACGCATCCTTCAGATCCACGGATGCAAACCAGTCCCCGGGACGCACTTGTGCCAGGATCTGTTTTAGAGTTGTCATTCTGAACGCTCGCTTGTGAAGGGCTCGGTTGACGGGTCTCAAGTCCAGAATCGGACGCAGACCACCATCTCTCTTGGGCACTACAAAGTACCGGCTGTAAAACCCGCTTTCTCGCTCGTTCGGAGGGACACGCTCGATCGCTCCTTTCGCGAGCAGGCTGCCGATTTCCTGCCTCAACACAGGCGCATTTTGCGCTGACGTAAGCGACGGAACCACACCGCTGAAGCGGGGAGGTCTTCGTCTGAACTGCAGGGTGTACCCGTGTTCTATCACATTTAGTAGCCAATGAGAAATGTCCGGAATGGCCTTCCACGCGTCCAGAAAAAGACATAATGGCCGAATCTCTTCGGGCGTTACCGTCAGCGGACCGTTTAGGGAAGCACGCTGGTGCAGCGAGGCTAATTGCACTGGCGGGGAAATAGCCCGTGCGTGAGACTCCAGCCGTCTCTCGCCCACGGGAAAGACCGTGGACGAGGGAAGGCTGGTTATAGTCGGGATTAACTGCGGCTTCGCGCTGCACCGTGGCAGGGCAAGGAACGCAGCATTGGTCGTGTGAGGGGGAAAGAGCTCTTTTTGTGAACAGGTATGTGTTTTTATTGCATTTACACAGACATTTACAACATTGCAATGTTCGCCCGCAACCGCGGGGGAAAACTGATGCAAACAGCGGCGTTTGGGGGCCACCGGAACGCTCACAAACTCTCTCCTCCTCTTTATAGGTCCGTCAGGATGACGGCTTGGCAGACGATGACGCTCCGCCGTCGTGGCGCGGCGGTCCTCTCTGCGGTCCTCCCTTCGGCCCGTACCTCTTCTTAGGCGGGCCCGACCATTGTTTAGGCCGTGCATCCGGCTCACGACCTCGAGAAGCCTGGGCGGAAGCAGCGTGCTGTTTGGTCGGCCTCTGCGCGGAGTGCGACGCGGATGAAGAACGGGCTCTAGGAGACGGTTGATAAGAGCGTCGCGGGAGCACGTGACTCATGGCCTTGGCGCGCTTTTGCGTCTCCCCGAAGCGCTCCACCACCGACTCCACGACGTCACCAAAGAGGCCGGAGGGAGTGATCGGGGCGTTGAGGAGAGACTTACGGTCAGCGTCTTTCAGGTCCGCCAACGTAAGCCAGAGATGACGGTGTAGGACGACCATGAACCCCATGGATCGGCCGATAGCTTGTGCGGTCCGCTTCGTTGCCATCAGAGCGAAGTCGGTCGCTGCCCTCAGATCCCTCGTGGCGTCCGCCTCCAGGCTGCCGCTATCCAGCGACTGAAGGATCTTAGCCTGGAACACCTGCAGCACCGCCATTGCGTGCAAAGCGGAAGCGGCTTCTCCGGCGGATGCGTAAGCCTTACCGGCGAGATGAGCGGTAAACCTGCACGGCTTCGACGGCAGGCCTGGGTCCGAGCCCAGCGAGGTGGTAGAAGGGCACAAATGAGCGGCGAGGGTCTCCTCGACGGGTGGCATGCGCACGTAACCGTGGGCCTCCGCTCCGACCACGTGGGCGAACATGGATTGCGTAGCGGCGTGAACGCGCGCCGACTGAGGAGCAGACCACGATTTCACCACGTGCTCGTGGACATCTGGAAAGAATGGCGCACTCCTCTTTGATGTGGCCTGACGGCGGCCCGCCTGAAGGTACCACGAGTCGAGCTTACTTTTTGCCGGCTCCTCAGGTGAACTCCAGGTGATGTCGAGCTCGCTGACGGCCTTCTCGAGGACCCTCATGAACTCCTCGTGGAGGTCCGGGGTGCTCTCTAGGTCGGGGCGATCCCGCTCCGACCCTGCCCAGTCCTTGTCTGAAGCCGAGATGGACATGGAGTCGTCGTCCTCCTCAGCGCCGAAGGAAACGGCGCCCAAGACGGAAGGCGGGGGACGAAGACTCTCGTCGGCGTAGAGGACTGGGGAATGGGGTGACGGCAGAGGACAGCGGCCCGGAGCCGTGTCGTCGCCGCTCCCCCTTGGAGCGGGTAGACTCACCAGCGACTCGTTGGTGGCAGTGAGCCTTGACCCTATATTTCCACGAGCGATGTTCCTGCGAGTTCTCAAGACACGCGCCGGCAGGTCCGCACAGTGCGCGCAATCGGACTCGCAGAATGCAGCCTCCGCATGAGCCAGGCCCAGGCAGGCAATGCAGTGCTCGTGCGTATCCTGCGGGTCAATGGGACCCGCGCAAAGACGACAGTATGAAGCCATCGGATGCGGTGAAAAATATCCAGTTGCGTCTTCAACGATGGCAGCGTGAAAAAGAAGATTCTGAGGATTGTCGTCACATGCACTGTATTTATACTGTCTGGATTCGTCAGTATTTGCATACGGTTGCATTCTTGCGACAATTGGCCAGTTTTTTTACTGGCGTTATCCTATAAGATTTCAGGAAAAGTGAAAAAGAGGAGGAGTTTCATATGCGGTCTCCGCAATGTCGAAGTGACCGCTCTCGAAAGGGAACAAACAAACATTCATTTGACGAGCCGCTGGATGAGACGGAGCGATCCTCAGATTTGCCTTGACATTTCTCGACTTTTCTTGAACAATTCATTTCGTTAACGCATTCATTTAACAATACATATTCATCTGAATTACTGACTGTCCTATTCTTGTCTTGTTTTAACATTTCTTGTGAGTTGGTTATGTTTGCAGGTCAGATGACATCGTTCGTCGGAGGAAGCCATTGCGCGGCTGGCGTACCGAGGGATCAGATCGCCTCGTTGTTCGTGGGGGACCTTCATCCAGAAGTGTCCGAGTTCATCCTCCATCATACGTTCAGCCCGTTCGGTCCGATCCGGTCCGTGCGGGTCTGCAGAGACAGGGTGACTCGGCGATCCCTGCGGTATGGTTATGTTAACTTTGTTAACCTCGCCAGTGGTAAGTTCTCTCTCCATTTTTCGCCTTGACATCTTGGTAATAAACATTTTGAATTGAAATTTACAGCCTCGTGTATTTTTCTCCACGATGTTGTTTCCTGTAAATCATCTTTAAATTAAGCTATATGAAGTGTGCCGTATAAATAAACTTGCAAGGTCTTGTCTCTTATCAACTCTGTCTTTCAGCCGAGAGTGCCATGGACAACCTGATGTGCCAGGATCTTCTGGGCAGACCCATGCGGATCATGTTCTCCCAGCGTGATTCCACTCTGAGGACGACTGGGGTCGGGAACATCTTCGTCAAGGGTCTGGCCAGCAGCATCGATGGTGCCCGCCTTCATGACAGCTTCTCAGTTTTTGGGAAGATCCTGTCCTGCAAGGTAATATCTGCGGTTTGATTGTTTTCTTATATAAGGTAGATCATGCGTTGATGTCTGAATTCATCTGGGCGGTCAAGGTGGTCTGCGATGCAAACGGATCCAAAGGTTATGGATTCGTCCACTTTGCCACCTTTGAAGCGGCAGAGAAGGCCATCAAAGCGCTTGATGGCATGTTGTTGGACGACCAGCTAGTGTAAGTGGATCTCAGTTGTACTTCTTGTACTTTGTCTTGTCTAATCGTAGAGAGCCGAGCTCATTCGGTTTGGCTTTTAAAGGTCCATCTGCCACTTTAAAACCTTTGAAGAGCGTCGTGTTGAGCCGCAGGTCATGGCTAAGGACAACGAGAGGCACTACCCGGTATTCAAACCCTCTGATCACTTAACAGATCTTTAGTGGATGTTGAAGTGTTCTTGTCTAACTGACGGGATCTTGTCTGTTCGACAGGGGGTGAGTCTGTACGTGTGCAATCTGCCCTATAGCTTCAGTGAGCAGCAGCTGTACAGAGCTTTCTCACCCTTTGGAAGCATAACCAGTGCCAAGGTATGATGCGCATTGTTTTACTGTGGTTAGTAAATAGTGAAAGACTTCAACGAGTGCTTCTCTCTGTGCAGTTGATGATGGAGGCCGGACGCAGCCGAGGGTTTGGATTTGTCAGCTTCTCCACCCTCGAAGATGCGACCACGGCTGCGTCGGTCATGAACGGGCGCGTGGTTGCCGGCAGGGCGTTGCGGGTCACTATGTCTCGTCACAATGAGCAGAAGACCCAGACCGAGAAGCAGGACAGCAGCAAGGAATCACGCCCTGCTGGACGGTTTACGTCTGCTGTATCTCAAGTGAGATGAGCCACTAATACAGGTTACTCGAGATTGAAAGCCAATAGCAATTCATGTAATTAGCTGAACTTCGTTTTATGCATGTGACAGGTTCAAAAACGCCTTGACGTTCACCCTGGAAACCAGCTGGCGCTCCATCCCATCAGTCGACGGACAGCAGCGTGCGTCCTCGCTCGGAGTCAGTGGCCTCTTTATATCTTTCTCATTCTGTTATTGATGCTCCGTCAGCCCTTCATATTCACGTTATTGTTCGCTCCCGTATATTTATAGAGGATGTACATCTTTACCTGTCTGCAGGTGAGAGTCTCCGCCCGCCGATGCCTGTCGTCCTGTGGGATGATGTTAATACCCAGCCTCCGCGCCTGCTGGTCTCTCAGGTGCTCCTGGAATACTGGGTCAGGGCTCATCTATCTTGCATGTGATCTCACTTCGACCGCTTCGAGATGACAGAATACAAGTCAGGAATAGTATTCAAGTAATAGAGTGATGTATGTTGGTGCGTGCAGGCAAGCCAAGCAGAGTTGGATGTGTTGCGTCCTATGCGACTGCTCGCCCTGCCTGCACCCAGTGATGATACTGAAGTTATCACACGCTGTGAGTAGCGTCACGTTTTGTTAATCAGACGTTCGTGATGTTCCTCTTGGATGATAACTTTGGATTTAATATATCTAAGACAAACCAACACTCTTGGAGAGCTTTAATCGCTTCATACTACTGTCTTTTCTCTTGTTTCCCGCAGTATCTCAGATTGGTAAAATTCTGCCTGATGGTGCAACAGCTCCTGTCAAAACACAAGCTCAACAGGTAGAAATCTCTTTTTGAAACTTTGGATCATTCAAAGTGTGAGTTGAATTAACCAATCCCCTACACATCTTTCTCTCTACTGTAACAGCTGGGTGAGTCTTCACATCGGTCACCATCCACGTGGGGGCGCCGGTTCTGGATGACATTAAACAGATGTTCGGAGTCCAGAAGCCTGAGCTGCCCCACCAGCTGGAGCATCATGAATCTCCAGACAACGCGCAGACATTGTAAGTGTTGGAATTCTGCTGTTAAAACATAGCAATGCATGAATCTATGCTATGTGGTTGTGCTTGAGCAGACAAAGTTGTAATGGGGCGTTAAATATAACGGTCGTGCTTGTGTTAGTGTGTAACCACTCGTGTCTGTGCTTTTCCAGACAAATGGATCTATGGCAGAACACTCCCGCGGACCAAGACCAACATGAAGCTTTGAGGAACACATCAAAGCTGTTCGTTGTAAATAACTGTACATAATGTAAATAAAATAGCATAAGAATGAATTTGAGTCTGAATTTTTCTAAGCTTGGATTTTTTATTGATCTGGGCTTTAAAAGCTGCGTTTGTGAACAATATAGATACAGAAAAGTATTTTATCAGCAAACACATCACTTTTCTTTTTATGAATTTATGTGACCCAACTCGAACACTTTACATTGCTCATTAAAGGTTCCTGTAGCTCAGTTTCGTTAGTAGTGCCAAGGTCAGGAATTAGATTCACAGGCAACACAGGTTGATAGAATCTACCTCTACAACGCAACCGGAAGTCACTTTGGATAAAAAGCAAACCAAGAGGCAAACAGATGAGTTAGGACAAATCAATACAAAAAAAGCTGAAAATTAAATGAACATTTCTGAATTAAAGTTATTATGCTAAACGGCTTCGGGGAGCAGCAGCTGTACAGGGCGTTCTCGCCCCATGAAGCATCATCTGTGCCAAGGTATGATGCTCATTGTTCTATTGTGATTAGTAAAAAACAATTGGAAGTGAAAGACTTCAACGAGTGCTTCTCTCTGTTCTGTTGGTGATGGTGGCCGGACGAAACAGAGGGTTTGAATCTGTCAGCTTCTTCAACCTCAAAGATGCGACTACTTCTGCGCGGGTCTTGAACGGGCGTATGGTTGCCGGCAGGGCGTTGCGGGTCACTCTGTCTCGTCACAATGAGCGGAAGACACAGCCTGAGAAGCAGGACAGCAGCAGTGAATCACGCCCTGCTGGACGGTTTACGTCTGTTGTTCCTCAAGTGACATGAGCCAACATTACAGATTACTTGAGACTAAAATCCAATAACGATCAAGGTAAATAGCTGAACTTCGCTCTTGTCACCGAAGAGCCTGTAAAATTATTATTATTTATCAGGGGTAAATAAGTTAATGCAACACAATATAATGCTATGAAAAAGCTGAAAATGTAATAAAAATGTGTTGATAAAAGTTAACACATTTTACAAATCTGTAAATCCCTCGTTTTGTGTAGAAATTGAAATTGGCCTAATTCCTTAAACATTGAAAATCGCTTTAAAAACATAAAAGTCTAATAGCTTGTTCCAGTAATAAAAGATCAACAAATTAGACGAATATTAAATGATTATAAATAATAAATGAATCATATGGTTATGTTGTGGGGAATGCGCAGCTTGGGAGAAAGCGTTCATTCATTGAGCCTACGTCACTGCGTTTTGGTTCCGCTGCTCGTTTTTATTTTTAATAGTTTTGGCCAGCTGCGTCTTTTTTTCTTTATTTGATCGTTTTTACTGTACGATGTTTTATTTTAGTATTGTGGTATTTGGTCACGCGTAAAAAAAAAAAAACATTTATGTCAAAAGAATCTTCCTTTTTATCGGACTCCGCACAAAGCAACGCCACTATCCGGCGATGTATTAGTTTGTAAATAATTTCTTACTCGAGCTATTTCTCAATTGGATTATTTTTAATCAACGCGATTGGTATTAAAAAATAAATCGATTTTGTCTCATTACAAAACGACGTATGACGTATCACGTGCGTATCACGCGAAACGTCGGTCACTAGGCAACGACCGCGTGGTTTACGTTCTACAAAAAACAAACAAACATTCATTTGACGAGCCGCTGGATGAGACGGAGCGATCCTCAGATTTGCCTTGACATTTCTCGACTTTTCTTGAACAATTCATTTCGTTAACGCATTCATTTAACAATACATATTCATCTGAATTACTGACTGTCCTATTCTTGTCTTGTTTTAACATTTCTTGTGAGTTGGTTATGTTTGCAGGTCAGATGACATCGTTCGTCGGAGGAAGCCATTGCGCGGCTGGCGTACCGAGGGATCAGATCGCCTCGTTGTTCGTGGGGGACCTTCATCCAGAAGTGTCCGAGTTCATCCTCCATCATACGTTCAGCCCGTTCGGTCCGATCCGGTCCGTGCGGGTCTGCAGAGACAGGGTGACTCGGCGATCCCTGCGGTATGGTTATGTTAACTTTGTTAACCTCGCCAGTGGTAAGTTCTCTCTCCATTCTTCGCCTTGACATCTTGGTAATAAACATTTTGAATTGAAATTTACAGCCTCGTGTATTTTTCTCCACGATGTTGTTTCCTGTAAATCATCTTTAAATTAAGCTATATGAAGTGTGCCGTATAAATAAACTTGCAAGGTCTTGTCTCTTATCAACTCTGTCTTTCAGCCGAGAGTGCCATGGACAACCTGATGTGCCAGGATCTTCTGGGCAGACCCATGCGGATCATGTTCTCCCAGCGTGATTCCACTCTGAGGACGACTGGGGTCGGGAACATCTTCGTCAAGGGTCTGGCCAGCAGCATCGATGGTGCCCGCCTTCATGACAGCTTCTCAGTTTTTGGGAAGATCCTGTCCTGCAAGGTAATATCTGCGGTTTGATTGTTTTCTTATATAAGGTAGATCATGCGTTGATGTCTGAATTCATCTGGGCGGTCAAGGTGGTCTGCGATGCAAACGGATCCAAAGGTTATGGATTCGTCCACTTTGCCACCTTTGAAGCGGCAGAGAAGGCCATCAAAGCGCTTGATGGCATGTTGTTGGACGACCAGCTAGTGTAAGTGGATCTCAGTTGTACTTCTTGTACTTTGTCTTGTCTAATCGTAGAGAGCCGAGCTCATTCGGTTTGGCTTTTAAAGGTCCATCTGCCACTTTAAAACCTTTGAAGAGCGTCGTGTTGAGCCGCAGGTCATGGCTAAGGACAACGAGAGGCACTACCCGGTATTCAAACCCTCTGATCACTTAACAGATCTTTAGTGGATGTTGAAGTGTTCTTGTCTAACTGACGGGATCTTGTCTGTTCGACAGGGGGTGAGTCTGTACGTGTGCAATCTGCCCTATAGCTTCAGTGAGCAGCAGCTGTACAGAGCTTTCTCACCCTTTGGAAGCATAACCAGTGCCAAGGTATGATGCGCATTGTTTTACTGTGGTTAGTAAATAGTGAAAGACTTCAACGAGTGCTTCTCTCTGTGCAGTTGATGATGGAGGCCGGACGCAGCCGAGGGTTTGGATTTGTCAGCTTCTCCACCCTCGAAGATGCGACCACGGCTGCGTCGGTCATGAACGGGCGCGTGGTTGCCGGCAGGGCGTTGCGGGTCACTATGTCTCGTCACAATGAGCAGAAGACCCAGACCGAGAAGCAGGACAGCAGCAAGGAATCACGCCCTGCTGGACGGTTTACGTCTGCTGTATCTCAAGTGAGATGAGCCACTAATACAGGTTACTCGAGATTGAAAGCCAATAGCAATTCATGTAATTAGCTGAACTTCGTTTTATGCATGTGACAGGTTCAAAAACGCCTTGACGTTCACCCTGGAAACCAGCTGGCGCTCCATCCCATCAGTCGACGGACAGCAGCGTGCGTCCTCGCTCGGAGTCAGTGGCCTCTTTATATCTTTCTCATTCTGTAATTGATGCTCCGTCAGCCCTTCATATTCACGTTATTGTTCGCTCCCGTGTATTTATAGAGGATGTACATCTTTACCTGTCTGCAGGTGAGAGTCTCCGCCCGCCGATGCCTGTCGTCCTGTGGGATGATGTTAATACCCAGCCTCCGCGCCTGCTGGTCTCTCAGGTGCTCCTGGAATACTGGGTCAGGGCTCATCTATCTTGCATGTGATCTCACTTCGACCGCTTCGAGATGACAGAATACAAGTCAGGAATAGTATTCAAGTAATAGAGTGATGTATGTTGGTGCGTGCAGGCAAGCCAAGCAGAGTTGGATGTGTTGCGTCCTATGCGACTGCTCGCCCTGCCTGCACCCAGTGATGATACTGAAGTTATCACACGCTGTGAGTAGCGTCACGTTTTGTTAATCAGACGTTCGTGATGTTCCTCTTGGATGATCACTTTGGATTTAATATATCTAAGACAAACCAACACTCTTGGAGAGCTTTAATCGCTTCATACTACTGTCTTTTCTCTTGTTTCCCGCAGTATCTCAGATTGGTAAAATTCTGCCTGATGGTGCAACAGCTCCTGTCAAAACACAAGCTCAACAGGTAGAAATCTCTTTTTGAAACTTTGGATCATTCAAAGTGTGAGTTGAATTAACCAATCCCCTACACATCTTTCTCTCTACTGTAACAGCTGGGTGAGTCTTCACATCGGTCACCATCCACGTGGGGGCGCCGGTTCTGGATGACATTAAACAGATGTTCGGAGTCCAGAAGCCTGAGCTGCCCCACCAGCTGGAGCATCATGAATCTCCAGACAACGCGCAGACATTGTAAGTGTTGGAATTCTGCTGTTAAAACATAGCAATGCATGAATCTATGCTATGAGGTTGTGCTTGAGCAGACAAAGTTGTAATGGGGCGTTAAATATAACGGTCGTGCTTGTGTTAGTGTGTAACCACTCGTGTCTGTGCTTTTCCAGACAAATGGATCTATGGCAGAACACTCCCACGGACCAAGACCAACATGAAGCTTTGAGGAACACATCAAAGCTGTTCGTTGTAAATAACTGTACATAATGTAAATAAAATAGCATAAGAATGAATTTGAGTCTGAATTTTTCTAAGCTTGGATTTTTTATTGATCTGGGCTTTAAAAGCTGCGTTTGTGAACAATATAGATACAGAAAAGTATTTTATCAGCAAACACATCACTTTTCTTTTTATGAATTTATGTGACCCATCTCGAACACTTTACATTGCTCATTAAAGGTTCCTGTAGCTCAGTTTTGTTAGTAGTGCCAAGGTCAGGAATTAGATTCACAGGCAACACAGGTTGATAGAATCTACCTCTACAACGCAACCGGAAGTCACTTTGGATAAAAAGCAAACCAAGAGGCAAACAGATGAGTTAGGACAAATCAATACAAAAAAAGCTGAAAATTAAATGAACATTTCTGAATTAAAGTTATTATGCTAAACGGCTTCGGGGAGCAACAGCTGTACAGGGCGTTCTCGCCCCATGAAGCATCATCTGTGCCAAGGTATGATGCTCATTGTTCTATTGTGATTAGTAAAAAACAATTGAAGTGAAAGACTTCAACGAGTGCTTCTCTCTGTTCTGTTGGTGATGGTGGCCGGACGAAACAGAGGGTTTGAATCTGTCAGCTTCTTCAACCTCAAAGATGCGACTACTTCTGCGCGGGTCTTGAACGGGCGTATGGTTGCCGGCAGGGCGTTGCGGGTCACTCTGTCTCGTCACAATGAGCGGAAGACACAGCCTGAGAAGCAGGACAGCAGCAGTGAATCACGCCCTGCTGGACGGTTTACGTCTGTTGTTCCTCAAGTGACATGAGCCAACATTACAGATTACTTGAGACTAAAATCCAATAACGATCAAGGTAAATAGCTGAACTTCGCTCTTGTCACCGAAGAGCCTGTAAAATTATTATTATTTATCAGGGGTAAATAAGTTAATGCAACACAATATAATGCTATGAAAAAGCTGAAAATGTAATAAAAATGTGTTGATAAAAGTTAACACATTTTACAAATCTGTAAATCCCTCGTTTTGTGTAGAAATTGAAATTGGCCTAATTCCTTAAACATTGAAAATCGCTTTAAAAACATAAAAGTCTAATAGCTTGTTCCAGTAATAAAAGATCAACAAATTAGACGAATATTAAATGATTATAAATAATAAATGAATCATATGGTTATGTTGTGGGGAATGCGCAGCTTGGGAGAAAGCGTTCATTCATTGAGCCTACGTCACTGCGTTTTGGTTCCGCTGCTCGTTTTTATTTTTAATAGTTTTGGCCAGCTGCGTCTTTTTTTCTTTATTTGATCGTTTTTACTGTACGATGTTTTATTTTAGTATTGTGGTATTTGGTCACGCGTAAAAAAAAAAAAACATTTATGTCAAAAGAATCTTCCTTTTTATCGGACTCCGCACAAAGCAACGCCACTATCCGGCGATGTATTAGTTTGTAAATAATTTCTTACTCGAGCTATTTCTCAATTGGATTATTTTTAATCAACGCGATTGGTATTAAAAAATAAATCGATTTTGTCTCATTACAAAACGACGTATGACGTATCACGTGCGTATCACGCGAAACGTCGGTCACTAGGCAACGACCGCGTGGTTTACGTTCTACAAAAAACAAACAAACATTCATTTGACGAGCCGCTGGATGAGACGGAGCGATCCTCAGATTTGCCTTGACATTTCTCGACTTTTCTTGAACAATTCATTTCGTTAACGCATTCATTTAACAATACATATTCATCTGAATTACTGACTGTCCTATTCTTGTCTTGTTTTAACATTTCTTGTGAGTTGGTTATGTTTGCAGGTCAGATGACATCGTTCGTCGGAGGAAGCCATTGCGCGGCTGGCGTACCGAGGGATCAGATCGCCTCGTTGTTCGTGGGGGACCTTCATCCAGAAGTGTCCGAGTTCATCCTCCATCATACGTTCAGCCCGTTCGGTCCGATCCGGTCCGTGCGGGTCTGCAGAGACAGGGTGACTCGGCGATCCCTGCGGTATGGTTATGTTAACTTTGTTAACCTCGCCAGTGGTAAGTTCTCTCTCCATTCTTCGCCTTGACATCTTGGTAATAAACATTTTGAATTGAAATTTACAGCCTCGTGTATTTTTCTCCACGATGTTGTTTCCTGTAAATCATCTTTAAATTAAGCTATATGAAGTGTGCCGTATAAATAAACTTGCAAGGTCTTGTCTCTTATCAACTCTGTCTTTCAGCCGAGAGTGCCATGGACAACCTGATGTGCCAGGATCTTCTGGGCAGACCCATGCGGATCATGTTCTCCCAGCGTGATTCCACTCTGAGGACGACTGGGGTCGGGAACATCTTCGTCAAGGGTCTGGCCAGCAGCATCGATGGTGCCCGCCTTCATGACAGCTTCTCAGTTTTTGGGAAGATCCTGTCCTGCAAGGTAATATCTGCGGTTTGATTGTTTTCTTATATAAGGTAGATCATGCGTTGATGTCTGAATTCATCTGGGCGGTCAAGGTGGTCTGCGATGCAAACGGATCCAAAGGTTATGGATTCGTCCACTTTGCCACCTTTGAAGCGGCAGAGAAGGCCATCAAAGCGCTTGATGGCATGTTGTTGGACGACCAGCTAGTGTAAGTGGATCTCAGTTGTACTTCTTGTACTTTGTCTTGTCTAATCGTAGAGAGCCGAGCTCATTCGGTTTGGCTTTTAAAGGTCCATCTGCCACTTTAAAACCTTTGAAGAGCGTCGTGTTGAGCCGCAGGTCATGGCTAAGGACAACGAGAGGCACTACCCGGTATTCAAACCCTCTGATCACTTAACAGATCTTTAGTGGATGTTGAAGTGTTCTTGTCTAACTGACGGGATCTTGTCTGTTCGACAGGGGGTGAGTCTGTACGTGTGCAATCTGCCCTATAGCTTCAGTGAGCAGCAGCTGTACAGAGCTTTCTCACCCTTTGGAAGCATAACCAGTGCCAAGGTATGATGCGCATTGTTTTACTGTGGTTAGTAAATAGTGAAAGACTTCAACGAGTGCTTCTCTCTGTGCAGTTGATGATGGAGGCCGGACGCAGCCGAGGGTTTGGATTTGTCAGCTTCTCCACCCTCGAAGATGCGACCACGGCTGCGTCGGTCATGAACGGGCGCGTGGTTGCCGGCAGGGCGTTGCGGGTCACTATGTCTCGTCACAATGAGCAGAAGACCCAGACCGAGAAGCAGGACAGCAGCAAGGAATCACGCCCTGCTGGACGGTTTACGTCTGCTGTATCTCAAGTGAGATGAGCCACTAATACAGGTTACTCGAGATTGAAAGCCAATAGCAATTCATGTAATTAGCTGAACTTCGTTTTATGCATGTGACAGGTTCAAAAACGCCTTGACGTTCACCCTGGAAACCAGCTGGCGCTCCATCCCATCAGTCGACGGACAGCAGCGTGCGTCCTCGCTCGGAGTCAGTGGCCTCTTTATATCTTTCTCATTCTGTTATTGATGCTCCGTCAGCCCTTCATATTCACGTTATTGTTCGCTCCCGTATATTTATAGAGGATGTACATCTTTACCTGTCTGCAGGTGAGAGTCTCCGCCCGCCGATGCCTGTCGTCCTGTGGGATGATGTTAATACCCAGCCTCCGCGCCTGCTGGTCTCTCAGGTGCTCCTGGAATACTGGGTCAGGGCTCATCTATCTTGCATGTGATCTCACTTCGACCGCTTCGAGATGACAGAATACAAGTCAGGAATAGTATTCAAGTAATAGAGTGATGTATGTTGGTGCGTGCAGGCAAGCCAAGCAGAGTTGGATGTGTTGCGTCCTATGCGACTGCTCGCCCTGCCTGCACCCAGTGATGATACTGAAGTTATCACACGCTGTGAGTAGCGTCACGTTTTGTTAATCAGACGTTCGTGATGTTCCTCTTGGATGATCACTTTGGATTTAATATATCTAAGACAAACCAACACTCTTGGAGAGCTTTAATCGCTTCATACTACTGTCTTTTCTCTTGTTTCCCGCAGTATCTCAGATTGGTAAAATTCTGCCTGATGGTGCAACAGCTCCTGTCAAAACACAAGCTCAACAGGTAGAAATCTCTTTTTGAAACTTTGGATCATTCAAAGTGTGAGTTGAATTAACCAATCCCCTACACATCTTTCTCTCTACTGTAACAGCTGGGTGAGTCTTCACATCGGTCACCATCCACGTGGGGGCGCCGGTTCTGGATGACATTAAACAGATGTTCGGAGTCCAGAAGCCTGAGCTGCCCCACCAGCTGGAGCATCATGAATCTCCAGACAACGCGCAGACATTGTAAGTGTTGGAATTCTGCTGTTAAAACATAGCAATGCATGAATCTATGCTATGAGGTTGTGCTTGAGCAGACAAAGTTGTAATGGGGCGTTAAATATAACGGTCGTGCTTGTGTTAGTGTGTAACCACTCGTGTCTGTGCTTTTCCAGACAAATGGATCTATGGCAGAACACTCCCGCGGACCAAGACCAACATGAAGCTTTGAGGAACACATCAAAGCTGTTCGTTGTAAATAACTGTACATAATGTAAATAAAATAGCATAAGAATGAATTTGAGTCTGAATTTTTCTAAGCTTGGATTTTTTATTGATCTGGGCTTTAAAAGCTGCGTTTGTGAACAATATAGATACAGAAAAGTATTTTATCAGCAAACACATCACTTTTCTTTTTATGAATTTATGTGACCCATCTCGAACACTTTACATTGCTCATTAAAGGTTCCTGTAGCTCAGTTTTGTTAGTAGTGCCAAGGTCAGGAATTAGATTCACAGGCAACACAGGTTGATAGAATCTACCTCTACAACGCAACCGGAAGTCACTTTGGATAAAAAGCAAACCAAGAGGCAAACAGATGAGTTAGGACAAATCAATACAAAAAAAGCTGAAAATTAAACGAACATTTCTGAATTAAAGTTATTATGCTAAACGGCTTCGGGGAGCAGCAGCTGTACAGGGCGTTCTCGCCCCATGAAGTATCATCTGTGCCAAGGTATGATGCTCATTGTTCTATTGTGATTAGTAAAAAACAATTGAAGTGAAAGACTTCAACGAGTGCTTCTCTCTGTTCTGTTGGTGATGGTGGCCGGACGAAACAGAGGGTTTGAATCTGTCAGCTTCTTCAACCTCAAAGATGCGACTACTTCTGCGCGGGTCTTGAACGGGCGTATGGTTGCCGGCAGGGCGTTGCGGGTCACTCTGTCTCGTCACAATGAGCGGAAGACACAGCCTGAGAAGCAGGACAGCAGCAGTGAATCACGCCCTGCTGGACGGTTTACGTCTGTTGTTCCTCAAGTGACATGAGCCAACATTACAGATTACTTGAGACTAAAATCCAATAACGATCAAGGTAAATAGCTGAACTTCGCTCTTGTCACCGAAGAGCCTGTAAAATTATTATTATTTATCAGGGGTAAATAAGTTAATGCAAAACAATATAATGCTATGAAAAAGCTGAAAATGTAATAAAAATGTGTTGATAAAAGTTAACACATTTTACAAATCTGTAAATCCCTCGTTTTGTGTAGAAATTGAAATTGGCCTAATTCCTTAAACATTGAAAATCGCTTTAAAAACATAAAAGTCTAATAGCTTGTTCCAGTAATAAAAGATCAACAAATTAGACGAATATTAAATGATTATAAATAATAAATGAATCATATGGTTATGTTGTGGGGAATGCGCAGCTTGGGAGAAAGCGTTCATTCATTGAGCCTACGTCACTGCGTTTTGGTTCCGCTGCTCGTTTTTATTTTTAATAGTTTTGGCCAGCTGCGTCTTTTTTTCTTTATTTGATCGTTTTTACTGTACGATGTTTTATTTTAGTATTGTGGTATTTGGTCACGCGTAAAAAAAAAAAAACATTTATGTCAAAAGAATCTTCCTTTTTATCGGACTCCGCACAAAGCAACGCCACTATCCGGCGATGTATTAGTTTGTAAATAATTTCTTACTCGAGCTATTTCTCAATTGGATTATTTTTAATCAACGCGATTGGTATTAAAAAATAAATCGATTTTGTCTCATTACAAAACGACGTATGACGTATCACGTGCGTATCACGCGAAACGTCGGTCACTAGGCAACGACCGCGTGGTTTACGTTCTACAAAAAACAAACAAACATTCATTTGACGAGCCGCTGGATGAGACGGAGCGATCCTCAGATTTGCCTTGACATTTCTCGACTTTTCTTGAACAATTCATTTCGTTAACGCATTCATTTAACAATACATATTCATCTGAATTACTGACTGTCCTATTCTTGTCTTGTTTTAACATTTCTTGTGAGTTGGTTATGTTTGCAGGTCAGATGACATCGTTCGTCGGAGGAAGCCATTGCGCGGCTGGCGTACCGAGGGATCAGATCGCCTCGTTGTTCGTGGGGGACCTTCATCCAGAAGTGTCCGAGTTCATCCTCCATCATACGTTCAGCCCGTTCGGTCCGATCCGGTCCGTGCGGGTCTGCAGAGACAGGGTGACTCGGCGATCCCTGCGGTATGGTTATGTTAACTTTGTTAACCTCGC
The DNA here is from genome assembly GCF_015846415.1 of Triplophysa dalaica. Lineage (NCBI taxonomy): Eukaryota > Metazoa > Chordata > Actinopteri > Cypriniformes > Nemacheilidae > Triplophysa > Triplophysa dalaica. Next base: position 19,744,010 of record NC_079544.1, on the reverse strand, counting down.
CAGTGGTAAGTTCTCTCTCCATTCTTCGCCTTGACATCTTGGTAATAAACATTTTGAATTGAAATTTACAGCCTCGTGTATTTTTCTCCACGATGTTGTTTCCTGTAAATCATCTTTAAATTAAGCTATATGAAGTGTGCCGTATAAATAAACTTGCAAGGTCTTGTCTCTTATCAACTCTGTCTTTCAGCCGAGAGTGCCATGGACAACCTGATGTGCCAGGATCTTCTGGGCAGACCCATGCGGATCATGTTCTCCCAGCGTGATTCCACTCTGAGGACGACTGGGGTCGGGAACATCTTCGTCAAGGGTCTGGCCAGCAGCATCGATGGTGCCCGCCTTCATGACAGCTTCTCAGTTTTTGGGAAGATCCTGTCCTGCAAGGTAATATCTGCGGTTTGATTGTTTTCTTATATAAGGTAGATCATGCGTTGATGTCTGAATTCATCTGGGCGGTCAAGGTGGTCTGCGATGCAAACGGATCCAAAGGTTATGGATTCGTCCACTTTGCCACCTTTGAAGCGGCAGAGAAGGCCATCAAAGCGCTTGATGGCATGTTGTTGGACGACCAGCTAATGTAAGTGGATCTCAGTTGTACTTCTTGTACTTTGTCTTGTCTAATCGTAGAGAGCCGAGCTCATTCGGTTTGGCTTTTAAAGGTCCATCTGCCACTTTAAAACCTTTGAAGAGCGTCGTGTTGAGCCGCAGGTCATGGCTAAGGACAACGAGAGGCACTACCCGGTATTCAAACCCTCTGATCACTTAACAGATCTTTAGTGGATGTTGAAGTGTTCTTGTCTAACTGACGGGATCTTGTCTGTTCGACAGGGGGTGAGTCTGTACGTGTGCAATCTGCCCTATAGCTTCAGTGAGCAGCAGCTGTACAGAGCTTTCTCACCCTTTGGAAGCATAACCAGTGCCAAGGTATGATGCGCATTGTTTTACTGTGGTTAGTAAATAGTGAAAGACTTCAACGAGTGCTTCTCTCTGTGCAGTTGATGATGGAGGCCGGACGCAGCCGAGGGTTTGGATTTGTCAGCTTCTCCACCCTCGAAGATGCGACCACGGCTGCGTCGGTCATGAACGGGCGCGTGGTTGCCGGCAGGGCGTTGCGGGTCACTATGTCTCGTCACAATGAGCAGAAGACCCAGACCGAGAAGCAGGACAGCAGCAAGGAATCACGCCCTGCTGGACGGTTTACGTCTGCTGTATCTCAAGTGAGATGAGCCACTAATACAGGTTACTCGAGATTGAAAGCCAATAGCAATTCATGTAATTAGCTGAACTTCGTTTTATGCATGTGACAGGTTCAAAAACGCCTTGACGTTCACCCTGGAAACCAGCTGGCGCTCCATCCCATCAGTCGACGGACAGCAGCGTGCGTCCTCGCTCGGAGTCAGTGGCCTCTTTATATCTTTCTCATTCTGTTATTGATGCTCCGTCAGCCCTTCATATTCACGTTATTGTTCGCTCCCGTATATTTATAGAGGATGTACATCTTTACCTGTCTGCAGGTGAGAGTCTCCGCCCGCCGATGCCTGTCGTCCTGTGGGATGATGTTAATACCCAGCCTCCGCGCCTGCTGGTCTCTCAGGTGCTCCTGGAATACTGGGTCAGGGCTCATCTATCTTGCATGTGATCTCACTTCGACCGCTTCGAGATGACAGAATACAAGTCAGGAATAGTATTCAAGTAATAGAGTGATGTATGTTGGTGCGTGCAGGCAAGCCAAGCAGAGTTGGATGTGTTGCGTCCTATGCGACTGCTCGCCCTGCCTGCACCCAGTGATGATACTGAAGTTATCACACGCTGTGAGTAGCGTCACGTTTTGTTAATCAGACGTTCGTGATGTTCCTCTTGGATGATAACTTTGGATTTAATATATCTAAGACAAACCAACACTCTTGGAGAGCTTTAATCGCTTCATACTACTGTCTTTTCTCTTGTTTCCCGCAGTATCTCAGATTGGTAAAATTCTGCCTGATGGTGCAATAGCTCCTGTCAAAACACAAGCTCAACAGGTAGAAATCTCTTTTTGAAACTTTGGATCATTCAAAGTGTGAGTTGAATTAACCAATCCCCTACACATCTTTCTCTCTACTGTAACAGCTGGGTGAGTCTTCACATCGGTCACCATCCACGTGGGGGCGCCGGTTCTGGATGACATTAAACAGATGTTCGGAGTCCAGAAGCCTGAGCTGCCCCACCAGCTGGAGCATCATGAATCTCCAGACAACGCGCAGACATTGTAAGTGTTGGAATTCTGCTGTTAAAACATAGCAATGCATGAATCTATGCTATGTGGTTGTGCTTGAGCAGACAAAGTTGTAATGGGGCGTTAAATATAACGGTCGTGCTTGTGTTAGTGTGTAACCACTCGTGTCTGTGCTTTTCCAGACAAATGGATCTATGGCAGAACACTCCCGCGGACCAAGACCAACATGAAGCTTTGAGGAACACATCAAAGCTGTTCGTTGTAAATAACTGTACATAATGTAAATAAAATAGCATAAGAATGAATTTGAGTCTGAATTTTTCTAAGCTTGGATTTTTTATTGATCTGGGCTTTAAAAGCTGCGTTTGTGAACAATATAGATACAGAAAAGTATTTTATCAGCAAACACATCACTTTTCTTTTTATGAATTTATGTGACCCATCTCGAACACTTTACATTGCTCATTAAAGGTTCCTGTAGCTCAGTTTCGTTAGTAGTGCCAAGGTCAGGAATTAGATTCACAGGCAACACAGGTTGATAGAATCTACCTCTACAACGCAACCGGAAGTCACTTTGGATAAAAAGCAAACCAAGAGGCAAACAGATGAGTTAGGACAAATCAATACAAAAAAAGCTGAAAATTAAATGAACATTTCTGAATTAAAGTTATTATGCTAAACGGCTTCGGGGAGCAGCAGCTGTACAGGGCGTTCTCGCCCCATGAAGCATCATCTGTGCCAAGGTATGATGCTCATTGTTCTATTGTGATTAGTAAAAAACAATTGGAAGTGAAAGACTTCAACGAGTGCTTCTCTCTGTTCTGTTGGTGATGGTGGCCGGACGAAACAGAGGGTTTGAATCTGTCAGCTTCTTCAACCTCAAAGATGCGACTACTTCTGCGCGGGTCTTGAACGGCCGTATGGTTGCCGGCAGGGCGTTGCGGGTCACTCTGTCTCGTCACAATGAGCGGAAGACACAGCCTGAGAAGCAGGACAGCAGCAGTGAATCACGCCCTGCTGGACGGTTTACGTCTGTTGTTCCTCAAGTGACATGAGCCAACATTACAGATTACTTGAGACTAAAATCCAATAACGATCAAGGTAAATAGCTGAACTTCGCTCTTGTCACCGAAGAGCCTGTAAAATTATTATTATTTATCAGGGGTAAATAAGTTAATGCAACACAATATAATGCTATGAAAAAGCTGAAAATGTAATAAAAATGTGTTGATAAAAGTTAACACATTTTACAAATCTGTAAATCCCTCGTTTTGTGTAGAAATTGAAATTGGCCTAATTCCTTAAACATTGAAAATCGCTTTAAAAACATAAAAGTCTAATAGCTTGTTCCAGTAATAAAAGATCAACAAATTAGACGAATATTAAATGATTATAAATAATAAATGAATCATATGGTTATGTTGTGGGGAATGCGCAGCTTGGGAGAAAGCGTTCATTCATTGAGCCTACGTCACTGCGTTTTGGTTCCGCTGCTCGTTTTTATTTTTAATAGTTTTGGCCAGCTGCGTCTTTTTTTCTTTATTTGATCGTTTTTACTGTACGATGTTTTATTTTAGTATTGTGGTATTTGGTCACGCGTAAAAAAAAAAAAAACATTTATGTCAAAAGAATCTTCCTTTTTATCGGACTCCGCACAAAGCAACGCCACTATCCGGCGATGTATTAGTTTGTAAATAATTTCTTACTCGAGCTATTTCTCAATTGGATTATTTTTAATCAACGCGATTGGTATTAAAAAATAAATCGATTTTGTCTCATTACAAAACGACGTATGACGTATCACGTGCGTATCACGCGAAACGTCGGTCACTAGGCAACGACCGCGTGGTTTACGTTCTACAAAAAACAAACAAACATTCATTTGACGAGCCGCTGGATGAGACGGAGCGATCCTCAGATTTGCCTTGACATTTCTCGACTTTTCTTGAACAATTCATTTCGTTAACGCATTCATTTAACAATACATATTCATCTGAATTACTGACTGTCCTATTCTTGTCTTGTTTTAACATTTCTTGTGAGTTGGTTATGTTTGCAGGTCAGATGACATCGTTCGTCGGAGGAAGCCATTGCGCGGCTGGCGTACCGAGGGATCAGATCGCCTCGTTGTTCGTGGGGGACCTTCATCCAGAAGTGTCCGAGTTCATCCTCCATCATACGTTCAGCCCGTTCGGTCCGATCCGGTCCGTGCGGGTCTGCAGAGACAGGGTGACTCGGCGATCCCTGCGGTATGGTTATGTTAACTTTGTTAACCTCGCCAGTGGTAAGTTCTCTCTCCATTCTTCGCCTTGACATCTTGGTAATAAACATTTTGAATTGAAATTTACAGCCTCGTGTATTTTTCTCCACGATGTTGTTTCCTGTAAATCATCTTTAAATTAAGCTATATGAAGTGTGCCGTATAAATAAACTTGCAAGGTCTTGTCTCTTATCAACTCTGTCTTTCAGCCGAGAGTGCCATGGACAACCTGATGTGCCAGGATCTTCTGGGCAGACCCATGCGGATCATGTTCTCCCAGCGTGATTCCACTCTGAGGACGACTGGGGTCGGGAACATCTTCGTCAAGGGTCTGGCCAGCAGCATCGATGGTGCCCGCCTTCATGACAGCTTCTCAGTTTTTGGGAAGATCCTGTCCTGCAAGGTAATATCTGCGGTTTGATTGTTTTCTTATATAAGGTAGATCATGCGTTGATGTCTGAATTCATCTGGGCGGTCAAGGTGGTCTGCGATGCAAACGGATCCAAAGGTTATGGATTCGTCCACTTTGCCACCTTTGAAGCGGCAGAGAAGGCCATCAAAGCGCTTGATGGCATGTTGTTGGACGACCAGCTAGTGTAAGTGGATCTCAGTTGTACTTCTTGTACTTTGTCTTGTCTAATCGTAGAGAGCCGAGCTCATTCGGTTTGGCTTTTAAAGGTCCATCTGCCACTTTAAAACCTTTGAAGAGCGTCGTGTTGAGCCGCAGGTCATGGCTAAGGACAACGAGAGGCACTACCCGGTATTCAAACCCTCTGATCACTTAACAGATCTTTAGTGGATGTTGAAGTGTTCTTGTCTAACTGACGGGATCTTGTCTGTTCGACAGGGGGTGAGTCTGTACGTGTGCAATCTGCCCTATAGCTTCAGTGAGCAGCAGCTGTACAGAGCTTTCTCACCCTTTGGAAGCATAACCAGTGCCAAGGTATGATGCGCATTGTTTTACTGTGGTTAGTAAATAGTGAAAGACTTCAACGAGTGCTTCTCTCTGTGCAGTTGATGATGGAGGCCGGACGCAGCCGAGGGTTTGGATTTGTCAGCTTCTCCACCCTCGAAGATGCGACCACGGCTGCGTCGGTCATGAACGGGCGCGTGGTTGCCGGCAGGGCGTTGCGGGTCACTATGTCTCGTCACAATGAGCAGAAGACCCAAACCGAGAAGCAGGACAGCAGCAAGGAATCACGCCCTGCTGGACGGTTTACGTCTGCTGTATCTCAAGTGAGATGAGCCACTAATACAGGTTACTCGAGATTGAAAGCCAATAGCAATTCATGTAATTAGCTGAACTTCGTTTTATGCATGTGACAGGTTCAAAAACGCCTTGACGTTCACCCTGGAAACCAGCTGGCGCTCCATCCCATCAGTCGACGGACAGCAGCGTGCGTCCTCGCTCGGAGTCAGTGGCCTCTTTATATCTTTCTCATTCTGTTATTGATGCTCCGTCAGCCCTTCATATTCACGTTATTGTTCGCTCCCGTATATTTATAGAGGATGTACATCTTTACCTGTCTGCAGGTGAGAGTCTCCGCCCGCCGATGCCTGTCGTCCTGTGGGATGATGTTAATACCCAGCCTCCGCGCCTGCTGGTCTCTCAGGTGCTCCTGGAATACTGGGTCAGGGCTCATCTATCTTGCATGTGATCTCACTTCGACCGCTTCGAGATGACAGAATACAAGTCAGGAATAGTATTCAAGTAATAGAGTGATGTATGTTGGTGCGTGCAGGCAAGCCAAGCAGAGTTGGATGTGTTGCGTCCTATGCGACTGCTCGCCCTGCCTGCACCCAGTGATGATACTGAAGTTATCACACGCTGTGAGTAGCGTCACGTTTTGTTAATCAGACGTTCGTGATGTTCCTCTTGGATGATAACTTTGGATTTAATATATCTAAGACAAACCAACACTCTTGGAGAGCTTTAATCGCTTCATACTACTGTCTTTTCTCTTGTTTCCCGCAGTATCTCAGATTGGTAAAATTCTGCCTGATGGTGCAACAGCTCCTGTCAAAACACAAGCTCAACAGGTAGAAATCTCTTTTTGAAACTTTGGATCATTCAAAGTGTGAGTTGAATTAACCAATCCCCTACACATCTTTCTCTCTACTGTAACAGCTGGGTGAGTCTTCACATCGGTCACCATCCACGTGGGGGCGCCGGTTCTGGATGACATTAAACAGATGTTCGGAGTCCAGAAGCCTGAGCTGCCCCACCAGCTGGAGCATCATGAATCTCCAGACAACGCGCAGACATTGTAAGTGTTGGAATTCTGCTGTTAAAACATAGCAATGCATGAATCTATGCTATGTGGTTGTGCTTGAGCAGACAAAGTTGTAATGGGGCGTTAAATATAACGGTCGTGCTTGTGTTAGTGTGTAACCACTCGTGTCTGTGCTTTTCCAGACAAATGGATCTATGGCAGAACACTCCCGCGGACCAAGACCAACATGAAGCTTTGAGGAACACATCAAAGCTGTTCGTTGTAAATAACTGTACATAATGTAAATAAAATAGCATAAGAATGAATTTGAGTCTGAATTTTTCTAAGCTTGGATTTTTTATTGATCTGGGCTTTAAAAGCTGCGTTTGTGAACAATATAGATACAGAAAAGTATTTTATCAGCAAACACATCGCTTTTCTTTTTATGAATTTATGTGACCCATCTCGAACACTTTACATTGCTCATTAAAGGTTCCTGTAGCTCAGTTTCGTTAGTAGTGCCAAGGTCAGGAATTAGATTCACAGGCAACACAGGTTGATAGAATCTACCTCTACAACGCAACCGGAAGTCACTTTGGATAAAAAGCAAACCAAGAGGCAAACAGATGAGTTAGGACAAATCAATACAAAAAAAGCTGAAAATTAAATGAACATTTCTGAATTAAAGTTATTATGCTAAACGGCTTCGGGGAGCAGCAGCTGTACAGGGCGTTCTCGCCCCATGAAGCATCATCTGTGCCAAGGTATGATGCTCATTGTTCTATTGTGATTAGTAAAAAACAATTGGAAGTGAAAGACTTCAACGAGTGCTTCTCTCTGTTCTGTTGGTGATGGTGGCCGGACGAAACAGAGGGTTTGAATCTGTCAGCTTCTTCAACCTCAAAGATGCGACTACTTCTGCGCGGGTCTTGAACGGGCGTATGGTTGCCGGCAGGGCGTTGCGGGTCACTCTGTCTCGTCACAATGAGCGGAAGACACAGCCTGAGAAGCAGGACAGCAGCAGTGAATCACGCCCTGCTGGACGGTTTACGTCTGTTGTTCCTCAAGTGACATGAGCCAACATTACAGATTACTTGAGACTAAAATCCAATAACGATCAAGGTAAATAGCTGAACTTCGCTCTTGTCACCGAAGAGCCTGTAAAATTATTATTATTTATCAGGGGTAAATAAGTTAATGCAACACAAAATAATGCTATGAAAAAGCTGAAAATGTAATAAAAATGTGTTGATAAAAGTTAACACATTTTACAAATCTGTAAATCCCTCGTTTTGTGTAGAAATTGAAATTGGCCTAATTCCTTAAACATTGAAAATCGCTTTAAAAACATAAAAGTCTAATAGCTTGTTCCAGTAATAAAAGATCAACAAATTAGACGAATATTAAATGATTATAAATAATAAATGAATCATATGGTTATGTTGTGGGGAATGCGCAGCTTGGGAGAAAGCGTTCATTCATTGAGCCTACGTCACTGCGTTTTGGTTCCGCTGCTCGTTTTTATTTTTAATAGTTTTGGCCAGCTGCGTCTTTTTTTCTTTATTTGATCGTTTTTACTGTACGATGTTTTATTTTAGTATTGTGGTATTTGGTCACGCGTAAAAAAAAAAAAAACATTTATGTCAAAAGAATCTTCCTTTTTATCGGACTCCGCACAAAGCAACGCCACTATCCGGCGATGTATTAGTTTGTAAATAATTTCTTACTCGAGCTATTTCTCAATTGGATTATTTTTAATCAACGCGATTGGTATTAAAAAATAAATCGATTTTGTCTCATTACAAAACGACGTATGACGTATCACGTGCGTATCACGCGAAACGTCGGTCACTAGGCAACGACCGCGTGGTTTACGTTCTACAAAAAACGTCTCCGGTTACTTTCGTAACCTCGGTTCCCTGAGAAGCGGGAACGAGACATTGCGGAGACCGCATATGAAACTCCTCCTCTTTTTCACTTTTCCTGAAATCTTATAGGATAACGCCAGTAAAAAAACTGGCCAATTGTCGCAAGAATGCAACCGTATGCAAATACTGACGAATCCAGACAGTATAAATACAGTGCATGTGACGACAATCCTCAGAATCTACGAGAGAACGCCTGCACGGTGATAAGCGGAGAACACGGCGTTCTCCGCAATGTCTCGTTCCCGCTTCTCAGGGAACCGAGGTTACGAAAGTAACCGGAGACGTTCCCTTTCGAGAGCGGTCACTTCGACATTGCGGAGACCGCATATGGAACGGTAGTACAATCCCGCCGTGAGAGCTTGCAAAATCAGCCAGAAAAACTGGGTTAAAACACACAAGCATGGGAAGCATACTATTTTAACCATTCACGAGGTCGCTAAGCGTCAACAGCTGATTGGCTTAAATCGGCCAATAAACTGCTAAATCACTGAACCGGCCAATGAACTGCTATATCGGGCTCCTGCCAAATTTGCATATCCAAACCCAACCAATGCAGCGGGCTGCGCTGAAACAGGGCAGACACCACAACAGTAAGAGCCAGCACGGTATCCCGGGCGGATATAACAGAGATATAAAAGTACACCAAGCACAGCATAAACAGCAACGCGGCAACCACTGTGTAGCATAAGCGATTATAAAGTAGAAGATAAAGAGTCATCAGCACTCACCGAGAGGACTTGAGACGACCAAGAGGACACGTCCAATCTGTAGAACCTGGCGAAAGTGTTCTGCGAAGACCAGCCAGCCGCACAGCATATGTCCTGAATAGATGTGCCCCTAGACCAAGCCCACGAAGAGGCGATAGCCCTAGTCGAATGAGCTCTGATACCGAATGGGCAGTTCTGTCCCTGACTCTCATACGCTAAGGTAATAGCGTCCACCACCCAGTGAGAGAGCCTCTGCTTTGATACAGCCCGACCTTTAGTTCCCCCACCATAGCAGACGAAGAGCTGTTCAGACTGCCGAAAACCGGCCGTGCGATCAATGTAAGCCCGCAAAACCCTTACCGGGCAGACCGCTCTCGGAGCGTTTGCATTCTGCGAGTCTGACGACTCGGAAAACAAAGCGGGCAAAGAAATGACCTGTGCTCTAAATGGGGTAGACATAGACTTTGGCACATAACCCGATTTCGGCCGGAGAGTGACATTGCAGTCGCCGGTTCCAAAACGAATGAAATCAGCGCCGACTGAGAGCGCTTGTAAATCCCCTATGCGCTTAGCCGAAGCAAGGGCAAGAAGGAGAACGGTTTTTAGAGTGAGCTCTCTTAGGGAAGCCGCGTCCAGAGGCTCGAATGGGGGAAAGGAGAGAGCCTTCAACACCAGCGCTAAGTCCCAAGGCGGCACCGAAGGGGATCGCGGTGGAAAAAGTCTCCTCGCTCCTCTGAGGAATCTGACTACCAGCATGTGCCTTCCAATGGATTGCCCATCAACCGGGGAACGAAACGAGGCGATAGCAGCCACATAAACCTTCAGTGTTGACGGGAGTCCGCCGCTGTCCAGCCTGTGCTGCAGGAAGCATAAAATATCAGACACGGGGCAGGACATCGGGTCGATATTGTTACTACTGCACCATTTAACAAACACCCCCCATTTGAGAGCGTATAAACGCCTGGTGGAAGGCGCTCGACACTCCGAAATAGTGTCAAGTACACGCTGAGGAAGTGCATTTAAAACCCCCGAAGAGGCCAGGCATGAAGACTCCACAGCTGCGGGCTGGGGTGAAATATCGTGCCGTTCGCTTGGGACAACAGGTCTCTCCTGAGGGGAATCCGCCACGGCGGTGCCGTTAACAATTCGCTTAGGTCCGGAAACCACGGTTGATTCGGCCAAAACGGAGCGACGAGGATCACCGTCGCCGTCTCCTCTCTGATTTTGCACAGCACCAGGGGCAAAATCTTCACCGGAGGAAACGCGTAAAGCCGAACGTTCGGCCATCGCACCGTCAGAGCGTCGCTCCCCATGGGGGAATGGGTCAGCGAGAAATACAGCGGGCAGTGCGCGTTCTCGCTCGTCGCGAATAAATCCACTTCCGCCGTCCCAAAGCGCTCCCAAATTGACCGCACTGAGTCTGGATGAAGCCTCCATTCTCCGTGCGGAAGACCCTCCCTCGAAAGCATGTCCGCTCCGCAGTTCAGACGACCGGGGATATGCGCTGCCCTGACAGAGAGTAGATGCCGATCTGCCCACAGTAGGAGACTCGCAGCCAGTTTGAAAAGAGTTCCTGAGCGGACTCCTCCCTGGCGATTTATGTACGAAACCACGGACATGTTGTCGGTGCGAATCAGGACATGTTTCTTCTCCAGTCTCGACTGGAAAGTATGGAGAGCTAGAGACACCGCCATCAGCTCCAAGCAATTTATATGCCATTTTCTCTGTGACTGTGTCCAAAGGCCGGATGCCGGCATGCCCTCGCACACTGCACCCCATCCCGAGGACGACGCATCCGTCGTAACGACTATGCGTCTCGTAACCAGCCCCAGGGGAACTCCCCGACTGAACATGCTTGGGTCGCGCCATGGGCTCAGGGCACTGAGGCAACTGAGTGTAACCGGGACTCGCACTCGACCCGAGGACCATGCTTTCCATGGAACACGAGCCTTCAGCCAAAACTGTAGCGGTCGCATGTGCAGAAGACCCAGGTGGCAGACCGCCGAGGCTGACGCCATGAGACCCAAAAGCCTCTGAAACTCCCTCAGTGGAACAGACCGACCCGGCCTGAGCAGATGTAGAGCTGAAGAGATGGACTCCGTCCGCTCTTGAGAGAGGCGAGCGCGCATCTCCACTGAGTCGAAACATACCCCCAGATACGTTATTGACTGACTCGGAGTGAGCTTGCTTTTCTGCATGTTCACGCGTAGCCCCAGGGATGTCAAGTGACGAAGCAGCATTTGCGTATGACCGGATAGCGCCTCCCGTGAGTGGGCTAAAATTAACCAGTCGTCCAGATAATTCAGAATGCGCATACCGCTCGCTCTGAGAGGGGAAAGCGCCGCGTCCACGCACTTCGAGAATGTGCGCGGTGCTAATGCCAGTCCGAACGGGAGTACGGCAAATTGGTACGCTGAACCCGCGAAAGCGAATCGCAGAAACTTTCGGTGGCGCTTGGCTATCTGAACATGAAAGTACGCATCCTTCAGATCCACGGATGCAAACCAGTCCCCGGGACGCACTTGTGCCAGGATCTGTTTTAGAGTTGTCATTCTGAACGCTCGCTTGTGAAGGGCTCGGTTGACGGGTCTCAAGTCCAGAATCGGACGCAGACCACCATCTCTCTTGGGCACTACAAAGTACCGGCTGTAAAACCCGCTTTCTCGCTCGTTCGGAGGGACACGCTCGATCGCTCCTTTCGCGAGCAGGCTGCCGATTTCCTGCCTCAACACAGGCGCATTTTGCGCTGACGTAAGCGACGGAACCACACCGCTGAAGCGGGGAGGTCTTCGTCTGAACTGCAGGGTGTACCCGTGTTCTATCACATTTAGTAGCCAATGAGAAATGTCCGGAATGGCCTTCCACGCGTCCAGAAAAAGACATAATGGCCGAATCTCTTCGGGCGTTACCGTCAGCGGACCGTTTAGGGAAGCACGCTGGTGCAGCGAGGCTAATTGCACTGGCGGGGAAATAGCCCGTGCGTGAGACTCCAGCCGTCTCTCGCCCACGGGAAAGACCGTGGACGAGGGAAGGCTGGTTATAGTCGGGATTAACTGCGGCTTCGCGCTGCACCGTGGCAGGGCAAGGAACGCAGCATTGGTCGTGTGAGGGGGAAAGAGCTCTTTTTGTGAACAGGTATGTGTTTTTATTGCATTTACACAGACATTTACAACATTGCAATGTTCGCCCGCAACCGCGGGGGAAAACTGATGCAAACAGCGGCGTTTGGGGGCCACCGGAACGCTCACAAACTCTCTCCTCCTCTTTATAGGTCCGTCAGGATGACGGCTTGGCAGACGATGACGCTCCGCCGTCGTGGCGCGGCGGTCCTCTCTGCGGTCCTCCCTTCGGCCCGTACCTCTTCTTAGGCGGGCCCGACCATTGTTTAGGCCGTGCATCCGGCTCACGACCTCGAGAAGCCTGGGCGGAAGCAGCGTGCTGTTTGGTCGGCCTCTGCGCGGAGTGCGACGCGGATGAAGAACGGGCTCTAGGAGACGGTTGATAAGAGCGTCGCGGGAGCACGTGACTCATGGCCTTGGCGCGCTTTTGCGTCTCCCCGAAGCGCTCCACCACCGACTCCACGACGTCACCAAAGAGGCCGGAGGGAGTGATCGGGGCGTTGAGGAGAGACTTACGGTCAGCGTCTTTCAGGTCCGCCAACGTAAGCCAGAGATGACGGTGTAGGACGACCATGAACCCCATGGATCGGCCGATAGCTTGTGCGGTCCGCTTCGTTGCCATCAGAGCGAAGTCGGTCGCTGCCCTCAGATCCCTCGTGGCGTCCGCCTCCAGGCTGCCGCTATCCAGCGACTGAAGGATCTTAGCCTGGAACACCTGCAGCACCGCCATTGCGTGCAAAGCGGAAGCGGCTTCTCCGGCGGATGCGTAAGCCTTACCGGCGAGATGAGCGGTAAACCTGCACGGCTTCGACGGCAGGCCTGGGTCCGAGCCCAGCGAGGTGGTAGAAGGGCACAAATGAGCGGCGAGGGTCTCCTCGACGGGTGGCATGCGCACGTAACCGTGGGCCTCCGCTCCGACCACGTGGGCGAACATGGATTGCGTAGCGGCGTGAACGCGCGCCGACTGAGGAGCAGACCACGATTTCACCACGTGCTCGTGGACATCTGGAAAGAATGGCGCACTCCTCTTTGATGTGGCCTGACGGCGGCCCGCCTGAAGGTACCACGAGTCGAGCTTACTTTTTGCCGGCTCCTCAGGTGAACTCCAGGTGATGTCGAGCTCGCTGACGGCCTTCTCGAGGACCCTCATGAACTCCTCGTGGAGGTCCGGGGTGCTCTCTAGGTCGGGGCGATCCCGCTCCGACCCTGCCCAGTCCTTGTCTGAAGCCGAGATGGACATGGAGTCGTCGTCCTCCTCAGCGCCGAAGGAAACGGCGCCCAAGACGGAAGGCGGGGGACGAAGACTCTCGTCGGCGTAGAGGACTGGGGAATGGGGTGACGGCAGAGGACAGCGGCCCGGAGCCGTGTCGTCGCCGCTCCCCCTTGGAGCGGGTAGACTCACCAGCGACTCGTTGGTGGCAGTGAGCCTTGACCCTATATTTCCACGAGCGATGTTCCTGCGAGTTCTCAAGACACGCGCCGGCAGGTCCGCACAGTGCGCGCAATCGGACTCGCAGAATGCAGCCTCCGCATGAGCCAGGCCCAGGCAGGCAATGCAGTGCTCGTGCGTATCCTGCGGGTCAATGGGACCCGCGCAAAGACGACAGTATGAAGCCATCGGATGCGGTGAAAAATATCCAGTTGCGTCTTCAACGATGGCAGCGTGAAAAAGAAGATTCTGAGGATTGTCGTCACATGCACTGTATTTATACTGTCTGGATTCGTCAGTATTTGCATACGGTTGCATTCTTGCGACAATTGGCCAGTTTTTTTACTGGCGTTATCCTATAAGATTTCAGGAAAAGTGAAAAAGAGGAGGAGTTTCATATGCGGTCTCCGCAATGTCGAAGTGACCGCTCTCGAAAGGGAACAAACAAACATTCATTTGACGAGCCGCTGGATGAGACGGAGCGATCCTCAGATTTGCCTTGACATTTCTCGACTTTTCTTGAACAATTCATTTCGTTAACGCATTCATTTAACAATACATATTCATCTGAATTACTGACTGTCCTATTCTTGTCTTGTTTTAACATTTCTTGTGAGTTGGTTATGTTTGCAGGTCAGATGACATCGTTCGTCGGAGGAAGCCATTGCGCGGCTGGCGTACCGAGGGATCAGATCGCCTCGTTGTTCGTGGGGGACCTTCATCCAGAAGTGTCCGAGTTCATCCTCCATCATACGTTCAGCCCGTTCGGTCCGATCCGGTCCGTGCGGGTCTGCAGAGACAGGGTGACTCGGCGATCCCTGCGGTATGGTTATGTTAACTTTGTTAACCTCGCCAGTGGTAAGTTCTCTCTCCATTTTTCGCCTTGACATCTTGGTAATAAACATTTTGAATTGAAATTTACAGCCTCGTGTATTTTTCTCCACGATGTTGTTTCCTGTAAATCATCTTTAAATTAAGCTATATGAAGTGTGCCGTATAAATAAACTTGCAATGTCTTGTCTCTTATCAACTCTGTCTTTCAGCCGAGAGTGCCATGGACAACCTGATGTGCCAGGATCTTCTGGGCAGACCCATGCGGATCATGTTCTCCCAGCGTGATTCCACTCTGAGGACGACTGGGGTCGGGAACATCTTCGTCAAGGGTCTGGCCAGCAGCATCGATGGTGCCCGACTTCATGACAGCTTCTCAGTTTTTGGGAAGATCCTGTCCTGCAAGGTAATATCTGCGGTTTGATTGTTTTCTTATATAAGGTAGATCATGCGTTGATGTCTGAATTCATCTGGGCGGTCAAGGTGGTCTGCGATGCAAACGGATCCAAAGGTTATGGATTCGTCCACTTTGCCACCTTTGAAGCGGCAGAGAAGGCCATCAAAGCGCTTGATGGCATGTTGTTGGACGACCAGCTAGTGTAAGTGGATCTCAGTTGTACTTCTTGTACTTTGTCTTGTCTAATCGTAGAGAGCCGAGCTCATTCGGTTTGGCTTTTAAAGGTCCATCTGCCACTTTAAAACCTTTGAAGAGCGTCGTGTTGAGCCGCAGGTCATGGCTAAGGACAACGAGAGGCACTACCCGGTATTCAAACCCTCTGATCACTTAACAGATCTTTAGTGGATGTTGAAGTGTTCTTGTCTAACTGACGGGATCTTGTCTGTTCGACAGGGGGTGAGTCTGTACGTGTGCAATCTGCCCTATAGCTTCAGTGAGCAGCAGCTGTACAGAGCTTTCTCACCCTTTGGAAGCATAACCAGTGCCAAGGTATGATGCGCATTGTTTTACTGTGGTTAGTAAATAGTGAAAGACTTCAACGAGTGCTTCTCTCTGTGCAGTTGATGATGGAGGCCGGACGCAGCCGAGGGTTTGGATTTGTCAGCTTCTCCACCCTCGAAGATGCGACCACGGCTGCGTCGGTCATGAACGGGCGCGTGGTTGCCGGCAGGGCGTTGCGGGTCACTATGTCTCGTCACAATGAGCAGAAGACCCAGACCGAGAAGCAGGACAGCAGCAAGGAATCACGCCCTGCTGGACGGTTTACGTCTGCTGTATCTCAAGTGAGATGAGCCACTAATACAGGTTACTCGAGATTGAAAGCCAATAGCAATTCATGCAATTAGCTGAACTTCGTTTTATGCATGTGACAGGTTCAAAAACGCCTTGACGTTCACCCTGGAAACCAGCTGGCGCTCCATCCCATCAGTCGACGGACAGCAGCGTGCGTCCTCGCTCGGAGTCAGTGGCCTCTTTATATCTTTCTCATTCTGTAATTGATGCTCCGTCAGCCCTTCATATTCACGTTATTGTTCGCTCCCGTGTATTTATAGAGGATGTACATCTTTACCTGTCTGCAGGTGAGAGTCTCCGCCCGCCGATGCCTGTCGTCCTGTGGGATGATGTTAATACCCAGCCTCCGCGCCTGCTGGTCTCTCAGGTGCTCCTGGAATACTGGGTCAGGGCTCATCTATCTTGCATGTGATCTCACTTCGACCGCTTCGAGATGACAGAATACAAGTCAGGAATAGTATTCAAGTAATAGAGTGATGTATGTTGGTGCGTGCAGGCAAGCCAAGCAGAGTTGGATGTGTTGCGTCCTATGCGACTGCTCGCCCTGCCTGCACCCAGTGATGATACTGAAGTTATCACACGCTGTGAGTAGCGTCACGTTTTGTTAATCAGACGTTCGTGATGTTCCTCTTGGATGATCACTTTGGATTTAATATATCTAAGACAAACCAACACTCTTGGAGAGCTTTAATCGCTTCATACTACTGTCTTTTCTCTTGTTTCCCGCAGTATCTCAGATTGGTAAAATTCTGCCTGATGGTGCAACAGCTCCTGTCAAAACACAAGCTCAACAGGTAGAAATCTCTTTTTGAAACTTTGGATCATTCAAAGTGTGAGTTGAATTAACCAATCCCCTACACATCTTTCTCTCTACTGTAACAGCTGGGTGAGTCTTCACATCGGTCACCATCCACGTGGGGGCGCCGGTTCTGGATGACATTAAACAGATGTTCGGAGTCCAGAAGCCTGAGCTGCCCCACCAGCTGGAGCATCATGAATCTCCAGACAACGCGCAGACATTGTAAGTGTTGGAATTCTGCTGTTAAAACATAGCAATGCATGAATCTATGCTATGAGGTTGTGCTTGAGCAGACAAAGTTGTAATGGGGCGTTAAATATAACGGTCGTGCTTGTGTTAGTGTGTAACCACTCGTGTCTGTGCTTTTCCAGACAAATGGATCTATGGCAGAACACTCCCGCGGACCAAGACCAACATGAAGCTTTGAGGAACACATCAAAGCTGTTCGTTGTAAATAACTGTACATAATGTAAATAAAATAGCATAAGAATGAATTTGAGTCTGAATTTTTCTAAGCTTGGATTTTTTATTGATCTGGGCTTTAAAAGCTGCGTTTGTGAACAATATAGATACAGAAAAGTATTTTATCAGCAAACACATCACTTTTCTTTTTATGAATTTATGTGACCCATCTCGAACACTTTACATTGCTCATTAAAGGTTCCTGTAGCTCAGTTTTGTTAGTAGTGCCAAGGTCAGGAATTAGATTCACAGGCAACACAGGTTGATAGAATCTACCTCTACAACGCAACCGGAAGTCACTTTGGATAAAAAGCAAACCAAGAGGCAAACAGATGAGTTAGGACAAATCAATACAAAAAAAGCTGAAAATTAAATGAACATTTCTGAATTAAAGTTATTATGCTAAACGGCTTCGGGGAGCAGCAGCTGTACAGGGCGTTCTCGCCCCATGAAGTATCATCTGTGCCAAGGTATGATGCTCATTGTTCTATTGTGATTAGTAAAAAACAATTGAAGTGAAAGACTTCAACGAGTGCTTCTCTCTGTTCTGTTGGTGATGGTGGCCGGACGAAACAGAGGGTTTGAATCTGTCAGCTTCTTCAACCTCAAAGATGCGACTACTTCTGCGCGGGTCTTGAACGGGCGTATGGTTGCCGGCAGGGCGTTGCGGGTCACTCTGTCTCGTCACAATGAGCGGAAGACACAGCCTGAGAAGCAGGACAGCAGCAGTGAATCACGCCCTGCTGGACGGTTTACGTCTGTTGTTCCTCAAGTGACATGAGCCAACATTACAGATTACTTGAGACTAAAATCCAATAACGATCAAGGTAAATAGCTGAACTTCGCTCTTGTCACCGAAGAGCCTGTAAAATTATTATTATTTATCAGGGGTAAATAAGTTAATGCAACACAATATAATGCTATGAAAAAGCTGAAAATGTAATAAAAATGTGTTGATAAAAGTTAACACATTTTACAAATCTGTAAATCCCTCGTTTTGTGTAGAAATTGAAATTGGCCTAATTCCTTAAACATTGAAAATCGCTTTAAAAACATAAAAGTCTAATAGCTTGTTCCAGTAATAAAAGATCAACAAATTAGACGAATATTAAATGATTATAAATAATAAATGAATCATATGGTTATGTTGTGGGGAATGCGCAGCTTGGGAGAAAGCGTTCATTCATTGAGCCTACGTCACTGCGTTTTGGTTCCGCTGCTCGTTTTTATTTTTAATAGTTTTGGCCAGCTGCGTCTTTTTTTCTTTATTTGATCGTTTTTACTGTACGATGTTTTATTTTAGTATTGTGGTATTTGGTCACGCGTAAAAAAAAAAAAACATTTATGTCAAAAGAATCTTCCTTTTTATCGGACTCCGCACAAAGCAACGCCACTATCCGGCGATGTATTAGTTTGTAAATAATTTCTTACTCGAGCTATTTCTCAATTGGATTATTTTTAATCAACGCGATTGGTATTAAAAAATAAATCGATTTTGTCTCATTACAAAACGACGTATGACGTATCACGTGCGTATCACGCGAAACGTCGGTCACTAGGCAACGACCGCGTGGTTTACGTTCTACAAAAAACAAACAAACATTCATTTGACGAGCCGCTGGATGAGACGGAGCGATCCTCAGATTTGCCTTGACATTTCTCGACTTTTCTTGAACAATTCATTTCGTTAACGCATTCATTTAACAATACATATTCATCTGAATTACTGACTGTCCTATTCTTGTCTTGTTTTAACATTTCTTGTGAGTTGGTTATGTTTGCAGGTCAGATGACATCGTGCGTCGGAGGAAGCCATTGCGCGGCTGGCGTACCGAGGGATCAGATCGCCTCGTTGTTCGTGGGGGACCTTCATCCAGAAGTGTCCGAGTTCATCCTCCATCATACGTTCAGCCCGTTCGGTCCGATCCGGTCCGTGCGGGTCTGCAGAGACAGGGTGACTCGGCGATCCCTGCGGTATGGTTATGTTAACTTTGTTAACCTCGCCAGTGGTAAGTTCTCTCTCCATTCTTCGCCTTGACATCTTGGTAATAAACATTTTGAATTGAAATTTACAGCCTCGTGTATTTTTCTCCACGATGTTGTTTCCTGTAAATCATCTTTAAATTAAGCTATATGAAGTGTGCCGTATAAATAAACTTGCAAGGTCTTGTCTCTTATCAACTCTGTCTTTCAGCCGAGAGTGCCATGGACAACCTGATGTGCCAGGATCTTCTGGGCAGACCCATGCGGATCATGTTCTCCCAGCGTGATTCCACTCTGAGGACGACTGGGGTCGGGAACATCTTCGTCAAGGGTCTGGCCAGCAGCATCGATGGTGCCCGCCTTCATGACAGCTTCTCAGTTTTTGGGAAGATCCTGTCCTGCAAGGTAATATCTGCGGTTTGATTGTTTTCTTATATAAGGTAGATCATGCGTTGATGTCTGAATTCATCTGGGCGGTCAAGGTGGTCTGCGATGCAAACGGATCCAAAGGTTATGGATTCGTCCACTTTGCCACCTTTGAAGCGGCAGAGAAGGCCATCAAAGCGCTTGATGGCATGTTGTTGGACGACCAGCTAGTGTAAGTGGATCTCAGTTGTACTTCTTGTACTTTGTCTTGTCTAATCGTAGAGAGCCGAGCTCATTCGGTTTGGCTTTTAAAGGTCCATCTGCCACTTTAAAACCTTTGAAGAGCGTCGTGTTGAGCCGCAGGTCATGGCTAAGGACAACGAGAGGCACTACCCGGTATTCAAACCCTCTGATCACTTAACAGATCTTTAGTGGATGTTGAAGTGTTCTTGTCTAACTGACGGGATCTTGTCTGTTCGACAGGGGGTGAGTCTGTACGTGTGCAATCTGCCCTATAGCTTCAGTGAGCAGCAGCTGTACAGAGCTTTCTCACCCTTTGGAAGCATAACCAGTGCCAAGGTATGATGCGCATTGTTTTACTGTGGTTAGTAAATAGTGAAAGACTTCAACGAGTGCTTCTCTCTGTGCAGTTGATGATGGAGGCCGGACGCAGCCGAGGGTTTGGATTTGTCAGCTTCTCCACCCTCGAAGATGCGACCACGGCTGCGTCGGTCATGAACGGGCGCGTGGTTGCCGGCAGGGCGTTGCGGGTCACTATGTCTCGTCACAATGAGCAGAAGACCCAGACCGAGAAGCAGGACAGCAGCAAGGAATCACGCCCTGCTGGACGGTTTACGTCTGCTGTATCTCAAGTGAGATGAGCCACTAATACAGGTTACTCGAGATTGAAAGCCAATAGCAATTCATGTAATTAGCTGAACTTCGTTTTATGCATGTGACAGGTTCAAAAACGCCTTGACGTTCACCCTGGAAACCAGCTGGCGCTCCATCCCATCAGTCGACGGACAGCAGCGTGCGTCCTCGCTCGGAGTCAGTGGCCTCTTTATATCTTTCTCATTCTGTAATTGATGCTCCGTCAGCCCTTCATATTCACGTTATTGTTCGCTCCCGTGTATTTATAGAGGATGTACATCTTTACCTGTCTGCAGGTGAGAGTCTCCGCCCGCCGATGCCTGTCGTCCTGTGGGATGATGTTAATACCCAGCCTCCGCGCCTGCTGGTCTCTCAGGTGCTCCTGGAATACTGGGTCAGGGCTCATCTATCTTGCATGTGATCTCACTTCGACCGCTTCGAGATGACAGAATACAAGTCAGGAATAGTATTCAAGTAATAGAGTGATGTATGTTGGTGCGTGCAGGCAAGCCAAGCAGAGTTGGATGTGTTGCGTCCTATGCGACTGCTCGCCCTGCCTGCACCCAGTGATGATACTGAAGTTATCACACGCTGTGAGTAGCGTCACGTTTTGTTAATCAGACGTTCGTGATGTTCCTCTTGGATGATCACTTTGGATTTAATATATCTAAGACAAACCAACACTCTTGGAGAGCTTTAATCGCTTCATACTACTGTCTTTTCTCTTGTTTCCCGCAGTATCTCAGATTGGTAAAATTCTGCCTGATGGTGCAACAGCTCCTGTCAAAACACAAGCTCAACAGGTAGAAATCTCTTTTTGAAACTTTGGATCATTCAAAGTGTGAGTTGAATTAACCAATCCCCTACACATCTTTCTCTCTACTGTAACAGCTGGGTGAGTCTTCACATCGGTCACCATCCACGTGGGGGCGCCGGTTCTGGATGACATTAAACAGATGTTCGGAGTCCAGAAGCCTGAGCTGCCCCACCAGCTGGAGCATCATGAATCTCCAGACAACGCGCAGACATTGTAAGTGTTGGAATTCTGCTGTTAAAACATAGCAATGCATGAATCTATGCTATGAGGTTGTGCTTGAGCAGACAAAGTTGTAATGGGGCGTTAAATATAACGGTCGTGCTTGTGTTAGTGTGTAACCACTCGTGTCTGTGCTTTTCCAGACAAATGGATCTATGGCAGAACACTCCCGCGGACCAAGACCAACATGAAGCTTTGAGGAACACATCAAAGCTGTTCGTTGTAAATAACTGTACATAATGTAAATAAAATAGCATAAGAATGAATTTGAGTCTGAATTTTTCTAAGCTTGGATTTTTTATTGATCTGGGCTTTAAAAGCTGCGTTTGTGAACAATATAGATACAGAAAAGTATTTTATCAGCAAACACATCACTTTTCTTTTTATGAATTTATGTGACCCATCTCGAACACTTTACATTGCTCATTAAAGGTTCCTGTAGCTCAGTTTCGTTAGTAGTGCCAAGGTCAGGAATTAGATTCACAGGCAACACAGGTTGATAGAATCTACCTCTACAACGCAACCGGAAGTCACTTTGGATAAAAAGCAAACCAAGAGGCAAACAGATGAGTTAGGACAAATCAATACAAAAAAAGCTGAAAATTAAATGAACATTTCTGAATTAAAGTTATTATGCTAAACGGCTTCGGGGAGCAGCAGCTGTACAGGGCGTTCTCGCCCCATGAAGTATCATCTGTGCCAAGGTATGATGCTCATTGTTCTATTGTGATTAGTAAAAAACAATTGAAGTGAAAGACTTCAACGAGTGCTTCTCTCTGTTCTGTTGGTGATGGTGGCCGGACGAAACAGAGGGTTTGAATCTGTCAGCTTCTTCAACCTCAAAGATGCGACTACTTCTGCGCGGGTCTTGAACGGGCGTATGGTTGCCGGCAGGGCGTTGCGGGTCACTCTGTCTCGTCACAATGAGCGGAAGACACAGCCTGAGAAGCAGGACAGCAGCAGTGAATCACGCCCTGCTGGACGGTTTACGTCTGTTGTTCCTCAAGTGACATGAGCCAACATTACAGATTACTTGAGACTAAAATCCAATAACGATCAAGGTAAATAGCTGAACTTCGCTCTTGTCACCGAAGAGCCTGTAAAATTATTATTATTTATCAGGGGTAAATAAGTTAATGCAACACAATATAATGCTATGAAAAAGCTGAAAATGTAATAAAAATGTGTTGATAAAAGTTAACACATTTTACAAATCTGTAAATCCCTCGTTTTGTGTAGAAATTGAAATTGGCCTAATTCCTTAAACATTGAAAATCGCTTTAAAAACATAAAAGTCTAATAGCTTGTTCCAGTAATAAAAGATCAACAAATTAGACGAATATTAAATGATTATAAATAATAAATGAATCATATGGTTATGTTGTGGGGAATGCGCAGCTTGGGAGAAAGCGTTCATTCATTGAGCCTACGTCACTGCGTTTTGGTTCCGCTGCTCGTTTTTATTTTTAATAGTTTTGGCCAGCTGCGTCTTTTTTTCTTTATTTGATCGTTTTTACTGTACGATGTTTTATTTTAGTATTGTGGTATTTGGTCACGCGTAAAAAAAAAAAAACATTTATGTCAAAAGAATCTTCCTTTTTATCGGACTCCGCACAAAGCAACGCCACTATCCGGCGATGTATTAGTTTGTAAATAATTTCTTACTCGAGCTATTTCTCAATTGGATTATTTTTAATCAACGCGATTGGTATTAAAAAATAAATCGATTTTGTCTCATTACAAAACGACGTATGACGTATCACGTGCGTATCACGCGAAACGTCGGTCACTAGGCAACGACCGCGTGGTTTACGTTCTACAAAAAACAAACAAACATTCATTTGACGAGCCGCTGGATGAGACGGAGCGATCCTCAGATTTGCCTTGACATTTCTCGACTTTTCTTGAACAATTCATTTCGTTAACGCATTCATTTAACAATACATATTCATCTGAATTACTGACTGTCCTATTCTTGTCTTGTTTTAACATTTCTTGTGAGTTGGTTATGTTTGCAGGTCAGATGACATCGTTCGTCGGAGGAAGCCATTGCGCGGCTGGCGTACCGAGGGATCAGATCGCCTCGTTGTTCGTGGGGGACCTTCATCCAGAAGTGTCCGAGTTCATCCTCCATCATACGTTCAGCCCGTTCGGTCCGATCCGGTCCGTGCGGGTCTGCAGAGACAGGGTGACTCGGCGATCCCTGCGGTATGGTTATGTTAACTTTGTTAACCTCGCCAGTGGTAAGTTCTCTCTCCATTCTTCGCCTTGACATCTTGGTAATAAACATTTTGAATTGAAATTTACAGCCTCGTGTATTTTTCTCCACGATGTTGTTTCCTGTAAATCATCTTTAAATTAAGCTATATGAAGTGTGCCGTATAAATAAACTTGCAAGGTCTTGTCTCTTATCAACTCTGTCTTTCAGCCGAGAGTGCCATGGACAACCTGATGTGCCAGGATCTTCTGGGCAGACCCATGCGGATCATGTTCTCCCAGCGTGATTCCACTCTGAGGACGACTGGGGTCGGGAACATCTTCGTCAAGGGTCTGGCCAGCAGCATCGATGGTGCCCGCCTTCATGACAGCTTCTCAGTTTTTGGGAAGATCCTGTCCTGCAAGGTAATATCTGCGGTTTGATTGTTTTCTTATATAAGGTAGATCATGCGTTGATGTCTGAATTCATCTGGGCGGTCAAGGTGGTCTGCGATGCAAACGGATCCAAAGGTTATGGATTCGTCCACTTTGCCACCTTTGAAGCGGCAGAGAAGGCCATCAAAGCGCTTGATGGCATGTTGTTGGACGACCAGCTAGTGTAAGTGGATCTCAGTTGTACTTCTTGTACTTTGTCTTGTCTAATCGTAGAGAGCCGAGCTCATTCGGTTTGGCTTTTAAAGGTCCATCTGCCACTTTAAAACCTTTGAAGAGCGTCGTGTTGAGCCGCAGGTCATGGCTAAGGACAACGAGAGGCACTACCCGGTATTCAAACCCTCTGATCACTTAACAGATCTTTAGTGGATGTTGAAGTGTTCTTGTCTAACTGACGGGATCTTGTCTGTTCGACAGGGGGTGAGTCTGTACGTGTGCAATCTGCCCTATAGCTTCAGTGAGCAGCAGCTGTACAGAGCTTTCTCACCCTTTGGAAGCATAACCAGTGCCAAGGTATGATGCGCATTGTTTTACTGTGGTTAGTAAATAGTGAAAGACTTCAACGAGTGCTTCTCTCTGTGCAGTTGATGATGGAGGCCGGACGCAGCCGAGGGTTTGGATTTGTCAGCTTCTCCACCCTCGAAGATGCGACCACGGCTGCGTCGGTCATGAACGGGCGCGTGGTTGCCGGCAGGGCGTTGCGGGTCACTATGTCTCGTCACAATGAGCAGAAGACCCAGACCGAGAAGCAGGACAGCAGCAAGGAATCACGCCCTGCTGGACGGTTTACGTCTGCTGTATCTCAAGTGAGATGAGCCACTAATACAGGTTACTCGAGATTGAAAGCCAATAGCAATTCATGTAATTAGCTGAACTTCGTTTTATGCATGTGACAGGTTCAAAAACGCCTTGACGTTCACCCTGGAAACCAGCTGGCGCTCCATCCCATCAGTCGACGGACAGCAGCGTGCGTCCTCGCTCGGAGTCAGTGGCCTCTTTATATCTTTCTCATTCTGTAATTGATGCTCCGTCAGCCCTTCATATTCACGTTATTGTTCGCTCCCGTGTATTTATAGAGGATGTACATCTTTACCTGTCTGCAGGTGAGAGTCTCCGCCCGCCGATGCCTGTCGTCCTGTGGGATGATGTTAATACCCAGCCTCCGCGCCTGCTGGTCTCTCAGGTGCTCCTGGAATACTGGGTCAGGGCTCATCTATCTTGCATGTGATCTCACTTCGACCGCTTCGAGATGACAGAATACAAGTCAGGAATAGTATTCAAGTAATAGAGTGATGTGTGTTGGTGCGTGCAGGCAAGCCAAGCAGAGTTGGATGTGTTGCGTCCTATGCGACTGCTCGCCCTGCCTGCACCCAGTGATGATACTGAAGTTATCACACGCTGTGAGTAGCGTCACGTTTTGTTAATCAGACGTTCGTGATGTTCCTCTTGGATGATCACTTTGGATTTAATATATCTAAGACAAACCAACACTCTTGGAGAGCTTTAATCGCTTCATACTACTGTCTTTTCTCTTGTTTCCCGCAGTATCTCAGATTGGTAAAATTCTGCCTGATGGTGCAACAGCTCCTGTCAAAACACAAGCTCAACAGGTAGAAATCTCTTTTTGAAACTTTGGATCATTCAAAGTGTGAGTTGAATTAACCAATCCCCTACACATCTTTCTCTCTACTGTAACAGCTGGGTGAGTCTTCACATCGGTCACCATCCACGTTGGGGCGCCGGTTCTGGATGACATTAAACAGATGTTCGGAGTCCAGAAGCCTGAGCTGCCCCACCAGCTGGAGCATCATGAATCTCCAGACAACGCGCAGACATTGTAAGTGTTGGAATTCTGCTGTTAAAACATAGCAATGCATGAATCTATGCTATGAGGTTGTGCTTGAGCAGACAAAGTTGTAATGGGGCGTTAAATATAACGGTCGTGCTTGTGTTAGTGTGTAACCACTCGTGTCTGTGCTTTTCCAGACAAATGGATCTATGGCAGAACACTCCCGCGGACCAAGACCAACATGAAGCTTTGAGGAACACATCAAAGCTGTTCGTTGTAAATAACTGTACATAATGTAAATAAAATAGCATAAGAATGAATTTGAGTCTGAATTTTTCTAAGCTTGGATTTTTTATTGATCTGGGCTTTAAAAGCTGCGTTTGTGAACAATATAGATACAGAAAAGTATTTTATCAGCAAACACATCACTTTTCTTTTTATGAATTTATGTGACCCATCTCGAACACTTTACATTGCTCATTAAAGGCTCCTGTAGCTCAGTTTTGTTAGTAGTGCCAAGGTCAGGAATTAGATTCACAGGCAACACAGGTTGATAGAATCTACCTCTACAATGCAACCTGAAGTCACCTTGGATAAAAAGCAAACCAAGAGGCAAACAGGAATTTTAAGAGCTACGCTTGCGTACGTTTAGTGGGATTTTGTATGACACCTTGAATATTACTTCAAAGTTAGTTTGTACGCAATAACGTTATTAACGGGACAATGTAACAGCGAGTGTCTTTTCTGTCAAAATATTACACTCAGAAAAGCAAATGAGTTAGGACAACTCCATACAAAAAAAGCTGAAAATTAAATGAACATTTCTGAATTAAAGTTATTTTGCTAAACGGCTTCGGGGAGCAGCAGCTGTACAGGGCGTTCTCGCCCCATGAAGCATCATCTGTGCCAAGGTATGATGCTCATTGTTTTATTGTGAATAGTTAAAAAACAATTGAAGTGAAAGACTTCATCGAGTGCTTCTCTCTGTGCAGTTGATGATGGAGGCCGGACGCAGCCGAGGGTTTGAATTTGTCAGCTTCTCCACCCTCGAAGATGCGACCACGGCTGCGTCGGTCATGAACGGGCGCGTGGTTGCCAGCAGGGCGTTGCGGGTCACTCTGTCTCGTCACAATGAGCAGAAGACCCAGACCGAGAAGCAGGACAGCAGCAGTGAATCACTTCCTGCTGGACGGTTTACATCTGCTGTTCCTCAAGTGAGATGAGCCACTAATACAGGTTACTCGAGATTGAAAGCCAATAGCTATTCATGTAATTAGCTGAACTTTTTGTTTTTTGCATGTGACAGGTTCAAATACGCCTTGACGTTCACCCTGGAAACCAGCTGGAGCTCCAGCCGATCAGTCGACGGACAGCAGCGTGCGTCCTCGCTCGGAGTCAGTGGCCTCTTTATATCTTTCTCATTCTGTTATTGATGCTCCGTCAGCCCTTCATATTCACGTTATTGTTCGCTCCCGTGTATTTATAGAGGATGTACATCTTTACCTGTCTGCAGGTGAGAGTCTCCGCCCGCCGATGCCTGTCGTCCTGTGGGATGATGTTAATACCCAGCCTCCGCGCCTGCTGGTCTCTCAGGTGCTCCTGGAATACTGGGTCAGGGCTCATCTATCTTGCATGTGATCTCACTTCGACCGCTTCGAGATGACAGAATACA
This sequence comes from Triplophysa dalaica, assembly GCF_015846415.1. Lineage (NCBI taxonomy): Eukaryota > Metazoa > Chordata > Actinopteri > Cypriniformes > Nemacheilidae > Triplophysa > Triplophysa dalaica. Next base: position 19,716,430 of record NC_079544.1, on the reverse strand, counting down.
AGTCAGGAATAGTATTCAAGTAATAGAGTGATGTATGTTGGTGCGTACAGGCAAGCCAAGCAGAGTTGGATGTGTTGCGTCCTATGCGACTGCTCGCCCTGCCTGCACCCAGTGATGATACTGAAGTTATCACACGCTGTGAGTAGCGTCACGTTTTGTTAATCAGACGTTCGTGATGTTCCTCTTCGATGATCACCTTAGATTTAATATATCTAAGACAAACCAACACTCTTGGAGAGCTTACAATCAGTTAATGAATTAGCTAACATGAACTAACAATGAACAATAGTAACACAGCATTTTTTATATTAATTCATGTTAATTTCAGCATTTACTAAAACATTTTTAAATCAAACGTTGTCACTGTTAATATTAGTTAATGCACCATGAACTAACATGAATAAATGAATTGAGATGAACTAAGATTAACAAGGATTAATAAATGCTAAAAAAATGTTAATTGTTAGCTGGTTAGCTAATGCATTTACTTTAACTAATAGCACCTCATTTTAAATTGTTAACTTATTTTTTTACTAGCTATGAAACCAGAAAGAGAAGAATAATCAATGCATATGATTGCAAAAGCATAGCTGCTGCACGGCTAATACTGTCATTATTTTTTACAATATTTACTTAAGTACTAAATTAATAAAACAAGGGCTAGACAACACCATGGTAGTATGCAAATCTTATAAACACAAACTAATAGCCTATGTACAATGGTCATAATGAAAATAAATAAAATTATTCAATTAGGAATATTAAAGAAACACTACCCATTGCTGAGAAAAATTCATGCCCAGCAGTTGAGCCACTCCAGACACATGCAACAAGTAACAATAGTTTCATTACAGCCATTTCGTATCTTTGAAACCTAAAAACATTTAACAGCTACTGGCATTTGTACCACAACAGTAAGTACATCTTTACCTGTACTGGCAGAGTTTAAGTAAATCATTTGGAGACACACCCACATTTGACAGCAACTTATTGTTTGGAGAAATCAAAAGCGAATCTTATGTGAACCAGCATCTATGACATGATGTGTCAGCACATGTTTTAAATCAGAATCGGATTCAATTCCTCTTGAGATTGTTGTGCAATGAAGAGCTTTATATATCAGGTCTTTTCACAGAAATTCTATGGGAATATTAATTTGATTATGTCTAGCGTGAAGTGGTAAAACATATAGGATACATTCAGGTTATTCCAAGTGCCAATAGACGTAAAACAGAAAGGAGAGAAACACCTGTTTTGTCAGGTGAAATACACAATGCTCCAATGGCAACCATTATTTTAATGAACCTCATGACTAATACAAAAACTAAAAGTAAAAGTTAGAGTTGAAGGTTACTTTTAATTTCCATGTTTTGACTATTAGACAGAATCAAAAATTGTTATTAAGTCTGTCAGTCTGAAACCACTACTTGCTGAATTCAGTATAATCAATATTTTTAACCTTTTATATTATTTATTGTAATTATATGGTAAGATTTTGCACCACTTCCGGCTGTAGGTAAACGTTTTACCTACAAATTTAACTTCAGCAAACTAATCTAAGTGAATTATCCAGGTCTTCCAACCTGCCCACAGGTATGTGAAAGTGTTTATTTCACTCCTTTCAGATGACCACGTGGGTAAGATAATGAAAACACAACGCTTCTATATGTAAGAGCTTTATAAACCTCTGAAGACATAGTTATGTATATTATTTTGCATTTCTATCAGTAAAAAAATTACATACTGGATCTTTAAAACACTAAAAATAATAAAAATCTCATCTTGTACCACATTAAATAGTATTAGTATTAGAATTTCATTATTTATTCAGTATTACATTTTATTAGAGTTGTTTATAGAAATGCTGCATACTAAGTGTAGACTGTAAATAATTAAACATTATAAACGCATACATTGAATAAGGGCTACAGGTCCTGCAATGTAATGTGTTTTTTACTCCCATCTTGATAAAGAACAGGGTCTTGTAAACTCTTGGCCAAACTCATGGATCCATTTGTTAGCCACTAAAAAGCACAAAAAACATTGAATTAACATTACATTTATCATTCTGTTAATACGACAATATTTCAGACTTAAGGTATTAAAACCTACCCCATTTATTGCCCCTTAAGACAGGGCATCCAGCATGCTCTGTTCTCAAATCCACATCACCATTCTTGTGAAGGTTATACCAAAACACAGCTGAACCCTACAGGTGCAGAGAAATTATTTTAGAATTATAATTTTACAGCAATGATAGTAATACACCTACATTATTTTTAATAAGGGTTACCTTTTTGGGTTGGAGTGCAACTCCAGCTTTAGGAAACACAGTGGCGCCCCCTATCTCCACATCATTCATCTACAGGAGAGGCAAATCATTCCTTGGTTAAATGGATTGTTAAACACTGACAATAATGGTGGTTACCCAATTTTCAAAAAGTGGCTCTAGCATCAACTTACATATATTAGAAATGTACCAATTCTATCATCCTGTTCATCCTGTAAGATTATTGTTTTTAGGTTAACTTTTAATAGTTTGGTCAATACATAAATATGTAAATAATAATAATTTGAGGATATTGATCTTACTAATGCATCATAATGTGGTTCATATCTGCCTCCAGTCCCATAATTCTGAACCTAAAAAATGATTATACAAGATCAGAGTATACAATAGCATAAAAATGTTGCAGAGCAGTGTAGACTAACGCTATGAAGTTATTGGTTTGCTAGCTAACTGTTGTTGTTTTTAATAAGACTGAAGCCTACATTTAGATGTTCAGCGGTTTCCATAGACAGTCCTGTAGCGTCTGCAATCCTCTGATTGACCTGAACAACCACAATGTTGTCTTCTGTCAGAAACACACTAAAAACCAAAAGAGAGTTTTCCTCATATATTAAGTTTGACTAAACTCTTTAAATAATGCCAAGTACTGCCCTCTTAATCATCATAAGGTTATTTACCTTTGAGAAATACGGATATTCGAGACTGTGCCTGAACCAGTCTGAGACCTAGAAAGCTAGTTCACAAAGCAAAAATAAATACATCTGCATCATATAGCCAAGTGTACAATACAATATGAACCAAAACACCCATTCATATGTGTAAATATTTTTGTGTGTGTACAAGTGTTTTGTGTGTTGGATATTCATGTAAGGTCTAGAGAGATTCTTCAAGATCTCGATCTCTTTGTCTGATATCATGTCATGATATCTGACGATTCGGGGCTCATCCCATTCGATCTCCTCTTTCAGTGGTGCTAAAATCAGTCTGGGGTTTCCTCCTTCTGTGCTGTATCTACAGGACAGCATCCTCTGCCTCCTGGAGGTCTGAGTTTTAAAATATCAAAAAGTTCCAGTTACTAGTTAACACAAAAAGTTGCTTCACATTTGTAGTTTAAAATGCATCGTTAAATAATGATTTAAACATGATAATTCACCCTCTGTTGAACCTCTCCCCTGCAGAGTGCCTAATAGGAGTTACTTGACGTCATATTCAGTGTGAATATATCTGGGCTCGAAGTTGTATAAAGACAAAGTTTTCTTAACAGATTCAGCTCATATTTAACATCCTCATCGGTTGGATCTCAGGTATAGATGTTCAAAAGACAGCAGTAAATATATGACCTAAATGATTTTTTTAGCAACCTCAAATATCATTATCATACAACAGTTACTTTCAGTTCTCTTGTTTAATGGAAAGGTGGCATTCCAAGAGTGCAGTGACAGTACTGAAACCAAAGTTAACTGTTGTATAAAGGCAATATCACATAACTGAACATCATGAATAAATAGAATAGCCAAAGTCACAGCTTTGCTAAAATGTAAAAAACATAAATTATATCACTAGTTAATTTTATATTGGTTAATTGTTTTTTAAATTAAGTGTTACGTGTAGAGCTCACCTAGATTTAGAAGCTGCTGGTAGAAGTAGATTGCTACATGAAATCTTCCAAAATTATATGCTGAAGAGCCCAGGTACTTCCGCAAATCTTTCTTGGTAAAACTTCGTGCTGAAGATGAGTGTCCTGGATGATTGTATTTTTTTAGACTGTACAGAAACCAGTGAAAGGCATGCTGGAATTTATCCTCCTCATAAGCGATGAACCCCACATAATAAGCTTCTTCCACACTAAAAGTCGTTTCTGTAAATTCATTGCAGCTGAGTTAAAAGCGTACAAAAGATCGAACCACAAACTTTGTATTTTACAATGAAATGGCACTGATGTAGAAATGCAGACATTTCACCTCTTGTGATTTTCTCTGGGTAGAGTTTGTACATCTCTTGGAGTCCAATCAGCCCCAAAGCTGCTCCATCCAAATCTCGTTTTAATGGGATCTTCAGCTCATCTGAGTACAACAGTTCCTGAGATTTTCTAAAACAAAACCACAAAATAGGTGTTTAATAACATTGCTTTAATTCTTATGTCATTATTTTGCTTTTTCTATGTCTATAGCTATATTTTGATCTTACCCTTATAGAGACTCTTTTGAATGGATTCTACTATAGCAAACCATTCAGATCGCAGTCGTTTGATGAGTTTGTAAGCTGCAGCAGGGTCATTTATGGTTTCTGCAGGGTCCTCAAAGAGCTTTAGAATTTCAAGAATGCTGCATTCAAGAAATATAAAGATACATTATTTAAAGACATAATTCTTGATGTGAAACAATACACACTCTTAAAAATAAAGGTTCTATATGATGGCATAAGAAGCATTCTTGGCTGTATGATGCCATGAAGAACCTTTCTGTTTCAGAACAGGGTTCTTTAAAAATGTAAGAGAGTAATGGTTCATCCAAGAACCGTTGACGAAAAGGTTATTTGGGGATCAAAAGTATTTATTCTGTGTCATAGCTGTAATGAACTTTTGAAGCAGCTTTTAAAAGTATAAAATCGCTAAACATCTACAAGTAATGTAAAGTTGCAAGTTATTAAAATGTTGAATTTTCAACATCTATATTTTGTTGTTATAGAGTCAAGGGAATGAATGAATGTTTACCTCTCTAAATTCTCAGCTTCAGCAAGGATATCATGGGTGAGCTTCAGAAGGGTTCTCTCCTCCTCCACAAGCGGAATCACTTGATCTTAAAAACAATTACACGTACTATTAGTGCTCAAGAAGCCTTTTTTTTTCAAAAATGACTAAAATAATGTGTATACACTACCACTCAAACGTTTTGAAACAGTTATTCTTTCTTTATTAATATTTTTAGAATATAAGTAAATTCATCAAGCTATAGAGTAGCACTGTAACTGTGGGATTTATGTATAACAGAACCAAACCTATATTTTAGCATCTTCAAAGTTGCCACACTTTAGGATTTGCAATATCGTTCTCTTGGCATTTTATCATTTATCTTCTTGAGGACTCAACCTGAGAAGCTTTTTAAAGAGTATTGAGAGAATTTTCATATATTATTGGCTGCTTTTTCTCTAAAACATCAATTAAAAAAATTCCACTGAAAATTATTCTTTTATTTTAAAATTATATTTTTGTCTAAAAAAATATAAATTAGTAAATTTAAGCATTTACGCACATCTTGAGATGACAAGATTTTTAGGAATATTGGAGACATTTCAGTAAAGTGTTTCAAAACATTTGACAGTAGTGCAATTTAAAATCCAGACCTATATATTAGGTAAAAACAGAGAGATATAATATTACATTTACATGACCATGTTCCTTAAAAATACTTGATAGAAATATACTTGATTTAGTCAAAAGTGGTTATATAAATAAATCTACTGATAATAAAAGAAATAAACATAAAAATGAGAAATAAACAAATATATAAACTGGAGTAGAGGACCAAGCAAAAAGAGATTAATGAAAAACATTATCATAAATATGATAGACAAAACAAATAAACAAATGTTATTAAACAAATAAATTTTAGTATTAAAGAAACATTGTGTACCAGTTGATGAGAAGAATTCATGCCCAGCAGCTGAGCAAATGCAGACAGACGCCACAAATAACAATAGTTTTGTTATGACCATATTTTGCAATCTCAAAACAATAAACAGCTAATGAACCTACAGGCACTGCACTGGCAGAGTTTAAATGCACACCATCTAGACAAGACACACCCAGATTGGACATCCACTTGTTGTTTGGAGAAAACAAAAGCAGAACAGGAACAAGCATCGATGACAAGATAACACAAAACGATTCTTATAATTAGTTACACCTGCTGTAATTGCTGTAAAGTTCCCAGACAGTATTGATTTTATCATGTGTCTGCATCTGTTTTAAAATCATTTAGCATTATAACCCATATAATTATATTATGAAATGACTCCTAAACTATAGACCACCTGTATACATTAACATAATATTTACTGATAGGAATTTAATAGATTTTTAGTATTTTTGCCAGTGGTATTTCTGTCCATTGAATCTTATTGTTCTATTCATTATTTGTTTTAAACCCCTTTTTTGAATTTAAAAATGTATTTGTTTTGTAACCATTCTGAAGACCTGTTATTTTAAGTATAGGTCTTTCTCTGAAACGTGTGTGAGAACCTGTTTGTTCAGTATTTCAAAGAAGGTGTTTCATTTCATTTCTTTAAGCCTCATGTGTCAGAGGTGGCATGTAAAACCAAATTCCTAGTGCATTAAAAGACAGTATTTCCAAACAGAAAGGAAATATCATCTGCTACTCACGTACAGTACATCAATGCAATGGCACGCATATTTGCATCACACATGACTAATGCAGAAACGAAAGTAAAAGTAATAACTACTATCACTTAGTTATTTAACACATCTAAGTTAATATATCTTAATTATATTTTTATCTTTGACTTACCCATACATAATTAGTAACATTGTGTGTTTGTCCTGAGGAAATAGAATGTATAATTACTGAAGTGGGTCGACAAGTTAATTATATGCTAAGGCATATGTCAAATAATGGATCTTGTTTGAGTGTTCTTGTGTATTTAATGTAACAACAAAAATGTAAATTTATTCATTAAGCTGATGTTTTATCCATATAGACGTACGCATGAGAGAACATTTAGTCTGAGGAAGAACATGTTTTGTGCATGACGACACAGACGTATGTTGATAATCTTGTTTCCTGCTGTAAGCAGGCTTACTGGACACAAGACGACTCACACCAGAGAAACCATATAATAGTTTATCCGTAGAAGGATGCTGGTGCAGGGGGCATGGTTGGCATAGGCACGGAGTCAGTTACACCTGCATGTGGGAAATTTCTATTCCATGGAAAGTAGGGGGAACTGTATCTAATGGAAAAATCTCCCCGATTTAACTGCCAATGATTGGCCTTGAAGGGCTTTAAGTTCAATTGTCCCCATCCATTGGGCTCCTTTTCAGAAGGGGCTACTGCTTTGGGTTTTCTTGGGCAGGTTGTTATAGTTTGTGTCCTGCTTCCCCTAGTTTTTCCTCATTGAACAGAGGGGAACCATATCTGACAGCAACATTCTCTGTGGTCAGAAGTAGTTCTTCTGCTTTGATATCGTTATAATTACATTCACATCGAACAAGTTGCGGTTAAGGCTTTTTAAACCAAGAAATACAATGATTTATTTCCTACAGGAGCAGCAGAATAATAAGTTATTATTAAAGTCCCTTGTTAACACCTTACCCGCTGTATGCGCCTGGGTCCTCTGACCGTATCTTACCTCACCGATCTTGACAAAGCTGGTGTTCTGTCGATTTATGCTATAACATGTGCTGAACATTAAAGTTTAAGGTGTTTTGTTTTCGGTTTACCAATGAATAAAATCATCTCAGGAATTCTGAAACAGTTATTAGTGACAGATCAGAGCAGTCGAAAGAATTAGAGGCCGTCAAGTGCTGTTTAAAGCTGTGAACAGCGCAGCAGGAGAATGATACACGTTAACATGTATTGTATGATCAAGATATATATGGAATGCTTTCAGTATCTGTTAAAAAAATGAATATTACAATTCAATCTTGTCAGAACCCGGTACACACTCGGGTAGACTGTGTGGAAAGTTGTTGAACCCAAAAGGTGAGGCAGACACAACGATGCGTGCAAAAGGAGGATTTAATGGTCAAACAAAAAGATAATCCATCAAGCACAATCCATCTAAAAAATAATCCACAAAATGATGAATCCAACAAAGGTACATCCATAAAAGGTAATCCACAGGTGACCCCTGGTGGTCAAATGGTGACAAATCTGTTATGATGCTGTTGAAAATATTTTCGTAGACTACAAGTTTTGTTTTTCTTTATCTAATGGTCTGTTAATGGAGGCCTCATAATTTAGGTAAATTCTCAAACTGGATAAATAAATGTTTGTGTGTGAAGAGGAAATAGAATAAGCTGGTCATTATTAAAATGCTGTATTTCTAAAGTCTTTATTTCTTTTGTGTAAAATTTCAACAAAATGTTGAAATTGAGAGGTTACGACTTTATCTCACAGGAAATGTTTTTTTATTACAAAAAGTAAAGTACAGAAAAAACATAGACAGTTTGGTACCAGTATCCTGAAATTACGTCCTACCCATCAGATTTTCCTACATGCGCACTTCAATATTACGTCTATTAAATTACGTCTATTACCTGTTAAATTTATACTGCTTTATACGTTAACTGACAGGGTATGTTAGTTGTTCAATCAGTCTACATATTTATTTATTACTAGCAGGACAATTTGACCGGGTATTTTGCACTTTAAATTAATCCTACCTGTTTATTTAACACTGTATAGTCTGATAGGGTGTTTACGCTGTTAACATTTTTATGTGTATATTTTAAGAAGGTGGGATGATCTGACAGGGTATTTTGCATGGTAAAATCAACTAAATCTGCATAGCACCTCAATAAGAAAAAACACATGATTTCAAATGGCGGTTTATTTGAGGAGTGTTAGTTTTGTGTTCCTAGGAACCTGTGGTCGCAAGATTAGTAAGGAACACTAAAAACAAATCTGTTGTATGAGCATAACAAATATGTCCATTGGTGGCATATATTAATGTTATGTTTAATAGTTTTTTTGTCTTAAATGAACATGAGTTTTATAGCCTATAAAAAATTCAAATTTGAAAAAGTTCAAAACTCATATATGTTTAGTTAGTGTGACAACATTATCATTGGTCTTTCCAAAAATATATTAAGGCAACAATTTAATAGAAATTCAAATTTCTTCCACAGCCTTAGCAAAGGCATCACTCTTCTGCACAATGTGCAACCACAATAGCAAAATGAAAATTTGTTACCAAAGTTTGTATGTAATGATTGTCATGTAATCTTATAGCTGTTATGTAAAGGGTTTCCCCAAAAGTCTGTAAGAACTGCCAGAGGAGTTTGAATTCATATTTACAAACCACACATGTCTGAAGTGTGAAACAACCCAGACGCTTTCTAATTTCTAAGGCACCATATCTAACTAGAAAGAAAAATCACTTGTAGATCATCAGCCATGACATGGGAGTCTCATTGAATGCAGAAACTAAAAGCAAATGAATTCCAGGAAAATAATATTAAATTACAGTGTATGTAGACATAGAATTAATAAAACTGCATGTATGTCTTGAATAAGAGTGTCTTCCTTGGAAGGTTGATATGGAAATGATCTAATAAATAAATCTGAAAAGCATTTTATCTGCAAGACAAAACATACAAAATACTTTTTTTTACTGGTAACAGTTTTTATATAACATAATACAGTTATATTACATTTACATTACATTTATATTTCACATTGAGGACCTTGTTTGACTGACTGAGTCTGTTAATTGTCATTATATTTGCATGATTTAAATTAAAAGATTATAAGTGATCGAACAAATTGTAATAAGTGTATACTAATTAATGTCTGTTTCTTTCTCTTTTTATAACAGAGATCCTGTACAGTGTATACAAAAACTGAGTTGAAAAAATATGCTAATATACTACCGATATATTAAGACCCCCAAACTATTTATTTTTATGTTATGTTCTGCAATGAAATTACTCCCACTCTGACAAAGAACATGGTCTAATGAACTCCTGCCCAGACTCATGGATCCATTTGTTAGCCACTGAAAACAACAACAGGTTGAGTTAAACTTTCTAACAGAGTTTAATTCAAGAGCATGTTTACTTCAGCTCATGCACTACATGCACCCCAAAAACTATAATATGGATATATTTATTTCATCATACACATAGGCATAGAAAATGGTATTCTTAAGTATTAACACAATGTCTTTATGCACCTTAAATATCTTTATATACCTTTATTCTTCATAATAAAACCTACCCCTTTTTTTTCAAACTAAAACAGGACATCCAGCATGCGCTGTTCTCAAATCTAGATCACCATTCTTGTGCAGGTTGTACCAAAACACAGCTGAACCCTGCAAGAGCACAGCATGCATACAAAGATTTTACTGCAGTAATAGTCATATACGTACATGCATGTCTGTGAAATAAGGATTCACCTTTTTAGGTTGCAGTGCAACTCCAACTTTAGGAAATACAGTGGCGCCTCCTATCTCCACATCACTCATCTAGGAGGAGCATATGGTTACTTAGTGTCTAACAGTGGGCAATATGTTTTTCAGACAGTGGTTTAATACATCAACTTACATAAATGAGGAATGTAGCGATCCTTTCATTTTGATTGTCCTGTAGGATTGATTTTTATGTTAGCTATCAATATACCAGGCTGTCAATAACAAACTGCATAGTGAGAATAATGATTTTACCCCTGCGTCATAGTGTGTTTCATATCTGCCACCAATCCCATAATTCTGAACCTGAAAAATGATTGCTTCACAGTTGTTCACAGATGACATGGCTATGTTATTTAGAATTGTACAGTTAATACACAAGGAAAATATTAGGGATAAAATATTAGTTACTGCATTCAAAGCCATACATTTGTTAAACTAGTTGAAGAATGAGCAGACTATAGAGAAAACGGTCTCACTTTACAATAAGGTAATATATTGTAGTATATTATAGTAGTATGTAGTATATATTTTAGCTTTTATAATTCCTTAGTAATGTAAGTTCATGTCAATACAGTAAATCATGTTAGATTGTGGTACATAACTAATGTTTACAGTGACAACCTTTGATTTTAATAATGTATTAGTAGATGCTGAAAGTTACATGAACTGAAATTAATAAATCCTGCATAAATTTTGTTAATTGTTATTTCATTTTGGCTAATGCATTAAGTTATTGTTAATAAATAGCACCTTATTGTAAAGTGTTAGCGAGATAACAGATGCTGCTACATGCATATACTGTAAACATTTTTTTATTGTGACCATACATGTAGAAGTTCAGCTGTTTCCATAGAAAGTCCTGTAGCGTCTGCAATCCTCTGATTGACACGATAAACCATGTCATCTTCTTCCAGAAAAACACTGAAAACAAAGATTATTTTTCTTCCTACTGTTTATGTAAGAAAAAATTTTAACTGTTTAAATAATTTAAGGTTGCACTCTCTTAATAATAATGAGGTTATTACCTTTGAGAAAGACGAACATTTGAGACCTTTCCTGAACCTGAACCAACCATAGACCTTCTAAGCTAGTTCAGAAAACAAAAATTAACAATCAATTATAAATATATACAATACACGATATAGCCCAAAGTATGTGGACCATGTCAAACTTGCTCATTCGAAGATGGAATGTCCACATATTTTGGGCAATATAATTCTATATTGATTAGGGCAATGAAAGATCATCAACATAACATTCTTATTACATTTGCAACATATATTTACCAGAGGCCTAGAGATATTTTTCAAGATCTCGATCTCTTTGTCTGATATTATGTCATGATATCTAATGATTCGGGGCTCATCCCATTCGATCTCCTCTTTCAGTGGTGCTAAAATCAGTCTGGGGTTTCCTCCACCTGTGCTGTATCTACAAGACAGCGTACTCTGCCTCCTAGAGGTCTGAGTTTTAAAATATCCAAAAGTTCCAGTTACTAATCAACACACAAAGATGCTTCACATTTTAAAATGTATTGCAAAATAAAGAATTCATCTTGAGAAATTGGACTAACCCTCGGTTTAACCTTTCCCCTGCACAATGCCTCATAGGAGTTAGTTGACTCTTTATTCAGTGTGAATATATCAGGGTTTGAAGTTCTGTAAAGACGAAGGTTTCTGCACAACTTCAGTGTAGATTTAACATCCTCATTAGTTGGATCTGAGGTAAAGACGTCGAAAAGAGAGGCAGTTGATAACATCAATCAATTGAATGGGTTGGACATTGGCAACCTCAAATATCATTCTCATGCAACATTCGGTTCACTGATGTTATTGGACAGGTGGCATTTCAAGAGTTCTGTCACAGCACTGTGACAAATTCTTTGCGAAACGAAAGTTAACTGTTGTATAAAGGCAATATCACAAAACTAAATATCATTAATTAATGCATAGAATAGCCACGAAATAGTAATCTTAAAATGTATACAATAAACATCACTCGTATTTATATTGGTTAATTGTTGACAAATGAAAGTGACAGTTCAACCAAAATTTAAAATTCTTTCATCATATACTCACCCTCTTGACACCTCAAACCTTTATGACTTTCTTTCTTCCATAGAACAAAAAAGAAGATATTTGGAAAATGTTGGTAAACGGCACCTATTCACTTGATGTTTTTTTGCCCATACAATAAGTCAATAGGCGCCACTGCTGTTATGTAACCAACTTTCTTCAAAATATCTTCTTTTGTGTTCTGCGAAGAAAGCCATACAGGTTTGAAACATCATAAGGGTGAGTAAAGAATGACAAAATTAAAATTTTGGGGTGAAATATCAATTTAAGGGTTCATAAATAGGCTACAGTAGACCTCACCCAGTTTTAGAAGCTGCTGGTAGAAGTAGATTGCCACAGGTAGACTTCCAAAATGATACGCAGAAGAGCCCAGGTGCTCTAGCAAACGTTCTTTGGTAAAAGTTCGTATTGAATTGAAGGATTTTGTCTCATTGAACATTTTCAAAGTGTAGAGAAACCAGTGAAAAGCATGCTGGAATTTGTCCTCGACAGTAGCTTTTAACCCCAAATAGTAAGCTTCGTTCTCAGTTAAAGGAGTTTCTGTGAAAGCATTTCAGCTGGTTTGTGAGAAATATACAAAACATAAAACCTCAAATTGTTTCTTTTTTCACAAAAACAGCACTGATCCAGAGATGTAGACATTTTACCCTTTGTAAGGTTTACTGGGTAGAGTTTATAGGTTTCTTGCAGCTTAATAAGTGCCAAGGCTGCACTCTCCAAATCTTCTTCAGATGGGATCTTCAGGACATCTGAGAACAACAGTTCTTGGAAGTCTACAAGATTATCACACAATAACAAAACCATAAAACTCTATAGTGATGATTAGAGATGTTTAATAACATTGCTAAAATTATTTTATCGTTATTTTCATGGTTTTCTTAAACAAAGGTCCATTGTCTATGTCTAAAAATATATTTTGATGTAGAGTTGCATAAAGAATACCATCATAAGGATTATTTTCAGTTGTCGTTATTATAGTCAACCATAAAATTCTTAGTTGTCTCATAAGTTTGTAAGCTGCTACAGGGTCAGTCGTGGTGTTCTCTGGATCTTTGAAGTATGGGAGCTGTCTTAGAATCTCAAGACCTCTAGATTTAAGATAAACATGCAAATATATGTATTCAGTTACAAAAATCTTGATCTCCAACAACATATTGGACTGTATAACATTTTCAACTAATTATCCATTTAAAACTTCAAGTTATTTATCATACAAAATACTTCATTCAGTCATTTTTATGGATTGTTCTGTTTCTTTAAACCAACAGAATGTATGAGTTTTTATACCTCCTGAGTCTCTGTAAATTCTCTTCTTCAGCATTGATATATGAATTGAAATGCTCCAGAAGGTTTCTCTTTTCCTCCACAAGCTGCATGGCTTGATCTTTAAAACAATTTAATCTACAATTATTTTTCAAGAGGCATATCTTTTCTTGCAAAAATGCACGAGAACCTGTATTATTATTATGGTTGTTAATATTATGGGCATCAATTAAAATTAAAGAAACAAAAATGAGAAAGAGATCATCATACATAATAAGATGATTCATTAATCTATTTCCAGCAGGTTATAAAACACTTTCATTTGTGTATGGTTTATACTGTTTAGTAGTATTCAAGAATTATAACATAAATTAATTTACTAAGAAAAAAATATGTAAATTAATATAATTGATCTATGACTTAATGAAAGAGGAATGACATAAAAAAGAGGTTAATGACAGTGTTAATATTTGAATGGCCAAAAAGTTGATTGAAAACATTTATTGATTTGAATATACTAAAGAAATTCTAACATACCCATTGATGAAAATAATTCATGTCCAGCAGAGAAAACCCAGACACATGCCACAAAAGATAATAGTTTCATTGTAGCCATTTTCAGAACATCGAGATCTCCAAACATCAAACAACCTGAAAACTGCACTGACAGAGCCTAATAAAGACCATTTATAGGCATGCCCATTTGACAGCAACTCAGAAACAAAAGCAAAAGTTACATGAACAAGCATCTATAACAAAAGACAAAACACAACAAGAATCTTGTAATTAGTTACATGCTGTAATAACTATAAGCTTGTCCATCTTTTGTCTGCATCTGTTTTAAAATCATTTAAAAAAATAATTTTGCATCCTAACCCCTTATTATATTATGAAATGAATCTTTCTACAAGCAATGAAACTCCTAAACAGACAACTTCACATTGACGTAATACTAATAATGATTAAATAGATTTTTGGTATGTTTGCCATGTACACTATGTGTATAAAACAGCTGTATGTCTGTCGATTGAATCTTATTTTTATATTCATTATTTGTTTCAGTTAATTTTTGCTATTATTTTGTAATCATTGTCAAGAGCTGTTATTTGAAGTCAGTCTTTTTCCAAAAAGTCTGTAAGAACTGGTTTGTTTTGTATTTCAAAGAAGGACTATCATTTCTTTATTCCTCACGTGTCCTGAAGAGGCATGTAAAAAACAAAATTCCTTGCGCCATAATAGACAGCATTATAAAACAGAAAGGAAAATCACCTGCTAGTCATGCACAGTGTTGCCATAGCACCCATATTTATAGAATAAGTGACATTGCATGTTTGTTCTGAGTACATATTCCTGGAGTGGGTTAGAAATGCTTAGTCATAATTGTAATGTGAAGTAATGTATGTTTTTTTGTGTTTTTGTGTATTACTTTGATATAGGAAGAAAATGTACATTTATTCATTTAGCAGATGTTTTTATTCATAGCGACTTACAATTGAGAGAACATTGGATATTTTGTGTAAGGAAAAAAACATGTTTTGTGAATGATGACACTGACGTATGTTGACAATCTGGCTTCCTGCGTGTGGGATTTCCCTTAATATCCAGACCTAAACCTCAAACAAATTCTTATATAGCAAGATTCATAATTAGATTAAGATTTTTTTCACGCAATATTTGGAAGTGTGTTCAGATTACTTAAATAAACACTTATTTGGAATTGTTTAATCTTTGATTCATTTACATTACTTTATTTAGAAGACATTTTATCCAAAGCAAACATGACAAGCAATATGTTGTAAGGGGCAATGACAAATATGATACACAATGTTTATACTATAAGGAAGACTTATACACAAGCTGCAAAGAAGCAAGCAAGATAAGATATAGCAATTGAGATATATAATTATATTATCATTCAACAGTTGCACCCCAGGCTTTTCTACCAAGCACATTCTGTTATATTTTCCTAATGAAGAACTGGGTGGAGGATACACAAACGTCTTTATGGGTGCTTCTCAATTCTTATTTGAGCATTCTCGCTGCCATTCCTCGCATCTTAGCTCCACCCCTTCTGGATGCGAAGGAAGGGAGCAACGAAAAGACACAAGGAATTAAAACATGTAAAATGGCATATCCTCGCTCTCTTTAGCATCATTTCAAAGCGCCGTCAGTTAATGATGACTGTACACATTACACATTGAAATTATAAAAATAAAGTTAAATACATACTTTAGGCAAATTGTATTATCCTATAATAAAATAAAGTCAAAAGTGTTAAGAAAAATGGTATAATGTTTGAATATGATCTAAAGACGTGACAATGTGCAGGGGGTGGATAATTTATACGTGCGTCACATTTAGTCGATAAAACACTTCCGCAAAGGAAACACCTGTGTATCCTCACTCATGACTCCTCAGAAAGCCTCCTCGATCCTTTCCTCCTCCCAGGGCGAATAGAGAATTGAGATGTCCTTAAAGATGGTTGAGCACGATAAGGAGGAAAAGTATGTAGAATCTCAAATTGACAGCCAGGAAACAGGAATCGATTAATTAATATGGTTTGCAGGGACTGTCTGACAAGTCACATCACATTTTGACAGCATAAAGGAAAGAGAAAAACTTTCTCAAATAAGACTTCTTCAAAAATGTGCTAGGTTTACTTGAAATAAAAAATGTGAATGACCCAATTTTCTTCTTTTTTTACCAACTGTGAATAAGCATAGGCCTATACAAAGATCTACATACTGTAAATATGTGTATTAAAATATTTTCAGTTATACTGTCTTTTACTCCCACTCTGACAAAGAACAGTGTCTTGTAAACTCCTGGCCAAACTCATGGATCCATTTGTTAGCCACTAGAGAAAAATAAAAGTCAAATTTTACTTAAACATTCAATCTTTAATCTTCACGTAGCTCACCGGCTCCCAGTTACTCTGGAGACCCCCGGCACTGCACATTTATTCCTTGATGTTCTGAATTGACACATTTCAATTCAGAACATCACAACCTAGTCTTACACCTTTGTCCCTTTTGAGCAATACAGCCCCAATGGGTCAAAAGCATAAGAGCTTTAATTTTGTTTTTATATATATATTATTTTCTTTACTGACACAGTGTCACTACACTGATGAAAATCATGTTAATTATATTTAAGGGCAACACATTTTATTTATTG
Organism: Triplophysa dalaica; assembly: GCF_015846415.1. Lineage (NCBI taxonomy): Eukaryota > Metazoa > Chordata > Actinopteri > Cypriniformes > Nemacheilidae > Triplophysa > Triplophysa dalaica. The sequence continues at coordinate 19,699,471 of NC_079544.1, read as the reverse complement.
AAAACCTACCCCATTTATTTCCCAGAAGCACAGGGCATCCTACATGCTGTGTTTTTGGATCGATTGTACCATTCTTGTGAAACTTGTACCAAAACACAGCTGAACCCTAAAAAAAAGTATATATGTGTTAGAAGCAACAATCTTGACCATACCAAACATAACTTTCCTGCATAAAATAACATCAGGAGTGTTGAACTCCCTATGGGTTGTTCCAAATGAATTCCCTGCATCCTTCAGATTGCTCACTTTAAGTGATCTTTCTGAGTGCTTACCTTTGATTGGAATGAGCAGTATACGTGTTGATCAAATGTACCTTTTTCGGTTTCAGAGCAACTCCAATTTTTGGGAATACAGTGGCACCTCCTTTATCCACATCACTCATCTACAGAAGGAGTACATGATCACTTATCATTCATGAAGATGGTCAGGACTTATAATGGCTGGCAAAAACTTTATTTAGACAGCAGCATTTCTCTCAACTTACATAGGTTAAGAATGTTGCAATCCTGTCCTTCTCTGCATCCTGTGAGATGAAATATTCTACTCAGGTTTGCTTGGGATAATTTAGTCAATACAGTAAAAAATCAGCCTCTGAATGACTAATTTGACGATTGTGATCTTACCAATGTGTCATGAGATGGCTCATCTCTGCCTCCAATGCCATAATTCTGAACCTAAAAATTATTTAAAAAATATATATTTTGATCGGAAGCATTCTTACCTTTCAGGAAAAAACTAAATGTATTTTTTAACAGTTTAAGCACAATTACCAGACAATTGTTTACTTTCGTAACTCATTGCTCTCAATGTCTTGACTGGTCTACAAAAAATGCATGAAAACAAGGTAATCATGCCAATAAGCATCTAAATTGAATTTGAATATGTAAATATGGGGACAAGACATACAAATTAGAAGAGAGACAAAAACAAAAAGTAAAAAATATTCTGCCATGGCCATTTGCATTAACAGGTGAGTTCTCTTTTGACCATACATGTAGAGGTTCAGCCGTTTCTGTAGACAGTCCTGTAGCATCTGAAATCCTTTGATTGACACGATCCACAACAATGTTGTCTTCTGTCAGAAAAACACTGAAAACAAAAAGATGAGTTTTCTTTCTATAATCAATATTTTACTTAACTATTTAAATTATGCCAAGACCTGCCAACCCACAAGTTTCAAATAAAGTCTTTACCTTTGAAAAACACGAACATTTAAGTAATCTGGTATGTTTGCTTCAGGCCTAGAAAGCTAGGAATAGAAATATATAATAAATATACATACACTACAGGACACCCTTTAACATTAGACAAAGATACCACCACACCCAGGCACACTTTCAGATTTAGACCTTGCCAAACTTGTGGCATGTGTTGGGGGATGTCCACACACCTTTGACCATTTGGCAATGTAAAACTTTCTTTAAATTGTTTAGGACAATAAAACATTATTTTTTAATATAAAGAACAGGATTAACATTATACATTACACACAAAAAAAAAACTGTGCCTTGTGTATTAAATATTCACCTGAGGTCTAGCTATATTTTTTAAGGCTTCAATCTCTGTGTCTGATATTATGTCATGGTATCTAATGATTTGGGGCTCATCCCATTCGATCTCCTCTTTCAGTGGTGCCAAAATCAGTCTGGGGTTTCCTCCTCCTGTGCTGTATCTACAAGACAGCGTCCTCTGCCTCCTGGAGGTCTGAATAAAAAGAAACATATTAAAACACAAAGTAGCTTCACATATAAAGTTTGTAATGTTAGGTCAAATAATGATTTTAAATTGGGAAATTGGACTTGCTCTCTGGTCAAGGTCTCCTCTGCACAATGCTTTATACGAGTTACTTGACGTTGTATATAATGTGTATATATCAGGCTCTGGAATTCTGGTAGGTTCAGGTCGTAAAGCAATTGTAAATAGCTCATTCCATGGATTTGTTGGATCCCCATAACATGGCACTGGATAAAGAAAATGAAAAGATCACATAGTACATTTATGATCAAAATTCTAGTCCCATGAAAATTTGGTGAGATTATTTTGAAACTCCAAATAAATACAACATCAATCTCAAATCAAAGTCATGCTGATCTTGAACACACAATTAAGCACTCTAACTCATGTGACACAATTGTTGAAAGATCAGCTGTAGAACTCACTAAAATCAAGAAGTTGGTGGTAGAAATCGAGTGCCACAGACGGGCTTCCAAATGCACGTGCTGAGAGGCCCAGATGCTCTAGCAAACCTTTCTTTGTAACACCTTGAAGTGGAAGTAATAATTCTGGATGGTTTAGCATTCTCAAACCATACAGATACCAGTGAAAGGCATGCTGGTATTTATGATGCTGATCAGCGATAGACCCCACGCAGAACGCTTCATCCACATTGACAGGCGATCCTGTGAAATCATTGGCGCAGATTTTTTAAAATCATAAAGGGAGGAGAAAATAATTTCTGAATCTTCATATTGAAATTACTTTGGTAGAGAACTGCATACATATCACCTCTTATGATGTCTTCTGGGTAGAGTTTGTAGATATCTTGCAGTTTAATCAGTCCCAATGCTGCACCCATCACATCCACCCATGTTGGAAACCTTGGTGGATCTGAGCGCAACCATTCCTGATAGTCTACAATATAATCAAACCCAAGAACAAAACCAAAACTGAATGTCAATCAAAGAAAAGTGTAATAAAGTTGCTAAAATGCTTATAATGCACCATATAAATACATTTATGCAGACATGTAAATATAAAATATAATGTCACCCTTATATTCTCTTATTCGAGTTGATTCTGTAATGTATGGCCAATCAACAACCAGTCGTCTGATGAGTTTGTAAGCTACCACAGGGTCGCTCATGGTTTTCTCAGGGTCCTCTGAGTCTGAGAGCCGTTTAAGTGTCTGAAGATTGCTGGATTGAAGATAAATTGAATGCATTTATTGTATTCAGAGACAAACTTGTATGTCCTCAATAAAAAGAAAACAAAAGAGCTATTTAATGTAAAACAATGCTGCATAAGTTAATATATAAGTTCTGTAAAGAGTGAAGAATATGGATGAGTTTTACCTCTTGAGTGCTGTTAAATTCCCCTGTCCAGTCTTGATATATGAACTGACGAGCTTCAGAAAGTATTTTTCCTCATCCACAAGATGCATGACTTGATCTTTTAAACAGTTACATTTACTATTAATGTCTACTGGTCATAAATGTAGATCAATTCAATGATTTAAGTATATTAAAAGAAATACTAACATACCCATTGATGAGTAAAATTGACGCTCAGAGTCAGCAGGAGAGCCAATCCAGACACATGCCACAAATGCCAATAGTTTTATTATGGCCATTTCAGATCTGTGGAATCATAGAACATTAAACAGCTAAAACTGCTTAAACAGCATGCACATCTTCACCTGTACTGTCTGGAGGAGTTATAAATAATAAATAGAGAGGCACGCCTCAAAGAAAACAAAAGCGAAACTGAACATGCAGCTGTGCAAAGAAACACAATGCTATTTAGATTCTCGTCTGTTATTATTTACTGATCAATGGCTTAATCCATGACTCTGCTGTTTAGTTGCCAAACAGTGTCTATTACATCTTGTGATACAGCAGCTATTTTAAAATCATAAAAAATATGTTCCTCTCTTAAGACTATAATGAAATAACTAAACAGGCAATCTTAACATCAACAAATCATATAATACTAGCAATTGAAAAGGAATAAATCGATTTTCAGTATTTTGCACTATATGTAACAGCCTCTTTGCATATCTTTCTATTCCATATTTTTATTTATAGGCGGCTTGTTGGAATGTTTGATTCTGATTGGCCAGTCGCGACATCTGCAGGTTTGTTATTCCCAGATAACAACCTCTCAAAATGAACAACACACAGTATCCCAGATTCAGCAAATCAATTTGACAGGTTTTTTTAATATATTAAATGAAACATTCTCTCTTTATAACATAAATGACATTATATTTACAAATGATTAAACCAAATTGCCTATTCGTGACATTTGAATATTGTTTCTTACATTAAAACTGAAAGTAAACAGTTTTTCCTTGCGGAAGGTCTGCATTCGGTAGAAACGAGCTATACAATATTTCAAATCCACATTAAATGTCCAGTTTTTTTCTCCACTTCACGTCAGGTCCTGATCATATCGGGGCTTATTTCTACGATAACAACCGGCTACCCGTGCATTATCCCTTACTTAATTGTTTTTGTGACTGTGTCACAATGCTCCATGTCATATTTATGCGGACCATTCAAAGTTGTATTTGTCCGGGGTCAAAGTCCTAATATCCGCTTGCATAAATGACATCAAATGCTGGATGGGTAATCATTTTCTTCACACGACTGAAGTCATCCTAATTTGTGTCCATCATTTTGTAGATGGCTTGTCCTTCAGGACCTCTGCATGCAAATATCTGCACTCATGAAAAGGACTTGGGTGTGGTTTTTGATTCAGAGTTAAAATTTGACAAGCAAATAAACTTGTTAGAGCCTGTTTATTTTCAGATTAAGGGGGTTGGGAAAACTGAAATCTTTATTATCTTTTAGTCAAACAGAGACAGTGATTCATGCCTTCATTTCAAGAAGGCTTCATTATTGTAATGCTTCATGTCAGGAACATCAGAAGGAAGGAGAAACCAAGTGCAGGCATTATTATTTATGAATTAAAGACCCACGATTGAAGAAAACTAAAACAGAACTATTAGACAAAACCAAAGCAAAGACTTCCCACGAGGGGCGAAAACAGAGAAACAGCATAAGCTAAACAAAAACACTTATGAAACTAGACACGACTGTGAATTCGAGAACTAGAACTCGAGGCATCACAGCTCAGCAAACAAGGCAAGCAACCAAAACGAAACACAAAAGACAGCAAACACAAAGGCATTAAATAGAGGAACGAACAAGGGATAATTAACAATAGGCAGGTGTGGGGAATCAAACACTGGCGGGAAACTAGATGAGGAAACGAGGGGGCGGGGTCTAGCAACGAGATAGGAGAGCACACGTTCATCATAAGCAAACAACGACCATGTACTTCCACACGTAAAACGAGGGGCTGTCATTTGCCCGAACTCCCGAAGATGTCTTAGATTACATTCTGACCAACTATTAACTGTCCCTCGGTCCAGCATGAAATCCGAAGGTGTGAGAGGTTTTCCGTGTTAGCTCTGTGGAACTAGTTACCTCAAAATGTTATGATTGTTATCATTTTTTGTGTTACTGTGAAGCACCTTGGTCGACAGATAGGCTATGTTGTTTCATTGTTGCTGTGTTTTTGTGCTCATAAAACACCACCTTGTAACATCAGTTTCGTCCTTGTCGACCACGCCCCTCGCACCAGAGTTATCTACCCGCTTCATCCGCTCACTTTCATTTTGGTTTTTAACGCCAGGACTACATTTTCCATCATGCACTTGCACCCTTCTGACATCATTGATTCCCCCGTACTTGACTCTCTTTACACTCCACCTGAACACTATCCCATGGACTCTATTTAAAACTTTTGTTTTGTCTTGTTACTTGTCGAGTATTGATGTATTTTGTCCCTGCATGTTATTTACCTTGGACTCTCTTTAATTACCCCTACAATTATCGTCTCCGTAGATGTTGTGCTGTTGGATTTTGTTTTACATGTTGTCTTCCTCTGGGTTATTATTTTGGAGTTTTCTCACCCCCTTGGACATTTATGTTATTCACCCGGATTCATTTAACCTTTCATGTAACATTCTTATTCTTAAGTTTTCCTGTTGCATCGTTATTTGTCTGGTGAACTGTAACATACCTGTCTGCCATTTCTACACTGTTAAAAATCCAACTTCCAAAATGTTATCCCTGCAAAGATAAAAAAAGTCACTTGAACATATGATTTATGATTTAATATTGTTGTTACTGTTTGTAATCTGTTGAGTTTAGAGTTCTTTTATAAATGATGGTTTTTGATCGTTCCCATGGTTAAGACTTGTGTGTTCATGACACAATGACAAGGCAGGTATATAAACACTCAACACAAACTGTTTAAACAGTTATTTGATCAAAGTTTTGGTCTATTTGAGGATGAAAACATTTACACTATAGTAAAAGACAAGTATAATGGTTTTAAGAGTACGTGGAGTATGTCATTTTGCTAATATAAGATTTTTCATCCACCAAACATAAATATATTAATTGCCTGAACAACAGTAATTGGTGTGACAATAATATCTTTATAAGAAAAATAGGACAATCAGCATTACATAAACAATACATTATAAAGGTCTCAATGACAAATAATCAGACCATTGTGATCTTACAGTTGCATGACAATGTAGGTCAAGTCACCAATCCCATAATTTTGAACCTGACAAATGATTTAAAAAAATGCACTTTACCTGGAAACACTCTTTATCTTTTGGGAAAAAGCTATAATGTATTAATCTGAGAGTAGCCTATTTGTCTGCACCTTGTCATTACTGGAGGAAGAAGAATTTACCCATGATAGCCAGACAGTGGCTAAACTTTAACTTTACTTTCTTGACGCATTGATCTAAATTTCCTTTTTTTGTGCATTTGCTCTACAAGAACAGTCTAGTATGCAGTGCTTTTAAATAGCACACAAGACATGCAAAGCTTCAGGGCTGCCCAAGAATAGGCCCTTTTCACATGACGTCACGCATCTTCCGTTCTGTCGCGAAGCAGTGTTTGGTTACTTCCGCTTGCACTTCAGAATGGACTTTACCAAGTCTCTTGCACAGCTGCCACAAATACGGCTAGATGTTGTACAACAACTTGCAGACAAATTTTCGCTCATGACAAGATCAAAGATAGATAAAGGATATAAATACTTTGTTGAACAGTGCCTGTTTGATTATGAAGTTAAGTGTTTTCATTTCTTTCGTGTAAGCGAAGGTGCTAGGATAAGTACTTGAATACGTATTCTGTCACTGTTGTTAAGTTCCAGCGCGACGGCAAATCAGAGGTACTTCTTTTTCTTCTTCTTGTTCGATGCAAAACGGATGCCAGAAAACAATTTGCGAGAATGCGGAAGTTACGTGACGTCATTGTGAAAAGGGCCTATTAGTCCCGACTAATCACTTGCAAAATAAAAGTTCCCTTTCTGTCGGTCTCTCGACGTTGTGTGGAGAACGACAGATGGGGTTCGCCCTTGAGAACCAATCAACTCTGACTACTATAGAAAAGGCCGACGAAATTTGCCGAATGAAATTTGCATGCCGGTCTCCGCCCCCGGATGTCCGATATAAAATGAAGCCTGCGTGCAGAATTCATTTACCTTTTGTTCTTCAGAGCCTTCGCTCATGATTACGCATAAAAAGAATTCAACAAATTATTCTTCTACATTGCCGGATCTACAACGTAGAGCAGCGGATCGCCCCTACCTGCAGCAACCTTCCCCTGGGGGTCTCGGATGTTCCGGAGGTGTTGGAGATTTTTCCAAAAAGGAAATTCTCCAGCGCGGCATGTCCCACTGTTCTTTTGGGTGCAGCACCCTCATCGAGGAGGGGGATGGACACGATCGCTGCGTTAGGGTTCTGGGCGTTCAGCACGCTGAAGCAGTGTTCATTGACACATCTTGCCCGCAATGCGGGCAGATTGTCATTCAGAAGTTGCGGTCACGGGTGGCTGTCTTCCTACGGGAATCAGCCACCATTTTGTCCCGGGCCGTGACCCGGGCCGTGACATCGGTGGCTACGGCCCCGAAGTCCGCCTGTATTTGCAGCGTTAGTGATGTGGGGACCTCTGCGAACGTAAACCCGCCAGACAAGTGCTCACGGGCCGAGTGCACCCCGATTCGCTCTTCTGAACGTTCCCCAACCGGCGGTGGCATACCGTCCGGATCCTCACGCACGCACTCGGAAACGATGCGTGACGTAGATGAGATGTCGACCGTGCTAACCCGGGGATACATGGTTTCTGGGGTCGAAGCGCGGTACAAACCGCGCCCACCCCGGGTGCCATTTTTTTCCCAGAGGTGCATGAGGAGCTGTGTAAAACTTGGAACGCTCCACTCACGGACCGTTCCAGTGAAACCAGCTCTGCCTCCCTTACTTCCCTCGTTGGTGGGGCAGCCAAAGGCTACGTCGAGATCCCCTGGGTGAAACCTGCGCCTTCCCCCTCAGCACGGATACCCATGCGCACAGCTGACCACGGGATTGGCGGAAGCACACCTTCAGGAGCCTCCTTACACAGACACTGTGCACAGACACTGTGGAAGGTCAGGGAGTAGGAGCACCAAGTGTTATTGGTTACACCACACTGGTCTAACCGCACCTGGCTTCAGAGCTGATGCTCTGGACAGCGACTCCCCCTGAACCATTCCCCTGACAGAGGACCTGCTCTATCAGGGGAAGGACACGTTCTGGCATCCCAGATCAGACCTCTGGAACACCCATGTCTGGTCTCTAGACCGGACGAGAAGATCCTGAGATGGCTACTCTCCCTCTACGGCAGAGACCATCACCCAGGCTAGGGCCCCATCTACTAGGCGGTTACATGCCTCTAGACGGCGCATCTTTTCCTCCTGGTGTCTCTCTCAACTAGAAAGACCCACTAAGGTGCTCGATCAGGATTGTGTTGTCCTTCTTACGAGACTGGAGACAAACATCTAACCTCCACACTGAATGTGTATGTAGGGTGGAATCCGCCTCATCTCCGCTCAATACCCTCTTGGGACCCTAAAGTGGTCCTGGGGAGCCTCAGGGCCCCCCAAGAGCCCCTCGGAGGTTCTGATCTTCCTTACCGAGTAAGACGGCCCTCCTGATTGCGCTCAATTCCTTCAAGAGGGTAGGGGACCGCCGAGCATCCTCCGTGTCCCCAGATTGCTTTGAATTCGACCCTGGAAACTCTCACGTTATCTTGAGACCCAGGCCCGGATGCGTGCCCAAAAAGTTCCCACTACTCCCTCCGGGGCCAAGTGGTGAACTTGCAGGCGCTCCCCATCGGGGAGGAAGACCCAACCCGATTCGTGTTGTGTCCGGTACGTGCACTGCGCCTACCTGGACCGCACGCAGAGCTCTGAAGCTCTGACCAGCTCCTTGTCTGTTGGAGGACATTAGAAGGGGAAGGCTATCTCCAAGCAGAGGCTGGCGCACTGGGTCGTGGACGCCGTTACGACAGCATTCCGATCTCAGAATCTCCGATGCCCATTGGCAGTGAGGGCTCACTCAGTATAGCCACCTCCTGGGCACTGGCCAGAAGCGCCTCTCTAGGAGACATCTGCAGAGCTGCGGGGTAGGCTACGCCCAAACACCTTCGCAAAGGTTAACAACCTTCGCGTAAACGCGGTGTCAGCCCACGTCCTGCGTGGCGACATGTAGGACTGGCATCCGGGGGGGCGTATGCCTGCGAAAGCAACTTTCCACCCTCCAGTAGGTTGGGTCAGTGTGCTATCTACCTTTCTTCTTACCCATACAAATGGCTGAGAACAGGTATCTCACCAACCTCCCTTCTTATCCAGACACTGGTTAAGAACAGGCATTCCATCCATCACTAAGCAATCACCCCCTGGGGGCTGGCTGGGCAGAGCAGCCTAACCAGACCTAGTGCTACCGGACGTGTGTAACACCCCCTCCGTGGTATGTTCCGTCTGATGTATCCTTATGAGAATAGTTCCCACCCCTGGTAACCCATTAGCTTCCCCAGGTGGACCTCCATCTCGCGGTTAACTACTCAGTCTGCACGTTCCATGTGTTCTCCTCCATGGACGAGACTATACCTATGTCCACCATATTCCTCCCCACGGGTAGTAGGTGGCCTCTGCAGCGCATCCCTAATTAAGGAAGTTGCGCTTACACGGTGTAAACCCGAGCCGGACGGCCTCTCGCCAGTAGAGAGTTAAGGCCCCGTCCGTGAAAGGTTACCGGTCAGAGCTGTACCCATCTTTCTCCAAGAAAGCTCTGGGACCCCCCGACCACCACACTGGAAGGTTACAGTTTCACGAAAGCTTCAAGATGACACGCCCAGGCTTGTTACCGTCGCTTATGCCACAAACACGTATCGTATTCTGCTGCAGTCGTGAGAGGCTCTCAGGCTCTTCAGAACAAGAGGTAAATGCTGCTCGCCGGCTTTCTTTTTATACCGGACATCCGGGGGGCGGTGACCGGCATGCAAATTTCATTCGCCAAATTTCATTGGCCTTTTCTACAGTAGTCAGAGTTGATTGGTTCTCAAGGGCGAACCCCATCTGTCGTTCTCGACACAACGTCTCCTTCACTCCATCAGGAACTGAGTTTACATACGTAACCAAGACGTTTCTGTTATGTAGGCTTAAATTTTTTTCTTATTTTGCAAACAATTAGTTGCAACTAATCATTATACAGCCCTAGTAAGCTTTTAATTTGTTAAACTAGGAGAAAGAAGGCGGTAGGGAAAAATAATCCCGTTGAGAGATGGGATTTCTCTCTTAATTTGACTGTATATGTAGATAGTCAGCAGTTTCCATAGACAGTCCTGTAGCATCGGCAATCATGTGACCGACACGAACAACAACAGTATTGTCTACTTTCAGAATCACACTGAAAACAAACAGAAGGTTTTTCTTCTTGCAATAAATGTTTGTCTAAATAGTGTACTGCCAACCCAGATGTTACTAATGAAGTCATACCTCTGAGAAACTTGATGATCTGAGACCTCTTGATGATGTCTTGTCCTTCTACGTGTACATTAGACCTAGCAAGCTAGCTCAAAAAACAGGAAATAACAACAAATGTGCATATACTATACAGCTTAACGCTTACTTAGACATAAGACCAGTGGCGGCTCCAGACACTTTTGATTGGGGGGGCAATGGGGGGTCCTGGTCATTTCAAGGGGGGTCTCATGAAAACCCAAAAAAAATACAGTGGACATGGCTAATAACTGCATATTACTGCTACTAAACAAATAAAACCAGATCCATGCACACTGTGAAAAAAATGACGACAGGCAAAACAAAAAGCCGCGTCTTTTGAGTAACGAGTAACTAAAACCCTTGGATGCTAGCTGCCCCTGCGATCCAAAAGAACGACACTGTTATGATTTTAATTTAGGCTGTCTTGGTTTCTCGTCTGGGCCATGGCTTAAATCCCCGGTTAAATCCTTTCCATTTCAAATAACGTATGTGCAACATTAAATGCAAAATGAAAATTCAATTATATCAATTACATTTGTAATCATAAAACCCCTGTAGGAACTCCCACATGTAATTGATATAATTGAATTTTTATTTTCATTTTGCACTTAATGTTGCACATACGTTATTTGAAATGTATATTTAGATACACAATTGCATTGTCAATTTACATACTGCATTGCCATTTTGCATATTACATTTCAAATTGAATTTTGCAACACATATGCTTCCATATGCGAGTTGCTCCGGTCCCACCTCCTCATCCTCTAATTCAGTGGTTCTTAACTCTGGCCCGCGAGATCCATTTTCCTGTAGAGTTTAACCACTTAATGTAGGGCTGCACAGATTGTTTGGCATATCGCATTAAAGTACCGCGAGAGCGATACAAATCCGTACAGAACAATCTGCACTTGAATTGCTCTCGCGGTACTCAAATGTCATACGCTGATAGATTTACGCAGCGCCGCATTAAGTTGAACGCGTCTATTCATAAAGACGCTGATTAGCTTGTTCAGGTGTTTTATATCAGAGTTCGGGCTAAACTCGGCAGGAAAATGAATCTCGCGGGCCAGAGATGAGAACCACTGCTCTAATTCCTCGGTGTCCTCTATTTCTAATTCTACGATCAAGCAGGGCTCGCCCTCCACTGCAAGAGGTATATTTTCAGTCCTATTTCCGTGTGCTGTCAATTTGTTTTTAGGTATGACGAAGCGATCCATTTTTAGCTTAAAGATATAAAGTGCGTTGCAGCACTTGCGGGCTCGCGGCAGCGCCTTGAACGCAATGACGCAAGGCGCAGCGGCAGCAACGTTCATGGGGCGTCGCAGTGATTCTTATGTTTATATTTTTTTATATGTCGAATAAATAATGAATTATTATTGTTCTGCGTAGTTTGAAGAGGACCATTGTTAAATCTTTATCCCGGATATATATATTTTAATATATATTAAATATTTTTTAATCACGGAGGCGGTGGGGGGTCAAATGGGGGGTCAAGGCGATTTTTGGGCGGGTCTTGAGACCCCCCAAGACCCCCCCTGGCGCCGCCGGTGCATAAGACTATGGTTATTATAAACTCACAGACCAGCTTTACATTTATCATTTGTAATTTTATTTCAAACAATTAAGAAAGTTGGACTTGCCTTCTGTTTGACCTCTCCCCTGCACAATGCCTCATAAGAGTTAGTTGACTCTGTATGATTCAGTGTGTATATATCAGGCTCTGAAGTTCTGTTAAGTTGAAGCATTCTCATTATAACATTTAGCTCCTTTCTAATCCTCTCCTTAGTTGGGTCTAGAGTGAGGAATTTAAAAGGACAGCAGTTAAATTATGATTTGAATTAGTCCCATGATAAGATTATCGGCAACCTCAATTATAATTGCTTTACACTTAGTTCTGGTTCTCTGATTTGATTAGACAGGTAACATCATATTATATTTTATAAAAACAACCCTGTATCACTGTGCTTGATTGTAATTATGTGATTCCATTGAATGTGCGTTGGTAAGTTACATGCAACAGCAAAGGCACACTGTCTTGTCTTGGGAATTTGTGCAATATCACAACATTACTGTAGCACAATAATCAGCCCACAATCACAAGTTGCAGTCATACTGACACATTCGACACAATATTCAACACTCTTGCTCATTTGACATTGGTGTCACATCAGCTATGTAGACCCAGTTTTAAAAGCTGCTGATAGAAGTTAATGGCCACAGACAGACTTCCAAAATGACATGCTGAGGAGCCCAGTTGATGTAGTACCTGCTCCTTGTTAATGTTTTTTACGGATTCTGGATGACTTACCCATTTAAAACTGAACAGAAACCAGTGAAATGCATACTGGACTTGTCGTGCTGATAGGCGAAAACCCCCATATGGATAGCATTTTACTGAAAGGAATTCCTGTGAATTCATTGCAGCATTTTTTGAAAAACAAAGATAAGAGAGAAAATGCCGAAAATCTTCATTCATCTTGCATTGCTGCAGAAATGCAAACATTTCACTGTCATGATTCTGCCTTATCATATCATGTCTTTCTTGGTCTTGTAGCAGAAACATGGCAGGATCCCTTGTGTAATGTGGAGAGAGACAATTTTGGCACTTATGGATCGCCATACTATCTCTCTGGTCTCGTCTCTGTTCCCGCCCTTTCGTTTCTTCAGTAGTTTTGTTGATTAGTTCATGCCCCGCACCTGTCCCCTCTTGATTTAGTTCCCTATTTAATGCCCTCATGTTTGCTGTCTTGTGCTAGTTAATTTAGTGTTCTCCGTGTCTCACGCTCTCGTAAGTAGTCTTATATATTTCTCAGTCTTGTTAATTTAGTGTAAGTCCAGTCCCAGTTTTATATAGTTTTATTGGTTACCTCGTCTGCCTGTTTTGACCCCCACATGGGAAGTTTGGTTTATGTTTTATACTATAGTCCTGTTCTCATTTTGTCTCCCCCGTCGTGGGTGTTTGATTTGATTTGTTTTTTTTTAAATAAAAATCTTTTTGTGATTCTCACTTTGCCAATCATGACATTTCACCTCTTGTGATGTCCTCTGGTTAGAATTTTTTGATTTCGAGATGGTGGGAACAAAGACGCAGACCAGAGAGAGAGTATAGCAAGCCGATAGGATCACTATCTCTCCCTCAACACACAACCTAAGGTTATGCCATGACTCCGCCCCAGGACCAAGAATAGACATCACATGATGGCGGAATCATGACATATTGTATTCAAAATACGTACCTAATATGAAACATATCAAAGCTATTTAATGTACTTTAAGGAAATGCTGCATTATGAAGTATCGTGTGTACTTTTGTTTTGGTTTGTAATGTTTAATAAAGTCAAGGAAGCATGTGTTTTTACCCCTTAAGTGTCTTCAAAGTCTGTTCTTCAGCATTGATATATGAACAAAAGTGCATCAGAAGGTTTCTTTCCTCCTCCACAAGCTGCATGACTTGACCTTTCAAAGAATTACATCTACGATTAATGGTCAAAGTGCAGTTTATCTTGCTAAAGTGCATAAGAAAACTGTAATGGATATTGCTACAGGTATAATGTAATAACTACAATAATTCATAATAACATTATATTTATTACGCCTTAAACCGAAAAGAGATAATTTATGATGAAAATCATTTTATGAAATCAGTTAGTCTATTGTGTAAATTAATACACAAATAAATACATAAACACAAAATAAATTCCTTTTGAGAATGTTGTGTAAGATAGAGCTGTTATACTGTAGTAGGTGTTTTATCAAAAAATCTGTGGGAATCTTTATTTAGTAATCCCTCACCATGTACTGAAGTATATCAAATAAATGAGATGTACTTATTCACAGTGCCTCAATGGACAGCATACAAAATGAAAGATCACCTGTTCAGTACACAATGCAGCTATGGCAACCATATTTACATCACAGATAAAGCTCATGACTAATGCAGAAACTAAAAGTAAAAATAAGAGTTGAAGGTTACGAATCTGGTTGTTAATAAATATCAGACTATTAGACAGAATTAGTGACTGTTGTCCATTTATAATTCCTGCGTACTCACACCTACATTGTGTATAGGCAAGGGCAGGAATGAGATTTTGGTGGTATAATAACCTTACGCCAAAAAGATATCACGGTTTTGCGGTATTACAGTTCTATTACAACACTGAAATGTTTATGTTTTCAAATATGTGCATACAAAAAACAACTTTCAACTGGACACAATACATCACATTTTGAACCAACATATAGAACATGTGTGTCAGGGAAAAATAAAGCCTTAAAATTACAATATTAATTCAAAAATATATATTTTTGTCAGAAATATTAGACATAAACGTTGAATGAGATGATTTAAATATTTATTTTTCTGTAAACACAGCTCATACCCTAGAAACGGTATCACAGAAAACAATCTGGCATTTCCACTGTACAATAAAAAATATTAAATATAAAACATGAATGTTATTCTGAAACCACTACTTACTGAAAGCGGATTTGGTATCCATACACCATTGTAACTCTCTGTCACACACGTGTGAAAATCTGTTTATATTAGTTAAAGTGTATTTGCTTGTGACTATCTAATTTACCTAGGCTATTTTAATAGACATTTCAGAAAAGGCGACCTGTTGTAAGAGTCAATAATGAACATAGTAAGCAATACAAAGTTTATCAAACTATCTAAATGTAACATCTTTGTTAAGATTTAGACTGTAGGCTATGATATGAAATATATTAAGTGATACATGCCTATGTGATACAAATAAATAAAATATAAAAATAAATGTAAAGAATAAAAAATTACTTCACAAACAGCTCTGTCTGCCATTTGTGGAACATTTTATAATGCATCCTGTGGATTTGTGCATCACAGCAACGACTCCATCTGACATTATATTCCGTCCAACAGGCGGTGCTGAAAAACTTGTTTACAAAAGCCTTTGCTGATTGTTTTTAAGCTGTTCGCTTTAAAATGTATATAAATATACATTTAACAAACATGATTTATTAGACTAGTAAATGCGTACGCTTCGTTTTCTTACCGTTCAGCAAAAGATGCTCTACACTCCAGTCCAGTAGGAGGAGCTGCAGCTTAAAGCTTGTTTGTCCGCCGCCGCCATTAAGAAGAACTGAAGAAGTTTCCTTTTCTTCCGGAAAATGACGTCATTTTGGCGCCGAATCATACGGAGTGAAGCGCGCGGAAAGCAACATTGAGGCTGCGAAAGAATAATAATACTCTGAACTATTCAAAATATTTGGGATTTGTTAAGTTGGAGTAACTTAGTGCAAAATCGCAACATGCAGCGAAGCATATCGTAAGTGTTTTCTGTATTCATTTGTCCTCTTGATTTATTTACTGTTGTAAGCTACTTTGCAACAACTATGTAGGAAGCAAAATGCAACAATAAAAACATGCAGCGAGGGAGATAAGGAGAATTAATTTATTAAAATGAATTGTTGGCACGGAAGCATATTTGCTTCTCATGTCAGAGTTGTGTGTTGGTGGTTTTGTAGAACGTCACACTATAGTATTGGTTACTTTAATTTTACGGCTATTAATCTTTCAGGTTGGACTTGTAGCAAACAATATTCTGAATTATGTCGTGTTTTCGAATAGCTTTGCGGAATGTATTTGCGCTGTCAATTTGAGTGAATTTTCCTTTGTGACCCCAAAGAGCTCTTGTTTCCCACACACAGGTCATTCTTTCAGCCAAAGAAAGGCATGGAGAAGAAAGATGAGAAGGTCAATGTAAAGCCTGAGTAAGCTGCTTTTAATGATGTTCCACGTATTAAACGTGCTGTGATGTTTTTATATATAACTATTTTGAAGTGTAGACAAGAAGAACATGTTTTGATCTCTCTGTTCTTTAGACCTGTGAAAAGCCCTCTCAAAATGCAGAATGGTGTTCAGGAAAGTGATTCACCAGTAAAGAAGGTTAACAAGCGTATCCGACCAATCATAGACAGCGATGATGAAGATCAACCGGTGGTAAAAGAACAAGGGACAAAGCAGAGTGATGCCCGAGTGGTAAAGCATGAGACGCAAAGGATTCTGTTATTCAAATCGGTTTTATGACCGTTTCTGGATTGTTGTTAATGATCGTGTTTCTGCTTTTTTGTCCCGAACATTCACACGCATGCTCATATTTTGATGTTACTAAGACTGCGTCCTCTCCAACATCTCCAAAATCCCCCATAAGTCTGTCGACACCTGTCACTTCGAGTAACTCTGTTGGCATGGTAACCCCTGCTTCCTCGGGCACTCCAGGAACACCAGCGACTCCGACATCAACATCCCCATCGGGCATTCCCAAACGACAGACTGGTCTGCATTATTCTCTTCCCACATTTCTCTTTTTATTGACATTAAGTTTATTTATTTATTTTCCTGTTTCACACTCAATTTAGTTCTGTTTTTATTCATTTAATTCAGATTTTATTATTGTTAAAAGGGAAAAATAATCTACACGTTCACTTTAAAGTCTCTTTCTTGTTCTTTAGCCCGGAAGCAGTTCCCCAAGAGAAAGCTGGAAAGCAGGAGCGATGGAGAAGGAACAAGAGAGGAGAAAGGAGTAGAGGAAAAGCAAGAGAGTAAAAGAGCTCGAGTAGAGGACTCGCCAGGTCAGACAGGTGAGATAAAAAGCTGTCTGCCGAGATCACTGTTTTTTCAGTGATCTCTAAACATCCCCTTATGCTTTATTCTCTCTCTTCCACTCAGTGAACGAGAAGGAGATGATGGAGATAATGGAGGTGGAGGAGAAAAGTGGAGATGAAAAGCTTGTGGTGGAGGAACAGAAAGAGGAGAATGAAGCAGAAGCAAGTGTAGACTTGCATGTCAATGAGAAGATGAAAAAGAAGAAGGGTGAAAACAGTGATGCGCCAGAGAAAAAGTTAAATGGAGTGAGTAAGAAAAAAGAGAAGGAGGTTTCGAAAGAGAAGGTCAAGAGCAGCCCTGAAAGAGAGGTGAAGAAAGACACAGAAGAAAAGGAGGGATCAGCTAAGAAAAAACCCATCAGCAGCTTTTTTGGTAAGAACTTGAAATCTCTCTTATGTCATTCAAAATAATTTCAACTTTACTGTCCCACAAAAAAATTACGTTAGATGGGTTAAGTGTTGATATGACTGTAGTTTTTGTAAGCTATTACTTTAACTCTAAAACTCTTTTAGCTCCCAGAAAAGCAGCTGTTAAACTGGAGAAGGAAGAACAGAATGAGGGAGAGAGAAAGAAGACTGGAGAGACCTCTTCCGTCTCTGAACAGAAAGACAAGAAAAGGTTAAAACCTATGAAAACAAACAAATGTTGAACCGCAAAGAAGCTTATTTTATCAGTTTATAGTGTTTGAAAATATACTGTAGTTTATTGTGAGAGCTGTTTATTGTTTGGACAGTGAAAAGGAAGTGGACTCTTCTGCTCAGACCCAGTATGATCCCTCGAGAGCAAATTACCATCCCATTGACCATGCCTGCTGGAAAAGGGATGAAAAGTAAAGCTGCCTTTTTAACTTCTTAATGGCATTGTTAGAAAAAAATGTTTTTTAAGAACTTGGTCTAGTGAAACAAGAAACCTCGGATTGACTTATTCTTACTGTTAAAAGTGTGCTGTTTGATATTTCTTACTTTTGTTCTTTGTCAGAGTGCCGTATTTGGCTGTTGCTCGTACCTTTGAGAAGATTGAAGAAGATTCAGGCAGGTATGAAGCCTCACCTTTTTACATATTAAAATCTACATATATGAGTTCACAAGTGTGTGCGTGTGTCAAAATTCTCTATTCTTTGTTTTTGTAGACTGAAGAATATCGAAACACTTTCTAACCTTCTGCGCTCTGTAATCCTGCTCTCACCAGGTGAGTGTGCTTATTTGGGTTTTTTTATGCTTTTGTGATGAAATCTAATGTTTTTTTTACCGTTTTATTTAGGATTTACAATATACATACAGACTTTATATTATAAAGCATGAAAATGTATATTATACACATTTGACATTAAGAGGATGACAAAGCATGTTCTGTGCATTGGTTCAGTTGTTTCCGTCATTATAATTACATTGTTGTCTCATTTTATTTGTTTAGATGACCTGCAGTGCTGTGTTTACCTGTGTCTGAACCAGCTTGGACCAGCATATGAGGGTCTCGAGCTGGGCGTCGGGGAAACCGTCCTGATGAAAGCTGTCGCTCAAGCCACAGGTGTGCAAAACATACTAATTTATAATGGGCTAGTTGCACGAAGCCACCATGTTAGATTTCCGATCAGCAAGTGTGGGCATTTCTGAGTACCTTGATTAAGCCAACACAACTCTTTTTAACAGCAAAAAAAGATTTTCGTAAACCAAGAGAGAATGAAAGTCTTTTTTTGCTGTTACATCAAGTTGTGGTGGCTTAATGAGGTACTCGGCAACGTAAAGAGGTTTTTCTGCTATATCACTGATGTACCTGTATCTTAGTATTTTTTTTTAAAAAGGCCATATTTGCCAGCCAAAAATCCTAATTGTCCCTTACAGTGTTAAACGACTGGAAATGGGGCCTGCCTACACTCGCTGATCAGAAATCTATTATGGCGACCACTTGCAACTAGCCAATAGTGTGGTAGCTAATGTGTTTCAGCTTTGACATGCCCTTTACTTCTGTTAACAGGGCGACAGCTGGACAAAATCAAAGCGGAAGCTCAAGATAAGGGAGACTTGGGATTGGTCGCTGAGAGTTCCCGCAGCAACCAAAGAATGATGTTTGCACCGGCCAATCTGACGGCCCGTGGAGTATTCAGTAAACTGAAGGAGATTGCCAACATGAGCGGCAACTCTGTGAGTAGATGTGATGTGTTTACTTAAACTAATAGGCTCATTCTCCAACTCACCCAGAGTCAATAAGTTGAGTTTTATCATTTTGGAATCTATTTAGCCGATCTCTGGGTCAGCCGATAGCACATTTAGCATAGCTTAGCACAGATCATTGAAACCAATTAGACCAGTAGCATCACGTTCAAAAATGAACAAAGAGTTTCGATATTTTTCCTCTTTAAAACTTGACTCTTCTGTACTTGTATTGTGTGCTAAGACTGGCAGAAAATGAAAAGTTGCGATTTTCTAGGCGATATGATTAGGAACTATACTCTTATTCCGGTGTAATAATCAAGGAAGTAACATGGCTGCAGCAGGCGCAGTGATATCATATACGTGACCAACTGTGTGCACAAGATGCGTGATATCACTGCGCCTGCTGCGGCCATGTTACGGCAGCAAACTTCCTTGATTATTATGCCAATGGGAATGGGAGTATATTAAACAGTAAAACTCAACTTATTAACTATGGGGGAGATGGAGAATGAGCCTATTTCCAAAAAAAGCGGATTGTTCCTTTAAAGATGCATGTACACAGTTCTCTAGATTGACATGTTGTGCTGTAGCATCAGTGCAAATAGATAAACAAATCTTTCTCTCCCAGGCTATGAATAAGAAGATCGACATTATTAAAGGCCTTTTTGTGGCCTGTCGTTTTTCTGAGGCCCGCTACATTGTGAGGTGCGTCAGTTCATTTCTCATTTATGATGTGCTTGTGTGCTTCATGCTCTCTGCTGAATCGCTGTGTGAGGTCTTAATGAATAATGTCATTTATAAAAGACTGTCGTTTTTATTACATTTACCTCTGCATTTGCTGGCCTTGCTTGGCATACTGCTGTTTGAGGACAGATTTCTATAAATATTAATGCTGAAACGAAAAGCGTCGATTTGATTGGTTGCATGTTTGACTGACAGGTCATTGGCAGGCAAGCTGAGAATCGGATTGGCTGAGCAGAGCGTTCTCGCAGCTCTCAGTCAGGCCGTGTGTCTGACGCCCCCAGGCCAAGGTTTGAATCATTTACATTTGATGATCATTAACACTAATGAATCAGCCATTAACACACATCATAATCAGAGCACTGAATTAAGCTCTAGGCATCTAGCAATTACTTTTAGATTACTCTTTCCTGTAATGAATCAAAAATGAATAACGTTTACAAATGTTAATATTAATCGGCCCATTAGTGCAGTAGCTTTGCTGTAATGTTAAAAATCTGTTTGTTCAGAGTTTCCACCAGCTGTGTTGGATGCTGGTAAAGGAATGAGTACAGACAGCAGGAGAGTTTGGCTGGAAGGGAAGGCACTGATCCTGAAACAGACATATTGGTAAAAACACACAAGACACATGATAACCTGGCCTCTAGGTCCGGGTGATGACCGGGGTGAAATGATCACAGACCACCAGGCAAATGTGGGTTGTTATTGCACAGTGATGGGTAATTGCCGGTCAACCAGATGACCTAAAAAATATCTTTGAGATAATAGTGCATTGTGAGCCTTTTTTATCACGTTAGCCATATATTGAATGTTTCATGAGCACCACAATCTTGAGGTCACCTTTTCTATTTGACTAATGAGATTTTGTGACAACGCTTTTGGTAGGCTAGTCTCGCACTGCCTCCTTGTCTTTGAATACAAAATGTTGATGGAACTGTTTTAATGGTCTTTTCTGACTATTTCTAATGAATCTCATTTTAGATATAGGTCATAGCCTCATATATATAAATATATAAACATGTAGATCCTTAACTTGGAACATATAAATAATTTAGAACAAGTCTGACCCAGTCTGTGAAAACCTAACTAATTGTTTTTTGTGATTTATTATTTTCTACATAAAATCATCTTAAATAATTTAAAGAACATTCTGTGAAAATATAACCTTGATATATTTAATATGGTCTAAGGTAGGTTTTGTCAAAGTTTAAAATCACAGTGAAATTAATGATTGAAATCAGACATTACTCATGCCAAAGTTAGATTTTGGGAGTTAAGCCTGGATTTGGTCACAAATATTTAATTTTGTGTTTAATGTAAACCTCAGGGCAGTACATACATTTCATACCATACATAACATGTATATTAAAAATAACCGAAAAGACTTATTTTGACTACAATCTTATCTGTATTTTTTCGCACAGTTGACAATGCTATTGCACATCTACATCAATCTACATTTTTATGATATTATTGCAAATTCTTGGGTGTTTTAAATGTATCATCCATCATGCTAATTGACTAAATATATATGGTATATATTGTTTATAACATTGTTTTTGTCATAAAGCATTGTGGGAAGTAAGAATTTTAATTCTGATGCATTGCTTAAGTGTTCCTTTCAGTAATTTTGAAACTGTCTAAATTTTAATGTTTTGTAAAATATAATTTTTTTTTAATCTGCCTTTTTGTTTTGTGTAATAGTGTTATTGGTAAACACAAACCCCAAACTGTGCTGCGAGATTACACTGTCTCCATTTTTCAAACAATATTACAATTATAACTACAGGTGTCCCTTGCATAACAACTACCTGTTTAATAAGAATTTGCATAATTTACTCCCTACACCAATATGATATTTTTTAACAAATTATACAGGTGTTGCAATGACTACACAGATTTCTACAGTACACAGTTTCTGTTTTTCACTTATATGTTTCTCCTCTCAGTGAGATGCCTAATTATGATGCCATCATTCCTGTCATGCTGAAAGAAGGCATAGATGAACTACCCAATCATTGCAAGCTCACCCCAGGTACGACCAATCACAGTTTTCACTATATTCCTGCCAGCCAATAGCTTATTAAAGTATTCTTTTAGAAATCATACTAAGCCATGTTTATTTTCCAGGTGTACCCTTACGGCCAATGTTGGCTCACCCAACTAAAGGTGTTGGTGAGGTAATGAAACGATTTGACGAGGCTTCTTTCACCTGTGAATACAAATATGATGGAGAGAGAGCTCAGGTGCGTGTTATTCAAATTCATTCCACAAGGTGGCGCTTTAGTCACTCAAGTGTTCCGTTACCATAGCGATGTTATTGATCAAACCCCTGAATTGTTAATTGTTTTGGCTTTGCTTATAACAGATCCATATTCTTGAGAATGGAGAGGTGCATGTTTTTAGCCGAAACCAAGAGGATAACACGAGCAAATACCCAGATATTATCGCACGGATACCACAGGTAACACACACACAAATGCAAGCAGAGAAGTAGTGATGGATTTTGGAGGGATACAAAGATCAGCCTTTCCCATGTCTAAAGCTGGGTACACACGGTGATTTTGCCACACTTTTTTTTCTGAAACTGAATTTTTGGATCGCAAAAATCAGTTAGAATGACATGCTCACAGACAGCTGCTTAATTGCTTTTGTGCTGAATATTAGCTTTTGATGTACTGATGGTGTCAGAAATTTTGGTTAGCGCTACTGCAGTGTGACCGATCCCATGGTGCCCATTGACTCAAATAGTGGTGTTGCAAACGATGACACAAGATGTTAGGCCATAAATGCTTATTAACGTGTGCATTAAAAATATGTAACATAAGTAATTAGGATTTTCTGGACACGTTTATTAAAATGGCATTTGACTGACTTGATGTCTTAAAGGGGTCATATGACACTTCTAAAATGAATATTATCATTTGTTTTGGATGTAATGCAACGTTTATAGACGATGCAAGTTGAAAAAATGCTGTATTTTCCACATACCGTTGGGGTTGGAAACTGTTCACTTCACCGTTTACCAATACGGTACCTGGAATTTGGTACCGGTACCAAACAATACCTTTTTTTGGTACTTTACTCTCTGTGAAATAAAAAACATTTATTTAAATGAAAAAAAAGTCCAAACCTCTAAATTTCAATTTGTTTGACATAATCATTTATTTATGCAGTGTGAGGCCTCCACCTTTAACAAACCATTAGATAATATAGAAAAACAAAACTTTTACAAAAATATTTTTATCTTCATTACTGAAAATAACAGATTGATTTGTAATATAAATTTTAACAGAGATACTGAAAGGATGACATACATATCTATATATATATATATATATATATGTTGAGCATACAATAATACATAATCTAAATATGCATCAGTCTCCTGCTGCGCTGTTCACAGCTTCAAACTGCAACTTGACAGCCTCACTCACCTCTTTCCATCGACTACTCTACAGTAATCTGTCACTAATAACTTTGTTTCGGGATTTCATGAGCTGATTTTATTCATTGGTGGTGGACAGAAAACACAAAGCGCCTTAACAAATTTAAATGTTCAGCGCAGTGTTATGTATGTGCGTGCAAGCTGCATCTGAGCGGGCATTTCCTTAACGCAAGTCTGCTTAATTTTCTAAAAAAGAACAAGTGAAATAAATATGATAGCCATATGTAGAGTCAAGTGTTTATTTTCATTTTGTACGTTGATTAGGACAGCCTGCTTTAGTTGCCGCTTTGCGTGAATTAAAATTATCTCTCTCGCGCAGCACCCGATGCGTTCTCAGGTATCGAAATTTGGCACCGAGTGATTTAATATGAATCGATACTCTGTAGTACCGACGTTATTCGGTTATTGTCCTTAAAAGTACAGATTCCGGAACCCAACCCTACATACCGTGCATGTTTGTATCTCCTCTTTGCCCCACCTTTCTGAAATGCGCAGATTTTTTACTAAGCTCTTGGCTCTGTAAAGCTAGGTGTGCTATGATTGGCCAGCTAAACAGTGCATAGAGATTGGTTGAATACTGCAAGCATGTGACGGACATGTTATGCATCTTACCATATTTGGAACATCAGGTTCCAAAGCAGTTGTACTGACAGGTACGCCCACCTTCCTTGCGTATACATTTGGGCGGTCTTAGTCACATCACACCACAAACTGACGTAGATTTGTGGGGGTGTGGTTATGCATTTCAAGCAGGTCTGGCTAAGCACTCGCTTTTAGAAAGGATGCATCATTTGTATCGACACTTTAATTTGTGTAATTTTACATGTCTATAACATGCATGGGCAACTTAACACACCAAAGATACAGAAAATCACATATTCGCGCCATATGACCCCTTTAAAACGACTTCAGGTGAACTCTGCCAGTCATCTGAAACCTCTATAGTTTTATCCTCACAAAAAGTTAGACCTCATGCAGTTGAATGACTTGAATAAGAAAGGATTTTTTTAGCAATTAGATTTTGTTGGCAGGGCTACTGAGACTCCCTCATGAGATGGCTGATAAAAACTTACTGGGGTGAGATAGAAAACTCACACCTGTTTGGTCATCTCCCTTTGTCTCTCTTTTTTCTGTGTGTCGGTCTTATTTTCCCTCTCTCTTTCTCAAAGGTTGTATTTGTCCTCTGTCACCACCGCCCCCTCCAAAAAGCAATAATGGATTCCAGCCCTAAAGCAATGAAAAAATGTGATGAATGATACACGCTCACACACGCAGATAAATCAATGCAACATTTCTGTTGTCTTGCTTATCATTGTGTCCATATCCCATCTCAGCACCTGAATATCTCTTTTTGCCTTTCTCTTCGGACTTGTCTGAAATACAATGCAAAATCTAAAGATATGGGAAAGGGATCAAAGCAGTCCGAGTTAAGCATCATGCCATGTGGGAAATAAATGGATGCCATCCATACAGTTGTCGATCCTGTTTTGCAGGTTACGACTCGCTTCAGGTGTGAATGAGTGCAACAGCCGCATTCTGTATTGACGGATGAATTTGCTCCTCTATTTGGCGTTTACTAAATAATGTCGTAGCAACTGTGGCAAAACTTTCCACTGTTCCATGACATTTACTTTTGTCAGTGTCACTATGGTTACAGGCATTATTCTCATCCGTCACAGCAGTTCTCTCAAACATAATATGCGCTTACTCGTAACATCAATTGAAGTGTAAATGTCACACAGCCCGAGGGTCTGTTTATGCTTGTGGGAAGTGTTAGTTTTTAAAGCTGAGATGACCTTATAAACAAGAAATTTTAAGATGTAATGGCGGGGATGGGTATGTCTGGGGGCAGGGCTTCATACACTCACGTATGATTAGGTTTGTTGAGGGGGGATTTAATAAATGCTCTCACCCTTCATTCCCTTCTGCAGGTGAAGAAAGCCAGTGTGCGCTCCTGTGTTCTTGATTCAGAAGCGGTTGCTTGGGACAGAGAAAAGAAACAGATTCAGCCATTTCAGGTTCTCACCACACGAAAGAGAAAGGTGAGGAGAAATGGAGAGAGAGACTGGAGGGAGTGCTAAAGGTTGAAGAGATATTTAACAACAGTTGGTAGGGTCAATGAGAGTTTAGTTATCAGAGTTTTAGATGGTAGTTTTTACCCCTTTAAAATCTTAGAAAAAAACAAAATGAAAGCCGAAACCTTGTATTTAAGATATTGACGGAGTAAATCAGCCCACTAACATTCTTCACATTTAAGAAAAGGCTTTAACTCACTTTGTAGAGCATTGCATTAGCAGAGCAAAGATCATGGGTTGAACACTCAGGGAACACATACTGCTAAAACGTATACCTCAAATGCACTGTACATTGCTTTGGATAACTGTCTACCAAAAGATGTAAAATAACGTCAGGAAGGACAGAAGGGGGCTGGAGGGACACATGGAGACGCAGGGTAACATGGGGGAGTGTGAATCTGAAAGCGCAGGGTGCTGAGAAATGCACAGATGGTGAGAAAGAGGCATAAACTAAGTGTGTGTGTTGTTTTAGGATGTGGATGCCTCTGAGATCAAGGTTCAAGTGTGCGTGTATGCCTTTGACCTGCTCTACCTGAACGGAGAGGTAAGACCATAATGATCCCAGCCGGGGTTTTCTTTTTGAGAATGTTTCTTAAATCGGATTTTCGCTGAGCTGTGTGTTATTTTAGGTTTAATGATCTCTGGTTCTGTCTCCGTCAGTCTCTGGTGCGAGAGCCTTTGAGCAAACGCCGGGCTCTGTTACGAGAGAGTTTCGAGGAGAGGGAAGGAGAGTTCGTCTTCGCGAAATACCTCGATTCTGACAATACAGAAAGTATCGGCGAGTTCCTGGAGCAGTCTGTACGAGGTGTGTGTGTAACGTGAACTGACAGACGTTATGTAGAGAGCTGAACTGCACAGGTATTAGTGTTAGTGTTGTCCAGTATTTAAATTGTGTGTTTTTCAGATTCCTGTGAGGGTTTAATGGTGAAAACGTTGGACAAACACGCAACGTATGAGATTGCAAAACGCTCTCACAACTGGCTGAAGGTATAATGCACAAATATCTATATTTGACAACGTTTTAGTGCTGGTGGTGAAGAAATAATAGGTTAATACTTGGACTTTTTTTGGAGACATTTAACGTTTTCATTTTACTTAGTAAATTGCAGAATTGTGCACAACGAAAAAATATAGGTTGTACACCGTAAAATGGCTGTAAAATGATAAACGGAATGAAGTTTATTGATAACAACTGCATATCTCTGTCAATAAAGTCAATACATTTATGTTTTACATTAAAAAAAAGAGAGATGTGCTCTCTGACGGCAGGGTGCTGCTTGTTGTGTAGTTTGCAGTTTATCTAACTGTCAAAACGACTATTTCCAGTGATGATGTGTTGTTGTATTGTTTCTAATGACCTGTTTTTCTCTGTGCAGCTAAAGAAGGATTATCTGGATGGTGTCGGGGACACTGTTGATCTGTGTGTGATTGGTGGTTATCTGGGAAAAGGAAAGAGAGCAGGAAGCTATGGAGGATTTTTACTGGCCTGTTACGATGAGGAGAACGAAGAGTTCCAGTCTGTCTGCAAGGTCTGTGTCTGTCTGTGTGTGTGTGTGTGTGTGTGTGTGTGTGTGTGTGTGTGTGTGTGTCATCATATGTTCAAATTCAGCGCATTTGTGTGCTTTCTAAAATGACAGTCATTTTTGTTTCATGGCAGATCGGAACAGGCTTTAAAGATGAAGATCTGGAACAACATTACAATTTCTTGAAGGTACAGCAACATTTTGTTTTGTTTGTGGGTTTGTTTCTGGCAGCGTGTGGTGTATGTTGATGTCTTTTCACGATGCCCCACAGGAGCACATTTTACCTAAACCGCGCCCATATTACCGCGTGGACCAATCGGCAGAACCAGACGTTTGGCTGGAGGCGGTGCAAGTGTGGGAGGTGAAATGCGCTGACCTTTCACTGTCACCCGTCTACAAAGCAGCGATGGGATTGGTCAGTGCACCACGCCTGTTTGAATCGAGCTGAATCAGAGTTTTTTGTTGACTGAAACGTTGATTTGATCGATGTGTTTGGTTCAGTTTTGGGTGATCATGGTGTAATTCTCTCATTGGCCATCAGGTGGACCCAGAGAAAGGGATTTCACTCCGTTTCCCAAGATTTCTCAGGATCAGAGATGACAAAAAGCCAGAAGATGCAACCACAGGGGCACAGGTACGATGCAAAACACGAAACAGCAAGCAACGGTCGACGTAAATGGAAAACTGTCAAACCCTGCATGTCCTTACAATGGAAATTACTTAGATCGGCTCTGACAGGCTCACAGAAATATGCAGGGGTCGATAGAAATTACTCCTCACAGGGCAGGAATTCTTTTGAAGACAAATGTCATATTATGCATTATGTATGGAACAGGAAATGACGCCACTCGTTCCTCCTACCATGCGTGTGCCGTAGTTCCATCTGAAGAGTGACATTTTAATGTAGTTTTTCTTTTGAAAGTCAAACGTGATGACATTGGTGTAGTTCAGAGCATCGTGACATTGTGATTTAGTGGAGCAATTGGAGTGGATCCGTTAAAGGAAATCCATCTCTTTATGTGTCACACTGTCTCCACTCACTCCTTCCCCCCTCATTTTCACACTTCATTTATTTTGCTTTTCTTTTATTCCTGTCACCCAATGGTTGGAGGCACACAAACACACACTTACAGAGATGATACTGTATAAGGCACTTTCCATTAATAAGGAGAACCTTGCTGCCTCATCTCTTGGTTTAAACATTAAAAGTGCAAATCATATGTCATTTGTTATGAGAAGGTTTCGATAATGTATTATCAAGCAAAACTGACTTTTATAAAACTACAGTCTCGTTTTATCCGTCAGTTAGCAAAGAGATTTTGAACCGTCCTGTTTGTTAACTGTATCCAACAATTTAATTTATGCAATATAATTATTGCATAGTCTGGTGCATTGGTTATTCATTCAAACTATAGCAATTATTGATTTTTCAGACATCAGGTAAAAATTAGGTTTTAGTCAAAATAGAAAAGATTAGGATAATAATTTTAGGATGATAATAACAGCGTTGTAATGTGTTTGAATGCAACTCCTTCTTTTAGAAGCCTGTTGAAGTTTAAGGTTTTTGTAGAAGTCCAGTGTTGTTGGATCAAGACTTGGACACAAATATTTGTTATATGCTCTCTGTTAGTGTCTTTGCTTTTTAAGACCCAGTTAGCCTGCAGCTGGTGTCAGGAGATAAAACATCTAAAACCACTGATGTAAAGAAAATGCGGTGACAGATAAAAAACAAAATGCAAGACCGCTGATCTAAAATACCCAGCTCCCTAACTCCATGCTGGTTCTTAGTAATCATTTTGAATGTGTTAACTTGTATAGTCAAAGTCAGTGGTCTCCTCAAAGCCTGTCAATGTCATACATTGTTGCTTGGTGAAACGTGCTTTTGAGCAACAGAGATCCACACTGCATAAATGCTGGGTATTGGAACATTTTACATTTGCACCAATGATTAGAAAATGCAGTTTGAAGCTTGTGTGATGGTATAATCACATCCATTTGTCAGACTTCTCTTTAATCTGAATCTAAAGTTTCAAAGCGTGTTATTTGGTAACTCTCTTTCTCTTTTTCAGATTGCTGATCTCTACAGAAAACAACAGCAGATTCAAAACCAGGGTGACAAAACTGAACTTGAGGACTACTACTAAATCTTTCTCAAAATGGGCAGTAAAAGTTTTCAACATTTTGTAGCCTATTGACATGTGCTATGTTTTAATGCTGTGATATTGTCAGATTCGATGAGAAATTAACATGTAAATAGTTTCAGTGATGAGATGGAGCTAAAATAAATACTTACTTTTCACAAACTAAGTCTGTGCTATTTGTTGTTCAGGTCAAGTCAATTTTATTTATACATCGCTTTTCCCAGTTTAATTGTTAGCAATAGATAAAAAACTAAAATAAAGACAATGCATGGCATTAGAATACCTGGTATTATTGCAAGATTTCTATGCAAGGTGCAAAAATAAAATTGAACCGGAATACTATGTTGGATTGTTAGAAACAAACTTGTTCAATTAAAATATATAATTTAAAAGAAATAAAATTATAATATACCAGAAATATATGCAATAATACCATAAGATGCAAATACAATGTAAATGTTTAGGTTAAATGCACAAATTAAGATTACAATATTTGTTTAGGGAGATAAACCTTAAGAAGCTAAATTGTTAAAAAAAGAAAATTCTGGTAATTACATAATACTTTAATTTACAATGTACTATGGTACTTAGTAGGGATGCACGATAAATTATCAGCCATATCGGTAACGGCCAATAAATGGTCATTTTCAATGTTATCGTGACGGCCGATAATAAAAATGTAGGCCGATAAATGGTAAATAAATAAATTTATAGCCAATAAATCATATATCCTTTTCATCTGGTTAAACTTCTTCAGCTGCTCACAGTTAAAATATAGAACAGTGCTGTCTTGATCATTCACTTACTGTTTTAGCAAAACATAGTATTAAGATACAGTATTTATGAATGTGTAAATGATAGGAACAAATGCATTTTGTTTGAATCAGACTGCTGTCTGAATGCTTTCTGTATTGAGACCTGTTAGACTTGTGGCTATTAAGAACATTTTTCTGGGTTGCTCTGGAAGAACATATAATTTGTTTAATAAATAAAAAAATATACCAGAAAGATTTGAATGTTAAAGAATTGATAACTAGTTTAAAGTATTCCTGGTACAAGATTTTCAAGGAGAATAAAGCAACCTTTGCCTTTTTTTTCAGTCTTAGGGAATTTTATATTAATATTTAGAGACTGTATATCGACCAATAAATTGGCTATCGGCTTCCAATGTTAAAGAATTATTGGTTATTGTTATCGGCCAAAAGAACTGAGATGTATGTACCATGGTATTTGCAAGGCAATCAAAAGTACCCCCAAGAATACTACATGGTAAGTGTACTAAAAGTCATTTTTTGTGTTATGTGCATGTTCTCGGTTCAGTTATTCATTGATATGTGCTAGTTTGAATGGAAGCAAGTTTAGTTCTCTGTGTGCGGCTAGCCTAGGTTGAGATTATGAGAGTGTGTTCATGCAGAAGTGTGTGTGTATTGAGAGTAGTGGTCTTGTGATGAATTGGGGAACTATTCTATTGTCAGTGGCTGAAGATGGAAAATTAAATTATCCAACTCTTTCTCTCTCCATCACCAGCTTTTGTACTCTTCATTGCTCCTTTCAAAGAATTCCTTTCTTTTCCCTCCCTCTCTCTCTCTCTCTCTCTCTCTCTCTCTCTCTCTCTCTATCTCTCTCTCTCTCTCTCTCTCTCTCTCTCTCCCAGAAATAAGCCTGTCAGGTTTTGACACTGTGCTTCTGTCAGTTAAGACTGTTAAGAGAATTTTAAAGTGTTGGTTTGGCTTACAGTCTTCTAAAAGTGTTCAAAAGTGAGACTTCGCCAGTCTGAGCGTCTTTGAGACTGGCATTAAACTGAATTAATACAAATTTAATCAAATGGTAATTAATACTGTATTAATAATTCAACAATTAGTGTTCAATGAGCCCATAAGCTAAATTTGTTGTTTGGGTTACAGATTTGTAAGGGTCTTAAAGTGTTCAGCTAAATGTCATTCATCAATCATGTGGTCTTAGAAACCCATTCTTTATACTCTGGAACTGTAAATGTGTTCTAGTCCTGCTAGTATAAACACACAGGCAATGTTTAGAAAAGCATGCTTGGATACCACCAAACGTGTTTTGCCGTTCCTGTGATTCAAATGAAAACGGAGAAATGAATGCACCACAAAATTATAAAAGCCTTCTGGGCACTATCAAGAGCACAGACTCATTTTCAGTTTCTCATGTCCTTCTAAAGCGTAGCAAGAAGCATGAAATAAAGGGATACTCCACCCAAAATGAAAGTTCTGTCAAAGCCTACTCCCACCCCCCAGTTGTTAGAAACCTGTATACATTTCTTTTTTCTGTTGATCACAAAGAAAGCTATTTGAAGACAAAAAAGAACAACAGCAAAACAACTCTAAAATTTGTCTCCTAATTCTTCATTCCCACTCTCGGACAGGGTCCTGCTACACAATAACTCATCTTTGAGGCCAAACAATGGCTTTCTTCTCCGTCTTGCGCTCCTCCTCTTCATCTCTCTCTCCTCCAGCATCCCTTGTTTTGGAGCTCCCAGTGACATCCCTGCCACGTGAGAACAAGAGCCGAGGGTCAAATGGAGGGAGGAGGAGAAGACAGATCGCTCCTTTGTCCCGACGCGACCGTGCTGAATGTCAGCTCTGTTGTGCTTAGGCATTTGTGTGTGTTTTGCGGCAGCCTACAGCTTGATTTTGATGATGTCAGTCGGTTTTGAGGGCTTCTTTGCCGTGGTGTGTGTTTGGTGACATAGACCTAATGTCATCAAATGCAATGTATATGGAGAGATTTGCTTTCAGTGATAGCCGCGTTTGTTTGGTGTGCGTTTAGGCACACAGTCGGACAGTGTGCGAGTCTCCTGATGGGTCACTGTTGCGAAATGCTCAGCGTCTGTTTCTAGACCTTTTCCCGGACAATGTGGACATGTGTGTGTTTGTGGGACTGCATTGTGTCGCTCTCAAACTATTTTCTGATGGTTTGTGATTCTATAGCACTCCTTCCCATTGCTTAGTACAATTGTACTGGTCATGTCTCTCCAAGTTCTCATTTCTAGCTGGTGAATCTGTAAATGAATGAAGTTGTTGTGGTGACATTACTACACTTATAAATAATTTGCTGGCTTGAAATTTTAAGTGCAAACAAATTGGGTTTACAAGTCAGTGTAAAATTAGAAATCATTGCTGTCTTTCCGAACACTGTATCTTTTTAATTGAATAATGTGTTGTCAAAGTTAGCATGGACTTTTTATTAGTAAGTATTTATACATTTTTGACAAGTAAGACATTCTGTCATTATCTACACGCCATCTTGTCATTTTAAACCTGTATGACTTCTTTTCTTCTGCAGAACACGAAAGAAGATATTTTGAAAAATGTTGGTCCCCATTGACTTGCATTGGTTTTGCCCATACAATAGAAGTCAATGGGGACCATTGGTTTTTGGTTACCAACATTTTTCAAAATATCCTCTTTTGTGTTTTGCAGAAGAAAAAAAAACACACGTTTTAAATGACGACGGGGTGAGTAAATGATGACAGAATTTTCATTTGGAAGCTGAACTATTCCTTTAACCAACACTTACAAAGATGAATACAAACTACTATATTGTTCATTGTTAGATCACGTAATGGATTTACTACTGTTAAAAAATACAACCTTTTTATAAAGTGTTACCACACTTTATTTGCAAATGCTATTTGCAAACGTTTATCCCTCAACAAAGCACATATGAAAGCATTTTAAATCATTTTTGCGCCCTGTTTTAGATCATGTATTTTTTGCTTTATCTATGGGCCATTCACACACACTCATTCTTTATCTATTCTCATTTTTCTCTCTTTAAAGGTTTCTCTCCAGCTGTCGGCCTTTCCCTTTGCTCGTTCTACAGCTGTCAATCAAGACTGCTTTTCTGTAGTTCTCATTTGAGATTCAGCTGATGGTGCATTTTGATTGGCCCTGCTGTCAATGTCGAAGCCAATGTCAACAGTGCGGTCATGCCTGGCGGTTTCAATCCGCATGCAACAAACATGTTTTGCCTAATGTGCTCCCATCAGTTTAATTCCCTTTGTATTGTCTTTTACCTTCTGTGTATCTCTCCGTTTTGGGTTGTACCGGCGGGGATTTGAAAATTGGTCTGAATGGCTTATCTGGCACGTTTACAAAAATGTCTAACAAGGTTCACTGTCCCTGTTGATCTGAACTGAATAAAGGAGAGAAGGATCCGTAACCTTGGAAACAAGTGGAAATGTCATTTTTTCTTGGCATTGGGGTTAGCTTGCTGGTCTTTGAACGTCAGTAAATATAGGCCTATTTTGTTCTCAAGCAGACTAAACTGTGTAATTTGTTGGAATTCCAATGTATTTGTAAAGCGAGTGTTTTATTTACTTGCTGTGGCTAGCCTGTTATCTGGTGTTAACTAGCAACACACCAAAGGAAGAATGAACATAATTCAAGTCAATGGATAACTCAAATCTAAAAGAAGCCTTGTATCTCAATTTTTCATGATTTTTGTTTTATTGCCATAATTCATTATTATTGGTCACCATTTATGTTTTTGACTGGATTTAGCAAAAATCTATCCAATAAAAAGTGTTAAAGGTCCGGTATGAAACATGGTGGCAAATAGTTGTGAGTTTGAGAATTGTAACCAACGGCTCACTCCATCCCTCCCTTTATAAGCAATACGGCAACTGACAGAGGACTATGAAGTCGTCACCTTTTGTGACACATTGGACCTTTAAAATGTGCTTGTCAACTTTGAAAACATAGTATTAAATCATTTAAAAAAAGTACGGTGTGTATTTCAATTTCCTAAAAAACTGAATTTGGAAATCTGAGGTTTCGATAAGACAGTGAAGATATGTATACCAAAGTATTTTTACATTCATTAAAACAATCATTCTACTTTTAAAGTAATGGCAGTATTGGAAAGGAGACTTGGATCAAATCTGCATTTGCGTTCCCAAATGAAATGAAACTATCTCATTTTATCTTCCACAGAAGCAGCTGGTTTGGACAGTGGAATTTCATCAAACCTTATAGCCTCATGTGGGGCGATCCAAGTAGGTCTTTGACGTACGAAAGACCAATTTAGTGATCCAGATGGTGGACCAAAATAGTTTTGTTGTTCAAGCTAGTAAAGGGTGTTGCTAACTAATAGCCAGTCAATGTTATCTTTCAATGTCAGAGAAAATGTACCCAGGGTCGCACTGGAGTGCTACCCTTTTAAAAAGTGCACCTTTGCACCTAAAGAGAGCATATTAGTACCTCAAAGATACATTGGTACAAAATGTATACATATCTGTGCCTTAATGATTAATACTAGGACCTTTTCAAAGGGTTCCGTTTAAGTGACAGCTTGGGTACATTTCATCTGAAGAGCTTTATTGCCAAGTGTGCTTGCACACACAAGGAATTTTCTTTGGTGTTGGAAGCTTCTAGTACACAGGGCTGGATTATCCAATGGGCATTTTGGGCACCGGCCCAGGAGCCCATGCGCGCTTGGGGCCCAAGAAAGGGGGAGAAATGTTCTCATAACAATGTTTTCGCTATTTTCAATCTGGTGTGTGCCTCTCTGGCCTTACATACGCAAGTGCGCACACAAAACAGTGTTTCTAACTTACGCAAGTCTCTTGATTTAGTAACTTTTAAAAGCCCTTTTGCAGCTTTTGTTCAAGAGAAGCAAAAAGCGAAATATCACAAAACAGGGTTTCCAACAGCCTGTCACTGTTATCGACTGTTTGAATGTATAAACATGAACTCATTTTCATGTAAATATGCACATGACTACCTAGACAGAGGCTATGTGCTTGCAAATGCCAGTGAGTTACAGTATGCAGGGAAGTGTCTTGATATTATATTGCTGGTCCAGAGAAGCATTGTTGTGGTGTAAATCTTGTATGATGGAGAATGTGTACAGGTGTTGATTGTCCTTCAAGTTGTGATATTATGTCATTTAGCATTGTATAATAGAGGTCTCGTACACTTAGTACCCTGTAGGCTATTTCAAAACTTTATTGTGCGTATGTGGGGGGGTCTACAAGCAGTGTTGGGTGTAACTAGTTACTAAGTAATTAGTTTACCTTTTACATTTTAGTTATTTGGCAGACGCTTTTATCCAAAGCGACTTACAGTGCACTTATTACAGGGACAATCCCCCTGGAGCAACATGGAGTAAAGTGTCTTGCTCAAGAACACACTGGTGGTGGCTGCTGGGATCGAACCAGCAACCTTTGATTTACCAGTTCAGTGGTTTAACCCACTAGACCACCATCTCCAGTTACTGTAATTTAATTACTTTTCCCTTGAAAAATTAAAGTAAGGGATTACTCATATGTTTTCTGCAACTTAATTACAGTTACTTTTGATGTAATTAAACTAAATACTTTGTGAAATATATGCGTGTGCAATAGTGTAATTGACATCAAAATCCAGAGTCTTACTTTAAAGTCTGTGCTTTAATGTATAATTCTCACATTTGTAATACTTTGGTCAGTTAATAATATTATTTGAATGAATTCAATAAGCCGTTTCATGTATATTCTTGAATCACTTAACTAATCAAGGTTGATGTAGGATATCGAAAGTAATAAGTAATGAGTAACTAAATACTTTTTGGACAGAGTAATATGGACAGTAATCTAATTACACTATTGAATATGTAATGAGTAACTAGTAATTAATTACTTTTTCAGAGTAACTTACCCAACACTGTCTACAAGACTCTTGTGCCCGTGAATTCTCAATCCGGCCTGCTAGTACAGACATTCAACACAATGACAAAACAATGTACAATGTACAAATAGGTAACTGTAGGGTGTCCGCGGGTCCATTTTTCTATAGTCAGGTTGGCTTGTCGGGATCTTATCTGCCCTATAATCTTTTCATATCTCAAATTGTTCTTTCATTCAGTCCTTCTCAAGTCATTGAGAAGGTGTCCTCATATCCACTCATGTATTTATATCTCCAAGTGTTTTGAATTCGTGTCTGTTTTCCTGGAATAAGAGAAGTGGGTGAGAAACTGGAGGAGTGAAGAATGCAACGCTTTGTCTAGATGCAGAGGGATGGAGGAAAAGAAAGCAAGCTGCTCTAATTTAGGCCCGCCCGCTCGCTCGCCCCGTGTCTTTCTGTCTCTCGCTCGCTGTATTGTTGTGTCTGGAAGACGTCAGCAGAGGAGAGGAATCTGCAGAGAGGGAGAGATGGAAAAAAGGAGGATGAAGAAAGAGATGTCTTTGTCTCAGCTCGCGAACGTGGCCTGGAGAAAGGGCAGAGAGAGGAGAAACAGGGTCAAGAGTTGACTCTCTCTCTCTCTCTCTCGTTTTTTTGTTTGTTGCATTTGACATTGTTATTATCATGTGTTCAAATATGATTTACTTGTGTCCATACTTGTGTGCAACACATTTTCCAAAAACATTTAGTTTTTTGTGTATTTATGATGGAAAAGTTATTGTGTGCCAATTTTCCTAAGGTAAAATACTTTTTTTAAGCATCGTTGGGCAATGTTGACCTCACCAATGATGTGAATATAGACACAATTGTATTTTTCAATTTTGTTTGGTGACGCTAGCAGCTCAAAAACAACAGACTTCACATTTAACCGCTTTCTTTCCTGTTTCGGTGACTGTGAATGGCAGGATGGCAACCGGGTCAAGACAGGTAAGATGAAAAGATCTGCAGCTCATTGCATTTTCATACCGGCATGCGGCATCTTGGGGTTTGTTTTGTTTATAAAACTGAACTATCTGCATAAGAGTGGAAGGATTACAGACAAACGGCGCTCAACCGTGACAGGATGAAAAGAAAGAGCTAGCAGAGTATTAAACCACAGATGCGCACGCTGAACTCCAAATACAAACCCATTCACTTACAGATTAATTTCATCGCTTCGGTTTTATTTTGCCCTTCAGATCTCATCTTTTCTTGTCACACAAACTATAATGCTTTTATTAACTAGCATAGAGAGAAGATTCATTTTCAGGGTATTGTATCATTTCTCTGTTAATCACAGAGAGTCTTTAGAGAGAGATGATGCAGAGGGAGAGTGAGATCGGATCACATCAGTGCCATTTAGGGGTTGGGCCAAATTGATAATGAGGCGGGGCTAATGTTTAGGGTGTGGTTCCGTATAAAGACAAGGAATGAATACTGTTATCTTGATGCCCTCTGGTCTCAATCCCCTCATCCCTCCATCTTTTCATTTTCTATCCCTCGCTCTCTCAGGAACCCTCATATACAGACCAGCAGGGAGATCATAGAGAGAGATCATGCTGTCTGTTCTGGCATTGACGTCTGTGGTGCTCTTGGGTATAGGTAAATACTTTTCAAAACTTTCAATTGAAAAATTTAAAATGCTTAATTTACTTACAACATATAGTAAACGATCTAAAGTTATGCTTTATTTGCAAAACCGAGAGTTGAAATCCTAACTTCTAAACAGTTTAACAGAATTATTGTATTGTTTAGTCGATTGCACCTGTGTTTTGTGCACCTGTCGTGTACCTGCTAAAGAAATGAAACGCATAGAAAAAAGAGACTTTTGCTAATTATTTCACATTTAAATTGCGTTATTTCATGTCGTAATATCTTTAATTGAATAAATCTTACATTATTTCAAATGTGTGTTTGAAACAATATTTGAACAAAACAAAAGTTTTGCATCCTTTGCTGATTTTTATCTATACTTTGTTTATACTTATCCTTTTATTTAAATTTTACCGCTATTATTCATCAATAATTAAATCACGTAGAAACATAAATGGCAAACTTAATATTCATACACTTTAAAAAATGATCAGGTTTTTTGATGGTTCAACTTAAAAAAATTCTTATCTGATTGCCTTAAATAATTTTTTTGAATTAAATAAAAATAACTTCTTCAATTAATTTATGGTTGAGTTGAATTAACTCAAAATTTGAAGGCAACCAGGTAACTTATTTTTTTTTTAAAGTTGAACCAACATTTTTTACAGTGTACAATGGACTATATATACAGTACACTCGAAGAGTTTAAACTGCAAAACAGTTTAAAAATCATGTTTTTTATTATGCAATTATATATTTTATTGCATTAGTTAATGGTATTTTTTTAGTTATCATCACTTTATCCACACAACCTAACTCCAGTTTGATTTTTAAATAATTCCAAGTAATATCAATGTATAAAAATAAACTTTTCAAACGAACTCTTCACTTGCAAATCACACAAATTTTCCATTAACTTTTGCAAATTACCAATTTGTTGTGATTGTTGTATTGCTCACTGTGTGTGTTTCAGCCTCTCAGTGCACAGCTATATCTGTGTACACAAACTGGGAGAAACATGCGCTGCTGGGATCAGATGTTCGACTCTCCTGCTCTTTCTTCTCCTGGCATTGGACCTCTTCAGAAGTGACCTTCTCCTGGAGCTACCGTGCAGATGGGGCTAAAGAAAGCATTGCAGTGCGTACAAACACTAACACACACACTCTTTCTCTCTCTTTAGCACACACCATGTCCAGAAACAGCCTATTGGTACCTAGAGTCTTATCTATCATTGCTATTCAAGAATTGTGTCTAAAAATTGTTTGCAAAGAAATACATTTACATAAGAATAAACGCATATAGGGGTTGAAAAATAAATATTTGGATACAGATGAACTTGATGGCACTGAACTGCATTGATTTTATTTATTTTCAGGGTGTTTCTGCTGAATGCCATGCCATTCGGAAATAATAGCTGGAAAACAACAGTGTTTCTGCAAATGTGATTTCAAAAATAATAGCTTCGCAGTTATGTTTTCAGAATAGCCTGGCATTCATCAGAATTGTGTAGAGTATTACAGCGGTTCTCAGTTGGTGGAGGACAGCAGTGAAAAAACTGTGCAAAATTCTAACAATAACATCCAAGAAACCATATAATCAAGTTAGAATAGAACAATAATGAAGCGTATTTATATTTAAAAGAGAAGAGACACCTGCAAGGTGTTTTGTTGTGGACTTTATAGAAGAATAAGATATTTATTTTGTTTGATAAACTATTTTGGTACTATATTGTGTTACACAGGGAATGATGCCCAATGTAACGTTTTATGTTCACAACTAAACAAAATGTTTATTTTTAAACAGAAATTTTGTTCTTTGGAATGTATGGTTGGTGTACGTGAGGTTGATAAAAGACAAACTCAACTGTTGGGTTAAATCAATAGAGAAAAGGCTTATATCTCACCCAACAATGGGTTAAAACAACCCAGCGTTTCGGGTTGAAACAACCCAGCATGTTCATTTACAACACAATGCCTGGGTTAGCCACTTTTCGACCCAATGCTGTTCAAACCTCCCGGCATTTTTTAGAGTAGTGTAATTATTTAATTACATTTTGAGAATCTTATTAAAATGTAATCCTCTGACATCATCTCTACAGTACACCTGTTTCACAATGTGCTATTTGCAAGGCTGTCACTTGTTTGCATCAAAACTTTAATAAGAAATCATTACATAATACGTTTTAACCATCATCCAATTCACATGCCTTAGGTCTCCATTCCAGATTTTAAAGTTTGAGAACAGCTACTATAGTTTAATGAGATTTTAATAA
Source organism: Triplophysa dalaica (assembly GCF_015846415.1). Taxonomy (NCBI): domain Eukaryota; kingdom Metazoa; phylum Chordata; class Actinopteri; order Cypriniformes; family Nemacheilidae; genus Triplophysa; species Triplophysa dalaica. The sequence goes on along the minus strand of NC_079544.1, from coordinate 19,659,576 downwards.
TAAGTTTTAATTTAATCAAGGCACAAAACCTTGCAGTATTTATTTATACTGCCGACAAACAAAAAAAATGGTTGCTGCATTTCACTTCTTAAAATGTGTGTGTAGTGGTAGTGCAACTCTAGTATCCGTATGAAAGTATTCCCACAATTCCCTTGTGTCTGTATGGTTTGTAGAGATAATTACTTTGATCTTAACAAATAAAAAAACAAATAAAAACAACTGGAAATATAAATATTAGTGCCTTGTAGGTATAGCTCTGCATTCAAAATTGTAGTGTTGATCGCAATTGTTGTGCCCACCAGCTACAATGGTTTTGTGGATTCTTGTTCTACTGGGAAATCTGGGCTATAGAAAAGTTTTAAGAAAATAAAAACGTCATAATTTCGAAGCTCATACACGCAATGTTAAGAACTGCATGACTGATAAACAGGTTTTTTTATAAAATGAAATAATAAAAGAATAACCTTCCTGTGATCATTTAGATTTTCCACTACACAAACGGTGCTCCCTATATTGCTACCAAAGGCCCGTTCAAGGACCGCCTTGATTTTGTGGGGAACCCCAATCGGCGTGATGGTTCTATTATGATCCGGAACGTTGACTTCAATGACAATGGAACCTTCAGCTGTGATGCCAAGAACCCACCTGACATAATGGGCCATCCGTCCAACGTTCGACTGCTAGTCTTTGAAAAAGGTAATGGGTCCCTATGAGCTTTTTTGTCTTCAGCGACTGTAAGAGAAAAAACATAATAAATGATTACTGTTCTGTGGGAAATGTTAATGGCCGCTTTGCGGAGGAACCACGGTAGTAAGAGCGCTGATGGCTCCACAAGAAAACTCGCCTTGCTTTTGCTCTCATGCTACGGTTGGGTGCGTAACTATCAAGACCTGCTTTTTGCCTGTAGGCTCATCTTATTCCAGGGTGGCATAAAAAATCTAGGAGATCATGTGGAAAGAGATGAAAGTTGGCCGTTAATGGAAACACAATATAGCATGAAAGCAGGTTTTCTTGTGTGGTCATAACTTCTGAGAAAACAATTTCTGTGAAAAATAGCCTTGCGCTAGTCTTATGCGTCAAACAAATGTTTTTTTGCTCAGGTGATTTTCCTTTTTGTGTTTAACGACAGCTTAAATTGTCTTTTTGTGGCTCATGCCAGCTTATTTGAAAGCAAAAAATAAGCAAAAAAATCAAGGTAGACATTGATTGATGATGCTTGGGAGTCATTTTAGTAAAATAGTTACGCCTGTAAACCTTCCCACAGTGTAATACAGTTGCTTTAAAGGATGCACACAATACATCTGTACAAGAGGTCTGCAATCCGGAAACCTCGACAGTCCCTACCTCACCTTCTATATTTCTCTTTCTCTCTCAGTTCCTGTTCAGGCCGGCGTGATAACAGGGGCCATAATTGGTGTAGTGTTGGGAGTGCTGATCCTGGTTGTGGCAATTTACTATCTGATGCGTTTCCTGGTCGCAAGACGAGTGTTCAGCTTGAGCATGAGGTCAGTCTGGGAGCGTCTGCTTCCTCAAGCCCGACTTGACCCTCTGCCCGGCCTTGACACACACACTGATGTACACACACACACGCTTACCAAGACACACCCCAGATCCCCACACAAAACCGCACACGTCGCAAGCAAGGCGTGGTCTGAACAACTCGACCGACCAACTAGCTAACATGCACTTAAGTCATCCAGCCACCAAAGGGCAATTTCATGCATTTTTTTTTGTATTTTCTGTTCCCTTAGCAGACATGGCAAGAAAGGCAAAGGAAAAGAAGGATCACAGCAAAGACAGGCAAGTGGTCACCTGCATCCACCCTAAAACGCAAACATACATATACAGAACACATACATTCAGTACAGTCTCTCGCTGTGTAAGATCTCCTGTCCTCCGCTGTTCTCCCTCTCTTTTTCTTCTATTTTCAATTACGGGAAGTACAGCTCCTTTTGTTTTTAATAACATGGCAAAAAACTTGGTAATTACATTCCTTAATTTTTCAAAGGGGCATCCACATTTTACTCAGGGTTTAACCACAGTGGATATTGAGTCGGACACATCCCAATTAACCTTAGGGTAAACTGGAAAGATAACTATATACAGAAATGACAAGAAAATAGGCAGATGATCCAAATTTCAAATAACGTGCACATTGCGGTCCCTTGTAACACAACTGCGTGTCCAAAAGTTTTTTAGGTGCTCACAGGCTTTATGCAGAAAATGATATAAAAAAATGATGTAGGACTTTAGAGAAACCTACAACTACCTCAGCGTCTGTGCTTCTGTATGCATGCCAGTCACAGACAATATACAAAAACTTATAAGAAATGCAGTTAGTTTATTTGTATTCCAGCACATTAATATTCAAAGTAAGAGTAGTAAGATTTTAAAGTGATACTTCACCCTAAAATAACAATGATGTCATCATTTACTCACCTTCATGTCATTTCAAACATGCATGACCTTCTTTCTTCTGCAGAACACTAAAGAAGATATTTTAAAGAAGGTGTAACCGAACCGCACTGGCCCCCATTCACTTCTTCTGTACGGACACAGAACTAATGGAAATGAATGTGGGCCAGTTAACAACATTATTCAAAATATCTTTTTTGTTTTGCAGAAGAAATAAAGTTATACATGTTTGAAATGACAAGAGGGTGATTAAATTAATGACAGCATTTTTTTGGGGCGGTTAACTATCCCTTTGAATCATAAGATCATTGTGTCAATTTATTTTGTTATTTAAAAGTGTGCTTCATAAATTTTAAAGTACATAAAAAAATCAGTGTTTCATTTTCAAAACCTCTTACCTACTGCAATTCAAAACAGTTAGCTTATAATAATGATTTGTAAAATTGTTGAGTCCGATTCAGTGTGTAATGTTAGTTTGACATCATTTAGGGCAAGCCAAGTTGAATAGAAATGTTCTACAGAGAGAGAGAGAGAGGGGGGTACATATTGAATAAAAATAATTTAAAATCACAAGATATTAAGCATTAAAAATTATATTAAAAAGGAAATTAAATTCAAAGAAAATTTGTAAAAAAGAAGACTGAGACAAAAGTGCACTTGATGTTTAAAAGCATACTGCTCAGGTCATACACTTTAAAAAATACAATGATTGGTATATTGACTTGTAATTTTTATGTTTCAAAGACAGATGGCGATAGAGAGACACATTTTACAAATTGCATCTTTAAGTAATGTGCAGCATGCTAAATAGTGATGCAGGAAACACAGTTACTTCGGGTATTTTGGTTAACTGTTGACATCGGCAGATGTTCAGGAACCATTATTGGAACATAAATCAACAGTCATTTTTTATTTACAAAAACGAGCCAGTTCTGAATAACATTTACACATTTGGCAGATGCCTTTATTCAAATCGGCATTCATTTCATTTAGTTTTGTGTTTCCTGGGAATATGATCCTGCTAGTGCCATGTGCTACTAATTAAACAACAGAAACACAGTCTCAGCTGCATCACCGCAGCTCCCCAATGTCATTCAGAGCTGTACTGGCATTCAAATGAAGTTCACACGTCTCTTTCTATGCTAACACGCCAATCATCTATAGTGTTTTACTTTCAAACTCTCTATGAATCTCTCTCTTTGTTCTTCTTCACACTTTTCAAAGCCATTATGCTTCACTTTCATTCCATCACTCATTTTTCGTCTTTAGATGTCTTTTTCCAGCTCTTAGCTTCTCTCTTTCTTCCTTCCGCAGGTCAACAGTAAGATGCTGTCAAATTTAATCACATCAAACTCTTTCATGTACAATCACACCATAGTCATCACATCTCTTGCAGGATCAAACCACAATAGCAGATTTTTACCAGATTGTTTATGTTTTTTGGGTCTTTATTACCTTTCTTTATTCGTTTCGTTATTTCTTTCTATATACATTCCTCTGTGTCTGTCAGCTCCACTTTCTCTCTTTCTATTCTTTATTTCTTGGATATGTCTGTGTAAACCCAGTCCAGCCTCCACTGAATTAAATTCAGATTGATAAATTGTCCACCTGCTTTATCAGTTTTATAAGCTTTAAAAGCAAAACCAGTAAGAGTTACTACTATATACATGTTTTTTTAGGGTTGACATCGCATTATAATAATAATATTATTTTCAGGATGAAATACAAGTTAAAGATGCTGTTAGTGATTAGACAAGCCCCCCTCTTTCCAAAACCCTGGCAAAAGAATTTAATTCATTAAGAGATGTGCACTCCACTTCAGACTCACTTTAGTTTATTATGTTAGTTGACAAAAACAACAGAATACGGTTGTTTAATAATGGATGGAAAAACAGAAAAGCGTTCAGATTGGCTAAACACTTTTTTTTTATTGCAGTTTATAGAGTCTTGTGAAGTCACACATTTCAGTAATGTCATTTCACAAAGCAATCGCTTGCAGCATTTTAAAGACAGAATTCACCCAGAAATTAAAATTATCATGATTTATTCACCCTCATGTTTTTCCAAACATGTAGGGGACGCTATATATATATAACATATATTTTGAGAAATGTCTCACAGGTTTTGTGTCCACACAATGGAAGTCAATGGGCACCTTTGTTGTTTGGTCACCAACATTTTTTTCAATATAAGCGTGAAAAATGTTAAATGAATTTTCCGTTTTGGGTGAACTATCGACATATATATACCATCGACAGTATAGCATAACTTGTATTGATCCTGTAAATTATTTGAGAAGTGTGTAATTTAAGTATCACTCGTGACACCAAATGGAATTAAAAAATGATATTTTTAATTTCCCGTCCCACCCCTCGTCTACCACTGTTTGGATAAACAGGCGATACTGGCTCCAAATTTACACCATTGGTTGTGGCAGAAGTCGACACGTTAACTGTTCAAACCAGCTGAAAATGTTTGACTTCCCAATTATGACTTGCATTTATAGTCCTGATTTCACAATAAACAAGGACTTGTGAAAGAGACACACAAAAATTACACACTTCCCCTTTCCTCTTTCAAATTACAGCCACAGGAAGAGAAAGGGAGCCTCGAGCTAAGCAAATTAACAAACTTGTTTCAGGTGAAGAGGTGAAAGTTCAGCTGTATTTGAATTATTTTATTCAGGTGCTGTGATGTCACGCAGTCACTCCCTAACTGGCCACTTCGTGTTTTGTCCTTCCTTCCAGAAACCAAAAGTTCCCCTGGTGTTCATCTCCTTCTAACCACTCGTTTACATTTTCACTCACCCTTTCTCTCTTTCTTTTGAAACTACCTTCCTTATTCTAGTTCTTTAGTTCCATTAAACTCATCTGACAGTCCCAGCCTAACCGCAATCCCTCTCTCTTTATCTATATCTTTCTTTCTTTGTTTCTCTTTCCCCACCTCTCTCTCTCTCTCTTTCTAGCTCGCTTTCCTCCCGTAGTGACTCACTCCTTCCCTCTCCACGCTCCTTCTCTCTTTCCAGGCTTCGGCTGTGATGGATCCGGCCAAGCTGAAGGCTGCAGCATCCGAGAAGAAGAAACAGGAGTCGCGCAAGGATAAGAAATAGGGGTTATGGAGCAGAGAGCTAGAGCTCCTGAGTGGGGTCGCCTCCACCCAGACCCAAACCCAGGAAGAGGCAGCGGGGGTGGGCAGTCAGAGCAGGGTTCTTATGACCATTGAGCTGGAGCTCACTAAACAGGAGAGAGAGGGAGAACAAACAAAAACGGGCCCCGCCGCATTCTTTTCTCGACTCTCACGCAAAATCGCTCTCAAGTGAGAGAGGGGGTATGTCAAGAAGGGGTGGTGGAGAGTTTTCGGAGGCGAAGTTTGTGAGATTAATCCAATAAACAGGAGGACAGGAGAGGGGTGAAGTGTTTCCCATTTCTAATAAAGAAGAAGTAGTTTCTTACGATTCAAACGGCTTCCTAATCAGGTGCGACAACATCATTGCTTAATTGGCCAAAACTGTCTAAAAATTTTAATTTTGACAAAGACAAAGTTTGTTGCTCATTTGGTTTCTTTCTTTGTCTCATTGAGCAGGGTCAAAAATCTCACCATTTTGAAAACTCGCTGCACTGTTAAAATGATTTGTTGTTTTAACTTAAAAAATTCAGTTAGCCGGCTGACTTAACATTTTCAGTTAATTCAACTTGAAAATATTAGATAACATCTCAAATTCACATAACAACTAATGTTTTTACGTTGAATTAACGAAGAATTCCGCCAGGTAACTTTATTTCTTAAGTTGAAACAACAATTCAATTTATACAGTACAAGTCTGTTTTGATTTAGTTGTTTTTGTTAAAAAGCTTGTCACTTCAAAGATGATACATCACACCTGGTTAGGACACAGTTTCAGTAAGCTGATAAAAAACACCTCAACAGCATCACATATTTACAAGAAAACCCATATGAGAACCCTTACTATACACACACACACACAAACTCTGACAGATGTGTTTGCGAGAGCTGTAAAACTAGCAGAATGCTGTAAGCTTTTATCTTGTAAGTGACAGACTGTTTTGCCATCACTCCCTCTCTCTCTATCTTTTTACAGCTCTCACAGTGCACTCATGCCGTATAAAGCACAAACATAAAATTTGAGTTACACATTTTTCACACTTTGTACTGAAAAGTTATTTTGGAAACATCATATTAACTGTCTTTTTTCTCGTTCTCTTTTCTCTCTGTCTCTTTATGTCTTGTTTTTTCTTGTTTATATATAATCGTATATATATTTATCTGCTGCATGTTACTCTTTCTTTGGTCCTCCGACCATCTCTCTTCCTTAAAGCGTTTCTGACATGTTTTTTTGTATATCTGATTGCTTTTTGTACCGTTTCATCTATAATTCACCTCTCTCATCATCTGATACACTGGTGCTATTACATCACTTCCTCTGCCACCATAGGCCGGCCCCTCAAAGTAGCCCCCTGCACACTTCTTTTACTGAGAGCTAAATTTACCACTAGTATTTTTAGCCATTGAATCACATACATGCTCTTTCTCACCTTCAACACAAGTTCATTTTCCGTCCAATGAAATTGCTCCATCCATCCTTCCACAAACACAAACTAACATTCATGTTTGATCTCACGTATTGCATCATGCACATTCAGAGCCTTCCCAAGAATCCAGAGCCGCAGAAGTGGTTTGTTTTCTCATTTAAAGAGTGTTAGTGTGTCTGTTTGTGTGTGTTCGCTCTGACTGCAGTGACTGAAATCCAGAAAATGACGTCGATACTGTTGGCAGAGAGACATACAAACACGCATCCAGAGTAACCGAACACTCAAAGCCAAATTCTCACGTCTGTCTGCATAAGCTGTTGTCTGACAAATAGACGATTATTTTTACACGTGTAATTGGAGACCGATCTCTCTTCTTCGCTCGCTCTTACTTTCCCCCTCTGTGTTTTATACGGCTGTCACATGACGGACAGACAAACACATAGGGCTCGGCCACCCCATAAGCCCCATCACAAATCATAGTTTGACTTCACCTCCTTCTAAACCTCCTCTTCTCTAACTTCGCAAACGCTCATCCACCACAACTTCTTCTCATTCCCTGTTTGTGCTGGTCAGAAAACCACAGTGTTCTCTCCTGCCCCCTGCTGCCCACAGGAAATTTTCATTCGGCCATATCGTCACAACAACGACAAAGGAAATTTAGCTAGCTCTCTGCTGATTTTGAAAGATTTGTGTTTCTCCATGCTTTTGCATATGTATGTTTTTATTATCTGTCAACATGTTTGGGGAACAAAAAAAGAAATGAAACAAAAAACATAATTCTAGAAATATTCACAATGTCATTGCAGGTAAATTTGCAATGGCGAAGATGTGCAGTAGCATCCTGGTACTGTTTGTGTGTTGGAAGCAGAAATGTAATATAATTTAATTATGTTTAATAATATTTCTGAACTTTCTGTTGACTGACGTGACAGGAATCATGTGGTTGTATTTCTATAAAGGAATGGTTATCATCGGGGCATTGGGATGATGAAGGAAGTTTTAATAGGAAAAACGAATAGGATGTGCGATGAGAAACACTTGGACGGTATTCATATTTGGATAAAATTCAGAGTCAAAGTCCAACAAACATCTCAATCTCATAGGATGTGCCTTTCTTTCCAAGTCTTCTTGTTTATACTTGTTCAATGTGAGCCAGAGATGGGCTCTCACCTGTTAGTCTTGGAAATACTGTAGAATTGCGAGGGCTTGTGGGAAATAATGTGTTTGTTAACCTACAGACAGATGCTTTTTATGCATCTCAGAGTAAATGTCGAACAGCCACATGGTACCTGCCATTAAACTGTGTTTAAATATCGAGGAATTTTCACGTTGTATGTATTGTGCACCTGCATTGGTGCAGGTCTGGGTAACCATCCTCTCTTCAAACATAATGTAAAACTTCTAATTATTTTTTTATGTTTATTTTGACTTTAACCTGGCTAACGTTGGTTTTCTGTATAATGACTTGTTGTAAAAAGAAAATACTTTCACAAGTAATTTCAAATAATTTCAGAAAAATGTCAATAAAAAGCGGAATCCCCTGTGACTGTGTGGATTGCATTAAAAATAATGAGCACGAGTAGAAAGCAAACCCTGTGGGCTACTGCATATGTTAAAGAGACATTTGCTAAAGTCAGAACTGCAGAGCTGGAAAATAGTTGAACTTTAGCCTTTAAATTATACCGTGACTTTAACAGGGTCAGCGGTTGTATTAAGAGTATTTGTATTTTGCATCATCCGAAACTGACCCAGCAGCCTACTGTTGCTATGGTAAGTAACCATGGCATGAAAACATTACTTTTGTTCACTTGGGTGTATTTAGAGGCTGGTGAAAATTTGCACACTTGTAAATTGTTCTTTTCTTCAACATTTCTTGAGGGATATAATTAAAACAGTTTATTATAGATTGATTTCAGCTTTGTGGTGGGTGGGGTGTGTTTACTTGAGCACACAATACAGTCAAACCAAAATTTATACAGAAACAAAATATCATTTTGTTATTTTTTACTAGTGAGTGCAGGACACAGTAGATCATTTATGTTGTCAGGGTAGCAAAATAAAGTAAACTATAACATATTATACCCCATTCTTCATTCAGTGGACTACCTGTAAAATTGATAAAGATTTGGGAGCAAATTAAAATTAGCAGCTGACAGCTATTCAACCTTATCCGTTACATACCTTTCTATCTAAATTATCTTACATTATCAAGATGAATTTGTTCTGACACTTTTTTCTTACCATTTTCTAAGATATAGCAAATAAACTATGATAATTTGGGAAATGTTCAAGGTGTTTGAATACATTTTGGTTTGACTGTACATAGCATTATGAATATAGCTTATCAATAATCTTGACACATGTTGATCTATACAGTATGATTAACCTAAAAAGAGAAAAACTAAAACGCCCTCCAAGGACATGATACATGTAAACATGATACATGTAAGGTCTGTATGACTTTCCGGTAAGTGGTTTATGATGTCCGGGTACACTGCTACTCTCTCTGGTCAAGTTCTTAACAGATCTAGCACAGACATGACAGCAGTTCCCATAGTCTCAAAACGTAATTCAGATATTAAAGCAAACCCTCAAGCCAATTGAGCATCAACAGATCATGATGACAGTGTTCCCCATCAATCAATCTTTTTCTGCCATGGGCTTAAATATTATTATCCTGTAAGTGCGCTTGTGATAGATAGAGGGAATAAGGGGTAAAATGGTGGCAGGTGAAGGTACAAAGAAATCCTCTGCTATGAGCATGACGGGTGGGTGTGTGTGTGTAAGGGCAGGGGGTGGAAAGTGAGCTTCGGGTTACCCTCAGGCGCAAATCAAGGGAGAGAACAGGCTGTGTGTATGCAAGTGTTATATGGGGGTATGTTACCTCCCAAAAAAGCCACCAGTGTCTTCCACACGTGTGAGGGGAGAGTGGGAGAGATCCGTGTGTCAGTTATTCATTATCAGAGAACATGGGAAAAGGGGTGAGTGAGTTTTCTGTGCTGCTTCATCAGTTATTCTTTCTGTCTTTCAATGGCTTTCAACTGGTCTGTCACACATTGTTATTAGTGCCATGTACACTTAAATAATGTATTAGTTTTGAATCTCTGGAATTTCTTTTGATACCATGCTTATGTAGGAATAGATTTATGTAGAAGGGACATAGGTTTAGAAGAAGAACTGGAGATCTTCTCATAAAGAATTTGTTGGATTCCCCAAAAATGTGTATTTTAGGACAATTAAAATCAGATCAAAAGCTTGGCCTGGATGTGTGTGTGTCTGTCTAACTTTCCTTCATGCAGGCCTTCACCAAGGTGATTTGTTTTTGATTTGCAAGCTTACGGTTGATGCGTTAATAACTCTGGGCCTAGCAAACATTTTGTTATGGAAAGTTCTCATCAAACATTGTATGAACATTGCGTCATTGAATATTACCAGTGGGTGTTATCAGTGACCGTCAGATTGTTGAACTTTGTATTATTGATCATCAACAGTGAAGGTTAAACCACTGAGAGTTATGACCGTAAGTACAAGTGGGTGCATGTGAATTAGAATGACATGATTTAATTTATTGCAATTAAACAATAAAATTCTCCTCACCTTTTTGAAACTTTTATATTCAAGATGTCATGTTCTCAGTCCTGAATGTAGAAATCTGAGTCTAGCACTGGTTATAGTTAAATCTTAGTTGATTTGTATTGTAATTGAATATCAGACATAATATTATTTAAATTATGTTAATTCCACGAAAATTTAAGTATATATACAGTAAAATTCCTTAAATATTTCGCTATTGATATGTACTAGATTTAAAAAGTGAAAACAACGTTTTTTTTAAATAGCAGCTTTTTGAGCATGAAACAATAAGCAATGAGAAGATTGTGTTTATTGTGTACAGTAGACTAGCTAAAAATAAAAAAGTATAATTTGTTTCATTTCAAATTATAACAAATTTAATGAGGTTCACTGCAGGAGAGGCCTCTACTTCTAAAATGTTTGTGAAATGATAGTTTGGTAATTATCTGAACGTGTTTCGCTGATATCCTGATGCTGTCATTGCTTATAATGAGGGTAAGACTCTATCTAGTAGCCTGACTGGAATTTAATTGGTAAAGAGGTTTGATTCAAGTAATGAATGATCCTATTCAGTCCATGAGTTTCTGCCCATACATGTGTCTCAGACACACACAGTCACAGCTGAGTGACAGGACCAGGTGATATTCATGACACCCTGTTCTCCAGTGTGTCAGCACAAAGTGCACATTTACTGCTTGTACACTATGTTAGATGATCCAACTGCTGCTTACAGACTCATACTTGCGTGTTTGATTACACGGTCAAATATCTGTCATACTTTCCTATAGCTTGACATATGTACTCATGATGTTCTGTGAATAAGCAGAGTCCGGTGTAAAAATTGTGTGCTACATGGTGTACATACTCGTGGAAACAAATACAAATGAGAGCTTATCTTAAAGGTGCTCTGTGTAATGTTTTGGAGGATCTATTGACAGAAATGCAATACAAAAGGCTATACATATACATGTCTTCAGATGTATACAAAGACCTTACATAACGGACATTAGATGGAGCTATTTCTATCTACGTGTACATACTCCACGGGTCCCCTTGCGTGGAATTCGTCATGTTGTTTCTACAGTAGCCCTTAACGGACAAACTTCTCTCAAGAACGTGTTTTGTAAATAGGCTACGTTATTTATTTCGAGAAAGACGTGAAAACATAATGATACCTTCGGGGAGATTAACATTTTGCATCTTAAACCACGCGGAAAACGCGTGCTGCGTGCGCAGCACTGTAAAGTAGAACTACTTCCATCTCGATGCGATGCCGTCACGCCAAGAAAAAATGCGCCTGCCGCGTGTCTACATTTAAATGAACAGTCCTGTGTCAGCCACCTCAGTGCTTTGAAAGGGAGGGGTGGAGTGAGCCGTTGGTTGCAGTTCGCAACCTCAGCGTAAGACGCCTTTACATTTCATACAATGGATCTTTAAATGTTTCTTATTGACAGTAACAATAGTTAAAGGAGAGTGAATGGAGATTCACCGTAAATGTTCCTCTCCTCAGAATCGTATCAAAAGTAATCGTATGTTTCCTATGGTGCCTTTTATTTCTCCTAAAGAAATTGTATGGACACTTCCATTGAATACAGGACAAAATGGAAAAGTAGAAGACATGAAACAATACTGGAAAATGTAACAGCACTGCAAATAATACAACTGCACACTTTTAGTTTGGGACCAAATGTTGGTTTCTAGTTTATTGATTATTCCATTCCATTCCATTTTCTACCGCTTATCCGAACTACCTCGGGTCACGGGGAGCCTGTGCCTATCTCAGGAGTCATCAGGCATCAAGGCAGGATACACCCTGGATGGAGTGCAGTTTATTGATTATCTAAAATTAAATTGAAAAATTCAAATGAAATTCTTATGGAAACAGTAAAAGGGTTAAATGACTGACGAATGCATTAACGGGGTAGACTAAAGAGTGTCAGGAAATTGATGTATGGTTTTATATGTAATGTACAGGAATGGATTTGCATCTATAATGATTGCCACCAATGTTATTTGCGTTCATAAAATTGGCTAGAAACATCTGAGACATCTGAGTCCTGTAAGAGATATAAAATGTTTTCTCGCATCTCCTATAGTACGGACATGTTGGCAGCCCTGAGGATGCCCCAGCGGAAGGAAAGAAAAAGAAGAAAGAAAGGGATTTAAATGAGCTGAAGAAAGAGGTGTCGCTGGTACGTATCTGGACACGTGTGTATATGAGATAAAACTATAGGTGTTTTTCCAAATAATGTGATCCATTGGTTAGAAACATTGTTATTTGATATACATATGTATGTGTGTGTGTTTCTACAGGATGATCATAAACTGTCTCTAGATGAGATTAGCGCTCGCTATGGAGTTGACCTCACCACAGTGAGTCATCTTAACTTTGACCCCGACATTTTCAATAATGAATCGGATATTTTTTTGATTGCAGTGACATTTTACCCACAAGCACATTTAAGCCATCCACTTTCATTTCATAAACATTTGAACATCATGGAACTGAAGCAAGGCTAACCATTCATGTTCAGTTTTAAACTAACCTCTAGCTGCTGGTCAGGTGGCACATTTCTCAGTCTGGTCAGGTTGGTGTTCAGCTGGTTTTCCAACCTGATTATGTAACTAGTTTCTAACCCCTTTAAAACATCTAGTCTTGTTGCAAGAAAACCAGGCTGGTTTAAGCTTCTGTGTTGTTGCTGTGAATCTTGGGTAATTTGGATTCTTTTTCCCAGGGTTTGACCCAAAAGAGAGCAAAGGAAATTCTGGCACGCGATGGTCTGAATACACTTACCCCGCCGCCTACCACACCAGAGTGGGTGAAGTTCTGTAAGCAGCTGTTTGGTGGTTTCTCTATCTGCTGTGGATCGGTGCTATTCTGTGCTTTCTTGCGTACAGTATTCAAGCGGCCACCGCGGATGAACCTGTCAATGACAACGTGAGTGCATTTCACGCCCAACCTATGCTTATAAGATGCAATGAGCCGTTTGAAGTGCTGGGTTTGAACCTGGGTGTTACATATAAGATGACTTCTGTAGTCATTGCAACCCAGCTGACTCTAAAATGCACAAGTTCTGTTTTTTACAAATCTCTTGACCACATAAATTGTCTGAAATCCACATAGCTAAGCTGATTAAAAAACAAAATAAACAACAAAACAATGATCAGTCAAATGGGTTTCACTTCAGGGGAGGTGAATGAAAGTCTGCACATTTTAATAAGGTGAGCTGGGATGGCTGCATTCGGATCTGCATGCTGCTCTACATCCAGTATGATGAATGAGTCCCAGTTTGTGTACTGGGCTCCCAGCTGCTCGTGGGACAGTTCAGGGTCACTGATTAATGAACATGTGAAGCTCAACTGTGCACACTCTTATTATGATGTTGTTCTGTATCACAATATATGTATTCTATTTGTTTACACTTATATGTTTGTGTGTTAAAACAAGGATTGTTTAAAAGCATTTGACCTTGAATTATTCTCAGATTTTGAAAAATGTTTTAAAAATGGAGGGATCACTTAAATATTATTTAAATAAATGACAACAATTATTTATAATTTATTGACAGGTGGGTGCATATTTCAGACACTTTCCTAGATTTGAAAATATTTAGTTTTGCCCACCGATCACTTTAAATGGCTGTCTATCTCAGATGAGGCTTTACACTGTAATTGTTTTGTTTCATAGTCAGACAGCGTGCTACACACAAAAATTCAATATATCAAAGCAGCTCTACAGTTATCATGCTCATTATTTACATACTGTATATAAATAAGTAAATAAACAACATGCGTTTGAAATATACAGTATATGTCATATTACTACAAAATACAAGTACATTGGCTGCATCAACCCTGTTGTCTAAATAGCATATACAAATTGAAATGATCAAAAAGTAATCTGAAAGGAATTAGTAAATATTTTATACTTGTGATGCTTACTGTATAATAATTGTCTGTTTTAAAAGAAGATCATTTAAAAGAAGAAAAAGTTATTGATGGTACTATTAAGAATGTTTAATGTAAATATAAATTTGAATGTACCTGACAAATTTTGTAATACCATAACATATGTATAAAATTTACATTTACCCTTTATAGAAAAGAAACAGTAGAAGGTAAAAAAAAATGCACAACATAGCATGTAAATATTTCCCTAGTTCTTTGTGGGATTAGATAAACAAAACGCATCATTCAATATAATAGAGGTAGATGTCATCCCTCAGACTTTTCTCTGTTTGTCATTACTGCAGTTGTATCTGGGTGTGGTGCTTTCCGCTGTGGTCATCGTCACTGGCTGCTTTTCCTATTATCAAGAAGCCAAAAGTTCCCGGATCATGGAGTCTTTTAAAAACATGGTGCCTCAGGTCAGTGTGAAAGCTGCAATCTGGGAATATCCGAGAAGGACACTGAATATCAACAATTTTTGTACTTTACGCAATGTTCTTGTTCTTTTAGCAAGCTATGGTGATCCGTGATGGAGCGAAAATTGAGATCAATGCAGAGGAGGTGGTTCAGGGAGACCTGGTGGAGATCAAGGGTGGAGACAGAACCCCAGCAGACCTTCGGATCATCTCCTCCAGCGGATGCAAGGTAGAGAGAGATGACAGAGAGATATACGAAGAGATACATCTTGATTGAGCCCATGTGTAAAAGAACATTCTCTTATTCAGGTGGATAACTCCTCTCTCACGGGAGAATCAGAACCTCAGACCCGTTCTCCACAGTGTACACATGACAATCCTCTGGAGACCAGAAACATCTGCTTCTTCTCCACCAACTGCGTGGAAGGTCAATCATTCTTTTATCCCGTATCCATCATCTGCAGAATGTTGTTCTCTGATCACTTAGACACAATCATTTGTTAATATATGTTTTGTGTGTGTTTTTGTAGGTACAGCCCATGGTATAGTCATCAACACAGGCGATCGCACAGTGATGGGCCGCATTGCATCTTTAGCGTCAGGTCTGGAAGTGGGTCAGACCCCCATCAACAGGGAGATCGAGCACTTCATTCACATCATAACGGGCGTGGCCATCGTCCTAGGCGTGTCATTCTTCATCCTGTCTATCATCCTGGGCTACAGCTGGTTGGAGGCCGTCATTTTTCTTATCGGCATCATCGTTGCCAATGTCCCTGAAGGGCTGCTCGCCACTGTTACTGTGAGACACATTTATATTTTTTCATTTATTTGAATGTTTCTCACTCTTGCTTCTATATTTCTGTCCTTTGTGGCTGTTTGGTTTCTGACTCACCATCTCTGTAAAAAGAATCTCATAATTTACTCACCCTCTTGCCATAGACCTGTACGACTTTCTTCTGCAGAACTCAAATGAACATATATTGAAGAATATTGATAACCGAACACCAAATGTTCCAATTGACCACTGGTTTTGGGTGCTCTGGTTTTGGCTTACAATAGAAATGAATGGGCACCGCCATTGATCGGTTACTAACATGCTTCAAAATATATAATTTTGTGTTCTGCAGAAGAATTAAAGTCTTACAGATTTGAAAAGTGAGTGAGTAAATGGTGGCAGAATCTTCATTTTTGGGGTAAACCCATCTCTTAAAAAAAAAATTTAAGGTCGCAAATACTTTGTAAACCTTGTTGATCACTTAAAAGCACCATAATCACTTTTTGGGCTTAAAAAAAAGAAAATGGTCAACTCTTATATTCTCTCTCTCACTCACTCTCTCAGGTGTGTTTGACTCTAACAGCCAAGCGTATGGCTCGTAAGAACTGCCTGGTAAAGAATCTTGAAGCCGTTGAGACTCTGGGTTCCACATCCACCATCTGCTCCGACAAAACCGGAACTCTGACTCAGAACCGCATGACTGTTGCTCACATGTGGTTTGACAACCAGATCCATGAGGCTGATACTACTGAGGACCAATCAGGTTAGAATGCATTACAGATTCTCTGTCACCAGTCAAGATGCTTTCAGTATAGACAGAAAAAGTACTTGTTGCTGGAAACTTGTTGCATCGTCCCTATAGGAACACTTCTACACAAAAGGTTGTCAATTACACATTCTTATCATAGTTCTGCTGGGCATTGTTCTTAGCGATGACTGAAAATCAATGCCAGTGTTTTGTATGTTTTAAAAACGAAAGAAATTGCTTCCCTAAACATATTCTTACATATTTTTGGGAACACTGGATCAAATCCTTTCTTTTGTTTTATGTCTATGTGTGCACACATAGGCTGTGGGTTCGAAAAAAGCTCTGCAACTTGGTCCTCCCTATCCCGAGTGGCAGGACTCTGTAACCGTGCTATCTTCAAACCTGGACAAGACGACATACCTGTTCGCAAGGTGCTTACATGAAAAGTTGATCTGTTGGACATGTGTGTGCGTGAGGTCTAATTTTGTGTTTTCTCCTAAGCCGCCAGGGAAAGCAAAAAGAATAACACAAATTACTATGGATTATATAAAACTTCAAAATATCTTATTTTGTGTTCAACAGAACAAAAGAATGATGGTTGTCAATTGGGTCCAAGAAATGTTTGGTTACAATTATTTTCCGAATATCTTTCTCTGTGTTCCTCAGAACAAAGAACAGATCTTTACAGATCTGGAACAACTCGAAACTGAGTAAATGTTGACAGAATTGTTATTTTTGGGTAAACTGTCCCTTTAAGCACATTTGGGACACTGAAACAGACAGAATACTTTCTATTTGGTGCAATTAGTGATGTAGAATTGCAAGCTATACCTTGTTTAATGTTTATTTACTTGTAGTGACTTGTGTGTGTCTATATGTGTGTTTGTAGAAGGACACATCAGGTGACGCATCAGAATCTGCTCTACTAAAGTGTGTTGAGCTCTCATCCGGCAGTGTTGAAACACTCAGAAAAAACAACCCTAAAGTCGCGGAAATCCCATTCAACTCAACCAACAAATACCAGGTACAGTACATGTGCACTGTCAAAAAACATATCCGCTGTAGGACAACTAAGTCTCTTTTAACTTTAGCAAATGCATCTTTAACATGATATACTTTGGTTAGTGATACAGATGTCATTAAAATGAATTTAAATTCTCTCCTTCTCTCTTTTTCTCAGCTGTCTATTCATGAGTTGGAGGACAGTCCAACTGGGCATCTTCTTGTGATGAAGGGAGCACCAGAGAGAATTCTGGACAGGTGAAAAAAAATCTCAATAGAGTACAATACCTCAGAGATGACGTGTTTTTGTAGTCCAACCTGGAAATTAGCACCGCACTGGTTCCCTCGACCAAAAGGCTATGTATTTTCCTAAAGACTTTTGGAAGATCGCAAAAATAAGATCTGTAATTAACAAAGACTTATGATGTTTACAAGTTTTGTCTATCAATTTAGTCTTTAATTTCTTACATTTCTTACTTTTGAAGCCTAAATACAATCTCCAGAAGTAAAAAGCTAACATGATGAGGCTACAAACAGAATACACTATGGTTGCTCCATATAAAACACCACCAACAAGTCTCTGACAACTTTTTTAAACTTTATCCAATCTTGTTTCCTGGTAATTTATTGCTCCGTGAATGAATCTCTCTCCACGTTTTTAGAGATTTGTGTCCCTGTTGCATTATTTATGAGATTTATATGTGCTATAACGTTTAATGTCCCTGCCGAAGGTTATAGACGCTTTTAGCAACTTGTTAGATCTCTCAGCTACTCTTTACAGTTAATACAGTCCATATATAAAAAAACGTAGATAAAAATCCTTATCATTATTTATCATTAAATTAATTATTATTATATAATAGTTCCAGCCTTTGATAAATGTTAATATAGGAAATGAACAGCAGTGTGATGCTGTCTACACTGCAATAAAAATTGCTGTAGTTATGAAACTAGTTGCCAGCAACTTACTGTAGATTTACCTTATTTATTGGCAACAGTTTGTTTAAAGATAAATGAACATTAAAAAATGAACAATTGTTTATCTTTAGAGAAAAAAACCTATGGAATAACAGCCTCATGCAAAACATTCTGGAAACCAGAAAACCTCATCTACCTTTTTCTGTTTGTTTTTATAATTATAGTTCCCAGAATGCTTTGCATGAGGCTGTTATTGTAAAGTATTTTTCTGTAAAGATAAACATATGACAACGTTCAATGTTAATTTATTTTTTAACAAACTATTTCCAGTAAATTACAGAAATGTAAATCTACAGTAAATTACTGGCAAACTGCTGCCAGTAATACTGTAATTTATAAAGAAATTATTTACAGTGTCCTGCCATAAGGCACATACTGTGTTTATTTATCATAGTTAGGATTTCTTTATTACCAGCTGTAATCATTAACATAGATAAATATAACTTACACGATGCCATGAAATCTTATTTCATACTTAATACCTGTGACTGTTGACAATGTCAAAATGGTTATTGCTGCTCAAAAGTGATTCTTTTATTATATTATCTTTTGTAATGCAGTTGCAGTACCATAATGATCAATGGTCAAGAGTTACCAATGGACGATGACTGGAAAGACGCATTTCAAGGAGCCTACATTGAGTTGGGTGGACTGGGCGAGAGAGTTCTGGGTAGGTCCCTACTCCATCTATCCCTCACTTCCTCCTTTCGATCCATCTATCCATCCATAATTCTCTGCCTTTCTCCAGGTTTCTGTCACCTGTATCTCTCGGCCTCTCAGTTTCCACGTGGATTTGACTTTGACACCGAAAATGTGAATTTCCCCATCAATCAGCTCTGTTTTCTTGGCTTAATGTCTATGATCGATCCCCCCCGAGCCGCAGTACCAGACGCCGTGGGCAAATGCCGCTCTGCTGGCATTAAGGTATTCAAGATTCCATCTATGCCTCCACAGCGATGCGTTAAATTTGGCTTAACTTTATTCAGTCGCTTCCTCTCAAAAGTGACCGAAATCCTTTTTAACAGGTTATCATGGTTACGGGTGACCATCCCATAACAGCCAAGGCTATCGCTAAAGGTGTCGGCATCATCTCGGAGGGCAATGAGACGGTGGAAGATATCGCAGACAGACTTAATATACCTCTGAGCCAAGTCAACCCACGGTCTGTGTGTGCATCTGTCTATTTGCTGGAGAGCGTGGGTGCAAATGTGTGTGCGTGTGAAAATCTATTTGAAAGGCTTTTTATTTTGAATGGGTCTGCTTTTATTGCTTCACCATAATGGTTTGTGTGTGTGTGTGTGCGTGCTTCAGAGACGCTAAGGCTTGTGTGGTTCACGGTTCAGACCTGAAGGACATGAGCTCTGAATATCTGGACGATCTTTTGAGGAACCATACGGAAATTGTGTTTGCCCGCACTTCACCTCAACAAAAACTCATTATCGTGGAGGGCTGCCAGAGACAGGTTTGTGCGAATGTTAAAAGTTAACATATAGGAGAACTTTCATAAAATACAACTGATTTACATGTTGCAGGCCAAACTGAATTATCAAGTCTGAAAAGCTGAGTGTATTGTTTCTTTTGTTAAAGTCTTTCACTTATTTGTTAATGAAGAGACATCTTTTATTAAAATAAAACTATTATTTTACCAAAAGGCGACACATCAAACATTGCTCTGTTTGAGCTTTCTTATCTAACTAATTGTGAAGGTTTCCTGTGTTTGAAGAAACCTGTTTGTAGAGAATCATTTACCTATGTAGTTAAATTTAGTGATGCTCATGAGGCAGAAATTCTCATACTTACACATCACGGTAAGAAAACACACTTTAAAAGGAGTAATTCACTTCAAAATACGCCCCTATTGACTTTCCATAGTAATTTTTAGTCCTATGAAAAGTCATGGGGGCTTATTTTAAAGAGAACTGCTCTTTTAAAGCACCCCACATAAATATTCATCATTTATTCGCCCTCTTGTCATTTCAAGCCTGCACAAGATATTTTGGAGAAAGATGGTTACCAAACAGCTGCGGCACCCATTCACTTCTATTGTATGGACCCAAAACCAATGCAAGTGAATGGGTGCCGTGTTGTTCGTTTTCTTCAAAACATCTTTTTTCTTTTGTGTTCTGCGGAAGTCATACAGGTTTGAAATGACAAGAGGCTGAATTAATGATGAGTTTTGTGCAAACCATCACTTTAAGCATACTTATTCTGTAACATTTTAACAGGCAACGAAATAAGCACCGACTGAGCAGACCTTGATAATGATTTGTTGAAAGCTTGTTTTCCCGATTGGCAGACTGATTTTTGACTATGATTCTGATTGACTGACCTTGGCTCCAGGGTGCTATAGTGGCAGTGACAGGTGATGGGGTGAATGACTCTCCTGCTTTGAAGAAGGCTGACATTGGGGTTGCCATGGGAATCGCGGGCTCAGACGTCTCCAAGCAGGCTGCTGACATGATCCTGCTGGACGACAACTTTGCCTCAATTGTTACCGGAGTGGAGGAAGGTGAGAGAGAGAGAGAGAGAGAGAGTGAAGTGGAGACAAGAACAGACTATCAAGACAAGAACAGTGGAAATAAAACATAAGGGGGATACTGAATAATGTATTCAAAGCCATTTGATAGTCTTGTGCTCCCCTAAAGCTTGTGTTTAGCTCATGTTTGTGGCGAGAAATTCAAAATGTATTATATTGCACACATTCGAGACCAATTGGTGTTTGATATCAGTGATGTTTTAAGGTGCCAGATAACATACAGAAATATAACACAGGTAATATTTATAATCTATAATTTATGTATACATACAGTATTTCTTTTGGGGGTTTGACAGCCATGGTCACTATGACTTTCTTATACAGTAAAAATGAGATTGAGTTGAAAATATTAGTTTTTTGGGTGAACTTATTCCTTATATACATTTTTAATGCACTATTTATTGAAGTGTTGCTAATTTCGGCTTTTTCAACATTTTGGAAGCAAATTAGCAGGATATGTAAACCAAAAGCATAATACAGTTTGTTATATGTTTATTTTATTAAGATATCAAAATCTTTTTCCCTTTCAATTTCTTACATCAAATCTAAGGTCGCCTGATTTTTGATAACCTGAAAAAGTCGATTGCGTACACACTTACCAGTAACATCCCTGAGATCACTCCCTTCCTTCTCTTCATCATCGCCAGCGTGCCGCTGCCCCTGGGCACTGTAACCATACTCTGTATCGACCTGGGCACTGACATGGTGAGATATACACTCTCGCACGTGTGCGTTCAGACACACTTCCACTTCATGTCAAGTGTGATATCGCCCTCGGGCACCAGACATAACATTTCTGTCACCCACACACACAAAATCTCTGTCTGCAGGACAAAATAACAACTCTTTCTCCCTCCGTCTCTCAGGTTCCTGCAATCTCTCTGGCATACGAGTCTGCAGAGAGTGATATTATGAAGCGTCAGCCCCGAAACCCTAAAACTGACAAACTGGTGAATGAGAGGCTCATCAGCATGGCTTACGGGCAAATCGGTTAGTCTCGTGCGAACTCGCATGCAAACATCACCCAGCACAAACATATTGCCTTTATAACCGTCACGCTTCTGTACCTCATAGTGTGTGAGGAGCTGCAGATAAAATACATTAACATACCTAAAAAAATAACTTTTCACGCTCTGGGGGTTTACAAGTATTTATGCAGATGTCGTTTTTTGTGAATGTGCATGTGTTTATCTTTGTATAGGCGTTTGGGTATCTGTCTGTGGGTAAGGTTTTACCTACATTGTGGATAACAAATGCACCCATAAGGGGGCTGTTAGGGGTAAAATGCTATCAGGGCATAGAATCAACCTTAGAAGTAATGCAAAGTTCATGTGTTTGTTTAGGTATGATCCAGGCACTTGCAGGTTTCTTTACCTATTTTGTGATCATGGCTGAGAATGGTTTCTTGCCCTCATGGCTGTTGGGGATTCGGCTGGAGTGGGATGATCGTACAGTGAACGACCTAGAAGATGCCTATGGACAGCAATGGGTACACACACACGTTCTAAGATGTTCTTGCCTGCCACAGTGCAATGCAACTAGATGCCTAAAATGTTAAATCCTACATATCCAAGACATACTGTAGATCCAGTTCACTGGTCCTCACACTAACCTAAAGACTGTCAACTCTGTTGTGAGTTAGAAAAACACGTCTACTTGACCATGAGAGATACAAATCACTTTACTTCAGCACCCTAAATATCTTTACATATGAATAACTTAAACCATGATCATAATCAGCTTGGCAAATGAATATTAACTAGGTAACATGACGTTGGCCCAATAGCTGGAGTAAACTGTACAAGTGATGTTAAATTATGGTATACTGCATTCATTCAGTCCAATGCTGAAGTAACACTGTCTCTACACCAGACAAAAGACAATAGAACGCATTAGAACCCATTATCATTTATATTTTGTCCACACTGGATTCGGTGCGTCCAGACTATTCCATCAGAACAAACCGTGTGTCGGGTCACATCGTTCCGGTCGCATCTGACGTAGACACAGTGTAACAACGTAGTAAAGCAAACAGTTCTGGGGCACTTTTGACTTTTGAAAGTCATCTTTGAAATGTGTGTTCATGTATCTATCAAACAGCTCATAGAATAAGTAGACGATTTCTGCATTTGTTACAGACTTACGAGCAGCGGAAGGTCATTGAGTTCACCTGTCACACCTCATTCTTCATCAGCATTGTCGTGGTGCAGTGGGCTGACCTCATCATCTGCAAGACGCGCAGGAACTCCGTCTTCCAGCAGGGCATGACGTCAGTCTGAGTTTGTGTGTCTGCGTCTTTGTGTGCCCATGCTTGTGAATGCAGGGTGGCATTTGCATACATCTATGTAAAATGCTGCTGTCTGACATTTGTTCTTGCAGGAATAGGATTCTCCTTTTTGGCCTGTTTACAGAGACAGCTCTGGCAGCCTTCCTGTCCTATTGTCCTGGTATGGACATTGCTCTTAGGATGTACCCACTCAAGTATGACATACACAAACATGCAGTCTATAAACGTCTCTATATTCCACTCCCTGGAGGAGATTATTTTCTTCTTCTTTTTTCACCTTTCTCCTTTACTTTTCTTTGGTGTTTGCAGGATTATGTGGTGGTTCTGTGCTTTCCCGTACAGTCTCCTAATCTTTGTGTATGATGAGATCCGTAAATTAATCCTGCGCCGAAATCCTGGAGGTGAGAAAAGCAAAGATGTTTACAAAAAACAATTTCTGGAGCCTTACAAGAACTTACATTTATGTTTTATTACAGAGATTTTTTGAAGCTTTAAAGGAGGTGTTTGATGATATTAGGGTCGGGTGCACCTATAGTTTACCAACATGACTATTTTACTTTAAACTCAAGAAAACATTACCATTATATTATTTATCAATAACTCCTCAGTATATATTAGTAATTTAATACTTTGCCTGCTTTCTGTTTTATTTTTAGGTTGGGTGGAAAAAGAGACCTACTATTAACATGCAAATAATGTGCAATCTCTCTCTCTATGTATGTGTGTTGTTACATCCATAGACATATGTTTACAATATGTATTCTTAATATCACTTTTCGTTATAATTTGAAGATTTACAACAAAAAATGTTTAGCATATTTAAATTTCAACTTTTCTGCTGTGAATTTACTGTGTAGCCTTTCATTTGCTGTTTGTTCTTTTTTCAAGCTTGCACTTTGTGGGTGAAATGTAGTACAACTTTGGTTAAAATCGCAGTGCCCTCCACTATTCATGGCACCCTTGGTATATACTGTATGAGCAAAGTAGGCTATCACAATGGGTAAAACCAAAGAATATAATTCTGATGTGGAGAAAAAGATTGTTGAGCTTTTACAAAATCAACATCAGGATAATAATTAAGAAGTTTTAATGAACTGGGGACGTTGTAAATCTGCATAAAAGAGAATGTGTGTCTATATTGTCTTAATGCACAGCAAAGAGAATATTTTGAGTGGCCAAAGAATTTTCAAAGATCAGAGAATTGCAGAAATTAGTATCATTTAAGAGTAAGAAAAAAATCTAATGCAAATAAAAGAAAACTGCACCTCCATCACCACTAGTTGTTTTGGGCATTGTTCAAGAAACAAATCTTCTGCTCTCATGCAAAAATAAACTCCACCATATTAATCTGCCATACTGGAACTTCAAACAGGACTGGGGGCTATAGCCGTATGAAATGAAAAAGATTGCAGCCATAACACTAAGATAGGTTTGGTCCACACATAAAAAAGTGCACCATGTCCAAAGTTAAATATACCGTATGATCTTCTTTGTTGTAAACCTACTTTTACACCAGAGGTTCTGGCATCTTGATCAGATACATGGCATCATGTATTATATCAAACCCGCAGATATAATACATGAAAACCCGGTTTGCTCTTATAGAAATTTTATAATGGGTCGTGGTTAGATCTTCCATCAGTACATTGGTTCAAAACAAACATCCAAATCAACAGAAAAATGGTCACTGAACATAAAATCAAGATCATGTCATAGCCATCTCAGTTTCCTGACCTGAACCCTATAGAAAAGGATTGTGATGAACTGAAGAAGAGTGAGCACCGCAATTTGAAGGATCTGGAGGAACTATTTATGGAGGAATGGACTCGGATGACTCTCAATGTATTCTCAACCCTCATCAGACTGAAAAGAAAACCCTCAGAGATGCTTTTCTTATAAAAATATTTTTTACAATGTGATATTCCCCCTACTTCACCTTGTTTTCCTTCAATGATATGTTGGAATTTTGTAGATATTTTTAGTAAGACATCAAAAGGTTAAACAATGCAGATTTATTTTTACAGCCTTCTTTGCTCATATACCAATGGTGCCAATAATAGTGGAGGAGACTTTATATTTGCTAGTCTATATGCATTGTAAGATTTAATGCATACTTTTTGGTTTACTTAATCCTTATTAAAATGTTATCAAAGCGTTACTAAACTTTCTACTTAACTACTACAGTTTAAATCCTCTGATTTTGTAATTTTGTTAAATACACAACAAATTACCAATAAAGTTGCATAAATACCTCAATACTTCTGCTTCTGACTGACATGCTTTGTCACTTTGTGAAACCCTTGCAGGCTTATTTCCTAATTTGTGGTTTCTAAAAGATTTGATATCATTTGATAAGGCAATTTTTATTATGCTTATAATCCCATTCAACAAAATAACACAACAGACACTCAACACCCAGGGGATAAAGAGAAAATAAAACTATATATATATATATACACACACAACCTTTACATTATTCAATCATTTTGACAATTTTCATAGCTTAATTTGATTATGCTTGACTTGAACTGTTAAAACTATTTATCATGCAATAAATAATTTGTAGTACTCTTCACACTGTATTATTATTTGTACTTATCTGTACTTTAATACGTACACTTGTAATGAAACGTTCGATGGTTTTGACCTTATCAAAATGGCCGCGGTTCATGTAATCGTTCTTGGCTTCACTATATCCGCCGACGTCACTTCCCGTTAGGCAAGCTCAAAACATGGCGTTGCTTTTAAGGTCAGTAAGAACAAGTTCTTATTTAAATCTGAAAGTTTCAGGCTCTTATAAGATGAAAGATATCGTTGTAAAAGTGCTTTTACGTTCGTAAAAACTGACGGTTGGAGATTGATAATCGTGATGTTTAGGGAATGCTTATACTGACAATATATCGCAAATGTAACTTAACAGATAACGTTACCGTGTATTGCACTTTAGTCTGTCTTATGGCAACTTAGTTATAATACTCGTTGTAGCCAACGTTGTCTCCTACCTGTGCGCAAGTTTTTTTTTGCATACGTAATGTCATTATTTTGGATCTGAGTATATAAAAGAAATATATATGTCGCATTGTTGGCTTATATTTTCAATCATTGACACCTGTCATTTAATGTTTGATATATTTAATAGTTTTCGTCGCAGCTTTTAGTTGTGTATTTACTATTTTATCCTTATCATTTGTCTGAATTTTCGTATTGCGTACTTTTCTTCTGTGTTAAGGACGGTGGCCCGACAGGGTCTATATTCGTCACGGTCACAGTTTGGCATAATCTACAGACAGTGAGTACTTTCGCATAGACTATTTTCTACAAGTTTTTAAAGGGTTTTTGAATGTTTTCTTTGTAACTCAAGCTAATCTGTACCGTATTTTCCAGTGCTGTCCCCATGGGAACCACAGCTAAAGAAGAAATGAACAAGTTCTGGGCAAAAAACACAGGACTCAACCGCCCTGTTTCACCTCATATATCCATTTACAGGTGAATTAATAACGGTGTTTAATGTCTGTCTGGCCCGCTAGTACTAACATCCAATCACAGTGTGCAGTGCTTTTAAAACATATTGTACATTCTGAAACTTTCAGCCATTATTTGGTTTGTCCAATATCAACCTCAAGTAAAACGGGTCATGTGAAACACATTTGAAGTTCAGTAAACCTTGTTTCTGATTACCATATATTAATATATTTAAAATAATATTTTTTTGGCTGTTTTGATAACATGGAATAACATACTGACCTTTTGTGTTGTGTGACTGTCACAAAATGCAATCCTACTTGGGCAGATAAGATACATGTTACTACCACGTGTAAATGCTAATCAGTCTCGCTTGAGCATGTTTGATTGGATGACCTGAGGCATTTATCGATACAAGCTGTAATTAGTGCCTTTGTTTTAAATCAAGGTCCATCCACTGTGTCTGTATTTCTGCACTTCACCTATAATCACTAAAGTATGCCCCAATTTAACTGTCCAAAGATGCGAGTCTGTACATCAACAAATTTCTTGTTCAATGCGATGAAATCTTATGTTTAGTTATTGTTATGACAAAATTGTTTTGCAGTTGGTCGGTCCCTATGATGATGTCAATCTTACATAGAGGAACAGGAGTGGGGCTTAGCGGTGGTAATTAACACACTTTGTCTCCATAATTGTCTCATGAGAATGCCTGTACTTCAGTGACCTTTAAAGAACCTACCTATACTGATGATTAAGTGCTTGTGTATTAATATCAAATAACGATATTGTCTGGCTTATCCTCAGGTATCGCGGCGTTTGCTGTTGCTTCATTGGTGTTACCAGAAAATTACCCACTGTACCTTGATCTGATCCACTCCATGTCCTATGGGCCCCAGTTTCTTGCTTTTAGCAAATTTGCTCTGGCATTTCCAATGGCTTACCACACTTTCAACGGTGTCCGCCATTTGGTAAACACACACACATCCATTGGTGGAGTACATTCACACACTTGGCTCCTGAAGTTATATAAAAAGTAATATTTTGACCTGGCTTTGATCTCTTTCTGTCTCACAGATCTGGGATGTTGGCAAAGGCTTTAAGGTGCCGGAAGTCTATCGTTCTGGATACTTTGTCATTGCTTTGACAGTTCTCACATCAGTTGCTCTTGCTGCCATGTAAACCAGTGGACGTGAGAGGACTGAGTGAATCGCACAAATAAAGAGTGTTGTTATTTTGTATGTATGTTTCGGTAATGGTCTGTATGGACGACATTCATTAATATAATAAATGTAAAAATATGTAAACAAAATATATCTATTCTCAGTGTTTTCTTTGTTAACTGCCTTCTGCTTTGCTTGAAAACAACAATGCCATCTTGGCATTTTGGGAAATTAAATGAATCTTTCAATATGGTGGTCACCCAAATTGCTTCAGGTAACAAATACCCCTTACCAATCAAAACTCTGAACAATAGCAACTCATAGCCAGCCATGCAGTTCTCTACACATGTTTCAAGATAAACATATATTTGATATTTTTAGTTTGTTTAACATTTTATGTTGATCTTATGTTTTTAATTATAAAATAAGCAGAATGCAGATTCAAATCTTGTTAGTATTTTAGATGAACCAAGACGACTCTTCATAAAATGTTTAAGTCTGACTGCAAAGGGTAAATTATTCTCCTCTTGTTCACCTGAATGATAATGTCAATGATGGCTTAGGGCTTTTTCATTTAAATGGTAATACCTTAAAATAGATTGGTTTGGATTAAGGACTACACGCAATCAATTGACTCAATGTTTATTGAAACACTCTTTCCTGTTCTCTCCTTTCCCTCCAGAAAAAACAACTAAACCAGTGGATCAACATTTGTCTCTATCTGCAAGTGGGTTATCTATAGGCAGGTACTCTCGCGTTTATACGTTAGTCAGCCTAAATCACGGTCAACTTCAGTTTAGAAGCGCGTTATTTTGAGTTTAATTTTTGAGCAACTTTCACATCAGAAACACTATTATCATCTAGGACCATAGAGGTGTGAATTAGCTCAATGTTAATAAACCCAAGATTCGTTGGATAAAGGGTTTTTTTTGTGTTACATTTTATCTTGTAAAGATCCCCATGTGTGTGTTGGTAGCAATGATGCTCAACGCCTCGTGAATTACAGTAGATGGTATATTTACCTTATAACCACAATGTTCATACTCTTATGTATACTCCAATATCCCTGAGATGTTTTTGTTATTTCATAACTGATTACATAAACCATTTTCCTCTCGGATGCTAAATGCGGCTCTCCGCCATTTCCGCACGCGCTTCAAGACAAGTGCGCCGGGCGGCCCCTAGCGGTGCGCATAGTAAGTGCAGCTCAAACCGTGCATTGGTCCTGATGCTGCAGGATTCGGTAGTGATGCAGAATATCACCTCGCTTTACGTTGCATCATGTGGCTCAGTCTCTGTGGCGCAATGGAATAGCGCGCTGGACTTCTAATCCAGAGGCTCCGGGTTCGAGTCCCGGCAGAGATGAGTCCGAAATGTCGCCATCGGGGTGATGCCTTTTGACATTTAATTTCGCAGTATTTTTGATATGAGGCATATTTTAGCTCATCAGTACGGCTAACGCATTAAGGATGGAATGAAAACGGAGTCTGTCAATTAACCTATTGTGTAGGCATATTTTCCCTTTCAGAGATAAAACAAATACTTATCGGTAATTAATAACCGATAAATACCAATAATTTTTCGGAGCTTCTATTTTTTTAGAAAAATAATGAATAGTTTATATTTTGATTGTTCTTACAAGTAATGTCACAATCTATTCTTGATTTTTTAACGCCTTTATCCTTTCCAATACAGTATATATGGTCATATTTTCATTTTAATTCTTCCTTGTCCCATTTCCCTTACAGATCAGTTCATCTGTAATATGCTTGTGGTTTTTTCCAATAAGGTCTGTCTAACATGAAGAGAATTAACCTGAATTGCACTGGTTAGAGACAAAATAGAGAGAGAGAGAGAAAGAATGAATGAAAGCCTGTCAGAGAGATGGAGAGAGACATCA
The DNA here is from genome assembly GCF_015846415.1 of Triplophysa dalaica. Lineage (NCBI taxonomy): Eukaryota > Metazoa > Chordata > Actinopteri > Cypriniformes > Nemacheilidae > Triplophysa > Triplophysa dalaica. The sequence goes on along the minus strand of NC_079544.1, from coordinate 19,629,823 downwards.
GTGTCCTATTGATTTTCCAGAGAGTGGTGTGATTGGCTCTTCCCAGTCATTATGGGATAGAGATAGAGAGGGGTATCACCTCAGCGCTGCCTGGTCAAACTCTACAGGAAATCCTCTTACAGGAACTTCTTTTCATTCACGCTTATTCATTCTATATTCTGGGCTCATTTTCATCCACTCCTCTTCTCATAAGAATCAATCTTCTGAATATTCTATCCACAATTTCTTTTCAGTGCATGTGCAACTTGGCCCATAATTGAAGGTATTAATTCTTTTTTGTGCCTTTTTCATCAACCTCTTTTCCACTCAAGGCAATCTGCGTATCAAAGTGCTCGTGGGCTGGTGAGGGGGAACACGATGGCTCGTTTTGTTGGCCATTTGATGTAATTATACTTGACCTTATATTTGTAGCAAGTAAGTAATTTGAACTGATGATTGAGACGATCTTCTTCTCTTATCACTCTCTTCCTCTCTTTCGCGCACTCCAGGGCCGGTGAAATAGGTGTTGTTTTCTGCGCTTATGGACACTCGCACGTCGAGGAAAAGAATTGCGTAGGTCACGGGCGAACGCGCTCGACCGCGTGGACTGTCACAGCTCTGCGGAGAATGACGTCAGCATCTCTCTAAAATGATGCGAGCTCTCTAAAATGAGAATGAGGACTGATCAAAACACTAGCATTTAAAGGTATATCGGAACGCACGTCGTAGATAAAAAATGCGTCTAAATAACAACACAACCCGATAGGCTGAACTATTACATTGTGGAATGATGTACCCGGCGTTATCTGGGAATGCTCGCAGTACAGTATCCTGACCAGTAGATGTAACTACTGTCTCATCCGTATCAGTGATGAAGACAGTGTTGACGTCCGTGAATAGGCTGAGATGATAACACTACAACGTGTATCTTTTATCTATCGCATAAAGCGATTAATTTGTGCTTTGGGCGAGATGACACGGCCTATCAGTTCTCCACTGTCAAATCTGTTTCACGGTGCGTTCACGCCGTGAAATACAAAAACGATAGACTATTTGGGCTGATAACGTTAAACACAACTACTGTATAAAGTGATTTGGGCTGGGAGGTAAGACGGAACTGTCCCGCCCCGAGGCTCCGGTTGGATGCTTGTGTCAACGCCTCAGTGACCGAGTCGCCGCGCTCTCGGGGTATCTGCCTCTCGCGCAGTCGTCCATGTTTAACCCGTGCGTCCCTGCACCGCACGGCGAGTAATCCGCGTGCAGAACTAATCCCTAAATCCTCTCGCGAATCGCAACGCCCCCCTCTCCCTCTATTCTCCTCCCTCTTCTCGCTCGGGCCTCCAGAGCAGCCGGCAGGGTCTCGAGGGCCCCTTGCGCGCTGGGGACTCTGTTCACAAGACCACACCTCGCGCCGTCAGTTTATATGAGGGGATATCACGAAAGCATGTCTTCCACTTCACCCCAAAATACCTTGCAATAAACAAGGTCTGTCTTTGGACCATTAAGATTTTGATTAAAAAAAATATTGTGACGACAATTTCATTTTAATGACCAATTTTTTTGCTTATTGCAGGATTCCTACTACTAATTTATATGAGATTCACATCTTATTTGTATACAGTATACATACAGTAATTTACATCATACAATTTTATAACTTAAATTGCATTTAAATAATCATAAATTAAATGAATAAATAGGCTACAAGTTTTTGCAATGATAAGTAAAAATTGTAAGTATGTCCCTAATTGTCATGATAATAATGTCACAATTAATTTGTTTCTTTTAATTCTTTTAATGATTGATGATTTTTGCGAGATTTATTCAACCGTGTCTTATTCTAACGTACATATTCACATAATAATAATCTCCTTGGCAGAACTCTCTAGCCTTGTTACCCAAATGGTACGACCAAATCGTATTAAAATCCCCACCCCTCCCCCTCCACCCCGCGTGCCTGCCCCCTCCCTCACTCCCTCCCTTTCTCCGTGCTTTCAGACAGACTGTTTTGCTGCAGTGAACGGTAGCCGTGGTGAGAGGAAAAGGCAAGAAAAACAAGAAGACAGCGGAGGGCGGAACAAGAACCAAGACAGACAGATCCAGTGGGACCTTAGCGTGAACGCCAGCAGACATAGACGGTTCTAAAACTCCTGGACGGACGGAGCCAACGGGCATCACGAGGAGCGCATATATCGGTGCGTATTGTAATTTGCCCTCCTTTTGAGCACACAAACACGCAGGGGTATTATTGTCTTTGGCGTCCGGGCGCTTATACGGGGGGAGACACCTGTCAGGTTTGTAAATAGGGGCACGCTCGTGCTCTGGAATGCGCCTGCATCCGCGCGCACCTCTCCTGACGGGCGCACCGGTCAGAAAACGATGAAATGAGCACCGACGTGTTAAACTGTGAGCGAAGGAAAAGGGTTGACGATAAAGTGTGCTTAAGCTTAGTTAATGCGCTGATGGTTGCTTTGCCCCGTCGTGTTTCCCCTCCCATCGCGAGCTGTACCAGCATCCCCGCCGCTCCTTCTGCATCCAGCGCGCTCGGACTGTGTGCACCTGCTCCTGTTTTCCGTAGGTCGATGGGGCGTCCCGGTTGCGCGGGTGAGAACGGGACTTTTACTCGGCGGGGGGAGAAATAAATAAAAAAGTGCGAGAAAAGAGCTAAGGAGTGAGGGAGGCGGCCCGTGATCCCTCATGGGTGGCTCCGTTTCGGGTCGCTTGTCGTAGAATTGCAGCAGGTATCATCACCTTATTCTAACAGTGGTGAATAGGTGAGGCTTCGCCCCAGGTGAACACAACCGCACAGTTTTACATTCTCACGTGGGCCCTCACGGTCCCTCTAAGTGTCAGTCCCTCGTAGGAATAGCAATGAACAGCACCTCTGCGCGGTCACCCGCCCGCCCCGCAGGCAACGCAATGACTTGCACCGAAATCACGGTTGAGGAAAGCGCACAAAGAGGGAAATATAGGAGTCGATCGAGCGACCTTCTGTTATGTTTGTGAGTGCGTGCGTGCGTGCGCGCGCGGTTGTGGTCACAGTCGCGTGAGGTTGAGCGCTGAATTCTCAACGGGCGACAGGTGCACCTTCCCTTTCCCCGTCAGAGCAGGAGAATAACGAATTACAGAGCCCTGAAAAACGTCATCCCCTCACTTCATAGATCTTATATCTGTACCAATTGTCGTTTTTGGTTACTGAATGGAGTAGGTAATGTTGTCCATCACTGCGTCACATCACACGCAGCGAGTGACACGAGACGATCAATGGAAGCACTGGGGCAGCGCGTGAGTAACGAGTCTCAAAGTGGTGCGCGCTCAGCATCAATGCAACCAATCGGCTTGCTTAGTCTGTTAATGAGTTTGTATGTGTGTGTATTTGTGTGTGTTCCTTTCTGCAGCCAGCGCTTCGGTAAGCTTCTCCACTTCTTCTGGTCTCGAGAGGACCATTGAGTTTTGTGTGCGGACGGATGAGCGTGATGCTGAGACATATGACATTCCCGTCAATCCAGCGTTCTGCTGTCATGACGCTCGTGGCCTTGATGCTCCTTTTTGCAACATCCGTACGGAGTAACTTCGTTTATGGTAAGAAACCTAACTGGACACACACATCCCCATCTGTCCCCCCTTCGTGTTTTCACTGTTTTCTGTTAATACAAGGGAATCACAGAACCGTTAATAAGCTTGTGGGGTGCAGGAGAACCTCTCACCCCCCTTCCACCCATTTCCATCCCAGCTCTAATGGAATTTTCTGCTGTGTTGTGTTTTTTGGGCACTAAGCAGTGCTCTCTCACTCTCTCACTCCCTCTCTCAAGCACATGTACACATTACACAATCCTAGCAGGCAATCGGAGTTGGACTGAATCAGTCTTTTGGCTTGTGTAGGTGTTACATTGGTACTCTCTGCAGTTTAGGACTGAATAGAATCTCAAATCTACAAAATGTTTTTGAAAAATGAATAATTATGTTTTTGAAGATTGTCAACGTTTCCCACAGAGTAGTCAATAATCTCAGAGCAAACAGCTTTACATTTTGTTACATTTAACACACAAAAGACTGTCTTTCTTTCTTTTTCTTTCTTTCTTATCGACCCTGAGCTCATCCTTTCTCTCTCTCTTTCACACACTTAAACTCTGTCAGCTGTTTTTGCTGCTCACTGCATTATTCATTATTGTACTTTTTTGTGCAATTGCATAGCCAATAGCCCTCTGCATCCTTTAAGTGAGTGAGTGCCTGTGGATGCTCTTTGCATATGTAATAGAACTCAAACTTTGGTCTTGTATTCACCATCTTGCATTCTGTTGTGTTGATGTTTGGATATTTTCAATATTCTGTTGATTCATGCAAAGTGCTAAATGTACGGAGGTCTGATACTACCCTGGAAATCTGGGATCCAGGTTCTAATTTTAACTCAAGGTAAAGAAACCTAAAATGTTTCAGCAAGACATATGGCGTAAATTGGCAATTTTCCAACATATTCAAAATGCTTGGTGATGAACGGTTGACTTTGCAAACACAAACCCTGGCATACAGTTATCACCAATTAAATATATAACTCATCACACCTGTCCACTATTTCTCATCTCTCAAAAGTTTCCCTTTGTCAAATATGTATGTGTGTGAGATGTCAAGTTCTTAGCTCATAGTTTAGGGTTAGGGTTAGTGTGCGGGTATTTCACTCTGGTCTCTGATGTGTGGCATCGTCCAGTTCTTGCTCAAGTTCTCTGATGTCTGTATGTGTGAGTAGCGCAGTTCTCCACTCATAGTCTTTGATGTGTGTTCGAGTTGTTGGGCCGGTCACCCGTATGTGTGCAACATCCTCTGTGACATGTCTTTGAGCATCTCAACATGTGGTGGAGGCATCTGGATATCCTCCATAACCTGCCTTATAAATTCTGAAAAGTCATTTCAAAGGGGCCTGCACAGAATTCACGGAGCTTAATAACTGCATCACAGATTTGTCCAAAGAGGCAGTGCACAGGAAAATGAGCCTTGTTGCTTGTTTGTAGGGTTGTGTGATTGCTGGTTGTCTCTTGAAGCGTGCATCCCTCCAGCGAGCTGAGACACAGTCTGATGCTGATTTGTGTTGCTAGTTTGGACCGAGTGCATCGTGTGCTTGCCGTGTTTAAACCCCCATGATGCTAAAATGTGTGCATGTATGTCAGGATTGAAGTGGATTTTATCGGTGTTTTCCATTGACGTGTGTGTTGCTGAATGCCTTTAAGAGATCTTTAGAAGAATGTTCATCACCAAGGGACCTGAGCAGTATTGCTATTAGCATAAATAATGCAGAATAATGGACCACTAAAAATCTGATCAATCAAACGACAGGCCACAAATTCTCTGCACAATTTGCGCATCTTAACCCTCATCACTGTAGGTTCTCGAGAAAGCACAGCACAGGCAGAATGGTCTTGTATCATATTCATCAGACTGTATCCTAATCAATGAATTACTACATTTCATTAGCTATATTTATAGATTTTTAGGTGGTTATTTTGATGAGTTTTGTCACACTTGATTTACTTGCTTAAAACCATGGAGGAGTACAAAATGTTCTCTAAAAATGTTATGCTGGCTTTACCACTTACAGTATTGTTTTCCTGCAGGGGCGGATTATCTAATGGGCATTACTGGGCACTGGCTCAGGGGCCTATGCGCACTTAGGGCCCAAGCAAGGGGACGAAAATTGCACATGACAGCGTTTCTGCTATATTCATTCTGGTGTGCACACAAAACAGTGTTTCTAGCTTAGGAAGTCTGCCTTTTGATTTAGTCAGTTTTACAAGACCTCTAGATGCTTTTGTTCAGAAAAAAACGCATATTGACAAATCTAGCGACTTTCTGGATAAACATTAGATTTCATTCAGTGGGAAAATGTCACCAGTGCTCCCCAACGAGTGCGAGGTCTCTCTTTACCGGCATAGGGATCCCTTCTCTTGGTGTCACTCTGTACAGAGAGCGGCAGGAAGAAGCACCAGCGTACGACAGGTGACTCATGAATAAAATGAGTACAAAATAGTATTTTCAACAACCTGTCACTGTTATTGACTGTTTGGATATACACAGTGAACATTTTTGTTGAAAAAAACATTGATATAATGTGTATCAGTAACTGCCTTACTTTACCAATATTTAGCCTTCATTGTTAGAGAATACACAGTGCTTTTACATACATTGCAAAATGTTAACATACACACAAATATTATGATGTCGTAATATATAGGCTAAAGAAGTATACTTTTAATACATGTTAATGCCTTTTACTGTAACATAGTTCACGCTTACATATGAACGTGATTGGCGAGGTGCTTGTTACACAAGCAAAGTTTAACAAATGGACAAATGACTCTTATAGCATAATCATTGACAAAAACTGCCCCTTTATTCTTAGCAAAAATGAAGATGAAAATATTTGAGAATATTCTTAAGAACTTTCTATAATTTATCTTAAGAAAGTTCTTATATTTTCTCCTAAGAACAGTTTTGTGAATCTGGCATGTTTGTAAGTGAATTATGGAAGAATCTGATAGAACTGAATTGGTAGAGGTGTGGTAGTGTGTGCTGTTTGCATATGCCAGTGAGAAACAGTATGCAGGGAAATGTCTTAATATTCTTGTTGCTGGTCCAGGAAAGCATGGCTGCAATCATGAGGTTTAAATCCTGTATGATGGAGGATTAGTACAGGTGTTGATATTGTCCTTAAGGTTGTGATCATAGTTTGTAACTTCAATGTAATCCTGTGTAAAATAGAGGTGTTTCCTACTGGTAGTACACTACAGGCTAATTCAAAACTTTATTGTGTATGGGCGGGTCCATTCTTAATCCGGGCCTGTTGTCAAGTGTGTCTGTGTTACAACATATTGAGATACATATTTATAATATCTGTATAAACTAACTGAAATGATAGAAGTGATTTTTTAAAAACTGTTCATCCAAACACCAATGTAGCCAGCAAACAATGTGTTCTTTTTTCCAGTTTTATTTGTGTTTAAATGTGTTCTTTAAAGCTGCTTTGCAACAGTGCATATTGTCCTATAGAATAAAAACTGAATTGAGTTTCGTCTGTCTAGTAGTCGACTAGCAAAAATGCAATTTGAATTGACCAGACATTGATTTTGCCTCGAGTCTTTACCTTCCGTAGACAACCATTGACAAAAGTATCCTTCTGAAATGTAGCTAAACCATTAGAACTGAAGGGGTTGGGAACACTAGAATCATTGGAAGGTATTAAAGCAGGCGTAACACACAGGGTTTCTGCCAATCACATATTAATCTTGAGTACCTATAGAGTAGTATTGCATACTTTGTATCTTCAAAGAGTATTTAGTTTGATCACATTTATAAAAGATAGATACAGCTGTCCGAAAACATAAAGCGTGTGGGATGGGGAGGGGTAGGCTGAACCAAAGTTTATTTTATTTAAAAGTTGTGACGAAACAGTTTTATATGTTTGAAAAAAACTTTCAGAAACCTGTACGATCGCTGGGGGTGTTTATCGAGCACAGAAATACTACCTAATACAGTCAACTCATTTTTTGGCAAGTTGACCATGTTAAGCCTGAGAAGACAGCACGTTTAACATTGTAAAGAAGTCAGAATGCATGAAACATCGTTGCAGGGCCGATTTAAGACCGTAATCAAATTGATCCATAATGATCACTCTTAAATAAAGGTCCTTCAAAAGGTTCTTCGATGCCATATAATAACTTTTTGGTTCCATAAAGAACCTTTAACATCTGAAGATTTAAAAAAGTAAGAAAGAGATGGATTTAAAAATCCTTGGCTGAATTGATCTTTGTGGAACCAAAAAAGGTTATTCTATGGCATTGCTGTGAAGAACCTTTAGGCATCTTTATTTTTAAGAGTGAATCTTTAACATCTGAAAAAATGTTCTCTTTCAAAAATGGTGAATGGTTCTTTGTGGAACCAAAAATGGTTCTTCTATGGCATCGCAGTGAATAACCTTTAAAGCACCTCGATTGTTTAGTTTAGGCCATATCAGGTTACATTTGTACACATTTGATGTTAATAATATCTATAGAACTAGATTTAAAACAGTAGACTGACGAATCATAAAGTTACTTGTTTTTATGGTCACTAGTATTTTTCTTCTACATCCCTGCTCAATCCGATTATATAACAGGCAAATCCTAAAGATGAAAAAATAATAAGGACAGGAAGATAAATTTGCATATTTGAATGTAAAGTCTGACTTAGATTAGGATGTGCTGTATATATAAATGGAACTGAGAACAGACCAACTATTTCGCTTCTGCCCATTTCAATTATAGCCACCCAATGCAAAAACAAGGAACCGAATCTAGAGACAGCATCTCTGCTTTGAGGTACGTAATGAATGGGAATTGGTTCCCCTGGCTCAACACCAGTGTTGCTGTCCTGCTATAATGAAGGCTTGGATGAAGACCAGTGTAATCAGTATGTTGGTGGTTTTTATAGACATGGCTTGAAATCAGGTGTGCTTGTGTGTGGGTCTGGATGTGAAGTAAGCCTACAAAGGAAACGAGAGAGAGGGCGATGAAAGTCACCTTTGTCTTGGCGTTGTTTGCCTGCCGGAACCCCCGAGTGAGGCGGGTAAAGTCAGAGAAAGGACATTTTTTTCCCTGCCTACAGTCTCCAGAACCGTCCAGTGACTCCTGGGAAATGTAGTTTCCCAAAGCTTGAATGGGAATCTCAGCAGGACGGGAGCTTTTCCGTGAGTTCCAAAGTGATATGATTGAGAGTGTGCTCTGAGAAATGGAGTGGCCACCGAGATGTGATGTTTTTTTTTTTGCTGGGTAAGAGAACCTTCACTTTATGCACTCCAGAAAGCCAGCTCGTGTCAAGGGGGTTTTACGTAGAGCTTGTGTACAAGCAAGAAAAGCTTGACCTGCTCGATTAAGGGCAAGTGTTGGGAGTTCTGTGAGTTCAAAATGGTTGTATCTAGAGTGGATGAGCGGATCTGATTAAATGAGACACTTGACGTCACTAAACAGCTGGGCCGCTATTGCACATGGTATTTTAATGCAAACCTGTTAAAGTAGGTAGTAAATAAAGATGTGTTTATAAAAGAGATATTTGTGTGCACTTTCGGGGCTGTGGTAACTGCTGACAGACAAAACCATAGCCAATACCCACATATAAGGATATTTAGTAAAAATATTTCTGTAACATTAGGTTGATTGCAGAAGGTGCTTTATTTATACAACTCTTTGTCCTCTGATCAGTGCAAATCGAGACCGGGCCTAATTTTCTGGGTGTGTTTGCCGCATTATCTAAGTTTCTTTCTTTAGTGAATCAGGTGCTTAACCATCAGAGAGCAGAGAGATTGTGCAAATAAACTGCGCTTTTTTCCTTGTACAGTTCATTCTTAGTGAATTACCTCATTCTGCTCCGCATTAGACGCAGCGACTGTTACAGATATCTTGTCATTAACCAGGACATAAGCACTTTTCAGGAATTTTCATTAATGCATATTTATGAGCTGATGCAATGAACATGAACATTTCCTTCATTTGAATTTTAAAACAATGCCATTTTAGCCCCTAAAAGCTACAAATATGCAAAACTATGTAGCTTCATAATTGTTACTTTGGTAGATGGGTTGCCTGAATTATAAGTTCACTAATTGTCTAAGGGGAAAAAATTATTGGATGCATTTAGTGGTGGCATTACAACACATTCTTGCATCAATAAACAGATAGATGAATGCATTAGTATGGAAACACTTACCTATTTTTATTCACCATTTTATTGTTATTAATCATTGAAAAAAAAGAAATCAATGTAAATCACTCACCTCTACAAAAAATATGTTGGCCTCTTTAAACAGATAACAGAAGGTCATAAGAAAATACTGTCCAAAGGTCAGGTACAAGTTTGTCCTTCTGGATTTTAATATTTAGATTTGATAAGAAGTTCTTTGGTTTAGAGCTAAAGGCCATATCTGAAGTCTGAACGTTCTGAAGCACTTGTTCTGCAGAGGAGCTAAAATGTTCTAAATACATTATACGCACAGTTGGTGGATAATCCTCATTGTTAATTTGTTATCTTTCATCTTAACTATAAATAACTGTAGGCTGATGCTGCAAAGCCCTAGATTCATCAGCATACAATATGTTTGCTCAAACGTTAAGATCCAACGCTTTTAAAACAGATGCAATCTATGTTACAGGAATGTAGCATGAGAACTGATTTCCTGGGAATAGATAGATGCCAAACCATGAATTGCCCTGGGCGCACTTGATTTGCAAAACGCAATGGCCTGTCCTCAACATTGCTCAGGAAAAAACGCAGAAATGTTTTTTGGGAAAATTAAAGTCGTTTCAGTCCAAACATTCCATATAAACTAATGACATCGCACTCACTGCTGTTCCCAATGGGACTTGATATTGTGGTTTGCTTATTGATATGGTACCAGAGATTAACAACATATCATTAACTTCCTGAGGTCTATTCAGAGCATTAAATTGCACATTCCTGCACCATCACGCGGGTTAAATTATTATATTAATCCACAGATAAACAAATAATATACTTATGCTTTACATGCTATTATATGTTACAAAAGAATCAGTGCTATTTCTCTCTCTCTCTCAAGCGTGCCACTGAAGCAGCGTGGTTTGAAACCGCTCACTCATACAACAACCACAAACGAGTAGGAAGCAGCGGTAAAAATGCGTGTCTAATAGATAAATGAAGATGGATAGACCTATTTAAAACAGACTCCAACACTTTTATGCTCACCTGTCCCTTTGTATAATCTACGTCTCTAGAGATCCGTTTGAGATACAGGTGTTTTTCTATCTGCATGTTATGCACACATTCATACGCACTGTTTATAAATATATTGTTTAAGTATTGTGTATTGTAGCCTAGAAGATAAATAATAACTTTGTAAGTTCCCTCTATCAAGATTAAATCTGTTCAGAGCATTTTTGCAATTTTAAACTGTCCATATTTGATCCAAGTGTGGACTTGTAAGTGTGCTAAACTGCATGTAGTTATAAATAAAATCAACATTATAGATATAAAAGTTATAGATATAAAAGGACCATGGTGTAGTTTCACATATGGTACTAGGGTATGTAATGCACTATTCTTTCTGCATTGAAACAGTTATAAAAAAATAAAAACAAAACAAAGAAATAAAAACAAAAAATAACTTCATTGGGTCGGCTACAGTAGCTCCCCCTAATATTCATATAACCCCTACACGAGTGTGGAATGAATTTCATAGCGCACCATTCAAATGTTTAGGGTCACTTCATTCTTTATTTATATTTTACACGTTATAAAATACTACAAGACTCATTTACTATTTGCTGCCTTTTATCCATCATTAGTTCCAAGTTATCCCGAAAAAATATTTAAAATACGTTTTTGTTTTGCAATGAAAGAAATATATCTTGGCATAATTGGATTTTAAATGGAAGTCAGCGTGAAAGGTTATGAGCTGTTACACGGAAACACTCTTTTCAAATCAAGAGACAGCTCATTACTATTTCTTCTTTAATAGTGAATTAATTTACAAGTGTTGTGATAGCTAGTGTGTAATAATGCGGTGTATGTAAAGATCTAGTGCTGCCAACATCATCTTTTCCGCTGCCAAAAAAAGGCAAGGTAGACAGTAAGTATCCTGATGATGCTGATGACATCACAGCGTTCCTCTTAGATAAACATCAGAGTGCTCATTCAAAGCAGTTTGGCCCACTTTATGTGGGTATTTTTATCACGCCGACATCGTCTGTAATATATTTTTCATGAATAAAAACATGGACTTCAAAATTGCGCAGAAAGCTAAAGGGACCCTGTAGTGGGATTCAGAGGTTCCCGCAGAACCTTGCTCAGGTCTGCAGGAATGAGAGCTATGTCAACCCACCGGAGGAAAACATTTCCAATTAGCCGTGTGTCAGGTGCATCACACTTCCTGCTTTCAGGAGTGCCCTAGGGCTGTGTTTACCCCTGCAAAGCTCCCTGGGAAATGCGATCTGTTTTGAAAGTGCCGGTGTGTTTAGCTCTTACCTCAGCGTAACATGCGGCTGTGGCTTGATTGAGCAACTTGGCGTCTCCAGATGTGGCCAATAATGAGAAGAGATTAAACGACGAGCGGTAATGCTAGCCAATCATTAATCTGGATGAGATTTAGAGGCGGGAGAGCAAGTGCCAGCGGCTCACTTAAGAAGCAGGACAGATTTGTTGCTGGCAACCTTACTAATGCCACTGTTTTTTCTTACGCACTCTCTCTCTCTTTTTCTCTCGCTCTCACACACTCCTCTGGCTATTTGTTGTACATTTCCTCTCGGTCTCTCTCTCTTTTTCTGTTGCCAGCATTTCACTGTTGAAATGTAACTCTGAGGAACAGAAGGCCTGGGAAGAAACACAGACAGAGAAACAAAGAGACAAGAAAAAAGCAGAGATTGTGGTGTTAAAGAAAGCAGGAAATCCTGTCAGATTCATACACTGGTATCTTATGAATCATGTTATAAGAAAGTGTTTACGGGCCGCTCTGACAGTAAGATGCATCATAGGCTCTTACACAGAGGTCATCCTCCTCTGGGAAATGATCCACGATCATTGATAATGCGATGTGTCGACGAACCACAGATGAACTGGTAAATCTGTTTATGCCTTCATTGCTCCTGCGGCATGCCATTCGGCTGCGATGACTATGATTAGTGAAGCTATCATTAGAAAAGGGATCTACTTGAGTGTTTGCTGAAATGCTCGAAAACAATCATCTTATTTGTTGCTGTCTTTGTTTCAATAATGCAACACTTTTCATCAATTTAACAAGCTTTTTACATGCTGCAAAGTTTACTTCCTTTTTAGCATAACTTTCTCTTTGTATGTTTAGAAAGAAGTATACAGCAGAGGTTGTGCCCTCTTCTCTTAATGCAAACCAAACCTTCTGTTTCTCACCAATTATCTCCCAATTATCCACATAATGTTGAAGCAGAGTATTTAGTAGACTATTCCTCTCTTACAATCTGTGTTCCTACAGAATTGAACAGCATTGGATTTGATTACCTGGTTGTGAAGCTGAAATGAGATTTTACCTACGATGAAGTACTAGAACAAATATTTTTTAATCGTGGTAACGATTATGATCATTATTATTAATATGTGATCCATTAATCTTAAATTACAAAAGATTGGAAAACACGTTTATAAAACTTGTATTTGGGTAGTTGACAAAAAAATCCTGTCCTATGGTGTGACATAGCAACATTTAAGTAACTCTTAATATTGCATTGTTATTTATTATTAATATTAATATTAATCATAGAAAATAGCATAAGATAGATTTATCTTCGTTGTTAGTTTTTTTCTTCATTTTTGCAGTCAAACCATAGGACACATGTGCATATTGATCTGTTACTACATTACACATTTATTTACATGTATTCATTTAGCTTTTATCCGAAGCGACTTGCAAACGAGAGAACATTAGCATTTTGTCATTGAGCCACCAATAACATTATTAAACCTATATTTTAGTGTGGTTGTTTAATTTTACGAATGCCTTTTATGTTGCAATTAATTTTATTAGTGCTAATTTTAATTTATATTGACAGTTTTATAATATCAAGTAAATGACTTGCTCATCTGCTACACAATGTAATTGAAGTTATCTTAATTAAATCTCAGTAATGAGCAAAAATATGTAATTAGTCAGCATATCGTGTACTTGATGCAGATACCATTACTTCACTAATTGACACACAGAAAATATTTGAATACTGTATGATATACAGTCTATGAAAACCCAGTTTTTGTTACTGATTTCTAAACAAAATCATCCTACGTAATGTAAAGAACATTCTGTGAAAATATAACCTTGATATCTTAAAAAAATTGAAATCATCTTGAAACTTATTGGTGAAATCGAACTTAGATGCTTGTTATCAGCTTTCCTGTAGCTCAGTGGTAAAAGCATTGAGTTAACAACGTACGGTCGTGGGTTTGATCCCAGGGGATTGCACATACTTAGAAACAAATGAATAGGATATTGCAATGTAAGTCGCTTTGGATAAAAGCGTCTGCCAAATGCATAAATGTAAATGTTATCTCATATTTACATGTTGACATGGTTTTCACAGACTGACATGGTTTTCACAGACTGGGTCACACACAGTATTTTTACATGAAAGTTAGAAGTTGCAATAAAGTGCTGCAGAACATGATTTCGATTAAATTGTCAAAGAGTTTCACCCTTTGCTCGGTGTACATCCTGGCTTCCAGAGGAACTCGGAATTGCCAGGCGGCATCTGATCGTTTTTAAAGATTGTGTCTATGTGTCATTCTGATAATATCAGCTTCACTCAATTTTTAAGTGATTGCGTCAGGCACTTTCAATCTATCCAAACCTAAATCAATGAAACTTTCCAGCAAAGACCAAGGACACAATGGAATAACTGCCAACCTTGAGCCTCCGTGAACCCAGCATCTTCGACGCTGCCTTTGTATTGTCAATATTTGTACATGTGTATATATTTCTTGTCCGTTTGTTTACGCTGACACCAGAGCTAACGGAAGTTCCCATAGCTGGGAAATGCTTTTATATGTGTCATGGCCTATGTAAACCCAACCTTCCATGAGTCTGCAAAGCAAGCTCCTTCTCACATCTATTAATGCATTTAGCTCCAGCGTATAGTCTGTCAGTCAAATTAAACCGTTCTCTCTCTTACCACACCCTGATGATATACAGCTCTTCTAACGTCGCCTCCAACCATATAACCCCATCACCACATAATCCCTCCCAGACGCAACCAATCAATTGAAACATTAACATTCCATCAACAGATCCAACCAGCTGCTCCAGCAGCATTTTACCAACATTCCTCAAGTCGACAACAGTCCCGACCGGCTGCTTCCCGAAACATTCAGACAATTCGGCTAGTCATCAACGGCAAATTAAACCCATCTAGAAATCCTCACTTCAGTTTCCACTTATCTCCAAGCAGTAACCAGTCACATTTCCCAAGTTTCCCATGATGTAATTGGACAGCGGAGCACTTATGAAGCTGTGCGTGTTTGATTAAACTGTCTGTGAGAGGGGTGAGGAGAGATCAGGCTGGACCAGCGAGTCTGTTGAACAGCAGCTAACGGCCAGAGAGGTCCACCAATGTGAGCATTTTTTCTAATCATGAATCCTGTTAACCTTTAGCCCCGTTGGATCCATTCTTCAAGCTCACTTCAGTTCCAGAGTTCTTCAGATCCAATTATCTAACATGCAGAGTTCCTTCAAGTGTTTCCGAGGAGTTGCGTGTGTGCATGTGGGTAAAAGAAAGACAAGATGTCTGCGTGTCAGTCTATAGGTTGAAAGTGTAGTGTTGGTGAGAATGAGCCGTGTGTGTGTATACGTACGTGTGTTGCAGCAGCGCTCCTCAGATGTTCACACGCAGCGTGCTTGTGATGAAAGCAGCACATTGTGGAGTCACCCATCAGTTTGGCCGGGGATGAAAGACCTGTGTTGTTTTATTCAGCTATTTCGCTCTGAAAGCTTTGCTGTGTGGCCTGTTTCAGCTGCTATGTGGCTCGTGGTTTTATTCACCAGATTTGTTAGCGATGAGATGTGCGCTGTATTGTTTTATTCAACACAAAGCATCCTTATGACAGCAAGCGCCACGTTGAATGGCTTGTTTGTGCCTTACGATAAAATCTTGCGTTTGGAGTGTGATACGGACTTGAAATAACACAAGTATGGACCTGTCAAAGAACCAGCATGTGCATGTGTGTGTGTGTGTGTGTGTGTGTGTGTGTGCCTGATTCAGCAGCTTCTCTGTGGGCTGAGACAAAAGAAGTAATAAGCGTTTCTAATCTGAGGAGTGAATGAAAGCTGCACAAAGAGGGACAAAGAAACATAGAATAAACAGGCCAAGGGAAAGCGAGGGAGAAAGAGAGAGAGAGGAAATAAAGCAGGCAGAGGTAGCAGTGAATGAAGGATGAAGCAATAGGTGGCAACAGGATACACAGGAGCCATCGGAAAAGAAGGGGACACTTGAATTTTAAGTCAGCTTAATGCAGATAGCTAAAAGATTCTTTGCTCAACAGCATAAAATATCATTATAACATATCATCTACATAATATCAATGTATATATATATTATCAATCAATTGTATACAGTATTAAATCAATTGTGAATACATATGCATTATGTGTTTTATTAAGCACATAATGCTATTTATTCTATATTGCAAATTATATGTAATATTTTAATTAAATGTTGTATTTTTTTTAAGAATGAATGGAATATTATTAGCATGATTAATTTGCACTGCATTGATTAGTCTAATTATCAACAACATCAACAGCGTAGTACATCTGAATCAGGGGAACTAATACTCTGTATACTCAAACCTGACCTCACAGTAAAACCTGACTATTTTAATCATGCTATATTTTTTATATACTTATGTATGAATTCGTATAATGTGAATTATATGAAAACCAACCTGATCTCACAGGAAGTTGGAACTATTTTACGAGTTGTCTTATGCGTATAAATTTGTACATTATGAATCGTCCAAAAACGTATCATTACTTGAAAAAAGCAATACCGAAGCCCCCTTAGCCACGCCCCTTAACCTAATGTCAGTGGTGCGAAAGCAAATCGGAGTATAATGTGCATATGAGTGTACAATTCAAAGGAATAAGCCAAAATTAGCCACATCGTAGAAAAGTTACTGTTTGTTTTTGTCGTTAGATTGTGTCAAAAATAACGTGATTATTAAAAAAACAAGAATGAAACCTATCATCGTGGGGTGAAGGGAGATTGCACAAAAATGCCTAGGATGAAATCGTACGAATGCATATGAAATAACCACACCACAAAATATTTATGAATTGCCATGGGATTGTGTTGGTCTTCTGTGTTGTGTCGGTTAGCTTGCCTCTTCTGGTCAGACAGCCTATCGTTGCCCACCGAAAAAGCTCATTGTCTTGACGAGACCCAGTGATTTTCTGTCATTCACACCCATTAACAGAGTCCGAAATTACCTGTCATTCTCAGTCCAAATGCCACTAATTTTAATCATATTTCTTGAACAAGTGGTTTATGTTTATTCATTATAATGGTATTTTTTCCACTGTAGTGTACCTATACTGTTAACGATAAAATACAGGACAGGTCCTGTATTGATTTAGTAAGCACTTCATCTTCTAATGCTGGGTGATCCCATTATTATACATTATTATTATATTATTATACCCTCTCCGGCTATGCTTTTTCCACATAGAAAAAAAGGTAAAACACATACTGAAAAATAGGAAAAGATGCTAATTGATGGAGTGAAAAGACGTGGGCTTGAAGGGTTTTTTACGCTATGTCATATCACATCAAATTGCATAATAACACAAATACTCAGACATTTCCTGAACCACTTAAAACCAATCACATGACATAAGACTGGATGGTTCGTATTACCTTACTTTAATGTTCTGGCACCTCACCAACGATTACTGGAAATCTACACACACACACACAGTCTCTCTCGCTCTACCTCTCTCTTGCCTAAGCAGGTGAGAGATCTATTTTTACACCCGTTGGAATTAATTAGCTAGCGCTGAATGAAGTTCGCCTTGTCAGTAAGTTTCTTGTCACTTTATGAGAAGTTTCTGAACATGCACAGCGCAATTACACTCAATTCTGTTTCTTGACATAGAAATTATGTTTTTATTGTTTATTTTACAGTGGATCGGCTGAGGGCAAGAACAGTGTGATTTTAACACGTTAGAGTTCTTTCCTTACACGATACATCTCATCACACATTTATAATTTATAAACAAATTTGTCTCAAATACTCACAATGTTTGCTTGAGATTGACACATAGTTGCAAATATGGTTTATGAATGTGGCAGATTTGATTTGGCGATTCACGTTGTGTGAAAGAAATTGTTATTAGGTGATCAGTTGGAGGAGGGGCTAATTGTCTGTCAGGGGAGTGACAGGTCGATGAGGGTTGGATAATTATGTGTGAGAGGAGGGGCTTGTTCGTCATGGGGAGGGGTTAATGCTCAAATAACACGGCCAACTAAGTGCTTTACCGGGCTTTAAATTTAATCTCCTTCCAGGGATTAATTTCAAACTTCACCTTGAACGTTGCTAACAGTCGAGCAGCAGCATCATTTAACAGAAAGATGAGTTTACAAGGCATTTCAGACTGTTTCTTTACAATGGAAGAACGTTGGCCAACATAACCAGCTGTGTAACAGTTAAGAGAATATGTTGTTATTTCAAACACACATTGTACTTTTTTTCTTTCTCCTCTACTTTGTCCTTTATTTGTGCATTCTTTCACTGAAGGGAAGGATGTTTCACTGCCGTCTTCAATTCATTCTGCCTGTCTAGTCACTGGATTTGTAATTCTTCCGATTTTTCTTCCTTGGTCCCTGAACGTTTCCATTTCAATAACCATGACACACTCATTTTGTGTTCTGCTTTTCATTTTGCTCAGTCAAGTGTATCTCTCATTACCCTCAACCTGATCGGAGGATTAATTCATAATATTCTTCTTAACATCATGATGGGATTATTTTTATTATTATATTAAACCTGATCAGGGGATTAATTATAAAAATGACTCTAGACAGAATACACGGATTAATGTAAACCTAGTCCGGATTCCTGCGTTCATTTCTTTTGTTACTTCAGACCTAATAATAATATCATTTTTAGTGGTAATTCTTGAAGCAGAATAGCTCGATATGTCTGCTTTCCTGGTCAATGCGTAAATTGTATTAAAGTTTTAAGTTAAGTTGGAGTTAATTGTAATACTTTTGGATACTTCTTAGGATCTTTGAGGAAGATGTCATCCACCCACACTATGGTACCCGAGATATTTTAGCATCTGTTTGCTTGAGATTTATTTAACACCGGCAGTAAGATTACATCATATCCAAAACACGTGACACATGCACTCAGAATAGTGTATTCTGTAGTACACTACAGAAGAGAAGAAGAGTATTATGGACCAATGATTTTCAGAATTATGCCATTGACACTAAACCACTAAACTCTCTTTTATAATCTCAAACTGTCTAATATTCTTTAGCCCTAATTTGTGGTGCTTCGCTGTAGATTGGTGTGGCCTGACTCTGCAGTAAATTGTTCACTTTTTTCTCCAGCACTTTTCTCGGGTCTAATTTGTGGCGCTCCATAGTAAATTGTTCAGGTCGGTTTTTGTGGTATTCCACACTTGAGTGCTGTGCTGTGTTTTGGACGTTGAAAAGTGTCTTGCAGGTTTGCATGAATCGATTTCTTAAGCTTTTACTGTACTATTGGACAGACTAATTCTAAAAGGACGCTTTTGGCTTTTTATCTTGTTCTTAAAGTTGTGGTTTGTTTGGATAGTTTGTAAGCGCTTTAAGAGTTGTTTCTTTGTTCTCTTTATGTTGCATGTTTTTGCACATTGCTCTCGCATTGTGCCTAGATGTTGCTTTTTTCTGTAGTCTGTTGAAATTGTATTTTCTCTCTTTACGTTACGTTTGTTTGAGTCTTGTTCTTGTCTGATCTATTATGTTAAGGTTGGTAGTATATTGTCCCATTAGAAAGGAAATCCCCAAATGACATCTATAATATCTTAAAGAACTAGCTCACCAGCCTAGCAATTCAAACCGGTGCAACATTTTATCTTCTTTGAAGCACAAGTTTCAAAGAATGATGATGTTGATAAAATGAAAGTGAACAGAGACTGATATTGTCATTCACTCTGAAAAAAAGGTGCTTCACAATGCCACAGAAGAACCATTTTTAGCTGAATGTTTTTATAAATAACCTTTTTTATCTTTTCTGTTGCACTAAAGATTATTTGTTGTGAAAAAGGAAAGACATGGTTCTTAAAGGACTTTTGAGTAAATGTTTCTTCTAGGAACCAAAATTCCATCTATAGCATTGCTATAAAGGTTCTTTTGTAGCACCCTTTACTTTGAGTGTTCTTTAACATTGTACCAACCATAATACATTATTTTAATTGTTAGAGAAAAGAATGTCAGAAATTTTTGAATTAAAAAACAGACAAATTTTGAGGTGAATATTTTTTCCAGATATAAAAATGGAGTTTGTATCTCAAATATTTGTCCTAGAAAGACATGACAAAAGTCAATAGAAATACAATAAATGTGTGTGTTTTCCCAAGAAATCTAAATAATGTTTAATTTCAAAGGTCCAAAGTCAAGAGATCTTGATTTAAATTAAATAAAACATTTCTCATCATTTTTAGGATTAACATAAGTGATAAGGTTGATGCTTAAATGAAACACAAACATAAACTCAATTAAGTCTCTGCAAAACCTCAGAGCAAAAGATTTTTGTTTACTCTGGTGTTTGTCAGCTCTGTCTGTAGTGTTGTGTTTGTTTGCTCCGATGTGTTGTGTTTGTTTGATGTATTGTTTTGCGCTTGTTTGCTGTTTGTGTTATGTTGTTGATCGCTCTGATCTGTTGAGTTGGTCCTGATTGCTCTGGTGTAGTGTGCTGTGTTTGCTCTGGTGAATTGTGCTGTCTGTTTTTCATTCTGCAGTGTATGTCAGCTATCTCTCTCTCTTTCTGTCTCTCTCTCTCTCTCTCTCTCTCTCTCCCTCTCTCTAATACTCAGGGAGTGTCCTATAGATACCAATTACATCCACTCAGGACAAGACAGTGAGAAAGAGAAAAAGGGATGGAGCGAAACGAGTGGGAGGGTATAGGAGAGTGAGTTCACAGAAAAGAGAGAGAGATGACGAGACGGACAGAGAGAAATTGGAGGAGAGAGATTCCGTCTGTGAGTGTAATAGTCTCCTGCTGTCAGGCACTAGGGAACGGGAGAGAGAAACAGAATGAAGGAGAGAAATGGGAGGGAGATTGTGGAGAAGAAAGAATACAGTGACAGAGCTTAGGAAAAGAGCGAGCGATACTGAGAGAAAGAGAGGGAGAGAGTCGCTTGCACTTAAGACAAAAGTGAAGAAGAGAGCTGTGTAAAGCTGAAGGAATGGAGAAAGTGAGAGAGTTGATGTGGAGAGCATCATATCTCTACATTTAAAGGTTGAACTTAGTCAAGTGTGTTCGTCACAATGCAGTTTGTACTCAGTGTGACTGTGTGTGTGTTTCCATGACAAAAGGATACAGAGATGGCTATCTGAATATTTCATACCTCCTTGAGTGTTGGTTTATGTTCTGCACGTGTGTGTGTGTGTGCGTATTCTATTATTTATGAATTGAGAATCCTATGGTGCAACCCTACTGTACAGTCCAATAATGTGTCTCTGCACTTGTCCTTTCAAATATTTAATTTGATTTGTCTATACCTCTGATCTATCAAACACAGTAAAACAGTTTTAAAAATGTGCTGCTTTCAAAGTTTGCATCAATATTTGTTTTAGGAAAGAATGATATCATAATCTTCATTAAGTCATCTTACTGTATCTTTCCTCATTGTGTGAGTTTGTGCATGTTCACAAACCAAACATAGAGTATGTGCCTTTGTCCATTTTGACATGTATAGATAAGATAATCGTTTGTGAAGTGTGTTAATTATGAGAGGATGGCTGCTTACAGTTAGGGGCTTTGTTGTATCTGCGGTTCTGTTCGGTGGGATACAGATGGAGTCTCTGTGCTGTCGTCTAAAATAATTATCATCATACGTTTCTTCAGTTCTCTGAAAACAAAATAGCTCTGATTCTGTCTGACGTTGGTTGAAAAAGAGAGGTGTATATGTACTGAGTCAATTATAAACCTATTTGGATGACGTAAAGCACACTGGTTCAACGTCGGTCTAGATTCTACAACTTTACAACTGCACAAACTTTAAAACAAGATACCACCACCAGAATATTTATAACTGTTTTAAAATATGAAACAAATATCTACGATTAAAGTATACAACCGTGGGAAAAAATGAAGAATTCCATATTTGTATGCGTTGTGGCCGTTCTAGAGAAGTGTCTGTTGAATTTCAACAGAATCAAACCTCAGGAGTGACATAAAGTCATCCAACAGTGATGTGAAAGACTGTACGGCATGACAAGACAAATGAAAACTGTGATAAAAATACAGGTTATCATGTAAAAAAAAATTTTTTTTTTACTTTTCAGAAATACGTATTCAAATATTACTGTTGTATTGCTTAAATGTGAACATGAACTTGTTTTCTTTGTAGTATTATAGGTCTTAAAAATTACAGAGCATTTTTTTACCTGTTTGTCCTGTCTTTATTTTCTGCAAATAAATGCAAAAAGAAAAAGTATATATTTTAAATTTGAGAGAAATATTGTTGGAAGTTCACAAAATGAAACAAAAATGATAACTTTACCTAAATACATATCTATAAATAATAGTAAATAAGTGGTCTCTTAATTTTGTACGTGGTTGTATATGTAAGATTAAAAAACTACTGCTAATAAATAAAAAAAAACCTGAAACCAGAGGTGCCTATCCTTCTGAATAAGGACATACCAACTTTGGTCTCTGTCTTACTGTGAAACTGCATCTGTCACAAAAACATCCATATACTTTCGTTAAAAATCATGATAAATAGATGACCTTCATCACGTCAGTAAGGGGTAGACTTTATTTTTACAATTGGATTTAAATCATGAAATGTGGCAGTTTCTAACAAAGTTACTGGCCATCTGTACTGGCAAGTTTTTGCTTGCATTTGGCAGGTGTTAATTTTGGATTGGCAGCCTAAAAAGAACCTTTTGCATTTAAAGAGAAAAACATTATTTATGAATCGCTTTTTGAGGACATTTTGTAAAGGTTTATCTGATTTAAGCCCATTAAACATATAACGATGGACTCTACAAATACCTTCTGTCTTGTCTTTCTTTTTCCCTAAGCAAAGAACAGGTTGCTCTTTGAATGTGTGGGTGATGGGGTCACTTTGTCTTGAGGGTCAGGCTTCAGGTCACGCCAGTTGCTCCTGGTAACCTCCCCCTGCCTGGTTGCATAGCAACCTTCCTCCTTTGTTTCAAAATGATTTAATTTATGGTTTATCTCCGTCTTCTTTCACCTCTCTCGGTCAGTCCCTCTATCTGTCTCTATATCTCTCTTCCTCCCTCGGGACCCTGTTTTCTCCTCTCTGTGCTTCTATCCATCACAAGGCTCTCTGAGGCTCCTGGTGCCTGTCAGTGCGAGGGAGAGAAAGACAGATAGTCTAAGAGAGGGAGAAAGAGTGCTTGAAGGTATAGTTTATACTGCTTGTGTTTGTTAGTTGCATGAGTATGTTTATAGTGACGTTGCGGTGGCTGAGGTCAGTGTGCGTCTGTTTGCTTGATAAAGAGATCTCATATCTCCTCCTCTTTGTAATTGACCTCTTATTTCTTAAAGTGCCTTACTGGCTGCCATTCACTCAATACCTGCCAAAGCTTTAAGTGCTTCTTCTCTCTGGCGTTGTCTCAAAAGCAAGTGGGCTTCCTGATTAAACTGCATTTTTTGGGCATCATAGGTGCATTTAAAGATTTGAATTGAACCTAGTGAGCTACCTGTGTAGATAGCATTTTGGGGCATTGTTGGCATATGGGTAGTTGACAGACTAACAAGCAAATTTAACCTATAGTGTGACAGCAAAAATTTGGAAAAAAAACCTAACAATAAAGATAAACCTCTCTTATTCCATGTTATACAATAAATATCAATAATATAAAACAATGTAATATTAACAGTTTGTTTTCTAAATTTTGCTATGTCACACCATAGGACGCCATTTATTCGTCATATACCCATATGCAAATTTTCAGAATGAACTGAGTGATCTGCTATATGGACACAAACAAACATACATGTTCCAAAAAACATAGGGAGGTTTTCTATCTAGACAGCATTTTTAAGCAACTTGGAGATAGTTAACCCCAAAATTCTGTCATTTATTTACTCTTGTTTCATTCATTTCTTTAGTAGAACACAAAATAAGTTATTTTGAGAAATGTTTAAGTGGTTTTGTGTCTTTATGATGTTTTGTTACCAACATCATCAAAACATCTGTAATCTACAGAATCAGTCATACAGATTTGGAATGACAAGGGTGAAAAAAATGGTAAAATAATTTTGATAAACCGTTCCTTTAAGAATAAATTTGAATAAAACCTACAGCACTTTGTGCACCCTAATACATATATTCAAACCTAGTAGGATGCCAACATACTGTAGCATTTTTGGGCATCGTGACTTTATCAAATGTACCCGAGCTGCCTACATAGACAGCATTTTCTGTAATCATTTTTAGGCAGTTTTACAAATGCAACATTCCAATAATATCCAGAAATACTCTGTCTCTTTTTGTCTCTCTGGGTCAGTCTGTCCTTTCAAGCTCCCCTGCCCTGTCTTTCTCTCTGGGGGGCGATGCAGTGAACTAATGATGTTTGACAAGCAGACAGAGAGAGAGACGCATGACCAACAACAACTGTGAAAAAGAGCGGGAAGGAGGAAAATGCATTATAAATATGGAGTGCTGTCCTGTAATGATGGACTTTTAGAAGGTCGCTCTGGCTCATGATAGACAATTTGTCCTCTGGCATTTAATGTCTTACGTAAAGTGTTCGAATAAACATTCAGATTTGGAGTGTATTGTTACAGTGATAGTCTCTGATAGACATACACAGCAAACAGAATGTACAGTGGATTGCTTGTATCATGTTTTCTAGGATAAAGTATCTTAGAGAAGAACGTCAATGTCAACATGACCCTTCAGACTCAAGGCAAGCAAATACTATGTATGCTCAACCGAACCTTGATAATAATGATTCTATTGTTTATTCTTAATATTAAATCTGGAAGATTTTGAAAATTAAATCTAATAAATCTAATGTAATATAAAATCTGAATAAATACTTAATCATAACGATCTACAAACACTGACATCTATATTGTCTAATGCATCAGACACGTTTCAAAGTGAAATATGTGAAATGGCAATAAAATGAAGATGGGGATGATGTAAGGGCGGAGACACCCCGGGGGCAGTTATGGGTCAGTAAAGCATGTGTGTGAGTGTGTTGGGTGTGGCAGTAATTGGGCAACAGCTGGCATTGAGTG
The DNA here is from genome assembly GCF_015846415.1 of Triplophysa dalaica. Taxonomy (NCBI): domain Eukaryota; kingdom Metazoa; phylum Chordata; class Actinopteri; order Cypriniformes; family Nemacheilidae; genus Triplophysa; species Triplophysa dalaica. The sequence continues at coordinate 19,604,839 of NC_079544.1, read as the reverse complement.
GGGGGATGGAAAGGGTCATGTTGACAAAACGCTCGGATGACCTACTAATGTACCGTATGCAGTATAACACACGAGCGTGTACTTGAGCGTGTGGGTAGTTGACATGACATTTGAAGCAGGGACAGAAGCGTTTAGCATTTTGACAGGTTATACTTCATCTAAAACTTTCAAATCACATGTTCTGTCTAGTTATACATGCATTTGTTGTACTATGAATAATTTATCTGTAACACCACAGGATGATACAAATATACTGGAAAAGGTAAAACATGTTGAATTTAGAAAAGATAGCACTTTAAAACAGAGTATTTAAGATATAGGGTTTCTATTGAGATGTTGAGTGACTGAAGACAAAGTTATACTAATTATACGTTATAATATTAAAGTTTTCTATTCCATTCTATTATGGTTTTCTCTATTATTGTAGTTTTGTTTATATTTGAATTGGGTTTTAATGTTATATTTTTAAGTAATTAAGTTACTATTTTTAGTTATTTTGTAATGTTGTTTTGTCGTTTTATCATTGTTTTATATTTGCTCTGTAAGTTCAAATTTGTTTAAAACATTTATTTTCAGTTAATAAATTTAGTACATTTAGTCAACATTTTTATTTATGGTTTCTTCAAAATGATATTTAAGGCATATACTTAATTTGATTTCAAATAACAGAAATATTTTTCTAGTTCTAGTAATAGTTTTAGTTTTAATAAACTATAATGACCTTGGATGACTTATCCATCTTATTCCATGGCTACATACAAAATTCATAAGAAACGAATATTGATTGAAGTTGAAATTACTGTATTATGTGCAAAGAAAGAGGTCTTTGGGTCTTTGAGAGACATGATTAACACATTGTAAGAGATTGGTTGCCAGTAACAACATTCAAATATAAAGTTAAGCAGTCATTTTAAAAAAATACTTGACCTCAGAATACAGTGATTGACCAATTCAAATCTAGTATTCTAGGGAATTTGAACTCCATAAATTAATGTTTTATCCCACACACGCACTGACACGCCGCGTTTAAGAATCACAGTCGAGTAAATGTTTACCATTTAGAAGATCAAACCAAAATCTTGATCAAATCTTAGACATTTACACAGTCAGAACGATCAATAAGTCAACAAGGACTTCATCTGCTCCAGCTGCTGCACACACATACACACACACACATACACACAGCTGGACACAACAAAAAACCAATAGGACCTTTAATGCCAATCAAACGGTAATCGGGCTGAAAAACAGACATCTACATATGGTGGAAGAAGCCGAGAGCCTCACAGAGGCAGAGAGATAGAGGAGAGGGTGTAGAGGTGAGAGATTACTGGAGGGAAAATATGGAGAGACATAGAGACAGATGGAAGGAGCAGGACGAGCAAAAGAGAAGCGAATCACATATGGAGAGAGATGAGAAAAGAGGGAGATGGAGAGATGGAGGGGTTATTTTTCACTGACTGTTTTTGGACCGTATTTATTACACTTCAACCTGCGTTATCGCCGGCATGCAAACACTCCTCATCTCTCACTCTCCTTTTCTCTCTCTGTCATTCTTTCCCTATATTCATCTGTTTATCTGTAATCTTCAGTTTTTGTCTCTTTCAGCAGCCTCTCTCACTGGCTTTTTTTCCATCCATTTCTCTCTCGAGCGTGTGTGTGTGAGGAGGGTGTAAACTATGTTGCTTTAAATATAGGCTGGGTGCTTTCTACACCATCACACATTTCTGCGCGTGTATGTGAGTGTTTGAGAGAGAGACACCTACAGAAAGAGAGAGAGAGATGAAGAATGACGCTGTCTGGGTGTGTTTAAATCAACGGTGTGTGTTTGGTCCAAGGCAGTGGTTCTTACCTAATGGGTCATGCCCCAAAAAGGGGTCACAGGTCTGTTCTGATCAAGGTTTGGCCGGTTTGCATGGCTTGTTAACCCCTGCTGTTAGCTTTAGCTACACCATCTGGACCCAACAGCATCGTTCTCTGATGACAGCCATTCAACATTAATATGTGTAAATATGTGCACAAAATATATGGCCAACATTTTTGTTTTATATGCCTAATTATTTTACTTTTTTAGAGGGGACGTACAGTTCAAACATTTTTATAAATGTTTGCTCCGCTCATGCTAGTTGCTTAGGAATGGCTGTGCACATTTTCGTGGTTGCATCAGTCATTTAGCTCATCGTTATTTTCTCAGGGTTACGACTAAATGTATAATAGTGATTTTTATGATAGCCAATAAATTGCCTTTTGTTTTTAAAAGGAAGTAAAAGGCTTCTGTTGTTGACGTCAAAGTGCATCCTGTCACACCTTTTGCTCTGTTAGGGTGCAACATTTGCTGCTGACTGGCAGCATTTACAACAATGTCTTTTGTGTGGTTTATTATTAGCTTCCTCGAGCATGACACAAAAAAATAACATTTGTTTGCTTTTATAAGTTATTTTTGCAGTGGCACTGCTATGTGTTGGGTCACCCAATATATTTTGACCTAGGAGTATGGTTTATGTGGTATTGTGGAGGTCCCTTACGCAAATAATATTTACCTATATATTTTGACTGTCAGCATATAAAATAATCAAATACATATTTGAAAGAATATTGAATTGTTGATATACTACAATATTTAAATATATTGATTGGCTCTCCTGTTTTTGCCAAGTGGTTGATATCCTTAGGACAACATCATGTTGACCCTTGGACAACATTTACATCAACCAATCAGATTTCAGAAATTTACAGTTTCTTTTTAATTTAATCTTCCATCCAGGATTAGGTGCTAATCTAGACCATTGTTTTTCATTTATCATTTCCCTCTGATTTTAGGGGTAAGTTATGGTTAGGGTAGGGGTTTGTTGTTGGTTTAGGTTTTATTTATAAAAATGTTGTCCTTAAGTCATCAAAATAGGTTGTCCTGAAGACATCAACCACTTGGCAAAATCAGGTCGAGGAACTGCTGCTTTTCATACAGCCGTGGAAAAAATTAAGAGAATATTTTAAAATATTTTCAGTTTTGCTGAATTTACTATTTGTAGTTTTATGTGAATATGGGTTTAGGTAAAATTTTTATTTTTGTTTCATTCTGTGAACAACTTAAAATGTGTCTTCCAAATTTTGCATACATTAATTTGCAGAAAATGAAAACTGGAGAAACAGGTCAAAATAACCATAAATACTCCAAAGAAAATAAGTAATACAACAGTATTATTTAAATGTGTATTTAAGTAAAGATTTTTTTATGTTAACCTTGATTTTGGTCTAGTCATGCTGTGAGTCTTTCACATTATTGTTTATTGATTTTGTCAGTCCTGAGGTTTGATTTTGTTGAAATTTAGCAGACACTGGATTGAAATGCTCCAAATCATCTAGAAATGCTGATTAAATGATAACGTAAAATCTCTTAGTTTTATCCACAGCTTTGAACGATCTAAGCACTTGCTTACAATATATGGGAATGTATTATTTACTATATTGTATTTTGTTTTCTAGTATATTCTCTTATATTTTTGTTATTTTGAGATCTACACCAAAGACCAGTTTACTCACAAATGACAATTCTGTCAACATCATGTCCTTCCAAACCTGTATGACTTGAGACATCTCTCAACACACAGTATCCTTTGTGTTATATAGAAGAAAGATTTGTATACAGGTGTGGAAGAATACAGTGATGACAGAATTCTTATTTTTGAAAGAACTATCCCTTTAAGAATAAACTTTCATTTCTGAGCACTTTAACAGCATCAATGAGTCATTTTAAACATTACATGAGGATCACACATATTTAGCAAATGTTCAGCAGACGTTAAAAACATTCATGACCAATCTATCTGTCGATGATCTCACACCTGCAAAGCAAGGGCTAGCGTCGCACACATCATTTTCCTCCGCATTCTGGTTGCTAGGTGACATCTTTGTTAACTATCAAAAAATTGTGACGCGGACAGTGTTGCTGCCATTTTGTTTCCCCATGCGTCACTGTTCAAAATCCTGTTCATTATCCACATTATATAAAATGGGTTGTACCGTAAAACACGTTTCATGTTGACTTGAACGAGTAAGATGAGATTGATTGAATACTATGTATGACTCTCTCACACACAAATATACATTCTGTCTCCACACAGTACTCCATTCACTCCAGCGATTAGAGCCGAGTGTCCTGACATACCCGCTTAAATGGATCAGATGCCATTTTGAGAGTCACTAAGTGCCCCCTGCAGCAGTTGTCCAGTGTACAGAGAATGCGCGTGTGACCCTCTAATCGCTTATTAACTGCTCACACGGCTCTAATTGGTTGCCAATAAGTAGTCAGAACTGTATGTGTTGAAGCTAAAGGCCAATTTTTGCGTATTATGCATTGACATATGTTTTTGTAACTCGGCTTTCTTGGTTTACAGTATGTGTGAGTTTTTACACACAAGCACAAACAGAGCCAGATGTTCTGTGATGGTGGTGCTGAGACGCAGTCTTTTCTTAGCCCTTATGCTCCTGCGCTATTTTTAAAAGCAGCTTCTTGTTAGGGCCTTTTGGGCTAATCGGGCTGGTTTCGGCCCGCCCGACACACCTGCATCTGGCCTACATAGCTGCCTGTGGAAAACCGCGTTTGGCCTGCAATCGAGCGGGTTAATCCCAGGAACTGCAAAGCATCAGGACCAAATTCAGCCGGTGTTTACCCTGAATGGGTTGGATCAACAAAAGAAAGCGTGTGTTACATCAGAGCATTGGCCCAGTATCAGCCCAGCAATCAGAAAAGTTGTCCCAGCATATTTCTGAATGTGCTGCCAATTGTTTCATTTCTTTGAGTACAGTGTCTGGCCCTGAATCAAAGATATATGTGTTCCATTATTCGTTAAACATTAGCTTTCCAACCGGCCACTCGCCCAGCATTCAGAGAGCGTAGCCCAGGGTTTATCCAGCTCTGGTCAGCATTGAAAAGGTCATCGATTAAACCCTAAGTGGTCATTATTGGTTAAAGTGGAGCACGGGCAGCTCCAGGCGAAATTATCACACCGCACGAGTCACGTCAACGTTACATCTGGCCTTTACTCGCACACAGACACGGCTCCGAAATAATGAGTTAACTTGTCATCTGTCAGATGCCTGAAGGCCTTTACACGTGTTTCTCTCAATGGTAAACCCCAAACCGCCTAAACAACAGAATTTTATCCCAATGAACATTAAGCAAACACAACATTTCATATTTTTTCCTTTTAAAGTTTCTCTGTGGTCACATGCCGCACGGAATGTTTTCTACTCTCGAGCCCAATTTACACCTGCTATTTATGTCTGCCGTTTTAAACCAGTGTCCCTGTGATCAGATCACTCAGAAAGGATGGTAATTCCAGGTGTAAATGAGGTATTGGATATGCGTCTGTCACGGGAGGGTTGTATTAATTGTCCTTCGTATTGGAAATCCCCCCTCTTTTTCACTTCATGTTCTTTAGTGCCCTTTGCTGATGACACAGAGTTTGCCGAGATTACTCTGCCATCTTCGTTTTTTCAATGCAAATTACACAGCAATACACTCAAAGATGATGATGATGGTGATGAGAGGGACAAGCTATCTAATTTACACCCGAGGCGCTTTCTCTCTCACTCGTATTTTCTACCTGATTCTAATGACATCTCATCCATCTTCTTCCTGTTGGCCAGATGATGACCCCTTTCAGCCGGTGACCCAAGATGAGACCGTGTCAGTGGGCGGGACCGTGACACTGACCTGCAGCGTGAAGGAAAACGATAACTCCTCCCTCCAGTGGTCAAACACGGCCCAGCAGACCCTGTACTTTGGAGAGAAGAGAGGTGAGTTTATGGACTTAAAGGAACAGTACACCCCGAAATCAAATTCTGTCATGCTTCAACCTAGCGAAGTCAGTTCGTATTAATATTTTATGACTCAAAAACAACCAGTTAATTAATGTAATAAGATGATAAAACATTTTTTGACAGTGCAGGGAATAAATTTTCATTCAACTGTTTCACAGAGGTTTCCACAGACCTCGCACTCCATCACTAAAAACAAAAAGCGACATCTGTGACACCCTTCTAAAACATTAATATCACCCTAAAAACAAACAGGTGGCTCTGAGATAGCGAGAAGCGCGACGGTGAGAGAACAGAGGAGTGACCTGATTATGGAGGAAAACAAACGAATGATATGAGGGCAGAAAGCAAAGGAGAGAGCTGAAAGAGATGAAAACAGTCTGAATGAGAAGCGTGAAAAGCACAGTCAGAGAGAGAAGAGAGAGGAGAGAGAGAGTAAAAGGAGAATAGGAGAGGAAAGATGCACATCTTTTATACAGAGATAACAAACAGATGAGTGTGGAGGAATGACGGATGGAGGGATGAGCGAAGAGAGAGATAAAAGGAGAAATGATAAAGGAGGAGAGTGCGCATGAAAGAGCAGGACGGAGGAGAGAGGAACAGGAGCTGATGAAGACAAATTAAGTGCCCTTCTTCTGCTGATAAACCATGAAGACAAAGCACACACATATACAGTACACACACACACACACACATTTACCAACTGTAAATCTGCATAAGAGACAAAATATTCTTCTTTTTAAGGATTTTCTTTACATTTTCATGTTGCATTTTTTGTTTTAAGATTTTCATTATGAAAGAGTTTGAGAGAGAATGGATACCGAGTTAAATCTTGTATAAAATTGAGTGTTATACATTTATATGTCTAGGCTATGAAATTTAGGTTGTGAATTGCAACCAACGGCTCACTCCACCCCTCCCTTTCGAAGCACTACGGTTGCTGACACAGGACTAAACGGCATTGCACATTGAGTCTGAAGTTGTGTTCTTCGCGTTAAAAAATAAATGCGACCTTGTGTTGTGTCAATCACACTGCTTCTGATATGTATGTAACCAAACAAAACTGGCCTCCATTGACTTCCATTGTTTGAACACAAAACCACTGAGACGTTTCTCATAATATATAACAAAGTTATACAGATTTAAATAACTTTAGTGGGAATAAGTGGCTGAGATTTTTTAATGAGATGGGTGAACTTTGCTTTGGCTGGCCATCACTAGCATGCATTTGTCACCATGTATATTGATGTATTTACATATTTATGATGCTCACAGTGCAAAGGCCTATTAAATGATTAAGTGTTGATTCACAGAGTCATATATGTTTGTATTCTACCTAAAGCATATTTTACCTTATACTTTAGAAAGCTCATGAAAAGGTTTTACTGCAAAACACTTGACATTATATTTGGACTACAAATTAGCAGTGGCCCCTATACATGTTTTTTCTTTGCATTTCTCTTATCTGCTGTTTCTCTTTCAGCACTGAGAGATAACCGTATCCAGTTGGTAAAGTCAACAGGGACAGAGCTGATAATCACCATCTCAGAAGTTCAGTTGTCAGATGATGGAGAGTACACCTGTTCAATCTTCACTAAGCCTGTGCGAACAGCACAGACCACCGTTACTGTACTCGGTACGTGTGTTAGTATCATTATTTATCAGAGTGGTAGGTACAAGTAGCGCTTGCTTTAATACTTCACAGGAAACTACTTATTTGACCTATCGACCTGCACTTATCTATATACAGTACATCATCTTTATCTGGACTTTAATGTCTCTTTGGAATTCTTCATTCTGATTGGTCAATCGCAGTATTTTGCCAGCAGTTCATTTATATTTGACTGTTGTCCCTGCTAAACAATTTCCTGCTCTGCTGTGCTGCTTTCATGTCTCTCGTATCACTCTGCAGTCTCTTTCTTCTCGAATATTAAAATGATTTCAACTACTTAAATCAATATTTCATGTCCGTTTATTTATTTATTTGGCAAGTCGCTGGGTAATAAGCAGGATAATCTGCTTCGCACCGGGGTCCTCATTACCCTGTCAGGTTTTATTTGCGGTAATGGCCGGTTTACTGTATACTGTCTTCTGTATGTTATCTATATCTCCTGTATTTCAATATTCTAGCAAATAAAAGTGTAATATGTTGCACAGGTCTCTTGAGCGGTTCATTCGGTTAATGTGATAATGTCCCTTTAAATTTAATGCAGAAAATGTTGCTTTTGCGTCTAACAACAGGGTTTTAGTATCATTTTGGGTTTGGCCGGGATGTTGTGCTTCTCCGAAAGTTTATGAGAGAAACTGTGCAACAAATGGGCTATTTTTGTATATGTCTACGGACACAAAATCTAGGCAGACCTACTAAATACTTGTTATAGATAGTAAACCCCTTCTTTACTTTTTTGGGACCTTACATTATTTTTGTTTCATTCTCTAATCTCTATCATCCTGCCCCATTCACTGTCTCAGGTGTCCCAGGTAAGCCAGTGATAACAGGCTTTGAGGATGCTGTTCACGAGGGCAGCAAAGTTAGTCTCACTTGCACAAGTTCGGGCAGCAAACCTCCTGCCAAACTCCACTGGTACAGAGATCAAGAAGAGCTACAAGGTAAATATACCGTTCACATTTAATACCAAACTATTAATGTTCAGTTTTCAAGAGTGTTTAATGTGTCCGTAGGACATCCTGATATGGTGGAGTCCAACCCTATGGAACCGACCTACACAGTGACTAGCAAACTCTCACTCACTGTCACCAGAGACGATAATGACGCCCTGATCGCCTGCGCCGTGGATCACCCGTCCATCGCCAACGGAGACAAAAAGACAGAGCAACCTCTCAGAGTCTTGTGTAAGACACGTGTGCGAAATGTGCCAGAACGCACGTACCTTATATCATCTGTTGCTTAGGGCTGGGCGGTGTGACCACCGTGAGATGGCTGTTTAGAGCTTTTTGTTTTATAGTCTGTTTTAAAAGGGCTATTAAATGTCAAGGAGCTGTTTTGTATTTTTGCCAGCTTTGCCATTCATTTGTTTTGAATAGCTTGAACTTTTAAATCAATGAAAGGAGTAAATGATGCCTTCAAAAAAACATGCATTGCCACTTGATTATGTGATATGAAACCTTTTCATGGAATATCCATTAAAAATAACTAGATTGTGATATATGCAATTAATAAGACATGAAAGGATTCATATCGTGTTATACGACTTCGGTCATACCACCCACCTCTGCCTTTGTGTATGTATCATGATACAGACAGAACATACCCAAAATAGAGAAAAACTTAATGTCTGTTTGTCTTGTGTGTGTTTCTCAGTTTCTCCAAGCGTGTGGATCCAAGCCGAGAATGACCTCCCTCGAGAAGGGGACAAGTTTTTCCTGCAGTGTGTTGGAAACGGAAATCCAGAGTAAGACACACACACATTTCCATTCTTGACGTTCATGTTTTATGTATGAAGCTATAAATGGTCAGCCTATTGATATCCGTTCTCTCTTTAACATACACGCACACACTTCTGTTTGATGGTATCACAGAGGTAGTTGTGTTACATGAGACACTGATAAGAGAGAAATCAGAGACGTCCTTAGATCAAATTGTTTTTAACACAGATCCTCTATAAAACAGTTCCAAAAAACACCTATGATGAAGCTAAAATGCATGATCGCAGATATATTATATATGTTTTTGGTTACTTATATTTGGTGTGATCTCATAAATATTTCCAAGGGGTGCTGAAAGTATAGGAAATGTAATTGAATATCGCCCTCTGCTGGTGCAGGATTGCATAACAGTTTATTATGGACCGACATCCATTAGTACCAAACAGAGAGCCATTCAACCTCATTTAGACATTGTAAAGGGCAGGAAGCTTGGATCGGCGGCGTGGGGACTCACGGCCCATCTTCTTTTTAGTCCACCCAACCGAACTCACCGTTATTAATATGATATTGATAAAAAGTGCCTTTTTACCCTGTACCAAAAAAGCGTAAAACCTTCCTGAACACACACATCTGTTTGCCACAGTTGGAAAAATGAAATGTTCGATTCACACTTGAAGTATATTTTTGCTCTTGGTGATATATGTTTTATCTCTAATGCTGATTCCATTTTATGAACCAGGACTTTACATGTTCTGTTTGCTTTACAGTATGACCTGCAGGTTAGGAGTGTCATTGAATGTGTCGTCATGTGCTTTACTTTAGTTTAAAAGACTTTGTGTCATATGATAGATATGATGTTCTCGAGGGTGCCCAGTACACGGGGGTTGATATGCTCCGTTCCTTTGATAGTAGGCAAATTGCAAATTCCTTCAATCTGCTCAATTAAACGCCTCTTTCTGCTTTTCTTTTGATGTCAAATTTCAAAACACTGTATATGCAGTCTCTCTCTCTCTCTTTCCGACAGGCCCACGGCTTACACGTGGGATAAGAAAGATGGACTTTCCTCCCAGCAGGTGAAGGTAGATGGTGCGTTCCTGCGATTTGAGTCCCTCAACAAGTCTGATGATGGCATTTATATGTGCTATGCTGACAACGGGATCGGCAGGGGGGACGGAGCGTTCCCGCTCACTGTTCAAGGTACATAACAAAAGCCAAACGAAAGTGTGGGGTGTTTGTTTTTTGCATTCTTCATCATTAACTGTTTCTCAGTTATTGTTTTACATTTACTTTCACTACTCTTCTTTCTGAATTTACTTTCGTTTCTTTCTGTTTTCCGTTTCACATGACATCTCTTTATTTCTTATTTTTTACTTTCCCTTTCATTCATCGCTCCATCCCGCACATCTATTGTCACTCTTTAAAGATTCAGACCTCTTCGGTTTCACCTCTCCTCCACTTCTTCTTTCTTCCTCTCTCGCTTTAACATCTTCACCTCATCCCTTCATTTTTACCTCCACTGAAAGTCAAACTCTTCCTCCTCCCACCTCTTCCGCCACTGTTCCTACTCCATCCGTCTCCTTCACTTTCCGTCCGTCTCCTCCCACCTCGCCCACGCTGCCTCCTTCTCCTGAAACTCCCGTCGCTTCTCTTTCCAATGCGCCTTCTGAAAGTCCCACCACGTCTCTTTCCAATGCGCTCTTTCCCGATCTTTTGCCTTCTTCCGTTCCCACTCGCATGCCTCCATCTCCCCACTTCTCCACCCCTGCAACTCCATCATCTGTTCCTCAGCTGAATGGAGTTCACACCTTTACAGGTAATTCATCACGCACACACGCTTTTAACACCCTGCAGACAGCAGTGAAATTTATGTTTCAAATTTGTGCTCGTGGTGAGATCAATCTCACAAAACGATTGACATTTGACATGTTCTAATGTGTAAAAAAAGCACATATAAATAAAGGAAATGCTTTTTGTTTTTTCTACCCATTCGCTTAGCTTTCTGTTGATAACAGTTGTATATAATAAAACAATAGATGTTTTAAATAGCAAACTGAAAACAAAGTTTTTACATAAAACTATTCAACCTTCTATGATTCTCCACACAGCATTCGCTCAACAAATCAAAGTCATGTTCATGTCCACAGTTGATAGCGTGTTACTGGATCAGTCCATCTGTATCAGTTCATAATGGGCCGGGATGTGTTTGCGGATCGCAAGAGAGATAGAGATGTATATTAAGATCTCCTGTGCTGTATATTTGAAGCATGTTGAGCAGCATCTGCTGTCGGCTTTGACTGTAATGCCGGATTTAACTAGACGCATCGCGCGGCAAATCCTCTGATTATCCTGAAACACAATCTGACACCGCACCTCCCCTCCAGCAAACATTCGCTTCGATTATTTCATTATTTCCCTGCAAAAATCCTCCTTAATACTCGTCAAAGATACTTATTTTTTTAAAGCGTTCAGCGAACACACACAAACACAAGCGCACCTAGATCGCTTTTTTCATCGTTTGTCTTTGTTCCTTCTCTTTTCGCACGCTTGCTTCACATCTCATTCATGTGGCCCTCATCCATCCATTCATCCATCCCTTCATCCTCTTGAGAAGACAGTGTAACAATCACTACAGGTATTGTCATTTCTCACTCATTCCTCTTTCCTTCAGTCTCTCTCTACTTTTTTTTGTACTGTCACGGGAATAGAAAATCACTAATGACATTTCAATAATATAATTGTTTCCTCAAGATAACATTGAGAGTGCAAATGGAGACATTCAGTCTCATTTTTCTGCTGAGAAAAAACCCCAGTAATGAGTTTTAATGAATTTCTTAAACTTTCCTCACATTTTTCATGATAACATGTCTCAGTATGAACTCAAATATATTCCTTCAATCAATCAAGACCAAATGATCTGTATTTCAAAACCTACAGCATGCTTTTAAGAATTTAGTAAAAACGTCTGAGAAAACCATATTGCTTATTGTAAATCCCGTAAGACAACTGAGAACTGTTAAAAATGTAAAAAATTTAAGCTGTACAATTTTCTCTTGGTTTCTTTTTGGATCTCTGAATGTATGTCTCTCGCTCGTTCTCCGCTATCTCTCTTCCATCTGTCTTTCTCTTTGTCTCAGGGGTCTTGAGTTTATGACGAATGTGGGCGTTTTTCTTTTTAGCTACAGCTCTCTTCTGAATTGGTCCGTCATTATGAACATAGTTAATGGCGCAGGAACGTTGTTAATGAAGGCAACACACTTTATATTACATGGAAGACATTAAAATCAGCTCAAAATTACTGGTTCATTAAAAGCTTACAATTGAATCAGGTTGATGCCGAAAACTATGTTTTCAGCCCGTTGAAAACAATCTCGCTTAGAAAAACTAGAGAATGTGAAATATTATTGATGATCGGGAGGTCCAAAATATTTTTTGCTTCAAGGGGGGTCTACTCATATGTGGCATTGAAAACAGCTAAACTGAATCAATCCACAGATAGACAGAAAACACTCATAACTAAAGTAAGGAAGAAAAACAGCTTCATCTGGATTTAAATAAAGGTGACATAATTTACCCAAAGTACACATAAGCTGTGTCTCGTTTCGTAAGGCAAAACAGCGTCCTTGTGTCCACTAGAGGTATCATCCTCTAAAGGATGCGGTATACAGAGGATTCTCACGAGACATCCTTCGTAGGACATACTGGCAGAAAAGGAAACAGGAAGTACCACTTGCTATGACAACACGTTGCACTCACATACTTGTCAAATGAATTTAAATGATTTCTACGTGATTTTCAGAGATAAAAAGTTGGTTACTTTCTACCCTAAACAATGCCAAAAGAGTTAAACAAATGTACCATTTTATGCCTTACTGTTTTAAAACGTTTTAAAAATCACTAAACACTTATGCCGGCGAATATTCAAAAACGTGACACAAATTGTAAACTGTTAACATTTAAACCCCACATATTTGATTTAATGGCAACAGCAAAGAATTGTGGGCTATCTCTAGCAATTAAGGATACACCTCATGTCTAACCTCATGTGTCCTCTGAGTTCTTGTGAAAGTAGGTTGCAATAGAAGGGTGCATACGGAGTGTCCTACCCGCTTTTATGAAACGAGACAGCCTCGTTGTCGTAGCAGGCTTCAAATGAGACCTCCGGAGGATGCAGCCTTCTGAAACATGACACGGCTGCTGTCAGCCTTGCAGCATTAAAGAAACAAAAATTGTATAACAATGTATCAATACATTGATGTCAGTAGGTCGTTCTAAAACGCAGTACTCATTGACCACTGACATGAGTCCTTAACATCAGCAAGGGTCCTCCCGAGGTCAGCTCATCTGCTCGGCTAAAAAAGGCCACGTAGCTTTAAAATTTGCTACACTTTGGTAAGGCACTGAGGGATAGTATAAAAGCGCTTTACAGAACAGAAGTATTTTTCAGAAGTATGGTTCGATTGGTCTATTGATAAAAAACGAATAAAAGCAGCACGTTCTTTGTTAACCGTTCATCATTTTCTTCCTAAAGGGATAGTTCCCTTTAAAGGAATGACTTCATCATTACCTCATGTGATTCTAAACCTGTATGAATTTTCTTCTGCAGAACACAAAATAACTAAATGAACTTCCATCAACATTTCTCCAAATATCTTCTTTTGTGTTTCACAGAAGAAAGAGTCTTATACAGGTTTTGGACGACATGAGGATGAGTAGTATCTTTGTAAAAACTGTTCTCAAAACCTATGTTAAGTCACATTTTAAGAAAACATCATGCACCTTTTCCTCTGTACTCTTTTCGTGACTCTGCCCTGTTTGTCTCTCTATCTCTTTTCCTTTTCTTTCTAAGGGCTTCTTGTGTCACTCAGCACTTATTCCGTTTGTCCTCTTTCATCCTCTCGGCTCTCGCCCGCAATTTTTTTCTTCTCGTGAAGCCTGTGAGCGTCAAGGCGACTGTTAACTTGTCTGGTTTTGATGGAGTTTTGTTTGAGGAGGAGACAGAGATCGTGCTGTGGGTGGGAGTGATGGATGTCGTTCACGCTCCCTGAGTCCGGGCAAAGTCACTGAAGCTTATGATGGACTCTTCGCTGAAATCACGCTTTCGATTATTCATGTGGTTATTTCAAACAGAGGTCAGCAGCTATTGGGGCTTCGCGGTAGATTGAAAACGACGCCGTGCGGTAATTGCCTGGCCCATTAGGAATGTTCTCTGTACGTTATATAAACAATTCGCTCATGCCTAATGTGAGATAATAGGAAATGAGACCTGTACTTCATTTCTGAATAACATTCGACCAGAAATAGCTATCAGCGGATAGGATCTCTTGTGAGGTATTTCAGTTCAGTTTGTTTGCTTGCAAATGTCAAGGGCTCTGTTAAAGGGGAGTGATCGCTTGAAGTCGTTTCTTGAGATAATAAGTGTTCTACATTAGGGATAAGGGGAAAAATTGATTTGCAGATGCTCGCAGTGTTTTATGTGAACCCGCAATGCAAATAATTACATTACATTACATGGCTTTTTTCTTGAATTAAACCCACAGTCTGAATCACTTTCTTTCAAGAAAGCAAACCTTTCTCACAGGTTTGGAAGTTTTCATAATGATGACCACGCTGAATTTTCACGGCAATTTATGATGCTTTGTTGTGATGCTTTTGGTGTGAATAGGCTTTAAATTGAAGTATTTTGAGAACATGACTAACATTCAAAATCATATTATACATTTCCACCGAAAGCAAGAGGAACAAGCGCATAAACTATCTATATTAGACAGCTTTTAAAGCCTTCACATAGTACGGAAAGAACACAGTGTTTATCTCAAGCTTTCTTTGAAAACATTTGAAAGCCTTTGCCATTGTCGAAAAAAACTCCTCCAAGACCAAATTGTCTGAGCTGTGCTATCATCATTCGTTTTATAGCTCTATACTCTTACTCTACATCCACAACAATTGTCTCATTTTATTTTCTCCAAGGGAAATCTTAGGAGGAACATCTGAAACAATGTTTATATTTACAGATTCAATATACAGATTCAATGGCTTCACCATATCTCCAGAGAAATGAAAGAGCAACCTTTAAGAAATATGTGTGTGTCGAGTCTCCATGCAAGAGACCCGAGTATTTCATCGTTTAATTTTTCTGTGTCTCTGCATGGTCCGTTAAAATATCTGCTTTCTTTGTAATTGAAAAAAAATGTGTTTCCTCCTTGCGCATCTTTGACTGTAATCTGTCTTTCTGTCCATATCTCAGACCCCACAGCGCTGTCCACCCCCTCAGGTGTGGACCACGCAGTGATTGGTGGAGTGGTGGCTGTCATTGTCTTCATCATGCTTTGTCTTCTCATCGTCCTCGGAAGATACTTAATCAGACACAAAGGTATCTGACACACACACGCTCGCACACACAATTCTAGAAATATACTGTATATAATCGACATACCCACACCAATAACTGTAATCAGACACAAGTTTTAACACATAATTTGTAATGGAGACTAGCCTGGTGATTTGACAGTAGAGACAAATAGGAAAATATTTGCAGCCAACTGTTAAAGTAAGGATTAGTTCTGTTAAACACAGCTCTTCGTTCATTTCGTGTCTGTCGGAAATGCTGCAATTTAATTGCAAGATTACAGCATGACATGGCAATATTCAAGGACTGGAAAAGAAAGGAGACACTGACCTGTCAAAAGGGTGCCAGTTCAAGCTCGACAGATAAAAGAGACCGAGATACAACCTCTAAAACTCCAAGGACCATAAAAAGCAGAGGAAATCACCTCCTTTCAAAACGTGAACCAAACAATCTTCTTGTTTGGGCTTCAGTTGGCAAATGCCGGGAATATTCTCCACAACAGGGCGAATAGCATCCCGTGTCTCCATGTCCGCTGTCGTATTAGATTTCTCTAACCTAAACTACAATCTTAAATTTGGCGCTAAGCATCTACGTCACGGCTCTCAGCCCATCCTCTGTCCTCTGTTCGTTGGTTGGACGGCTGGTGCAGAACCGGAGATAATCTGGGAGATGGTTTATTATATCAGACTGAGTACAGAATGGAACTAAAATTGAGCGGAAGTACGAAGTCTGACGTAGTCAGGCTAGCAAACAACCCACTCCACACACCATCCCAATATGACAAAAAGGCAGATAACACAACGATATTCGGACACAAAAAGATCACACAAACAAACACCTTGTGGATTTATGGGGCTGTTCAAACTCCGGTCGGCAGGTCTGGCAGCATCTTAAATGAAGGAATGTGTATATATGTATATATATATATATATATATATATATATATATATATATATATATACTGTACATATATTCTTCCATTTAAGCATAAACACATTCTAGACACTGTCTTGACTTGTTCTCATTGTTGACAGGGACATTATACTTGTAAATGATCCAGGATTTACTGCAACATTGCTAACAAGAAAAACAAAAGAAAATGGGAAAGTAAAACAAGCTGGGGAAAAATGTCAATAATAAAAATGAGAAAACAGCTGCTCCTTCTATAAACAGAGCAAAAGGGAACAAACTAAGTACACATATTGTACCAGACTGTGTTCTTGATATTGCATTACACATTACAAAATGTTCTGTAGATTGATTCCAATATGCCAGACAAATCATGTGGATGTCAATTTTATCTAACAGTAGGACAATAGTTTTGCATTTTGATTGTAAAAGAAAGGAGGCTGGATATTAAGATACACATTTTAACACTTTTATGAAGTCAATATGTCTTGCAGTGTTTTGACAATTTTCTACCCTCATTTTTATGGTACACAATGAAGAACTGAAAAATACTGTTATTACTGTTCTTTTAAGATGAACATGACTAGTTATTGTTTTGGTTAATGCTGCTCTTAAAAGTACCTTATGGTATCACTTCTTATCATAAGTAATTAGGCCAGTTGTTAAAGGGACAGTTCAACCAAGAATACAAAGTCTCTTACCTTCGTGTATCATCTGCCACTTACAGCAACTCGAGAGAGAGAGAGGTTGAAAAATGCCCTGGCTGACTTAAAGGGTATACCTATAAGGTTAGAAACAAATTTTGTAGGGATTTAAACTAAGGAATGATATCTCAAGAAATTTCAAACCTGAAAGACTTTCTTTCTTGCGCAGAAAAGAAAAGAAGATCTTTATAAGTGTGTTGTTAACTTGCACCCATTCACTTGCATTGGTTTTGTGTCCACACAATAGAAGTGAATATTCAGAGGAGCTGTTCAGTTTTTCAAAAAATCTTGTGTTCTGCAGAAGAAAGAAAGTCTTACAGGTTTGAAATGACAAGCTCGAGTGTGAGTCAATGATGACAGACTTTAAAATTTTCATCTTTTTAAATGACCTGCATAGACAGGTATAAAATAAGAGCTATAATTCCTCAACACAAGAATAAGTAAGGGTACAAGGTTAGAAGGTCCCATACAATACATTATGTTTCTGGGTTTGCAGCTCTCTGCGAGGGAAAACTTTAAGGTATTTTGTAAAAGTTCATATATCCTATTACAGTGCCTTGCAAAAGCATTCATCCCCCTTCATTTTTTTCACATTTTCTGTTGCTGCCTTATCTTTTACTACATAAAAAAATAAAAACATTAATCTACACTAATAATGACAAAACAAAAAAAGGATTTGAGACAACTTTACAAATTTATTAAAAGTTAAAAACGGAAATAAGTACATTGCATGAGTATTCATACACTTTTCTTGGACACTTGAAATCTAGCTCAGAAGCATTAGTTTTCCTAATGTGAGTGGAGTTAACCTGAGGAAAATTCAATGGAATAAGTATGTTCTGGAGCGGCGCATACCTCTCAATAAAAGGTGCAACAGCTGAACATGCATATCAAAGTAAATACAAAGACATGTGGTCAAAAGAACTGCCAGTAGAGCTCTGAGATAGGAGTGTATCAAGACACAGATCTGGAGAAGACTTCTGAAAAAAATCTACTGTATTGAAGGTTCACAGAAGCATGTAGCCTCCATTAATCCTTAACGAAAGAGCCTTGGAACCACCAAATCTTTTCCTGGAGCTGACCTCCTGTCCAAACTGAGCCATCGACGGAGAAGGGTCTTGGTTAGAGCGGTGACCATGAAGCTGATGATCACTCTAGTTGAGCTCCATGATCATATATGGAGATGTGAGAAACTTACAGAAGGAAAAACATCACTGCAACTTACCAATCTGAGCTTTGTGGCCAGACTCAAGCCTTTGCTCAGTGAAAACTTGAAATAATCAAAAGCGTACCTTTACATGAATCTTTCAAACTGTCAGAAACAAGAATCTCTTGTCTGATGAATCTCAGTTGCATCATGTGTGGAGAAAACCAGGCACCTGTACAATACCGTCTCAACAGTAAAGTGTGGTGGAAACAGCTTTTTTGCTTTTCTGCATTTGTCAGAGTAGAAGAAAAGCTCAAAGGCACAAAATACAGAGATAATGATCATGATTACCTAGCCCAGAACATTCGTAACCTCGGACAGGACAGAAGGTTAATTTGCCAACATGACAATGATCTTAAGCACACAGCTAAAACAATGCAAGTGTGCCTTATGAATAACTCTTTCTGTGTCCTTGAATGGCCCATCTAGTTCATTGGCTTGAACCCAACTGAACATCTCTGTAGAAACCTGAAAATGTTTGTCTACTGATGGTTTCCATCAAACCTGGCAGCGTTTGAGATGATCTGAGGAGAAGAATGGCAGAAAATGGCCAAATGTATATGTGTAAAGATTTGAGTATGTAAATGTACTTTAACCAACTACTGAGTTAAGGGTATGAATACTTGTGCAAATGTATTAAAAATAAAAAATAAAATGAGTACATTGCATAAGTCACAAATCAGTTTTTTGTTTTGACATTATTGTGCATGGAGTGTAGATAAATGTAATTTTTTTAATAGTAGTTAAAGATAAGGCAGCAACATGAATGGGGATGAATACTTTTGCAAGGCACTTTATGTACTCAAGCATCATAATAGCATTTTAAATACTCAAGGGCGGTTTTCAAGAGCCCTAAAAACCTTTACTTTATGATGTGTTTACTGGAGGAGCAATAGACATTCCTTAGTGATTTTGCAAGAATAGATGGCAAACTAGAACGTTGACCATTTTCATTTTTAGAGCCCATCCATTTAAATCTCTCTCTCTCCTCTTTCCCAGGTACATATCTGACTCACGAAGCGAAAGGCTCTGATGATGCCCCTGATGCAGACACAGCCATCATTAACGCTGAGGGTGGACACTCTGGAGTGGACGACAAGAAAGAGTACTTTATCTAGTGATCCATCCTTCCGCACCCTCTACCTTCAAACGCTTCAGTTCACTCAGTCTGACGGGGGAAAACAGGGAAATGGCAGATAAGAGAGGAGATACGTGAGAAAAAAATCTAACAAAAACAGTGTTGACCTGTTGGAACTGAAGAACCTCAAATAAGTTTCGACACACAGGACAGGAAAGTGACAGTAATGCACTGGCGCGTGGGCTCATTTTCACGTACATACACACACACACACATGGGTTCATGCACAAATGACACACACAATGCCTGCACTACCCTAATCAAACACGCATAATAAAAAAGAGGTACGTAAAGGCAATATGACAGTGAACACTTTTCTCTCGTTTCCCATGATTCCTTTCAAACAGTCTGGATCAAACACACTGTGGCACACGCGCAGTGACGTTCATGCATGAACTTCGGGACATGTGGTCTGCATCTAAACCCGTTGAAACAAACACACAGACTCACGGTCGGCATGCATGCACACACACACTGAAGAAGCGATTAAAAAAATGTAAGTGAGCGATGCTACGACCCTGCAATATCTCTAACAGACACAAATATGGATTCACTCATATGTCACCCCAATGTCAAGTTACACTAATTCACACGCATACCAAACTAACACACAGAACCAGGCAAAAACAGCAGCCCCTTAAACCATCGTGTGGGCCCCCAGTAAACATTTATAAATGCATATACAGTATATGATTATATAGCATCATTTTTACTCAGTGTGCTGTAAATATACTCTCTCTCTCTCTCTCTCTCTCTCTCTCTCTAACTTCACTGTCTGATATTGCAGTGTATACTCTCTGAGCCTGCCTGGTTTTCTTACATGCGTGGAAATGCAGAGTTAAAAAACATCTTGGACTATAGAAAAAAAAACATGGTGTTATGATAATATTTGTATGAATTTTGTTCTCTTCGAGTTTAAGTTCTGGTGTTAACTGTTGGTGCAACAGTCTAGTTTCATCTCATCAACCTGGGAAGATGATTATCGTTATTATTTTTTATTAATAGGTCCTTTTCGATCAAAATGCATTATATTAGTTGTGCACTGATGTTCCATTGTATCGGTTTCAACTGTCAGCTGACTCACGCCACATTCAGGAATGAATCTTCTCTGTTCTTTAGTGGCAGGTCATAATAAGAATAAGCAGGGTAATACAGAACCAGACTACTGCTCTCTTTTTCTCTCTCTCCCCTCTCTTTCTGTCCAAATGAACCTCCCTATTCCCACGCTTTCTGTCTATTTACTGCTGCTCCCGCACAACGGCGTGATAGATCTATCGAGTTTTTCTAGACTACTAACATCAGCTCGAGGCCATGGGGTTTTAAGGAACCGGGGGTAGAGGTTGAGTCATGCAATGAACCGAGGCAGTTGTATCCAATAAAAAATGGTTAATTGTTTGTTTTAGATTTTTACCGAGGACAATCTGGTGAGTTGTGTGTAATCATTATGGAGGAATTTTGCTTCGGTAAGAATCCAGCTGTTCTAACCCCTTATCAGTGCTGATCTGGTGGGAGACTAGATGACAGGACATGGCCAGCTTATTACTTCTGTATAACAATTGACTTTAAGGATAGGGTTGCAGTTGAACCGCGGCAGTTTATGTTGGCCTGTGGTGCTCATGCATGCGATGCACGTTTGAGTCTGGCTTGTGACATTTTCAAACCTTGTCCCCCCTTTTCCTTCATAACATTTATTTTGGCAACAGGCCAAAAATAAATTATTTAGAAACACAGCACGTTGGTAGCTAGGAAACTGAGTTGAGGGAAATTAGTTATTATAATTCTGAATAAAAGTATTTTTAAAAAATCTCAAATCTAAGTCCTGGTCACCACAGAGAAATACCTTCAATAAATTGGCAACTGACCACTTACAACCAAAAACTGTCTTCTGCCTTCAGACTCCCTCCACATACTGTATGTACCTTATTAATGCCCGCAGACAAAGAAAGTCTGAGATACGCAGTTGCAATTGTCTGCCGCAAGGTGGCGGTAATGTAATTCGTTTCCCATCCATTCTCTCTCTCTCGTTCTCTCTCTCTCTTTCTATCCTGTACAAGCAGTAGAATTTCCAGTTAGTGATAAATCAGCTCAGTGGTTAATTTTTAAATAATGTGGTTTACTTTTATTCTGCTGTAGTTGTGCATACTGTTGTTTGTAATTGTTATTTTTATCTTTTTTTATGTTTATGACTTGATGTCTCGAACTGTTAGTTTACATTACCTGTTTTTTTATCTCCATTTTTTCATATAATTAGTGTTGCCTTGAACAGTCTACTGTTAACCGCACACACAGGGAACACAAACACTAGCACACACATTTTGTGAGCATGTGTGCTTGTCTGTGTTTGTGTGTGGAGGATTTTGCAGCCCAGCAAACGGATGAAGGAAACACTAAACGTATTACAATCTGTTAATGGTGTTATGTTAAAATCATTTTTTTTATTTTGAATGATAAGTCTTCCTTTTGAATAAATATTCATATCATGTGAAGCTATTCTGTCATGTTGGTTTGTATTATGGCCGGTGATGTCATCTAAACGGGACTGGACTATGAGATCATCATCTTTGTGGGTTCCGTTTGTTTGATGGTCTGTTTAAACAGTATTTGCTTTTTGTTACAAAAAAGAGATTACTTGTTAACTTCAAAATAAATATAGATTTGGGTTAACCTCATTTCAGTGGTTATTTGTATTGTTATTTGCATTATATTGTTGTATTAGTATCGCAATATGGCTACAGGTGATATAAAAGCTTAGTTATGGCTAGTGTTGTAGTCGATACCACCAAAACCGAGACAAAGACCAGCACTCCCAAAATTAATTCAAAAGATCTACAAAACACTAAAACGTCATTATAAAATAATAAAAGAAGTAACTTTTTACTTCTTCTATTAGAAGTAAGGTTGATATATTGTGCAGAAAGGTGTGTGTAGGATGTTTAATGTTCCATTTTTATCACCCACCTACTTAAAAATAAAAAAATTGTGCAGGTAAAAATTCCAACAACTAAACATTGAAAAAAGGTAAATACCAAAGATAAATTTAAGTCTGTGACCTTCAACAAAAGAAAATATTCAGTGACTTAATAAGCGTCATTGCTTTTTTATCTAATCAATAGCAAAATAGCTGTGTTGCTCGGAAATGCACAAAAGTGCAGATTTGTTCTAACACTGTAAAACTTTGCTGTAGTTTTTGCAGCAGGTTTGCCAGTAGCTTACTGTAGATTTCATTATTACTTCATATACTTTCCAATTAGTACTGTTTTCAATTACTTAGATTTTGAGATTCAAAATGAGCAAGAAGAGACTGGCATTAGCACAGAAACACAGCAAAAAAATGACATTCTTCCTAAGCATGTTTCTCTTGTTTTCTGTAAAAATATTTAAGCACTTAAATTACGATACATTCACATAACAAGAAAACCGACTCAAGATATTTAGTCTTGTTTTATGAAAAAAATATATATAAACCAGGTAAATTTATGCTTAAAACTAAATTGTGCATTAGATCTACGGTAAATAACCTGCTGCGAAATTACAGGAAAGTTTTACAGTTGTGACTAGCCAAAATAGAACAAAAACTTGTGTTTAATTTCGTGTAAAACTTAAGTCACTTATTAACTCAAGTTTTATTTAATAATTATACAAAATCAATATCACATCAGATGTTATAAAATAAAATAAAAAGATCTCATACAAGTACCTTTTTGCAATCACATCTCAGATATTGTGGGCCAATGTGTGTATTCATTTTGTTGATTTCTTTAAGACAATCCCCCATTCTTCTCTTAACAGCGGTAAGAGTAACAAAAGAAACAGAAGAATCAAATAAGGAACAAGTTGTGAAAAGTGTGACATCCAATCACATGAAGGATTTTAACACATAAAGACAACGCACCAGCCAGTTTAATTTAGTGTAATTCCCACAGTTGTGGTCTTGAAATAAAATCCTGAGACCATCTGAGACTCAGAACAAGACCAAATTTAGTCGAGCTGAGTCAAGACCAAGGCCATCAAAAATGGTCTTGAGACCGGTCTCAAGTAGCCTACAACATTATGAGTAAAAAGTCTTGTTTCAAATGTCGAACCAAGTAGGCTATTTCTAGAGTGTAAAGTAGGCCTAAATTAAAAGCCCTCAAAACTTATTTTCGTTTTGAATTTTCTTTGTGGGTGTAACAATGCAGTCAAACTGAATTAGTCTCCCTAAATAAATTATCTGACTAAACAAAACCGGTCAATTTAACTGTGAGATTTAGGTGTTTGTATAAAAGGGACATCTATGACTTCTGACATTTATGAAACATCCTTGTCTTCCAATTTTCACCTTTAATATTACTTTTACATTATTAGGCTACATTATCTTTTTCAAATGTAAATTTTGAATATCCGATTTACTTACAAATGCTTCATTTACAGGTGTAGGACAAGTGTTTAAAACTAAATTGATAACTGGAAATCAATCATCATTGCAAGTGGACCTACAATAGACTATAGCACTGTAACCATTTCCCTGTGTGACAACTAGCCCCGTTCTCCTCTCACATGGGCTGTTCAGTCACCAGGTGTACATTGTCCTCTGATCGCGCGCTCTGATTGAACAGCTCGTGTAGATCTATTCGATATTGACATGCGGTGCGAGGTTCAAAATATATTCTTTCACGTCCTTGTTTTAAATACGACGTGCCGTTTCTGATGCATCGTGCCGTGACATTGAAAAACGCGTAAGGACAAAAAACGCAATCAACGAGAGAGAGAGAGAGAGAGAGAGAGAGAGAGAGAGAGAGAGAGAGACCCGCACAGAGATTAGGAAAAAGAGAAAGAGAGGGAGCGCGCGATCCATCGGCGCAGTACCGAGCGAGTCCTCCGGTTAGCTCCGAGCTCTTCGTCTCTCAACAATCAAAAACAGAGATTTGCTCAAAGAAACAGAGATTTTCCAGCGGGGGCCGTTTGCGGTGATCCATTGAGCCCGTCCACCACGCATCAAATTCGGTTCTGCTGAGGAGAGAGAGGGGGGAAAGAACGGTGCTGAATGAACAGTGAATGAATGCGGAGCGGTCCAAAGAGGCGTCTGGACGCGGACCGGTTCGTGGGATTTCAGAGTCCGGAATAAAGAGGGACGAATTGATGGTGTGTTCACAGAATGACGGCGGACCAGATTGGCATCATCATGACTTGGCTGTGGATTTTAACTTTGACCATCAGCGTGAACAGAGGTAAGACACCAGCTGCCATCACGAGACACCAAATGCCTCCAATTACCCCGCGTGTGGCTCTCGATACGATTCAATTCAATTAACGTTCGTCTGTCTCACATTATCTGTCACACACAAGATGTGTCAACTCGTGGTTACACTGTATCTTGCGCTTTGTTGGATGCGCTTTTAAAACGTGGGTGTACGCGGGTAGATAACCTCAGGTGTGTATGTATCAATTAATGATTATTTTATTCCGCTTTTTTTCGATCTAAATAATATAGCCTACGGACAATTGGGCCACACACACATAGACACGCATGATGTGCTTTCACATGACTGCTACAGGGCACATTTAGCAGGATCATGCGTGCGATCCGATGCCTCGCAGCTCGTGCCATGTACGTTCTATACTCGTATGCGTGACTGTGCGGGAGAAACCCGTCATCCGCGAGACGCGTCACCTGGCGCCCGGAGGCGACGGAAACGCACGGCAACGTTTGGCGGGGAAGAATTCGCGGTATGTTAGCGCGTGGATGTCAGTAGCTACAGCTGAGGTCCGCGGACGGACGTGACTGCAGTGTTAAAGTGTAGCCGTGAATGAGAATGTGTTGTGGTGAGGTGGACTCCGCTTTGCCGCCAAAAACGTGTCGCTAGATTGTATTTACATGTAGCCTTTCGTTTTGCATAGTTTTTTATTTAAAGTGACATTAATATAAGTACAATAACGGAAATATGGAAAAGGGGCAAAACAATAGAAGTGGTACCATTTGGTGTACTGTATTTTAAATACTGTAAAATTAGTTAAATCCAGATGTTAGTTACTAATTATTGCAGTGAAAGAATATCTTAGATTTACTTTGGCAATGAGGTCAGACATTTTTTAGGATTGCAATGACTTGTGTATGTGTAGCTACTGTATAACTGTCAGATCACAAAATACACAGGCCACATTTCAATAGCTCATTATGTATATGTATATATATATATATATACCATAGAAAAATATGTAAAATATAAATACAAATAAAGTTTAAAATTATATAATTATATAATTATATATATATATATATATATGTGACCGTGGACGACAAAACCAGTCTTAAGGGTCAATTTTTTGAAAGCTGAAGAAATAAGCTTTCTATTGATATATGGTCTGTTAGGGACTATCTGGCGGACCGAAAACGGTTTACAATCCTGGAATCTAAGGGTGCAAAAAAAGCAAAATATTGAGAAAGTCGCCTTGAAGTTGTTCATCTCAGGCATTGTAGCAGGCCATCCGCTCACAAAAAGAAAGTTTTTATACATTTACGGTAGGACATTTTTAAAAAATCTTCATGGAACATGATCTTTACTTAATATCCTGATTTTTGGAAAAAAAGAACAATCGGTAATTTTTACACGAACAATGTATTTTTGCCGATAACTAAAAATGTTTCCGTGCTACTTAAGACTGGTTTTGTTGTCCAGGGTCACATATAGAAAACTTGATTTCTTACATATATATTGGCTAAATATATTCATACATTTCCTATTTCATATGTTCGAAGGTAACAAAAAACAAGTTAATACTATAGGCCTACATTGGCTAAAAGTTTATAAAAATATTTTTTAATATTTTCGCATAAAGGCTACATCAAACAGCGAAATAAATCTTTACATAGAATAATGTAAGGTAATAAGGCAGCCTCTTTGTGCTTCAGATTTTCTTCAGTGTTTCTGCAAATATGTGGCATGTAGGTCAGGATCAGAGAGTTTGTTCTCTCACATCTGATACTTGTTAGCAGATTTTCATGTGAAGATGCCGTTTCAAGGAAAGAGAGAGAGGTGATGAAAGCTAGAGAGTGAGGTAGGTTAGACGTGCTACCAGGAAGTGTCAGCAAGTTTATCTGATGGAGGGATTCAGAGAGAGAAGGAATGATGGATAGATCGAGAGTGGGAGCACCAAGTGACACAGACATGTTGTGATGGAGGGGTGGCATGATGGAGGGATAAGGAGACGGGCGACTCAATCTGTCAAGAGAAGAAATGTACAGGGGGAGAAGGAAAACATGGAAGAATGCAGGCTGAGACATGTTATTTTTTAATTAGTTTGCAGTGTTATCTTTAACATTCCTAGTGTGATCTCAAGAACCCTTATGTAAACGTATTGTGACCACAGTATGAACACACGTGCAAATCGTTTTTTTACTCATGTATAATGCAAAATTACATTTTATGAAACGTCTACATTTTCCTTCTCTCCCTGTACATATATATATGTATATATGATAATTATATAACTTTTTTTAAAACAGCATTGTCTGTTTTTGCAAATGAACTCAATGTTATAATTTCAACGTTTTGATCCATTTAACAGAACAAATTTTCACATTCCATACTGTTTGCGCTTGTCTATAAAGAAACACCTTTAGCATTACTGTACTTCTATTCACAGATGATCAGAGTAGGTTTCGGTAACCCATCTAATTTTGGCAGTATTGAGTATATATTTGCGTGTGGGTTTGTGGAAAGTGAGGGGTTTGCAAATTTACGCATCAAAATTAGAACTGACAGATTTCTATCACTCAACTCTGCCATAGCGAGAGAGACAGAGGGAGACATGACAGTGAGCCTGAGGGGGCTGTTTGTGACAGCGAGAAAACTTCAGAGGTGATCCAGACAAAGAAAGACAAAAGACTGCATTATATTCTTCAGCCTAAAGGTAGACAATGTACAAGACACTGGACAGCATAATACAGACAGTATACTTGAGTGTTGTGTGTAATCAAGCCAAACGCTGTCCTGAAGAAAAGGTCAAAGAAAGTTCTGTGTAAGAACAAGTTTGGGGATTTTTGCATTAATCTTCAAGTGAAGATAAAGGTTAAGAGTGAGTAAAAGGTTAGTGGAATTACGGTCATACTTTTTTTTTTTTTCGTTCAGCTTGTTCTGACCAAAAATTGCCCACTTAAATGATACGTGAAGTGACCAGCTAGTTTGTTTTATTTTCATACATTACGTTTAAAGGAAAGAATTAAAGAAATAGTTTGCCCAAAAATTCTTTCATCATTTACTTTTCATCATGTCATTCCAAACCTTCATCACTTATCAATTATAGAGTGACAATACATGCCATTTTTCATTGACAAGTCCTGGCCATGATTTCGGGTGTGTCCTCTGGAGGTCACATTTGTGAGCCGCATACGTCATCGAGGTTCTCACATTTCAGTTGAAAAAACATTTAATAAAATTAACATTAATTAATAAGACATATAATCATAGTAGTTTTACCTTGTAGCTTCTAAAATAAAACCTGAATTAATAAACCTTGATTTATGCGGTGGACAAATGCACCCGAAAATCCTGGCCGGGACGTGTTGGTCACCCTATTCTTCAAAAGACATTGGCCCCCATTGATTTCAACTGTATTTCTCATAATATCTTCTTTTTTGTTCCACACATTTTTACAGGTTTGAATGACAAGAGGATTAATAAATCATGACAGAGTTCATAGTTTTGGGTGAACTGTGCCTTTTAATTCAAATAATCATGTATTACAGTAAATATTGAGGAGTACAGAAAACGACGCAATATTGTTTTAGCATTTACATTGCGCGCATCCATTATAGTCACATCTCAGGGTTCTTTAATACACACAGGTTATTACTCTGTTTTTGTTAAATGCTGAGTTTGTTGCCGCCATCCCATTCTGATATAACATAAACCAGACTATGAAGCAGAATATACAGTTCTGCTTGTGAATATTTACTGTAGTAATATTGCTGTTAAGCGGCTCAGACTAAAATATGTACCTGTGCTGGCTCACATTATAAAAATGTTTTATGGAAAAGGCTATAATTTGTGATAGCCTTGAGTGTTGCCAAATCAGTGTTGTGTTGATATACAGTGACCCCATTCTGGTCAGCGCTTGCCATTTTAGGTGCAATATGCATGAGTGAATTACCTTCCTTTGCAAGTACATAACAACTTTGGCAAACACAACCAAGACTTTGTCTTGGTGTCTAAGACTTGCAATAATTACACAAGTAGAATATATTATTGTGATTAAAAGAGGAAAGCACTGTTAAGCTACTGCTAGTGGATAAGCAATATGATTTTTTCATATTTATGTGACCACCTTTTTGTTTCATCTAGCCTCAACTCTTGTCAAGTGTGGTAAGATTGTTCATGTAGAGTTTATTTTATTTATTCATCTAGTACTGTATTTATAAGACTTACAGTAGACAGATATGTTTTTTTAATTAGTAATGAAAACACGTTTTGGATGACACTTTACCAAATACATTCACGTGCTTTGAAATATTAAATTTGATTCATGCATTGATTTTTAGGTTGTATTACTGTTTATTACTAAGCAAAGTCAATGATAATTAGATTTTTTTTCAGGTGAATCAAACAGTGATGGAATGTTTCTTCCAAACAAACTGTTGGGCTTTATATGTGCATACCAGTCTATGTTTTTATTTGTGACGTTCACGTGAAAACCCGTGTTCGTTCTTTTTCATTGGCATGATATTTGTATGTCACCAAAATCATTTATGCAAATGTACAATCTTCATATTGTGGCATTCTTTTAAGTCCCACAGGCTGATTTTTATTCATACAAGCATGTTTCTTTTTTATATGAAGGTCACATTAACTGCCTTGGCAACCTTTACCATGCCTTCATAATTTATTTTAGCTACTTTTTAAAAGTGCTTTTTATGTGTGGGTTTTATTGTTTTACCCTTGTCCCAATCTTACCCTGTGAAAATCAATTATAAAAATGACTGAAACAGACAGTTGCCGTCCTTGATCCTTATTGGTCAATAGCTGTGGTTGAAACTTACTGCAGACCACATTTAATATCAGCGCAGAGATGAACATCAGGACAACATCTCATTTGTATGATAAGTCCATTGCATGTGCTGGAGAAATATCAGTCCCAGATTGGTCTGGGCTGGAGATCTCTCCAGTGGCTTACTGGTAGGCAGCATTAATTTTGTTAGATGAAAAACTGGGACACAGGTGTGAAGACATACATGCACACTCGGACAAGAATTACTCTAAGGGGAAGAAAATAAATAAGCACATATGTTAACATAAGCTTGTATACACTCTAGTCCACCCATTTTTAAAACTGTAACCATGTGAACATCTGGTTATGGCGTTGTTCTAAACTTTTTTTTGTGTTTGCCGCGGACTGTATGCAAAGTGTGTGCCCATGTACGAACAAATGATACTTTCAACAGGGAATAAAACTAAAATCAACAAGAGCAAAAAATAGGGTTAAATGAAAAATGGAAAGTTCACATGCAACGTGTGTTCAAATGGCTGTATCTATTGTCGTCTATGCATAAATCGACATTTATCATAAAAAGTGGGACAATGTTTCTCTAGTTTCTCATATATTTTTATATGAATAATAAATATACCTTATACAACACGTAATGAAATATGTGAAAAAAAATATATAAATATATCTTATTCTTTCATAATATTCTTTTAAATATTATATTGTATATAATATTCAGTATAATAGCATAAGCTTACATTTAAGAGAATGATGAAGATATGTTTAGGACTTTTAAAACAGGATT
This sequence comes from Triplophysa dalaica, assembly GCF_015846415.1. Lineage (NCBI taxonomy): Eukaryota > Metazoa > Chordata > Actinopteri > Cypriniformes > Nemacheilidae > Triplophysa > Triplophysa dalaica. Next base: position 19,574,563 of record NC_079544.1, on the reverse strand, counting down.
AAAATTGAGAGACAAACAAAACATTCCACATACATGTTTTATATAGACACCCTTAGTTTTTCGCCATGGGGCATAAACATGTGCATTTACAAACACGGGACACCAGAGCAAGGGGTCAAATCCTATGGGCCCTATTTTAACAATCTCAGCGCATGGTCTAAAGCGCAAGGTGCAGGTGCACTCAGGGCGTGTACAGATCCACTTTTGCTAGTTTAATGATGGGGAAACGGTCGTCGGGTTGTCTAAACGGGTTGTCCCTATTCTCTTTATGAGTAATGGGTGTTTTTTAGTAAACAAGTCAGAGTCTCATCCAGCATTCCCTTTAAGAGCCAGTTGCGCAGTTGGCGGATTCGCTATTTACACGGCAGAAATCGCAAGAGATAAGACTGGACACTTCAGAGAGGAAACACATCTGCTTGTGCGTGAGGATAAAGCGCGTGAGCAGACCATCTACAGGCCTTGCGCAGAGTGTACGATAGCACCCTATATCTCAGATAAATGTCCAAAAGTTGGTTAAAATGTCTTTAATTATATCTAAATTACATTATGATATTCCATTCCATTTTCTACCGCTTATCCGAACTACCTCGGGTCACGGGGAGCCTGTGCCTATCTCAGGAGTCATCGGGCATCAAGGCAGGATACACCCTGGATGGAGTGCCAACCCATCGCAGGGCATACATTATGATATTTTAATTGCAATTCTAATTGTCACTCTTTTTTATTTCTTAAAAAATATTATTTCCTAAAACAAGTTTTTACATTTACATTTAGTAACTAAGCAGACGCTTTTATCCAAAGCGACGTACAAATGAGGTTAACAGTGAAAGCTTTAGATCTTAAACAAAATACCATTGATATATAATTGGATAAATTTGATATTCTTTGCTGTTTCTGATTATGCTTTGTCACCATGTCATGTACGGGTGATGTCATTAGTGATCTTAAAGCTTGTGACATCATTTTGTTGTTGAACTGAATGCATATGTGAGAGTGCAGCAGTTAGCACAAAGAACATAGCACGCCATGAAGGGGAAAATATTTTTTGCTCCGTCTCTCGTTTAAATAAATCTGTTACTATAGCAACCCTGGAAGCAGAGGCTTGAGAGATGGGGTGAAGTGGGGGAGTGCAGAGACCTGGTAACCATAGCAACTCACAAAGGGACTGGCAGAAACTTACAGAAATATATGAGATGCTATAGGTTAGGAAGAGAGAGAGAGGAGGAGAGAGCAAACAAGGTGAGAATGATTACAGTGGGGGGACGAGCGCTAATTGGACAGGACAATGTGCCTCATCCAATCAGAAACAGAGCCCTGGTCACCATTAGCCAATCAGGTAGCTGGCAGAAAACAAAGCACCTTCCATGCACTAGACGGCGTACCATAGTTAAACATGACACATGGAGAACTAAATTACACTGTATGATCCAGAAACACCAATGCTTACAAAAACATGCCTGAAATAATAAGGTAGGTTTGCATTTGCAAGAAAATAAATGAACAGAATAATGACTGATTAATAAAATATATAAAATAGATAATAAATTAAATATTAAAATAAAATAACATAAAATGGTATTTGTCTTGTAATAATACAATTACAAGCTTGTTGTGTTGTCAAGCAAATATTCCACAAAGCACCCATAGGATGCTATCCTTTTTTTGTTTAACCATCCACTATGTTTATTGCTTGGCTTTAAGATGATCTCTGACATGGTAAAGTACATATGACATTTGGCAATGACATGTGTAAATGGATCTTGGCTGTTTAGTGGCCCTCAAAACCAACTGTGTGAAATAGCTAGCGAACATATATGCTCCCTTATGCGTGTTCACTCACATGCTTTCTGCTCTATATAGTCAGAATTAACTCTTTTAATCGTCTGATAATGTTAAAGTTCTTATTTATTTTAAAACAAGCTTTCGAATAGAATATCGTGAATGAATGTCACTGCATAGCCTAACCTTCATGTCTGTGTTTTAAAAAACAAATCTATGTTTTAAAAAGACGTATGAAAGATTTAATAAAGCAATACATGAACACTCCAAAGAGACATTACTCCCTAGATTGAAAAGAGAACATCATATCTTCATCTTCACTTTAAATCTCTAGAAGTCTAATAAAGAATTAAACTCAGTTCCTTGTAAACATTACGTTTTACATTCTTACAGAAAGCAAGGTTTTGTTTTTAAAATAGCATTTAAAGGGATAGTTTACCCAAAAATGACAAATCATCATTTATTCACCCTATTTTTCATTTCAAACCTGTACGACTTTCATTCTTCCGCAGAACACAAAAGAAGATATACTGAAGAAAATTGGTAACCGAACAGCACCGGCACCCATTCACTTCTATTGTATGGACACAAAATCAATGCAAATGAATGAGTGCCAGATATCAACATTCTTCAAACTATATTTTTTGTGCTCTACAGAAAAAAAGAAAGGTTTGAAATGACACGTAGGTGAGTAAATGAATACAGAAGAATTAACATTTTTGGATAAACTATCACTTTAATGGTTCAATGACAAATGATGATATTCAAGATTATGAAAAGGACAAATCTTTTAAAAATCTAGTTTAAGTTTGTTAAAAACGTTCTTATGTGCAAATATAGTCTGTGCTTATGTTTATTCATTTAAAAAACAAATGTATAGTTTTCTATGTATTGTTTTACTTCTATTTAAAAAGTATTTTGGTGCATTTTAAGTATTTATTTGATAGATAAAATATAGTAACATTAGGAAATATAAAACAGTTAGGTCACACACTGACTGAATTGATAATTTTATATAAATATTCTTTTTGCTTAACAGACCCAAAAAATACATGTCACCTCATTGGCCCTATAAATTAAAGATCACCCTTAGGGGACTTGTATGTGTAGTAGTTTAACTAAAGATTTTATGTTAAAAAAGTCCCATTATAGTCCCATATTCCTTTTTTCTGACAGAATGAATTTTTTGTATGGTTTTACATGTAAGGAAAGTCTTCACATTGCATAGTAGCTGTCCATGATCCTAAAAACATCCTATTGGTTAGTTGTAAATTAGTGGACATTGCATCCAAAGTGATGCACATGAAATATACTGCAGGGACGATCCCTGCCTCAGCAACCTGGGGTAAGTTGCAACTCTATGGCACAATAGAAAGAGCAGCATTAATCACTATAATTATAGGTCTCAGGGTTTGGGTCATACCTACCCACTAGAAATGAACTTGTAACCCCTGGAGCAGCAGCCCAGACTATTCCCAGAATGACTCCGATTGCAGGGGAAGGACTGAACTGTCCAAATTTTGGAAGAGTTTCCAGGCATTCCCAGACATTCTCATCACCATTGTGGTCGGTTCAGGTGTAAAGATGATTCCACATTTCCTTTTTCTCTTTTTTTATTTTAACTGCCATTAATACTAATTAGTCAAACCTATTTTTATTTATGGCATTAAATCTTTTTTATGGACTTGATAGTTCACCCGAAGTTTCTGTCATCATTTATTCATGTCTTTCGAAACTGGTTTGATCCTCTGTTTTTCTGTGGAACACAAAAGAAGATATTTTGAAGAAAATTGGTAACCGAACAGCGCTGGCACTCATTCACTTCTATTGTATGAAATGTTCTGTGCCCATACCATGGAAGTCAATCAGGTCCAATGCTGCTTGGTTCCAATGCTTTTGTGTGCTGTATAAGAAATTAAAGTCATACAGGTTTGAAATAACGAGGGTGAGTAAATGATGAGCGAATTTTCATTTATGGGTAAAATGTCCTTCCTTTTATGGATTTAGAGGCTGTTAACCTAACACACGTTCTCTTCCTCGGGCGTCCACACTCACACACACTCCGTCTCTCTCCTGTGTACACACACACATTTTTTGTCCCTCTGCAGTTTCTTGGGCTCACATGAAACACGCACACACAAGCACATTCACTCAATCACTGCTCTACTGCTCTTTTTCATGCGCACACATACACACATTAGATTTGCAAATGGAAGCGGCTCCACTTGAATGAGTGGGTGCACTGGAGAATCGAGAAGGACCAGAACGAGAAAAAGAGAGAGACAGAAGATAACAGGAGATGTGATTCCCCTCTTCCTTAATGTGTCTTTTGTGTTTTTAGCTTGTCTGTCTCTCTTAGGATACCCTCCTTTTTTGTTACCATGGTAACGACATGCTACCCCCCCACCGAGTCTGTCTACCTCTATCTCCTTAGCCCGCTTTCGCACTCATTCGTTTCCCTGTTACCATGGCAATGGTTCTCCGCATCACCATACCTGTTCATGCTTTTTTGCGTTTAGGAGATTGTCTTTGTGTTTAGGCTTGATAGTGGGAGAAGGCATGCGTCTGTCAGCCGGTTTGTTTGTCTGTAGGTTTCAGGCGTGTTGTTCGTCAGACTATCTCGATATTGCTGATTCGCACCCTCTCTCTGAACGCCATCAGTGGAGACTGTCTGCACGGGGTGGGCAGTAACACGCACACCCATAAAGAGAGATTTTTGGGGTAATTTTTGCAGACGACAGTTGTTGCTATGGCGACAGAACTTTAGGATTTGGACAGATGCAGTAGAGGGAGGAATGTGGGAGAAGGAATGGAAAACGAGCTTGAGGTAACTGGATGTGCTGGTGGGCGGAAACATTTTGGGGAAACGACCCTCTGCACGTTCCAATTTTTAATGGTGTGCTGGAGAACCAAAAATGTCAAACAGCCTACAGCAGCTGTTGTCGATGGAGTATCTGATTTTAAATTTTGAAGAGAGAGAAAGATTGAGTGAGGGATTAGGTATAAGCATTTGCACTGGGTAAAATAAATAAATAAATAAACCCTTTTTTATAGTTTCAGCCAGGGTGTTGCTATGTGGTTGCTAAGGTGTTGAAAGTGGTTTAGCATGTCGCTATATAAATGTTCTGGTTGACTGATAGAGGGAAAGATCCCATTCCCAAATCTTTACAATATTCTGATCCCTGGATGTAACTCTGGTCCTCTTTAGCAAACATGCTGGTAAAACTCCTGTAGTGTAATGGTGACTCAAGATCGGTCAATTATCAGTTTGCCAAGTCAATCACACACTCTGTTTAAAGGTCCAGTGTACGAAATTTTGTGGCATCTAGTGATTGCGAATTGCAGCCAATGGCTCACTCCCCCTCCCTTTCGAAGCACACCATGGTGAATTGCAAGCAAGTGGACCTGCGGTATATGTACATAGAAATAGCTCATTCTAAGATAATAAAACACTAAATTTCATTATGCTTATTTCACCTTTACTTCACCTTAAGGCTTACTTACTTCACCTTTGAAGACATAGTTATGTATATTATATTTAATTTCTGTCAATAGATCCTCCAAAAAATGACATACAGGACCTTTGACACAATTTCTTTTTTAGAAACAGATACTGTATACAAAACGGACCATGGCGGTCTTGTTTAACCTTAACAGCAATAATTGCAAATATGTGATTGATGCTGAATATAGTTTACCAAAACTTTTAATCGAAAGAAAGACAATGAAAAAGATCCAAGGAGATGGGTGCCAGAGACATAATGTTTGGTGAAAACCTTTCAGTAAAGAACCAAGGAAGACAGAAGAGGAGGTTGTAAAGGAAATGCCTCACATTCTTTAAGTGCTGAGAAAGAAAAAGTGTGTGTGTGTGAGACGTGATGATACCATCTGATATTACGAAATGGAAAACAGACAATTTTTAAGGTTCGAAAAGGGATATATGTGTATAGAACTAGCGAAGCACTGTCCAGAATGACTGAATTAGCAAAATTGGAAAAGAAAGAACAATTAAACTGAAGCCATATAATACAATTGAAAGATGAATAATCCGAGAGAAACAAAGAAAATAAATAAAAAGGGAAATATGATTTTGTGTTACTTGCATATAATTAAATCAATCGTTTACCTTTTCTAGCTTTGATATACAGCTGAAATACCACATTTTCTTTTAATCAGCATTTTTAGATGTATTGTGGCCATTTAAATCCAGTGTCTGGTAAATATCAACAAAATCAAACCTCATAAGTGACAAAATCATCCAACTGCAATGTGAAATGACAAGACAAATGAAAACTCTGAAAATCGAGGTTATCACATACATTTTTTTTTCATCTTTCCCTAAATACATTTACAAATAATACGAAAAAGTTAATATGAACTTGCTTTATTTGCAGTATTTGAGGTCTGGAAATATTGTTAGTGGTTCACAGAATGAAACAAAATTTTACCTAAACACCTATAAATAGTAAATTCAGAAATACTGAAAATAATTCTGAAATGGTCTCTTAATTTTTTCCATATCTGTACAGTAGATGTGATTTCTACTTTCCACCATACAGCAATTGCTCAGAGTTAACTGCCATTAGGAGTTGATTTCATCATGATTTTTAGTTTTTAAATGACTGCCTGCATTAGTGTTATGCACACACGCGCAAACACAATTCTGACTGTAGATTTTTCAACAGCATTTCTCTAGGCTTTAATGTTTCTCCCAACGCATCACTTTATACACAGGATTCCTGGGATGGGAAAGATATGTCAAATTAAATATTAATGAAATGCAGTATGTTTGGCGAGTCTTTTAAGCTGTCCTGTTTCTGTGCCACCGCTAATGTCGAGGGTCACCGGGTCCCCTTGAGGCCCCTGAGTGACATTTGAGTGGTTTTACAGAATGTCTCTACGCATTACCCACTTGTACACACCATGCCGATGTTTACAGACGAACATTTAGGGGTGTGTGTGTGTGTGCTTTTTTATGTCCATGGTTTGTTTTTGGTGAATACTTTGCACTGAGTGTATTTTGGGCATAAACAGTGTCACTTCTATTTCTGTGTATTTGGGTGACATTGTATGTGCGTGAACATGGTCACCTTTTAGATGTGATCTTTATATATATTCTTCCAAGGCAGTGAACATACCGTGTCAATAAATAAGCTACTGCTTATTTAATATGACTGAAATATGTAAAACTACACTAATCTATTGTGTGTTTATATAAGTGTGCATTTAGGAAAGTATACAAATTAAGAGGTGGGAAAAATGAGAGTGATGAAATGCAACGCAATGCAAAAAAGCAAAGGTGTGTGAGGCCCGGCTGGGATATTGACGGAAAACCAGAGGTGTAAAACTATGAATGGACAGAGTGAATGAAAGTTATGAAGGACAAATGTAATATCATAACCACAGTAAAAAGCCAATAAAAATGCGAAGCAGGGAAAGAAAGGTACGTTATGAGGGCATTTGAAGGTAGGAGGAAAGGAAAGAATGGGTGGAGTCCGAGAGGAGAGAAGGACGGAAACAAAAAGTGACGTTGTATCTGTTTGCTTCTCTCCTCTGCTCCACTTACATTTCCCTCAGGAATGAGTGGGAGAGAGCGAGAGGGAAGTGGGAGAACTCTATTCACACTTCTTCTAAACAGATCAACAAACAGAAAAAAGAGACACGTGCCGCAAAACAGGTAGATAAGGGATAAAACAAACACGCAAAACTGGACAGACGTAAATACACAAGTACAAACATGTGTGTTCACTCAGTGATGTTAATGTAAGCCGATGTGTGCAGAGAGGTAAGCATGTTTACTACTCCTAAAAAGCAATTAGCACCACCACAGAGAAATGAAAGGGTGAATAAAATATGATTATAAACAGATGTTAGGGAAATTAGAAAATGTCCATGAAAACGAACTGCAAAAAAAATAAGGAAGAGGACAAAGAAAAGACGCAGGCAGGCCATTATGACATCATTGCTGGGTGTTTGCAATGCAGCATTCAGCTATTTAGAATACTTATTTTTAAGACGTTACTCAGATGCAAGCAGAGATTTTCAAATTACGATCTTCTTTCATAAACTATAAAATAAATATTACAATTAAAGAGAAAGATTTTGGTGCAACCAAAAATGAAAATGACTCATCCTCGGGTTAAACCTGTGTAAATGTCTTTGTTTGGTTGAACACAAAGACAGATATTTGTAAGAATGTTAGCAACTGACAATTCTACGACATAATTGACAACCAAAGTAGAAAAAATTTAAATGTACATTTTGCTTTCCTAAATATCATCTTTTGTGTTAAACACAATAACAACAAAAATATTTCAAAAATATAGTCAATGCCCTGGAAATGTCAGTTGCTAACATTCTTTCAAATATCTGTCTTTGTGTTCAGCAGAACAAAGAAATGTAGGTTTGGAAACACTTAAGGGTGAATAAATGATGACAGAATTTTTTATTTTTGGTGAACTATCCCTTTAAAGTGAAATCCTTATCCTGGCTGTAATGCTCTATCTCTTCGTGACGTTTTGTACTTGGCTGTACTTTTCTAAACGCTTACATTTTGACACTTCAGAAATGTTTTGCTGATACTGTAGCATCTGGAAATACTTCAATTTTCAAAAACACACATACAGACTCACAAACGGCAAGTTGGTCTTTGAATCAGACATCAGATGTTTTGTCTTTGTTCCGAAGGCACTTTTGCATCACTGATGAACCGAGTGAAGCTGTTTTGAGCATTCTGATACACGGGCCAGTGTCATTAAACGCTGTCATAAGCAGCTGCGCCACAAAAAAAACATGATGTCATGTCCTGCAATCCAATCACAAGACAAGGACAGAGGAAATGAGAGGGACGGCTGGTTTTATTATGGAAACTGAACGCTAGAACATCACGCTTAAAGACCACCGAAGTGCCTTGAACTGAGCATCTTTGTTTGATACGTTGATGTAATTTCTACTTAAACAGAAAGTTTGGTAGGATGCTTCAGATTCTTGAAAGCATTTGATTGGTCCGAAAAATGGATTAGAAACAGAATTATATCATGGTAGTCGATGGTGGCCAAAAACTTTTTGGTTCAAAGCATTTTTTAAACATCTTTCTATGTGTTAATCAGAACAAATAAATGTATACAGATTTGGAACAACTCGAAGATGAGTGAATGAAGATTTTTGTGTGAACTGTCCCTTTAAGGCTAACATTAATAAAAAGACAAAAACCTTACATTTTAAAGTCATGAGACCATGTTTAAGCTCAACAGAGTCATTCTCTCACTTTGTATTTCCACAAAAGAAATAAAGTGTGACAGAGCACTGTAACGAGCAAAGACAGGATTTTGGGAGAACTGTCCCTTTAAGAGTGAGTGATAGAGTTTTGTTTAACAGCTGTAAATGTAAACCTCCTGAGGCACACCCTTTCTTTTTTCCTCCTTTTATTAACGAGTTTTGCCTTAATTAGCTAATTGGTCTGTTAGCAATATAATCCTGGAGGAGTGGAACGCGCCCGAGGAGGAGAGAAAGGACGAGAGAGTGACAGAATTTTGCAGAAATATCTCTTACTCGATGACGTTATGCTGGAAGTATTTAGTATGTGGCCACAAGAGTCTGTGTGTATACATAAAAACAACCTTTAATGTCCTCTTAGTATGGGAGGACATCTTTAACACAATGTATATGCAGTTATTTGAAAATCACAAGTTGTTTCTTTGTCTCTCAGTGGTTGGTGGTCCGCGGTTCTCTCAGGAGCCGGCAGATCAGTCAGTGGTGGTCGGCGAGAGGGTGGTTCTGTCCTGTGTGGTGTTTAACTATACCGGCATTGTACAGTGGACCAAAGACGGACTTGCTCTTGGCATCGGAGAGGATCTGAGAGGTGAGAACACACCCAAGATATGGTTTGTTACATCGTTTTGATATAAAATCATACATTTACCTTCACACCAAGTTAACCTGCAAATATAACTGGCACACAAACCTGTGGTCATTATCAGAATTGAAGGGAAATGTAATATTGACACACTTGAAAATATTTGTGAGAACATTTTTAATTTTTGTCTCTAAATGTGCTTCACATAAATGCATAGCCAAACCTGTGCGCACACACAAACCTATGTACATGCAACACATGTGCAACACATATGCAACACAAATGCAACACATATGCAACACGTATGCTTTCTCTCTCTATCCCCGTCCTTTAAAATTGATTTAAAATCGATTTAATAAACATTGTTTTCTTTGTTCAAACAGTATGTTCTTCCTTTGTCCTCTGTCCCAATCTTCTTCTCTTTTTTTAGACACGCTGATCTTTTGTTCGCACTCTAATCACAGACACATACACATATAGATGTGCAAACACACGCACAGGTTAAACGTCTGCTCGCTGATTGGTTGGGCTAAAGGATGATGTAATCGTTGCCAATACTTTTGTCCTCCTGGTATCCAGATCGATGATGTCATAATGTGTGTGTGAGAGAAAGCGTGCAGTCTGAATGCCAATGGGTTGAAGTGCTGCCCTCTGGTGAACAGCACATGTCCTACAAGCTAAATAAATGAATAGTGTTATTGCCAGCAAATCTAATAATAGCAAATCAAAATATGTTGTAATGTGAATGAGACATGAGAGTTTTCAATAAATTTGTAAAGAATATTTAAATGCATTCATGGTGGAAATTACTTGTGAGGTGAAATCCTCAAAGAGAGATGTTAATGCTTTGACGTAAAAATAAAATTGGACTACATATACAATTTATGCTGGACATTAACACGATATGAAATTAGATATTGGCATGTGTGTGTTTCAGCATGGCCGCGGTATCGTGTTTTGCGTATAATGGACGTGGGGCAGTTTAATCTGGAAATTACGTCAGCAGACCTGTCGGATGATTCACTGTACGAGTGTCAAGCCACTGAAGCTGCTTTGAGATCCAGAAGAGCCAAACTTACTGTTCTTAGTAAGTGACTATGTACTATTATTTAAAAGTACTGTAATGTGCTACCAAACATGGTCCTTACAAAAAAACAAGTGTATTAAAATTTGTTAGTTTACTTCTTTTCAGCTAAAAAGAATAACACTTTCGTTCTAGATTTATGAGCTTTTCAGAAATGTACTTAAATATACTTCAATCACACACAAGAATAACTTTACTGAGAGAAAATCCAAGTATATTTCCCTCTACTTAAATATTTTAAGTACTCAATTATTCTTAAGTCTTCCACTTATACTTGGGTTGTTGTTGTATTAACAATAGTAAAAGCCTCATTTAACATTTAGTAATGTCATAGTTTACTGGGAGTTTATAGTATATTAGTGTACTTTCATAAACTAAAAATGTGCTCTAATCATTGAACTATACTATCAGTAAGCTGTCGTTGCAGTCCAAACAAAAACTCTAGTAGTCTCAAGTATTATAGAAATAGTACACTTACTATACTACTAGTACTTTCATATTTGTATAGTTACTACAGTACATAAATAATATAAAATTAATACTTTAAAATATAGGCCTACTTAAACTTGAACTTAAGTATATACAAAGTATAATATATATAGTATATACTTAATACATTTAAAGTATACTTTATTATTAATACTTTTTATGTTATTTATATATATATATATATATATATATATATAGGTTTGTACAAGTGTGTACAATTTATAAAGTCTCTGTATACATGATAAACCCAAATACTACAATACTGTAATCTGAGTATACTGGAAACACCTTACTACAAGTAAAAATGTAAAGAATTTTAAATATCAAATGCATCAGGATATAAGTATTTATTTTTATAAAAGAAGTATCTATCTATGTGCAGTGTGCAAGTAATGTGTGTCCATCTGTCTGTGTGTTTTTTGTAGTCCCACCTGAAGGTCCTGTTATTGAGGGCTCTCCAGAGATCCTGTTAACTGCAGGATCCACATATAACCTCACCTGTGTGTCTCGAGGAGCGAAGCCGATGTCGACTATAGAATGGTTCAAAGACGGGATTATAGTGGAGGGAGCACTGACTAGCACTGTGAGTGAAAACACATTAATTATCACAATCATGTTTGACACATGAATACAAAAACATCTCATCTTTATGTCTGTACTTTTTTCCAGGAGGTGTTATCAGACAGAAAGAGAGTGACCACCCGGAGTTTTCTGGAGATCCATCCATTGGATACAGACACGGGACGAAATTTCACCTGTGTGGCCGCAAACCTGGCCACCCCGCTGGGGAAGAAGGCCACTGTCACTCTCAACATCCACCGTAAGTGTTCCTGTTTGTACTGTACATCTTCTTTTGCCGTTCATCCAGGCAAAGTGCCCTGACAATTATTCTCTCTCGCTTTCAAGATCCTCCCACAGTGATTCTGTCCATAGAGCCTCGCTCTGTTTTAGAAGGGGAGAGGGTTAAGTTTACCTGCCAGGCCACGGCCAACCCTCCCATTATGGGTTTCAGGTCAGTATGTTTAATGTGGGTTTATATGCTGTTCTCAATGATTTGATCTCAATTATGTGTTAAATATGCATTTGTGTTTGTTTTAGGTGGGCTAAGGGTGGTGTGATTTTAGACGGGGCGAGAGAAAGTGTGTTTGAGACCACAGCAGATCACTCGTTCTTCACCGAGCCTGTGTCCTGTCTGGTGTTTAACCCGGTGGGCAGCACTAACGTCAGTATATTGGTGGACGTCCACTGTAAGTTTTTTTTGCAAAACACCATATACACATGAAAAAAATTATTTATTCCGCTGCCAATGCGCATAATTCAACGCAGTCTGTGGTAACTTATATGCAGGTGTGACTTTCAGTAGTATCATTCATAACAGCTGAAAGTACTGTACAGTATGTCTATAATTTATGCAAGGGTATGCAATATTTTTGTAAGAGTAAACTGAGTTCAATCATTTCTCACAAGCAAATCATTAAAATGTGCGCCCTCTAGTGTGCAAACACCACAATGTCTTTGTAAAATAAATGGTCCAATCAAAATTGCCCATCATTTTGCTGTCAGGTTTGAATGTCTGCTCAGTAGTTTCGGGATTTACAAATAACTGAATTTGCTAAGCATTCTTTTACAATACATTTACGATTCTTGACTCCAAATAGTCTTTGAGTGAGTTTTCTACAAGCGCTCTTTGAAAAACATGAATTCTTGTGATCATCTTTATGAACGTTTCTCAGCCTAAACCCCAAAAGTTATATAAATTGCTATACGCACATTCATATTAATAAGTGAGGATTTTATTCAAATGCTATGATTTATGAGATAATTGAATATGTAACGATTTATTGTTGGGGTACGCCATTGGAAAAGAAGTGTGTGAAACACTGTCATGTGGAAGGAAACTAGGCAGATGTTGACTAGGACAGCGGGACTTCATTTATTTTTATTTAAATTTGAGGATTTAGCTGAGTGCAGCAGATGTCTACCAGACTGCAGAACTCAAGTGGAAAAAAACATAACGTCTCTGTATCTTTTTACTGAAGTCATATACTGTACGTGAAAACACAGCAACTGCACGAACAAAATAGGCTACGCATGCATGCAGTACTGTATGGGCACTTTTCTCCGAATAAGCTTGTTTTTTTTAAATAGCTTTCAACAATTTTGATAAATCTAACACATGAGTGTCACCGTCTTTGATTTTTTCTTCAGTGTTTCTCATGGATAGGCCTACATGTATTTATTTTGTAATAGTAGGAAGGGGATGACATTGCTTCTGTCAACCAGGATACATATCTCTATATTTTTATATATAAAAAACATTGTAACTTTTCTTAGATACAGTAAATAGTAAGTGCGATATTATAAAGCCAATATTGTTTCCAAAGTTTAATACCTGGCAAGACTTGTTGGATGTGGAAACCTGAAGAGAAATATTTGCTGTTAAAATGCATGTGCATTGTAAAGGGTTCCCACTGGTCATGGAATTTCTGGAATATCATGGAATTTTAAAAGGTCTTTTCCAGACATTGAAAGTCATGGAATTTTATGTATTTTTTGTCTAAGTCATGGAATATCAGAGATTTTTATTTGTGACATATTTTTTTTTTCAATTTTTCAAAATGAAATTTTTCTATACTGTATGTTTTAAATATGTTTTTTTTTTTACATTTTTGCGTTTTGCACAATCACTTAAGTCAAATGCAGTCATCTGTAGCTCTAAACCAAGGCAAATTTCAGGAAAATGTACATTTTAAAGAGCTTTGTCAAAAAACAACCACTTTAAAGACTGGGTTTCATTCAATATAGGTCATGGAAATTCAACTTTTTAGTCAGTGAAAGTCAGGGAAAAGCCAGGGAATTTGACATTTGGCTTAGATTGGGAACCCTGATTGTAGCAAAAGTGGTAGTTTGCTGGTGTTTTAGTGGATCTGGATCATGTTTTTTCCATTTCTTACTCTTTTCCCCATAGTTGGTCCAATTCTGGTGGTGGAACCAAGGCCTGTAACAGTAGATGTTGACTCTGATGTCACACTCAATTGTAAATGGTCAGGAAATCCTCCACTCACCCTCACATGGACCAAGAAGGGCTCCAGTATGGTGAGTGCACACTTGCTGTAGTACTGTACACATCTCTTATCTCATAATTTCATGTTTTAAAGTGAAACTTCAGCCAAGAAACATAATTTCCCGTTGTTTTATTACCTTATTCTTCGAGAAGAAAGTCATATTCAGTTTGGATGCCTTGTTGGTCTGTTAAACATGGGGAAATTTGGTTTCTTGGCTGAAGTATCACTTTAAAGATCTCTGTATTATTTCCCACAAGATGGAGCCAGACTGAAAATTTTGAGCAAATCATCAACTGTTTTTCTCTCTTTGTTTAGGTCCTCAGTAATAACAATCAGTTATTCCTGAAGTCTGTTAGTCAGGTGGATGCTGGGCAGTATGTGTGTAAAGCCATTGTTCCCAGAATCGGCGTTGGTGAGACCGAGGTCACGCTCACTGTCAATGGTCAGTAATTCAGTATAACTTTGCAAGTGTACTTTGGTGATCTCGAAGTGGCCATATTTGCTAATGTTTCAAATGGTTCTCAAGGTCCTCCGATCATCTCAAGCGAGCCAATCCAGTATGCCGTGAGAGGAGAGAAGGGAGAAATCAAGTGCTACATTGCCAGCACCCCTCCGCCGGACAAAATTGTGAGTTGAAATCTATGTTTGTGATATAGTCAGTACACTTGTATTACAGTGCCTGTCATGAAGCTGTTGTTGTTTTATTTCTTCTATCCCTTTGCTGAGATTATATCATATAATACTGTTAATATTTTTTCCAGTTTGTTGCCTCTGACTTTACTTTATATTTGTCCTTTCCTTATCACCTTTACACTATACCTGATTGAACACCGTGTGAGAGAGAGAAAGACATTGTGCCAAGAAATTGTGAAAGATAGAGGTCAAGATGATATCAAATGAGCGATGAAGGGAGGGGGTAGAGGGTTAATGTCCTGTACCTTTCGGTTATGATTATGACCAGAAGACGACAGTACATGACAGATGAGTGAATGAGCTTTTAACAATCTCAGCACTTAACTTAACCCTCATCCTCTCTCTCTCCTTTTCTGTCCTTTTGTCACCCTCCTCCTCTTTTACTTTCTCCTTCATCAGTCCTTCAAATATCATTTTTTTTGCTATATCAGTTTTTAGTTTTAATTGAGTGCATTAGATATCTATACATATGTACATAAATGTGTAGTTTAATTCAAATGTATTTATAAAAAATGCTATTTGCTACATGCTGTACATTTATACTGTACGTCCCTCTCTCTCTCTCTCTCTCTCTCTCTCTATCTCTCTCTGTCCCTCTCTCTCTCTATGATTGCTTTCTGGATAATGAGACATGGCACAACAGCGCCGGCCTTAATGTGAAGACAGTGCTTATGAAATAATGAATGAGGACAGATAAAAAAGGAGTGTGAGAGTGGCCCATATGCTTGTGTTCATCACCCTTTCATCCTTCCTGTTTCGCCCCTCGCTCTCGGTCTTTTTGGTGTTAGCTTGAGAGGGACATTAGCACTGTTAATATTTGATTGCGCGTTCTTCATTTTGTATGAACTATCCACTCTCCCAGAGTTCAGAACAAAATCCTTAAAGTGATTTTGCGTCTGCGAACTTCTGAGAGAGATTTTTGTGTTTTCTCTTTTTGCCTTGTGGTTTTTGATGTTGCTTTTATTTTTCTTTGTCAGTTACACAGTTTTTATTTATGCTGTATTATATTGACATGACATTACATTAAAATGTAAAAACAACTGAACACATCAAGACAGAAAATGTGTGTTTTTTCTTACATTTTAATGTATGACTTTCTTTTCTAATTATTCATGTGTTTATGTGAATGTTTGTGCTACAGGTGTGGGCATGGAAGGAGAATGTGTGGGAGAAAGAGAGAGGGACGCTGTTGGAGAGATACACAGTGGAGCAGAGCAGACCTGTGTCACAAGGTGGCGCCGTTCTCTCAACTCTCACCATCAACAATGTCATGGAATCTGACTTTCAGACCACTTATAACTGCACTGCATGGAATGCTTTCGGGCCGGGAACCATGATCATTACTCTAGAGGAGACAGGTCAGAACACACAAATGTTTGTTTTAGTATACTGGTCGGGACATTACATAGACTTTCAATGATTTTAAAACACATTCACAAAAAGGTGCGTCTACAAATATTCTCCAGAAATGTTACAAATCTTATAACATTTATAGGTATTTTAACTGTCAGACATAACATATGTACACTGTCAGAAAAAAGGTTCCAAATTGTACCTTTTCTGTCGCTGTGATGGTACCCTTAAAGCAGGGGGATTCAATTAAAGTTCCAAGAGGTCTGGTCTTTATGTTTTCTTACAAACGGAGGTCCAGACAATACGTTTTTTTCTAAATAAATTAATATGTAATCAATTTAGCCCAGTTGGATATACTGTATAAAAGATATGCTATTTTATTAGAGCATTTGTTTAACATTTTGATATCCACAGTAAGTATGTATAGGAACTGTGGCTTAAGGGGAATGCCCTCTTAATAGAAGTCTGATAATTCATATTTGTTAATAAAAAAACTACTGACAACATGCAATCTGAAAATGTAATGTAAAAATTGAAATGCTCATCATAAACAGAAAACAAGGTTACTTCCTAAAGGAGCTTTTCCATTCCATTTTCACTTCATATCAGAAATACTTCTATCTTTGAATAATTTCCCAATTGAAACGTTGTTCATTACAAAATCTGACCCTTCTAGTGAAAACCCAGCAAATGTCCTTCCTACAGAATACCGAATACAGTGAAAATATAACAATATCTTCAATATTGACTGATCAATAATGCTAAAATCGTTTTTTTTTTGTAATTTATAGCATATAGGGCCGATTTCAGGGACAGGGTTTAAGCCTAGTCCCAGAATAACTTAAATGTTAGAGGTTAGAGCTTGGATTGACACATCTTAAAATATATCGGTGCGATTGTTTTATCTCAAGATGACCACCATTGATCTTTTTTTCTAAAGTATGTTTTTAAAAACAACTTAAATATTCTTATTTAACAAGGCCTAGTCCTGAATTAAACTAATCCCTTCTATGTTATTTCTCCAATACAACATCTCTATTATGTCTTTCTTTGTGTAGATATAGTGCCTGTAGGAGTGATAGCAGGTGGATCTGTTGGATCTTCCATTCTGCTGCTGCTTCTTCTGTTTTCTCTTATATTCTATATCTACCGACAGCGCAAAGGCAGTAAGTACATTTTGTTTCAACTATTACTTTTAAGATGTTTTATAGGAATAGTATTTTTTGTTTATTTTCAAAGACTCTGATAACAGCCTTGTACAGCCAATACTAAATATAACATACATTTTAACCTGTTGGAGTTAGCCTGCTGTTCAATCCAATCCAGTAAACGTTATTTAGGGTTTCTCAGGTGCTATCTATACATACTATACATACATATATTAACTGTATAGTTACTTTGAGGCTAAGGTTTGCCGAAGAGCATCGTTAGTGTATTGCTGTCAAAACATGAAATCCTATTTTTTAATTCAATGTTATGAGGCTTTGTGTCATTCATCTGTTACTCTTCCAGGTCGTCGTGGAGTCACGCTGAAACCGGACATTAAGGTGGAAACGGTCAACAAGGAGAGCCACAGTCTTGAGGAAGAGACTGCCAGTGCATCCACTGCAACCCGAATGGTAAAGGCAATGTATTCTGTGAGTATCAGTAGATAAAGCAGAAATTACAGTGTAGCGCAATTTGAAATTCACTGGTAGGTTTATAAAAAAGCAGATATAAAGTGCATTATGGTGCAACCCTTGTATTAACGATAGATATCTAGTGCAATATGCTAATCCAACCCATGACTTTGACATTGCTAGCGCCATGCTTCGGCAGTTAGGACACAGGAACTTTTAAAAGCCCAGTTCATTCTCAACTTTTAAACAATTTGTTGTTGTGAGAGCTGCAAAAGCATGAAAAGACCCCTTTAAAGTAGTGAATAAAAAGTGACCAATCATGGACACTTTCATGTCCACAAACATCTATTCTTCTCCAGTTGTGATAAAGCTGATATCCTGTTTTCCTCCCCCCTCCCTGTTCTTTTCCTCCCTCTTTCCCTGTGTCTGTTTTGTCGTTTGATGGTTTAGTTTCTTCCCTCTGTCTCCCTCTCTCCCTCCACACAGCCTTTCAAAGACGACATGGACCTGAAGCAAGACCTTCACAACGACACTATGGAGACCAAGGTGGATGAATACGAGCCTAAGGTGAGAAACTGTTTTATTTTGTGTCTGTTAGCTTTTAAACAATCTACAGGCTAATGAACTTGAACAAACTTTCAGATATTTTTCACAATAATAGTATACGTTTGCAATTTCAGGACCCCACTAATGGCTACTACAACGTTCGAGCTACGACGCACGAGGACGTCCGAGCATCTTCCCGCTCCCTGCTCTACCAAGAATTCCGTCCTCCGAATCCAGCGTCGGTATCAGCAACAGCCAGCGGCCCGGTGCACAACATTCACCCTGCGCCCACGGGCCGTTACGAACCACGGCCGGGTTCCCGAATGGCTCACAACACATATTTTAACACCATCGCCAGGGTGACACAAAGTCAAGCACCGGCCAACCCCAGCTCCAAGACCACGGACTATCCTGGAGATCGCGGGCTGCTGGAATCAACCAATCCCTTAGCTTTTGACAGCTATGCTTATTCAACAACACCTCAGTACAGATTAGGGTTCGCCCCACCTTTGGAAGGAGGACCGGCTTATGAAATGTATCCTACGGGACCTACGGGACAAGGGGCAGGGACAAGTCAAGGGGCGGGGCAAGAAGCCAGTGCGGGAAAATACACCAGCTCCGCCCAATTTCCATATGCGACCCCTCCTACGGAGTACTCGCAGAGACACACGCAAAGAATGCAGACTCATGTGTGAGACAAACACACGCTGGCACATTTGTGCCCACAAAAGTCTCTTTTCTACCTTTACATCAATATTGCGATAGATGCAGACTTTACAAAAAAAGAAAAAGTGCCAAATTATTGTTGAACAAAAAAATGAGCCAATCAGAAAAAGAATACTCATAAGAGGTTACAGCGAGAGAGCATGCACCATAACACAGAGCATCATCTACCTTACAACCAAATGTGAGGTAGAAGAGACAAATCCAATTCCCAGAAATTCTGTTCTCTCTTATTCTTCATGACTGACCCTCCACGCCATAATAAACTCCTGCAAACCAACCATTGGACGGTTTTTGTCTGTGTGAGGTGTGACGGTCAGTAGGAATGACCAATAAGAAAGGCTGGAGGGCATCAGAAGCCACCTACTATAGGAAGTGAATGCCCAGTGAAAGCCAGATTGTTCTGCACTGGATAGGACTGTGCATTTTGTGCCACCACACAACTTAATAAATACGTCGTGTTTTAACATTGTGTGTATTTGGGGCGGGCGCACGATGATTGTATTATTTACTGCAAACGTACAAAATAAGCAATGAACCTTGCAGAAAAGTCAATCATAAAGTTGACAATCGTTTGTGAAAACATGTACTGTACCTCACAACAAGCAACTCGGTGGAGAAGGGTCACCCAACACATGGTTTCTAAAGCGTAATGCCTGCACTGCCCAAGGATTAGCTTTCTGCTGCCAGTTTGGACTCTTCTGACCAGGATGGAGATCTGAGTATCTGGATAAATACCACCAGTGCTTTTAACTCTGAAAGCTGGAGTTTGTAACATTAAGGATGGATGTTTTTTAATAGACGCTATTCACCAGACTCTCTCGTGAACACAAGCTCTGCCTCCTTCCAAGAAAACCTCACAAGTATTTGACACTTTAAGTGTTTATATATATAAATGTATGTGCGTCTGAGTGTTTTCGCTCATGTAATGTGCAGGATGATTTTGAATGTGCAATCTTCATTTGTTCGGTTTCTTTTTTCTAAAGTGTCCACGTATTCGTCCGTCACTTTCAAAGTAGAGTAGTGTGCTTTTCCATATTTGTATCTAGACCGAATTGCATTTGAAAGCGCTTTTATAGTATTTTTCTAAGGTGGTGAAAAAACGATAAAAGATTGAATGGTTTTTGGTAAGCAGTGTAAAGGGGAAAAGTGGTTTTAAAAACATTTTTAACAATTATGATTTGTACATTTGTCTGCATTCTGTAAAGGGAAATTGAGCAGAATTGATCATTAAGGTTAAAAACTAAGCAGCGTCATTTGACCCTTACGTTTTTGAGACACCAGTGTCACATGATAAAATTGATATGCAAATTGAAGGGCTTTTCCCTGTTTGACTCTCAACAGACTTTTGTCCTCTGCAGTCACTCAACGTTTGTGCAGAACATGTTTCTCTGCTGTTGAGTTTAAATCTGACTGGATTTAATTTAGCCTGAACTGAAGACTTAAGCCATGGTACAAAATAAAATAAAAACAAAATTGTTCAAATTATGCAATGATTATAAACTCCACATTCATGAGAAAGAGAACTGTACAGCACTATGTAGATCTTAACAGGAGAAGCTATTTCGAAA
The DNA here is from genome assembly GCF_015846415.1 of Triplophysa dalaica. Lineage (NCBI taxonomy): Eukaryota > Metazoa > Chordata > Actinopteri > Cypriniformes > Nemacheilidae > Triplophysa > Triplophysa dalaica. The sequence continues at coordinate 19,553,786 of NC_079544.1, read as the reverse complement.
ATTTGGCTGCTTAATAATATTCAGTCAAAGTTCTGTTTGTGTACAATGCTCCAGATATGAGCTGATGTCTTACGGGGGATCCGGGTTATGTCCAGGTCCCTCGCCTTGTCGCTCACCCCCATTCTCCTGCCTACTTTGCTATTACATGTACAGGCAATAAAACATGAAAATATTAAACAAAAATTGTATAGGTTCTCAAAGAATAATTTCTTAACCTTTTCATACATGGTCATAAAGAACCCTTTTTTCCACCAGAGTGTGGTTCTTCTATTACATTGTGTAGTGTAGTAGCGCCTTTATTTTTATTAAGTTTTCCATGAATACGGTGCATTTTGTGTCCCTTTAGTTTCTTTATATGCCTTTAAATCCCTTTAACTGCACATTTTACATAGAAACTCGGTTTATGTACACATTTTCAGAACCTAAAATGGTTTACATTGCATGATGATGTACATTTTATCACTATACTATACAAATGCTGGGTTATATTAAACAAACCCAACTGGTGGTTTATAAATTGCTGGGTGAAATATAAACAAATATCAAATATTTCTTTAAAAATATTTAAGCCAACTTTTGGGTTGGTCTCTTTTGAGCCCAACGCTGAGTTGTTAAATGTATGTGATCCCTGGAAATCAAATCCATAAGCCTTTAGAGAAAGAAAACATTTCCCAACAATAAAAGTAACAAATTATTTTGCTTAGTTTCTGGACCTGTTTTGTCCCCTATTCATGGAAAGTGCATAAATAAATTCAATTATTTCTACATATCCAACATGTTAATGTACCATGATGGTTTGGAGAGTGATTGAGCAGGGAAAAATAAATGAATTGTCAAATGATCAAACTGACATATCAAAGATAGATTCATAGAATGGGAGTTGAATATTAAGTGATTAGAATATGAATTTGAGCATGCATGTATTTTTAATGTGACCCCAGTTTCATTTTCTCATGTTTGTGTTAACAAGGACTGTACTTCATACTATGAGGAACTTTATTTTGTCATACATTTTTATAGTTTCATTCATCTTTTCATAATGTAAAATACAAAATAGAAATATATGAGTTACGTGCTTTGTCCCATAGTAAATTCTACACAGGATTTTGTGTAGAATTTCTGTAAGTGTTTATTTTTTTTGTACATGGTTATTTTTACACAGTATTATCAAATAAAAACATCTTTCATAGGACATCATATTGCCTTGTTATTTCTATTTTCCTTGTTAGAATCTTTGATTAATAAAGCAAATTTTGCTTACAGGTGTGTGTACTCACGGTTTTATAAGTCTGAATATTTTTTGCCGTACGCTTTTTGGGGCTTTCCGGCGCACGTACACTTTAGTAACGATCTTAACCATAGTTTTATACAAGCTCTGAAAATCATTCTAGCAAGCTTGTAGCAGATCACACTCTCCAAAACAACACCTCCAAAACACATGAAAACGATGATGATGACAAAAGATTGCCTGAGTAAGCCCAGTTTGTATGCAAAAACAAATAATGACATCCTATCATTGTTATCCGACCAATGTAATGATTGGACGAACATTTGATGGTGCTGTGCCTTCCACAAATGCTATTTATTCATTATAAATGTATTTAGACCACTTAAATGTGTCATTGCTATCATAATGTGAATAGACTTTTAACAAGCATAACCAACATTTTTCTGGAAAGAATTTCATTTAACTGACATGAATGTGACAAGACAGTCAATGTCCAGACTTCAGGGGCCTCATGTATTAAATGCAGTGTAGAAACGGTCTTTAATTTGATTTTACGATCTTTTCTAAAAGTGCATACTTTGCCTCTCTTTCAGATGTGAAATCCAAATGTAAGATGATGTTAACATTGTGCGCAGTTTCAGATCTCCACCTTGTAAACCATGTCTATTTAATTTCATTGACATATAAAGGCACCTGTCAACTTTCAGAAACTTGACAAGCACCAAGAAAGGCTTTAATGTAAAAACACCAGAAGCACTCAGACAAGAAATAGTGCGTACTGCTCAGACCCTGAAGTGGGAAAAAAAAGGTTCCAATACTCTCTTGTGCGCGTTGATAAATCCAAATTATTACAACACTCAAAGTTTCTTCAACAACAAAAAATCTGCATTTGGTTCAAATGAGATAGCTCATTACATTTAGTTTCTTTTATTTTACAATGTGACCAAAAAACAAATAAACAATAGTTTCACAGTCTATTGAATTCTTAATGTATCTGTAAATCCACCATATACACACAGTCATATTTTATGCCTAATCTGATATGTTTTTTTAGGCTTGTCAAATCGAACATACCTTGCCCGGTTGCACAGACAAGGTTTAAGATTAGTCCCACACTAAAATGAATGTTTGAAATGTCCTCAATGAAAATAACTTGCCATGAAATATCTTAAGATATATCCGTGCCAGTGTTTTGTCTCAAGATGCACACCAGTAATGTTTTTTTTCTAAGGCATTTTTATAAAAGCGAATTAACTATCCTAATTTAACTGGCCTTGTACTGGCTTAAGCTATGCCTTGTCTATGAAACTGGGCCCTTAAGTCTTACATTATGTGACAAACCACTTAAGTATTAATTTAAAACAGCAGAATTTGCAAAAGATACGTAGTTTGCAGCCCTGAAATCTTACCATTTATCCTTTTACTATTAAACCATTGGTTTTGCTAGGTTTGCCTTCTCAAAAATCTTAAAATCTGCAGCTGACCATTTATTAAGACCTAAGGCCTTTTTATCTCAGACCAAACAACAAGCACAAAAGCACTTATTAATAACGAACATGGCAACACTGTGCCATTAGCACCATAAACTATGCTTCAAAGGAGTCATCATCGCTATAAGTAACATTCAAATGAAAAACTGGTTTACTAATAACAGTTTTGTCTCTGGAGTCCCTGGCTGTGCACTTGTAAATCATGTCCATCTGCTTCTGTCCACTCAATTGTACAAAACTTAGTGGTAGTGCATTTCATTGATACTTTTGGATAGTCACTGCAAGATAGGAGCAATTAACACATGTTTATGGCATGAAGACCCCACATCTCTTAACTGTCAGAAGCAGGAATGAGACCTGTAGTCAACATCCAGACTCCAGGTCCCGCACTAAGCAGGGTTCTGTGTCCTTTATTAGTCTGTAGAATTCTGCTTTTACAGCAGGTCCTCCTGAATCAAGAACGTCGAACAAGAGCCTCATTTTTGTCTGCCGTGATCTTGCATTATCAATGCCACTGTACATTTCAGGAGGCATCATGTGTTTGCCTCTCAGACCATCAGCTACTGGCATCACTGAAGTCACTCTTGCAATTAGTTCTTGCCTGTGATTGTCTACAAATTCTAAGATACAAACAGAAGTCAACATTTTAAAACAACTGAATGAAAACAAAAATAGAATATAATAGAAATAAGTGGCTTTGTTTGAAGTCATACCTGTGATCATTCTAAGATCGGCAGTGTCTGTATTAGAACTTGGTGCTTTTAAGACAAAAAATAAATAATCTAATTAAGAAATGTCGGGTATAGAGCTTATTTTTTTTATTTTAATATCAGAGCTTTATTACATTACCTCTAAGAATTATTCGACGTGTTCTCCACACTTCCTTTTCTTCAAATATATCCATAACGCCCAATTTGAACTCCTCGGTCTCAACATCCATAAACACTTCAAATGTAGGATGATAGTTTGAACCAAAATTGCACTCAAATACGTGGCCCTGAAACAAATCAACATAAGATGTTCATTCTATTTGAATAACAAGGTCGGTAACAGTTGTTCTGTCACACCTGCATTACTGTCCATTTATGTACTTTGCTAACAAACTATAAAATGTCATTCAGCAACAAGAGAGGCAATGCTGTATTGCAGTAAGGCAAGTCAAGGCAAGATTATTTATATGGCACATTTCGGGCAATTCAAAATTCTTTACATAAAATGACTGACAGAAAGAAATAAGACGTATCTTTAAAATGCAAATGATTTAAGATCACAAAAACTTTTTTGTAAACCAGCACAGTGTCTCAGAAAGGGCTCTATAAGAGGAGACACGAAAAAGTGAGTCTGCCATCCCTGCACAACTCATACGTTGGCCAAATTATCATATGTGCTTTAAAGTGAATACAGCGATTATATACTAAAATATTAACCAATCAGCATTTAGGATTGGAATTGGCAATCGCTTGTGTTGAAGCATTCCAAATTTGAAAGTGCAAAAGGAATACGCAGTAGTATATTATAAATAGTATTAATTTAAAAGACACTTTGCATAAACGTGTCTAAATAAATCAATGTTAATGATACTATAGTATTTTAAAAAGCATTATAAATATAAATCTCTGACTTAACAAACATTTCTCTATTTAATTGAAAGCAGAGAATCCTCATGATTTCATTAATTTGTTTTGTATCAAATCTGTACCTGTGGCTGCACTTCAAATCCCTCTGGTTGACAACATAGGGTATATTCTCTCCCGTGAACTAGGTTACAGGTGGAAGTGGTTTTAAAGTATGTATTTTCTTTGTGTTGGCTCTGGACCTAAAATGATGGAGAGGCTTTGATTTTCAGTTCCAAAAAGATTTCTAGAAACCATGGCATGAGAACAGTACTAAGTAGATGATTTCTTTATACTTGCTTCAAATGAATGTGTTATGTGAAAGATGTTATACTAGTAAAGATAATCTGACTGTGATTACAGTTTCTATACTCAAGTGAGTGATTCATTATTACATTTCATTTTTAAATTTGCAAGATAAGTTATGAAATCAAATCTTAATGCAGAAATATACTGTATATTTAATATGTTTAAAACCAATGATATGTGTAAATGAAGTGTAATTGAAAAGTTTGATGACAAAAATTGATCTCAAAATAGAAGTATTTGTTTCCTGTAAAGCCCATTGCACATTGAGTCCGATATTTCAGCACATTAAAAAATACGACCTCACGTTGTTTCAATCACATTTACACATTGGCTCCGATATTTTCGTCTGTCATAAAAAAAATTGTTCCGGGTTCAATTTTCTGCATTTTCGCATCTGCAGCAAGCATTTTGAGTGAGCTTTTATAACAATTCAGAGACACCGTACAATCGAGAGCCAAATATGAAAAAACGCATACGAACATTTCGGACTGTTTGTGAAAAGACCTTTTGTTTTAGTACCTCTGACACAGGAATGGTCAATGGAAGCAAATGGACATCCAGTATTTTCTCTCTCTGTCTAATAGATGTTGGTCGGAGAAACAGCAACACTTGGGACTGAACAGAATAGTCAGGGAATATGATTGTTTTTATGAGCCCAAAAAGGGAGAGCTCTTTGATACCAATGATCACATGTGTGCTGGTCACTTTAAGTGCCTGCAACATTTCCACATTATCACAAGTGAAGTGTGTTACAGCCAAACTGTCCTTGTTTTCCTCTGTAAAAGACATTAAAAATGGGGGAAAATATTATGATTTTTGTTTCTTTAAGATACTGTATCATATGCATTCAATACATCATTTAATTGATTGTCTGTAAAGCGTATTCATGTGTAGAATAAACAAACATACCAGTGAGAATTTCACAGTGTGGAAGGTGCATTTGTGAGATTGAACCTTCAAAACATTCAATGTTGTACAAGGGCCCTGCAGGCTGCATCTGACCCAAACCACACAAGAGTCGTGGATCCCAGGGCATGATTTTATACAGGATCTCTCCTTTATCCTCCATCACAAACACAAGGTTGGTCAAACTGCACTGAAACTGACCAGCATGTGGAGAAACAAACCTGAAGAAGAGGAAATTCAGCCACACTAACAATGCTGCACAAAAAATGTTAAATCTACTGGCTGACAAACACTTCATATTCAAAACTCCAGTATAGATTAGATGTGCCCTTAACAGAGATTTACGAGACCAGAGAACACAGAGCATTTAGAATAACACACTTTGAAATATGTACCTGTATGTGTTTGTTCTTTTGCCCTCGCGGTCCATCTCAATATATTCAGGTGTAAAGACTTCTGCATCCTCTGAACACTTAAGTACAGCAAAAATACAAATAATAAATTTGTTAATACATCTGTAATTTGTCTGTAATACATGGCTGAACATTTTGATTAATTTGTGTTTCATAATTAATCACTAAAGTTTAGCATTTGGTGTGACTGTAATGAAAACCTGAGATAAAAATGTGTGGTTATTAGAAATATAATAATGCTGCCGTGTCTCTAGCTTGCAGAATGAGTCACATTTTTGAATGCAATAATCTACATTTACTGACTGTCACCAGATGGGGAGCACGCGTTCTGAAAAGTGAAATCAAAGCGTTTTGATTGCCCAGAGGTAACTGGTTGCAGTAAAGGTCAAAAACCTTGCCCTCTTCATGTAAACAAAGGGGGCGTGAGCCAAACAAACTAAAATAAAACACCTACAATTATTTTTTACGCCAAAATTTCTGTCATTTTAGTTAGTTTGTATTATGCTGATGCATGTTTTATTGCAAATGCTTCCAATAATTCTGGTTACAGTTAGTTCCAGGTTAGTTTGTTAGTTGAAAGAGGATGATATTTTTGTTATATTTGAGACTGAATGAAATGGGCATGCGATCATTACTGTGCAGGATGTGGCTCCGAATGGCATCATTGGGATACGATGCCGAATTGGGCGGGTTCTAACCGACTGACTAATATGAAGAGATTCTTCAAGCGAAAGAATCATTTTGGTGAACGAACTGAAAAAGTTAAAATCACTTTAATGAATCATAATTCCAACCACTAGCAAAAAGCATCTGGTGCAATGTAAATAATTATATTTAAACAATGTAAAGCTACACTGTAAAAGCACTATGCGACTCCCGCAGAATGCGCCCTAAATGGGTTAGTGCGCAGAGGGCCATATGTTCAATGCAGAGAAACTTAAAGTGTTCCTAACATATGTTTTTTAAGGCCCTACTTTGGTTTATGGAGTGTCCAACAACAAATTTATGTAAATAGAACGTGTAAAACCACTATAATCTCGTAATAATAGCCAGTTATTCGTACTTTACTTCTTAACTGACTCTCAAATGATTCGTTCCGCCATTCATCCGTCTACGCCCCGCCTACCCTCCAACCTTGTGTCATGTGATTGGTCAGATGGTGTAGTCTGTTGTTATTGGTCAAACGCGTTCATCATTGTCGCAACTTGAACCCCACTACCATCATTACAGGATTACGGTTTACATGTGGTTGGATGTCATGTATGTAAATGTCTTATAAATCGAATTAATATTTTCCTACACAGTTTGTAAGATACTTAATATTTTATTTTTATATGTTAAAAAGACATTATAGTTCGACAATGTCTTTTTGTCTGTTCTGCTTTTATTTTGAAAAGTGCCGTTCTTATTCGGACGTTATGGTGTGTGACGCTTAAAACTTCCCGCTACACTCTTTTCACGTGATGGTGATCACGTATCGTCTGAAGAACGGTAAAAAAGAAAAAGCTCATAACCATATAGTTATTTATCATGCTCATTCATCTGAATCTTGTAACGAAAGAGTTTACATGTTGATTAACTTTATTATTTTGTATTGCTCGTACATGTTATTATTTCTAAGAGCTCCGAACTGTGATGGTGTGTCGGGCTAAAGAGCATGGTAGCTGATAGCAGAGACTTTGAATTAGCGCCCTTGGAGAAGCGGAATGAGGTATGAAGGAAAGGGCTTAAAAACATATTATATTTCATTTCATATTGGTCATTTGTTAAAATTATTTTTCTTGTGTGTAAACATGATTCATATGTGAAGCTACATAGAAGCATTTTGTATTTCCTCTGTTCTTCTGTAGTTTTCACGGTGTTCATGGTGCTCGTGGAGAGGAATAAATAAACTGACACCCGTTAGAAACTCTGCATCTCAATGAATATAACCAAGGGGCCGCTACAATGTATATTATATGTGTAGCTAGAGATGGCGGCGATTTTACCGTACCAATATGAGCCCGAGTCTGACGAGGAAGCATCATAAGACGCTAATCCAGTGTCAGTGGCAAATGACAACTCTTGTCATAAAAACTCCCAGTGTGACAACATGCATATCTATACAGGTGCACGTGCAAAATGCTAGTTAATAGTCAGATAAACAAACTGTAACACCCCAGAAATAACGGTACATGCTAATGTTAGCGTTATATGCATTAGCTAAACACAGACATAAGGTACAAAAATATTTCTTGAAGTTAAGACAAAAATCTAAATTCACGCTTACAGGTTGTGATTCGGTGGAGCTAACAGGTCCAAATAGAGTTGGTATTCCCCCTCTTTTAAGGATAATCGTTTCACATACCCTGCAGTGAACGCGCCAAGATTATCAAATGGAATGACGCGCGCACAGTTAAACCCTGGAGTTATACTCCTTTGGTATCGTTTGAAAAATGAATTGTTCCCTCAGACGTTCTTCGCTTGGTTGTTGGAATAAGACGCACGTAGTGTAACACCGTAGAACACAGACTATGATACACACGCATCACAAACGAGCGACAGTGTTTGGGGGAGGAGAAATAAGTTTTTGCGTCAGTCTCAGCCAAACGTAGACGGGGACTATATGTAGTGACGTAGATATGCATCCACGACTCGTTTGTGTGATTCAGAGTTGGCTCCCATTTTTACAAGCAAATAACTTTTTTATTTATTCACCTTCGGACTTACAACTTTGCAGGCAGCTTACTTTCAAATACAGCAACATAATTAGACTGCATGAAATGTAATTTCATGATGTCATGTTAGCTACTCTTTAATTATATATTTTTTTAAATTGCATATTAGTCTGACTGGCGTACGGGTTAAAGCAGCTGCATAACATGTCTTCTGTAGTATATAGTGTACTCTAGACCAATGCAAATTCGAGGCCCGCTTGTCGCACGGCCCAATACAACCAGATTCAAAAGTTGTTTTGGAAAACCACTACCCACAGCATTAAGCCCTGTTCATGGTACAATTTGTAAACTTTATCAATCATTATATTTATTCAAACATTTATAACATTAAATGGTAATAGTAAGTATAATTATTGACACCCCATCCCGGACATCACTAATTTTCAAACCTTGGCTACGGCCATGAGTCTTTGTATTTTGTTTTACATGTTCTTGATAAGAAAAACATATCGGTTGTTCCTCCGGTTAACAATAAAGCCGACTGCGGAGAAAATGCGCTGCTCTTTGTTACAACTCCCGGTAATCACCCAAATCTGTTATTCTCTGTGTCGTTTCATTGTCTGTCAAACTTAGTGGATTTTATTTATTGATACAATGTAGAGCTAAGGCATGGGTCGACAACCTTTAAGACAAAAAGAGCAATTTTTACCAAATAAAATATATGCTGCAAAATGTGACCTTTAAATGACTGTAAGACCGGTTTTTATACATGTAATGTAGTTACCCAGTAAAGCTATAATATATAGTCTTACAAAAAGTAACACTTACATAAGCAAAAGAAGCGATGCGAAAAGAAACGAGCACATTACAGGTTTTTTACTTTCTTTTCAACTTGACAGAACACTTTCTGGTTCATGATATTAAGTTGTTCAAGGAATACGTGCATATATTCAATATTTAACTGAACTCGCAAGCAGTTCGCGCAGAGTGCAGGTGTCAAATGCAAGTGTCCTTTGCACAGGAAGCGAAGGGTCTGAGAGTGAAAGTCTAGAGTGCAAGTGCAATTCTGCAGCCAAACCCTCAATGTTATAACGAATCGCCCCCCCCCCCCCCCCCCCCCCGATTGTTAGCGTTTGGTGTGAACACAGCATCACAGAATATGCACGCAAAGCACTTTTCGGCAGTGTTGGGGAAGCTACTATGAAACTGTAGTTAGATAAGCTACAAGCTCATCAATAAAAGTAGTTAAGTTACAGCTAAGTTACCCATTTGAAAAAGCAGTTAGCTACACTACAAGTTACTATAAAAAAGTAGCTAGCTACATTGAAACTACTTTTAGAGTTTCATTGTATATAAAGAATTAGGGCTGCAACAACGAATCGATAAAATCGATAAAAACCGATTAGTAAAAAAGTTGTCAACGAATTTCATTATCGATTCGTTGTGTCGCGCGACGCGGAGACGTTTGGTTATTAAAAAAAAAACTTTATTTGAGCGCGGAGCGAAGTAAACACACTCGGTCTCTCTCGCGCACTGATGCTAGCAGAGTTCGGCGCCTCATATACAGGGCGGAGCAAAAATAAAAAAACGAGCGGAGGAAAGATACATGACGGAGGCAGAGAAATCAGCGCGACCCAAGTCATCATAGGTGCGGGAGCATTTCACACTAAATAAACAGAAAAACTGTGTTAACTACAAAATATGCAAACGCGACATGGCGGGAGCAACGCGGCAATGATCCAGCACCTGAAACTCAAACATGTTGGAGTCTGTGATGAGGAGGAAGGGAGTTCAACAGCAGGTTAATTCACTACAGAATTCTTCCTTTTGTTCCGTTTCGAAGTGAAGAACGTAATGTCCCTGGTGCGGATGTTTACTCGTTATCCAGATTGACAAGCATCACAAGTTAGCATTAGCTCGTTAATAACAGTATAATCAGGGGTGGTGTAGTTACTTTGCGCTTTGCATTGTAAGACTAAAGACACGTTTTTATTCACTCGCCTTTTTTGGACCATTCATTTATCAATCTGTTGTCATGTATAGCTACACTGCAAAACTTCATTAGTAATTTTGTCTAATTTCCAGTCCAAATATCTAAAAAATCTTAAATCAAGATTACTAGACAAGAAAATTAATTGATGCATAAAACTTCTGTTTGAAATTATATCTCATTAAGATTATTTTTGTACCCCATTGGCAGATAATTTTTCTTGCTTTAAGCAAACAATCACTTAATTTGAGGTGTTTTTTCAGAAAACAAGACATAATTTCTTATGCTTTTTCATGTGTCTAGTACATGTTTCTTGATATAAGATTTTTTTTAAAATTTGGACTGACAACAGGACAAAACTACTAAGTTAGAAAAGCAATTTTTGCAGTGTATATTCTGTGCTTTCTCCCATATAGGTTATTATTGACAAATATATTTGTGTGTGTTGTACTTTTTAATTTAATTTTAAAGTTCTTTTATAGCTCTTGGTCATCTTAAGCTTTGTTAAAATGTGGTGTATAAATGAAGCTTGCACTTACTACAATGATGGTAATAATTGAATGAATAAGCTTCAAGTGAATTTGAGAGAGAGAGAGAGTGTGTGTGTGTGTCAGTGTTTGTCAGTGTGTGCGTCTGCAAAAGTGTGTGCATCTGCGAGTGTCTGTCTGCAGTGTAGTGTAGAGAACAAGTTCTTACATTCAAACAAATCCTGTTAAGTTTTCTGATTTGTATTGTTCTTTAGTTTTTATAAATTATTTATTGTTCTGGCAGCTCAGGTGGCACTTTTATTTAAAAAAAGTCTATATATTTGGCAGATGTAAAGCATACATGTGTATGTTTTTTGTGTTAGTCCATTTTTATTTGATTTTATTATTTTTATAACAGCTCAAGGATGTTCAAGGAGCAACATGCTTGTGCACTTTCTAAAGATTTTAGTTCTGTATTTGAATAAAGGGTTGGAAATGAATGCTTTTCTTGGTTTTTGTTTTTATCCGATTCATCGATTAATCGAAAAAAATATTTACAGATTAATCGATTATTAAAATAATCGTTAGTTGCAGCCCTATAAAGAATAACTGATTCATTGTTAATGAAAAATATTTTAAGAAAACAATGTAATACAATACAGTTATGATTTCAATGTTATTTTATTTTGTAAACTACACAGTACGCAAGTTAAAGTTAAACTCAAATTTATCTCAAGTTTGCTAAATGTAGGCAATGTGAATTATTAAAACAACAAAAAGAACAAATGTTGGGCCAAATAACTCACCTGTCTGTGTTTCCTTAAATTTGTGCTTAAAGTCTTCGATGCAGACTGCGATTTAATTTTTAGTTTCGAACAGAATACATAAAAACGTGTAACCATTACCGTTTGCATCTTTAAGAGACATGAACTTGGACAAATAAGGCGATGGGCAATTAATCACTGGTCAAGCCAGCCGCCGTTTAGATTTGGATGCGCAGATATTGAGTGGTTTACCGTAAATTCCAGGAATGCTGCTTTTAAAGCTTTATTTAAATGTAAAGGATCCGTGTCTCTTGTCAATAACCTATTTATAATAAGTAGAAAAAACGGATGGTGGGTTTCAGTTGGGGCCGTGCCGCAATATATGCACACCATATGGATTGTTTTACTGTACCGTTTTGGAGAAATACAGTTTTCCACTTTAAAAGGCTATAGAAACATTATACATCTTCCGATTCTAAATCTGAAATTCTGTCGCCATGCCTTGCTCCATCCTGGATGGATGTGTGTATGTCGATTTAACTTCGGCACATTAATCATCAGACGCGATCTGAATACTGTGCGTAAACCGCGAGATGCCTCACAGGACACTAGCTGGCAGTAATGCAAACATTTTCAGTAGTAAGTAAGGTGACGACGCATGTGCTCAGTGCGCTGCACTACTTATTGCTTTAAAGTTCGTCGCAATGGAATGTAGCGAGTAGCGTTTGGGCTCGCTACACCGCTACCTGCTTGTAAAAGTATTTAACTACCGGAAAAGCTACACTGTTTTAAAAGTAACTTAACTACCGTCAAGCTACAGAAAAATGTAGTTAAGTTAGTAGCGTCGCTACTTGTAGTAAGCTACTCCCCAACACTGCTTTTCGGATCGTTCTCGCATGTAAGGGACCGTTGACATGTCCCGTCTTTTTCGCGTAAAAGTTTTTTCTAATATAAATTAAATGTAGCCCCACGGCGATATGAAAATATTATAATAATATTATATCCTTACCCTATATATTATTATGCTCTTACCTGTTTCACAGTCGCATGTTGTTCAATCCTCTTCAGATTCGCCACCCCATCAGCCATCATGATGTTTTTACCTGAAACAGGTCTTGGACTGAAGGTCTGTCTGCACAGAGGGCAGCTGTAGACTCTCTTCTGATCATCCTGATCAAAGTAGGCTGCAATACAGCTCATACAGTAACTGTGTCCACAGTTAAGAGTAACTGGATCCTTCAAAACATCCAGACAGATTGGACAGGCCAACACCTCAAGATCACAGGATGAAATACCGGCTTCTGCCATTTTATTGTACAACTAGAAACAATAGTTTAGTTCTCCGTACTCAAGAATTTGCTGTTTCCGTTTATGAAACGTGTGCAAACAAGAGTGCCTGACTCAGGCTAAAGCTGTAAACATGTTCAGTAGTTGTCAGTTTACTCAAAAAGATAGTCTGCATAGAGCAGTTATACACAGGCGTTGCATTTCAGCTTCACATTTACAAGTACTGTATGAATTAATTGGGGCGATTCTGTTTTAGTTTTGGGATTAACGATGGTTACTGTATCCAAAAGCGTTGCAATGTTATATGTTAATAAAAATGATACACGTAAACAAAAAGAACACTGACACAGTGTCATAAAAATAAAATTAATGTAGCAAATATTTTAAATACTTTTTAAATTTTTGCAAAAAATGAAACGTTTGGATGAAAAAAAAATCTGTTTATTCTTCAGTGTGATAACTGAATATCATTTTTAATCAAAATAACTGAAATCTCTTTTCATGTTTTCATCAGCACCTTGACATTTTTGTAGAACATATAAATCAACAGAAATCATTGGGTGATGATGGCACCCAGCATGTGGTGCCCTGCTTCTTATACTCAGGATCTGACATCTAGCAGTAGAAAAAATATGGTAATACAAATAAGTAATCAAAAAATATACATTTTTTATGTGGTACTAAAGGTATACATTATGTAAAACATTAGTTCCACACCAGTAAGACAAATTTATAAAAGCGTATTAAATACTTTTATAAGGCCCAGTCTCTGACACCTGGTCAATAACTTGTTCAATGTCCAGATTCCAATTCATCCACTAGATGGGGTTCATTCTCTTTAAGCAGTTTCCAGAATTCTGCTTTTACACGAGTTGTCTCCAGAACATCAAAGAATATTCTCATCTTCTTTTGTCGTGTTTCTGCAGTATTTACCTTGTTGTACATTTCACCTAGAATCATGCCTTTACTCCTTAAACAGTCAGCTATCTCCATCACAGATGTGACTTTCTGAATCAGCTGATGTCTGTGTTTGTCCACATACTCCGATTCTGATTTGAAGCAAAAGCAGATTTATGTGTTTATGTTTAGTATAAGAACAAGTAAAAAAAAAAGGAAATTGAAATGTTGAGCATTGAGGTCATACCGGTAAATCTTCTGTCAACAGAACATTGTACATCTTGAAATGTGTCTTTAATGAAGAAATAAAAGACATGTGAGCAATAAAAATAAACAATAAAATTAGGTTAAGTTGCCAATAAAAATAATTCACTTTGGGTGGCTTTAATTCTGCTGAGCACTTTGTGTGAACTGCCTTTAAAATAATTTTCCTTACAGATGCATCTTCACATGTAACCCTCAAAACATTAAGAAAAACATTGAGGCGCTTTAGCAGACCACTGCTTTTAAAAAAATATCTTCATGGAACGTGATCTTTACTTAATGTCCTAATGACTTTTGTAATACAAGAAAAATCGATAATTTGACCCGTACAATATATTTTTGGCTTTTACTTCAAATGTTCTCGTGCTATTTAAGACAAATTTTCACTGAACTTTCATGTAGTCTGAATTACGTTGAACAACATAATTTCATCAGACACCTGAGAGAGGAATTCGTCGTGGCTTCCACACTTCCTTCCCTTCTTCAGTTGTATCCCGAAGACCCAGTCTGATCTCCTCAATCTTTACATCCAGAAACACTTCAAATGTAGTGTGAAAGTTTGTCCCAAACTTACGCTCGAATACTTCATCCTTAAAAAAATGATCAATAAAACCACACTTGAACATGAATACAAAAATAATACAACAATAATAAAACAAGAACGAATCTTCAGATTTTACACAAATTCAGACTTATATTGGGAACAAACAGTCTGAAAATACAGCCTGTTATATTCACAGTATATCTCAATTTTACGAATATCTCACTTATTCTTGACTGTTAGTTAAGTGACACACTTTTCTAATGACACTAGTGGCTCGCCTTCTATCCTTTTGGGTTATCTTTGAGTACTTTGTCTTAAAATAAATAATTCATTTGGAATTCTTTAGCCGTTGTCCATCTATAATGTTCCGTGTCCCTCCTGACTGCTAGACAATTATCCGGGACCGTAACACTTAATTTATTCACTGCTCAAATAGCTTGTTGCTTAAATGTATTAAAATATCACATTACCGGTGGCTGTACTTCACATTCATCTGGGTGACAAGACAGTGTATATTTTCTCCCAGAAATCAGATGACAGATAGAACTCGTCTCAATGTATTTTTTCTCCTGATGCTGTCTCTGAACCTTAAAGAGAAACCAACAATCCACTTTGAGAAGAAAGGTGGAACACTATGTTGTACTCTGTCATGTGTATATATGGAGCCCTCCTTAATCATTTTAAAGTGTTTAAAAGCTCTTTTGTGATTTAATTCCTGCATACAATGAATCTGAATTTCCAGGAGCAGTTCCAAATACCAAAGTGCTGTAAAACGATCAGTCAAATGTAGTTATGAAGTCTAAAAATAATGTTTTTTCAATAGGTCCTTAAAAAAGTTACACCTCAATTTTTTTAATATTACAATGTGTTATCATTTTTACTGTTTGTTAAGTTCCTGTGACTCAGTGGTAGAGCATTGCATCAGCAGTGCAAAAGAACGAGGGTTTATCCAAACCAATATCAAATCTATATAGAATGCACAGGAAGTCTCTTTGGATACAACAAGTGTCTGCTAAATGCATAAATGTAAAGGTAAATGTTTTGTTTTAAATAAAGAATGCTAAGAGCTTTACCTCTGGAAGGGGCACATTCCCTGGAAGCAAGTATACGTTCAGTATTTTCTGGTTCTGTGCAACAGTTATCGGTCGCAGAAATAGCAGCACTTGTGCACATGTAGGAGCTCCAGGGAACATCTTTTTTTTCAACTTTTTTATGATCCCGAACCAACAGAGCTCAGTGATGCTAATAATCACATGAGTTTCTGTCACTTTGAGAGGCTGCAATATTTCTACAGTACCATTTGTGAAATGTGCTACAGCCAAACTTTCTTTATTTTCCTCTGTAAAACACATTAACAATGTTTTTGTAACGTTTTGAAAAATAATTATATTTTATAGTATTACACATATATATATATAGTTAATTTTGTAAATATACATCTTCAATGTTCAAATAAATACAACCTCCTATTCTTATCACTATGCAACAGTGATCAAAAGGGTTATGTTTAAAACTCTTAACAGTATGTAATTAATGTAATACTGTCGTGAGACATCTCTAAACTTCACTTGAAGACTTAACATTAGTGAAAAATATTAATATTACTTTCACGATGTGCATATGAACATACCAGTGAGAATTTCACAGTGTGGAAGGTGAAGTTGTAAGACCGATCCTTTAGAACAGTTAATGTCATATAAGGGTCCTGCAGGCTCCATCTGACTCAAAGCATCTAAGCGACATGGATCCCAGGGGACCATTTTATACAGCATCTCTCCTTTACCCTCCATCACAAACACAAGGTTGGTCAAACTGCACTGAAACTGACCAGCATGTGGAGAAAAAAACCTGGAGGAGAGAATAATCATCATTGAGGAGCGGTCTTCTGGACAGAGATTAGATAACGCCAGTACTGGACCGTAATTGAATTAGGACATTTAGGAACTGAAGTTTTTACAAACATACAAAACATTACTGTTATACATCTTGAGACAGATAATGGCTCTGACATATTTTAAGGTTTGTTAGTGCAGGTCGTTTTCAGTTAAGACAGCTTAACCCTCTTGGAATCTTCGGTCATTTTTGACTGAAATATTTTACATTGGTGAACTTGGTGAGTTTTGTCACAGCTATGTGAACACAAAAATAATTTTTTACATGATTCATATGTTAAAGGGTCACAAAAACAATAGTCACACTTGGCTTATTTTGCAGTCAAAAATGACTTTCATTGGAAATAAATGGAAAAATGAGAAAATATGAAAACTCTTTTGGTAGTACAAACTGCAAATCATAGAAAAAAAGTGCTCAGCAATCAAGGGGTGACACTTGTTCACATGCCACTGTTTTCCCTTTTTTTCCCCAACCAGAAGGCTCTAATAAAAAAAGGATTTTAATAGCCTGGTCTCCGTTTTAACAAAAAATAATGAATTAATTGGCAAATCCTTCAAAAAATATATATATTTCAAAATATTGTTTATTATTTTCAGTGGGTAAAATTGGGTAATAATTATTGCATAAATATGAATAAGTAGCATCATATTATCTAAAAATATAAAGTAAAAAAGAAAAAGCATTATTAAACAAAAATGTTTTACATTAATTTTCCTAAAAAAGAAGAAGTTACATTTTTAAGGCTCCGGACACTTTTTCTAATCCTTCATATTATAAAGTCCAGTTTAGATTACATGTGTCATTAACCGCAATTTATGAGGTTATTTAATGGATCCAGAGAGAACTCTGTATAATTCAGGAAAACAATAACATGAACTTACTATGTTTGAAATTTGTACCTGTGTGTGTTTTCATCTTTGCTCTCATCGTCAGTAATATCAGGTGAGAAGACTTCTGCAATAGAGCAAGACATTCGCTATTAAAGACAATGTTACTCACTGATATGTAGAAGATAATTCGGCTACTAATGGTATATGACAAAGAATCTAAACTCTCTGTCAGATCAAAATAATTCTAACCAAAGGTTTACAATTCACATAATTCACTCAAATATACTTCTACTAACTGAAAGAAGCAACTGAGTACCGCTGTTTAGACAGTATACTTTATTCTTTTTGGGGACATTAAATCTTCTAAATGTTTTAAATCTACTCATAAACTCCTGGATTCTCTTAACACATGCTTCTCTTAAATATAGTCATTCATGTGCATGTGAGTTCTTATCATGAATTTTAATGGCAATGCTCAAAGAGTACTGAGAATGAATAAAACTGAGCTGCTTCAAAATTTAGAGACCTTCATCCAAATGTTCTGTGTCTGAAGTCAGCTGTTCCAAAATGGTCACCATGAACTAAATCACACTAAGCCCTTTTTTCCAAAAATATTGACAGACAGAAAGCGTCTTAAGATCATATTTGTCAGGTAAAACCCAACAGAGGTTACTTAGGAGAATAAGAATTTTTCAAGACTCTCACTCTTTTCTCTCTTTCCTGTCTTCAGCCCCTCCTCTGTCAGACTCTTCTTATCACGTTCAATAAACATTGACATCCTCCAGCTAAAGGACACAGCATTGAACACTAAGCATTTTAAAAATAAAACATCTATATTCATTTTAAAAGCATACATTTTGGTGTTTGACAATTACTATAACATTAGAACAAATGCTGTAATAATGTATGTATGGAAGTACACTTACACTGTCAGGGTCCAGCCTTTTTGTTTTAGTGATGCCCTCTGTAACTGTGTTAGTGCCAAAGGAATTGATGCATTGATCCTGAAAAGGATGAAGCATTTAACCTACAGTTAACCTAGTTTGCTCATACTAACATGTTTGTTATTATAAACACTGAATTGTCAAACATATTTAAAATAGATATTTCTATTACCTAAGTTCATTCAGACTGGAACAGGTCTTGGTGAGGGAAAGGATTGTGGAAACCCATATTTCAGTCCAGCTTTCTACATGCAGATGGACCTTCTTCAACCCAGACACAGATTGTAGGACTTCCAACAGAGTTGACCTCTCTACCATAATCTTTTTATTGGAAGCTCCGAAACTATAAAAAGAAAAAGAGCAGATGCTATTTGCTGCCTGGAGTTGTATGCAATAGTTCGGGCATCTTAACATGGATTAATTTTTAACAATAGGGTATCTTTGGAAACAGAATATTTATTAATAATTTGATTAACAAACTTAAACCAATTTAGTAATACCACCACCATCATATTGTTATAAACCTGTGTATAAACATTCTTCTATGGAAGTTAAAATGATAAAAAACAACATAAATCAACCAGATTTTAATTGTCATGTGACAGGTATGTTCATTCACCTATGACAAACTAACATTGGCTACAAACATATTTTCTCAGGTGTTAAACAAGTACACATTAACCACATTTAGAATACATTTCTTGGTAAGTACCAAAAATGCAGCCTGGCTCATACTTTTTGATAAACTTTCTAAATGTGTATCTTCTCATGGGATAGAGAAGTGTTCATCCAAAACATGTTAAAAAAATTTGTTGAAGGCAAAAGATCATCCAGAATAGATCTATACTGTAGATTTAGACATTTTACTGATTTTAGCATATTACTCTCGTATTATATGATTTTAGATGATTTTGGACACAGGAATCAAAAGCTCTTTTTAATGCTTTAGTCATTAAAGCAAAGTACACTAAACTAAGCTTAAGTTTAGTGAAAATTAAATTTAATATCCAACACAGAAAGATGAATAAAACCCTAGCTTCCCTAGCTTGGTAAAACTGCACATGTAAAAATAAACGGAAAACGATATAATAGTTTAGTCGGTGCGAATAGAAATTCAAGATCAAATTATCCCCAAAACTCACCGCATTGACATCTTTATTTTTTTCGTATACGTGTTTGCAGACTTTTTGGTACAGTTCAGGTCTCATTTAAATATTTACCCTTCATCATGTCGTACCGCGGCTCCAGGTGGTTTATAAGGAGTCTGAAGCCATTGTTCGCAACGACGGACAGCGGTTGCAAATCCATAACAAGGAAATTCAGTATGCTTTCAATGATTTTCGCTGCTTTCACACTACCAGATGGAAATTTCTGAATTCTTTCCGTTGTCTCCCCCAAAGTTAGCTGCTTCGTACCGTCTCGTTTTAGTTTCTTCAGCTTATTAAACTCGGCGTGCTTAAATTAGTAGTATTATAATGAACAGCTTTATCACCACCCCTCGGAACATTTACTTTGCATGTATTGCAAACGGCGGTGTAACTTGTTGGCGAAGCTGTTCTAAAATAAATCTAAATGGCAGATATTTTTGCTCGCTCCATTCTGTTCGCTGCTAAATGTAAGATATGTTCGCTTGTTCACGTGCACTATGCACAGAGCATCTTGCTAGCGTATGATGTCATACGCTTCGCAAAGCACAGCCACGAGACAGTTTAAGCGCCGGTGTTTCCATGAACTTTTACATCGCTTAGCAGAAATTTTATGTCAGCTAGATCGGGTATCGGTGCAATTTGTCACCGATACCCGATCTAGAATTTTATTCAGTATCGACGCCGATTTCCGATACAAATATCGGATCGGCGCATCCCTATCCTTCACAAGTTTAAAAAAACAGCTCAAAACTTACCTGCTCCACATTTATTTGACTAACCATTAACTCTGTATGTCTGTCTGTCTGTCAAAAAAAAACGTCCGCACACCCTGTCCGCGCACAACCCATATTTTGAGACGAAACGCGTGCAACATCGCATGCGCCAGAAAATGTTAGGAGCCCACTAGGTGGCAACAGACACATTGAAAGTTTGCGGTGTGCAGTTGTCAAAGAAGACCCACACGATAGCATGATGCCGAATCGTGGCAATCGGGAGGCAAACAACAAAGAGTTTGAGGAAAATGGAGACCGAATTCAACAATTGTTTGTCTGAGGAGGCTCGAAAATATCTCCATTTATATAATTCAAGTTTAAGAGAGTATAAAGATGTGTTCAGGGCGGCTAATTGTTATCTGTGTCGTCTGCAATGGTGGAACCACACTTCTTCAATCATTAATTTGCAGGGGGCCTGTGAATAATGCAGCTCTGTGCTGCCCTCTGACGGTCTGGTGGAGTACACAAACTCTTTTGTCCTGCGCATGTTTCGAACTCGTCTGTCTGCGCATATCCGAGATCTACTGTGCGTCAGAAATCACATACCGTGACAGCACATACTGACTTTGAATTAGTACCTAACTATCGGCTGTTAAAACCCTATTTTTATATAGTATGAGTGGGAGCAGTATGAATACATTTTGGACATACTGCGTCCGCGATGTTTCCTTGCGTTTGTGTGCGAGACGGACACAGACGTGGAAAGTCAAGTATACCCGTGCCTGACTCTTTTAAAAAGAGCAGAGTGCAGCATTTTTATGTTGCTAGGTAACCACCGAAAGAGCTGTCCTGTCAGTCAGAATTATAGCACAAGCGTAGTTCTATTAACTTTCATATTATCAGAAACTTAAAAAAATGTACAAGCAGAGGGGCGTTTGTTTGGACCTTGCCCAGTTAACCCGCGTCAGCAAACAAAAGTTTCACCTTCATTGTAGTGTCCGGACGTTTCAAGCAACTGTAAAGTTCCGTCACCACGGAAGGCCTGCCACCGAGCTACAGGAAAGACGATCCCCAATAGTCACTTGAGTTTCAGCGTGTGTAGTTCAGTGTCAAACGTTTTCTCAAACAGCGAAAACTGTTAAATGCACACGAAATACACACTGGACATGATGTTCATGTGTTTATGTACAGTTAGACACATACAAATCCAAGAGCGTCACGTGTGTAGCACGTTAAACTGTGCAACACATTCACTCATACAAGCAGAACCGGCAGATGACAGATTTAAATAGGATTAAATAGGATTCCGCATCAAGAAAATCGGTATGGACGTGTCGTCAAACAAGCACAACGACAAACAAGCTGCTCTATCTAATGCACTTTCTAAACCATATCGCATGCGTGCAAGTGGTGCTCGCAGAACGGCGAGAGTGGTTCGAAAGCATATAGAGATCTCTGCTCATGCGGTGCTTCGATGTCATACACCAAAGGGTCTATGCAGCACTGAATAATGTCGAACACACCTCTTGTTTTAGATGACAGACGAGATCATGATCCTCGCGATTCCGTTGAAAAGTGGATTGGGGACGCCTTCAAGATCGATCTCGATTTAAGATCGTCAGATCACCCACCACTGAGTTGAGTTTTGTTTTTACTTCAGGCCCTCCGCTAATAACACGAGGTGCCTGGCGTGCATAAGCAGCACTCAAAACGCTCACTCCAAACTGGTTGTCACTCCAAACAATTCAAAAGAGGCAAGTCTAACAGCAATTCACGCTTTCTATGTGATCGCCCTCTTAGCCTGTCACCGCCCTGAAAGCACGTCCTGAAAGCACACATGCATTTTCATCTGTAAGACATCTGGCAGATGCTGTTTGCTCATCTGCCCTACATCTCTGAGACGTCTACTGTCAGATAGACTACTAGAAGACGTCTGTAAAATATGTATTATTTAGAATGGATGTACAACAGCTCTTTCTAATATGTTTAGCAGATGGGGTTATTTACACAGCAGATGTTTTCCAGACTTCCAGTCTCGGCAGACATCTTACAGATGTGAAAGTGAAGTGACCCATACCCGAAATGTGACCTCTGCATTTAACCCATCCAGGGATTAGTGAGCACACACGTACACCCGTACACCCAGAGCAGTGGGCAGCTATCACTACAGCGCCCGGGGAACATGTTGGGGATTAGGTAAAGGGCAATCGTTACCCGCCAGCCCTGAGGATCGAACCGGCAACCTTCTGGTCGCAATCCCGACTCTCTAACCATTAGGCCACCATTGCCCCGGCCCTGGGGATCGAACCGACAACCTTCTGGTCACAATCCCGACTCTCTAACCATTAGGCAACCATTGCCCCGGCCCTGAGGATCGAACCGGCAACCTTGTGGTCACAATCCTGACACTCTAACCATTAGGCCACGATGTACCTGTGCTATGGGTGTGGGCATAGTTAGTAACAATGCTGACATCATCCACAGCAACAAGTGTTCTTGTTATTCTGCAATTAGTATTTTTTATTATACCATTATAATAATCATCAGCAATTAAAGCAGTGAGAGGAAGCCATACCTCCGCCCTGTTGTACCATTCTTGATAAATTATTCTGTATATGGCGAGATAAAAAAAGTAGACAGAGTGAATTGATTAGTGTCTTATTATTATAAGCCAATATTAAAGGCCAATATTAAGTGTATTATAAATGTATTATCACTTACCTGAGCCTCAGGATATAATTCATGCTTCTGTCTGCCTGCCCCTGTTTGCAAAAGATCAAGTTAAGAGTTGAGCTGGATTGAGTTTGATGCCCTGTGAATTTGATTCCAGCAGGGATCTCATACAAAGTCCTCTGGTTATTTAGTGCAGTCAAACAGTGATTGGGGCCTTTCCCGGGCCATTATCTCAAAATCTAAACTGTATGGAGCAAAGCTGGGAAAGTGAGCAATTATGTGCCATTCTGGTTGTTTATTTTAAATTAGCACAGATGTCCTATACTGAGTATAATAGCTAACCGATGGATCGGTTGAATTTCTTTATTAATTTGTAAATGCTATTTTTCTACTGACGATTTAATTTAGAGCCGGAAATGATCACTATACAGTTGTTAAGTATTAGCCTGGTTACCTCTATGGTCTAATTCGGAAACCTAGACAGGTGTCTTTTTGTAAGATTAAACACTGTCCAAGCTTTCTTAATTTTTCAGTGCACCCGACAATACCCACCTGGGTGTGTCTGTATCGATTATTTAAAGTTGCTGTCTATTAAAGTTGGGCACTTCATTTAAAATAACCATCATTTAAGCATTAAGCAGATACTTTTATCTAAAGCCAATAAAAAGCAAAAAAGAAAAAAGATGAATAAAACAACATATTTGAATGCACAATTGACTGGTGGTAAACCTTGTAAATGTATTTTAGGTCCTGATCTTCTTGGTGTTTTTGAGATGTGCTCTGAAAAATAAGAATTACAGCACACAGATTAGCTTTGCTGATATGCACGATCAATAAAATAAAATTTCAAAAAGTTCTCTTTAAGGTACATTTCTTTTTACGGTACACCAAAACATTACAAATCCCCCTTAATCAAGCGCGAACATCACAATAAATATATATATATATATATCTGTTTTCGTAGAAAATATGTTCCATTTAGTTTGATTGTATTAAAGAGCATTCTGTATAGGGTCTTAATACGTTAACATGTATAACTTACCGTAAGGATCCGTCATCGTGAATGATCGATACAGCACTATTTTCACAAGTTTATTCGGAAATTATACTGTCACGAACAAAATCGATTACTTTTATTGCTGTTTTTTTTCCCATGAAAAGTCAACACGATTTTTCGCTCAGGCCTAACGTTAACTTACTTCAAACAAGGAAGAACTTGCGGTTTCCCACCTCCACACTATACAATGGCTGTTTTCGAAATATTCCCATATTCCCTCTTTCACTATTCTTTACGTTACTTCCATAGTGCTTCAACGAGCTTGAAAAACTAGTTCCGTAAAGCCACAGAAAGATAAGAATTGGCGCAAGCCTCCCTGTGAGCAATAAGCCGCTGTTCAGTTGTCATACTCTTCGGTTGTTCACAATGCGTTCACTCGTAGGCTCTAGGGGTGGGTGGGTCGATTTTCCGATACTGAGTTTGTATCGATAATAATTTATCTTAATATGAAAATAACGATGCTAATGCGTTTTTACTACTGATTTTATATATTTACTTATGTAGCTAATAATTGTATAATGAATAAAAAATATTTCCGATACACCTAACGTTAGTTTTGCAGAAGTTGCTCCTCCCTGCATGTTTTGTAATCTACCATCACGTGACTCAGCAGAGACAAGCGCAAGAGAGCAGAAGCTGCGCAGACGCTGCTAAAGCCAGTGAACAGAAGTGGAGCATCGTGTGGAATTTTTCCAATAGTGAATAATAACACTGCGATCTCCGATGTATGACCATACATGCCAACCCTCCCGATTTTTCCGGGAGACTCCCGAATTTCAAAGCCCCTCCCGAAAATCTCCCGGGCCGACCTTTCTCCCGATTTCCACCCGGACAACAATATTGCTACACCATCCGTCACTGGGCGCCGTTTCAGACCGAACAAAAATACAGGTTACACCTCGAAGTCAAGCGCGGCAAATTCAGAACGGAAAAAGAAGCAGAAGAAGGGGAAAAGGAAGAAAGAAGAGACATGGCGAATAAAAAGAGAAAATATGCCTGCAAATTCCTAACTGAATGGAAAAAAGAATTCACGTTCATACAAGACAGCCCGAAGGGGAAGGGATATGCTGCCTGCAAATTTTGTAGATCAGACTTCTCCATTGAACACGTTGGCCGAACGGATTTAATTACACACATAGGGTCAGAAAAGCACAAGGCTGCGGCAATGCAGCACCGGTCACAGCCCAGTATTTTGGGCCATCTTTCCAAAGCATTGCACCTTCAAATACAACCATCAGTAGAGGAGTGTTGTTGTTATAGTACATATGTATGTATAAATTATGTACAAATAAATGAATTATATTCTTCTTTACGTTTGTTTGTGTGTGTGATTATATATGAGGCGACCCCCCCCTTTTGAATATCTCCCTAATTCTGAGGTCTCAAGGTTGGCAAGTATGTGTATGACAGTAGACCTTTGAGGGTAAAAGGCCAAAGATTGAAAGTACTTTTCCGTATTCATGTATACATCTGTCCAATTTGGCTTCCTTTTGTTTTCTTTATCTATTTCATAATGGGTATTGACCTCCAACTCCCGTGAAACCTTTACCCGAGTTTGTGTAAACAGAATCGTTTCTACACAGCTTGCTAGCATCCGTTAAATGTACAAATTCTTCGGTTGTTCACAATGCGTTCACTTGTACGCTCACTCAGAGACATACAATTGGCTGTTCCCTTAAATATTCCACATCCACATCTAAAACCGAAACTGAAAGCAACTGCCTGAGGCCACACAGGCTATTAGACCCCATATGAACGTTATTCATATCCAAGTTTAGCAGGGTGATCACCACGTGATTCCTGGATGGTCAGCTAAATTCATTTGGTTTGATTGAGTTGTGGGTATAAATGAGCAAACTCCGACCACTTGCATGTGCTTCATGGTTGATACTGACTTTTTCGGTTGACATCACCAGCTGTCGTCGTCAGGTCGGTAGCGGTGTATATAGCGTACCTCTTTGTATTGAGGATGACTGTTAATTGCGTCTAATGCTAGGAACCATTGTGCGTCCCGTTGGCTGGGTCCCGGTAGCCTATTTTCCTTCGGTATGTGGTTTATTTTAATTAATTTAAGACATTGTTTAGTATCTTATGGTTTGTTATTGTTGTTACTTCGGGCTCTTGTATTACGTTGCTGCCTGAGGGCCGGTCAAGAACGACCTGAGCTACGGCGTTGGTATGCAAAATATTTTTAGGCCATACTGTGATGGTTTCTGGTTAAGTGATTTTTGTTTTATATCTAACAGGTTATGGCCAAGTAAAGGGGTTTAAAATGATCCGGTGTAGCTAATAACCACGTGGCTACTTTGCTGTCTTGCCTTTATTTGAACTTTCCTTCTGTACCTTCTCAAGCGCCAGCGACATGTCATCTGTAGCGTGTGGCTCACCATTGTTGGACTAAAAATGTGTTCTGCATGTTCAAAAATTGAAGGTAGGCAATCTCTAACACGTATTGAAGTTTATTGGTCAGAAAGTATCAAAGTACAGCGCGCTGGGTTGTCTCCAACACAATGTCTCACAAAGAATCAACCCGGAAAAACAGTTTCACACAGTATTTATATGGTATGTGTCGACGATATCTTCTCTGTGGGCGGAGGGATCCGCTCTTGCTTTCACCAATCAGAATCTTCTTGTTTGTCTCTTCAGTTTCTGCAAAACACTCCTAAAAAACACAACATGCATTCCATAGACCTCCCCCACTTTTCTTACACAACTGCAGCCGAACTACCCCCTCTTTCCCACACACTCACATTCCTGTTGCAAACACACCAATATCAGCACATAGCTTGGGTATCAAATGCATGTATCATATCTATAGTTTTAACACTTCACGCAATCAGAAAAATAACATAAAAGATTAAACATATAAATGATTAAATTCCTCAATCCCAACATCCACACTAATTATACGAAAATTAAGACTCCTAAAAATGAATAAAAATGATTATAATGAATATATGGTTATGACTATGTCCACTCCTGTGAACACTTCACTTAAGATGCTCTGGACTCTTTGGAAATCTAGTTTGTCCAGACCACACCCCAGCCGGGGTACAGAAACACTTCTCACTCTATGTTCTACACACCAGTCTCTCATGTGTCTTAAACTATTGGTGAAATCTTCGTATGTGGGGAGATCAGTGCATTTTACTTTTGTGATTAGGTGAAAAATAGTTCTACCGTCCTCCTCGTGAGTTACTGCACAGTCACCTGTTCTTTTGTTTTGCTGTCTCACTTTCTCCACCCCATACCTGTTTTTAAATGTCACTGCAATACCTGCTCCGTATGAACAGTCTTCACTTACACAGTGCGGTAAGATTCCTCTGGTGGACTTGAAAAAATGTCACCTTTCTTGTGTATGACCTGTAATGTTCCTTTTTCTGCGCTCTCCTGAACTTCACCTTCAACACCCTCCCTCTCTTGGACCTGAGATCTCATGTCCACAGCCGTCTGTTCCAGAGACCTGCCTGGGGGATCACAAGCAACACAAGAAGAAAAATGATACCATGTGTCGCCTTTTCCCTGGAGGCGGAAACAATGAGACGTTCTGGCAATAACCCGCAGTGGTTTAGACCAACGTGGCTCGTGCCACTTCCTGCGGAAGGTCTTCAGTCGCACCCACTCAGTGGATGGTGGAATAGGTCCTAGTTCAGGTCCTGGTGCGACCTGCTGCAAAAGGTGTTGGATCAGAGCTGTTAGTTTGTCAAAATAAGCACAATGTGACAATGGCTTGATGGTGTCCGGGCGCAGAGGTGTTGTTGGTCTAGGAAATGATCGACCTGTAAGCAATTCAAATGGTGTAAAGCTAGAAATCCTGTTAACAGAATAACGTACAGACATTAATGCAAGAGGAAGGGCAGATAACCACGACAATTTGGTCTGTGCACAGATTTTAGCCAATTTTAGTTTCAATGTAAGGTTGATCCGATTGACCTTCCCTTTGCTGGTAGGGACATTCCCTATGCCAATGTTCAGTAGCTCCACATCCAAAATAAGCACCCCTCCCCCGTCCACCACCCCCGTTCGATCGTCCTCTATATCCTCTGTTCTCCCCCCTCTGTGCTCTATAGCCTCCCCACTGACCCCTCTGTGGCCATTGGGATGGGTACGCACCCTCACGGTCGTAAACAAAATCTGGGGGAATGAAGGGAGTTGAGAAACTGGTTGATGCATTAACCTGTTGCTGGGACATTTGTTTAACTTTGGCTGAGCCACTACTCTGTTTAGCTACCTCTAATTGTAACTTTAACAGCTGTTTTTTTGTTTTTTCCAATTCTTCTGACTCCGTCTTGTGTATCAACAGCCCTGTCTATGTGGTTCATTAAATGTTTCTCCCAGACCTCATTTGAGGCCACTGGTATGTCTGGGTTGTTTTCCATAGCCTGTTTTACACCGTTGGGGGCTCCTGTCATTACTGCTGTTCTGAAAATGTCACGTGTCATAGGGTTATTTAGACTGTTTTCCTCTACCATCTAAACTCTGTTGGCTATGCAATGAAACAGGGGGTGTGTGGTGATGCATTAGCTCTCCACACGCCCCTTCCCCCTCCCCTTGTGGAATGTGTTCTTTCTGTTCCTCTCTCGGGGGCTAACTGCTGTGATGTTTCCCTGACTAATCTTTTGAGTTGTTGTAATTGCTGTCTTAATTCATTTATTTCAGCCATTGTGTCAGGCAATTCTACATCTACATGTCTTTTTAGTCTATCATGAGCTCTTCTTTCCATATTCCTAACTTTTGGGGCTAGGAACACAAAGATTTTCTCAGGTGTGTCCCACCCGTTCTCAATACACATCTGACTCCATTTATTCTCCCATATTTTCTTTTCTTTTTTATGACACTTAGGCTCCGCTTGAGCTGATAACATATCCACTACATTTCCCAATTGTTCCACCAGTGGTGGACATCCATATTCCTCACATTTTCTTTCAACTTTTGACATTTTAAATGCTCTTCTCAATACAGTTAATAGGGACTTGAACCCAATTTATTACTTTAGGACTTTAACCTATAGTTTTCTATACAGGACTTTAACCTATATTTGCTGAAGGACTTTAACCTACTGCTTTATAGTAGGACTCGAACCCACTGCTTTATAGTAGGACTCGAACCCACTTTTATGGTTATGCCGAGCCACAGAAGTCAATACCACTTGTCTGTACAACAAACTTCAGTTTGTTACAACAGACTTTACTCACACAAGATGTTCATCAAATTCAACACATCAATTTAGTGTATCTAATTTGCAGAATTCGACTAAACGGATTTCTGCTTACCTCAATTTTCTTAGCCGGCTGTGTGTTGAACCTAAATCCGTCTCGCGTTTGGGGTCCGGTCCTCTGCCGGTCTTTAAATCGCTTAAAAAATGCCTCCTTTTCTCCGGGTCTGCCGGTGTCGGGGTCACCAATTGTTGGACTAAAAATGTGTCCTGCATGTTCAAAAATTGAAGGTAGGCAATCTCTAACAAGTATTGAAGTTTATTGGTCAGAAAGTATCAAAGTACAGCGCGCTGGGTTGTCTCAGACACAATGTCTCACAAAGAATCAACCCGGAAAAAGTTTCACACAGTATTTATATGGTATGTGTCGACGATATCTTCTCGGTGGGTGGAGGGATCCACTCTTGCTTTCACCAATCAGAATCTTCTTCTTTGTCTCTTCAGTTTCTTCAAAACACTCCTAAACAACACAACATACATTCCATAGACCTCCCCCACTTTTCTTACACAACTGCAGCCGAACTACCCCCTCTTTCCCACACACTCGCATTCCTGTTGCAAACACACCAATATCAGCACATAGCTTGGGTATCAAATGCATGTATCATATCTGTAGTTTTAACACTTCACGCAATCAGAAAAATAACACACATAAATGATTAAACATAACATATAAATTATTAAACATAAATGATTAAATCCCTCACCTGCCCCATTCTGAACGCCCGGTACTGGTGTCGACTGGTGCTGTGCGAGTAGCCTATGTACTTCGTTTGCATGTCCATTGCCTCAGGGGCACTGGTTCTACTGGCATCTGCTCAGTGTAGAATGTGTATTCTACACATTTCAAATTTTATTTTGGTTTCTTGTAATTTGTTTAGTTTGGTATTTAATTTACTAATGTGATTTGGGAGACCGTTAGTAACTTCCACCCTCGTTGCACGAATTGACAGTATTTGTTTCCTTTGTTTTTTTTTCTATTTATTTTGGGTAATATTGTGATTGGTTAATTTATTTTCCTTGTTTTGCTACAGGAGTCAAGGGCCAGGGCAGGAAGCCAGCTAGTCTCACCCAGTGTGCTGGGTTCCTAGTGCTGTGTACAGACACTTTCTCCCCTTGCAGTGAGATTTTTGCACCTGGTGTTACATGTGTGCTACTTGAATCGGAGGCCGGTTGTTGACTACCTACCACTGGTGACCTTGCTCTCCTTAGCCTGTGAGTGTTTAAGCGTAAACTGAGGAACTATTTGCTGTCCATGTTTCTCCACTATCCTATTTTAAGCATTTATCTTTGTTTTGAATAAAGTTATTTCTATATATAGCCACGTCTTGAGTCCTTTGTTTGCCCTATTGAACCTGTGTGCCCTTTTATTTCATTTCACGCTTAACAAGGTTGTGGTGGATTGCCCACGGAAAACTGGTGATTAAGGTATTGATCACTACGGTACACTGATCAGGGTGTTGGAGACATCAGATTGAGTTCAGCCGTTTATTGCACTCTTGACCATATATACATTTGAGGTCGGCAGACATGTATTTAGGTAGTTTTGTATTATAAACTTTTTTCGTGCATTAAAACTGAACGAGCGCTAGTCTGCTGATGGACGTCTTCGCAACTTTGAATAAGTCGCTGCACTTAATCCCCCTGCACCAGAAACACTGCATGACGTAAATTACGTACCTCATAACCCCAAGCATCACACTGATAAAAAAAACAATATACTTAAAGGGGAAGCAGGGAATTCACAACAGCCGCCCCCACATTTGAGCAGCAAATGGGTAAACCAATGAATTCTTAATTGTCTTCAGGGTCCCCTTCCAAAACAGGCAATTGTATTAGACGAGCCAGTGGTCGGAGGAAGGTTTTACCCTCAATCACGACCTCAACGGTCCTCACATTTACATTTAGGCATTTGGCAGACGCTTTTATCAAAGCTTGCATTTGCTTTATCCTATACATTTTACATAGGTATTTGCATTCCCCTGGGATCGAACCCACAACCTTGCGTTGTTAAAGCAATGCTCTTACCACTGAGCTACAGGACAGCGCCCTTACATGTTCATCACTGCCGGGCAATGTCTTGCAAATTTTGCCTATGGGCCACTGAGCCACAACCAGCACAGCGGAGTCCACTTCCATGTTGTTTGAACTCCTTTGCGATTTTTGTCTTGCCTGGCGAGTAGGCAAATAGTTTCTGGTGAAATGTGTCCAGAATGGTCGATTATATACTGACAGTGACACCACCTCCGCCTCCCCATTTCTCCTGGGGCATATGCTACTTGGGGGAGTGAAGTGTCCCACTGCCCATTAAATAGGTTTTGGCGGGACTGGGTGATTGTCTGCAACGTCTGTGGAGATATATCCTAGCGGCTTTGCAATAAGGATTCCCTCCACTTCCACCAGGACGGTCGACAGAATGTCCTCTGTAACTGATTTGTTACAGATGGCTACTTGCAAGGCATTCTTTATCGAGTGGATTTCAAGTTCCGAGAGTCTACCAAAATGTGAAGCACTTGGTGGATTGAAATTAAATTTAATTTGGTAGTCTGCAAGTTGATTCTGTAGTCCTGGCTCCATGTTTAAAAACGCTTCCCGTAGCTCTCTTTCTGCCCCGTGGAAGTTGGTGCCAAATTCCGAATGGAAATCGTGAGGACGACCTCTCCTGGCAATGAACCGGCGGAGTGCAAGAAGGAAGCCGTCTATATCCATTGAATTGAGGAGCTCAATGTGAACTGCTCTAGTAGAGACATTTGAGGATCAGACCTTGGCGCTTCTCATTCAGTCTCCCTAATTTGACCATGTAGGGCCAAAGCAGTCAACGCCTGTTGAGTATACTGGTGGACAGAGCAGTCTGAGGTGTTCCAGCGGCAAGTCTGCCATCTGAGGAACCATTGGCTGAGCTCGCCATTGCTGGCATGAGAAACCTCTGTGTTGATGGTGTTTGATGGCCTGGCGTCCTCTGAGAATTCAGTACTGTCTCCTCATCTCTGCATAGACTCTTTCAAGTCCTGGGTGTAGTATGCATTCAACAAATTCTTTGAGGAGCTTGGTAATTTCGCTTTTTTGGGTCCATCACTATAGGAAGAATTTGCTCTGGATCAGGGTTCTCTTACCTCCTTAAACGCCCCCCAACCCATATCACCTTGATCTGTGGGTCCCACTCTGGAGCAAGATTAGTCATTCGGCTGTGCACAGGAACTGATTTCTGAGCCTGAAGGGCAGCTACCTCCTCTGGAAAGCTCTCAGCTTGACGTTGCCATAACAGAAGAGCTTCTGCGTCTTTGTGTGTCATGGTTTTACAGTTCGAGGCGAGCCCTTGCCTGTTCTGACAAATTGAATCCACTAGCTCCCACCAGTTTGTGAATTGTGTAACATCAGGAAGGTTGGGCTTGGTTTCAACTGTCATCACAGAGTAGGCCTTTTATTTCGGATTTGGCATCTGAATGAGCTTCAGGTTTCTTAGGCCAGTACTCTGAACTCTGCTTCAAGAATGGAGGACCTTGAGGGTTGTGCCTCTCGTTGTGTTGTCAGCTGGATTATCCTGGGTATTAACATATCTCCATGCTTTGTTCTGTTAATTTTGTATCTCGGAGACTCTCGTATCTACGAACTGCTTGTATCGGCAGGAGTCTGACTGAATCCACGCCAGCACAGTCACTTTGAACTACTAAATATGCCACTGCCCCATACGCCTGTTCAGAGGGATCACAGAAGACATGGTACGGAGTTCTTTTGCTGCAATGGTGGAGGCTGCTTTGGAACAGCGAGGGATGGAAACGTCACTGAGATGAGTAAACTCTCTTTCCCACTCAATCCATGCAGCCTGAAGGGTTGGTGGTAGATTGGGGTCATCCCAGTCTCTCCGTTTAGCCCACAGCTGTTGGATGATCACCTTTGCCCTGGTAGTGAATGGCAGGATGAATCCTAGTGGATCGTACTGGGACGCCAATACCTGGTATGCAGATCTCATATCTAGTGCTGTGTGCTTGAGAGGCTGGTAATGATAGCTGAGGGTATCGGCAGCACAGTTCCACCTGAGGCTTAATGCAGGCTCCATAGGGTTGACACAGCTCTGCATTAACCACTGCTTAATGCAGGCTCCATAGGGTCTACACAGCTCTGCATTAACCACTGCTTAATGCAGGCTCCATAGGGTCTACACAGCTCTGCATTAACCACTGCTCTGTGGCAGACGACCGTGCCTAAGTTGGAAGATGAGCCACCACCGCTGAATGACTGTTAGCCCACCTATGTAACGGGTGAACTGCTTGCTTGGCTTCAGGGACTGTAGGGAAACTTGTGAGGCAGTTATACACATAAAAGCCTTAATTTACAATCCGTTGCAGACCTGGATATTTGTCCTTAGCGCTGTGGGCATGGTTTTGCAGAGCGAAGATGCCACAGCATGGACTACACGTTGTGCCGAAGGGCAGAACCTGCCACTCGTACACGTCCGGAGGCTTTTCACTCGGCAGATCTCTCCAGATGAAACGGAGGAAGGGCCTGTCCCTCGGCAGCAGACGGACCTGGTAGAACATTAATATCTGCGTTTGCTGCCTAAATCCAAGGAGCACTCCTAATAGTGAAGGTCTAAGTATAGGACCTGGGAAGAGCTGATCGTTCAGGGCCAGGCCCTTGTGTCTGAATGAACAGTTAAACACTAGTCGTGGCTAATCATTATGGCACACCAGATGATTGGGCAGGTACCAGACCTCTTCTGACTGTGCTGCATCCGTCTTTTTGAGTTTAGACACAGCGCCTGCATCAATGAGTTTAGCAATCTTTCCGGAATAAATCGAGGCCTCTGCAGAATCCTTCTTGAGCCTCTTTTCTGTGCTCCTCAGATTGCAAAAGACCGATTGAACCGAACTCTTAAGGACTGGTGCACCTAGCTTCCACAGAAGAGGGGTTGCATAACCGGTAGATTCGACTCTCACTGGCAGCTGATGTTGTGTGGGTTGCATGGCTTTGGGCCACTCGATGGAGCACCTGTAGGTGAATTCCACCACATTCGCTGCAGGGTTTCTTTAGATTGCAGTTCTCAGGTGTATGGGAACGAGCACATTTCCAATAGCGTTTCCAAATCTGAATTCCACTTACAGAGATCAGTAACTGATTGTTCTGCAATATTGCTACATCGCTGCCACAGTAAAGGCAGTGAATCTTGAAGGGGGTCTTCTTTTGATATTCCTTTAGATTGGAGGATGCTTTAACCTCCATCCATGCTGCCTCATGTTACAAGGCTATACTTGTTTTTTTTTGTTTATGCACACTCTTCTCCTTGGAATTGCTAGTAGATCTGTCGTACTGGTAGCGTTGAACAAGTCTACTAGACAGTCTCTCCTACTAAGCTTTAACTTGAAGCCACGCTGTAAGGTCTTGAAGGTTATATGGATTAACAGTGGGAAGTTGAGGTTCCCTTGTAGCTGGAGAAACTCAATGAAGCCATCCCGTTAGTATTTGGGGAGCTTGCTGTGCAAACAATCCACGTGCGAGCAACAGTTTAACTCCATGCCTCTCTTTGTCCCTCCAAAGACAGTAGCATACTCACTAGAAGGTGGACACGGAGAGAAAAACTCTGATAGCTGTGAGTGTCATTGGGTTTTACCTCCGATGCGAAAAGGATTGCACCCATCTCACACTGCACCCGCTGATGGGGCTGATCATACTGCATCTGAAGAGCTTGCATTGCCGAGGTATAAGGATATGGATGGTGTATCCACGTACAACATCCATGTACAAAATGTGGTACTTATATTTCTCGTCCAGCTCCACATGAGGTTCGAGGAGGTTGTGCAGAGCAAGCTTGAGGTTAGCGAATTCCCTCTCATTGTCGTTGACAAAATCCAGAATTGGGGAGCAGCGTGCAAAGAGTGTTGATGGATCAGACGTTCTGGGTGGTTCATTGCCTGGAGTGAAGATCCTCCCAGGGCTGGAATGTTCATGCCAGGAGCCGGAGTCCACTGCATGGCTTGCTGCTCTGGTACTGCTGAACGCATCTGAATATAATGAGGGACTGGAAAGTTTGAAGCAGACGGAGCACAGAGATATGACTGTGGCAAATGGGATGCTGATAGGTGGGCTTGGGAACCACCAACTGTGGCTGCACCTGGTTGATGAGCATCTCTAACATCATTATAAGGAGAAAACCGCTTACTTGACAGTTGTGGCACAGTCCTTACTCCTGTAACATGTTGGCTTTGGGACATGGCAGCATTAGGTATAGTACCAGATGAAATTGGTTAATACACTGGGATCATGACTGGCTGTATGGGTACGAATCCGGTTTCAACCATCTCTGCTTCTGCAGTAGGTTTGCTCACATTTGCCTTTGTGGCACTCACAGGTCTTTCAGTAAGTAACTCCATTTCAGATGAGAGTGAACGAAGACGAAGAATGACTAAATGATGGGGCTGGCTTAACTCTTTGCTCCTCTTCCTCGCTTTCTTCCCTTAGGAAGGATGTGAAATGTTCCATCAGCTCCCGACGCTTACGCTGACGTTGTTCATACTGTTTGAGCTTACTTTGGAGTATGGCCATATTATCTATCAGCTTCTTCCCTTTCCTGGTCAGACATGGAACGCGACAGCTCCTTCAGCGAACTCGTGCTCAGTAACTCTGTGGCACTTGTAGCAGGTTGCTCACTCTGTCTGGAGGGTCTTCTGGAGTGGTAAGTCATGTCCATTGTGGCTTCGGTGCCTCTCTGCTCCGCTGGCACCTCAAATGTGGGCTGGGAGGAGAGTGTCGGCCGGTGGTGGCTGTGACTGAGGAGAAAGTCCTCCAGATGCTTAGGTGTGCGACGATGCCGTGGCTGTATCTCTGATGACTCCGCATGAGGGTCTAGTGCGTTGCGCTGAATCCCCCTGCACTAGAAACACTGGATGACGTAAATTTCGTACCTCGTAACCCAAGCATCACACTGATAAAAAACACAATATACTTAAAGGGGAAGCAGGGAATTCATAACAGGGTGATGTAGTCTACTTTAATTATTGTGCTATAATTATTTCCCTTTTTCTGTCACACATTTTGACGTTTAATAAACCTTGAAAAGACGACAAGTGGACACATCTCGTTGAAAAAGGGTCCAAAATAAGTTGAACGGACGTCTTTAACGTCACCTAGCCGTGAATTCAACGTCTTTTCGGAGCGTACCTGGACGTCCAAATCTTCTGGACGTTTGTTATTGGATATATTTCTGCTTAATTTAAGCGTGTATATAAGCATGCGTTTAATATTAACCCAACCCCATTGTGTAAGGCAAGTAATAATGTTACAGCTTTCCTGTAGCTAATTGGTAATAGCATTGCGTTAACATAGCAAGGTTGTGGGTTCGATCCCAGGGGATTGCAAATACCTATGTAACATGTATAGGATAAAACAATGTAAGTCGCTTTGGATAAAAGCGTCTCCCAAATGCCTTAATGTATATGTAAATGTAATGTCTTAAGGTTTACATGTCTTTAATTGTAAAAGGTTCTAAAAAGGACCAGTCTGACCTGAACGTCTATAAAACATTTTAATCACTTGCATCACAAACAATAACACTTTATGTGTGGACATAGGCAAAAATAAGTGTTTTAATTAGTGGTGGGCATAGATAATTTTTTTAAATCTAGATTAATCTTGGAATTAATCTAGATTAATCTAGATGTTTCCATTGGGAAGCTTCTTAAAAACAAATTTTCCCTGAAGCAAACCCGGCGGCTTCATAGCTGCATACATGTTAGCACGTCACGTTTGATGTGGTAATTTCACAGTAACGTTCACTCTAAAAATGGCTGGGTTAAAAACAACCCAATTGGCAACCCAGCGCTGGGTAAATATTGGACAGAACACATGCTGGGTTAAAGTTACCCAGCACACTGGGTTCCACATGATAACCCAGCATGCTGGATTTTTGAAAAAACCCAAAATGTAGGCATTTTAACTATTCATGTGTTTAATTCTGGGTTATTCTTGCTGGGTTATTCTTAATTTATTCTGTACTTCATTGTCAATCAAGACAATTGACTTTTATTTTGAAAATAATTTTTATTTGACTGTAAAAATAATTGTTAATAAAAATGTTAACTTTTACACCCAGTAACAGCAATATTATTCGATTAGCATAATTCAAAGAAAACAGTTTAATTATAATAAATAAAAATGTTTCATATCAAACATTAACAAGCATTATAAATAACATTATAAATGACTAATAAACATACTCCACAATATGTAGCAACAAATGTCAATTAATAAAAATAACTAAAGACATATAAATTATGTATAATACATTATGAATTACACCACTTGATACACTAAGAAACCACACGTGCAGCAAAATACACGCTAACACACTCGTCTTTCTTTATCAGATGCACAAACCTTGAAATAACCCAGCCATTTTTAGAGTGTTGTTGTTTTCGGACCAATCGCGAATGGCGCATCAAGCGCGAGTGATTTACATGTTAAAAGTCAATGCAAAGCGGCGATGGACCTACTTGCTGCTCGAATCGCGCGATTGAAGCCCTGGTTATGAGATGATGAGGCAGCGCGAATGACGCGAATCACGCGAGTTGCAATTCGTCTAGGTATACATCCGCGCTAAAATTTCAAAGTGAAAGTCATCATAGCTTGCGTAGTATAGACCCAGCTCCCAACCCGACTTTGAGTATAGATTAACGGCGACATTTTTTTATCGCGCGATAAGAGTCTCACTGCGTTTGTGATGTTTATTGGATGTGTAATTTAATAACTCACGGAGACACGGTTTCATGCGACCTGTTGTTCTACTGAACTCTTTTATTTTTTCTATTGCAGGTTCCAACCTAACACATCCTAGACTGAGAGCGCCATCCTCAGGTAAGGAATAATAATACAATTAACATACATCACATCTCCTCTCTTAAGAAATAGATTACATAACACAACTGCTATTATTAATTTCTCAATTAACACTATAACTTAGATAAATCAGTGTTGTTTCCATAACCCATTAACTATAAACATCTTTTACTCTTAAACTCCTCTTTAATGCTTTCATGGAGAATAGAGTTTTGGTTGCCTAATCAGTCTACCCCATCTTGACCTTTTGACTTGTTCTTCCTTGTCCACAGTTGGTGTTACAGGACTTTTCACTGGTGACAGTGCAGGTGACTGCACTCTTGTACTACTCTCTTCACTCTCACTGTTTGCTGAAGAACATTCATCCAACTCTATAGAGCTTGGTTGTGAAAAAGTAATTTCTCTGGTTTTAAGCAGGTGTCTTCGATTTCTTCTGAAGGTGTTTCCGTCAGGCCTTTGAATCACATATGATCTTGGTTGTTCATGACTCCTCAACACAATTGCTGGTTGCCAGTTGTTTTTGACTTTTACTCTCACTTTCTCTCCTTCTGCTATAGGTGGTAACTGTTTTGCTCCACAGTCAAAGTAACTTTTCTGTTTCAGCTGTCTGGCCTTGATGTCTTTATGTACATTTCTGTAGAGTTGTGGTCTCAACAGCTGTGTTGATGTAGGCAATTTTGTTTTCAGTCTTCGACCCATTAGCATCTGTGCAGGAGATAGTTTCACAGCATCCAAAGGAGCATTTCTGTACTCCAATAGAGCAGTATAAGGATCTCTTTGGCTCTCCTGTGCTTTCTTTAACAGGTTCTTGACAGTCTGGATTGCTCTTTCACTTTGCCCATTTGACTGTGGAAATCCAGGACTCGAGGTGGTATGTCCAAACTCCCAGTTTTCTGCAAATGCTTTGAATTCTGCACTTGAGAATTGCGGACCATTAACCGACAACACTTCATCCGGGATCCCATGTCTCGGAAAAATGGATTTAAGAGCTGTCAACACATGTTTGCTTGTTGTCTGTGTGAGTTTTGCAATCTCTGGAAACTTTGAAAAGTAATCAACACACATCAAATACTCCCCTCTGTCGAAGTGGAACAAGTCTACTCCTACTTTCGCCCATGCTCTGTCTGGAATGGCATGGCAGATGAGTGGCTCTTTGGTGTTACTCCGTTTGAAAGTATTACAGATAGCACACTTCAACACAACTTCCTCAATTTGTTTTGCCATGCTGGGCCAAAACATCACATCTCTTGCCCTCTCTTTGCATTTGACAATACCCAAATGTGATTCATGAACTCTTTTTAGCATGTCTGTTCTCAAGCTTTGTGGAACTACAATTCTCCAGTTCTTGAAGAGTAACCCATCGGAACAGGTAAGTTCTTCTCTGTAACATCCTAGACTGAGAGCGCCATCCTCAGGTAAGGAATAATAACACAATTAACATACATCACAGCGTTAACGTCGTTAACGCCCCACCACTAGTTTTAATTTAGCCAGTGTTGGGGAAGCTACTTTGAAACTGTAGTTAGATAAGCTACAAGCTACTCATCAATAAAAGTAGTTAAGTTACAGCTTAGCTACACATTTGAAAAAGCAGTTAGCTACACTACAAGTTACTATAAAAAAGTAGCTAGCTACATTGAAACTACTTTGGTTTTTGGAGTGTCATTGTATATAAAGAATAACTGATTCATTGTAAATTAAAAAATATTTTAAGAAAACAATGTAATACAATACAGTTATGATTTCAGTGTTGTTTTATTTTGTAAACTACACAGTACGCAAGTTAAAGTTAAACTCAAATTTATCTCAAGTTTGCAAAATGTAGATAATGTGAATTATTAAAACAACAGAAAGAACAAATGTTGGGCCAAATAACTCACCTGCATGTGTTTCATTAAATTTGTGCTTAAAGTCTTTGATGCAGACTTTTAATTTTTAGTTTTGAAAAGAATACATAAAAACGTGTAACCATTACTGTTTGCATCTTTAAGAGACATGAACTTGGACAAATAAGGCGATGGGCAATTAATCACTGGTCAAGCCAGCCGCCGTTTAGATTTGGATGCGAAGATATTGAGTGGTTTACCGTAAATTCCAGGAATGCTGCTTTTAAAGCTTTATTTAAATGTAAAGGATCCGTGTCTCTTGTCAATAACCTATTTATAATAAGTAGAAAAAACGGATGGTGGGTTTCAGTTGGGGCCGTGCCGCAATATATGCACACCATATGGATTGTTTTACTGTAGCATTTTGGAGAAGACACAGTTTTCCACTTTAAAAGGCTATAGAAACATTATACATCTTCCGATTCTAAATCTGAAATTCTGTCGCCATGCCTTGCTCCATCCTGGATGGATGTGTGTATGTCGATTTAACTTCGGCACATTAATCATCAGACGCGATCTGAATACTGTGCGTAAACCGCGAGATGCCTCACAGGACACTAGCTGGCAGTAATGCAAACATTTTCAGTAGTAAGTAAGGTGACGACGCATGTGCTCAGTGCGCTGCACTACTTATTGCTTTAAAGTTCGTCGCAATGGAATGTAGCGAGTAGCGTTTGGGCTCGCTACACCGCTACCTGCTTGTAAAAGTATTTAACTACCGGAAAAGCTACACTGTTTTAAAAGTAACTTAACTACCGTCAAGCTACAGAAAAATGTAGTTAAGTTAGTAGCGTCGCTACTTGTAGTTAGCTACTCCCCAACACTGAATTTAGCACAACATATTTTATAGTAAACATTACTTTTTTATCGTTTTCCATTTGTTAAACGGCTACTATTTAAATAATAGAATGTCAATGGCATTTTCTTAAAACAGTTTTACATTAATGAGAAGCAGCCATTAATCAAACAATAAAATAACGAAAGTACAGTATTATAGTTAAAACCATATGTAACTATTTTACTCTTTCCATTTTTGTTTCATTTTCTTGGTCACCAACCATAAGCAGACATCCGGGAAGTTCCGGGAGTCTCCCGCATATTGATAGCGGCTCCCTGATGCCCGCAAATGAGTTAAAATATCCCGGAATCTAGAGCGAGTGATCAAGAGCGCGCATGCGAGACAGTATGAGGTGTGATTTGTGCATCTGCATTGCAAACGAAGCAATCCGTCGTGTCGATCGTCTGAGGTGTGATAAGTGCAAATTTGGCTACTCGCTAAGCAAACTTACGTGTGAACAAACGTGTATACGCTCGCATGCCGTCTGGCTAAAATCCCATTGTATTCAGGCGTCAGACGTAAGATATGAGACGTCAGACGTAACGGTCACGTGTCGGTGCTGCGCGCGAAGTGCGCGACGATCGACACGACGGATTGCTTCGTTTGCAATGCAGATGCACAAATCACACCTCATACTGTCTCGCATGCGCGCTCTTGATCACTCGCTCTAGATTCCGGGATATTTTAACTCATTTGCGGGCATCAGGGAGCCGCTATCAATATGCGGGAGACTCCCGGAACTTCAGGGAGACTTGGGATGTCTGGTATATGCTGCCTGCAAATTTTGTAGATCAGACTTCTCCATTGAACACGTTGGCCGAACGGATTTAATTACACACATAGGGTCAGAAAAGCACGAGGCCGCGGCAATGCAGCACCGGTCACAGCCCAGTATTTTGGGCCATCTTTCCAAAGCATTGCACCTTCAAATACAACCATCATTAGAGGAGTGTTGTTGTTATAGTACATATGTATGTATAAATTATGTACAAATAAATGAATTATATTCTTCTTTACGTTTGTTTGTGTGTGTGATTATATATGAGGCGACCCCCCCCCCCCTTTTGAATATCTCCCTAATTCTGAGGTCTCAAGGTTGGCAAGTATGTATGGGGTGACAATTATAATTACATCCCTGGATTTAGATTTTCTGATTTGCATTAAGAACAGATAATTGTAATTTAACCTATAATATGGAAAGATTCAAATTTAACACTGCATAAGTACTTTTGTGGGAATGATTCCGAAGGACTTCCTTGTGTCACAGTGTACGCATAAAGTTAAACTTTTTACCAATTTTTATTCAAGAACAAAATCAGTTCAAATGTGCTTGGCTTTTACTGCTTCTTCTCTGGCTAACAATTTTGCCAGCCTTTCATCCTCTCGTAGGGGACTGAGGGTGAGAGTGGTACTGTAGAGCAACACAATAAAGGTATGGGTGAGCTTCCATGTGGAGGAGCCAATATTTTATTGAGTCCTCACTCCTGGGATGCAGCTTGTCCTTCTAATATCTGGATAAGCAAAGAAAAAAACATATGAGATCTTTATCATTTCAGCAAGAGATGAAAACAAATCATAGAGTAAAATGATTTGTAGTTTACCTCTGGACCTCTCCAAAAGTACTTTACCTCTGGACCTCTGCAATGGACCCTCTTCATCATGGCTTAATTTTTAAGTTATGGACCCCTGAAGTTAGCATTTCTCATAGTACTGTTCAATGGGCCAATGGCACATTATGAGGTGCTACATCTCAAAAACCTTTAAGAGAGTGTGTTGAAAGTTCTACATCGGGGTTATACCCAGTATCCTTGACTACCATCTAGCCAAAAAGCAGACATTTTTTCTGTAGCATTGTTAAGTTCTGGATCCATGATGTTGGCATATCTTACAATACAGTTCAATGGGGCGTTGCACTTATGGCACATTTTGAGGTGCAACATGATCTCAAAAACCTTGGAAGTTCTACTTTGGCATTACACCTAGTAAAGGCATGCGCGTGTTCTGTCATTCCAGCCCTCTGGGTTGTTACAGTTAACGTTATTTTAACATTGCGTTATTTATCTGACTCCAAAAGATGAAAAGGAAAACCTTGTTGAATGTTATTATTTGTATTTGATTATTATGCGTGATAATAATCATGCAATTTTGGGCAATGTTGATTCTTCTTCCTTATTCTAAATCACACTCCTTCATCCTATTCTCAGTGTCGCTTAGAGTCTCGCGCCGGCTGTAAAAAGCAGATCTCATGGTCAGTCTTGATCACGGCCAGAGGTTCTTTGACTATATATACGTAGAAAGCATTATTTTTGTCTAGTCCCCTTAGACTAAAAAAACTTAACTAAAGTAATGATTATTTCTAACCAGAGGTCATGACCACTCCATAGAGATAAATAGACCAATCTCACTTCCTCTGATGGTAGTTTTGTATAATCATATCATAGTTTCCTATGTACACTTAGTTAGAATAATATTCCAATAACCAGAGGTTTGAGACTTACCTTATTTATTGGTCAGACAACATATGTGCTGTTCTAAACAGAAACATTAGCCCCTAAGGTCTAAGTACGCTTAACTAATGCCAAGTAGTCAGCCGGAGCTCTTAAATCTCAGCCCGTGTGCCCCAGTGCTCCACCTAATACAGGATTTTAGTCCGTCACTAACCTGAAAGTAGATTTGCGGTAACAAAGGATATAGCATGATCTACTAAAGTTCATAAACTCAGAATAATGTAGAACAAATCCAAACATGACAATTTATCAGTCAGACAAATGTTTCTTGCCAATTACAATTCAATTCAGAGAATACAAAAACAAAACATCAAATCCTCAAAGATTAGTCTATGAGTCCAAGATGCATACCTGACAATAGAAAAAGATGCGATCGGAAAAAACACCGTGCTCTGTGTCTAAAGTCATACACACAGCACCATGGGGTTCATCATAGTAAGAATTCCCCAGAACATTTTTCCAGCTTCCCTTAAATACCCAGACCAGAATACCCTTCCTCCACACAACAACAATTTACATTGTAAAGGACTCTGTCCTGGATCTGATCAGGCCACAAATGGGCATTTGCATGAAGCCACAACCTCAACAGTGAGCAGAATATCTTTAAAGCCTCAAACCTATGTTATGATCTGCTCTACTGCTGTGGATATGAGACCATTGTACCAATCGCACTGAGACAATTCAAATGATACGGAATATGCATATGAAGAGTCTTTGTTCATATAAGATATGGTATTTGTCAAATCCAGTTCATGGGTGAGCTTTGAATTGCTCTGAATTCAGTTTGAGAGAAAGAGGAGAGAGGGAGAAGTGAACAGATGTAAAGGTGTGAGTTGGTAATCATCATTCATTGTTATAAGCTGTCTGAGATGGAGATGCAAACCCTGTGGGGAGTTCATTGTATTGGATGAAGTAATGTGTTTCCCGGGATGTGGTGCCTTTATTATAGTTCATGAAGATGTACATTTTATCAGTACACTAAAAAAGGCTAGGTTATTTTTACCAAACCCAACTGTTGGGTTATAAATTACTGGGTAAGGTATAAACACATATCAAATATTTTTTGGGTTAACTTAAACCAACTTCTGGGTTTGTCCCATTTTGACCTTACACTTAGTTGAAAGCGGAGCAAGT
This sequence comes from Triplophysa dalaica, assembly GCF_015846415.1. NCBI lineage: Eukaryota > Metazoa > Chordata > Actinopteri > Cypriniformes > Nemacheilidae > Triplophysa > Triplophysa dalaica. The sequence continues at coordinate 19,509,290 of NC_079544.1, read as the reverse complement.
TTTAGATATAATCGTTTCCTGGAAATTAAACCCATGATAAAAGAAAACATATCCCCCCAAAAATGAATAATTCCTTAAATATTTCAAATTATAACTATAAACTTACTATGAACAATGCTTTAAAAGAACACTTTAAACTTATTTAGATCCTAAACTTAATCTAATTTAATTTAATCTAACATTTTATTAAAAGTGAGAGATATTCTACTTCTAAAACAACATATTTAAGTCTCGTGACAGGTTACAATGTTAAATAATATGAAATGCCATAAAAATACAGAGTTTTAAATAAAAAATCATATTAAAATGTAAAAAAGGGGATTCATTTTATGAAAAAGAAATGTAATGCAAAAAAAGATTTGCTTTCAATATTCCCAGCTTTGCTCATCTTTTATGTATTTTTACTAATAGGATTCAATTTTGAGAGCTGTCTAATTTAATTCTTTCTTATAATAATTGCAAAGAGACTTACATTTCCATTGACATATATTCATTTTTATAATTACAGAGCACTCTAATGCGTTTCGTAGTAAGAATTTCAATTATAGAGCTCGAGAAGTGCATTTTGACTATTAAAATGAACAAAAATAACTTAATTAAAATCTTTGACAAAAAAGTAATCGAAAACAGCAGTAAGAATTAATTTTATCCTGACAAATTAATTTGTTGAGCAGGACACGAAGAACAGGCCGTAACCTTCTATTCAAAATTGGCTAAAAACAAGCAAAACAAAAATAAAACAAGGTTACTAATGATCAAAAGCAATTTTCTTATCTGCAGTCGAAAGTCATTATACATCCTAAACTTAACAACTTAAAACAAACACAAACTTTTTCAGTTTCACTGATAATATATTAAATAAGAGGTTCTTGTATACACTGTTCTTCTAAAGCCTCACAAAGCACCTTTTTAAGGGTATTCATGTTATTAGCTGACATTTGCAGTCAAGTTTATTTTCAATTTGCATAAAACAAGTGATCGCATAAAACCGAAACTGCCCTAAGTGTCTATGTATTTACTCTGCCATAGCATAGGACTGATGAGGATTTTCCACACCACATTGATTTGAATACAAAATATATTTCTAAAATGCAACAGGTGAACATCAGTATTACCAAAATTACTTTTGATAGCATTCCCACACCCTGTACTTTGGGAAGTATGCAATTCCAACCCAGTCTCAAGGAAGTTTGTGTAAGCCACCTTGACTGAAACATCTCGTAAAATGCGTTTGTTTTATAAAATTAGCCTTTGCACCTGTGATTTTAGGGTTTAAGTGGGGTAAGGGGTAGTTTATAGCCATCTTGTGAAATATGTACAACTTGCTCTGGTATCAGGTTATAAACATATAAATGTATACACACGTATAATCGTGCTGAGTGCACGAAAACATTTTGTGAATTTGTGCCATGAACACGAATGAATGGATTTTAAATTTTCGTGACTATGTCACGAATGTGCCATGAGACAGTTTGGGCAATTCTGCCAGTTTGCATCTCGCTGGTAGCAGAGCACAGAAACAAATTAAGTTGTTCTTTGATGTTTTCTTGAGCATCTACATCAGCTCTAAAGATTTCAATTCATCTACTACAAGGGGTATTTTTTCTTCTAGTAGTCTGTAGAATTCTTCTTTTACAGTTTCTGACTCAAGAACAGTTAACAAGATTCTCATCTTCTCCTGAGGTGGTTCAGCAGTATGCACCTTGTCGTACTTTTCACTTGTAATCATGTCTCTACTTCTCAGACAGTCAGCTATCTCCATCACTGATTTGACTTTCTGAATCAACTGAGGTCCGTGCTTGTGCAAAAATGCAGATCCTGATTTAAAGGAAATATTCTGTTATGTGTGATAAACATACAATAATAAACATCTCAATATAATGTATACGTTAAACTTTGAAATCATACCTGTTAATCTTTTGTCAGCAGTAGGTTCTACTTCTTGACCTGTTGTTGTTAAGAAAACTGTGGAATCAACACAGAAATCCCTTAATAATGAAATACTGTACAAAGCTCAAAATTAAGGAAAATAGAATAAAACGACTTATACAGCTATATGCAGCAACAAAGGCACCATATCACAAATGCCCCTTCAAATGACTGACATGATTATGTTCGGACACTGATTTTTATGTACTTGCTAAACTACATTCTACCGAAAAATAAAATCTCTATCATTAGTGTAAATAGCTTGGAACAAAAAATATAATTTTATCATATACCTGAGAGAGGAACTCGTCGTTGCTTCCACACTTCTTTCTCTTTATAAGTTGTATCCAGAAGACCAAGTCTGACCTCCTCAATGCTCACATCCAGAAACACTTGATATGTAGGGTAAAAGTTTGGGCCAAAATTACACTCAAACACCTCATCCTGAAAAAAACAAACACATCAAAATGTCACCAAATTTGAAAACAAAAATTCACAGATAGCATTAACACAAAAATTGTATCGTGGTATTTCGCAAATAAAAATAATTTGAATCTGATTACTTTAAAAAAATCAGTAGGGAATTATAATGTGTTATATTGTGAATAATACAGTCGAAAAGGTTGCAGCATTTTTACAGTATAGTACAGACTCTCATATAGCCTGTTGCTTAAATTTATTGAAATATCACATTACCGGAGGCTGCACTTCACATTTCTCTGGGTGACAACACAGTCTGTAATTTCTTCCAGGAATCAGATGACAGATTGAGCTTGTCTCGATGTATGATTTCTCCTGATGTCGGCTTTGAACCTTAAAGAAAGAGCAAAAACATTTTCATTTAAATTGCTTACAAGCATCAGTCAATAAATCAAATTTTTTTCAAACCTCTTCACACAGTCAGTGAAACTTTACGGGCCAAAGTTCTAATCACTTTTTCATTGGTTTTACACAAAATGCATGGAATGACCACATCTTGCAAAATTCTATTTGATCATCTTTTCATACTTAAACACCTGCAAACCACTGTAGGCTATTTTCAGCACATTTATCAAATGCTAACAAATGGTTAAAAAACAGATAGCAAATTGAATGCATTTCAGCAATCATTATTCAAAAATAGCTGAAAGTGAAATGGCAAAAGTTCTTATCTTTGCAATTTCAACTACAGTTAAAGCCCACCCAGGTGTACAGATAGAAGACAGAAAGACAAGTGGTGACCACGATTATGACAATTATTAACCACATTGAAAACCATTGGTCTCTCCAGTCAAATGGTGCAACCAAACATGCACAATTCAAAGGTTGCATCAATAGTATGAATTTTCAGGCAAAACATGTGGCAGCATTACAATCCCTTAATGATAACCCAACCAATTACAACACCAAACAGTATGGTTACATGTCATTTACCGACATTTTGGAACATTACAATAATTGATGAGTGGCAATTACCATTAAGTTCTATAATTGAATACTAATTAAGGTGAAAATCATTTAAACCAGAAAGACTCATGTAAAACTCCCAGGACATAAAGACAAGGGCTGAATGGGAATCTTCCTGAAAGTGAACACTTGAAAATTGCTTCGATTTTCAACCCATTGTTGGGTCAAATATAAACCATTTATCAAATGATCTAACTCTGGATTAATAATCGAACATTTTTTAATAAAATATGTTAATCAACCATACAGGATCAAACTAGTAACTACAGGTCATGAAGATTTAAAGGGAACATACTACACCTCCTTTGACAATGGCGTTTTTGGAATTCAAGATTTAAAACCTTAAATATTACAACTACCCAATTTGTTAGAACATTATTCTTGGAGCTTTACCTCTGGCAGGGGCACATTCCATGGAAGCAAGTGTACGTTCAATATTTTCTGCTTCTTTGCAACAGTTATTGGTCGAAGAAAAAGCAACACTTGTGCACTGACAGGAGAGTCAGGGAATATGATCTTTAAGAGCCCAAACATAGAGAGCTTTGTGATGTCAACAATCACATGAGTTTCCGTCACTTTGAGTGGCTGCAGTATTTCTACATTACCATCAGTGAAACGTGCAACCGCCAAACTATCTTTAGTTTCTGTAAAACACATTTCAAATTAGAAGGTAAAGGTTATTTTGTCACAGAATAAAAATTACAGGGAGCTGGAAGTGCTGTTGCACAACATGTCGGCGCACAGTCCACTGGACTACTTGGCGCCAATGAAAAGCATATTCTTATTCACATATGTGAAATGAACAAATGATCATACCAGAGAGAATTTCACAGTGTGGAAGGTACAGTTGTGAGATTGAACCTTCAAAACAGTCAATATTGTACAAGGGTCCAGCAGGCTGCATCTGAACCACTCCATCTAAGAGTCGTGGATCCCAGGACACAATTTTATAGAGCATCTCTCCTTTACCCTCCATCACAAACACAAGATTGGTCAAACTGCATCGAAACGAACCAGCATACGGAGAAAGAAACCTGAAGGACAGAAGAATAAACTACAATGAGACTAGAAAGGTTTAAAATTAGAGAGCTTCTCATTCTCAATAATTTTAATCCGGAAAGGAGATGAATGTGTTAATTACATTTACATTTAAGTGTTAAGTAGACTCTTTTATACAAAGCAAACTCCACCAGTGAGAAAAACAAAAAAGCCAGTAACAGAAAAATCTGTCAAATTAACACTCCAATGAGGAAGAGTTTGCTTAAAATTGTACCTGTGTTTGTTCATTCTTATGGTCTCATCGTCTCTGTCAACATATTCAGGTGTAAATACTTCTGCATCTAAAGACTGAAATACAGGAATAGGATTTTTGAAAGTGTTCATTTTTGGCAAATATTACATGTAATGCATTCCTGAAAATGTATATACATTTCTGTTTTATAAAAAAGGTATTAAAGGCAAAAATGTGTTTTCATAATTCCTGACATAACTGTTGGGATGTAAATGTGTGGTTACTTTTCACTGTAGTGTTGCAATGCAGGGTTGTATCTCTGGCTTCTAGAATGCGTTTCAGACTTTATTTTGTAGAGTATTTAGCATAAGCCAAATGGTCGGAATCGTTGAAAGAAGCGCTATAAAACCCCTCCACTGACTTTTGTCCTGGTTTCTTGATACCATCATTAAAAGACCATAGCAAAACCTGGCTCCAGGGATCTGGTTTTAGGTTGTGCTATCTCATTGAGAGTTTGGATAACCCTTTGATTTCTCTGTGGGATATTTACGACTCCTAAACTTCAAAGCAAAGGGGAGAAGTCTCTCTGTCTCATCTCTAACTTAACATCTGAGGCTAACCAGAGAAACTTCTCTGACAAAATAGGAATTTATGTGATTAAACTGTCCTTCCCCTTCAGTCGGTCTCTCGACGTTGTGTTGAGAGACAGACTGGGGTCTGATCTTGAGAACCTATCATCTCCGAGATAAATTCAAAATGTCAATGGGCTTTGTGAATGGCACACGCACGCCAGTCTCCGCCCCCCACATACTGTTTCAAAGGAAAATGGTGGCGGTCATTCAATCATCCTTGGTTCTTCGGAACCTGTGCGATATGTTGCAGCCATTATCTCTTGAAAATCTTCTACTACTGGAATCTTACGACGCAAAGCAGAAGACCCATGGCGGATTCCCCTTCGAAGAAGAGTTTTACCGGCCGGCGGCGGACATCCCCTTTGGAGAGCGGACTTCCTCTGGGCGTCTCGTCAGCGAGCTGCAGATATTTCTAAAAGTGCAAAATTTCCTTTCACAGTTTGTACTGTCTTCGGGCATGTCTTGCAGCTGTGTTCTTGGGTATGACAGAATCATCCTCGAGTCTGATGTGCACGACACCTGTACTGCACGTTGGGGTTCGAGCAGGCAGTGGCACGGCTTGTTGATTAGGTGTTGCGGTCACAGTCGGCTACGTCCTCCGGAATGTTGCCGCAACCCCTTCTGCTTCCTGAGCGCGACTGCCGCTTCGGCGAGGTCGAATGCTTCAGCGAGCGGCAGAGATGATTGTGGATTCCCCTGGATCTTCAGGTAGGAAGAAGTTCCACCATGTCCAGACGACCGACAGATGCCCATCCCCAATTTGAGATTACACCAGATACAGCTGCAGACTGACTGACCATCCCAGCTCCATCTAAGGCAATTCCACCAGCTGCCAAGAGAAATATGACCATCGGACCATCCCAGCTCAGACCACTACATCCCCAACCAAGAGCAAAGACGGACTATTTGTCTTATTAATGCTGAAGTTACAAAATTTGGTATTAAATGCTAAACTAAAATCACATGTCACCAGTCTGAGTGCAGCTATGACACGTCAGAGGGGATCTGGCCCTCCCGGTTGAGCCTGGTTTCTCCCGAGGTTTTTTTCTCCATTAATCAATCATTGGAGTTTGGGTTCCTCGCCACAGCAGGGCAGTGTTGGCCTGCTCACCGGGAGACTGCATTTATTCATTTATTTATTAATTTATTTAGAAATTAGATGTTATTTATTAGAATGAACTTACTCGTTGTATAAATACCATGCACTGTGCTGTGTTTTAAACTTTTCTGTTTTTCCTGTTTGCCCCTGTAAAGCTGCTTTGAAACAATACACATTGTGAAAAGTGCTATATAAATAAACTTGAATTGAAGCCCAGTGCACTATATAGCCTCCTTACTTCCTCCATAGGGTGAAGTATAGTCATTCCATCCATCACCACGCGTTGGCATTCTGATAACAGACGGGGCGGAGCGGTCAGTTTGAACCAAGTCCATTACTGGTAGAGTCGCCCCTTCTCAGACGGACCCCAATACTAGGACCATTGCCCCATGCGTGGTGACTCCCCTGCAGGGTAGTCCCGTATGTTGATTCCCTCACTCCTGATCTCCCCATTGGTGAATCTGTCTCCCCACTGGTGGCACTCCCACTTGGGCTCCGTCTCCCCTACTCGGGCTGACATATTCACGCATGCGTTCTCCCCACTGGTGAGACCATGTCAGTTTCTCAACTTTTACCTCCCCTAGAGGTAGGATGTGGTCTCTGTAACGCACTCTCCAATAGGAGAGCAGTGTTTCCCCAGTGCTACGGCTCCAGACGGCACATCACTTTTAGAGGCGAACGCCTCTGACCGTGATGACTGTCAATATAGGCTTCTCAGTATGACCACTACTGTTCCACTGGAAGATTACGTCTCGCTATAGCACTCACTTGTGACTCGCCAGGCTAGTGAGTGTTGCTCCGCATTGACTGCATCAGACTGCATTCTGAAACCATTCCAGATTTCCATCCATGCGCATACGGATATTGGTCCAGCACCGAGCTAGCAAGTATCCGATTCTATATATAGAATAGCTGCGTTAAGAGCGTGCCTCATTGTTAAAGATGAGTTTCTTGTTTTTCAGACATGTTTTACCTGCCTCGAGGCCAATTTTTATCACTATATGAAGATTATTGTATGTTTTTTCCTTTGAGCTAAACTAATTCCTTGACTGAAATTGACATTTTAAATAACTGATTTCATGGATGTGATCTTGATAGATCTGGTGGAGAATCATATTTGATGAATTAAACTCATCCTTATTTTCACATGCAGCTACAACCGCTACATCTTTTAAACATTAAATCTAGATTTGGACACTTTCATTCAATTAACACGATAGTCAAAACTCAGAACTGTGATGATGCAAGCACAAAAATTAGTTCATATAGTTTTTTGTTGGTTTAAATTTCAAATAATGAAATAAAATCTATGATCATTGATTTTTTGGGGGAGGGGGGGTGAACAACAAGTTACAAAGAAAAACTTCTTTTTCACAAAAGCATCGATAGGCAACTATGGTCGCAAGTTCGGATGTTCCATTATAGTCTAACGATTCAAGTTTTTCCCGAAACAATCATTTCAACGATCAATCGCAAGCAGCAATGTAATGTTGAGTGGTTAAAACTACACGTCTAGAGCTTTAGTTAGAAGCATAGTTCCTTACTATTATGTGGTGTAGACTTTAATGCATCATGCCTTTGAGCAAACTTAACAAGCAACGTGCAGTGCAATCAATATACATCATTCGAAATATATACAAATTCAATCATATACTTATTTTAGTTTGTCAAGAAAATAGAAGAGCTGTTTTTTGAAAAGTGCGTCTGATCTGACGTGTTCTAGGAACCTGGAGAATGTATGGGTGGAGTGACGTAGGAGGAAACTTGTGAATGAATGAAATATCATGGAATAGAACAACAGATCACAAAAATAGGATAACATACGTTGTCTTTAAAATCAATGTATGTTATCAACTAGATTGCTGAACCAACTTTGTTCCAGGGTGCAACTAGTTACTAAGTAAATAGTTACTGTTATTTAATTACTTTTACCTTGAAGTACATCACACTTAAATGTATGCAATTGGCAGACACTTTTATCCAAAGCGACTTACATTGCATTGTATCATACATTTGATTCTGACTATGTGCAATCCCCTGGGAACGAACCCATGATCTTGGCATTGCTAGTGCCATTACAATTACTTCTGATGTATTTAAACTAAGTAGAGCATTGTGTTAACAACGCAAGTTTGTGGGTCTGATCCCAGGGGATTGCACATACCCATGTAAAATGTATAGGTTAATGCAATGTAAGTCGCTTCTGCCAAATGCCTAAATGTAAATGTAATATATGTTTGTGCAATAGTGGAATTTTTATCAAAAACTTTAAAATGCATGCTTTAATGTATCATTCTCACACTCAGTTAATAAAAATAATTTGTGCCCGATCTGTAACTACATCTTTAATTTTCCAAAACGATGCATCGTGATCTTACTATGGTGCATGGTTAACCAGCAGGTTATGTTTTGTTTGGGAAACGCACCCTAAGGGACAGTTCACACTACTCACCGGTTGACCCGTGGAATATAATTCAGCTTCCATTGACACACCTGACACAGAATTCAAACTCCCGTCCTCTGTCAAACAAAACAGAATTTAAATGTGAAAGATAGCCAAACATGTTATGTAGTATCCACTGCTCTGGTGTATATTCAACGGTATCTCTTCTATCTAACAAACATGTTTAATACATTATTTTTAAATTCAAGCCTTGAGTATCAAAAAACTGGCCAATCAGAGAACTTTTTACATCCATCACACCATTGCATTGTTAAGCCTTGTTTTACCAGTGCAAGGCCCCAAAGTGTCACCACAATTTTGAAGCTGAGTGATAATTGTTGAGGGTGGATTTTTGGATTCGGCAAGAAATTGAGCCCCTTGAGCCTCTACTGTACTTGCTTGACAGGCAGTTTACACTCACTGTTCACAGTAACAGTCTTCACCTTCCCCTCTATCAAACTTGTTCGGTCACGTTCAATCAAAATTGAACTCCTCCTCCTATAGGACACAGCAGTGAAAAACTCTCAATTACTTTATTGAACAACCAAACTCATTTAGCTATTCAGCAATGTCTACTAAAAGAAATAAAAAAAACTAAAAGATGGACTGTATTATGTGCATTGGATTACGATGTGACTTACACTGTCAGGGTCCAACCATTGCTTCTCAGTGATTTCTTCAGGGACTGTGTTAGCATCAATGGAATAAATGAAATGGTGGCATTTATCCTGAATGATGGATAAAACGTTTAGCATATACATTTCTGCTTTTCTATGATAACACATCTAATTTTACATGAATATAAATGCATACATGATCAAACAACTGAATCATCTACCATACTAATATCTAGGGACGGCACAATTCCCTTTTTTTATGCTGGCTACGGCAGCAACACTGCAACCCTGAGATTCTGCTGATATCGAACCTAATCTGATACCTTTGGCCAATGTGTCTGCACTCCCTATTCCCCTTGTTTACCTAGATATCTGAAAACATTGTTTAAATAGTGAAAAAAATATTCTACTCTCTTAAAGGAAGATTTTGCATACCTCGTGGATTTAAGTGAGGCTCAAGAAACCAGTGAAAAATATGAATATGTAAGTGTAGTGGAGTAGGCGGGGCAAGACCGTGGTTCGAGACCGGTCTTGAGTCACGTAGGAGATTGGGAGCATATAAAGCAACGAGCGACCGGACCGTCGGAGAGAGAGGACCGGGCCCGAACATGTTTTACGTTTGTATTTATATTTGTATTTATGTTATTTCGCCGGCGGTCGTCCGTGAGGGGCCGCCGGCTGTTATTATTTATATTAAAACTTTATTTTAATGTCTGCCGGTTCCCGCCTCCTTCCTTCCCTAACTTGAATCTTGTTAGAGTAAGCATCTCTATATTATGTATTAATTCATCGTATTATAGGTCAATTAAACTCTATATTATTCTGAATCCGAATAAACACAATAAAAACGTACACAATAAATCTCTGTAATTTAGAAAAAAAGAGCAAATGGATTTCTTACCTGAGTTCGTTGAGACAGGGAGAGGTCCGGATGATGGAAAGGATTGTAGATTTCAATTTATCATTCAAGCTGTCCACCTGCAGATGGACTTTCTTCAAACCAGGCACAGATTGTATGACTTCTAACAGAGTCCCTTTGGACATATTGCTGAAAATTATAATGCACATTTATTATTTATTTGCTTTAACAGATAGACAACATAGTAACACTTCAAACATCATATTGTTTTAAAACTTTTCTTTCTCTGGTGAAACACACAGGAACATTTTGAAGAAAAAACAATGTGTGAAAAATATTTGAATATGTGGCAACACAGAAATGCAATCCAAACCAAAACATCAGACAAAGTGAATCAATAATGTGCCTAATTTTACATGCACAGTAAAATTTAATTTGAAACTACATGTATCAATTAAGGTAAGTTTTGATTTTATGTTGATATTTAAATGCTCCATATTGCAATATAGTCATGTTATAGCAATGCTCTCCCACATATTTACCTATAATCAATGCACTTATTTCCGTCATTCGCAGAACGGTGGTTGACAAGAAATACAAGTATTTTGAGAAACAAAAGCCCACTCTCTTGACATTAGACCAAAGTTTTCAAAAGTTTAATAAAGATTATATCCATCTCATATATCTCATGAGATTAAAAAAATCCAAATCTAAGGAAAATATTCAAAAAACATCATAGGGTGCATTTGAATCATTTAAGGCCTTCTCAGTAAGGTTCTAAGGGTTTCCATAGATGTCAGAACAAGAAGAATATTAATAGGGAAGAAGAAAATGTTTGTGTTTGTACATTCAACATTTAAGCCTTTAATGTTTACAGACCTTGGAAATGTCTTGAGTCTCTGCAGAATGATCTTCCACCCGAAAGTGGAAATCTCTGAGTATGAACAGCAGAAAGTTACCTCTGAGAGCAACAGTGGTGATTGACTCGTACATTTGGAGCCACTAACACACAACCTGAAACAACCACGCAAGTAAATGCGTTTTAATATTATACATAATGCATTTTGTTAAAACTTTTTGTTGTATAAATTAGCTTTGTAATGATTATAATTTCTTACCAGAGATCTCCATCTTTGGATGCTGCAATTATTAGTTGCTCCAAGTAGTTTTTTCTCCACTTTTTACTCACCCGTATACTAACAATTATAATAGACGGATTCAATTTATTAAATGCATTACTATATTTAGTATGAGACTCTACATACAGCAGTAAATCTACATTTGACTGAATAACATCCACTGCAGTGTTGTCAAATACGCCCAAACTCATAATATTACAGTATTTTTATGATTTTATATGACTAATGATTACTTTGGCTACATGTCTAAAGTAGTTTGAACGAAATCAGATTCTGCTAATAACCCAAACTTTGTGATCAATGAATATTCTTGTACACAAAGAGGAGATTGCTGACAGACAACAGCAGCACAGGTCTTGGCAGATATATGGCAGAACAGTATTGTAGTTTTTGCGCAATTCACAGACTCCATAGCATTAAGAGACATTTACATAAAATGTACAATGAAATATGTATTACATCAGTTGCTTTAGTATCCTTCCTTCTCCAAGAGATGAGATTAAATCCCCAAAATGAACTGAAAGGTGATCTGTCATAAAGCTTTGAAGAGAAAATTAACAAGATCACACATCAGATATAATTTGAAGTCATGGATAGATCTCAGTTAACAGTGAATGTATGATAAGCTAAATAGTCATGAATCTATGAGAAGTGATGGTGTTTAATACATTTTTTAGATGTTATATCAAGTGCTAATGATTCCGATTAGATGTAGCATTTCATCTTAACTCACCACAGCTCTTCACAACTACACAGTGCAGGCTGAAGAATCTTCAGATTTTCAGATGTTATCTTGAGTCTCAGGTTTTTTATGTGTTGACAGCACTGTAAACAAAACCTCAGCACACTGCAGTCTGTCCAGTTTAGTGAAATGTTGGACAGATCTATCAGAATCAAACCTTCCAAAACTTTCCCAGTGAAGCTCTTGTCATGAAGCTCATGGAGACAATGAAGAATGAAGAGCATGTTTTCATGTTGATATCTCTGCGAACACTGATGGATCCATTCCTTCAGCTGGGTTTCTATGTTGACAGGAACAGTCACATTGTGCTTTTCAAAGAATGAGTTGATGGATTTGTTCTTACAGAAACCCCAGAGGAACAGAATCACAGACTGCAGATGTTTTGATCTTCTTATTGTTATATCTGCAACTGTAAAGTTTGCATCAGACCAACAGGACAAAGCCCATCCTCTCTCTACTGCATGAAGCAGCTCTCTGACTTTCTTCTGCGACTCATCTTCATCAAGTAAGACATAATACAGAGCTGTGAAGAACTCCTGAAAACTGAGATGCATGAATCTGTACATTGTTTCCTGCTGGATTCTTTTTTCTAAAAGGAATTTGTTCAGGAATGGATTGTGAACAGGATCTTGAACTGTTTCATTTATGGTTCTCTCATCAAACAGAACTTGTTGTTCCATCAGCCCTCTCTCTGCCAGCTGACCCAGACTCTTCAGCAGGGTCAGGACAGACTCACTCAAACCGTGACCTTGATTCTCCAATAAAGTGGACACAAAGTCAAAATATTTTGATGTGGTTGTTTCCAGACCACTTGTTACATCTGAACCATCATTGAATCTTTCTCTGATAACTGTGCAGACGATCCAGCAGATAAGAGGACTGGAAAAGGCAGTGAACAGAGTTTCATTTGCCTTCACAGAATTATAGGCTTTCCAGAAGAGATCCTCATCCTGAAAGAACTTCTGGAAATACTCCTCAATCTTTTTCTCTGAAAAGCCCGTTATCTTTGTGAAACGCTGTGATGTTTTCAACAATGTTTCCTGTGGAACTTTAGTTCTAGTAGTGATCATCAGGGTAGATCTGGGCAGGATATGTCCCCTCAGCAGGGCAGAAACAAGGACCTCAGGTAAGACTTTCGCAGATGGATGAAACCTGTAAAAGTCATTACACTGGAATCTAAACTCATCAAATCCATCAACGAGGAAAAGCACTTTGTTTGATGAATACTCAAGGATCACTGAGATCTGATCTGATGTTAAACTACAACTCCAGCTCAGGAGCTCAAACAAGCTCATCTCCTCATTAACACACACCAGCTCTTCACATCTTAGATAGAAAACTAAATCAAAGTCATGGTAACGTTCTCCAGATGCCCAGTCTAACAAGATCTTCTGTGCTGTATAGGATTTGCCACTACCAGAATTGCCTTGAAGAATGACGATAGACTCATGAAATGGTGAATTTGGTTCAAACAACTCATCCACATGAACATTCTTAAAACCACCATTTATCATTTGCTGAATGATGACAGGTTCAGTATACAGTTTTGCCAGGAGTTGATCCTCATCCTGAATATATTTCTGCTTGATTGACATCTTATATCGATCCACAGCCTCTGTCCACTCTAGAAATAAAACATTCTTTATTCTACTTTACACATTAGGTTAAATAACATATTGCATTGGATTACAAAAAATAACCTGAACTTGCATTTGCTGTTGTTCAGTTGGTGATTTAATATTATCTAGTATAACATTCAATTAAAGCAGAGATCGTACATTACAAGCAGGGTTAGGGAGTAACTGATAACATGTAACAGGATTACAATAGTCAGGATACAAAAATTTGGTAAAGTAATCTGTTACAGTTACATGAAAAACTAAATAATCAGATAAGTGTTACAATCTGTTGAAAAATTAGATAACTATCAGGATTACAAATGTTTCAAAGCTTAAGTAGCCTATTTTTTTTAAAATGTGGAAGTGTAAGGTGTTTTTGTGCTGTGCAACCAATTTCTATATAAAATGTATGTTTTCGAATGAATAAAACAGCAACAAAAAAACATTACTAAATGCTTCTCAGCTTGTTTTATCTACATAGCCTATAAAAAATATGACATCTATAATGTATTGTGCTAATTGACATTAATACTCATGATAAATGATTGTAAAGGAAAAGATTTTTGAAAATCATGTTGCTTTTCTTTATTTCCATATGTGACCCAAAGCAATCCAAGGCATTCGGACTACATTACTTTTATATTGTGATACTTGGATTACGTTACTTATTACATTTTTTATAAAGAAATTTGTGACTGTATCGGAATACATTTTTTAAAGAAGCCCTCCCAGCCCTTATTTCAAGAGAGAGGACTTGTCTTTACCTGTCTTCTGGCGTGAGTATCTTTTAGTCAAACCATGTTCCACAAATCCATAGAATGTTTTATTCTGAACATACCGAGACAGATTACAAAAATGAAGTGTGCAAACAGATTTATATGACAGGTGAAAATGTGGAGCTGTGGCTTACTGTGGCCAAGTCTGATTATAACAATATTATGCAAAATTCCTGACTACTTACAGAACGCTTAGATAAACAAGACATGTCATCTGTGTCTGGCCCTGTTTGAAAAGAGCAGATGCATTGAATTAGTGCAATACAAACACATTTTGATGCTGAAAGAGCAGAACAGATTAGCTTTTTGTTCCCGCTCATCAGCTAAAGTCCTACAGTTCCTCAGATCAGTCACAATGTGATGGACCTCTCCTTCTCGGTCATTTGCATAAAATCTATATGAAGGACAGCTGGAAAGGTAGTTTAGAGCTCAGGACTTGTATTCACAAAACATCTCAAGGCTAAAAGTAACATGTAACTTGATAACAGAGGTTATATCACTGAAAGAGACCCATCCTCTATTAGCCAATCACTGTGGGCATGCTGACATCATCCACATGAACAGGTGTGCTTGTTATTTCGCATTTAGTAAAAAAATGTATACACATGTATATACATGATAATCATCATCAAATAAACCATTGAGAGGGAGAGTGATAACTGAGCCCTGGGCTACGATCCTTGAAACACGCGGGACATTTTCTCACCATATATTATGGTGAGGATAACAAGACTAAGGCAGATAGAAAAAGTCCTAAGTCCTCAAGTTTTTCAGTGCAGATAAACAGAGATTTGGGCCTTTTTCCGGGCCATTCTCTCCAAATCTATACTGTATAAAGATTAGCTGGGAAAGTGAATTTTTTTAAGTCATTTGTAACTGTACCGGTATACATTTTTAAAGCCAACCTCCCAACCCTGATTACAAGAGAGAGGACTTGTCTCTACCTGTCTTCCACCGTGAGTGTTCCGCCCAACCAACCTTCTTGTCAGTGAATGTTTTATTCTGAAATTAAGGAGACCGATTACAAAAAATGAAGTCTGCAACCAGATTTAAGTGACAGGTGAAAATGTGGAGCTGTGGCTTACTGTGGCCAAGTCTGATTATAACAATATTATGCAAAATTCCTTATTACTTACAGAACGCCTAGATAAACAAGACATGTCATCTGTGTCTGGCCCTGTTTGAAAAGAGCAGATGCATTGAATTAGTGCAATACAAACACATTTTGATTCTGAAGGAACGGATTAGCTTTTAATTCCCGCTCATTAGCTAAAGTCCTACAGTTCCTCAGATCAGTCCCAATGTGATGGGCCTCTCATTCACCGTCATTGGATTAAAATCTATATGAAGTACAGCTGGAAAGGGTAGTTTAGAGCTCAGGACTTGTATTCACAAAACATCTCAAGGCTAAAAGTATCTAACTTCCCCTATTTTTGTCTCGTTTCCTGTCCAAATATCAAAAAAATCTTAAATCAAGATACATTTACAAAACAAGTAAAACGGCATAAGAAAATATGTCTTTTTTCTGAAAAAAAAAAACTCAAAACTTAGTGATTTTTTGCTTAAAACAAGCTAGCATACAGTATCTGTCAATGGGGAAGAAAAATAATTGTGTTACCGTTTGAATTAAGATTTAGCTTGTTTTAAGCAAAAACATTTTTAGGTGTTTTTTCAGAAAACAAGACATAATTTATTTTGCCATTTCACTTGTCTAGTAAATGTATTTTGAATTACGAATATTTATATATTTGAACTGGAAACAAGTCAAAAATAATAAGTAAGAAAAGCATTTTTTGCAGTCATCATGTTTGCTTATTCACACACACTGTGACTGTGGTACAACAACAGCTTACCTGCTATGTCTTTCACAGTGAGAGTCTCTGGCATGAAACAACGGGGTCCTGGCTCTGCTTCTGACACTAAATATAATTTTAAACATTTATTTCTGTTACCACAAATATCATTCATTATCTCATGGTATTTTTCAGGGCTCTTCATTGCTAGTTTTTCTGAATGACAATCCTACCTGCCCATTCTGGTGTATTGGGCTCATTACTGGAGCTTGGTAATGTGACTGAGCCTGGCTCTTCATCACTGTTATCAGCAAACCAGACTGGAGGTGGCTGCTGCTGAAAAGCTACAAGAAAAAGTTTGATACATTAACGGTGGTTTACAGACAATTTTCTTTTGCATGGCCGCTAGCATCTTGCAGTGCTCCTAGTCCTAACTACCTTAACGTTAGATCACCGGCCGTCTCGTCTTCATTTGTTTAGAGAAAATGTGGTCAGCTTAGAACATTTGGCCGCGTCAGTTTCCAGAGCTTTTATTTTATTCTGGCCTTTTCAGCGCCGCCTTTGCGCTTTCTGTTATCCATTTATATTTCTGACATTTTTTATTTTGAGCAACTTGCAGTGCCGCTGTCGTGGGGCGGCGCCAGGAGTCAAAAGATAATCACGTCATCATTAACCTGCAAGCTGCGCTCTGAGTGGGGCTTCGAAAAAAGATTAAGTAAAAAGATTTGGGCTGCTGTGAGTGCAGGCAGCCTAGGGACAGCAGCAACCACATTTCAACCGTGCCATGACAACACCGGCCCTCGCGGCCAAAAAAACAGACCGGCCCACCGGGAATTCTCCCGGTGCTACCGATTAGTCAATTTGCCCTTAAACAACATGCTTACAAAAGGAATTGGCCTGATTGTGATGGTACATTACTTATAGCTGTGATTATTCTATTCTGTTCATTAAAAGGCAGCTAATATCCGCTAATTGTTTATAATCAGCATGAGACTGACAATTACCTGAACATACAGTCCTTAATTAATTTATGACACTTAGCCAACATTTAAAATCTTTATTTCAATATGGCAACATTTTTTTTTCAATATTTATTAAAATATTACATATTACAACTTTTTTTTGTAAAATAATTTGTTTCAATATTGCAACACCATGATACATGATAACAGAGGTTATATCACTGAAAGAGACCCATCCTCTATTAGCCAATCACTGTGGGCATGCTGACATCATCCACAGGAACAGGTGTTCTTGTTATTTTGCATTTATCAAAAAAATGTATACACTATGATAATCATCAGCAAATAAAACAGTGGGGGGGAGAGTGATAACTGAGCCCTGGGCTACGATCATTGAAACACGCGGGACATTTTCATGGCAAATATATTATGGTGAGGATAACAAGACTAAGGCAGATAAAAAAGTCCTAAGTCCTCAAGTTTTTCAGTGCAGATAAACGGAGATTGGGGCCCTTTCCCGGGCCATTCTCTCAAAATCTGTACTGTATGGAGCACAGCTGCAAAGTGAATTTTTTTAAGTAATTTGTAACTGTACCGGTATACATTTTTAAAGCCAACCTCCCAACCCTGATTAAAAGAGAGAGAACGTGTCGTTACCTGTCTTCCACCGTGATAATCTTAGGGACGTACCAACCTTCTTGTCAGTGAATGTTTTATTCTGAAAATATGGAGACAGATTACAAAAAATGAAGTGTACAACCAGATTTAAATGACAGCTGAAAATGTGGAGCTGTGACCAAGTCTGATTATAACAATATTATGCAAAATTCCTTATTACTTACAGAAGGAGTAAATGACCAAGACATGTCTTCTGTGTCTGGCCCTGTTTAAAAAGAGCAGATGCATTGAGTGAGTGCAATACCAACACATTTTGATGCTGAAGGAGCAGAACAGATTAGTTTTTAATTCCCCCCACTAAAGTCCTACATTTCCACAGTACAGTCACAAACACAGTGATGGGCCTCTTCTTCTCAGTCATCTGTCAAAAAAAGATATATAAAAAGATAATATATAACAACAATATAATAAAAAAAAACATATTTGAAACCACAATTGACTGGTGGTAAACCTTGAAACAATATCTATTTAGGTCCAATGAGTACAGTTCCTGATCTTAATGGTGTTTTATAGATGTGCTCTGAAAAGAGTATAACAGCACACAGAATAGCTATAATGATGTGACACGATCAATAACAATTAAAGCAAAAAAAGGTGTGTCATCCTGACACATTGTCACGTGTAGCGGGAACACACAAGCACAAGACAACGGGATATGAACCAAAAAGTACTTATAATATTTATAATAATAAATCCACAAATGAAAACCAGGAGAAAACACACGTTAACATTAAACAGTAACCGACATCAAAGTGAGGGAAACAAAGGGCTTAAATACAAGTGAAAACGCAATCAAAGGAACACTGAAACAGGTGAGGGACTAATTAACTACTGAAGAAATCAGACACAAATCGAAAAAACAAACCAAAACAGCTGTGACCTTAACCCCCCATCCAAGAGGCGCGTCCTCGCGCCTTAACAGTACCAAGTGGGGAAGGGGGGGTTGGGCATCCTGGAGGCTGGTGCAGGGAACACAACACAAGGTGGGAGGGCCTCCAGGACGATATACCCGGCTCGGAAGGCCTGGAGGGCGCCGGCCCCTCGGGAGGCTGAATTGCACCGGTCGCTCTGGAGAGCACCTATCGGGCTCTCCCACCCAGATGGCCTACCCCCAAAAAAGCCCAGGTGCACATATACGGCCGGACGGGACCGGCTGGGAGACCACAGGGAGACAGGTCGGGGCGGCTGGGCAGCGGGGCTTTGGTGGCTGGGGAGCGGGCTATGGCTGCTCAGAGTAAGCGAGCCTCCGTAGTTTGGTGCTCTACTGTGGGGCGGTGAGTCATGTTCCTACGTGTCCATCTTGTTCCTCGTGCCTGTGGATTCCCTCGTGTCCCATGTGCAAAGGCAACGTAGCAACGTTGCAACATGCGTCGGTCCTTGGCCGCATGGAGTCGTAGCTTGTTGTGCTTCCTGTGAGACCTGCATTTATGACGGCTGAGATGAGCCTTTGACGACCGACAGCTGCGCCTTGTTACCTTGCTTTGATCCAATGGCGAAGCTGATGGCGCTAGGGGTGACTCGCCACACTTTCGTAGAACTTGTTTCCGTTACTTCCTATTACTCCCTGAATTGAACTTCCTGAAGTCTCATGTCCCCATGGGCGCCATATAGGGGGGGAAAGTTAGGACGATTCCAAGGGCCCATGACTGACAGGGGCCCCAAAATATGAAAAAACTAATATAATATTATCAAACCATCATCATTCATTATATATATTTATATAATAATACAATTAACTCTTGGTTTTTGCATGTAAAAGTTAAAAATTCCCATTGACCAAAAAGTAAACATTCATAATGACCGACCATCCCCCTGTTTCTGAATGAAATGGTTTGGTCCTGCCTTAGCGCTCTCAGTGACGGTGTTTAGTTGCAGTCAGTAGATGCGCCAGAACTACAGTGACGACAATGCTCCCTAATCAAAATCTGGTTTTAAGTTTTCAAAAAAGGAAAGAGAGATAAGAGAGAGAGGAAAGACAAAGGAATGGGTGTCAAACTGTTACCCAGTTTTTCACCGCGAGATCCACTTTCCAGCCGAGTTCAACCCTAACCCTAATGTTGGGTTGCGCAGATTGTTTGGCATATCGCATTAAAGTACCGCGAAAGCGATTAAAATGGGAACCGCGCAATTTGCAGAATCTCTTTTGCGGTAGTTAAATGTTATACTATGATAGATTTGCGCTGCGCCGCATTAAATTGAACGCATCCATTGTAACGACGCTGATTAGCTTGTTTAGGTGCTTTATATCAGAGTCGGGGATAACCCCTGCAGGAAAATGGATCTCGCGGGCCGAGTTGAGAACCGCTAGACTATAGTCTGTGAGTGATATTAACCGGTTGGCTTAATGTCCATAGTGAAATAAGATAGGTAGCAAAGCATTTACATTTATGCATTTGGCAGATGATTTTATCCAAAGCGACTTACATTGCATTAACCTATACATTTATACTTAGGTATGTGCAATCCCCTGGGATCGAACCCCCAACATTACATTGTTAACGCAATGCTCGTACCACTGAGCTACAGGAGAGCAAAAAGTCTAGTGTTAGCCTACATTTAATCACCATTTAATCAGTGCAGGGAAACGTTTAGTACTATAATAACCCTAATAATTTTGTTAAGATAATTTTCCATTTGGTCAAATTTTACAAAAAAATACATTGAGACAGCAAATGTTTGTATGGTTGCTTCTAATCTTGCATCAAATAGTGAACTGCATAATAGACTTGCATGCATGTACAAATCACCAGCAGTAAATATTGTACCCGTACAAGTACTGAACTATAAGAAGCAAGACAGTTGCAAGCCTTTAATTTGAGTTATGAAAAGCTTTTGATGGGACAGTTCAGTCCTAGAGATGTGGTGACAAGAGCTGCGCAGAGGGGGCCCAATTTTACTTTTTGGTCATGGGGCCCAAAATTCCTGGCGGCGCCCCTGCATGTCCCTTATTTCATTCAACCACATTCAACTTCTTACATAAAACCATCATTTCACTTTGAAATTGAATCAAACCATTCGCTTTGCTTTTGTAACTCATCAACAGAAAGAAAAGTAAGCACTTGTTTGAATAAAACAAAGAAAGTCAGTGTCCCATCTTCTCCATTTCAATCCAACACCAAAATCGGCTAAATACACATCCACCAGTGATGTAATTGACAGACAGGTAGTGACGTTTCCAAAACAAAAGATAGCCTATAGCAACCCTACCAACCCTGATAACAAGAGAGAGGACTTGTCTCTACCTCTGTTCCGGCGAAAGAATCTTAGAGCCGAACCAAGCTTCTTCTCAATGAATGTTTTATTCTGAAATTAAGGAGACCGATTACAAAAAATGAAGTCTGCAACCAGATTTAAGTGACAGGTGAAAATGTGGAGCTGTGGGTTACTGTGGCCAAGTCTGATTATAACAATATTATGCAAAATTCCTTATTACTTACAGAACGCTTAGATGAACGAGACATCTCTTCTGTGTCTGGATCTGTTTGAAAAGAGCAGATGCATTGAATTAGTACAATACAAACACATTTTGATGCCGAAAGAGCAGAACAGATTAGCTTTTAATTCACGCTCATTAGCTAAAGTCCTTCAGTTCCTCATATCATTCAGAGTGTGTTGGGCCTCTCATTCACGGTCATTTGATTAAAATCTATATGAAGTACAGATGAAAAGGTAGAGTAGAGCTCAGGACTTGTTTCCACAAAACATCTCAAGGGTAAAAGTATCTTCTAAGTTACCAGTTTGGTAGAAACTCTAAAAAAATAATAGTGGCGTCTGTCCTAATTTTATGACTTCACATTTTTTATTTCACCAACAATTTTAGCATCTAAATGAGCTCCTTGATCCGGGAAGAGTAAGGTGTTGTATGTCAAGAGGACTCCGAAGTCACAAATAACAAATCACAAAAACATGACTGTAATACACAATTTGCCTTCACTGTAACAAATTGCTGCAGTTTCTACAGCAAAATTCTACAGAAATGTACTGTTTTAACATTTTACAAGTTCTCACTGTAGGTCCCAATGCATTGTGTGTCAAACAAAGTTCTAGAGTTATTAACAGTATAATTCCTGTCATGATTCCACCATCATGTCATGTTTATTCTTGGTCTTGCGGTGGAGTCATGCCATTGCCTTGGGTTTTGTGTGAGAAAGACATGGCTATATATTGGCTTGCAGTGTGCTTTCTCGTGTCTCGTCTGTGTTTCCCGCCCTTTTGTCCCTTGCTTGTTAATCAGTTCATGCCTCACACCTGTTCCCTGTTGATTTGCTCCCCTATAAATCCTCATGTTTCATTGTCCTGTGTCGGTCATTGTGTTCTTTCCATGTCCTGTAATCAATGTCTCTTCCCACAAAGTCAGTCCGTAGTCTTGTCAAGTATTGTATTAAGTCTTTGTTAGTATTAAGTGTTGTAAGTATTGTTCCTGCATGTGTACTTGTCATTGTTATTGTTATCGTGTCTTGTTTTACCCCCTTGTGAGTTTTTGTTTTCTGTTTTATTAAAGTCTTTTGTTACCCCGTACCGCTGCCTGCATCTGGGTTCTTCTCCTTGCTGTTTCATGACAGAATGGCCGACACCACATTGAACCCAGTAGGCAGCATGGACAATGCGGCGTCGTCCTCACGGTCTCACCAAGCCCACTTGCTGCTTGGATTTTTGCCAGGGGAATTGCGGTGACCAGGAGTTCGTCAGGGCATTCTCAGCGGAGGTAACCGAGTTTGGCGAGGCGGAGTTAAAGACGATTTTCTACTGCTGCCTCACTCGGCGCCTCACACCGCCGGAGAAGAGGCTGCTGGCTCCCCTTGGGTTTACGGATATGGTCAGGTACGTGATCAACCGGAGCGATCCTGGGGGTAAAGTTCCACTTGGGACTTCCGCCCCCGTCGAATGCTGCGGAGGATCTCGTCCTGGCAGCCGCTACCAGGGGGAACTCAGTTCCCGCTGGCTTGAGCTCCATGGCCTCCGGTCCCTCTGGTGGAGTCCGAAGCGAGTGGGGGAGGAGAGACTCTGGGACGACGTCTCTGAAATCCTCCTACCCAGTACTCCCTCGGTCCCCCACGGGCCCGGCTGAATCAGCCGTGGGCCCGATCGACCAGAGAGGGAGAAAGAAGGAGCATGGAAGATCGTCCAGGCCGAGGCTGCTGGCATGCCTGTCGGTGCAGCAGCCTGAATCAGCTCCGGAGGTCCCAAGTCCGGTGGATCCAGTTCCGGTGGTTCAGAGTCCAGAGATCCTGTGTCCCCTTTGTACCCGATGTCACAGTGCGGTCCAGCAACCGGCACCCAGTCTGATCCAGCAACCAGCACCCATTCCGTTCCAGCAACCGGTGGTGCCGAGTCCTGCCCAGACGCCATAGGGCGCTGCTCAGCCGCCGATCCACTCTGTGTTCCAGCCGGCACCAAGTGCCGTCCAGCCGGCCTTCCAGCCGGTGCCAAGTCCTGTCCAGCCGGCATTCCAGTCGGCAGCCAAGGCTGTCCCCCATGGACTTCCCCTGTCAAGCCCCCAGGGGCTTCGTGCTCCTTAGCACCACCCCGGGCTATGACTGCCCCGCCCCCACTGGACTTCCCCATATGTATTCTTGTTTGCCCCCCTACTTTGTTAATTATTTGTACCAACCCAACCCATTTGTGATTATTTATTGTATAGCCCTAGTCATGTTTACCTTGTCTGTCTGGTTTTTGTCTATTACACAGTCTGTCTGGTCTCGTAAGTTACCCCTTGATTAACACCTAGAGGTGTTTACCTTACGAGGTGATGTTTTCACGTATGTCATGAATGTGTAAACTCAGACATCGGATATTATATCCGAGATCAATTCATTCCTGTCAATCACGCGGCTTCAGGGCATGATAAAGATAGACAAAACAATTTGATTTTAATGTGTTAAAAAAGTTTACAAAAAAAGTTTATTCATGTCATTTCGTGCTATAAAACGTTTACTTCTGGATTTGAGTCCGGAAATTCCCGAAATCCGAGTTGTCTTGAACAATTCGTTAATAGAGTAAGTGCATCCTAAGCAAGTTAAAGACAAGGCAAGTTTTTTTATATAGCACATTTCATACACAAGGGCAATTCAAAGTGCTTTACATAAATTATTGATGAAGAGAAATAAGACGTATCTTTAAAATGCAAATTATTTAAGATCACAAATCAGATTTAAAGAAAGAATAAAACAGCAATAAAATTAATTAAAAATGTGAGTAAAAAAAGAGAAGAAAAAGAAAAACAGAAGTAAATTTGATCACTCATTATGATAATTTAGTATTTTTGTGTTCATTTTAATATTTTTTATAATATGTTTTACTAATAAATATTTGTACATGTAGTATTATTAATATAAAAAGGCTATTTTAGTTGTATTTCAGTTAAGTGAGTTCTATAACTCCATTTCGTTACACTGTACTTGTATATGTGTAATGACAATAAAGTTGAATCTAATCTAATCTAATAAGAAAGTTATTTAACTGACCTGCATTTTCAAAAATGCTCTAAATGTATTCTTTCGAAAACTTAAAAAGTGCCCCTAAGGTGCAAAACACACGCACGCACGCACGGAGACAAACACACGACACACACACATTGTTCAAATTATTCTGTCCCCTGCCACACTAACCCGCACAATACACATTAAGCATATTTTATTTCAAAATAAAACTCCATATAGTATGTTTACTGAGCGGATAGTCCTTGTACAGAACGTTAACAACTACACACAGCTTATTTTCAACAATGTTTTATTGACTGTGTCTTGTTAAAATTGATTACATTTTTAATTGAACAATTACCCTTTTCTTGATCCTTTCTTTGCTCATCTTCTTTCCTCTTCTTCCTCTTCTCTGCACCAGACTGATAGTGCTCCCTTTTCATTTTTAATCTGTGCACAGTTTAAAGCTAACGCACATGATGATTGACACTGAGACAAGGAGCAAGTAAATTAAATTTTCACGCACGGAAGGGCCCCCCTAGTGGCCACGGAGGCCCCATGCAACTGCCTATATCGCTAATAAGAACAGGTGTTACAAAATTTGCTGTAACCCGTGATATTTTGTGAAGGCAGTAGGCGCTGTTGTCACCGTTGACAATTCTCTACGCAAAGAACGTAAATTCGGTCGAGAATGCGCTTTGTGCTCGAGCACAGCTTTTTTAATCTTGCGCAATAACGCGCTTTGTTCTCGTGCACGTCACTGTGAGCGGGCTTTTCGGAAAGTCTGTTGAGAGTACAGACGTGAGTGGCTGAACACGTCGATTGAACTGTACAAAGCAGGTTCAGGTTCATTTAATTCCTATACTGATTGCGTTTGGAATTATTGCGATTGCCATGGTAATTGTTTTATAGCCAATAAGTAGGTGTGTATATATATATTAGTGGTGGGCCGTTATCGGCGTTAACGTGCTGCATTAACGTGAGACTCTTAACGCGCGATAAAAAAAATGTCGCCGTTAATCTATTCTCAAAGTTGGGTTGGGCGCTGGGTCTATACTACGCAAGCTATGATGACTTTCACTTGGATATTTTGGTGTGGATGTATACCTAGCTGAATTGCACTGTTTCGCGCCGCCTCGTCATCTCATAACCACATACTTGCCAACCTTGAGACCTCAGAATTCCTATATGGGGAGTCTGCAGACCTGGAGCATGCAGTTTTACGCCCGGCAGTTTTACGCCCCTGCTGTTCCTTATTTCTCCAGTAGGGGGAGTTGATTGACAAAGTAAAATATGAATCAAACTGCTAACCAAATATCTTTAGTTACCATTATTTTTTGTTGACAATGTAACGAAATGCAGAACAGTTTAAAATATTTGTAGATATCTACTAACGGTCTTAATACACAGTTTAGAGGAGACAATTGATTTGCAATTGCAAGTGCAAAGTGTTTTAGTGAATTGAAAAATTAATAATACACACAGTTGGATCAGATACTTAGTACAAAAATAATATATAATATAATGTGGCCTAGTTATATACAAATATATATATATATAAGACTTGAGTGTTTGTTGTGAATGTATAGGCATGTTATAAAGTTACCTTCAAATAACACGACAGTACAACTGCATGATCATTTAATATTTGTTTAATTATTTCCAAGTATTATTACAAACGAGATCAATGAGATTAATTAGCCAGCCAACAACTACTATTAAGAAAACAAGATGGATTAATTGATCACTAACAATCACAAACGTGATAAAACCCACATAGGGTGCTCATACAATTTAATCCAGATCATTAAATTGAAATATAAAATGGAAAATATCAAGAGGTATATTGTATTTAGAATAGATAATGGGATCATCTCTTTAACCACTCAAATCAAGATCCATATGGGACTTATGTTTTCAATTTGAGTTTGAACATGTTTGTGGTTGTTGGTGCTCAATTATTGATTTTTTTATTTAAAAAAAAAACTTGAGTATGTGTGAAGCTAAACTGAAATGGTTTATATATAATATATAATGCAAGTTGACAGGGTCAGAAGAATACCAGGACAGGCCAACTCGCATTGACTACGGAGACAAAATGAGAATAAATTATAAAGAAAATAAATATGAGAATGAGTAAGAGATATCGAGTTGGCCTACACGTGGTTAGCTAAGGCTGATCCAGAGACAACATTGACCTGGTGGCCAATAAGTATTAATTGTATTGTCTTTGAGTTTAAATTACACTCACCAATATCTATATTATATATATGTTAAGATGTTTAAATTAATTCATAACAATATCAATTAATCGTCAAAAAACGATGCATTGTTGGACCAATTCTTAGTAACAAAAACGATTATTAACCATACCTCTAACTCCCGATAGACGATGAAGTTATCTGTTAGGTCTGTTCTGGTGGTTCATAATGAACAGCGAACCCCTACTGGAGAAATAAGGAACAACAGGGTCCTAAAACTGCACAGGGCGTAAAACTGCAGGGGCGTAAAACTGCATGCTCCAGGTCTGCAGACTCCCCCTTCTCCAGAATTAGGGAGATATTTAAAAGGGGGGGGGGGGGGGGTCGCCTCATATATAATCACACACACAAACAAACGTAAAGAAGAATATAATTCATTTATTTGTACATAATTTATACATACATATGTACTATAACAACAACACTCCTCTACTGATGGTTGTATTTGAAGGTGCAATGCTTTGGAAAGATGGCCCAAAATACTGGGCTGTGACCGGTGCTGCATTGCCGCGGCCTCGTGCTTTTCTGACCCTATGTGTGTAATTAAATCCGTTCGGCCAACGTGTTCAATGGAGAAGTCTGATCTACAAAATTTGCAGGCAGCATATCCCTTCCCCTTCGGGCTGTCTTGTATGAACGTGAATTCTTTTTTCCATTCAGTTAGGAATTTGCAGGCATATTTTCTCTTTTTATTCGCCATGTCTCTTCTTTCTTCCTTTTCCCCTTCTTCTGCTTCTTTTTCCGTTCTGAATTTGCCGCGCTTGACTTCGAGGTGTAACCTGTATTTTTGTTCGGTCTGAAACGGCGCCCACTGACGGATGGTGTAGCAATATTGTTGTCCGGGTGGAAATCGGGAGAAAGGTCGGCCCGGGAGATTTTCGGGAGGGGCTTTGAAATTCGGGAGTCTCCCGGAAAAATCGGGAGGGTTGGCATGTATGCATAACCAGGGCTTCATTCGCGCAGCAAGTAGGTCTGTCGCGTCTTTGCATTGACTCTACATGTAAATCTTTCGCCCTTGACGCGCCATTAGCGTTTGGTCTGAACACAACATAACGTTACTGTGAAATTACCACATCAAACGTGACAAGTACATCTTGTCAGGGTCGTAAAAGAACTAATTTGAAACGGCGGCGCGCTGCGTCAAGTTTCGGCTCCTCCCCTGATCTAAGTCTGAATGGATGAAGCGCGTTATTCAATCCGCAGGGGCTCCGAGCGGAGCGAACATCATAGAGTACAAGGTGTGTGTGTGCGTGTGCGCGTTGCGTATGCGTGTGTGCGCGTGAATTTATTGATAGATTGTTATGATATGACATGTGCATCGGTGCAGTTGTTGTAATTGCACTTTACATAATGTTACTGGACCAATACACTGTTCGCTTTCTCATCCAATACCTGTACGTCTCCGCTGCGTTCACCTTCAGCCCTTATCACAGTGTGATAGTTGTTTTTTCTTCCAACAAAAATTAAGCTATTAACACCCATGAAAACATTCTTTAGAAAACGATCATGATTTATTTTAATTTAGTTTTTAAAATTGAAAACATATTATTGTGTATCTCGGCATTACATTATGCATCCATGCACGGAAATGGTTAAATTCACATATTAGCCTGAAAGCAAATGGCACAGAGGGAGAAACATCATTTTGTTTTGTTTTATTAAATATTTTTTTTGTATTGAGTAATAATGAATCATTAGTGTATCATGATACATAAGAGAAAGAGTAGAGTAAAGGGATTTGTGTTTTATTTTAAGTAATTGATTTATACAAGTGGCAAATTGATAATCCATGTTGTTAATTTTAATGAATAGAAATAAATATAGAACAGATTAAACATATTGCAAATAGACAATTACAATTAAATGATTTTAAATGAAATACATTTTCAGGGGGTTACTTGATATATAACAAACTGTATTGTTTATTTATAAAGGCTAAAAAGCTTAAAAAAATATATATATATATTTGATTGTAGATGGATACACAATTTTTTCCCTGTCGTGCAGGAGTTGGTCTGTAAATGAGCAACAGTCAGGTGAGAATAGAACGTAGACAGCCTCTCACACACAATACCACTGTGTTCCCAATATGCTGTCATTGAACCCTTATGTTGTTTTAATTGTCTGCCAATTTCCACGTACATTTCAAAAGAAAAAGCAGTGGTATCGTCAAAGGATAAACATGAATGTCCTGACATTATTGACACTCAACAAGAAATTATTAATTGTCTTTCAGTCAACTGAACTGAAATGAATGTTTTGGTTTCTCAGAAAAGTCAGTGCAAAAAGAGAATGAAGTGGAGGAAGAGCAGATTGAAGAAGGCACAACAGAGAAAGGGCAAGATCATGATCCAGGTAAGAAAGTGAACAGAGATGTTTTGGATAATTTGTCTGTTCAGTTAATAAATACAAACGAAGTTAAGATTTCTTCAAAAACCAAACTCCTATTTGTATGTGATTGTCACAGTACAGGGAAAGAGAGAGCATGAAGAAGAGGATGACATGAGTCAGGAGAGAGAGGACAGACATACAGAGAAAGAAATGTCAGATGAAGCACAGACAGCAGCTGCACCTTTAGATCAGTTTGACTGAAAAGGACACAGACCCAAAACAGGCAAAATGACCTATTATCCCCAGGAGATCTTTGGCTTAGAAACTTTGCTTGGCTTGAGTACTCACCGAAGACAGATTCTGCCTACTGCTTTGCTTGCCGTGTTTTTGGTAAAAACTTGAAGCATGAAGTATTTGTGAGTAGTGGATACAAAGACTGGAAAAAGGCACTCAAAGCATTTCACAAACATGAGGGGACTCAGTCCTACAAGCAGGGGCGATTCTAGGATTCTCATTTTAGGGGGGCTCAGCCCCCAATAAGGGTATGATTAAAAAAATATTATTTGACTATTAGGGTAGGGTTGTTTACTACTAACCTTATTGCTATTCACTATTTCAGTGTATTCCCTGTATTTCATATATGGGAGTAGGAGTACTGACTGACCCATATACAACACTGTAAAAAAAAATGAAACATTAAGTTTGTGACCAGTCACTAGAACATTTGAGTTGGGAATGTAGATTTTTTTACAATGAAGACTTCCTGATTCATTATTCACTGTACAAACACAAGTACACACGTTTCATTAAAAGTAACAACATGAATTATCAATTTGCCACTTCTATAAATCAATTACTTAATATAAAACACAAATCCCTTTACTCTACTCTTACTCTAATGTATCATGTTACACTAATGATGCATTATTACTTAACAATAAAATGTATTTAATAACACAAAACAAAATAACTCCACATGATGTTTCTCTCTCTATGCCATTTGTTGCTTTCAGGCAATGATGTGTGTATTTAACCATTTCTGTGGATGGCTGCATAATGTAATGCCGAGATACACCTTAATATGTTTGAAATTTTAAAAAGTAAATTAAAATAAATCATGATCGTTTTCTAAAGAATGTTTTCATGGGTGTTATTCGCTTCATTTTTGTTGGAAGATAAAACAACTATCACACTGCGATAAGGGCTGAAGGTGAACG
Source organism: Triplophysa dalaica (assembly GCF_015846415.1). NCBI lineage: Eukaryota > Metazoa > Chordata > Actinopteri > Cypriniformes > Nemacheilidae > Triplophysa > Triplophysa dalaica. The sequence continues at coordinate 19,479,097 of NC_079544.1, read as the reverse complement.
CAGCGAAGACGTACAGGTATTGGATGAGAAACCGAACCGTGTATTGGTCCAGTAACATTATGTAAACTGCAATTACAAGAACTGCACCGATGCACATGTCATATCATAGCAATCTATCAATAAATGCACACACACACACCTTGTACTCTCTGATGTTTGCTCCGCTCGGCGCCCCTGCGGATTGAATAACGCGCTGAATCCATGCAGACTTAGATCAGGGGAGGAGCCGAAACTTGACGCATCGCGCCGCCGTTTCAAATTAGTTTTTAAAGGGGACTGAAGCGATCACAAATTAATGAATCTAATATTTTTTTAGGGGGGCTGGGCAGAAGTTTAGGGGGGCTGAAGCCCTCCTAAAAAGGGCCTAGTGACGCCACTGCCTACAAGGATTGTATTGTCTCCTGGAAAAGTTACAAGGCTAGTGGATTACAGGGAAATGTTATACAGCAGATTGAATCAGCAAATGCTGATGAAATTAGACAAAGAAGGGAGTATATGCGACGTGTTGCGGCTGTGACCTGCATGTTGGGGAAGCAAGGGTTACCATTAAGGGGTCATGATGAAACAGCAGAAAGTCATAATAAGTGCAACTTCTTGGAATGCATGGGGCTTTTGCAGAAGTTTGATCCTTTCTTGCAGCATTACACACCCCCATCAAACAGCACCTACCTCTCCCCTGTCAGTCAGAATGAAATGATAGAGTGTTGCTCGAAAGAGGTGACAGCAACTTTTATCAAAGAAATGCGTGAGTCAAAAATGTTTGCCATTATGGCAGACGAGGCCAGAGATGGACACACTGAACAGCTAGCAATTTGTGTGAGGTATGTCACTGAGGGATCAGTTAAAGAGAGATTCCTGTCCCTGACAGAGCTGAGAAGTTTCGAAGCAAAGTCAATAACAGAAGCATTAGAGGGAAAATTACAAGAAGAAGGAATTGCTCAATTGAAGTGTGTTGCTCAGACATACGATGGAGCAGCAGCTATGAGTGGAGCAGCTGGAGGTGTTCAATCTCTTTTCAGGGAGAGGCACCCTGAGGCTATATATGTTCACTGTTATGCCCATGAGTTGAATCTCGTATTGTGCCACACCTGCAGAGGGATTACGGAGGCTGCAGTGTTCTTTAGCCTGCTGGAAAGTCTGTATTCATTGTTTAGTGTTTCCCTGGTCAGCCACCACAAGTTTAAAGAAGCTTAAACAAAATTAGGATTGCAACCATGTGAACTGGTGCAGCTGTCCAACAAACGGTGGGCCTGCCAGCTTCGATCAGTGAATGCTGTGCTTGAAAAATTTCCTGCCATCATTGATTGCCTCTCTGCCATCAATACAGCTACTGCAGTGGGGTTGAAAACAAAAATCTGCAAATTCTCATTTGTATATTTGTTGACTCTTTTCAAGGACCTCCTGTCTGTAGTGGCAGGCTTGCACAAATATCTCCAAAAAGAGACCATTGACCTTCCCCAAGCAGTGGCATACAAAGATGCTGTGTGTGACTCCTTAAAGCAGAAACGTAGTGATTCCACTGCTGCAGATATATATGCTAAATCAAAGGCAGTGTGTGAAGATAATCACATTGTAGATGAGGAGCAACTTTCTACCCAGAGACAGAAGAAAAAAAGGATGGAGGATTTTGTTGTTGAAACAACTTATGGTGCACGTAGGAGAATCAGCACAGATGCCGAACAAGTCAAAACAAAGTTACTATATCCATGTCTGGATAGAATGATAACTGAACTGGAGAACCGTTTTTCTGCTGTAAATGCTGCATTGCTTCAAGGTATTCAAGCATGTAGTCCAGTGTCCGAAAACTTCCTGTCTGAGCCAGATTTAGAAGAACTAGCTCACCACTACAACATTAATTTGAAGACAGAGGAAGTCATGTTAGCAAGGCACTTTTTGATTCGAAAAAGCAGGCTGGTTCAGCTCCACAGGACATGGTTTCACTGTATAACCTGCTGGATTCCGAAATGTTTCCATCACTGAAATCTGTCATCCAGGTTGCCCTCACTGTACCTGTTAGCAGCTGTTCGTGCGAGAGGTCTTTCAGTGCTCTTCGTCGTCTCCGCAACTGGCTAAGGAGAACAATGGGTCAGAGCAGGCTCCATCAACTGGCAGTTATGGGCATTGAGAAAGATGTAGTTGAGCAATTGGACCATGATAAAATTATAAACAGGTTTGCTACTCTTAAGGAGAGAAGACACAGGTTGATGCTCCCAATGAAAGATCAGTAACTGGGCTGTAAAAACTTTGTCCCTGTGTTTCACAACCTGCTTCATGTTCACTTGTTTTTTTCATTCCTTCTGATAGTTAACCACAGCCCCCACTTAATCCATTGTTCAGCCTCATACCTGTGTTGTTTATATTGCTGATATGGATAGTCAAAGTTTATGGCTTATATGTTATTTTCTGGTTAAAAGTTTATTTTATTTTGTCAGAAAAAATTGTTATCTATGGTTACTATGTGAACATAGAAAAGCAAACAGTAAAATCTTGTGTTTGTACTGGAAACGTGTGAACTTGATTTTGTATAGTAAATAATGAAACAAGAAGTCTTCATTGTAAAAAAGAATCTACACACCCAACTCAAATTTTCTAGTGACTGGTCACATCTAAAAGTTTAAAAAAAAATGTACAGTGTTGTATATGGCTCAGTCAGTACTCCTACTCCCATACATGAAATACAAGGAATACAATGAAATAGTGGATAGCAATAAGGTTAGTAATTAATTAATCATTTTAATCATACCCTTATTGGGGGCTGATCCCCCCTAAAATGAAAAGTCTAGAATCGCCCCTGCATCTTGTTGAACATAATTTAATTTTCATCACCAATTATCATAGTAGAACAGCTATCTCAAGCAGTTTGTGATGTATTTTTGAAACAGGAAATGAGCCCCTGGCCTAATGCGCCACCTGGCTTGAGTAACCCGTTCTCAAAGACTTACTTTTAGTCATTATTTGGGTAGCACACATATTCTGAATGCCTTCGGCTAGATTAATCTTGGAATTAAACTAGATTAATCTAGATTAAAATGGCTCATTTGAATTCTGACGAAGGCATTCAGAATATGTGTTTCTCAAGCCAGGTGGCGCATTAGACTAGGGGCTCATCTCCTGTTTCCAAAATGAATCACAAACAGCTTAAGAAAGCTGTTCTACTATGATAATTTGTGATGAAAATTAAATTATGTTCAATAAGATGAACTTGTGTTTAGTTCCGCATTAGCTAAGGGATGCTTTGCGTTTAGGTGGTACTTGAGACCGGAAGAACTCCTACAGTACATTTACATTTAGTCATTTAGCAGACGCTTTTATCCAAAGCGACTTACAAAGAGTTAGGGAGCAACAAGCGATATGTCATACAGGAGCCATAATACATTAAGTGCCAATACAAAGTTACTGGATTCAACTAAAGCTAGACCACTACCTGTTGAGAGAAAGTTTTTTTTTTTGAAACCAGCTGTATATAAACCAATTCCGTACAGTAAACCAATTCCACATTGAACAAGGTGCAAACAACCTTAGTCTTGTCGATGTTTCCATTTGGAAGCTTCCTAAAAATAAATTTTCCCTGAAGCAAACCCGGCGGCTTCGTAGCTGCATACATGTTAGCACGTCATGTTTGATGTGGTAATTTCACAGTAACGTTATGTTGTGTTCAGACCAAACGCGAATGGCGCGTCAAGCGCGAGTGATTTACATGTTAGGTCAATGCAAACACGCGATAGACCTACTTGCTGTGCAAATCGCGCTAATGAAGCCCTGGTCATGAGATGATGAGGCGGGGCGAATCACGCGAGTTGAAAAGTCTCGTTCTCGCCCCCTACAGTGCAATTAAGATAAGTATAGATCGAGAAAAGGGAGTGTGCAGACCTGGAGCATGCAGTTTTGCGCCCCAGGCAGTTTTACAACCCATGCAGTTTTAGGACCCTGTGGTTCCTTATTTCTCCACTAGGGTTTCGCCGTTCATTATGCACCACCTTAACAGACCTAACAGATAACTTCGTCGTCAATCGCGAGTTAGAGGTATGGTAAATAATAGTTTTTCTTGTTATGAATTAATTTAAACATCTTAATATATATATATATATAGATATTGGTCAGTGTAATTTAAACTCAAAGACAATACAATTAATACTTATTGGCGACCAGGTCAATGTTTTGTCTGGATCAACCTTAGCTAACCACGTGTATGCCAACTCGATATCTCTTACTCATTTTCATATTTATTTTCTTTATAATTTATTCTCACTTTGTCTCCGTAGTCAATGCGTGATGGCCTGTCCTGGTAAGATATTCTTCTGGCCCTGTTAACTTGCATTGCATTCTATATTATATATAAACTATTTCAGTTTAGCTGCACACATATACAGTACCTCTCTGATATTTTCCATTAAATATTTTAACTTAATGATCTAGATTATAATGTATGAGCACCTTATGTGGGTTTTATCACGTTTGTGATTGTTAGTGCTCAATTAATCGTGTATCTTGTTTTCTTAATAGTAGTTGTTGGCTGGCTAATTAGGCTTATGTTGTGATATCATTGATCTCGTTTGTAGTAATACTTACTTGTTTTAATTATACAGCAGGGGCGTAAAACTGCATACTCCCCCTACTGGAGAAATAAGGAACAGCAGGGGCGTAAAACTGCCTGGGGGCGCAAAACTGCCTGGGGACGCAAAACTGCATGCTCCAGGTCTGCAGACTCCCCATATAGTATAGATCCGCGCTTAAATATCAAGGTGAAAGTCATCATATCTTGCGTAGTATAGACCCAGCTCCCAACCAAACTTTGAGAATAGATTAACGGCGACATTTTTTTATCGCATGATAAGAGTCCCACGTTGACAGCACGTTAACGCTGATAACGGCCCACCACTAATATATATATATATATATATATATATATATATATACACACACACCTACATATTGGCTATAAAACAATGACCATGGCAATCGCAATAATTCCAAACGCAATCAGTATAGGAATAAAATGAACCTGCTTTGTACAGTTCAATCGACGTGTTCAGCCACTCACGTCACGTCTGTACTCTCAACAGACTTTCCGAAAAGCCCGCTCACAGTGACGTGCACGAGAACAAAGTGCGTTATTGCGCAAGATTATGAAGCTGCGAACGAGCACAAAGCGCATTCTCGCCCGAATTTACGGTCTTTTTGTTGAGAATTGTCGACAGTGACAACAGCGCCCACTGCGGTCACAAAATATCACGGGTAACAGAAAATTTTGTAACACCGGCACCGTCTCTGTACTGTGTAAATACTAGTGGTGGGCCGTTAACGGCGTGAGACTCTTATCGCGCGTTAAAAAAATTGTCGCCGTTAATCTATTCTCAAAGTTGGGTTGGGAGCTGGGTTTATACTACGCAAGGTATGATGACTTTCACCTTGATATTTTAGCGCGGATGTATACCAGCTTAACTGCACTGTACGGAGCGAGAACGAGATTTTTCAACTCGCGTGATTCGCGTCATTCGCGGAAGCGGAAGCAGAAGCCGCCTCATCATCTCATAAGCAGGGCTTCATTCGCGCGATTCGCGCAGCAAGTAGGTCTATTGGCTCTTTGCATTAACATATAAATCACTCGCGCTTGACACGCCATTCGCGTTTGGTCTGAACACAACATAACGTTACTGTGAAATTACCGCATCAAACGTGACGTGCTAACATGGATTCAGCTATGAAGCCGCCGGGTTTGCTTCAGGGAATATTAATTTTAAAAAAGCTTCCCAATGGAAACATCGACAAGACTAAGGTTGTTTGCACCTTGTGCAATGCGGAATTGGTTTAAAAAAAAAAACTTTCCCTCAACAGGTACTGGTCTAGCTTTAGTTAAAATCAGTAACTTTGTATTGAGATCTAATGTATTATGGCTCCTGTATGACATATCGCTTGTTGCTCCCTAACTCATTGTTAGTCACTTTGGATAAAAGCGTCTGCTAAATGACTAACTGTAAATGTACTGTAGGAGTTCTTCCGGTCTCAAGTACCACCTAAACGCAAAGCATCCCTTAGCTAATGCGGAAGTAAACACAAGTTCATTTTCCATCCATCCATTTTCTACCGCTTATCCGAACTACCTCGGGTCACGGGGAGCCTGCGCCTATCTCAGGAGTCACAAGTTCATCTTATTGAACATAATTTAATTTTCATCACCAATTATCATAGTAGAACAGCTTTCTCAAGCAGTTTGTGATGCATTTTGGAAACAGGAGATGAGCCCCTGGTCTAATGCGCCACCTGGCTTTAGACACCCGTTCTCAAAGACTTACTTTTAGTCATTATTTGGGTAGCACACATTCTGAATGCCTTCGGCAGAATTCAAATGAGCCATTTTAATCTAGATTAATCTAGATTAATCTTGGAATTAATCTAGATTAATCTAGATTAAAAAAATTAATATATGCCCACCACTAGTAAATACACAGCAAAACTAATTATAAAAACGTTTAAAAAATTAAAAAGCTCTGATATTTTCAAGCCTTAAGTTGTTTAAGGGCTCTTTTTTTATATTAAAGAGAAACTATGCCATTTCAAATGTGAATACATATCACACATGTTATAATTGTATTTTAATTGACATCCTCTGTGACTATGACAAAGACAGCACTGTTATAAAAATCCGTAAATGAAAAGACACAATAGTAAAGACACCATAAATATGGTGACCTGGTGACATTGAAATCGATTTCATCACCGTGTTGTTTGAACACGTTCGCGAATACAGAAGTAAACAAACTTCGTCTGTATGGCGCCTGGGGTTTTAAGGCATGCAGTACGTCAAGTTGCGCATGCGCACTTATACATGCGTGACGTCGAAATGCCTGACGTCACCGCGCTACAGTCTACAAGCACCATTTTGACTAACATTAGTTTGCAAAGTGTATTCGGGAAAAAATCGATTACTCTCAGGGGCGTAGCAAGCTTTTCAAAAGTGCGGGGGATGGAGGTGTTTTGTTTGTTAACAATGAAAACGTTGAATGTAATGCCAGAACGGTACAAAAGGTATAGCATACCTTTTAACATAAAAACACATTCGGAACACAGAGAAAATAAGTCAAAACTCTGTTGTGAAAATACACAACAGTAGACTTGTTAATGAATCAGAAATACTTTAAAAATCCCAGGGGGAAAAGACAGTGGTGAACTTGATAGTGACATGGGTCTGACAGGACTGTGACTGTGACTGCTAAAGTTTGCTTACTTGCACCTTGAAAAGGGGAGATATAAAAAACGCCCACACAAAGCTTTTTCTCTGGTGGTATAAATAATGTAACGATTTTCTGTTTTTAAACATTAAAATAATATACACTTTTCTTTCATAGTTTTTCAACAGGTACAATCAAACATAATAGGTAAGTATCCACAAAAGTATTCAGCTAAACAAAAAAAGCAATGTTCAAAATATCAAAATCAATAAACTCATAAATACACTGCTTGACAATGACAATTTGTCCCTCCTCCTCGTCAATTCCCTGCCTTCTTCATCACAGTTACTTTATACATTGCATGCCACATAAATAACCGAATTAAGCTATATATTTAGTCTACAAACTAAATATAATACAGAAAACACTCGACATATCAACAAAACATAAACAGAACATCTCCCCAAACACCTATCAAGGTTATTTAAAAACTTAGAAAGCATAAACAATCATTCAAAGTCGCTGGAAAAGGAAGACGTAAATAACCATTACCGTTCCCGCGTCCTCAGCACGAGCTAACCGATAAATCTAACACACCAATATTAGAGGCGGGACTTAAGGCAGATCAGCCAATCATGGTATAAGACACAGTACATCATGTTTTAACAAATGTTTCATCAGGTGAATGTCACGTTGCACAATGAGAGAAATCACTCGTGAGTGTACAACACTTGATTCTTCCGGCTGCCAAATATCACGTTTGATCAGCGCTATACGTAGTCTAGAACAACTAAATCATTGACGTGCTTTAACAGATTTTACATTATGCAATAAATGTTTCCAAAATGTATCCAAGTTTCTGAATGTCTTACGAAGAGAAAACATGTTTCTCGTCCATTTACGTGCACGTGGGATATTTTTAAAGGGACACTCCACCCAAAAATGAAAATTCTGTTATGAAACTAGTTGTTTCTAAACCAGTATAAATGTATTTGATCGGTTGAATACAACGATATTTGCTAGAATGTTAGCTGCTGCAAATTCTTTGGCATCATTGACTACCATAGCAGAAAAGAATAAATGGTAGTCAAACGTGACCCAGAATTATTTTCTTTCCTAAATATCCCAAAACTTATTTTGTGTTCAACAGAACAAAACAATATATACAATACATAGGAAACCATTCAGATAAAAAATATGGCAATAGAAACGTCTTTAGGCAGTTGTAAACTTTGATTTGATAGAGGGAAAAAATTGGGCTAGTTTTTATTACTTTTCGGCGGGTTTTGAAGGGTTATTGGGATGGAAATATTTCTTGGACCTGGCAACCCTGGGGGAGAGGAAGCCGCATCGATTGCAGACACAGAGCGGCCAGAGAAACGGAGGAGAGACTGCTGTAAGGCGTTTGTACAAAACTGCGGAAAAACGGCAAAAAAGTGCGGGTGTTTAACCCTCTCAACGGGAAAAGTGTGGGTGTTTTATCCCCCACGGTTGCGACGCCCCTGATTACTCTTATTTCTGTTTTTTTGTCCAATGAGAAGTCCATGTTAATTTTCGTTTAGGCCTGCTACAAACGGGGAAGTTCTTGCGGTTTCCTACCTCCACAATATATAATTGCTGTGTTATGCAATGGCTTGATTTCCGCTTTCATTATCCTACTTCCATAGTGCTTGAAAGAGCTTTAAAAACGAAAGCACGACTTCACTAAACCACAGAAGGACATAAATTGACGCAAGTCTCCCTGTAAGCAATACGTAACCGCTGACATATTTTTCTGTGGTTCACAATGGGTGCACTCGTACGCCCAACATGCAAAATATTCCACAGCCACATCCAACAACGAAACTGAAAGCAACTGCCTATGGCCACACAGGCTATTATACAACTATACGAACATTAAACATAGTTTTACTGCAATAACCATAGTCGATCCCTTAACAATATTGAAGCTGGCGACATAAAGATAACAATAGTTTACAAACTTTTCTAAACGCCTTGTTGTTGATAATTTAATTCGCGTATTTTATCATGTAAACATCGTTCCTGTTAAATAAATTTAACCATGCGATAAAAAACTTAAATACACAGTTTGTAACTTGGAATTATTTACGATGTTATCATCATTCATTTGATAACGATAATTGAATTGAACCAGTTGAACCGGTATATTGCCTTTAATGTTCTGAATGACCCTAATTCACACAATGAAAAAAACGGTTCTTCAGTTCTATTGTGTCTGTGGGGAAGAGCCTGATGAGGGAAGAAACTCTTTATCTGTTTTGGCCATCAAACTAAAACCATCGGCTTAAAAGGATACAGAGGTTTATACAAACAGACCGGGGGATTTAAAAACAACAATTTCGAAAAATACATAGTTTAAACCTTATATATAGGTGCTTAGAAATGATATAAACGTTAGAACCATCGCTCAACATCTGCCATTAGACAGTCCTTGTTAAAGATAATTTAATTTTTTACATCCGAATAATCCAGTGTGGACAAAATCTAAAATTATAATGTGTTGTAAATGATGCGTCTCTAATGTATTTTGTCGGTCACGTCCGGTGTAGATCACCACAGGAAATATAGTTTAGCGGTTTGACATTCGAACGTTTATAAGTTGTGAATCCACATCGCGCTGCTGTGTACATGAACTCATTATTACATTTTGCACACAATGATTTGTGAATTCAGGTGAATCGATTTTACCCGCAGGATATCCGCTTTCTATTTTTGCGACTGTTTGTTTTCAAACGCCTATAACCAGTGGTGTAGTCTAGCTTTTTGTAGTGAGTATACTGTGCTTTTTTCCCCTCCCAGCCTCATACGCACCCATCCCAGAGCGACACCCCATGGCACCACCAAACTCACTAATGCATAAAGTATGCATCTACGTGTAATTGAGAGCATTATTAAAGACTGCTTATGTGTTATCAACGTTCCAACAAAAGAATATATTTTGAAAAATGTTGGTAATCAGACAGTTGGCAGCACTCATTGACTTTCATAGTCTATATTTTTTCCTACTGTGGAAGTCAATGGGTGCTGCCAACTGTCTGATTACCAACATTTTAAAAAAAACCTTCTTTCGTGTTAAACATAAGAAAGAAACTCGTACAGTTTTGGGACAAGTTGAGGGTGAGGAAATTAAAACAATTTTCATTTTTGGGTGAACTATACCTTTAAGAATGATGATACTATATGAATATGGTACCTGGAGCACAGGTTTTATCAGTTGACTGTCTTTTGTTGTTTATAATAAATTGGAATGTTGATAACACAGCACGAACACTCAGTCACATCATCAGATCACTGCAAGGAGGGCAGGAGATCGCCGGTCCTGCGCTGACATGACAATCTTTGATAGGCAGACGCGTGATAACAGCTCGACCGTGAGTGAAACCTAAGCGCTTGCGCACGGTAGGGAGGGGCGGGTGACATTCATTTTCGGTTTACATTTTTGCCTGTTTTTTTTATGTTATGGCCAATAATGCCATTTTCGGCCGAACATTTTCGTGTGTGCTGAGCAGCTGATATCTACCTAACTTACTGTCCCTCCACTCTAACCAAGGATGCCTGTTTTTAAATTCCCTAGCCTGACTTTCAGTCCACAAGGCTGGCCAGGGGTTCTCATTTCTCTCATCATCTGAAATAAGGAGATATACAATTTTTATTCTGTTTACCACACACACACACACAATCTCCCCTCGCAAGTTCTGGATAAAATTCAATATACCAACAATCCCCTGCTATAACAGTTACGTTTAATGATAACATGTACTGTATGCTAGCTTTACTTACCAGGTAACTTTACGATAGCATCAGCCTCATTTTCTGGAGTTTCTGTAACGATCGTGTCATCTGCTGCAGATGAAGTGTCACCCGAAGCTGCTGTAGCTTTAGGGGCAGGCATCCGAAAACACTCAAAGAGTGTACTTTGAGTCTGCTTTCGTTTCATATCTTCTAATTAAGATTCAGAATAACGTTAATCTTGCGATGTTAAGACACTAAAGATGAATTAAAAATTTGCGCCGAAAAAGACCGCCAAGCAACTGCTTTTCCTTGGTAGGTGACGTCAAATCCAGGTCACAGGCCACTGAAGCCCCAATGGTCCAAAAATGTTAGTGATTCGCAATCGCAACACAGACGGGGTGAATTTATGAATGACAGTTCTGTCACAAAGCGATGTTGTTACGTATCCTCACGTTTTTTAAGTGGGTATACGGTAATCCTTTGACTTTCCTAGTGGGTATACGGCGTATACCTGCCTATCACGTAGACTACACCACTGCCTATAACTCATGAAGCTTAAGACCTAAACAGACCGTCATCTTGTCCACTTTGATTTGTGAATTTTTTCACAACAAAGTTTGTCTGCCAAATCGTGTTAAGTTGTTAGATACGAAGGATGACAAATACACAAATTGATTTGACTATTTTGCATGGCATTATGTGTATTTAAACTGCATATTAATGGTGATCTATGGCTTTAAAGGGACATGACACCTACACAACTTTATAATGACCTCTTACTAAATTCTTTTTGAGTTTTATTACTTATTATCAAATTACTTTTTTGCTCTGTTAAACATTTCCCAGATCCGAATTTGCCCAAAACACATTCCTTCCCAGTGGGCAATTGATGTTAAATAGACATCAAATTGACGTCAAACATCGGCATCAAAGAATTGGTCAAAAATGCAAATCAAATCGATGTCAAAATTTGACATCAAATTGACATCAAATTTTGACGTTAATTTGATTAGCAATTTCTTTTACATTTTTTAACAAATTGATGTCCTATTCTAGACCAATAAATAATGAAACAACAGTACTTAATGTAAGACATGTTTTATTAAATACAATCAGCTACAATTCCAGAAATTTAAAATGTTCTTAAACAACTAATAAATATAAAATCCTCCTTGAATTACATTTAAATTAATATATAAATATTAAGTGATCTGGAAAAAGCCATCACATGACAAAATTGTACATATTACAGGTTTTGATATCATATGAAAGCTCTCAAGCCCTTTCCATTTGTTAAAAACATTTACATTTACGTGTAGTTATTTAGCAGATGCTTTTATCCAAAGCGACTTACAGTGCACTTATTACAGGGACAATCCCCCTTGAGCAACACACTGGTGGTGGCTACTAGGATAGAACCAGCAACCTTTTGATTTACCAGTTCAGTGGTTTAACCCACTAGACCACCCACTCCATAAAAACAATTTGTAAATTAAATAAAAACAGTTTTGGAAAGGGCTTAATAGCTTTCATATGATACTAAAACCAGTATTTTTTATTTCACCATGTGATGGGTTTTCCCAGATCATATCCCAAATGAACAAAAATAATTTTGATAAACAATTGGCTTAAGGCCTACTTATTCAGAATCCTTCTTCAGCCCTGAGCCATCCATATTCATTGTTGACATCAATTTGTTTGTAAGAATTCTGAAAAAAAGACAACCATATCAGTATTCAATGATTGTTAAGATTGTTGAACAATACAACTAAGTGACCAGAACAGCTGAGAAGTTTTCCTTTGAGCACAGTAACACAAATGGTCATTGAACCAGCTTTTGGTACCTTTAGTAGTGTGGGCTGGTCCTGCTTGACACAGTGGACCATCTACCAGGACATTTTAGAACACTTCATCAGTGTGTATCAAATTATGAATTATAATTATGGGTATGTTTCGCTTTGTCGCATAGCATCGGTAAAGAGATTCAAATGAGGGCATTTTTATTTTATCCGAATATTAATTGCAAAACTAACATTACTCACTGACATTTCTAAATCGTTAACTCAACGTTACACGCTTAATGGATCGCACATTAACATTACCTCAGAAATCTTCACGGTACTTCTGGCGGGATATTTCAATTCACCAGATTCTAATATATCGCCAAGTCATATATTTCATCAAAACACAATCTTCTAGGTTTTCAAAGTTACCCAATATAACGTATTTTTTATTCCATGAGATGTTTATTACTCACCTGATAAAAAGCGACAACCTTCTCCAATGCTTCGACCGCATAGCAAACAGTGGCCTCTACGCAAGACGTGATGACGTACGTTTCAACGGTCAACGTAGTAAATCCTCCAAATATTTTTATAAATTTTATATTTTTACGTGTATGTATAAAATAATATGTTATACTACATTTGCATCAAATTTCACACAAAAAATAAATTAATTGTTGTAGTCCATTCACTTACTTCAGCTGCTGAGAAACCCGGAAATGTGAAATAGGCCATGGCGCCGTCTACAGGTGGTATTAAGAAATACATAAGACAGATAATAAATGGGCATTGTAGGCCCAACATTTTTCATAATAAAATTAATGATTAATTAATGATTATTAATAAAAAATTAAGGAAAAATAAAAATTTATAAAAAATAATAAAAAAGTTATAAGAGTTTTTTGACTAAAATGAACATGAAGTTGTAATACTGTAAAAATGGTACATACATTATAAGGTATTACAATTTTATGAGTATTTTCAATTACAGCAATGTTTTTCTAATTTTACAGTAATATAATATCACTATAAATAACAAAAATAAGGATACATAATACTTTATGTGGGGTTACAGCAAAAATGCTGCTTTTGTTTTTAATATTTTAAATTGTAATTACATCTGAATGTATTATTGGCAAATCAGTATATTTTCTTGTAAAATTTAACAATCACTGTTTCCTTTTATTTCAGCATGAGTATTTACATACTTTTAAAAAAAGTGTTTTTTACCACAGAAGTTACAGCAGTCCACTTTCATGTACAAATCCAACAACTGCTTCAAAAGATGTGACAAATAGATGCATTTTGAGGGGCCAGTTAGAAGAAAAATGCTATTTCAACTGGATTTACATTGATGTCAATATGATGTCAATACAACATCAAATGAATGCCTATAATGCAACGTTGATTTGACGTCATTTCAATGTCAAACATATTGGGCTATACTTACATTAACCAATTTCAGTATGGGATAAACCTCATATTTTCACCTCATTAAAAACCTTGAAGAATTTAATGTATGATTTGAATTTGAAATGATGTGGTGCACCATCTTGATCAAATCTTGTCTGAAATTTGACATCAAATTGACATCGAGGTGCCCGCTGGGTTGACTCCTTCAGGGTAAAGGAAAATAGTCAAATCAATTTGTGAAAGTTTTCACAAATTAAGTTTGGTGTAAAGAGAGTGTTTTTCACCATTTAAGGCAATTTGTTGAGGGCCGATGGACTCTCATAACCTGTAAACTCATTTTCCTTACACGTGAAGGACTCAAGGAATGTGTTTGCGGCAAATACTGGTCTGTGAAATGTTAAACAAATCGAAATAGTCATTAAAACATCAAAAACATAGGAATAGTATGCCATATTTAATGTACAGGCTTATTATGTATAATATATCAAACCGTTAATATTATTATTACAGGACATAATAAACACAGGTGTAAGATTATATAAAAAAGACGAATTTCTTTGTGAAAGTTATAATGCATAAACTTTGTGTGCGTGTACACTGACAGTAGCTGTGAATGGTACAGATTGTGTATTTGTCATCCTTCGTATCTAACAATTTAACACGATTTTGCAGACAAACTTTGCTGTGAAAAAATTCACAAATCAAGGTGGACAAGCTGATGGTCTTTTTAGGTATTTAGGTCTTCAGCTTCATGAGTTATAGGCGTTTGAAAACAAGAAGTCGCAAAAATAAAAAGCGCATATCGTGCGGGGGAAACCGATTCACATGAATTCACAAATCATTGTGTGCTAAATTTAATAATGTGTTCATGTACACAGCACGCGATGCGGATTCACAACATATAAACTATCTTTACTGCGGTGTGTAACCTTTACATTGCTGGTGGTCAATCAAAACAAACTTTTGGGTTAATTAGAATTTCATTTTAGATGTATTTACTCACCTTCATCTGAATCAGCCATTGTGGACGCGTTTGAGTTAATTTCAAGAGTTCACATTAATCCCAAAAAGCAGAGGACGAACAGCAGTTTTAGGCAATCTAGTCGTGTGATCGGAATTTCTGACTAGTTTGAGGTACACGTGTATGAACAGGTTTTAGGACACACCTTCACTCTGTGAACTAGATATCGAGATCTTTAGAATAATCTGAATTACACTCAATCCACGTGATAATTTGTAATCTTCTGTAAAATGTAACAGGATACGGGATGAAGAAATGTGTATTTCTGTTGCAGTATCAGGTCCAAGAGAGGGAGGGTGCTGAAGGTGAAATTACAGACGCAGGCACAGTAGAAAACGCAACATAAGCATTATAAGTGTATGTCATAATCTCTAGATAGGATTTTTCTGATTTTTCCAAATTTTTATATTGTTCTAAATTTAACCATGAGGTTGTGGGAAAATTGGCCATGTATGGGATTACTCCTCATCATCACCGTCAACATTGTGGGAATAATTTTTGGAATAGAAAAGTCTCAACAAGAATTAAATGTAACTAGGCATAAGAGATCACTCCCCATAGATTCATGTTTGAAGCAATATGGGGGCATGGAATTTAATTACACTAAGGGGACTACCACATAAAATGGAAGGCTTTAGTGATGTCCATAGTGGTTTCGATAGCAGTGTTTCTAGCCATCCTAGTGACATGTGGATGTTGCTGTATACCATGTATCAGATCCCTGTGCAACCGACTGATTGTGGAAGCAATAGAGAAAAAAGACAACCCCCCGCCTTATAGCATGCCCCTGTTAGCCACATATGTGACAGATGATGTTGGTGAGGATGAGCAAAACATTGTGACCTCTTTCAGAGGTTAAGAGAGGGATTGAGGGATTTAATCATTTAATCAGTTACGTAAGTACATTTAATCATTTAGATAGTTTTGTCTTATTAAGAGGTGAAGTCATAATATTGTGAGTGTTTTAATACATGCATTTGATACCCAAGCTATGTGCTGATAATGATGTGCTTGCAACAGAATGTGTCTGTGTGTGTGTGTGTGAGTGGAAGGAGGAACTGAGCCAAAGGTCAGTTGGTCGTGAAATAGGGTGAAATTGCACGCACACACATAGTTTTGTAACAGGTAAAGAATGCAGTGTGTTCTCTAGAAAGTAGGGTGGGGGATGAAATGTTGTTTTTCAGAATCTGGCAGAAGTGGAGGGAAACAAGTGATGAACACCACTCGCTGAAGACAAAGAAAGAGCGTGCTATTGGAGGAGCCAAAACGAGAGGAGGAGGAAGACAGAACGACGAGAAATACTATAAATACTGTGTGAAACTGTTTTTCCGGGTTGATTCTTTGTGAGACATTGTGTCTGAGACAACCCAGTGCGCTGTACTTTGATACTTTCTGACCAATAAACTTCAATACTTGTTAGAGATTGCCTACCTTCAATTTTTGAACATGCAGGACAATTTTAAGTCCAACACTGTCAAATTACATCACTATTAAATAGTATGTGGCTTAATCTAAAATAATGTGGTCACCATGGCTTTCGAGCTAATGCTCTTTTACAGAGCGTTTCCTTGCTATGGATGCACGAGGTTATTTCCACCAGCAGATGGCAGGAGTGTTCTTTTATAAAGAAGGGTTTGGCCTAAACCAGACTTTTGCTGAAATAACGGATGGGCAACAGACAGACACAAATGGATTTGAAAAGTTAGAAAGATAGAAAAATGAAAAAACTTTATTCATCAGATAATTATTTATCTTCATGACATTTACAATACATATTTGGTCATCTGCTATACGTCTCGGAGATGTCTGAACGTCTGTTATATGCATTCTAAAGATATCTGGAAAACATCTACGGTGTAAAAACATCTGCTAAACATCTTAGAAAGAGCGTCTTTACATCCATTCTAAATCATACACATCTTGCAGACATCTTCTAGATGTCTATGTAACGTCTGACAGCTCTCCCTGAAAAGAGATTGAACACATCCAGCCGCCCCATTACTGCTGCCCCATCGTGTCTGAGCAACACACTTAAATTGAGCAATTCTTTCTCTTGTAATTTCCTCTATTACTTCTGTTATTGATTAAGCATCAAAACTTCTCAGCTCTGTCAGGGATGGGAATCTCTCTTTGACTGTTCCCTCAGTGACATTGGTTAGTGTGTTCATTTCTGGTCTCATCTGCCATAATAACAAACATTTTTGACTTGTGCATTTCTTTAATAATAATTGATGTCACCCAGGGGCGTATCTAGGATATAAAAACATCAGGGGCTGAGCCTAAAACATTAGGGGATAATGTATGGAATTAGGATTAGGTAGGGGTATTTCTTTCAAGGAAAATATGCTTTGCATAAACACAGTTATGCAATATATTATCAAACACAAAAAAATAATGTGCAACTATACATCTGACCCATTGATATCCTTGGAGTCGACCACTGGTCACTATTTCTACCACGGTGTTTTAGTGCCACGTTAAAAATAAAAAAATTGAAGATTTCGAGAATAAAGTTGAAATGTTACGAGAATAAACTACAGGCGCGACGCAACATGACAACCTGCGTGTTCTTAATGGCTTTGTCGCGTCTCTTGTCGCGCCGCATCCAGTGTGGACAATATTTGAAATTATACTGTGTTCTAATATGTTAGCTGTTGTCTTTGTAAAATGTAAACACTGTGATGTCTTTGTCTGCATTACTGAGCACTAGTAAAGCAGACTCCAAACTATCCACTAGATGGGGTTCTTTCTCCTTCAGGAGTGTGTAAAACTATGCTTTGACACCAGCTCCTCCAGAGAGCAGAACCATGAACAAGATTCTCATCTGTTTTCTGTGTTTATTCTCAGAATGGACTTCACTCCACATTTCATCTGTGATCATCTTTTTGGACCTCAAACAGTCAGCTATCTCCATCACCGACGTGACTCTCTGAATCAGTTCATTTCTGTGCTCGTCCACAATTTCACATTCTGATTGACGCAAAAGTGGATCAAGTTACTTGTTCAAATATATATTTTATTATGATGTAAACAAAATAATGAATCATGAACATTTTAGGACTGAAGTCATACCTTATGCATGTATGGCAGCAACAGAATGAGGGCTGGAGCCTGATGCTATTAAAATGAAAATAATAGATCACTGACATCTCAAAATTAAACTTTAGAAACTTGTGGTGTCAACGATACCTGCTTAATTTACAGCTAACTTTCAATGTCTACCTGTTAAGAGGATTCGTCATTGTGTTCAAAATGTTGTCTCTTCTGCAGTTTTGTCTAACAGACCCAGCTTCACCTCCTCAATGTTCACATCCAAAATCATTTCGAACATGTAATAAAAGTTTGGTTCGAACTCAAACTCGAACACTTCACTCTGAAACAGTAACATTGTAATTTTGAATGACAAACGATACATTATAATTGTACAATTTGATTTATAAAACAGAATATGTGAGACCTTTGGTTGGAAATGTAAGCCCCTCTGGTAGAACACACAAACAGTACTCTCTCCCAGGGGTCAGATGACATTTTGAACTGGTCTGAACGTGTAGATTCTCCTTGAGCTGGCTTTTGACCTACGCATGGAACGCAAAGCTGTGAACTACGGTAATAAAAGCTGTGTGTCAAAAAAGCTGTATGTCAGGATATACCAGTACTTGGCCGCATTCATTTTTCCCACGATTGCAACCAGTCCCTGCAGCTGAAAAACACCCCCCCAGCATGATGCTGCCACCACCATGCTTCACTTTTGGGACTGTATTTGACAGGTGATGAGCAGTGCCTGGTTTTCTCCACACATACCGCTTAGAATTAAGGCCAAAAAGTTCTCATCAGACCAGATAATCTTATTTGTCACCATTGGAGTCCTTCAGGTGTTTTTCTAGCAAACTCCATGTGGGATTTCATGTGTCTTGCACTAAGGAGAGGCTTACGTCAGGCCACTCTGCCATAAAGCCCCGACTGGTGGAGGGCTGCAGTGATGGTTGACTTTCTACAACTTTCTACCATCTCCCGTATGCATCTCTGGAGCTCAGCCACAGTGATCTTTGGGTTCTTCTTTACCTCTCTCACCAAGTGTCTTCTCCCCCGATTGCTCAGTTTGGCCGGACGGCCAGCTTTAGGAAGGGTTCTGGTCGTCCCAAACCTCTTCCATTTAAGGATTATGGAGCCCCCAGTGCTCTTAGGAACGCTCTTAATCACTTCTCACTTCAAAGTATTATTAATTGTCTATAAATCACTTAATGGTCTAGGACCTAAATACATCTCAGATATGCTCATTGAATATAAACCAAACAGACTTCTCAGATCATCAGGATCAAGTCAGTTAGTGATAACAAGGGTTCACTCAAAACAGGGCGAGTCAGCGTTTAGCCATTACGCCACCCGTAGCTGTAATCTGCTTCCAGAAGATATCAGACATTCACCAACATCAGTTTCTTTTAAATCCAGATTAAAAACACACTTGTTTAGCTGTGCATTCACAACCTGAGCACTGTGCTGTTTTATTTTTAATTCATTTTTATTTTACTCATATTCTTTTAACTTTTAATTTTATTTTTAATCCATTTTATTGCTGTTTTACTGTTTATTAAAAATCTAAAGTTTTTGTGATCTTATATCATTTGCAGTTTAAAGATACATTTTATTTCTTTCTGTCAATCATTTTATGTAAAACACTTTGAATTGCACTCGTGTATGAAATGTGCTATATGCTTTGCCTTGCCTTGCCATGCCTTGCCTTGCCTTGCCTTGCCATGCCTTGCCTCATCATTATGTGATCCAGTTCTCCTATTATGTTTTGATTTGGACCTTTAGTTTCTCAACTGTATTGTCTTTAGCTCCTCTGTTGAATCATCACCGTTACGCTTAAGTGTTATGTCCTTAGAAAGTAACAATGAGGAGGCATATGGACATAAAGAATACTTTATTTAAAACAAAGAAAGTAGCAGAACAGTATAGCGCATGTAGTCGCAGGTGTACCACTTCTCACTTCCCGTCTCCTATCCTACATACTCAAAGAAGCAACCTCTACTGCCACCTACAGGTCAACATGCACATAAGAACACAACATTAAGCAACACCGACTTCCTCCATCTTATCCTTTCGGCCATGACCCACATCTCATCACCATAGGTGGGAGTAGGAACGTAGATTGACCGGTAAATCGAGAGCTGAGCCGCACCACGACAGACCAGTACAGCGACCGCATTACTGCAGATGCTGCACCGATCTCCCGTTCCATCCTTCCCTCACTCGTGAACAAGACCAACAGATACTTGAACTCCTCCACTTCTCCACAAAATTTAAATATTAGTTAAAATTAACTTTTTGATGATATTCTAATAATAGGACCAGCACCTATGGTTTCCGTAAGCCTGCCATCTAGTGGTAGTTCTTATTTGCACGGTTGCGCATGGATCTGCAGTTGCGTGTGTGTGGATTGTCCAATGCAAAACCGCGTAAAGAAAGTCTCAAAATCCGAATGAACCGAACAGGATAAATGGACGCGCGTTGCAGGATACACAAATGCACAACTTCTCATTGGTATGCGCAAAATCAATATACATGAACACAATATAAAACATTGCAATCACAAATCTGCCTCTTTTTGTACAAATCGCTTCGTGTTTATTCAAATCTAAATTTCACAGAATCAAATCATAAGGCATTTGTTGCATCGTAAAATACAAATGTAACGTGTATCACCTTCATGGATGACTGCGCGTGCATTTGTTAATCATTTTGAGTCGGAATTCATCCCATACAAGGGAACTTGAAATGAATATAACAACGGAAAAATAACTGATGTGATTTATTGTCTTAAATTACCCTAATTCACCCATTATGAAAAACAACGGTGCAGATATCATCAGTTTTATGAATTGTGTCTGATGAAGAAACTGAGTTTTGGCCATCAAACTAAGAGTTTTAAACAAACAGACTGGGGGATTAAAAAACTACAATTTAGAAAAAGCAATAGTTTGAACTTTATTAAAAGCATCAACATCTGTAATAAGACAGTCATTGGTAAAGATTACTTCATATTTTACGTTCGAAAAAAACAGCGTTGACAAAATGTACCATTATAATGTGTTCTAATGCGTTTCTAATGTATTTTGTCGCGCCGGTGTTGTGCCGAAAAATGCACCCCTGCCAGATTAAGCATCCCCTTCAAACACACGCTGTCTGATTGGCTAATTCTAACCACTCCCCTCCCCACATCTAATCCTAACCCCTCCCCTAACACCTAATCCTCACCCTAACCATTGTGGGGATGAGGGGGTGCATAATCTGGCAGGGGTGCATTTTTCAGCATAACACCGGCTCTAGAGCCGATTCTTTCTAGCGAACGAGAAGAGCTGACTCCCATTGGGGAGAGCCGAATCTAATGCCGCAGGTAGGGTGGAACTATATTTGGATGGGCACACCATACGGCCAATCACATTGGAGGACCGATTATAACATTATGCGAAAGAAGGAAGGGCGAACACGATCTGATGATAGGGAGTGTATTGGTATAGAGCGACAGAGAGAGGCGGGGGAGCCGGATTTAAGTGTAAGTGTGTTGTAAGAAATGAGCGAAAGACGAAAAAAGAACCCGTTTTAAAGTTCATTTAAAAATTAAAATTCTGTTATCATTTACTCACCCTCAGGTTGTTTTCAAATAAATATATTTGTAAGAATGTGAGCAATTTTCAGATCTGTGACATGATCCACATCCATAGTACGAAAAAAATATTATATAGTTTTTGTTCTGTTGAACACAAAGAAGGATATTTAGAAGAATTTGGGAAAACAAACATTTCTGGGACCTTTGACTAGCTTCAATTATTGTTCCAGCCGTCAATGATGTCACAGAATTCAATATAAAAAATGTTAGAAATTAGGACTTTTGTATTTTTCTCATAACAAAAAAGGCCAAAAAAAAAATATTTTATGAAAAGCATCATACAAAATGCTTAATAAAACTGAAAGCATCCACAATTGAAAATTGGGCTAAAATATGAGGTGATACTAAGTAAGAGCCAAAGAGCCTATGGGAGCCAAAGCAAAAGAGCCGGTTCGTTGAAGAGAGCTGGATTTCCCATCACTAATCTGGAATTCGCTGACTAGTTTGACGTACATCTGAGGTCAATTTCTGGATTTGAGACTCACACACATTCTGTGACCTATTGATCTATAGAATAATCTGAATTACACTCAACCCACGTGATCATTTGGAATCTTTCGTAATATGTAACATAAAACGATATGAAGAAATGTTTTTTCCTCTCATATTTTATTACATATATGTGGCGCAGACAATCTGTGTAAATAATTTGGTCACCGTGGCCCTCGAAATGGTTTAGGGAGCGTGCTTCAGGATGCAAAAGGTTATTTCCACCAGCAGATGGCAGAAGTGTTCTTTTATAAAGGGGGTTTGGCCTAATCAAGACTTTTGCTGAAATAACGGGACGGCTAACAGACAGACACAAAGGGATAGAGAAATGATACAAGTTTATTCATCATATATATATTTTTTATTCAAATGGGCACATGATGATAATGATACACATCTGTACTTTACAGTTTAAACAATGGCAGATTGTTACTGCGCAAACCTCTCAACTGTGTATACACTCATTTACAGTTCACTACAGATCTACTTAAAATAAAACAGCACACATCGTACCAAATATTTGCTATAACGACCGTTTTGGGATTTAACAGTAACGAATGACACAATGAAAAAAAATATTTTAATTTTTAATTTTCTTTATGCAAGAGGTTTCACCATCTTATTTTGACTCGGGGAGAAATGTGACCTACGTGGGGTTCACCCCATTAACATTTCGCACTGCAGTAACACAGCAACAAGCTACGTCATCAGACTTCCCTGCCAGTCGGGGGCGCTACTTATATGACAACGTGCTCATCGTCACGACGAAAAATGTCGATATATACATTCATGTTCCCCAACTCTTTAATGTAATAAACGTCAAGTGCCTGTTATATATTTTGATAGAGAACAGCACCGTAGTTTTGAAAAGGATGCCGTCTGCCTAAACAGGGAGGGGTTTTAGAGAGGTGTTCGCACTGCTTAAGAAGGTGATGTCGTAAAGCAGAATGTCGTAAACCAGGTGCAGACTAGGGGCTGTTATGGGGAGGGGTAATGGAAGAGAGGGGGGCTCACTCCGCAAGGCTGCGTTTAGACAAAAATCATGGCGGATGGCCCCAGGTGCCAGCGCAGAAAACAGACACAGCCACGACACAGCAGCGGTGAGTCCCACAAACTGAAATCGACAGTGCAGTCAACAACACAAAATAGAAGTTGTTTTAATGTCGCTTCGGATGGTTTGTTCACCTTTGGTGGAGTTTAAAAGTGACTTTGTAAGTAGTGGAGTGGGAGAGTAGGCTGTCCCAGTGTGCTGCACCGTTATACCTGAGTTTACCCGGACCGTTATACGGAAGGACGCATGTTTTTTTCACTCGTTTCGGTGCATTAGCTGCATTAACTGTGAATGCTACTTTAAAACCTTTAGTGTAAGTCAGAATTTAGTCACTCAGCGAGTTTGTTTTAATCACACATTTGTGAAACCAAACAGTGTTTTCTTTTAACTCGTTCAAATCTTATGCTACAAATACTTTTTGGGAGAAATTACTTATACTTTATACTTTTGTCTGATGCCAATTTATAATATGACGTTGTCATAATTCGGGTTAACCTACTTTACTCGCAGATTTAATATAACACAAACCAGCTGATAGTGTGGATTTATTTAGTGTTTACAAGTTATGAACAGACCACACAAGGGCATGTGGGCTCTGTAAATTGTGTTCATGTCTTTATAAGGTTTAAATTCTGGTCGTAAGGTTTTATTCTACTTTGTTCGTACAGACTTTTGACATTGGTTGTCAGAGCCGATCGCTTGATCCACCCCCCTAACACGAATAGTTGTGGTTTGATGTCGCTTTCTCTTTAAATAACCTCACCGGTAATCCTGTAGCACAGTTCACTGTTCGCTTACGAGCGCCGCTAACGTTACCTTTTCCTGCCCGTGCGTGCGTATGACATCGAGCGCCGATCCGCCCGCGACGTCATGCGCTCAGGAGCCGTCAACGTGTTTACCTGAACGGTGAGGAGACAACGGAGCGAGCAAATGTCCTCTTTTACCGTTCGTCGCACTCCTCCCGTCTTCAGAGCAGCGAATACACGGCCGGTGAACGGAAATCGGTGCGCGAAACGTGATCTGCGCGAGAGAAACGAGGCGCCCAGCGCACGCCACGGCAAATGGCAACTTGTGCAGGTAGAAATGATGGTGTTTGATGGCAGACGTACATGTCGACCTGCATCGTTTACATCACCCCGTGTGACTGCGGCTCAAACTGACGAACGTTCTGTCTTTTCTCATGCTTTCAGTATTGTGACATTTTGGGCTTTGCTGTAACGCGGATTGTTTTGTTTGTTTTCATTTTCGTGTAGTTGCAAAGGCTGTGAAGTGTATTGTAAGGAGTGTTTTAGCACAAGAGATGGTTGTTGGGTTGCTTTCCGTTAAATATTTCCGTTATATCTCCGTGAGGTATTTACGTAATGGCGGTGTGGACCGTTATTTGCTGCAGTGAGGGCGGGGCGGCTGCGCTCGCATGTCGGAGAAGAGCCAGGTAGGATAGGTGACGAAACACCTTCGTAGGTGCTTTCATTGACACGCATTTGAAATAAAACATATTTACACACACGACTGCTTGTATTATAGCCATTTTAACGAGCCTGATCATATTCAACCTACATTTATTTGTGGGGAAACAAAGATAACCAGCAGATCCCTGCACGGACTGGTCCAGAGGCGCTGATTCACTGTTTCTGTATTTGTGGAGAAATTACACTCGTGGTTCACCGGCTATTAAATACGTTTCAATGTTTATGACTGTTTTAAATCAGGATGAATAGTTTACAGATGCTGTAATAACGCACAGCGGGCAGGTTGGTGAACAGGTTACAGCGCGGATGTGTAAAGAACAGACGGCGTCACTCACGTGACCGCCAGGAAGCATGCACGTGCAGAACACAGTGAATTTTATTTTCGTTTTAAGTGCAGCTGTGTCTCCGTAGAGCTCGCATGTGACATATACACAAGACGATTTTAGGGCGTTACTACACGTCGAGCGACACGGAAATGACGTCACGCCTGGATCCACCCTGGGCTCCATTCTATTGGTTCAGGTAGTGAGACATGTTTCTAGAGAAATGCAAGATATAAAAGGCGCAACAGAGATCCTGCATGAGTTTGTGCTTGAGGTGTTTGTTTGCTGATGCTTGATCCGTTCAGATTAATGTTTTGGATTTTTATGGCCCAGTGAATGATGGAAGGATAACACGACTGTATTATTACAAGGATTGTTAAACAAAGGTAACGTTAACGTTTTTCTTTTTTTTCAACCAGTGTTTAATGATTGGAAGGTTGATTGGTTGGTGCCGAATATAAATATTTTTTAATATTAAGCACTGACAGTTTAAAGTAACAAGTTAAATGTGACCTTGCCTGCTGCCTATGAAAACCCAGCTAGTCAATTTTGGTGAATTACGGTTTACTACATACAATCAAAAGAATATTTTGTGAAAATATAACCTAAATATCTGTGTGAGGCCATGAAATTATACTAAAATTAATGGTTGAAATCAAACTTGTGATGCTTGTTAGGGCTGCTTGATTATTATGAGAGAAATCATGTATTGAGAATGTCAATATTGAGATCATCACTATTCAACAGTGTTAAAAATAAGAAACCTAGACTTTTAACAGAGATTTAACTGATAAACAAACAAAAAAAAAATCACAGCCCTAAGCTTTTTGTCGTTGTATAGATTTTTTTATAGATAGAAATGATCAAATCTAAATTGAGCCTTAAGTACTGTTTTCAGAGTCCGTGCTACATATTTTTGATGTCTTGCAATAATTTTGTTGGTGCTTTAACAAGGAGCCATAGATGCCATTTTCCTGGGAATGAGAGATCCTCACAGATTAGCAGATTGATTTTGCAGTCTTTCTTGTGCTTCTCTATAGTGTTCAGATAGAGCAAAATTATGCATATTGTCCCCCCCGATGTGTGTGTGTGTCATGCACATGTTAATGCAAGTTGTAAATGTGAGGTGTATGCATGCGAATGACAGGTAAAGACAACAAAACAAACACCTGTAGAATTAAGTACTTACAGTTCCCTGTTAATGGAAAAGGGAAATGTGAGGCCATCAAGGAGCTTTTTACATTTCAATGTGTGTGTGTGTGTGTGTGTGTTGGGGGGGACTTGTGACTGCTGGGGATCTCTTTTAGCATGCTAATCTTTCCCAATGGTTTGCTGCCTCTCTGTACAGCAGGGGGAACGCTTCTCAGGGTAAAGAGGAGGGTCCTTCTCTTTCTTCTTTTAAGGGTGGGGGAAGGTGTAGGGAGGAAATCTGTGTGAATTACAAGTAATATTCTGGTTTCCATGCCAGTTAAAAATGAATCCTAATCCACAAAATGTCTGCTAAAATGTCTAGTAGTTTCGAATACATGGCCATTTTAAAAGATAGTGTCAACATAATTATTTGTGTGATAAATATGTTAGTAATAAAATCTGAAAGGTACATCCAATATTACAGCTTTCTAGTCAGTAAAGTTAAATTTATGTTTTCAATAAGTGTGTATTTTAACATTGGACTGGCCTCCTTCCTTTCCATTGCAAGTCATTTACTGTATAACCATGGCTTCTAAAACAACGAGGGATCAGAATATTTAATATGTTACCAAAATGACGACCCAAATGCTGATGACTTAATATTTAACTTGTTTTGAATCATTAGTATTCTTTAAGACATATGGTTTTGAATATGTTTTCATGCATGATTGATAGAAAATGCACCTGTATTTAGTGTAGTTTTATTTGTCTCATGTGGATCACACAGTGTGTATATTATGCCTCTATTACGCCTTGTATAGAAAACAGTCATCTCACTGCTGCTCCCAAGCTACTTTAAATTGATTATGTCCCAAGACACACACACACACACAGAGCATATAAACACAAACACACACTGACATAATAAAAGTCTTTCCATGATAATCAATCACTTTAAAAACACACCTTTTTCAACCAATAATTTGATTTATGAACCAGATTTAGAGTTAATATAAATCTGCAATGATTATGTTTGTCACCAGAAATGATTCATACTTTTGGCCGTGCTAAAAAAAGTGTAACCTCACACTAGACTTTTAGCCCTTATTCTTAATAATGGAGATGTCTCTGTGCATAAAATGATTACATGTACTTCCACACTAACGGATGACTACTGGAGTATACTGTCCAAGAGCACTGTGAGATCCTCCTGTAACAAATCAACAAAAAATACTAAAATGCACTTTGAAAAATAAAGATGTATAACGGGTATTTATAACAAATACGTTAAAAAGAATATATATATATAGCATGGAACCCAATTTTGCGACATTTTAGAGGTCAATATTGTCAGTTAGTACATCTATAAAATTATAATAATTTTCAAGACTATTGCTAAATAGAAGTTGTGGTAAGTGTTTTTGTGCAGTATGTTACATGACTTATGATTTCGAATAGCGTGTCATGAAAAAAGTACGGTGGCTGGGAAGTACAAAACAAAACAATAAATCCCAAAACTAAAAACAAATCTAAAAGCAAAATAAACCCCCCAAAATCAAAATGAGAAATCTGAAAACACAATATCAAATCTAAAAACAGAATAGCAAATCATATAACACAACAACAATACAGAAAACAAAATGACAAGTCAGAAACCGCATCGATAAGTCAAAAAACAAAACAACAAATCAGAAAACACAACGACAAATTAGTCAAACCGGAAAAGGTAGGTATTTTGTTGGAATGGGATAGCTACTGCTGATTGGACGAAACTCCTGTCAATCAAGATATCCAGATGCTCAATGTTACAATGAGAAAGGACATGCATAAGTGATACAGCGCATATTCATTGATAAACCTTCAAAAGCCACATTTTGCTAATAAAGTTTAAAGGGGCTCATCTTGCATTAGGAGTATTTGCGTGTCACACTGAATGCATGCGTGGCTTGAGCCCTGAGCAGCACGCATAGTGCAGCTGAAAGGCGATTGACTGTGTACCATCCGCAATCGTTTTCCTCTCACAAGATAAGGACAATATAAGTATATGTATAATGAACTCTAAGCTGTTTCCCTGGTCGTTATGGTGAGAGAGTGACTGATGCGATCGTTTGTTTTAGTTATAAATATAAACACAGGGACACAGATTAAAGTACACATCATGGTATATGCTTGTATTGTGTGTCTCTTGCAAGCGTCCTGGATATCTTGATTGACAGGAGTTTCATCCAATCAGCGGCAGCTATCCCATTCCAACAAAATACCTACCTTTTCCGGTTTGACTGATTTGGATTTTGTCGTTGTGTTTTCTGACTTATCGATGTGGTTTCCCGAATTGTTGTTGTGTTTTAAGATTTGGTAAATGAGCATGTGTGTTATGGTGGTAAGATGTTATGTTTGTTGTGGGTGTACTGTTCTCACAAACAGGCCAGGCAGTGTAAACAGTTGTTTTTGTCTTTCCAGACTGTTTCAGTTTTATATCCTGCAAAAAGAACTTGAAAGTCCGGTGCTGCTGAAATCAGTACACTTCATGTGTCTTATGTTAAGTCATTTTGTCTGTGTATGTGTATATGATAGCAGTTGCACTATTAAACTAGCCAAATAATTAATTCAAGAAAATGGCACTTAAATGGGGTTGGCAGGGTTGGGATTGGCACAAGTACTCGGATGCGACAGCGACGATCGACAAATGAAACTATGATCGTTTGGGTCTACATGAGGGCTGCACGATTATGACAAAATCAGAATTATCAATTATTCCCCTTGGAATTGCGATTATTTACTTTGATTATTAGCCTTTACATTTTAATTGTTTTTTTGTTTTATTATTGCTTTTATTAAACAAACGCATAATATACACATAAACATCCAAAAAAAGCTGTGTTCCTGAAATACCTTATTTCTGATACAGTATAGACTCAAATATGGTTCCATCGTTCTAATAGACTATAATAAGTAGTTGTCGAGTAATTCGCCACTTTTTTCAAATCTATCAACGTCTTCCTGGCATTTGTATAATGTGCAGGTAACTTGCGAGAAGTGGTTGCGGGAGGGAATGACAAATCTCTTATCTGATGTGTTTATTAGCTTTTTAAACCCTGCACTTCAAACAGTGTTAACTTATTCGCTGCCAGACTCTTTAAAAAAAAAGTTGCCAGCCTACGCCAGCGTTTTTTAACATTTTCACTCAACTTTAATGGCTCACGGTAAATTTTCTGTAAAGAATATATGGACAAACAATATGTCAAATGAAAGAACAGAGTCTCAGCTTTTAAACAAAAGAAACTGTATTCTTCTATCTGCATTTGTTCATTTTTATCACTTCGTAGATGTGGGTAGGTTTCTTAAAAAAATGTATCATTTTGATTAAACAGCTGAGATAATTAACGTTTTTTGTCAAAGATTCCGCCCAGATTCGACTCCGAACAATCATTAAAAACCGACAGTTGTAATCGCGGTTTACATAATTACATATTTGTTACGATTTATTCTTCGAGTAATTGTGCAGCCATAGTCAATATTTTCTTTCTTTTCCGCTGCATCCAGTGGGCACAGAATTTCTGAATTTCTGTTTATTTTCAGAAACATTGATAGTAAGTTTTTAATAATCTTAAAGTTTTGATTTATTAGTATTGATTATTTCCTCAATCTTGTCATAGTTTATTCAACATACATTTTCGTATCAGTGTTGTAATTCAACTTTTCATTGCCACAGTGAGGGACAAACCCCACCCCCTCTAATGCTCCGCCCCCAATTAATCAGGTACTCTTTTTTTATACCTGTCCAGTACTCAAAATGAAATATGATCAAATATTCCCATAGGTGACTTGATTGTGGTGACGATGTCACACTGGGATAGTTACCTGCCAAAACAGTTTTCAATTGCAATATAAACACAGCCCTGAAGACCAAACAAGTATAAACTTCACCCAGAAAAGAAAGTCACATGATGTACTATTTTTGGGTAATAGCCAAGGGAGAGATTTGTGAGGAATGATCCTGATGTACCTTCTCATACAATTTAAAAACAAGGACATAGAAAACTATGCACCATAAACAAGTCTCTACTGCTCTTGAATATTCCAACTAGACAGTATTCATATCTTTATGTGAAGAACCAGCAAAAGTTGTTGTTAATCACAGAAACAGAGCGATCTCTGCATTGCATGCTTTAAATCAGCTAAGTTTAGCAAATGAAGACTTGCAAACTAAACTGTCCAGTTTTGAATTAATGTAGTGTAGTAGACTACCTGATATAAATGATAATGAAAGCTAGTTCCTCTGCAGGAATGAGATATACCGTAACAAACTAAAACAAACAGTAATCGATAGGGATGTAGCAATATTATCGATATTGTGTTATCGCAATAGCAAATTTGTCTCAATAGTATCGTGGTCAAATGACTGTATGAAACGATAAGTCTTTCAGGCCTAACATAAAGAAAGTTAGAAAAAATTATAGATGTTATCTTTGGCAAGATCCATCTTGTGCAATTATTTTATTTTCTAAGAGATTTTTAGGGTATTTGACCCATCTCGTACTATAATTCATACCTCTAAGCAACAGTTATGATTAGAGGATAAAGAAAAGAGGACGTATGGCATGTTTCCAAGTCATCTTTTGTAACTTTAAAAATCTGAATAAATATCTCACCTTTGACTTTATACCGAGGTATTATTGTACAGTGAGATTTTTGATGTCGTTACATTGTACATTTATAAATCAGAAAACAGTCAGTCACTACACAGCACAGACAAACCTCCAGCAGCAGACCTCTGTGTTTTGAGCAGGTTTCTCCCGTCCTGTGGACTTATACGGTCAGGATGGGACAAATATACAGCAGTGATCTGAATCAGCTGTAAGAATAGAGAGAGTTCTTAAATGAATTTCCATCTGTATGTGAAGAAATAGCTGTTTTCCCTTTAGTCCTGCTCCTCTTTTAACATTCCTGTCCTTTCTGGCATGTTTAATACACCGTTTCATAGGACGCACACGGTCTGTGTTTGCTTATAAATTAAAAAAAAAAATGTTATTTTATATGGACATTTTATTGTATATAACTGTATTAAATTAAGATAAAACTACTTCCCAGTTATTGATTCTTTGCGGAGGTCTCCCTGACGTTACGTTTGGACCACATAACATTTGTTTATGTTGTTGTCTATACATAGAAAGTACTCCTATGTTTTACTAATGTTTTCGTTCTGACATACACAGATTTGCTAAATGAGATGGCGTCAACAAATGTGAGGGAACAAAAAGCTTTAACAGGAACTGTTTTTGCATAACCTGAAAACCTTTACGTCACTTCCTGTTTCCGTCTTCTATTTCTGCCAGTTGTTAAAGCACCAGAAGAAAACAAATGAGTTCCATATAAATGAAACCTGTTCAATCTGTGTGTACTCAAAAACACACCCGTTTGATACTTGCACATCTGGAGCCATTTATCATATCCCCCCCACCCACACACACACACAGATGAGTTTTCCAGTACCTCATGCTTGTTTAACATCTAGAGACATTTGAAGACTCATGCACTCGCTCAATGTCGTATCTAGGCTAATATTAAAATACTTAAACAACATTTAAACACTCCCTCTTCCTGTAATGATGTCACACAGCAGGTAGACACGACTTTCTGTGCAGCAGGAAACTGATCTTAAAATAGTTCAATCCCACTTCCTGTCTTAAAGCACAAACACTACCTTTGATTGTATGGGTGCATATATTGTTGTCTCAGGGATGCGACTGTGTCTTTGCATGTCCTTGTTACTTTTTTGCATCAATTTAAAGTGCTTATATTAGGGGTGTGCGATATGACGATATTAGATCGTGAACGATTAAAATGACTGCACGATCCACTTTTTCGGGAAAATCGTTAAATCGTCCTATATAGTGCTGTTCTATAGAATTCGTCAACATACTTGCGATAGATTGCGCCATGTAAACAAGCTCGTATACGTTGCTTGTGAATTCAGTAAGATTAAGTGACGCGGTCAGTGAAGATGGAGGGAAACACGGAGGACTTGGTCCCTAAAAAAAATTCTACATCAGTAATATTGAAATGGTTTGGGTTTTCCCCAACTGACACGGCCCAAACAACAGTTATTTGCAAATGTGGCAATGATAAGATTCGAGCGTCGTAAGGCAACACAACGAACCTTTTTAACCACCTCAAAATAAAGGGACTGAAAGAGTATGCCGACAGTCAAATTATAAAGGGATCCCACGCGAGTAAATCAGGTACAACCAAGCATACGGAAACTAAAACCCTTAAACAACGACTTTAGCGAAAGAACCATTTGAGAAAGGAACTCCGTATCCGTATGACAGAATGAACAAGTGCTGGAAAGATGTCACTGACGCGGTCACATTTTACCTGACCAAAGACATGATTCCCATAAAGACTGTGGAAAATGAGGGCTTTAAAAAACTGCTCAAAGTCGTAGATCCACGTTACGAAATACCCAGCCAAAAATATTTATCCTCCACGTCCATTCCACAGCTTTACTCCGAGTTCCGCAACAAGATGAAAAACAAAACAGCTGATTTATGGTCTTGCATTTGCATTAAATATTAACTTGATTAAATATTCTTCAAAATATAAATGGTAAAGAGTATATTTTTATATGGGGACTTAGTCTGGCTGTATTGAAGCCCCTTTAATTTGCAAAATAGTCTTAAAACCAACTTGAAGAAGAACCGCGATAAAATCGTGAATCGTGATCTATCTGGAAAAAATCTTTGATGAAATTTTTTTTCTAGATCGCCCACCCCTAGCTTATATACTTTATACACATAGAATCATAAATAATATTACATATCTCCTACACATCTCTCCTAAAGATCTTCAACTGTTTTTCAATGTCACAAATGGCCGACGCATTAAGTCATACAGTTACCAAGTTGAAGTACAAACTGTATAAACATCTGCTGCTAAACTGAACAGGTCATTGTCTTATGTACCTGCAGTGAGGAGTTTAAGAAGCGTGCCAGAGGCGACCTCAGATTCAGATGATGAAGACAAACTGCACATTGTAGAGGAGGACAGTATTCACGATGATCCCGGCCAAAAGCCCCCAGTGTTACAGCTCAAAACTTCACAACAAGACACGGTCAGCCAAGACGGTGAGTAAACAAACTAAATAAAATGAAACAAATGTAAAACAAATCAACTGTTATACTAAATTGATCCTCAAAACATGTACACAATTAATGTATTTGTATACATATAGTTAATTTCACATTTATTTGTATAGCACTTTTCAAAATACATATTATTT
Organism: Triplophysa dalaica; assembly: GCF_015846415.1. Classification (NCBI taxonomy): domain Eukaryota; kingdom Metazoa; phylum Chordata; class Actinopteri; order Cypriniformes; family Nemacheilidae; genus Triplophysa; species Triplophysa dalaica. The sequence continues at coordinate 19,445,542 of NC_079544.1, read as the reverse complement.
AAAAGCTGCTTTTAAATTGTGGCAGCAAAAGCAATAGTTTCTTTGTAATATTATGTGGCAAATTTGTATATTGATTCAAAACTTTTTTTTTTTTACATTTAACAGATGGTAGCCTGGGGCCAGATGCTTCGATACAAGAAATAAGGGTCAAAGGTCAGTCTAAAGCAAACCACTCAAGCTCTAAGATCTCTGCCCATATGGGTCAGCACCACCGATAGGCTGAAGAGGGAAAATGAGAACAGGATGTGACATGCATATTGGCTCCTAACCTGTCAGAGCACATGTGTTACCCACCAGGCCACACATCTGACCTGATAACAAAGGATGGGGTGGGGGTTTGGCTGTTTTGGACAGTTAGCTGAGCTTATCATGGAAAGTGTTGAACTGACTGTGAGAGTGTATTACGAGTGCATAGCTGGAATAGGTATGAGTTAATATCTCTGGCCTTGTCAATATTCGTTTTTAATGTTTCATCTAGTTTTCACAATTCTTCATGCCCACAACCCAGTCCTATGTAAAGACAATAAACTTAATAAATCAAACGTTAACATAGTACTATCAGGCATTTAAATTCAAGGTACCTTTTGCAGTCTCATTTTAACCCGCTGCAGGTTTCATCTGAAATTGAAATCTATAAATTTTTACTCTTTGTCGCCAACTCGGTTTGAAACAAAAATGCTGGTTATTTCACATGCTTATCTTATCGTGGTTTAATGTCAAATGACGTCAAATTTCCTGCAAAATCCAACTCAACAGAAATTATTTTTGGTATTTTTCTTTTTTTAAGCTTAGTTTAACATTATGAATCAAAGAAAGTTACAGATTGCAGCGGTAATATTTCAGTGGAAAATAATGTGTTTTTATACATAGATATTTAAAAGTTTATTTGATGCTTAAGCTAAGGATGCACTGACAACAGTTAACACATTACAAATATATAAAAAGTCCTACTTCATAGTAAAAAGAAAATCACAGCTTTACTAAGAATATAGAATACTTCAGTGTTAGCAGTAGCTGAGATATAAACATCTGCTGGAGAACGACATTTATGTTTGGTGTTAATCTAAACTTGCTGTGTGTGTTTGAAAGAGGAGTGTGTCACTGATGAGGAGGATGATTGTGCTGATGTTGATGTGACCGCTGAGGAACAGCAGCAGGCAGAAATGAAGGCCATTTACTCAGATACCCCAGATGAGCTTCAGAGCACTCCAGAGAGAGGAGTCCACGATGAAAACGGTACCTCCACCTTTCTTCTCTGCCATTCCGTTTATCATTGTCTCCCCTCTACAGTTTATTTATGAACTGTGCAAACACTCTGGCTCACAGTCCCTCTCTCTTTCTCCCTCAGGAACTCCCGACGCATTCTCTCACATGTACACCTGTCCCCACTGTTCCCGTGGTTACAAGCGCCAAACCTCTCTAAAAGAACACATTAAACTCCGGCATGAGAAAAGCGAGGACAACTACTGCTGTTCGCTGTGTAGCTACACTTTCACCTACCGCACACAGCTGGTCCGTCACATGACCGCACACAAACACATCCGGGAGCAGGTAAGACACCCTCTCTCAGACCATCGTGAAATTCACACCTCTGGCTGGGGAAATTGCACAGACCTTTTGTTCTCCGTCGCTGCTAAAACGTCGCATTTTAACCATCTGCTCGGTTCCTTCATGCACCTTTCTTTCTTTTCAGCGCAATATTTCTCAGTCAGGTGGAAACAGGAAGTTCAAATGTACAGAATGCTCCAAGGCCTTCAAATACAAACATCATCTGAAAGAACATCTTCGCATTCACAGCGGTCAGTTGCATGCAGATATAATTCTTTTGAAATGAACGAAAAACGACTTAAGAATTCCTTTTAAGAATAGCAACTAATATTTTACTATGATTCATCATTAATTACAATGAAGATAAATACTGTCAATGACTAGATATTGTCTCTCTCTTCTAATCCAGGTGAAAAGCCATATGAGTGCTCAAATTGTCAAAAGCGCTTTTCCCACTCGGGGTCCTACAGTTCTCACATCAGCAGTAAGAAGTGCGCAAGTGTGACGTCCGCAGTCAACGGCTTGGCCCGCACACCAGGGGTAAAAACAACTCTAATGCTCTCTCGCCCTACACCCATCCTCCTGAGAGAGAAGGTGGATGTTACCAACAAGCCTTTACAGGAGCAACTCCCCCTTAAGCAGATCAAACAAGAGCCTGTTGAGCATCAAACCAAACCTGTGTCAACAACGCCCACTACCACCAATGGAGTTGTTCAGTCATCAAACCCGCAAGGTGTTGTTCAGACTTTGGTGGTGCCCACTCTCGGGCTAGTCCATCCATTCAGCATCAACCTTAGTGACTTGCAAAACGCAATAAATGCAGCGATGGACGGTAATGGTGCTCGGCCAGTGTTGGTTAGCACCAACGTGAACGGGACAAATGCCAAAATCATAGGCCAAGTTCAGACGCCAACGCCAACGCAGCCGCAAGCTGTTCTGTTACAAACGCACCAACAGCGACAAGTGATTTCTGCTTTCTCTGTGCCAGTTGTGGGCCAGGATGGAAATGCCAAAATTATTATTAACTACAACCCCCAACTAGAACCACAACTTAGAAATGCAGCAAAAGCAAAAACATCACAGTCTGTTGTAGAGCAGTCAACTGTGACAGAGCCTGTTGAGGAGCAAACTGATACGGCACAGGTTAAATATACTGTATCTGATGTTATACAGCCAAACGTAGCGCAGGGTCTTTTATCCCAGTCCAATGTGACTGAAACCCAAACATCACTTAGTCCAAAACCTACACAGGTTAGTATAGTTCGACCGATCCAAGTCGGAAACTCCAGCAAACCTGCATCCATCATCAAGATAACACCTGCGCAGGCTGCCAGGTTGGTCCAGGCACGCGCGGCACAACCAAAGTTCACCCAGCAAACTCTTCTGCTAGTGAGAAGAGCTGATGGGACGCAAAGCCTGGTGGTTCGTCAGGTTGCTGTTGGCAATCCCAACACGCAGGGAACTCTAGCTGTGGAGACCAAAGCCACAGAGATGACCTCAACCTCAGAAAACCCTGTAAACATGGTTATATCACCAGAAGAGAAAGAGACAACAGAAAATACTTCCTTGGAAGAAGTCAGCAAGTTGAAAACATAAAAATTAAAACCGAACCTGAATCTCCGTCCAAACCTGAGACAGAGATGGATGCAGACGGAGAGAAGGACGTACACACCGATGGAAATGAAGAGGAAGGGAAACAAACAACGGTGGAAGATAAGCTGACAGTCTCACATTCTGGAACGGTTCACAGCGGTGTTGCCTGCGGAGATAACTTCCATAACTACGCCACTTGTCTGGTTTGCGATAACAGCCCAGGCAAACGTAATGGCATCGACTGTCTGAACGGTGACGCCAAAGGGTCGCCTACAACGATCTCTCTCACCTCTCTACTAGATAAGGATAAAAGTGGAGCGGCAGAACGTCTCCTTCCTCTCCTCAAGGCCTACAGTCAGAACCCTCAGCCGACGGAGGAGCAGCTGTCTCAGGTTGCGAAGAAGGTTAGACTTCCTTTAGAGGCAGTCAGCAAGTGGTACCTGAGGATGCGTTCCAAGAGGATCTTGCTCCAGGGTGAAAAAAAACAGAAAAATAATAACCAAGTGAGTACAAAACTAATTTTTATCTAATTATGCATTTATGTATTGTTTCTGAATTGTCTAGCACTCCCTGTGCAGTTCAAAATGTGCTCTGTTAATAAATCCTTACTTCTATAGGAAAGAGCATCATGTGACTCAACTCAAGACACCTGCACTCCTGCTAGTCCCCCCGATAACACCTCAACAGAGCTCCAAAATGGACTCCACAGCGCCAGTCCTTCTCCTGTCCCTTCTCCGACCAGCGTGTCCACCGAAGATCTTAAAGTCATTGTGAAGACAGAAGACGTGGAAGAGGAGTTGCAGTCGGAGCCTCTGGACCTCTCGCTTCCTAAATCCAGCCCCGCTCAGGCCAACGTCACCACCAAGCTGCCAATCTCCGCCCAAAAGGAGCCGCTCAATCTCACCTGCCTCAAAAAACAAGAGTTTCTTGGCAACACCATCTATGTGGCGCAGACCTGCTCTGGTCCGTTAAACATCATGGCAACGTCGTTGCAGACACTGGTTGCCATAGCAGAGCCAGGCCATGCCCCCTGCATTGGTGCTACGGTCTCTGGTAACAAACAGACTATCCTCATCCCTCAGCTCACGTATACATACAACTCCAACGTGAAGACGACCGACAGCACCGCTGTGAACACAAAGGGGATGGTGGTACTCAGCAGTTGCCTGGTAGGGACAAATCAAATCATATTTTCCTTTCAAGTCTGACTAATTTACATTACACTACGCATTAATTTGTCGCTGGGACTCAAATCTATGAATTTGTTCCTGCCAATGTAATGCTTTACCTGATGATCTTTTCACTTCTTTTTCACTTCCTTGTCTCAATCAGAAAGTAACAGATGCTACGACTGACTCAGTGTCAGCGAAAGAGGACCAGAATGACGAAGCCTCATCTGTCCAGAAAAAGAGGAAGAAGATTTCCGGTGGCCTGTATGCCTGCAATCTGTGTGACAAGATCTTCCAAAAGAGCAGCTCGCTGCTGCGACATAAGTATGAGCACACAGGTATGTACAACTATGCATTCTTCATTTGCAGTGGGTTCTGAAAGTTTTTAGATCACAGAATGTGCTGTTCAAGATGCACGCTACAGTTTCCAGAATAAAAGTTCAAATTTATCAATGGTTTTGAGGTAATGAGCTTTAGATACATTTGGAAACGTTTTGTTGTCACACTTAATGTATATATCTAAAGTTAAATAATAAACTGTGCCTGTGTTAACTTGAAAAAGTGGCTTTATACATTAAATTAAGAGAAAATAGAAATAGTAACTGCAAAAGGAAGAAAAACAGTTAGGGGCTGTATCCACCGAGGCGCTTTTACGTGGCCCCCTGCAGGAACAGTGTTCTGCCCAAAGTTGAGCATTTTTCAACTCTGGGCGCCCGGTAGAGCGCTGGCGCTGAACATGGGAAAAATGCATAGCACCAGCACTGAGCATGGACGAAAAAAAAACACCAGCTGCTCAGGCTTTCAAAAACGCGGCGTTTCCAATGGAAACAATAAATAAATGCCTTGGTGTACACAGCCCCTAAAATAGAGTAAAATAGAAGAAACAATAACGCTCAATTATCTACCATTATGACAATGAAGAATACCATATTTCTAAATGACCTACATTTCTTAATCGTGTTTTGAACAATTATTTATTAACGTTTGTTCAATATACGGACATATAATTTATCTCACTTACAACATCTTTTTTGAAAGAAACATTAACATTACTGTAAAAGAACTGTTAATTGTTATTTTACGTTAGATATTGGATTAAAAAATGTTAAAGGAATAGTTCACCCAAACATTACAATTTTGTCATAATTTGCAAACCCTCCTGTATACGATACTTTGTTGTGCTGAACGCAGAATGAAGATATTTTAATAAAGGTTTGTAACTAAGACATTTTCGGTCACCATTGACTCCTATAGTAGGACAAAAGACTACAATATGAGTCAATTGTGATCCAAAAGAGCTCAGCAACAAACTTTAATTAAAATATCTTCATTTGCGTACAGTAAAACAAAGTAAAGTATACAGGCTTGTTACAACTGGGGGGTGAACAAATGATGACAAATCAAATGAAAATCTTAATTTTGGGGTGAACTATTCCTTTCACATACTTGGCAATCTAATGCATGCCATGCCATTCACACGGTTTTGAAAGTGTATCCATTGGGGCCACTGTACCTGTTCATATCTCTGCCATTGCTTACAAACATCACCATCATTACCGTTTTCAGGAAAGCGACCATACGAATGCGGCATCTGTCAAAAGGCTTTTAAACACAAGCACCACCTGATCGAGCATACGCGACTACACTCTGGAGAGAAGCCGTACCAGTGTGACAAGTGTGGGAAACGGTTCTCTCACTCTGGATCTTACTCTCAGCACATGAACCACCGATACTCCTACTGTAAGAAAGAGAGCAATGAGCATCCAGACCCGAACAGTACCCCCACGCCACCCTCTCATCTCGACTCTGACGACAGAGAGAGCGATGGGGAGGAGGAAGAGGATTTATCCGGTCTGGACATGAGCGACATCAGAGTGGTTCGAATAGGGGAGGAATATGATGAGGAGGAGGAAAGTGGGGGAGAGGAAAAGCAGGGAAATACACAGGAAGATACAGAGGAAGAAGAAACGACGATGGAGGTGGACACTCAGGAAGAGGAAGTGTGGGAAACTATGGAAACGGAGGACGCTTTGGAAACTGAGGAATCAAGGGAGGAATCAGGCTACATTGAAGGTGACCTAAATCATGAAGAAAATGCAGAGATGGCAACTGAAGAGGAACAAAATGACTGAAGGAGTTGTCACGTAGGACATGGTGACCTTCTCAGCATCACATACAATCCCCGGATTGCCATGGAAACTGTTTCAGCGCTTTACTGTGTATAAAGCCCAGGTGTGCCTGATTCACAAACAATATGTTCCTTGTTTTAAAGAAATATTCAGCTTTAACAAGGAAAAAGAGAAAGAAAGTCCAACGTAAATAGACTTCTTGGGACTTTGAAGTTTGTTGTTTGCTTGGTTGTGTTACTGAATCGCCCCGGTATGTCGATTTATCAGTGTTCATGTTTTACTTTTTTCCGGTTTTATTCTCTGTACAGTCAGATTTCTATACCTTTTATACTTGCCAATGAAGTTTACGAAATCAGTATTTTAGAGTTTTGAGAAACAAAACTAAAATCCGCACTGCAGGTATAACCGGTTTACTCACAGGTGTGAATCTCACAAGAACTGTCAAGAAACACATTTTACCCCCAAAACTAAAGAATTTTTAAATTCAACAAATTCAGCCTGTTATAAGGACTGTTATTTTTTGTTTTTGAAATGTAAAACATTCATGACAGTTAAAAATCCAATTGCAAATTACATCTTAAGTATACATCAAGTATTTTCTGTCCTAATACAGATTATTTTATTAATGTATTTACTTGTATTATTTTAATTCATGTATTAATGCAAAGGGTGTTAGAGGATGATGATTTGCATTCATATTACAGAAATGAAAATTGGGAGTATTAGGGAAATATTGTCATGAAAATCGTCACAATGCAAAATATCTGCTGTCCTAACGTTTTCACTTCTTTTTCTCTTTATTTTGGGGTGAAATGTGACCCGGACATTTCTGTGTGAGATTCACTAACAGATACGTAATGCCTCAAGTTTAAGATACCATTCAGTATTTTTACCTATTTAAAACAAGCAAGCTGTTGTTGGCATTGCCTTGTTTTCCCACCGGACTGTTTGTCTGCCTTATGAAGGAAATTAGTTTGCACTTCACCATCGAGAGCTCATCTATAAATACGGAGACTTTTTTTTAAATTAGCAATTGCAAAAAATGGTTACAGGAATGCGTCTTGTCATTTTCCAAATGAATCATTTTCCTGATAGCTTTTAAACTGTACATTGACGAAACTGAAAAAGGGTTTTACCAATTCAGTTTTGTATAAAGCACTCCAAAACAGTTCTCAAATTCATTTGTTTTAATAAATCACCAAAATATGTTTTGTTATAGAAGGTTCTCTAAACTTAAGTACATAATCATGACATTATAAGAAAAAGAAAAACTTCAGTCAGGGAAATTGTTTGTTGTGTCAACCTCAAAGCCAATTTTATGTGTTATTTCTTTGACCTTTGTTTGGCTTTCTATTGTAATATTAGTCTGTGTGCCGTCGTTTATAGTAGATGATCTAGAGAACTGCACACCCATAGCCTTATGCAAGACCGCCAAGCTGTAAATGTCATTCACAACGTTAATATAGTGTTCCACAGACAATCTAGACTTTTAGTCAGCTGGCCAAGAAATAAAGTAAATTAAATGAGATAAATCCCAGCCAATTGTCAAGAAGTACAGATGACAAAGACTGTAAAAAAAAGTTTGTGACACTGCCCTCTATCTGTGATAATCAAAATGGCACATCATCTAGCTGTTCAGTGTTTCAGTGTTAAGAAATGTTAATTGTTTTTAAAGCAAACAGTCTTTCATCCTCTTTAAGCTTACCTTTGTGAACTCAAACACAATTATTGTCAACAAAATGAACTGTATTGTTGAAATAAGATATAATATTTAAAGCCGTATTAAACCAAACCCAGTAAATTGTAACTGCATGTCATTGATAAGAACATGTACATTAAGGAATTTTCTGCATTTCACAACTTTTTTGTTGTATGCGACACCTCGAGTTGAAACAAGTAATTGAACTAGGCAATTATTACAAATTAGTAGTAAGATAAAGAATATTTTTTCTCCCAATATACATCAAGGGTATGAATCATAGGATTGTATAGATAAAGTGTGTGCTAGTGTGGGCAGTATTTGTCAGTTAGAGCCAAAATTTCCCTTCAAGTTACTGATTTAGATTAAGATTAATAAGGCTCGAGGCTTGACAGCCGAAATAAAATATTGCATCTAAAAGCCAGCGCGCAGGAAAGATACACTCGATTATAGGAAAGCAAAAATGGCTAGATAAGTGCAGAATGAAAACAGCACTTGCAATATGTGTATAGACTTCAAATGTTTTTAGTTGACTGTTTGGGCAAACATTACAGTATTATTAATCTCAATGTATTGCTTAATGTTTATTCTTTTTTTATGTTTATGCATGTGTATATTGTGTTTACCACCAGTATTATTGTCATTGACAAATGTTTCATTTTTTAGATACTTCTTATTTTTGTATTGCTTTATTTATTACATGTGTAATACACAATACTGTAGTTTAACACAATGATATATTTTAGAATTGATCTCAGTGCCACGAAGGAGTTTATACCATGAATATGAAGCTGAACTTTACAGTGTTAGTTTTTTAATTTTAAGTTACTTTATATTACTACAGAAAGGTAATAATGAAGTCATTTGCACTCATTGCCAGTTTGGTCAAACCCACTTCTTCAGCAACTTTACAGTAAAAAATCATAACTGACCCTTAAACCTGTGATAAAAGAGCATGAATTCATATTGTTGTACTGGTGTTAAAATTGCTATTTTGAAACCAAAATAAGTCAACTCATTTTATCTCCATGTGTTTTCATTTGTGCCAAATTTGCATTGTGTGTGTGTGTCATATTTCCCAAAAGGGGAAGATGAATCCATCATTTGTAGAATTTGTCTTCCTTTGTTTCTTTTTATGATTCCCCATATAATAAAATGAAGTGAACCATCAAGTAGTTCATAATTATTTTATGTACATATATTTAACTTGACACAACGATGTTTGCTTTGGCAAAATGCTTTAAACCACCAAATGATCAAGACAATTCAATTTCAACACAGAGCGTCCACTGATGTGATCATTAGGTTTTCCATTTCAATGTGATTATAATTGTGTTACCATTGGCAACAGAGAATATGTGATGTAATATCTGATGTAAAATCGAACCGTTTGATATAAGGAGCATTACAGTAATATTCTATCTTCTGCATTAATTTACCTCAGAAGAACATGACTGGCCCACACATTGTAAAAACAAAGCAAACTTGGTATGTCCCTGGTGGAGAAACTTTGAAAGTTAAAACCAAACAAACAGTTTATATTAAATTTATTCTGGCAAGACAAAACTGCAAAGTGCAGCATAATCTTTCAAGAACAGCTACTTAATAACCATCTGTGTTAACTCTGAATTGATATTAAAACATTTTTATCAATATTAATACATTTGATTTCACCTCCATGTACTCTAACTCACCAAGTACACACATAAACTCAGTACCATCATTTTTTTTACAACAGAGTACCAAAAGTATTCTCTGTTACCAGAACAAATAATCTTTGCAGAGCTGACTGTCACCTTTGAGTCTACAGCTCTGTATACTATATTTAACACACGTTTTTTAAGCATTATTGGGTGATGTGAGGAACAGAGGCAGGATGGATGTATCCTCTGAAGGTTAAATGTGTCACACGCACATTTCACTCCACTTTCTTTCCAAGAAAGCGGAAAGAGAGCAAATGCAGTCTCAATTTACCCGACATACACTAACATACAGCATGAACTAAGCAGTACGTCCAGACACTTTCTTTGATATTGAATTATCAACAGAACCTCAAGACTGACAAATGATTAAGCGTATTGTAAAACTCAGTCTTAGAATGTTAAACACAGCAACTCCAGTGTATCTCAGCAGTGGTCGTGTCAGAGTTCATTCGTGAGCAGAACGTAATCCATCCTGGAGATTTATTATTAATTATATAATATAATCATTTCCATGTCCATTGTGTCACTCATTCGGTGTGCTGTTCCAAGATCTAACTTAAATGTAATATTTACAGAACGGAAATCTAGAATAAAAGCATCAAACTTCTTTCTCAATCAATGCTGTTTTCAGTCAGAAAATCTCCGTATGCCCTCGTCGTTCCAAACGAGAATGCGATTAATCCAAATACGGTCCAAAAACGATGTAGTCCAATGGGAACGGATATATGTATTACATCCATATAAACGGTCCAACACTTAGACCAATGAAGATATTGGACAAGTTTTTTTTCGCTGAAGCCAAAATGAGCGGACCTCTTTCTAAATTGTGCAGTCCTACAGTATGTAAACACAGCAAAACATGTTCCGAGGGCTGTTTGTCTTCAGCAGTCCTGGCCAAATGAGGTCGGTCAAAGTGTCTCTGTGGGTGTGACCTACCTGCCAAATATAGTTTCATATTCTATAAGAACGAGCTCAACAATTTGGTTCTGGTAGATCATGTGCACCGCCATATTTGCGGTTTCCATCTCCGGCCGCAGGAGCGTTGGGCCAAACACGATTGCTACACTCTGATTGGTCATTCTGTTCTCATCTGAGTGTTGTATTACTCTGCAAACAGAATTAGAGAAAGTATAAGTTTTTTTTGGGACAGATCTTATTTTTTGAGTATCTTATTGTCACTTAGTTGTCAAAACATGATTTGTTGTAAACAAATACTTTCAAAAGTGATCGAATCATGCAATATAACACCCTAATATATTTTACATATTGCCATACATAGCACTTATGTACATGAACAGGTTCAGCAAACTCTCATATTACAACACATGATACATGAACAACTTGGATCTCATTAGCAAATTATGTAATGGACCTGAAACAACCATTTTCTTTCAGCGAGATTAAACGTTTTATGCATTTTTTTATCAACAACTAAACATGTCTGGCTTTTAAACAAAGCAATGGCTTTCATTATCATCCTCAGACAGTCTCGATTTACTCACTTCCTCAGGTGTTTAAAGAGCGCTTGTATGGTGTCATGGTTCGGCCGTGGCAGCTGCTTCACCAGATCCTTGACAACCTGAACTTTCTGTTTATAATCTGCCATTTCTACAAAATCATGCACACAAATGTGTTAAATGTGTCTAACGTTACAACATATAGCAGGAAGTGTGATTTGTCTGCACTCACTGATGGTGGTGATTAAATCATTAAAGAAAGTGTAGGTGAACAGAGGTTCAGGTAGTTCACGGAAAAACATCTTTAGGGCTCCAGTGGTCACATGAATGTCTTCCCATTTACTGTCTCCTAAGTCCAACTTCTCATCTGTTTGTTTGAACAAGAGAAACACCAAATCACAGTCATCAGATACTCAACAAAAACATTTACTGTATGATTAATAAAAATGAATAGAGATACATGATGAGCAAATCATCAATGTCAAAGATTTTTTCTATGAAGTTGTAATTGATGTTTTTTTATTTTGAGAACATAATATGCAGTATATTATAAAAGAATATACATAATCATAGGTATTCCAATTTTTGATTTTAACCTTACTTTTACCAAGTTTATAATTATATTTCCCACTATTTGTGCTATCAGTGAAGCTGTGAAGGCAGACAGGACTCACCATGATTAACTGCAAACCGCAGTTTTTGTATGATGGCTAAATTTCCACTGACTCTGTACAAACCATCCACTCCTAACCCTACAGTATAGACAAAAAGCACAAAAACACATCAAAATGTGTAATGGCAAGGTTATAGCCAGCAACTTAAAAAGCCATCATTAGGCTACCATTGCTACTGCAAGTAATATGATCATCAAAGCATCTTATTAAATCTGGAGAAACATTGTAAAACATGTATTGGAAATACAGGGACCTGAGTTGGGGTGGGATGAGTGATAATAGAATTATGAAGGCAATTTTCAGTAATAACAGGGGTGATTTCATTCTTGGTGGTAGGAGTCAATTAAGTCATTAGGGGAAAGTTAGACGAAAATGTACCGTTGTTCTCCACATGATCGATACAAAGTGACACAAAATGAGGAATGGTGGAATTCTCTCTTTGACAAAGACTGCTCAAACTGGACCCAAACACCTGATCTACAAAGAGCGAGAGAAAGAGGACAATCCAAAGGACAAATGAACACAACCTATAATTAACAATACTTTTATAAAGCACTGTATCCCATGTCCACCAGATACTGTATGTGTTTATGAGCTCAAGTGCGGTACCTTTAATATAGCCCTTGTCCTTGACGGCCTGTAAAGTGGGTCGGCGTGTGAGAAACTTCTTTAGCTTCGTCTTCTTGAGCTTCTGGTCTGAATTATCCATGCTGATGGAGTTCTTCATAGCTAAAGCATCACAGGTCAGGAAGTGCATTTAAGGAATGATCAGTTCACATGCCAATTGCTGAAAGTTAAAGGTAACAAATAACACAGAATCACACACACACACCTCTGCTTTTCTTGGAGTCTCTGTGCTCTTTGTCTTTGTCATGCTTCTCAGGGTCAGGTGATTCTGGCATGTCCTCTTCAATGGCCTCATCAGACTCCCATGCCTGTAACCCATGAACACACACACGACGCACGCATCTTTTAAACTCTGAGAATACATTCTATGTTCAGTTTTACTTATTTGTTTAGTTTTGTCAATAATGGAGAATTTTATTCAAGGTCAGATACCTTGAAATTCCGTTAGCATAAACACCTAAAATCTGAAACACTGACTGCACAGGTAACTGGAAGAAAGTTTTTGTGTGTGTGTGTTTGTACTCACGTGTGTGTTTACGGCTTCGGTCAGCCATTTGTGCCAGTCGTTGATGCAGTAGTCAATATCTGACTGCAGGAGGAGCTCCATGCCCTGCCGAGTTTTCAGCTACACCGACACATCAAATTGACCAAAATTTATTTAGAATTCATAAACTAAGAAAGCACACGTCTAAAGTTAAATAATCCAGTCTGTGTACCAGTCTTAAAACCACTTACCTCTAAAACACGTTTCTTGCTTGATTTGTCCTTAGATGCCCAATCCACTGATCCTCCTTTCAGATCCACACTGAACTCCAGCTTCTGCTCTCTTCCAAACTGTTCAGAAGTAGAGATGCATGAAGACACACATTCAAAACACAATATGCATGTAAAACATGTGTTTTACTAGTAATGAGGAATCCACTGTCACTCACCCAACCACTTCCGCCCCCTTGGCTCTTATTAAACAGCAATGAAGAACCCCGTAAAATTGTCCAATAGGAGGTCCAGTTCTTCCTGTGGGAACGACGTATGACAAAGAAACCAGTTGGATCATCACAAACACTCAGAGAATGTCATCATGGTTATTCACTCATTCATCTGAATGAATTCCCTCCATCTGCATCTTATGTTTACTCACCTGACCTTCTTGCCATGTTCTGTGATTTTAGTCATGTTTAAAGTGCCACATTTCTCTGAAGGCTGTCAGGAATAAGAATAAAAAACAGATGTGAGAAATGACAAAGTGGACACAAATATACAAATCAAAACAGAAAGCAGAAGTATGATGGGCAGAAAGCAGTCCCCAAATAAGCAGAGAACAGAGAGACCAGGAATGAAAATTTTATCCACCATGAGAATTAAAAACATACTCAGGCCTGTTTGATAGTGTGATTATGTGACTGTAAACATGTTTTATATTAGAAGAGGGCCAGCACAGGAGACACAACCAGCAAATTAAGCCTATAAAACAGATGCCACTACTTAAATCGGATTAGACAACCCCAGTGCAAAGCGGATTAGGACACATTAGGAATTTATAACCATTAAACACACCTGTGACCACACAAATTAATTCAAAATGAATGCACCACGACAAAGAAGTTCTTCAAAATAGCCTACATATATAATTTCTTATGGACTGTATTAACACATTAACACACATCCTCATTATTCATTTATGGCACACACGCAGACAAACAGAGAGAAATACAAAAAGCACAAAGCACAGTCAGCACTCAGGGAAACAAAGACACACATAAAAAGGTACGAGTTGAGGGGCAGGATGAGACATTGGCAGAAAAGATTGATGCTGTTGATACTAACAGAGTGGGGGGGTTTGGGAGAGGAGGGGCAGGAAGAGTCGGAGTCCGGTGAGCCTGCTTTGGATGATTCCTAGACAAAAGAATGATAAATTGTAATTTATGTAAACTTATTTGCAAATCTAGAAACACCTGTAATAAACCAACAAATACCTATTATTGCAGTAATCTGATGTGTCAAAACAGTATAATATCACTGCCATCAAACTCCGATTAATGTCAGGCAAAACATCAATCGACATGCAGGATTTATCACTTGTGATTGATAAGGATAAACAAGCATTAAGCAGGTTGATAAATGTGACCGTAATTTAACATGCAACATTACTGGGATCCACATTGTCCAAGGCATGTTCAGAAATCACTCTGGAGGTGCGCATGCAGGATTTAATTCGATATGATTGGTTGCTGAGGTTTTATGGGTGGCGCTGCACTGACTTGTGGCCTATAGGGGTGAGAGCGAGTGGTGCCTTTGCGACTTGTGGAGAGGACTCGCCGGTCCTTGGTGGACTTCTTTTTAAACTTCTTTTAGACATAAAAGCAAACGTGAAGATTATGACCAAACCTTGGGCGGGATTTTGTTACATCACAAACAACCAAATGAATTCAGTTTTTTTATCAGTAGCACTGACGTTTGAGTGGTGCTTGTTTCAGAATTGGCATACAGTTTGATAGCTGAATAGAATAAATGAATAAAAATGAATAAATAAGCTTAGGTGTTGTCATTGTCTGCTGTGTGAACCCACTTTATTTTAAACGGGGGTAGTGATGTGCAGAACTTAGGTACGTGTCTGTGCATTTGTGTACCTTGTCATTGCAATCCATTGCGTACGTGCTGTGTCTCGACCTACTGATTGGAATAGGATCTGGCAATCTCCGGTCAAGACTACGGGTTTTGTGGTTGTCTCCGCCCCCTGGCAGCAGAGGGGAGTGCTTAGACTAAAACAGAAGGGACAAGAGATAAAAGAATAGGAATCATTAGGACTGGCAATCATTTATAGCAAATAAGCAGACATTTTAACTGAATGTCATTTACCTCATGCATGCGCTTTCATATAAGTATCACAGGGCACTGAAACCAGGATTAACTGTTTTAGATCAAACAGGGTTTCACAGTTACTAGGGATGTAGTCTCGTGCAGCGAGATACTGAAGGTCTGGAACTTAAAGCCCCTTTCACTTGGCCAAGGCCCGCCCAAAAGGCCAAAAGTTTGACAGGTGAAGCAACCAATCACGTTTGGTTTGTGATGCGTAAGAGCTCTTGGAAATGTCCCTGCAGTAACAGACCAGTGTACATTCACGAACGTGTCAATCTAAAATCTTGCCTAGGGCACCATCAGAGGCTGGGCCGGCCCTGGAGCTTGTGCTTATTTGTGTGTGACAATAATCAATTGTGCACTGTTTTGAGTGTATGTAACTAGATGTGCACGTGGAATCCTGTTATTTAAATGTCATCTGGCTGTTCTGCATGTATGAGTGAAAAATTTGCACAGTTTAACATACAACACGAGTGATGGTCGCGGATTTATCTACGTCTGCACTGTATGAGGATAAGAACACATGAAATATATCTCCAGAGTTGCTCTGAGAGTTTATTTTATGAGCATTTTACTGTTTGAGTGAAGCTATCGGCAAACACACAAAAACTCAAGCCCGTCAAAGTAAAGTCACGTTAAATTGAACACTCAGACAAAAATACTGTTGTGTACTATAGTATTTGCTATTGAAAATTGTAGTGCCCTTGTAGTGAATTGATAAACACTGTATAGTATAGTAAAGTTCAAAAACACTACAGTATCTAGGAATTTTACCGCAGTTTCTATAGTAAATACTACAATATACTACAGTAATTTATGTGGACAAATATACCACTATTGTATAGTAAAAACAGAAAAACACAGAACTTAGAAATATTAAAACAAAATTAGGTAAACTGAAAATGATGTGTCTCTAATTTATCCATCTGTATGTAACATTTCTTTTGTCAGTTACCTGCCTAATAATGATGAACTGCATTTGCATATATTTTTGTGACAACTACTACTGTTTGGCCTGTGCTACCAAACTTAAAGCCTCTCTAGCACCAGTGCTATGTGCAAAAAAAGTTAACTTACAGTCTTAACACTAATATTAATATCTTCTTGCCTTTGTTTTATAGCAGTCACGGATAGTAGGCCTTTAACCAGATTCAGGCTGCAAAAGCGGACACTAATTAAAATGCTTAGAAGAAAACTTGATCAATCGAAATCCGAAACAATTATAGTGATTATATTATATTATAACTCAAATGATATATAATTGTTTTATCTTTGGACAAGTAATTTTTGTACTCGGACAAGTGAATGACAAATTAACTGTCCGAATGACAACCACATGACAACACTTAATGTCAAGCCCTGGTTACATCTCTAACAGTTACTGTTAAGTACGAAATTGAAGCTTTTCTAATGTTGGTAAGCACTTGAATCATTACCTGTGATTTGAGGCCAACTTTAGGCAGTTCCCATTCAGACCGGGAGCCATCAGCACTGTAATAATACAGCTGGCCTCGCTCATCCGTGTTTCGCAGCCACTATACACAAACACATACAGCATGATAAGTGTTTCCAAATAAAATACATCTTTTGTTGGTAGAGCATTGTGGTAGCAGGTCGTGGGTTTGATCCCGGAACACACATACAGCATCTGTTAAATATGTAAGTGTTTTCTGTGGCTTTCCGCTGGCTTTTGTGTAGCTCAGTGATTAGAGCATGGCGCCAAGATCATGGGTTTGATCCCAGGGGTCGCACATATTCAGAAACAAATATATAGTATAATGCAATGTCTTATGGCGTGAATATGTGTTTTTCTGTTTCTTTGCTGTGTTATAAGTGCCCATGCATGTATTAGACACTTTAAATTGCAAAAATGTAAGTGTCGGAACAAAAGATGCATTCTATCTAAAAGCAAATGCTCACCAAGACCAGCCTGAAACGCCTCGTGTAGCCACACCCCGCGGTATGTGGTATGATTTGAATAAGACCGCCCAAATGCATTCGCAAGTAAGGTGGGGATACCCGTCAGTTCAATTGCTTTGGAACTTTATGTTCCAAATATGGTAAGAGGGGTTACATTTCTGTCACACGCTTGCATTATCCGACCAATCAGTACGCACTGGTTAACTGGCCAATCATATCACACATCGCTTTTCAGAGCGATGAGCTTTGTTAAATATCTACACGTTTCAGAGAGGCGGGGCAAAGAGGAGACACAAACATGCACGGTATGTGGAAAATAAAGCATTTTAACCCTAAATCGTGTGTATACACATTGCATTACATCTAAAACAATCCACAATATTAATTTTAGCCGTATCATATGACCCCTTAAAGTGTTTGTGGACATGTGAATCTTGTCATTAGTAGATTAACAAACAGAAGTTATGTTTGTCTAGTCAAACAGTACCTTCTCCTTAGTAAAGTCAGACACATAAAACATATATCCACGCTCATCCATTTCCTCAGACCAGCCAATAGGGGGCGAACCGTACTGGCTATCTGATTGGCTGCTCAGACAGTTTTCCTCAGATGACAGAGCCTTCCCCATGACCAATCACAGGTGGAAAACAAAGAGAAAGAAATACAGAAAGATTGAGAGAAAAGTAAGAGAGTTAAATCCGTAATGAGAAGTGAGACAAGGAAAAGAGATACAAGACAGAAGAGAAAGAATCATCACTTCGCCCAAAGAACAACAGAACCAAATCCCTCAGAAATGCTTACGATGCATAGAGCTCGGGTTAAGAAAAAGTCGAGCTATCCCATTATGTAATTGTCACGGCCAGTGAAAACATTTTGTCACGAATGGAGGGAAACTGTTTATCCATTAGCAAGCCAATTGTTTCATTTCAAATACATAAATGTGTACATTTAAAACAAAGGATACATCAATACCAACATGCCAATATAAATACTGAAACAATTGGTATAAATACTGTTTTCAATGTCATAATAGAATGTGTTTGTGCAATTTTAGCACAAACAATGGCATCAGACTCTAATAGAAATTAAAGGTATAATTTCCCATTTTATGAAAAGCTTCCAAGTTCTGATGAAAGGCTAAAACACCCCTCATAGTGCCTATGTGGTAATGGAAGTGAACATTCAGGTGTGTGTCTTATGTGCATTGAAGATGTTTTGGTTATGTACCTCAGCTTCAGTTGTCTCCTGTTTCTCCTCTTTCCTGGTGAGGCTGTCCCGCACCCGTGGCGGTTTCCAGGTCCTGTCCTGCGTGCTGCGATTGTAGTAGAAGTATCTGCCGTTCTGGTCTTTGTGAGTCTCCCAGTCGCCATTGCTGTGGAGCGGAGAGGATGACGGCAGCGGAGGGTTGGAGGACTGAGAGATCTTTAGCTCCTGCAGGTTTGTGTAGACAGGAGAGTCTGGCCTACCTTGCTGCTTTACCAGAGAACGGAAAAAGAAAGAAAAAAACAAAAAAAAAACATCAAACCTAATGAAGGGATATTAAATCCAGTAAGTTTGCAGGCTAGACTGGACGAAGCGCTATTCATTTTTTTTAAAGGGGTTTGCTTGGGTTTGTTTACATTTTTGTAAACCACCGATAGGATTTTTAAGGTAGAATAACAATAGAATGAAAGAGACAGAGACCAACTGTTTGTCTTACAGAAAGAGAGAGATACTTGTCACTTTTTATAGAAGATCCTGCTCAACCACATTCCAAACCCTTTCAACAAACACACACACACCTGAATGTTCACTTCCTACAACAAGGCCTTTAAATAAGATTTACAACGGACAGAAAAGGCACAAATTAAAACAACCTGCACCACATAGATATTTAAGAACAAAGCGCTGACCACTGAGTGAAAAACACGGACTGGGTTGGCACAAATACTTGAATGTAGTTATGTATGAGTCCAAGAAAAAGTGAGTAATGGGATCCTGTTGGTGAAGTCCATAAGATGTCAGTAGTGTAAAACAGGACCGTTACACAACAACAGCCTCCTGAATAATTCAATTATGACAAAGCACATTAAAGGGAAAGCGAGAAACAGGTCTGACATGATGAGGTTTCTTATTGAGGGTTTATCATCAATAAGTTCAATTAAATAAAGTTACAATGCAAATAAATGGGGTATACAAGGAGTGATTGCACAGAACTATGCATCCCAGCATGTATCATTGTCAGATAAAAAAACTTGTGACCTCGAGAAACTGGAGAGTGTAATGGGTCTTCAATTTAAAAAAAGAGTCGGAACTCTAATGAGCCCAAGTAATGCAGAGAGAACTCCATGTATAAAGCAAATATTAAATAGATGATATTTCTGTGTGACCATATTAGAGATAGAATAATACTGTCCAAAGAAGAGATCAATGCTGGGTGTTGAACCAGCTTGATGTATAAACAATCATGAAGCCATTTTTAATTTATCACCACAACTTGCTACGACTACATTCAGTCATGACAGGATGAAAGCAAGAAGTTAAAGGAACAGTTCATCTGAAAATAAAAATTCTGTCATAATTTCCTCACTCTCCAGTTGTTCCAAATCTGTATAAATTAAGTAAATAAAGATACATGGGAGAATGCTTGAAAATAAATAGTTCTTGGCCACTATTGACTATCATACTAGGAAAACTTACGATAGGATTCAAAAGTGCCCCAAAACAGTTTGCTTTTTTACATTCTTTCAAATATCTTTGTTTGCGTTTAAAAGAACGTAGACATCTAGGTGTAGGTGGCCATGAACTGTTTGGTTACAAGCATTCTTCCAAATATCTTTCTCTGTAAATGAAGATAGAATTTTCATTTTAAGGTTTAACTGTTCCTTTTAGCATAAGACAACAGTATATTGTAGAAAAAGAGACGATTACATGGATTGTTACCATTTCTTAGTATTAAATCAGAACTGATCCTAAAACTGCAAGTGGCAAAACCTGCTGTAACACAGGATGCGGACAGTTACTCTCCTTCTCACGTGCTCCGGCAGGTTTTTTAAATGATTAAGAAAAGAAAAACAAAAAAATGTGAAAAAATAACATTGTAATTTGTTGTAAAAACACCCCATTGTGTCTGTTAAAAAAGAAACAATGTAATGGCACATGAAAAGATGGAGCCTGAGGCAACCATTTGTTCACTTCACATATACAGTGGTGTGAAAAAGTGTTGGGCCCCTTCCTGATTTCGTATTTTTTTGCATGTTTGTCACACTTTTATGTTTCAGATCATCAAACAAATTTAATTATTTGTCAAAGATAACATAAGTAAACACAACATCTAGTTTTTAAATGAATATTATTATTATTAAGGGAAAACAAATTCCAAAACGACATGGACCTGTGTGAAAAAGTGTTTGCCCCCCCATATTAAAACTTAACTTGACTGTGGTTTATCAAAGTTCAATTTCTCTAGCCATACCCATGCCTGAATACTGCCAAACCTGTTGGCAACCAAGAAATCCCTTAAAAAGGACCTGCCTGACAAAGTGAAGAAGACCAAAAGATCCTCAAAAGTGGATGGTCTGGGGCTGTTTTGCTGATTCGGGACCTGGAAGACTTGCTGTGATGAATGGAACCATGAATTTTGTTGTCTAGCAAAAAATCCTGAAGGAGAATGTTTGTGACCTCAAGCTGAAGCAAACTTAGGTTATGCAGCAGGACACTGATCCAAAACACACCAGTAAGTCCACCTCTGAATGGCTGAAGAAAAACAAATGAAGACTTTGGAGTGGCCTAGTCAAAGTCCTGACCTGAATCCTATTGAGATGCTGTGGCTTGACCCTTAAAAAGGCGGTTCATGTTTGAAAACCTTGGCCCAACCAGTTATTAGGATTAGGAGGCAAACACTTTTTCACACAGGTCCATGTAGTTTTGGATTTTCCCCCCCCTTAATAATAAAAACTTTCATTTAAAAACTGCATGTCGTGTATTTTTTGAATAATATTTAAATAAGTTTGATGGTCTGAAACATTAAAGTGCGACAATCATGCAACAAAATACGAAATCAGGAAGGGGCCAAAACTTTTTCACACCAATGTTGTTTAGTTCAACACACACAAAAAAGAAAAAAACGACAACCTGAATTCAGAAACACAGGCTGTAATCAATATACAGACAAGCAGAGAGAGATATAAAAAAGGTGACCCTAAACCGCAGTGTTGCGTAAGCCTCCATAATAATAATAAAGTAATAAATAATAACTAAAGTCTGTTCCTTTTACAGCATTACAGAGTCTGGGTGTGAAAGTAATCAGACTAAGACATAACATGGAATAGCCAGCAGGTGGCGTAATGCTCACCCTGTTTTGTGAATTCGCATTACAAAGGGCAGGACCTGAGAACACTCATATAAAAAACTGGCAGCCTTCTCATCATAAAACCGAGGTCATGAAAATATACAAATAACCACGACTTCTCTGACAAACCCATTGCTGCAATAGCTAAAGCTCTAATCATGACTACAAAACTTGTCCAAAAAAAACACCAAAAATAACAATTCCTCCGCAGTCTTAGTTTTATTATCACACTTGAAGCCCTTCATTTATAGCTACACAATATCTGTACTTAATAAAAAATTTGATACAGCTCATGACACAATGGTATCAAAATCAAGCATTACAGTAAGTCAACATCAATGTAAGCCAAAAGCAGAACACAGTTCAGCATTAATCTTTGTAGTGCACAAAGCCGTGGCTACAGAAAGACAGGTACAAAGAATATCTCTTTACATGTGTGTTTGTGTGCAGGTATGTGAATAGGATTGTAGGTAAGATGGTGTGAGTGTTGGAATGAGGAAGAGTATGTGATCATGTCAGAACACAATCCCTGTTAAGCAGAAGCAGGCAATGGTACCTCAATAACTCCCTCTGTTTTTTTCTCTCTTTCTCTATAACTCCCTCTGGTTCTCTCGTCTTGACCTGGCTATTTGTTCTCCTTCTAAACAGCAGAGTTTCCATCTTATCTTTTTTCTCTACCAAATGTTGTCCGTGTATTGCAGGAAAGAGGGATGCAAGGTAAAGGTGAGCTTCACTTTGAATCCCTCTTTCCCGCAATACACCGCTGTGTTTCTGAACACTGTGTGGCAACATGTCCTAAAGTCACTCCTTCAGACGTGTCCAAAGCTTACACGTCTCCCTGTAATTGGAACACACTTCTACTGCTCACGAAAGAAAAAACAAAAACAAATAAAAGAAAAAGACTGTGTAAGAGAGTGTGAGAGACAACACAACATAAAATCCAATAAGTCTAATGCTCAGAAAGATAGCAAACTCCTCATTCACGGGTCTACGATAAATTACGTGCAAAAGTAATTGTCCAGAAACTTTTCGTCCTAACTTTTTGAATGAAATTTACAATAATCCAGAGGTATAAACCAAGGTATCCCAGCATGCATCACAAAACATGTAACCTAGTTATCTAATTATGTTGTCACTGTACCTCTTGGTGACAAAAGGGTCATCTCTGAACAACAATCATGCACAGTTTTTATTCATCTCAGTCATTTTGCTGATCTGTGCAATGTATACCATAAGCCGGTCATCAGAGATCATTCCAAGATCCCACATTCACACTCACACTCACACACACACACACACGTCATGATTAAAGCTTAATCCACTCAGAGTCACAGCTAGCTGACTAGTCCTGGAAAGCTCCACTTTTTATGAAGAAAAATCTGTTTTTGTCGTCTGCCTACTGAAAAAAAACAACAACAAAAAACCCATCTATTTCTGAAAATGCAAAAATCCTAAAAGGTAAAACAACTGCTTTTTCAGATACACTCTAAAACTCAAAATGCAGATCAAGCACTGAATACACTGATGTGGGACATGATTTAGTTTCAGGATCTTCGAGACAATTCAATTCCACATCTTAAAACCGTGAGCTCACTGAAAGAGATTCTAAAAGGAAGAGAATTAAAATGGGATACACTAACATATTTATGTCAAGGAATAACTTCATCATAATAAATGTACTACTTTGGAGCACAATGAGGTTTCAAATCAAATTAAATTAGAGATTTTATTTTTGTATAGACTTCCACAGATGACAACGTAAATCTTTATAAACAAGGTAAATTGTTAATTCATTGGGAGTCGGGACCTTGATATATATCATGCGATTTGATGACAGAGCAAACAGATTGAAACAGATTATGCATTTCATCTGTATCACGGCAGAAGTTTCAGAAATAAAATGGCTTTTTTCCAGTTGTTTAAGGAAAAGCCAAATGTA
The DNA here is from genome assembly GCF_015846415.1 of Triplophysa dalaica. NCBI lineage: Eukaryota > Metazoa > Chordata > Actinopteri > Cypriniformes > Nemacheilidae > Triplophysa > Triplophysa dalaica. Next base: position 19,421,898 of record NC_079544.1, on the reverse strand, counting down.
AAAAACATTCTGCATCCATGTGGAGCGCCACTCCACGTGTAAATTTGTTACACAAGTGTATTCTTATTATTGTGTGTGTGTGTCTTCGCTAGGCCAGCTGTCCACCGAGCTGTTATGTAGCAGAGCTTATGTAATACAGCAGTGCACATCTTTTACACACATCACCGTGGGGACAGTCGATAGGCATAATGATTTTTATGCTGTACAAACTGAATATTTTATCCTAAACCTACTGATAATTTTTTGTCTCACACACAACAACAACAACAACAATGCTAAGACGCAAACACTTCATTTCAACACAACCTTAACACATGCACATCACAGTCACAGTACCTCAGGCACTAATACAAGCACATCATGTTCCTGCTTTGTGTGTTTCTTTTGAAAACAACTGCCGTGTGTTTGTTTGTGTATGTGTAGAACTGTGTGACAGTGTGTGATGCACACATCAGCACATCTGCCTTTGCATGACTAAGAGAAATGAGGGGTGGATCATAATGCTCCTGTAACATAAAGGTATGGGAAAGAGGGAAGAGAGAAACTTTGCAAGAGACAGAAAAAATATATTTATGATAAGTATTTTACTGTCTATACAAGTATGGTTGTGGTAAATGCAAAAATAACATAGGGTACCAGGAGGAGTGTGCGTGTCTTACCGGTCCCTCAGGGTACATGGTGTGTCTTTGCAGTGCTGTTCAGGACTGAATATCCTAAAGCGAAAAATGTGTCCGCAAGCAACTCTGATACTGAAGCTGAAGGATACAGGATGCTAGAGCCAGTTCACACAGTGCTAACACACATCAGCAACACTTCCTCGCCCCTCCCATTCAACAGTCACACCACGCTGAACATCCCGACACAAACCCCCTCTCTCTCTCACACATCCCTCTGTTCTCCGAGAGATTAAGTAAATCTTCATACAAACGTAGAGACAATCCTTCTGCTTCCACACAAACAGCAATTCTGATGATAATGTGAAAAGAGTTTTCGCTTTCAACTATCAAACTCCCGTGTTAGCAGGGTGATATGGAGAAACAGATGAGAGACACACAGACGGAGGATGAAGACAGAGAGGGACAAAAATAGACATACATGGTATGCCGTTCATGAAATCCTTCAACTTCCCTCGAAGCGACCTTTGGTCACACAAGTTAACAGACAGATTCACATAAACAGAACACACCTTGCTTGGTTTTAAAAGTTTCAAAGAGTTTTCGCCAATGGCTTGGAGTAGTCTAACGAAATGAATAGGCAAAGACCTATTTTGATGTTTAAGCGAATGCCCTTGGTGGTCAGACTTCTCTACATAGCTGACAATACATATTACACAGCCCATAACAGAGGAAAAGAAAAACAATGGCAGCACGGAAAGTAAAGAAGTAACTGCTGGCGTCAACCAAGTTCAGCATTCAAAATAACACATTCACGTCATCCTACACATGCCAGAATGACAAAATATGTGCTGTTTGGCAGAAATTATGTGATGACACAGCAAGAGGAAAGGCAGAAAAACTGTGGGAGGAAATTAAGAAAATAAATGGTTTAGAAAGAGGGGAGGCAGTGTGACTCCATGTGAAAGTGTGAGAGAGGACCAGGTTACGCAAGATCTGTCTTGGCTGAAATGATCATAAGACATTGCATGAAGTAATTGAAATGAGGCTCCAGTGACCACTTTAGTGTAAATTTTCAACGTATTAATTAAATAGTGTTATTGGATGTCGACAAATGGAGGAAAACAAGCAGAACTAGTGCACAGATGGCCATATTAACATTTACTAGAAATGTGGTGCAATCACATACATAGTTGACATTCTTAAAGAAGGTCAAAAGAATAATAGACGGAGGTCAAATAAGTGTTTTGGAAAAAGGGAAATACATTGGTGACGTTATTCTGTTAGTCTCACCTGTAGGTTGTCATTGGAACTGTTGCTGAGCTCTTCCCCGGATTCAGAGTCATTCCGATTCTTATCCGAGTCACCACCCTCTCCTGCCAACTGTTCCTGAACTGCACCTTTTTCCACTCCTCGTTCCCTCTTTTCCAACTCTCGTTTTTTTTCCTTCTCTCCATTCGCTTTGAGACTTGGGGACTCCGCTCTGGTCCGAGGCAGCGAGCCCTGGGATGTGTTTTTCTGTAGATGTGGGACCGTCCCCGTAGGGCTGCTCGGGCTGCCTCTGTCATCCCTGGGAGGAAGTAGCGCAGTATGCCCAATGGTAGGCGAGGGACACGGGCTCTTTCTGTTGTCATCTGATCTCGGGATCTCCAGGGCAGTAGGCCGAATGGTTCCCACACGGGCCCCAGCGCTGGGCACTGTATGCGGGAGGGGTTTGGAAGGGGGCATGAGAGCCCGCCGTAGTTCTCGCACGTACTGTGCAGGGACGTAGAAGGGCTTACTGTTCTCATCCTTGCGTACCTGCCACCAATCCTCGTTGGTTTTCTTCATCAACAGGTAACATTCTCCCTGTTTAATCGTGATCGAACGATCTTTAGATTTGTAATCATAATCATGCTCTACCTCTATGTAAGTCTGACCTGGAGCCAAAGTACGGTCCGCCATTGCTGCCAGAGGTGAAATGTCAATATCAGAGGAAGAGCATGATGAGGTGAAATGTTGATATGGATTCAGCTAAAAAAGAAAAAGAAGATCAGTTTATTTTAATACTTTAATCCACCACACTTAAACAAGACTCGACTGTCTTCACTAACTCTATGAGCCTGCAAATCCAGTCCCCAATGTTCTAATTATGATAAACTACCCATAGACTCCTTTGCATAATCTAAACACTTGTACAGAAGCATTTCCAGTTTCAGTTTTCTTTTATTTCACATATATTATTAAAGATATTGGATTAACATTTTGATTCGGTAATGTTCTGTTTGTTATATTTTTTCAAAAGTTGAAAAAACTGAAAGAAGAATTTTTTTGGACCAGCGTGGTCCTCTACTGAAGGGACTTAATCGTTTTTCAATATGTATAACAAGCTCAAACAAATATGATAAACTTATTTGTAAGCATAACAAACCACTCTCGCTGAAGGATTTTGAAACAAAGGTTTAAGGTAAATGAACACACTTTAAGTCTCCACAGTCGTCCTCAGAAATTTTTAAATAAACAAAAATGGTACTGCAGTCATTTTCTACAAGTGACACCTTTAAAGGGATAGTTTGTACAAAAATGAATATACTGTCAAAAAACTACTATAGTAGTCAATGCTAGGCCTGTCACGATAATTTTTTTTGCTGGACGATAAATTGTCCAAGAAATTATCGCGATAAACGATAATATTGTCGATCTGAGACCATTTTCATGTAGAATAATGATAATGGCATAATAATGCACATTCACCTTTCAAAATTCAATACACATTTATTTCCAAAGACTATTTAACACTGAAAATGGAATTTTTTTTTAAATATCCACAATAACAATGAACAAAACAACCAAAAACAATAAAAGCAATGGACACTCAGTCTCTGTTAACAAAAAATGCACTTGAATAAATACCAAAAACAATAAATAAAATGGATGTAAACAAAATTGCACTTCAAAAAATATTAAACAATAGGCGCAACATGCATTCCATAACAGGTAAAACTGCCTGTTAGGACCTTTGTAAACAAACAAACAAAAAAGCCTCAAGCCATATGCAAAAAACTTTTGAAAAATAATTTCTCCAGCAAAAAAAGTGAATTGCAGTCTATTTACACCAATGATGAGAGAGAGAGATAGAGATTTTATGGCTGTCAAATGTTTGCAGCATTGGTCGAAATGCCGGCTTTTCGACGATACCAAAGGGCAGCATCTCTTTAGCAATCAAGCGAACTACACTGTCGGTGAGTGCACACCATTTTGCACTGTCCTGTTTGTACTTTGTTTGTCGACTAAATGCCCCAGTTATGGTGCACTGTCGGGAAGACGAAGTCTGTTGTAGCTTTTTTTTTTCCCATCTGGGAAAACTGCAACGGATGATTGTGTCTTAGGTGCATGTGCATGTTTGTTGCGTTACCGGTTTTAGTCGATACTGTTTTAAAACAAATGCGACATACCGGCTTGCTCATGTTAAGTGGTTCACCACAGTCATTTGGTTTGAATCCGATGTGCTCCCACACTGCAGCTGTCGCGTTTGGCTTTGAAACCAATTCCATGTCTTAACTTGCGTCTCGTCTTTTCGCTCTTCTCTGCAGTCGCCTCAAACACTCCCACCTTCCCACACAATGTCCATGTGACTGACAAGAGCCGCCTCCCCACACAAAAGACAATGCAACTGACAAGAGGGTTCACTTCTCCTATGCTAAGGAAACGAGAGTTGTCATTAAATTGCGAATAACAAACAAGTATGCAAATTAAATTATCGCGGCCGTAAAAATTATCGAGGTAATTTTTTTTTATTGTGCGATTAATCGATTTATCGACTATCGCGACAGGCCTAGTCAATGCTGCAGAAAACTGTTTGGTTTCCACATTCTTCTAAGATATTTTCTTTAGTGTTCAACAGAACAAAGAAATGACAAAGGTTTCGAACAACTAGAGTGTGAGAAAATCACAGAATTTGTATCTTTGATGGAACTATCCTAAACTAGTTTTCCTGTGGTTAGTGGTTAGAGCATGGCACTAGCAATGCCAATATCATGCGTTCGATGCCAGGGGATTGCACATAGTCAGAAACAAATGTATAGTACAATGCAATGTAAATGGCTTTGGATAAAAGATGCATAAAAATGTAAATGTAAACTATACGCTTAAACATACACGCTCTACTCACCCTACATACATTCACCGCAGCTGCATTTCCTTTCTTTTCAAAACTTAATATATTAGTACAGTATACATCTTCACAAGTATGCAGAAACAAAAGCAACCACAAGAAAGCTTGTTCAACAGCACAAGACCAATAGTTAAAAAATCACATAATTGTCTGAGTTTCCACTTAACCCGCTGCAAAAAAGAATTGCTAGGGTATTTGTCAACGGTAGTTATACTGCACAATTGACCTATCGGTGAGCCCTGCCACCCTTAGATACAGGAAGTCATTGTCCTTTTATAATTTGGATAAATGCACAAAGCATAATCACTGCAAGCAGAAAATTGTTCACCACAGAATGTGACTCAACATTACTGTAATCCTTTCTCTTATGAATGGATCTTTATAAAATTTCCATGTATAGGCACAACTGTGGTCGTCTTTTGTACCTTGGAAAATTATATATGAATCAATTCTACAATAAAATCTGGTGAAAATAATCCTTTGGTCAGCCACTGATCGTAGAACATCGCAACTTAAGTTCAATTTATACTTGAGCGTAGGACCTACGCAGTAACCTACGCAGAGCCGCGTGTACCCTACGCCATAGCCTGACGCGCACCTCTCCAAAAATGTCACAACGCGTCAACTCAATGCGCACCCCACACATGCGTTGGGGCTGGTCTGTTTTAACCCCTCCCTCAGGTCAAAAAATTATGCGATAGAGTCATGTTTACTCAAACGCATTTCCGAATGAATTATCCAAGTAAAATATTTGTGCTTCTGTATTAAATCTGCAACAAAATTGACTGTTTACTTGCCGTTATCATTGCTAATGCTTCTCAAACTAGCTGCTTCTTCTTCGGCTCTTGCCTTGGTTACACAAGCAACACGTGCGTAGACACTGATGCCTAGGGGTCATTGCCTGTCGACGCGGACAACGACGTAGAAGTATAAATGAAAACCGACATATGGGTTACGTTGTAGAGGCTACTGCATAGGTCCGACGCTCGAGTATAAACTTCGCTTTAACACTAGCTAACTGAACACACGCCTGAGTGATGACATCAGAGGAATTAAAGTCACCATGAAACAGAAGTTGCGATTGTCTTCTTTTCCGTATTGTGATGCTCATCAGAGTGAAACGGCTTTCGAAATGAAAAAAGACTACATGTCTACCTCCCCTAATTAAATGGATTGTTGTAAATTGGCCTATTGCACTACCGGTCCTCGTTGGACAGTCAGTTTAGTCCTACCTCTTTTCAGGCATTACAGTTGTAGTTTAAAGGGGGAGAGGAGTTTAATCTTTACAAGTGCAAATTAATTAGTTACTCTTTAAAATAAGGTGCAATGTGTTAACAATAAGTTATTGCATTAGCTAACATGAACTAACAATGAAAAATACTTATACAGCATTTATAAACATTAATTCATGTTAATTTCAGCATTTACTAATTCATTATTATAATCAACATTGTCACTGTTAAATGTGTCATGAATTAAGAAATTTAACCTGAGCTTTTGTTGTATAAAAGTTAATCGTATTCAAACGATTATCCTGCAAGTGTGAGAACTGAAGTAGTCCTTGTTACAGAAATTACATCTGTTATTGACACCAGGCCCAGCGAACCCAGGTCCTGGAATGTACATATCAATGACATTGATAGGTTGAACATCGTCGCCACAGAAGAATATCAACGACTACTTCTCTAGCCCCACCCACTGGTTCATGAATGATTTAAGCCATGTACACATAGTACACACTCCCGCATGTGTGATGATTGACAAACTGGTAACCATAGCGACATAATCTTTGGCTAAAGGTTTGTCTGTCAGTTTAAACTAAACCGCTGATACGCGCTGTGTTTATGTGTTGGACATTGTGGGAGTAAAAATATATGTACGATGCGTCGCTATTGGTTTGTTAGAGACCGCTTTATATGTCCTGATTATGGTAAACCTACTTGTCTAACCAAGTTTACAGAAAGCTCCAACTATGCAGGTAGCTTGTCAAACAGACACACAGAAATGTACATCACATGGCACACTGCTGTCTTTTGGAACTGTTATCCAATCACAGCAGTGGGCGTTAACTTCCATGTCTTTATTGTGGCCCGCCGGCCTCAAAACCAGGGTAGAAAATAGCCTGTTACTTTATTTATTGATTTTGATGTATTTGAATGTAAAAACTACATGAACGTCAGAGGTAGACCGCAAACAAAAGTATAACTAATAAAAAAGGCCAGTTCATGACTCCCTACACCATGAAGCATGAACATACATGAATAACTGTATTTACATGAACTATTAACAAGGATTAATAAATACTGAAAAATTAAATTGTTCATTGTTAGCTAATGCTTAGTATTTTATCTAACAGCACCTAATAGTAAAGTGTTACCAATGTGTTTAACAAAAAAATGATGTGCATGGTTAAATCCCACTGCAATGCTGTGCAAGAAAATTTGTATTATCATTTTTAATTGCACGGTGACTTTAGAAAGAAGGGCCAAAACTTTGTGAGTGACGTTAATCCATGCCGCACTGCTAATTTACTTTGTTACCATTTTTAGAATTGAAATTCCCAGCTGCATTGAGTTCATATAGCCTTTATCTATTGAAAAGAGACTAGCGTATTTTTGGATAAACATTACTTTTCAGTGAGTGTAAAAATGTCTCTTTTTACGTCTTCTCTGTTCAGTGAGTGAAGCAGCACATTCATGATCAAACTACAGCTTACTTGTTGTAAGTGAGTAAGTGAGTGAGTGAGTGAGTGAGTGAGTGAGTGAGTGAGTGCAAAACACCATTTACAAGCACTTGTCATTGTTACTGACTGGACATATGAACATACACATTTGTCTGTAATTATCATTTTATGTCTAACAACAGAAACATAAATTAATATAAACAAGCCGTTGCATTCAAATATAGAATTTTCAGAGGGTAAACGCAAGTACAGCGTGAAGACGTCACGAAAATGCTAATTTACACGTAACTCCACTTTACAGCATAGTGACGGGTGAGAATAGATTATTACAGATTTTTTTCTGCAGGTTCTGCGTGCCTAAGTGAATGTGTTGCACACCTTAACGTGCTTCAAGCATGACGCTCATGGATTTGTATGTGGCTCTCTGTATGAGGACACGAACATCATGTCCAGTGCTACCCAGAGTGTCCAGTAGGGGTGGGAATCGCAGGGTACCTCCAAATACGATTCGATAATCGATACCGATATTACAGGGCTTACCATACCGATAATATCACAATGCGCCAATTCTGCTATAATCGAAATATCGCTTTGCAATTCTATAACAATACATCACTACATCAGTAAATTAAGGGAAAAGGATCTATTAGATGAGCATTTTTATGTTGTGTTTTCGACACTCTGTCTTTAGGTTTGTTTATTCTTGCGATTGTCTTTGGACTGTGAGTCACTGGTTACTCCACACGTGTCTCCCAAGACGGGGGTTTGCAGCGCGTCCCGTCAAAGCGCTCACGCTATGAGCATCATCGTGCATCTCAACACAAGTTTCGCCTATGCTCGCCTAAAGTTGAACTTTATAAAAACTATTAAAGCTTTTCTGAAAGAAGGTCAAAAGAGTACTCCCAATTTGCAGAGCGCCGAGTTAACCATGCCTACTTATTTACATTCATTACGAAATCCAAAGTGTGCCCAAACTTTTGATTTAAAAGACGCTGGAGCATCTCTAATTTGTTGTTGGACTGCCATTATGCTCGTATTTCTTCTCTGATGTGAATTACAATTTCCGTTCATCTGACCATCCGTAATCTGGGAGCATCACCACATGAAATATGTGGGTACTGCCTTTCTGGTAAGCACAGTGTATGTATGAATTTCGATCTTTTGTATTTGAAAAAAATCGATACTTGGTGGCAGAGTTTCGGTAGCGTCTCGCTGGCTGAAATGTCGCGATAAATCGCCATATCGATTTTTCCCCACCCCTAGCTGTCCAGAGTTTTCAGGTGCACTTAAAGGTTGTTCGATTTCTGAATTACGCTTGTTTAGACAAAGTTGGGCCGAGTACCAAAACAACCTTGTAGCCAGTCAGCAGTAAGGAGCACAGTGCACAGGATGGACATTAGTCGAGCCGAGCGCTGATGAAAGCTCAAGATGGGGGTAGGGGTGTGTCTGTTTTGGTGATTTGAACATCAACAATGGCTATAAGAAATTGGACATCCCGCCTTTAACAGCTTTCACTGTTTGAGAAAAACTATCGCCACTGAACTAGTTAAACTGAAACTCAAGCAGTTTCAAGTACTGTAGTTTTCTAGGATTTGATCAAGCAAATTGTAGTATTCTTGTTGTAAATTGATCAACTGTAGAATACTTTATATTTACTATAGTAAGCTTCAAAAACACTATATTATCGACAAATTTTACTGCAGTTTACTAAAGGCCCAGTAAATACTATAGTATAGGCCAAAAAATGGACAACACAGAACAATTAAAAATAGGTAACTAAAAATGATATGGCTCTAATTGATCCATTTGTATATAACATTAATATCATTTGTTGTTAACCAGTCTATTTATGTGATAAGTTGCCTTTTTGTTTCTTTAAATATGGTAACAGACGTTTTATACTTGTGCTACTTGTAAAACTGTTTGGCTTGTGCTACAAAACTTCAAACCTCTGTATCACCATCTCTATGTACAAAAAAGTTAATGTACAGCAGTGTATCGATAGTGATAACTCTACTATCACAACATTTTATTAATTCATGTCATATACATACGGCCAAAAGTAAGTGGAAGCGAGCATGGCGGAAAATAAAGGAAGAACGCTTCGAGCTCTCGGAGTTGATGTGTGGGTGTGCTTTGGTTTTGAAAAAAGGCATGGAGTGATAAGTTATATCAAATAAATGCTATTTGTAAGCTTCGCAAGCCATGACCCACCAAGTCACTTGGCTACTGCAGTGCATTAAACAAAAAGTTTTTTCCAAAAAGTAACAATGACATTTATTGCGCTTCCACGGATGTGACACCAGCGCATATGCAGCACGGATGTCTTAACTCTAATGCTAACAACAGCCAAGTGGCTTGCATGACCCATCTTATTCCCCTGTGCTACGCACTTGAGGGGCGCAGTCCACAGTTTGTGAACCCAAACCTCTTATCTAAAGGTCAATGCATCGCACATCATGGGCGCTCTGCAGAGCTAAGGATGTTTCAACACATATCCTTACAGAAAACCCCAGGTGCTGCACAGCATGGCGTATTTCTAGCTCTACTTTTTACATTTTCTATTAATACTATTCCAATATATCGCAAATGTGTATCGTATCGAAATGCATAGCGATTGTATCATGACCTATCTATCATGATATGTATCATATCAGGAGGCACGTGCCAATACACAGCCCTAGTACATATTGTGGGTTTTTTATATGAAAGTAATGTCCCTAAACATCAAAATTCTGTTATCATTCACTCAACCTCTTTTCATTTCAAACCTGTGTGACTTTCCTTATTCAGCAAAACACAGAAGAAGCTATTGTGAAGAATGTTGGTAGCCGAACCGCAGCATCACCCATTCAATTTTATCGTATGGACACAAAACCAATGCAAGTGAATTGGTGGCAGTGACAACATTTTCAATATATCCTTTTTGGCTTCTGTGGAAGAACGAAAGTCATAAAGGTTTGAATTTTTGGGGGGGGTGAACTATCACTTTAATGAGAGGGAGAGAACAGAGTTATGGGACAGACATCAAAAGCTTTCTTTTATGCTTCTGAAGCAGCCAAATTTCATTCACCCAGACAAAACCAGCTTCTTTATGAGGGATCAGATGAGTCACAGTTTTTCATTTCACAGTACTGACTATGGACAAACAGACAAAAATAAACACACTATTATACAACACCCTTCATTACACAAACATACAACATAGGAAACCTGCAGTGAATGAAATATAAGATATTTATACAAAGATGAAGGTTTCTGTTAAGTAAAGCCAAATAAAAAAACAGTAACGCATGTAAGACCAAAGCATGTGACAGAAGTTACACCCACAGAAACCTTATAACACAAACACAAGCATGCTGGGCAAATCTATATAAATTATAAAACCCATAATTGAATTTAAAGAAAGGCAATTTAAGACCATTTAACTGAATGACAGCACGTAAAACCTATCATCCCTTTGCCAGTGTCCATTTAGATATCGCAAAACGTGTCATTTCCATGTCACATTCCTCAAAACACGGCATAAAAGTGCAATATAACGTCATACACATACTTCATGCAATGACACAGCAATGTCAAATGTCAAGTAACAAACATTAAAATCAAACCGATTCCAGCAAGAATCGGAAATGCCCAAAAACTCCAAAAAAACACATAAAAACGGAACAACGTAAACCCTTTAAAAGGAAAACTTTGAAAACTCAAAAGGTGAACTTACTTCTCTCAGGGGGTTTACCTGTGACAGACACTCTTGGCTATTGATTCTCTTTATGTCTCTTACAAACGTCGTATAAAAACGTTTTTGTATTCATTAAATCTAGCGTCAATGGTTATATTGTACGTTTATTTCCGCCGAAGAAATTGAGCAGAATTGAGGAAACTGGTTCGCTCTCATTCCTACCTGCTAATCTGCTAACACGCTACAAATCTCCATCAAACCGAATGAAACACCTCTAACCGGACACATTTATGCACCTTGCCGAGAAATAAACGTACCTGAAACGATGCGGTAGGTGTTTCATGGATGAAAGCTTGAAAAATCCGTGAACTATGAGACTCGTTGGTCTCGTTAAGGAGTTGAGCGTCGAAGTTCCTGATTCCTGAGCAGCGGCGCGAGCGAACTTCCCTACACGCGCACTCCCGCGGCTGCTTTCCCACGCGCTCCTACCTGAGCCGGTGACTGTGAGCTTTCCTGGAGTGTGAAAGGATGATTGACGGGGTTCTGACGCCATCGTGAGGCGAGAGATGGGAAACGCTCTCAATAATTCACACAGAGGAAATTGCGGTATAAACACGCTGTCAAACTACAAAAAACAGAGGATTGTGCAGTAACACTCATTGTGTCAATATAATTGTGTAACATATTAGTTTATTAAAAATCAAAACGGTATAAAAAATGTGTCGAATGATGATGGAAAAGCACCGATACTTCTGTAACTTTAAGTAGTTTTATGTGTCGCCTTTCTGACAACCTTCTCTCACTTGGGATCTATATGAGCCACGCCCACATAAGTTCATCGAAATCGAAACTGATCTCTTCTTCCTGCTTAGTCAGGGTGTGACTAATGATCTAAGGAGTCGATTTCTTTGTGTTGTTTTTTATTTTTCACCGATATCGAGCTACTGTATATGTGTGTGGTAATATGGCAGAAGCCAGTGTTCCTTTGGTTCAGGATCAGTTTATCTGTTCAATCTGTCTGGATCTACTGAAGGATCCAGTGACTATTCCCTGTGGACACAGTTACTGTATGAGCTGTATTACAGACTGCTGGGATCAGGATGATCAGAAGAGAGTCTACAGCTGCCCTCAGTGCAGACAGACTTTCACTCCAAGACCTGTTTTAGGTAAAAACACAATGCTGGCTGAAGTGGTGGAGAAACTGAAGAACACTAAACTACAAGCTGCTCGTCCTGATCTCTGTTATGCTGAACCTGGAGATGTGGAGTGTGACGTCTGTACTGAGAGAAAACACAAAGCTGTCAAGTCCTGTCTGGTGTGTCTCAGCTCTTACTGTCAAAATCATTTTGAGCGTCATGAAGAACTTCACTCTGGAAAGCGACACAAAGTGATTGATGCCACTGGACGACTACAGCAGATGATCTGCCCTCAACATGATAAACTTTTAGAGATTTACTGTCGTGCAGATCAGTGCTGTATATGTTATCTGTGTATGGTGGATGAACACAAAAAACATGATACTGTATCAACTGCAACAGAGAGATCTGAGAATCAGGTATGAAATCACAGATTGTTATGGTTATACCAACATTAATGCTCTATTACAAATGTTTCTACATTGTCCCTGAATAGAAACTGAACCACTATAAAATGCTACAAAAATAGTTTTTACAAACATCTCTTTTTACTTTAAGAACACAAGACCTAGAATAACAATATTAATGGTTAATATAAACAGTTTTTGACTTAAATACAGAATTATGTGATTTTAATATGAGCTTGTATCATAATTTCCAACAGAAACAACTGAAGCAGATACAGAGTAAATACCAACAGAAAATTCAGGAGACACAGAAGAAGCTTCAGAAGCTGAGAGAGGCTGTGGAGACTCATAAGGTGAGTTTTGATCAGAAGATCAACTGCTGACTGCAGGAAGAGATGTTTCACACTCAGTGAGGAGTCCAGTGCTGAAGCACTTTACAGTCCCAGTGAAGTCCACTGCGTGTAACTGACTGTGTGAGGAAACAGTAAGAGCTGATCCTAATGCTTTTCTCTCTTTCACTTTGTGTGTCCTAACAGTGCTCTGCTCAGGCAGCAGTGGAGGACACTGAGAAGATCTTTACTGAACTGATCCGCTCCATTGAGAGAAGTCGCTCTGAGATGATAAAGCTGATCAGAGTTCAGGAAAAGGCTGCAGTGAGTCGAGCTGAAGAACTCTTGAAGCGTCTGGAGCAGGAGATTGATGATCTGAGGAGGAGAGATGCTGAGCTGGAGCAGCTTTCACAAACAGATGATCACATCCATTTCCTCCAGGTAACAGAGATCTGAAAAACAGAACAGTGATATTTGAACAGAAGAGAATGTTTAGCAGAGATTGTATTTTTATGAATTGTTTCTGTTTTTTTTCTTTGTGTCTGTGTAGAGTTTTCAGTCTGTCTGTGTTTCGCCTGGATCTACAGACTCACTCAGTTTCACTGTCAGTTCTCGCCTCTCTTTTAATAATGTAACGAAGCATGTGTCCCATCTGAGAGATAAACTGGAGACTTTTTGCATAGAGGACACAAAACATATATTTGACAGAGGTAAAGAACATATTTTGTTATCACCATCTAAATATAATTATTTTCAGAATCAATTTTACTGAAAATGTATATTGGTTTCCATAGTAATGTGTACTGAGATTATTCCCACCCCTAAACCCGTGACCAGGAAACAGTTCCAACGATGTGAGTCTCAACTAACAACAATCAATTTACGTTTTTGCAATTCAAGATGTTAACAATTTTACATGCATTTACATTTTTCTTAAAAACATAATGTATATACTGAAAAACCTCTAAATAAGACTTGATGTTTTCTTTTAATTACTGAAATTCTTATTTTCTAATTTACATACAAGTTATTTGCTTTGTCTTCACCAGATTATCGGCAGTTCACTCTGGATCCAAACACAATGCATCAACGTCTGTCTGAGAAGGGCAGAATGATTACTAACACTAGAAAAATCCAGCCGTATCCTGATCATCCAGACAGATTTGATAGTTATTATCAGGTGTTGTGTAGAGAGAGTGTGTGTGGACGCTGTTACTGGGAGGTTGAGTGGAGTGAGGATGTGGATATATCAGTGTCATATAAGAGCATCAGCAGAAAGGGACGGGGTGATGAGACTGTGTTTGGATATAATGATCAGTCGTGGAGTTTGTCATGCTATGACTCCAGTTACTCCTTCTGGCACAGAAACAAAGAGACTGAACTCCCTGTTATGTCCATATCTTCTAGAATAGGAGTGTATGTGGATCACAGTGCAGGAACTCTGTCCTTCTACAGCGTCTCTGACACAATGACCCTCATCCACAGAGTACACACCATATTCACTCAACCTCTCTATCCTGGGTTTGAAGTGCGTAAAGGATCAAAAATAAAACTATGTGATGTAGTTTAATATATTGTCCAGGGGTTCCACAAATGAGAGTTACAGAGTAATCTTAATCTTAATCGCTCTCCTCTCCAATAGGAAAATATCCAAGGGAAAATGTTGCTTTTTCAGACCTTTGGAGAGCTAATGAAGTTAATACTTTTTATGAGAAATAAAAATATAAACAAATTAGACAATTGATAAGGATGCAGCTGTTAAATGAATGTAGATTTTAGAGGTAAAATATTATAGATTTGGGTACATTTGATGAGAAATGGTATTGTAATCTTTAATATTATATTTTGCTTGCAGACTTGACAAAGTTGTTCTCTCAGTATGTGACATTGTTGAGAAACTAATAGATACATTTGTGAGATTTTCAAGCCATTTTTTCAGGGGAAATAGACGCAAACACAGGATATTCTATCAAAAGCTTTAGTTTTCTCTCCATTTCTGATATCTAGAAGAATAATTAAAATATTAGATATCTCATCTTTGTTTTTTCTATTTTATGGGTTAATGTCAAGTTAATTCATTTATTTTGTGATTGGAAAAAAAAACCTAGTGATATTAAGGTTTGAATAAGAAAGAACTGCTCTTATATTTGTTTTAATACACTTTTATACACATGCATATTTAAAATAAAATGATTTACTTTTTGTTTGTTTAAAGTGTGCAGACTACTCTTACTTAGGCAGAAGTTTGTACAATATGTGTTGCACTGAAAACAAGCACACATGTACTCAGGCACACAGACATGTTGCCACTTATACACACATCTGAGCTCAATAACAGTTAGATAGTTACAACATAAACTTTCCTTTTATTTACAGCGATTGTTTTTTCTATCTGATTCTCCTCAGTTTATAAACACATCTGTCTTATTAAAAATCACACTGGCACAGTGCAGCTGTATTCTGATCATACGGATTTAATGTTTATTTCATGTAAAAAGGTGCTGATGTAGCAGGTGCTGTTATGACTCTAGTTGCTCATTCAGACACAAGACTGAACTGAGTGTATATGGATCATAGCAGAGGGTCATTTCATATTCAATTTTCAGCATGATGTCATTGTAAATGTACACTTATTTTGGTAACATATTTAATCCTAATATATTTGAGATTTGACATATGCCATATACATTTACTTAGGTATGTTTTTAACATAGACTATTTTTAAGACTTCTCTTATTTGGTTAATATGTTTATCTTAATTTGTTGTACTTTCTGGTATTTGATAATAGAGACTGATTTTTGTTTAGAAAGCAAGAATGTTCTAATAGCTGGGTTTCAGTCACGTGATTATTATGACGCGCGAAGGCGGGGCGATTTCAGATGGAGGGCAGGAAGTAAACATGGAGAATACGTCTATGGTGGAAACCGCTGCGGATAGTCCCTATTGTATGAATTTTAAACCAGTTTCAAGAAATAGATACAAGGAGTTAGTAAACCGATATGTGGGACGTGACCCGTTCCTCATGAAGATGAGTGAGTTTTCGGTCGAACTTGAAGATTTGCCGACAGTGGAGGCTGTTGACATCACCAACTATCTGGTCCTTCAGACATCGTACTACTGGAGGCGTACAACTTTTTTGACTTTTGTGTGGTTCTGGCTTTTTATGTAATATAAATGAAAACAATAAATGCCATTGAGAAGACAGAATTATAAATGGTGGTTTATTTACAAGATTAGATTTTTCAACAATTGTTATAATAAGAACACGGTGTGCAACAACAGATTAGAATCCATTTTATATAATACATATAGCCAGTACAATTGGACTAGATTACACTTGTTGAAAACATATTAACAGACTGATACATGTCTGGGCTCAGGTACTACTACTCCCTGTCCTCTTACTTATCATCAGAGCCAAGAAGCAGGGCTCAGGTATTGGACACTACATGTGTGAGGGCTCAGGTACTGGACTGACTGATTATTATCCCTATCTCTCCCTCCTCCTTACTCCAATGGGACAACAGACTCCGAAAGATTAGACAAGATACAGCAAATAACCCCAATCTTGTCAATCAATGCTAGTGCCTAACCTTGTTTTGTGGCCATGTGCTCTATGGGCAGAATCTGATATTTTCTTCTGACTAAACCGATAACTCTCTCAACATGAATACGCAAATTCGCTATTTTTCTTGTGTCTGCCACCTCATACGCTGACAGCTGTTTTCTTCCCTTGGTAAATGCAGGTATCTGTAGTGAAGCGCAGTAAAATCCCTCACTATCACAAATATTGAACCCACGGTCTGCTAGGCCAATATCTCCAGGTAACAGGTTTTTTAGGAGGCCACTCTCTATTGTGATCTGTTTATCGCTGACTCTCCCTCCCCAGGCACAAGATATGCAAGTGACATAGCCTTGGGGTGCAACACCAATCAGAAATTGTACAGTATGGTGATGTTTGTAATTAAAAAAATCGGAATTAAAACTAAGAAGTTTGGGAGCCCCTTGTCTTTTCTTCATTTTTTTTTCCAAAGGACTCCTTGTTGAACTGTGTGTCCATTGCTTTGGCTCGAAGATCTCCCAGCTCTGTTGTGTTTTGTCTCTGAACATCCTCCATCTTCTCAATGTCATCCATTGTAAGTGCAGTCTGGCATCCGGCATCTACATAGCCTGCAACATATCAGTGGGGAGCATAATTACATAATTCATGAATATGAATTATACGAATTGCTGTTAAGTTATCTTTTTAACAACCTTTTTACAAACATGCAAGTTTTCTGGTCCAATTATACAGGTTGATTTAAGTTAATATTAATTATGTGAAGTAATCTTTTTTTACAACGTTTTTACAACATTCAACATTTGTAACAATTAATAATAATTAATAATAATGCTGGTCACCTTGATCCTTTAATGTTCCATTCCCACTGATCCCCTCTGATTGTGGGTTGTTGTCAGCTGGCTGCTGCGGTTTGGAGCTTTCGGCTGTCTGTGTCAGATCCGGGCTCTCATCTGTCTGTTGGAGATCCAACATAGCCTAAGAACATTCCGACCGTCTTTGTTGGTCTTCATTGAGCTTCATCCTCTGCTCTCGTTTAAGAGACGCCTCTGATTTGGGTTTAGTTTTTTGGTACCCTAGGTTGACCGTCGGAGCCCAATCTACCGACTCAAGGTCACCCAAAGCGCTAGGGCAGCCTAAAAAGCCCCAATGAAGTCCATATTAGACTGCCGGTAACTTAATAATCATTACTAAGTAAATGAACATTTAACGACAACCTAAGGCTATACAAACACAGACACAAAAAACTAATTGGCTAGCTAACATACCTCCGACGAAGTGGTCGCTGCAGACACGGGCATTAACAGACTCTGCTCCTCCCAACCGCAGACGTTCGTTAAAAATCCCCTTTTTACGGCGTTGTTCTGTGAGCTTTTTATATTTCTCACCTTTATGATTGACAATCTTTGGTACTTTGTAAAATCCCTTTCCCTTTTCTCGGTTTGAACGATTGGAGCATCCGTACACTACACAAAACATTGGCATTTTTTCAGACGGCACTGGCAGATCCTCAGCTATTTCACTTCCTGCCCTCCATCTGAATTTCGCGCTCTCGCGATGCAGCAGCGTGACGTCACGTGAAACCAACCTATTGTGTTTTTTGCTTTCATTCCTCCATCCTCACTTTTTATCTTTGCATCCGA
This sequence comes from Triplophysa dalaica, assembly GCF_015846415.1. Classification (NCBI taxonomy): domain Eukaryota; kingdom Metazoa; phylum Chordata; class Actinopteri; order Cypriniformes; family Nemacheilidae; genus Triplophysa; species Triplophysa dalaica. The sequence continues at coordinate 19,403,691 of NC_079544.1, read as the reverse complement.
AGGGGGTGGGGCTAAGGAACAAAGGAAAGGAGTATGCACAAATAAGAAATAAGATGTGCTCTTGTAAGAAATGGGAGCAACAAGATGTGAGAAAACAGTGTAAATAAAGATGAGCATATACATAAAGATAATCAGTAATCATGGATTTAACATCCAATACCGGTATAATGAGACACCTCTGCTCCCCAAAAAATGTTTAGTCAGAAAAAGATTTTGAATGTTTTTAGAGTTAAAACTACTAATGAAATGGAACTACTCAAATAAGAAAGTGTTTTAGATAAAACAACACAACATTTGTCATGCTTTCCTTTGTTTTGTTTTCACAAAACAATAAGCAATAAATTATGATGGCAGATATATATATAGAATAATATTAGGAATAGAATATTAGGCCTATTTGTGTTGATGGTGTCGACTGCTGTGTGGTTTCTACATTCATAGTTTCCCTATTACATTACAGTCATTAATTAATACTTACACCAAGAAAGTCTTGCTTTATTTTACTGACACAAATTCAGCTACTGAATCGATTATTTATTGAAACTCATCTCACTTTTACAGATTAATCATGGACCAAAAACATTAAAACTTTGTACCAGCTCCTTAATATTAATGTCACAGTCTCATTGTCTATAAACGATGTTTCATTTAGATTTTTATTTTTTATTATTTAAACCCGGGGTAGAGAGGTTGAGGTAATGTGTTGTGGAATCTGTGGATGAGTGTCATTGTGTCAAAGAAGCTGTAGATCAGTTTCAGGTTCAACGGCTGGAACAAGGCAACAAGGAAGCATCAATTTGAGTGTTGAGAGGCACCCAGTGTCTTTCCATCAGAATACCCAAAACCTTTTCCTTTTTCCATCTTATTTTGTGTCTTCCATCTGAATTCAAATTGGGTTGATTCATCCCAAAATGTCGCAAAGTTTAATCTTGGGAGAAACTGGGACAGGAACAAAAATGAAAATCAATACGATGATAATTAAGAAATATGTTGAATCATTTTATAAATCTGATATGCTTTTAAATAAGCATTCACCATTTTAAACACAATCAAGGAACTCTGAATAATCCTAATTACCAAAAAACTATCAAACAATTAAAAATAATATCTAAAATATTTCCTATATTATTGTTATTATAAATGGTTTCATGTCTAGTGCCAATACGCGAGCAGACAAGCACAGTGACTCTCGTGACAAGAAATGTTAAATCGATACTAGGTACTTACAAACACTTTATACAGCAGCAACGTATCACACAAATTAATGTTAATTTAAATGATCAGAGCAATTCACACTAAAAGTGGATTTACTCCTAATTATAACTCACTTTCTTCTGTATAATTCTCCCCACTGAATATAAAAGTCACTCTCTGGTTGCAGTCAAGTTCTTTGATCTGATGAGTCTGATGAGTGCAGCTGTCTGTGGATCTACTGCATCTAAACCTTTACAGAAACACATCAAACACTTCTGTACTGGATCAAACTGATGTAATCATGATAAAGCCTCAGAGATGTGTGAATGTGCAAGTTACAAACCCTTTAATGTTTAGAGTACACTGAGGATGTTTAGGGGACTCCTTCAGTAACCTCAGTCCCTCCTCCAGTAAACGACCAGGGAGCCACGTTGCATCATCAGAGCTCCATGAACCAGCATTAAAGCTATATGACAAAAATGCACACACATTCTCAAAAACAGGTTGAGCAGACCATTGAATGACTCTGTAAACACGGAGCAGTGAAACAAAATATAAAAATAATAACATGAAAGTAGCCCGATGAATTTGTGAGCTAAAAGAATTGACTGAAAATTATCAAGAATCGGCCAAATATAATACATCCATTTTGAATGTGACTGTAATAGTGTTACTGTGCTCTCTCTCTTTCTGTCTTCACACAAATACTGTACTGTACACACTTAGCAATAATAGCAAATAATATAATAGCAATAATCCTTACCTAAGCCCTTTCAGACTTTTGCAGGACTGGATGAGGAAGAGGATTCTGAAGGCCCATTTCTCAGTCAGGAGGGGAGCAGAGAGATTCATCGCATTCAATCCAGAAACAGAGGAGAGATGAGACAACAGAGAATCCACCTGTTGATCAAAACCTGCCCTCCTTCAGACACAGAAAAACAAGTAGGACAGAATATTAGAGTATAAACTTAAGGTGTAATTTTAACAAATAAAGGTGGAAAGGTGATATTAGTTTTGCAAACATACTCTTCAGTTAAACAGTTTATGTCATGGAAGGCCTGTAAGAAGTTCTTCAGATTAATACTGGACATCTCTGAGCGTGGATATTGAAGAATGATTTCTGAAAGTGATGGTACATTATGTGGGCTTGAACACCACCTCAACACATTCAACCTGTAGGTCAAGGGTAAATAAGAAAAGCAAAATCTTATTCACAAGTCTTATTTATCCCGTACTTTTGATTTTAGGAGGTAAGGAATTAGTGTAAGATATAAGATAGAAAGCAAAGTGTGAAAGAGATTCTTACACAAGGTTTCCATCTGTGTTAAAGAGTCGGAGAGATGAGCAGAGACTCTCCGCATCATTGCATTCAGCGCTTGCCCTTAAACTGCCAATCAGAATCAACATTTAATATTTTAATATCTACTGTAAATGTTAAAACATTAACACTGGATTTTAGCAGCTCGCCTGGCAATGGACCAGCTGATGATTATCTTGTTTATTAAATAAGTTCGTAATTAAAGGAGCAGAATAACGATTTGTGTTTCTTGAGTTATTTCTACCTGATCTCCTCCCATTTCTCTGTGTTCTGTATGAATTCTGTCAGGATGAGGGAGGTGTCATATGTGATGTTCTTCACTGCAATCTGAAGTCCACCCACAGTCTTCTGTTTGTGTAGAGCATGAAGAATCTGCTTCATGCTTTCGTCTGACAGACCGCTGCTGTTCAGTCTGTAGAATACACATACAAGCGTCAAGAAATTACAAACAACACATGTGCAAGGGAAGAGCTACAATATTACTTTAAGAAAGAATCAATGAATTTTAATAATTGCTATTGCTAATTGCTATCAATGTTATCCGTTTTTTTTTGTATTTTGATTACCTGATTTCCTTTAGTCTTCCTTTTTGCCAAATAATTTAGTCCAATAAATGACTTAAATGTTTACCATAAACCATCAAATATTAGATCTTGATGATTTAATCTAACCCAAAGGAGCTTTAAAGGCAAATACAAGTTTGGTGCTTACCGAAACTCTCCCAGTAGCTTTCCTTCTCCAAGAGCTGAAATCAGATCAGTAACATCTGCATCTGTAAGGTTTTGCACTGTCAACCTAAAACAAAGAACAGACCCTGACAAACCACTAACTCAGCATGACAAGAGCTTGCAAGAAACATTTGCAATAATTGTCTGGAATATATGTTTTAATATAGCAGTAGATCTTAAAGTTGTTAAAGGGATCTTAAAGAATGTTGGTAATTGAACAACCTTGGGCCCTATTCACTTTAACTGTATTGTTTAGAAACAAAACCAATGCAGGTCAATGGGTACCGCCATTGTTTTGGTTAACAACATTCTTTAAGATATCTTCTTTTCTGTTCTGTAGAAGAAAGAAAATCATACAGGTTTGAAATGACAAGAGGGTGAGTAAATAATGACAGAATTTCCATTTGGGTGAACTTTCCCTTTAATTTAAGGATTTTCTTTTAGATATTTGCACTGTAGAACAAGACAAGAATTAAAACAAAACTTATTTTTTTGGTTTGTATATTGACCATATCATTTCTTTAAGCCTATGTTATTGGGCATTATCGTTTCCAATTAAATTATGTTAGTTGGATAAAGCAAGTAAAACTTAGTTATCTGTCATCTTAACGTCAAAAAGTCTTGAATTAAACAGTACCCACACAACTAAATAGTTGTGTACATTTACGCATTTGGCAGACGCTTTTATCCAATATCCCATACATTTGTTTCTAACTATGTGCAAACCCCTGGGATCGAACCAACAACCTTGCTTTGTTAACGCAATGCTCTTACCACTGAGCTACAGGAAAGTGTACACCATCTATATATCGAATATTACTTTTTTTTTAATCTATGGCTCTTGGGACTCACTCACTCTAGTTTTGGTGTCCTGCACAGCACTGGCTGAAGCATCTTCAACTCTTCTGCTGCAAAATTGAGATTCAAGCTTCTGAAGTGAGGACAACACTCCAGGCAATACACCAATGCCCAGCAGTCAGTCCTGTTCATAGTATCCCATGACATGTCCATCTCCTGCCAAGCTTCAACGGCTTTCTGCACAAAGTCCTTCTCATGAAGCTCATACAGGCAGAGGAGAATAAAGGGTAAAAAGTTATAGTCTCTATTTGAGCTAATAAAGAGGATCCATTCTTCCAACTGTGCTTGTACAGAAGGTGGGACAGATACTTTGTATGTTTCCTTGAGCAAGTCGATCACTTCTTTATTACAGAGACCACAGAGAAACTGAATCACAGGAAGGAAATTAAATTCAGGGCAGCCATACTTGAGTGGACAGTTCTCATCCAAATACTGCACACCGTAGCTTTGCCAGGGAGAGTGGAACCGCTCTGTTAGTTTACTAAGAAACTCTTTTTCATCCAGCGAGATGTAGTACAGAGCTGTAAAAAACTCCTGAAAGCTGAGATGCATGAAGCTGTACATCGTCTCTTGTCGGGTCCTTTTTTTAAAGAGGAACTTGCCCAGGAATGGACTGCCAGATGGATCAGAAACTGTTTCCTTCACACTTTTTTCCTCAAACAAAACTTGCCGTTCCATCAGCCCTCTCTCTGCCAGCTGACCCAGACTCTTCAGCAGGGTCGGTACAGAATCACTCAAACCCTGACAGTGATTCTCCAGTAAAGTGGACACAAAGTCAACATAAATGGATGTGGTCGTTTCCAGACCGCTTGTTACATCTGCACAATCACAGAGTCTTTGTTTAATAACTGTGGAGATGATCCAGCAGATAACAGGACTGGAACAGGCAGTGAACAGAGTTTCATTTGCCTTTACAGACTCATAAGCATTCCTGAAGAGTTCCTCATCCTGAAAGAACTTCTGGAAATACTCCTCAACCTCCCTCTCAGAAAAGCCTATGATCTCAGTAAAACGCTGAGGTTTCTTAAGCAGAGCGCTCAAAGTGTCTGTGGTTGTAGATCTGGACGTGACCAGCAGGAAAGATTTGGGCAAAAGGCAACCCCGCAACAGGGCCGTCAGTGAAGCCTCAAGAGGAGCTTTTTTATACAGATATACAGATGCTGTTAACTTTATAGATGTGTCGCCAAATGAAAATTTGAGTTCATCAAATCCATCGATGAGGACAAGGACTCTCTTTGGTGACGACTGCAGGATCTGCAAGATGTGATCTGGTGTCAAATTCGAGTTGATGCTCAAGATCTCCACCAAACTCTGCTCTTCAGATATCTGGTTCAGCTCTTTGCATTTCAAGTGAAAAACACAATCAAAGTTTTCTCTGCTGAGACATCCAGATGACCAATCCAACATGATCTTTTGTGCTGTGAAGGATTTGCCTTTCCCAGAGTTTCCCTGAAGAATGACAGCAGCAGGACAGATTCCCTTACTATCTGCACTGAAAAGTGCATCTAGGACAGTGTTTCCCTTCTCTGCATTATTCTTAGAGCTTATCAACTGTTGGAAAAACTCTCCCTTAAAACACAACTCTTCTATTCTCTCTTTCTTCTCTCTGTGTCTCATCAGGATCAGAGGCTGTATGTATCGCTCAGACAGCAGCACATGTTCACCAGGCAGTGAGTTATACTCTGTCACAAACTCATATTCTCTCTGGATCCACTTCTTATATTCATCTGTGCAAAACACATGAAGTCATTAGTGAGAAACAGAAATATGTCCTATGATTCTGGTAAGCCTATCAAAGATTAAAAAAAATTAACTCACCGAGACTCTTTGCTATAGCATCAGGATCTACAGCAGTTGGTGGGTCGGTACCTGAGAAGGTTTTAACATTATATATTAAACAAACGACTACAGATCCAATGCCATAGATATTTGAGATAGTTTGCCAAAACATATAACGTAACATAAGTGACTCCTCTTTTTCTATTAAAGAACAAGAGGTGAAACAAAAGTTCAAGGCTGAGGCTCTCAGTCTGCTTTTTGTTACAGAAGAAAGTAACTTAAGTTAAAAAATGTTACACTAAATCTTCCATTGTCAGATGTATAAATATATAGTATGCTTCATAAAAATGTCTTTACTTGTGAGCACAGGTACTATTTTGTGCTAAAATAACCCACTTTTGGCACTATGACATTGCCTCTTTGAAACTTTGCTCCCTGTGACCGCCATCTTTAAGAAGTGCTCTTACTCAGATCTCTAAGCAGAAACGGTGCATGCTTTTCCAGTCCAGAATAAAAGGCAGATTTAACTGTATTTCCTCCACATTGCAAGACTCCACCCAACACTCTCATTTTCTTCTGGTTGGTATCTGCTGATTTGATCTCACTGTATGACTCCCATCCCATCATTCCATTTGACCAAAGCTCATCTGCGATTGGCATCACCGCTTTGTCCACCCTCTGAACGAGTGTCGCCCAGTTAGAGTCCACAAATCGAGCACCTGGTGGACAAAAAAAACAAAGATAGATGGACATTTCTTTAATTACAGTAGTTTACTATACTATTCTACTGCAATGTTTAGCTGAACTTTAGCGTCCTCATTCTAGCCCTGGTTGAAATGATTACTCCGTTTATATATTAAAATACTTTGAAACTAAACAGTAATTGGCGGCCCCATTTCAAGATCTTTGGACATTCAATTGCCATCCTTTTAAAAAAGGGATTGTTCATCCAAAAATGAAAACTGAAATGAACAAATGTGACATGTATTACTGGGTTCCGCAAAACACGGATATTTTGAAGGAAAATAGTAACCAAACAACTTTCTGGCTTCCACTGTATGAACCACTGAGACATTTCTCAAAATATCTTCTTGGGTTTCACTGACTTACAGCCCTGTACAAGATTCAAAAACATAAGGGTGAAAAGTTATGATTTAAGTTGTGGATGAACAATCCCTTTAACCCAGTTTCAACTGTAGTCATTCTTTGTTTATTTGTACTAAAACTACAACAGCGATTTCAGTTTATTCATGATATGCACTAAAACGGTAACCAATCTTCCGCAAAACGTGGTTGCTAAACTTTCACTCTTCACAAAAAACCTTAGTGAATGTTCCTTTAATATCTAGCAAACTTGTTGTCTTACAGTCAATGATTCACCGGGTGTCGTAAGGTTTAGTTGTCACTTGTACTGTATAAATATGATAAAAGTCTGTTTTATTATTAAAGTATTTTACTCTATTACTTGCGTCACGGTCCATGTCTCTCAAGCGTTTCTTCGGGAATGTCGTCTAAGATTTTCCAAGGAAAACGAAACGTTAAAAGCACACAGCTGTATTTCGCGATGTCTCCCAGCATGCGGAGTTAAAACAATGCATTTACAGCATGGATATAAAAACAGAGACTATCGCTTAACCTGTTTTAACATTTAAAGGTCATTATCTACCGAAGTCTTCTAATTGTAGATCCGACTGTATTGACCTTACAGTAGCGGAGGAGTTTTTGCGCCCAGACCTCTGGTTCCGCCCACAGGCGACACAAGACGTCATTATTACGTCATCTGTGTTTATGGGTGTATACTGTGTAGAATAGATCATATAATAGACTGCTCAACAGAATAACATTATAAAATGTTGCATATAACTGTATATGTAGGCCTATAACTTCCACCCTTGATGAAGAATAAAACAAAACCAATAAGACTTCACCATCATAAAAAACAGTAAAGTAGTGTTTCGAGTCTTATTCCAGAAGGATTTAATAGTGTTTTATTATGTTATGGTTAATAGTGTCTGATGTTTTCAAGTCATAATGTTTACAAAGCTGAGTATCGTATTACATGTGGGATGACTGCTGAACCTCTGGATCTTCTTTTACTTCAGCAGCTTTACAGTGAGATCTGTCTTCGTCAACTCTAGATCAGTAGATCAGACACAAACAGTCCTCATGTACAAACCTGACATAACGAATCTTGTTAAAGAGCACAACAGTGAGACGTTCAGTGTTCATCATAAAGGAAATAACACTTCGAGATATAGGCTACTGTCACTGTACTTACAGTTACTAGTCAAGTCAAAAGTTATAGAAATGCACATGTATTATTTCTAGCGGATAAATCAAGTTTATTTATCCAGTACATTTGAACATTTTTGTAGAATCTAAAGAGTAGCAAATGTGTGATTTCGTAGTGATTTCTGATAGATGTTACATGTTACATAAATCAAACAGTAATTGGTTTGGGTTCAGGAAAAGATCCTTAAACATTAATAAAACATTACCCAAAAAACAGAAAACTTCAGGGGATCGATTTTTTTATATCGACATAAGTAAACTGCCAAATCATATGTAAATATTGCCATGTATTTCAATACAGCATGGACTCATGCAGAAAATATACCAAAATTTAAAGCTCAATAGCATTTCAAGGGGATGACATGTAGGTGTCTGGTATAATGCACACCTTTTTAATATAAAAAAAACTAATCAAAAGTAAAAAAAAATGGACATCTCAACCTGAACACTCCCGGTGTGCATTAAAACTATATAAACACCACAAAAACATTTGTTTCCAGAAAGAAATACCATATGGCCAAGACAGCCATTCATTTTTTTCTTATTATTAAAATATGAGTTTCTTTGAGCCTGGAGGTTGTAGAGTTACAGTGAGATTATAAAAACAAATGGGTGATGTGATATGACGCCAGAAACAGTATTACTTGGGTCAAGAAATAAGAAGATTGGTGCTAATGAAATGACAGAGAAACATAATCTGGAGTCATTTTACGATAATATAAAGTTTACATGTTCCTGTTCTATTCTGTAATTCTTCTCAATAACAACTCAAGCGAGATGAAAAAACATTAAGTTGTGTTGTTCTTTCCCATCGTGCTATTCATCAGCACAGTCAGAGGACTGCAAGTACTCCCGATGGAACCACACACCGATCGAACTGCACTCCACGAATAGCACAAATACCTAAAGCATGAAGTGTGTGGTTGTAGCCCGAGAAGCTTCTAAAGTGCCAGATCAAACGGCAGCTCGACCTGATTTCTTTTGCACAGTTCTCCCTGCTGATACCAATGATCACACTCTGGTTGCAGTCGAGTTGTTCGATCTGATCAGTCGGATGACGGCAGCAGTTACTGGGTTCACATCTGTGTCTTTACAGAAACACAGCCCACATAACCACTTCTGTACTAGATTATACTGAGTTAACTATGTTAAAAATCTTAAGAGACGTCTGAACCTGTAAATTACAAACCTTTTCATGTTAAGAGAACACTGGGGATGTTTAGGGAACTCTTTCAACAATCTGATTCCCTCCTCCATTAAAAGACACGGTGCATCATTATCCTTCAACGAGCCAGCATTAAAACTATATGATAGAAGTGTACACACATTCTCAAAAACATTCAGCAGACCATTGAGTGATGCTGTAACCACAAGCAGTGAAATACAGTTTACTTAAAAAGTACAATAATTCACTTTTAATCATCAAAAAGCACTTAATAAAGAAATGTTGGATGTGACTGTAAAAGTGTTATTGCTCCTGCACACTTACATACACAGAAACAAAATACCAAAATCATACACAATGTAAAGAGCACATCATTCTTACCTGAGTGATGTCAGACTGCTGCAGGACTGAATGAGGAAGAGGATTCTGGACGCCCATTTCTCAGCTAGGAGGGGAGCAGAAATTACGATCACACTCAACCCAGACAAAGAGGAGAGATGAGACAACAGAGAATCCAGCTGTTGATCAAAACCTGCACTTCTACAGATATACAGATAGAGGGCGTAGAAAGACAGCAAAGAGAAGTTAAAGTATGTATTATGTATGCAAACATTGTGTAATGGAAAAGTGGGTTTAGTTTTGCAAACATACTCTTCGGTTGAGCAGTTTATATCATGGAAGGCCTGTAAGAAGTTCTTCAGATTCATACCAGACATTTCTGAGCATGGATATTTCAGAATGATTTCAGACAGTGAAGGTGCTTTCTGCGGCTTTAAACACCACATCACCACATGCAATCTGTAGAATAAGTGAAGAGGTAACACTTGTTAGAGAAGAGCTTGTGTAGCAATTGACCTATCGGTAAGCCCTTCCTCTCGAACGCAGATGGGGAATGGAATTGATTTATTTAATTGCCTAAACCCAAACAAAACAGAGCAGAAAAGAGCTTTCCTGTGGCTCAGTGGAAAGAGCATGGCACTAGCAATGCCATGCCATGGCTTAAATCCCAGGGGATTGCACATAGTCAGACACTAATGTAAAGTGCAATGTCAGTCGCTTTGGATAAAAGCATCTGCCAAATGCATAAATGTAAATATGGTTGTCACAGTTTACCCAAAAATAATAATTCTGTCATAATTTACTCGTCCCCATATAATTTCATACCTGTATAAAATTTAAAGTTATTTTATAGAGGTATAACCGATAAATTATTGGCCATATCGGTATCGGCCGATAAACAATCGTTTTAATGTTATCGTATCGGCCCGATAATAAAAATGTAGGCCGATATATTAAAGCCGATTAATGATGAATCTTTCCTCTGGTTGAATCACTTCAGCTGCACGTTGCTCCTGTACAGTACTGTCTTTCTGTCACGATCATTCACTTACTGCCATTAGCAAAACATTGTTGATGTAGTATGTGTAGAAATATATGAATGATTAAATTATTGAAACAAAAGCGTATTGTTTGAAGCTGACTGCTGTCTAAATACTTTCTGTCTTGAGACCTGTTAGACTTTTGGCTATTTAGAAGACCTTTCTGAGTTGCTCTGGGAGAACATCTGTTACTTGTTAGTAAAGAAAATGAAACCAGAAAAGTTTAAAAGTTAGACTTCGTACATGATTTTCCGGGGGGGAGATAATTTTCACTTTCAGAAAATGTTGTATTAATATTTAGGTCCTCTATCGGCCGATATATCATTTCTCGGATTCCAATGCTCAAGACATATCGGTTATTGTCATTGGCCAAAATGTACAAATTGGCGCATCCCTGATTTAATAAATATCATATGTTCATATGTTCGCAATTTTCATTTCCGTTAGATTAATGACTACCATAGTAAAAAAAAATAAAGGGTAGTCAAAGGTGCCCACTATATGTTTTTCTAAATTCTTCAAAATATCTACTTTCTTGCTCAACTGAACAAAGAAATATACCATCCAATTTTTTTCTACTATGGTAGTGGATGATGTCCCAGAACTGAAAATTGCTCAAATTCTTTCTTTGTGCTCATGAATAATTCATGAGAGAAATTGTATTTTTGGGTGAACTATCTTGTTAGGTTACAGATTTCATCGGCAGAACGTCAATATCATCAACGTTAAAAACTTCAGCGAAACTAGCTAATAATAAATTTAGCGATCCCATGCTTGCATACAAAACGAAATAACTGTTCTCTACCGATAGGTCAATTGTGTGAGTATTTAGTAGTAATTTCTATAATAAATAACATTACTCAGATCAAATAGGAATTGATGAGAAATCCTTACACAAGATTTCCATCTGTGTTCAGGAGATGAAGAGATGAGCAGAAACTCTCAGCATTACTGCAAAGCACACTTGTGCATAAACTACCAATCAAGATTCAAAAGTCAATATATTAACAACCAAAAATAAAAGCATACACATCTGAAGTTACTTCTACCTGATCGCCTCCCATTTCTCTGTGTTCTGTATGAAGTCTGTCAGGATGAGGACAGTGTCAGCTGTGATGTTCTTCACTGCAATCTGAACTCCACCCACAGTCTTCTGTTTACCAAGACCATTAAGAATCTGCATCAAACTTTGATCTGACAAACCTTCGCCCATCAGTCTGTAAAATCACACAGATGTAGAGTATATTCGTAATAAACACATCATCAAATATATTGGATATTTTAAATGCTCTGTGCTGATCATAAAAGTATTTACCGCAACTCTGTTAGTAACTTTCCTTCTCCAAGAGCTGAGATCAAATCAGAAACATCCGTGTCTGCAAGATTTTGGATATTCAGCCTTTGAAAACAAAATCGGTCCATTTAAAATCAGAACTCTAAAAATGTTTTTAAAATTAAAAATGTCACACTCACTCTAGTTTTGGTGCCTTGTGCAGCACGGCCTGAAGCATCTTTAACTCATCTGGTGCAAAACATAACTTTAGCGTTTTGAAGTGAGGACAACACTCCAGGCAATACATCAATGCCCAGCAGTCAGTCCTGTTCAGAGGAAACGATGTCATGTCCATCTCAGGCCAGACTTCAATGGCTTTCTGCACAAAGTCCTTCTCATGAAGCTCATAGAGGCTTGGAAGAATCAAGTGCCATAAAGAAAATCGTGTTGGGCTATTGTGAAGGATCCATTTCTTCAACTGTGCTCTTACAGAAGGTGGGACACATATATTGTGCATTTCCTTAAGGGAGTCACTCACTTCTTTATTACAGAGACCACAGAGAAACTGAACCACAGGTAAAAAATTATATCCATGCCATTCAGATTGGAACCACCTTTTTAGTTTACCACAAAACTCTTTTTCATCCAGCACGTAGTACAGAGCAGTAAAAAACTGCTGAAAGCTGAGATGCATGAAGCTGTACATCGTCTCTTGCCGGGTTCTTTTCTTAAAGAGGAATTTGACCAAGAAAAGACTTCCAGCAGTGTCTGAAACCGTTTTCGTCACACTTTTCTCATCAAACAAACAATGTCGTTCCATCATCCCTCTCTCCGCCAGCTGACCCAGACTCTTCAGTAGGGTCGGGACAGATTCACTCAGTCTCAAACCCTGACAGTGATGCTTGAGCAGAATAAACACAAAGTCAACATAAATGGATGTGGTTGTTTCCAGACCGCTTGTTACATCTGCACAATCACAGAGTCTTTGTTTATAACTGTGGAGATGATCAAGCAGATAACAGGACTGGAACAGGCAGTGAACAGAGTTTCATTTGCCTTTACAGACTCATAAGCATTCCTGAAGAGTTCCTCATCCTGAAAGAACTTCTGGAAATACCCCTCAACCTCCCTCTTAGAAAAGCCTATGATCTCAGTAAAACGCTGAGGTTTCTTAAGCAGAGCGCTCAAAGTGTCTGTGGCTGTAGATCTGGACGTGACCAGCAGGAAAGATTCGGGCAAAAGGCAACCCCGCAACAGGGCCGTCAGAGAAGCCTCAATTGGAGCTTTTTTATGCAGATATACAGATGCTGTTAACTTAATTGGTGCGTCGCCAAATGAAAATTTGAGTTCATCAAATCCATCGATGAGGACCAGCACTCTCTTTGGTGACCTCTGCAAGATCTGCAGGATCTGATCTGGTGTCAAATTTGAGTTGATGCTCAAGATCTCCACCAAACTCTGCTCTTCAGATATCTGGTTCAGTTCTTTGCATTTCAAGTGAAAAACACAATCAAAGTTTTCTCTGCTGAGACATCCAGATGACCAATCCAACATGATCTTTTGTGCTGTGAAGGATTTGCCTTTCCCAGAGTTTCCCTGAAGAATGACAGCAGCAGGACAGATTCCCTTACTATCTGCACTGAAAAGAGCATCCAGGACATTGTTTGCTTTCTCAGTATGATTCTCTGAGCTTATGAACTGTTGGAAACCCTCTCCCTTAAAGCACAACTCTTGTGTTCTCTCATTCTTCTCTCTGTGTCTCATTACGATCAGAGGCTGTATGTAGCGCTCAGACAGCAGCACATCTTCACCAGCCCGTGAGTTATACTCTTTCACAAACTTATTTTCCCTTTGGATCCACTTCCTATATTCATCTATGCAAAAAGACATGAAGCTCATTAGTGAAAAAAATATGGATATACAATAATTTAGTGAGGAGTGTTCTTTAACAGATATGTCTAAGCGTCAGAGATAAATAATATATAAAAAAATTGATAAATACTCACCTAAACTTTCTACAAGACATTCAGCAGTTGGTATGTTGCTGCCTGTAAAGGTTTTAACGTATTTGTACATTTAACATAATGTTGTAATCCTACGTTCATACATTCAATTAATAGTTCACCTAAAAATAAAAAAATCTTTCATTAATTTTTCACCCTCTTGTCGTTCATGTGAACTAACACTTTTAAATGGACTATGTCTTTTATTAACAGATGTATTGAATATATAGTACACTACATGGTTGAAATTTGTTAATTTGTTAATAATTTGTGCTCTTACTCAGATCTCTAAGCAGACACGCTGCATGCTTTTCCAGTCCAGAATAAAAAGCAGATTTAACAACGTTTCCTCCGGAGTGCAAGACGTCACCCAACACTCTCATTTTCTCCTGGTTGGTAGCAGCTGCTATGATCTTGCTGTATGACTCGCTTCCCAGCATTTTATTTGACCAAAGCTCATCTGCTATTGGCATCACCGCAATGCCCACCCTCTGAACGAGTGTCGCCCAGTGAGCATCCACAAACTGAGCACCTGGTGAATCATAACAAAGATGGCAATAATCATGGTCATTTACTACATAATATAATGAGCACTGTATATTTAGTTTTGTGTCTGTAAATCATTTCCTTTAAATGCTATTAAGCTCTAAACATTGTATTTTTGTGAATGAGTCTATACAGCAGTGAAAACCACAGAAAAATTTGCTTACGATTTGAAGGTTTATTACAATTACACAAACAGTGTTTAACTGATGGGATTGTTTATCTAAAAATATATTTTCTCAACCTCATGTTACAGAGCAAACTTGTAAGTTATTATTACAGTCACTGACATTCACAGTGCTATTACCTAACTTTTTTTAAAGTAATTTATCATAAAGGTATATTACTTACGAATTTCTTCATAATCCATGTCTCACAACAAAACTGTTTCTTTGGCGAAATTGTCTGAAATTATCCACGTAAAATTAAATGTTAAATCACATATTTCATATTTCGTGATGCAAGCACCTACGAAACTATAACCATGCTCAGCATAGCATGTAGTCCGGAAAATGACCCAAAAAACATCAGTCCGATAACTTTTCAAAGTGCAAGGCAAGGCGACTCGAGTATAGAAACTTTAATAACAAAGATATAAAACCATGTAACCCGCATTTAACTTTTGAAGGTCTTTATCTGCTTAAGTCTTCACATCCGAATTTGACTAAAATGTGAGTTTGTCGTACTCCTTGAGTTTGTCGTAGAGGCGAACCAAAACAGGAAGTCAACATCTGTGTTTTCAGCTTTTATATGTGTGGTAGACTGTAGAGTGAGAATCTTTGGCACAGCAGAAAACATTCGGGTCATGTATGGGCTTGTAAACACTTTACAGCATGGGCGCCGATCCTGTGGGTGCTCCGGGGCTCGAGCACCCACGGAAATTGCCGAGCACACACGGGAAAATGGCATATGTTTCTCAATCAATTTTAACCAATCAAAAATGCTTTTAAAATTCGGGTGCCGCGCTGATTGGTTGACCTTGCAAACAGCAGTGGTTTTGGGTAATCGTTCATTATGGTTGCGATAATGTCATCTCGTCTCTATATCCCGTGTACAAATGGACAGGTTAATATGAAAACCTCAGTTGACCCTAGCATCTCTTCACTAAGAAGTAGCATTGTTGCTATTTCTTCAAGTGAACAGCCGTTGATGTTGACATCATCAAGTAATGACAGCGGCACCAGAATTAAAGGCAAAAGGGGGAAGCAGAAGTCTCGAACATATAAAAAAATGGAAATAAACATATCCCTGGATAGCATACAATGCTTCCAAAAACAATGTATTTTATGAACTCTTTGCTGTAAAGCCAAAGAAATGCGTGCCCCATTCCCATCTACCACACACTAGCTAGAATCCTATGCAGCGTTTGTAAAAGATGGCTTTTCTAGCTGGTCGAAAGCACTGGAAATAATTAAGTTTAAGCATATTAAAATGTTATCATTTGCTCAAAGAGAGCTGAATAAAAAAAATATTGTAGGTTACAACATTGCTCAATGTGGATAATATATTTCTTGAAGAAGATGTAGATATATTTTGTTATTTTCTTGTGATTAGGCTCCGGCTTTGACTGAAGATTTGTCGCAATGTGAATAAATGTTATTCGTTGGACTTAACTGATGAATTTAATTTAAAAATGTTTAAAAAGTTATTTATTGAATTAAAAATGTGTTTCTATCTAAATTATAAGCGTATGTGTATAAAATCTCTATTTCTTAGAAACAATAAGGTGAATTGCCCTGAAGTGGGACATTTTGTGAAATATTGAAATGTCTAGCTTAAACATAACATGCACAACCAATACCATTTTACAATACAAAATAAAATAAAAAATATAAAAAAAGAAAGAAAATGCAGATAACACGTTCATGAAATATATTATAGACATATTTGTGCTCCTTGTGCAAATCATCTGAGAAAATGAGTAGTTTTCTAATGTGGTACAGTGGTTTTCCTAATGTGGGACACTGAAAAGGACAATCTCTCCTTGATTCAACAGTAAAATGCTCTTTGCTATGGATGGTTGAAAATGGAAACTTGAACATCCTAAAAATAATACAATATGATGCATTTATTATAAAGACATTAAGCAACTATTATGATAGGCCTATGTTGTTATGATATAAATAAGTTGCACAGAAAATGCACATTCAAAATTTCTTTACTGATCTCTTACTTTTTCACTTCACTTAACAAACACAGGCTACAACAACAACATGCATAGCATGCATAGGGTTGCTGACAACATTCTTCAAAATATCTGCTTTTGTGTTCTGCAGAAGAAAGAAAGTTGTACAGGTTTGAAATGACAAGACAGTGAGTAAATAATGACAGAATGCAAAAAATATATAAAATATATTAACCCACAAACCATGCTCCACCACAAATTTTTGACTGACTGAAGTTCTGTCCCACATTAGGATAATCATACTGTCCCACTTTTTGAAACCACGAGTCCTTAAGTGGAACACTAGGAAATTCAATAAAAAAAAAAAATAAGGTTTATACATATAAAGTTATACTACATTTTGATGGACAAACATTTCATAAGCATAAGACAAAAAAGTAGCAGGACTGCTTTGTTTAAAATGAATTTTTACTTCTTAATATCAAGTTTGTCAAAACTATATGTCTTCACACCATGTGCTTTTTGTTTGGTGATTGCTCCGCCCTCAAATATGACTGGACATCTTAGAGCTCATGTGATTTTGAACACAAGACACCACAGCTTTGACTAACCAATAGTTTCACTTTCATTCATTTATTTAGGGGGGAGCTACAAACATTACACCTTAATTGTCCCACATTAGGCAGTGTCCCACTTTAGGGCAATTCACCCTAAGTGTCTTTTATACGATTTGTAAAATGGGTCCAGGCCCTATTTACAATATTTTTATTAGGCCTGTTAAAGATGTTAGTATGTTCAGGATCAGTATGTTAGTATGTTCTGATCTTATTGATGTAAGAATGGATGAGATATATTTTGATATATCTAATTCACCGTAGAGAAAAGTTGTACAGTTTTAATAAAAATGCACAGGGAAACGACATCCCGTTTGAAGTAATGCAGCCTCTTCAAATACAGGATCCTGTATAAAAGCGCATATGACATATTATTTACTGACATTTTAGAAACTGAGATTGTCTCTGTGTTAATTAAAATGTATGCCATGATGACTTTATTAATGAATCAATCAATGAGGTACACCAAAAAGGGGGAGGAGATTCAATTCAATTCAATTTAAGTTTATTTATATAGCGCTTTTCACAATGTACATTGTTCCAAAGCAGCTTTACAGGGGCAAAGAGCAAGAACAGAAAAGGTAAAACACAGCACAGTGCATGGTGTTTCTCAAAAGAAACTGTAGGTTTTCCAAAGAAAACCTCCGCCTGACCAGGGGCCTCATTTATCAACAGTAGGTACACTCAGATGTATGCGTAGTGAGTGCATAAGAACAGTTTCACCCAAAGTGTGGGATTTACAAATTTGTACCTATATGTAGAAATGTGCGTAATTACACACATACCTCTGAGCATGCTTACGCAGAAAACCTAGTGGTAGAACAGTGATATTACAAAAAGCAAGTGTCACCTTGTGTACCCTTTATATGCAAATACTCAACTAGTAAATTCATAGTTCAAGCTAGACATTTGTCTAATTGGTGTGGGAAGCTACAAAAGACAGATGGGAAATAATTTGAAATGATTTTGCTGGTTGTATTGGCAAACCTTTTATTGAAAGCATAATGTAAAACACACTTAACAGAACAATATATGAAAAACTATATAAAAGAAAAAAGGATTCAAACAAACTGAAAATGAAACAAAAAGAGGTTTGCATATTTATCAATATTACAACAAATATTTAATTATTTCTTTAACGACTTCTTGCTTTTCCATTACGGTTTACCAAATCGTAATAACATTGTAATTTCAACAAATAAAAGAACTGCAAATTCGGTTTCTGTTCTGAACGTTTTAATTCATGCAAAATAAATCTCCTATAAATAACTATGAAATTAACAAAAAAAAACAAATTGAGCAAATC
Source organism: Triplophysa dalaica (assembly GCF_015846415.1). Classification (NCBI taxonomy): domain Eukaryota; kingdom Metazoa; phylum Chordata; class Actinopteri; order Cypriniformes; family Nemacheilidae; genus Triplophysa; species Triplophysa dalaica. The sequence continues at coordinate 19,385,114 of NC_079544.1, read as the reverse complement.
ATGCATTGCATGTGTTTTCAAAGACCGCTGGGATCAGAGCACAGAGTACATTCACGTGATATATAAAGGAATTTTTCATCACCATAAATGATTCATTGGGGGCGTTTCTGAATGCAAATGACCATGAATGACCATGGCTTTTAAGAACATGTGGGATTATCAACAATGATTACTCAATGGAGTGTGTAAGAACCGTGTACTTATGTTTGAAATTTGATTGTACTTACAGACATTCTAAATTTCATTCGTATGACAAAATATAGAACCTATTCTACGTACTGTTGATAAATGAGGCCCTGTGTTACGGACTCTGTGTATAAGTAACCTCTCCTTTAGAAACGGCTTGAATTACCCTGCTTTCTCGGGTTTGAATGAAGTACCATGCATACTGAAACGGAAAACCAAGAGTTTCCTTCATTTCAGCACTGTAAAAAATAAATGTATTCTTACAGAAAAAAACGGTAGAATTTAACAGTATTATGACATTTTGATCAGAACTGTGAAATTCCATAAAAATGCTAACTTTCACATCTTATGTACATTTTCCCTGTTTTTTAACTATTTAAATTTGTTAATGCAAAAAAATGACATTTTTCTTTAAATAACAGTAATTGTTGTCTATTGTTATCCTGACTTGTCCTTAAAAAAACATTCTTGTATATTTTTTGGTCAGAGTTGAAAAATGTTTAGTTTTACAGAGAAAACCAATAGAATTTCACAGTCATATCACATTTTCATCAGAACAGTGAAATTCCACTAAAACTGCATACATTAACACCAAATATAGCTAAAATTTTTCCAGTTGAATTAGGCAGTGACTATGCACTAAGTGCAAAAAGCAACAGTTGTGATTTACACTAAAAACAAATATATATTTTATTTACATCATGTAAATGTCGCGATCGTTTGCAATAAGTGTAAATAGTAATTAGATGCTATATTCTATATTTTGGCAGATTCTGTTCGCATCTCGGTAATTGTATACATTAACAGGATACAGTATAAAGTGTTTTATTAAACACTCATTAGACACTTTATTTCTACTTCATTTTTGTTGAAAATAAATGCCTTTTCGAAGTGATTTGTGATACCAAAATGTATAAAATACAGATTCGAACCAAGGACTTGACAAGAATCAAATAAACGAGGCTTCCACACTAGTGGCTTTGCCACTGAAGACATTCAATTAAGTTGCGCATCTTTTATAAACTTCATTGATGATCCGACACAATGTACTATGTTGTTTCCTTGATTTTTAGTCAGTGTTTAGCCTACTTTTGATTTTATACATGTCATACATAGCCCTACCGTTCGCTTTTTAAAGAGGCGATCCGGCGCTGGACTGTGTTGTTTATAAAATCATATTTTTGTAGTTTTTTTTTGTAGGTCATATTTCGAGCATGCGTTTCCCTTATTGGTATCCTCATCCAAACACACACTCCTGTCCAACCCACTTGTTACACCACTTCTGGAAAACCATTTATTGTTAAGGTAAGCTAATAGTCATGATTTCCATATCAAAATCTGAAATAACCATCTGTAGATGCTATTTACACTAAGAAAAATACAGATATATTTTATTTTCACTAAGTGACAATATCAGCATTTTGACATGATGCTATTTACATTAGGTGTAAATAATTTTCATTTAATAACTATAATTATCAAATTTGCAGTAAGTGTAAATACTAATTAGATGCTATCTATATTGGCAGATAGTTGCACCTTAGCATTTTTGTAGATTAACAGGATCCAATAATAATAATGTGAAAATGATTAAATTTATTAGAAAATTTAAATGGATGCTACATTGTTGTGAGAATAAAAGCCCTTCTACACGGACCCCTAAGCCTACCCAATAAATACTTTATTTTTAATAAACACTCTTCTCTTAATAAAGCACCTTATTACCACTTTTCAAACATTTCCTAAATTTTCATTGCAAATAAATGGCTTTTTTTAATCACAAAAAAGCCAAATCTATAAGCCAGTGGTTATCAAACTTCTTCAGCGTGCACCCCCATTTAAACCAAATGTACAGGGACATCTTTGTACACTGTGACAGAAGCAATGATAAAAAAAAATTAAGAAATACTACAATACAAACTTTTGTAAAATGTTATATGTAAAATAAATTATGGTAGCCAGAGTATTGCTGTAAACAACTTCAGCTTTTATTATATAGCAAACCTTCAAGATCAAACAATGGAAAAACACTTCCCAGCAAAAGTCATGTTTTAGAACACAAATTTGTTCAATTAAAAAAAAAAAAAAAAAAAGTCGACCTGGATTCTTATCATTCTGAACATGTCAAATGGGGAAAATGGATAAAGCATGTTTCAGAACACAAATGTGTTCAATTTAAAATAAACAAAAACACTGGGCCTGGAGTCTGATAGTTTTGAAGTTTATCACATCACAAGGTAATAAAAATGAACAAAGCGCTGCACTGATTTACAAAAAGTCGGTCTGTCCTGTTCTTCAGCGAAATATCAATCTTCTGAAAGACCACATCTGTGGGGACACAAACAGTTAAAATTAAAACCCAAACCAAAATAAGAGCAGAAACAGCAAGAAGCCTTAACCAAATACTCTCAGTTTTGGCCACAGACAATTACATCACATTTATTGGAGTTAATTATAAAAATTATTGTCCTTTGGTGCACAACAGACAACAGAGCTTCTATACCTGTTACTCTCCCCAGTCAAATGCAGAAATTTTTGACGTCAGACTCAATACTCTGGGGTTGACAGAGTACGCTCTCTTTTTCTCTCTCTTTTCCACCTTGGTACCTTTATGAGGATTTATCCTAAAGATGCACCTTTAAAACACAACACAAACAATATCCTTAAATAATTGTTGTATGCTTCTTAACTAAAGGAATGCAGTCTATGAATTACCTTTGCAAGAATTCTAGTGTGGCTCCCAGTTCTACAGGGTAACTGATGTTCAATATATAGTAAAGAGAGAACATCAGATACAGAGCTTCTGTAAAACTCAAGAGATGGTCATTTACAATCATCTGGTCTACTGCTACCATGTACACACTGGCTGTCAGTGGGTTCTCTCCTTTGAACAAACACAAAATTAGTTAGACATAATATTTAACAGAATGTGAGTTCTGGTCACCCGAAACCAGGAATTATTGTGTTGCAAGATCATAGTAAATAATACCCACCACACACTACTATACATGGTGTTGCTGGAAGCTGTTCTGAGCATATATCACTTGTAACAGACGTGTCTACCATCACAAGAAAGTGGTCTTGGTCATTTTTGAAATGGGTTAGCAGCAACATCACTGCCCCACAAACATGATCCCCTCCAGCTCTATACTTTGTGAGGATTCTCCCTGCTCTGCTTGCTCTTTCTGTGCACTGAAATTGAAAGTACTCCAATATTCTTCTGAACTTACTGGAAGCAGACTCTTCAAAGCTGTTGTTTATGTCAATGCCAGTGAGCTCTTTAAAGTGTGCTTTCATTCCTGCTGGCTGAAAAAGATATGGCCACTCATCAAGTAAATCTTTGGTTTCCTTTCCAGATTGGATGTTGTTTCTTTGAGAGGTGTAAGTAGAAGTCATTAAGCCATAGATTGTCTTTACATCACTTTCATTATTTTGAAACATTACTAGCAACTTCTCTTTCTTTTCCTGCTGCAATTCGGATGTTTCTCCAACTAGCAGTTGTGGATCAGAACTAATACAACCATATAACAATTTTCGTTTCTGTGTTGATACCTCTAGAGTACCACAAAGTGGTGTACTAATAGCTTTTGCTCTTTTAAAATTGTCAATTCTACACACCAGTTGTTTGAGGAGAGAATCATATCCACTTCCTACAACCTGGGAATTAATCTCATCTCTGAAGACTTTGGGTATGCAATCACCATTTGTCGGGCTATTCCTGATACACATTTTTTTGCTGGACATTTGCTGACTTCCAGGATCTCAGAAGCAACAATGCGGACCAACTGTCTTCTCTCAGAGCAATTTGGCCTTTCGCCATGTCGCAACTTTTCCATAAAACTTGCTGGCATTTTTTGCCATGGAACATCAAAACTATAATGCCAGTCATGGTCATAAAACGAAGTTTCACAGCTACTGTCACCTAGAAGATAAACCAATGTCCACAGGTTACAGGATGAACACTTTTCATGCAGCTGAATTTTTTTGGCAAAATTGCCTATTCCCAAGCTGCAGATTTATTGAAGTTTAATAACGGACAAACAGAGATGGCATGTGGCTTTGTGGGTTGTTCATGTGCCACTATATAGAGTATGCATTTAAAGTGGTGCACAGACTTGTTTTTTGTCCTTGACTTGTTAGGGGAGATTGTTGTGCATTTTTCACAGGGACCGCAGGACCCCAGTGCAGCAAATCACTAGCATAAAATGGGCACATTTAACGTGTTGCTGGTGATTTGCTGCACTGTGGCCCTGTAGTTGCTCTGAACAATGCACAACAGTCTTCACACTCCGCTGGCATAAGCTGCTGACTCAACTGGAGACGGTTTGGCCATTCATGCACCAGGTAATCACCACAGTGGCACATGTATGGATCACAATGTTTGTAATTTCCAAAATCAATGTTTTGAGGCCCCGTGCCATCACAGTTTGATTTGTACCATCAAACTACACTAGTCAAAATTTTAAGATCATCAAAACATTTCATAATAGTTGTCTTAAAACCAATACCCAAAACTCTTCAAATGTTGACTAGTGTACAATAAATCTGCAGATTTGTATACATATACACATATACATATAAAACCCGATTTCAAAAAAGTTGGGACAGGTAGCAATAAGTGGCCGGAAAATAATGTACATTTAACTTTGTACATATGTACATTTAACTTTTCCGGCCTCTTATTGCTACCTGTCCCAACTTTTGTGGAATGTGTAGCTTTCATGAAATCCAAAAACATGCCAATATTTGGCATGACATTTCAAAATGTCTCACTTTCAACATTTGATATGTTATCTATATTCTATTGCGAATAAAATATAAGTTTATGAGATTTGTAAATTAGTCCATTCCTTTTTTACTCACAATTTCTACAGTGTCCCAACTTTTTTGGAATCGGGTTTGTACATATACATATACGGCTCTGTAAACTGCACGTGTGGCACAATTTGTTTGCCAGGCGTGCTAAAGGCTGGGCATGCTCACATTGCAAATTCTCTGTATATGAATAACAAGAATTGACAAATTACATGTTTTGCTTTCAAAATGTTTGTGGATTGTTTAATGTTGTATCAGCGTTTTACTCACGTCTTCCACTTGAAGAGGTGGATGGTGAAATTGAGCATCCAGGAGCAGGTGAACCTGATGCATCGGAAGTGTATTCAGCAGACAAATCATTGGCAGTGTTTTGCAGAGTGGAAGCAATATCTACATGGCATAAACAAAAAACTGCATTAAAAACCATACTGCAGAAACAAGAAACACATTGACATACTGTAATACAAGTAAAGAGTACAGCTAACAAAGTACAGAATGAAAGAGACCGGGGTGTTGTTTTTCCAGTTCATCTAATGTATGCATGTACACAAGTCAACATTTAAAGTGGATCAAACCTTTCATAATAATTGTCTTAAAACCAATACCTGTTCTTGTGAACTTAATGAACTTCTTGATCCGCTTCAAATGTTGACTAGTGTATATGTAAAAACAACCATTAATTTGAAAACTTACTTGGGATTTGGGCTATTAGTTTTCTTGCTTCAATCGGTCTCAGAAAGCCACCTAGATCATCATCTTTCAAAAACTGTAGGTCATCTATGGTCTCCACACCTAGGCTGTTCAAACCCTCTATGGCTAGCTTTGAAGTTATAGGGTTTGGGAACACATTCTCAATAAAAGTCAACAATGCATCCATTTCTGTTGGGACAGGACAGTTTATCCTTTTTACAGATGAACAACGCTGTGCTTCAGAGTAATGACCTTCAGTCCCATAAAACTGTATTCATTTAAGGGATAATAATCCAGACATTCCTCAGCATTTACACAAATTAATTCCTTTGTCGCAGGCAAAATCTCATGAAGTCCATAATCATGCAAATACACTGAGGGGCGGGGAGTCACAAGGAAAGTCATCTCATCATCTTTCACAAAAATCAGCTCAATCTGTCCAAACTGTAAAATAGAAAACTCCTCTTCACATTTAAGGCAAATTAAGTTTCCTTTCCTGTACAGGGTACCCTTGTATTCTACCTGTGTTGAAACAAAGTCTGGTTCATTAAGCAAGCTTGTCTCAACAGCTTTGCACACAGCATCACTGTACAAATGAGGAGAGAATGTGGCCAAGTCAACACTTTCAAGCTTTGGTGAAAAAAATGACTGTGAGTGAAGATATGCTTGAAGAAGTTGATGGTTGTGTGACAATGTCTTGCATACATTTTTGAAGTTCTGTGTTCTTCTCACACTTCTTTTGAAGTAGGAATGTTTGCTTTCAAATCTCAATGACCATAAACGAATTAAAGGTCCAAGACTTAAAATGAGTGACGTATAGTGAAGCATGTAATGATGTTTTGGTTTCAAATTTTCACCAGGAAACAGCTCCTTTCTTGTTTCCAGATATTCTGGTATTAAGACATTGAGATATGCAATCTGTGCAGTGGAAATCTTGGGAGCACACACTAGCTCAACCAGTTCTTTCAATTTAACAGTCAGTTGCCATACAGGGTCTTGTGACTCTACTCTGTCTCCAATTATGACAGGAAGAAATCTGAGGAGACACCAGTTCTCAGCTGCTTGACCACCTAACTTTCTGCCTTTTTCACATATCTGAGAGGGGACAGAACCAGCATCAGAATCCAGATATTTGAATTGTGCAAGTCTCCTGTTCAGCCGTGTATATGAAAACCACTTCCTTTTTACAAAGTATTCCAAGAAAATGGCAAGATCAATAGCTACAACGCCTTCAAACAAGTCGTGGCCAATGCATGGGGGAAGCCCAGGCTGAGCAACATGAAAATATTTGAGAGAGTTGAACATGGAGTCAAACTTCAAGCCATTTACAACATTTTCTTCGGTCGTCCTTAGAGTTTCCACTGCCGCCTTATAGGACTCAACTGTGCGATTGGGAAAGTCTACACACACATTCTGAAGTTCACTGCGAGATACCAAGCAATACCTACAGCAATGCTTGGCAGTACTGAAGTTCTGTGAGTAACCACCGATGCAGTGGGACCCCAAATTATCACCGATGATAGCCACTATAGTTGCACGTACTATGTCACCTGAAGATGTTACAAATCCATGCTCTTCAAGTTCTTTGACATCTGCCAACAATTTAGCAAAAATCTTGGTTTGACCAAAATAGTTAAAGTCTCTCTCATGACACAAAAGTGATAACTGAATGTTATCAATGCATGATCTGTAAAATGGCTCAAAGTTGCCAAGTGTAAAATACACTCCAATCATTTTGTGTCTTTTTTTAGCTGACCCAAGGGGATTCACAATCTCAAAGGCATCCTGGTACAAAATAAATTGGATTGTAATCTCAGGCTGCTTAAACAAGTCAATGGATTTGAATACAGAGCCATCACAGATGTCAGAGAACACACCAGAGTGTACATGCTGATGTTTGGCACACTGCTCCCACACCACTGGGTCTATTAACATGGTTTATAAAGTGTTCTTCAATGGAATATACTGTGCATAACGTTGGTTTCGGTTCTCATCACGACCAAGATACATATTTTGTGGATGCACGTACGAAAAAATTTTCTAATAATACTGTCTTCTTTGGTATTCTGTGGAAAGTAATGAATTACAAGATGAATGTAAATCTTGACCTTGCAAAGTCTCATTCAATATCACATTGTGAGAGGGCCGTTTTTGACTTGAGTATTTCCCTGAACATCTTCTGTGTGTACTGATGACAGATATAATTTAATCCACTGAATTCATCCACAATCATCTGAATGGTTGATGATGGCACCAGGTATTTGGCTTGTAGCTGCATATAAAACAGGCAGAGATTTTTCATGTACAATGACTTTGCGTTACATTTCGTCAGTGAGTCTGTGAATTCACTTTCATCAACCTCATCCTCAGTAACAACAAAAAATGCTGAAGAAGGTTGCTTAGATAAGGTATCCATAATCTGTAACTGTGCAAATGTACAAGTCCTGTGGTTTCGTGAAACATGGGCAGTGAAACTTGATCTTAAACTGAATTTTTTGTCACATTTTTCAAAAGGACAACACACCACCTCTCCCTTGGTTAAATGTGACCTGAGATGAGAAAGGACATTGTTCATGTCTGTAAATAGTTGTTGACAGTCTGTATTGTTGCAAACAAACGTGCCCGTCGAATCATCAAAATGAGTATGTGGTATTTTGTGATGGCGATAAACATGAGCTTTGAGAGCATTGTATTTTGAGAATTTAACTTTGCATTCTGGGAAGCAACATGGAAATTGAGCATTTGCTTCATGTCTGTGTAAGATCTGATGATTAACATATCCCTTAACTGTCTTCAGAGAGCAATCACAAAATTTGCACGAATACATCATCATCCATGTGGTTAAAGGTAACAAACCTCATAAGATGAAATCCGTTGTCCATGCATATGAGTTTTCTTAAATGACTGTGAAAGGCAAGCAACCTTCTAAAACAACAACAACACAATTCTGAAACCTAGTTCTTTTTAATGCAACTTGCATGAAACATTAAGAATAAGAATTAAAAACGAATGTGATTAGCCATTGTAATTGTGTTCACCTGTTGCCAATTAACTTTTAAATGACGTTGGATGACACGTTAACAGATTTTTTAAAACACTTACCATTCACCACTCGACATCGAGGTCCGTGATTGTTTTGTTGTCACTCTGTTATATATTGCATTCATACAGCAGAATATGTTGTCTAAACGGTCACGTTTACACACAAAGCTACTTAACAAAGTCACACCAAAAATGTCTGCCATAGAAAGCAAAAGGGGAAATTTCCTGCGACATTGTGAGGTATTCATACTGGGTAAATATGCTGGCATGTAATATTAAATATAAAATTGTAATCAACAAGTGTTACTGTTTTATGTTGTTTCTGCTGTTGCAGTGCACCCTTGGCCTTGTCAGTGGGTGAGGTCATATCACTAAACTGTCAGAAGAAGTAAGGTGTCGTGGACCATCATAAAATTTGTAAGTGCATTTCATATTTAATGAACAAATATTTTTAACAAAAAAACATAATGTTTTTATGTAAGAAACTCAAGAACATCTAAAAAGAGTAACCTGATCAGACATGATAATGAATATAGATATGTGATGTATGAAATATAATCATTTTCTCTCTTATTTTTTAAAGGCATCAACATGGAGATTGAATTGGAGACCATTGTTCTGTTCGAAGTGTAGTTTGTGGAAGATGCAATGATGAAATTAATTTGAATTGTCAATGTTATATTTTAAGCATGTAAGCAATGTTTAGATGATGGTACTGTAGCACTGTTTAAAGTTTTTAATATTATTGTTATTTACAATGGAAACTACTGTAACAGAAGAAATAAAAAGGGACAAATACAAATGATTTTCTCTAATGACTTTTTGTATGACATATAAGATACATTTCATGAACTGCATATAAAATTATCTGTAAGCCAAAATCAAAATGCTGTACATGCCTTTCAAAATTATGGTCCATCACAGTCAATTTTTAAAAAAAATGGGCAACACATGTTATTTTAAATAACGGTCAACACATGTTATTTCAATTTACAGTCAAACTCTGTTAAATAATGATTAAAACATGATTTCAGTTTACAGTCAAAACATGCTTTATGAAGTAATGGTAACAACTCCATCACAGTCAATTTTTTAAAAAAATGGGCAACACATGTTATTTTAAATAACGGTCAACACATGTTATTTCAATTTACAGTCAAACTCTGTTAAATAATGATTAAAACATGATTTCAGTTTACAGTCAAAACATGCTTTATGAAGTAATGGTAACAACATGACATTTATATCTACATTCAAATCATGTTTAGTTAAACAACTGCTACACCATGTTTTTACATTTACAGTTAAAACATGTTTTATTAAATAAGGGTTTAAACATGTTACGTGAACTTACAGTCAAATAATGCCATTACATTTAATGGTCTATGCATGTATTTGCAATTATACAGACAAAATATGTTATTTCAGATTACGTTTTAAACATTTTGTAGTACTGTATGGTCAATGTTCTTTTTTCATGTTGCTGTGTAAACATGTTACTTCAGTTCATGGGGTTTTACCGTTATTTTCATTAATGGCAAACGTTTGGCACCCTGTGCTGCCATGCATTTGCTCGTTTTTTTCAGTGTTTTTTTTTTACAGTGAGGGTTAATATACTTATATACTAATATATAAGTAGAGTTTTCACTAAACATCCTTTTTGAAACGGCCCCTGGTCTCTGTTCTCTGCCGGTTCATTTTTTTAATAAATAATCAATATAAACATTATCACAATTACAAAAATACAAAGGATATCAGAGGAACTCTAAATGATCTTATATTACAAAAAAATAGCCAACAATGTAAAGTATTGTCCAAAATATTATTACAAATATCAGTATTCATGTTTTTTCAGACACTATTTTGGCAGATATAATTATTGCATTTTATAGGGCACAACAGTTTATGATTTTTTTATCTTATTAGATGAATCTGTCTATCGTTCCAATAGGGCTGATATAAGATCATACACGCCTTGTGACATCACAACACACATTCTTTTAAAATAACAACATATCACATAAATTCAACAAAGTTACTGCCCGTTTTTAAGTGGACTCCTGATCAGAACAGTCTTCTGTACAGTTTGCCCTACTGATAACAATGTCCACACTCTGGTTGCAGTCGATTTCTTTTATCTTATCAGTCTGGTGAGGGCAGCCAGTGGATTTACAGCATCTGAGTCTTTACAGAAACACAGCACTAATCACCACACATGTACTAGATTACATTGAGTTATTATGTTAAATTATGTTAAATTATGTTAAATTATGTTAAAAAGAAATGTGTGAAAATGTAAATTACAAACCCTTCAATGACTTGAGTACAACAAGGATGTTTAGGGAACTCTTGCAGCAATCTGATTCCCTCCTCCATTAAAAGACCAGGAAGCCAATTTGCACCATCAGAGCTCAGAAAACCAGCTTTAAATATCCTGTATATAACAAAAATGCACACATATTCTCAAAAACAGATTCAGCAGACAACTGAGTGATTCTATAACTAGGGAGCAGTGAAATAGATTTTAATGAAATAAAGTAGTCCAATTGACTGGCTGTATAAGTGTTATTACTTTTTCCACAGATACACAAACAGAAATCAAATACCAAACACATACCTACTTTACTTTAAACAAATAGGTAATAATTCTTACACGCATAATAACAGACTGCTGCTGCAGGACTGAATGAGGAAGATAATTCTGGACGCCCATTTCTCAGTCAGGAGAGGAGCAGAAACTATCACAGTCAACTCAGACAAAGAGAAGAAAGGAGACAACAGAGAATTCACCAGTTGATCAAAACCTGCACTTCTACAGATATAGAAAAGAAAGAGCGGGTAGAAAGACAGTAAAGGGACAGAAGTTACAGTATAAACTTTAAATGTTATTTCAATACAAACAGTGTGTAATGGAAAATTAGAATTAGTTTTGCAAACATACTCTTCCGTTAAGCAGTTTATATCATGGAAGTCTTGTAAGAAGTTCTTCAGATTCATACTGGACTTCTCTGAATGTGGATATCTCAAAATGATTTCAGACAGTGATGGTGCTTTCTGTGGCGTTAAACACAACCACACCGCATGCAACCTGTAGATCAAGTGAAGAAGTTACACTTATTAGTGAAGAGCATATAACATTACACAGATCATATAGGAACTGATTGAGACTTAAATCTGACAGAAATCCTTACGCAAATATTCCATCTGTGTTAAAAAGTTGTAAACCTGAGCAGAGACTCTCTGGATTCGTGCAATCTGTATTTGTCCATAAACTGCCAATCAGAGTCAACAATCAATATATTAATATATATATAACCAGTGATCATCTTATGTGCTTAAAGGTTAATTAAATACATTTATAATTAAATGCTTAAAGGTTAATTAAATACATTTATAATTAAATGAACAGAATGAGATGATTTTATGTTTCTGTGGCTATTTATACCCGATCTCATCCCATTTCTCTATGTTCTGTATGAAGTCTGTCAGGAGGAGGACAGTGTCAGCTGAGATGTTCTTCACGGCAATCTGAAGTCCACCCACAGTCTTCTGTTTGTGTAGAGCATGAAGAATCTGCCGAACACTTTGATCTGATAGACCTTTGCTGTCTAGTCTGAAAAATTATACATAGTGTATTCATAACAGACACCTCAACATAATGTATATCAGATACTTTAGGTTCTCTCTGCTCATCATAAACATCTTTACCGCAATGCTCTCAGTAACTTCTCTTCTCCAAGAGCTGAGATCAAATCAGAAACATCTGTGTCCGCAAGGTTTTGGACATCCAGCCTACGAAAACAGTCAATAAAAACACTTAGTGTGTTCTTACAACTCTTACTGTTATTGCTGTCTGAATCAGAACGAAGAAGAGGTTGAACTAAACTTTAAGTTTAAAAAAATCTGATGTAGATCACAGCCTGTGAGAGGGAGTTTGAATATTTTGAGTGATATGTTTTTCTTTTAACTCTTTATTTCCTTCATATTTTTATTCATTAAACACCTTACGTCTTTAAATGTGGTGAAAATTAAGATCAATTGGTCTGTTTTGCTGGAGCTCTATGCCTGCAGCCATATCACCCTGTAGCCCAAGACTGGTTTCCCGCTGACTGCTGGTAAAACTAGGTTGCTGCTGGAAGAGATGTTAGTGAAGCCAGCGGGGAGTGCTAACCCTATGTTCTGTGTGGGTTCTTATGCCCCAGTATAGTGACTGGGACACTAAACTGTCAAAAAGTACCGTCCTTCGGATGAGACGTTAAACCGAGCTCCTGACTCTCTGTGGTCATTAAAAATCCCAGGATGTCCTTCGATTAAAAGCAGGGGTGTAATCCCGCTATCCTGGCCAAATTTGCCCCTTTCGACTCTAAACATCATAGCCTCCTAATCATCTGCATGTATACCAATTGGTTCGGTTAAAAACCTGTCTCTTCTCCACCAATAAGCTGGTGTGTGGTGTGTGGTGGCCGTTCTGGAGCAATATATGTCTGCCGCCGCATCATCCAGGTGTATGCCGCACATTGGTTGTGGTTGAGGAGATATCCCCTTACCATGTAAAATGTGCCAATGTTTGAGTGCCCAGGCAGAAAAGGGCTATATAAATGTAATGAATTATTATTAATTATTACGAGAGAGGCTCCATGAACCGCCATTGCAGTGAAAGAACTGTTTCATTGGAGTCTATGGAGTTGACGCGACTCTCGCTCTCAAAGGCTCTGATGTAGACATTAGTCAAAATCGAATGTAAATATCTGTATTCCTTTTTTAGTCATTCTGTATTCCTGTACATAAAATCCACACTGGATCCACTGAAAATGATTTAAAAAAACCTTGATACTGTATATACAATACGTGACCGTACGGATTCTGCAAGTCTATGACACGGGGCCGTATGTTTCCAGTGAAAACTATCTTTACCTTTTGCAGAAGAAAAAATCCAGGTAAAACAACTGAGCAATTTAATTCGGAATTAACCAGAATTCACCCAACAAGTGTTATTTGTACTTTCTGCTAAAAACGCTCTAATGATTATTTAAAAACAGTCCATCAGACTATTGACCATCAATATACCCATCAATTGTATTGTGTAATAACAACATTAGACTTTTTTGGACTTTCACACTCACTTTAGTTCTGGAGTTCTGCACAGCACAGACTGAAGCATCTTCAACTCTTCTGCTGCAAAACTAAGATTCAGTCTTCTGAAGTGAGGACAACACTCAAGGCAATACACCAACGTCCAGCAGTCAGTCCTGCTTAGAGTTTCCCAAGACATGTCCATCTCCTGCCAAGATTCAACGGCTTCCTGCACGAAGTCCTTCTCGTGAAGCTCATAGAGACATAGGAGAATATAGCGCAAATAATGTGTTGGTCTGAAATAAAGGATCCATTCCTTCAACTGTGCTTGTACAGAAGGTGGGACAGATACGTTGTGTGTTTCCTTGAGCAAGCCACTCACTTCCTTATTACAGAGACCACAGAGAAACTGAACCACCGGGAAAAAATGATATTCAGGAAGGTCTGAGTGGAACCACTTTGTTAGTTTACAATCAAATTCTTTTTCATCCAGCACATAGTAAAGAGCAGTAAAAAACTCCTGAAAGCTGAGATGCATGAAGCTGAACATCGTCTCCTGTCGGGTTCTTTTCTTAAAGAGTAACTTGCCCAGGAATGGACTCCCAGATTGGTCTGAAACTGCTTTTTTCACACTTTTCTCATCAAACAGAACTTGTCGTTCTAGCAACCCTTTCTCTGCTAGTTGACCCAGACTCTTCAGTAGGGTCGGTACAGACTCACTCAATCCCTGACAGTGATGCTCCAGTAGAGTGAACACAAAGCCAACATATATGGATGTTGTTGTTTCCAATATGTTTGTTACATCTGCACCATCATTGAATCTTTCTCTGATAACTGTGCAGATGATCCAGCAGATAACAGGACTGGAACAGGCAGTGAACAGATTTTCATTTGCCTTTACAGACTCATAAGCATTCCTGAAGAGCTCCTCATCCTGAAAGAACTTCTGGAAATACTCCTCAACCTCCCTCTCAGAGAAGCCTATAATCTCAGTAAAACGCTGAGGTTTCTTAAGCAGAGCGCTCAAAGTGTCTGTGGTTGTAGATCTGGACGTGACCAGCAGGAAAGATTCTGGCAGAATGCAACCTCTCAACAGGGCCGTCAGTGATGCGTCAGGTGGAGCTTTTTCAGACAGATTGTTGGGTAGCGACTTTTTGGATGCGTCACTAAGCGAAAATTTAAGTTCATCAAATCCATCGATGAGGACCAGCACTCTTTTTGGTAACGACTGCAGGATCTGCAAGATCTGATCGGGTTTCAAATTCGAGTTGAAGCTCAAGATCTCCACCAAACTCTGCTCTTCAGATATCTGGTTCAGTTCTTTGCATTTCAAGTGAAAAACACAATCAAAGTTTTCTCTGCTGAGACATACAGATGCCCAATCCAACATGATCTTTTGTGCTGTGAAGGATTTGCCTTTCCCAGAGTTTCCCTGAAGAATGACAGCAGCAGGGCAGATTCCCTTACTATCTGCACTGAAAAGAGCATCCAGGACATTGTTTCCCTTCTCTGCATGATTCTCTGAGCTTATGAACTGTTGGAAACCCTCTCCCTTAAAGCACAACTCTTGTGTTCTCTCATTCTTCTCTCTGTGTCTCATTACGATCAGAGGCTGTATGTAGCGCTCAGACAGCAGCACATGTTCACCAGGCAGTGAGTTATACTCTGTCACAAACTCATATTCCCTCTGGATCCACTTCTTATATTCATCTGTGCAAAACACATGAAGGTCATTAGTAATAAAAGATGAATGTCCTATGATTTGGTGAGCACTGTTCTTTAAGAGGTATGTCTAAGCATCAGAGATAAAAATATAAACAAGATAAGATACAGTAAACACTCACCTAAACTTTCTAGATAACATTCAGCAGTTGGGTTGAGGCCTATGAAGGTTTTAAGACTATTAATATATTTATTTAGATAGTATAGATCCTATGCATACATTAAAGAATAGTTTAACTGGAAATGAGAAAAACTTATGTCATTTGTGCCATTTTTAGGGTGAACTATACCTGTAAAGTGATAGGCTGCCCGAACATTAATAACTGTTGTCATTTACTCACCCTCAAGTTGTTTCAAACTCATGTTCTTTAACATTCACATTCTGCCTTTTGTAATTTATAGGTAAAAAGTAACTTATAGATTTATCACAACATGACGGCAAGTAAATGTGACATTAAAATAATTTACTCTTTTGGATGAACAATTCCATATATGTACACATGTATTTAATATATAGTATACTACACGGTTGAAATTTGTTCACTTGACAGCACATGCAACAGATCACTTCCACTTCGCTATTAAAGTAACCCCCTAGTGGCACTTTAACCGGGCCACATTTGAATCATTTGTTTCAGACATCTTTAAGAAGTGCTCTTACTCAGATCTCTAAGCAGACACGCTGCATGCTTTTCCAGTCCAGAATAAAAAGCAGATTTAACAGCGTTTCCTCCGGAGTGCAAGACGTCACCCAACACTCTCATTTTCTCCTGGTAGGTAGCAGCTGCTTTGATCTTGCTGTATGACTCGCTTCCCAGCATTTTATTTGACCAAAGCTCATCTGCTATTGGCATCACCGCTATGCCCACCCTCTGAACGAGTGTCGCCCAGTGAGCAGTCCACAAACTGAGCACCTGGTGGATCATTAATAACAAAGATGGATAGGTATTGCAATAATCTGGTAAATTAACTACATAATATCTTCCTCCAAAAATTACCCGCAGTTTAAGCATAATTTTAGGTGGAAAATCATGGTAAGAACATGGTAACTGTAGTGAGACAATGGTACATTTGTGGGTATGGTTTAACTACAAATACAACAGTTAAACTGGGTTTACTGTAGTACAGACATGGTTAAGGGATGACTTAAGGCTAAAATACAAACTTTTGCTCAGATTTTCAGTCTGGACTTCTTGCAGAAAGTCTGTGCCAGTCTGCAGATTTGTTAGTGTGTTATTACATCTAGTTAAAAGAAATCTGTTCAGATTTTAAAAGTTGTGTATTCCAGCTATTAGTTAATACATATTATTGTGTGTTGAATCCAAGGTTCAGCTGAACTGTTACGCCTCCTTAAGGCCCTTCTTGAAATAATTACTGCATGCATTTATTACTGATGCCTAACTTTTATTTTTTATCAAATTACTTTAAAATTAAACCGTAAATGTGAGGCCCCTTTGAAAACCCTGGTTTGGACTTTGGGATAGTTTATCAAAATGTTTGAGATGAAAATAGATTTTCCCAACCTCATGTTAAAAAAGTATTTTTAAAAGCGCAAGGAGACTCGAGTACAGCAACTTTTCAAACAGATATAAAACCGCGCAACCCGCATCTAACTTTAAAGGTCGCGGAAGTCTTCCTAGTAGATGCGAATTCGACCTAAATGTAGTGGAGGAGTTTGTCCGCCCAAACCTGCATGAGAAACAGGAAGTTATCTTCATCTGTGTGTTTTCAGCTTTTATGGGTGTAGGCCAGTGTTTATCAAACACCACTTTGTATGTTGGGAAGGGCTGTGAGAGTGTGCGACTGTGCTCGTGAAGAACGCTGCATGTATAAAGCATATTTTAAACTTGGACGTCTGTTTAAAGCGGTTACAGATATTAAACAGCTGTCGGCACTATAGCATACATGCATTAAACATTAAATGGGAAGATAATAGATGTAGCAACAATAGGACATGTGAGTACATTAGAAAGTAAAGAAAAAATAGTTACGTTTGCTCTCTAGAGATTTGCCTGTCATTTACACTTACAACATACTCACAGTATTCTTTAAAAATACTTAAATATTTGTATTGCATGAAAAATGTGTAAATTTCTAAACAACAAATTAAAATCTGTAGTAAAACTGGGAATCAAATGGGAATCGAAAACGGCAGCTACCAAGATAGCACACGTAGGTTTGGCCGTGGCCACTAGGGGGGCCCCTGCCGTGCGTAAAAATTTAATGTTCTTGCTCGTTGTGTCAGTGTCAATCATCATGTGCGTTAGCTTTAAACTGTGCAAAGATTAAAAATGAAAAGGCGGCACTATCAGTCTGGTGCAGAGAAGAGGAAGAAGAGGAAAGAAGATGAGAAAAGAAACATGATCTAACCACTGAGCTACAGGAAAGGTGTAAAGGGATAATATTGTGTTGTTAATTTGACATTGTCAGATTGTAATGTGATATAATCTGTCTGAGGATAGTATGTTGTGTACATTAGATGATGGGGGACCTCAGTTTATGGCCCCCAAAATACTAGGGCCGGCCCTGGTCCAGGCATAGTCGGATAATTGAGTCAGTTAGTGCTCTGACCAGCTTTTTTTAGATTAGATTAGATTAGATTCAACTTTATTCTCATTACACATATACAAGTACAGTGTAACGAAATGTAGTTTAGGTCTAACCAAAAGTGCAATTAGCAAGTGCAGGATATACAGTGTGAATAAATACAGAATACAATATTAGGAAAATACTATACAATGGGCATGTACTATGAAAATATGACAGTCGGTATGTACTATGAACAATATAAACAGAAGGCTATATACTGTGAACATTAATGTACAGGTGGTTATGAACAGATAACAATATAGACTATACAATAGTGCAAGTGATTTGAGTGTGCATTAGTTACAGACATTAGCTATTAAAGTTACAGTGCAGTAGATGAGTTGATGCGGTTATTAAAGGTACAGTGCAGTACATGAGTTATTGAAGTTATAGTGCAATACATGAGTAGATGCAGCTATACATTTACAGTGCAGTAGATGAGTTAGTGCAGTTATTGAAGTTACAGTGCAGTAGATGCGATAATGCGGTTATTAAGGTTACAGTGCAGTAGATGAGTTAATGCAGTTATTGAAGTTACAGTGCAGTAGATGCGATAATGCGGTTATTAAGGTTACAGTGCAGTAGATCAGTTAATGCAGTTATTGACGTTACAGTGCAGTAGATGAGTTAATGCGGTTATTAAGGTCACAGTGCAGTACATGAGTTAATGCAGTTATTGAAGTTATAGTGCAATAGATGAGTAGATGCAGTTAGTTATGCAATAGATGCAGTAATGCAATAGATGAGTTACAGTGCAGTAGAGAAGTTGGTGCAGTTATTGAAGTTACAGTGCAGTAGATGAGGTAATACAGTTATGAAAGTTACAGTGCAGTAGATGAGGTAATGCAGTTATGAAAGTTACAGTGCACTAGATGGGTTAATCTAGTTATGAGAGTAGTTCATTAGTGCAAATGAGCATTGAGTGTAATATTCCTGGTGTGCAAGTGAGCAGTATAGAGTGCAAATGATGCTGTGTGTGTAAACAGTCCGATAGAGCAGATACATGAAGTAATGGTGTGTACAGTTCAGTCATGCATGGCAGCCCTGTAGTGCAATGTAAACAATGTAATAGCAGCATTAAAGTTAAAGTTATGAGGGGTAGTGGAATCAGTGGGGAGCAGAGTTCAATAATGAAACAGCTCTGGGAAAAAAGCTGTTTCCTAGTCTGCTGGTTCTTGTCCGGAGGCACCTGAAGCGCCTGCCGGAAGGCAGGAGAGTAAACAGTCTATGAGCGGGGTGAGAGGAGTCCTTGAGAATGCTGCGCGCTCGACGCAGACAGCGTTTCTTTTGGATGTCCTCAATGGAAGAGAGTGTAGTCCCTGTGATGCGCTGGGCTGTTTTCACCACCCGCTGCAGTGCCTTGCGCTCAGCAACAGAACAGTTCCCGTACCAGACTGTGACACAGTTGGTCAGGATGCTCTCTGTCGTGCAGCGATAGAAGTTCACCAGGATAGTTGAAGACAGTTGGGTCTTCTTCAGTGTCCTCAGAAAGAAGAGACGCTGGTGAGCCTTCTTGACCAGGCATGAGGTGTTGGTGGTCCAGGACAGGTCCTCCGAAATATGGGTCCCCAGGAACTTAAAACTGGAAACACGTTCAACAGCCATCCCGTTAATGTGGATGGGGTCGTGTGTGCCTCCTTTCGCCTTCCTGAAGTCCACTATGATCTCCTTTGTCTTGGAGGTGTTAAGGAGCAGATTGTTGTTTGAGCACCATGTGGCCAGGTTCCCCACTTCCTCCCTGTAAGCAGTCTCATCGTTTTTGCTGATGAGACCAATCACTGTTGTATCGTCTGCGAACTTGATGAAGGAGTTAGGTCCATTCACAGGTCTGCAGTCGAGTGTGAAAAGGGTTATGCAGGTTGTTACACAGAGTTCGATCTCGCACAGGGTCAGGCAGTAGTCCAATGCCGCAGCTCTAGCAGTCACTTAGCTCTAGCACGTAGTCAGGCTATAATCCAGGTTTCAGTGGCATCAGCACAGGGTATGCAGCAGCATTAGCAGTCGTCAGCTTTCGCTACAAATCCGGAGCTCTCCTAACCAACGAAGAAGGCCCTCGCTGACTAGCTCTATTAACCCCTGTATCTAGCAACCTGTGTTCATTGCGGAGACACTAGTTATCTCGAGCGCCCGTTTAGCGTGTCACCCAAACTCGAGCTCCCGAACAGCCACAGCAGCCTCTCCAACAAGTCTTTTTATCAGCCTTTTAATCCGCATCACCTGTACACTTCAATTACCTTAGTCCCCACCCCAAATGAACTCCAAGACACATCCCCAGACAGCGCCAAATCAGGAGGTGGAATCAGTTCCTCCGCCTGGTCGGGAGCCAATGAAGGATCCGTAGACAGCACCGGGCCAGCATTCAACGCCTCGTCGGGAAGCAACTCAGTGTCTTGAGACATCTCCGGGTCAGACATCCGCTCAGTATCGGACAGCAGCCCCCTCTCTGCATTTCCACCAGTCATTCGCCAACCTTCATCTCTCAGCCACTCCGGTACCCCTGCAAATGAGTTGGAAACATATGGTTTGAGGCGATTAAAATGCACAACCCTCTCGGTGCCCTTTTCTTGAGGCGCTATCCTATACAGAACCTCCGTTACACGCTCCAGGACAACAAAAGGCCCCACAAAACGTCTCTGTAACTTTGGGCACACCCCCCGTTTACGCGCTGTATTTTTCACCCACACCAGCTCTCCTTCTGTATACCCCTGATACGAAACTTTCAAATCAAAGTTCTGTTTCTGACGCCCTGAAGCCTTCATTTGGTGAATTTTTACAGCCTCCGCTACTGTAGACAAACTCTCCGCTACTTTCACCAAATATTTAATTAACTGATGTGAAGCGTTCCATTTCACCCACTCCCAGCACAACATCAACTGGCAGAACAATCTCCCTCCCAAAAAGAACCTTATATGGTAAAAATCCAGTCGTAGCGTGTGTACTGCTCCTATAAGCCATCATCACATATGGCAACAGCGTGTCCCAATTCTGCTGATTATTCTCTATAAACAAAGAAAGCATAGAAAGCAAAGTACGGTTAAACCGCTCGATCATACCATTTGACTGCGGGTGATATGATGTAGTTCTTGTCTTATACATCTGCAACAACCTGCATAACTCTAAAAATAATGTGGACTCGAAGTTTCGCCCTTGATCCGAATGGATACTACGGGGGACCCCAAACTTACACACCCACTCCCTCAACAAAACTGTAGCTATTGTCACTGCTTCTTGATTTGGCAGGGCAAACGCTTCAGTCCACTTAGAGAAGTAATCCCCGATCACCACAATGTACTTATTCTTTCAACCAGTCAAAGGTAAGGGTCCCAAAATATCAATTGCCACACGTTCAAAAGGCCGCGCAGCAATTGTAGATTGCAAAGGGGCACGACGATTTGGGACATCCCCTTTCCGAGAAGCACACTCTGTACACTCCCTACACCACTTCCTCACATCCCCAAACCAGCCAGGCCAATAAAACCGATCTTTCACCTTTGCCTGTAAACCTTTGCACACCTAAATGGCCACCGGTGATAGAATTGTGTAGCATCTTTAGCACATCTGGAATCATTCCTTCTGGAAGGACCTTTGACACCGCAACTGTATTTCTCGGCAGTGTGACGAGTCACCTCTGGCGCAGACAGTGTCGCCATGGAGACTAAGCGGATCAGCGAGGCACACCTGCCGGTCGTTACGAGTCAAGACCAACTCGGCGGCTATAAGAGAGTCTGCCTCAGCTCGCAAGGTGAGCAAGATCTCCTTCGGACATGCTTATCTTAAAGGCCGTTCTCTTACCTCTCCTCAGGCTCGGACGAGTTACGACCGGCAGGACCGTGAACCCATAACCCGGAAGTAAGGGAAGCAACAGTGTCTAGCAAGACGGCTATCCACCCTGTGGAGGAAGACAGGAAGGACGTTCTTCTCCCCCACGCCTGTGGACCACACACGCGTGGTGTATTTATGTTGGACTTCAGAAAACTTTCGTCATTTGTTGAATTAAAGAAATCCCTTTGGGGAGTTATAACCTCTCCACGAGTACGTGTCGTTGCTTAACCCGTCACAGCGGATAACGCACAAGTCGCGCTCGTTCAAAACCAAGTTGCCCCCAAACAGATAAAAATCCCTTCACCTCCGCACAGTTCTGGGCTTCCACACACCCTTCCTCCCCCTTCAATCGTAACTGTGCTACCACCTGCAAAATCTTACCCTTCCTCTGTGCCATAACCAGTTCATCATCGGTCTCTCTCTCTTCAGATGGAGTCACTTCACGCACAGCCTGAACAGAGGTGTTTCCCAGACCCCAGTCTTGATCACTTCCCCACTTAGCATCCAACTGGGACAACCGTGAAAGCGCATCCGCATTAGCATGTTTCTTCCCCGGCCGGTGCACAATTTTATATTGAAAGTTAGCTAACTGTTCGATCCATCTAGCCAACTGCCCCTCCAGACCCTGAAAATATGCAACCACCTCAAAGAACTATGGTCCGTCCGCAACATAAATTCCTTACCCAGCAAATAATGTTTGAAATATTTGGTGAAATCCACCAAGCTAAGCCACTCTTTCTTTGTGGTGGCATACTTGCCCTCCTGCTTCGTTAACGCTCCATTTGCATACGACACAACCCGCTCCGCCCCATCTATTTCTTGAGACAAAACGGCCCCAATGCCCACATTACTGGCATCTGTGTCTAAAATAAATGGTCTCCGCGGGTCAGGGTAGGCAAGAACCGGAGATGTCACCAAAGCTGCTTTAAGCTGTACAAATGCATGCTGGGATTCCTCATCCCATTTAAATTTTCGGCCCTTTTCTGTAAGACGATGTAATGGCCGTGCAATTTCAGCAAATCCTTGGATAAATCGCCGGTAATAAGATGCCAAACCCACAAAACTTTGCACCTCTGATTGATTTCTCGGTATGGGCCATTGCTTTACCGCATCTATTTTTGCCGGGTCAGTTCGTACTCCATCAGCAGTTATAACATGCCCTAAATAACTAACCCGTGTAGAAAACATCACACATTTAGATGGCTTAACCTTCAGATTCGCATGCCGTAATTTACCAAGTACCTCTCATCTCACTCTCCCCAAACCCTTTTTCCCGTAAGCCTAACCGATCTAACAGCATGTCCACCGTATTCATAGGATTCCCACAATCCCCACCTCCCTCCTCTACCTCAGCATCACAGAATAATGTCCCGACTTTCATTCCACGTTTTAAAATACGAGTATCCTCTGTAACATTAATAACACGAACGGGCAAAAGACCCTGTTCCACCTTACACACCACTCTAGCCACCAAAAGATCACAGTGTGCATGAAGAGAGGTAGATGGCTCCAACATGCCCTGCGAACCATCAACGACCCCCTCTACCGCCCCTGTGATTAAGACCTCACTACGAGGGGGAACAGATGTATCCACGTGCACTATAACCTCGCGTACCTGTGCATCCCTATCGTTAGCAAAAATAAGAGTTATTTGTTTCCCCATTAATCGGCAGCTCTTTTGCTCGAGGTTAATAACAGCACCGAATTTTAACAAAAAATCTGCACCAAGCAGAATTTCCTGTGGCTCCACATCTGCCACCAGAAACTCTGCTATCACCCCTACTGAGTCAAACTGACATACAGTCTGCCAACGTCCCAAAATCTGCAGTTCTCCCCCACTAACCACCCTGACCACACCATCATGGCGCTCAAGTCGAGCCCCTCCATCAGTAATGGTCAGCCACCTCTGCTTGGGTATTATTGAAACCTGGGCACCTGTATCAACCAAAAGCTTCACATCACACCCACCTATTATGGCGGCCAGATAGACCCCAGGATAGCTCTGGAACGGTGAGGCCAATTGACAAAATTGTTCCCGGGTTGGGGCAGGCATTTGGCCTAACGTGCCTGCCCCCTCCCGTTTCCTGGTAGATAAGGACACTCTCTCCTCAAATGCCGATTGCACCCGCATTCCCAACACCCCCCCACTAACGGCGGAGCCGGTCTACTTCCGCTCATCGTAGTTACCAAGGACTCGCCGCTATTCTTCTGCAGGAGTGCGTTTCTAACTAGCGGTGGAGCAACTTCCAGCCATTGCTGTACAGTGTTTTTCAACGTTTGCACTTCATTCCGCAGTACATCAACGACCCCGGTCAGCACATCTACTTTAATCTCTACTTCAGGTACATGCAACCCCCGCACTTTTGAATCGGGATGAACCGTACATTGTTCTAATCCCTGGATGAGCTCGAATTCTACAGCAATATTAATCGCTTCCTCTAACGTAAGGGGTTAAAGCTTCGGAGCTGCATGCGAGTTTCTCCATTCCCTACGTGTGTAATAAAATGGTCTCTGGCCAGTAAATCCTGTGTATCTGCCCCTACCGCCGGGTATGCTTTAACCCCCAACCTCCGAAGCACATTACCAAATTCACGCACAGTTTCGTTCGGCTGCCGTTTACGCGACGAAAAACTTACTCGATTCCATTCTGCGGTTTCACGTGGTTCCTTAACATTTGTCCAACGCATCTTTTAATAACACATAACTATGCTTGGCCTCTAAAGGGAGGCCACTATAGATATCTCGAGCCCGACCCGCCAATGAAAGCACCATAAATTTAAGCTTCGTCCCATTATTCCAATTATTTACCACAGCTGCCATCTCAAACTGCTCTTTCCAATCAGACCACTCCCGTCCCATGCCAGTGAAAGTCTCTGGCATAAATATAGGGCGTGAAAAAGCTCTGATTGCTGATGCAGCCGTGGCTTCTGACAAAGGTACGGTCGCCGAAATGGCAACATTCGATGGGCCTGCTTGGCCCTTCTGGTGTCCCTCTCTGCCCTCCATTGCCTGTCGTCCCACCGCTGCCACCAGTGTAACAACCAGGCAAATGTGAGTCAGAGACCGAACACCACAGGGACAAGTATGAAAGCTTTATTCTGATAAAACCATAAATACACTTCAGTATGGCACATTACCCCCCTTTAGTCAAGGCTTGCTTCACTCTCCCAGCCACCAACCGATCCCTGAGGACAGGAGACACAGAGTTCGATCTTGCACAGGGTCAGGCAGTAGTCCAGGTGTCAGTGGCACCAACACAGGAAATGTTGCAGCTCTAGCAGTCACTTTGCTCTAGCACGTAGTCAGGCTATAATCCAGGTTTCAGTGGCACCAGCACAGGGTATGCAGCAGCATTAGCAGTCGTCAGTACTATGTATGTAGTACAGTTAAAACGGTACAGTGACACAATCTAGACCTGTTGCATAGCCAGTGCATTTCCTTCATCTATGGTGAAAAGCACTCTGACGTGTCATAACTGCACTCAAACTGGTGACATGTGATTTAAATTTAGCATTTAATACCAAATATTGTAACTCCACTATTAATAAGACAAATAGTCCGTCTTTGCTCTTGGTTGGGGATGTAGTTGTCTGAGCTGGGATGGTCTGATGGTCATGTTTCTCTTGGCTGGTGGTGGAATTGCCTTAGATGGAGCTGGGATGGTCAGTCAGTCTGCAGCTGTAGCTGGCATAATCTCAAATTGGGATGGGCATCTGTCGGTCGTCTGGACATGGGCATCCCGAGGCAGAGGCGGAAAGAGAATAAAGAGAATAATTAGCGTAGCTGCTGTTCATTAACTATGCATTAAGTGAAAGCTTAGCTGAAAAGATGTGTCTTTAATCTAGATTTAAATTGGGAGAGTGTGTCTGACCCTCGAATAGTAGGAAGGCTATTCTAGAGTTTAGGTGCTACGTATGAGAAAGCTCGTCCCCCTTTGGTGGATTTTGTTATTCTACGTGTTGTCAAAAGTCCTAAGTTTTGAGATCTTAGAGAGCGTGATGGGTTGTAACGTGATAAAAGCTCGGTTAAGTAAGTAGGTGCTAAACCGTTCAGGGCTTTGTAAGTAATTAAAATAATTTTAAAATCAATATGATACTTAATGGGTAGCCAGTGAAGCGATGATAAAACTGGGGAAATGTGATTGTATTTTCTTGACCTAGTAAGAACTCATGCAGCTGCATTCTGAACAAACTGTAGTTTGTTTATCGATGATACAGGACAACCCCTAAGAAGAGCATTACAATAGTCAAGCCGTGAGCCGTCACAAATGCATGAATAAGCTTTTCTGCGTCTGCAACACATAAACTATTTCGTAATTTGGCAACATTTCTAAGGTGGAAGAAGGCTGTTTTTGTGATATTTGAGATCCGTCTAATATAACGCTAATATAGGTCTTTAACAGTATTTGTTGGAGTAACAGTGCAGCTTTCAATTTGCAGGCTGTAATCGGAGATATTCTGTTTACTTGATTTTGGTACTATAAGTAATATTTCTGTTTTGCTAGAGTTTAAAAGGAGTGAATTACTAGTCATCCAATGTTTTATGTCCTCGATGCTCTCTGCCAGTTTGGATAGCTTAAAGGAATCATCTGGTCTTGATGAGATATATAGCTGAGTATCATCTGCATAACAGTGGAAGCTAATTCCATGTTTTCTAAAAATGTTGCCGAGGGGAAGCATGTATATGGAGAAAAGCAAGGGTCCTAAAACCGATCCATGAGGTAATCCATAATTTACTTGCGTAAGGTTTGACGATTTCCCATTTAAATGGACATATTGATATCTGTCTGTTAAGTAAGATCTGAACCATTGCAGTGCCTGTCCCTGAATACCGATATAATTGTGTAAATGATCTAGTAGTATTTTATGGTCTACAGTATCGAAAGCAGCACTAAGGTCAAGCAGGACTAAGAGTGAGATGTTACCTTTATCTGAAGCAATAAGGAGGTCATTTGTAATTCTAACGAGCGCAGTTTCAGTGCTGTGATGCGGTCTAAAGCCAGACTGAAACTTTTCGTTCATGTCATTATTTTTTAGGAAGGTACACAGTTGAGTTGACACTACTTTTTCTAGTATTTTAGACAAGTACGGGAGATTTGAAATCGGTCTATAGTTTCCAAGTTCATTGGGGTCTAAATTTGGTTTTTTGATAAGAGGCTTAATTACAGCCAGCTTAAAGGGCCCTGGGACATGTCCTAGATTAATTGACGAGTTGATTATGTTACAAATGGGCTCAATTACAGCAGGTAGTAACTCTTTTAATAAAGTAGTCGGAATGGGGTCTAATAAGCATGTCGTCGGTTTGGATGTTGCAATAATTTTAATTAAATCTTCCTGATTTATAGGAGAAAAACACTAGCTTTTCTTTTTGGGTGACGGTTGAAACTAATTCTTCCGACACAATTGGAGGTTTGGTTTTAGCTATGTTTTCTTGTATTATTTCGATTTTCTCAGTAAAAACTTCATGAATTCATTGCTACCAAGGTGCGGTGGAATACCCAGGTCAGGTGAAGTCAGGTTTGTTTGTTAGTTTAGCAATTGTACTAAATAAAAACTGTTTTTGTTATTTGCTATGAGGTTACAGAAGTGCTCGGCTTTTGCTGCTTTTAGTGTCTTTTTGTAACAGCTTGCACTCTCTTTCCATGAAATTTTAAAGACCTCTAATTGGGTTTATTTCCATTTTCGCTCCAGTTTACGCGTTTCTCTTTTTAGGGCGCGAGTGGTGTTATTATACCATGGTGCTATGATCTTTCCATTAATCCTTTTTGACTTCATAGGTGCGACCGCTTCTAATGAGACCGGAACTACGGTGTTTTTACAAACTATGTTTTTCTTCTTAATTCAGCTTGAAACGGGAAATCCAATGAAGAAATAAACCTAAACGAAATAATGACCCTAATTACTGTTTTTTTTCATTTTGGGGTAATTTCGCACGGACTTCGGAGTACGCACGCTTTGCGCATGCGCGCTGCGTGAGTGCGGGATCGCGCCCACCGCTCTTCGAGAATCTCGCGGTCGATTACTTGCTTTTGGTTACAATGTTAGAAGGAATGATTAGGCTAGTGAAAGGACTCGAACCTTGTGCTTGTGGATTTGCATTTTTTTCTTAAAATAAATTTACATTGATATGTTAACCATATTATTAATAATAAAACCATATGCCGAATGGACGTTACAGTAGCCAACGTGTAGGTTCATTGCTGTATTCTGCTTCATTTTTTTTTTTATAAATGCCTAGGTAGGCCATTTTACACATTACATTGCATATAATGCAGGCTTGTTTTAAAATGTAAAAAAAAGTTATTAATTAACATTAATTATTACTTAGTGCACCCATGGGAGAAGGCTGCTGCCTACAACTACATATTTAAGATACTGTTCTGTATTTAAACGGTAAAATTACTTTGCCTAGCTAAGGAATTTATTCATTTTATAATTTAATTAGCCCACCCTCTAAACTGTTAAGCACACTCCAACAAACATTAGGAAGTTCAATCACCGTTGAAAAGATGTCAGTCCGACACGTGCCATCACGGTTGAAAAATTGTTGCAAAATGAAAGTTACACGGACATCATCTGAACGTGATTTCGACGTCTCTTCTGCTCGTCCCTGGAGGTCCAAATTTGTCTTCTTCTGGACTTTTATTATTAGATTTGTTGCTGCTTAATGTAGGCGTAAACATAAGCATGCGTTTAATACATTCAAACTCATGTTGTATTACATTGTGTCATGTCTTCAGGTTTATGTGTCTTAAATTGACTTAGGTTCAAAAAAGGTCCAAAATCGGTCCGGTCTGACCTGAACATCTATAAAATGTTTCAATCACATTTACATCACAAACAATGACACGTTTTGTGGACTTTTGTGGCAAAAATAAGGGTTTTCATTTAGCACAGCATATTTTACATTTACATTTAGTCATTTAGCAGACACTTTTATCCAAAGCGACTTACAAGTGGGGTAGGTAATGGAAGCAATTGGGACAGCACAAGTACAACAAAAGCATAATTGCAATCAAAAAGAAGACTGGTCTCATATAGCCTAACACAGTTTACAGAATCATTCATTCATACTTTTTTTTTTTAATGGGTAGAGAAGAAAAGAGTAGAGTAGAAAATAGAGTCAGAACAGATCAGTGAGATGTTGGCGGAAGAGATGTGTTTTCAGGTGTTTCTTAAAGATGGCTACAGAATCTGCAGATCTTGTAGCAGCGGGCAGATCATTCCACATAGGTGGAACAAATCCGGAGAAGGTGCGCGAGAGAGATTTTTTTACCTTTATGGGATGGCACCACAAGACGGTGTTTGTTTGCAGAGCGTTCGTTTCCAGCTCTCAACACAACCCACGAAAGTATAGCGAGACGTACAAGTCTACCAGTTGGAGCTGATAGTGAGTATGAGCGAGCCCTCTTCTTCAGGACATCAAATAGGGCGTCTTTATAGTGATTGCCCAACCCCTCAATCAGCAATCAGCGGGATGCAGCACGGCCCCTAAGGGAATAGAAAGAACAGCAGCACTTCACGCTGCATAGCGTACCACCCTCACCCTTAAAAAAAATAAATTTGGGTCAAAATTAACTATATAATTAACAAATTAACACATTTTTTAAGCCTCCACCACCTGTTAACCTGAATAAAATACATATATATATACACACACATGTACTAATGTGCAATCAGTACATTTTATATATATAAATCCCACAATTTATTTAGAATAATATTTCCCTCAAGCACGAGACAATGCATCGGCAACTACATTGTCACGTCCTCGGATGTGTCTAATCTCCAAACTGTAACCTTGAAGAATCAAACTCCAGCGCATTAAGCGCTGGTTACAATTGCGCATGCAATCAAGAAAAACCAATGGGTTGTGATCTGTATAAACCACAACCGGGCAGGCAGCACCTCCGACATAAACTTCAAAATACTGGACGGCGAGTACAAGAGCAAGGGCCTCCTTTTCTATTGTCGAATAAGCACGCTGATTTCGATTAAATTTGCGCGAAAAGAAACAGACGGGTGTCAAGACCATCTCCGTCATTTTGCAAGTGGACGGCTCCCGCTCCCAAGTCACTCGCATCAACAGCGATGGAAAAAGGCTGGGAGAAATCAGGAGCGGCCAGCACAGGCGCAGTAGTCAGCAGAGCTTTAACAGACTCGAAAGCAGCATGACTTTGTGTAGTCCAGTTGAAGGCGACTTTCAAACTGAGCAAATCAGTGAGGGGTGAGGCAAAAGTTGAAAAGTTTTTGCAAAATGACCGATAGTAACCTACCATGCCCAGAAAACGACGGAGTTCGCGACGGGTTGTTGGAGGAGGATAATTCAAAATCGCCTCAACCTTAGACTGGACAGGACGCACCTGCCCATGGCCAACCACATTTCCCAAATATACCACAGTAGCCTGGCCAAACTCACACTTAGCCAGGTTAACGGTTAAATTGGCTTCCGACAGCCTGCGAAACACAGTTGAAAGATAGGTCATATGCAAAGGCCAGGTGGCACTATAAATCACCAAATCATCCAAATAGGCCTCGCAATTAGGCACACATCAAGAACGCCATTGATAAGCCTTTGAAAGGTGGCAGGGGCATTTCGAAGGCCAAAGGCCATGGTTGTATATTGTAAAAAGTGGTCTGGCGTCACAAAGGCGGAGACCTCTTTGGCACGGAGTGTCAGCGGGACTTGCCAGTAACCTTTCAACAGGTCAATTTTACTGACAAATACAGCTGAACCCAGGCGATCAACACAATCGTCAATACGCGGTAATGGGTAACTGTCAGGTTTTGTAACGACATTCACCCTTCTAAAATCTGTGCAGAAACGCATGGAACCATCACTCTTTGGAACAAGTAAACATGGCGAACTCCATGAGCTGCTAGTAGATTCTGCAATGCCATTTTCCAACATGAATTTTACCTCACTCTGAATCAACAACCTTTTATGTGGGTTTGTGCGATAAGGATGTTGTTTGATTGGGCATGTGGAACCTACATCAAGAAGGACCTACATCTAGGTCCTTAAGAACCTCAGAATTCTTCATTCTCCCTTCACTAATTTCCACAGATGGAACACGACCCTCATTCTCCAACAAGGCGCTCGCCACATCAGCCTGCTGTGCCGACAGAGAGACATCTTTAGCTGCTTTCACCACCACCAATGAGGGAACAACTTCAACACCACACGTCTTGGACAGCGCCACTTCTATTTCGCGAGCATCAGTTTTGACAGTAGAAGTGCAGGGAGATTTGAGTTCAAAAATGGAACCTTCTCGATCACAATACAATTTCAAACGATTAATATGGCATAGTGTGGTCTTTCTCCTTCGATCTGGAGTGGAAATTACATAATTCAAATCATTCACTCGCCGTTCCACACAGTAAGGTCCACTGTAGCGAGCCTGCAGAGCAGAACCCATCCCAGGAATCAACACAAGGACTTTATCCCCCGGACTGAAGCTTCGAGAAACAGCCTTCTGATCAAATCTCTGCTTCATCCTCTTTTGACAAAGACCTAAATTATTTTTAGCCAACTGGCATGCACGACTTAGCCTGTTACGCATGTTGGACACGTAATCAGACAGACTAAGACACTCCTTGGCTCCGTGAGCCACGATTCTTTCAACATCTTTAAAGGGCCACGAACCGTGTGCCTGAAAACAAGTTCTGAAGGGCTAAAACCCAAACTCTCCTGCACTACCTCGCGCACAGCAAAGAGAGCAAGCGGAACACCTTCGTCCCAATCACACTGAAACTCGAGGCAAAAACTCTTGAGCATGTTTTTCAAAGTTTGATGGAACCTCTCGAGTGCACCCTGAGTTTGCGGATGATACGGGCTGGATGTAACATGGTGGACCGCAAGCTGGCGCATAGCCTTAGCAAATACCCGGGACATAAAATTAGTACCGCGATCTGTCTGAATGGTTTTCGGAAGGCCAAAAAGAGAGAAAAAAAGGAACAAAGCCTTAATGACGGCAGGAGCTGTGATTTTTCGGAGCGGAATGGCCTCTGGAAAACGAGTCACGCTGCACATTATGGTGAGTAACCATTGATTCCCAGACTTTGCTTGAGGCAATGGACCAACACAATCTAAAATAACGTGTTCAAAGGGATCAGACAAAACAGGAATTGGCTTTAAAGGCGCAGGCGGAATCACCTGGTTAGGTTTACCAATAACCTGACATACATGACAGGTTCGGCAATATTGCACAACATCTCTCTTAATCCCTGGCCAAAAAAAATGGCGTAAAATTCTGTCAGTGGTCTTATTTACGCCAAGATGACCCGCATAGTGATGATCATGAGCTAGACTCAACACTTTATCACGACAAGAGCCTGGAATAACAATTTGCGAAAGAACTCTCCACTCATCTTGCGCTGAGGCCATAAGAGGTCTCCACTTGCGCATTAAGACACCATCTCGTAAAAAATAGCCATACGGCGAATGCTCAATGTCTTCTTCAGACTTAGCTTCTGAAAAGAAAGAAGACAAAGATGGGTCAGTTTTCTGTTCCTTAATAAGCTGCTCTCGACTCATAGAAAAATTTGGAACATCAGAAGTAAACGACAATGAAACAGAATTCAAGAGTAAATCACTGTCGTTAGAGAGTGAAGGTCGAGCTATAAAAGTATCGCTAAGATTAAGTTGATCCTCAATTTCACTCTTTTTTTCATTTCTCGCCATAGCACACGTAACCACGTTAGAGGAAAAAACCTCGGGGAAATTAATTGACAAGTCATCAGGACATGTTTTCAGAGATGCCTGAGACACTATTGGGCAAGGCAGAACTTTTTCACACAAATCGTTACCAAGTAGCACTGCTACATTTTCAATAGGTAAGGAGGGGCGTACACCCACGGTAACATTGCCAGTAACTAAGTCCGATACCAGACAAATCTCATGCAGAGGGACATTAACATAACCCATTTCAAATCCACGTACAAGAATACTATCACCAGTAGCAGTCTTTTCACTGAACGGCAACACATCTTGCACGATAAAACTCTGTGAAGCGCCAGTATCACGCAGAATTTTTACTGGAATTTTTAAGCACTCACCCGACCCACCAGGCAAAGAGACAAAGCCATCCATTATAAAAGGCGCAAAACTGTGACGGTCAGTATTAGCATCGTCCCCAATTACGGGCAAGTTCGAAACACACAAACCCACCTCTGATCGATAAGAAGCTGGTTGACTCGCAGACTTATTTTTACGGTTAAGAGAATAACACTCAGCCAGAACATGACCACGTTTCTTACAGTAGGAGCAGGTCGGAACTGTAGCGTTAGATACCGACGAACTCCAGTCTGGCGAGCGGGCAGAAACAGGCGCGTTTTCTCTAAACATCTTAGAGCCATTTGGTGGGCTAGAAACATTTTGTAAAAATTTAGGAGTAGAAGGAACCCGCTTATGTGTGAGTACATACTCGTCAGCAAGCACCGCCGCACGAGCAGGAGTCAAGTTCTTATGCTCACTAACATAGGTAGCGACTGTTTTAGGAAGACCGTTTTTAAAATCTTCAAGAATAATTAAATCATGAAGAGATTGGAAAGTTGTTACTTCCTGAGAACTAAGCCAGCGATCAAATAGCATTTCTTTCTCTCTAACATACTCGACATAGGTGAGAGCTTCCGTTTTATAATAACTACGAAACTTTTGTCGATAAGCCTCTGGCACAAGAGCATAGATATGTAGAACAGCATGTTTAACTTTATCGTAATCTGCTGCGTCTTCAAGAGTTAGTGAGGAATAAGCTTCCTGCGCTTTCCCGGTGAAAACACATTGTAATGTCATAGTCCAAATTTCTTTGGGCCATTTGAATGTTGTCGCTACGTGTTCGAAATGTGCAAAAAACTTATCAACCTCGCTCTCACTTAAAGGTGTAACGAGGCGAATGATACGAGTTATATCAAATTGATCTGACTTGAATGAAACACCAGCCTCACAGGCTTTCAGCTCGAGTTCTTTAATACGTAATGCTTGCGCAAACTCAAGATCTTTCAATCTAAACTCGTGTTCTCTTTTTTCTCGTTCTCGTGCTGTCTGTCTGTCAGTCTCCCACTTAATTTTTTCGCGTTCCCATTCAATTTCCTTTTCCCTTAACTGTAAACGTTTCAATTCTATTGCTGCTCTACTAGGTGAAGGATCAATAAAAGGACGTTTACCCTGCTCGGGTGACGTAGATACATCCGGAGACACTTTCCCAAACACTCCAAGTTCTCGCAAACCTTCAATAAGTTTTTCCTGCAGATCAGCCTTAGAAGGGCTACCACTCACCTCAAGCTTATAGTGGCCAGCGATTCTAACAAGGTCATCACGTGTAACATTTACCAAAATCTCCTGTGAAGGAGCAAGAATAAACGCGTCTAAATCAAACATTCAAATGACAAAAAATTCCCTAAACAAGAAAAAAGGGAAAGGAAAAACCACCAAAAAACTACGGCCATAAGGAACAAAAGGGCGATCCAAACAAATGCGCACTCACAGCGCGCAGTGCGACCACCACGGAAAATATTTTCAGAAAAGGAAAATCAGACCAAAACCCTGAACGAAAATGTATTTAATATTGTATATTAATATTAATGTATATTAATATTTCAAAACCCAAGTAGACGAGCCCCCATTTATATGTTACGTCACCATTGAATGCACAGAGGAATGGTATAACATAACACATAAAGAGACCATAGAGGTACCAAAAGTTTGTTTAATGAAACATACGATTTTGACATAAACAGAGCATGGTGAGAAAATAACAAAAAAAACAACACTGACTACACATTTCTAAAGGAACAGATAAACTTGCCTACCTCCCGTCCAAAACAAAAGACAAGTCCACGGTGAGTCTTCCGGTTCCTCTAGCTGCTACCCTAAACTACCGCTAAAATAAACAATGTGAAACCCATCACCAAAGTCCCACCAGCTCTCAACACAACCCACGAAAGTATAGCGAGACGTACAAGTCTACCAGTTGGAGCTGATAGTGAGTATGAGCGAGCCCTTTTCTTCCGGACATCAAATAGGGCGTCTTTATAGTGATTGCCCAACCCCCCAATCAGCAATCAGCGGGACGCAGCACGGCCCCTAAGGGAATAGAAAGAACAGCAGCACTTCACGCTGCATAGCGTTACCAACCCCTTAAAACTAGCACTCTGAAGAACAGAGGTTCAATGAAGTGTTTTCAATCAGGTATTGAAAACACCTGTGGATATCAGGGAGCAGCAATAAAGCCTAATAAGCA
The DNA here is from genome assembly GCF_015846415.1 of Triplophysa dalaica. Taxonomy (NCBI): domain Eukaryota; kingdom Metazoa; phylum Chordata; class Actinopteri; order Cypriniformes; family Nemacheilidae; genus Triplophysa; species Triplophysa dalaica. The sequence goes on along the minus strand of NC_079544.1, from coordinate 19,349,935 downwards.
CCAATTAGGCAGCTTTAAAATGACTGTAATACTCAGCTCCTTCTAGATATTTAATGGTGTGGTTACAAACATGGTGAGGTCAAGAGAATGATCCAGGAAGACAAGAGAACAGGTGATGACTCTTCACAGGAAGGGCAATGGCTATAAGAAGATTGCTAAGATGTTAAACATACCAAGAGACAAGAGACCAAGAGATAGGAAGCATCATTCGCAAATTCAAGGCAAAGGGCACTGTTGAAACGCTACCTGGTCGTGGCAGAAAGAAGATGCTGACTTCGACTGCTGTGCGCTACCTGAAGCGTAGAGTGGAGAAAAGTCCCCGTGTGACTGCTGAGGAACTGAGAAAAGATTTGTCAGATGTGGGTACTGAAGTTTCTGCTCAGACAATACGGCAGAACTCCCAGGCGCACCCCCTTGCTGTCCCCAAAGAATAAGAAGAGTCGACTGCAGTATGCCAAAAGTCATGTGGACAAACCACAGAAGTTTTGGGATAGTGTTCTGTGGAATGATGAAACAAAATTAGAACTGTTTGGGCCCATGGATCATAGCTATGTTTGGAGGAGGAAGAACAAGGCCTATGAAGAAAAGAACACCTTGCCTACTGTGAAGCATGGCGGGGGGTAAATCATGCTTTGGGGCTGTTTTGCTTCTGCAGGTACTGGGAAGCTTCAGCGTGTGCAAGGTACCATGAATTCTCTTCAGTACCATTCTGGATCATCTTTAGAGGTTTGGTTGTGCAAGCTGGAAGTCCACCCAGTAGCGCATTGCAGTAGTCCAATCTGGACAGGACTAGAGCCTGCACTAGGACTGGAATGGTCCTAGTGCATGTTAACAATTTTATAGTTAACATCACATTTTTGAATTGTCTTCCATTTGTTAGACAGCTACTATTCAAACAAGGAAAAAAAGTAGAATCTCGATAGCAATGGAGTTTAACATTGATGTTTAGCAGCCATTAATTAAACATGAAAATAACAAAAGTATTTTATTATAGTAAACACATATGTAACTACTTCTTTCCATTTTTTTCCAAAATGTTTACTCTCCTTTTCTTGGTTCTCGATCACCAGCTCTTCCAGGAATCTTCTTCTAATTCATGTGTTCCACCATTGATGCATGGAAGTCAGAACTATGGCACTACAAAATTATTTCCTTACAGTCTAGTATTACTGTTAAAACAGCCATAAAACAAGTAAACAGCAAAATACTGGATTATGGTTGAAAAAATGTCTTAAGAGTTGGTGAAAGTTGTGGCTCATTTTTATATCCACCACCCCCAGCTTGCTTAAGGTGTTCCGCCATTGCTTCAAAGTCTGAATCTGTTGCATTTTGGCTACACCTGTTCACAGCATCTGAGTCAGAGAAGAGAATATGAATATTAAAAAAGTATCAGATTGTCCTACAACTAAATTGAGAAATACATACAAGATTGTAATTGACATGTATTACACTTTTTTCTTCTCTAGAATAACCGTATGTAAATAAAAGTTACTAATAACAGTAGAATAAACTTATTTAAAGGTAGCAAGAGCACCTGATGAGTATTGCATTCCATGCTGTTCGGTTTGAAAGATGAACTTCAGCAATTAACTGTTATTCTGGATCATGGCAAGTCTACATCTTCTATTAAGAGTCTAGATTGCAACAAAGAATATATGTTAGATAAGTGATTAGTGGTGCCCTTGAGAAAGACCCTGGAAACTTTGTGAAAGTGGCATTTCTGGTAAAACCTGATGTTCTTACAGAGAAGTCCATCCATCCATCCATTTTCTACCGCTTATCCAGGGCCGGGTCGCGGGGGCAGCAGTCTAAGCAGGGATGCCCAGACTTCCCTCTCCCTAGACACTTCCTCCAGCTCTTCCGGGGGGACACCGAGGCGTTCCCAGGCCAGCCGGGAGACATAGTCCCTCCAGCGTGTCCTAGGTCTTCCCCGGGGTCTTCTCTCGGTGGGACATGCCCGGAACACCTTACCGGGAAGGCGTCCAGGGGGCATCAGGAAAAGATGCCCGAGCCACCTCAGCTGGCCCCTCTCGATGTGGAGGAGCAGCGGATCTACTCTGAGCTCCTCTCGAGTGACCGAGCTTCTCCCCCTATCTCTAAGGGATCGCCTGGCCACCCACTGCATTTGAAACCCCTCCCCTTTTACACTTTTTCTGAAGTCTTATTGGATAACGGCAGTAAAAATCTGGCGTTATCCAGTTTTTATAAATATTATTAAAAACATTACTTTTCTTCTGAAGCAAGTACTCCTTGGTTGGATGTCGAATCCTCCTTTATAAAATCAAACTTGCCCCTTAATCTTTATCTATACTCGACAGATATAAAAATGTCACGGTCCTGTCCTTCCTGTCATGAGTATTCGGGCATTGGGGACAGAGCCGTGACAATATCATGTCTTGTGTGTGTGTGTTTCGTCTTGTGTGGACACGTGGCGGTTTGTTATGACATTTCGCCGCGTGTCTTCCGTGTAGCTCCGCCCCCTTGTCTCTCTGTCTAGCGTCACATTAGTGTTTCATTTCCCTCACCTGTCTGTGCCTCTTCCAGCTAGTTGTACTCATTGTTAAGTCTTGTCACCTGCCCGTCCCGGTCCCTTTGTCATCTCTCCTCATTAGTTTCTCCTTATTTAATGTCCCTCATTCCCTTACTGTTTGTCGGTTCATTGTCAAATGTATATTGTCGATGTCACTGACTCCTTCGTGTCTCCACCATCTGTATTGCATTATTCCTGTTTCCCTTCGTGTTTGGACTTATTATTTAGTTTCTGTTTTGCCCCATCGTGGGATTATTGTTTTGTGTCTTATTAAATATTGTTTAACCCCAGCTTTACTGTCTGCGTTTGGGTTCTGTCCGTCCGGACGTGACAAAAAAATATCAGGAAAAGGAAAGAGATGGTATCTTTTAATCCGATTCTTTTGAATACAATTCAAGTTTGGTTTGACCTACACAAATATTTAGGTCAGTCCAATACTTTATCATGTTTTACTCCAATATGGGGAAATTAATATTTTAAACCCGCTAGCATGGATTCTGGATTTAAACTTTGGTATGATAAAGGACTGAAAACAATTGAGGACTGTGACGAGTCACCCCGCCTGGCGCAATCAGCGTCGCCACGGAGACGGAGACAATCAGCTCGGCACAGCTGCCGGTCGATACCACCTGACGCCAATTCTCAGTGGCTACAAAAGCCGCTTCTCAAACAGAGGAAGGTGAGCAACGTCTCCCTCAGAGCTGAATGCTACTGACTTCAGTATCTTCTCTGTCTTTACAGGAGCCGACGCTTAACGACCGGCAGCACCGCTTATCTAGGAACCCGGAAGTAACCTGATCGAGGCAGACATTCTTACAACGCCTCAGGAAGAGGAAGGAAAGCTACTCCCCCCGAGATGTTACGCCAGCCCGCATCGGGACAACCCTACAGATAGTTTTGACAGTCACCATACTTTTCAATAAATGACCATTCGGGGATGGTATATTGTACTTCAGGTGTATGTGTCGTTGCTTCACCCGTCACAAAGACTTATATAAGGAAAAAGATTTAATGTCCTTTTCAGAATTGGTAGCACAATTCAATATCCCCCCAAAACATTTCTTAAAATTTTTACAGCTTAGAAGTTATATTTTTTCTAATCCGTGTGAAAAGCATACAAAACCTACCAAGACACCTCTGGAAAACTTATTTTCTAAACACCCACAGTCTAAAGGCTTAATATCTCAGTTTTATATATTGTTAGAGTTAAATTCTAAGGAATCATTGTAAGATAAATTGAGTCGTTGGAATGAGGACTTAAAATCAAACATCCCTTTAATCAAGTGGGAGGAAATATGTGTGAAAGCACAATTGCAAACATTCAATAGCAGTCTTAAACTGATACAATATAACTGGTTAATGAGAACTTACATTACACCAGTGAGTTTGAACAAAATAAACCTGAATATTCCAGACACATGCATTAAATGTTCAATTGACAAAGGTACTCTTCTACATTGTTTGTGGAGTTGCCCTAAGGTGCGAGAATTTTGGAGGAAGGTGGCAGCATTAATTTACCAAGTGGTCTCAGTAAATCTTCCAATGGATCCAGAGATTTTTATTTTGGAGTATCCAGACCCTATTGTACTTTGTAGCAATCCATAAATTGATTGACATAGGCATACTTCAGGCTAAGCGTTTAATTGCTTTGTATTGGAAAAGATTAGAAATGCCGTCTATTATACAGTGGATCAACAATATGTCCTTCTGTTTAGCTATGGAAAAGATAACATATACCTTAAAAGGGAAACTTTTATATTTTGAGAATATTTGAAAACCCTTTGTATCCTTTATTTTGAACTTAGATCTAAGGAACATGTGGTTGAAGGCGATTAGACAACATTACATTTAAAGTATCATTACCCTGCTTACCTGTCTATGTCTCTGTTACATTTTTATACATTTCGTATTTTCCTAATTCTCACAATTGTACTATATAAGTTCTCTGTATCAACCTGGGCCAATTATTATTTAGCTATGAGATTATGTATATTTATTTCTATAAATGTATATACAGTTTTTTTTTATATATATATATATATATATATTTTTTTTTTTTAACATGTTAATTGGATATTGTTTTTCCACATTCTGTATAAGTTATTGTAAAGTTATTTTATTCTCTTTTCTTTATTTTCTTATTTCTACCTTTAATATGTAAAAGAGATCAGAATATTTCTGTAAATATTTTTGATTTTGTTTTGAGTTATCTCAATAAAAAAGTATATAATAAAAAACTGGCCAATTGTCGCAAATCATGCCACACTATGCAAATACTAACCACAATTCCTCAGAATCTATGTGAGAACATCACTGTGCAGGTGATGAGCGGCGAACACGGCGATCTACGCAATGTCTCATTCCCGCTTCTCAGGGAACTGACCGGAGACGGTCCCTTTCGAGAGCGGTCAAAAAGGGGAGAACCACATTTGGAAAGGTAGTACAATCCTGCCGTGAGAGGAAGCAAAATCAGCAAGACAAACAGAGTTTAAACAGACCAAGCATGGGATAAGTATACACATTAAACCATTCGCGAGGTCGCCCTGAGCGTCAACAGCTGATTGGCTGAAACAGGCCAATGAACTCCTAGATCACTGAAACAGGCCAATGAACTCCTAGATCACTGAAACAGGCCAATGAACTGCTAGATCGGGCTCCTGCCAAATTTGCATCCAATCCCAACAAATGCAACGGGCTGCGCTGAGACAGGGCAGACACCACAACAGTAAGAGCCAGCAAGTAATCCTAGTAGGATATAACGGTGAACATAAAAGTACACTAATCACAGAGTTATCAGCAACACGGTACAAACTGTGTAACATAAGTGATTATAATGTAGAAGATAACGAGCGATCAGCACTCACCAAGAGGACTTGAGACGTTAAAGAGGACACGTCCAATCTGTAGAACCAGCAAGTCGCACAGGATATGTCCTGAATAGAAGTGCCCATAGACCAGGCCCACGAAGAGGGGATAGCCCTAGTTGAATGAGCTCTGATACCAAAAGGGGCAGTCCTGTCCCTGACTCTCACACGCCAAGGTGATAGTGTCCACCACCCAGTGAGAGAGCCTCTGTTTAGAGACAGCCCGACCTTTAGTTCCCCCACCAAAACAAACAAAGAACTGTTCAGACTGCCAAAACCCAGCCATGCGATCAATGTAAGCCCTCAAAACCCTTACCGGGAAAACCGTTTTCTGAGCGTTAGCATCACGCGAGTCTGACTCGCGAGGACGACGCATCCCTCATAACGACTGTATGTCTCATCACCAGCCCCAGGGGAACTCCCCGACTGAACATGCTCGGGCTGCGCCACGGACTCGGGGCACTAAGGCAGCTGAGTGTAACCGGGACTTGGACTCGACCCGAGGACCATGCATCCATGGAACTCGAGGCTTCAGCCAAAACCGTAGGGGTCGCTTGTGCAGAAAACCCAGATGGCAGACCGCCAATGCCATAAGACCCTAAAGCCTCTGAAACTCCCTCACAGGACAGACTTACCCGGCCTGAGCAAATGTAGAGCTGAAGCGATGGACTCCGTCCGCTCTGGAGAGAGGCGAGCGCGCATCTCCGAAACCTACCCCCAGATGCGTTATAGACTGACTCGGAGTGAGCTTGCTCTTCTGCATTTTCTCGCGCAGCCCAAGGGATGTCAAGTGATGAAGCAGCGTCTGTGTATGACCGATTAGCTTCTTTCATTAATGGGCTTAAATTAGCCCACCGGAGCGTCCGGCTTGATGCAGTGATTGCTGATGGTGATCCAGCCGAGATAATTGCGATGAGGTCGCATGCTCGAGTTGATAGGTGATCGCTGATGATAGACCAGCGGGCTGATTATATGCTTATGTTCCTCCCGAGCTTTATTAATCAAACATTCATTTAAAAGATGAATCTTCAATAAGAACTTAAATAGAACTTATAACATAAATAAATAAATAAATATTGGTTGAAATAAGTCAACCTCTCGCTCTTTCTCTTTCATTAGTGCTCTTTTAACCACACCTAGCTCAGTTTATTGAAAACAAAACTTAACATTACTTCCTGCTTAGCGAAGGTGTGATTCTACTGGTCACTGTCAGTTTCTTTATCTTCACTGTTATTAAACTGCTGTATGTGTCCGTGTTCAGTGAAATGGCAGAAGCCAGTATTTCAGTGTCTGAGGATCAGTTTATCTGTTCAATCTGTCTGGATATACTGAAGGATCCAGTGACTATTCCATGTGGACACAGTTACTGTATGAGGTGTATTACAGACTGCTGGGATCAGGATGATCAGAAGAGATTCTGCTGCCCTCAGTGCAGACAGACCTTCAATCCAAGACCTGTTTTAGGTAAGAATGTGTTGTTTGCTAGCATGGTGAAGAAGTTCCAGATTGCTAATACTGTTGACTGTAATGCTGGACCTGGGGATGTGGAATGTGGCGTTTGCATTGGGAGAAAACGCAAGGCTGTTAAGTTCTGTGTTGAATGTCTTGATTCTTACTGTCGAAATCATCTGGAACAACATAAAAATCTCTTTGAACATAAAAGACACAAACTGATGGATGCTTCTGAAAAACTCCAAGAGAGGATATGCTCTAAGCATCGTAAACTGCAGGATATTTTCTGTCGTACCGACCAACAATTGATTTGTTTACTCTGTATTATGGATATTCACAAAGACCATGAAACTGTATCCGCTGGAGTAGAACGGACTGAAAAAGAGGTATGATCTAAAATTACATTTCTGGAGGCCTGCTCTAATTTTAATTTAGTTTCTATATACAGTAGATGTAGAATATTCTAATTGTTGCTTAAATATGCTGGACATTTGGTAAAATATTATATAAAAAGAAATGTTCAGAGTGTCTATTTACACTGAGTTCAAATACACTACTGCTTTACTCCCATAGTCGCTCCTGAAAATTGCTCATAATTTGCATAGTTGAACTTCTTCGCACTGCTAGACACGCCCACTTCCTGTTCCTAATGGTGACTGTCCACCATTGTTTACATATTCCAAAGTGGTCTATAGCGTAAAAGCATATATCACATTTTTTCACTTGCCATATGTTTTATTTTAAGTTAATGCTAAAATCTGTGATCATAAAAAGACACCTCCACTATCATTAATCCCATTGGAAGGCACCTTTAGCAACCAACAATACTTAAAGACCGGAAGTCATATATATGTGCAAATATATCTGCGCAGTCATGTAAATCTGAGCAGTCAAATACATCTGTGCAGTCATGCAATTACTTCACCAGGCTTGTATTTAGATTCCTGAACCATGTTTGGCTTAAGTAATAAATGTGTCTAAACTTCACATGTTGCAAAAAAACTTTTTTTTATTCCCTCAAATAATTGATTTAGTAGGTGAAAACATGAATCAATAAAGAACAACAGTATTAATATAAATAACATCACATGTTAATTCCCATAAAAACTGCAGCTTGATGGGGGAGGAGCCTAATCGTTCAGTTATGTCAATCATCATTACCGAGAGTAAATAAAGGACAGTTCCCCTTACCGTTCCAGTTACGATTCTTCTGGCATCTCTCCTAATCCCCAACGCCTCCTCACTCTTCCTTCTGTCAAATCTAAGGGAAGGGAGGTGTTGAGCTCGGAGCTCGAACTGAGCTCCGGGGTTTGAGCTCCTTCAAGGACAACAAGCTAACTTTCGCTTATCATTAATCGCGAAGACTGAATGAGCTGGCAAACATTTCCTAACAGCTTTAAGCAAAGACACATTTAAACAAGACAAACATGCAATTGCTTCTAGTAAATAAATAGTTTAAATAGTAATTTAAGTGTTAATTTGATGCTAATTTGCAGAGCCATTTGATAGAAACACAGAAGAAATACCAGCAGAGAATTCAGGAGAAACAGAAGGATCTTCAAGAGCTGAGAGATGCTGTAGTGACTTATAAGGTGAGTTTTGATCAGAAGATCAACTGCTGACTGCTGGAAGAGATGTTTCACACTCAGCACTCTCCTCCAGTCTTTTAGTGAGTAGTGGGTCATGGGTTCGATCCCAGGGATTGCACATAGTCCGATACAAATGTATAGTATCATGCATTGTAAATCTGCCAAATGCGTAAATGTAAATGTAACAGAATGTGTGAGGGACCAGTAAGAGCTGAATGAATGGATTTACGAGGCTCCCCTCTCTCTCTCTCTCTCTCTCTCTCTCTCTCTCTTTCTCGCTCCTAACAGTGCTCTGCTCAGGCAGCAGTGGAGGAAAGTGAGAGGATCTTTACTGAATTGATCTTTCTCATTGAGATAAATTGCTCTGAGGCGACACAGCTGATCAGAGATCAGGAAAAGGCTGAAGTGAGTCAAGCTGAAGAAATCTTGAAACATCTTGAGCAGGAGATGAATGATCTGAAGAGGAGAGATGCTGAGCTGGAGCAGCTTTTACACACAGATGATCACATCCATTTCCTCCAGGTAACAGAGATCTAAAAAACAGAACAAGAGCTATTTTTGTATTAAATGTTTCTGTAACACTTAAGTATAGGGACCAATTCTTACTATTAACTAGATGCGTATTAGATGCCTATTTTTAGCATATTGGGTGTTTTTATTAGTACTTATAAAGCACATATTCGACATGACCATATTCTACTTCCCTAATCCTAGTACCTAAACCTAACACCTACCTTACTTGCTATTAATAAACAACAAGCTAGTAGTTTACTGAGGCAAAAGTCATAGTTAATGGTTTATTAATACCGAGAATTGGACCTTAAATTAAAGTGTGACCAATGTTTCTGTTGTTTGTCTTAGAGTTTCCAGTCTCTCTCTGCTCCTCCTGGATCTACAGACTCACTCAACATCACTGTCAGTTCTCTCCCCTCTTTTGAAGAAGTAGGAAAATTGGTGTCTCATTTGAGAGAGAAATTAGAGAATTTCTGCACAAAAGCGATAAAAAAGATCTCTGGTAGAGGTAAAACATAATAATTAATTTATACTTACAGAGGCATTAGTCATCTTGTAAGATTGAGAAATAGAGGTTAAAACAAGTTATTTTTCTTAAAACTGCAACTGAAGCTATTTGTTGTTTCCATAGTGTCAAATGTTAAAATAATTGGTCCCCGAAGCAGGCAGGAGTTCCTACAGCGTAAGTTGCAATTTTAAAGTGTATACACACGCACGCACACACACACACACGCACACACACACACACTAATAATCTCAAACAAGGCACTGAAATAAAGACATTTCAAAAGCATTTTCATAATTTATTTTCAGATTCCTTTCGGTTCACAATGGAATATATCACTGCGTATAAATATCTCTGTCTGTCTGAGGGAAACAGAGTGATTACTAACACTGGCGCACTTCAGCTCAATCCTGATCATCCGGACAAATTTAATGTTCATCCTCAAGTGTTGTGTAGAGAGAGTGTGTGTGGACGCTGTTACTGGGAGGTTGAGTGGAGTGGTCGGGTGGATATTTCAGTGTCATATAAGAGCATCAGCAGAAGGGATGGGGTGATGATTGTTTTTTTGGACGAAATGATCAATCCTGGAGTTTGTACTGCTCTCACTCAAGTTATTCCTTCTGGCACAATAACATTGAGACTAAACTCCCTGCAGTTTCCAGATCTTCTAGAATAGGAGTGTATGTGGATCAAAGTGCAGGAATTCTGTCCTTCTACAGCGTCTCTGACACAATGACCCTCATACACAGAGTCCACACCACATTCACTCAACCTCTCTATCCTGGGTTTAGATTGGATTATTCAACTATACTGTTTTTGTTGTCAAAAGTAAAACTTTGTGAAATTAACAAAGTGAATATTTCAGAATCAGAATGATACTGATCGACAATTACTATCATCCATGATGAATGAGTGAAATGTTGAAGTTTGTTATTTTCCAATCAATAGTAACTTAACTCATGTCAGTAAAATAAATTGTAAGACTATTTGTGTAAATTCAATAAATTAGCTGACTTAATCAATGTCTGTAATGTAAAAGTGGGAATAAACAAGACCATCTGCACAAATAGTATTTATAGTTATTTCTGTAAAAGCCAATTATTTGCTTAATTCAAAACAAATAATTAAAACCATATGATGTGCTGGTTTAAGGCATTCATTTGCCCACTTAAATATTTTTATTTCACATTTGTATGCCATCTCATTCAAACATTCAGTATATTTAAAATCTTAACAAATAAACATTTATTAAACAAAGAGGCGCTGACTTGAAGAAATATACAAACAAATGAGAGAAGCATTATGGGTAGGAAAGATGTTTAAGTGCTAAGGAACCAAATGACTGATTGTGTGTGGACTGTATTATTACAGGGGTCATATGACGCGAATACGTGTATTTCTGTGTCTTTGGCGTGTTGTTAGTTGCACATGCATGTATTAGACACATGCAATTGCAAATATTTAAGTATCGTACGAAAAGATGCATTATATCCAAAAGAGATTGATCACCCAGACCTGCCTGAAATGCCTCGTCTAAACACTCCCCCCACAAATCTACGTCAGTTCGTGGTATGATTTGACTAAGATCGCCCGAATGTATACCCAAGTAAGGTGGGCGCACCTGTCAGTAAAATTAATTTGGAACCTGATGTTCCAAATATGGTAAGAGACGTTACATGCTTCATCATTACCATCACACGCTTGCAGTATTCGACCAATCACTATACGCATTGGTTAGCTGGCCAATCATAGCACATCTCGCTTTTCCGAGCGATGAGCTTTGTAAAAAATCTGCTTGTTTCAGAGAGGCGGGGCAAAGATGAGATACAAACATGTACGGTATGTGGAAAATAGAGCATTTTTAACCTTAAATCATTTATACGCAACATAGCTTAACATCTATGTCATTGAGACTACCGGAGAGCTGACGGGATGTGTGGGTTACGGGAGACGCATAGCCTCGTTGGAGTCATCATCATGTGATTTATTTCTCCGATTATGTTTGATTTGGACCTTTAGTTGTTTATGTTTGGTTGAACTGATATCATTTGAACTTGCTATTTACATTTACATGCTGACATACATTTACACTGATCACTTGACATTTCATAATTCTTATTTAAGTTAAATAAATCTTATGATTTAAGCAGTGGTTGTGTGGCGTCTCCTTACTTTGTTGTGATCTAAGAATTAGATCGTAACACTCCTTTAACGTAAATGACTGGATGGGCATCCCGAGGCGGGGGAGGAGGTAAGAAAGAGAATATTTATTGTAGCCGCTGTTCATTCATTTATTTTTCTTATTAGCATATTATGCATTAAGTGAATGCCTGGCTGAAAGATGTGTCTTTAATCTGGATTTAAACTGGGACCCTCAAATAGTATCGGGAAGGCTATTCCAGAGTTTAGGTGCTACGTATGAGAAAGCTCTACTTCTTTGGTGGATTTAGTTATTCTAGGTGTTATCAAAAGTCTGGAGTTTATGCTGGGTAGCCAGTGAAGGTATGAAAAAATGGGGTTATGTGCTTGTATTTTCTTGACCTGGTTAGAACTCTGCATTCTGAACTAACTGTAGTTTGTATATTGTTGATGCAGGACAACAACTAAGTAGAGCATTACAGTAGTCAAGTCCTGAGGTCACAAATGCATGAGCTTTTGTGCGTCTGTAACACATAGAATATTTCGCAATTTGGCAACATTTGTAAAATGGTAGAAGGCTGTTTTTGTGACTTTTGAGATATGATTTCAAAATGACAGGTTATGGTCTAATATAGCACCTAAAGGACTTTAACTGCATTTGTTGGTGTAACAGTGCAGCCTACAATTTGCAGGTTATAATCCAAAATATTCTGTTTATGTGTATTTGGTCCAATAAGTAATATTTCTGTTTTATTAGAACTTAAAAGAAGGAAATTACTAGTCAGCCAATGTTTTATATCTTCAATGATATAAGGAATACAATTACATTGTATTCCATGAACTGTGTCTGCCGGTTTTGACTGTCACACAAGCAGAAATTATAAAGATTTTATTTAAAAGCAAACTGACACTAATTTAACGCATAATTGTCTAATATAATCAAGATTTATATGATTATATTCATTAAATTATTTTTACAGTCTTTTTTATTATTTTGTAATCTTAAATATAACAAGTAGGGGCAAATTAGAGATTTTGAGTTTCTTATCACATGATAATGCAAACGCCGTGTTATGTGTTAAATAGTGTGTATGTCTGTGTGTGGGTGTGTGTGTGTGCGCCTGTATGTCTATGTATGAAAGTGAAGTGAGAGTGACCTATTTATCAGATATGGTGACCCATGACCGAAATTTGACACCTGGATTTAACCCATCCAGAGAGTAGTGAACACACGTACACAAGGAGCAGTGGGCAGCTATTATGCAGCGCCCGGGGAGCAAGTAGAGGTAAGTTGCCTTGCTTAAATTTATCGTGCATATCATATAGTAGACACTACTTTTCTAGCATTTTAGACAGGTAAGGGAGATTTGAGATCGGTCTATAGCTTCCAAGTTCATTGGGGTCTAAGTTTCCTGCGAGAGATTCATGCTTTTCGCTGAAGGTCTCTTACAAACTTCCTTTCTTTCATAAAACCCATATATTTCTGCTCCTTCATAGATGTTTATTTCCAAAGAGGGAAAGTGAGCAGAACTGAGGAAACAGGTTTGATCTCATTCCTGTTTATCGGCTATACACACAAGAGTCTCACAACAGGCACATTGTTGAAACCATATTGAATGTTTTATACACAGGGTAAATAGCATTTATTGAATTTGACCGACACTCCAGAACCGTCAGAAACATGCCAAAGCACTGTGAAAGTATGGGCCAATAGGATGATGTATTCTTGACAACAAAATGGATGCTACATTTTAGTCAAACTCTCAAAGCATTTTAACTGTCCTCCATTATAAGTGTCTATGACGACAAAACATGTAAACGCAACAAGCTAAGAAGTTGTGCATGAAAGCAGAATAAAGCTTGAGAAATACATGAAGGCTTATAGGTCGCATTGAGGAGTTGCAGTGATTCTCCCCATTCCTAAGCAACATATTCGTCACACTCTTACCTGCTACATGCGCTCCCCTGCCAAGCCAGTTTTTAAATCATGAAAAACAAACTTTTCAGAGGGCAGTTGTGGCCCAATGGTTAGAGAGTCGGACTTGTGACCAGAAGGTTGTCGGTTTGATTCTCTGGGCCAGTGGGTAACAACTGAGGTGTGTCATGATTCCGCTGTCATGTCATGTTTATTCTTGTTCTTTCAGCGGAGTCATGCCTTGCACCCTTAAGCAAGGCACCTTACCTCTACTTGCTCCCGGGCGCTGCAGTGATAGGTGCCCACTGCTCCGGGTAAACGTGTGTTCACGACTCTCTGGATGGGTTAAATGCAGGTGTCACATTTCAGGTATGGGTCACCATACCTGACAAATAGGTCACTTTCATACATAGACATACAGGCACAGACATACACAATACATAACACATAACATAGCGTTTGCATTATTATGTGATAAGAAACTCAAAATGTCTAATGTGGTCCTTCTGGTTATATTTATGATTATAAAATTTATAAAAAAAAAAACACTTAAATAATTGTATGAATACAATCATATAAATCTTGAATATATTAGACAATTATGCGTAAAATTAGGGTCAGTTTGCTTTTAAATAAAAATGTATGTAATTTCTGCTTGTGTGACAGTCAAAACCGGCTGACGCATTTCATGGAATACAATGAAGTAATGGAAAAGGTGTGTGTGTTTGCTGTCAAGGATACAGGTATTTGCATTCACTTTGTCTGTCTTACCGATTCTCTTTCAGCCACACCTCTTTTCTATGAAAGTAGTTTTGTTTCACTTTCTTAGGGTTTCACCATTTCTTTTCTTAAGATAAGGCTACATTTTGCTGTGAAATGGCAGATACCACTATTTCAGTTGCTCAGGATGAATTCAAGTGCCCAATCTGTCTGGATTTACTGAAGGATCCAGTGTCCATTCCCTGTGGACACAGTTACTGCATGGGCTGTATTACAGACTACTGGGATCAGAAGAGAGTCTACAGCTGCCCTCAGTGCAGACAGACCTTCACTCCAAGACCTGTTCTAGGAAAGAATACAGTGTTTGCTGAAATGGTGAAGAACCTCCGAGGTGCTCCTGCTGACTATTTCATTGGACCTGGTGATGTGGAGTGTGATTCCTGCACTAAAAGAAAACGCAAAGCTGTTAAGTCTTGCCTTGAATGTCTGAATTCATACTGTCAAAATCATCTGGAACATCATCAAAATTTATTTAAACATAAGAGACACAAATTGATGGATGCCACTGAACGACTACAGGAGACAATTTGTTCTCAGCATCATAAACTGCAGGAAGTTTTCTGTCGTACAGATCAGCAGTGCATTTGTATTCTATGCACAATGGATGAACACAGACATCATGACACTGTTTCAGTTTCTGAAGCAAAAATTGAAAAACAGGTAGGATCAAGTAAACAGATTAGTGTTAGTTTTAGTAAGTTGCTCATTTTAACTCTTATTAGACAATAGCAGAATTGAGTATAAAGTTCAATTAAAAGGTCCAAAAAATTATAGTTCATGTCAAAATGAAAATTAGATGTTGATATATTTATTCCCAATGTTTTGTCTTCAGTAGTGTGAATAATTTAACAACTAATTTTCATTTTTGAGTGAACTATCAGTTTAAATGTGATTTACCAACAAATTGTGATTCTACTAATTTAAAGGCAAAGAAGCATTGTGTATTTGTAATATATTCTTGGGTCTCAGATACATGCCCTGAACAGTAACCTTTCTCACTAGATACAATTGGAAGAGATACAAAGGGAATTGCAGGAAAGAATGCAGGACAAACAGAAGGAGCTTCATGAGTTGAGAGAGGCTGTGGAGACTCATAAGGTGAGTTTTGATCAGAAGATCAACTGCTGACTGCAGGAAGAGATGTTTCACACTCAGTGAGGAGTCCAGTGCTGGAGCAATTTACAGTCCGACTGAAGTCCACTGTGGATAACGGATAGTGTGAGGAAACAGTTAGAGCTAAATAATGCTAATGATTCTAATGCTCCTTTGTCCCTTCGTGTGTTTTTTTTACAGTGCTCTGCACAGGCATTGGTTAAAGAAAGTGAAAGGATCTTTACTATGCTCAGCCACTCCATTGAGAGAAGTCGCTCTGAGGTGATACAGCTGATCAGAGATCAAGAAAATGCTGAAGTAATTCGAGCTGAAGAACTCTTGAAGCGTCTGGAGCAGGAAATTGAAGATCTGAAGAGGAGAGACGCTGAGCTGGAGCAGCTTTCACACACAGATGATCACATTCATTTCCTCCAGGTAACCGATCTGAAAATCTAGCCAGATGACTTTCAAAAGAGAGACACGTGTTTTAAAGAGATTATATTTTCTAATAACTGTTTATGTTTTTTTTGTCTTTGTGTCTGTATAGAGTTTTCAGTCTCTCTCTGTTCCTCCTGGATACACAAACTCACTCAACATCACAGTCAGTTCTCATCTATCTTTTGATGAAGTAGGGAATTCTCTATCTAAACTAACAGAAGTAGTACATTTCTGCAAAAGAGAAATGGGTCATATATCTGATGGAGGTAACACACAGAAAATTTATGTCACTTTTTAATTAATGATTCTGTCATCTTGACAAAATAAAATATTAGCTATAACATTACTGTCGGTTCATATAATGTCCTTGAATATTACACTAAAGTTATCTCTGGTCTTCCACAGTAAAATACATTGAGATCGTTTCCAAACCTAAACCCAAGACCAGGGAGGAGTTCCTACAATGTAAGTTAATATACAAAAATAAAACACAGTTATACCAAATATAAAGGGACTTTGGGAATACTTCATTGTATACCATAAGCTTCTTATGGTTGCTAGGCAATAAGAATTTGGCATAAATGTACAGTTTTTCAGTACATTTGTTTCAATTCCAAGCCAATTTCTAACTGTGAAAAGTTTAACATGCTGTTGTTAGCCCAATAATTTATTTCAGTCTAATCTAACAATTAAAATAGTTGTGTCAAACTAATGTAGGTATGTAAATAACAGACTGAAGTAAATAACATTTTGACTTATCATTAAAAATATGAATATTATTTAAAAACAACAAATTAAAATATAATCCACATTGTTGCTGTCTAGCATTTCAAAACAAGATGTGCGTAGATATTATTTTAAGACTCATTGTTTATTTTATCTCCATTAGATTCCCATCAGTTCACTTTGGACCAGAATACAGTGAATAAAAACATCTCTCTGTCTCAGGATAAAAAAATGATCTCTTATACTGATATAGACCAGCTGTATTCTGAACATCCAGAAAGATTTGATTTTGATCCTCAGGTGTTGTGTAGAGAAAGTGTGTGTGGACGCTGTTACTGGGAGGTTGAGTGGAGTGGTGAGGTGGATATATCAGTGTCATATAAGAAAATCAAGAGGAAGAGTAGGAATGCTAAGAGTGCATTTGGGTATAATACACAGTCCTGGAGTCTGTTCTGTAAGGCCAGGATTCTTTTCAGTTCATTTCCATTCAATTATCCTGACTCAGTATCCTTTAGTTACAGCATTTGGCACAATGACAAAGAAGAAGAACTATTAATTCACTCCAAATGTTCTAGAATAGGAGTGTTTTTGGATCATAGTGCAGGAACTCTGTCCTTCTACAGCGTCTCTGACAAAATGACCCTCATACACAGAGTCCACACCACATTCACTCAACCTCTATATCCTGGATTTGGAGTTTATTCAAAATCAACTCTAAAATTGTGTGATCTATCTGCATAGATTATATAGAGATTCAACCGGGTCTCATGGCAGTTTGTGGAATAGGCAAGAAATTTAGAATCTGTTGATTCGTGTTCATGGACACAAATTTCCCCCTTTTTTTTCATGTCAGTCAGCACAAACATTTTTGAGTCATTCAGCACGACTTTCAATACACAGACCGCATGTGCACATACATGAATATATTCATAACCTGATATCATAGGAAGTCGTACATATTTTAGGATGTGGCTAACCAACACCTTTACACACCTCAAGTCCTAAAATCACAGCAGCAAAGGTAAATTTGGGTAAAACGCACATATTTTACCAGCTGGCAAAGCAACTATGAAGGTCCACCTTAACCCCGCCCCTAAACCTAGCGTCACAGGGGCAAAGTTAAATTATAATAAAACGTACAAATGAGCTTGTAGGAATAGAAATACCTTAGATTGAGAAGTCGACATGAAAGTTGTGCTGAGTGACATGAAAAAGGGACACTAAGCAATATATATTTGTTTGCATTTGCATGCAGCTGGGTACAAAAAGCAGCTGTAAAGATTCTCATCTTTGATAGGAGTAGACAACTTTGCCAAAATAAGAATATATATTATCAAAGAATAAACATTCATTATTTTTTTCATTTTTTCCTGATCCACATTTTACTTTATGTAACAATTTATCCAGAATATGTTTAAGTTTTTTTGTATGTTCTTTTGGCCGACGGTCGACCGTTAGGTGGCTGCCGGCATTTATCTTCAGTGTTTTTGTTTGTTTATTTTATTAAAGCTTTATTTAAATGTCTGCCGGTTCCCGCCTCCTTCCTTCCTTTTATTGAACCTCATTACAGATAGCTTTGTCATTACTTAGGCTACACATCTCTGCACAGCTCAAACCCTCTATTACTTTCTTTGATCTTTAAAAACATTTGTTATAGCAGTTGTTTTAGTGATGTTATAGTTTATTACATTACATTATTAACACACCGGTCATGTCCGGTGTAGCCACAGTGTTAAGCTTCAAAACAAAAACGTTGACATAAAAAACGTTATGAAATATCTCCACGCATATTTTAAGGGTCTTGAAATCACACACATGGATTTTGTGTAGAAAATAAATTTAAATATATTCTGTTGTTTGATTAAGTTTTTATCTGCCTATGTATTACCAAAGGAAATGAGTAAACAACTAATACACAGCTATCCGTTGTGTCGTTTGTTAATTAAAAAAAGGGGTCCTTTGAAGCATCAAAAGAGGATCCCCATTCACTCACCAATTTTGATTTTTTCAATATTAGATACAGCAAAGAGATAAAATGTACTCTTGATCATAATGTTTTTGTTAATGTAAGCTATCAACAATGCTATTATTGTTTAAAAAAGAAAGGAGTAAGGATAAACAAAAAATGTACTGTCTTGGGTCTGGAGCATCACATTTGTTTTGGGGACAAACCAGTTTTGACCAGATTGCTGTTGATTACTATAGAAACCACTCTAAACTAAGGCTTCACAGGGCTTATTGGTTATATATTAAATTGTTATTCAATAGCAAGTTCTCATTAAAAGCAAGTAAAATGTTATCATATTACAGTTTTTTCAAGTAACACTAAAAGTGATACTTGAGGCCCATTCAGTGAAACCATTCACCCATTCACATAATCTTCAGATCAAGTCTGCAAAACTATAAACACATTACAAGCTTAAATTTAGTTTGCTATTGTAAAACAAATGTTTTGCAAAACTATAAACAACGGTCTTTACAATAGACACAACATTTAAAATTGTTTCATCTGGAAAATATTGACATTAAAAATTCTACTACATTTACAGACACAAAGTCTGTGAAACACTTCCAACTTTTTTGTTCACTTACTGTACATGTAGAAAGTAGGACAAAGATGATAATGAGTGGAAGAAGACAGCTTGCACAATGTTTTATTGCATGACAGTAACAAGCATATCGCAATCTTCAAATGTATAGGCTTTGTCGGTTACTGTTGATCCCTTACACCATCTCTACACCGCATGCGATCGTTGCATCGCGCCTCGTCCGGTGTAGACACAGTGTGAGTCAAACACAATGAAAGAACAATGTTTTTATAATACAATATTTAACCCCCCAGAATTAGAATTTTAAAGTTCTACTTAATTAATATTGCATATAGGAATTTACAGTCTGTTTCATATTTGACCAGTGTTTCTCTCTTCTTTATCTTAAATGTGTGCTTTTTACTGTGCATGTGTGTGCGTGTCTGTTCATGCTTGTCTGTGTGTGTGTGTGTGTGTGTGTGTCTATGTCTATTAGTAGGTGTGCATATTGTGTGTCTGGATTGTTCTGTATGTGGTTGTGCTGTCTTCTGTGTTCTAACCTTTTTCTTGTTTTTACAGGTATAACTTTAAATGTTTTGCTTATAGTCAATAAGTCTCATGTACAGATGCTTTGAAATAAGGAAAATTGTAAAATCAGCTTTATAAATAAAGTTGACTTGAATTGTAATTGATGACAGAATCTTTTTGAGTGAACTGTCCCTAGATTTAATATAAAAAGTATGTTTGATACTTAAGTACAATATTTTTTTGTTTCTGTCAGGAGTGCTGGCAGAACCCAAGTGCAGGCAGACAAAGGGTTAAATAATAAGGACTTTATTAGAAAACAAAAACAAAAACCCACAATGGGGAAAACAGTACAAATCAAAGAGGTAATAAAACCAAAATACTTCCCGCAAGGGGGACAAAAACAGACCATGTAGAAAACTGTAATCCAAATGAGAGTACAATATACAGGAACAGGGTAATCTGGTAACACTTGGCTAGACGAACGGGGAGATAAACACATGGGCTAGGATACAGGAAGGAATAAACCGACAAGTGGCCAGGGAAACAGAGACACTAAATAGGGGAATCTTAACGAGAGGAGTTTGCACGGGGATGGAGATTGGCAGGTGACAAGGATGAACACAAATAAAGAGTTGACGGTGATACAAGGGGGCAGGGCTAGAAGACGCGACACCAGAGAGATTGCATGGCATTACAAAGCCACAACAATGCCATCCCCTTTCTCCACATAAAACACATGGGTCTGACATGATCATGACATAACATGAGAGGCAGGATCATGACAGAACACCCACCTTAAAGAACGCCCCCAGGCGTTGTCCAAGGGGCACTCTAACAGCACAAGGCCGACAGACACCAGCAACATAGAACGGAACATACTAGGGGTAGCACGGACATGACGTGAAAGGGGTTGGGGTAAGATAACAAAATAAACATAAAGGGGAGGGGGAATGAGCCTCGGGAGGGTTAGGGCACCGGCTGAATGGCCAGCAGACAACGACTAGGCGCCGGCTGGAAGGCGGGCTCACAAGGGCTAGGCACCGTCTGGAACGCCAGCTGGACGGCCTTAAATGTGATTGTTACACTACTGTAATGGGATATCCTTAGGAAACTGGTGGTCTAGTGGGTTAAGAGATGGTGGTCTAGTGGGTTAAACCACTGAACTGGTAAATCAAAGGTTGCTGGTTCGATCCCAGCAGCCACCACCAGTGTGTCCTTGAGCAAGACACTTTACCCCATGTTGCTCCAGGGGGATTGTCCCTGTAATAAGTGCACTGTAAGTCGCTTTGGATAAAAGCGTCTGCCAAATGACTAAATTATTAAATTATAAACTAAACTACAAATCTCATCAGGTTTAGCACTATAAAAGGAAGTGAGGATATTTGTTGTCCTCTTCTTCTTTTGGTTTTCCTGTTAATGGGAAATGTTTGGGAAACTACAAATCCCATCAGGCCCAGCACTATAAAAGGAAGTGAGGAGATTTGTTCTTCCTCTCCTTGTTCTCCTGACGAGGGGGTTTAAACGGAAGTTTCTGCAGACTTAAGGTATGGTAACTTGCCATTAGATAAGTTTAAGGAGTGTAAAGCCATGGAATATGGAATTATGAGTTTAATAATGGGCTTCCCTTTTTGTTTCTTTCTGTATGTCCTTCATTTGTTAATTGAATGGAAGTTGCAGCTGTCGTATGTAATGCATAGTGGCAGTAACAAGCAGTTAACAAACGTCTATGTGCAGACACGTTAAATAGGGAGAGAGAGCATGGTGGTGTGCTGAACATATCTTGTTTTGTGTGGAAGGTAGTAGTTTTATTATTTGATGGATGTGTGTACATGTGTATTTAACATATGTCATATTGATATTATTTAGTTTGCTTTAGTATTCTGGCGAGATGACTGCCTGAGCATCACAAATCAGAATAGCCGATGGTAGTGGTATTATCACTTTTACTTAAAACATAAGGGAATTTAAAACGAAGTTTTAATTGTTTTTATAACTTTCACGAGTTCACCCTCGCAGATAAGCAGCTAAGATGTGGGATGAATTGGTAAGGCATGGATATGAAGGTTATGCGTATATGGCGTGCTGTGCTAGGAGTGGGCTCCGAGCTCACCGGGTCTATCCGAACCCGAAGCACTCTACCCTGGTTAGGGCAAGTACGCCGGGCTCGGAACCAGCTCGAGCCCAGAACACCCCCCCCCCCCGGGGGTCCTGCGGGACTGAGAGGAAAATGAGAGGAGCTGGGGTGGAGGAGGGATGTTGAACGTGCGAGAAGCATCAGGTAAGACTGCTTGTCTATTTATGACGGAGCTTGCTTAAGCTGATAGGGTAAATGCTGTGATTGCTGATGTTGTACCAGCTGAGATGATTGAGATGAGGTCACATGCTCGAGCTGTATATATTGCTGCTGATAGACCAGCGGGCTGATTATATGCTTAGGTTCCTCCCGAACTTTGTTAATAATCATCATTTAATGGTTATTGTGAATGTGTTTTATCTTTTAATGTGTTGGGTATGTGATGTTTTTCTTTGATATTGTAAACAAGTATTTCTAATAATGAACTGTGCTTTCCCTTACAGGGATGCACGATTACAGTTTATTTGATACTTAATTGTTATGCTTGATCGGTTTTTGTTTGTATTCCAATTTATTTGAATTGCGATACCCATGATTTATTAGTATTGTGTTCTTTTTTGTAGTTTAGAATTTTTTTTCTCTCTTTCTGGTTTGTGTATCTAACTCCACGGTGACTCTTGCACTCTGCTTTAAAAAAATTAGTTACTATTTGTATTTGAATTGTATCCATTTTTCACAGCAGTATTTTATTTAAAAACATTTAAGGACTTTGTATTTGTAACTAAATACTTTTTTATGTGTTTGTGCCTGTGTGCTTGTGCCACTGTTGCCGGAATTCATGAACTGGTTACAGGTAAGTGTCTTGGACAGCATGACCTGATCATCAGACACCTTAGGAGGTGGGAGGAGGCTGAATTCTCCCCGACCGTGCTTCATACCCTCTTGAGACCTTAACGTTGTCCTTGTGGGCCTTGCTAGGGCCCTATTTGAACCCTGGGCCTGGTGCTCGCTTCTTTCAAGAGGGTGGGGGATCTACATTCACTCTCTGTCCAACTTGTGCCTAGAGTTTGGGCCAGGTATCTCCCACGTGGTAGTGAGACCAGGCCGGGCTACGTGCCCAAAGTTCCCACAACTCCCTTTCGGGACCAGGCGGTGGACTGCAAGCGCTCCCCATTGGGGTGGAAGACCCAACCCCTGTCATGTTGTGTCCAGTACGTGCCCTGTGCCTCTACTTGGAGAGCATGCAAAGCATCAGAAGCTCTGAACAGCTCTTTGTATGTTTTGGAGGACAGCAGAAAAGGAGGGCAATCTCCAATCAGAGATTTACGCACAGGATCTTGGACGCCATCACTTTGGCGTACAGGTCGCAAGACCTCCACTGCCGGGAATTGGCTCAGGGGGCCTCTCTGGCAGACATCTGCAGAGCTGCGGGTTGGGCTGCGCCCCCCCCCATCACCTTTGTGAGGTTCTACAACCTTGTTATGGAGCTGGTCTTTCTTGTAGGTAGGACTAGCGGCCCGCGTGGCTTACATCTGCGAAGCACCTTCTCCCCTTTCTAGGCGAGTCAGTGCACTCTTCTGCCTCCCTACTTCCCCCACTGGCTGAAGTACATGCATTCCATCCATCATAAAGCATCTCTTCTGGGAGATCAGTATAGGCGTGTTTCCCTTACGAGGTGAACCCTGTTTTACTTGAGCTGATGTTCCATATGTAATGACTCCCCCATTGGGTCGTCCCGACTGACCTCCCCATGGTGGAAACCCACAGGGTTTCTCCAGTTATTACCAAACTTAATTTAATGTTTTTTAATGCCTTGGTTAATGCCATAACCGGTCAACGACTAACCTGAATTAAAAATTACTCTGATGACAGCTTAAACATTTATTTGCAGTAACATTACACTTCCAATACTGATTCAACAAAGTACCAATCACTTACATGTTGGATGCTAGACAGAGTGAAAAATCAGGCCATAACTAACTTTCTGTACATTGTACTACCACAGTACAAACATTAGCTTCATCAGCTATTCCACCAAAATTCCATTCCACCAAAAACTCTGAACCTCTTAACTCTTATAGGCTGCAAAATAAAGTATGCAAAAAAGTGAATTTACTGTTAAGACACCAGAGCACCTCTGCCTTAAGCGTTGCATTCAAACCATACGCTGTCGATGGTTGCTTGATTTTCCTTCTGAAGAGGCAGCAGGAGTATCATTTGTAGTGGTGGTGGCAGTACTAGTTGCAGCAGAGGGTACTTTGTCGGTCAAATTAAAGTAAAAAGACACATTTAAGTCTAATAAATTGCTGCAACTGTGTGACCCTAATAGCAGATTTGTGGCTATCAGACTGCATATGTGATATAACGGCGTTTATACCCATCGTAGCTAGCTTAAATTTCTTTTTGCAAACACTGCAAAATCATCATCTTCTAGCCACTTCTCCTGGAATTTGCACTTCCCCATGGTGCATTTTATTTGCTAGGTCTTATCCCATCACCATGCAAACATCCAGCATTACCGCAAATCCTCACGGTCCTGAAGCAGTTACCAAACTGGTTCTGTATTTTTAGCGCATGCATGTACAGTTTTGCGACAGCAAATCACTTGTAAAGTTCATTCAAAATAAATCGTTAATATTTGACTTCAGAATAAAAATGTTATGCTTTGTAATTTCATTTAAGACCTTAATTGGATCAAAATCCAATTAGCAGCAGTGCACACCCGTGACTCGACCAGGCCGGTCAGGGTCGTGTCGCGTGAGGTCATGAGGCTGCCTGAGCGCATTCCTCCAACTGTGCTCGTACAGAAAATGGGACACATACATTGTGTGTTTCCTTAAGTGAATCACTCATTCTTCATTACAGAGAACACGGAGAAACTGAACCATAGGGAAAAAAGTATATTCAGGCGATTCGAAGATGAACCAATTTCTTGGTTTACTACAAAACTCTTTTTCATCCAGTGTGATGTAGTATAGAGCGGTAAAAAACTCCTGAAAGCTGTGATGCATGAAGCTGTACATCGTCTCCTGTCTGTTCCTTTTTTTTAAAGAGGAACTTGCCCAGGAATGGACTTCCAGCAGTGTCTGAAACTGTTTCCTTCACACTTTTCTCGTCAAACAAAACTTGTCTTTCCAGCACCCCTTTCTCTGCCAGCTGACTCAGACTCTTCAGCAGGGTCGGGACAGACTCAATCAAACCCTGACAGTGATGCTTGAGCAGAATAAACACAAACTCAACATATATGGATGTGGTTGTTTCCGGACCACTTGCTACATCTGAAAAATTACAATGGTAAAAGTTGGCTACCCCAGAACTTTTTGCTACTTTGGTAGTCAGTGGGGTCCAACAACTGTTTGGATATAAGCATTTTTCTAGATCTATCTTTCTCTGTGTTCATCAGATCAAAGAAATTTCTACAGGTTTAGAACAACTCAAAGGTGAGTAAATGATGACAGAAATTTTATTTTTGGAGTGAACTATACCTTTCATATTAGTCATCGATGACTCAGTATGTCAGTCCATGTTTTGCCTTTTGTAATTTTACAGATAAAAGTAACCTTAAGAGTCATCACATGGTAAAGGTGAGTAAATAAAAACAGAACCGCTTGGATGAAATATACCTTTTACTGACAGATGTATTAAATATATTATACTGCATAGTTGAAATTTGTTTACTTGTCAGCACATGCAACCTTACCTACCCGGACATACTTAAAATTTTACTTCCGGCATCTTTAAGAAGTGCTTTTATTCAGATCTCTACGCAGAAACGGTGCATGCTTTTCCAGTCCAGAATAAAAGGAAGCTTTAACAGCATTTCCTCCACAGTGCACAAAGGTTTAACCCTTACAGGCCATGAATGGATTGGTGGAGATTAGAATCAGCTGTTATTCACTGTATCCCATGAATGTGTGTCCATTTTATATGACGCAACATTAAGGATACATTACAATAATCTTAATAACAATTATATTTTGACAATAGGAAAACTACCCATAGTTTATTACAGTAAAGCATAGTTATCATCTTTTTGGTGGATTGCTCACCTTTTGTAATTTAGTTGTACTTTATGGTACAACTATGGTTACTGTATTGAGGCAATGGTAACTGTGGATAACATTTTTTAACCATAAATACAATAGTTAAACTTGTTACTGTAGTAATGCCATGGTTAATTTAGGAATGTGCCAAGAATGCAACGTTTAGTCAAGTTTTCTTTGGCTGAAATAAGTACAGCATTTATTACCGATTCTTAATTTATATATATTTTTTATTCATATTAAATAGTTGGGGTTAGGACACCTTCTGTTTTAAGACAATAAACTGAAAGAAAGAAGTTAATCCAAAATTGAAACTTTCTTTTATCATTTTGTCATCCTCATGCCACGTATCCGACACCATTTAAGTATTAAGCCTATTTGTTCCATAGCCATGAGCAAAAATGAACCACCATATTTGCATGCTTAGGTTAAGCATGACGTAGGCTATTTTGTAACAATTTATTTAAAAAGTATTATTAAATATTTTACTGTTATGACTTACTTGTGGCGTCATGGTCCACTTATCTGTGGTGTCTTAAGTACAGGAAAGTTGTCTGAGATTATCACTTAAAATAAAACGTTAAAAGGCGTATAGCTTTTCGTGACGTCAACAGGTGTTCCGATAAATTCAGTTTCCGTTTCCTCTTGGCGCACTACAACATCAAGACAAACTGATGTCGGCAACTGTTATAACCAATCATGAACTAGTTACAACATAGAAGTGTTGAATATTGACTCCAAAACAGCGGTCCGATTACTTTAAAACGTTTTACAACTACAATGGTTTAGGTTTACCTATTTATCAGTTTTAAAACATTACAACAAAAATTTTACAACTTCTAACTTCAATAAGCGGAGTAACTCGGAGGTGGAACAGGAATAATTTCACCTGTGTTTTGAGCAGTAGTGGGTGCGGACTATAAAGTGGGGAAGTCGTTTTTTAAGTGGTAACATTCGACAACAATAAAAATGTGTTTATGCGTTAACAGCATGACATTGTAAGGCGTTTTAGTCATTCAACATTCACACCTGCTGAAAACACAAGCAATACAATTTCTAACGTTTTCTATTATAAATGCCATTATGAACAGGCTGTTTACCTTTTAAAACCATCACATAATACTTTCGGTGCCGTTGCATAAACTGCTTAGACTAGTCTTAAACTGAAACCTATGACACCTTATCCAAAAACATGGTAAAGGCACGAGTCCTTTTCTATCTGAAAACATTGTTCAAAACCTCAACCTGTTTTATGCATTAAGGCATTATAGAGAGTCCTCTGCGGGCTGTATGGGTTCTGGTAGGACACCTTGTGAGCTGGCCACCATCTTGATGCTGTTTCTTTGTGTTAGTTTCTTCTCGTACCGTAGCAGCTGTCTCCAGAACCCTGCGTTTGGACGGATAAAAGGTCGAGCTGCCAGAACCTGCTGATGAGCTTGAAGTAGCGAGATTCCCTCAAACCTCATGAGAAACGCCATGATCAGAGAAGGAGACCTGCTTCTACCTGCCGAGCAGAACACCAGTGAGCTTCCGCTATAGTTCTGATGGATCCGTTCGGCCACACTGTCAAAGTGCTGGTCCAGAGGGGCGTGAGGTTGGTCCTCTACAGGTACGCAGATGCAGTCCACCCCCTGGTACTCAGGGCAGGGATACTCAGAACAGGCATTCACAGCCAGGGTGACGCCTCTGTGGGACAGTGCTGACTGATTTAGGGCCTCCACTCCACTTAGGTACAGAGAGGGAGTGACCTGGGAGATCATCCTAGTGACTGCAGAGGACATATACACACAGACAAAATAATTATATTACATTTGACATGCATTTGGCAGACATTTTTATCCAAAACAACTTAATGCATTTAATGTATCATTTGTCAATGACCATTGAGCTACAGGGGTAAAAATATATGATCAGAAAAATACACAACCACACGTTTTATATTATATTATACATTCTATATCCGTTCTGATTATTCAGGACTGTGTACGAGTACAGGGCTGTGCACTAAGTACTATTTAAAAGTTATTGTTTTCGTCTATATGTAACATTAGATACAGAGCTTTTCAAACTTTAATAACAGTGAGGACTGTGATGGCATGTAGCTAATCTCTTCCCCTGAATCTGTGTAAGTAAGTTACTATATGAGTTCTGTGGTTTTGCCTACTGAGTTTATGACAAGGAAGCGTTTATCTGCATCACATGAAGCCACCAGCATCAATGGATAGCAAATTCATAGCGCAGGAGGATTAACGTTACAAACCTTCTGCAATCTAGACCGGAATACAGTGTGATACAGAGGTCGTCACTGAGTAGATATCGTGGTGTTCGCCATTTTAGCCCTCACTGTCACGTCTTGACTTGTACGCTCTTCTTTCATCTGTCATGCTGGAGCTGCGGCAGCCCAGCGCCACCCAGAGGCTGATAGAGAACTAAACAGTATTAATAGTGGAATAAACGTATAAATATCTGTGAATGAATAAATAAATATATGTAAAAACATGAATGTAATTGAATTTAATAGTAGCTGTGTATCCCCCAGTAACATCTGCAATCCGTCTGTTTCTAAAGAGCTCTGAAACTGTGGCACGAGGTTTGAGATTTTGTGGAAGTGTTTGTCTCTCACCTTCTTAAATCAGACATGTGATCGGTCAAAATCAAAAAAGAAAGAAGACTGCACGCACCCTCGCCCAACCAAACCCCCCAAAATCTCTAATATTAGTAATTGAATGATACATGATTAAAAGGCAACTATTTGACAAAAATACAGTATATATTTATCTCTTAGCAACAAAAATATATATATATTATAATGATCCAATTCTGACGTGCAATTTTGTAAATATCAGTTCAAATGTTTATTAGTTTAATAGTCACCTAAACAATATTTAATAAAATAGGTTGATGCTTTGTTAAAATATCTTATGCACCTCTTGAGTAGTTTAATGTCAGGCCTACTTTTATTTTATTTTAATCAGCAATAATTCATTAAACAATAATTGAACACAAAAGGTAAAGAATGCTGTGGCCTCAAGAGACGTCCATACACAGCCACTAGATGGCGCGTCCACGTCATTTATATAGCGTTTGTCCGCATGTAATAAGGTATTTGCGATTATGTTGCGGTTTCAGTTTATTTAAATATGTACATTCAGTAGAGACTTCAACGAGTTTATATATAGACAGTGACTAGATGGGCGGAATGGCCAATTTTAGTCTCCGTATATATAGATCATGTCATAATGTTAAAGCATGTCATAGGCGACTCGAGAGTTTATGTATACGTTACAAAACGCTGTTCAGTTCCCCACTTTATTAAAAATGACACTACGTGCTTTTTTGAGGACCAAAACTGCTGTGTTTGGCGTTTCGCGGACTGATAACTCGCAAAATTATGTTCTGAATGAATGAATCGGTCGAAGTGTTCGTGCAGTGAGTTACCTCCTGAACAGGTGCTTCACAATGTCACAGAAGAAGCATTTCTGGTTGAATAAAGAACCTTTAACATCTGAAGAATCTTTCTGTTAGATTTTAAAAAGTAATAACAATGGTGCTTGTTTGTTTGGTAAACCAAGGTTCTTCTATGGCATTGTTGTGAAGAAACTTTTGTTGAACCTTTGAGATATTTAATTTAACATGCATTAATTACCAGATAATGGGTAGTTACCTTTAAAAGGACTAACATTTGTTAAAAATTGTCAGCTAGCATTTAGATAAAAATACTTCACAACTTACCAAAGTCTTAATAAATCATGAAATAGAGGGGAAAGAGACATCACATGTCAGAATATTGATTCAATCTTTTATTTAATCCCACAGTAATAAAAGTGTATATTTTATTGGCATTCATCATTGACACAAATTTATTAATTCAAAAAGTGTGGCGGGGGTCATTTAGAACTAATACAATATTTATAAAACTCGCATTATGTGAAAATAATGCAAAGGATATCATATCCTCTGTGACTTAGAGCACTGTTCAGAAGAACAGTTTTTATATTTTCAATTATTTTCAACTTTCAATTGCTTTATCCTGACGCCTAGGTACATGTTACAGATTGCTATTCTCTCTAAATGCTGTTGAACTTTAAACTGTGGTATGTTTCGTGATTGAGCCCATACAGTATGGTAATGTTTGTTTATTTTATATTAAATCTAAAAGGTATGCATTATACCTGACGTCTACATGTTACAGTTTCTTATGACCTGCAGGTAATTTCCTTGGAATGGTATTGAGCTTTAAATTGCGGTCAAAGATTCTCACTCTATAGTCTACTACACCCATAAAATTGAAAACACTGATGTTGACTTCCTGTTTCTGTTTCACCTCAACGTTTGGGCGGACAAACCAGTGTTGCCAACTTGGTGACTTTGTCGAAAAGTAGCTACTTTCTGAAAAAGCCTTGGCGACTGAGCGCAACATTCTGCTTCACTTCTACTGCCCCAGGAGAGCGAGTTTTTGCATTCCCAGTTTTGGGTAGTTTTTCGACCTATATGCTGTTAAATTGTTAATAGTTTCGCAGGTGCTGTTGCAATACGAAATATGCGATTTAACGTTTCATTGTTATTGGATAATTTCAGACATCTTTCCCGAATTCTTGTTGTGAGACATGGATGATGACGAAATTTGTAAGTAAAATACTTTTATAATAAATTACTTTTAAAAAGTTAGGTATTACTGTGAATCTCGGTGACTGTAATACTAACTTACAAGTTTGCTAATAGGAGGTTGAGAAAATACATTTTTAGATGAACAATCCCAATGTCTAAATCAGGTTTTCGATGGGGGCCTCACATTAACTGTTAAATTTTTAAGTATTTTGATATAAAAATAAAAGTAAGGCATCGGTAATAAATGAATCCATTAATAATTTCATTAAGAGCCAGAAGGAGGAGTAACAGTTGTGCTGTCACCCCACATTAATATGTAATATGTATAAGTCATCCCTTAACCATGTCTGTACTACTACAATAAACCCAGTTCAACTGTTGTATTTGTAGTTAAACCATACCCACAAATGTACCATTGTCTCACTACAGTAACCATAGTTTAACCATGATATTTCCACCTAAAATCATATGCGTATGCTGTGGGTAATTTTTTGTGGAAGATATTATGTAGTAAATTACAATTATTATTGCAAAGACTATCTATCGTTTTTATTAATGATCCACCAGGTGCTCAGTTTTTTATGTAACATGAAGTTGAGAAAATAAAATTTCATCTTAAATTTATAGACAAACAATCCCGATGTCCAAACCAGGTTTTCAAAGGGGCCTCACATTTACGGTTTAATTTTAAAGTAATTTGATAAAAAAAAAAAAAAGTTAGGCTTCAGTAATAAATGCATGCAGTAATAATTTCAAGAAGGGCCTTAAGGAGGCGTAACAGTTCAGCTGAACCTTGGATTCAACACACAATAATATGTATTAACTAATAGCTGGAATACACAACTTTTAAAATCTGAACAGATTTCTTTTAACTAGATGTAATAACACACTAACAAATCTGCAGACTGGCACAGACTTTCTGCAAGAAGTCCAGACTGAAAATCTGAGCAAAAGTTTGTATTTTAGCCTTAAGTCATCCCTTAACCATGTCTGTACTACAGTAAACCCAGTTTAACTGTTGTATGTGTAGTTAAACCATACCCACAAATGTATCATTGTCTCACTACAGTTACCATGGTTTTACCATGATTTTCCACCTAAAATTATGCTTAAAATGTGGGTAATTTTTGGAGGAAGATGTTATAAATGACCATGATTATTGCCATGACTATCTGTATTTGTTATTAATGATCCACCAGGTGCTCAGTTTGTGGACTCTAACTGGGCGGAACTCGTTCAGAGGGTGGGCATTGCGGTGATGCCAATAGCAGATGAGCTTTGGTCAAATAAAATGCTGGGAAGCGAGTCTTACAGCAAGATCAAAGTAGCAGCTACCAACCAGGAGAAAATGAGAGTGTTGGGTGACGTCTTGCACTCCGGAGGAAACGCTGTTAAATCTGCTTTTTATTCTGGACTGGAAAAGCATGCAGCGTGTCTACTTAGAGATCTGAGTAAGAGCACTTCTCGAAGATTTTAATTTGGGCATAAAGGTTTTTTTTTGAGGAAAGGAAAATATTTGATGCGTTTCTAACGACAACTGCAAGTTGTGTAAGGATATAACAACCGATTAAGCCATACATCTCTGCGCGCATCAAATATTTTGCTTTCCTTAAAAAAACCTGTATGTGATGCTCATTTTAACCTAAGGAGTCTGCGATTTTCTTTTTCCATGACGTCATCTGGTTGCACTCACAGGCAGCCTAACTGAATACAGACACACATTTTTTTCTGTAGATAAGGTGCTTGTAAGAGAAAAAAATAAATAAAAACAATGCTAAGAAAATAAAAAGGAAAGTAAAGAAAAGCTATTTGGTCTATTTTCATACATTTGTAAAAGGAAAACTGTTTTCCTTTGGTCAGAAACGATACAATGCATATTTATAACCAAAAATAATTGCGAATTTAATATATACAATATATTTTTAGCCATTATAAAATTTAGACTCTTTGATGTTGATACTGTCTTCTCCCTCTCATGGTCATTAGCTGAGCTATGTATAAACCTTCATAAAAATATGGAATAAAGTGCTGCATTATATTAGATTATAAAACTTTCTTTCAGATTTTTTTATACTTTTTTGTCAGTTGCATGAGAGAAAAGTATTTCCAGCCCCTATAATGTCCATATATGCCTGTCATAACAATTTACAACAACAAACATATAAAATTGGATGATAATAGAGTTATGTTGAAGTAAAAAATCAGTAATCCTTTTAAGTCTTTGCAGTTATTTTCGGGTGTTTTTGCTTAGAACTGGGCATATGGATTTAAAACAAATGTGAAAACTTTCTATTTAATCTTTTTTATCTTAAAATATATAATATTTTATATATATTTATATATAAGATTTTGTACTCTTATACTTTATCTAAATATATAATATATGTTTTAAGGTTATAAATATACAATTCATCCTATGAACACTTGCAAATAAATAAACTGCACCATTTATATATTTTATCCTTTAGTCTCATTAACTCTTTTCTTTCTTTCTTACTCCTAATTTCAATGTCCTGTGTTATGTAGCCTATGCTGTGTGTTTAAGACAAAAGATATCCTGTAACCAGAACAAATTCCTTGCAAAGCAAATTGTCAACGTTGAATTGTCAGCTGACACTGAAAGCCATATTACAGCATGTGTACTCACTTCTAATTTAATAACAGGCAATGTTAACATCATACATAATGCTTCTGGTTAGACGTGTGTTATGACGTTTTCGAAGTAATGCTAATGTTAATGCATTTTTCTATCACAAAGATTGTAGATTTATTGCATTTATTTATTTTACTATCCACTGAAAATCTGCAGATCTGTACACTGTACAAAAATGCTTAATATTTTTTTTTATTTGATACACAAATGTTAATCTTCTGCAGGTATCACTGAGTATCACCTGGACTCTGGGCAAATACAGCCATCAGGTGAATGATGAATTTGACGGTTTTACTTTATTTTTGAAGAGATTTAGAATATTAAAGAAGATAATATCGTGCCATCTACTCTTTTATAATTACATCATGCTTTAACACGTCTTATTGTATATACTGTAGAAACATAAATAGATGTTCCAATAGACACTAATAAGTGACTATAGACTATAAAACTCATATTTCTACAGGAATAAACACGGTGATTAATCAATATAAAAGACAGATTTGCACTGAGTACCAGCATGTTATGGAGTATAACTCACTGCCCGGTGAACACGTGCTGCTGTGTCAGCGCTACATTGAACCTTTGATCAACAACAAATATAGAGATCGAAAAGAAAGGGAGAAGGAGATCTGCTCTAGAGGAGAGAGTTTCCAGGATGTTCTCAGCTCCAGGAGCAGTAATGAATCTGTCCTGAACTCTCTGTTTGACCCAGATGGCCGTGGAATCACTCCTGGTGCTGTCATACTGCAGGGAAACTCTGGCAACGGGAAATCTTTTGCTGTGCAGAAGATCATGTTGGACTGGGCATCTGGTAACCTCTACAGAAAGGAATTTGAGATTGTGTTTCACCTGAAGTGTAAAGAAATCAACTGCATTCTTGACACAAAGAGTTTGGTGGAGCTCTTGAGCTGGAGTTGCGGTTTAACTTCACATCAGATCTCACTGATGTTACAGAAGTCACCGGAGAGAGTGATGTTCATTATTGATGGGTTTGATGAACTTAGACTCACAGAGGAGATTTATAGCATGACACCACCCACAGATCCACACCAGAGATGTTCACCTGAGCTCACTCTTTGTGCCCTGCTGAAGAGACACGTCCAGTCAGAGTCCTTCCTCTTGGTCACCACCAGATCTACAGCTACAGACACACTAACCAAGCTGCTCAAAACACCTTACAGTTTTACTGAGATAATGGGCTTCTCTGAACAAGGGGTGGAGGAATATTTCCAGAAGTTCTTTCAGGATAAGGAACTCTTCAGAAAGGCTTATAAGTTTGTGAAGGCAAATGAAATCCTGTTGAATGCCTGTTCAATTCCTGTTATCTGCTGGATCATCTGCACAGTTATCAGAGAAAGATTCAATGATGGTGCAGATGTAACAAGTGGTCTGGAAACAGCCACATCCATATATGTTGACTTTGTGTTCACTCTACTGGAACATCACTGTCAGGGTTTGAGTGAGTCTGTCCCGACCCTGCTGAAGAGTCTGGGTCAACTAGCGGAGAGTGGGATGATGAAACAACAAGTTATGTTTGATGCACAGACTGTCTATGGGACAATGCAGAATCCCGCTTGCAGTCCGTTTCTGTGCAAGTTTCTCTTTAAGAAAAGGACCCGACAAGAGACGATGTTCAGCTTCATGCATCTCAGCTTTCAGGAGTTCTTTACTGCTTTGTACTTTGTATTTGTGGATGATGGCCAGTCCATGATGAAACTAACCCAGCTATCTTCCTTTAAAGATAGGCCTGATGTTTATAATCATGCCCCACCACGTTTTGCTGATGTGATGAAGTTTGCTTTTGGCTTGTTAAATGAGGATGTACAATGCACACTTGGGAAACATGGTCTGTTGGTTGATAAAAACACACAAGCCTATCTGAAAAAATGGTTCCTTTATGAGCTTGATTATTCCTATGCACCATTAATGTTTAACTATCTCTATGAACTCCATGAATCAAGCTTTGTGAAAGAAGTTATGCAGGACTGGGATTACATTTATGCACATGGTCAACACTTCAGAAGAGCAGATTGTTGGGCGCTGGTGTATTGTACTCAGTGGAGCCACAGCATCGGAGAAATCTTCGATTTATATTTAGGATCACAAGAGTTGTCTATTAGTCTGCCTGTTCTCCGCAAGGTTAAGGACTTACGGTAAGTATCGCAATTTGTCCAAAGATGTAAGCATGTCATGTCTTGTTCTGTTTAAATAATCACACAAAATCACAGGCTAAGGGCCAGCTTTACTAAACAGGGCAAAATAGCACGAGAGAGCAATGAAAAACCGCAGATGGGAGGTGAAAAGGAAACTCCGACATATGCATATGCAATGGTTAGTCGCAAAAATAGCTGTTTCCATGCAACATCAGTGCTAATTTTCTATGCTAAATACCGAAAGTAGTTGTTTTTACACGAAAAGAGGTATGTGCTGCCTCAACCTTTTAGTAAATCTGGCCCTAAATCTGTAATACCCCACAGTCTGTACAAAATGTAGAGAGTTTATAACAGCAATATAATACAATCTGATCACTGTTGTTTAAGCAATACCATTAAATTGTTTTTTAATTATTATGCTGCCTATGGCGGGTTAGCTCTTGGATTCTGAACAAATAAAGTATGTCTTAGAACTGTCAGAACTAATAATGGCACAAGATGGAGGTTAATGTTGAAATGTGCTTGTCCTGTCACTGTTAAACAAGAGTGTGTCAAATAGCCTGACTACATTGTTAACATTAATGCAAATGACATTTTCTGCACAGTAATGGTCTCAATTTGATTTCAAAGGTTAACCGTAACGGAACCATCAGACTCTGATCTTACTGATCTGATGTGTGCTCTTACAGAAAGACAGACCCTGAGCTCACAAAGGTAAAAGCCTACCACTGACACAAATTAAATATATTATGCCCACATTCACTATTATTCTTCAGTGTTTATTTTAATTTGATGTTTTCATAGACAGTTTTCTTCGCTTTTATTTACAGTATTGATGTTAGCATTCAAGACTCATCTTTTTACTCCCTTTCTTTGTCAGTCAGTGAAGAGCTGTTCAGGTGAGTTATCAAGCAGGCATTATGTTATCTGTTCAATAACTATAATACAGTTTTTTTTCTTAAGTCCTCAGTCTCGCAAATAACTTGTATCTATCTAACACACGCATGTTCTTTAAAATGGAAAATCTTCAGAAACAGTTAAACCAGGCATCCACATAGATGAAAGAGTAAAGTACCACATTTGCAGCCTCAGGAGATTTTAAAAAAGAGATTGCTTACAAAAGTAAAAAATCGTGCTAGCAAAGACAATTACTATTCTTTAAAAATGAGTTTTTATGCAAATAGATAAATAACACTGTCTAAAATCTTCTTAAAAAAATAGTTATGAAAGAATGTAATTATTTACTGTTCCTAATGTCATTCAAAAACTGTATGATTATTTTTTCTGAGGAACACAAAAGATAATTTGAAAAGTGAATAACAACATGGTTTCTATGATTTATCTCTGTGGCTGTAACGGATACAATGCATTTATTTTGTTTTTAGTATTGACATCTCTTGGAACGTTGATGATTATGTGGTTCGGTCACTTCGTCTCACTCTGCCATGTTCAGAGCCTATCGACGGGACAAAACTTTTTCAAACATTTCCCCTCATGGATTTGGATGCCTTGATGTCTGCCATCCAATCTTTGTCTAAACTAAAAATGGTGGAACTGAATGTAGGCTACCTGAATGCAAACTTATGTGTTGGGGCCCTCTCAATCAGCCAGAATTGCCCTGATCTAACAAAACTCAGGTAAGAAAAAGATTAACTCAAAAGATAGATTTGGTAAGCAGGTGCCAGGGAATATAACATTTCAAATGTTTAATTAATCTTAAAAATATATTCTATCATACATGTTTCTATCTTGTAAGTGTCTATTTTGCACCTGGTTTATCTGCTACCATCACATAGTTACAAAATTTACAAAACGTGTTTTTAGACTTACCAGCAGAGATAAAATCAATCATATATGGAACTTATGTTACAGTTCATTTTTAACGGAATTGTTCAAATAAGTGCGTAGGAAGCAAAATATGAGGAATGAATTTACTATACCCTGAAATGTTTAATCTCTTTAATGTGTGTTTGTACTGTAGAATAAATGCTGACTCTATACTTGAAGATGGAATCAGGATCTTGCAAAGTGCACACACAAGGCCAAATTGCACTATGACATTTAAAGGGTTTGTTCTGGTTTATTGTACATATCTCATATTTTCTGATTGTAAAGTTGACAATTTTTCTCACCGTCCTGTTTAGTCCAGAACTGCTTGCTGTATATGAATGGAGAACTTTTGAAATCGCCTTATATCAACAAACAATGTGGACTGAAGCATTCAACTAAAAAAACACAACATACAAGTGTCATCATGTTCTATACAACTGTATAATCCAGATCTTTTTAAGCAGACAATTTGTATTGAGAACACAATTCAATTATTCATTGACTAATATTATTTTTGACATCTCCTTCCCTTCCAAAAATGAACCATGGTTTCAGTACAGTTAAAACCAAAAAACTATGGTAACTGCAGTAAAACCATGGTTTTCCCTTAATCAATATACCAGAAACATGTTCACCAAACTTTCACCAAAATAAACAACATGGTTCATTTTCATAAGGACTTTACTCTGTAGAAAGCATGTTAGATTTGTGATGGACTCAGTAATGATACTGTGTTTTGTTCTGATTTGTAGG
This sequence comes from Triplophysa dalaica, assembly GCF_015846415.1. Classification (NCBI taxonomy): domain Eukaryota; kingdom Metazoa; phylum Chordata; class Actinopteri; order Cypriniformes; family Nemacheilidae; genus Triplophysa; species Triplophysa dalaica. The sequence goes on along the minus strand of NC_079544.1, from coordinate 19,312,219 downwards.
TACAGATGCGACCAATACGTCAAATTGACAGTCAGTTGTCAGGGCTTTTCTGATGAGAAATTGCGAAAGTAAGTTTAAAAAACAACTGGTTTCAAAAACAATTATTAGTTATGTATGATTTTTAAGTAATTAGCAGTAACTATGAATCATTAAAGAATTGCATTTTTTATTTGTATTTATGCACTTATGCAATATTACACTCATTTTGTGTAATGTACAGTCCAATTACTGCAGGTGTAGTACAAAAGTATTGCACATCAACTGGTGGCCATAGCTAGAATAAACTCTTTTCTCTCACTTTGTTTGAAGGCCTTTGTTTCGGGACTAAAGCTACAGCTAAGTGAACTACAGATGGGACAGAAGTTCTTAAAGCTTTGGATGGAGACAGAAATATGAAATACATAAAGTGCAGATATTGATGTTGTATATGGTAATAGTTATTAGTTTTTACTTTTACTAAAAATGTTTATGAAGATGTTCTAAATGCATAAAAAATATATTTCCTAAATATATGTACTTGTCACTATACATTACTGGTGTAATGTTCTCTTTGCAGTATTTAGGGTCTGAAAAAAAACACAAAGCAACTTTTCTGTTGTTTTGACCCGTTTCTCCAGTTTATATTTTCTGCAAATAAATACAAATAGAGACTATAATTTATTTGAAATTTGGTAAAAAATATTGTAAGTAGATAACAGAATTAAATAAAAATGATAATTTTACCTTAACACACATAGGCTACCTATAAATAGTAAATTTTAAAATCAGAAAAACAGCCTCTGAAATGTTCTCCTATTTTGCCGTGGCTGTACATATATTATATATACTGCAGGGCCAAGAAAGTTGCTAATTGGTCTAAAGTTGAATCATTATTCCAAAAGTCAATATGTTTCATTTGACATAATGCAGTGTATATGGTTTACGACATGGTTATCTAAGTTATAATGTTAAGCTCCTCTGCTCATGAGTTATCTCATGAGGTTGGAGGGAATCTCACTTCTTCCGGCTCATCGGCAGTTTCTGGCAGCTCTTGCCTTTGATGTTTGCCTTTGTATTAAAGCACTGTGTTTGCCTGTGTTCATTGTCTGGTTTTATCTTGTGTTACATGTGTGTATGAGGCTGTTTTCCATGTAGAATTATTAAACCCTTTTGGATGATACTTCTTTGTCTTGCGCTTGGTTTATATACGCAGATTCTGTGACAGAAAGAGTATCAAGATGGTGGCCACCTCACAGGGTGTGCTAGCAGAAGCCATATAGCCTGTACTGTTGACTTAATGTATAGTACTTTTTGAAGAGGTTTTGAGCAATGTATATATTGTTTTTTAACTCTTGACAGCTTTATGCTCGTAGATTGAAATATCAAGATTGAAAGTTGTATGTTGGAATATCCAAGAGGAATGGCCACGAGAGCGATAAAACAGTTTTTTTTGTTTTGTTAATAAACTTCTTGTAGAGACTTTGACACATTATCTTGTTCTGTGGATGCATTTTGCTTTTAGCACCAATATGCACAAAGAAAACAAGAATCATATCCCAATCACAGCCCAAAGGTGTAGGATACACAAACAAGTCAGAGTATCAACACACACCAGTATGTTAAAATACCTAAATGCAAGAATCTTATTTTTCTCTCTGACAAAAAGCCAAGATGTAGCTCAAAACCCCATCACGTAACTTGGAGTTCTTTTAAATGGTCAGACGAGCATAGACAATCAGGCATAGATGGACAGGTGGTGTGATCGTCCACCACTATCTACATAACAAAAGAAACTATCCTCTTGCTTCCTACTGTGTAGTGTTATCCAACTTTCTATTATTTCTCAGCAAGCGTCTGAGGAGTCTTCTCTATTGTCTCCTTTTTCTTCCAAACATGGTTTTAATTTTGATCTGGTAACTCTATGTCTTCTGTTTTCTTTTAATAGAAGGAGCCCTTTTAGTTGTTGTTATGCAAAAATCTTTTTTGCGACGGTGAAAGTGTGGGAATGCACACACCTATGTGTGTTGCACATACCTATGTGTAAATGTATGGGATAATGCAATGTAAGTCACTTTTGATAAAAGCGTCGGCCAAATGCATATATGTAAATGTGTTCATGAGCGTTCATAAACAAATGCAGATAAACATGCTGTATGGAATATTAGATTTGTAAATATTTATGTTTTAGTTTATTTTGTTGACCGTTGCATGAATGAAAAGTATTTCCAGTCCCTTTTGTCCTTATTTGAATAATTTATATCAAAGTTAAAACCTTTAATAGAGCAATATTAGAGGTTATAAAACTCTGGAAGACTTTATTCATAGTAGTTATCTCTGGTGCTCACCATGAGTTTTCAGCTCAGAATTTTTTTTAAAACTATAAAATAAAAACGTTCATTCAGTTGTGTCATTTTTTATCTCAGGAGTTATAAATCTTTGAGATGTAGATATATGGCATGATGTTTCTTTGTTTAGAAGCATATAAAAAACAATTTTGTAGAAACGTTTTAGACCAAAGTTAAAACAAAGAATGTTGTATTTCTGGTTTGACTGGAGACTTGTTTGTCTTTGATACAGTCAGCGTTTAACCAGTGTCACAGCATTGTTTTGTCACATTACATTGTTTGTGTAATATTTACAGTTGCATCTTATTTTCAAATTGTAGCTTTTTTTCTTACAGATAAAAGGACTGAGTATGTCAAACTTGAGTTTATTTAAAGAACTTGTAAGAGTTTCACAAGAAAAAAATGAATTGGAAACATATTACAGCATGTATTGTATCATATCATTTATCTTATTCTATTCTATCATATCATATTATAATATATAGTATTGTCATGATTCCGCTATCATGTCATGTTTATTCTTATTCTTGCAGCGGAGTCATGACTAAGTCTAGGGTTTGTGTGAGAAGGACATGGCATGGCTTAGATTTTGGCTGTCATGCGCCTTCTTGTGTCTCGTCTATGGCCCCGCCCCTCTCGTCTCCTCGTTAGCTTCCCTTGAGTGTTTTATTACCCACACCTGCCTATTGTAATTATCCTTTGCTCGTCTCCCTATTTAATGCCCTTGTATTCTCTGTCCTGTGCTCGTTTGTTCTTGTACATACTTGTAAACTTTGATGTCCGTTTGGCTGTCTGAACGCTTGTTCCAAGGAGTTATCCATACGCTGTGTCCCAGTGTTCATTTCCAGTGCTCTGTTCCTGTTTTTGGATCCTTTTGATTTTTGTTACAGTTTGTTACCCTACGAGAGTTTTTCGTTCCTGTTTGGCTGTCTTTGTTTATCCCCTGTATTTTACCCCATTGTGGGTTTTTGTTTTGTTTATTAAAATCTTTTGTTACCCCATACCGCTGCCTGCATTTGGGTTCTATCACCATATGTTTCGTGACAAGTATACTATGGTATAGTACATTTAAACCTACATTTCCCTATAGCGCTGCTGTAGAAGGGGCATCTCTGGAGCTGATGCAGAGCCAAGTCAGTACTGTGGCTCACATTGAAGGGCACATCACAGCATCTGTAATCAGTTCTAATACAATAACAGTCAATCTTCAAAAAATACACAATGCTAGTGGTAAGACATAAGTGTACTGTATACATTCTGGATTTTATGTAAATGATGCATGTTTATATAGATTTACGTATCACTGTCACCCAGATTCTGGGAAAACACAGCCCCCAGGCAAATTATGAGCTTTATTTATTATCATCTTTTTGGACAAGCAGTCATGAATCTGTCCTGGGATAAAGGTGTTTTATGCAGACATAGATGCTACAAATCTGACTTTTTGAGAAATTCAAATTCTCAGCAATATATTAGCTTTTTAAACTACCAAAACATACTGTAAATAACAATGAACTTTCCACGTAATTATACATTATTGTGAAAATGTATTTTACACTATGAATGATAAAACTATCTTTAGCAAGTGCTAAACAAGGACATAACGTTTTGTTATACTGTAATGTTAATATTAATATTGTAAGTCCTTGTTTAGCACATTGCTGAAGATAGTTTTATCATTCATAGTTTAATATTAATCACATCATGTATAATTCAGTGGTGATATCCATTATGGGGAAAGCTCATTGTAGGTTTTAATATTGAAAAAAAGCTAAAAATATATTGCTGAAATTAACCTTTATCCCATCAGTACATTGACATTATTGCTTGATCTGGTTAACTTTTTAAGGGTTTTTTTGTAGGTTACAGAATCTTAAGAGTATACATTGTTTGATAGAGGTGATATCTGGCAGACTGAGGACTAAAGTAAAGGTATTGTTCACGGTTAAACATAGATCTCAACTTTATATTTCCTCGAAGCCTCACGAAACCCAGCAGTTTCATCGAATAAAGGATTGCATAGTTGACTTAAAAATGTGGATGAGTAACAATTTTTTAATACTAAACTTGGACAAAACAGAAGTGTTACTTACTGGACCGAAAACTGCTATGCGTAACAACCAAGAATATTGCTTAACGATTGACGGATGCTCCATAAAATCCTCGTCATCAGCTAAGAATCTTGCCGTTGTATTCGATAGTACTCAATAGTTTTCGATAGTTTGTCATTTGAAAGCCATGTCGCCAACACATGTAAAATTGCATTTTTCCATTTTAAGAATATATCTAAATTACGTTATATGCTGTCACTGTCAGATGCAGAGAAATTAATTCATGCATTCATGACATCAAGACTAGATTACTGTAATGCACTTTTAGGTGGTTGCCCTGCAGGCCTATTACAAAAACTGCAACTGATTCAAAACGTGGCAGCTCGAATTCTTACACGTACAAAAAAGTATGAGCATATAACCCCGGTTCTGTCAACCTTGCACTGGTTACCTATAAAGCATCGCATTAACTTTAAGATCTTGCTTATTACCTATAAAGCCCTACATGGTCTAGCGCCGCAGTATTTGAATGAACTTCTATTGTATTACAGACTTCCGCGTACATTACGCTCTCAGGCGTCCTGTCAGTTGGTAATACCTAGAATTTCAAAATCAAGTGCAGGTGGTAGATCCTTTTCTTATCTAGCACCTAAACTTTGGAATATTCTTCCCTGCAATGTCCGGGAGCAGACACACTCTGTCAGTTTAAATCTAGATTAAAGACTCATCTTTTTAATCTTGCATACACTACACCTCCATAATATTAATCCTCAGAGGATTTGGGCTGCATTATTTAGATCAACCGGAACCAGGAACACATCCAACAACAAATGATGTACTTGTTGCATCAAAGAGTGCAGAACAGTACTCTACTCTCAGCCAGTCTTGTCTCTTTGTTCAGAGGTTACCGCAGGATGCAGTTCATGCCCAGACCTGATGGCAGAGCTGAGAATGGGAAGCGGTGACCTGACAAGAGCTAAGAGGATAGAGCTGGATAAAGGACGCGACAACTTTGTTTTTCCTACAACATTTCAAATGCTATTAGATTGTTAATGATAATCTTAAATCCTTCATTTTTATATTTTTATTAAGACTTGTTGTGCAAGCACTGCTGAGCTTGTGCAGAGGCAGCAGCTTTTGCCAGAGGGGAACTGGAATCCCCTGGTTGGGCCTGGGTTCCCCTGAGGGTTTTTTTCTCGATGGGAGTTTTGGTTTCCTCACCGACGTATGCATATTATTTTGCACTATCTGCCTGGCAGGGGGGGGCTGCTTTAGAATTCATACTTGTATTCAATGTGTACAGCTGCTTTTTAACAATGAAAATTTTAAAAAGCGCTACATAAATAAAGTTGTTGAGTTGAGTTGAGATCTGTCTTAAGGTTTTCTCTGCTTAAAATGAGAAGATGCTATTTAAACTATACCTGCTTACACCTGAGCAGTTCATTACTGAATGACAAATGAAGGAAATGGAAGAAACCTTCTGTATGACAAGTAATATCAACACTGCAAATCACAACAGACACAAAAGCTTATTAGCTAAATGTCAAATAGAAATGAACACAAAATAATTATGTAGATGATGAAGTGCATGTGGGCATAACATGGTAAAACATTACCACTGTGAGCTCAGGGTCTTCCTGTCAGAGTACACATTAGATCAGCAAAATCAGAGACTGTTGGTTTTTCTAGATGCAAGATTCAAAATAAAATAAAGATAATCACTGTACAGACTTTTTTAATATAGTGATGGCATTTACTTTATTGTTTATTTTTACCTGGATAACTAAAAGTAATTGCACCAGAGTAAGCTAATAGCTGATTTATATCTGCTGTCCCTGAGCAGGCAAACAAATAAAATAACATACAATATTACATATAAACCACATAGAACAAACATCACAATACATATATCCAGAAATGTAAGATTAATAAAAACAGCATATAAAAAGCACGGGATTTACAACAGTCATAGGGTTGCAAATTTGTTCTGATAGTAGCCAGTGCTTAAGATTAATTTTTAAAAACTGTGTATCTGTCAATGCTTCGGATGTTTGTAGGTAAGGAATTCCATAACCTCACTACTCGCTGTTAAAAATGCTGTTTGACCAAAGGTGTTTATTCTATACTGCGGTACTTAATTTCCCCTAGCAGATGCTCTTGTCCTACCAGCACAGCCATTATGGGCCAGGCATCCCCTAAGAGGAGGCGGAGCAAGATTATGGATAATTTTGTACATCAGGTATACATCCCTGAAAAATAGAAAATTATCAAAATTTAAAAAAGTTAACTCACTTTTACATTTTAAAATAATTTACAGTTGTTTAACAGCAACAGAAAGACAACAAGGTTTCAATATACTAGTTCTATTAGTTCAAACTAATATACTTTTAGTTTGACGTATAGGCCCGGTTTCACAGACAAGGCTTATCTCAAGCCAGGACTATGTCTTAGTTAAATTAGGATATTTAAGTCCCTTTTATAAAATGCTTAAGAAAGAAAACATTACTGGTGGGCATCTTGAGATAAAACAATTGTACTGGCTGCTGGCATGTGTTACTATCCTTATGCCTGTCGGTGAACTACACAATTATTTCCATTTGTTTAAAATCCAAAAAGGAGACTTGATTTGGAAATATCTAGCGCAATGGTAGTAAATTACTTTCTCACACTTGTGCAGAATAGGTAGAATTAGAGACAACTTTTCAGATGTTACCCTGCAACAGAGAATCAAATCTTTGATGCAGTGACAGCACTAAGAGCAGTAAACCAAGGGCCAAAGGTCTGTTTCATCTTACAGATATACTGTATGAATGAATCTTATCGCAGACGTTTATAGCTTCTTCTACAAAGTTATTTTCATGGAATATGTAGAGACATTTTAATATAAACAGTGTTTCAAAACCTTGGACCCATGTTTTTAGATAAGCCTGTGCATCTGGATGATCAAACAGACCATATTTGCCAAGTGTGCATTGCAAGTCTTCATTCAGAAGATCAGATGCAAGCTTCACCATATCTTCAAAATGTTGCGGTACACAACATATGCCACCAGTGGGGCATACTGTAGCTGGGTTACTTTCATTACGGACTGATCTTTATCCAGAATGAGCAGTAAACATCTCCTGAAAGAGGAGATGCATGAAGCTGAAAACGGGGCATTTTCCAAACGGAAGTGAGCATCCCTATGCCCTTCTCCCTTTAAAGGGTGTAGGGCATTACTGTCTCTCGTGTGTGTATTTGGATCTCCCTTTACAAAAAGAATGACTGGCCAAATGTTACCTTGACAACGCTGCACGTGCACTCGGAATCCAGCCCTCAGCTGTTGAAAATAAACAATATTTTTAATATTTCTTGTTAAATATTGTCTAAGTATGTCTTATTTCACCTTGTTTTTTCACTCAACTTGTTAATAAAAAGGGAGATATATGATAAAGGAAACCTATAAACAAGTAGCTATTATAAGACATATCACATTCTTTCCTATAAAATAAATGATCTTATACTACATTTAACCATCTTAAATCATATTTATCACTGACAAAAGTAGTGTTAAACAAACAAACTAAATAATTGTACTAACATTTGTAAAGTCAAAATCCAGCACCATATTTGCTTCAAAATGTGTCGTGAGAACTTGTAATCCAAGATCATGTCATCAGAACGGAACTCACTTCCTTGAAGTGACCATGGCATTTATCCTTCGCTCACGGACTTCTGTAAGGGCCCTTCACAAAGTGATTCTGATGTGCCCCCTATTTTGGAACGCCCCTACAAATGGTGTCCCCTTCACGAAGGGCCCATCCAGGGCGTATAAATGCATTTTGGAAAATGTCCATTGTCTCCTGCTCGACCCTTTTCTTAAAGAGAAACTTGCACAGAAATGGACTGCAAGCGGGATTCTCTACTGTCCCATAGACAGACAGTACAGGTGCTGTTATATGGCTTTCAGTGTCAGATGACAATTGAACGTTGACAATTTGCTTTGCATCAGACTTACAGACACAATCTATAAGAAGAAGAAAAACGTTTATGAATACAATATAAAATTATATAAATTCATTTTTAATGAAAGACTATATATTACATATGTAATATGTTACTAACCCATCTGTGGTGAGATATTATTTATTATTTAGTCATTTGGCAGATGCTTTTATCCAAAGCTACTTACAGTGCACTTATTACAGGGACAACCCCCCTGGAGCAACATGGAGTAAAGTGTCTTGCTCAAGGACACACTGGTGGTGGCTGCTGGGATCGAACCAGCAACCTTTTTATTTACCAGTTCAGTGGTTTAACCCACTAGACCACCATCTCCACATCTCCAGATATGCGGGACTGGTGTGTGCAAGGCTGATTCTAACTATCACTCACGCCACCGGCCCTGCTCCACGACTCTCGTTCTGCCTTCCTCACCACACCAGGATGCTTTTGTGGTGCAAAGTTTTTAAAATAATATCAATTGTGGCGTACTAACACAACAGTACTTCTCAGCCCTTTTTTGTATTAAAATAAACATGACAATTATCAAATAAGACGTAACTGTAAATATTAATTGCTCAGTTTCACAGAAAAGGCTTAAGACTAGTCCCAGACAAGCTGAGGAAGGTCTTTTCGAGCAAAACCTTGACTTTTTGTCAGAATTACAACTAAATTGTTGTGTTTATCGGCAGTGCAGCGCCCCCAGCGGATGATAGAGAAATAAAATGACTCTTGGTCCTATAATAAATCAGTACATGATGCATAAAGAAAAAAGGAACAATTAAATCTCAAAACAAAGCATTGAGTTATCTGCTACAAAAAATAACAATTGGTTGTTTTCTACCAATGGCTGTATTGAAGAGAGCACACATTTGGTTAAAAAAAAACTTTCAAGATTGTCATGTTTTAATATTTACATTTACATTCATGCATTTGGCAGACGCTTTTATCCAAAGCGACTTAACATTGCATTAATCTATACATTTACTATACATATACTATTACAACAAAACACAACATCAAACTGCACTTTGTATGTATCTCCATTTATCCACAGCTCTAGAACTCCTGTCCCCTCAGTAGTTCATTGTTATTAGTCCCAAAACAAGGGCCTTAAAACAGAGAGAAAGAGACAAGAGAGAGATGACAAATGTATGAATTAGTTTAGTAATGATATGTGAGGGATCATGTCAAATCAGACTAGTTGATCACAAAATAACAACGTGTCATTACACTGAAGGAGTTTATTTTAGCCAACTTCAATGCATGTACAATTACATCTATGCAATTGGACTACACATTTTATTGTATTGTTAATATTTGATATAAAACAGGATATATTACAGTATTCTTCTTCAAATCTGTGACATGCTAATGTAATGTAAAGCACAAACTAAAAATGAATTGAGGCTTAAAACTTCAACATCGCATTTGTATCCTCGTTAATGTTCATTTCAACATTTACTAATACATTTTTAAATTCACACTTTGTAACTGTTAACATTAGTTAACAGCACAGAGAACTAACATGAAAATTATGTTGGCATTAACATTAACAAAGATTAATAAATGTTGAAAAACTATATTACTTACTGTTAGATCATTTTAGCTCACACTAATGCACTAATGCATCTTTATTGTTATTACAAAAAGTGTTATCAATGACACTACCTAATAAAGTAAAAATGAACAGTGAATACTCTAACCTAAAAATGAATCACATAAAATACTAAATCTTTGGTTGTGTATAACATTGCTCATTTTGGGCTAACTTACTTTCGCAAAGTTTCCTCAGAAAAGCCCTGACAATCCACATGAACTGTCACCATCTGGTTGCAGTTTAGTTCACGCTCTTGATAAAGTGTGCATTTATGAGACTTCTTCTTGCATCTTAACCTACATCACAAAACACAGTTATCATTACTGAGCTCTTCATAAACCCGAACTCTTTTCTATGGAGTAGGCTGCAATCACTATGACTGCTTAATATTTAATCGTTTTTTGCAAAAGTAATAATCAAATAATCAATCAAGAATAATATCAGAAAATATGGGAAATCTATGAAAAGCCAGTACAAACCCTTTATAGGTCAGAATGCAATTTGGCTTTGTGTGTGACCTTCGCAAGATCTTGATTCCCTCTTCCAGGAGGTAATATGCATCGATCCTACAGTACACACACATTAAATAGTGAGAACTGGTAAGTTCATTCTTCAAACAGTACTTTAATTTCCACATTTATTTAATAAATTCCATGACAATGATGTAAAACATGAGGTCCATGTATGACTAATCGTCCATTTTGATGGCAATCTTAGACTACTTAATTAGCTTAAAGTCTTCAACTTGTAAGTAAGAACATCGAAAATGATTATCATGGTGGCTATTAAAGAAAATGAGGTATAAACATAGAGACATCCTGTATGATTGAATATATATTACTGGTCCTGCATCCCAATTCCCAAATCTTAGAATGTTGAAATAAGTTTAGGGCAAGGATGGTAATTGTCTCTAGCGATAATTCGAATTGCAGATGTATACACAGTATAATGGCTGAAACCAGTAATACACTTAAAAAAAAAATGTTTGGGTTTGTCCTTTTTAGATCCAATTCTGGATTGAAAATAACCCAGCTTTGTAAATCTTATTTCTTACTTGAGTTCTGTTAGACTGGAGCAATTCTTGCTGACGGAGAGGGTCCAAACAGACAAGCTTTCATTCAGGCAGTCTACAGACAGTTCCACCTTTTTCAGTTTAGAAAGAGAATAGATGACTGACGTCAACGCATCCAAATCGATTTGTTGAAGTATCTGAAAAAGGTTTGTCCAGTCGATAGGTTCTGACCGTGGCAGAGTGAAACAGAGTGATCGTGCTGCACAACTTTTTCTGTACCATGGAAACTGTAATCGGATACTAAAAACAAAACAAAAACAAAGATTTATTAGGCTATCAATATACACCGACAGAGATATAAAGTATGTTGTTTTAGTCAGTCTGTAAATCAACAAGATTTTAAGTCTTAGTTTGCTGGGTAGCATATGTGCATCTTCAGTCAGGTGATCAGAGATCTCATTATAGTGTGTATAAGAACATTTGAAATGATTATTTCTACAAATGGTGTTAAGAATAGTTCAAGAAAAAAGAATGATTTTCATCATTTACTTGCCCTGATGTATATCCTTCTTCTGAATAACACAAAAGAAGATATTTTAAAGAAAATTGGTAACCAAACAACATTGGCCCCCATTGACTTTAATTGTATGAGTTAAAAAACCACTGACACGTTTCTCAAATTACCTCCTTGTATAAATGATACATGGGTGAATAAATTACGAATAAATGTTTATTTTTGGGAGAACTTCTATACCTTTAAGGAGAAATTGACTATAGGGTACAGCAAAGCCTTTTTAGCTTCCGCAATGAAAAAACGTATCTTTATAGAATCCCATCAATGTTTATCAAAATTATTTGTACTTTCGAAAGCAATTCCTTTCCAAACCACATGTGCGGTACATTATTGTTTGATCTATTTGGTTGTTTTTTTCTGAAGGATTAAAACGTAAACGTTACATAGATGTGAGGTATTGCTGAGGAGTAAATCAAACTATTTGTATGATTATTGAGCAGCTAACATTATCTGTCTTATCATGCTGCTTATTATACAACTCACCTGGAAAGTTCATCACTGATTGACAACTGAAGTGAATGGACAGACCAAATTCCCCCATCTGAATCACCATATGTTCTGGGCTCAACATCAACACTGCAATTCACAGCACAGACAGAATGTCTGTGAACTACAGAATTAAAATGTAACATTTAGAATGTTTGAATTTTGAGTCCATGGTATATCATATACATTACCACTGTGAGCTTAGGGTCTGGGTTTCTGTAAGAGCGCACATCAGATCAACAAGATCAGAGTCTGTTGGGTCTTCTGGAGTCAACCTTCATAATAATTCATTAAAAGATATTATATTTTTATAAAATAGGGTACTTCTTAACAAATACTCTATTGTTACTCTATATTGTAAAAATACCAATTTTCTTTATTTAGGCGTTTATCATGTATTTGATCCAAAATCAGTGTCCTTTAAATAAATATGATTTCATTATATAGATATGCAGTTTGTGTGTTCCCCGGGATTCACCCTTTGAATATAAGTGTCTATGACTGTCTGTTTTGTGCCAAGTACTTACCATAATTTCTCAAACTTGTGAAGTGCAGGCAGAATCATAGACAATTTTTCAGCTGTCAATCTACAATCAACAAGAATAATTTCTTTGATGCTGTGGCAGCACTGAGCGCAGTACACCAGTGCCCAGCAGTCTGTTCGTCTTAAGAATGCACCATACACGTCAATCTTATCCCAGACATTCATAGCTTCTTCCACAAAGCTCTTTTCATGAAGTTCATAGAGACAGTTAAGAAAAAATGGAGATCGATCAGCAAGGCCGTATTTAATCTCATTCAGGAGCCATGTTTTCAGAAGTGAGACTGTTGTTCGATGAACAAACACACCATGTTTCCTAAGTGTGCATCGCAAGTCCTTATTTAACAGACCAAAAGCATACTTCACCACATCTGCAAAACGTGGTGGACTATAATAACTTGGATTCTCATTATGGGAACATATCTTGGTAAGTTTCCTTGTGGACCGGTCTTTGTCCAGAATGAGATAGTACAGAGCAGTAAAGAACTCCTGAAAGCTTAGATGCATGAAGCTGAACACCGTCTCTTGGCAAATTCTTTTTTTGAAGAGGAACTTGCACAGAAACGGACTGTGGGCAGCGTCTCGCACTAATCTATAGACAGTCTGTGCATCAAACATAACTTGTTGTTTCATCATCCCTCTCTCTGCCAGCCGACCCAGACTCTTCAGCAGGGTCGGTACAGACTCATTCAAACCCTGACAGTGATTCTCCAGTAGAGTGAACACAAAGTCAACATATATTGACGTGGTCGTTTCTAATCCACTTATTACATCTGAACCATCATGGAATCTTTCTCTGATAACTGTGCAGATGATCCAGCAGATAACAGGAATTGAACAGGCAGTGAACAGGGTTTCATTTGCTTTAACAAACTTATAAGCCTTTCTGAAGAGTTCACCATCCTGAAAGAACTTCTGGAAATATTCCTCCACCCCTCTTTCAGAGAAGCCCATTATCTCAGTAAAACTGTAAGGTGTTTTGAGCATCTTGGTTAGTGTGTCTGTAGCTGTAGATCTGGTGGTGACCAAGAGGAAAGACTGTGGCTGGACGTGTCCCTTCAGCAGGGCACAAAGAATGAGCTCAGGTGAACATCTCTGGTGTGGATCTGTGGGTGGTGTCATGCTATAAATCTCCTCTGTGAGTCTAAGTTCATCAAACCCATCAATAATGAACATCACTCTCTCCGGTGACTTCTGTAACATCAGTGAGATCTGATGTGAAGTTAAACCGCAACTCCAGCTCAAGAGCTCCACCAAACTCTTTGTGTCAGGAATGCAGTTGATTTCTTTACACTTCAGGTGAAACACAATCTCAAATTCCTTTCTGTAGAGGTTACCAGATGCCCAGTCCAACATGATCTTCTGCACAGCAAAAGATTTCCCGTTGCCAGAGTTTCCCTGCAGTATGACAGCACCAGGAGTGATTCCACGGCCATCTGGGTCAAACAGAGAGTTCAGGACAGATTCATTACTGCTCCTGGAGCTGAGAACATCCTGGAAACTCTCTCCTCTAGAGCAGATCTCCTTCTCCCTTTCTTTTCGATCTCTATATCTCCGAATGATCAAAGGTTCAATGTAGCGCTGACACAGCAGCACGTGTTCACCGGGCAGTGAGTTATACTCCATAACATGCTGGTACTCAGTGCAAATCTGTCTTTTATATTGATGAATCACTGTGTTTATTCCTGTAGAAATATGAGTTTTATAGTCTATAGTCACTTATTAGTGTCTATTGGAACATCTATTTATGTTTCTACAGTATATACAATAAGACGTGTTAAAGCATGATGTAATTATAAAAGAGTAGATGGCACGATATTATCTTCTTTAATATTCTAAATCCCTTCAAAAATAAAGTAAAACCGTCAAATTCATCATTCACCTGATGGCTGTATTTGCCCAGAGTCCGGGTGATACTCAGTGATACCTGCAGAAGATTAACATTTGTGTATCAAATATAAAAAAAATTAAGCATTTTTGTACAGTGTACAGATCTGCGGATTTTCAGTGGATAGTATAAGAAACTAATGCAATAATCTATAAATCTACAATCTTTGAGACAGAAAAATGCAGTAACATTAACATAACTTACAAAATGTACGTAACACACATCTTACCAGAAGCATTATGTATGATGTTAATATTGCCTGTTATTATATTAGAAGTGAGTACAGGTGCTGTTATATGGCTTTCAGTGTCAGCTGACAATTCAACGTTGACAATTTGCTTTGCATCAGCCTTACAGACACAATCTATAAGAAGAAGAAAAACGTTTATGAAAACAATATAAAATTATATAAATTCATTTTTAATGAAAGATTATAAATGACATATGTAAAATGTTACTAACCCATCATTTTGTGTTTCAAAGTTCTTAAAAGAATATCAAGTGTGACGTATTAACACAACAGTCCTTCTCAGTTCTTTTTCTGTAGGAAAATAAACATGACAATTGTGCAATCATAAAATAATACGCAACTGTAAATATTAATTGCCCAGTTTCACAGAAAAAGGCTTAAAACTAGTCCCAGACTAAAATAAAATTCTGAGGAATCTTAACTGAAAATAAATTGCCCTGACATGTCTTTAAATATGTCTTTGCCATTGTATTGTCTCAAGATGCACATCAGTAATGTATTCTAATGTATTTTTATCAAAGCAATTTAAATATACTAATTTAACTAAGGCATAGTCCTGGCTTAAGCTAATCCTTGTCATTGAAACCGGCCATAGTGTTTGGTAGTTACACAACGGCTCCTCAGCAAAATAATACAAATACAAACATATCTTTAGTCCAACCAGAAATACAGCATTCTTATGTCTAGCCCGAAATTCACCACTTTTTAAACTTTAATTTAATTTTTGCCTTTACATCTCTATTGTCTTAAACAACAAGTAGGCTATAGGCTACATAACACAATAAATAGAAAGAAAGGAGTAAGAAAGAAAGAAAGAAAGAAAGAAAGAAAGAGAGAGAGAGAGAGAGAGAAAGAAAGAAAGAAAGAGAGAGAAAGAGAGAAAGAAAGAAAGAAAGAAAGAGAGAGAGAGAGAGAGAGAGAGAGAGAGAGAGAGAGAGAGAGAGAAAGAGAGAAAGATAGAGAGAGAGAGAGAGAGAGAGAGAGAGAGAGAGCGAGAGAAAGAAAAGAAAAGAGTAAATATGAGACTAAAATAATCTACGATCTATGTGCAGTTTAGTTATTTGCAATTGTGCCTAGTAAGTACTGTATTATCACAATTGTGTACTGTACATTTTATAACCATAACAATTGTATTATGTATTTACATAAAGTATAAGAGTAGGCTACATTTTTTTATAAATAAATATCATATATAAAATATGATATATTTCAAGATAAAAAAGATGTCATTCATGTTATCACATTCGTTTTAAATCGAATTGTCCAAATCTCAGCAAAAAAACCTGAAAATAACTGCTGAGACTAAAAAGGATTTCTGGTTTTTATAACTTGTATCATCCAATTTGATCTGTTTGTTGTTGTAAATTATTAAAAAACGCCTATGGGGTGGGAATACTTTTCTCCCATACAACTGGAAATAAAGTATAAAAAATATATAAAAGAACGTTTCTTAATCTTATATTTCATGCAGCAGTTTATTCCATGTTTATTTATTAAGGTTAATGCATACATTTAATGATCCCATTTAATACAACAAGTGCTAAAAGTGCTCCTTGTACCGCAAAGGATATTATATCTTAAGCAACTTAAAACAACAGACTTACCAGTTCAACGTCGAGATGCGAGTGAAGAAAGTTTCAAATGAACGATTGAAATAGAGAAATGTCTTCAGACAGACACCTCTAGAAAAACAATAAGAGAAAGTCAGCTGACACCGCCCACCAGGAAGTACGAGAGGGGTTTCTTTTGTATAATGATTAACACGTGTAGTGTTTGGTTGTTGTATGTCATCTGTTATTTATAACAGGAACACCGCAAACAAGCTGAGGAAGGTCTTTAGCTTTTTGAGCAAAACCTTGACTTTTTGTTAAAAATACAACTAGATTGTTGTGTTTATCGGCAGTGCAGCGCCCCCAGAGGATGATAGAGAAATAAAATGACTCTTGGTCCTATAATAAATCAGTACATGATGCATAAAGAAAAAAGGAATAAATAAATTTCAAAACAAAGCATTGAGTTATCTGCTACAAAAAAATAACAATTGGTTGTTTTCTACCAATGGCTGTATTGAAGAGAGCACAAATTTCCTTAAAAAAAACTTTCAAGATTGTCATGTTTTAATATTTACATTTACATTCATGCATTTGGCAGACACTTTTATCCAAAGCGACTTAACATTGCATTAATCTATACATTTATACATAGGTATGTGCAATACCCTGGGATATAACCCACAACCTTGAGCTACAGGAAAGTTTTAAAGAGATATCTAAAGGGACTTCCATGTATTCTTTTTAGAAAAGTCTAGTATATTAAAATAAAAATAGAACAATATAGTAAAAATAAAGAATTAAGACGTGATCACTTATTACATTTTCATATAGTTTACAGCAAAATCCCAGATTCTAATAAGTAGGAATAAAAACATATTTCACATCTCATACATATCTACATAGCTATGTACAAAAATACTATTACAACAAAACACAACATCAAACTGCACTTTGTATGTATCTCCATTCATCCACAGCTCTAGAACTCCTGTCCCCTCAGTAGTTCATTGTTATTAGTCCCAAAACAAGGGGCTTAAAACAGAGAGAAAGAGACAAGAGAGAGATGACAAATGTATGAATTAGTTTAGTAATGATATGTGAGGGATCATGTCAAAGCAGACTAGTTGTTCACAAAATAAAAACGTGTCATTACACTGAAGGAGTTTATTTTAGCCAACTGCAATGCATGTACAATTACATCTATGCAATTGGACTACACATTTTATTTTATAGTTAATATTTGATATAAAACAGGATATATTACAGTATTCTTCTTCAAATCTGTTACCAAATGACATGCTAATGTAATGTAAAGCACAAACTAAAAATGAATTGAGGCCTAAAACTTCAACATAATATATCCATTTTTATTCTCGTTAATGTTCCTTTCAACATTTACTAATACATTTTTAAATTCACACTTTGTAACTGTTAACATTAGTTAACAGCACCGAGAACTAACATGAAAATTATGTTGGCATTAACATTAAAAAAAGATTAATAAATGTTGATTTATTTATTTTTTCTTACTTTAAGATCATTTTTGCATTTTTATTGTTTTTACAAAGACAAAGTGTTATCAATGACACTAGCTAAAAAAGTAAAAATGAATCACATAAAATAGTAAATCTTTGGTTGCGTATAACATTGCTCAACTTACTTTCGCAAAGTTTCCTCTTTTCGCAAATTTTTTTTCATTGCAAGATGATGTCAAAGCACAAATCGTTTCATGATTTTAACAAATAGCTCTCCTAGATTTTTCAAACTCGAAACTTGCTCCAACTTTTCAAAAAAGCAGTTTCTTGACTTAGATTGCACCCAATGAGGTCTAGGTTGTGCCACTGATTTGACTATGTTGAAGCAAAACTAAAAAAAAAATCGTATTTAGGAGTGTCAGCCTCTGCTCCTGAAACACCACACAGACTAAACATCAAGCTTTTCAGGATTATAAACTTCAAGGGAGGTGTTGGAGAAGCAGCCAAGAGACCGCTTTGTGTTTTTTTTATTTCAGATCCAAAGTAGTTCCACAGATTGAAAAACAAAGGTTCTAAATTAAAACAACAAATTGACATAATAATATGCAAATGTGTCCTCTGGGGCCCGTTTCAATAAGGAAGTTCAACCAACACTGAGTTTAAATCTGAACCCTGAGTTGATTTACTCAGAGAATCGCTACTCTGAGTTTTCAGTTTCAGAACAGCTGATTTGAGTTAGTTCAATCAACCCTGAGTAAGTTCACTCTAGGTTACGCGCGTGCAGCATGGCGATGAAAAGCCATAATCAATTGAGTGAAGATAGCACGATTCACCATGGCAACGTCACATGACAAAAAGCGCTCTGTTCATTTCTAGCCAATCGAATTGAAGGTACTGTTACAAGCGTAAGTGAATATGAGCTCATATTTAGAAAAAAATGCAACACAGCCGCAGAAGCAAAAGAAAGAGAGTTGGCGTGGGAGAAAATTGCTTCACGTGTTAATGCGCAAGTTTGTCAATAACTTTTATATTTATTTTGTTGAAACTGTGAAAATGCGAATTATATTTAACTCTCTCGCTCTCATGTAGGTGCTATCCTTCTGCAATAAAAAGATCTTAGCAGCAGCTGAATATGAAATATACGACGGTGTCGTAGAAAAAAAAAAAAGATTTCGAGAATAAAGTCGAAATGTTACGAGAATAAAGTCGAAATGTTCCGAGAATAAAGTCGAAATATTTTGAGAAAAATAACAGAATTTCTAGAAACAATGGCTGTGGAGGATTTCGTTGAATCCTACTTTAGATTATGATTTAGCAATAAGGAAATTCTTTGTCTTTTGGCGCATCATCACGGAGTTATAATTAGTAAAAGGACACTGCAGCGATCATGTAGGAAACTGAATTTATTCAGAAGAAAAAATCTGACACGAACTACGAATTAACTCACTGATTCAGATGACGTGCTTAAACATAACTTCAACTCTTAAACTACAACCTTCACGAAAATAAAATTACGACGAGTTTATTCTCGTAATATTTCGACTTTAATCTCGTAACATTTCGACTTTATTCTCGTAACATTTCGACTTTATTCTCGTAACATTTTGACTTTATTCTCGTAACATTTCGACTTTATTCTCGTAATCTTGAATTTATGTTATTTTTAACGTGGCACTAAAACGCCATGGTAGAAATACACTAATATCATTCATTCAGGAAAGTTTAAAGAAATAAAATGCTCTTGCTAGTAGGATGTCTGATTGGGAAATGTTAAATGTACTTCTTAAACTGGCCTTAAAAGTTAAGATAAAACGTCCAAACGGGGCCTCAGAATTCTCTCCCGACATGAATATAATTCTCTGCGAATTAATGCAGCTTCCTCTTCTATGGGTTCATGAATAAACGAACATGCTATTTTAAGTTCTGTGTGACTAAATAGAGCGCGATTAGGAACATGAATCAATAAACAAATGATGTATGTAATTTCAACACCGCTCGCGCTTCGAAAAGGGGGCGGAGATTGTAACAAACCCTGGGTTTGCGGAATAAAACCTGCTCCCGACCAGGTTAGGTTCACGGAGTAGGTTACTCTGGTTACTCACACGGAGTATAAGATACCTCGATTTCTGAAATGGGCTTGACTTACTCCGTGGTCGCGGGTTTGACATACCTCGCGTTCTGAAACCAAAAACCCTGAGTATTCCGTTTTCTGGGGTTGACTTACTCTGAGTTTGCACTTACCCTGCTTTCTGAAACGGGCCCCAGGTGTGATGGCTCTAAAAAAAAACAGAAAATTAAGATAAATATCTCTTAAGCCAATTATACATATAAAGTTTGTTTTCAAAATTTCCCATATACGGTTGTTCCTCTCTGTAATGTGATGTGACTAGATGTAACTAGGCTATCTGATGTCTGAGGTTGGAAGTGGGACATTTCAACTTGGATATTTCAACATCAAACTTACAACAGATAAAAACCTTCAATAAAAGATTTGATTGAACTTGAATCAACTAAATCTACTGTATGCAAAAACAGTTTGGTACTCTCAGATGCATTTAAAGACAAAAATGTTATAGTTGTCATTTACGTAAAAATCACAGCCGATATTTACATTCAGTTCAATTTAATCATAGGCCTCAAAGAAGAGAAAGAGACGTCATGTTTCAGAATATTGATTTAATCACACGTCATGCAGTCCAACCAGAAAGTTTTCAAAGTTTCATTCCCTCTAACCCTTTTCCTAAACCAGAATCTCCCAAAAACACCTTTCTATTGGAATTATCCGGTACCTTTCTGACAATCATGGAGTTACTATTACACAGTAATAAAAAGTCATTTTTATTTAAGGTTATAATTAACGTGTGGCATTTTCCATAAACATCAATTTATTATCCTTCATACACAAAATTGAAAGAATTTAGGACTAATAACGCAATATTGATTATAATGGTCCTATTCTTAAAAGAGACAAAAAACCCATAAAGTAAAACATGAAAATAAAGCAAAAGGTCATCATGTCCTGCAATTCCCATCTCAAAAGCTTTCTTGATCAATATCTGGAGTGTAAACAACTACATTCAATAGATTTGAAACTAACCTGAAAGAAAAAATCCCGTTCCAACTTGAAAAGACGACCTCTAGAAGAATGAATTCGTAATGTTTAACCCTACACCAGCCCAAACAAATATTCTGCTAAACTGATTGGCTGATCAGTAACAGAGGCAGGGCACAGGCAAGGAGTGACATCACACAAGGTGTCAAAAACCAAGCATCTCATTCCATTTACTCATAAATCAATGAGGATTTTGACACATGATACGGCAAACTGTTACGTGAAAAGCAGGACATGACTACTTTTAATCAAACATTTGTTTCTTTAGAAACCATTAGATTTTGCAAACATATTTTTTTAAATTTTTAAGAAATCTTTAAGACAGCCGTAGCCAATTGTGTGGGTTTGTGAGGTTTGGTAACTTGTGTCTGGAAGTATCTCCACCTTCCCATTTACAGATCCTTAAGATCAAAGTAACCCAGATAGCTTTCATATCTGAATGCCTGCTCTATTCTTACAACTGTACTCCCTGACATTTGAACCTGTTTAGAGTTCTTCACGTGGATATATCGGAGTTGTAGTTATATAGACATTGACGAACACATTCAGATACTATCTATTCAGGTATTTTCAAAGTTATCACAGTCTAGACACAGACCCGTATAGTCAAGCAAGAAACGACTTCCTCTGCAGACATCAGGAAGTAGTTCAAACTGAGGTCACAGGTGAGCAGGGAGCAGCTAGAGACCGCAGACAACTTGTTTGAGGTCTGTTCTCATTTCTTCACTCCTAAGAGAATCTGCCCTTGAGGTGTGTTTGACCTAACGTGGAGCAAACCCACTGAAGAACAGTACAGATTGATAGAGCTGATTGCACACATTCTGGACTGCATTAGTTTTTCATTCTGCTAACATTTATTTCTTATTTCCTTTATTTATTATATATATAGTGCATGTGTGTGTGAGCGAGAGTGCAAATTCATAAAAAATTTATTTTTTAGAGGAAAACATAACAGATTGGGGGAGCGGAACTGTACAGCGATGAACATGAATATTCAGAAATCCTCCCATTGACGCCAACAGGAGGGATTATGTTATGGAATGGCAGGTTTCCATGAAGATTGCTTGCATTCTGCATCGTCGGTAGTGAGCGTTGAACTCGTCTTCAGCTAAACAACACACAAGAAGAAAACACTGTAATAATGAGTAAGGGTGCTGTCACGACAGTGGTCCTTTACATCCAAGCAGAGGTTGTAATAGACTTTTTCATTGTCCGTTTGACGGACAGGCTTGTTAAAAATCTGTCGTAATCTATCTTTATCCGTCACTATGGTACAAAGAAATATTACGTGCCAATGAGCATGTTTATGATGTCATCGTGACATACATGCGTTCTTTGAACTTACTATATTTTAATACCCAATAAAGCCAAAGTTGTTTACATATTTAATATTTCTGTTGTCAGACATAAAATACTAATTACAGATAAATGTTCATACGTCCAGTCAGTAACAATGACAGGTGTAATGTTGCAGTGTTTGAAAGTAAGCAGTCTGCCAAGTTGTAAATCCGAAGGTGAACGAATAACAGAGTTATTGCCTTGGAAAATAGGGAGTTGACTCTGAATAACGAAAATGAGTCGTCCCTAGTCCGAGTCACGAACCGCTACAGATTTACGTCACCACATACGTGACCCGCCTGCATTTAGCCAGGACTGCCCACAAAACTTCACTCTTCTCCCCCAAACACTGAAGCTCGTGAGCCTCATTCGCGGTAGACCAATCACATCAGACTAGACCATCTGACCAATCACATCAGACTAGACCATCTGACCAATCACATCAGACTAGACTATCACACCAATCACATCAGACTAGACTATCACACCAATCACATCAGACTAGACCATCTGACCAATCACATCAGACTAGGCTATCATACCAATCACATCAGACTAGACAATCATACCGATCACATCAGACCAGACTATCAAACCAATCACATCAGACTATACCATCTGACCAATCACATCAGACTAGACCATCATACCAATCACATCAGACTAGACAATCATACCGATCACATCAGACTAGACTATCAAACCACCACATCAGACTATACCATCTGACCAATCACATCAGACTAGGCTATCATACCAATCACATCAGACTAGACTATCATACCGATCACATCAGACTAGACTATCAAACCAATCACATCAGACTATACCATCTGACCAATCACATCAGACTAGACTATCATGCCAATCACATCAGACTAGACCATCATACCAATCACATCAGACTAGACAATCATACCGATCACATCAGACTAGACTATCAAACCAATCACATCAGACTATACCATCTGACCAATCACATCAGACTAGACTATCATGCCAATCACATCAGACTAGACCATCATACCAATCACATCAGACTAGACCATCATACCAATCACATCAGACTAGACTATCAAACCAATCACATCAGACTATACCATCTGACCAATCACATCAGACTAGAGTATCATACCAATCACATCAGACTAGACTATCATGCCAATCACATCAGACTAGACTATCATGCCAATCAGACTAGACCATCATACCAATCACATCAGACTAGACCATCATACCAATCACATCAGACTATACCATCTGACCAATCACATCAGACTAGACCATCATACCAATCACATCAGACTAGACCATCATACCAATCACATCAGACTAGACCATCATACCAATCACATCAGACTAGACCATCATACCAATCACATCAGACTATACCATCTGACCAATCACATCAGACTATACCATCTGACCAATCACATCAGACTAGACCATCATACCAATCACATCAGATTAGACCATCATACCAATCACATCAGACTAGACCATCATACCAATCACATCAGACTATACCATCTGACCAATCACATCAGACTAGACCATCATACCAATCACATCAGACTAGACCATCATACCAATCACATCAGACTAGACCATCATACCAATCACATCAGACTAGACCATCATACCAATCACATCAGACTATACCATCTGACCAATCACATCAGACTATACCATCTGACCAATCACATCAGACTAGACCATCATACCAATCACATCAGATTAGACCATCATACCAATCACATCAGACTAGACCATCATACCAATCACATCAGACTAGACCATCATACCAATCACATCAGACTATACCATCTGACCAATCACATCAGACTAGACCATCATACCAATCACATCAGATTAGACCATCATACCAATCACATCAGACTAGACCATCATACCAATCACATCAGACTAGACCATCATACCAATCACATCAGACTATACCATCTGACCAATCACATCAGACTAGACCATCTGACCAATCACATCAGACTAGAGTATCATACCAATCACATCAGACTAGAGTATCATACCAATCACATCAGACTAGACCACCTGACCAATCACATCAGACTAGACTATCACACCGATCACATCAGACTAGACTATCATACCGATCACATCAGACTAGACTATCAAACCAATCACATCAGACTATACCATCTGACCAATCACATCAGACTAGACCATCATACCGATCACATCAGACTAGACTATCAAACCAATCACATCAGACTATACCATCTGACCAATCACATCAGACTAGGCTATCATACCGATCACATCAGACTAGACAATCATACCGATCACATCAGACTAGACTATCAAACCAATCACATCAGACTATACCATCTGACCAATCACATCAGACTAGACTATCATGCCAATCACATCAGACTAGACCATCATACCAATCACATCAGACTAGACTATCAAACCAATCACATCAGACTATACCATCTGACCAATCACATCAGACTAGAGTATCATACCAATCACATCAGACTAGACTATCATGCCAATCACATCAGACTAGACTATCATGCCAATCACATCAGACTAGACCATCATACCAATCACATCAGACTAGACCATCACACCAATCACATCAGACTAGACTATCACACCAATCACATCAGACTAGACCATCTGAACAATCACATCAGACTAGGCTATCATACCAATCACATCAGACTAGACAATCATACCGATCACATCAGACTAGACTATCATACCAATCACATCAGACTATACCATCTGACCAATCACATCAGACTAGACCATCATACCAATCACATCAGATTAGACCATCATACCAATCACATCAGACTAGACCATCATACCAATCACATCAGACTAGACCATCATACCAATCACATCAGACTATACCATCTGACCAATCACATCAGACTAGACCATCTGACCAATCACATCAGACTAGAGTATCATACCAATCACATCAGACTAGACCACCTGACCAATCACATCAGACTAGGCTAGCGGAAAGGAGGGGATTAGACAGATAAATCTCAGAACGAATCATTTGAGAGTCAGTCAAGAAGTAAGGTAAGAATGCCTTTTATTACTAAAATAATAGTGTTTTTACACCTTCTATGAACATAAACATGTTGATGGACACTCCATAAACCAAAGTAGGACCCTAAAAATCCCTAGTATACTACGCTCTAAGGTTTATCCAAAATGCCGCTAGTCGCTGTCGCTATCGCTATCGCTCTCTGAAGGAAAAAAGTCTGTAAACACCGCACCATTGGTTTGTGCTAGCCTGTGTGTGTATGAGAGCAGTAGCACCGAGAGGGTCGGATTTAATGACAGATTGCACGTTTTCCAGAATCAGATCCAGAAACAACACCACAAACAATGTTAGAGATCGCCGTGTTGTTATAAAAAGTGCAAAAAGATTTTAAAATCTAGATGGTGGTGGGTCGTCATAGTCTTCTTGATTAAACCCGACCCGGCTCCGCGAGTCTCCATTGACGAGGTCTTTATGAGTAATGAATGGGAAACGTAAGCGTCCCTACGAACATGTTCTGATGAAAGGAAATGATTGGATGCAAACAACTCCACAAAAAGGGGAATTACTAACTGCCCTCAATCTAATCCGTAAAATGACAGACGGCTTTCAGATTTTTCCTTCACTGGTATAAAAAAATATACCAATTTTCCATATTTTATATATATTTTCGGACCATTGCATCTAAGGTTCTTTTCGCTGAAACCTATACAAACCTCTTCTCTTGTTTGACTCCGCCTCCTCTAATGGGCATTGGCTGATTGTTCTGGTAGAGGACGGCACCCCCACCACGAATCGCATTGGGGTAAGTGGGAGACGCGACAGGTTGCTGTCCAGGCCTAATGGGTTTAGCTGCATCAAAAAAAAAGACACCAGCAGTTAAAAAACCCCAGAATGAGTGTTCACTTATTTTGAAAGTAAAAAGATATATGGGTCAATGACGTGACATGTATTTTTTGTGTCCAAATTCATTATTTTCCTAAAAAGAATTTGAATAAATACATGTCATATATCAAATGGATCTACAATATGTCCTTTATAAGAAACCCTTTTCATTTTATTGAAATTCAATAGATTTTTTGAGTTTTGGTGTTTGAAAGACCAAAAATGTCAGGTGGTGCGACCGTCCGAACATACAAACAGAGAACAAAACTGAGAAATAAATGTTAATTTTCTCAATAAAATTCTTAATAAAATATTTTGGCATGATTTTATGTTAAATTTCTTATATATGAGGGGAAAAATACTCAGTGCTAAATACATTAAATGTATATTATTTTAAATTAATATATGGTCGCACCACCTGACATTTTCTGGGTGGTAAAATCAGAAATCTTGTTTAATAATGAATTAATGCTCCCTAAAATGCTGTAAAACCAATATAAATCAACACAATACATTTTTTTGGACATAAAAATACATTTTCAAACTGTTTTGCTTAAAATATTTTTTTTTTCTTCTTGAAAATCTTATTTGTCATTGACCCATATATAGATATATAGTGCTTGTGTAAGCGTGCGCTGACCAATCTGTGCGGAGTGTCCTCTTCGGGCCATGTTCTTGGCTCTCACGGCCTCTTTGATGCGGTCCACCTCCAGCTGGTATCGCTTGCGGTCGCGGGCAGAGTTCTCTTTGGCATCTTTAAGCGCGGATTCCAGAGCCTTTACACGCTCTGCTGTCGCCCGCAGACGCTTCTCCAGTTTAGGAAGCTCACAGCGGAGGTCTGCATTATCACGCACCAGCTAGAGTAAGAATGCGAGAAAATACGAAAAATATATATATGATGAAGAAAAGTCAGAAAGTCCAGTTGGTAGATGGTGCACACATATACCATCTGTGCGTGTGGCTGGACGACATTTTCTGGTTTGCAGTTACCTGTTTGTGGACCTTTGTGAGTTGTTCTAGATTGTTCTCCAGGAAAGAGATCTTCTGTTTCTGAGCAGCACTGCCACCAGTTTCATCAGAATCCATCTCGGCACTCTACACACACACACACACACACACACAATAAGGACTTTCAGTTACAGTACATAGCACATAGTACATGCCAATCAAAAAGGTATAAAGAAATAGTAAATGCATTTATTTGAAAATATATCATGTCAGACATTAAAGAAAGTTGCAACACAGTTTCCCTCACACCTTCTTAACACGAGTGGCCAGATCCTGTACAAACAATTTCCTGAGGTTGTGTAGAGTTTGTAGCTCCTTGGCCTAATTGTGCAAAAAGTAAAGGACACAATTAATAAAAGACAATTGCCAGCACTAATTATCTCTAGTCGCCCTCTAGTGCCATGATGAGAAAATGCACTTACCACAGTCTCCTCCAAGCCTTTCAAATCTTGCCTGGCCTGTTCTCTTCTGTCCTGCATCACACTGGGATGCACACAAACACACACAGAGTTAATGGAGCTCTTACTATAAAAAATGCAAACTTCAATGAAACCGGATGTTTATTGTAACCGAATGACATAATGCAGAAAAGAATTAAGGGCTTTCATACATTCTTGTATTCAGTCTGAGCTATTGTTTAAATTGTTGTGTTCTATTTATGAATCAGACCTTATTGGTCAGTGTTTTGCAATGAATACAGAGACTCCTTGTAGTTGGAGATAAACTGCATAAAAGACGACTGACCAACTTGAGAAATAGTTAATAAACAGAAATGGTGGTATGCTTGTGGGAGACATACGTGAGCTCATTTAGCTTTCGGCTCTTCTCTTGGTCATTGGATTTGAGTTTCTCATGTTCAACCCTCAAACGCTCGTGCTCCAACATGATCTTCTGATTCAGACTACACAGACAGAGAGAGAGAGTTCATAAGCCTGGTAAAACACAAATGGTAAAACAAAATGCAACAAAAAGTGTGTCTGTCTGTAGATAATATTGATTCTCTTCATGAGGTGTGCATGCTAGTGAAGCTTTCTGATGTAAGTTTGATGTTTGTATTGAAGTGATGTAGTATGTTGGTGTGTGTATGTGTGTTTGTGCATGGGTGTCGTACTCCTGTAGATCAGTGATGAATTTCTCTTTGCTGTCCAGGTCGTCTCTCAAACTGCTGATTTGTTTGTGATGAGCTTCTCTGTGATTATGGATTTGCTTCTCCACTGCCTCCTATACAAACACATACAAGCTTTAATATACAAATTCATCATGTACTGTTCATACTGAACAAGCATGTTTTTATGTGCGTTTTATTTTTACCTTGACCTCATTGGCACTCTGAATCTCACTCTCTTTCTCCATAGCATGAACTTTTTCTGTACGCACATGCCAGCAAAGACAAAAACTTGCATTACTTTGATAATCAGTAGGTGTATTATTGTGTTACATTTTACATATTTGAACGCATTCATTAATGTAGAAGTGTACCCTGTGCACTGATTTTGACCAGCTCCTCATTGAGCGAGTCCACATCTTCCTCCAGTTGTCTCTTCTTCTGCTCTACGTTATGCAGATACTCTGTCAGCGATTTAATCTTCGCTTCATGCTGCAAGACATCATCTCATTAATGAAAACCCACAAGAGTTTCTTCAGAATCTGGAGCGAGACTGTGAAACGGTACCTGTTGGATGCGTAACTGACACGCCGCCAGCTCCTTCTCAGTTTCATCCATCTTCTTGTTGCCCTCAGACTGAGTGTTTTCCAGTTGCTTGCATCGTTTGACCATGGATTTAACTTCGGACTTCATTTTACTAATATAGAGCCTGGCAACAGTGAACTCTTCGTCTATCAGACCGCTGCCCTCGTGCTGCTGAGAATGTCACATTTCTCAAAACCAGTTTACAAAAGCTACAACAAATTCTTGACTTGTGTATTTTGTATCCTTCACCTTGATGTCATTGTTGCCCACAGCGATGCCGATCTCTGTTAAGTCTTTAAGCAGTGATGACATCATCTCTGTGACCCTCTTCTTCTGGTGATTGGCCATTTCCTTCAGTTTCTGCAGCTCTGAGTCTATGGACGCCAGGGTGCTCTGACACATTGTAAGAGTTTAACTCATAAGTTCATGTTGTTTTTCTTATGACACAACACTACAGTAATGCTCCTCTGCTACTCACAGACTTCTGGTTCAGCTCTTCGCTGAGGGCTTCGAAGCCCTTGGCCTTGTCCTCCACCTCCTGGCTCTTCTGGTCATAGTTGACTGCGAGCTCCTCCAGGGCCTGAAGCACCTCCTTAACCTCCTCTTTAGACGCATCGTTCTCCAATTGTAGACGTGTTAGCTCCACCTGCTGGTTGTTATGGTCTCGACGTGAAGAGGCCAGCAGCTGCAATGCACATAAAAACATATGCAAATGTAAACGCACACAGTATACACAGAACCGTAGTCGTACAAAACCCATTTACAGCTGGTATTAACTTTCATCAGAGGATCTGATCATAAGTGTTTAGAGTTAAATATGGGCATAACAGAGTCTGTGGGGTGGTTTCCCAAACAGGGATTAGACCAGTCCAAGACTAAAATAAAATGAAAACAGCTTGCACGGACATATCTTAAAATACATCTGTGCCTTGTGCTGTCTCAAAATGCGCACAAGTGTTTTTTTGTAAGGCATGTTTGTTAAAACTACTAAAATGTCCTAATTTAATTAAAGCCTAGTTCTGGTTTAAAATAATCCCAGTCTGGGAAAAATGGGATTTTTATGTGCAGTAGACAAAAGTTTGAGTTTAAAAACAAAATGAATTGTATAGATGCTTACAGTTTTGATAGTTGAAGGGAAATTTGCTCATAGCTGGTCTGAAATAGATTGGACTAAAATAACCCAGAGGTGATGCCAATATGGCCGCCGATTGCAGTGACCTCGCTAAAAGGGACTTTAAAGTGGCTTTCACTGCATGTCAAAAAATGTAACCATAGTATTTAATTAAAAACTGTAGTTATAAATCCACAAAACATGGTTACTACACCATGGCTAATTTTCAAAAGAGATGAAAGAGAGAGATCACAACTAACCTCTTCCTGATCCAACATCTGCTGCTTGAGTTTCTCCACCAGCTGAGACTGCTGATTAATCTCTTCATCCTAAAGAACAAGTCATTATTAAAGATGCATGTCAAAATAAAAGAATAATATCACCCCTATACAGTTCCACAATTTACCATAGTAAGACAAATTGGTAAATATTCAGGAAAAACTATTTTGTTGGTGTGTTTCAGCTGTAGCTTGTTTAACATGTGTACCTTGTCATCAAGCTGTTTGAAGAGTTTGGTGAGTTCAGCCTCACATTTATCCTTCTCTCCGTCAGTAAGTCTGGACGCCAGCAGGCCCGTCGTTGGAGGATTATTTGGCGTAGATGCAAATTTATCATTATTAATCGTGTTATCCAGCGCTAAGACTTCTGCGTTTGCCTTCTCCTTATCAAACTGCTCTTCTGCAGGTACCGTCTCACCTGCAGGACACACAACATACAAAACCGCCTTGTTTAGAAACAGTTTTTTATGCGAAAAATTGACATTTCCGTCTGGCAGTTACATACCATGCATATATATTTGGTAAGAAAAAGGGACGCTTAGTGTTTTTAAAATTTAATTGTTTGTGTTTAATGTAATTGTCTGTCAAACCTTTTCTCCACCGGTTCAGTTCGTTCTCGAGCCATGTGATGGTATTGCGAAGTGTTTTGTTTTTCTCTTTCTCTCGTTCATATTTCTTCTTCCACTGTTCTGCTGTCAGCTCCACATTGACCGTAACTGTGTTCTTGATGGTCTTTGCTCTGTACACACACATACATGCTGTTTTTTCACATGGTACTTCTTTATTGCTTTCTAGTTGTAGGACTAATGCAGACTTTTATTTCCGACTGGTTCAAAATTGGTACAGTTGTGTTCAAAATTATTCAACCCCCACTGAAATTGATTGTTTTGGTCGGTTTGACATTGATTATGATCCTTCAGTCATCCTGCTTACAATTAAATCAAAGAGGCACGTGTAAGGCAGACAAATATAACATAACATTTATAATGAAATAACCACAAATGTCTTTTCTGAGCTCACATCATTATCAGTTTTATTCAACCCCCAAGTGACATTCAATCTTAGTACTTAGTACAACATCCTTTTACAGTTATAACAGCTTTTAAACGTGAAGCATAGCTTGACACAAGTGTCTTGCAGCGATCTACGGGTATCTTCGCCCATTCATCATTGGCAAAAGCCTCCAGTTCAGTCACATTCTTAGGCTTGCGCACTGCAACTGCTTTCTTTAAGTCCCACCAGAGGTTCTCAATCGGATTTATGTCTGGTGACTGCGATGGCCACTTCAAAATGTTCCAGCCTTTAATCTGCAACCATGCTCTAGTGGACTTGGAGGTATGCTTGGGATCATTGTCCTGTTGAAAGGTCCAACGTCTTCCAAGCCTCAGGTTTGTGACGGACTGCATCACATTGTCATCCAATATCTCCTGGTACTGAAGAGAATTCATGGTACCTTGCACACGCTGAAGCTTCCCAGTACCTGCAGAATAAAACAGCCCCAAAGCATGATTGACCCCCGCCATGCTTCACAGTAGGCAAGGTGTTCTTTTCTTCATAGGCCTTGTTCTTCCTCCTCCAAACATAGCGTTGATCCATGGGCCCAAACAGTTCTAATTTTGTTTCATCAGTCAACAGAACACTATCCCAAAACTTCTGTGGTTTGTCCACATGACTTTTGGCATACTGCAGTCGACTCTTCTTATCCTTTGGGGACAGCAAGGGGGTGCGGTGCGCCTGGGAGTTCTGGCATGGAGGCCTTCATTACGCAGGGTGCGCTGTATTGTCTGAGCAGAAACTTCAGTACCCACATCTGACAAATCTTTTCTCAGTTCCTCAGCAGTCACACGGGGACTTTTCTCCACTCTACGCTTCAGGTAGCGCACAGCAGTCGAAGTCAGCATCTTCTTTCTGCCACGACCAGGTAGCGTTTCAACAGTGCCCTTTGCCTTGAATTTGCGAATGATGCTTCCTATGGTGTCTCTTGGTATGTTTAACATCTTTGCAATCTTCTTATAGCCATTGCCCTTCCTGTGAAGAGTAATCACCTGTTCTCTTGTCTTCCTGGATCATTCTCTTGACCTCACCATGTTTGTAACCACACCAGTAAATGTCTAGAAGGAGCTGAGTATCACATTTGGTGCTTATTAGGCTTTATTGGTGCTTATTAGGCTTTATTGCTGCTCCCTGATATCCACAGGTGTTTTCAATACCTGATTGAAAACACTTCATTGAACCTCTGTTCTTCAGAGTGGTAGTCTTTAAGGGGTTGAATAATTATGTCAATGAAGAATTCACAAAAGAAACATTTACTACTGTATTACAAAACTAATTGATATCATTTTAGTTGCATATGGTTCTTTAAGAAGTCCTTGTAGGATTTCATTCTGAATACAATTACAAATGTACTCTAAATTCCCTAAAACCATTTACAGCATTGGGGGTTGAATAATTTTGAACACAACTGTATTTTAGACTTCAATATAATAATTTCTGACTGCTGTATAATTAATGCATCAATAAGTGAGGCTTTCATTATGAATATTGAGAAAAGACATAGTGAGGTTAAGCCTTTAGAGCCTGAAGGGAAAATATGTTTTATTTTTGACTGTGAAATTCTAACAAAATGTCCTGTTATCATGTGCAAGGTTCAGTTTTTCTTTCCGGAAAACAACTGTCTTTCAATAAAATAAGGTTTTTCACCATAACTGTGTGTTGTGAGTCAAATAGACGAAACACACAGGCACACACACACAAATACACCTGCCCCAACACTTGCGCACACACACACACATCTCCCTAGATATCACACATGCATCCACACACACAAAAACACATGCTTCATATATGCACACACACATATGCACATGCACTGCGTATGTCCACGCATACTTGTGCTCACATGCACACATATAAGAGCACACATGCATGCATACAAATCCACACATGTGCATGAAGGTATACGCACACAGCCACACAACACATACTAAGATATGTGAAACTGGTATTTTGAAACAGTAAGTCTAAGCCTATTTACAGACATTTCTCATGAGGCAAAATTTCATTCTGTATCCACGTCTGGATCGACATCCATGGCATATTCCTCTTCGATGTCTGAATATGCAGACTCCGGGTCAGAAGAGTCTAGCTCATCCCAATCACCTCTAATGTTGTGTATTTCCTCTTCACAGTGTTTTGTTTGTCTATTTTATGACTTTACTTGCTCAAAAACTCTGTGATCTGTCGCACTCCGTCAATCTGTTCATGTCTCTGCCACTCTCCACAAAAACTGCAGCAATTTTTATGATAGCACAAATGGTTGAAGAGTTACGGTTAAACGAATACCGCTTGATAAAATTCTTCGGCCACCTTGCATCCGGTTTAAAAGGGTTAAAAATCGGTGTGCGTTTCTTACCTTTGACCAAACATGAGGGTGGATTTGGTCTCACAATCGTTGTATGAGGAGGGTGAACAGCAAATTACGATGGTGGTCCTACAATTTCCACCCAGTGAATCCTGCAAGATCCTTGTCATTTTACTGTCTCTGTATGGAATGTACGCCTGCGAGAGAAGCACAGAATTAGACCAAGAGACGTAACAACGAAACTAATAGTTATATCAGCAAACCAACTTCAATAAAGAGCAGTACAAGTGAAAATTCAATGACACTAGTGTTGTCACGATTGACGAATTTTGACTTTAATACAATGCGTAAGTAAAGTATTTCGATACCAATACTAAATGCGATACCATGCAAAAAGAACATACAGGAAGTAATTAAATAAAAAAAGATGAAACCTAAAATAATTCTGTTATTGTATTTTTTACTCTTACAACTTACACTGTGTTCCTGACTTGCTTTTTCCTACCCCTTATTTAAAAATAACATGTCACCACAAAGACCTACAAATGAATGTCAGGTATCAATCTATGATACAGTCCTTAACGTGTATCTGTCTCAGTGTTTGCTGTCTGCTAAGGTGAAATTAGAAACTAAAAATTGTTATTATTTTAAATCGATTACCCATTAGTAGTTTATTTTTCTAACTTTTTTTTTTAAATGGAACCTAGTTGTAAAGCGTTATTAATGCTGGTCATGTTGGCCTGTCACAAAATAAATCATAAAGCATTATTCTATTGTTAGCATTCACATACACTACCTCTCATTTTAAAGTTCTTTGAACGGGTCGGGATGTCTGTTGGTGAAATGTTTGGCCAAGCTGATCATGTTTGCTCTTTTGCACCCTTTAACTCGGCTATAATGCCCCTATGCGCATCTGCTTCACTGATAAGCCATGATCATACAGAAAAGGCACTTATGTTTGACACCATGACTTTCATTTTAGTCGTCCCCCGAAATCTGCAGCGCAAATACGAGGAAAGAAAGTTGCAAATGGACGCATTTCAGGATGTATTTTCTCTGAAACGTGCACCTCATTAAAGTACAGGTACCAAATAAATTAGAAATTGGTATTGTTTTAACAGAAGGGTACTTTCTTAGTACCGGTGTATCGTGAAACTCTACACCACACACAGTGAAGAACTTCCAGACGCAATAGTTTTACAGCTTCATTAGGACGTAAAGCCAACAGAACAAAGAGTGTAAAGAACTGATCTGTACCCTGTGTGTGAATTTGTGACAGACTCACCGAGCTCTCAGCTAGAGCAGATATCACGTTGCCCAGTGATGACAGAGACTTGTTGATGTTTTTGGCTTCATCCAGTAAAGCCCCTTCAGCTCCTGTTTTACTGACCTGTGAGACATTTATGATTTTCAGCAGACGCTTCTATCCATAGCAACCTCCAATCAGTTTGTGTGTTTCATTGTGCATCAAACCTTCTCACTTCCTGCCAGGTCAACCAAGTAGAGTTTACCACTGAGCTTCTGTTCCGTCTGTGTGTTTTCTTGCTTCACATTGATGAGGAAGATACTGTGACTTCTGGAGCTGTGTTCATTCATGTCTGAAACACACACATATTAATATTATTATTATTAATATTAGACACATTACTGCCTCACACAATATTGTCTCTTCAAATTTGTGCGTTTTGTAATCGTACTTGTCACTGCCACATGTCTGTTTGATTTTCCTTCGTCAATAGTGTCCATCACTTCATCTGGACTGCAAACAAACCGTTCAGTGCAACCCTAAAACCAGACACACACAATTATTGCAAACATTACTTATATGTTGCATCTAACACTGGGAGTGTTTTTACACAGTGACGGGACAGCAGGTTTCAGAAACTCACCTTGACATAAGGAACCCTGTTTTTGTCTTCATGCACAGATAAATTAGTCTTTGAAACTGCAAGACAGAGAGGAGACATTATTTCCCATCGAAAGCAGCTTTTTCATTTTATTAACTGATTTTTATATCATATGCATGTGTTTAGCTAAATTGGCAAGCAGATTTGTGATAAGCTGCAAAACTCACCATCCAAAAGGTCCCGAATCTTATCCAGATATATTTCAAAATATGACACCTGTCACAAAGTACCAACAGAACAAATCAAGAGAACAGATAACAACAAGGCATTTCTTAAAGAGACAGTTCACAAGGATAAAAATGATTTTATTGTTTACTCATCCTTATGTCATTCAAAAAAATATATGATTTTCTTTCTTTGTGCGGAACACAAAAAAGATATTTTAAAGAATGTTGGTAACCATACAACATTGGCCCACATTGACTTCCATTTTATGGACAGAAAACATTTCTCAAAATATCTTCTTTTGTGTTCCAAAAAAGAGTCATACAGGTTGAATGTCATGAGGGTGTATAAATGAGTTTTTTTTCAGGCTGAACTGTCCCTGTAATAAATGAGAAGACTGAAAGAAGAGTGAATGTAAGACGTGATTGTGTGTGACTTACTTTAATGTGGAACTCCAGGTTTTCATCCATAGAGTAAATGTAGTTAAAGATATCTTGCACTATCCTGGGAATAATTCCCATTGCATCTGTGTCATGGAGATTTCCCTGAAAATGATCAAGTTGGTAATTAAAATAGACATAAATGAAGGTACACTGCACGATTCATGCTCTTGGTCTTTGAGATTTTCAGTCACACATCATAACACATGCGGTCTCACCTCCATTGTGTGCGTTTTCCCCGAGGACGTCTGACCATACGCAAAAATGGTTCCATTATATCCTTCAAGTACATCTGAGAGAGGGACAATATGATTAGACCTCATTGTATATACATGGTAAATGTTCTGCTGCTTGCTTTTAAAGGTAACTGCAACTATGAATGAAAGCAGAAGGACAGCATAAAAGTTTTATCTTACCTTTGACAATGTCTTGAGCGCAGGCCTTGTACACCTGCTCCTGTGTTGTGTTTGACTGGAAAACTCTGTCGAATGCATACGGTTTACCCTGTGGAGGAGACAACAATACAGATTTCAGCACATACCATTAGATTTTATCTCACAAATTGAACATTTTGCTTCAGAGAGTATATTGTTTTACAACACTAGCCTTTATTTTAGAATTATGTCATGCTCCAGTCACACATAATGTTTGTGACTTTTATTTAACACAAGAGTAAATAAGTATAGGGAAAACTTGGTAAAACACCTTTTTCAACATAGATATCTATGCGTCTATTATGACATCAACAATATCAAAATAATCAAGGTGGGCATTGAGGCACCGCAGAAGTCTGGAAATTGTTGAATAATGTTGTTACATTTGTTTTATCATCACAAAATGTATACTCATCGCTTTAAAAAGTAAGGTTGAACCACTGGAGTCAAATGGACTTATTTAAAGATGTCTCACTTTCTGTGAAAATAGGTTGCGTTGCTGAAGGAGTCAGAAAGCTCAAGGACCTCAACTATTTCAATTTGTGTTCTGAAGATGAACAGAGGTCCTTGGGTTGAGGAAGGATTCAAGGGTGAGTAAATCTTGACAGAATGTTCATACCTACTTAAAAACATTAGATCCATTCTAAGAAAACGCTCAGAAAGGCCAGCATAGTAGCATTAATGATTTATCACCCTGATTAATTAATTTATCCTCAATTATAAATCTATAAATATAAAGTCTGAATACACATGTACAGTGAATGATTATAACAGGACCCATGCATCCAAACTCATTTAGCTGTGCTTTCTAAACTGGGACAAAAGTATGACAACAGTAGTCTGCCTTGAACACACCTTCATCCCAGGTTTACTCTGATTCTGGGCTGCACAACAACAATCATAGACCATAATGCTCTATGTTACTAAACTCCCTATGGTACATAACTACATATGGTCTTCGCTGATTGGCTGAACTGACCTGGTTACAATGGGCTACATGCTTTGGGAATACTCTGAAGAGTATAAAAACAGCTATAACAGCACTTATACCACGGGGCTGTGAAATGCTCGAGTCTGATTGGCTGACGAAGGTTGTACAGTTGGGCATTATTTTCAGTCAAACGCACACATATAAGTGGTTCCAGATCTGTGGACCGAATTTCAGTTCCCCAAGTTTAACAGTCATAACGAATTTATACTGTAGCTACAGTCTACTACCAACAATGTCGAAGACGGTTGAAATTTTCCAGAAATAACTTTTAATATTTATGGAAAGTAAATGTTTATAACGATTGGCTTAAAACAAAAAATACGTCTGATGAAGAGGTAGAAAGCTTTAAACAACCACCTGCGAGCTTTCTATGCAACTGTGAGACCTGCAGCTGGCACGGACTACTCTGCATCAAGTTTTCTTGCTTTAAGAGGTGGTGTGGACCTTCATATTTCCACAGACAACATCATTGGATGACTGGAATTCAAATCTTCCACAATGTATTCAAGGCCATCCCCCCAAAATGTACTTAATGCATTCATTCACCATCATAAAAAGATGAAGATGGTGTTCAATACGTTTGCTTATCTCATAACGCAGATGAAAAAAATAAAAATAATCCCACTGATCCTAACAAGGACTGCTTCAGAGGATTCATGTTCTCCACCCCCAGAAATCCACTTTGCTCTGTTAATAGTTAAAGTACATCACAATGTGCCCACCTTGACGGGATAGAGTGCTGGTAATCCCATGAACCGATGGGTGTGAACTATCATGGGAACGTCCCGCTGCCGCACATTAGCGAGTTAGTCGGCTAACCCAAAAGGTACACCAACCATTCCACAAGAAGCACCGCAGTTCAAATACTGTCAGAGGCAGGACTGGAGAGCAGACAGATCATGTCTGTCACAGGACACAAGCGCGAAACAAGCCTAAGAAGCTACTGGGCACCTTTGCCAAAGGAACGAAAGAAATGGAGCTTGATCCTGTTGGATAACGTTTCTGATGATACCAAAAACAAAGCCACAGATCATAAGCAACAAACTTCACAGATCATCAACCAGCGTTTGCTCCGCCGTTTACTATGACCAACTTCACAATTAATGGAAACGTGCAGTTTAACCGTAACAAATTAAACAGAATTAAGAGAATAAATCAATACCAAATGAATGTGTTTGTAGCCTAACTAAACATTGATTGCCTAGCCCTAGATGTTCAGATTTTTTCAGATCATACAGAGAATAAATCCTAAATGAATAAATAAACAATGATTTAATTAAAGTAATTTATAAATTTTGACCAGCCTACTTGTTCACAGGGTTTTGTCATTAATGCAATCACATGTGCATGCGCGCTCTCTCTCAAGCCTTTACAATGACGTCATTGAATAACCGGCCGCTTCAGATGAGAAAATAGTCCATCACTCACAGTAGAATTATAAACCGCTGCAAACATAACTAATGTCTTGAGATAAAACACCTGAAAACTGACTTTTGATGTGGTAACCGTGGTATAAGCAGAATAATTGACACCGGTCCTTTCAATTATCGAAAGTTTCAATAACTGAACGGCCCGTCGTCAATTATTTCTTAAATATAGCATAGTATCCACGCCCTTAAACGATACACAGAGACCATCTATCTGGGTAATGCTTGCCTAATGGGTGAGAATCAAAGCTGCCAATTCAAAGACCGCAGATTCAGCATCCAATAAAATACAAGGTGAAGTCCACTAATGCTTTGGCTCCGAAATATACTATCATCTATAAATATTAGACTTTGGGCTGAAAGAATGATAATTAAATATAGTATAATGTAAACAGTAAACAGATACACGTGATCAAATACGTACGTATCCACAACGTATACACACCGACAGTCGCTTGGGTTTTAAAATACATTGTGATTGACACCATATGGATGGACAAAAGTATTAAGATGCCCCCACCTCATGAACAGGTTTGACTACTTCAGTCATTTCTTTGAACACAAATCTTAAAGCCACAGCTTATGATATTCTAGAGAACTGTGTGCTCCCAATGTTATTGTAACAATTTGGGCAGGGCCCTTTTATATTCTGACATGACAATGACCCTGTGCACGAAGCAAGATTCAAAAAAAGAAAAGAATGATTCAGTCTACTGTGGAAGAACTTGACTGGTGTCTGAATATCGTTTTTATTGTCAGCTGATATAAACAAATGAAGGGGTGAGGACGTGACCACTTAAAGACAATGATGAATCTTAAGATGTCCAAAGTTTAAAGGAAATGGCATTGGATCAGTAATGTTTAACAGCTTTTCACAACCAAGCCAATAGTTAAATTCTTGTATAGTTAAAATAATTTGAATGCATTCTGCAAATGTCTTTTTAGTGACCATTATTGTCACAGTTTTTACTGCAAGCCTCATAACACAGTAAACCTTCCAGTAAAGGCAAGCGCACTGTAAACTCTCTAAACCAATGACGTTGACACTTGTTATAATACTAACACTGCACTGTCATGAGTTTAATATAAAAATGGTCAATGAATATCATGATCTATATACTCCTAATGTATGGGCTGTATGTCGAGATAGCATGACACCACATTAAACACACAATACTAACCAGTTCCTATGGGAAGAGGAATATTTCCCGAAGTTCTAATCGAGGCCATACCATACCCAACTATTTTCTCATGACACGCTGAGTCCCAGAAGTTGCACAGGGTGGAGTCCTCTCTATTCCCAATGCATTATCTCACCTTCCTCTGCTATTCAACTACACACACACACACTCCTTACTTAAATTACAGTGGATAGGCATGAAAGTCTCCTTTTCCACTCACTCTTTCTTTTAGTCGTCTATTAATGGTATACAACAGAAAACAAACATATCCGTTTCAAAGCCAGTCTTTCAGGAACATACATAGACAAACACCAAAACGTCACAAGAGGACTTCACCCAC
This sequence comes from Triplophysa dalaica, assembly GCF_015846415.1. Taxonomy (NCBI): domain Eukaryota; kingdom Metazoa; phylum Chordata; class Actinopteri; order Cypriniformes; family Nemacheilidae; genus Triplophysa; species Triplophysa dalaica. Next base: position 19,271,770 of record NC_079544.1, on the reverse strand, counting down.
TTCGTACAACTTATCATAAAAGATTTGCCAAATTGAACAGGAAATGCAGGAATAAAACGTTTTCTAATGTTTACACACAAGGGATGGTCACCAAATAGACTTCCACAGAGCTTGCAAGTGAGTGTTTGCTTTCAAACGCCATTTATAATGCTGCAATTGTCCAACAATAGAAAAAGTTTAGGAGTTATGATGACATGCAACAGATTCTCGTGTTTGAAATGAATATATACAGAATCATTGAAAAAGTGTTGGCTGTCCAAAAACCCAGTTCAACCTTAATGCGTTAATAACAGTCATGTGTTCACTAAACATACAAACCACAAACAGGACATTTGCGTGTCTATGTTGTTCCTTTAAACAAGATGAAGCATCAAGGTCCATTTTTCATTACCTGTTGAATAATATGAATCCTAATGGTTTCCCTTAAAAACCAACTAATGAACAAAAACTAAAGGATGTAGTTTTTGGTCCTTATTGCAATATATTTGTTTTCCCATCTGCCAACAACATGCCACCAACAGAATGAACACATGACCAGAAGAGATCATTATAGTATCAATTAAAACCAATACAATTCCCATTAAAATCATAAGAATGTCTGTGATGGTATCTTTTGTCTGTTTAAGCAGGGGCGATATAAAAATGATAATCTTATTAAGTTTCTTTCATATTTCACTCAATGTCAACATCTGTTATCGAGACAGATTTCAAATGAAATGTCATAGAGACCCCATCACAGTACTTAACACCCAAATAAAGTGTGAAGTTGACTTGTTCTATCAACATACCCCTTCATACATCCCTACAAACATATTGAAGTAATACTTTAAACCTGACGTTAGTCCTTAAAATGTGAATGAACAAGAATTCTGACTGCGTTTCCGCGTTAAATGAACAGATCAGGCTAACACCATCAGCCCGCAGTTGCAACATGCAACAACGCAAAACAACTAAAAACACATTAAAAACACAAACACCGATAGTTTTAGGAGTAATCGGACTTGGTCAACTGACAGATATCGGTGTCAGATGTTTACATACAGAGATCGTGGTCAGTTCTTGTCCTGTTGGTATGTGGGTCGCTAGCATTAGCCGCTCGCTGGAGAAATTAACGATGAAATCAGATGACACGAAACGACACTCACCCCGATCACGACGTTATCTTCTCCCTGAAATTTAGCGATGTATTTGTCCCCCCTCTTCACCTCCGAGCTGTTCAAGGGCCTGAAACGGCAGACGACTTTAATTGTGCACTCCGCCGGGTCCGCCATCTTTCCCCGGTAACCGAATCACGAGAGCACCGGCGTGAGCAGGCGCAAACGGATGCGGACGTGGTGGGTAACGTAACTTTTACCGCCCTGTCCGAAATCTCGAGCAATGGGGCTTAACTGGCAAACCGTGTGGTTGTTAGATAGGAGCGGCACTGCACGACACTGGCGGATCACGGCTACCTCACTGACCCGGTAGCAGCGATCCACGTGTGACGTCACCGACACCGGCACATAGCAGAATCCAATTTTTAGGAGCTAGGATTATAACTGAATGGCTCTAACAGCTAGCCGTAAAGGGGAACATTAGTTGGATTTTAGTTATTATGATGCATCATGGGATTGAATGAGTGCACTCAATAATGCCGCTAAAAAAATGTAAATGTAAATGTAAAAAATAATGCCCCCTCAATTAGTGCCCTATATTAGGGTATAGAGGGCTATTCGGACACAGCCTTTGTGAATTCACCCCCTTCCCAGGATGCATTTTTGATCTATAATTTACTTCATATGTCTCAGTAAATGTTTTTTTGCAGTAGGCATCGTGCGGAAACTTAAATAAAGATATTTCACATCATAAACTTCAATTGTTTAACATCTTAAAAGTACATTTATTAATGGATTTTAAGATGGCTAGCTAGACTTCTATCGTGATGCTCGTGCTGAACGAATTCCCGCACCTCGGCAGAAGATGGCGCCCGCAGTATGTCCAGTGGACCGAGTGTCCGAATTTACTCACTCGTTTTAAAGATTCAAGATTCAAATGAGTTTTATAGGCATGATACAATTTTTTTTACATTGCCAAAGCACAAGATTAAATATAAACATGCACAAATACAGATTAAGATAAAAGTAAGATAGAATAAAAATAAAGTCTATAAGTAAATATATGTGTGTATATATATATATACACATCTCAATATGAACAGAAAAAGAGTTTTAATTAAAGTTATCAATGAGGGTGATAGTGTCAGTTTGTGTGTGTTGTCCTGTCAGTGTTGTTTTGTATTGTGCTGGTTGTTCTTTGGTCGTGGCAGGACTTGACATATCTTGCACCCAGGTTTGAGCTTCTTGAGTTTTCTCCAGTATGTATGAGATCTTGTCCTTTTGATGAAACTGGTCAAAGTCTTTGTGTAAATTTGTAAACTGGGGGAAGAATTTCTCTGATGTGTGTGTAGATGGGACAGGAGAAAGTGCAGCTCTATCGGTGTCCATGTGTGTCTGTGTCTGCCCGTCTCTACAGTGAGCTGGTGATCACCGAGTCTGTACATGCTCAACACTTTTCTTAGTTTAGGGTCTGATACGCTTGTGAGGTATTCTGACACTTTATATTCTCTGTTTAGTGACACATGGCATTCCATTTTACTTTGCTGAGCTGTTGCTTCTGTCCAGTGTTTGAGATATTTCTCTTTTTGTGTTTTGATCATTTGGTTTAGTCTGGCTGGGGTTTGGGGTTGACTTGGACATGTTTGGGGTTTAGAGTTAGTTGTGAGATCAGTTGGATGAAGGGGTTTCTCTCTGGGCTCAGCTCTTGATGACTTAAGGCTTTGTGATGGAGTGTGTCTGTGTCGCTGTTCTTAAGGTGTGTGTAGAATTTTAAAGCTCTTTTTTGTATTTTAATGATTATTGATGAGGATACAGTCCTAATTCTGCTCTGCAGGCATTCTTTGGAGTTTTTCTCTGTACCCGTAGAACGTTTTTAGACATTTCTGTTGGCAGAGTCTCTATTGGGTGTCAACTCTTGGTTGGCGAGAGGACCCCAAACCTCTCTTCCATACAGCGCGATTGGTTCTATATTGATTGTATATTTTTCAGCCAGATTACAGTTGGGATGTCAATTTTAATACTCTTTTTGATTGCATAAAAGGCTCTTCGTGCCTTGTCTCTCAGGTCATTCACCTTGTTTAAGTTTCCGGTGTTACTAATGTTTATACCAAGATATGTGTAGTTCTTGGTGTGATCTAGGGGCAGGTTGTTTAGTTTGAAACTGTGATGTTGGTTTTGGCTACTGGGCTTTTTTTGAATATTATGACTCGAGTCTTCTTAAGGTTAACCGATAGGGCCCATGTTAGGCAGAAAGTGTTCAGGGTGTCCAGATGTTGCTGTAGACCCTCTTTTGTGGGTGATAGCAGCACCAGATCGTCTGCAAACAGGAGACATTTCACTTCGGTGACTTGTAAGGTCGGACCGGGTGCTCGTGACTGTTCTAGAGCTCCAGCTAATTCATTCATGTAAATGTTAAATAGTGTAGGACTTAGACTACAGCCCTGTCTCACTCCACGACTCTGAGAGAGAAAGTCTGTGTGCTTGTTGCCAATTTTAACTGCAAATGTGTTATTGGTGTACATTGATTTGATGATGTCGTAGGTTTTTCCTCTGAAGAAAAAGTCCCTCATGCCAGATTGAGTCAAAAGCTTTTTTGAAGTCAACAAAGCAGGAGTAGAGCTTTCTTTTATTTTGGTTTGTTTCTTTGTCAATTAAGGTAAGAAGAGTGTATATATGATCGGATGTGCAGTATTTGGGTTGGAAACCAATTTGGCATTTTCTCAGGATGTTTTGGTTGTTTAGATATTGGAGAAGTCTGCTGTTAAGAATGTTACAGAGGAGTTTACCTAGGTTGCTGTTTACACATATTCTGCGGTAATTATTAGGGTCGAATTTGTCTCCACTTTTATGGATTGGAGTTATGAGACCTTGGTTCGTTCCAGATCGTGGGAAATATACCTGTACTTAAGATGATATTAAACAGTTTGAGGTGTGTGTGAGTTTTTGGTTCTGCGTATTCAATCATCTCGTTTAGGATACCATCGATACCACTTGCTTTTTGGGATTTAAGTTTTGGTATATTTTGGCCTAGTTCAGTGAGTGTAATTGGATAGTCTAAAGTGTTTTGGTAGTCTTTAATCGTTGACTCCAGAGTGCATAGTTTGTTGTGTAGGCTAGTTTGTTCATGGTTCTTGTTTATTTTACTAAAGAGGTTTGAGAAGTGCTTTATCCATACGTCTCCGTTCTGAATGGGAAGATCTTCGTGGTGGGGTTTGTTAGGTGTGTTCCAATGTTCCAAGAAGTGATTTGTTGCTAGAGATTGTTCAATTGCTTTTAACTGGTTTTGTGTATCTTGTTTCTTTTTCTTCCTTGGTGTGTCCTTATATTGCTTAAGTTTTTCATGGTAGAGTTGGCATTACCATTGACCCGCTCCTTAAAGTGGACCATATTAGTAAACTAATGTGGGGAATAGTGAATGAGGGTGTAGTGGGCGATTTTGGACACAGCCCAAGTCTTTCACCAGTTGTAATCAGATTCCCTTTTTCAATTTAATAATCCTCTGTGTCTGGTGTCATCCAGTCTCACAAAACCTGCTAGCATAATGATAAGAGTGTGATTAATAATAAATAGACAAAAAAGTGGTCAAACAATACGGTTTTGTTAGATGTCATCCACTCTTACTAAAGCTGCTGTAAAACGATTTATAGGAAAATATAATACTGAAACTTAACAACACCACACTTACCTCTATTTGTTATTTTTTGATCCAAAACTTTTGTCAAATTTTATTAAAGTAAACCGTTTTCTCAATTTGTGTACTGCTGCTGTGATGACATTGATTGTCTAATATATTATTCTTTGAGGAAAGTTATCATCCGCTGTAGGCAATTTATAACTGCGATGCCAAGAATTCAGATTTATTCCAAATACCATTCAAATAAATTAATGACCCAATAACCACTGGATCTCACATTTTTATTTACAGAATTCTGCAATAAAGACACACATAATAATTTTTTAAGAAATAAAATGATACAATCATTCATTTGTTAGATCAAACAGTTTGACTGTTTCAAAAACTCTAAACCCAGGATAGAGAGGTTGAGTGAATGTGGTGTGGACTCTGTGTATGAGGGTCATTGTGTCAGAGATGCTGTAGAAGGACAGAATACCTGCACTGTGATCCACATACACTCCTATTCTAGAAGATATGGACATAACAGGGAGTTTAGTCTCAATGAAATTGTGCAAGAATGAACAACTGTAGTTAGAGCAGTACAGATTCCAGGACTGATCATTACATCCAAATGAACACTCATCACCCATTCCCTTCCTGCTGATACTCTTATATGACACAGATATATACACCTCACTACTCCACTCAACCTCCCAGTAACAGCGTTCACACACACTCTCTCTACACAACACCTGATAATAATTATCAAATCTGTCTGGATGATCAAAATACAGCTGGACTCTTCTAGTGTTAGTAATCACTCTGTTCCCCTCTGACAGACGGAGACACTTATGTGCTGTGTTTGGATCCAGAGTCAATGGATGGAAATCTGATGTAAACAAAAGATTACAATAAGTTTCTAGAAAAAAATACAAAGCTGCTTGACTGTTATTGAGCTCAGATGAGGTGTGTAGTTTTTTTGTGAGTATGTATAACAGGAGATTAATCATTTAATATATATATTTCATATTTCACGGGACTATTACTTGTTTTACAGTGGTGTATATAGGCCAGACGCAAATGGTGATGGTCAGGAGGTAGTGAGTAAAACCATGGTTAATTTTTGTATTCTGGTTGTAATTTATAGTGTGTGAATTATTGCCTGGTTTGTGGCCCAGTTTTCTTAATGACTGATATGATGAAACAACAAAACAAGAAACATCTTCAATTGCATTTTAAAAAAATATCTTAAAACTTACATGAATAGTACATTTGCTTCATATTCTTACATTATATTATTTGATACATTACTTTGAAAATAAAACATTCTTAAACACTTTCATGTTAAACAGAAGTAGTTGCTTTAGCCACAAATGTACGTTTGTTATTGTAGAGAGAGAAAGATATAGTGTGTGTGTGTGTGTGTGTTCATTTCATTGCATCTCACATTGTTGGAACTCCTGTGTGATTTGGGGCTCTCTTACTATCATAATGCTTGCAACTTTGGAACCAAAAACATCGTCAGTTGCAAATTAAAACAACTTTTAAAGAAACTGTACACACATTTGTTTCAAAATCTGTTTGTTAAGTCTTAATTAATGAATCAATGTTTTACCTCGATCAGATATCTTTTGTATCTCCTTGCTGCAGAACTTTTCTAGTTTCTCTCTCAGAGCAGACAAAGATTTCTCTACATCATCAAAAGATAGATGAGAACTGACAGTGATGTTGAGTGAGTCTATAGATCCAGGAGGAACAGAAAGAGACTGGAAACTCTACACACACAAAGATAAGCAACACAAACATCAATTGAGGACATAGAAACATTTCATACCATATCTCTCTAAAACATGTTCTTCGATTTTCTGAAGACCACTGTTCTATTTTATAGATCTCTGTTACCTGGAGGAAATGAATGTGATCATCTGTGTGTGAAAGCGGCTCCAGCTCAGCATCTCTCCTCTTCAGATCATCAATCTCCTGCTCCAGACGCTTCAAGAGTTCTTCAGCTCGACTCACTGCAGACTTTTCCTGATCTCTGATCAGCTTTATCACCTCAGAGCGACTTCTCTCAATGTAGCGGATCAGTTCAGTAAAGATCTCTCAGGTGTCCTCCACTGCTGCCTGAGCAGAGCACTGTTAGGACACACAAAGTGAAAGAGAGAAAAGCATTAGGATCAGCTCTTACTGTTTCCTCACACTATCTGTTATCCACAGTGGACTTCAGTGGGACTGTAAAGTGCTTCAGCACTGGACTCCTCACTGAGTGTGAAACATCTCTTCCTGCAGTCAGCAGTTGATCTTCTGATCAAAACTCACCTTATGAGTCTCCACAGCCTCTCTCAACTCCTGAAGCTCCTTCTGTTTCTTCTGAATGGTTGTCAGGTATTTACTCTGTGTGTCCTTCAGTTGTTTCTGTTGGAAGTTTAAAAATATGTTGTTTAAATATTGTAGCCCTACACAAGTACATAAAAAAATCTAAGAAACGTCACCTGTTTCTCAGTTCTCTCCGTTGCAGCTGATACAGTATCGGGTTTTTTGTGTTCATCCACCATACACAGATAACATATACAGCACTGATCTGTACGACAGTAAATCTCTAAAAGTTTATCATGTTGAGGGCAGATCATCTGCTGTAGTCGTCCAGTGGCATCAGTCACTTTGTGTCTCTTTCCAGAGTGAAGTTCTTCATGACGTTCAAAATGAGTTTGACAGTAAGAGCTTAGACACACCAGACAGGATTTGACAGCTTTGTGTTTTCTCTCAGTACAGACGTCACACTCCACATCTCCAGGTTCAGCATAACAGAGATCAGGACGAGCAGCTTGTAGTTTAGTGTTCTTCAGTTTCTCCACCACTTCAGCCAGCATTGTGTTTTTACCTAAAACAGGTCTTGGAGTGAAAGTCTGTCTGCACTGAGGGCAGCTGTAGACTCTTCTGATCATCCTGATCCCAGCAGTCTGTAATACACCTCATACAGTAACTGTGTCCACAGGGAATAGTCACTGCATCCTTCAGTAGATCCAGACAGATTGAACAGCTGAACTGATTCCGAGCCACTGAAATGCTGGCTTCTGCCATTTTACTGTTTATACACACTGGCACATACAGCAACTCAACAATAGCCTAGCCTTCAAAAAACAATAAGAGAAAAGCATAAAACAAGCAGAAAGACGTGAAGCAGCTAAATCCCACACCCAGACTGAATAGGAAGTGTTTATGAGTTTCACTTTCACTGAAGGGTGGAGTGGCAAACTGACGTAAAAAGGAATTGTTTACACTCATGCAGACAAAGCATCTCCATTGTTTATAATGTTTGAGCAAAATCAACAATGTCTTTCTGAATTTTCTTTAACTTAGTAGTGAAACTTGGCATTGCAGTGTTGTTGGCTAGTGAATTTATTTGTTGTGCAAACATAAGGGTTTGATCTGTGAATAAAATTATAGCGTCAGTGTCAGAAAGAGAAGCATTCAAACTGCAAATTCAGATATCGGTCAAGGCGTCATGTCATGGTTATGATCATTTCATAACATTTGACGGTGTTTAAAAAGACATTTCTCAAAAAATAAGAGGTAAACAAATGCACCTCAACCACACACAGAAGCATGTGTCCCTTTTAAATTATGTTCTTGTAACAAAATAAATGCAATTTGTGAATTTAAAGTTGAAACAAACTATGATTCAACCTATTTAAAAAATAAACATCCATTCTCCCTGGGGCTGAAAACTGGATCTGTGCGAGTCTATTCAGACATTGTTTATTGCCAACGAAAGTCTAATGCTGCCATTCCAAAAGGTAGAGTTACCTTCTCTGGATCTGTTCCATGACTGGAATGTTCTGCATGTTGCTTAAAGAGTCATCTGTAAGAATCGGCTAAAAACATATCTCTTCCGCAAACACGAAAATAAGGCACTTAAATTTAGTTTTCTGCGGTAGGCTTGCTGAGACCAGTTTTATTCCACTTGAGTATTGTTGTCCTGGTTTTCTTATCGCTGCAATTGTTTACCTCATTTGTACCTCAAATACAAAATGTCATTTTGCGTCTGCCAAATGACTAAATGTAATGTAATAGTTATTCTACAGTTCACGTGCACAGTTGTAAATAAAACTTGGGTGAAAATAACTGTACACACAAATACAAAATATGAGAAATGACACAGAGAAAGAGTTGTGCTGGTCAAACACTTAATGCCCTGGGTTTATTAAACATTTTGTCATATACGTTTTTTTATTTCATTCTTCCAGGTGGGACTTTAAAAAAACACCTCAAAGATAGATGATGCCATTGGAACGGGCATTCAGATTGTGGTACATACAAACAAATACGAATAGCATTGTGAGGTACCATCCTCTTCACAGAAGAGAGCTCACGCTGGCCCCACATGAATGGTGCCACCATAAAGTCTTACAGGAAACAAAACGTCCCATTTTTGATCGTTTTCCTTATTTTCATATAAAGTGGAATGATGATGATGATGATGGTAAAGAAGCATACTGTAGTCCTCTCCCTTATGAACTTCTGTTACACACAACAGACCTGGTTTTTAGCACAGGGACATACAATCAGTCATCAAAAACAGAGGTAATAAAAACAAACGTTTCACAACTCCAAAAGGACTCCAACAGGTATTTAAAACCCCTAAATGAGAAAGGGGTTTTCCAAAAAAAGAAATGATACAAAAGCAGCATTGATTAAAAAAATTAAAATAGTGCTTGAGTGGAGTGGGAGCAGCCACATTTGAGAAGAGACAAACCAAGAAAGAGCGAAACCCCTGCTGCTTTTTTCCAACAAGATGTTCACATAAAACAGCTTTAACTACACACGCAGACACATACACAATGCACATAAACCCAGGTGGTTACAGTGTATTGAAAAAAATCTGTAAACACCTCACAATAAATAGATAAAACAGCAGGTTTTTCACCATGCATGTGACGCATACATTCAGATAGACAGTCGCACAAACACCTTCTAACATTCACAATCCGACACACACGCACAAACGGCCCACACACTACGAAAATCGCAGTATTTTTCTGATTTTTTCCCAAGTGCAAAACATCACAAATGAACAATTTCTGTATTCAAGTAATGTTATATACAAGGGGAGTATTACAAATATGTATGTACATAGAATAAATTCCATATTTCATAATTTACAGACGTTGATATTAACAGTAACAAAAAAACTGGAAACAAAGAGATGAGAATTGCAATTAAGTCCCAACGGCTGCCATGGAAACAGCGTCACTATGATGCATAGCACCTAAAGGAGACGCCTCGATTGAGGGATGGTGTGTGATAGGTCGAGGGGCGGTGCTACGTAACCTCCATGGCGACTGTGTTGTCTGTCAGACTGTTTAACGGAGGTTTCTCTTGATCGTGATTTTCCCTGAGAGGAAAAAAATAAACTCAATTAAATAAAATCTTATGCTTGCTTGCAAAGTTACTAAAACACAAAATAAACAATCATGCAAAGAACCTACAACAGATGGTTGAAGAAAAAAGGCAATCATTTTTTAACCCCACGCTAATCTCACCTGGGCCCTATGTCAAGGGTCGTCGACCCCGTGGGGACTTTTGAGATGGGCCTGTTGGCATTGGCAGCGATTTTCAGGGCAGACGCTGGAACAGTGAGCTGACGCTGACGCTGCAACTGTCGTACGTTCAAAGTGCCAGCCGAGGGCACGCTCACTCTAACAGCTCCGCCCATCAGTGCCTGGGCAGGGGCGGGTCCGGCCGTGCTGACGTGATGATTGGCCGAGGAGGTTCCGTTGTTAGTGGTGGTGGCAGCTGCGGGGGAGGGGGATGAGGTGGAGGTAGGGCCAGAAGACAGGTGGATGGAGGACACTGTAGAGCTTGTGTGGTGTAAGCCCTTGTAGATGCCTGTGAAATCAGTAACAGCATAAAAATAAAGAAAAACTACATAACACACAAACCGTGAAAACAGAAATACAAGTTAAAAGTTTCATTCTTAAATTGCAAGACCAACCTGAGGCTGAGACGACCCCATTGACACCAACTCCCTCTTCTTTGCTCTTGAGCGCCACAAGCTGGTCAGGAGTCACGAGCGCAGAGGCAGCAAACTGAGCACTGGCAGCATCTATCGTCTTTGAAACCAAACTCTGAGGGTAGAAAAAAAAGCAGATATGTGTGTTGAAACTACAAGATCTACGGTTCTACACCCTGTCATAAGGTAAAATACTGATGTAATTGCCCACATTTATTAACTGAACTTGTGTATTTTCGAATTCCTGTGTCACCATCTACATGACCTCTGAACTCTCAGGTGATGTACTGCATTACAGTAAGCTGTGACATGTATACAACAAGTAAAGGTGGACTCTTATGATGTTTGTGTAGAGGACTCACCTGTGGGTTAATGGGGGTGCTGGCAGTCTGCTGCTGAAGCTGGACCTGCTCAAGCTGTTGTTTCTGCATGAGAGCGAGCTGCTCTTGGTGCTGCTGGTACTGTTCAGCAGTGAAAGCTACAGGACAGCACACACGCAGGAAGTTCGGAACAACATTAACTACAACAATACATCTTGGTGTTTACACCTGTTTATCTAGCTAGTTCATCTACATCAGTGTCATTTATTTTCATACAGAATATCCCATTTTAACCCTCCTAAGAATAGTTGTATACATATTTATTGCCCATGTAACCTGATAGTAAAATATGAAGTGTCCAGCTTTGTGGGATTGTTTTGTCATACAAATGGAAGCATACAGCTCAGCATTTTGTGGTTGTGGTGTGCGGGAATCAAACATGCATGTAGGATGAACGCAAACATAATGTTACATTAGCAGTACGATACTTGACTCACCAGGTGTGGGTGGTGGGACAGGTCGGTTGGAGGAAGCTGGGCCTCCCCGTGTCCGAAGCGTGCTGATTGGGCGGATGAGGCAGCCGCGGCGGTGTCTTCGTGTAGACCAGTGCTCGGGATTGTCCGGGTCGTATGTTGCCCGAGGCTTGAAATGCCTCCAGCGACAGGCTTTAATGTTGAGCAGGAGTTGCGAGAGGTTTGGTGGAGATGAGGAGGGGGAGGAGGTATCAGTGCTGGTATGTGAGGTATCCATGCTGTGCTGCTGGGTGAGAGACTGCGAACGGAGCACGGGGGAATCCGGGTCCAGCCCGTGATACACATCGTCCCAATCCGAGTGGGCACGGTCTAACAAAACCCTACATGATGAGTAAACGCAGATGATTCATTAAAAAAGATGCACAAGGAACAACCGCCACCAGTAAAATGACAAAACTTCTATATGGAAAGTTGCTGAATTTACCTGCCCCCTCTGCCAATGCGTCGCCGTGCCAACCCCAAGCATCGCCTTGGCACTGTGAGTGTGGTGAGAGAATAGCGATACCGCGCATCTCCTAACCCGCCCTCAGTAAGACCACACCAGGGCCAATCCGCAGCGGGTCCCGAATGAAGCTGAGAGAAAGATACTCGCTTGGTCAATAACAAAACCTAAACTGCAGTATTGAACTGAACAAGCTAGTATTTCAGCAACATTTATTATGAATCTCAACCCACAGCTTGATATTGACAACCAGTTCTCCTCCGAAATCCAAACACGCCATCTGGGTCATTCTCCTCCTCAACCTCTGAAGAACCAGAGAAAATCTGAGGGAGTGAGAGTGAGGGTGTTAATGTATCATATGGACTAATTTCATGCAGTTTAGTTGAAGTATGTGTATGTACCTGAGAGAAGGGTTCATCGTCCGAGCTGGGAAAGTCATACTGATTGAGGTCCTTAGTGTTAAAGATTGCCGGGCCCAAGTGGCCGGAGCCTGCCAATGGCAATGGCTTGGCTTTCTTTTCATACTTCCTCTTTTGGCGTACCACCTCTGGTTTATCCACCTAGTTACAAAGAGTGGTGCATTAAAAACAAATATAAGCAGGCAAACATAATATTGAGAACAATAATTACCTAGAATCATATTTCAGGCAAGTAAAGCATGCAGATGCAAAGGAGCAACATGTTTTGCACACACTTGTGTTGCTTTATGAACAATACAGAAGCATGGGAGTGTAGAAGAGCTGTCTGCATCATATATAAACAAAAATGTCTGTGTGTACCTTGCACTTGTAGTCCCGGTCGTGTTCTGTGTGTCTGTACTGGCTGCTGTTTGTGATTGGGATGAGAGGGATGACGGGCTTCTCCAGAGCTCTCTGAGCCAGAACCTCCGCCATAACCTCACCTCCGAAATCAGATATGCTGTTCCTAAACACACACAGACACATCAGGACCTTAGACATAAACACTGAATCTGCACTAAACAACCCAATATAAACTGCCCGCCCCAAAAAAGTCACCACCTGGATTTAACTAAGCAAATAGGTAAGAGGCTCCCATTGGATTGGAGGTCTAGGTTCAGCAGCATTATGTGCCCAAAGACTGAGGTCAGCTGACTACCTGAATATACTGAATGACCAGGTTATTACATCAATGGGTTCTTTCTTCCCTGATAGGACGGGCATATTCCAAGATGACAATGCCTTGGATTCCTCAGGATCAAATTGTGAAAGAAAGGTTCAGGGAGCATGAGACATAATTCTCAGACATGGATTGGCCACCACATAGTCTAGATCTTAACCCCATTGAGAACCTTTGGGATTTGCTGGAGAAGACTTTGCGCAGCGGTCCGACTTTCTCACCATAAATACAATATCTAGGCAAAAAATTATTTTGAACATTCTGGACATCGCAGAAGCTTGTATTTTTTTATTTAGACTGGAAGTGTATATTCAGACCCTCCAACCAATGAACTTCAATTACTTCTCTAGATTAAGACAAAAATTAGATTGCACACTCGCCAAGAATATCAAAAACCTCCATGGCATCTACAACTGTCTAAAATTTCTATATTTTCCATGTGTTTGTACCTCTTCTCCACTATCTCCAACGTGAGGTGCAGCAGCTCTCTCTTGCTCTTCTCCCTCCTCTTGATCATCTCCAGGATGGTGACGGCTCGGCTCAGGTTCCTACGCAGCTTCAGCATCTTCTCGTAAGAAGCTTCATCATTCTTACGGTTCTGCAGGGGAGACAGTGATAATGTGAGAAAAACGTATCAACAAACCTTTGCTCTTTAATGAAACATGCATGGGAGATGATCGAGGCAGCCTCTTACCTTCCTGGTTTGCATCTTCTCTGTCCTGCGTCTGAAGGCCACATAAGGGTCATTGGTGCTGGAGCTGTCACGCCTCTCCTGTTTGACCACAGGGATCACAGAGCCACTCTGACATGCTTTTCTCTTCTTGCTCCAGTACTCATACACCTCCTTTATCAGTTCATCATCCTCTTTTAACAAGAGCTTGGCCTCCTGCAGAGAAACCGGCTGACAGAGAGAACGAGAGATTTTATCAACAGAAACTTTTGCACGCTACTGTATCAAAGGGGAAAACTGTTTTGTTATGAAGATTCATACACTGAATTCATAAATGTTCTAAATTTCAATTTATCAAGATCACTTTAAATATTTGAAGAAATAATCCATCCGTATCATCTATCTGTGAGAGACTGAACATTTTGGGACTGTCACCAAGTGAAGGCTATACCAAATCCATATCTCGAAATGACAATATCAGACACAGTAACTCTCTCTGGGTCTGTACAGAAATGCACTAGAACCATTACATGGAATAATGCTTGGGAACTTCACAGAAACAGACAAGATGTTTATATGAACATTTAGGGTTATATGCAAACGGAGCAAGAACCCAAATCCTGTTTTTTTAACCGGGCATCTAATAAGCTACTCCAAAGCAGGGGTGTGCACGAATATAAAAAAAATTCGATCTGCAGTACTTATTCGAATAATAAAATCGCTATTCGAATTTTGCTAAAATATTGCTCTGCTGACCAAGGACGCCAAGTAATACTAACAGTAATACTTGTATGCAGTGGGTGGAGCGCGCAGTGAAAGTAAGAGGAGTGCATTTGATGACAAAATGGCGTCCTCGACCTGTAAGCGCAGCGAAGTTTGGAACTACTTTGTTCGAAATGATCAACATGTCATGTGCAAAATTTGTCAGGCGGAACCAAGTTATCATCATAGCACCACTTCAATGAGGAATCATATCAAGTCCAAACACTGAAACGTAATTATTGACCCACCGAATGAAGACGGACAGCTGCCCATCACAGCATTCGCGACAGTCGGAAAAGACTGAGCCAGTTCTTCGGCGATGATTACAAAGAGTCTAGCAGAGACGAGTGGGAACAATTATTGCTGGAGACATGCATTCCTTCAGATGAGGATCCAATCCATTGGTGGAACAAAACACGATGCGCTTCTGTAAGCTTAGTCGCCAAGCGCACCATTATTTTTGTCCCAGCGAAATCTGTGCTTGCAGAACGCGTTTTCTGTGCAGCTGGGCTTATCGTTAATAGACTAAGAAGCAGACTTTCACCCGATCATGTCGAGATGCTAGTTTTCCTCCAGAACAACATGTAAATCAAGATAAGATATGCCAACTGAGTTTAAATCATAAGGATAAAGCTATATGTACGTTCTGTACAAAAATAAAGCAGTAGCCTGCTATATGTATTGGCGCTTTATTTTGTTCGCTCAGAGATCCTTATTTCATTTGCACAAATTGTGTCATGTTCTTCTCAGCTACAAAACAGGATGTATATGTATAAGCTTGTTTTTATATACCCTGATAAGCTTGTTCAGAAATAAAACAATGTTTACTGAAAATAATGTCTGCCTGATTAAACTTAATTTAAATGAACAAATATTTGAATATTAGTTTTTTATGAGGCCAAATATTCGAATGTAATATTTGTGGAAAATGCACATCCCTACTCCAAAGGGACTATTTAATACTCATAAGCTAAGAGCACTTTTCCACCATTGCGCAGAATCATTTTTAGCACAGTCTGAAATGGTTAATGTTAGGGTTTTTCAATTAGTTGAGAAATGAAAACGATTTTGTGTTTTATCCAGATAACTGCAGCGCCATCATCCACTTGTATGTCTTCGTAGTCGGCCAATATTGGTGAGGGTAAAAGTCGACTACGAAGACATACAAGTGGAGGATATATATGTATATGTGTGTCTATGCGCGGCACAACTTCATTTTTCTATATAAATGCCCCAAACAGAGGCGTTTGGATGTTTGCATGCGTGCATGAGCGCCAATGTTTAATATTTATTTCCCGTTGCAATGGGAGCTCGCACCTAAACAGCAGCACAAGAAGCAATTGCAAGTTCCCAGTACATTATATTAAACAAACATTTTCAAAAAAAATCGTGTTCCCACCATATCTGCTCAATAGAAGCATATAATATGATGTGTTTTTAGTTTGAACCGTTTCTCTATATGCCATGATGAGAAATAAGTGTCAGTAAGGAGGATTGACAGCGTGATGTGATGTTTTTTCTCCCACATATCTGATTTAAGGCTTTGTTTTATGATAAAAAATATGATAAATTAGCATTAATAAAGTAAATTTATGAAGAACAGTACATTAAATAAGCCATGAATATTTTAGCTGCAAGATTCTTATTCTTAATACACCTTTGCATTGGTTTTTATTTAGCATGGATTCACGAATGGATAGGTATTTGTGAGTATCGTGTGTGTGTGCGAGATCCTTCTCCGAAATAGAAAACAAATGACAGAGACAGCACGAACGACTTATGTTAATGAAATTTGTTTTAATCTAAACAAAAATGCATGTGAACACGACAGTATACATGGTAAAATATTACAATGGATCTGTCATTCTGCTAGTTTGGTGCCAGGATTAGTCAAATTAATAGTCAAATTAATTTGACAAATAGTCAAATGAATGGACATTTTTCTTAAACATCAACAATGCTATGCCACTTACTAGACCAGATCTCACCTCAAGACTATTTCTAAAACTACTCGATAATAATGTTTTGTTTTTTTACAAATGACAATAAAGCACTTTGTTCATCAATCGTGTATGCAGTGATTTTGGTTATATTCCTTTTTTTATATCATGCAGCGCAAAGTTCAGTCTAAGTAGCAAACTACCTGCATTAACAGAAAAAGTGTTAATTCATATTTACTAGGGATGAGTCACGAATTTCGAATATTTGATTAGTTTATTAAATTATAGAATTCCTAATGGTGTGCGATCTTAAAAAAAATTGCCGTGTTTTCACGCGTAACGCGTTCATGTAACCAAAGGGTGGCGCTGCCAATAACGACGCACCTAAAACCTAAAGGCTGTCAGTCAAGAGACAATAGAGAAAAATATTTTCTCACAAGAATTGGTAACGAAGTTACGCACACTGTAGACCCGCGTTGTATTAAGGAAACGGTAAGTTGAGACGATGTCAAAAATTATTTATGTGGGGTTCGTTTAATAAAATGAATGAGAATAAAGTGCAGTGCAAACTCTGCAATGCAAAGCTGGCTTATCATGGATCAACAACTACGATGCACAATCATATGAGGGCGAAGCACCCAGCAGATCCGTCCATAGGTCAGCAATCAGTTGTTGGTTTTATGGTCAGACCAACCAATTTGGATGCCAGACGGGCGGAGCAAATAACCGCTCTAACTAGCAAGATGATCGCAAAGGAAATGCTTCCGATCGGCTTCGTCGAAGGAGAGGGTTTTAAAAATCTTATGGAGTTTATACAGCCCGAGTTTACTGTTCGTCTAGAAAAACGATCACTGCCAGACTGGAGAAACGTTTTCATGACAATAGAAATGGAAGCATTTTGAGTTATTAATTCATGAAATCGCTCCGAACTGTTAATAAATGCCGTCATTCGGTTAATATGTTTTGACATGTTTTAAGTCTGGTCTAAAATCTTTACGGCTTTCATATATTTTATTTGATCAATCACACTGTTTTTTAGTTGGTATAAATGTGCATGCTCATATTTTACAAGGAAATGTCCTTGCATTATGAGCAGTTCATTCTGATCGACATACTGTTAATAAATGCCGTCCTTCGGTTGTTAATATATTAATGTTTCAGCACGTTATTTTAACGTATGGCTTGATGTAAGATTGTCTATTCCATAAAACAAAAAGCAGTCTGCCGTCATGCAGATTTAAAGCGTAAATGTTCTCTCTCTCTCTCCGTTTGTGTGTGTGTAATACTGTAAATGCGTCCATGTGAGGAGGGGTGCGAATTTCGAATAATTTTCGAATAGTTCTCGTCGATCTTCGTATATTATTTTTGCTTTAAATGCTGATCCCTAATATTTACATGATCAAACATTCAGTAAGTGACAAATGTTTGGAAACGGTGTACACTAGGGGTGGGCGATATGGACAAAAAATTATATCTAGATATTTTTGGTGATTTTAACGATAACGATAATTACACGATATCCATTAAAAATGTGATTTAAAAAGGCAATTTAAATAGATTTAAAAAAAAGAGTTAATTCATCACTGATGATAATAATGGGCACAATGTAAAATGAAAACATTGCTTATTTATTTTCTTTAACATGTAAGTATTGAAGTAAAAACAATTCAAAGACATACAAAATACTAATTGAACTAGTGTAAGAACATCAAACTCTGAGTAAACATTCAGTTGTACACCTCTGCTGTAATGTAAATTGTGCAGCATACAAGCAAGATGAAATAATAATAATAATGAACAAATAGCATCTGTAAATAAAGTACTCTGATCTGTAACATATTGCACACAACCATGTGTCCTTAGGGCCTTATTGCCTTACCACCTATGGCCTTATTGAACAAATACCTAACTTCAAGTACTGCCCAGTACAAAGATTGCACAAAAATAAAAAGGAAAATCTGCCCAAAAGGTGCACTTCCAAATCAGATTATCTTAAATAATATAATATACATTTGTTAACAAATGACATCAAAGTAAACAAGGTCCACAATTTACAGACAAATAAACTATAGTCACTATTATTAAAGCACACACTGGCATGGACAGATTCTGAAACTTTATAGAACATTATAGGCAAACTGCTCACTGTTCACATGTAGATTTAGTTCAAATTATGAGCCAAGACAAATCCGTCATGATAATACAGAATGTACTCGGGTCTTGTCTTTTAAATGAAAGAGCTTGTTGTGCAGTATTCAGTCGCCGCTTCTGTTTCTCCAGAAGTCGGCTTCGCGCATAAGCTACACAAACACAAGAGCGCGAGGCAACATGACGTCATCGTGGAGTGGGCGGTCAGGTAAACAGTTAAGAAACTCCCCTTCCGCGCTCGCGTTCACGTGCCAGGCACGTTCTCGCGTGAATAATTACGAAACGGCTCTCTAGTCACAGATTTCGATGGGTCACAGATTTCGGCACAGCGCCGGTGTTCAACTTGCGGGCGGCCATTCGCTTACCATGCCTGTGAGAGAGATGACGACGTGTATGCGCAGAACAGCAATCACGTGACGCCCTGCTGCAGCCTCTGAATGAGTGGCGTTTTAATGCGTGTTTTTTCGGAGTAATTTAAATACTCGATAATGAGAATTTGCACATCGTTTACACAACAAACTCGATATTATCGCAGACGATATATATCGCCCACCTCTAGTGTACACATTTATTTAAGTCATCTGCGGGTGCGTGCAGAGGACACGGAGTTCAGCCTTCCAAACAATGTGGCCAAACCCATGTTCCATGTACACAATATAATAAAGCGTAATATGCTAAGAAAATTAGAAGCCAGAACATAAATGCAAAGCGCTTACACTTTGTCCTGTGATCCTTAATTGATGCGCTTTCCGTTCACGTTCTAGGCTCTTCGGGATTTCTCAGAATAATACACAACATTAAGGTGTATTTTGATTCTAATGGACTAAGCCACATTAAGCATTTTGCAATGTCACAGGCACCCAAGTTCTCCGCACCGCTGGGAAAACTGAGCTCCACGTACTACACACAATGCAGCAAATGCGCTTGGAATGGCAAGGAATCTTGCAAATTTAGGACGTCTTAATCAGAAAATTGCAAGTCTCTGAATGGAAGGCTTCAGCGCTGTACTGCACGCATGACACTTCTGTTTCCAGCATCTCACTATGGACTGCAGCACAATTCCCACCAGAGCTGCTCTAAGAGTTCATTGCACTAAATTCGTTCATGCACTAAAAAGGTCTTTGCAACAACCAGTCAAAATAAAAGTCTGCTTAACTTAAATCAACTATGTCACACCCACATTAATAAACTTTGCAAGGTATGGGAACACAAAAGATTCTGCAATAAAACTCTTTAGAGTAAGTCTTAATATCCTTTCAGTGTAAAAAAAAAAAAAACATACATTTTCAAGATTCTCCAAGGCGTCATTTTTTATTTTTTCCCTTTCATAAAAATAGCCAATTTTAATCCAGCCTCTATTACCTGCTGTCCACTGCCTTTCTCCAGCCGGTCAATCATCTCCTCAAACTGCAGGGCACCCACGTCCATCTTCTTCTTCAGCTTATTTACAAATGCATCATCCTCAGAGTCCAGATCATAATCCGGCTGCTCCGTGTCGAGGCTGAACGCTATAAGAAGTAAAGAGAGTGTCAAAAACTGCAAGGACCACACCAAGGAAAATACACCACTACAGGCTGCAAAATCTACATCATGTAATCTGGGTGAGTAGTGACTCACGCTGTATGTGAATGAGCTGTTTGGGCATTTTGAAGTCCCCTGGGTAGAGAGAGTCATAGTAGGCGATGTCGCTCTCGGCCTCTGGGACAGGAATCACCATGTTGTCCCTCTTCTCCCCATACACCTGCTGGGCAGAGATGGCCCGCTGGAGATGGTGCTCCTACACGCACACATAGTAAATAAAAACAATGACAATTTAAGTAAATATATAAAGAACTGTACACAAAATACGGCATGAATATTTTAGCTGCAAGATTTTTATTCTGAATACACCTTTGCATTGGTTTTATTTAGCATGGATTTACGAATCCTTCAGGAAAAAGGTGATCGACATTTGCAAATAGGGTTGAGGAACTTCACATCGCATCACACCATCATGTCAGAAACCTAATACCCCTCTAAACTCTTACCTCAAAACAAATGTATTGAAAACAAGATGTTCAACACAGACCAATGTTTTAAATCTACAGTTTCACCACCTAAATGTGTCACATTCACATTGTCACATACAACACACAAGTGTGGCTAGCAAACATTCCCAACCACCATGCAGGTAAACTCCAGCCCGGCAGAACTAGACCCGTCAGACATAAACGTTAGCGTGCCAGAACAAATAACCACACATGTCCCAACCACAATTCAGAAACTGACCTCTCGCTCAACCTCGTTTTTTCTCTCACAAGCACATCCACACAGGCGAGAGCAAGCTAAAATCTCAACAAAAGGACGTGTCTCACCTGCATGGATACGTTTATAGACTGATATTGCATGTTTAATAAACTTCATGCAAAAATATGAAATGAGGGGTTTGATTCTCCATTTTGGTAATGGCTCAGGTACCATCACTACATTTCCCGGTGTCAACATCACACATCCTTGCCGTGCATGACAACTGCATTCAGACTGGGAAAAAAAAATCACCACACACCACTTACTCAAAATAAAACACCTTACAGCTTCACTTCTTGCTTTCTCTCACAGTACAGCACATCTAGTGCTAAATTATTCTTTGTGGCCCAACTAGAAATATATATGCATAAAAATGTGTTTACTACCCTGACAAAATTGCACACAAGACATCAGATCTGAGTGGAAAAACATTCATTTACTGTCAGAGATATGTAGATCACCACATTTATTCTAGTGCATTCATGAACATATGTGAAATTAGTACAATGTAGTATAAATAAAGACCAACTGAATAATTAGCAAACACAAAAATACACAAATACAATTTTCATCGACCAAAATATTTCAACATTAGAAATGGAGGACATATCATACACATGTGTGTAATGTTTGTTAGTGATACGTTGGGTTACTGTGTTGTGATAAAACAAGGCATCGGGTGCATCCCTGATATGATTTAATGGATATAGCATAGACATACACGTATCACGTGCAATACACTCACAAAATTTCTGTAAATTATTCTTATTTAATAGGTATCTATGTGAATAATTCACATGCCATCTTGACAACCACCTTTACTAAAAGTTACTGACTGACGGTATTTTGTATTGACACTGTTGACCGTTGAAGCAAGAGACAATTCTGCACCAGTACGCGGTGCTAGAGGCCTATGGTGGTTTTGATGGGTGTTAATTGACGATTGCCGAGTGGGAGCGCGGAGACCCCTGTAGTCTTTGCGGGGTACTGCACCTTCGCGCAGCCGTCAGAAAAACCATCAAAATGGCGGGTTGGACAGTGATCACGTGACTCCTTTGTACTCCGTAAACCGTCTTTCGGTAAAAAATACCGCATAAAACTCACCACCGAGAGTACATTCGAATAGTAAAAAGTCCAACGTTTGAGCAAAAGACGCTCAACCTCGTCTGACTCGTACGGTATCGACACATTTGAGGCGTTTCTGTATAAGAAACGGCGGCCATTTTGTGTACACTGGCGCAGAGAAACAAGGGACGCGCCTCTTACAATAAAACATATTTATTTTTCAATATACATGGCTCTGAGCAATAAAACGTACCGATTCCTCCTCTTTCTCCATCCCCGTGGGCATCTGTGGCACTGCTCGGTTAATAGACGCATATTCGTGCAGATCGGGCAGGTCCTCGCAGCGGAAGACGGGTAGAGGCTTGGAAGCGTCCAGCGCCCGCGCCCGAAACGACAATTTACTCATTTTATTCCTTATAATTTCAGATGCAGCATATATCTATCCGTTCCCCTAATGTTCCCTACTAGTCCGATTAAAGTTCTCATGGATAATGCCGGTTCGGTGTCCAGCAGGGCACGGGTCGGTCGGTGGAGGTGGCGGGGCGAGCGGAGGCGCCAGGCCGGGTGTCGGTCGCTCTCTCTCGGTGTATGTTTCCAGCGCGCTCCGGTCCCTGATTCCAGGCTCAGTGCGCCATGGCCAACATGGCGGACATTAAAAACACTCTTCAACGGTATGCTCGTGCTTGGCGGCCCAACCCCCCGATCCCAGATCAGCCATTCCCACACGGGCTTACGACGCGTGCGTGCGGAGAGAGAGGGGAGGGCGTAAAAGTCACGCACAACCTTTTTTGCATATCACGCAGCACTTTAAACCAATCTTTGCTCTTGTCGATGTACATAAACAAAATGCACTTTTATATATTTCTTAAAACCACTTTGCTGTCGGTTATCTAGTCTGTTTTTAAACAATCGCATGGTGAAAGCAGGAGTAGAAGTACAGGTGCTGGTCATATAATTAAAATATCATCAAAAAGTGGATTTATTTCACTAATTCCATTCAAAAAGTGAAACTTGTATAATGCATAAATTCATTCCACACAGACGGATATATTTCAAGTGTTTATTTCTTTTACTTTTGATGATTATAACTGACCACTAATGAAAACCCCAAATTCAGTATCTCAGACAATTTGAATATTAAAACCAATACAAAGAAAGGATTTTTAGAAATCTTGGCCAACTGAAAAGTATGAGCATGTACAGCACTCAACACTTAGTTGGGGTCCTTTTGCCTGAATTACTGCAGCAATGCGGCTTGTCATGGAGTCGATCAGTCTGTGGCACCTGTTCCTAAATGTCAGGTGTTACGAGAGCCCAGGTTGCTCTGATAGTGGCCTTCAGCTCTTCTGTATTGTTGGGTCAGGCATATCGCATCTTCCTCTTAACAATATCCCATAGATTTTCTATGGGGTTAAGGTTGGGCGAGTTTGCTGGCCAATTAAGAACAGGGATACCATGGTCCTTAAACCAGGTTCTGGTAGCTTTGGCACTGTGGTCAAGTGCCAAGTCCTGTTCGAAAATGAAATCTGCATCTCCATAAAGTTGGTCAGCAGCAGGAAGCATGAAGTGCTCTAAAACGTCCATGTATACGGCTGTGTTGACCTTGGACCTCAGAAAACACAGTGGACCAACACCACCAGATGACATGGCACCCAAAACCACCACTGACTGTGGAAACTTTACACTGGCCCTCAAGCAACGTGGATTCTGTGCCTCTCTTCCTTCTTTTTGAATGGAATTAGGGAAATAAATCAACGTTTTGATGATATTCTAATTATATGACAGGCACCTGTATATGGCGTGTAGTATTGCTATTAACTTTAGTTCTCTCCAGCTTCCATATAAACGGCAAAAAATCCTAAATAAAAAAAATCAAATGAAAACAACATGACGGGAAACATAAACGTAACATAACTTATGTTTTGGAGATCTGATACCGAATTGACGTGCTGTGCAAGATTCTGTCGCACCTGTCTGGTGTTGAGAATATACCTTTACCTTTAACAACAAATATTTTACATAGGCTGTGTAGTTAAACCACGTTCCAATTTCTGCCGTTCCTGTTTTATGCTGTTGATTCAGTTCATTAACAAAGAAGATATTACAATGCTAATGTTAAAATAGTAGATCAATTGCTTTTGCTAAGGATGGCAATATGGTTTTTAAAACTAAATGAACTTCATTATATTAAAGGCAGCTGTAAATCTGAATATTGAAACAGTTTTTAAGGAAATTGATTAACTTACTTTGTAAAGGTAACATTTCCTTTCTTAACAAATGCAGGATAACAACAATTATATTTGGCCACAAAATCATACGATGTCAATCAATCTTCATGACTTCTCCAAAACATACAGTTTCAATAGACTCCCACAGAGACTGTAATAGTTTATGTATCTTAGCAATTACATAATATACATTTTTAGAGTTTACCATTACCATTGTACTTTTAACCAGCTAAATATCAGAATCAATCCACCTGACTTTATCACCAAAACAGGTAAGTAACGCAGTCAAAGACATTGAGCAACATGTGACTTCCCATTTTGAGTAAACAGGTCAAGATGTCAAATTCTCCTAAAGGTAATGCTAGTAATGCAGCACATCTTAAAAACTATCCCAATGGGTAGCAAAGAGGCAACTGCCTCACTGTGATAATGAGACGCCCACAAGATCACATTTCACTGCAAGACCATTTACCATCCCTCTTCCGCCTGCTGAGCAGATCTTTATACTTTGTCTTTTATATAAATGCATTTACATTATAATATAAATAGCACACATTCACTATCAATTGTATAAGTGAGAGTGTGCAAATAGCATGATATTACCATGTTTGGAGATCTAACCAAGTTTTCTTACACAGGTATTATCTGATGATGTTCAATAGGAGTACAGATTAGGCAGACATGGTCATTTCTAAAATAAAACACCCAAAAGCCTCTCTTTCGGTTTTTGCTGAAAACCTGGACCTGCCTGATCACAATCTGTGCTAGTGTAACATCAGATGTCTTACCTTAAATCCTGGGAGAGATACACAGCCCAGTGGGGACCACAAAGCCCCCCAGGAGGGTAAGAATCCATCCGGCATTGTCCACCTTTCTTTGATCCACTGTCACACACATACACGATCACCACCATGACCATGACCATAAAGTCTTGACCTCAAGTATTAAAGATTAAGGATGTCTTCATATGTCCAGGCATCACATATCCACCCATACAACGGCAACAGTCAGATGATGACATCAATATACGCACCTTTCCTGTACCGACAGCGGGGTCAATAAATATAATACATTGCCGCCTGTTGTCTTGTAATGCCTTTGTCACGTTTGAGAAAGAAAAGAGGCAATAGCGCCACCATCTTCAACCAATGAACAATAACGCATATTTAGTAGCTTCACAAGCGCGGGAATGAAGTAAAGGTGAAAACCCATTCCTACGTTTGCAATTATGTAACTTCATCCCGTTTCTTCAAAATGAACAGCGCTTTAAACTCATCGATCAGCATGAACCTCGCCAACAAGAAGGAGGAGATATAAAAGTCAACCCTCGACCGCTTCTTTTTAGCCAACAAAGCGAATAAAACATTGATGAAACAAAGCAATAATCGCGGCATCCTTATGTAGAGCCTGACACGTAGGCTCGCATTCACATAAACGCAGTTAACGTGAGCAGATGATGCGGCCATCCGCAGTCAATCCCTTTCTGTAGATATTTAACCTGTGCGAAAAGTGCACATTCGGCTTTGTTTTAACCCCTAAATATGTAAGACACCATCGCAAAATTCGACATGTTATCGAAGTGCGCCTTTTCAAAACAGACGTAAATTCTGAAGCTATTTTGAGATCTTTTCCACGCTGACATAACGATGCTGGGAATATGCCGACGCTCGTCTGCCAAGTTCACTGTTTGACTCGCTCGTTCAGCGACCCGTTTCTATACAATTGACGTTATTCTAACACGCTAGACACTTACCAGCTACAGGGTCCCAAATCTCCAGGGACCTGTCCCGATTTGGCCACATTTTCATCGTGTCGTCCGTAAACTGACGGCGTAACTGTGTAACGCATCAAGGTGGTGTTTGGCAAACAAACGGCACGGGCACAGTCGTTAGACATGCTGTCTGTCTCTCCTTTTCCTCCGCTTTACGTTCGACACGGCGATTAGAGCAAAGGAGCCCTTCCGTTAAATTAAGTCTACGCACCACGTTAACGCATCCGACGGGCAAATGAAAAAGTTATTCGCGGCAGATTAAAGCTCCAAGCAAAACCCAGGGGGGAGTCCGACACTGCCACAGGGTTAATAACTTTGCGATGGCAGCGAGACGCCGCCTGATTGGTCGGTCAGTGTCACCAATCACCTGTGGGAAGCTTCTGGCATATGATCCGTGGTAGCATAAAGAAGCGCTGTGGCCTCTTTATACCAGCCGCAAAAATACATTTGAATGACTATGTTATAATAAACATTGGTATTTTTGGAATAGGATATAAGAAAGTATTTACTAAACACAACATTGTTTTATTTCCCTAATAGAAAGTTATGTGAAATAAAGCTTTATAACAGACATCTGCGAGTCAGTCACTGATAAAGGGGTCATCATTGAATTAAAACATATGAGATACAAATATTCAAACAATGAAAGATAATGAGTGTCGTTTGTGTGATCTTCTCTGGAGAGAACTGGGCTGAGGGGTCATAACAAATCTGTTCTTTATGGGTTAGACAGGGAAAACAATGGTAAATGCAAAATAAAGTGCATTTAGGATGGAAAATGAATAGACTTATCAACTTCTGAATAATAAGAAAACGCTTTCCCTATCCTTTGTTGAAGTCAAAATGGTGTTTGTGTCATTGCTTGATGATGATGTAGTGTTGAGTCATCATTTGACAATGAAGTTAAAATGGCATCATCACCAGTTGTTAATGGCCGCACCATTAAACAACTTGTTCGGAGATGACCCCATCTTATCTTGGTATCTTTCTTGGCATGTCTAGAGTTAACTGTTATTGTTACAGTGTGATGGATAATGTGACAGGCCTAACTGGCAACAAAATTCAATAAATTGCTGTTAATAATTTAGAGACACCATATTATTCATTCAGGTTTCAGGGTAACTAATATTAAATGAGCATGCATTAACGGTGCCAGTGGGGCTAGAACAACCTTAGCCAAGGGGATGGAGCCAACGTATGGTTGCGACAAGGTTATAGTAATGTGTTGTAATGTTATGCCATATGGGACCGGGGACACTGAGCATGCATTAACAGTGCCAGTGGGGCTATAACAGCCTTAGCCAACAGGTTGGCACGTATGGTTGTGTTGATTTTGGTAATGTGTTGTAATTTTATGACAGAGCATGCATTAACGGTGTGGGCAGTTGTGACCTAATGGTACGAGAATTGGACTCATGACCAGTAGGTTGCCAGTTCGATTCGCAGGGTTGGTGGGTAACTACTGAGGTGTCTCGAGCAAGGCACCTTACCCCCACTTGCTCCCCTGGCCAGGTCAAGATAATCAAGAACTGGCCAGATAATGGCTGTGGTTGAGGTGGATTTACAAAGCATGGGCTTTTCTGATCAACCTGCGGTGAACCTCCCTTGGTTGAGGGTGTCTTGTGATAAAGGGCCAAAACACCCAATGAGGCGGAGGTGCACATCTGACAAAGTGGATGTGATGAAAGTGGTATCGGACACACAACTCATGAGATGTCTCTCTGATAATAGCAAGGAAAGGTAAGTATGCTTTGTATTTCTATAACAATTTATCCCCCAAACACAGCTGATGCCTACCCAGTGAAACCTGAGACCTCCTTTCCTCTATTCATAATGCGTGGGACATGTCCTATTTGGCAATTTGGTGCTGAAATAGTGGTTATATAACACCTACTCCTATTAAGCGAATCTGAAATATGGATGTTCAGTGCTTGCTCATAACCTAATAATAGTTATTTTAGTCACATTTAGTCAGGTGACAGATAGGCTATTTGGAGGCCCCTGGGAATGTGTCCCTTGTTCCATACAATTCCAGGGCCTCGGTAGGATCTTATTCTTTTTGAGATAACACCAGACTTCTCTGAATCTACTAAAATATTATTTTCTGAGACACTTAAAAGAGATCAAGAATAGCAATTTTATTTTCTCAGGCAGGTTAAAACATCAATTGAAGAATAAGTGACTGAGTATAATTCAGTTTCAGTTGATCACCAGGATAAATATGGCAAATCACAGCAATACACACTTAGCAGAATGCTTTATTGAGCCGCTTCCCAAACCATCCTAATAGACAGAGGAGACAAAATAGGTCTGAAAATCATATTCGAATTGGGTTGATCAGGTACTTGTGACCTGAAAGGACACCCAACTAGTCAATACATTTCAAAGGAAAGAAAAATATAAAATAAAATTAAGAGCGGAACAGTAGATTTTCTTCTTAGTTCGTAACCTTTCAGTTCACTGTGGTCTCAAGGCATTAGACCTTTTCAACCATTACACCAAGATTTCTAAACTGACACCAAAAATAAAGATAAAAACTCAATGACATCACAGCCTACAAGATCCCTAATAATTTACAGGCTCGGTAGACTTTCAGTGATCCGAACATGTAGAGAGGAAGAGACAGAGGTCTACACCACAACACCACAGTGTATTGTTGTTTCATGTTTTCACTATTACCCATAAATGAAAATTCTGTCATCATTTACTCACCCTATAGTTGTTCCAAATCTGTATACATTTCTTTGTTCTGATGAATGAAGAATGCTTATAACCAGACAAATTTTGGCCCCCATTGACTCCCCATTGTAGGAAAAATCACTCTACCGTTTTGTTTGTTCTGCTGACACCAAAGAAGACATTTTGAAGAATGTAAGACAGCAAACAGTTCTGGGGCACCTTTGGCTACCATTGTATTTTTCCTACTCTGGTAATCAATGGGGGGCAAATCTGTCTGGTTACAAGCATTCATCCAAATATCTTTCTCTGTGTTTATCAGAACAAAGAAATTTATACAGATTTGGAACAACTCGAAGGTGTCTAAATGATGACAGGATCTTCATTTTGGGTGTAGTATCACTTTAAGCTATCATAGAACTGAACACATCTAGTTTGTCATTCTTCAAATTCAGCCACATGGACCTCATCATTGCCATCATTATTTAAAGCATAGGTGAAGAAAAACCAGCGGTCATTAGCATCTCTCTCTTTGCAATGAGCGATATAATGACGATCAAGAGGTTGTGGAAGATCATTCCTCTTCACCACTTTCATGCTGAAGTATCGGCAGTCCCTATCACATGTATCTTTCTTGTCACCAGTATGAAATGCTCTGCACTCAACACAGTCCCTGCACACAAGAACATAACTTTGAACATAATGGGAATACAAATTCAACTATTCAGTTAAGTAGTTGCCTAAAAAAGTCATAATCTAGTAGTTTAACCGGGCATTTAGATTCAGTAGTGCACAATAACTCACTTGTTTTTGGCACAAACTCCAGGGCAGGTCGGGCAGATTTCACAGGTGCTGCCCTGAAACTTTGAGTCAGTACATCTGCACACTCCACAATCACAGACACCTCGACCGTTACATATTAGTTTGTTACTAGCCATACAGGTCGAGGTGTCCAGAGGGCAGTCACAGGCTCTGCCCATGTAGTTAGCGTCACAGATACATACACGACACTCACACCGACCGTGACCTGAAAAAGATACAGATACAAAAGCATGTGTAAAGTGATTAAGTACTCTTCACGGTTACTCTTCCCATAAACAAATTTAAACATAACATACCTCCACAGAGCTTGTTGTTGGCGCGATCGCAGTTAAAATTGTCGCACTCACAGAACTTGCCGCTGTATCTCTCCTCTGGATTATCTCTTTTTTTACACTCGCACGTCCCGCAGACACAGTCTCCATTATTACTGCAGATGTCCATCTCGTAACCCATGCGGCAGTTTGCATCCGGATCTTCGGTCTGGACCTCATCTCGGCTGCACTCACATAAGCTGCCTAGTCGTCCTTCATTACACCTGATATGAAAGTCAAAAGGCTAAGTCAACATGATAACTTTGATGTTTTTCATATGAGAGAGAGTCAGAGTTCTTCAGACCTGCATACTCCACACTCCAAAGTTCCATTGCTGTCTGTACATGCTGGACTGTTTGGAATTTTATCTTTGTGGCACTCACATTCACAAATAAAGTTGAGCATGATCTCCACCTCCTCAGTGAATCCCGACAGTTTGATCTTTATCGTCTCAGAGGTGCCATTAGATGGACAACCCTTAGCCATGATTTCTACGTCAAACTTCACCTACACATGGGTTATGTGAATGGACATCATTGTCAAGGAATACCATGAATAAAAACATCTGGTCATGCGTGCTGAGCTTACGCTGCCATGCTACTTTTTGCACTAAAAGGTTTTTCACATCTATGGTAGGCTATTTACTGTGTCACCTCTTCCCCAATTGAGATTTTGGAGCATTTGCGTCCATTTTCTTCTCTTTCGCTCACTCCATTCTTGCAGTGAGAAACAAAGGAAATGGACACACCATCAGGCAGTCGGCTGTTTTCCAGAATGACCTCAGAGGACAGAGACTGAGAGACCGAGACAGATTTCACTTTCACATTGAAAACATATTAGTGAAAACCTTTTTCTAATTCAAAACAATTGTTTTACATTTCAAATTGTGATGTTATTATACACAACATAGTACAAAGTTTCAGGTAACACTGTCACAAATGAGCTTTTTTGATATCAGGATTTTCTGCATGGACCCCACTGTGTTTGTGTTTTCAACATGCTGTTGATGAGTGGTTTAAGTTTATTTCCTGAACAGTATTTATAAACCCGAACAACTCTAGATTAGACCACATGTCAAGCATAACTTCACAGACAGACTTCAAACTCACATCAGGTTGTGCATTGAGGTTATCTTCAGCCGTCTTGAATGTCAGCATAAACTGCTGTGCTTCACCTAGAGAATCCCAAACAAAGAGAGATACAATTTAAAGAAAGACATTTATGAATTTATTGAGCACTTGGCTTCTTTTTGCAAGTCAAACCCTACATTAACTGTTCGTTCTTCCACTCAACAAGTCCTGTTAAAGGCATAGGCATGCTTGTTTTGAATCTCATTATGTTGAGTAAATGAGACATGTTTGGTTGAACTTTGCTTATCTTGATTCAGATCTCAGAACAAACCAGATATGTCGATAGTTTTTTTTAACAGGCAGGGGTGATGTACGAACGGTGTATACCTGATCTGAGATGAAGGGTGACCTTTTGTGGCTGAATCCGATTGATCTCATCCGGCATCAATTTCTCCTCTACATCAATTTTATGTTTCGTGACAGGTTTGTTCATGTCGATTGTGATTGTTCCTCGAGGGTTTTCAATGCCGAGAGCAGTGCAACCAGCCCTTTCCAGAGAATCCTGGTGATCACAGCGGGCAGGTTTGAAATCCTGTGTAGATGCAAGCAGAGACTTGTTAAAGAGAAGACTGGGATCATATTTGGGAGTATGAACTAAAGAGGTTGATAAAGATTCTAGACAAACTACACAGCCGAAATAACTCACAGGATCTTTGCACCACACACACTGCGGCCCGATCTGAATACATTGTCCACACGTTTTTGCAGAAATGCATTTATTGCTGTCTGAGCACAAAACACATATTCAACCAACTTAGAAGGCAAAACATGAACTGCAGTTTTTAACTTCACTTTTTGACTGCATAGTCTTTTTTTGTGCATTTATATTTTTGAAATTAAAAAAACCCTTTCAATAAGACTTTATAGGACAGCAGTTAAAGCATTAGGAATTGACAATTATCAGCCGTCATTAATTTAATCGTCATTTAACTTTATTTATGGAAATACATTATTTTATTATTAAAAATAATAATTGCATTAACTATAAGTATAATGTAAAACAAAGAAAATCTTTATGAAAGCAAATCTTGAATTTAGCAGATTTGTTTTTATTCTGAAGTTGTTGCAAAACTTAAAATCACAAGCTGAGAAACCAGATTTATGGTTACAATAAATCTAAATATTACAAAATATCCCCAAAGGGGCTAGAAGTACTGAAGGAACATTTTGGGTATAGCTTTGTTGTTGAGAGAATGATATCTTATATTACCTGTGTTTGCTCTGCTTTGAGCAAATAATGTCAGTAGAGCTGATGTCAAAATCACCATTACATTCATCTAAATGCAGGGAAATGTTATGAATTACAAAACAAAGTAACATTATGGAGGGTAAATCTGACGATCACAAAATAATGTGAAAAAATACAAAAACATTTTCCAAGAGAAGATTGATCATAAGGTGTGGTCATGTAGTTTTTCTGACTTAAAAACAGTTAATCACTGATATAAGTGTGCAGAAGTAAAGGCTATTTTGACTATTAAATGAATACATTTAATGGATTGGAATTAAAATGTCAACAAAATGTTTGACCCCGAACTTCTGTTCTGAGAACATTGAGGAATTTAATTTGGTTTAACTGAGATAACCACAACATTTTACCAAGATGTCATAAAATTTTGCAACCCTTAATAAAAATAAAGTATATATAATAACCTGTTCAGAGGTTAAAATACACTAACCTTAACAGATGAAATCCTATTTCTCTCTCAATATCACTAAAGTATATGTTATTATCTTCCACTTCTTGAATTAAACGCCAGCAACTCTTAGCAAATTAAAGAATAGCACTGAGCCAGATGCACAAGCAGGTCTTCATACAGAAGGTCTTACACCACAAAGACGAGGAAGCACAAAGTTAAGGTGTGTTTGGTGTTCACTGGGGCTCCTCCTTAAGAACAGATGCACAAAATCAATGCTTAAAAAAAAATCTTAAAATTGGAATACATTTTTCCTCCTCTGTTAGTCAATGGGGTCCAAGAACTGTTTGGTTATAAGCATTCTTCCAAATATATTTCTCTGTGTTCATCAGAATTATACAGATTTGAAACAACTCCACAGTGAGTAAATGAAGACAGAATTTTGGGTGAACTTTAAATCATGCATATCAATTTTCCTTGATTTATCTTTTGATCTCAAATCGTAGTTCCTCAGCAGTCTCAGATTATTACACATTATACACACATTATAAATTTGAATATGTATATATTTTTTGGTAAACCATGCTGACTCATAAGTACACAGATATTACACGCATCACTCCAGTGTTTTTATTTGTATTCAATAAATAAACTCTTAGACAAATACGATTGTGACAGTGAAAACGGAAACTAAAACACTAAAACACAAGTATTTGTAATCCAGTCAAGCAGTAAAGAAAGTTAAGTAGAAAAAAGACAAAGTCTAAAAACACGGACCTTTACATACAAAAATTCTCACACTTTCTTTTTTGGACATAATCATGTATGAATAAAACATTAATTTAAGAAGAATAATTTAAAAAATGTTTCAATGTATGAAGAGCTAATAGCAAAAACAGAGAGTAAAATATACAGAAAGTGAATATTTGGCACCAGTGTAATGAACTAATGAAAGACCTGAGTTTATTTTCTCATTCTCAAATCTAAACCATGAAGTACATTTTTTGTTCTATGTTTTAATAATAAGACATTTCCATTCAAAGACCATTCAAATCTTCTAATACAATTGCTTAAAAACAATTTAAAAACAAAAAAGTAATTTTCAAGCAGAATAAGTGCTTTGATTGGTCGTCAAAAAATTATGTTGTATAAAGATTTTTGTTTGCATGATGTAATCAACAATAAAAGCACAAAAACAGAGCGACACAGATCACATGTGTGTTTACATAAGTAAACAATGTACCCAAACAGAGTAGATTGCATATACAGAACTAGGTCAAATGCACAGCAAAAAGTGATAAAAATGTATAAACTTCTTTACAATTCCTGTGGAGACTTTGCTTGGAGACAGATACACTTGCCCATTATTTTCCCTCATATCTGGGGTTTACCACAGTGGTCACAGCGCTCTTGTAAATGGGATTCTCACCCTGAAATGATGAAAAACAAAACATCACTTATCTATTATATATACTAATGTATATGAACAAAAAAGCTTAACATCATTATAATTTACATTTATATACTGTAAGTACAAGGTGTCAGACAGTCAGACAGACCACAACCAAATGCATCTCCTGAATCATGCCTCCAAACACAAATAGATGCTCTTCAGTTTTAGGACCAACTACTTTCGCGCAAACATTACATATAAACTGGGTTATAAGTTAGAAGGTAGCACTTAGGAGGTAATGTGATCTTAACATGGTGAAAGGGGACCAATTTTTTTTACCTACTCATTTTTATTGGGTGCATTTATAATATCACAAAACTGATGCTTCATCTTTCACTGATACCCAAGGTTAAATAAAATGTACATAAACATACCGTGTCCCACTTGGCATTCATCTTTTCTTTCTCAAATTTGTCGAATTCTCTGCGGTCGTGAAGAACCATGAGCAGCTTCCAGATGAGCAGCAGAGCTAAACCAATCAGAACGATTCCTGCGACCACACCAGCTACAATGGGGATGATGTCAGGACCAGACGGGCACTCTGTGAAAACAGCCGCAAAGCATTATGGGACAAAACATAAATCACCATTTATTGTTTAAAGTGATTAAAAGTAATGATGACTCATCCGGCACAACACAGATTTTTGTCCAATCAAATGCTTACTGGAAAGAGAAAGTCCCTCCCCCTAATAACACTGTCTGTTAGATAACTTAAGTTTTTTGACCGCACTTACCAAGACTCTCTGCGACATGTACTTCAACATTGTCGTTTCTGATAGCATAAGTGAAATAGAACCAGCAGTCATTAGCATCTCGCTGTTTGCAAAGAGGGACATTGGGCGGGTCAATGTGTGGTGAAAGATCTTCCTTCTTCTTCACCGGTATATAATTGAAGTTACTACACCCCTCACATCCATTTTTCTTGACACCGGTCTTAAATGCTCGGCACTCAACACAGTCCCTGCGAAGCAAACCAAAGCAATGCGGTTATGTTAGTGAAATTAGGACTCTTGCCAAACCCTGGTGAGATTGTCATGTTGCATTCTTGAAGTGTTGCATTGCATTAGCATCTTACAAGGTGTACATGCACAAATTCTGCTACTAACTTACTTGTGTTCGGTACAAACTCCAGGGCAGCTCGGGCAGAATTCACAGGTGTCGCCCTGAAACTTTGGGTCGGTACATATACACTTTCCACACTTACAGACGCCTCGACCGTTACACATTTGTTTGTTACCAGTCCTACAGGTCGAGTCGTTCAGAGGGCAGTCACACGCACTGCCTGTGTAGTCAGCATCACAGATACATTTCCGACACACACACCGACCGTGACCTGAAAGCGCAAACAAGCAGATAAGAAAGCATACTCTATAATTGGATTATCAGAGCTCGGTTCCCAACACAAAAATGATGTTTGTACCTCCACAGAGCTTGTTGTCGGAGCGGTCGCAGCTGAAGTTGTCACACTCACAGAACTTGCCGCTGTATCTCTCCTCTGGATTATCTCTTATTTTACACTCGCACGTCCCGCAGACGCATTCTCCATTATTGCTGCAGATGTCCGTGCTGTTGCCCATGCGACAGTTTGCATCCAGATCTTCGCTCTGGACCTCATCTCGGCTGCACTCACATAACCTGCCTAGTCGGTCTTCATTACACCTGATATGAAAAAGGTCAAAACGGTGATCATGCTAACTAAGATGTGTTTCATACGAGAAAGAGTAAGAGTTGTTCTAACCTGCATACTCCACACTCCAGAGTTCCTTTGCCGTCTGTACACACTGGACTGTTTGGAATGTTGTCTTTGTGACATTCGCACTCACAGATAAAGTTGAGGACGACCTCTACCTCTTCATTGAATCCCAACGGTTTGATCTTTATCGTCTCAGATTTACCATTTGATGGACAACCTTCAGTCACGATTTCTACATCAAACGTTACCTAAGATTCACAAAATTTACATTTAGCAGGTTTCTTGCTGTTCTTTTGTGTTGGCTTGGTTTTATCTCAAATGTGCTTCTAGAAGGTCATCTCTGGAAGTTGACTCTGACGTGAGACTTAAAATGTGAAAACGTAAGCATATTTTTTGGTATACGCCTTAAGTTGGCGTTCTCTGGTTTGCAAAAAGGAATAACCTTACATGGACAGACAAGATCTGGATGTCTAATGCTTTTGGTGTCTTACCTCATCCCCAATGGAGATGTTGGAGCACTTGCGCCCATTTTCTCCTTTTTGGCTTCCTCCATTCTTGCAGTGAGAAACAAAGGAGATGGAAACATTTTTAGGCAGCTTGCTGTTCTCAAGAATGATCTCAGAGGACAGCTCCTAAAGGACAGAAAAGAAGTTACAGCATATTTAGTAGTTTGCTGAACTTTTGATCTGCATAAAGTCAGTATTTCAGATTAAGTTCACATGCAAATGTCGAAGGTCAGATTTTTTTAAAACAACCGTGATACAAAAAAACAATGTTTGTTGATATCGTGTTAATTCCACTCATATCGTAATATCACAAAGAATTCCACACCCGTTAAAAGTTTCATTGATTCGCTGACGCCCAAAAATAGGAAAACTCAACACAAACCAAATTCAAGTTAAATTTGACTGATAGTATATTTTATTTATATAAGAAAAAAAACTTGAATAGTTAGTTTATATAAGATTATACACAATAACCGTGTAGTGAAAATCTATATTGTGACAGCCATGGTGAAATTACAAAATTGCATTATTATAATTCAAGGAGTTACAAATTTTCGTCTTCGATTAGTAACGTAAATATATTTTTTTTTGAGGTTTTTTTACAAAATTGTAAAACACTGTTTTTTTATTTCCTGGTTTAAATCATATTTTCATAGTGGGCTCAGATATTTGGTCTTTTATAATTATTCAAATAGATTGAGAAGAGAACATTTATAGAACAATTATAACCTTAAAGTTGAGAAGTGGTTTTAGTTTTACTGCCTGCACATTGCTTTAAAAACCTCAAGAGTTGACCACAGCTAACCCTAACTTAACAGACTTCAAACTTACCTTATAGGCCTCTAGGATGAGCTCGATAACATTGGAGGAGCTTGCAGATAATATCCCCACTTTTGATTTAGGTATTAGAGCAGACAGTTGCTATTGTGAACACACACATATACATACACCATCATTAACCTAAAGCATATATTGTGCAATGATAAAAAAATATGCTTTTGCAATATTAAGTCAATGTTAAAACATTCACACACCTCATAAATCACCCGGAAAGGTTGAGTCACAGCAAAGATGGTCTGAATGTTGTTTTCGCTAAGTGTGTCTGCCAGTTGAGAGATGGTGGGGTAGTCCTGTAAGATAGTACGTGAAGTGTATCTTATTCATGGTAATGGGTTTGACTAGGACCTTCCACTGTAAACCACTTAAGATTAAAACAAATAAAACAGACAAAAAGACAGATACAGACTTACAAAGTAGTGGCCCATAGTATACATGTTATTCTCCAGATGGCATTTCCCATCATTGGGACGAACAATTCCACCAAGTTTTCCATCTCCAGCTAAATGGAATCCAGCATCCGTGGAAAACACAAGGAGTCGAGTCACGTTCCTCCAGCCAATCTCTTTCTAAAATACAATCAAACACAGCGGTCAGATCTTTTGTCCTGAATAAAATCGTGACAAAAATGTGTCTCTGGTTTTGTGAAATACAGCAAACATGTGTGGTAACTATTTGACAAATGAGTGAAAAAGGGAAGAGCTACATTCTGAATCGACATTTCAAAGATGATGATGTGGTTCCTGCAGACATTATTCTGAAACACCACAATAAATACTTATATGAAATATAGTATAATAATATTTTGTTCCTTGTCCAATTTAGTTCACATACAACATAAATGTGAAAGATTTGTCCTTGTCCATGACTGAATAAAGTTCAGTCAAAAGAGTATTTTGGACAAAGCACATATTTTTCAAGCACAGAGACTTACTTTGCTTCCATGTTTGTTTCAACATGTGCAAACGTGTTCAACAAAGTGCTCTAGCATTTATGGAATGCTCATTTTGTAGCACCCACCGTGCAGGCGGCAGCTTGCATGATTGCATCAAATCCTGCCTCCGGGGAATCCAGGTTTCCAGAGGTCTTCTGCTTGCTCACTTCTCGGGTGAACGCTTGGCCGTCGCTGGTCAGGCTCAGGACGTTTTTATAGGTGAAAGGTGCAGTGCAGTTACCAGGATAGCATGGGTTCTTCAGATACTTTGGAGTCGTCAGGATAAAGGGCATAACAAGCTTCTCCAGAAATGAGCCGAACCCTGAAATCAAGAGATAGGAGACCCTGAGCATATACCAGCTCCAAGAGTTGCATCAAAGTGTAAATGTATCTTCAGCCCGAACCTGAACTCTATAATGGTCACTCGAGATCTTAAAGCTTATTTCCTCAAAGGGTGTGGGTGTGACTGTGTGTTTTTTAAAACTACTAACCAATCCGCAGGTCTGACGTGGTGCCCTGCATCTTCTTGGCGAGTTCAGTACCGAGGTTCTTGACGTTCTCAATATTACTTAACATGGAGTCGCTGAGGTCCATCAGAAAGTAGAGATCAATGGGGTAATCTTCTGCCCTCTTGAACTTTAAAGTGAACTTCTGTGCCTCACCTGGAGACAAATAGATAAAATGCATGAATCTAATAAGCGGTTAGCTACTGTAAATACAATTTATAAAAAATGTATAGAATATTTATTACAAATAATTTACTGTATCTAAATGGTTTATTAGTAAAACAAATCCTGTACTCTCTTAATTTTTAATCAAGTCAAAAAAGGTTTTGTATGTCTTGAGGGCAAGTCAATAGATGATTTTTCAGGTGAGTCATGATTTAGATCTCACAACATCAGATCCAGACACATCCAGTGTTTTTAACAGGCCGCTACAGTGTTTAGTACCTGATCTGAGGTCTAAGGTGAGCTTCTGTGGCTGCATCTGCGTGATCTCATCATGCTTCAATGTTTCCGCAACATCAGGTTTACGGTTCGTGACGGGTTTGTTTTTGTCAATGGTGATTGTTCCTCTGGGGTTTTCAATGCCGAGTGCAGTGCAACCAGCCTTTTCCAGAGAATCCTGGTGATCACAGCGGGAAGGTTTGTAATCCTGTGAAGATACACGCAGAGACTGGTTAAAGAGAAGAATGTGATCATATCGGAGCTTTGTGAATTAAAGAGGTTGAAAATAAACATTCTGAACAAACGATACACAGCCAAAATGAAATAACTCACAGGATCTTTGCACCACACACACTGTGGCCCGATCTGAATACATTCTCCACATGTTTCACCAGAAAGGCAATCATTACTGTCTGAGCACAAAACACATATCCAACAAATTTAGAAGACACAAACATTTACTGCAGTTTACAAAATTAGTTTTGTTCAAAACCCTTAAAAATCCTACTTTCAAGTGTACATAATATTTTGCCACATTTATTTTTGTCAAATAGGATTATATTAATAAAATCTTTCATTAGGACAACATGTTTTTAACAAAAGCTTGTTTTATTCTAAACTTGTTACAAAACCTAGAATTGCTACAATCACTACAAAGACTCTTAAATCCAAAGAATGTCCCCTGAGGGCCTAAAAATACTGGAGCAACGTGTAGCTTTGTTGCTGAGATAAATGATATCTTGCGTTACCTGTTTTTGCTCTGCTGCGGGAGACAAATGCTAGCAGAACTAATATCAACAGGACCCTTACATCCATCTAAATGAAGAGGAACATAAGGAATTATACAACAAACTAAGATTAAGGAAGGGGCAATACTTCAAATGTATTACTGACACTCCCTAACTAAACTGTACTGTGAATGAAATAATACAAACACTAGTCTTTTTTAATTTTATACAAATCACCTTGAATATTGAATTTTTGCTTTTGAATGAATTAACACATGAGGAAATACAAAAGCATTTGCACCAAAGAAAAGGTTCATTCAATGAAGGACAACCAAGCAGGAGATCCTGAATCAAGTTAATCATTAACCTAAATATGCAGGAAGAGTAGGCAGCTTCCTGTGCATGCTTCTGATAATCTATACACTTTTAAACATTTTAAAATAAATATAACATTAATCATAGCACAAATGTATCAGAATAAAGTACTGACACACATCCTCTGACAACACTTAGGAAGAGATTGTAAATAGCTTAGCTTCTTTAGGAACTCAAACTATTAAGTATAACTACACCATGCTTTATTCATAATCTGTTCTGAAAATGTCATTAAATACCACACCTTTAAATAAAATGAAATGAAATAGAAAAGCTGCCTAGGAGTAAACATACCTTAACACATGCTCCTTTTCTTCTTTCAAGTGTTTCTGGGGAAAATATTTATAACAACAACTTCTGATTTCATGAACTACATTCCATGTAACATAACACCTTAACAGTCCGTAAGCATTTACATTTTTTCAAGAGGAAGCACAGAGTTCATGCACAAAAGTTGTGATCACTCAGTCAAACACCTCTCCCACTGCGTCTCAAAGGCGGAATAAGCAAGCTAACATGGTTATGCTTGAGTGGGATGGGTTCAGCGAGGCTCCTCCTTCAGAACAGATGCACAAAATCCAAAGAAACAGTGATCTGAGAGGTCTTTGATAAAGATATTCTCTTGTGACGTTCCAAACATGTCTTTCCTTGGCACTCCAAGATTACACTCTAAGATCTGACCATTAAATTCAGTGGCAGAAGACTCAACTGTGCAAACATTATAAAACAGAAATTAGAATATAAAGATAGTTTGGCTTTATAGACCGCATAACAAGATATTAAAGGAACAGTTCACCCAAAAACGTATCATTTACTCACCCTCCAGTCATTCCAAATCTATATACATTTCTTTGTTCTGTTGAACACAAAAGAAGTTATTTGGAAGAATGTAGGAGAGCAAACAGTTCCGAGGCACGTTTGACTACTATTTAATTTTTTCCTACTACGGTAGTCAATGATGGCCAAGAACTGTTTTGTTGCAAGCATTCTTCCAAATATCAATTCAATTCAAGTTTATTTATATAGCGCTTTTCACAATGTGTATTGTTTCAAAGCAGCTTTACAGGGGCAAACAGGAAAAACAGAAAAGTTAAAGCACAGCACAGTGCATGGTATTATACAACAAGTAAGATCATTCTAATAAATAATATCTAATTTCTAATTAAATAAATAAATATATGAATGAATGCAGTCTCCCGGTGAGCAGGCCAACACTGCCCTGCTGTGGCGAGGAACCCAAACTCCAATGATTGATTAATGGAGAAAAAAACCTCGGGAGAAACCAGGCTATTGGGCTCCATGCCCATTGCTCCATGCCAGGCTCCATGCCCATTGGGAACAATAAATATATACAGATTTGGAGCAACTTGAAAGTGAGTTAGGCTTTGTTCAAATTTCACTTCTTTTTTGACAATAAAAAATTGGAAATGGCGCTTTAAAAAAAAAAAGCTTGCATAGGCAGCATAACGGAATTCTAATTGAATTATAAACAGAGGTGTCTTATATAAATATAAAAAAACTACAATACTAGATACAATCTCGCTAGAAATGCAATCAAAAGTTATTTAAAAGGAAAATTAAACTTTAATTTATATTAAACTATGCTCTAAACGGCGTTACGGCCGAATTTTTTATTTTTGAAGGCATGATCCTGCTCGACCAATCACCTTTCTTGCATGTTATTATGGAAACGACAAGTGTCGCTACTCGCTTATCGTTGGTTAGCTGTGAAAAAGGTGCTTGACATAGGGCGTATTTTTTTTAGAAAAGTTGAGAAAAGTTTTTTTTAAAAGCTGCAGAAAAAAACGCCGCCACTGCGGTTAAAGAAAGCGCTCAGGACTTTTTTTGAAGGATTTTCAGGTACACAGGCGCTAACAGCTTCAAAAAAGTAGTCAAGTGTGAACATGGCCTAAATGATGACATGAACTGTTCCTTTAACACTGGTCCAGCATTACATCTGGTTAAATTTTATATTTTAAATTGCGCATATATAAATACATCTTAAAGATATTTGTTAACAAATTTACCATTTGGTTTATTCAAAAACAGAACTGCTTGTAATCCCGGCCGATACAAAGACTCATCACAACCTCTCCATTCAACTGGGCTCATCAACCATCACATCTTCCAGAAAGGCAAGAAGCCTGGGAGTGGTGATCGATGATCAGCTCAACTTCACAGATCAAGTTGCCATCACCGCCCGGTCCTATAGATTCATCCGCTACAATATTAGGAAAATTAGACCCTTCCTATCGGAGCATGCTACGCAAGTCCTACTGCAGGCTCTTGTTCTGTCCAGACTGGACTACTGCAATGCGCTACTGGGTGGAATTCCAGCTTGCACAACCAAACCTCTACAGATGATCCAGAATGCTGCGGCAAGAGTTATCTTTAATGAACCAAAGAGAGCACACGTCACTCCTCTACTCATTAAGCTACATTGGCTTCCCGTAGTCGCTCGCATCAAATTCAAGACTCTGCTCCTGGCCTACAAGACCACTACTGGTTCGGCACCACCTTATCTTCACTCCCTAATACAGACATATGTACCCGCCAGATCACTACGCTCTGCAAACGAACGCCGTCTTGTGGTGCCACCCATAAAGGTAAAAAATCTCTCTCGCGCACCTTCTCCGGATCTGTTCCACCTATGTGGAATGATCTGCCCGCTGCTACAAGATCTGCAGATTCTGTAGCCATCTTTAAGAAACACCTGAAAACACAGCTCTTCCGCCAACATCTGACTGATCTGTTCTGATACTATTTTCTTCTCTACTCTTTAAAAAAAAAAAAATGAATGAATGAATGAATGGTTCTGTTTACTGTGTTAGGCTATATGAGACCAGTTTTTTTTTTTTTGATTGCACTTATGCTTTTGTTGTACTTGTACTGTCCCAATTGCTTCCATTGCCTACCCCACCTGTAAGTCGCTTGGGATAAAAGCGTCTGCTAAATGTAAATGTTTTTTCAAATGTTTGTGTAGTATTGAAAAACCGAAACTAAGTTTTTCTGGACCAGAGTGGTTTACGTTGGCACAAACACATGACAATTACAATGAAGTCCAGTGTTTTCACTCTTCTTTTAATAAATAACTCCTAGAAACAAAAGATTGTGACAGTTGGCATGATGCTAAAATGAGAAAAAAGGCACTTTAAAATACAGAGTCTGTGTAATGCTACTTTAAAAGATTAAACAATAAAAAAAGAGACAAAATAACAAAAAAAATCTGTCTCATAACACTGACATTTTCCAACAACAATCTAAACATTTGTTTGGGAAATGATGTTATTAAAAAGAAATTCAAACAAATATGAAATCCTAGAGTCGAAGAGTTGAAAACAGTTCATTAAAATAT
Source organism: Triplophysa dalaica (assembly GCF_015846415.1). Lineage (NCBI taxonomy): Eukaryota > Metazoa > Chordata > Actinopteri > Cypriniformes > Nemacheilidae > Triplophysa > Triplophysa dalaica. The sequence goes on along the minus strand of NC_079544.1, from coordinate 19,228,341 downwards.
AGTTCTTGCACAGCAGACAGTAAATATTTGGCATCAGTGATAGTCATTAGGAATTGGAGACCTGAGTTCAATCTCTCGTGTTTTAAAACCTGAAGTTCCGTTCATGTGACTTTAAAGTCATGATTTTCATAATAAAAAGCTGATTGTTCCTTTCACAGACAATGATTAAGATGTCCCTTAAAATCTTTTTAGTGGTCACATAATAGATATGCTTTCAAGTCAAAATCGAAGATGCGATTGATAAAACAGATGCTCTGACCGGTTGTGAACAAGATATATAAAGACAGATACGTTTATGGTGATGTAATTAATGAAAAACTTAATACAATTCTTACACTGTCCAAATTTCTGATTTCTCAAATCAGTACTGTGCACTTACGATAGAAAGCCCAAAGACAGTAAGTACATTTCCATACAGATCCACACATTATAAATTGCACTCAAATCACTCAGAATTATGCATAGAAACACACAAGAAAGTCAAATGTGTGTCTGCATTAAAGCACCATGTACACAAACAGCAGTGGTCAGCGACATCTACCTACTATACAAGTGAGGACATGCTCCATCCACAATTTCATATGATTTCTGTAATTCTGTACCATCAAATAGACACAAACCTGTTTGAAATGATTAGGTAATGAGTGTCATACATTTACAGTGAACTGAAGGTATGACCATTAAGATTACAGGAAGCAATGCATTGTGTCCTTTTACTGTTGATATCTTTTGTTATTTCCACTCAACATCTCACCTACAAAACCTCATCTAACCCAACACGATTGGCGTTGACATTCAGAAAAATAAGGCACAACAGACTTGTGACTAAACCAAAAATTGAACATCGGAACCATTGTATAAGATTGCATAAAAAAAGTAAAAACTTAAGTTTATACATAATGTACAGTTTCATAACAATGCATAGAAAACAGATTAATAGATTACACAGATCAGTGCCAAATGCACAGACAAAGGTGATTTAAAAAAGAAAACTTGTGAACTCTCCTCCTTTCAATTGTTTTGCATACAGTGTTGCTTGGAGATAGACACGCATGTCCATTACTTGCCCTCATATTTGGGGTTCACCACCGTAGTCACAGCGCTCTTGTAAATGGGGTTCTCACCCTGAAATGAGAATTCAAAGAAACATTAGATATCACTAATATAATAAAATCATCTTCAGGTTAGAACACGTCATACCAAAACAGTAGAATCAGCTCACACAGAAAGTTCACAGAACCAGCAAACACCAAAACAAGAGAGTTATATACCCACAAATGCATTGCAGTTATCTTGTATATTCAGTGATTAAATAAATCTTCGCTATATTTGGAAACTTAATTAAACGATAAACAACTCTGGTTAAATTGCAGAGCACTGAGGGATGTAATTCAGAATCCTTCAGACGAATTTTTAAAGACATACATGGATTCATCTAGTTCACATAATTATTTATTTATTATGTCTTTTGTACATACTATGTTAGCACTGTAAACAAAAACACTCCTTATAATTAGTGGATTAGAAATCATCATTACATTATTATTTCCAAGCCATCTTGAGAGAGCGAGAGCGAGAGAGAGAGATGCATGCAGCAAAGAAGTGTACAGACTCAAAGTGTGACTCCTTTAGATCCATAACTTGGATTCTGGAAGTTATTAATGGGGCTCTTGTATATGGGGTTGTCTTGCTAGATAGGCAGAATGGAAAGAAAAGTTTTGGAAAGAAAGACATAGAACATTTGTCACAAACAGAAAAGAAGCAGAAACAAAGAAACATGATGCGCAGCTGCATCTTTAAATTGGCTTGACCTATATAATGTCATGGGATATTTCAACAGTACTGACCAAGAAACCTCCAACATACATTACCTTTAACACAAAAGCAAGCTCTAAATATAACTCTTTAAAGCAAACATTGAAGAATCTTTTTTAAATCATAACCTACCCTGTCAATAAAAGAAAGGAAATCACTGATTTTTTAAATAATTTAACTGTGTGCTTCAAATACAACCCATGGAGTGAATCCATAAAGTATTGCATTGTTGTGTTAGCACATTTCTAAGATTCCAGAAATGTAATCCTGCCAGTGAGCAGCAGATGGCAGTAATGATCACCCCCGGTGTATCACCAGCCACACCCTTACAGAATGAGGTCAGGCATCCCAACACAACTATCTGCTCCTTACTTTAAATGCTAAGGTCAAACTACTATGACATCAATATAACATATTAAATAGTTTGTTTCTAAAGTTCTTATAGCTTTTATTTCATATTCTTATATCTTAAATGCGTTCAATTTTTCTTGTTTCCTCGCACATATCGTTCTTCTTCGGAAGACATTTATCAAGCCATTAGAGTCACTCACTCTTTTGTGAGGCAGATATGCACTTTTTGAGTCCCTTATAAGATGATAAAATTACAGCATATAAAAATACAGTTTTTGTTTGTGTTTAAATAAAGAAAGGGAGACAGATTTTCCTGAAAACTTCCTGTACTATTTGGTTGAGAAAAAAACAAGACAGATTCCTCCAAGTAACTAATATTTCTATTTTGAATATATAAAATATAACTAATGCTATATCCTAAACAAATACCTGCAATTAAATAAAATGTAATTTCCAGAAACATACCGTGTCCCACTTGGCATTCATCTTCTCTTTCTCGAATTTGGCGAATTCTCTGCGGTCGTGAATAATCATGAGCAGCTTCCAGATGAGCAGCAGAGCTAAACCAATCAGAACGATTCCTGCGACCACACCAGCTACAATGGGGATGATGTCAGGACCAGACGGGCACTCTGTGAAAACAGCGCAAAGCATTATGGGACAAAGGGTATAGTTATAAAGCAATGAGTTTAAGATCTAATGGGATCATTTGTGTCCCTATCTATATGCTCGTGTGTAATGCTATATGCTAGCTAGCAGATATGTGCATGCACAATTTACACTCTTTCTCTTCCACTAAAACAGACTAAAAGTTACGATGACTCATCCTGCACTACACACATTGTTGTCCAATCAAATGGTCTCTGGAATAAAAAGTCCGTTTCGCACTAATGTTACCATCAACTGACTAAAAAGTGGCAAAAAATGGCTGTGACAACATGGCTAAAGCCTGTTCGCCTAACTTACCAAGCTCCTCTGCCACATGGACCTCAACAGTGCTGTCGTTTCTGGTAGCGTACGTGAAGAAGAACCAGCAGTCATTAGCATCTCGCTCTTTACAGTGATTGATGAAGGGCTTATCATTAGGCTGTGGAAGATCTTCCTTCTTCTTCACCATATTAAGACTGAAGTCTCTACAATCTTTCTCACATGCATCTTTCTTGTCACCGGTGCTAAATGCTCTGCACTCGACACAGTCCCTGAGGAGTAAAACAAAACAACGCATTTAGTTCACCCAGAGAAAATTAGGACTGTGTTCCTAAACTATAGCGAGCTTGTGTCGTATTGTGGGAATGTTTTATCATGAAGAACGGGATTAACAGAGCCAACATGAGATAACAAACATCATGACTTTGTGTGTTCTGCTAATAACTCACTTGTGTTCGCTACAAACTCCAGGGCAGGTCGGGCAGATTTCACATTTCTGACCCTGAACTTGGAGTCGGTACATTTACACACACCACACTCACAGGTGCCTCGACCGTTACACATTTGTTGGTTACTGGCTATACAGGTTGAGGTGTCCAGAGAGCAGTCACAAGCGCTGCCTGTGTAGTTAGCATCACATATACATTTCCGACACTCGCACCTACCGTGACCTGAAAAGTCAGATAAAAACGGCAAAATCACTTAAGGGTTAAAACTTGCTCTTTTGTTTCTATACCATTACTCTACATACTACATAGTAAGATTTTAAATGTGGCTCCAGAGACAAAATGATGTTTGTACCTCCACAGAGCTTGTTGTTGGAGCGGTCGCAGTTGAAGTTGTCACACTCACAGAACTTGCCGCTGTATCTCTCTTCTGGATTATCTCTTTTTTTGCACTCGCACGTCCCACAAACACAGTCTCCATTATTGCTGCAGATGTCCGTCCCGTTATCAATGCGGCAGTTTGCGTCTAAATCTTCAGTTCTCACTTCGTCTTTGCTACATTCACAAACCCTGCCAATGCGTCCCTCATTGCACCTGAAAATGAGGAGATATTACAGCCGGTTCAAGATGTGGATTTGGCCTTCGTGGGTACGTTTGTACATGCATGGATGGAATAAATCACCTGCATGCTCCACACTCCAAAGTTCCATTGCCAAAATGACACTCTTGGCTGTTTGGAATGCCTTCGACGTGACACTCGCATTCACAGATGAAGTTGAGGATGATCTCCACCTCCTCTGTGAAGCCTAGCGGTTTGATCTTTATTGTCTCAGATTTACCATTGGATGGACAACCCTTAGCTGTGATCGATACATCAAATGTCACCTATGAAACAAGAATCAAAAGGACACACATAGAAATAATAGTTTAGCAGATGATTTTCTACGTAGCAACTTAAAGGAACAGTTCACCCAATAATCAAAATTTTGTCATCATTTTCTCACCCTCACGTGGTTCCAAACCTCTATAAATGTCTTTCATCGTGTTCAGCAGAACAGAGACATTTATCCAGGTTTAGAACAACGTGAGGTCATTTCATAAAGGAAACTTTACGGAAAGAAACTAAATGTATTGAAATAGATGATGAAGTAGAACAAAAAAAAATCTCACCTCATCCCCAATAGAGATGTTGGAGCACTTTCTCCCATTTTCTCCGTTTTCGCTCACCCCATTCTTGCAGTGAGAAACATATGAGATGGACACGCCTTCAGGTAGCCTGCTGTTCTCCAGAATTACCTCAGAGGAAAGAGACTGAGAGACAGAAATGAAATATACTTAGTTTGATGCATATAAAAGTCATGCAGGGAAAGTTAAATAGGGGTTTCTACTCACATTATAGGCATCGATGATGAGTTTTATCACATTGCTGGAGTCTGAAGACAGCGTTCCCACCGCAGACTTTGGAATGAGTTCTTTCAGTTGCTGCATAGGGAAAAACACTTTTGTCAGGGTACTTTCATACCGTGTTGTATTGTCAAAAGAATTTACAGTCCGATTTGCTTTTCAATGCTTCCCGCGTATGTTTTTTTACCTGGTAAACAGGCAGGAACTCCTTTGTAATTGCAAAAATGGTCTGAATGTTGTTTTCACTTAATTTCTGAACCAGATGAGCAATGGATGGATAGTCCTAAAAAGCAGAGGAAAGATGAGACCTCTATGCACAGATTGTGGATGATATCTTAAGCAGTGATGCGTCATGGTATTACACACACTTACGTAATAATGGCTCATAGTGTACATGTTATCCTGCAGATGGCATTTTCCATCATTGGGAAGTACAATTCCACCCAGTTTCCCATCTCCAGCAAAGTGGAATCCAGCATCGGTGGAAAACACAAGCAGACGTGTGACGTTCCGCCAGCCGATCTGATTCTGATACAAAACACAATGTTAGTAAGTTCTAGCATATTTTTTGTAACTCAACCGATGGAGCACGAAAGGTAAAGGATTCGATTACCAGGGAACAAACACATATTGATAAAAAATGCACTGTACGTTGCTTTAGTTAAAGGATGTGCAAAATGCATTGATATAAATGCAAGACACACTATAATAAATAAACAAAAATACTTTCACAACTTAAATATCCAAATTAGCAAGGTTAGATTAGCACAAGGCTAAATGACTCTGACTTCTCTTAAGCTATTTCTTTGATACTTAAGTACTTTTCTATATTAATTATGATAATTAAACACGGTGGTTACGATATGTACTTGTGAGCAAACTTACTGCGCAGACCGCCACTTGCATGATGGCGTCAAACCCTCCCTCGGGTGAGTCCAGGTTTCCTGAGATGTGCTGTCTGCTAACAAGGTCATTAAACTTGGATCCATCTGCGGTTAGGCTCAGCACGTTTTTATAGCTGAACGGGCTGGTACAGTTTTGATCAGCTGAGCAGGGGTTTAGCAGCTTGGCTGGTGTTGTGCTGATGTATGGCATAACGGTTTTCTCCACAAAGGAGCCAAAACCTAGAAACAACATTACGAGCATCAAATCGAGCTGCAAAATCTGAACTAGTACAATGATACGATCATGCTCCTTTGGAGTAAAATGTAAATACGACGCTGCATGTTATAAATATGATGGAAAAATGCGTTGTGGTTCCTTACCAATCCTGAAGTCAGAGGTGATCTTTTGCATTTCAGTCATAAGATGTGTTCCCAAGTTTTTCACATTTTCTAAATCATCTTTCATAGAGAAACTGAGGTCCATCAGGTAGTAGAGATCAATAGGATAATCCTCGGCTCTCTTGAATTTTAGTGCAAACTTCTGAGCTTCACCTGGAATGACAGAAGAGTTCGCGATTAGTCCATCATTCCACATGACTTTAGCCACTATTATATGATGAAACGGCAGTTCTTCTCTGTAGAGTAACAGAGCGTTCACATTATAACTACAGTATAACTACAAAAAAGTATAAAAATTCACATCACAACTATAACGATAAAGATACAGAGTTCAATTTTCAATTTCGTTGGGATTACTTTCTGAGAGAACATCCAGCCTTTGCCCTCATATTTAGGAGAACAGACGTTCGGGAATGAAAACGAAAGCATTAGCAGCAGGTCATGAACAGTACATTCATTTTAGGCATTGTGAACACTGCAGCGCGCAAGCTTTAAATTAACATAACGTTATCATCATTGCTTGCTGTGTTGACTCCAATATAGTTAATGTAAAGTTACAGTGTAGTTATCGCTATAATGCAAACGTTTCTTTGCTCAAGATGCAAGTATGCCGTACCTGAGCGGAGCATGAGGCGGAGTTTTTGAGGTTGAATCTGGGTGATCTGATCTGGCTTCAGAGATCCTCCTTCTTTTTTGCGATTTGTTACACTTTGGTTCTTGAGGGTCTCAACATTTCCACGTGGATTTTCAATGCTAGCTTTATTACAGCCCTTTTTGAGCAGAGACTCCACCTCATCGCAGCGTGTGGACTTCTGCTCTCCCTGTTTTAGAAAGTTCTGCAAATAAAAAGTAGACAAAGAAAGACCATAAACAGGTGAAAGGGCAGACACTGAAATGTATCAGTTAGTTACTTTCCCAGATCTGGACTACAGGCCACTAATCTCTTTATTTCAAAATTTGAAATACTGTTTTTAAATAATTGCAATATTTTATTTTTAAATTACATAAGAAGATGATTTATTTTATAATCATTAATTATTTATCTTTGTATTAGTGGTGGGCATAGATTTTTTTTTAATCTAGATTAATCTAGATTAAAATGGCTCATTTGAATTCTGCCGAAGGCATTCAGAATATGTGTGCTACCCAAATAATGACTAAAAGTAAGTCTTTGAGAACGGGTGTCTCAAGCCAGGTGGCGCATTAGACCAGGGGCTCATCTCCTGTTTCCAAAATGCATCACAAACTGCTTGAGAAAGCTGTTCTACTATGATAAATAAATTATGTTCAATAAGATGTACTTGTGTTTACTTCCGCATTAGCTAAGGGATGATTTGCGTTTAGGTGGTACTTGAGACTGGAAGACGTCCCTACAGTACATTTACATTTAGTCATTTAGCAGACGCTTTTATCCAAAGCAACTTAAAAAGAGTGAGGGAGCAACAAGCGATATGTCATACAGGAGCCATAATACATTAGGTGCCAATACAAATTTATTGGTTTCAACTAAAGCTAGACCACTACCTGTTGAGAGAAAGTTTTTTTTTTTAAACCAATTCCGTATTGCACAAGGTGCAACAACCTTAGTCTTGTCGATGTTCCATTGGGAAGCTTCTTAAAAATACATTTTCCCTGAAGCAAACCCGGCGGCTTCAAAGCTGCATCCATGTTAGCACGTCACATTTGATGCGGTAATTTCACAGTAACGTTATGTTGTGTTCAGACCAAACGCGAGTGGCGCGTCAAGCGCGAGTGATTTACATGTTAAGTCAATGCAAAGACGCGATAGACCTACTTGCGGCGCGAATCGCGCGAATGAAGCCCTGGTCATGAGATGATGAGGCGGCGCGAATGACGAGAATTACGCGAGTTGAAAAATCTCTTTTTCGCCCCGTACAGTGCAATTCAGCTAGGTATACATCCGCGCTAAAATATAAAGGTGTAAGTCATCATAGCTTGTGTAGTATAGACCCAGCTCCCAACTCAACTCTGAGAATAGATTAACGGCGACTTTTTTTATTGCGCGATAAGTCTCACGTTAACGCAGCACGTTAACGCCGTTAACGGCCCACCACTAATATTTATATTTTTTTATGTTTTATTAATATATGTATTTAAATTATTAAATATTTTTTTGTTATAAATCAAGCCTCGTCTCTCTTTAACAAAGACTTTCCTGAGTACGCTTCCTGGTTTCTTTCATGTGGTCTGTGTAAAACATGATTCTCCCTTCCTGTCTGCCAAAATCTGAGCCACATGGAATGAGCAGACATGATCGCATAGGACACTGACTCACTTCAGCTACGAAGTATTAAGTCCCAATGAAATGACTCCGAGAACTCTGGGTAACAATCAACCAACGGAATAAAGGTGAGCTGAAAACTCAAAACAAACGTTGGTTGCGTTGGATGGTCTCAAAAACAAGTTTTGACTCTCGCCACAGAACCGTTTGTCCAATGACAGGATGTCCTCTGCAATTGTTACACACTTGAATAAACAAGTCATCCGACTACAGGAAATGCCTTGTAACATTTTTCCCTTAATGCACATAGCTGCAGGAGCAGCCATTTCCTTCTCTAATGGTTTTGTCTGCACTCACCACGTCTGTACACCATCCACACTTCTCTCCGGCCTGAATGCATTCTCCGCAGGACTGAGCCGAAGCCTTCGTGCATTCATTACCATCTGCGCACACAACAAAAACATCCATCACCATCATGACCTCGCCATCACGACACAGGAAATATAAAGGAAAGAGCATTTAATAACAGACACTGTGGGCAGCCATGTGCAATATGATTCTCTCTCACGAGACTCTTAATAAGACGCCTCTTCAGAATGCTGAAATGCTTTAGAGTGGCCATATGCTGTGGGAAGGTCATGTGAACTGTATTCCTGATGTCGTCCCCACAGCTTTTCATAAAGACATAATGCAATTCATGAGGTCAACATGAACCAGAATAGACCTCAAGATGTGTGCAATTCAGCGAAACGAATGATCAGTGCGTTCTTACAGTTTTATCGTGAATTCCACAGTGCTGCTTTATCTCACCGAGACATTCTTGGAAGATCTACGCAAATGTTCAGCAGATGATCTCGACAGTTTTTGAGGAATTTTTCCACAAATTATGCTTTTTCCCCCCGAGGACATGGAGCAGTTTAAATCAATCAAATGCATGGCTGCCTACGTCTTTACTTAAAATGCTTACCTTGTTGAGCGCTGCCGAGTCCGAGCAGAAGTGATATCAGGAGGAACACTCTCAGGTCCATCTGAAACAAGCAAAAGGACAATGATCAAATAACAACCAGCATAATATACAGTGAGATACAACTCTAAAAATCTGAAATAAGTTAATAATTAAAAAGTATCGTCATTTTAAGTATAGCCATAAGATTTCCATGTTGGTGCGTAAAGACAAAGGAAGATCCCATTCCAACACATGTTTGTGAATGTTTTCCGAACGACTCCTATATGACATTACATTTACATTCAGTCATTTGGCGGACGCTTTTATCCAAAGCGACTTACAGTGCACTTATTACAGGGACAATCCCCCTGGAGCAACATGGAGTAAAGTGTCTTGCTCAAGGACACACTGGTGGTGGCTGCTGGGATCGAACCAGCAACCTTTGATTTACCAGTTCAGTGGTTTAACCCACTAAACCACCATTTCTCCGAATGGCATCAGACAGCAAAGTTAAAGACTGACAGCATGAGCATGACAAGACACATCGAAACTGTAATAAAAATCGAACATTTTTCCTAAATACACATACAAATATAACTGTTGTATTGCTTAATCGTGAATATGAATATGTTTTCTTTGCAGAATTTGAGGTCTGAAAAATACAGAGCATCTTGTCTGTTATTTTGACCCCTTTCTCAAGCACTCTTTAAAATAAAGGTGCTTAAAATGGTTCTTCACAGTAATGCCATAGAAGAACCATTTTTGGTCCCCCAAAAAAACATTCATTCAAAAGTACTTTAAAGACCATCTCTTTCTTACTTTTTTAAAATCAGAAACACTAAAAACACTTTTTTGATAAAGACAGGTACGTCAGATACATATTAAATTAGAGGAAAGGGGGGTGTATGTTTGTGACTTAATGTTTAGGCAGATACGTGTTACAAGGTCACTTCCTGTTCTCCTAGCACAAATGCATAGCTGCAGAAAAACTTCCCCAAACACACCACTCCTAAAAGACTGGGAGACATTGAAACTGGTGTAAAGTAAGTTTTACGTTTAGTAAATAAAAAATTGCTATGCTAGGTAACATTCTAGTCCGTGCAAGCCAGACAAGTACACATATGGAGGGAAAGAGAGAGAGTGAGGGCGAGCGAGAGAGCAAGAGAGAATCCATCACCTTATTTGGGAAGATGTTAGATTTGCAGCTCCAATGAAACCACCACCTTACTAATGAATTAAAGACAAGGTTCTACAGTTGTTGAATGATCTACTGAAAGTTTGAACACCTGTTCCAAAGTGTGCCGATTCAACCTTATTAGGCATGAGAGTGAGAGCAAACATGCATAAACATCACAGTGTTATTTGGTTTCCAAAACAACACTACAGACACAAATGAGATCATTTCCACAAACCCAGCATGATAAACTTCAACACACAGGGTAACCCCGGCTGTTCTGAAGCAGAAGTTACATGTGACATGAAACAACACACTTGTATTCTACTGAAGCGCCAAATCTTTGTTGTAATCCAACCAAAGCAAACCCGACCGTTAGCCTATCTCTGCAAACACACAAGGAACAGTTTTGTAAACACTTGAAGATAAGCAATTTGATGGCTCTTTTCTACCATGAAAATAAGCTATTTGTATCTTGAGGGTTTATCTCCGTATACAGGCTGCTGGTGTTTATTCAAACCCTACAAAGAATATACATGCGTGTGTGTCTGTGTGTGTGTGTGTGTTTGCGCGTACAAGAGAAAGTGTACAGACAGTGGGGGAAAAAAATACTTTACAGTTCTTTATACTATTTATAACCATAGAAGGCAAAATTTGAATGGTAGTCAAAAGTGCACCAGAACTGCTCGCTTCCCTACATTCTTCTACATATCTTCTTTTGTGCTCAACGAAACAATGTTATTTAAAGGGATCATATGGCGCGAATACATGTTTTTCTGTGTCTTTCATGTGTTGTCCATGCATGTATTAGACACGTAAAATTGCAAAAATTAAAGTGATGCATTCTATCTAAAAGCGAATGCTCACCGTCGTGCCTGAAACGCCTTGTGTAACCACACCCCCACAAATCTACGTCAGTTCGTGGTATGATTTGACAAAGACCGCCCAAATGTATACGCAAGTAAGGTGGGTGTAACTGTCAGTACAATTGCTTTGGAACCTGATGTTGCAAATATGGTAAGAGGCACTACTTTCCATTCCATGCTTGCAGTATTTGACCAATCACTACGCACTGGTAAACTGGCCAATCATAGCACACCTTGCTTTTCAGAGCGATGAGCTGTGTTAAAAATCCACGCGTTTCAGAGAGGCGGGGCAAAGAGGAGATAATCTGACAAATAAAAAGTTGCTTATACTGTAATATGTCCATGCTGCTGAGTCAGACATGGAAGTTCCCATTTGAATACATGACTGGTGTGTTCGCACATGTTTTCCGGCTGACTCCTAAAGAAAAGAATGGGCTTCAGGATGACTCACTGGTGACTTAACTAACTCCACACATCACACAAACCACTTCCATTTATGTCCACTGAAGTCTATATCAAATCAGATTACACTTAAATCCTGTTAGGTCCACATTGACCAACCGGGTTTTACTCAAAGTATCCGATACTAGAGTCAAACACTGAACGAACAAATAACATTTTATTTTAAATCTAACAGAGATTTGTATGAGGGTTAGATTTAGAAAATCATTAGCCTGCTATGAAAACAATGTTAATCTACGACTATGAAACGCTTTAACTAGTACAGTGAAACAAATCTGTGTGTGTGTGTGTGTGTGAGACAGCTGGTTCTTGATCTTGAGAATGGTTCAGTCAATCTGTAACACAAAACAGTTGTGTAACACAATCTGTAGAGAAACAGAGAGACTGTGAGAGACAGTACTTCTCAATTTAGTCTGGTATATATTCCTTAAGGATACATTATGTTGGAGTCTTGATAATTCAGCCCTGAAGTCTGGGTGTGTTTCTAGATATAAATCTACCATAACACGCTCTTTGTTTCTTCATGTCCCCAAGTCCCACCCATAGTACACAGAAACCAATCAGATCACAGACAGTTGTCCTTCGGGTGACACATTCTCTTTGGTGTTCTGTTAACCAGCTACAAGTGCAAGTTTACATACACCGTCCTTCAGACGGATAAGAGTTTTCTGAAAGTAAAATAGGAAAAAATCTAAAGATTTTGTCAACATTTGGACTCTCCTGGTCCTAAAATCAATGCAAATGTTATCTGAAGCCTCATAAAGCCTATTTAAGAGTAACAATTTGCTACATTTAAAGGATAGATCACCCAACAATGGAAATTCCTTTATAATTAATTTGTCATTCCAAATCTGCATAACTTTCATTTGCCGCAGAACACAAAAAATATATATTTTGAAAAATGCTGGTTATCAAACAACACTGGACCCCACTGACGTCCATTGTATGTACACAACACCACCGTTTGACGTTACTCAAAATAGCATTTTGTATTCCAAAGAACAAAGAATGTCAGAGGTTTTTAATGACATAAGGGTGACTAAATGATGACAATTTGATTATCTTTAAGATGTGACAAAGCCATACGTCTGTCCCAACCTGACCCTAAAGTTTATCTCACAACTTAAAGGCAGACTGAGGACATGTGTCCTAAACTGTGTTTAAACAGGAATGTCTGAATAGCTGTTCTTTGTTATTCACTACCTGCTGATTCAAGTCAGTCCCAGGACAAACACACACACAGAGTGGCCCTTAACCCCACACAGCGTCCACAGCAGGACAGCCATTTCCTTAATTAAATGGTTGCTCCCTGCCCACCCACCCCCTTCACACACATGCACACTGCTGAGTGATGGACGATTATTTACAGAGAGAGAACGGGGAGAGTCCACCTCATAAGAGGCAGACAACAGTGAGGGCCTTGCTTATAGATTAAAGGTACAGTGTGCCATTCTGTAAATGTTAAAGGTGCTGTGTGTAATTTTTTTGGAAATAAACACAATATAATATACATTACTATGTCTTTGAGGTGTATAAAGACCTTAAATACTGAAGCGTTATGTTTTTCTTACCTAAGATTGAGATATTTCTATCTACATACACTGCGGGTCCCCTTGCATGGAAGTCGCCATGTTGTTTCTACAGTAGCCCTAATCGGACAAACTGCTCTACAAAGCGCTTTTCGTAAATATATGATTTTCTTTGGGAAAGAATTGAAAACTTGACAACACCTTTGTTCTGTGTCAGCCACCGTAGTGCTTCAAAAGGGAGGGTTGACATAAGCAATTTCAACTGTTTTCCCATTGAATATCGCAGTGAGGATAAGAAGAGCTCAATCCAATTTTCTCTTCCTTACATTCAACTGTGTATCTATTCATAGCGGACACATGATCTCTCTTAGCACCAGGCTTTTAGTGAACACTTTTTTTTTCTCCAGGTTACGATGACCAATCAAAGCCATTTTTTTTTTATAACCTACCACCCATCCCTTCTATTCGGTTTCGGGAAGGGAACATCCCTACTTCTCATTGTTAAAAGGTCATAACGTAAGGCTGACGGGAAATGAGTCAGAGAGCCAAGAGCCACATCAACAGAATCAAACACATTTTGATTCCGACTTCACGCTAATCTTTATAACCATGCAGACCCTCATCTTTTACAACAACTAATGAGGGTTAACCACACATCTGCTTATAGATGCCCAGCAAAACAGCTGAGCCAGAACACCCACATTAACAGGTTATATGAGAACATTCTCTGCAGTCTGCTTTGACATATGGCACGAGCAACATAACAATGATTATTAAAACAACTCAAGTGATTCTAATAGAGGAACATGACATTTCAGAAAAATGTTTGCGCTTTGTTCATCACAGCAAATTCATTTTATGTAGTGGTTCGTTCATATTATATAGTTGAGGCTTTTGCCCTTATTCAGATCCAGCTTGTGTCATATCAAGCTCACAAATAAGGAACCATATTACGGTTCACTCTTAATAACAGTCTTGCATTCAGATCCAAACGTGTGCGCACAAGCACAAACAAACTAGAAAGACGCTTCTATCAGATATTTTGTGATTCGTTCTGCTCACCACACAAACACACACTACAGAAATACACACTCTGTGCTGGTGGCGTTCTAAAATATTTGTCACTTTTGTGTTTTAAATAACGCAAAAGTAAGAGAAGTAAAGTTTAACATGATAAACAGATCTTTAAATGCTTACACACACAAATGTTAAGATTGCCATCCATTATGTTTGGCTATGAAAAAGGACAGCTGATCATAACATATTTTAATGCACGAGCACCCATAACCATAAAAATTTGACTATTAAGACTTTGTGTGTTCTATGTATCAGAAAAAGAAAAATACATGCCTAGTAGACAAAAAAGCTGTCCGCGCCTTCGCAAGGAAACCACGCCCCTTTGCATGGGAGGCCACGCCTCTTTACGGAAGGGAGTGAGATGCCAAAAAATAAACGTACCCTGGATGTGTAAGAATTCAAGTTCTCATACTTTTGACCCAATGATTTCTTTGACTTTATATACATTTAACACAGCACAAACAACATAATAATACAGTCCAACATCTTTAACTAAACTACAGGATTCACTCAAATGTAGCATACACTGAACACAGCTTTAAATCGAGGCAAACACAGCATCAATCTTTCACACCACCACTTAGTGGAAATATGCAGGTCGTGAGATGTTTAATGATGGTCCTCTGCGGGATGTTTCCTTGTAAAATTGGCCGAAAAGCATCTCGCAGCCCTGCCAGAGACTAATGCCAAAAACTCGTGTGTCTTTTTAACACGTCCCCCATGGCCGAATTTCATGTGGTATATATTAAACGCATCACAAACGAGGATTACTCAAACAGCACTCATGTTAATCGTTTAACTTCCCAGGACAGACACGTTTACCTAAGAAACTACCAAATAAAGCATTGTTCAGGGGCCGTGACACCCCCCTCAGACCCGCCTGGACTATCTCAAGTCTGAGTCAGAAGAATTACAGCAGATGTCCGGGCACACGAGACTCAACAGAAGATCCATGAAAGCAGACAGCAACTACAGAGACATCCCGAGAAAACACCGCCGTGGGGGATTGTTTGCACATGAGCTGATATGTGAATCACATTTTAGGGCCTCGGGGGCAAATCCACGTCTTCCCTTTGAAGCGAGATAGATGCGACATCCCCACCCAAAGTTCTCAACCAAAGATCAGTTTCTCGATCAAACGCAGAATTATTTTAATTCAATAATCTTAAAATAACTTCGAGCACAGGGAGCCCAAATAACACATGCTTGTGTTCAATTGTGACGGAAGTTTAGATTGTTTAAGTGTGTTATTTTGTTATCTTTACCTTGACACGTGTTCCCCGGCGATACAAGTTTCGTCCACTCCTTTAAACCCACATTTGCTGTGAAAATAAACCTCCAACAGCGGGGTCGGTCCTGGAGAGCAGCTGGTCGTCCGTGAAGTCTTTGTTACTCGTGTTAACAACGCCGTGGTTGACTGCGAATCAACAGCTGGTTACACTATAACCACCTAAATGACTTCAAACCAGAAAAGATTGTTTGATATATATAAAAATATGAGGACAAATGGCGAAATTATAAAGCGGGCAGTGAATCAAATTCGCACTTCCACGTTGCGGTTGATCTTCGGTTTGGATGGGTTAGATGTTGGGTTACATTGCCAGCCTCTATCCCTTGACTCCGCCCACAGGAAATAAAGTTAACACCCCAAACAGCGAGCAAATTGAATCCTGCAATATCTCGCTTTATTATTTAACCACACAAAGTCAATTAGGTCTTGATTCACATTAGATCAGAAAAAATGGACCCTTAAGAGACACTCAATAATCTGTAAAGACATATTAAAAGCACAACATTTGAAGGCACAATATAAAAACGCAAAAAGGAAACACGGTTTGTTTCCCTTTATCAATAATGCAAGAACACAGCATTGAATGCAAGAAACGTGTATCGTTTTTCACGTTTAATTAGATTGCACTGATGTTGTATTTATACTGTGTACTGTGTGGGAACAGATGACTATACATCCATATAGTTTCACAGACAGTGAGCTCCTTTGTTTACCCTTATGAATAAATCCACTTCACTTTGGTTTTACAGACGATCAAGGTCCAGCCAGAGTGGGCGAGTCTGTACTACTTCCGGTGCGTCCCGTTACTCACCTTGACGTCATCAGACTCGAGGTAATTGAGTGCAAATTACAACGAAGATCACATAGTCACTTCAAAAAGGAAGTCAATGTTTGGTTTGTGGGAATCGGGTTTAATTTTGACTATATAGTGTCATGGCGAGTAGAACAACTAAATAGAGTTTGTGAAGCTTAACAGAGCAATGTAACATTTGTGTTATTTACAACAACAACAAAGAAATGGATTTCTTGCAGGACTAAATGTGGCTTCAGTATCATAGTTGAAGCAAAAAGCTTTTGCATGAAAGGCCTGACCTTAAAATCAACGCCCGTAAGCAAACAGAAAGGTGTGAAAACATCGCTCACCATTTCCTGTGCTCACTTACCTCACTTTGTTAGGAATACAACATCATCTGTTTCAATATAGACAGCATGACATGATGCGGATTAAATTATTCAACTATTTGTTGTCATCTGAGTATCTATGTATTCACCAAATAGTCATATTATGTAAAACTGAGAAAATGTTTCATTCTTGAAGGAAACGTTAAAAGGTTTTTAATCATTATTGAGCGTTTACTAAAAATCTTAAAATAAATGTGAATGTCTAAACTGGATCTAGTTTAATGTTGCTGTTGATGGAACCGAGAAAGAATTCAGCATTCAGGACTTATGAGAACGGGATGGGGGTCACAGTGGACATGGTGCGCTCAGTGTTTGGCTATGAGATGAAACATGATCGTGATGATGATGAGATCATTACCAACAGTGCACGCTCAGTGACGTCACTGCGATTAATATTTACATTTACATTTATGCATTTGGTAGACGCTTTTATCCAAAGCGACTGACAATCCATTATCCTATACATTTTACATAGGTATTTGCAATCCCCTGGTTTAGAACCCACAACCTTGCGTTGTTAACGCAAAGCTCTTACCACTGAGCTACAGGAAAGCTATATTAAAATGTTAAATTAATATAAATTCTATAATGTTATACTCATAGCAGTTATTTTATTGGGTTTTGTGAACTTAACTGTAAATATGTATGATAAATAAATCTATTTTGTAGTTATTATCGCGCAGTGTTAATGTACACTCACACAGACACAAGAACTAGTGGTTTATGGGTTTGTTGTGAAACCGCATTAGGTTTCCTTTATGAGAACACAAAAAATAGGCTGGCAGTTCAACGCTACAAACCGCCGTCCCCTCAGATGTGCACCATTTAAGGCCCAATTTCAGACAGTATCTTTGTTTTCTCAAACAGGGAAAATATGTCCTCTGGTGGTAGAGATTAAAAAGTAGCAGCCCATCATTCCTTACAAAGCAGCGCCATCTAGTGACTGTGAGTCGAAATACTTTCTGTAGCACATTTCTCCAAACACACTCACCCCCATAGCTCTTACAGTCTAAACAGTGGAGCACAATAAAAACACACTTATGAACTTTATAATTATATATATAGACTTCAATAAACAGCATTGTTGCTAGAATCAACCCTACATGTATATAGGTTTAATGCTGGTGTAGTTTTGTAATTGCAATGATAATATAGCAGTTTTTTAAAAAGTTGTGTGTACCTATACGCAAATGAGCTTAAAAAAAAAACGAGCACACCATGAGAAATGTTCATGGCCCCAGTCAAAAAAAACTTATGCAGCCTAACAAAAACAACACAAATAGGCTACCACAAACCATTATAGAAACTTTATTAACTTCACTCTTTGGAATTTCTTTGTCAAATCTGATTGGTCAGATTAGTTAGAACGTCTTTGTGATGCTGATGCGACGTTAGTCCTCTTCACGTCTTCTTTTTTCCTAGGATCACAGAACTGTGAATACAGAACAGCCACGAGACAGACTGAACTCCAGAACATCAAAAACCAAACAGGTAAAAATTTTGTGATGGAAAGTCAAAAGGGCATTATTTTAGTCCACTGGGACAGAAAACCACCAGAAACGGTTACATTTAAGGAAAATAACATTTAGTTTTAAATATCATTAAAAAGTGAGCTATTACACAGACAGCTGAATTTCCTTTACAATTTTAAGTCATTAACGCATTTATTACTATCTAAATTCTTCATTAAATATATTTCTCAGTGCAAAATTACATCAATCGGTTCATTTAGGCGGGAGAAGGCTACATCTCCTCTCAGTTGTCGAAGCGAATGTAGAATTTTCCTTTGTATGAAATGGACCCAGATGCCATTTTCACTACTTCTGTCTCCTCAACTTTTCCTGATACTGCAAATCCTTTAAAGCACAAATCAGTTTGTCTTTCTGATATTATTTCCAGAAGGAGCTGGTCTCACATCACTTCTCTTTTTCTTCACTTGATGATGCTTCCATTCTGACGTTAGTTCCATTACCACACACTCCCAAAGTGAATGTCTCCTCAGCTGTCTCAAGATCAGGAGGTGTCCTACCGGCTCCTGGCAGTCTAGACGACACTGTGTTTTTACAGATGATCCACAGGGATTACGAAGTCATTTGGTAGCGAATGTTACAGAAGCAGAACAAAGATTACAAATCGGATGAGATCCAGAAAAAAGAGTGTTGAAAGTTTCAATTAGAAAGATTTTACAATTTCACCTTTAATTTAGCAGAGGATAAAGATAGTTAAATCCTCTCTTTATGAACATGCCCTTGTAACCAATTGTTTCCAAGTCAATTTATAGTCAATCTATGATATCAGACCCTGAATTCACACATCTGTCCAACCCAAAAGTTTTTTAGAACAGAATATCTATTGTTTTGTCATGTAAAACGTAATGTGTTCATGTGAAATGTCTCACATGGTGGAACATTTTACACATTTAAACACACGGACTTCTGTATGTGTGAGAAGTCTGTTTCTGTCGAGAGAGCAGTTTGCGCTCAAGAGCAAATGACTGTCTGCCCATATGTAAAAAGGCAACAAAAAGACATTTAAAGGCACCATTGGAATGAAGTGTGAGCTGAACAAACAGAAACATATGCTTTTAAACACTCAAGAGCACAATAACACTGAAAATTCATGTGTGTACACTGTGCCTCGCAAAAAAGGGGTCTCGTAGAATAAGGAAAACCCGACTGTGTGAGAAGATACATATTTTTGTCTTGGTCTCATCACCAGCAACAAATGTACAAACAAACAAACAAACAAGTAGACAATCATCTGGCTGTACAATCTATACATAGCGCCCCCTAGAGGCTTGTCCCGCACATCCTGAGAATAAAATGCCTCAGTCTGGAATGACGTTCTTAAAACGTTCCTCTGAAATTATTCAGCAATTTCTCCTGGCATCTCTCACGCCTCTGTGTAAGACTTCTGTGCATTGAGTTTTTCCTTCTGTAGTTTGACTCCGTCCACCAGCTCAAAGTTGTAGTTCTCGAGAGCGGAGAGGTTTCGGTCAGAGGTGTGGGCACACGCACAGTAGAACAGTACCCCGCACACGGCGCCCAGCAAAACCCCTACTGCGCTCATGGCGATGATGGTGATCAGGATTGGATCCAAAGTCTTCAGCATAGAACCACGTTCAAAACTCCAGAGGGTGTTCTCGGGTTCTGGACAGTGCACTAGAAAGAGAAAAACAAAAATGTTTTTCTTAACTGACTTTATAGTTACCATATATATTGAACCACTACTTTAATAAGGAACTTGTTTAATACGTGTAATTTAATCCCGTTTTTAGTCCATTTAAAATCGCAATTACTTTTTTATTGTCTCATTCATTTTGTGTTCAAAGTCAGGTATTGTTAATGTTTTCTCTATTGACAATATGTCAAATAAGACCAAGTAAGCTTTGTTTTAACTTTATATGACATAGAGAGAAAAGCGTTGTGAGGAAAACTGTTGCATAATTAAAAAAGCTATATTATTTTACATTCTTTTTTATGTTGTTTCATGTAAACAAACATATGCTTTTATACACTCAAACAAACAAGAGTCCCGTTGTGTACAGCTAAAAATACCCAACTGTGTGAGAAGCAGCAGAAAAAATGAAGAGACCATCTTAAAAATTAAATTTACTATTCATGTATGTGTTCCGTTAAACTGATCATATTTGTTTCATTCTGTGAACTACTAACAATATTTCTACCAAATTTCCAATAAAAATATTGTTTCTATTTGCAAAAAATGAAAATTTAAATTTTATTTAAATTTAATATTTAAAATAAATTACAGAAGAGATGCGCTTGTATTTTTTAAGACCTCATATTAGTTCATATTTGCTTTGAAGCAAAACAACAGCAATATTTTTTCATGTATATATATACTTTTTATGTAATAAACTGGATTTTAATCACAGTTTTTATGTGTCTTGTCATGCTGTCAGTCTTCCACATTGATGTCTTTCACTGAGGTTTGATTTTGTCCAAATTCACGAGACACTAGACTGGAATGGCCACAATACATCTTAAAATGCTGATTAAGTGAAAATTTGGAATGGTCACTTATTTATTTTCCACAGATTTATATATTTCGTTGTATTGTATCTTGTATTGTATTTTGCACAGTCGGCCAGTAAGTTTTACAAAATAAAAATACTGTATCATAACCCTATACAAAGTGGAACAGCAAACATACAGTAATACATGATAACAGATAAAATCATGAAAAGTAATTATTAACGTTTTCTAAGTCTTACCAATCTCATATTCATCCTCTTTCGCTGGGTCTGAAACACACACACAAACACACGATCAACACATCTGTGTAGAGATGTCAAATGGCAATTTGCACTGTTGGAGCGTTACACAATTACTACTGATTTCTGGTAGTAAACTAAATGAAAAAGTTTTTATTTAATTATATAATTTGTGTATAATTCTGGTATAATATATTTAGGGATGTATAGTTCATCACTATTTAAGTGTTCTGATAGCTCAGCAAAACCAAGGAATTGGGTTCGAATCCTGATACAAAATGAAAATGTATAATGAATAGCTTTAAATGCACTGTAACTAAGTACCTTTGCATAAAAACGTCTGCCAAATGTGTCAATGTGAATCTTGTATTGGCTGAATGTACATTATTTATGCAATATTTTTTTTTATTTCAGAGCGCAGTGTAATAAACTAACATATCTGACTGCCGAGTGCTGAAACTCGTGTCGTACATTATGACATTGGCAATTAGTGGGTTGTATATTACAACATTACTATAACACTTTCCTAATGAAACACCAGGCTTACCGATTTCATCTTCATCAGCTTTTTTATACTCTGGGTCTGAAACACAAACCAAAAATCAAATAAAGTGGCGGGTCACCGTTGCAGTCAAATTAAAATTATGATTCAAAATGTAAATGATGGGAATTACGTATGATGGGGGAAATATTGGACAGGCACATTGATTTTATGCTTATACAAGGAGGACGTGTAACAACGAGGATGTCCGAACCGAGGGGGAAGGGCCAGTAACAAAAGGGATGGGGTGTTAACATACCCTTGCACTCTTCTGGATCCAATTCATCCAGTATCTTTATATCATCCAGTGAGATACACCCAGATTCTGCATGAGCCTCAAAAATCACCTGTAAACACATAGTCATGTTCATTTAACAGTCATGTTCAGGTATTTTCAGATTAAAGTGTTGGGCATCCATACCTGATAAGGTGTGTCAGCCCTGGGGATCAAAACTCTTCCTTCCCTCCATCTGCTTTTCATATTTCTGTTTATAGAGCGGACCAGATGTTCTTTCTCTTCTTTCTTCCCTTCTTCATCTTCTTGCTCTGTCTTCTGTTTGATGTTCAGAGTTCCTGTGTGTTTCTCGGTAAAGTGGTACCAAAACGACATGCACAGGTCTGAATCTGGTGCCCCAACCGGGAGACTGGCCAGTCTTGCCATCCGTCCTTTTGTTTCCAACTCTTCTTCTGTATCCATTTCGGTATTTCGCTCCGTCTCTCTGTGCGGGCTTGTGTCGAAAGCTGCATAAACAAAGTTATGAGGCATTCCTGAAAAAAAGAAGATGAAGAGTCAGGCGTAGCTGGATAAAAACTTGTAAGAAAAACCAAATGGTAATAATTTTGAGGTGTGACATTTATGTGTGAGATATGTTTGGTATTTAAAAAAAAACTATTATGATTTGGCCTTGAAAGTGAAGGATAATCCCAACCAACCTGTGTGGTCCACATTAGGCAGTTTGTGGTCGAAATGCTTGCTGTTGTTTCTTATGTGCCATTCAGCTCCTTCACCATCGTCTTGACTCCACCCACAGAAGGAAGGGCTCTCCGTCCAGCCAAAATCACAGGCAAACCAGATGTATGCTAAACAAGAAAAAAAACACAGTGAGCTCTATAGCTCTTCATTCTACTTTAGTAGAGTTTGTGGTTGAATCCTCTCAGTGATGTTAGAGCTGGTAGCAGCTTTGAGGATAAAGCATTGGGGAGGTAACCAAAAGGTTGAAAGTTCAAACCTCAAAGTGAGTGATATTTGACCTAGTCTCTTGCTGTTTCCCATAACCATCATGCCTTGAACAGGGCATTTAACCTCAAGTTACTCTAGGGAAGGCTCTTTTGTATTGTGCAAGGTAAGTGGATTTGGCAAGTCGGATAAAGGCAAATAGTCTGTTTCCTCATCTTCCAGTAAGTACATGTTGCAACAGTGATTTTGAAGATGAAAACAAGTTTCAGTTTTTGTAAAAAGTTCAAAAGGGGCTGTACTGTAATTCCGATAAACAACACTGGGTGGCAGTAGAGATTCTTTCATGTGCTTGCTTAACGTAAAGAAAAAAGTGTATTTTGCACTGCTGATATATATATAAACTTTTAATTAAATTAAATATTTTTCAATAGTCATTTATATTTTAAATATTATTGTGAAGTTGACAAAACTAGCACTAAGGAAAATGCTTTAGTAACATAAAAATTGTTTATGTATAAAACAAGAAGTTAAGGGGAACAGAGAATATAAGAAGCGATTGAGATTAAAACACATCTTCATTTGAAAGAAAACATCATGTGTCTCTGACTGCATGTAAGTGTGAATAATTTCTCACCAGGCACTGGCTCAATCTCCAAAAATGTTTCAGACAATATAGTTCCTGTTAAAAAAGAGAGATAATTGTATCAGATCAAAAGTCACGTTAGAAGGTTACCATGCATTCCTTACGAAACCAAAATATATAGGAATATAATGGAAAGTATATTGTATTAAAGGTCCAGTGTATGAAATTAAGCGGCATCTAGTGGTGATGTTGCAAATTTCAACCAACAGCTCACTCCTCCCTTTCGAAGCACTACGTAGGTTTAAGACAGGGCTAAGATCTTGTCACATTTCAAATTCTTTGCCAAAGGAAATAACATATTTGTGAATTGCGCTCTGAAGAGCAGTTTGCCTATTTAGGGCTACTTTAAAACCAGCATGGCGAATTCAATGTAGGGGACTCAGGTGTATGTAGATAGAAATAGCTCATTCTAAGATAATAAAACATAACGTTTCTGTGAGCTACTATGTGGAAATATATTTTTGTTGTGTAAGGGATGTTACACACTCACAATACACATTGTTATTTGTATGTTCTTTATGTTCGGTTGTGTATCCTCTTGAGTTTTTGCCTGTTGTGCTGTAGTTGCATCTGTAAACGTGTGTTTGTGTAATCTGATATGTCATATACTTGTTTGTGTAACCTATAGGTCATAGCATGTTGCTCTTTCACTGTCCATGTGTAACCTTACTGGGTCATAAATGGTGTCTGTTTCACTGTGTGGGTGTTTGTTTTTTGTTGTTTGTAACCTTTTGGGTCATATTCTGTCTCTGTTTTGCTGTATAGATGTTTGGGAATGTGTGTTCTAGTTTGCCACATGTCCCATACAAGGATAGTTAATTCTGAAATCACAAACATTGTGGGGAGCAGCCAGCGGTCCCCATGATGGAAACTGATACTAAAATAAAGCTTATTTGAAAAATACAAGTAATACAAGTAATACAAAATACAAAAATACCCCCAGGACAGCACAAAAATATAGACATGAATGACAAATCCCAACGAACATACCAAAACAAACATGAGTGTTTGCATGCTAGTATGTGTGTGTGTGTGTGTGTGCGTTCTGGAGACTGCCCAACGGCTCTCTGATGAAAATTGTTTAATAAAGACGTTACATGATAACCTTATTAAAATCTAAAAATATAAGAAGGTTTCTGCAAGGGCTAGATTTAATCAGGATCAGAAGGAGCTTTATTACCAACACACACAAGGAATTTGGCTTGGGGAAAGGAGCTTAGTGCATGATGCAAATTTACTGCAAATATACATTACGATAGAAAAAATTATAAATAAAAACAATGATGCACTAAATGCAAAAAGTTAAAAAATATAGACAAAAGACTACATCTCATTTTTTTAAATTGTGTACAGATGTGTTATTTAGAGGTTTAAGCTCTTTTTTTCGTACAATGTACAGTTTCCAGATGCTATGTGCAATGTGCGAGTGTGTAATGTGCAAGTGAGCGATGTGATGGACTGTGTGTAGAATTGTAGCACTGCGGCATAGGAAATAGTAAAAGACAATGTTCTGAAAACATCAGTGGTGCTTGCTGTCGCAAAACTCAACACCATAATGTTTCACCAAGGGCATTAATACAAAAACCCAATTAAAAAAAACACTTTGTTTGCTAGGGAATTACCAGGTGGTTGCTAGGAAGATGCAAGGGTCCTCTGGGTATTTTTTGTATGCAGTGTAGTGTGTTACTAAGCACTAGTAGTGTTTTCTGTGAGGGCTTTGGAAGAGCCACCAATTAGATTAATCTATGAACAATAAAAAACTGTATGAATGTTCTTGTGATGATACAAAAACAAATGTGTGTGTAAACATCAAACCTGCTGGATCGTAGTCTGTGTCACTATGGCAGTTGCCGTCATCATCACAATTGTCCATTGTTGTTGGAATGATGGTTGTTGTTTGAATATTCGATGACACACTCGTGACTGTCGCTGCGGTAGCTTCCAAGGAGCTTGTGGCGGGCAGAGGTGTTGTGGGCTCTGGGGAGATTAACATGGCAAAAGTAGGAGTAAGAAAAAAGAGATCAAGGGAAGTTTAGAGGTGAAATTAAATGAAGCTTTCATAGTTTCTGCATTATTTACAAAGATCAGCCGTAGAATGAACTTTCTATGCGCTCTATGATTGGTTGGTTTGGTTGTCACACACCTTGAAGGTCACACCCCAAAACCTCCAGCCTTAACCCCATGCCTTCAGGTGTGCCACGTTCAGGATAGATACGCAGGAAATGCATCATCACGGGATCAAAAGTACGTACTTCTGGGGTGTCATGGTTGAGATTACCCGTAAACACCTACAAACAGTAAAACAAAAGGAGAGATTGTTCAATCATTTTGTTCCTTTTAAATCACGTTTAGATATGCAATACAGAATTGTATAGTATATTGCAATAATTTTTAGTTAGTATAAACAAGTAAGTTGTTCCCTTAACATTCTCCCAAATCTATCTCACCTTCACTTTGTTGCTGTTCTCCTCCGGTATGTAGGTCCAGTCAGATCCATTAGTGCTGTACATAACTCTGAAGCGTTTAATGAAAATATTCAAGTCTCTGTATTTCCCTCCTTGCAGGATGAGGCCCGTTACCATCCGCAGAGCTCCCAGATCCAGCTCCAGTGAATGGTTCTTCCCCAGAACCTGCGGTTGAGCAACCACCCACCCCGTACGCCCGGTCAGCAGTCTGGCCTGCTCCGGAAGCCAACCCCTTTCTGCAGACGGCCACACTGAGATCTGAGAGTCAGAAATCTGACCGGAAACCATTCCCAACATACTGGAGCATGGGGCATCTGAGAGAAAGAAAGAGAGAGAGAGAACGAGAGAGAGAGAGAGAATCAGTAATCCTGATTAAAGGAGCACCAATATTCTGACCCAAAAGAAAAAGAAATGCAGACAATTTCCTTTATTAAAATAAACACAGAGACACAGGTCAGGCCTATTCATGTCAGTATTAGGTGTCAGTGAATAATTCACTATGTGAGCGTGGGGGTCAATCTTGTATGATCCCACAGGTCATCCCACACACACACACACACACACACACACACAGAGCTTCTTGTGATGGGATACCTGATATTTTACAGCCATACACCTCGAAACGCATACAGATTCCCTGTTCCCAGGTCAATGGTCGAATCCGTAAATAACGGGCGAGGGTGGGTTTGGGCAGCAGGGCGAGCACCTCATCGGTGGGATTTTGATTTCCATGGAACACCTGAGTGAAAAACAGTAAAATGTGTTTTTCTTCTCTTCACTTTTAAAAATAGACACAACACACCAATAAAACATCAACAGATCAATATGAATATGTATATATAGAAAATAAAAAAGATTCAATACAAATGTAAATAATGCCAGGAAAATATAACCAGTAATATTGATAACAATGATAGTAAAATGTACAAATATATAAAAAATAAAAGGCTCACCATTTGTTTGGTTTTGTCTTTGATTGTGATCCAGTCCTCTGCGTTTGAGCTCACACTGATCTTGTATGTTTTGACGTAATAAGCTTTTTTAGTTTCCTTTGATATGGCACCTTGTGTTCCTATGGCTGTCACATACCGCAGGAACCCCAAATCCACCTGATAGACACAGAAAGACAGACAGAAGAGCTGTTATTGAGAATAATGTGTATATATCGAGATATCACATCGGGAATGACCCTCAAATCTGATTTCTTTATTGGTTTGGATCAGGATCAGGGTTTATTAAATATCCTAAAAACAACGGATATGAGTCATATACACTTAAAAATTAAACGCAGTCTGTACAAACCCAAAGTCTGATTCACTTTACACTAAAATGAATCATAAAAACACAAACGCCAGATTGTCTCGTCACAGATCCAGATAGGTTGACACATCATGACAAATGGTGTTGCAGGTTGGAACAATGCTTGCATTAAATCTAAACTGTAGTTTATTCCCAAATTGAGTCTCAAGTGTTTGCGTGACTCTCAGGATAAGTTAAACACGACTGACGCAACAGAAGCGTGCATAAATAGCCCATTGAGAGAGTTTGGCGCAAAACAAGCGTTCCTGGCACGAGAGTTCACATCTCCCCTCCACTGGTTTCCACCCAAGAATCACGGAGCAGATTGCACAGAAAAATGCCATCTCTCTCTCTTCCTCACTGAACAGGAAAGTATTGTCGGGGCTAATAGCTTTTCAATATTGTGCCGTATCAGAAGCAGTTGAGCTGCCAACTAGAGCCGGCCACCGTTAACAGGCCCAACAAGTGTTAATGACATTTAACAATGGCAGGCCGGAGCAGAGCCTCGTAAATGCTAGTATCACACTGGCCTAAAAACAAACCTCGACACTTTTTGTAAAAAACAGGAAATTTGTAGGTGTGCGAGAAAGAGACGGAAAGCAGGATAAGGAAAGAGGAAGACGGCACTCAGCCGACCCCCATGTTGCTTCGCTCTTCAAACATCGTTCCCAGACTGGGGCCAAAGACAGAACAGAACGAGTCAAAACTGCCCCAGGATAAGGATCACTTGTTCGTGGACAGGAATGTGGAGGTTTTGGACGGAACAGACAGACGGTTTGACAAAGGAAAGAAGAGAGACCCTGACCGAGGCTGTGACATCATTTGCCAGCTTCAATGTGTCATTTTTTACTGTGACAGTTTCGCCTCAGTTCACACATCAGATGTGCAACAGACCATCAACCATACACCAGTTTTACCACAGTGAGAGATGTGGTTAGAGGGATAGATCTACACAAAAATGTAGATGTAGAAGTGTTACCTCCATGTCACTCAAAAAACTTCTTTCCTGTAGATTTCAAAATGAAAACAGTTTTAGGTTGCTCTTCAGAGAGGCAGGGCAAAGAGGAGATACTGTACAAACATGCACGGTATGTGGAAAATACATCATTTTTTACCTTAAATCGTGTATACACATTGTGTTACATGTAAAACAAATGATAATATTTGTTTTAGCCGTGTCATATGACCCCTTTAAAGCCACCGAAAAACATGTTTAGTGCTTTACAGAAATCTTACATGTAATTTAAAAAGCATGACTAGGTTATGACAGAATGTTCATTTTTGAGTGAACTATTACTTTCCACCACCGCCGATGAAGCCAACTGGATGAGGCGCAAAACATCTTCAGTACATGGAAAACAGATCCAGTTGTGCCAGATAAATTCCTTCAGACATTCTGTACTTCTATTCCTAAAATCTTGAGAATGATAAATCAAACGTCTACTTAAATTTTAGAGGAAATTATGTCTAGTTTAAAAAAAAAAAAAAGTGGGTTCCAAATAATTTCATACCCACTGGCCAAAATGATAACATTTAAAGGCTACTTCCCTTTGTAATCTTTACTGAGAACTGAAGTTTTGAATGGGAGTGTGTGTGTGTGTGTGTGTGTGTGAATGAAATGTGTTTTCCAGATGTGTGTCTGTTTTCAAAAATGCAGATATACTGTCAGCGCCAGCCCAGTGTACGTTTGCTACATAAATGTCCT
Organism: Triplophysa dalaica; assembly: GCF_015846415.1. Taxonomy (NCBI): domain Eukaryota; kingdom Metazoa; phylum Chordata; class Actinopteri; order Cypriniformes; family Nemacheilidae; genus Triplophysa; species Triplophysa dalaica. The sequence continues at coordinate 19,199,282 of NC_079544.1, read as the reverse complement.
CATTCAGTGAGGAAACCCTTCCTGCATTCACTGCTGTGAGTATGAAAACATGTCTATCACATCCATTCTAGAAACAAAGACCCGCTTCCTCTGTATGTATGTATGTGTCCAGAGAACTAAAGTTATATTACAGATTACTAAAACCTTGCTTTGATTAAATCATCTGTAGACATTTCTGTTAAAGCTGTTCATTCAAAAGTTAGAGCTTACACAGTGATGTCATGTATCTGATGGAGAAGGGAAATTGTCTCTCTTTGTTAAGAAGTAGGAAAGGCCCAGTTGAAAAGGGGGCTTATGAAACCTTCTTACTTCAGCTTGTACTGACAATTCGTCCATTGTCATACATTACACCATTATGTTTTATGTTTATTATTCATATTTAAGATTCTTCCTTATAGACAGTTAGCCAAACCTGTTTACCCCTCACCGCATTTTATCTCAATGAGGACATTGAGTGGTGATTGAATGTGTGTACTGTTTTGGCTGGACTACAGAGGGTAACGTTTATGAAAAAAAAATACATTTACATTTACATTGTACAAATAAATGTAGTAACAAATGTTAAAAACATCTGAAGTGATCCCTCACAAAAAGGGCTCACAAATCATATACTGTATTTTCTTATAATTTAATTGTGAATAAGCATACTGATTTTTGTCGACTATAAAGTATTGAAGTAGTGTGTGTGTGCGCATGCTTTCTCATTACAGCACCATGAAATTAATGGACCTTAAATGCCAAAGACAAGTACACACTTGCATTCGCTGTCAAGCCTAAGTTGAACTTTTCCCATGCTCTCTAAATATTAAGTACATAATAAAGCACATTAAAACATACATTCATTTGAATTTGGAATCTATGCCCATGTATGTCAGCGCATGTAAATATCACGTCCTGAGCAAATCTTTCCATGTTAAATTACAGCATGTGCGTTTTTCTGTTTCTGTTAGTTTGTTTGTGTGTGTGTTTGTGTGTGTGTGAGAGAGAGAGTGAGAGAGAAAGGTTCTGTCTACACTTTGAAGACCAAATGCTCTCAAATGGGTAGTAAACCTGAAATCACCTTTGCGGGTAGCAGCCAATGATCCTCGTGAGATCAATAAATGGCTTAATAAACATACAACGTAATGGTTTAATTAAAATCTTACTAGTGGCTAGTGTTATGGGATAGAAAATGTCATTAGCTCAGAATACACAATAGAACTGAACGGAAAGTCCTCATTATGATAGGAAAACATGTGTACCTGTATCCACTCTCTAGCCGAGTCGTCCGATGGCGTCCAGCCATTGTCAGGGTAGTTCAGTCTGGAGCGCACCGGAGACCAGCTGGGATTATACTGGGATGTCGCCGTGATTCTGTCATCTGTGATCTCACCACTTTCCATTCCTAAAGGGGACATACATGCACCTAAACAAAAACACACACATCCTTTTAGGGAAAAAAAAGCAGACACACATCATCATACATTCAGAATTATGTAAATGGAAAGTTCAGACTCAAATTAGGCTTAGGTTGTGTGGGTCACATCTGCTCCGTCTTCTTAACAGAAACTTAAGACTTTCATGTTTGGCCGCGGATGACCCATAAAGTGACCCAACGCCCCATGTGACAGTGGAATAAAGATGAATTATAAGCTAACAACCTCACAGCACTTTATTACACAGCTGAGCACACACACAGTTCTGTGAAGTCAAGCTCAACTTGGTCTCAAAGGATCTTGAGGTTTTCTTCAGTGCCATCACACGCATTATTGCCATATTATTGCTAACAGTCTCGGTTAGCGTCTCTCTGGAAACCTGATAAATGAGTTTAATAAAAGTCATGGACAAACAGAGCTGAGATGGAAGAAATATCCACAACACATTAGACTCATTGTCATCTTTCCTGTTGGATTTATTAAATGCTTTGCTACCAAAATGAAACCGTCTCTTGATATTTTGCAATAAAAGAATGTGTTGTTCTATGTACCAATGCTGCCTGTGCCTACCCAGTTCACCCAGACTATTTTTAAAAACAAGATTGCGGATCAAAACTCTTTTGATGTCCCAATCATCAGCACATTAACATGGCCACCCACATTTACACATCAATGACTGTCTCATATTGGAACTGACAGCAAATGTGCAAGTCTTGTTATTTTAAATGTGAAGCAGAATATAAAAGAAGTCATTTACAAATAAAAGTCTTTAAGGTACAACGGCATCTTAAGAGACAGTTTTCCGATGTAATGTTATAAACGTGAAACTAATTTGCGAATGATCTGGGTGTTAGAAACCCGACAAACATCATAAATAGACTTTGGGAAAAAAGTAAAATATATGACAATTTGACTGAGCATTTAATGGAAAGAGTTAGTGCGAAACTCACCGTGGCCCTCCTGGGACGACTCGGAGCTGGTTCGGATGCTGTAATTGGCTGAAAAGCCTTCCTTGGAGATAGCATTATCTGTATGGATGCTAAGAGAGAGAACTCCAGTGTAGGAGATAACAAAGCCTGGTTTCCTAGAGCCACAGTACCGACCGATATGAGGTCCCACTGAGAGAAGAGAAAGGGGAAAAAATGCTAAATGTATTAAAAATATTACACATACATATATTAAATGAATCAAAATTCTCTAAACATGCTGAGAAATCCTAGACATAGAACATAATAAACTAAAAAACACTGAAGCAATACTAAACTATTCCTTTTAAATGTTTTTTATCCGTCTTTACCCGTTGGATATCCATCCCAAATCTCTAGATAGTCAAATCTGCAGACTGCCCCGACAGGTGCAGTCGTGTCCGGTTCCATATCGAAGCTCTGAAAGTCCAAGACGATTTCCGCCATCTTGGGTGCGAAGATAATAAAGGTGCACTCAAGGTTGTTCGGGTAGTTATTAGGGAAACCAGGGGTTTGGATTACTCCATGTGATGCCGTGAAGTTTCTGGAACATTCAGTGCCTGCTCAAAAAGTAGAAGAACAGTATGAAGGGATGTAATGATGGTGTTAAGCTTCTTTGAATGATCACAACATTTTAAATGTGTTTTGCCTGTGCACCTGTGCGGTGTATCTCGTAGCGGATGCTGAATCCAGCGCCTGCACTTTCATAGTCAGAGGTAAATTTGATGAGCAGAGCGTTTCCACTAGAGATGATTGGAGATGGAGCGATTTTGCCGCAGAACCTCCCAAGAGAGAAACCATTCTCATCCAGACCATCAAACACCTGTACATAATCATACCTAAAGACACACACACATTGTTGTTGAAGTTAGGTTTGTGTATGTGTTTGGTTCAAATACTGCTACTAGAATTGAGTTTATGTTAAAAATCTAACTAAAGTATTTCAATGGTATGATTAGAGACACATCCTTTAGCCTACGGACACTTCATCTTATAGACACTCATTATTTTTATAGTTATTTTAATGTACATCAATATTGTCTTGCAGTATTCTTCATGTATTTTTGTAATTTCCCATTTTATGCTAAAATGTATTGTCTGTAAAGCATGTTTCTATACAGTTTTATGTCTGTGCTTAAATGTATTTCCTGTAAAGCTTTTTTTCAAAAGCGCTATTGAAATACAACTGAATAAAGAAAGGATTATCTCCACAGCCTTTACAGAATTTTTTAGGTAAACTGTAAAACCCCATTTCATTGCCTTACAATAACTTGTGTATGACTCATTTGAAATTCACTTACACCATCAGATCCCACAAATCCCAAACCGCGAGGCATTTCCTGCTGACCTGACACTGGTTTTACACACAGGACCCCCTCTGAGTACGTTCACGCTCTTGTGCTCGGCTGTAACCAAAGACACTGACGGTCAATGTGATCTCTGACCTCTCACCATGACGTGACCCTCGTGGGAGCAGAAGCGTGCTTCCTGCCTTCGGATAGATCTCTCCTGTACACTAGACTTAACTGACATCCTGATGATCTGTATTTTAATAATTGGATTACAATGAACATGTACACCTGGTAACAGGGACATGGATGACATGGTGTAATGCTCTACCAGGTAGTTACAGGAACACTCTCTGAATTATCAAACAAAATGTAAATTAATTTAATATTTTACGGTAAAATGATAAATGTAAATATACAGTTTTACTGAGGTCTTGGTTGGATAACCGTGCTTTTGAGGTTTGTGCATGTTTTTGATATAGTTAAAGGAAGTCCTGCTGGTGTTTTATCTAATGACAGAGATATGCTGACAGCAGATCTACCAAATTTATGCAGAAGTGAAAAGATTTGAAACAGAAGTGAAAATGTTTATGGATCAAAAATATTCTTCTAATGAGAAACACATAGAAAACAAAGATGTGAAAGGAGCATACATTATGATCTACTTACTGAGAGTTAAACAATATATATATACTGTAAGTGTATATGGGTGTCACAATACCAGTTTTGTCAATAACCGTAATCTTAAAAATCATGATTATATATATTGTGTCAATTCTACACATATCATAATATCACAAACTAATTCATTTGAAACTGTAGCACAAACTTTCAAATCGAGGGTTTGTTAAAGCCCTTGTGTTAGTAAGCACAACTAATCACATGTGTGAGAAAAAGTGTTTTTGGGAGGGCTGTTAAGAAGGCAGAGAGAGGGAGCCATTAATGATTAATATGTGCGGCATTTCTAAAGCATTCCCACACAACTAAGCCATTAATGATGAACATTACTTCTGCTCCGTAAATGTGTGTGTAGCAGAGCGGCCTGAGATGAATCAATCCTCATAAATGTTGCAGGGAATTACTTGCGATTTCTCTCCTGGAACACACATCATAAAATCAAACTATAAACTGCATCTCTCTTTCTATTCTACGGATGTAGATTCTGTGTGTGATACTGTGTGTGTGTAAAAGTCCCACGAAGATACTAAAGCAAACGCATGTATATGCAACACAGTCTCACAGAAAAACGTTACTTCGATACTTCGCATGAATTCGTACGATCTCATTCAGACATTTTAGTACGATTTGCTTTCATGGCTATGACATTGGGTTTGGAGTTTGGCTTCAGTATTGCTTTTTTCTAGTTATGTCCAGGTTGGTGTTTGTGTGTTTGTGTGTGTGTGTGTTTGTAATTGGCCAACTTTATTAAAATGTGCCTGCAAATATCACAAACACTGTTTTAAAGTCACACAAACAAATAAAAGGACAAGAAGTCCAACTTCATGTTTCATAAATCTGACAAATTTTAGTTTGCTTGAAATCTAAACATGTTTCTTACAAGTTTCGAGTATTATTGGTGACAAAGAGATGCGACATGTAGTAAAATGCTTGTACGATTGTCTTCTTAAAGTTTGCATTCAAAAATATACTTAACAAGAATTTCAAAAGAAAACTATAACATTTTCATATAATAACATATAATCTGGAGATTTACAATACAATAAGCATGGTAGAATAATGAGAACAAAAGTCAACTGGTTTGTATGAGTGTTAGGGTGAGGTACTCATAAATATCATTATCTTACCATGAAAACAATTGTGTCTATGACTGGTCCGTACAAATATAGCTTCTCATATCTGGATGAGTGAGATGCCACAGGAACATGTGTGTCTGATTTCAAACTAATTACGTTACTGTCTAGGGCCAGAGGCACATTTCATAAATCAAACAATTCCCAATGGATAGAAAGTCCAGTTTCATGTGTCTCCATCTAATACCCAGTTGTACGAGGAAATGACATCAGATTATGGAAATTAAATGAATTGTGAATAAATTCTCTCATGAATTACTCATCCTTAAATTGTTCCCAACCTGTATAAATGTATTTGTTTGGTCGTACGCAAAGAAAGTTATTTAGAAAAGTGTTAGCGATTGAGATTTTTGGGGCACCATTAAAGGAGTCATGTGACACGACTTAAACAAATATTAGCAATTGTCTTAGATGTAATGCAATGTGTATACACGATTTAAGGTTAAAAAATGCTGTATTTCCCACATATTTTGCATGTTTTGTCTCCTCTTTGCTCCGCCTCTCTGAAATGCACAGATTTTTTTACAAAGCTCATCACTCTGAAAAACGAGGGGTGCTATGATTGGCCAGTTATCCAGTGCGTTGTGATTGGTCGAATACTGCAAGCGTGAGATGGAAATGTAACGCCTCTTACCATATTTGACACATTAGGTTCCAAAGCAATTGTACTGACAGTTACACCCACCTTACTTGCGTATACATTTGGTCGTTCTAAGTCAAATCATACCACAAACTGACGTATATTTGTGGGAGTGTGGTTACACGAGGCGTTTCAAATACCATTTGACTACCCCAAAAATCTCAGTTGCTAACATTCTTCTAAACATCTTTCTTTTTGTTCAACAGAACAAAGACATTTATACAGGTTTGGAACTACTTGAGGTTGAGTCATTTATGACAGAAATTTCATTTTTGGGTGGAGTATTCCTTAAATTGCTGAAGTTGGCCAACTGCACAAGTTTGATTGACACGTGCATGGTTTTCACTCAAGAAAATTCATAATCACAGTCATTCTGATGATATGACACCAGCAAAAGTGTCAACATCTCATGTTCTTCACAGGATAAATGTAATACCGGGCTAATCTTGATGGACATCTAAGAGTAACACACGTTGAACGTCTGCTCTGTTACATAATAACGTTAAATGAAAAGCCTGTTAGATCCGATGTGTTGTGCCCCGCAGCGCAGCACAAGAATGAAGAGTATGTTTTCAGTGATCTCCTGGGTTTTTCTGCAGAGCTGGTCTGATAATGTTCACCATGATCTTTGCAGTTTTGCCAGAGCTACAAACTGAATCCAGTCCAAAAACAACACAAAAGCATCTGGTCCATGTTAAAGTGAAATTCTGATTAACCTTTCCCTTCCCAGACCGGCACTCATGGAAGCGTGTCCAAAACTCACCAGACATTCCATAGCACACATTAATATCTAGACTTTTACATTGGCAGCTGCCTATAGTATTTATAAGTGAACATTTGAGCCCAGTGCATGTTAATGAATATACATATATATCCTAGAATAATACACTCTGTATATCTGTAAATTTCATTACCATATTGTTGCATGTTGCATGTTTAACACAACAAACTCCATCCATACTTTAAAAATAATAACTGTAGTATGCTAATATTCCACAAAAGCATAACCTTACTCCTTCTTCCCCATTGTCTCCCTCTCTCTCTCTCTCTCTCTCTCTCTCACACACACTTTATATTTGATCCCCTACCCCTAAACCTGAAGATAGAACAATTTTTCCATTTTAACATTTTCAAAAAATATCGTTCTGTACGATTTATAAGCGTTTTTGTCCATGGGGACCTCAATTTTCCACCAAAGAGTCACCATGAATTCAGGTTGAGGTTCCCATCCATAGGGATATAAAAACAAGGCCACTCACACACACATACACACAAACCAAGCAAGATGGGCTAAAGAAAGTGTGGAGAGAAAGGGATGGTCATGGTCTGTTTACTCCTCACCCCCCCCTCAGGAACCCCCAGCAGGACACTCAGCAGAAGGGACTTTTCATTGGTCCCCTGCCACCGTAATCCAACCCAATAGTAAGGCAAGCCTGTTTGACTGACAGCTGCAGATTTACGTCCCATTTACAAGCTGTTAAAAATTACAAAGAGAGTCATCAAATCTATTTCGTTTATGAGATTTAGTCGGCACAAGGGTCGTTGTGTGTGTGCGGTGATGCTGTTAACCTGACCACTGAAATAAACCGCAAGATAATAAGAAGCTCTGCCTCCATCCTCAATATCATTTATGTAATGTCATTGCCTGTCAGCCTCCTCATTACAAAAACAATCATCTTAATTACTGAAGTGATGCCGAGCTCTCATCAGTCTGATGAAAATAAAACCGTGAACAAAGAGTTATCAGATCACGTGTCATTTTTTAATGTGACTTTCTTTTCATTCTAAGAGATTTCCTTCATAGGGAAAAATGTTCCCCATTTCCTTTGATAAAAACATCTGTTTGAAGGATACATGTTCTTTTTATGTTGTCCATAAATAGATATAGTTCAACCTCTAAATTCAGCTTCTGAAATATTAAACATTTCATTTTCAACCAACAGGTGGCACACACCTCTGGATATAAATGTGCAGAATCTTTGAACCAGGGTTGTTTTGTTTTTAGAATTCGTGATGTGTCTCAGTTTTCTCTAACATTGAAATACTGTTAGACTCACTTGCACCTGCTCTCCAGGTCGAAATGTGGATTGAAGTTGATGAGGATCTTCTGCTGTGGCTCGGGCGCTTCGATCAGCCAGGTGCACTGCTGGTTCACCGGGTAACCGGTCGGGTAACCGGGAGAGGTCACATAACCGGCCCTAGTGATCGTGATCTTCCCACCGCAGGAGCTTTCTAAAAGACACAGAGGAGAGGGGAACGTCGCTTAAAACATAGAGGGAACACACGAGGCACTTTAATGACCTGTATTGTATTGAGCAAATAAAGGAAACTGCATCAATAATGTACAACACAGTGCGCTCTAATCTTACAGGCTGTTCGACAGATCGATCAGATTAGATGGTCGATAACGTGCCCGACGATCGATCAATGTCTAAGATTACAAAACAGCCCCTGGGAAAATAAGTTTAACTGTAAGGTTAAATCAGGTAAATGAAACGACTTTTTGATCAAAAAAAGTCTGCTGTCAAAAGTTCCCAAATGTATATATGTGATGGACAACAAAACCAGTCGTATGGGTCAATTTTTGGCTGAGATACAACCGATTAAACCTCAGGAATCAGAGAGTGCAAACAAATCGAAATATTGAGAAAATTCACTTTGAAGTTTTTAATAAGAGGCACTGTAGAAGGCCATCCATTCACAAAATATTTTCTTTATATATTTAAGGCAGGAAATTACAAAATATCTTCATGGAACATGAACTTTACTTAATATCCTAATGATTTTTGGCAAATCATTTTGACCCATGTATTTTTGTCTTTTTCTAAAAATGTTCCAGTGCTACTTAAGACTGGTTTTGTGATCCAGGGTCACATATGAGTGAAGTTGTGGGGGGTAGATATGGCACAGTGTCTGAATGTTTGAGTCTGATAACACACACCCAACTCTCTCCCTTTCACACGCACATAGACGCAAAAAATACATACACACACTGACACCGAGACTGAATGCATCTCTATGAGTAATGCTGCCATTATTTAAACGGACTAATGCACTTGTCCTAAAATAAGTAAATTAAACACGTAAAAAGCAATACTTAAAATCGAAAATGTGTTGTCAGGTAACATAAAATGCGTTTCATGTGTTAACTGTCTTTTCCAAGTCACAATTATTTGTATGACTGAATCATCCTGACAATTTTATTACTTTGGTTGCTAAATTTTCTCGTCAGACATATTTACTTATAGGTTAAAATGAAACATTTTCGTTCATTACGGTGTCAAAACTGATAAGCTGATGTAAACTTATTTACTGTGTCGTTTATATGATAACTGATTTCTATCCATCTGTTTGTTCTTTCTTTCTCTCCATCTGAAACGGTAGTTTTACAGGTGACCAGCAAAGCAGAGAGCACGTACTCGCAACTGAACCGACAAAACGCACCTTAATAACAAACTCACCCGTTAAAGCGCGAGCCACGGAAAACCCTGTTAGAGTCACAAACAGCAAACACCAATACATCCTTAAACAGTCTTCTGTCTTTTCACTTATATCCTCTGGATTTTGTCAGTTGTATGATGTTTGAATCACACGGTAGTTTATATAAGGCTGGTCAAAGCACGTCAGTCGGAGCGCATCCGGTCACTTATGTTTTCTCGTCCATACCGTAAAGAACGAAACTATTTATCCTCAGAGTGGAGAATTGGACGTCTGAAACAGCCAGCACTGTATAGTTGTTATAATGTCATAATCCAAAGTGTAGAAGGACTTGACAGGTCTTCTCTGTGGCAGCTGGGCAGTGGGCGCTTCTGCGGGCGCGCAGTCGGGTCACTCCCTTAAATGACTGATTTCCGTCCTCTGTCACGCGTGGACAGTCGCCGGTGGGTTGTTCTTGTAGGTTCTCATTGGTGTGAAGGTTCCTAAAAGAAGCAGTTGGTCTCCAAACTCCGGGCGCGCACACGCCGCTCTGGTTGCGCGTTTCTCACGTTCCTCCTCCTTGAGAGGGAATGAGCAGTACTGGAAACAAGCAAACCCTCTAACCCCTTCCAGGCAGAGACGCGCTGTCTCTCTGCCAACCAGACACGGAGACTGTGGGCCAAACCAAAGAGACTTCGCGCTACTTTGCGTGGGAGCGCAATGGTGAAACAAGATGTTTCTCAAAGTACCCAATTAGCCAACAGAAGAATTCGAAGATTTAGGCTACTAACCATCAAACACATTGGCATTTTATTGTCATACACAACATATGTGAATAATTTGCATCTGTAATGGGTTTCATAAGCTTTTGGATCTCTCATCGCGCACGGAGTCGCGCGTCTTTGCGCATTGCAATAAGGATTAGAAGCGCACCAACTCCATGAATCTGTTTCTCTGGCTCGTGACACAGTGACATAAAAATGTGTAGCACGTAGTCACTTGCAGGCTCGGAGGCGCAACAGAGCAGCCAGCGCTGCAATCTGATCATCCATTGGGAGAAGGAGAGAGAGAGAAAGGCAAAAAATATTTTTCTGTGCAGCCTGCTCAACGAGGTACCATGGAAGTGGCAATTAAAGTGAAACACATTTAAAGCACCATACTTGTCAATACAACTGGCGTGCTAGTACAGATCTTGTACAACAATTTGACAAAAAATATTCTGCTTTGTTGACCAAACTCTTGGTAAAATATGGATATCAAGAAAGAAAAAATGGCAAGAAGCAAGTAAGTCAAAGATTGACATGAGGGGAAGAAAGTGATGTCTGAATATCCATTCTCTCATTATCTGGTAGCAGGCGTTGATTGTTTCAAGACAAGGCGATAATTAATCAAATAACTCTTCTAAGATAACTGAGCAGTTAGTAAAATCATTTGCAAGGTTTAGACAGGACTATGAACTCAAGATAAAATGATGCTTTTAACCTATCAGAACTCTAAACCCATACAAAGCACAGTAGCACCTCAAAACTATAGTGATGACAATGTCACTAAAGATAAAGATCTTACAATTTGGTCCTTGTTAGTGTATCAGATTAGGATTACGAACAATTGGCTAAAACTGGGTGTGTGAGAAAGATCCTTTGGTATTTTACCGGCATGTGCTTTCATTTTAGACATAAGCTGTGCATGCCGCGCGTCTGCCATACTGATTAATGACGTTTGATAACATGGAGCTGGTCAGATAACACCACAACCCCTCACTGATTCAGACATGCTCCTGACAAGACGAGATAAAGAGCCGTCATGCAAGCAAACAAACCAACATAAGCATCGCAACGGTGTCCAGGACTGTTTCACCAGCTGGTAAAGATTTAGAGTAAGACTCAAGACGGAAGACATGGATCTCCAGCTTACAGTGGACTCTGACTCGCTCCGTATGCTTTTCAATCAAACACTGTGTGTGTTAGTCAGAGCAGTTGAAATCCCCTAACACATAGACATTGTGTTAATCTCCTCACAAACACTTGGTCTCTCTCGTTTTCTCTCTCCTCCAGCCTGTTTTATGATGCTGCCACACTCAACAGCGCCTCGGGCCCCTGTACACAAAGAGATGTCTGCTAGACTAAGTGAGAGAGACACAGTGAAAGAGCGAGAGAGATTGAGAAAGAGGAATAGAGAGAGATTTAAAGTCAGCCAGATATGAGCTCCTGCCAAACCCGATATTTTAAAGTCACGTAGCTGAAATAAAAACAATTGCACATTTTAATATCCTGATTGTTTTTCATGGCCGGGTGACTATCATGAAAATATGTCCAGGTCACTCATTAAATCAAATGAAACAAGACACTCTATTTGCAAAATAAAGCCTAGCGTGTGCCCAGATGTTCTTTTTATATATATATTATTCCATTATTGTCATTTGGGATTCTCATTAGATTCTCATTACTGCACCTTTAAAGATTACAGTAGAAAGAATAAAACAGGCCTTTTTTGCATTACGGTAATGCCAAATGTGGAAGATATTTGTAAAACACAATGCATAAATGATCATAAGACAGAAAGTATTTTTAAGCATTTTTCTTTAGATTTTTGGGTGAAATATCATCCAGATATTTCCAAGACAGCTCTCTAAAGATTAACTTGTATAATCTAGCACCCATTTACAATGAAATCACAAAGCACTTCATATCATCTCTCTTGCTCACTCTCTGTTATGCTTTCTCCACCCTTACTTATTTCTCATTCCTTCTTCACATTCACTCCCAATCATTCATACAACGGCTCGAAGGCCGTTCTGTTATTCTTACCCGGTCTGTCATTAAACAGAAAGCCCTCCACAGCCACGGGAAGTCAGTACAGAGGACCAATCTGATTGGCTATCCTTCAGAATCATAGAGCGGAGCCGGCATCTGCTGGGACCAAAATCCGAAACCAGATAATTTACATACAGTTTGACCTTCCACACAGCCCTGTGTGTGTATGAGTGTGTGAGCGAGCGTTACACACGGCTTTCCTCCTGCTATTTATCATTCTTTCATGCAGGCAAGGGTGGGGTGTGGTTCGATTTGGGGGGGTTTGGACATGTTGCCGCTCTGTTGCTTCGGGCCGTTGTGCATGTGATGAAATTTCTAAAATTACATCATATATCACACAGCGAAAACATATAATCATACACACATAGTCAATCAAACACACACAGGGACACTTTTGATAGATGTTTGAGACGGAAAAATACTTCACCGCTCCCAGAAGAGAAGTGTTGTCATTTTGAATTTAGAAATATAATATTTTGTGTTTTGCCGTCATGATACCGTGTGGATGAAATGGGGTCCACTGGGTCATGGTACTGGAACACGGGTGAAACAGAACGAGGCCGGGGGGCCGCGGGTTTGTGCATGAAATGCTTCATTGGAGCTCAGCTGAAGCCCCACAAACACACATACAGGATCATATTGAGCCCCTGATAAACACCCTGTGTCACCATAGGAACACGGCTTGTTTCCATGGTGACAACTGAAGTTTGTAATTGTGACCCGGCATCAACAGGTGAAAGTCGATTACTGTCACCCCCCATTTTACCCCGTTCCCTCAAACACACAGTACACACAGTTGTGTAGCTGTCTGCGGTTTCCAGTTTTATGTGCATTACACAAACCATATATTCAAGAGGCAGATCCAGATTATTTATGTGGTTCATGCTGAGATCATAAAATGTCTTGAAGCAACAGTCTGAGCATTCTTGACCCCAGTAGAGAAACACGCAGTCTGGTCAGAACCTTTTGGTCCCCAATGGATAGCTTTTTAAAGAGGCCATTACCAACTCTCATGAGCACTTCAGGATTTTATCCTAGCACCCTTTGGTTGCCACACAAAACATGTATATGGTAAAAGTATAAAATATGTGCATAGTACACATCAAATGATTTGGTTTGAGATTAATTTTGATTGGAGGCTTTAGAATCAATAAATCTGAGCCCAGTTGGAGGGATTGTTGAGATCCCTCTGAAACTGTAGGGAAGACATGTGAGGTTATTGGGGATTTATTATAAAAGCATCACATTGCTAAAAGAAACATCTAAGTTACATAGTACGCCAAACTCTTATTTCAAGGGATCAAGGGAAATCGTACTTTCCATGAATCTTCTCAAGTCATCTGCACTATCTAAATATGCACATTTAAAATAAACAGCCAGATCTAGCAATAGTAATTCTAGTCTGGAATACACATCAGAACCTTGAATAGTTATTTTAGCTGGCAATGAAGAGCGACGTGAAGTGAAAATCACATACAGCTCGATCTGCAGCTTTATCTGTGCTTTACTGTGGTAATATCATCAGTCCACACAGAAATCCCCCAAATGTCAAATAAATGTCACATCAACAACTTACACACCATCCTGCCGATGTGCGCTGCGATATTTCTGGAGATCTGGATTTATATCTGGATGCAAAGAAAAGAAAAAAATCATGCAATAGTGCCAAGAGAGAAGCAGAGAGGGAGAGAGGGAAAGCGTCCTCATATTGTCTGACAGATGTCAATGCATTTCTGGATATAAACAGACACTGCGTTTGTCTGATATGAATGCTGATGTTCACAAATAGTCTGAAGAACGGTGATAAGCCCATTCACACACATACATATATTCTTTCCTTTCTCCCCCCTCTCTTTTTCGCACACACAAACACACACGAAAACAATGCTGGAACAGTATGAACTAAACAGAGCATGCTGGGATTTTCTGTTCACTCCATACACAGGAGAATGCTTGAGAAGGCTTTCATTAAAGGCTTAATGATTCTGAAAACACACACACGCTGACCTGGTGTATGAATACATCCATCACACATCTGTACAGTCTTATCAAAAGCGTTTATCAACGAACATTTTTCATTTATACACCTCTGAGAGCTTAATTCAAACAAAAGGAAGTAGTCAATGTTGCCGCTGAAACCTCAGTATTTCATGATGATGGAGATGCACATGCTGTTTGGTATCTTAAAAGGGTTGTTAATGCATGAAGCAGGTGATCTAAATATGTGTGATTTTATAGGCTAAAATAGTCAAATTGCTTAAAAATATAGCACACTTGCATTCAAGTTCGCTTCTCAATCTTCAGAACTTGATTTTTGGAAAACCCACTGAGAGGATTTGTCACATGGTTAAAGCCAATCAGGAAAATGCACTATATTAATAAAATTTATGAATAGAGGATAAAAAGATTAAGTCTTGTATGAAGGATGATCTTATCCTTTTGATAACTTCACGTTGGATTACTAAAGCATGTGGTCATAGTGAATCACACACACATCAAGCACAAATGTTGATACCAAACAAACATGTGATCTTGTTTTTCTATCATACTTGTTTGAATTGGGACTTTTCCCACTGACCTATTAAACACAGACCAAAAGTCCAGGGCAGTATGTTTGAGCCTGTGCGTGTGAGAGAGCCAGAGGTTTTTTCTGGTTTTCATGGTTCCAGCGAACAAAAGACTCATTAGCATGGTCACGTTCTCTGGAGAGAGAGAGAGAGAGAGAGAGAGAGAGAGAGAGAGAGAGTATGGGAGGGGTATCGACCTGTGGGAATACTGTCTTTTCTCAGAGGACGCTGCCTTGATGCAACATCCTGACATATCCCCCCAAAGCCCCTACTCAACTCATACTACCCCCACAGAACAGCAGACCATAAAGCCAGCTGAGCAACTGATCTAAAAATAAACCTTTACGCTAAAAGTCGATTTTAATACCATTAATTCATCTAAATGTATTCATGGTGTTCATTACATCTTCAAAGATCACATAATAACCTCACCTTTATGCTACTTTTAGACTTCAGAGGATTGAGTGATAATTGTATATATTTTTTACATTTAACTGTAAAAAGAAGGGCAAGAGAGATCTCATCTAACAGCTATATTGTAATAAATATTATTATATTATATTATATTATATTATATTATATTATATTATATTATATTATATTATATTATATTATATTATATTATATTATATTATATTATATTATATTATATTATATTATATTATATTATATTATATTATTATATTATATTATATTATATTACAATTATATTATAATTACATTACATTAAAGGAATCATTAACTTTCTAAATGAAAAAACTTGTGTGATTTTACTCACCCTCTGCAGAACACAAAAGAAGATATTTTGAAAAATGTTGGTAACAGGACAGCACAGCCCCCCCATTCACTTCTATTGTAACCTTTGCAAATTAATGGTGGCCTTTTAACAACATTCTTCAAAAAATCTTCTTTTGTGTTCTACTGAAGAAAGAAAGTCATTCAGGTTTGAAATGACAAGAGGGTGAGTAAATGATGACAGCAGTATCATTTTAAAGGTGAACAACTCCTTTAACACAGACTAATAAATGCTGTAAAACTATATTGCTCATTGTAAGTTCATGTTTGCTAATGCATTAACTTGTAAAGTATTACCCTAAAAACCTAAATAAAGAATACATAATGTACATGAAGGCAATTGTAAAAATGGATTCAAGAAACAACTACGATTACATTTCCAGTGAGAGTAGCACTCTTAAGAGTGTGAAGCATGTGTTCGCATCACGTTAAAGGTGTAAAGCAGGCGTTTGTTCAATGAGCAAAAAGTATGCTGTGATTAAGCCTTTTTCAACATGATTTACAGTAAATAATATTTGTACAAACACATTGCTACAACACAAGTAAAGAAACAAGAGATCAAGAAAGTGATTGTATCACAGTATATGTGTAATAGAGGGGGAGAGAGAGACTTTTCCCTTTATATGTAATTCACTTTTATTTGTCATGCCACTAAAGGACCTGAAAGATGAGAACTTATGTAAACTAAGGAAGATAGACAGAAAGATGGGAAGAGAGAAAGAAAAATGATAATAATTTATATCACTGCTAGTTAACTGTGATATTTGCAGGCTACTTTCGCAATTACTAAGAATTTCAGTCGTGTGTATATATCAAATACCTGCATTATAATGTACAGAGGTCAAAACTCTGTGTGTGCATAGAAGAAAGAGAGAGAGAGAGAGCAATATTGCGTGTGTGCCGTGCTTTATGCTAATTGTGCAAGAGATGGATGTGCTGTGCAGGTAACAATGTCCCGTGGGTACTACCTTTAAAATTGTGTGAGTGTGTGAGAGAGGGAGTGAGAGAGAGAGAGAGAGAGAGAGAGAGAAGAACTGCAGTTGGAGTATGTTATATTTGCACATATGCAAGCGTGTTGGACACTGTATTTAGGTTTGTGTGTGTTTTGATGCAATGTTTATATTTACCTTTAATCCAGATATGCTGACTTTGTGCATTTTGTTCCACCCACACCACACTGCGAAGTGTGCACTGCAGAGCCAACACAAGTACTCGAAACACCACAATTATTCTACAAAACACTCTTAACACATAAGGATCCAAAAGATATGTACAGTCTTAAAGGGATAGTTGACCCAAAAATGAAAATTCTGTCTTCATTTACACACCCTCTTCTCATTTCAAACCTGTATGACTTTCTTTCTTCCTGGGAACACAAAAGAAGATATTTTGAAGATCCTATTTTGAAGGAAGAAGAAAATGTGAAGCGCAGAGTGAAATTTAGAGCTGCAGAATGATTAGTATTCACATAATGTAACACCTTCATTAACGTATAATATTATTTTGTTTCCAGTCATGCAGTAAAAGCTGGTTATAGCATTAATTGTTAATCCATTCAGCTCATTAAAAAGCAGTTTAATTAACGATAGGATCAGTGGAGCACGGCACTAAAGTCTGATATTATTAAGCTTCTTATTTCTGTCCTCTCATTAAGATAACGTGTTGTTTCTAATCTAATTACAAAAGAGACAGAAGCCGTCATTAAACACACACACACACATGAAAGAGAATTTGTGCAGTCTCAAGTCTTTTTTTGGAGTCTACTACAGATGTGGTGGCAGATGAATGTAGAAAGTTTTTAACAACTGTTAAAGTGTTTAGGATAATAAGTTCATCGAGATGGGTATTAGGGCTCAAGTGAGATAATGGTCACTTTGTTTTGTTACATGTGGTTCCCCCACTAAGCACAAGCACATAGCAGTCATACAGACTTCGCGTCCTGTCTACACTGAGAGTGATGCAATATAGAGATCCCATGATTTATGGACAAACCTTTCTTTACTGCTAGTGTGCTCGCAATCAATTTTCTTTTTTTAAATATAAAGTTATCTTACATGGTCATTGTAATAATAAGGGGTACTCATAATAACAGCTCAGACTGTAATGCCAAGCAACTGTTGCCCAAACAGAGTAATATGTTTCTACATTTCTGCATTTCTGAGTGTTTAAAATCATCAAAAAACTTGAATATACAATTTATTAAAATATCTCAACCTAATAATAATATTCTAACTGTTTCGCTATTGTGTACAGCTAAATATCTTTAATCATCTAAAAACTCAGGATGATACTGACTCTTCATTTTGGTAATCCTACATTAGAAATACCTTCTCATGCATATGTAACAGTTTTGGTGGTTTCCCAGACGGATAGAAGACTAGTCCTTGGCCAAAAAGAATGTTACAGCTGTCTAAACTGACATATATTAAAATACATCAGTGCCAAACATGTAAGGCAGGTTTGTAACAATTAAGCCACCAAAAGTAATATCTTAGTTCTAAGATGGACAGAACTTTCTGAAAGTTTAGCAAAACCTACTTTTACAGACGCTAATTGCAAACTGTGAAAAAGTACAATTGTGTAGACAGAGATAAAATATTAAAGAGCTGATACACTTGGAAAATCTAAAGAAAAGTCTAAAACGTAGACAATATATAGCAGAACGTGTGTGAAAATGTTTTGTGCATACATATATACAGTATGCGTGTGTGTGTGCATGTGTGAAAATTTGTGTATGAGAACTACTTATATATAAAATGGACATTGTCAGAAGGTACATTATGGTAAAATAGCTGTCTCTGGGCTGGCAGCCTTACAAAAAGTTCACATTTGAACCTAAAGGTGATTTTAGTTACTAAAATTAAAACTTTGAAAAATTTCCTGTAATTGAAATCAAATCAAATATTGACGTATACATTATTGGATAAACGTAATTAAAGGTAAAAATTGAAATGTTGCCTCAAAAATAAACTGAAATATGTTTATAAAACTGAAATAAAGCTAAAATATAAATTAATTACTCTTATTAAAAATAACCACATTAAAAAATCCAATAAAATATAAATTACTAAAGTTTATAGCAGATTTTTTAGTTTAAACCACAGCTTTCTTACAATTTCCTATTCGTTCTTGCTCGAAGTACCAGTGACAACATCACTATTCCAGTAAAGAAGCACAGGACCATTAAATGATGTAAAGAGGCTGATATTCCTCTCAGGTGACTAAGACCAGCTGCAGTTTCTTCATTCAGCCCCAAGCATCCAGCGACAAGAGACACAATAAATTCCAAATGAGCTATTAATTCACTCCAGTTCTGAGAGAGAAAAACTGTCAAGTACGGAGAAAGAGGAAGATTAATCTGTGTATGAGAGGGAATAATTTCATTTACCACATCCAGACACCCTGCAGAGTCTGGACGTGTGTATGGTACGCATGTAGGTGGAACATTCTATATTGGACTGATCTGAGCCTTAAATTGAGGAGTTCTCACACTGCTAATTTAGTCTGGTAAATAACACAGACACCACTACACCACAATCAACTAAAGCAGAAACATCCCTTACACTAAAATCAGGGTCAGTTCTTCATGCACTGAAAAACAACATATTACAGCAGGGATTGTAAGACTGTTCTGGAATCAGTAGTTTAGACCAACACGTAGTTACTGTGTGGTCTGGTAGTGGTTTACAGAGAGATTGTGATTTAGTGACAAGGGTGGAACTCACCACAGCGTTGTAGTTATGTTGTGGGGGGGTTCTGAGATTTCTGAGGGGAACTGGTGCAAGTGGTTACAATACAACATAAATTATTTGAAATTGCAACATGCACGGTCAGAAAAAGAGTACAAAACCAACACAAAGGAAATCAAAATAATGCAAGTTAATGTATACACAATGAAACAGTTACTGAGAAAAGAAACTATTTGTGACAAGTAGCCCCAGTCAACCCCATGCTGAGACGCTTCACGTTGAAAAAAGCTGATCGAACCCTAACCAGTATCTCAACAAAGCTTCTACTTCACAGGAAGTGATTGAACTCTATTTCCTGTCCTGCTTCTGAGATAACATTGTATCCAGCTGCAAGGGCACTTCCTGTGTGTGTGTCTCTCTCTTTTTCTGTGTCCCTGACGCTTTCTCGCTGTTGTTTCTTAAGAGCGAACTAAAATTATTTCCCAGATGCTTTGTTCATCAGCTGTCCGTCTTGAAGAGGTGATGTCAGAGCAGTAATTAGTCCAGCACAATGGGATAAAAATAGCCGGGGGTCGAACGCAAAGCCCTCGTGAACATCGACAGTCCTGCCGTGGAGGGTTTCCCTTCAGTTTGAAGTTGACAAATCTTTAAGACAAATGAAGGAACACAAGAAGGACGTTAGAAGGACTTAAAAGAGAGGCTGAACTCTATCGCTCTTCCTCTCTTTCATATGACATCCAAGTCCTGCTGGAATAGTCTTTTTAAGTGGACGTGAAGACCCCTTAATGAGCCGCGCTGACCGTTCTACATCATTACCTCGTTAAAGAGTTCCATGTCATTAAAATCAGATTAATCAGACACAATCAGATTCATTTAAAGGAACAGTACACACCACAAAAACATAAATTCTATCTTATTTATTTACACTTAACTGTTCCAAACTTGTATGATGTTTCAAACTCGTTCCACCATATAGTTGTAAATTTAAGATGTTATTCTCCCCCAAAGAAGCTGTTAAAGGCTTGTTCACAAACAAATCTGACATCATTTACTCACATGTTGTTCAAAACCTGTATATGACTATTACATAAATTGCATAGTTTTTTAGCATAAGTCACCGAGTCAGTGATACAGTCAACACCATATAGGATTGGATCCATATAGGTTTGGATTATTTATTATGCATACACATTCAGACACATACTGTAACTGCATACACAGAGCTATTTTAAGAGTCTAGCCTGTCATTTTTCATGACACAAGGTACAATATTCACTCATAGTAATGTACATATGTACATATGCACACGAACTGTCCGGCACTGAATAGATCAGAAATGTGAGTTCAACATTTGCACATCCTCTTAAAATGGTTGACGTGAAAGATCCATGATGGTGAGTAGCCTATAATGACAGAACTTTCCTCATAGGTGAACTATTCCTTCAATTTTCTTATAGGCTGGTTGTCTGAGTGCATCAAATATTTTTTACAGCTATGTTGATGCCATTTAGATAAGTTTCAGTGTGTGCATGTGTGTGCGTCCGTGTTGTGTGTAACATTTATTTTCTTGTCAGTCTATATAAAACATCATTTTCTACAGTGCAAACATCATGTATCCCTCTACGCACACAGAGGTATAACTGCAAACAAAAGTCCTGCATTGAATTGATGTGGGTTTAACATTTGGACATGCTTTTTAAAAGCTTAATAGGAAATATATAACATGTCAAATCCTAAACAGAAATGTCACAAAATATGTGAACTGAAGAACTCGTGCTTTTAAATGAAATTATAAGACCAGACATCAAAAATGGTTATTTCAGATTTTACTCATACTGTCATATGTCTGCAAAGAAATAAGGTCCCAGTGGAGGTCAAACAGAACTGAAGGATTAACAGTAATTCCTATTCAAGGCATACAAGACAATTCGCTCACAATTCTATGAGGATATAATAATGAAAGGAAGGAGAGAGAGAGACAGAAAGACAGACAGAGGAAAGAAGAGAAAGAAACTCTGATTGACCGACTCTCTGGGTGATGTTATGTGGCTTTGACTTCCTGCATTGGCTCAATTTGAATACAGCCTAGAGCTAAAGAAACACAAGGGAGCGTGTGTGTGTGTCTCTATCTAATATTCTTTTGTTTTTTTCCACATTGTCACATCCTACAAAACACAATAAGGAAGCTGGTATTTATCCGCTAAACAATGCAACAGATGGTTTCTTGAAACATTTGATCTGTCAGACTGTTAAAATACCACAAAAACAAAGCTAAATGGTTTTAATTTCCCATCTGACTCTAGCGTTCAGAGGTTAGGAACAATGCTAAGAATTTTGGGGGTTTTTCAATGTGAATGTGGAGATTGCAATAAGAGTCGCTGCAATGAAGTGCACCTCAAACTGAGCAGCAAATTTTAATAGTTTTTAAAGCCAACAAAATAAAATTCTTTGCTCTGATTATTATTGCAAAGAAAATGTCATTCAGCCAGGATCTGTGTTTTCAGCCAGTTGCCATAGAAACATCCGCCTGCCAGACTGGAGCCTGGTCACACGGAAAAGTCAGAATGAAATGACTGAGGGTGAAGGATTAATGTGAATGTGTGTCTACAGGCAGACCGAATGAGAAAAAGAGTGTATACTAAAAAAGTGAGAACAAAACATTCAAAAACTATGGAAATATTTGTCACTTTCTTAGTTTCTTTCCTTCCCTTCTTTCTAATTGGGTAAAATGTAATTAAACAAAATGATACTATAACAAAATAAAAGTAAAAACTAAAATATATTTCATTATAAAAACAAACATGAAAATATTTCTCACTTCCTTTGTCTCTTTCTTTCCAATCTTTCTAATTTAGTTAAATATTTGATCCACAAATTGATTTAAGAATATATATGTATTTTTTAAATTAAATTAATAAAAAATGTATTATTATTATGACCTAGAAAGCTGCTTAAAAGCAGAAGTATATGGCACTATGCAGTAGGTGAGGAAATTCTGCTGCCTCCCAAGATACCTTATTGTGTCCAAGATTTGTTCAAATTCTAAAGGCGCTCATGTTACCTTAATTAAAAATCAATCCAAAAATGCATTGGAAAAAATGATCAATTATGATGTTGAAACAAAGCTCAAAAATGCTGCTGTAAAAAACTTTCAATATTTATGAGCCAAATCCAAAATGCAAACTCAAGCATAATGCATTTAAAAGAAACAGACCTTTGACTTCCCTACATCCATCCTGCCATTTCCACATAGAAAAAACATTGAAAAGGACTCAGCTGGTAAATTATCCACTTCTGAACTGGTGATGTGTGTTTGTAGAAGTTCGAACTCTCTCTCACTCTTTCATGCATTGACCTCTGAGCTCACAGCAGCGCGAAGTAAAATGCTTACAACATGTGGAGAGCTTCACCAACAGCTGACAAACAACACTGCACAAACACACACAAAGCACTTTACAGATGGTTCATCAGCTCTGGGCAGTGATAAACGTGTTTGAGAGTCTCAGTTGAGTGTTTAAATAATGATGAGAAGCAACATTATCGCTGCAGAAATCCAGATCTCTGGTGTTGCAATATCCTGCTGTGTCTGTTTGGATTAACATTAAGTTGTTGCCTCTTTACCGGGGGTCACAAGTTTACAGAAAATGGACAGGCATTTAAATCACTGGATTGCATGATATACATTTGATGTCCAAATCACCAGAGGAATCGCTCTTAATGACAACACAGATTGCAGCAAAACCACAAAATAAACAGATCGGTCAGCATGGATTTCTACATGGTCTCATAGCTGGTTAAAGCTGAAACTGGTCTAGCTGGTAAACCCGCAAAAAAACTGGGTTGGGAATGCTGGTCAATCAATACCTTCTCTCTAGTAATGCTGTTTGATTTGAGTAGTTGCCGCACGGGTAAGTTAACTAATCGATATCTTTAAAGCAAACCAACACACCAGCATAAAGCGCTTTGGTCCCTACATCAATACTATTTAAATTGTTGTGGGCCTCCCTGCACCAGTGGGCCTCTAGAATCATGTCCATCTTTCACCTTGATCCTGCAGTTATGACCCCCCCTTTGACCTGTAGAATTTCTATTTGCATAAATTTATCTTACATTTTTAAGTACAATCAAATGGGGTTTACAAGTCATTTCAACCTACCATTTTGGCCAGGATGAGCTGCTCGACTGTAACTTAAAAGAAGTTGAAATTGCTTTAATTATTTTGATGAGTTGAACAGTATTAAACATTTTAAAAAATCACATTTATAAATTGAAATTATTTGCAAAGCCAATTTGATTACACTTAAATTTTAAAGGAATAGCCCCCTCCCCCCAAAAATAAACATTTGGTCGTTTGCTTGCCCTCCAGTTGTTACAAACCTGCATTTCTTTGTGTGCGGAACACAAATTATGATATTTTAATCAAAGTTTGTAACTTAGCCATTTTGGGATGGAAAAAAGAGTTGTCAATAGGGTGCAGTCATTTGGAGTCAATGGTGACCAAAAAGGCTTAATTATTAAATGTAGTGCATTTAATTCTTTTTTAAAGAAAAACACTACAATATTCCATTTAAAAAACTATTACATTTTTTACAAATCTATAAGCAGTACAGTAAATATGTTTACCCTTTCCATGTGGTGAATGATGCAGGGTAAAAAGATCCTCTATGCCTGACAATAGCAGAAAATGTGGACCACCTCTTTGTCAAACGCTGCATAAAGTTAAAAATAAAAACATATGGAAAGTGCTGACCACCCTCAGGTGAACTATACATGTAAGCACAAATCATTTTTTCAGTTGCTATAGACCGGCTCCGTATCTCAGATGATAGAGTGTGTTGTATTGGCATCGGAAACAGAGATTTTGAGAGTAATTTTTCTTGGCAGAGGCAGAAACCATCCAAACTGGTGACCAGCTAATGTGGGCTTAGTTTGCTTTCATCCACTTTCATTAACAACACCAGTGTTGCACAAGCACAAATTTCCTGCACCATGCACCAACCATAAGTTTGTGACACCAATCAATCTCCACTTTATAAATCACTCCATCCAGAATTAAACCTAGCAATTTTGCCCAAAAATTTGACCTCCAAACTACCAACACCCATAGGACAACAAGTTATTTGAAATTGCATCGCAGCACTGATCCACAATGATATCTGTTTAATCCCATTGTAGCCCTCACCACCGTTGGGTTAATAGCATTAAGCTAACTACTTACGTCAGCACTGACGCCATACTCATCACATCACACACAATCGAACAGAAATCCATCTTAATCCTTATTTGCGTGTATAGGAAAGAGAGAGACAGGGAGAGAGAGCATTGAATACAGTAAAGAAAGTGTATGTGTCAAAGTTAGTTTCAGGATTCAGTGCGCAACAATATGTTTGTGTTCATATGCTTAAGGACTGACTCGAACAGCCTTCTTCCTTAAGGCTGGACTCTTTCAGCATGAATAATAATAGAATTACTCGGAAAGATGTAATTTAAAAAGCTTCAAACACCCTGCAGCCAGACAGCTAGTTGCCATGCAAGCTTGTAGGCACATTTTATGCATGCTAGTGTTGTACTTTCAAAAGTGTTACAAGATCTGAATATTAATAGACAGAAATAAGAAACAGCCCATGAGATGTAAGAAATTAAATGAGTTACATTTATTTTGCAGTGCACAGGTGCTTCAATGAAAATCTCTTCACATGTAGTAGCCGTCCATCAGAGGTGCCGAGGGAGGTTGAGTCTTTCCAAAAATGAATTTAGAATGAATGTTAATGGTTCGATTAGCAAATTAAGAAACTGTTGTTTTATTCAATTACTAATGTGCATAATTAATGTTTGTTAATCTTTCTTATATGCATATGTAAGAAAATATCTAGAGACTATTCGTGGAAACAACAAAAAGTTTAGTTGGTCATAAGACGCAGTTGGTTGGTACTGTACTACGTGCGGCAAACTGATGTCCTAACAAGAGGAAAATCTCCAAATCCAAAACCATGTGACAGCAGCCGGTGGTGCGCGAGTGTGATTTATGCTCTTACGTTTCGGCCCATGGTCACAGTCAAAAGCCCCTTTCATATTTCCTCTCAGGCAGAGGCGAGCATCGCTAACATGATGTAATTCCAGTTAAGGCCGACGTATTTGAACGCGACCTTTGAATTTGAACACGGGGGATGACCTTTGATCCGTATGCAAAAAACAGTGAGGCCTCCGACATATTTCTGCATTTTTAGAGGTAATACATCACTGTAGAAAATCCTCTCACGACAGGCGCACACAACACGCATAGCCTACCCCAACAGATACATTTTTACTGTACACTATGTGCTTAAATACACATCTTACAATCTGTGTAATACAAAAAGATACCAAGTGACACCAAACACAATCAGAAATCAAGATTCACTGTTTGGGGTTTCAAGAAAACAAGAAAAGAGCAAGTGGTGAGACAGGTGAAGAAAGAAAGGTTTAAGGATATGATATATCTCCGGAGATTGTAACAGGTGCTGTAACAGGTGCTAACACAAAAAGCGGAAAGGTGCCAGATGATGTCTGACTGATGTCTCTTAAGCTCAAGTGTTATGTTGTACTGAGGCAGATGTTCAAACTTCTTTTCAGTTATTTCGGTTCTCAGTCTGTTAATAGCATGGGCTGAACCTGCATTACAGTTGTGATTGTGTTTAACTGAGCGAATGATTAGAGAAATATGGCAGTAAACTTTCATTTAACACATTTACGTATATATTAAAAATACAATATTCTAGTGTCAAAGAATCAAAAAAAGTTCAGAAATTCGTACAATATTATATTAATGAAGATGTATAGAAGATGTATATAGATGTTGAGCTTTGAGAATTTAGAGAAGTTCACCTAAAAAAGAAAATCCTGTCATTATTTACTCCCCCTCTTGTCATTTCAAACCTATATGACTTTCTTTCTTCTGCAGAACACAAAAGAAGATATAGTGAAGAATGTTGGTAACTGAACAACAGCGGTACCTATTTACTTGCATTGGTTGTGTTTCCATACAATAGAAGTGACTGGGTATGGTCGCTGCTAGCAACATCCTACAAAATATCTTCTTTAGTGTTCTGCCTTAGAAAGTCAGACAAGTTTTTAATGACATGAGAGTTAGTAAAAGATGACAGAATTTTCCATTTTGAGTAAACTATCCATTTAAAAAACAACACGAACACACAAATAGGACAATGGCTAAAAAACCTTACAAGAGAGGATAAAAAATATTAATAATGGATACAACTGTAGTCAAGGCAGTTCTGTGCTTATTACAATTTGAAGAAAGCCAAATAAATGTGATCACTGGCAGTAAAATTGAGTGACACACGGTTATCTTCATGTGCACACTCACACAAAAGTTCTGGTTTTCTGCTCTGACACATTTGTGTCAAATATATGTGTCACGATCTGGGCAAGTTTCTCATCCAGACTATGAGCGACACACAAAGCTGTCATGTGGTGCTGGTGACACACTTCTTCATGCGTGACCAGTGACCGGTCCACGGTATAAAACACGTCCGTCACTCAGCACAAACAGACCCATTATCAGCATCCCATGCTTTTAACACATCTTCTTAACACAAGAAAAATCAATCTCTACTGATTTACCGATCATACATTTACCCGGGGGTAGAATACTCTTTGATCCTCGACTCGCACCCCCCCCCTTCCATTACTCCTATAATTCCTCAACAGTATAAAACAACATGGTCAAAAACTCTGTCATAATGCTAAAGCAATCCCAGCATCATATGACAGTAAACTTTGCCTAGAGATTTGAAATGAGGACAAATTTCTGCCAGTAGGGATAAAGAGATGAAATAAGTTTGTTGTTATGAATATGTAGCAGAATAACATTTTAAGTGCTGACTTACACAGAAGTTTTTAAAGAGTGTTGAGGAAGACACTTTAAACTTTAGTTCGCCACGATATAAACTATTCATAATTCATACACAAACAAAACGCTCACTAATTTGAGATGCAAGCTACACTCCTTATGTAAGACCACAGTGTCGATTTTTAACCTTAACTAAAAAAGCAGCAAAATTATACTGACTATAATCGACAAAAAGAGAATAATAAAATGATGAAGATGATGTTATATGAGGATATAAAGCAGGGCGAAAGTGGTGGCCAGGGACCAAAATATCTAAACGTATCGACTGACCATGAGATTCGATGTATTCAAGAGAGCAGTATAATAAAACAATTTATTGTGAAGCTGGATATCATAGAAATGTGGGCTTTTTAATATAGGCCTACACTTGTCTGTGTGTCGACCCCTCCTCCACCTCAGAAATCGTTCTGAGCAAAATTGAAATTGGAAATCTAATAAGAGCACTTTTCATTGAAGACCGCTGGCTGAGGACTAAAGCTATTGCCCGCGTTACAGCTGTGCTGAAAATCAATCTCTTCAAGTGGAGTGAATGGCCACTGAGATCTGACAATAACTCACAGGCACAGAGTATTTCTGAGTGAAAAAACGAGATAGTAGCATGCCACGGTGGCCTGATTGTCACCGTCTCATTGTGGACGTGCTTATTAACCTTTGAAATCTCTCTCTAGTTTTCTCAAAGGCAGGATTATTAATTCACTGACTCACGGATGGAGTGATAAATTAAGGGCACAGACGACAGACTGGCCATGCTGCCCTCACACAATGAATGAAATGGTGTCCAAACAAGACATACGAAAAAAGAATACATGTATATGAATTATGATTTAAAGGAATACTCCTCCCAAAATTGCATACAGATCTGTCATCATTTACTCAACCTCAAGGTGTGATCAATTGTATCAATTTCTCTGTTCTGATGAACACAAAGAAAGATGTTTGGAATATGTTATCAACTGATTTCTGGAAGATGATTAATTACGATAGTAGTAAGAATTTGTACCTCACATACTCCCTCCATCTCATCATTATTTTCTGTGAGCTCTTCAGAACATCAGTGAGGAGTGAATACTAAATTATTATATCAAACAGACTTAAAAATCGTATTGGATGCAATAACGCTGAAATCCTGTGAAATCAACTGAACTAAAAAAAGCAAGTGATTTGAACAGCTAAGAATCTCAGAACAATACCACAAATGTTGATTAAAGACATAGTTAGGAATATTACAAAAAACAAAAGACTAAAAAATAGCGATGCACCGATATATCGGTCAGCAACCGGTATCCGATATATTTAAAGAGGACACGAAAATGCAATGAATTTAAGCTCTGTATAAATGTTTAGAAACATCACCAGTTTGATGTTCAATATTATTAGTCATAAAATGAATTAACAACTCTCAGAAAGTAAAAAAAAAAAAAAAAATATTTTCATCTTATTAATTTAAATATTAATGTTATTGGTTTCATCAACGGCAGATATCACTCTGAATTGGTATCGGTAGAGAAATTTTGTATGTCTGCATATCTACTTAAAATAAATAACTATCATAGGTAAGCAGCCATTAGGTCTGTTCAAAACAAGATGAACAGACGAAAAACTCGAGTCGTGAACAAAGAGCCGCAAAATTAATTGACAGCGAGATCACCAACCTCTAGAATACCGAGGTGACGGTCTTACAATCTACCATTCACAGGATTCTTCTATAGCAGAATGATAAAGGCTACACAGCAAGGTGCAAATTAATGACCAGAACACATTTCTGAACACAAAGGGCGGATTAGAATAAAAAAATCTATATGGACACAGGATACAGATGAACCTTTAATGAAGTGAGGAAAAACCAAAAGAGTGGAGAAAGAAAGAACTGCAGCTCATGCACAGCACGTCTTCTGTAAAGTGTGCTGGAGATGTTGTCATGGCACAGGCTTGCATGAGGCACAGCGAATGATTGCAACTGCAGAGGGAATTCATACATTTTTTTCTTATAAGATATGATGCTAAAAACAAACAAAAACATAAACACTTCATATGCTGCAAAAAAAGTATGGCATTGACATAAATTGGCCACGCATAACAAACCAGAGATGGAAACTAGTGCAGCTTTAGTAGATTTGTTTACAGAGCCTTATGAAAATGGTTTATTTGATATTAAACCACTTTAAGGATTTAAAAACACTTTTCAGGGGTTCTTGAATATTAAGCCCAAACTGCATTTCTTCCCTGCTTGTTGCTATTTCTAAGACATATTTTTACAGCTAAACGCAAAATGAATGTGATCATGTAATATCTAGCCGAGGCAGGAAATTAAATTTAAGTTCGATTTGGAAATAAGGATATTCGAACCCAAACAAAATCATCGCCAAAGTGGAAACACATCACTGGGTATTTAACATTAGAACTGTTTTGGCAATTTGGAGATACTGTATGAAATCTAAAAAGGTGCAAAAGACGTTACCATTTATTTAAAGAGGTAAAGGTAAAAACTGAATTATTTCTTTACATTTTTGAATATTACAAAGATCCAGAAAAAGCCTCAATCTGATATGAAGCAATGAGTAAAAATAATCTTGATTGTTTGGAGTCGTACTAAACCATGCACACCCACGTTGGGTTTACATGTTTAATGGGGACTTTCCATCGACGTAAGGAATTCTATTCTCTAAACCTTATATACCTTTCGACATGTTTACATTTTTAAATCAATTTAATTCGATTTACAAGCTGTTATTTTTGCCACAAACTGCACACAGAGAGAGAGACCTTCGGATGTCGCCTTCTTGTGTCTCAGAGACTCTTCACTCAACTTGTTTGTGTGAGAGAAAGCAAAAGGAATAAAAAAATGTGAAAGTGCGTGTGTATGTGTGTGTGTCCTTGTATAATTAGCACATCTGTTGCTTCTGTATGGCTCAGAACCCAGGTGAGAGTGGCACCTTCAAACAGCTGGAGAAAAGAGCTGCTCCATCTGCTCCACACCAGCAGTCTCTACCTCTTTCTTTCTTTATCTTCCATCTTTGTCTTTCTCCATTTTATCCCACTGGTCTGATGCTGTAAACATATCTGTTTCACCACATACAGGTAATAAACCTGTACCAGTACTTTAATAATCCACATGTCATACAAATTTCACAAATTGTTTTTTTACTGTTTTAAGGGAAAGCAGAGCAACTGGGCGATTATCTAGATGAAAGTGACATTTTTTTGATGGACTTCCGACCTTACCTTTGACCTCAATGTCATACTTCAGATACTGCCCCTGCATCCTCACTTGCCTGCTACACAGTATACACAGAGTCAAATGGTAGGATGTCTAGATAGCCAACATAACCCATTCATTGAGATTTCCAAATCCGCAACCATTGGACATGCTATCCCATCATGCCCTGCGAGCAAAATCACATAATTGGGTTTTTAAAATCAAGCATTATGTGCAGTGGACAAACTGGACATATTTAATAACATCCTGATTAAGTTTGTCCTGGAATATAGATCTATACACCAGCAGAAATAAAGAATGCACTTTAGTGGGTGAGATGTAACTTCCTCCTATTCACAGCATACCAGAAAGGCTTGAAATTTGCCAGCACGACTAAATATATTGACTACAAGTTCTGCTAAACAAGACATAGTTGCAGCAGGCAGCAAAAAGATGCAAACGTCCTAGAATCAGGATGGCAGGCATCGAAACAATGGCGGCACACACATAGTGAACTTAAAAAATGTGCCTAAAAAAGTCAGACTCGAGAGGAAAGTAGGTGATTAATGGACTATCACACACACACAACCGCAGTGTTTATCCACAAACGGAAGAGCATCCCTTCCTTTATTTTACAAGAGTTTTGTAGTCAAAACAGAAGCTGTGTTTCTAAAATCACAAATTTCTGAACAGCGTATAAACAACACAAAATAGAGACATGAAGCACACAGGCAAAAAACTAAAAACACTGTTCTGTAGTTCAGAGTTCTGTAAACAAACTAATAAAGCAACTCAGTATCTCTGACTGCCCGTGAACACTATGGAGATTGTTGTGATGATACACACACATAAATAGTCCGTCTGCTTGTGTCACTGCGTATTTAACACTTCTTCATTAAAACGGTTTATACAATTTGGAGACTTCTAAAAAGGTGCAAATGAGGTTTCCATTCATTTAAGTTGTAAAGGTAAAAAAACAGGCAGAATTTCTTAACGCTCTCGAGTATTACAAAGACCAGAAAAACTCCTCAATCTGATGTGAAAGAACAAACAACAAAAAGGAAGTGTCTTGATTGTTTAGAATCATACTGAAGCTCATTTCATGTTCTTGATACCCACCCCCCTTCACACACACAACCAACCATCTGTGCCTGGGCAGCAGAGTGTGTTTCGCACCATGTGTCACACTGTTATGTGTCAAGCGAGCATCGGCTGGCTCATATGACCCTACCCCCCGGGCACACACACTTACACAGAGAGCGCTGACCTAGCCTGTTAAAGTCTGAGAGCATCTCAGCTCTACAGGAGTTCTTGATTCAGAGCCCAGAACTCTCGGAGTTCCTCTCGGCAGAACACAAAGTTCTAGCGCGTGATCTCGAAGTGCACCGAGGCTGTGTTGTAGTCACCCCCTCAGCATCTGGTGGGGGCAGAGCTGATATGCAATAGGGCATGTTGAAATATAAAGGGGTGGGGCTGATGTGACACCTCCAGCAGTTAACGACAGGGCGACAGATGCATGGTTTAGCTCATTTATTGATTCAAGGAGACTTTAACTTAATGATCAATAAATGCTCATAAATATATCCAGTTTATCTATCTTGTCAGTCTGAAGTGGGTGGCGTCTGGCCATGTATTGCTCAACTGTACAGTATACATGATAGATAAATGTATATAGAAATGCAGAATTATTGGCTGTTTTTATGGCCGTTATACTTAAAGCATCTGCCATTTTGAAACAGTGTTGCCATAGTTACTGTTAATATTAAATATAGTTATTATTAAGATAAGATTTTTTGTTTTGGGGCTTTTGACGGCCGTTGGGCTGGTATTGTTACCGAGGTCTATTTAGAGGCATTCATGCCACTGCAGCCATACTCGAATAGAGGAAGACAGACAATTTAATAACATATTTCTGAACTTTTGCGTTCTAAGCCTAAATGATCTTTACTGGTTTACGATTGGTTCTCACTGGGAGTAAACACTGGTAGGGACTACATTCACTAGAGTGGCCATATTTAGCTACGCACTCCCTCCACATTCATAGTAATGGCAGTGGCACACGGTTTAATGTCTATTGTTTTTTATTGCTTTGCAGATCTGGCAACCAGCAGCTCGTGAACAATTGAGAGAAACCTGACATAACATTCAAGTAGAAATAGTAAAAAAATCTGTAATATTAAGTTAAAGCAAAGATATTAATGTTAACATGATTACTGCCATTACAATGAATAAGGAAGAATGCAACACTCAATATAGCCGCTTAGCGAAAGAAGTCCCACCCTCCAGTAAAACGAGTCAATCGTCAATCGATAAAGACTGACGACTCTCTGGGGGGCTCTCGTGAGCCGCTCGCCAGCCTGCGCGCATGCGCTGTTGAGAAATGTGATTTTTAGCGAGGTTAAAGCATAGCAAAGCTAAGTTATGGGACAGTTTATGTCATGTTTAATTATTGATAGGACATATGTTGTTTAATGTGGATTTAAGCCGGCCATAGTAGAAATATTAGTGTTCCCCCCATTAAAGCGGATAGGACTGTGGTCTTGCTTTGACGTAAATGGCTGCCTGGACACGTTGCAAACATGGCCGCCGACTTCCGTGAACGTCTTTGGTTACAGATGCTGTTAGTTACATCAGCAAATGAAAAATGGATCGTTTCAAAATGGCGGACACATCTACACATCTGGTGTGGTTGAATTAAACATACAAAATATATATCTATGGTATCCAAAGTTCAGGACTGTAAACTGAACCTTTATGCCATATTGTAAACTGTAAATTGTCCAATTGAACTTTTTAAAATTAAATTCAATCCTAACAGTTTAGTTGGCAGTATACTGCAGAAAAGGTAATTGCACTATGATTTACATTATTCCAAACACAGCCAGTGTGTGTGTGTGTGTTATTTGGAGATAGGGGACTCAATCTCGGTGACTGAAGTTTCACACAGCACTGTGGCCTGTCAATGCAAGGGCAGCTGGTGTGGGTGATGAAAAATTCAGTGTGGGTCATCTGGGAGAGCAGGAACTCACGCTTGCACGCACACACCTGGCAGGCAGCAGTGGGTCGAGGATTCTGTGTATGAAAGTGCACTGAAAATTTAATGAGGAGCATCAATTAATGACCTGCTATCTGTGACCCCATTTAGTTTTTCTCTTTTCTCTCTTTGTGGAATTTCCTCTTTTCTGTTTTCTGCCTGTCAACGATGCTGTACCTTATGACTAAACGTGTTCATTACATTGAACAGCAACTCTGATGTAACTACATCATACTCGAATACACTCAACAACTTTTACTTGAAGTTTAAAATTCATCATACACACTGTAGCAAAAATGACTTCATAGCAAAATCAAAACTTCATTAAAACCTGTGCAAAAGCAGTACATCTGCTCATTTTTATAGACGGGATAGTTGTAATACAGTACATGGTTCTAGAGAGGAGTAAAGCAGAGGCTTGATTCAGGTTGATTGTCGGAGCATAAAGTCCTTCACAGCCAATGCAAGAGCCTTCTTGCCACCGGATTCACCGAGAGGGCGGGACTACCGTGACTTCATAACGGAAAGGCACTCAGGGAGGCAGAGTCTAGGTCCAAAATATCACACTGATGTTTGCATCTATCAGCGATTGCACACCGTAGTTTTCTCCACCATGTTCAAAAAAAGGTAAATACATGGTGAATCGTTTCCTCATGACAAAAATGGCCGCGCTTTCTCAGGTGTGTGGATGCGGCCGAGTCTCACAATCTGTTGAGGGGAGGGTGGGACATCCTGTCGGAGGGGTCCTTTGGAATCCTGAGATTCGTAGTCCACCCTCATGGACGGGCCTCTTCCTTTCAGTTCCTGTTCTCTGCGCCTCTGTTCCTGTCGGAGGAGCTCCTGGGCCTCTAGTAGGACACGGGCATTGTATCCGCTACCCACAGAGGTCCCGGCGGGTCCAGGGGGAGCAGAGAGGCCATTCCTGCAGCTGGGACGGGGAAAAGTGCGTGGGACGGATCGAGGACCCTGGTAGCTGGAGTAACGGCCGCTATCTTTAGCTGCCTGGAAACCGTCTCCCGGTGGACATGTCCGTTCCCATTCGCTCTCTGAAGCCGGGGTGGGCGTCTTACGGGGGTGCCTACACAGGGGAGAAGAAAGAGCATTTTAGTACAGTAAATGTATATTTTCTGGACAGGAAAATCGTATGAGCAGATAACGGTATCAACTTTTAGGAAATACACTGACACATGATGATCTCAAAGTAAGTACAAAGCCACAAACAAAAAATTGATTTCACATGTTTTATGAACGTTTTGCATTTGGCAGACGCTTTCATCCGAAGCGACTTAATATCTTTTTTTTTTGATGCGTGTTCACTGAGATCAATCCCACAACCATTTTGCTGTTGGCACAACGCTCAACCAACTGAACTATAGAACACTATTATTA
Source organism: Triplophysa dalaica (assembly GCF_015846415.1). Classification (NCBI taxonomy): domain Eukaryota; kingdom Metazoa; phylum Chordata; class Actinopteri; order Cypriniformes; family Nemacheilidae; genus Triplophysa; species Triplophysa dalaica. Next base: position 19,164,353 of record NC_079544.1, on the reverse strand, counting down.
TTTTATGCCAAAAGCCAATGAAACAAAAAACACCACAAACAGTATTTGTCATTCAACACAACCACCTACCGTGGAAGAGAGCTGTACTGCCTCTGAGCGTGAGTAAAAGAATCTCGAGCTTCCTGTCTCTGTAACTGTACCTCCACGGACACCGAATGACGGCCAGATGTGGATTGCGAGCTACAGTTTGACTGAAACAGACACGCACGGTTTCAACACACAGAATGAACATAAAAGTGTACAAATTGCAAGTGGAGTAGAAAATGGAATGCACAAACATGCACATGCATGGGTTATGAAAATCTCTAGTCCAGACACACACACACAAAGACTCATTCCAAGCACTTACCAGAGAAGAGCGATGCTTATGTGTAGAAGTGTGTTTGTATGTGGATCTATGCTTGGGGTGGAATGATATTATAACTGCTGCTAATGAAACCATTATACCAAATGCAACCCATAAAACATTTATATAATTACGTACTCACTAATAACTACCTTATAACATTATTATGGTCCATAATATTATTACCATTTAAATGACAACATCAATAACAAGATGTAAAGTCATTTTAGGTCTGTTTCTATATTGTAATGAAAATAAAATGACAAAATGTGACCCTGCCGATGATTATCCATCTAAAGTCATTTATTTGTGATTTACTGAGATATTCTGAGAAAATTGAATCTTGATACCTTCAATATTGACTGGGTAAGGCCATGTCAAGATTGAAATCATAGTCAAATTATGCTTGCTATCAAACTTTGATGCTCATTGTCTCATAACTAGATCTTTAACCTGCTTTTCACAAGCAGGGTCACAAATGGATATTTTGTTTTTCCCTAAACAATTAAGTTTAAAGCACTTGTAGAATACACTGTAGAAATTAAAAGATACAAAAATGCACTCAGTTTGCAACACTAATGAAACCCTTGGGAACCTCAAGACAAAAAGCACTTCTCAGTAAAAATCCCATAAGTTCTTTTAGCAACCATGAGACTATTTAAATATAGTTGCTAGAGAACACAAGGGGTGCATTTAAATGGGTGCCTAGGGGTTTACATTTAGATTTACTCATTTGATCTACGCTTTTTTTCAAAGTGACATTCAAGCTTAGTGTGTGTGTTCCGTGGAGATCACTGCTAAAGCAACTCAAGAATTGAGGTTCTCCAAGGGGTTCGGGCGACATGGCAAACCAAGGAATATAATAAGTATTATGATAATCCATGTAATTGTCATTAAGATGTCACATGTAGTGTGTCCTATCTTTCCCCTGTGGTGCTGATAGAATTGCTCTGAGATCAGATCCAGTGATCCACACACATCATAAGGCTGGAATGATGACACATAACAAATGTTACATGCATGTCAGTTGGAGGTGAGATGAATGCCAGATGAACATTAAACGAATATTAGTTCATTTTATGGTGATATTATAATTAATCTTAACTGCATTGTAATTAATTAAAGAAACACAAATTCATACGCCCTGCCTGCACACAAAACATAAGGGTGCAATTACAAACAATAAAAGGTCTCTCTCTCTCTCACACATATAAGCGGCTTTGTTCTGTACTCAGAATAGAGTACAACAGTAAATTGCTCATGACCCATAAGAATCCATTTCTTTTATGGCAACATTTACATTGAGTTCCCTGCTCTGGTCACGCTCAGTCAAACAGATGAATGCCGTCCCAGGCACGCTCAATCAAGAGCCGATCCACACAGAGAATTCCATTAACTCTAATGAAGGTGAACAGCACGCTGGGATTGATTGACACAGCTTGCCGCAGCCACGTTGCCGTGGAGACAGAGGTTGAAGGATGAGGGATGCGAGGAAGCGGGTCATTTAGCCCAGTTCATTAACACACGCGCACACTTCACTGCCTAAAACAACATCAGTGTCACAGGAACGTTTCATTTGTTTGCTAAACAGATTATGGCATTAAAGGTCTGATGCGAATGAGGTAGCAGGGCGACGGATTTTGTGCGGCTGATGACGCTTAAACTTTTCTGATTCATCTGCAGCGGTTGAGGGGTTTCGGTGAAAAGTGAAAAAAATTAAATGTTTGTCCTCATCTGTCATCGCTCCAGAAGTCAGTCAGGAAGGGGTGTAAGGAATGACCTTTTTTAAGGGGAGATTTTCGAACTGTAGCGGCATACTTGTGTGTCATATTGCTAAAAATCCATCGACATTTGAAGAAATAAAATACTTAATAAAACCTAAAATCCAATGAGAAATACATCAGATGTTACAAATAAAAGAAATAATAATTACTACTGGAGATTTTGCTGACATCACACACGTTAAATTATGGTTGAATAATTTTTGTCACATTCTGTGGCATTGGGTGTTCCGTTTCCATTCCTTTGCCAATATATTTTTAGGGGAAGAATTAGGTCTTTTTACGTACGCCTGTTTAAAATGGGGAAAAAATTGGGGACGGAAGAAAGGAAAAAACATTAAAAACAATATTTAATATACTGTGTAGTAGAATGCAAAACAACAAAAAAATAAAATACAGGAATCTGTAAGGGGAGTGAGTGCATGAGAATAAAAAAGTGAAATTTACAAATTCACATTATGCTGTGTAACAAATCCGGTTTTAACTCCCTAGAAAGATTAATACAAATGCATAATGTTAAAAACATAGCACACTTAAAGTAATACAGTAAAAAGATTGTTAGATGAAAATATTATTCTACAGGTGCATGTCATTTCGATATGGGACTTTCATTATTTTGGAAGAGTAATTCACCCGCATCCAGATCAATATATAAAAATTGTTCATACTTCTCCAGATTTCTATGACCTGGATTTTGCTTCAACAGCTTAAATACTACACAATCTCAGTCTAGAAAGGCTTCATTTATACTTTATTTTCTTACACAGTCACACTCACAATCTCTCTCTCTCACATACACTTTCAATCACATGATGTGCAAGAGGTCATGGCTGCTGTGATATGGATGAAGATCGGCTGAACAGACGAATGGATGAGTGAACAGTCCAGATGGATGAACACATGGTGATGTTAGAATTGTTAGCAGATAATGTCAGTGCCAAAGGTCACGTGCTCCTGCATGCAGTGGTCTTAGGTTAGATGTTAGAGTCAGCCCTGGTGGTCATGTACGTAACCGCCCCAGGAACGGAGAGTCCTCGAACCGTCGTCTCCTTCCTGGGCGCTCCCAGAGACCATTTGCGTCCAAACTGTCGTGGGTGCACGAATCCAGTTCACACACTCACCCACGGCTGCTCCAGGCTGTAGTTACGGTGGCGGTCATTTGGCTCCACCTCTTCCTGTCTGACCTGTTGGAACTCCTGGCGCAAGCGCTGGATTCGGTCATGGTTGCTTGGTGTCAGCCTGTTACAGCAAAAGAGAGGGGTCACACGATGAGATGAGAATACCAAGGGGACACATTACATCATCTCTTTGATCCTATACACGCTGAAATGACAGGTGTGAGTAGTGCGACCCTATCTAAAGGTCACCTAGTTCTGGCTCACTACGCTTTATAAGAATAAGGTTCAAGATGTCACACACGGTACACAGATGGCTCAGATACCTAAATAGGCATCAAAACAGTCTCCTGGGCTTCACAAATCAGAATCGGACAAGAAGCAGTTTATACTCCAGTATGGACGTGTGTGTGGGTATGTGAGAGAAGGAGCCAGACAGATTTCCTCTCATTAAATCATGATCATATGTTGAATGTGTTTATGATACAGAAGACAGAACTGGGATTTTTACACATGAGCAGATGTCCAGTTTAAAACACACAGATGCAATATAAACTTTGCCATTCCCAGATATATTGGAAAATGCACATACCAAAGCTACTTACACAATATATATCGCACATCATTTAAATACATTATATATTAAACAGTTAGTGGACAAAAGTGATGGTCAGCATATTTGTAAAATATCGGCACCCCTCAGTTTTATGGTACATTTACGGTACAAAATGGACAATCTCTTAACTTTTAAGATATTAATTGGGGAAAAGTAATATAAAGCTTTATACCAAAATACAGCTCACTGGAAATAAAACTTACTTTGACCACAATATAAAAAGAAAAATTATTCTCAAAACGCAAGTTTACACTCCAAACACAACAAGGCAAAACGCATACAAAGTTATAAATAAAAGCTTTAATAATAAAATGATGTCTAAAGTTGGACATCCACCACAGTGTATATATTACATACATCCGCAGAAAATATAGAGACCATTCCAAATTGTAATTTAATCAGCATTTTTAGATGTTTTGTGTCCATTCCAGTCCAATGTCTGTTGAATTTCAACAAAATCAAACCTCAGGAGTGACAAAGTCATCCAAAAACAATATGGAATACTGACAGCATAACAAAACAGGAAAACTGTGAATAAAAAACAAGGTTATCACTTAAAAAAATGTTACCATGTACAAATATTACTGTTGTAATGCTCAGAAGTGAATATGAACTTGTTTTCTTTGCAGTATTTAAGATCTGTAAACACAGAGCATCATTTCTGTTATTTTGACCTCTTTCTGCGCTTTTCATTTACTGCAGATTAATGAGAATAGAAACAATATTTGAATTAGAAATTTGACAGAAATATTGTTAGTAGTTCACAGCATGAAACAAAAATGATCATTTTACAAAGTAGAACAACTGAAAATGGTCTTTGAAATGTTCTCTTAATTGTTTTACGCAGCTGCATATAATACATTGTGTATATTTATATATACATCATATTATATTGTAGTGGTGTTTTACAATATGTTGGGATCTCAATGTCCACAATCTAAGCACATTATTTAGTTAAGAGTGTGTATATACACCACCGGTCAAAGTTTAGGATCATTTATTCACACATTTAGAATAACAGAAAACCAATCAGAACCATGGATTGACACAAATTTAACTGTGGGAATTATGTTGTGAAAAAAAAACATTCAAAATAAATGAACCTTGATATAAATGGCATGTGTATAAAATATGATACATATAAAATACAAATTAATGTTATATTTTATTATATTCAGAATAGTCACTCTTTGTGTAGAATTTGCTAAATCATACACTTGGCCTTTTAACATCCAAATTCTAAAGCTGGGATGCTTTTTATCATTATTAACTTAATCTTATTGGCTGCTTTATATTCATTATTTGGACATTTAACAAATATTATTCAAAAATATTTAAAATGTATCTACACACAAACATATACATATAGGCATCGGCAAAATTTTGTTTCTTAACACACGACTACATTATTTCCCTTCACTTTGGAAACACAGCCCTGATCTATAACTTGCACCAATCAATACAAACTCATCGAAAAACAACAAATACGTCAACACCATGGAGCCATTTAATCCGATAAGAGAATCAATGAAGAACCACTATGATGTTTCCGGAGCGGCTAAAGAATTACCTAAATGTATTACAATGCCCAGATGAACGAAGAATAACAGTCTGAGTGTGTGTGTACGTGCTGACGTAGCAGTAACTCTACCTGTGCAAAATCACATTTCCATCGTCAGCTACATTGAGTTACACACATTTGCCCTGTCCCGACATATATACTTTTTAACAGGGCATAGGCGCACACATGTAAATACGTGAAAGTGTGAGCGGGACAGGATACCCTTTTAACCCCACCATGACATTACTCATACACCGCCAACAGCTGGAGTGATTTATAACAATGCCATAACATTCACATCACACTGCTCACTGGAGTTACACGCACACACACGCTAGAATGCTGTACACACAACACTGTCAACAGGAGAGCTTATTTAGTTATCACGTTGAAGCAAAAAGGTGTATGTGACCCGAGGTCGGTCTGAAATAATCACTGCGTCTCATTTTCTCTTGGCATTTTGCCTAGCAGATGTGAGCTTACAGCACCAGATTTAGGTCAAAATAATCAATACACACCAACCATGGGTAGAAATGACAGCATAACAATAACTCATCTCTTTAAATAAACAGAAAAGGAAGCCATAGGTGAGGAGGCAAGAAATCCCATTTGTTTAAAGGACTTGAAGTGTTCACAGGTAAACACACATAAGACTCAGTTTAAGTGGGCACTTGAAGTAATGTGTTTTTCTAGATCGCGGTAATGGCCAGCGTTATGGTCAAGACTGTGTGGCAGTATCAAAAGTGCTCTTCTCTGTAAATGTATCATTAGTGTTATAAAGGGGTCACTCGCTCACCTCATCAGATCTCACAGCCTCGTCTAAAGATCACTGTGATGTGACATTCACCCTCTCACAGCCTCATCTGACATTCACCCTCTCACAGACTCATTTGACTTTCACCCTCTCACAGCCTCATCTGACATTCACCCTCTCACAGCCTCATCTGACATTCACCCTCTCACAGCCTCATCTGACATTCACCCTCTCACAGCCTCATCTGACATTCACCCTCTCACAGCCTCATCTGACATTCACCCTCTCACAGCCTCATCTGACATTCACCCTCTCACAGACTCATTTGACTTTCACCCTCTCACAGCCTCATCTGACATTCACCCTCTCACAGCCTCATCTGACATTCACCCTCTCACAGCCTCATCTGACATTCACCCTCTCACAGCCTCATCTGACATTCACCCTCTCACAGCCTCATCTGACATTCATCCTCTCACAGCCTCATCTGACATTCACCCTCTCACAGTCTCATCTGACATTCACCCTCTCACAGCCTCATCTGACATTCACCCTCTCACAGCCTCATCTGACATTCACCCTCTCACAGCCTCATCTGACATTCACCCTCTCACAGCCTCATCTGACATTCACCCTCTCACAGCCTCATCTGACATTCACCCTCTCACAGCCTCATCTGACATTCACCCTCTCACAGCCTCATCTGACATTCACCCTCTCACAGCCTCATCTGACATTCACCCTCTCACAGCCTCATCTGACATTCACCCTCTCACAGCCTCATCTGACATTCACCCTCTCACAGCCTCATCTGACATTCACCCTCTCACAGCCTCATCTGACATTCACCCTCTCACAGCCTCATCTGACATTCACCCTCTCACAGCCTCATCTGACATTCACCCTCTCACAGCCTCATCTGACATTCACCCTCTCAAAGCCTCATCTGACATTCACCCTCTCACAGCCTCATCTGACATTCACCCTCTAACAGCCTCATCTGACATTCACCCTCTCACAGCCTCATCTGACATTCACCCTCTAACAGCCTCTCACAGCCTCATCTGACATTCATCCTCTCACAGCCTCATCTGACATTCACCCTCTCACAGCCTCATCTGACATTCACCCTCTCACAGCCTCATCTGACATTCACCCTCTCACAGCCTCATCTGACATTCACCCTCTCACAGCCTCATCTGACATTCACCCTCTCACAGCCTCATCTGACATTCACCCTCTCACAGCCTCATCTGACATTCACCCTCTCACAGCCTCATCTGACATTCACCCTCTCACAGCCTCATCTGACATTCACCCTCTAACAGCCTCATCTGACATTCACCCTCTCACAGCCTCATCTGACATTCACCCTCTCACAGCCTCATCTGACATTCACCCTCTAACAGCCTCATCTGACATTCACCCTCTCACAGCCTCATCTGACATTCACCCTCTCACAGCCTCATCTGACATTCACCCTCTCACAGCCTCATCTGACATTCACCCTCTCACAGCCTCATCTGACATTCACCCTCTCACAGCCTCATCTGACATTCACCCTCTCACAGCCTCATCTGACATTCACCCTCTGACAGCCTCATCTGACATTCACCCTTTCACAGCCTCATCTGACATTCACCCTCTGACAGCCTCATCTGACATTCACCCTCTAACAGCCTCATCTGACATTCACCCTCTAACAGCCTCATCTGACATTCACCCTCTAACAGCCTCATCTGACAATCACCCTTTCACAGCCTCATCTGACATTCACCCTCTAACAGCCTCATCTGACATTCACCCTCTAACAGCCTCATCTGACATTCACCCTCTCACAGCCTCAACTGGTCTTCACAATTCCATCTAACATACACCTTTCACAGCCTCCTCTGACATTCACCCTCTCAAAGCCTCATCTGACTTGCTCTCAATGCGTAATTTGACATTCACCCTCTCACAGACTCATTTGACTTTCACCCTCTCGCACCCTCATTTGACTTGCTCTTAATGCTTCTTTTGACATTCACCTACTCAAAGCCTCATCGCAGAGAAAGGATGGAGAGAGAAATACAAAGAGAGAGAGAGAGAGAGAGAGAGAGAGAGTAAAGTCTGATTATAATGACTGTTATGATTTGCAGGAGCTATTACCGAAATGGCATATCTATAGGATGCAAAATTTCTGTGCACAGTCATACGGCAAAAGCTTTTAAAAACGCTGATACAGAAACATTCAAGCAGATAAAAATCTGCCAGATCTCTTCATGAAAGGAAAGAACGTTCTAATGCAGCACCCAATATCAATATGTAAACAGCTCCTGGCTCGTGAAAAGAGATTTGGAGACACGTGGGCTCATTGTGGGTCATAATTTGTTTTGAGAGCACTATGATGTGAGGAATTCTGATAACATCGGTTTAAATGTAGTTTAAAGACCTCCAGTCGCCATTAGACCATATAAGAACCGTCATTGCCATGGCAACCACACTTCCCTGCTGAAAGGGATAGACCACCTTATTTTGGGCAGTTCGGTGCATGCTATAATTGCACAAATGGAAAGAGTGTTGCGAATGCTGCTGTGGACTCAACACAAATCTTAAGAAGAGATACAAGCTATAAACAAAACATTCACCACAATATCCATAACCTCTGGCATAAAAGTAGGTCCACAACAATGAAGATCTGGTGGTATATTTAACTATGGACATGGGGCACTTTTTAATCCCTGTGTGCATCAAACCAATCTTAGTGTTATTGCTACAGAATTTTTTTTTTCATTTCATATGACCATAGTCCCCAGTCCTGTTTGAGGTTCCAGTATGGCAGATTAATATGGTGCAGTTTATTTTTACATGAAAGCAGAAGATTATTTTCTTGAACAATGTCCCAAACAACTTGTGGTGATGGAGGCGCAGTCTTCCTTTATTTAAATATTTTCTTTTTTATTCTTAAAATCAACTAATTTCTGCAATTCTCCATCTGTGATCTTTGAAAAGTCTTTGGCCACTCAAAATATTCTCTTTGCTGTGCATTAAGACAATATAGACAAACATTCTCTTTCAGGCAGATTTGCAACATCCCCAGTTCTTTAAAACATATTAATTTTGGCCCTGATGTTGGAAATGGGTATTGTTTCAACCATCTCCATTTAAATGCACTTTCTATTTCGTGTAGCTCAACAATCTTTTGCTGCACATCAGAACTATATGTTTTGGTTTTACCAATTGTGATGAATGATTAAGGGGGTTTGGGCTTTGTGTTACTTAATATTATTTTCCTGTGAAACAAAAAGTCATGACTGTACAAAATCATGTTTCTAGCCACCTTGGTGTGTTCAGAAATTTTTATATTAATGGGAGTGTTCTTATGTGTAAAAATGTCAAGGGGTGCCGATAACTGTGGCCAGGGTGTATAAGAGATTTTTTTTTTCAAAATGTGATATTCCCCCCACTTCAAATTATTTTACTTGAATGAAATGTTGGTACTTTGTAGATTTCTTTAAATAAAAGACCAAAACGAGATACAATGCGGATTTCTTTTTTACACCCTTCTATTTGCATATTAACCAAGGGTGCCAATGATAGTGGAGGAAACTGTATCCACTAATTTCACTTGAGCTGAATTTTGCTTTTTTTCCCAGAGAATGTGTTCTACTTGCTAACCTCATTATTGGACTCTATCCAATTGAGAGGGTGCTAAACATCTGCCCAATTATACTTTTGACAGGTTACACTTTAAATCTATTAAAAACCTAAAGCTGGATGACAGACAAGAAAAACTGATGAAGTGGGTGTTAGATGTTGTCAGTCCATTACTGTGATCACTCCACCCTCTAATCTAAGACAAACTGAAAGCAGTAAAATACTTTTCTAAAGATTCCCTCGGTAAAAGCCTCTATGAATGACAGCCTGACAGAAGGGTCTCTGTTCATTGAAAGTGAAACAATGTGTGCAGACATCTCTGTATGGGAATATAGCCACTCGTGCACACTTAAACACAAACAGATACAACACTCAGTGAAAGCTGTGTCTGTGTGCTGGAAATTGAGAATAGGCATAAGATCCTGCCAGCAACCATCTTCACTACATGAAGTGACAAAAAAATGGGCAGCAAGTCCATGCCAAACAGTGTTACAATGCCCAGCGTACACAAACATTATAGATAGTTTTACGTGTTTAAAAAAAGCAATACAAGAGCCACATATTACCTGGACTTTTGTGTTTTTCAGCTATATAAGCCACGTTAAAATATTGATCAAGGTATAATTCACCCATGGCTAGAATTGTTTTATTGTTTGCTTATACTCATGTCATTCCAAACCTGTATGACTTTCTTTCTTGACCAGAACACATTGACTTTCATCGTTTGGATGACATTTCTCATTTTTTTTTGTGTTCCACTGATCAGTCATATCAGTTATGAGGGTGAATAAATGTGACAGAATTTTATTTTTGGACAAACTATCCCTTAAAGCTGTAACTTTTGCCTATTTATCGTCATCTCAGTTTAAAACAAAAAATGGCAGGTTACAGTACATATCACTGCTGTCCTTATATTTCCATATTTCGTGATTTTTTGTTGTTGCCATAAATCATTATCATAAGTTACAGTTTATGCTTGTCACTGGGTTTTGCTATTATAGCATCTGACAGTTCCAAAGCTATAAAATCATAAACGTTAAATCAAATCTGATACGCAGACGATAGCAAGACTGTCCCATCATACCCTTACTGTACTTTATTGCACGAATATTTTCTTTTCTTTTATCTCTAAAGGGAAAGAAGGTATTTAAGTACTAAGTGCTACTCCAGCCCATTGTTAAAGCATTAGGTCTTGCTAATTTTAGAGCTGTCACAGTCTTAATTATGACACTGTACAGAACTCGGAATCACCCTACAGATCTTCTTAATAAAGCGTTTAACTCCGCTTTTGACTTTTAGAGAGCGGGGTTACTTTGCCGAAAGGGGAACCATGTTGGTTGGCACAGTAGGATAACATTTTTAAAGAGGCTGGAAGGTTAAAGGGAGAATCTGTTTAAGCGATGGTGTTGTGCTTATGTCAGAGCTGCTAATTTAAAACATACGGATGCACAACCTCTTCAGGCAGAGTGTGAGATATGAGTCTAGAAGCCCACTGAGCCTTGAGTCTGAGCCACATCAAAGAATGACCTTCACACACACATGCACACACAGATGGCCGAGGTCCAGAGGTGCAGTCTAGGTCTGTGCGGGATCTGTCTTCTAGAGTCAAACACGCATGCATTCAGACCAAAACAGATCTGTGTGTGCGTGTGTGGATAAACAGATATGATTGATTCTAGCACTGTTGGACTCACTTAAGTTCAGCTCCCACGAGAAACTGGGAAGCAAAGTGGCAGTTAGACTTAACCTTTGAAGATGTGTGGGTGTATGTGTGCATGTTTCATCCAATAGTCATTCCTCGCTTTGAGACCAATTAGTATTTTATGAGCAGGATGGCCTCGGGTTATGTTTGTGTTTTAGACCACAGAACACACCTGAACATACAAATCCAAGCAAAAAATCAAAACCAATAAGCAAACCAAAACATCGCTTAGGAATGGAAAATGGTTTTCTTACTTCAAGAAAAAAAACATTTCTGAAGAAAAGATGTTCAGGGTAGAATATTTGCTATGCAGCCATGTGTTGTGCTTTCAAATGAGTGGCACTTCGGGATGGGATGTTTTGACTTGACCAGTAAGTAACCAATGATATTCTGTACAGCTCATACTTATATGTCCTCTGGGGGACAATATGAGCTTTTGGAGCAAGAAAGGCGACATTTCCACAAATATATCTGTCAACGCTTCTTCCTGAACTGTGCGTGTGAGGCAGAGGAAGAGCTGAGAGACAGTCAAAGCAGGGAAAGTATAACTGACCTCCTCTCACCCTGACTGGGGCAAAGTTATAAGGAAACCCCCTGACCATTAAACTGATATACAATACTCAAATTCTCATGTTGTGTCTACAAACACACGCACTTGAAAATACACGTTCACGTCTTGTTCATCATTAAACATCTTTGAATCACCTTTCATTATTACTTTAATATTTTTCTATTTATTAATTAATGAATTACTTATATATATATATATATTTGGGCTGTCAATAGATTCATAATTTTAATCGCAATTAATTGCACACGTATAGAGAAATTAAACATAAACTTTTGTTTTAGTGATGTCAGTCGATTAAAAATATTAACTAACTAATCACACACAGCTTTTATGTTTTTTAAACGTTCTAATAATTTCACATTTATCTCCAACTTAATGTAGAAACAACACATTACTTTAACAGCATCATTTTATGAATGATAGCCAACATTCTAATATTGCTGGATTTGCAACTGATGTCTTTATTAAATATAAATATTTTTTCCATTAATCAACCCCATTATAATAGGTGTCCTCTTCCTACCTGTCTAACCGGAGTCATAGCAGCACATTTAAGAACGCGGCCCCTTAAAGAGCTCCCGCTCTAACAGGTCTTGCACTTCCTATTTTCACTAGTCTTTGCATTCATTTAATTCTTTATTTAACTCGTTGAAGACTGTGCTCCCGGAAATACTGGACAAAATGTGCTTTCTGGCATAATCGTTTGTTTTTTGTTCATTCAAGCACGAAAGAGAACTTAATACTGGCGCTCTGTCTGACAGACTCTGACGCTGCCTTTAGCCCATGTGTACACCAAACTGGACCTCTGTCGTGTTGCGTTGAGCTGTGTTCCACAGCCAGAAGCTGTCAATCTATACTGGACCTGTCAATACAACCATTTCAAATCGGTCCTAAATAGTTTAAAGGCCTTTATATGAATAAGAATGATTAAATAAAGTAACCCTAGACCATGAAGACAGAAAAAATAGATGTTGCGTAAATGCCGTTAAATATTTTTTTAACGTGTTAATCTGAAAAAATATTTGACGATGACAGCCCTAATTTATATAAACAAAGCAAATTCTTGAAAATATATATGTGTGTGTGTGTGTGTGTGTATTTACAGGTGCAAAAAAGTAAGAGACTTCTGAATTTACAATTTACACATATGTGTTTAAGAAGAATGATAATTTTTATTGAATTCTGTGATCTAATAACAATATTTCTCCCAAAAATTCCAATAAAAATATTGTTTGTATTAGCATTTATTCAAAACCTAAGAAAAAGGTCAAAACAACAGAATTTGTATAGACCTCAAATACTGCAAAGAAAACAAGTTAATATCGCCTCCAAGCAATAAAACTGTCAAGTTCTTTTTTTATCACAGTTTACATTTGTCTTGTGATGCTGTCAGTCTTTCACATTGCTGTTGGATGACTTTATGTCACTCCTGAGGTTTGATGTTGTAATTTAACAGACACTAGACTGGAATGGGCAGAGTACATATAGAAATGCTGATTAAATTACAATTTTATAACGGTTTCTTGTATATATGCATAGTTGACAAATACACCGTGCATATGTCCTAATACATGTGTCCTTTGGTGTGACATAGCAATCATTGATGTTAGCTGGTCTCAAAACCAGCATCACAAAGTGGCTTACGTGGTCACTATGGTTACAGCAGAGCATAATGAGGGTGTGTTGTTTCCATGGTTACAGCGCTGTGCATTGTGGGTAAAGAAAGACCATTCATTAACGTAACACCCTAAGACAGGGCTAATGGACTGGCAGTTTACGGTAGAGAAGCATGTATGCGTGTTAGTGTGTGTGTGTGTGTGCTGACTCCTAACAGTATTTATCCTGTGCATTTAAGGGAGTCAGTGTGCATTGATTTCCAATTACTGCTGCTAAGGGAATCCTGTGCGAGAAGTGTGTGTGTTTGCGTGTGTCAGATCAATACTAAAAGAGTGATTCCTAAGACTGATCAGTAGATCTGTGTGGATCGATATGTCTCGACATGTCAGAGAGCAGTTTTACACGCAGAGACATATTACTTACGAATGTAAAGATGAAAAAATTAAAAATGTCAACAACAAGACAATAAAACATTTTCAAGTCACTCCAGCAAAGAAAGCAAGGCCGATAAAAAGAGATAAATATGAATACACAGATGAAGAAAACTAAAAGTGATCATCTCAATAGTCAACACTAATAAGTAATTGATATCAAACGCTCTATATCGACTGAAACGCACCTAAAGTGATAGATTACTACAAAGTGATAGATTACTACAAACTATATAGTGTAAATTATATATATTTATACATCCAATAAATATATAATTTAAATTTATTTATATATTATATATAATGTAAATACATATATATATATATATATATATACATTTTATATTTACATTATATTTTATAACTACTTATATTAAAAAAAAACTATAGACTATATCTAACCTGTATGACATTCACCTGCAGAACACAAAAATTTATATTTTGAAGACTGTTGTTAAAAAACAATACCGGACCCTATTGACCTCCATTGCATAGACATTAACCACAGAGACATTTCTCAAAATATCTTCTATAGTGTTTCACATATAAAAGAATCACAGACAGACTGCAAGCTACACGACCGTGAATAAATGATGTACTATCGCTTTAAGTTACTGATGCAATGGTCTATCCGCCAGTGGTTTGTGTAAGAGTCACCTGATATATAGATTCAGCAGTTAAGGAGACATCTCGTCATCTTTAGGAGGCGAGCTAATGTCTTTCCAGGAGATGGAGTTGTGTATGTGATGGCGACCTGTTGGTAGGAATGCTTTAATTGGCTCTCTGTATTTCCTGTAACTCCGGCACACAGCCTGTTAACAACACCTCACACACACAGATCTCCCTTGTGCTCAGAACTGTGTGAAACATTACACTGCAACTTTCCACTTGACTCTTAGTCTATGTGTGGTAAAGTGAACACATGCACACACGGATAACATGACACGTTTAGGACCTGCGCATGTGAAATCCAGCTCATTCCGTTCTGAGTTACAGTGTTCAAATGTAATATCTTAATGACTCATTCATCTGAATGACACTTTTCTGCAACAGCCATTAACACACAGACAGTGAGATAATATTTCTACATGGATGTCTCATGAAGGCACACGCGCAAACACAGAGCTCACAGCGTGACGAACTGTGAGCATCTACAACACAACCAATTAAATCTGAACATGTAGCTGTGTGAGCGCGGGGACAGATTTAATGTCACACTGGAGTCAGTGCCTCTCTCTGAAATATGAAATTGTCTCACACCAGTAAAAATGGTCTCCAACCAAACCAAAAGTGATGCCAGATGAAAAATATAATTCAGTGAGGGACGACCGAACTACGCTGTGAAAATAGGAAAAAAACCTGTTTGAGTCCATATACTTGCACACCATGTTCCAATACGAAGGCCCGGTTCCACAGACATGCCTTAGCTTAAGTTGAATGTCTTAGTTGAATTAAGATATTTATGTCGCTTTTATGAAATGCTTTAGAAGAATACATTTATGGTGTGTATCTTGAGACAAAACAATGTCACTGATATATTTTAAGATATTTCTGGGCAAGTTATATTCAGTAAAGACAGGTCACACAATCATTTAAGTCTGGGACTAGCCTTAAGCCTTGTCTGTGAAACCGGGCATTAGAAAGTCATTCAAAACACTTAAAGCTATAATTTATTACAGCGGTTACCAATCCTGGTCCTCGCGACCCAGCGCTCTGCATATTTTGTGTATCTCTCTTGTTTAACACACCTGATTTAAATCTCTAGCTCATTAGAAGAGAGCTTAATGAATGAACCGCGTTCCGATTGACGTGTTCCCTGAACTGTGTTCATTGCTCTCTACTCCCTGCACACATGAAATCGGCTGACGTTAATTTAAGAACACGAAGAACGAAACTTACTACGGAAGATTGAAGGGTAATTTAACCGTAATTTTGAGATTTGCGCAACATTATCCACATTTCGAACGGGATTTATGGCAGAATATCTAGTGATGTTTACTTCGCAGGGCTCTTATGGGCGTATTAAACAAACCTCCGAAGCGGTAGGAGAAGCATACAAAATATGCAGAGCAGGGGGTCGCGAGGACCAGGATTGAGAACCGCTGATTTATTAGATAACATAAAAAAATATTAATTTAATAAAAGGGATAGTTCACCCAAAAATCTCAATTATGTCATGAATTGCTGACTCTCTAGTTGTTCCAAATCTGTAGTTCTTTGCTTGGTTGAACACAGAGAAATATTTTTGGATGAATGCTTATACCCAAATACAGTAGCTTTTGGACCCCATTGACTATCATCGTAGGAAAAATTACATTGGAAGTCAAAAGCGCCCCAGAACTGTTTGCTGTCCTACATTCTTCAAAACATCTTATTTTATGTTCAAAAGAACAAAAAAGGGAAAAAAAGTATTTTTTCATTTTTGTTGTCAATGGGGTCCAAGAACTGTTTGGTAACAAGCATTCTTCCAAATATCTTTCTCTGAGTTCATTTACATTTACGCATTTGGCAGACGATTTCAACCAAAGCGACTAACATTGCTTTAAACTATACATTTGTTTCTAAGTATGTGCAATCCCCAGGGATGGAACCCACTACCTTGGGGTTGTAGCGCCATGTTCTTACCACTTAGCCACAGGAAAGCTAATGTATAAAGATTTTGGCGAATTTTCATTTTTGGGTGAACTATCCCTTTAAGCTATTACTGAAGTAGTATAATTGATAGTTTTACATTTTGAATATAAAAATGATGAAAATATTTTTTTATAACGATATGAATACACTGGGTCGATTGCAATCCTATAAATACGTAATTGTTGTGAGGTAAAATCAACATGACATAACACTGCTCATTTTATATCATCCTTGTCCTTACTGTTTTTTGCTTAGGTATATATTTGTGTGTTTTCTGTAAAGATATTTTGCAATAATGCAAATTGTAAAAAGTAAAAGTGTAAAAATAAGACTGAACTGCTCCACAAAAACAAACCCCGCAAAAAATGTGAGTAGCTTCTTTTTCATTTTTGGGTGAACTATCACTTTACCTGATTAGATTTAAGCCATGTTCTTTCCCTTACGGTCACACAAGCCCACGTGGCTCACTTAGATCTAGCACCTTTACTAAGAATATCAGCCTACTTACAAAGGAACTTTATCCTCAAAGAGAGAGAAAGGTAGAAAAAATGGAATGGGGGGTGTGGTTGAGTTCTCAACAGAAGAACAATGTTCTGTCAGAAAAGTAGGTCATCTTGTTGAAGGGTCAGGGAGAGGGCATCCACTCGATTCAACACTCTCTCCAACACGCACACATAAACGGCAAATGAGACGCAACCTCTGTTTCACAAGCTGTGGAAACACATGAGAATTGGGTACTGATGGGTAAGCATCATTCAACGTATTCCAGCTTTGTACCGTACTACCAGAGAAAAGAAGCTCACACCCTGATGGAGTCATGGTGCAGTGGCAAACAATGCTTTTTTTCAGCTGTGGTGCTCACTTGGGTGGTGCAGTTTGAACCTGGCCTGCAACGTGACACTATTTAATCTCATCCACTCTATGCCACTCTAGGTCAAGAAACAATTCATCTAAATAAAAAAATACAATTCTGTCATCAACTATTACATCAATACGTAGCAACAAAGACATCATTTAGCAAATGCTTTCTATGTCTATTAAAAGCTTGCACAATACACTAATTACACTGACATTCCCAAAAGCAATTAAGGGCACAATGATGATTGAGCAGAACCGGGATCTCAGTAAATTGAGTTTTTGGGTCACCGTGAATTTGTTCTGAACTTTCCACCTTTGTGTGATGCCACTTCTCCAGAGCTTGAGTGGGCATACAACTAACGATATTAAACCATACATCAAAACATATACAGTAAAACACACAGTCAGATGTCTCAGTGGAATGTTCAGCTTTGAGCAGATGGTTATTATCCACTAATGTCTGTGCTTTATTATTTTACAGAGTTTAAAGTCTGCATGTGTGGCCCCATAACTAATAATTAAAAGTTAAGATGGATTAACTTGTTTAGACAATATAGGAAATACCAGAATTGTTTCCAGTTACAGGGGTAAGTAGGGGTCTGTTTGGGTTTAAGAGAAAGAATTCCTTTGTCGCACGCACGTTCCCATAAACAAAAGGACTTTTAATAATAGATATGTATGTTTACACACAAATATACGCACAAGCACATACAGAACACACACAACTGTATTTACTGAGAAAAAAAGAAAACCTAATGAATAAAGGAATATTTAAAATTAAATATATGAAGAGTTTGGTTCCAAAATGAGTTAACTCCGTTTTTAATTATGATTTATTATGATATTGTTTTATTGTGTTGGTATCAAAACTTCAATCAAAACAAACCAACTGCAGTTCGATTGATATTATTTGGAATGCATAATAAAAAAACATGATTTTTGAAAATGTATAAAAATCTAATTTGAGAACCAAGCTCTTCATATATATATATATATTTATCTGAAAACCTGATTTCCTCACCATCATGTTTAAAACAACTGGACCCAAAGAAAAAAATATCGTGATCATTCTTTTGCAAATACTAAAAGGAATTGACATATTATCACAAAACAGGTGATTATCATTTGGTGTCAAATGGTGCCAACATGCCCTTTTGTCGACCATCTGATATTTCTCTCTTGGAAGAAAAAATGACCAGCGAATAACTTTCATATTGGTCTTTCCTCCTATGACATCAAAAGACGTGGAAAATAGCACATGAATCATATGGACTCTTTTTTATGACACTTTAATGGTGCTTTATGGTGTCACTGTGTAGCTTGACATCCCCGTGCCCTTTCACTTTCATTACAAAAAAGAGCTTTTGTGTTCCACAAAAGAAAGATTGTCACATTATCGCAACTACACAAGGTTGATTAAATGAAAGAATGTTCATTTCTGGGTGAGCTATCCCTTTAATGAACATCATTGACCAGCGAGAGCAAGGAAGAGGTAGAAAGAGTAAGAGAGGGAGAATAACTGAGAAAACTCATTGTAATTGTCTGCTAAATAAATCAACATGAAAAGGGTAATGTAGTTCCACATCGTGCTGAATGCCTTGTGAAACATTCATCATTAGAACATCTAACTCCGCCGGCATGAGAGATGCTAAAACATTAGCGCTGTGGGGCTGCTGTTCGTTTTAAAACATCGACCGCAACCAAACACAAACTCTCAGCGGCTGCGACCGCAGACCTCCAGCTACTGCAAACACAAAGACCCTCAGCAGATCTTTTCAAAACAAACCACGTGTGGAGTGACTCTCAGGCTCTGGAATCTAACATATAAACTTAAAGGGGCACAGTATGGAAAAATCATATTTTCATTGGTCTTTTTTAGATGAGCTTGATGGACTATGCAGACATTTTACTGTAAAGCTCCTCATTCACAACAGCCATTTCTAAAGGCTGTTAAGACATATCAGACATTGATATGTGCAAAATTACTCTATTATAGTAATGTAACTATACTTTTACACCGTTTTAAAGCAAACTACACTGCAAAAATGTTGTATTTTATAACTATTTTCAAGGTATTTTGGCCTTGTTTTCAAGTACAAATGTCTACAACTTCTTAAAGGAAAAGTTTCTTGCTACAAAATGAAGATTCTGTCATCCTTTACTCACCCTGTTGTCATTTTAAGCCTGTGTGATTTTCTTCTGCAAAACACAAATGTCCCCATTGACTTCTATTGTATGGACACAAGTCAATGGGGACCAATGGTTTCCTGCTACCGACATTTTTCTAAATATCTTCTTTGTGTTCTGCAGAAGAAAGAAAGTCATAGAGGTTTGGAATAACAAGAGGGCATTTAAAAAATGACATCATTTTCGTTTTGAAGATAAACTATTCCTTTAAATGGATACTCTATTTAAAAATAAAATAAATGAATGCCATGAATTAATGAAAAATAATTATGATGAAAATAATCAAAAAAATCTGCCAATGGGGTAAGCAAAATAAATTTTATTCAAATTTCAACCTAATTCAGTGAACTAAACTCAAGTTTATTTTGCTTACCCCACTGGCAGACATGTTTTTCACTTTTTATTTAGATCCAAAACATATACCCCCTTTTTTAAGAAAAGCACGACTTATTTTTATTTATTTTTTTACTTCTCCAGTAAATGTATCTTGATTTATTAACCCAAACAAAAATACTGAGTAAGAAATTTCTTTGATTTTATATATGCAGGACTTGCTTGAGACCAACACGTAGGTTAAACAACACACGACAATAAAAGATAAGCTGGAAAAACAATTCTACAACGGCACATCTGAATTCATCCATTACTCATTTAATTTATTTAAACACATTTATTTCTTTGAATTAGCATTGGTGTCACTCTCCCATTACCCCTCTGAAAGCAGCGAGTTTGTTTCTGACACTTTGGTTTTTCTTAATCCCTGCGTTTTCCACACAGCGTGCCAGGGAATGCTGATAATGAGCTTAAACTTCTGTGTGTGTGTGTGCGTTCTCAGCGTGAATGCTGTGGGATTAGTCAGATGTTTACCCTCTGTGTGTGTTTGGCGGCTTTAATTGGCCTCTGCATCGTTCGGTCTTTTAAATTCCCTACAGAGCACATAGTCAACTCAGCAAGAGCATGCACAAACACACACACAGAGTTCAGCTAAACTTAACACATTCTGCAGCTTGCTCAGTTCTGCGTAAGAATGTTGATTACATTGGGGCCCGATCGCTGCTGTAAGAGATCAGACACCCGAACAGCGGCCCCATGGTCATCAGCTCTGATGCGAACAGGAAGTGCTCGGATATCTCTACTTATTATGGTACTGAGGGAAGAAAATTCAAAACGACACAGACTGTGCCAACTGACAGAAATTCACTAAAGGAATTATGTAAATGCACGGCGCACACGGCCAAAATCTGTGCTCAATGCAATTTAGGCATCAAATCTCCTGCAGGTCAGATTTCGAGGAGCTTGTGTCAAACATTATTACTCTTGCCTATATATTCACATGATACCAGTGTAGACCGGGCCCGATTCATCTGGATTGACACTGGTTAGTGATTGAGAAGCAGACTGTTTGTGCTGAAATACCATTCACCCGAGAAATAAAAACAAGATAAATGCTGGGCACATTCAATCTCACTCACTCTCTCACAAATCTGTTAATTTAATTAAATCGGAGAGAATCAAATCCTAGTAAAATCCTGCAGTGGCAGCAGTGGAAACAAATAAGAGAGATGGGAGTTTAATACGTTTAAACGGTCCGTCTTAGAAAAATGCACGTTCAAACACACACACACACTTTTCTCTTTTTGATTTATCAATTTACGTTACAATAACACAAATAATACAAACAGATGACAATACACATATTACCAAATCAAATATCACCCTTTTAAAGCCACATTAAGCTTGATGGGCGTTCAGAGAGCACAGATACACTTTTACAAGATTTTATTATAGCATGAGCTGCTCTTAAAGTGCTTAAAATTCTGTCTTCATTGACTCACCCTCAAGTTGTTCAAAATTCGAATAAATGTCTTTGTTCTGATGAAAACAGAGAAAGATATTTGGAAGAATGCGTGAAATCAACAGTTCTTCGTCACCATTGACGACCATAGTAGGAAAATTGCTTTATAAATGTCTTTCTTCTGTTGAACACAAAAGAACATATTTTGAGGAATGTAGGAAAGCAAAGAGTTATATGGCACTTTTGACTACCGTTGTAATGTTTCCTACTATGGTAGGCAATGGTGGCCAAGAACTGTTTGGTTGTAAGCATTCTTCCAAATATCCTTCTGTGTTCACCAGAACAACGGAAATTATACAGATTCGGAACAACTCGAGGATGAGAAATTTTGGGGCAGGGGAAACTATCCCTTTAAGAATGCATTAAAGGCATATTTTACCCAAAAATGAAAACACCCTCTTGTCATTTCAAATCTGTATGACTTTATTCTGCAGAACACAACAGAAGAAGTTTTAAAGATTGTTGTTAACCAAACAACGGCGGTATCCATTCACTTGCATTGTACTGACACGAAACCAATAATGGGTAGCGCCGTTGCTAGTTTATCAACTTTCTTCCAAATATCTGCTTTTGCTATACAGGTTTGAAAAGACAATAGCATGAGTAAATGATGACAGAATTAGCTTTTTGCGTGAACGATGCCTTTAATATTTATATAGCAATCAATTTACATCTAGTCTGATTTGTGTTCTTTCTAGACAAAATGTTTCAGATTGACAAGGAAAATAAAGTGTGGTCATTGCGGCTCGGTTGTTGTTGTTTCTATGAAATCTTAGCTCTGAAAATATTATACTTCCACCCTTGACGGTCTTCCATCAAGACCAGCTTGTTTTAAAAGCTGAGGTAGAGTTGATTTTTCCAACCTGGAAGTCTTTACTCGGTTGAAAACTCATGGAACAGTTCCAGGTCCGGTTACAGAACTCTGACGGTGGAAATCTTTCAGTTGAGAGGAAGCCCTTACCATATTTTTCTCCCAACACTCCTCATTCCTCATCTTAATACCATCATTACACCTCAGCCGGACTTTAAATGGGTTCGTGTGTGTGCGTATAAGGCCTTTATCAGGCTTCAAAAGGTTCTGCTGACTAAACAGATATATTTCTCATTTACTTAAACGCTCTGAGCTGAGGGACTTAAACCATGTGGCTAAGCTGACAGCCAGAACTCCAGAGCGTTCTGATTCCAGGTCAGATGTTCAATGCATGCGTGTCCTGATAAAACAGTGATGTTTTTTTTAACAATGGCACCCCATGACTACGTTTTTGTTAGATTTACACTGTAACCTCTTTCGCAACCAAACATAGATTTGTTTTGAGTGTTCACAAACCGATGCCTCTAGATTGCGAAGTCTCTTGGACAAACTGATTTTGCACAATACATTTCAACACGAGGACAAAGGAGGTAAATGCAGGAAACTGTTTGATGCGGCCTGTACGGAATCAAAATATGGCTCCTGTGGTTCTGTGCATTTTTTTATACTAATGAATGCCATACGTCTGAAAGTGCCTTAACAAATACAGTAAAACTCTCTATAAACTGACTTGTGAGTAGTAAAAAATTGTATCTTCATTATTCACAGCACAACACATGAAATGTCTCTTTCACCTAGAAATCTCTTAAGTAGGGATGAATATGGATGAAAATATTTCCTCTGAATAATTCTGATGAAATAAACATCTTCACACAGCCAGATTTGCTTATTAAACTAAAGAGATTGACAGTTAACGTTTGCCTGCTGTCACATTTATGACACTGCAGTATAACTTCCAGTTGATGTTATGACATCATCGTGACACAGGGTGACATAGCAGCTTTATCAGCCATTCCATCATGGTAAAACATGTCAGGTGTCAGAAAAGTCTTTTTAGTCTGTCATGCCAGATGTTGACAGCTGTTTTAGCTACTTGTTTTGAAATTTCCGAGTTTAATAATGTGATCTGACATCTGAGGAAACAATCCTAAAGCTGATTGGCCCATTTGCAAAAACAGGAAACTTGTATACATGCTACTATATATATTCTATACTCAAGAAATGCTTACACAAACTCCTACACATCATTTCCCTCTTAAACCATAAACGATCACATCCCCCACCCACACAGCATGCCCCCTTTAGGATCTACTTCCTCACTCCAGATCTGTGAGGATTATTCCCACAGTTCCATTCTCTGTATCTGACTGCAGAATGACACCCACTTCCTGTTCCCTGAGGGTTCTTACAGGAAGTGGCCTTCCTGTCTCTTTTTCTGCCTGTGTTTGTTTTAGTCTCAAGAAACATGCAGGCCTCACACAACCCAAACAAAACAATCTCACAGTTTGGGTTTTACCAAATTTGTCGAGAATGCTTTCAACACTTCACACGGATGTGGAATATCTCAGACAGTGGGCTGTAGTCCAAACTTAATCTTAGAATAACATCTTGACTTTATTTTAACCCAAGAACAAAATATATATAATAGCATACATTAGAAACAACTCTCCCATGAACGTTTAGGAATATAAATTGCGATGTTTTAGATGTTTTGCTTTATTTCAAGTTCAGTACAAATAACTTTACTAGATACAACGTTTTGGGTTTGTAATAGTTCACCTTCAAAATAAAAATTCTGTCATTATTTACACACCCTCTTGTCATTTCAAACCTTTATGACATTCTTCCTTCTGCATAACACGAAAGAAGATATCTTAAAAAAGGGAACGGTTGAATCCTCTTCACTTGCAGTGGTTTTATGTCGATATGCCTTATTCAACATTAGAAAGGTTAGACCCTATCTCACTGAGCATGCGGCACAACTCATTGTCCAGGCCCTGGTAATCTCAAGGTTGGACTACTGCAATGCTCTCCCTGCTGGTCTTCCTGCAAAGGCTATCAAACCACTTCAGCTGGTTCAGAACACAGCAGCACACCTCGTCTTCCAACATCCCAAAAGGGCTCATGCGACACCCTAGTTCATCTCCCTCTACTGGCTACCGGTCGAAGCCCGTATTAGATTCAAGTAGCTAATGTTTGCTTACAGGACTATCACTGTATCTGAACGGCTTACTTCCACTCTCTCCTGCACTCCTACACTCCATCAAGATCCCTGCGTTCAGCAAACCAGCAGCGTCTTGTATTGCCTTCCCATAAGGGCATTAAATTGCTTTCCCTCTCATTTTCATTCACAACTCCTTCCTGATGGAACATTCTTCCTTACTCGGTCCGGTCAACCACATCAGTCACAATATTAAAAAAACTACTCAAATATTGTCTCTTCTGTGAATACTTGACAGACAAATGAAAAAATAAATAAATATAAAAAAAAAACCTTTCTCTTACTCTCAATAGGGACCAATAAATTTTGATTGCCAACATTTTTCAAAATATCTTCTTTTGTGTTTTGCATAAGAAAGAAAATCAAATCACAGGTTTAAAATGACAACAGGGTGAGTAAATGTTATTTTTGGAAGGTAACTGTGTGTGTGCGACCAAGAGAGAGACAGTCTGTTATGAGCCAAGACTTCAATTAGAATCCTCATTTAACACTGTTACAACCCTCACTTCGGTTAAACGTGAAACCACTGTATAAATAGCCAGATACATGATTCAATTCAAAAGATCAGCCTTTTTATTTCAAAAGAACTATGAAGGTCTGGTGGCTCTCCGGAGAAGATCTGGGTCTATCTGAGGCTATGAGAAATATCCCTCTCGTCTTAATGAGTTATTCCCTATAAAATAAAACACTTTCCTAAATAGTCTCAGATCTGTTCGTGTCCACGATTCCCTGCTCTGTCTCACAGAAGGAACCACACGTTCCCTGAAGCAGTCTCAGGCTGAAGAAGCTAATAAACAATAATACAGATCTTATGTACAGATAACCATGTGTTGAAACAACAATAAATACCTGTCTGACGGAGAGAACTGCCCATTCCGGGCATTCTGTTTCTGTGTGTAGGGCGAGTCTGGTGGCGTGTGGATCCGCTGGTACCCGCCGAGTTCCAATGAGCCGATGCCAGCGTACGGGGGATCTTCTGCAGGAAGTGAGGTCAATGTGGAGTGGCTGAAGTCTTGGATCTCAGCGTAGTCCCTCTCTCTGGCCTGACGCTGACGGATCTCTCGAGTTTTCGCCTGAATCCTACACAACATCGATAAATACATATAAACAACCATAAACAACAGAAGTACAAGAAATATCATTATAATAAAAGAATCTTGTGGTCTGATACTGAAAACTTGTGCTTCACCCCAATTTGTTTATACCACAAAAGTGTGTTCTCAACTCAACCCATAGTTGCCCAGACTACACTGTAACAATTAACAAGGATAGCCATAGCAAGGATAGGCATTTAAAGAGACAGTTCACCCAATAAGGAAAATTATGTCATTTATTCAAGCTCAAGTTGTTCCAAATCTGTATTAATTTCTTTGTTCTGATGAACACAGAGAAATATAATTGGGAGAAGGCTTGTTACCAAACAGTTTTTGGCCAGCAGGAAAAAATACAATGGTAGTCAAAAGTGCCCCAGAACGGTTTGCTTTAAAACATTCTTCAATATATTACTTATTTTGTGTTCAACAGAACAAAGAATATTTTACCTAAAGCCTTTATGTATAATGCATTATAAAGGGTTTTTAAAAGGTAAGATGCATTATAAGTGTTCATAATCTGTGTTGTAATACATTAAATGTTGTTTCAAAGAATTTGAACCAAATTAAAAATGCAAAGTGTGACATTAAATTGTTATTATGAATTAACTGGAGTTACAATTATTTATGAGACATTATAATTCATTGTAAGGTGCATTACAAGGCATAATTAATACATTAAAACTACATTTCTAATGTATTATAAATATGCTTTAAGTAAAGTGTTACCCAATTTCTCCTTCTATTGTATTCAATAGTGGCTAAGAACTATTTGGTTTACTCAAGGGTGTGTAAATGAAACAATTTTTATTTTCGAGTGAACGGTCCCTTTAAGCGTTTCTTCATGATTATCTGATAACTTATGTTTGCTATAGTAGACTATTATTTTTATGAAGTTTTCAATGAAAAACAAGAAGCAAAAATCACATCAAATTAAATTAAAATTTTATACAAAAAACAACATTACAAACACAATGAAAAAAAAAACGGGAAAAAAAACACTAAATTCATCATTCTATGTTTAAGGACACAAATTACAATTTTAAAAATGATCTAAGATGGAGAATATGCAGATTTGAAAGCTTTTGTTGAATCTCTGGCCCAAGTTTTTAAGGAAATATGTAATTCTGACCATCACTTACCACCAAATAGATTTCTCAGCATAACAAACCCCATCAAACAAAAGATGATGAAGCGAAGAATGTGTGTGTGTGTGCGCGTGAGAGAGACAGTGATAAATGTATAGCGATACATTTCATTGTGATAAATTTAAAGAGAGAGTGTGAGAGAGAAACACTTTCACAAAATGTCAAAGCTCATGCCAGAGTTTGATAGGTGTTCAGAAACAGAGCAAATGCAGATGTTACTGGGGGAGAAGAGACACACATCAGCTGCTGCTACATTCATCTAACAGCTGCACACCCTCAGACAAACAAACTACTGCTTTCAACTGTTAAAATCAATGCACAGATGCACTCTTTACTTTTATTCCATTCTCATGTTTCTGCCTGATGTCTTCATTTGATATACATATTTTATTTGTTTATTTACATTTACTTAATTTTACATTTCATTCTATATTTGATCTCTTACTTAGCACCTTATTTTAATTTAACTCTAATGTTTGTACTTATTATACTTTTGTTATTTGTTCGATGCTTTGGCAATATTGTAAGAACATGCAATCATGCCAACAAAGTACTTTGAAATTGAAAATTGAGAGAGAGAGAAAAAGAAAGAGAGAAAGATTAAGACAGAGACTGAACGAGCAGGCCTTTCTCAGCAGGATCTCGCAGGACAGAAGGGAAAATGGAGGGGGTTGGCATGAAATTTGTAATAAAACAACATGAACACACCTGCAGGCACACACACATGGTGAACAGCTGACACAGGGCGAACATTATATACATCAAAATACACAAACATCAAAACAGTATAACAATACACACACATACACAATGACACAACGCAAACATCAGGGGCTTAAACAATCACTGAGGAAGAGGGATTGAGGAAGTGGGCACGGTTCTGTTCGAGGGGCAGGTAGGGTGTCAGGAAATGCCTCTGATTAGAGACCGATGATGACAGAGATTAGCTCTGACTGTGTGTGTGTGTGTGTGTGTGTGTGTACCTCTCCTGTTCTTGTCTCATCCGCTTTGTCTCCTCTTCAGATGCATGAGTTTCCTCAGGCTTCCACTTTCCAGCATCCGAGCGTTCATCCCTGCGGTACTTCCCGAACCTTAAGCAGAAGCACACAAGCATGTTATGCCATGTTGACACCTGGTATTAGGAACAGACATGTTCCTCATTACTAAAGAGATTTTGTGAATTTGTGTGCATGTACATACATAAGCTTTTTTAAATGATTGGATTGTGTGGGTAGTTTCTATTAAAGTCAGTGCTAACTGGCACAGTTTAATCCGTATCAGGGCGGCTTATCGTTTACGCTACATAAGTGATGCAACACCGGGTTAAACCGGGTGCAGGTGTAAATGGGGTCCAAGGATTGTTCTAAAACCTATGGGATGTGACATCCCCCACATCTTGGTAAAATTCAGCGCTTTGATTTCTGATTTGAGTGTTATCAAGAATTAAACGCTTTTAAACCTGTCTACTCTAATTGAAACCGATGTTAAAGCTCTTAATCCATCTATTTTAATTCATTTAACAAACTAATCACTATTTTGCAACTGTGAGAGGATGTCTCTGCAAATCTTTGCTTTATCATGCATATTAATTCATTAATATCTGGCTTGTGTGTGTGAGAGAGCGTGAAAGGTGTTTCTATCTGATGTTACCCCTGGGAAGGATTTTTATTTCTTCGTGGATTCATATTCAGAATAGCTCATTAATATGTAAAGGGTTTATTAATATGTAGCAGGTATCTTTGGCTCAGCGAGGAAGTTGACAGTCATTAAAATACACCATTGCTCCAGAGGCCGTCCAAAATATTCCGCGGATTCAAAAAAATGGTTTGCTTATCTGTAATGTCTCCAAGACATCTATAAGATATCTGTAAGATGTTTATGATTAAGATTGAATTTAAAACTGCTCCTTCTAAAATGTTTTTACAGAGCAGATGTTTTCCAGATCTCCAGATCTTTATCAGACGTCTTACAGACGTATGTGTTCTAGCATTAACGCTGCAATGTCTTGGTCACAAGTTAATCTAAAAAAAAGGCATGTTTATTACTGTATTGTGGTAATTTCTATGCAATATAGAATTTAAAACATACAGTAGAAGCTTGTTGTTGGTTTTACAAAAGATTGTATCCCAACATCAAGTGTTTATTTTAGGCTTCCTTTCCAAAAGGTACAGTGTGTGATATTCAGGAGGATCTTTTGACAGAAACGCAATTTAATATACATAACTACGTCTTCAGAGGCGTTTGTGTAGTTTAAGATGGCGGCAGGCAGGTGTGGAGTGATAATTGCAATGTTTGGCTTCTCACTGATTTAAACGTTTTTATGGCATTTGAATGAAGTGGACAATATATTTTTTGACTTTAATAATGATTTTGATATTATATATTAGCTCAGATTTTATGTATAATGAGAGAAAAGACTTAGATAATACTGCTTTCGAAGAGGTTTGGCCCGAGATTCTTTTATCAAAGAGTAAACTTATTTTAGTAGGTATTTTTTACCGTCTACCTGATCAAAATTACTTTTATGATAGTCTTAAAGAGTTTTTAATTGCATTAAATAATAATTTAGGTCAAGAGTTAATAATATTGGATGATTTAAATACAAATATGCAGAAAAACGATACGTCATTGTTTAAACATTTTCATTGAAACAAATCATTGCTGAACCAACTAGAACTACTTCCAAAACCAGAACAATAATTGATATTATATTGGTTTCTGATCATTTTAACATCTGTAGAAGTGGTGTTTTGGAGGTAGGATGTTCATTGTATAGTCTATGTTGTTAGGAAATTAAAGAGAGAGTCTATAAAGCAACATAATACATTAAAATTGTGATTACTTAAAAGGTATAGTAAGGTTAATTGGACTGAGGTGATGCAGTGTGTTAATGTGGGTATGGCTTGGGATAGGTTTAAGATGATTTTTTTTACAAGTTTTGAACAAGGTTGTGCCTTACAAAGAGATAAAAGTTAAACAAACTAAACAGTGTGACAGATAGTATTTCGAAGGATATTAAGGTGATAGTTTTAAAGTGTTCAAAAGGGATGGAGCATAAAAAAAATGTATTCATAAAAGAAAAGAGATAAGATACAAGAGGCTAAAAAAATATTTCAAATTGGTGAATTGAAGCAGTATTCTAAAAAATTATGGAAAGCCTTAAATGATTTAGGGGATCGGAAAAAGCCTAAGAGTAAAGGTTCTAGAATTAGTTTTAACGTGAAAGGAAGATTGATGTCAGATCAGAAAGAGGTAGCAGATTATTTTAACAAATATTTTACTACTGTTGCTGAAAAATTGGTAAATGAGCTCCAGTACAGACTGGTTTATACAATGATGAATTAGTTAAGTATTATACTACTTTAGGGGGGGTCATTCTCTTAAGCAAATGAGAGTACAGTTTAAATAAAGTTAAAGAGACTTAAATGTAGTTAAGCGACAGGGTTAGATAATATTCCAGCGAGGTTTATTATGGATTCAGATAATTGTATAACCCTGTGGCTACTCATATTTTAAATCTTTCTATTAGCCAAGGAAAGGTACCTGACGAATTAAAACAAGCTAATCCATATGTTTAAGAAAGGTAGTAGGTTGGAGGGTAACACTTATAGGCCTGTGTCAATGTTGTCTAAAGATTATATTTGATCAGACTGAAGACTATATCCCAAATTTAATATTTTGAATGAATATCAGTCTGGTTTTAGGAGGATGTACTCAACTGAGACAACAATCTTGTATTTGACAGATAGCATAAGGAAAGAACTGGATAAAGGCAAAATAAGTGGGATGGTGTTGTTAGATCTGCAAAAGGCTTTTGACACACTTGACCATCATATTTTTCTTTTAAAATTTTAAAGCTTTGGGTTTTGATATTGAGGCATGTAAATGGATTAAGTCCTATCTTTCAAATAGATGTCAAATTGTGGATTTACATGGGGTGTTTTCAGATTGTTTGTCCATCTCATGTGGAGTTCCACAAGGAAGTGTATTGGGACCTTTACTTTTTTTAATGTACAGTAATTACATAGAACAGTTGTTACTGTTAAAAAAGTGAGTTAAGTACAGAGATGGAGGATGTATCCATATGGTTTATTCAGAATAAGCTGTTTTTCCATTTGGGGAAGCTATTTTATTTGGTTCTGTGGCTAAATTGCGAAAATGTTCTAAATTAGAAGAAAGGTTGGAGATTTATTTATTGCTTCTAAACAAGAAATGTTTGGGATGTATTTTGGAAAGTAAATTGACAGGAGAAAACATGGCTGTTGTACTTCATTCAAAGATATGTAATCGTCCACAATTTTTAGCTTTTTAGATAAACAAACCTTGAAAATGTTAGCTGGTGCTTTAGTGCAAGCACACTATGATTATGCTGCAACACTTGTTTGTATTATGTTTAAAATTTTAAATCAATCAATTAATCAATAAAGACCTAACACAATGAAGCGTTATGTTTTATTACCTCAGAATCAGCTATTTCTATCTACATACCCTTTGGGTCCCCTTGCATGGAATTTGCCATGTTGTTTCATTAGTGGCCCTAAACGGACAAACTGCTCTACAGAGCATGATTCGTAAATACTTATCTCCTTCGGCAGAGAAGCGAAAACTTAATGACATCTTAGTTCCGTGTCAGCCAGCGCAATTCTTCGAAAGGGAGGGGTGGAGTGGGCCATTTGTTGCAATTCGCAACATGACCGCTAGATGCCGCTAAATTACACAGACAGAACCTTTAAGCAACTATGCTTATCATCTTGGATTTTAATGGTAAATGTTCCTCTTGGGTATGAACTCCATTTAGACTGGCTTACACAGTCGCATAAACAATACTGTTCATATGCGAGAAACCTCAAGCTCAAAGTTCATTTTCAATACAGTGTGAGCTAAGCATGTTGAAAGTTAACAAATCTATCTGCTCTACACAAAGACAAATACCCAGCAAATACATTACGTGTATAATTTTCCTACATTTTGGACCAAAGATTTGTGTTGCTTTGATTGTCAGGGACATCCGTTTAATGCTTCCTTTTTGGTAAAACACCCATAATGCAGCACAATCTTGCCTTCTGTTTATAAGAGCACTGGTAGGCAGCTCATTAGGATTTGGAACAAAGTTTATCTGATTGGAGATTATCTGGCTGGATTTAGAGAAGTGAATATGAAAAAAAGAAGAGTGTTCAAGGCAATTATCATGATTATTCTTCGACTCTTTTATCTGACACGCTTTTAAGATGTGTTTTTAATTACCTGAACATCTCTCCGAGGCCCTTGAGCATTCCTTTCTTTGTTTTACTCTTCTCCTTCTCCGGCTTCTTTTTGTCCTTCCCCCCTTTATCTTTCTTCTTGTCATTTTGAGGCTGGTTGCCATTGATCATCTGTTGCTCGGTGACTGGAAGCGGAGTGAGGTCAGCTACCGTGGAAACGGAATCGCGCCCCGACCGAGAGCTTCCTTCTGTGTCTTCCTCCACTACGGGAGAAAAAAATGGAAATCAAATCAATAGTTAATTTTACATTAATTTTAGCTGCATTTCTATGAATGTACGTGTTTTGGACTGAACCAATGAGAACGAGCCATACATGTGTCCATGCACTCCTCTTCATCCTCATTGGCAGCTGGCCTGTCGTACGATTTGTCAATCGCGGCTCGGAAGCTCTCGTTGCAGCCCCGCCCTCTGATGATGCGCGGGCGTGGCCGGTGAAAGGGAAGGTCACCATTGAGTGTCATCTCAGCGACAGCAGTCTGTAAACTTTCAAGAGAGCTGGATTTCTTCAGGCCAAGGGATGGACCGACGTCATGTGAGGAAGAACCTGAGGAAGAGTCTACTGGTTAACTTGTCAAGCACTTATTAATGTCGTCTACCCAACATGGATCAAAAATGAACCCTGATAAAAGCAGCCACGTTCATCTAGAAAAATGCTCTGCTCTCGTATTTAGTCTGCTCTGCTCTCGTATTTAGTCTGCTCTGCTATCGTATTTAGTCGCCATGGCAGTGGGAGAAGATTCGTATCTGTGTAAAGTGATGAAGATAAATGAGTGGAAATAAAGCACAGGGAAGCCTGTATGCATTTATCTTCATCAACTCTGGCTTACTGAAGCGTGTCAGACCCCTGTCCCCTCCCTGCCTATTTTTAACACTAAACAGTCAAGTGTTTGTGAAACTGTAATAATTAAAATAAGGCCAACATATAACACATACACACATAAATATATTTATATACACTATAAATGTAAAAATAATTACAATGTAAGATGAGGTGCAGGTTATCCATAATCTGAACTGTGTCTCCTCAATGTACATGATACAAAATTATTATTATTATTGTGATATGAATGTGTCTTGTGAATCTCATGAACAAGATATACTAGCTCATTCAGTTTGTAAAATGAGACGCGAAACAGATTTGTTCAAAGAAATGCATATTCTCTCATTACAATTAACCAATGAAGTGTTCTCTTAAAGCTCTCGCTGTCAGCTCGCACTTTAGTCTTTTTCTGAAGGCTAGAAAAAAGCTATTAAAACAGTGTTACGTATGTACACATAAAGCGCTGCACTCTTCATGTTCAAGGACGGAGAGATTGCAGTGAACAAAAAACAAGGATCAATGCATTATGTAAATGAGAAAGACCTATTTACGTTAAAGATTCTTTTTAAAAGACCTTCCTCACAAAATGTTAAATCACTACCTCGTTTTAAGGCTAAAATACACTACAAGACTTTTGCTCAGATTTTCAGTCTGGATTTGTTACAGAAAGTCTGTGCCAGTCTGCAGATCTGATCAGTTGGTGTGTTTCAATCTGAAACTTTCAAAAAGTCTGCAAGTGTGATGTCGAGTTAAAAAAAAATCTGTTCAGATTTGAAAAGTCTTGTCGTGTATTCCATCCATTACTTCGCAAGCAAGGCCAATTGGCTATGCTAAAAAATGTAGTTCAAGTTCAATTTAGCACTTTCTTTAGTTTGTTTTTATACACTTTCCAGTCCTTGAATCCACGTGTCTGTAATTTGAGTACTTTCAAGAAGTGAGAGCACAAACTCAACCAAGATTACGATGAAATACAATTTGTGTATAGACAGTGCCCACATTTACAAGTAAATACTTTTAAATGTGCATGAAAGTCTAACCCTAAGGTTTAACTATATAATAAGTTAAAAAACTGAATTCAGTCCTAAATAGAAACTGCTTTTCCATCCATTCATCCATCACTGTGTATGCAGCTTGCATCATACCGTCAGATATACGTTTTTTTTGTTGCAAACAATGGGTGAGCAATTAAATCTATTATTTTATAAAATCTACTAGCAGCTGTGCATCTGCTGCGCAGCAAGTGCTGTTTAGGTGCACAGTGTGAATGCTGTAACTAGTTAATACCGTGGCTGAAATAAATATGTGCCACTTACGCAAACAGTGTGAAACGGGCCTGAAAATCAATGCCGACGTCTAATGTAATAACCCTGTGGTGAAAACAGACGTGAGCGTGTGAGAAAGTGGTCACGCTTACCTGTGTGGTTGTCTGTGTAGTGTGTGAGGTTAATCTCATCAGCCACTGTGTGAAGGGCACACACACACATATACATTCGCAGGATGGTTAGTTTGACCGATCAACATGCAGCAGGCATCCAGGCAAGTATGACCATCAACAAATCAGACAGAGACAATCAGTAAGTGCTCATTAATAAACAGTGTGGGTTCCCATAGTGATTCAATCTTTTTCCACCAACATGATGCGGGAGTTGGTACTCAGTTTGGCCCAGGTCCTGCTTCTCAAAAATTATCTGAGATGCGCAAACATATTATAAATGATAAAATTTATGAGATGTTCATCAAATCTGTAATATGCCAAGGCTACATGATAATACAGAAACCTAAATCGTGATTTTGGTCTCACGTTAGGGAGCATTAACACAAACTTTGGCAAACTTTTATGAGTTTTAGTTGAACCCATCGAACTACTGCAAACGAAAGCAGACAAATCTAAATGCTCCAACTCCACGACGAGCACCGCCGATGATGCTAAATCGGCTAAAAAACACGAATGGGACTGACTTCAGTTGACGGTGCGGACACACTGAAAAGTCAGCCAATGCATAAAACTGCTCGACAACAGATCGACAACAGTTTGGCTTTTACCAAAAACAGTGTTTATGGGCTTGAAACCACAAAATTTTGAAAACAGTCAAAACTATGTCAAAATGTTGACATCGCGCACATGCGTATTGTGTGTAACTTTACAAAGTAACATTGCCAACTACTGGAATGGCATTAAAAATACTGCATAGTGGAGCGTTTAGGTCATTCTTGGAGATCTGTGTTGATGAGACAACATTGTTGTCTGTAGTACGTGAATTTTGTTTCTTTTTTAGTACATTGTTGCAGTGCAAGCGTAACATAAATGTCAAAACGTGTGGATCTAATAGCACTCCACAGATCACCTGGCCTAGCACCAACTCAAGTAGCATCGTTTCAGTGGAAAAGATGAATGTGTGAAGCATCCATCAGAACTGGATCAGTGGAAAGTTTTTAAAATTAGAAAGCACATGCATGAGAGAGACCCATGTACTGCAGAATTGGTGCTCTTAGTGCTTTGAGTGTGTTAAACAGTGATATACAGAACAGAACACTGACTCTGGAAAGTATATAGTCGTGTTTTTAAACAATACCAACACTTGTGATGCGGATGGGTTATAATACTGTTTTATGTTGGATTCTATGCTGGCATTGTCAAAAAATACTTAATTTGTTCCATTTCCATTGTTGTTTTTGTGAAAATGCACAAAGTGGAATGCAGTCCAGGTAATGCATGGGTAGAACTCTATCGAGTGGATGTGACCTTAAGGCTATCCAGACTCAAGCACTGAATTTGGGATTAATCTTTATAGTACATGCACTGTGTTGAGGATTGACCTTTAAAGTATCCAGGTTCAAGAATTGATCTTAGAATTGATCTTTAGATTTTCTAAGCCCATTCAGTGTGTTGGAGGTTGGTGCTAAGATTACCTAAGTCCATGCTTTTAGACTTGCGGGTCTTGATGATGTCGAGTTGGCTTGCGTCTCCGTACTGCTTGGTGCGTTTCTCAGACATGCTTTGCCTGCCAAAGCCTTCCCTTTGAAACGCCTCCTCACCATTAGCATTGGCAGAGCTGCGAAAGAGAGAGAGAGATGAAATCACAGTACAGCATCCATCCTTGGCCAGCATCTAATAACTGAGACTTCTTGACAAACAAAGGAAAGGCCATGGACTCAATTACAGCAGGAAGATCGTCAGAAGACTTGGAAAGTTTACGCTTAAAATAGAAACACAGACAATAGATACTTCAAGAAATAAACACATGCATAGTCATAAATTTTAAACCGCCCACTTTGCTTTACCTGTCGGGAAGCCCTTGGTCCCAGGGTGGCGGGGGCGGCGTTTCCACAGCGAAACCCATGTCATCGTGAGAACTGGAAGACGATTGGTCAGACAGCTGGGCAGGGAGTATGTGCGGCCTATCGTCTTCTATTATGACCATGTCATCCTGAGGCATGTTCACCGTGGGTGAAAGCTGGTAATGATCTAAAGCAGAAACAGCGAGAGGTGATAAGTATCACAATTTTGCTATTATAAGATCAAGAAATACAACTAATCTTGATCGTAATGAGGTTTCGTGATGCACAGATGGTGAAAATAAAGATCACAACTGTGTTATTTATAATTTATGCAAAATAAATCTCCTCGCTCCGAGCAAAGCAGGTCAAAGTCAAAGTGTGTCAACAGCAGTGAATCATTTGTACCGTACCCTGCATGTGGTGAGATTCACACAAATTAAGGACATGGAAGAGTCCATCTCTCTTTATCTGACACACTAGAAACACTTGAGTATCTTCTCAATTTTTTAATGATTTACAGCACCACTTTATCATTCCCACATAAACCTGGTGACATTAGATTTATTCTTAAACATTTGTGCCTCACAAGTTTAAGCAATTTGTAAGCAGACAAATAAACACAAGTCACATCTCTGTAGTATCCTAAATATTGCTTCTCATGCAGACTGGATGCAATTTGCCTTTTTCTCCTAAATGTTGATATAGAGAGAGACGGATGTGTATATTAGAGAGAGAGAACGAATGCGGTTCGATTATTTATGTGTCAAATGTTTTCAAACATTTCAGACTAAAATAGATCCAATAAAAAAAAAATGTTGTTTTCAGCAAATGCATCCAAGGATGATTTGAGAACTGTGGTTGCAGAGAACTATGGAGAATTATTAGAAAATTCAAGAACTTTCTTCATCTTCACGTCTGTTAACGGGATAGTTCACACAAAAATAAAAAAACTGTCATTATTTACCAACTTTCTTGTCATTTGAAACCTGCATGGCTTACTTTCTTCTGGAAAACACAAAATAATATTATTTAAAATCTATTGGTAACCGAACAATGCTGGTACCCATTGACTTGCATTGGTTTTGCATCCACGCAATAGAAGTGAATGGGTACCGCTGTTGTTCGGTCACCAATATTCTTCTATTCAAATATCTTCTGTTGTGTTCTGCAGGAGAAAGAAATCCATAAAGGTTTGAAATGAAGAGAGGGTGAATTGATCTGACAACAGCAAGACACATTACCGTTAAAAACCGAGAGCACATGCTTGCACTCCCTGTATGGACCTTCAACTAGACACCAGACCTCATCGGCACACAAAAACATCACCCTATTATTCCTGAAAGTGAGACTCTGTCCGACTACCACCTGCATATCTTCACTCGAACATCTGCTGGGGAACATTTCCAAACAAGCTTTTGAAAAGACAGACATTAGTGGCATTGTGACTGAGTCTGCCTCTCTCTGCAGGAGTGCTATAGTGTATGTAAATAGAACTATACAGGGGCATGACTGCGCATATATTCAATAGATTGAAAGGCATATGTTGTGTATGTATGTGCGTCTGGGCACCCTGCTAGTGTGCTGGTGTCATTTCCCTCGAGTGGCTTCAGTTCTTGACAGGCAGAATAACAGCGCTGGCTGGGCTCCGTTTCTCACACAGAGAGCTCTCAGTAACCAACACAGCTCTGCATCTGTTTGTCCTGAGTGACTCTCATATGTTTTCTGTTAGACCACATGTTCCTTACACTCTACAGGCCGAGAGATGCCAATTCTGCTTCTGAAATCTGACGCTGCGCTCAGATGTGATCACAGACAACATCTGGTGAGAATTAACCTCATCCTGCTTTTAAAAATAATGCGAATGATGTTTAAGTGGGTCTGAGAGAAAAAATGTTTGTCAAAGATTTTATTGCTAGATTAATAAAGTCAAAAAGTGACAATGAGGTATTTCTTTTGGCTTTTTGGTTCAGTGCACTTGCTGGTGTTACAATTGTAGTAAACTACTACAAATGTGAAACATTGTGGAGTTAAAGAGACAGTTCACAAAACAGAATAATTTATTCAGCCTCATGTCATCAGAACCTTGAGGGTGAGTAAATGAAGACAGAATTTTTATTTTTTGGGTTCAACTCATCGGGTCTCATTCATGAAACACGAGCAGTCATTTTTTTGTGATATATCGTCGATATATGATTGGCTAGTTCATCAGTGCGTAGTGATTGGTCGAATACTGCAAGCATGTGACGGAAATGTGACGCCTCTTACCATATCTATTTGGAACATCAGCTTCCAAAGCAATTGTACTGACAGGTGCGCCCACCTTACTTGCGTATATATTTGGGCGGTCTTAGTCAAATCATACCACGAACTGACGTAGATTTGTGGGGGTGTGGTTACACGAGGGGTTTCAGGCAGGTCTGGGTGAGCATTCACTTTAATATAGAATGCATCTTTTGTTCTGACACTTTAAAGTGTCTAATACATGCATGGGCAACTTATAACACAACAAAGACACAGAAAAACACGTATTCGCGTCTTATGACCCCTTTAATATTATTACTGCATATTCATTTTCAGTAATATTCTTCAAAATAAGATCCTATTAATAAGTAGCAACTCCGGAATAACGCGCAGTGCCTCCCAAGCCTTCTCAAGCGCCACCAGCTGGTCGTTTCAGAAGTGCACAAGGTATTATTCCAGCTGACTAAAAACACTTTGCTGGACACAGTTTAATTGATTAATTTATTGGTAAGCATATAGCCAATTAGTCTCTGTATGTCAAATGTAGCCAAACCAGAGAATGAAGTCCAGAGGATTCCAGCATTGCGAGATATGTTACTTGCGTAGCTGTAATTCCTAGGCGGGGATTATGCTAACTGTGAATAAATCTGCATACTCGCCCAATTTAAAAAACTCTTGGAACATACACAGATTTTACTACAAAATCAGACGTTTACGAAATACTGAAGAATCAGGAGGAAAGATTTCGGGTAGGTCTGTTTAACGCGCAAATTCGTGGAATTTACTCATATATTGACAAATGTTCCATGACTGAGGCCCATCGTGTGTGGTGGTAGAAGTTAGTATGTGTTACTCACTCATTTTTTGGTTAAGTGTGTTAACTTGTGGTCTCAAGTTGTCGTCAAGCCCTTCAATTCCATACAGCGAGTGTGAGATCCGTCGCTCGTGGTCATTTGGAGACGGGCTCAGGGTCCGATCTAACCCTCTAGGACTGGATCTGCTCTCCCCCTGATAAGCAAGAACACAGAAAACATCACGATTCGCTCATTTTTCCCAACCACAGAACATGTGTTGCATTTTGGAATTGAACAATTGTGTACTACAGGAGCTATAAATTGTAATCGTAATGAAATTTGCTGGGTGTTTAAAATAGTTTTGTCCATATTGACATAACGCTTATGGGAAACGGCTGATGGGAAAATCGTATGTAGTTATTTTCGTCCATGATCCTGCCCTGGGTAAAACGGTTACCGTCGATGCTCAGACTTTAATACCCTCATTTATTTCAGCACGGTGACACACAAATGTGTGTGTCCATCACTGTTGTCCCTTTAGAATTAGAGAAAATATTTCTAGAAGGCCCACGTGGACAAACTGTCGCTTGTGAAACGCGCTGACCTGATTGTCTGATCTTTAAATGGATCAGACGCTCTCTCTGGAGAGATGCACAAAAACAGCACACAGCCCACATGTGTGTGTTCTCATTTCGTACAGGAAATTTTTATTGTGTTTCCAGTAAAACAAGAAACAAAGTGACACAAGAGTTTTGTTTTCAGAGTAATCGAATTCAAAGGTTACGGATAAAATACGAAATTTAAAGAGACAAGTGTAAAATAGTTAAGTGATAAAACTCAAAGCCTTTAGTATCATCCTCATCATCTCTTTTTGTGTACCTCAAGATGTTTGTTGATTCTTCTTGCCACGATCAGCTGAATCGTCCCTCTCTTGTTGCCCTCCGTTGACATGGACTTGCGCAACGTTTCCATGGCATCCTGGTTGGTCTTCCCTAACAAAGACTCTCCGTTAACTGCAATGAGCTGATCGTTGATGCGCAGTCTGCCATCCTACGCCAGAAAACGCAGATGAAGAGCATTCATACGCATTTATAACTATCACAATTAAACTCTTATTTTCAACTTGTTCATAAAATATTATGCAAGTCGAACCTTGCATGCTGCTCCTCCATTGATGATAGCCTTGACAAAGATGCCCAGATCAGCGTGGGTCTCCTTTGACCTGTTTCCCTTGACGCT
This sequence comes from Triplophysa dalaica, assembly GCF_015846415.1. Taxonomy (NCBI): domain Eukaryota; kingdom Metazoa; phylum Chordata; class Actinopteri; order Cypriniformes; family Nemacheilidae; genus Triplophysa; species Triplophysa dalaica. The sequence continues at coordinate 19,123,781 of NC_079544.1, read as the reverse complement.
GACCCCTAACCCTGCCGAGCCGGAGTCATTCAGAGGCACTTCCAACGTCAGGAACTCCCGCGTACCGTCTGGAGTTAAGACTAGTTCCTCCTCTTCTACCTTCTTCGGAGACAGAGAGAGACATTAATACATTTCCTGCCTATATAGTCTAATTAAACAAAACGTCCTGTCATCTGTTAAAAGATAAAATATCATCATTAAAAAGCAACGAAAGAGCTGTGAGAATGAAAATGGGTGAACAAGGACCGCCTGGAGAGACAGGTTCATTAGAAAAACACATAAATAATTCAAAGCTAAGACAATTAAAGGTTCAGTTCACCCAAAAATAAAAATCCTGTCATGATTTTATTATTTACTGCATAAATTTCTTTATTCGTGTGAACAAAAAAGAAGAATATTAATAACCGATAATCCTGAGGCACCATTGACTATCGTAGTAGGAAAAACTGCTGTTCTGTGACACAAAAACAGTTTTCAGTTTTCGACTACGGTAGTCAATGGTGCCTCACAACTGTCGGAACACCCATCCAAATATTTTTCTCAAATATATTTCGAACAAAGAAATGTAAACAGCTCGAGAGGGAGAAATTCATGACAGAACTTAAATTTTTTAGTTAACTTTCCATTAATGTTAAAGGGGTCATATGGCGTGAATACACGTTTTCTGTGTCTTCGGTGTGTTATAAGTTGCCAATGCCAATATAAGACACATAAAATAGCAAAAATGTAAGTGTCGGAACAAAATATGCATTCCATCTTAAAGCAAATGGTCAGCCAGACCTGCCTGAAACGCCTCGTGTAACCACACCCCCACAAATCTACGTCAGTTTGTGGTATGATTTGACTAAGACTGCCCAAATGTGTACGCAAGTAAGGTGGGCGCCCCTGTCAGTACAATTGCTTTGGTACCTGATGTTCCAAATATGGTAAGATGCGTTACATGTCCGTCACATGCTTGCAGTATTCGACCAATCACTACGCACTGGTTAACTGGCCAATCATAGCACATTTCGCTTTTCAGAGTGATAAGCTTTGTAAGAAATCTGCGTGTTTTAGAGAGGCGGGGCAAAGATGAGACACACACATGCACGGTATGTGGAAAAGACAGCATTTTTAACATTAAATTGTGTACACATTGCATTCCATCTAAAACAAACCATAATATTAATTTGAGCCGTGTCATATGATCCCTTTAAGACCAAGTCTCTGAACAAGTGCACTACAGACTATTTAAAGTTGTTTAAAGAGAAGCGTAAAAAACATGTAAGGATGGCAAGATGTGGTTGAATTAATGTTTTAAACCCACTTTCCACTCATTCTCCTGTCTGACATGCATGGCTATCACCTTCACCTGCTTTCGATGGAAATTCGATATGCGTAATTGAAGCTGCAAAGGCAGAATACCGAAAGAAATGATGGCCGTTAGACCCTTTGCTCTTATTCAGACACAAAGATAATAAACCCATTAGGTCTAATGCTCTCACGACCTCTGCAATGTCTCCCTCATGTTAACAGCTGTCAGTGTGTGAGTGTTTGTGTGGGAGAGAATGAGGGAGAGAGAGAGATGTCATTCCTAACAAGCGTTCACTGAGTGACTGCGCTATAAAGCGCTCCATCTTTATTGAGCTTTAATCACCTTCACTTTATTGTAACAACCCCTGAAACACACAGTCGCACGTACACACACACGCACGCACACACAATTCAGCAGGATATGTTCAGTAGGAAATGGATGGTTTTCATTTAGTTCTCTCGTGCACTCTCTGTCCGCCGCTGGCAGAGCAGATCTTATCAGTCTTGAGAGGTTAATGCACAAACAGCAGTGAGACAGACCAACAGAAAAACAGGAGTAGGTTTGGAGCATATTATAGTTATGTTCCAGGTTCAATGCGAGGTTGAGCTTGATCAACAGTATTTGTTGCGTAAAGTCAAGTAGTGATGGAAATCGTATAAATTCGTCCCTTAAAAAAATCGAAGATGAAGTAAGACAAGTTAACTTTCATCTATTTCAGAGGTATACTTTCAAAATACATTTCTCTTTCATGATATTTACTTCTTGAATCAAAACGAATCCTATCTGGATGTAATGTCTAACTTTACGCCGCGTACCTTAAGGCAAAATGTTCCTTCATTTGTAAGTAGCTTTGAATTAAAGCATATCCTAAATCAATATACGCAAACAAAGAACGTGTCCAAATAGTGTAAAAGCAGAAATTTGAAGTTAATATTGTTGTCAAAGAATTTACATTAAATCTTTCATGAAAAGTATCTAGTTTATTATGCAGAGCTGCCTAAAATCATCATTTTCTACATCGCAGGCGGATACACATTCTACACGTTCATTACATTTGGCTTTTTTTCATCATCTGACATTATCATTATCATCTGCTGATTGAACACATCACCTCCTGCTTCACAGGGCAACATAAACAAGAAAGTTACATCACCCCACTTTCTCAGTACTCTCGAGCAGCACTGTGCAAATGTTACCAGGTTTACAGGCTATACTGGCTTTCCACTGTCATGACAGAGACGGGATGTAAATGCAAGACTGATATCGCATAGATCCCTTTTGAAGTGTTGTTTATCTGATGAATGATACAAAAATTGGATCCAATCATGATGCTAGTCACGTTACACTTTCTTTTATAGTTATCATGCTTGGTGTTAATGGCCAATAAAGCTTATGACTATACACCGTGTATCCTAAAGGTGTCATGAATTAAGAAATTAATTTTAACTTGAGCTTTTGATTAATAAGAGGTCTGTGCAACCTATTATGCAGGGTTAAGCTTCTTTTATGAAGAAGTTCCAGCTCATGTGGGTAAAACATTGAGCGTTTGTTTGCTTCATATCATCGTGGATTCCTTTGTGGACGCGGCACAGGTAAACGCTGGATTTCTGGAGAGACTGAGATTAAAAAGCAATGCTGTGCCGTCAATATTGGATCCGACAAGAATGGCGCAGCAATCTTTTGTGAGTAAAACATATTTGAATGTGTCACTATTGCTTTGTTCGAGATCGCTTGAGCTGTCTTGATTATAGGTAACGTTAACCTATTTGTCCACCAGCACTGTAATCCAATCATAGAAGAGGGCGTTTACCTACGAGTTTTCAATGCGGCCTTCCCATAAACACCAAGCGTTTCTTGAACCGGCCTCAAATCCAGGGCAGAATATTGCCTATTAATTGTTGATTTTGATGTTTTTGAATGAATAAAACATGCCAATGTCAGACCTCAGACAACAGCATAAAATCTTAATAAGGTCAGTTCAAAAAACCTTTAAAATAGATTATTTTGCTTCTGTGGCAAAAGTCTTTTTTAGTGGTGTGATCCCACAAATATTGTTGAGAGAACAAAAATCCTGTATTGAATCCTGAACATCTCTTGACAGTTCCTTGATTATGTAATGTGTACTGTGCTCATGGAAGAGAAGCGTATGTGTGCATGGGTTCTTACCCAATCTCTTGTGTTCTGTATTGCTGGTTCGATGTTCTAAAGAGAGTAAGGAAGAGGAGGTTATACTTGTAATACTGTAGCTGAGAGCCCATGAATGCTTACAAACACACACATTGCACAGTCCCTAACATTAACAAATTTGGGTACATTAGATTTTTGGTTTTGATATAAAGTGGCCCGCTTTACCTTTACTACTCTAAGGAGAGAAATGTATAAAATCTTATCTCTAACACCAAATGAAGCAATAAAAATGCTTTTAGATTCTCTATATTTCCAGGGTCGAATCTCATATATGTCTGGGAAAAGACGTCCCATCCCAAGTGGTAATATGGTGTCTGTAGTTAACTCAACGATTAAACTTCGAATGTAAACAGAAACAAAGTGTCAGAAAATGTCACATTTAAAATAACCATGTGAAACAAGTATGGTGATGCTGAGCCGAATGGCAGAAATTCACTCTCCTGATACCGAAACACAGTTCCTTACCTTTTCTCTGGGTAGAAATGTCTCTTCCTGTCTAAGCACCAGGAGACTCACAGTCCCGCCCATGGGTGTGGCCCTTAGCAGGGAAACCACCTCCTCTTGGCCACGCCCATTCAAATCCACCCCATTGACCTGCACCAAATTACAAATTTATTTAATATTTGCCAGTTATATTATAACCAAACATTTATTCAACTACTTTTTTTAATAAAATATTTTTAGTTTAAAACGTTGTCATTACCTCTAGTAGTCTGTCCCCCGCTTTCAGTCGCCCGTCCTGTATGGCGGCTCCTCTGGGTAGGATGTTCTTCACGTAAATAGGGGCGGAGCCTCCCAGGGGCACGTCTCTTGACGTGATGCTGAACCCAAGACCTTCAGGTCCTGTATGAAGACAGAAAACAAGCCATTAGAAGGCATACAAAACAAAAACACACAAAAAAACTGTTTTTGACCCAAGTGAAGAAACTAAAAGTCTAGAAGATTTTATAATTCAAAGAGCAAGAGGAGATGTTTAACATATAAAATAAATTTCTTATGGGTAAACATTTTTGAATTTAGATTTTTATATCATCTGATAGCTGAATAATTAAGCTTTCTATTAATGTAGGAGTTGTTAATGATAGGACAATATATGGCGGAGATACAGATATTTATAACTCTGGAATCTAAAGGTGCACAAAAAACAAAACATTGAGAAAATCGCCTTTAAAGTTTTCCATCAGAGGCGCTGTAGCAGGCCATCCACTCACAAAAATAACATTTTTATATATTTAGGGTAGGAAATTTACAAAATATCTTCATGGAATATTGATATTTACTTAATGATTTTTGGCATAAAATAAAAAATTATCATTTTGACCCATACAATGTATTTTCCGCTTTTACTAAAAATGTTCCTGTACTACTTAAGACTGGTTTGTGATCCAGGGTCACAAATGGTTACATTATAATTCATGAAAAATTAATTGTAATGTTTCGTCAATTGTGCGGACAAAAGCTTCTGCTAAAAAAATTGAATGTAAATACCCGAAAATTTGTGATGATGGTTTGTGATGGTTTTTGGTAATCTTTACGTTCAGTGTGGACAGAAAAATTGCCAGAGCTAGCAGAGTCATAAAAGTATTCTTTCTTTACAAACCAACACCAGAAGTGCACAGCTTAGAATAGCACTGGGTCTATTAAAAACACTACAGGAATGAAGAAAGCCATCTGGTTACAGGGAGCAGGGGGTGAAAGGTGAAAAAATGATGACCCTATGCCCCTACAGCCTGGACCTAAACCTTCTGTGGCACAGAAATGAAGAACAATTGGAGATTGTGAGAGCGAGGCCACAGAGGTGAAAGAGAGACCACAGGTAGAGTTCAGTAAGTCTCCACACAAAGAACACGGTGAGATTTCCCAGTGTGTTTGAGTCTCATCCAAAAAAAAAACTGACAGAATCAGACAGCCATATGGAAACGCATCACACTGCCACGCAGCGCTGCCTAGCAACGCTCCTAGCACCGCTGTTCCGTAACCCTGCCACCACCCCGTGCACCCGCTGGGCCACCTGTCCACACACAGGTGCCAACTCGTGTGCCAACTTTTGTAAATCATCTCACACCTTTGCAGGAGGGACACGCACACATATGAAAAGATCTTCTGCCAAATAACAAAGCAAATTTCTCCCACAATCAGTTCATCAGTAATATTCTCACAAATAGACCTCAGATTTATTGGCTTAGCTTTAATTATAAATCATATTTCAGTCTGCCAGGATGCATATTGAAAGAAATATTAAATATTTCTCATTTATTTGAAAGCCACAGTCTGATTCTTTGTAATTGTTTAAAAAAAAATTACATACACACACAACATTTCACATCAATTATGCCAACAACAGGTAAATATATATATATTTTTTTATCAAGAATAACTGCCTCTCCTAGATTTGTACAATTTACCTAGAGTTCTCTCTGCAATAGTTCACCCAAAAATAAGACCGGAAGAATATATTGATCAAGAAATACCTTTTCTAAGCTGGATTCCGAGTCTCCTCCCAACCTTCTTACTGAAACCTGATGTGGGGGTGGGGCTTAAGCCTCTTTGAGGAGAGGAGGCGTGGCCTAACGGAGGTTTCCCCGCTGGGCCACCAGGATGATGCATGGGAGAGCTGGTATCTGTGTGGTTATCTGATGAATGTGATCTGTGTTGTGCCAATCTGTGAGCGGCGTGGTCCAGTCCAGCATTATTGACTGGATCGTTGGTGAGGGAATCAGGGCTGAAGCGTCCGGAGACATCAAAGCTTGCCCTAGGGTTGTGTTCATTATGGGATATCTGTTCATACTGCGATCTCATGGAGGATGGCACCACATGAAAGAGGATGACAGGAGAACGCATAGCCTGGCGAAACATGTTCTGAGCTCTGTGAACATACAAAACACATGCATAAACCTTTAGGTCAAAGTTAAAGGAAGTTACAAAATATAAGAAGTGTCTATTTGTGAGGGCTGTTAATACACAACACAGGGAAAAAGGATATAGAAATGAATGCTTTGGTGGACGGATGGACAGAGGAATGAATGGACAGATGGGAGATGTAATGAAAAAGCAAGTAGAGATGATCATCTGGGTTTTCAGGGGAAGGAAGCAGTTAGCTTAACAACAGCCAGGAGCTTAGCAACCAACCTGCAGCAAGAAACTGATGGACTATAAAAGAAATTGGGAAAAGCAAGCAATGTCAGCCACATAGAAATCAGAGGAAGATAAAAAGATGTTCAAGCACTTTGCAAAGATGTCAAAGATGAGGACATACTGCTCAAAGCGGACGTTCCGCAGGTCTCCGTTGTTGATCCGAACGATGCAATCGTTTTCCTGGAACAAACCCTGAACGTGTGCTTTTCCCCCGCGTTCCAAACGCTTCACCAGAAGACCCAACGTCCTGCCACATAGAAACACGCTTATGAGTCTAAGATTTATTAGCAATGCACTCAAAATCATCATGCACTCAAAGTGAAACATTAATTTAAACTGCGCTAAATCAAATGAACCCTAAACTAATGCGGAATCATAAAGCACTTCCGAACGAAGGCTAGTTCTTCATAATAAGTTATGTTTTTTATCTTAATTTTTCTGCATTGTGTTGCTGGAGCTCACTTGCGAAGAGATATAATAATGCTTTTAGGTAGATTAGCGTGCTTGCTGCTTCCTCCCATACAGATGCTTTTTAGATACACATCTCGTGGACAGTCTCTTATGCCGGTGGAGGTTTCAATGACTCTTTAGAGTGTGGAAAACATGTAGTTACCTCAAGTGTTTAGTCAGAACACCTACAAACTGGGTCAGAGTCTGAATAGAATACACACAAAAGCTGAAAGGCCATGGCTCTGATTCAAATGAACAACCTAAACAATGATGTCACATTTGATGGACAAAGAGAAGCAGTGAGCTCACACTCCACGTTCTAAATAAACCTTCTGGTAAATAAACCTTCTGGTGTGTTCCTGGTATTGATCATCATTGGATAAGATCCCACACATACACACACAGAGTGTTACCTGCGGTCACGCCCACTGAAGGGCACCACATGGATGCCGAGCGGACCTCCATCATTCGACACTTCTACCAGTTTAACAATGTCACTACAAGGAAATGAGAACAAGAGTGTCAGATGAGTGTACTGTTGCAAAAACAGAAATACATGTAGGGACGGAGTCAGAATGTGGAGAGACGGAGTCAGACGCAGCAAAAATGCACTTCAAATGTAGAAGTGTACACTTATCAAAGACACACTTAAAAAAAAACATCCAGGATGGATAAAGACAATGTTCCCTTTCTGTCGGTCTCTCGACGTTGTGTCGAGAACGACAGATGGGGTTCGCCCTTGAGAACCAATCAACTCTGACTACTATAGAAAAGGCCAATGAAATTTGGCGAATGCAATTTGCATGCCGGGCTCCGCCCCCGGAAATCCGGTATAAAAGGAGGCCGGCGTGCAGCATTCACTTACCTTTTGTTCTTCAGAGCCATCGCTCATGAGTACAACTCAGGATTCAATCCTCTACAACTACACGCTGGTGCTACGACGTGTTACAGCGGATCGTCCCTTCCTGCAGCGACCTTCCCCTGGGCGTCTCGGCGGTTCCGGAGGTGTTAGAGATTTTTTCTAAAAGTCCTTTTCAGGACTGACTGAGCATTCTCCAGCGCGGCATGTCCCGCTGTTCTCTTGGGTGCGGCACCCTCATCGAGGAGGGGGATGGACACGATCGCTGCATTAGGTGTCTGGGCGTCCAGCACACTGAAGCAGCGTTCGTTGACACATCTGCCTGCACTGCGGGCAGATTGTCATTCAGAAGTTGCGGTCACGGGTGGCTGTCTTCCTACGGGAACCAGCCACCATTTCGTCTGCTACCCGGGCTGTGACATCTGTGGCTACGGCCCCGATGACCACCCACGTTAGCAGCGTTAGTGATACGGGGAACTCTGCGAACGTAAACCCGCCAGCCAAGTGCTCACGGGCCGATCGCACCCCGATTCGCTCTTCTGAACGTTCCCCAACCGGCGGTGGCATACCGTCCGGATCCTCACGCACACACTCGGAAACGATGTGTGACGTAGATGAGATGTCGCTCGCAGCATCGGAGGGAGACTGGCATCCGACTCTGCCGAATCCAAACTCCACCCCCAGCGGTCGAGTTCAGGAGGAAGCAGAAGTGATGTCATCCGTGCTAACCCGGGGATACGTGGTTCCCGAGGTCGGTGCGCGGTGCAAACCGCGCCCACCCCGGGTGCCATGTTTTTCCCGGAGGTGCATGAGGAGCTGTGTAAAACTTGGAACGCTCCACTCACGGACCGTTCCAGTGAAACCAGCTCCGGCTCCCTTACTTCCCTCGATGGTGAGGCAGCCAAGGACTGCGTCGAGATCCCCCGGGTGGAACGTCCGCCTGCGGTGCACCTGTGCCGCGGACGGCTACCACCTGGGGGGGGATCGACCACTCCTACCGTCCAAAGCACGTAAGACTTCGGCATCACTGGTGTCGAAAGCTTGCGATGTTGCGGGCCAGGCTGCCTCCTCTCTCTATGCCTTGGCCATCCTGCAGGTCCGCCAGGCCAGGGCGTTGAGAGGGCTCCACGAGGGTAAGGCCGACCCGGGTATAATGCAGGATCTCCGTGCCGCCGCTGACAGCGCTCTACGGGCGACTAAGGCGGCGGCACGGGCCCTGGGTCGGACGATGTCCACGGTAGTGGTCCAGGAGAGACACCCCCGGCTATACCTTGTGCAGAAGAGTGACAGCAAGGAAGTCCGCTTTCTTGATGCACTCATCTCGCAGGGTGGGTTGTTGGTAACACCGTCGAGGACTGCGCTCAGCAGTTTTTTGACGGCGAAGCAGACAGTGGCAATTAACCACATTTTTTTCACGCCGCGACTCGGCCGCCTACAGGCCTCCGAGATCTCACGTGACGTCTGCTTCCCTGCAACCCAGGACCCTTTCGACATCGGCTCCGGTTCCTGTGCCCCCACAGGCGGCACCCCGGAAGCAGAGGTCGAGGGGGAAACCTCCACCCCGTCAGCAACCTCCTCGCGAGAAGGGACACTGACGGGAAGACCCCAGGGAGAACAACATCGGGCCCGAACCTTCACAGCCACGGCTCTGATCGGTCGGTACGGGACGACTCCTGCCTCGTCACCAAAGCCGGGCCCTTGTTAGGGCTTGGCGCCCACTTACTCACTGAGTTTTCTGTTCTCCCCGGGTTTACTTGCAGCCGATCGCACACTCCACTGGACTGTGCTCGGCGAACCGACCTCACACCCTGGCGAGGCGTGAGGTCGTACACATACGACAGCCGTCACCACTCTCAAACCGACAGTGCGTGCCGTTGTCCCGCCAGGCAGGTAAGCAGGCGGAGCAAAAACCTTCCCTCCGGGGACTCCCCGCGACATGGTTAGCTCCGCCAGCCGACGAACCACCCCCCGTGGGAATGATGAAGCAGACCGTCCCCTTGGTCACCCTGTCACAGTCCCTGGGAGCTCGAGAGCTGCCCACACTGTCTCGCTGGCTAATGAGGGCGGTCCGTCTTGGTTACTCGATCCAGTTCGCCAGAGACTCACCCAAGTTTCGGGGCATCATCTCTCCCTCTGTCAGAGGCAGGGACGCCTCCGTACTTCGGGTAGAGGTCACCACCCTTCTGGCAAAACAGGCATCGAGTTCGTCCCTCAAAACCAAGATGTTCAGTGGGTCACCACCCGCACTTCATCGTTCCCAAGAAAGACGGCGGGTTGCCCCCAAAGGCTGCGTACCCTGAACAGAGCACCTTCACAAGCTGCCATTCAGGGTGCTCACACAGAGGCGCGTCCTGACATCTATGAGGTGTCAGGATTGGTTCGTGGCAATCGACCTGAAGGACGCTTACTTTCATGTCTCGATCCTCCTCGACACCGGCCGTTCCCACGGTTCGCGTGCGAGAGGCGGGCATATCAGTACAGAGTCCTCCCTTTCGGTCTGTCCCTGACCGCCCTTTCTCCCTGAGAGGAGGAAGGCGAGCGGGTACTAAACTATCTCAGCGACTGGCCTATCTTGGCACACTCGCGAGATCTGTTATGTACACAAAGGGACCTGGTGCTCCGGCACCTAGGTCGATTGGGACTCCAGGTCAACCAAGAGAGGGGCAAGCTCTCCCCAGTGCAGAGCATCCTCTTTCTCGGTATGGAACTCAACTCTGTCACCATGTCGGCACACCTGTCCGCAGTTGTGCCCAACCAGTGTTGAACTGTCTGAAATGAACATTTTAGGCAGACAGCGGTCCCCCTGAAACAATTCAGAGGCTCCTGGGACACATGGCGTCCTCGCGGGCTAATACCCCTCGAGTTGATGCACATGACACCGCTCCAACACTGGTTTCAGAGTCGAGTTCCGAGGAGAGCGTGGCACACCGGCAGCAGGCGCATGGTGATGCCGCCCTGCTGCCGACGCACCATAACCCCTAGTCTTTATGACTTTTTCGACGGACTCAGGTCCCTCTGAGCAGGTTATGAGGCAGGTCGTGGTGACGACTGAAGTCTCCCTGCAGGGGTGCGGTGTAGTGTGCAACGGGCACGCAGGTGGGGTGTTGGACGAACCCCCGCCTGCGCTGGCATATCAATTGCCAAGAGTTGTGGGCTATGCTACTTGCACTGAGCAGGCTACGGCCTCTCGTGCGAGACATACACGTGCTGTTCCGAGGACAGCACTATAGCTGTAGCGAATACAGATCGTCAGGGTGGCGTTCGCACACAGCAGCTAAACACAACTTGCTCGACGCCTCCTCCGGTGGAGTCAACAGGTGACTCGTTCCCTGCAGGCCACACACCCCGGGCAAACTGAACTAGACAGCCGACGTGCTTTCTCGCCAGTTTATGCCTCGTGGAGAGTGGCGACTCCACCCCCGTGCAGTCCAGCTCATTTGGAGGCTGTTCGGGTAGGCCCAGGTAAAACCTGTTCACCTCCCGTAACACCACCATTTGCCCGCTTGATAGTCCCTGCCCTCGGCACGGATATCCTTGCGCACAGCTGGCCGCGGGATGGGCGGAAGCACACCTTCCCCCCCCAGGAGCCTTCTTGTACAGACTCTGTGCAAGGTCAGGGAGCAGGAGCACCAAGTGTTATTGGTTACACCACACCGGTCTAACCGCACTTGGCCTCAGAGCCGATGCTCTGGACAGCGACTCCCCCTGAACCATTCCCCTGACAGAGGACCTGCTCTCTCAGGGGAAGGACACGTTCTGGCATCCCAGATCAGACCTCTGGAACACCCATGTCTGGTCTCTAGACGGGACGAGAAGATCCTAAGATGGCTACTCCCCCTATACGGCTGAGACCATCACCCAGGCTAGGGCCCCATCTACTAGGCGGTTACACGCCTCTAGACGGTGCCTCTTCTCGTCCTGGTGTCTTTCTCAACGAGAAAGACCCACTGAGGTGCTTGATCAGGATTGTGTTCCCCTCCTCACGAGACTGGAGACTAACATCTCCCTTCCACACTGAAAGTGTATGTAGTCGCTATTGCCACTCATCACGACTCAGTCGGTGGAAAGTTTCTAGGGCAACACGACCTGGTCACCAGGTTCCTAAGCAGCGAGAGGGCGGAATCCGCCTCATCTCCGCTCCATACCCTCTTGGGACCCTAAGTGGTCCTGGGGAGCCTCAGGGCCCCCCAAAGAGCCCCTCGGAGGTTCCGATCTTCCTCATAGAGTAAGACGGCCCTCCTGACGGCGCTCACTTCCTTCAAGAGGGTAGGGGACCACCGAGCATCCTCCGTGTCCCTGGATTGCCTTAAACTCGGCCCTGGAAACTCTCACGTTATCTTGAGACCCAGGCCCGGATGCGTGCCCAAGAAGTTCCCACTACTCCCTCCGGGGCCAAGTGGTGAACTTGCAGGCGCTCCCCATAGGGGAGGAAGACCCAACCCGATTAGTGTTGTGTCCAGTACGTACTGGACCGCACGCAGAGCTCTGAAGCTCTGACCAGCTCCGTGTCTGTTGGAGGACAGCAGAAGGGGAAGGCTGTCTCCAAACAGAGGCTGGCGCACTGGGTCGTGGACGCCGTTACGACGGCATTCCGATCTCAGAATCTCCCATGCCCATTGGCAGTGAGGGCTCACTCCACACGGAGTTTAGCCACCTCCTGGACACTGGCAGAAGCGCCTCTCTAGCAGACATCTGTAGAGCTGCGGGTTGGGCTATGCCCAAACACCTTCGCAAGGGTTAACAACCTTCGCGTAAACCCGGTGTCAGCCCACGTCCTGCGTGGCGACATGTAGGACTGGCATCCGGGGGGGCGTATGCCTGCGAAAGCACCTTTCCACCCTCTAACAGGTTGGGTCAGTGTGCTATTTACCTTTTCTTCTTACCCGAACACATCGCTAAGAAACTGGTACCTCACCAGCCTCCCTTCTTACCCAGACACTGGTTAAGAATAGGCATTCCATCCATCACCAAACAAGCACCCCCTGGGGGCTGGCTGGGCAGAGCAGCCTTCCCCCTTAGGCCGGGATACCATGTGAGCTATCACAGATAGCTCTAACCGGACCTAGTGCTACCGGACGTCTGTAACACCCCCTCCGTGGGCTGTTCCGTCTGATGTATCCTCATGAGAATGGTTCCCACTCCTGGTAACCCATGAGCTTCCCCAGGTGGGCCTCCACCTCGCGGTTAACTACTCAGTCCGCACGTTCCATGCGTTCTCCTCCAAGGACGAGACCATACCTATATCCACCATATTCCTCCCCACGGGTAGGAGGTGGCCTCTGTAGCGCTTCTCTGATTAAGAGTCGCGCTTACCCGGTGTAAACTGATCTGGACGGCCTCTCGCCTATAGAGAGCTAAGGCCCCGTCCGTGAAAGTTACCGGTCAGGGCTGTACCCATCTTTCTCCAAGAAAGCTCTGGAACCCCCCGACCACCACACTGGAAGGTTACAGTCTCACGAAAGCTTCGAGATGACACGCCCAGGCTTGTTACCGTCGCTTCGCTAGAGATTGTGACGCGATACAGCGTTGTGGCGTTTTCCATAGGCAACCCCATCTGTCGTTCTCGACACAACGTCGAGAGACCGACAGAAAGGGAACGTCTTGGTTACGTATGTAACCTCAGTTCCCTGATGGAGGGAACGAGACGTTGTGTCCCTTATGCCACGAACACGTATCGTATTCTGCTGCAGTTTGAGAGGTCTCAGGCTCTTCAGAACAAAGGTAAGTGAATGCTGCACGCCGGCCTCCTTTTATACCGGATTTCCGGGGGCGGAGCCCGGCATGCAAATTGCATTCGCCAAATTTCATTGGCCTTTTCTATAGTAGTCAGAGTTGATTGGTTCTCAAGGGCGAACCCCATCTGTCGTTCTCGACACAACGTCTCGTTCCCTCCATCAGGGAACTGAGGTTACATACGTAACCAAGACGTTTTCTTTGATTGCAAATGAGTTTGTCATTATGCACAGATGAGAATCATATTCATTATACTTGCATGAGACAAAGAAAACATCTCTTTTTGCAATTCCCAGAAGAGAGAAAGTCTTTCAAGTTTTATATTTAGGTGAACTGTGTTTGTAATACGGGGGTGGAGGAAAGCTTATTGTTGCTGTTCCGAAACAGGAAATGGAACACCGTACTTTATAAAAGACTAAATACTGTGTTGTCAAAGTTGACAAGGATGTTTAATAACATTTAATACTATACAGTAAAATATTAGCAAAACCCGGTGTCAAACATAAAAAAATTATAATAATGATTTATAACGCAAAAAATAAAAAGAACAAAATATGGATATAAGCTTTCCTTCATCTCAGTGGTAAGAGCATTGTGTTAACAACGCAAGGTTGTGGGTTTGATCCCAGGGGATTGCACATACCTAAGTATAAATGTATAGGTTACTGCAATGTAAGTCGCTTTGGATAAAAGCGTCTGCCAAATGCATAAAAGTAAAAAAGAAAATGTAAATAGGGTTTCAGTAGTACCGATAAATGTCTTAGCTTTGTCACTCCATTCAGTAAAATGTAAGAAATGTTGTTCTTTTTTTCAAAGTGAAACTTGAAATCACACCTGTTAATAAAAACATTCACCTACAGAACAACAAAACCTTCACTGGAAACATAAAAGACCGGAGAAATTATCTCGATCTCAGGGTTCGAAAAATCCACTGTCACCAAACTCAAATGAGATGGAAAATGATTCATTACCTGCAGATCAAACTGACAGCGTGAAGAAAATTTTACATAAAATAAGATAACATCACCATAGCTGTCAGCCACTGTGTGTGTTTGTGTGTGTTTGTGTAACACTTACTCCAGTGATCTCACTCCCACGTGCTCTAAACACGCATCTGCATGTCCCACTGGCTCTATCCTGCCATTCTCTTCCTCATCCTGCAATAAGAAAACAGCTTTACCCACAATGCACTGCACTAATAATAAAAAACTTCCAGATACACATTTCACAAATATAAAACTATCAATCATAAAAAAGGAATCCCGATTTATGCACAACGAGGCCCGTGGAGGCTGTACAAGCACATCTGCTCAATAACACACACGCAAACACCTGTGTTCCACACTGAAGCTTTTCTCAATGGATACAGTTTGAAGGGATTTATCTTCCCCAAGCACACACCCGATGATCAGGTGACGGGTACACATGAGCCCATACAGACTCACAAGTGCAACAAACTCATTAAAGTTTCATTGCTCTGTTGCCGTGGCACTACTAACATGTTCAGACCATAGACTGTATAAATCAACCTCCTCACAGTTGTCATGAAGGGTAAAATTAGCTATTCAAACCAAAATAATATTTTGTACCAGGCTGTAAACATGTTTTTTTCTGCTGTAAAGTTGCCCATTTTAACATGGAGCTTAATGAGATTCTGCTCTTTGTTCTAAATGAACTAAACTCATTAAACTCATACAATAGAAACGTTTCACACTGATCATAAGCATGTTTGTTTAGCACTCATGTTTGTTTAACAACTTTGTTTAACATTTAATGTCTGCATTTTGCAGACACATTACAATAGAGTGCCTTTTATAAAGCAGCAAAAAAAATTGACCGTTGAAAAAATACTTTCAGTTTTTCCGAATTTACTATCTATTGGTATGTGTTTAGGTAAAATGTTCATTTTGTTTTAACCTGTGAACTACTAACAACATTTCTCGGAAATTTCAAAACAAAAATATTGTTTCTAGAAAATGAAAACGGATGCTCTATAATTTTTCAGCCCTCAAATACCGCTAAGAAATTCACTTTTAAACAAAAGGTACTAACACACACAAAAATACACACAGAACAAAAAAATCTCAAACTCAGTTCGATTTTTTTCACGTTTGAATAAAACTCCAGTGTTCGAGTCGTCTCTTATTCTCTCTATATTTATGCCAGTTGGTCACTTACTAGTTTCCTCTCTGTGACCAAAGGCCTCGAAAACACAATGAAAGGAAGAGAAGAAAATAGCTCTGACACAATACACCGCCTACTACAGACAAAACCCTCACGTCTGATGAACTTATTTAATCAACTGTCTGATATCACAAAAATGTGGGCGTAAGATTTTTGTGTTCAACGGATAACGTGACGGAAACGTAAAGATGGTGAGAGGAGAAGATCGGCACTTTCACTCGCTTTAAAAGTACTACGAGCAAATCTGCACTATCACTCGCTCTACCATCGCTTGGATCGCAGTTCCTTTCACCAATGAGAAGAAATGTAAAACCAGTAATGGATCTGGAGGGAAGTGACTACAGAATGCTTTAGGTGAAAATATGAAGTTATTGACATTCGACTCACAGACTCTTGTGGTCCAGGTATTTGGCAATATACAAACCATGATACTCTGACTTCATCTTGAACTATTCTGTCAATAAAAGCATGCTTACTCAATTATAATCTCATCCATGCTGATATTAACATATAACATTTCTCTGGCGTGCTTTTGGTTATCATACATTATATTCAGGTAATATAAGAGATATATATATTGTAATGAAAATGCTCCAGGCTTTCTATTTTCCATCTATCCATACACTCTGCACTTACTGGACTGCAAGACTGTGTGTTTAGGGAGAAATACAAAGGAGGAAAAATTGATAACTGAGCTACAGCAACACCTACTGGAAAGAGAAACAGAGCTAGAGGGAGAATGAAAGAGAGAGAAAGAGAGAGAGTGAGCTATATATAGTCTTATCTCATTAGCAGTCTAAAGCTGGGAGTGATTTATAATCGCTGTTTTACCTTTTGATTAATCACAGACACACACACACCTGAAACACGCACACACACACCCCCACAACCACTCGCTCGTCCCCTCTTCCATCCATCTCTTCTCTCTCTCTCTCACACACACTCAACCCTTCATCCAGTTCTGTGCTTTCACAATCCTTCCTTTCATGTCAACAGCACAATATAACACCCACATGCTATCAGAGGCTCATCCAGGCCCGGTAAACAGAACATTTCCTTTCTAACATATATGAAGGTTTATATTAACATTAAATGCACATACACAAAACGAACATTGTTATGACATTTATCCTTATGTTTCTCTGTTACTTATTTAAAATTCTTCCAAAGAATATAAATTAGGATATCATTTTGTTTATGCTGCTAAGTCTCCTCTTGCGGAATCACTCCGCTTTACACTTCCACTTCAGGTTGTCCAATTCCCACAAGTTGTATGCCAACACAAAAACAACAAATTCTTACAAACTTGAAACAGTGTTACTGACTATTGAGGTTTCACACCCATAGTATCATTTGAGTGAGCTTGGACAACAAACACACAAGAACGCTGCACCCCTCGCATGTGGCGCTACTCTTTTAATTTGGGTCACATGGGGTCTTTTGTTTCACTGTCCTAACCTGCTCTTGACGCTCCAGCCAGCGGTCCACCATGGGATGGTTGGCGCTGAGTGAGGAACGGGCCTTCTCACGCTGAAATTCCTTCTGATTGGCCCACTGCCCTGCATCGCGAGGAAGGCTACGGTACGTGTCCACACCTTGCCCCTAAAGACAGCGACAAAAAAAGAAAAGTGTGAAGAAAATTAATAAATTGTGTAGTTTCTGTGCCACGAAATCATCACACAATATAAAAAAGAATGACTGCTGTCTTCTATTGGTTGAAAAAATACAGTCCTGCCCTAAACTGCCGCACATTTGACAAAATGACCAAATTAAACAAAGCCAAGTAAACTGTAATGTTTGGTCATTAAAACATTTTTTTATTAAAAGATTTGGAAAAGACATAAGCAGCCGAAGCCTGACACTGCAGAGGAATTACTGAGAGTGATGAACAGACTGATGGATAACGCGAGGGTGAAGAGAGAGAGACAGAGAGAGAGAGACAGACAGAGAGATCCATTACTCAATATCTGAGAAGTTTTATGAGTGACACTGCCATTAAGCTTGACTCTGCTAGAAGGAGAACAGACACAGAAATAATAATGTGTGCACTGCACACACTAAATCAACTCATGTACGCATACACAATAAATGTGCCACACAAAATCCACCCTCCCAAAGCACAACGTCCCCTGTCATCACATCGCTTGTTAATAGAGCGCTCGCTGTGTAAGTTACGGAGTTATGAACCCTTCACTATTGACAGTAAATATTCATATAGGTCATAAAACGTGTGACCTCTGCAAGGCATTTATATCACATGATGTAAGAAATTATTCTTATGTCATAAAATCTAGCTCAACACAGATTTTAATTATGTGTATTTCTCCATAATGTCTCTGTATGTTGAGTCATGATGGTTCAAAGAACGGGAACGTTCATACCTTTCTCTCCAAGCTGTTGGTGCCAGTGGAGAAGCGGGGTTTCAGGAAGCCGGCGGTGGTGGACCAGCGTGTGGGATTCTTCCTGGAAGGTTCTTCGGGTTGCGAGTTTGCTTCAGAGAACGACACCGCTGTCAGATTCAACAATGCTGGATCGCTGCTGCGGCGAACGTGCAAAGGCATATCTGAGAGAGAAAATGGAAAAGGTTTTAAGAATGAACACGTTTGTGAGTGCAAATTTATGAAAAAACAGGTGTTGAAAGAACATGAGTTCTTAATGATATCATCAGGCAATGCACCTAAACAATTCCGACAGCTTAAAGGACCCACACACATACACATGAACACGGTTGAATTTAGTCACTTACTGGTTCGAAGTGTGGAGGTGGTGACCTCTATCTCGCTGTGGGGCAGGTACGGCTGGAAGGCAGACAGTGGGGTGGAGGTGGATGGCTCTCCAGAGAACAGATCGGGTGACTGTGTGCCGGTTGAACTTGCGCTGGTCCCATCACCTCCAACGTGCGGCTCCTGTTCGTCAAACACGGCCACCAACTACAGAGCGAATGTGAGAGCAACAGAGAGAAAGGAGTAAGAGAAATGATTCATTTCTATTAACATAGTGAATCAGTAAAGATCCAGACTCCAGATACAGTTAGTCAATGGCTCTCATCTGAATACCAAATGTACCAGGGCTTCTGCCGTATTTTAAAGCGGACATGGCACACGCGGTTTCTGTCAATCTCATATTAATCTTGAGTACCTATAGAGTAGTATTGCATACTTCGTATCTTAGATGAGTATTTAGTTTGATCACATTTATAAAAGATCGATAAAGCTGTCCGATTACTTCCGAAAATAACATTCATCAACCAAATGCAGTGAACAATGCAGCACCCCTTTAAAAATGTAATATTTAACATACATTTCCCTAAACAGATTTATATTGTAACAATAGCAAAGTCAGCGGGTTTGAATAATTTATTTTGATGGATTTCCTAGATTGCTAGCAAATTCTGGCTGTGTCAGAAATTACAGCCACATCTCTAAGGAACTACATTGGTGTGAAAAAGTATTTTCCCCCTTCTGGATTTTTTGTTTTTTTTCAGCATATTTGTCATGCTTAAATGATTCAGATCATCAAACTAATTTTAATTTTACTCAAAGAAAACCAGAGTAAATTCAAAATGCAGTTTTTAAATAATGTTTTTTTATTACGAATAAAGGAATCCAAACATTTCTGACTCTATGTGAAAAAGTTATTGCACCCCTTGGTAAATCATGAATTAAATGATGAATTGAATAACTGAGTTAAATTTCACTAGGCACACTCAAGCCGAAATACTGCCAGACCTCTTGAATCAAGAAATCACTACAGTAGAACCTGTCTGACATACTGAAATAGTCTAAAAGAGATTTTCCCTTTTTAAAAAATAAAAAAATAATAGCATTTTCTATTTACTCTGGTTTTCTTTTGTATGTGACGAGTCACCCCTGGCGCTATCAGTGTCGCCATGGAGACGGAGGCAATTGGAGCGGCACAGCTGTCGCTCGTCACGGACTCTTTTTATTTAGGCAAATAAAGGCAACGGAGGAGGTGATTCGACGCTTGGCCGAGGTGGTGGTTCGGCCGCAACGTTTTTCCGAGCAGTTGGCACAACGGCAGGAGAGTACAAACCAGACCCTGGAAATGCTGCAGGAAGCCGCCGCGGCTCGTACCCACCTACCAGATGTGAGAGCCACTGCTCATAACTTGCTTACGAAGCTAACGGTACAGGATGACATCGAAGCCTACCTCCACACTTTCGAGGTGATAGCAACAAGGGAACTGTGGGATAAGGCAGAGTGGGCTAGAATCCTAGCTCCATATCTGACGGGTGAAGCCCAGAGGTAGACTGCTGCGGGCCCTTCCTCGACGGTTTCGGATGGCGGACAGCATGCAAGGTCCCACCACCATCCGGGATCTCGTGGAGGCCGTGGAATTGGCCGAAGCATCGGCAGCCAGAGAGAGAGAGGTAGCGGGCCCCCGGAGGGTAAACCCGGTATGGCGACCTGCGGAGGGTACCTCGAGGCCGGTACACAGACCCGGAGCCCCGAGTCCAGTGGATTAGCCGATGCCCACCGAGCCAGGTTCCTCCGGGCCACCTGCATGGTTGGCCGGATGTGCGGTACACCAAGCCGTGCCGTCCGGGGCCACTCGCCGAAATGTGCAGGTGGACGGTCGTCTCGTGACGGCCACTTTAGACTCCGGCAGCTCGATAACGTTGGTCCAGCCCGACGCTCCAGGACTACCACTTCACTATGAAACATCGGGCCGGGTCCTACCACGGAAATGCCGATGGTCTGTCGAGGATGTGGTCAGGAGGGACATCTCGGTCAGGTGACACTCCCCCTCCAACCCATAACATCTCTCCGTCTCCCCACAGGACTTTGGGGGGGGAGTGTGACGAGTCACCCCTGGCGCTATCAGTGTCGCCATGGAGACGGAGGCAATTGGAGCGGCACAGCTGCCGCTCGTCACAGACGGATACCAATTACCAGCGGCTACAAAAGCCGCTGGTCTACAAGCAGAAGGTGAGAAATATCTCCATCAGACTTGAATGCCACTGAGACACTTGTATGCTTATGTTCTGCAGGATCGGACGTTTAAAGACCGGATTAGGAGCACATCAGAACCCGGAAGTACCGGATCTGAGATGACCAATTCGTTCCACTTCAAGGGGAAGTGAGGAGGAATAAGACAAAGACGCCAGTTGACCACGCGTCTTGGAGGAGGCTTATCTCAGTGGCAAATTCAAGCATAACTTTTGTAATAAATTACCCTTCGGGGGTGATTAATTGTATTCTTGTGTGCGTGTCGTTGCTTCGCCCGTCACAGTAATATAAAATTTTTTTAAAGATCTGGATCATGTAAGCATGACAAATATGCAAAAAGTGGGGGGCACTTTTTTTTAGAAAGTGTAGAAAAGAAATAGAAGTCAGAACTATTCGGTCAAGTATTGACGGAAGAGATGTGTTTCAGCTGATTCTAAAATCTGTTGATCTTGTAGCAGTTGGCAGATCATTCCACAAGTCAGGAAAGGATCCAGAGAAGGTACGTGAGTGTGATTTTTCCCTTTTTGGGACAGCACTAACAAGATGTTTTTCATTTGCAGAGCGTAGGGATCTGGTGGGTATATAAGTATGTAACAGCAAGTGAAGATATGGGGGTGCCGAACGAGTGGTGGTCTTGTAGGCCAAGAGCAGAGCTTTGAATTTGATGCGAGCGACTATAGGGAGTCAATCTAACTTAATGAAGAGAGGAGTGACGTGTGCTCCCTAATGTCTAGCCAGCATTATTTGGGAGTCCCCAGTAGAAGAACAGTTACTTGACTAAATTTAAATGTGACAAAAGTTTATTTAATAGAATTAAAATAGTTTAAAATTATATATATAGAGGAATATCAATATTAATCAAATAAATCACAAATAGTTATTTTATTAGCCACAAGCCAGGCCGACCAACAAACACAGACCGGAAGTAAACTTTGAGCCAGGCACTTGCATCCAATGAAATTGTCTATAGGAGCATCAAAGCATCATCTAGGATGCAAACCACAGATCAAATTGATAGATTTTGGTGTCATATTTAGTTGAAAAAATTATCACAATCGTCAACTTCTCAGTACTGGCGAATGAGGGCTTTAAACAACGCAGTGCTTAGGAAAATTTGGCTGTTCACGACCACAGTTGAATGAAGTCAGAAGAGAGCTTATGTATGTGTGTGTGTGGCATCCTCTTGTAGAGCGCTATGCTCCTCTGGTGGCATCCCTTAAGATACTGGGGAATTTAGGACATAAGGAAACATCTCGTGCTACAAAGTGAACATCTGGTCCTAATTATGTGTGTGTGTGTGTGTGTGTGTGAGCAAACATGAGTAATAATCCTTTGGGCCCTGGTCCAGTGTGTGGGACTGGGACACCACCAGTCCATCTGACACAGAGACTAACTGACAATGGCCTGGACCAAATATAGGGAACAACTGAAGGGCACATTACCCAGAATCCACAGGAGGAGTCACCTACTGAGAGAAACAGAGCATCCCGTGTGTGTGTGTCTTCTGTATGAATGATTGCTTAATGTATGTTAGTGGATGAGTGTTAATGTCTGTTTTGTGTATGCTTTTTTGTAAAGGAGTGTCTGCTTTATTTCAAACATGACGCCTCCAAACACACATTCAATGGAATGGTCATTTTGCAATCTGTGTGTGAGGAAGTGCACACAGTTAAAAACACGCTATTTAAGACTATTTATACACTATTTTGCTATTACAATGATAAATGAGGTTGCCAACATTCAACAGCGGAGTGCAGCCAAAGAGGTTCAGATGATCTGATACACAAGACAAAAATACACATCAGTCACACACACAAATGCCCCACAGAAACCTATTTACTTGTGTCACGCATGCCCAAGAGACGGATATGCCCTTAGCACAATTACGGCTTAAATACTAAATGTACTCTCTCTCTCTCTCTCTCTCTCTCCTCTGGGACACACTCGCTCTATTCTGGGGTTTAGTGTATATCTAATTAGTAGACCTGATAAACACATTTATTGCATTATGCATGCGTGCATCCACTCTCTCTTTAAAGAAATGGTTTGCCACATAAAAAATTAAATAGTAATTCACTAATATTCTTCCCATCCACCACAGCTGTGAAGTCTCATTTGACTTTCTGTGACATGGAGAAGAAACTTAAAAATGTAAATGTTCAGGTAATGTATTTTTTTTAATACACCCACACATATACCTCCTGTCACACAAGGGAGCAAAGCATAGCCTGCGATATTTCCCCTCTGTAGAAACAAAAGGATGGAGAGAGCAGTGCAGTGTAAAGAGAAAAGATGGAAACAATGGAGATGGAGGGAGAATTGATCACATAGATGCCTTGTGAATGTCTTGTGCTGTGTGTTTTTCTGCCTGCTTGAAATACTCCAAACCGCAGTGAACTTAATTCATTACAAATAACTGCTGCAGTGCTCTTTATCTAAACAAAAATGACACTTTATGTATTACTGAGAACCCCCCCCCCCACACACACACACACACACACACAAGCGCAGTCTCCACAGCTGGATAAGCAGCAGCAGTGTTGAGAAATCACTTTATGTGTTTCATAATGACTTTCAAAACAAGAACTCGCTGCCCCAACTATACAAATCACATCTTACGAACACTTCTAACACAAACAATGAGGTCAACAGTGGCCTGTGTGAACGGAGTACGCTGACAGGAAGTTCCCTGGAGAGCGCTCTTATATTTCCTGAGAAGAGATTCATTTCCTCACTTTTAAGGTTAAGATCTTTGAACTTTGCAATCTGTTGAACTCATCTCGGTCTCTCACACATACTCGCACCCTAAAGTCAACTTTAAAACATTATTCACCAGATGAACTGAAGGAGAGGACATCAGAGCAGAGCGGATCATAGGAGCGTATAACAGAGAAGATGAGAAAGAACTGGACATTATTTATTTACTGAAATACTCCAATCCATTGGTTTCTTACCAACATATGAGTCACAATATATTGCTGCTTTCCAGGTTGGGAAAGAGAATATTCTCATTCTAGTGAGCATGTTTTTGGACAAACATTTGTATACACCCCAGTGTTTAAGACGACATCAATATTTTCAGATCCACTTCTCCAAAAGAGAAACCAAGACCCTTATGCCAACATTTAGGAGTGCATTAGCATATAGATAGCCTGAAGACTAATAGACAAGAACTATAAGCCACAAAACTCAGCTTGTCATTTCCTGGGCTCTTTAAAGGGTTTTTCCCAAACAACTTCCCTTCCCAACCACCCAGGTAGAACCGCTCTAAACGCTCGGCCTCTCGTGGCATATCATTTTAATCCCTCGTGAGCCCTGTTGCTTATGGAAACAAGCATGTGACTTAGACGGCTCGTGGCACTCAAAATACAACATATATCTAATTCTTTAAATGTGACGTGAGGTCACACTCTGCTCAGACTCTTAAAGGTCCAGTGTATGAAATGTAGCTGCATCTAGGGGTGACTTTTGAATTGCAACCTTTCACCCCTCCATTCGAAGCACTACAGTGGTTGACATAGAACTAAGATGTTGTCATGTTTTCGCTGCTTTGCCGAAGGAGATAACATATTCATGAAACACGCTGTGTAGAGCTACTAGAGCACTTTGTCCGTTTAGGGCTTCTGTGGAAACAAATGGCGAATTTCATGCAAGGGGACCCACGGTGTATGTAGATGAAAATAGCTCTTCCTAAAGTATAAAAAACCCATAAAGCTTCATTATGTGAGGTCTTTATACACCTTGGAAGGTTTCTTATATTACATTTTCATCAATAGAGCCTCCAAAAAATACACAATGGAGCTTTATGACACACACTCTCAACAGAATGGCAACACTGCCAGTGATTCACTGATTCTTCCTGTTAAGACCCTACCAGTCACAGTTCCTTAAGACTTTAGGAAAACATCCACACAAACAAGGCGTCCACAAGTACACTCTCAGACGAGAAGCAGCATGATTAGATGCTTTGTGCTGGCGATATCTTCCTGTCCAGGGGAAGATGATGGGCATTATGACAGATAGAGGGGAAGTTACACAAACAGAGAGAGAGAGCAGGAAAGAGTTGGGAAAAACTGCATGGAATTATTTGGCATCCGAGCTGAATCACTGGCGCCATCTACTGTCCTGAAGCAAAAAAGCAAATGGAGAGTATTCTCTGGTGCCCTACAAAAAAGATTTCTAGTTCTGAAAAACATTTGAATGTTTCCTCACATGTTTATTTAAATGTTATACAACCAGGCTGAGATAACAGGAGTGTTTCCATTTGAGGGCAAATGTGCATTTGGTGTACACACTCATTCTCCTCCCAACCCAGGTTTAACCCAGGACAGGGTGGCCTGAAATCACTCCCATTTCACTTTGATTTGCACAATGTCTGTGTCCGCCTTTACGTGTTTAAACAACACTACACACTGGTTTTCTAAACTGTTTAAAACACCTTGGGATTGTTCATTTCAGTCAGCTTTCGTTTCCAGTGTGCATATAAAATGAGAGTTCACACAAAAATGAAAATTCTGTCATCATTTACTCATCCTTGTGTCATTTCAAACCTCTATGACTTTCTTTTACAAAACACAAAAGAAGATATTTTGGCGAATGTTGGTAACCAAACAATGGCGGTAACCATTCATTTCAATAGGTTCCTGTACAAAAAGGGAATGGGTCCCGTCGCTGTTCGGTTTCAAACGTTCGTCAAAATATCTTCTTTTGTGTTCTGCAGAAGAAAGAAATTCATACATGTTTGAAATGAAAAGAGGGTTCGTAATTGATGACAGAATTTCTTTTTTTGTGGAACAATCACTTTAATCTGCATATTTCAGTGTATTGTTTTCTTTACTATTGTGTGAATATAGGTGCATGATTCACATTTATTGTACTTCTTCCTGTTTGCGGACAGTGTTTCCTGTTACCACAGCTGCAGTCTGAGTCACACGCATCATGAGTGTAAAATATCAGGATGTGTCCAATCGTTACGGTCCCATAATTTGGTTAATGGTAAAGGTACACTTTCATTATATCAGCTATAAATCTCTAGCCATGACGGCGGGTAAAGGATCGCTCACGCTCCTTCAGACACAGAGGAGACATCTGTGGCCTCTTTATTTTCGCACTGAGAACTAAAATAACACGCACACGCCCAGGCACACCCACCACATCAAAAGCACTCCGTTCTTTATAAGTGTTCGTGGTCTGGGTAAGCCGATATCATCTGTTCTGGGTCAGCAATATTTTCAAATGTGCACGTTGTGCTGCTGATGTTTAGCCAGAAGGGGTCAGTGTTACCCTGCAGGAACAACATCCAAATATAGACACCAAAAGCGCTACTTTTCATGTAGGATTTTTGTTTACATTGATTTTTTTTCAAACTTTAAATACTAATTCTTCAGATGAGCAATGTCTAGGTTGTGAAATACACTAGAAACCCAACAAAAACCATCAAAGAAATTCTACTGGTTCAAACCATTAGCTTCTTTCCATTAAAACCATTTCAAATTTCATTTTTGCAGTGTAATTGGGCATTACTTCAATAGAAAATTAATGATTTTTTACTGGTTCTCATCTATTGTAGTTTCCATTAAAACAAATACATTTCCCATTATAACTATTAAATACTTTACATTTTCTATTGTGTTTTGAGCAGGGTCCTGTTTGGAAATCTACTGCGTTTCCTGCGGACACAGATTCACAACATTCCCAGTGGTGCAATAGAAACACTGGAGTATAAGGCAGTGTGTGTCGGTGTGCATTCTCAAATGAGCTCATGGTTATTGGGAGACAAGAGTCATCCGATACCTGTAACTAAAATATATACTACTAAACCCACACAGACACTGGAATGGGAAGCGCTGCCCGTTTTAGAACAGAATGTTAGCAGTGCGTGAGTGTATATTTTTGTGTTTGTCTATCTCTCACTTTGTCTTTGTCGTCTGCCACATCAGACAGAACATCATCCAGATCCAGAATTCCTCCATCACTGTGTTCGAGTCTGTAGACCTGTACCCAGTACTCTTCACCCTGAGAGAGATAGAGAGAGAGAGAGAGAGAGAGAGAGAGAGAGGTGGGTCAACAAATGGAATCAAAACTTTGGTTTTAAGAGTTTGACATCAGTAAGACTGACAACCGACACACACATAGACGGAGGACACTCAACAAAATGAGAAAATGCACAAATATAATAAAGGTTTAACTAATCAGCATAATGCACCTGAATCTAGAGTATCAACCAGACACCAGAAACACACACACAGGTCATTACAGCGCTACACAACATCCACCAGCCGGTATAAACAACACACATAAACTAGACAGTGCACATGAACTGAAACGTGAAAAAATATGTCAATCAGTAATCCAATTTCTAGTCTGGGGCAAAACATGAAAAAGAAGATTTTACTGAAGGACCAGTAATGCCGGGTGCAGAAAACTGGACCACAATGCATCTGGGTTGATTGAAAAAGTCAAGAGTGTGCCCCCACTTGGATTCCTCCTCCATTGTATGACTTTTTGCGATTTCTTTCAAAAGTAATACGTGCTCCTCTCTTCAATAAGTCACATGATCTGAGGTATCACTTACAGTCCATCTGAAGCACAAACATGTCAGACGGCTCCAAGTTCAATTCTGAAACAAAGAGAGTCTAAAACGTCGAATAAACAGCAAAACACAGATCTGCATCAAAAACAGTCAACAATAAACAATGATTTTCTTTCCCAGCCAATCAAAGGACAACATCTCAAAGAACCAATCAGAGCTAACTATACCTGTTAAGCCCCGCCCTCTTCTTCTCTGAGTCTCTTCTGCAGAGAGAATCGATGCTTCCACATTGTCAACCATCACAATCTGTCTTTCTCACAGACGGACAGGACAAGCACAGAATAAAATGTTTTTTTCTGTCTTTTTGTGTTTATTCTCCCTCAGATCACAAGCAAATAGTCCTAAATGAGGACACATTCAGTAACATGAGAATTTCACTCTTAGAGAGACCTGTGTGTATGTGTAAACTGAGAGGATTGTCTTCTGTAAAAAGACAAGTGAGTGCTATGTGATACAGGAGAGCCCATGTCTTATTGAACAGCTGAGAAAGATTGAGGTAACAAGATAAACAAACTGATATTATATATAATAAACATTACACAGACTTGTATGTGTGCTCATGTAATATTTATTCATGCTTTGGTAATGTAAGCCCATGTTTATTATGCTCATAAAGCTTCTACACATCTCAGGAGAAAGCACATGTACGCTAACCCAAACATGCGCTCCAATGAGGGACTGTCAACAGCTACCAACAGAGAGCAAAGTGTTCTTTATAAAGCCTCTTTTCTTACTAACAGGAAATAGGAGTCATTTCACTGCCCTTACTGGAACACAGACACAGTCAGGTCCAGCTATTATGTATTATTATTACAGCATCTACTCTAAAGAGCCATCTTAAACACTTATAGCAAACATATGACACAAATGCAAAAAGCGAGATCTGTAGAATTGAATAATCCCTAATATATCTATATTTCTTGAACCTTTGTTCCACTCTCCCGTTCATAACCTGGCCTGTAAGAGGATGCACAAACCCCCATAGCCAAGATGTATTTATAAAATCTGCACACAAATTTGTTTGGTTTCACATGAGACAATAAAGAGCACAAAAACTGGCTTTCTACAGAGCTGCTCTTCCTCAGCACACACTCGAACTCATTTCAGCCAGACTCAATTAAATCACATCCATTAAAGCCTCGACTGAGGGTTAAATATAGAACACCATCAACATCAGCCCCATCCACAGCAGCAGGACGGAGAAAAATCACTGTTAACCTTGTGAAACCCGTCACGGCTTCAGCAGAGACACCGGTCCAGCAGATTAAAACAAAATCGCTTTTTCTAAGAATGCATTTTGTTTTATTGTGCACAGTTTTCTGTCTCTTACAAAATACATCATCAAAAATGTTTTAATTGTCGAGCGTTTAAACAGAGAAGTTTTGGGCATTACTACTGAAGTGTGTGTATATTAAATCAAACAATATAAGATTCGCCCATCTCTAAAACAGTTTTGACGAAAGTCATACCACAACAGAGTACGTAACATTAAATTACAATAAATCATGAAATTAGCATTGAGGACAATGTTCGCTAGCGGTTAAGTTCAGGTGTTTGTTTGTTAACTACATTTGGGTGATGAATGTTATATAAACTGTGGATGTAACGCTGGATTTGGAGATCGTTTGAAACTGATATATGGAGCCGTCCCAGCGCTAAAAGATGCCAGACATGAACCACATGCGGTGAGTGAAACTGATATCTGTGTTTTGTTAACAATGTGCTTTAGTTCAGTCTACCCCTCCCCCCGCACGCGCCGTATGATTTCGTAAGTAATCATACTGCTGTATCTATCTTTTATAAATGTGATCAAACTAAATACTCTTTGAAGATACGAAGTATGCAATACTACTCTATAGGTACTCAAGATTTATATGATATTGGCAGAAACCCCATGTGTTAGGGCCGCTTTAAGAGACTTCCAACCAGTATGACAAAAAAACATTTCTGGACAGGATTGCCTTATCAGCCTTTAAAGGGTGAATCTAATTACAATTTTTTTTTGTATGATTCACATCATACACATTCATACGAAATCACCACCTTGTAAAAAATGTTTGCTTTCCAGTAAGACCATTCTGGCCAGTATCTATCTATGCCAAGTTTTACAATCTTTTATCAATCATAACCTTTATCACCTCAACAATGGTTCATCTCTAGCAGATATGAAATAAATACGTACAGCCAATTACATTAAATTCCAATTCTATCCAGATTCTGAAAATCAAGCCCCCTCCGTTTTAATTGTTCCAGTTTCTTGTCTCCAATCGCAATATTTTTGTCATGGATTCAGAATCGCTGTAAGATGTTCCCATTATTTAAACATACATAACCATGATGAAAACAACATTTAAGATACTGTGGTGAAAATTAAATGCTTCTGTACCTAAATGTGTTTCAAATGCTATTAAATATTACGTTCAAAGCCAGTGAATGCTGATTGTCTTACCACAGAGAGTGTGCATGTATGCATTTATTAATTTATAAGACAAGCTGTTGTCTTAAGCTATTCCAGCAACACTCGTGTTAATGTTTTAAATATCATTCTGGAGATCTGACCATATAAAGACAGAATTGCTCCCTCTCCCCCACACACATACACAGACCAGGAGATTCACACAAATGCTAAACTGTGCTTTTAAAAGCGGTGGCCTCAGGATCAAGCCTTCATGCAGCCTGAAATACTCCTCTGTGGATCTCATGCTATTCAGAACAGCTTGGCAGCCAAATAAACACTCGCAGACACACACAGCAACAGAACCAACCCAAAAAGATCACAAACAGTGTGCCTTCACTTGTATAGACAGGTTTATTCAATTCACATCGTGTCCCCATAGAATAACAAAACCTGAAAAAAATATTTTGTGGGGATATTATGATAGATACAAAATGTCCATCACAGGTCATAAGTCTTGTTTCATATCTACAAATGATGAAAGGGGGGATGCATTGTTGTAGTCGGCCTATAGACTACACTAAACACACAGGAGTGAAAACCAGATGATAATACCCCACAACATTGTGTGTGTGTGTTAGGGGATAGAATATATCATAAACCTGATATAAAATCAATGGAAGTCTATGTAATGTCCTCACTAGTACAATCAAACAAACCTGTGATTTTTTTCCCATGAATTCCGAATCGGTTGTTGCTAGTTCACAAGATGTGCCCATGTCTTTTTTACCATTTAAAAAAAGTCTGTGAGAAACGTGATAGAGAAATTGTGACTGAATGTTTTTGTGTAAACTCGTATTTACAAATACATACATACACTATAATATTAATATGTATAATGTGTCCCAGGAAAACTGTAACATTGTATATCCCACTATGTACAGACATGCAATGTTTTCTGTGCCACCGAAGAGCAAGGTTGTTCTGGTGTTTACAGAGGCTTAATGATTTTTTTACAGCTAACCAATTAATCACATGGTGTGCAAGATCCAATCGGAATGTGTCAGTGTCTCTTTCAGAAGCTCTGTACCAATGAGCTCATATTTACATGTGTGTGTGACCCTAAAGCAGGACTGGGAACACAGCGGTTGTGTCCACACTGTTATCTTGCATGCTTTACTACAGCAGCTTGAATGCGTGTTTTGTGCTTTAGACACAAGATGTAGACTTGTGTGGTTGGAAGGGGCCCAATAAACCTGAATCTAGACCAAGAACATCCTTTATTTATAAACAAATTAAAGGCAGCTAAGATCTTAGGACCAAAAACAGGCACAATAAATCTTCACACACTATTATAACTGTATGACAAACCTTCACACCATAGTTTTTCCATGCAGTAGATTTACCCAATCACACTGAGGTGGTTTTTAGATATTTTGGTAATCTGGGATTATCTAATAATAATAAAAGAGTGCCGGTTATCCTGAGGTGATCTAATGTGGTTCTTTTGAGTTGCCTCAGTAAAAGTTCAGCATGAGGCTGATCCTCTGCAGGAAGTTCACTGTTTTCCAAAACATAAGTACACATCAACAATGCCTTCTTTCCATGTGAAGACATCTAGGGTTTGTCAATATATGTGGGACCTAATGACAAAAGTCACATTTACAGGTTATGCTGTAATGCTCTCTTTATAAAGCAATATCTAAAGACAAAAATGAGCTTGAGGGTAAGACAACATCTCGGAGGCCTGTCCCGTAGAGACGAGTTGCCAAGACTGGGAATTACCTAGAATCTTGTGATACTGAAGTATAATGATAGCTGGGTCTCAAGAGGTTACCTGATGTAGATGTAGCCCACACTGAACTTTTCCTTTTTTGAATTGTGTACGTTTAATACCGCTAAACTCTACTTGTAAAACCCACATTTCATCAAATTTATACCGTGGTGTGAAAAAGCATTTGCCCCCTCCGGATTATTTTTTTCTGCATATTTGTCATGCTTAAATGATTATATTACTCAAAAAAACATTTCTGACTCTATGTGAAAAGAGTTAATCATGTTGTTAATCATGAATTAACTGATGAATTGTATAACTGTGTTATAGTTCACTAGCCACACTCAAGCCTTATTACTGCCAGACCTCTTGAATCGAGAAATCACCTAAGTATAACCTGTCTGACATACTGAAGTAGTCTAAGAGATCTCAAATAGCAACACATCATGCCGCGATCTAATGAAATTCAAGAACAGATGAGAAACAAACTAATTGAAATGTCTCAGTCTAGAAAGGGTTACAAAGGCATTTCTAGGGTTTAGGGACTCCAGCGAACCACAGTGAGAGACATTATCCACAAATGATGAAAGCATGGAACAGTGGTAAACCGTCCCAGGAGTGGCCTGCCTACCAAAATTATTCCAAGAGCACAACAACGACACATCCAGGAGGCCAAAAAGAACCCAGAACAACATCTAAAGAACTGCAGGCCTCTCTTGCTTCAGTGAAGTTCAGTGTTCATGATTCTACAATAAAAAAGAGACTGTACAAAAATGGCATCCATGGGAGATTACCAGATATGGGAACAAGTCACATATGGCCAAGTCCAAGCAAGTCTCAAGTCTTAACTATCAAGTCTCGAGTCAAGTCTCGAGTCACAGTTTAGACAAATCAAGCAAGTCAAGTCAAGTCAAGGGTTCACCCTAAGCAAGTCAAGTCAAGTCCTGATAAGTTTCAAGTCAAGTCAAGTCGCAGTACTAAAATAAACAGAGGTTAATTTTTTAGATACATGTTTATTTTTGCACAGAAAAGATGAACTTATATACATACATTATGTATCTTATTCACATTGCTATAAATGAATTATATGCATATCTGTGCAACATTAATATCTGAAAATAAAAGTGTTGCTTACACAAAAGAAATCCAGTCTGAAATGTATAATAAAATCTAATTCAATTTAATTGCAACGTCTACACAGAAATGGAAATACTTGTATCTGACAGAATGCATTTATACAGGCTATGAAGCTTATAAACTAAGAATTGTGATTGAAAACTTGACTATTGTATGTTTTAAGTATATGATGCTGTAATACTTGTGCTGTCCATTAATGTGAACAGTAGGCCTATAGGGAATTTGCATCTATTGATGGGAATCCCGGATCATTTTATTGACTTCGGTATTGAATCTTGTTTATCAAAATGAACAAATCTTTTTCATTTCGGTAGAATATAAATAAAATGTATGTTAATATAGCCCAGTGATGAATTTATGATGCTTAATCGTCATCTCTGCGGTGGACACGCAGTATGCACGTTTCATACGTAATATATAATCTGAGAATATTTGTTTTCTATTTGAACTGGTTTCATTATTTTACAGCACAAAACGTTTTGCTGTTATTGTGAGTATAAAAAAAATTTAGACATTTAACAGATTCGAACTATGAAATTATTCTCATCAGTATGACCGAAAAGTTTTTAAAGAGTTTTTTTAAGTTCAAGTGATCTCACCGGCGCGTCCATGTTAGCCAGTCATGCAGTATATAAGAGAGCTGCTATTCAGTTTCCACACGCAGTCAACACAAACACTTGAACATGCGCACATTTAATATAGACATTCGCCTACATGTAATACAGAGAAGCCCTTCTTTATTTTAAGATGATTTTAATGTTTTAAGAACATAACAATTCGGGCTACGCCATTATAGCCAGATTCCCCAATTCATCACCTTATGAGATGAGATGTAGGCCTACCAGTGATGATCGATTATCACTTTTCTAATGATAAAAAACAACCAAAGCAAAATTATGACAAACAGAAACGATTAATTCATTATATTAGTAATCGTTTTATTACACTGACTATAAAGAAATTACTTTGTAACCTTTCCTTGTGGTTCTTATAATGTCGGATGAAATTCGACGTTGTGGTTGTCGCGTCAGAAATCCTCGCGTTGCATGCTCTGCATCTGGCAAATAATTTTTTATTTTCACGGTCCAGTTCAAAGTCCTTATAGCCAAACGTGACTGTGGAGCTCGACTGTTGTCCGCCATTGTAACGGCCACAACTGTTTCAAGCCGCCAGGCGCATGCGCAGTTTCCTCTCTATCGTAACTGCTCTACAGTAATTGGCTGTTTCACCTTGTTTGGCGCGGTTTGAGTTGAGCAGCGTTAAAGGCACAGGCGCTGTAGTGCTGCCGAGTCACAATAATTATTTTAGGTAATTTCATTACTTTACAAAGTTCAAGTCATTGTCGAGTCTTCCATTTAAAGTCAAGTCAAGTCTCAAGTCACCTGCTCTCAAGTCAAAGTCAAGTCAAGTCATTTTCTTACTTCAATCAAGCAAGTCGCAAGTCCTGAAAATTGTGACTCGAGTCAGACTCGAGTCAAGTCATGTGACTCGAGTCCCCCACCTCTGGAGATTACCAAGGCGAAAACCACTGCTGACCAAAAAGAACTCAAAGGCTTGTCTCACATTTGCTAAAACACATCTTGATGATCCCCAAAACTTTTGGGCAAATATTCTGTGGACTGATGACACAAAGGTTGAACTTTCTGGAAGGTGTGCGTCCCGTTACATCTGGTGTCAAACTAACACAGTATTCATAAAAAGAACATCATACCAACTAGGGATGAGTCACGAATTTAGATTATTTGATTATTCGAAAAGTGTGTGCGATCTTAAAAAAATTGCCGTGTGTTCATGCATAGCGTGTTCATGTAACCAAAGGGTGGCGCTGCCAATAAAAAAACACCTAAAACATAAAGGCTGTCAGTCAAGAGACAATAGAGGAAAACATTTTCTCACAACAATTGCTAACGAAGTTACGCACACTGTAGACCCGCGTGGCATAATGGACACGATAAATTGAGATGGTGTCAAAATTGATTTCTGTGCGGAGGTCCTTTTTATTAATGAATTAATGAGAATAAAGTGCAGTGCAAATTCTGCAATGCAAAGCTGGCTTATCATGGATCAACAACTACGATGCACAATCATTTGAGGGCGAAGCACCCAGCAGATCCGTCCATAGGTCGGCAATCAGTTGCTAGTTTTATGGTCAGACCAACCGATTTGGATGCCAGATGGGCGGAGCAAATAACGGCTTAAAATACTTAGATAATCGCTAAGGATATATATCCGATTGGCTTCGTCGAAAGAGAGGGTTTTACAAATCTTATGGTGTTTGTACAGCCCGAGTTTACTGTTCGTCTAGAAAAACGATCACTGCCAGACTGGAGAAACTTTTTCATGACAATAGAAATAAAGCCTTTTGAGCTATTAATTTATGAAATCGTTCTGGAGTATTAATAAATGCTGTCATTCAGTTAATATGTTTTGACATGTTTTAAGTCTGGTCTAAAATCTTTATGTCCTTAATATATTTTCCTTTACCAATCACAAACTTTTTTAGTTGGTATAAATGTGCATGCTCATATTTTACAAGGAAATGTCCTAGCATTATGAGCGGTTGATGCTGATCGACGTACTGTTAATAAATGCCGTCCTTCGGTTGTTAATATATTAATGTTTCAGCACGTTATCTTAATGTATGGCTTGATGTAAGATTGCCTATTCCATAAAACATAAAGCAGTGTGTCGTCATACGGATTTCAAGCGTATCGTTATCGTTTGCAGAATAAAGGTTTTTGCTTTCATAATATATGTTGCAGCTGCAGATGCTTATGCATTTCAACAGATAAGAAAATACTGTTTTAGTTCTACAATCCTAAAAGTGCTGAGATTAAAGGGCTTGGAAAATGTATTGCTGCACTGTCTGCAGCACACACTGACTAATGGCCCTTAAAATTTTAAACTGATGGACAGAAATTATGTGTGCTGGTGTTCAGACATTCTGATGGATAATAATGCAGAACAGATCATCCATTAAACAGACACCCACAGTCTCACACAGAATGCCTCTGTCTGCCTGTGTGGTATAAAGAGCAGTTAGTGCCGCAGTCTCCGCAGTATAACGGCAAGAAACTAGAAAGAGTGAGGAAAGAAAGCGAGAGCTTGATATAGAAGAAGAACAGAGGGATTAGAGGTAAAGACCAAAGCAAACAGAATGACTGACAGTGTCACAGGACAAATAAGGCAGGTCACACATTCTCAAACACTGTCACGGTTTACTCTCTCAAAGCAAACTGTGGTTCATTATTCACATGATTCCATTACAAGTGACATCATAAGACAAATGCGTAAGGTATAATAACACGCCACAAAAGCAAAAAAATGTAATCATAGTTTACATTATAATAACAACATTACGTAATCGAAAACCTTTTCACAATCAAAAGTAATGAAAATTAAGTAGTTAAAGTAAAGAGGTGTTTACACATTGTAGAAAAACATACCATTTATAACCCTTCACCTAAAAGTGAATCTTCACAACATCATATAGCTATTAAAATAATACTATCATTAGACACATTAGTTGACATTTCATAACTTCACCTATGACATCACAATGTCCCCCCACACGTCATGTCAGCTACATCATAGTGGGTAGTCTACTCTATACAAAATCTACTACACATCTTATACGTCGCAATGGAAAAGTGTCAACAAAACAAACATCATACTTCATACATACATCATACATACATTTACATCATAATATCATTTTTGCCATATTTTTGCCATAATCGACAGCTGACATGATCTTTTGGGGCAAACAAAAGTGGCAACGACCCTCAATCATCACCAAATCATTCATCACACTCACATGTCGCCAGCGCCACATGAACAATTGTCCTGCTACAATACCAAAAGAAAAAATTATTTATTAATGTGAACAAAAGGGCTTTTGTCTGACTCTTGCTCTCCTGAGATCTCTGGGCCTCGAAACATATTCACATTAAAACCTGAATACTGAACGATTTTACCGTATATTCCCGTTTCTCACTAATGCGCACTAGAGATTGTGTTTATGTGGGAGATTTGACGGTGTTGCTTAGACTGGAATAAAAAACATTATGGTTTTTTTCTGTACCCCTCTCTTACATTAAAACCCAGTCTATAACGCTCGCGACGCTACCAAGTAAAAACGCTCATAGCACGCGAGCAGAATGTCCAGAAACCCGCGCGCGTCCGCTGAGCTCGCACCCGACAGACAGACAGCTTTGTTAACTGGAGCGTCTCGTCGCGTGTAGACGGGATGTTACTCGAATAACAGACGGTTTAAAGGTGTCAAGTGTGATGACGATATATCCGTTATTAAGGTTAGCCTAGCAACATCAGCTCTGGTCATTGAAACAAAGCGAGAGATCCTTTCTGTCTTTACACATGAAAAAGTTTAAAACAACGTTTCGTTGCAAATCACAAACAGATGCGTCACATCCAGCAAGAGGTGCATTTACATTTTATGATTTGCCTAATAAACAATGTCATTCCTAACGGGTCCCAGAGTGGGAATAACGTGGAGTAAACTTCTCCCTCCTACTTCATCTTGCCCCACTCCTTACTGGTTTCCAGCAGTACTGTACCCATAATGATAAACAACCACTGGCTTAAATATTAAAGGAGACATATACACACAAAGCGTGGTTTATTGGGGTATAAAGCTGGTGTTATCCCGGGTTTAGTTGAGTTAAAGTCTCCGGACGGTCCCAATCCCTTCCCCCGCTCACTCCGTCTGCACACCGCCATGTTGCAGTCTACGCCGGTGGCGTCCAGCGCAACAATGTAGCAAACGCGCAATAAGATGTTACCACGAAACAGCATCTCACCTTTGCGATCGCTCTTCTGTACCGCATCGCGGCCTGCTGGATGAGCGTGTGCACTTTAAGGTTGCCATCTCCGCACGGAACAACGACCCGAGTTCTTCCAAAACACACAGTCACTTTCATAGTTTCCACTCTCCTGCCCGAATCCAGGGGAAACTCGGGATTAAAGGTTCCCGTGTCTCGAATTCCAGATCATTAATAATCTTTGGCTCGGCACCTTATCGGTGTGGAAGTTACAATCGGTGCCCGTTCCGTTTCATCGCGTCGGTCGCAGCGCGGCGGCGTATGACCACCTGTTTAGTGTTTGGGATTGTGTACGGTAACCGCGCAGTCCGGAGTGAGTTGGGAAGCCACGCAAAAGGGCGTCCTGCGCCCTCTGCCGGTCAAGAGATGTACAGGCGTGATCTTTGTGAGGGCCAAATGTCTTCCCTGATAGTGAAATATCATATCATTGGTCTTCACTGGATAAAAAGGCTCATACATCAGCCAGATCACGTTTTACTTTATAGGCTATCTGATGGTGCCTTTTTTTCTGGGAGGGTTGGGTAATGTATAGAAAATATAATTTGCCTGATAAAAATCAATGGAAATGACCTTAGTAATATAGAGAACTGTGTGTGTGTGTGTGTGTGTGTGTGTGTGTGTGTGTGTGTGTGTAATGAAAAACCGAGGTTATGCATACCAGCACGGGTACTTTGTGAATGATTTAGCACATGTGCATTCTGAAGACACATGCATGCAGTTGTGCATATTTGAGTACATTTTTGTATTTGTGTGTGCCACATCAAACTTTATGCGTGAAGGGCAGAGTCATACTAAAATAGAATCACTGGGCAGGTGGCAATAGGCTGTGAAACCACACCCACCAGGGGCCTGAGACAGATTAGTTCTACAAGCACAGTTGAGTGAAGCTTCAGTGGAACAGCTGTGGGATTACAAAGACACGCTTTGATCTCTGTGAGGCACAATGATCAGATCCTCTAGTTCCATTAGACAGAAAACCCATGTAGAAGAACTGTTCTCGTGGTCTTCATAATGCAGTCAGGTCTGATAGTTAGTCTCCATCAAAGCGACACAGTTCTGCGTGCCACTCTGTCTGCAATGCATTTTGTCTCTGGTTCAAAGCAGCTGCCCGTAAAACCTTTCTATCTTCCCACAACCAGGTTTGATGTATCAGCCCAAAGATTCGCTGTACAGCGGGCACCATCCCTTTCTTCTGACTCTACTGTGTAGGGAAATATAGGAGGAATTTCTATGACAGGGATGGGGGGACCACAGTGAGTCTCAGAATTTTAACTTTATACTTAAAAAGGTCAAAGTCGGTGGACTATCCTGACTACATACTTGAAACATTTTGTGTATGTGTCCTTAGGGAGTGTGGTTTCTAGACCAGTAAATCTGGTAAATATACCCCTGTAGGAAGGGTGGATCTCATACAATCCATTTTTATAGCAGGCCTACTGTTGTACCTGAAATTTTAAACTGTGCTGAAGGGTTCCACAAATGTCTGTTTAGGGTGCATTATTACATTTTTAGTTTAAAACATTTGAATGTGCACTTTTACTTGCGAACACTGCGTTGGTTAGCCAAATTAACTCTGTGATATTTAAGTATTTTACGTTTTTGTTTTGAGTGTGTTTTTCACCATAATATTACAACAAAGCTTAAAAGCATGTTGTACTTTGACAATTTTCCCATATTGTGTGACAACATGCCTTGCCAGTGTTCAGTAATTTGTTTTCTCAGGGAACAGTTATGACAGCTTTCAAAAGGAACCTGCCTACTGTATACAATTGACTTACAAAAGTAAAACATATATTCAAAGAAGAGCCTCCATTTCCCGTTAACTCAGGACAGAAAAAACGACATAATTCTTCTAGCGCAAGATGGCGCTGTTTTATCATTTTATTTCCCTTATATTGAAACTGCTTTAAACTTTTGTAAACAAGTAAGAGTAGATATATTATATAACTATTTTAATGAGCAAATTACTTCCTGCTATTGCTTATATTGAGCTAAATATACTAAATGTAAACATGTCATTTTTGTGATTATGGGGGCCAATTTTATATACTGGAGTTGTATCCTAACATTTTTAACATTATTATTATTATTATATTTTATTTTTATGTATTCATTATGTAAATAAATTCGTCGAAGGAGTTCACCAACTGTTGACCGCATTTGGTAACTGACGGCGTCTCCTCCTATGGACGAGGCTCCTCCTAGAGTAGCTTTTCTGCTCTCTGTCTGTGTGTGTGCTAGTAAATTGTGTGTGTGTGATCGGGGCCTGCGATTGCAAAGTCCACATTTCCCAGACGCATCATCAGAGCTGACGTGGGCGCTACGTGTGTAGCGAGTCGGGCTTCCACTCCACC
The DNA here is from genome assembly GCF_015846415.1 of Triplophysa dalaica. Classification (NCBI taxonomy): domain Eukaryota; kingdom Metazoa; phylum Chordata; class Actinopteri; order Cypriniformes; family Nemacheilidae; genus Triplophysa; species Triplophysa dalaica. The sequence continues at coordinate 19,083,876 of NC_079544.1, read as the reverse complement.
CGTAACCAGTGACGAGACTCTCTACGTAAAACTCGGGGTAAGTTATTACTGGCATGTAGTCCAGCTGCCAGAGAGGATTTGGAGAGGAGCGCAGGAACACCATGTAGCTGCTGTTACATTGTAGTTTATCGAAATAACATCTGCTGTAGAATATTGCGCAAAAGAGGCAAGTTGTCTCGGAAGTTCCTGTTTTTGACAGTAATGATAAACGAATAACGAAGTGCACGGACTTAAAACTCTGAATGTGTCAAATGATACATTAAAGTGACATTAAACGAAATGGAGGGAACTCGTTACATCGGATACGAGGCTGGCGAGATTGATTAGATTGTGGAGAATGACGCAGCTTGATAGCGGACTTGGCAAATAACATTAAAAGCAGACAGTGTGCCTAAAAAGATCTTTTCAAGTTGCTAACATGTATTTTAAAGGCAGTGGATGTTTTCTATTATTCATGTCTATCTGCGTGCCACTCCGCTCTTACGTAAGCGAGAGCTGTTTAGTGCGCGCGCATTGGTTCTGTGAGTTCAGAAGACTTAAAAATGCACGCTTAAAGAAATACAGGCAAATATCAAGGTGATAAAGCAATGCAGTAAATGTAGATTCCTCATAACATGTATGAGGTTTCATATCTTGAAAATGTTTTGTTGTTGTTGAGGTTTTTGCTCTGGTCAAGCTGCGTTCAGAAAACAAGGAAGTGTTGTTGCCCTCACTCGTTTCGTTTTTGTGTGCGTGCTTTTTCTTCAGACATAAACTCTTCAAACTCTTAAGGTCTCAGACATGTACAGTGTGACCCACACTACAATACAAAAGTTTACAGCCATTTTTACCTTTAAAAATAATACTAAACTTTGGGAATAGTGAACTTGAAACTATAGAATGACACAATAAAAATAAAATACTGGGAATCATGATTTAAATAAATAATGTTGTACATTTTAAGCGTACCCCTTCTGTACAATGTGGTTTAATATCATTTTATTCAAGTGACCCTAAACTTTAGAATGGTAATATATTGAACATGGGATGCTTTGTCACATTTAAACCATAGCAACCAACATGAAATTTCTTATAGACAGACATTTTATCGAACAGTTCATTTTACGAAATGACATCATTACATTTCAAATGATGCAAAACAAAGGAGTGCATGAAATGCATCCTCTCATTTAAAATCTTGTGACGTAAAACTGTAAAGCGCTGACCATGCATTTCCTCTCTGTGCTGTTGCTAGGCCGATCACCATGGAAACTGCAACCATAGCGCAACAGGAAGCCAGCGCAACAGAGAAAGTAACAAGTGAGATTCAGTCGGATGCTGATTCACTCACAAAGGTAAAAGGCTTACACAGATTGTATGCCTTTTCTGTTTCGACACATATATCATGCACACTGGTACACAGATTTTTAGTGCAGTTAGTTTTCAATTAAGTTGTGAAATTCCTAATCCCTACAATAAGTGCAGTGTAGTACCATGGTACAATCTGTGGTGGTCTGATTACCCTATTCATAAAACATGGTATTTATGTATATTATGATACACCAAGATGCTTTAGTGAACCAAAACCGTGGCACTTGGCAATATTTACAGACTTATATTAAAAAGATATTCAACATAACACAAAATATAAGTTTACTGTATTGGAAGATTAAACGGAAACCGAACCAGACGAGGCTTACTCTCTGTCTCTCTCTATGTCAGGTGGATGAGGGTGTGGAAGTGATATCATTACCTGGTGGACAGACACTACAAGTGCAGGGAGTCATTCATACAACACAGCCCTCAGTTATACAGTCACCTCAGATACAAACTGCACAGGTACACACTTTAGCAGATTTTTATTTATACGCTACATTACAACCTTAAGAGCTGTGTAAATACAACCCACTAGTAAATGTTACTATTGTATAAATGATTGATCTTGTACACAACCTGTTTCTTCCCCTGGAGACATTGACCAATCACATTGTGCACAGTTAGAGCTTCAACCAATCACAGGGAACATTTACTTATCCCGGATCACTGGACTGAAAAAAGCAGATTGACATAGTAACAAGCAGAGTAGCTGTTTGTAGCATTAATGAGATTTGAGTTGTGTGAAAGTCAATGCGTGTGATCTTCTTGGGTTACGTGCGCACACAGACCAAACAGATCTCAGGAGAAGATACAATTTACAATTATACACTTTATGTAAAATGAAATAAATCGTACTTTTGTGACATCAAGTTATGTATTTATTATTCTAGGCAAAATATAAAGTGAGTGTGTTCTTTAAATATCCTGATGTTTCTTTTCAGATTAAAAATATAAATGAATCCTGTAAAAATGCAACAGACAGTCTAAACAACGATTTTACAAAAAATTCCCCCCTCCGAGTTACATGACTTGTGCACCGTATTCCAAGTCTTGTGAATATCTATGTGTTAAAAACTATAAAATGCTTTGTTTTCAGGAAGCCGCACCATCTGATACACAGAAGAGGCGAGAGATTTTGTCCAGACGACCATCTTATAGGTGAGCTTAATTGAAACCAATCAGATACCTGTGACATAATATCTGATTGATCAGACTTGCTATAATTCATGTCTATGCACACATCAATTAAATACTCACTTAACCAGGGGTTTTCAAACTGTGGGTCGGTACCCACTTGTGGGTCGCACAGTGGCATGAGGCGGGTTGTGGAAAGTCACTTGGCTTTTGAATGACACACAAGAAAACTGTTTAGTCCAGTTAATGACTGGCAATGATCATAGATTTGATATTTTACCATTAGATAGTTTGGTTTTGCATCTTAAATTTCACTTATTTTCTATTAAGGGAAAATTAAAACTCTTCTACTTGTAGAGAATGAATGTGTATTTTCTCACCATATTTCCATTTAAAAATATTTTGGTGGGTCTCAAGATAGATTATTGCTGTCTAGGTGGGTCCTGGAATGAAAAAGTTTGGGAATCGCTGCTCTGAACCACACATCGAAACAACATAACAGTTCTTGTCTGATATTTCTGACAAACATTTTGTGACAGATGCTGATGTCTTTGTCATTTTATACCACGTTGAATGCTTCAATCTTATTGATTAACAAACTTTCTATGGGTATGCATTAACTTTCAGTAAATGCACACCTATGAAGGTGTTCCATGTTGGCCTACCACATTACAGTTCCATATCACTTCGCCAAGTTTAAAGGGGTCATATGGCGTGTTTTTCTGTATCTTTGGTGTGTTATATGTTGCCCATGCATGTAAAGTGATGAAAAAAGGATGCATTCAATCTAAGAGCCAATGCTCAACCAGACCTGTCTGGAACGCCTCGTGTAACCACACCCCCACAAATCTAAATAAGTTCGTGGAATGATTTTAGTAAGACCGCCCAAATGTATACGCAAGTAAGGTCGGCGTACGTGTCAGTACAATTGCTTTGGAACGTGATGTTAACTTCCAAATTTGGGATGAGGCTTTAAATTTCTGTCATACGCTTGCAGTATTCAACCAATCACTACGCACGGGTTAACTGACCAATCATAGAACACCTCGCTTTAATCCTTCCATTTCAAAGAGGCGGGGCAAAGAGGAGATACAAACATGCACGGTATGTGGAAAATACAGCGTTTTTAACCCTAAATCATGTTTGCACATGGCGTGACATCTAAAACAAATGATAATATTAGTGTAAGCCATGTCATATGACCCCTTTAAATAACATAAAGGTTATAGTGTTCACCTCACATAGCACCCTGCGCTTGATCTTACATTTATAATGTCAAACTTTACTTTTAATGGAAAGTAAGAAGTAAGTAAGTGGTTTCTTTTTAAGAAACAAAACATTCAAAAAACAATGTCGAAATACATACAGTAAAATCTAATAAATGAAAAAATATGATTAATTAACACTCATAGCCTACTGGTTCGTTTTCATCTTCATGATGCTTAAAAGTGATAATGAATATATTTTGATAGACCTACTCTTTCAAAAGTTTGCGTGATTTTTTTTAACTGCTGGTGATAAAAAAACACAGAATAAATAATATTATTATAACTGACTTTTCTGTCACATTGCTGCAAACACGCCGGTGTCGACACGGTCCATCACTCTCTCACTCACTCACACAGACACACACCACGTAGCAATGCCTCAAGCCTCCGAGTCCGTTCGCTCTAAAGGACGCTTGAAATGAGTCCTACCATCAACAGCATTTCAAAGACAACAAAATGACAAACTTTGAAATAAAATTTTGAACAATGTTCTGTGGTGTGGTAACTGTGGTATAAGCTGAATAATTGACTACGGTCCAATTTAACATTCGCAAAATGTAATGGGCCGTCGTCAATTATTCCTTACTTGATGTCAAATTGACATTTGCTTGTTTCCAAGTTAATTTATGTTATGTATGTTCAGGAAAATTCTTAATGAGTTGTCTTCAGATGTACCTGCTGTGCCAAAAATTGAGGAAGAGGAAAATATGGAGGATGAAACACCACCTATCTCCACTGTTACTACGGTCACCGGATCATCTTCAATCTACCAGACCAGCTTAGGGCAATACTGTACGTCTGAATTCATTACTCATTTTTTACATTACAAATAATTTGTAACAGGCTTGGAACAACATGATGGTAAGTAAATTATGACAGAATTTTTGCACTCTTAAAAATAAAGGTGCTTAGAAGGTTCTTCACAGCAGGGCCGTAGAAGAATCATTTTTGTTTCCACAAAGAACCATTCAGTCAAAGGTTCTTTAAAGAAGCATGATCTCTTTCTTTCCGTTTTGCTAATCTGAAGAACCTTTTTCACCACAAAGGACCTTTTGTGAAGCAGAAAGGCTCTTCAGATGTTAAAGGTTCTTTATGAAACCATTTAGACAAAAATGGTTCTTCTATAGCATCGAAGAACCTTTTGAAGGACCTTTATTTTTAAAGTGTGGGTGAACTATCCCTTTAACAGATTTAGAATAATGGTCCTGTTTTTTGTGTCTGTGTAGTCGCAATCACACAGGGTGGAGCGATTCAGTTGGCCGGGCCTGGAGGAGAAGCCCTACAGGGAATTCAGACTCTGACTCTTCCAGGTCCTGCCACACCCCAACCCGGAGCTACTATCCTGCAGTACAACCCCCAGGCGGGAGACCCCAGCCAGCAGCTTCTGCTGTCTGCTGGACAAGTGCTTGTTCAGGGTAAGACACCGGACCTCTTTATGTCTCTTACGTCTGCTCCAGCAAAACTGTACAGAAGAGCCTTTGAAACCAAATAGTTTTTATTGAAGATTTACAAAAATTGATTGAGATAAATCATTCTTCTGCGTTTTTTCTTAATCAGATGAAAATAAATTGAAAATAAAACTATGCTTATGACTATAAGCTATACTTGCTGATGACTGGTCCTGATCATGGAATGACACATGTTGCATTGTGGGAAACTTCTTTGACTTGTTTTATTATGTCTTTCGCAGCAAACTGGTTAAATCTGTTGTGTAGTCACTAAAGTAAAAAACCTGGATTTGCTAAAATGGCTCACTCAGTTAAAACATTTTTTTTTGGAAAAGTACTCATTAAATGTAAAGTTGTTGTCTTCAATGCTTGGAACTAATTATTTTTACTTTGTAGATAATTAGAAAGGAAAATGTTGTAGGGACTACAACATAATTATTATTATTTAACAGTTAAAAAAACACACTAAGCAAGACAGATATTTGAAAACAGTAAGAAGTTTTATATAAACCTAGACCTGTTTACTCAGACGTATTCTGTGTGTGTGTGTGCGGTTGTAGATAACCATTCCAGATGCGTGTGTAGTGTTAGGAGGTGAAATGGGCACATTCTCCTTTTGTTTGTGCAGAAACGCTTTTGCGTCATCCTGATCTAAAAATACATCAAACTCAACTTACTTTCCCTCTTCCTTTCCTCTCTCCTCTTTTCTTCTCCTCTCTTCTGCAACAAACTTAAGTCCTTACATTACGTACTGTTACACTCCCTGTAGAAATCTGTTTTAATCACAGTTGTTTAATTACAAAGATGGTTCACTCTCTCTCATTCACACACACACACACACACACACACACACATAGAGACACACAGTGCGGGGAGGGCATTCTCCAGAGACAGTGTGTTATTTCCCTATGAGGCTGCAGTGATGTCACAATGATGTCAATGCCCTTAATAATAATCTGACTGAGTGAGCGAGCGAGCAAGAGAGAGAGAAGGAGAGCAGAAACGAGAGAGATAGCGTGAGGGAGGGTTAAAGGCAACAGACTTAGTACCACATTACAAACTAAGAGAGCCAGAAAGAGTTTACTTAAGAGAGAGACAGAGAAACTTTACCAAGACAAGCACTTATCTGGGAAGAAAGGAGAGGAAATTAAGAAAATAGTGTTCAAAAGAAAAATCTAGCTGGATTACTACAGTATAGAGATGGCAGTGACCGGTGAAGAGACCGAGTCAGGTGAGAGAGCTGTGTGTGTTTTATTATTGAAAGTTGGTTTGACACTTGGATAAAACTTGTGTGTGTGTTTTTGTGCGTGTTTGTATACGGTATGTGTGAATGTATACTGAAGACTGTGTGAAGTTAGGCATGTTGTCTTGGTGCATTTCTACGGTCATATTCTCTGCCTTCAGTCATTTTACAAATGTTTCATGTAGGCTCTTTATTAATAAATTTAATCTTATTATAAAAGTATTTGTTTCAGAACTATTTAATTAAAATGATGTATTAGTGAATAATAAGATAAACATTAAATATAATACAGTTAGAAAGTGACACTCTGTTAACACTCTCTATCTCCATATGTAATGTCAGAATGAGTTACTGTTTTTGCGTTTTGTTCGTCTTTTCATGTTGCTTTAACGTTTCCCTCAACACACACACAAACAATCACACGCTCATTCAAACGCATCTGTTTACGAAATCAGGCTGCAAATTCTGCATGAGCATTTCACACACATGAATCAGAGAGAAAGGACAAAAGCAGGGTGCATGAGGGGGCGGGGTTTTTGCTTGACGTCAGTCTGTTTCCTGGAAGCTGGCCGAAGCCGAGAAAGAGAGACAGAGAGCAGTAGAGAGAGATAGGGAATCGGGTGGGGGTTTGGGCAACGACGCACACGGTGATGTCAGCACTTTGTCACATTGTCTGATAACACACACACAGACGCGTCACAGCAAAGCATAACCGGTTTGTCGAAGGGCATGTGTTTCTGATTTACTGCTGCTCACAAATGAGTATCTGATAGCTGATTTTAAACCAACTGTAATCTTATTGTGACTTTCAAAGGAATTAATTACATTCATTTAGATTTGAGCGTTTTTTTATGTTATAACCAAACGTTTCACAAACTTAGCTGCCTGTGTTAAGGTATGTTTTTGTGAATTCCTTTATGTAACTGCTAGTTGTTTTTGTTTTGTACTCATCACATAAACTTATTAGAGATGCACTTTTAATCTATGATCTTTAGGGTTAGGGGATAAAATATACAGTTTGTACAGTATAAAAGTCAATACGCCTATGGACTGTCCCCACGGAGATAATAAGAGAGCTGTGTGTCTTATCATGGAAAGTTTATTTGACACTTAAACGTGTGTGTTTTTGTGTGTGTGTTTGTGGCCTTGTTTTTAAATCCCGGTGGGGACCTGAATACACACTAACTCACAGGGACACGTGTCACCGTGGGGACCAAAATTGAAGTCCCTATGGGAAAAGAAGCTGTGAAATCGTACAGAACAATATTTTTTGAAAATCTATAAATGCAAAAAGTTTTCTATGATCTTCAGGTTTTGGGCCTAGGGGACATAATATACAGTTCGTACAGTGTAAAACTCAATACGTCTATGGACTGTCCCCACAGAGATAATAAACCGGACATGTTTGTGGGTGTGTGTGCGTGCGAATAATGTTTGAGGGAGACAGACCAAAGGTGAACAACATGCAGGCAAGACCTTGCTCACTAGTGACACCAAATGAAAACGCAAAAAAAAATGCAATTATTAAATTAAAAATAATCTTTTTTTAAAGATATACTTGTTACTTTTTTCAAACGTTATAACATTTGTGGTGCTGCAACTCGCATGGAAATGAAAACCGGCTTTAAAAATATTTTTAGTGTATGCATTTAATTTTCACAGTAAGCTTCACTCATATACACTTTTTTGACATTTTGATGTTATGTATTCTGACACGATTTGTACAGCAAGTCTAATTTTATTTTGTCATAATTCCATATATATCCTACACATTTCATACACCTTTTTTTACTGTAAAGCTACTTTTATGCAATGCACAAAGGCGGAATAGAATTAAATTGATAATTATTGATTAGAAATGGGAACAAAAATCTCCATTTAATTTGTGCTTTTACTCACAATACTGTATGTTTTTCTCAGTTTCCAGTGTCTTAAATAATGTCGCTGTATTAGCTTCCCCGTGGGCAGTGCAAGACACAGGAATTTGTTTACTAAGCTGATGGAGCAGGCGAATGCCGAAACGTCGTTTGGAAACTATGTTGCATTCTTACGCAGACAGGGGATGGGCGGGGCGGGGCTGTGTGTACCAACCCGAACACAGAACTTACATAGTGTGGTTGTAGCCACTATGAGGCTGCTCAGGTAGCAGCGGCAGTAGATTTCGTCCAGTTAAGAGTTGTTCTACCACTGAAATATTTTTAAAGACATTATTTTAAGTAATGTAAGTTTGAAAAACTACAAAGTGTTTATTTGTCAAATGATATACATTACATATTTGTATATTTGTGTGTTTAGCTGCCACAGGAGACATGCCAGCATATCAGATCCGCTCTCCATCGTCAGGGTTACCACCAGGCGTTGTTATGGCAGCATCACCGGGGGCAATGCACAGCCCACAGCATAATCCAGAGGAGGTCACGCGCAAGAGAGAAGTCCGGCTGATGAAGAACAGGTACCAAACACCTTGGTTCTAAAGTTTGCATAAGCGCGATGTATGTGTGCAAACGTACTGACGACTGTGTTTGATTTTTGACAGGGAGGCGGCACGTGAATGTCGCAAGAAAAAGAAAGAATATGTGAAGTGTTTGGAGAACCGTGTCCTCGTACTGGAAAACCAGAACAAGACTCTTATTGAGGAGCTTAAAGCTCTTAAAGATATCTACTGCCACAAACCAGAATAAGACGCTTGGAAACACTGCAGGATGACTGACTGATTTACAGACTTTTTTCTCTTTTTGTTTTGCATTACATGGATATTATTATTATTTTTTGTTTGTTTATATGTATGGCCAAATGTTTCTTTGAGAACGCTGAGGACAACAGCTTAATTCCTACAGCCCACCCCCTCTCTCTCTCTCTCTCTCTCTCTCATTCTCTTTCTCTCATACACCTATTTTTAAGATGGGCGAATTTGTATATTATTGCTGTTGTCTGATTCTGGAACTCCTCATCGATATGTGTGGAAAAATATTTGTTTTTTTATTTTTAAATTGCCTATTAAACATAATTGTTCTAAATTTCATATAGCTATAGATTTACGAGTTCATTTAATTTGTGTTTTGGCACATTAGTCAACAGCTTATGGCTAGATGTAACAGGATGCAAAAGTATGGGTTTAACAAGACAAAAGAAAAATTTAGCATCACTTTTACTTAGGGCAGTGTCAGAGATAATGGCCTTTTTACCTTTATAAGACACATTTATTTATTCAGAGGATTTTTAATCCAAAGCAATTAACAAATGAGGAAAATCCAAACACCAGCACTCTATATGTTTATTTTGCATATCTTCCTGTTTATTTCTGAGATTCATTACTCTGTGCTAAAAATTCATGAAATATTAGAAGCATTCAATGAATTTTGGTGCAGAAAAAATGTAACTTTGTGCAACACAGTTATCAAACATGAATGTTACTTTAAGTAAAATATTTTGTAAGAAACGTTTTTTCGACATAAGGTTCTAAGTATTGAATTACCATTTTATTGTTTTATTATAAATAAAAGTAAACAGAATAACAGAGAAGGGATATTGTTTAATGTTTTAATAGTCTGTGAGTTTTAAACTCTTCAGACTGATGTAAATATAAAAAGATCATATCCCCTGCACTTCTTTAACACTGTACAGAGCGCTGACATCTATTTTTAATAAAATATTTTTGTAAATGTATACGATCTTTGTGCAAGCATAGTGATTCATTTATTTGGAGAAACACTATTGTTTGTTTTGCATGTGGTGAAAAGGATGTTACAGAACTTTTTAAAGTAGATAACTTGGTGCAAGAACACTTGCAGATATGGACTCTACACACACGCACGCACACGTCAGCTTTTGCAACAATGGACTAAATCAGACTCATTCTTATCGTGTATCTGCCAGTGTGACCTTGAAACAGTTGTTTTGTCTCTTAATTTTACTTTTTCATTTCTTCCTCACAAATAAAGCAAATAGATGCTTTCAGCACTTCTGTTTTCTTTGTCTCTTTCATTCTATTACTCGTTTACATGTGAACTAACCATGTACATAACTGAAGTTAGGCCTAGGTTAACCCTAACTGAAAGTGCAGTGAATTCTGTTGATGTGTATGATGAATTGTAATAATGTTGTATTATACCGAAAGTGTCGACGGAGAGTTGAAGTCTGTGTGAATGTTTTAAGGTGTTCAGGGGTCCAGAATGTGCAGTATCATAGGTTTGGCACACACATGCAAACATGGAAAATTCCACAATGTGTGTACGGGCACGCGCCCTCTGCTGGATTACTGCAGTTTTGCAGTTTCACTGCCCCTGTCTCTACATATGCTCTTTCCCTATAGTCCAAGCAGGGTCTCTGCAGGTCGGAGAAATGGGCGTGCCGAAAGGTAGGGGGCGTAGCGAAAGGTTTCTCAACATACGTGATTTCTTTTAAACAGGAAGAAGATCGTGATAGAGTGTATAAAGAAATTGTTTTTAACACACGCTTTACTAGCAGATAATCGAAGCAAGCATTGATCAGAATGCTTTGCGGTTTATGGTTCCTCTGAACTGTCAAATAAGTTCATAGGTACTTTAAAACATTTTTGAACATTTTTGTGTTGTTAAACGGTTAAAAGTATGTTGTCATATTTTCATATTCTAATTTTAATTTTGACGAATCAAAATAAATCGTTTTTATATGTACTTTGTTACAAAATACATTAATCAGAAAAGACTTTGCAAACTTTTTTACAGATTCTCTTTGTATGACTGCCATCTAGTGGACGTGTTTATTATAAAACCGAAACTCCTCTTTACACACGTTTCACAAACCAGGACATTCCTGAGTTCATCGAAACTGAATCTCAACTCGTCTTTTGTCTGTTTGTACAGACAGTGAAATGGCAGAAGCGAGTGTTCTATTGGTTCTGGACCAATTCAGCTGTTCAATCTGTCTGGATCTCCTGAAGGATGCAGTGACTATTCCCTGTGGACACAGTTACTGTATGAGCTGTATTACAGACTGCTGGGATCAGGATGATCAGAAGAGAGTCTACAGCTGCCCTCAGTGCAGACAGACCTTCACTCCAAGACCTGTTTTAGGTAAAAACACAATGCTGGCTGAAGTGGTGGAGAAACTCAAGAACACTAAACTACAAGCTGCTCGTCCTGATCTCTGTTATGGTGAACCTGGAGATGTGGAGTGTGACGTATGTACTGAGAGAAAACACAAAGCAGTCAAATCATGTCTGGTGTGTCTCAGCTCTTACTGTCAAAATCATCTCGAACAACATGAGAATTTATTCAAAGTCAAGAAGCACAAGCTGATTGATGCCACAGGACGACTTCAGGAGATGATCTGCCCTCAACACGAGAAACTTTTAGAGATTTACTGTCGTACTGATCAGTGCTGTATATGTTATCTGTGTATGGTAGATGAACACCGCAATCATAAGACTGTATCAGCTGCAGCAGAGAGGACTGAGAAACAGGTAAGAGCTGAAAAAACACTGAGTGATGTGTTAATGTTATCATTTCTGCTCCCATAGCTGCATAAGATTATTTTAGCAAGGACAGAAGTGAAGAGTTCATTAGCAAATACAGAACTCAATAAAAAAAACATGATGTTAGAATTTTTAAACGGTGCGTAATATAAATGATACTGCAGTTGGGTTGTTTTGTTTAAGTAATTAAAAATAAAGCTAGCAAAGCAATACAAATATGATAACACAATAAAAAAACATAATTTATGAAATTTGATTAAAAAAATGATGTTTTTGCAAATTAACTCTTCGTTTTATTTCCAACAAAAACAACTGAAGGAGACACAGAGAACACACCAGCAGAGGATTCAGGAGAAACAAAAGCTTCATGAGTTGAGAGAGGCTGTGGAGACTCATAAGGTGAGTTTTGATCAGAAGATCAACTGCTGGTTTACAATCAGTTAGTACTCTCATCCAGTCCATCAGTCTGTGTGCTGAAGAACTTTCCAGTGCCATTGAAGTCCACTGTGTGAGCTCTCTCTCTTTTTCCCTCTCTCTTTCTCTCTCTCTCTCTCTCTCTCTCTCTCTCTCTCTCTTTCTCTCTTCTCCTAACAGTGCTCTGCTCTGGCAGCAGTGGAGGACACTGAGAGGGTCTTTACCGAACTGATCCGCTACATTGAGAGAAGCCGATCTGAGGTGATAAAGCTGATCAGAGATCAGGAAAAGTCTGCAGTGAGTCAAGCTGAAGAACTCTTGAAGCATCTGGAGCAGGAGATTGATGATCTGAAGAGGAGAGATGCTGAGCTGGAGCAGCTTTCACACACAGATGATCACATCCATTTCCTCCAGGTAACAGAGATCTAAAAAACAGACAGGAGTGTGTTCTACAGAGATTTCCTATGAAATGTTTCTGTTGTCTTTGTGTGTGTGTAGAGTTTCCAGTCTCTCTCTGTTCCTCCTGGATCAACAGACTTGCTCAACATCACTGTCAGTACTTGCCTCTCTTTTGATGAGGTAGGAAAATCTGTGTCTCATCTGAAAGAGAAACTGATGAATTTCTGCAGAGAAGAGATCGAAAAGATATCTGCTAGAGGTGAAAAGCACACATTTCTCAAAAAAATAGGGCAAACCATATCATGTAAATACCTATTATGGTTTTGGAGGGAGGTAAATATGTAAATAATATATACCTTATTGTATGTTGGTGTTCATAGTCATGTGTATTGGGATCATTCCCAATCCTGAACCCAAGATCAAGGAGCAGTTCCTACAATGTGAGTCTCAACTAAAGACAAACATACACATAATAACATTGTAACATATAGGGGAGGTTTCCCGACAGGGCTGAAGTCTAGTCCAAAACTAACTTTAATTAATGAAGTGTCTTGAACAAAAACAATTAATCTATCTTAAAATATATCAGTGCGATTGTTTTGTTATAAGATGTACACCAGTAATGTTTTTTGTAAAGTATGTTTTTAAAAACGACTTAAATAATATAAGGTATAGCCCTGTTTTAAACTAATCCCTGTCTGGAAAAACCACCCCATAATGAATTTCTTCATAAATAAGAAAACTTGTATCTGTTTCTTTCTTGTTGTTCATTTCTACCTTGCCTCAGACATAATTCTACTTGAAACATGGCTCGGTAATCTACAGTTATTGTTTATAGTTTATTGACAAAATGTTAAATGCCACTTTAACATCTGCTAAATGAATAAATGGAAAATAAGTTATTTCGATGAACACGTTATGTTCTACAAACAGAATTACTATGTATTTTAAATACATTTGACTTAAATCTGGTTATATTCTACAAAAAAATCCTAAATTAATTTTAGAACAAAGCATATTTTGCACTGTGCCATTGTAGATCAGAAAAATATCCAGATTTTATAGAAGTTTTTATAGATGTTTTTCTCTCCATTAGATTTTGGTCTGATCACGGCAGATCCAAACACTGCACAAAAACGTCTCCGTCTGTCAGAGGGGAACAGAGTGATTACTCGCACTGCCAACGTCCAGCCGTATCCTGATCATCCAGACAGATTTGATGGATGTTATCAAGTGTTGTGTAGAGAGAGTGTGTGTGGACGCTGTTACTGGGAGGTTGAGTGGAGTGGTGAAATGCGTTTATCTGTGTCATATAAGAGTATCAGCAGGAAGGGACGAGGTCGTGAATGTTTGTTTGGACATAGCGATCAGTCCTGGAGTTTGTTTTGCTCTGATTCCAGCAGTTCATTCTGGCACAATAACATTGAGACTAAACTTCCTGTAGTGTCCAGATCTTCTAGAATAGGAGTGTATGTGGATCACAGTGCGGGTATTCTGTCCTTCTACAGCGTCTCTGACACAATGACCCTCATCCACAGAGTCCACACCACATTCACTCAACCTCTCTATCCTGGGTTCTGGGCTAAAGGATCAGTGAAACTGTGTGATCTGACAATATAGCCTAGGTGATATAGAGATTCTACAAATAATATTATGAAATCAGACGATGAATCATTGACCATGGGCTTTCCCATAATATAAAAATTAAATGTTGTCAGATTTGTTAAAGCCATTCAAAAACACTTTTGATCCGTTTGCTGTACAGTACCTACCAAGTTTTCGTTAAAGAGACCTCAAACTGTGTCAGCCAGAAAACAAGGCAAGAATCTGTTTAGTTTTTTAAGCAATATCAATAACAAACACAGTACAGCAGGTACCGCACTATAAATAAACAATGTTTAATACAAATACATTATATTGCTTTGCTCAATAATTGGTTGATTGACAGGAGAACTGAGTCTCTCATTCATTTTTGTCGCAGGTGAATGTAACAGATAAACACAAATGGGTAGTTTTACACATTTATTATCCTCTTAAATTACTTCTAGTCCCTCTACATTTGAAAGGAACAGAATCAGTCTGAATCTGCTGTTTGAACAAAGAAGTTGCCATTATTGTAAGAAATTTGTGAGCTAATTTAGAACTAGGAAATCTTCATTTTAACAATGAGACCTGTCATATCTCTACATGTCTCAATATAACTGAATAAGAACCACATAATGTTTATTTCATGTTTAAAAGCTTATTAAAAACAAACAATATTTTACCCCTTGTGTCATTTTCAAATTCATATGACTTTCTTAATCCCTGGAAAACAAAAGAAACCTTTAAAGTAATGTTTTTAATAAACAGTCATCAGTTACATAATTTTTCATAATCCGTAATAATGTTATCATCATTTTATTTTAGGAATATATAATGAGTAAATCAATATCTAAATAAAGTTTTAGTCTCCCTGAGGACATCGTTTCCTATTTATTAACAACGCCAGTTTCAAAATGAGCTTTAAATGAAAAATGAAAGGTAATCAGCAGAGGCAGACACACGCGATACACATGGATGACAGCATCCTAAAAGACGAGAAAGCTTTACTGCTGAGATTGTTTAGTGCTCTTTTCGTTCACTGCTATGATCACGATCCAAATCGGTATTATTATTGATGAATGTAAAGACGTGATCAATTTAAAACTTCATAGACACGTCCTTTATAATTAAAAAACAATGTAAAATAAATGATTAAATATCAATTGACCTTACATAATATAAAACAATGCTATTAAATATTATGTTTGGTTCGTTTCGAAACTGTCAGCTATTTGAGTAACCGCTAGGTGGCAGAGTTGCGTCTTGAAACTCAACCAATGAAACCCCACGTTTGGTAGTTTTTTATTTATACAGAAGTATAATTAATAACATGTTTTAATGTCAATTCTAAAGCTGCACATGTCGAAATAAATAATAAATAATTGCCAGAATCTTGTGTCGTTCACAGGGGTGCCGCCAGAATTTCTGGGCCCTATGGAAACCAAAATTTCTGGGCCCCCTACATTTTTTACAGATAAAATTTAACCCAATAAACATGCCCTGTATACTTATAAAAAAGATAATTAGCAAATTGCATAGTTAAAATGTTTAGGATGAGTACAAAGCCTACAAAAACAAGAAAAAATATAGAAATATGTACTTGTTTACATAAAAGGGAGAACATTTATTATCTCAATTGCATTTGCAAGCACAACAGAACATTATGTACACATATTGACATATACTTTACATGAACAAGCTTTAGCTGGGTCAAACTGCTCAATCAGGAAACATCAGCTACAGTAGAGACACGTTTTATTCAATTTTATATTATTATTTTCTGGGGCATTTTATTCATATTAAGAACGTCAAGTTTGACAGCATCTATCGTAGCAGCAGCACTGTCACTTCACAGAACACACGACACGGCAAACTGATTTTGTAATTTTTGAAGCGTGTAGATTACTTTTTGTTTTGCAAAGTTATCATCATGTGGCGAATACAGTAGATAAGACGTGTTTAGAGGCTAAAATCTTCGCGAAGTTTCGCGCTCAGGCTCACCTTGTTCGGCTGATTAAGACGGGGACGTGGGGGAAGGAGGACGTGGGTGTGCAGCAGCCGCTGATTCTGTGTTCATAATTCAGTAAATATTTTACTAAGCTAGCTAGATAAAAGCAGGTCATGTAGCAACAAAAATAAGTTTTGGAATACAGGAATAGGTCAAACTACCTTTCTTTTTGAAAAACTGTGTGACATACTGTCGACTTTGGCGTTCTCTGTCTTCTCTTGACTTCTTTTCTTTCCGTATTTGATGCCCTGACTTTTGATGTGACTTGCCTGCGTGTGTCACTGTCTGCACTGCATCATAACAAGTCTAATAAGCAAGAGACGTCACACTAGCGATCGTAGCTCGGACAGCGCAGGTGGAATGAACCATTGTGAGAGGGAGCAGGGAGGGGTGTGACTGAAAGAGTAATTACATTATTTGTTTTTTAAATATTAAATCTATGGTCAAAACGGACAAAATACACATTTAGTGCACGAGGGCCCCTAGCACATTTAATGTATGTATTAAAAAGAGAAAAGAAATAGGAAAATAAAAAGGGGGTCTGCTCTTCTGGACCCTAAATCAGGCTGGGCCCTTAGAATCGTCCTAACCTTCCACCCCTTTACGGCGCCCATGGTCGTTCACTTGTGTTTATTGCTCGGCTGGAATGTTTCTACGTCAACGCATGCGCCCGAGATCCTTCCGCATCTTCGTATCTATAGCAACACCAGTACACAAGCGCCGACACGTCATGGTCCGCAGTAAGTTCATTTCTTATACAAAGTCTGTATTTTTATCCATTTCTATAATACATATTTTTAAATAAACCGTATTTAACTAATGTTATTTTTGATATTTTTAAATAGCCGACATTTTAAATGATGCTCTTAATTGTGGTTCAGTGGCTTGTAATTTGCTCCCCCTCTTTCTCTCTCTCTTTCTCTCTCTCTTTCTCTCCTGTATTCAGTCAGTGAGGATCTGATCCGCCGCAGAGCAGAGCACAATAATGGCGAGATCTTTTCCCTGGAGGAGGTTTCCCTCCATCAGCAGGACATTGAGAGGATCGAGCACATTCACAATTGGTGCAGAGACCTCAGAATCCTTTACTTACAAAACAACCTCATCCCTAAGATAGGTAACCAGACATTCCTGTACATTTAAGTGACAATACACAAACTAAACGCATTCGCTTCTTCATATACTGCGTTTACATGATACAAACTTTATATGTCTGTTTCTGCAGAAAATGTGAGCAAACTAAAGAAGCTGGAATATTTAAATTTGGCACTAAACAACATTGAAGTCATTGAGAATTTAGAAGGTGACTTTGATACTCTGTTATGGGTTGAGTTTTTGCCATATTTGCATGATGACTGTTTTATTTATTCATGATACACACATCTGTAATGTTATGTATGGTACCTTAAACATTATGTTTACACTAAAATGTTTTTGTTTGTGTAGGCTGTGAGAGTTTACAGAAACTGGACCTCACAGTGAATTTTGTGGGTAAGCTGAGCAGTGTTGAGTCTCTAAAGCACAACCTTCATCTTAGAGAGCTCTACCTGGTTGGGAACCCCTGTGCTGAATTCCAGGGATACAGACAGTGTGTAATTGCCTGTCTCCCTCAGCTACAGGTACCGCCCTATAAAAAGAGAGAGAAGAAGAGCGCTTTCAATCTGGTGTTGTGAATAAATTATTGTTTTTTTTTCTTTTACAGTGGCTGGATGGGAAAGCAATCGGACGAGCTGAGCGTATCCAGGCCTTACAAGAACTGGATGTAGTGCGAAAGCGCATCATAGAGCAGGAGGCGGCGTACTGGGAGAAGAGAGAGAAGCAAAAAATGAATGGCTTAAGAGAAACGGAAGACCAAGGGCAAATACAGAACCATACTCAAATAAACCAGTGAGTGTATTATAAATACAACCAGATACCTGTAATTATAATAGATATGCATTCAAAAATATAGATCAACAGAGCCATGTTTTGTGTATTTAGTCTGTGCTAGTGCGGTTTATTTTTTTTAAATTTACCAGCAATAATATTTCACTCAGGTTGGTCACTAAGACACAAACTGGAATGACTCACCAGAATCAGACGAAGAAAATAAGGAAAGGGAATTCTGGGAAAAGCCATGCGCATTTACACCAGAGTCCAGACTAGAAGCCCATCGCCATCTGGAGGAAAAGAAAAAGACAAAGGAGAGAGTGAGGTAGTCTTACTACAAAGAAGGATTCACAGCACTGTAATAGTCAATGAAGATGCTACGACCAACCCTATAATATTACAACAGAAACCATTTCAACATTTACATTTATATTAATGAAATCCCTGAAGATTTCTAACCGAAGATGCAGAACAAACTTAAAATTAAACAAAGTAATAATACAGAATGTTGATTTTGTTTTTGAATTATTTCCTAATCTTCCATCGTGACTGTAGAGGTTTGAATTATAAACCAGCTGCCAGTTTTGTAAAGGCTTTTATTGGAGAACACAGAGGTCTAATGTAGTTTATAGTAATTGTTTGAAATTTAAGCTTACTTTTAAACACATTCCCTTACAAGCACTTCTGTGTTTATACAGAGAGAACCATGAAGCCAAAACTCCCAGATCTCTGATCACTGCAGATGGACGAGTGCTGAACCTCAACGAGCCCAAGTACACAAATTCATGCAGAAAAATAAATACACAATTCTTTTCATAGCCACAAATCTGACTATAAACACATACGTAGAAAGCAATGTGCATCTTTCTTATTCATTTCAAAGCAGTTGCTTGGCTGTTTTCTGTTTTTTCTTTTTACAAGGTTGGACTTTAGTCTTACAGACGATGAGAACAACAACTGCATGCTCTTGGACTTACATGTATACAGGTACTTAAAGCACAAATGGGTTTTTTAGTTATCCAAACAAACACATACCATAGACTTCCTTTTTATAGGTTTAACCATAAAAAGTGAACTTATTAATGCTTTGCTATTTAGTTATTGGCAACTGTTGACTAACCGTAGTAGTAAAAATTGCCTTATACATTTCTTAAACAATTCTTGTTCTTTTTAACACGAAAGAAGATATTTTGATGAAAAGCATACAGTTCTGGGGCACTTTACCATTGTAGTTTTTCCTACTATGGAAAAAATAAGGTTTCTGAAACCTAAAAATTAGGTTCTGTCAGATTTAACTTATCCAGCAGTATTATTTATCTCATCTAAAATGATTTTTGGATGCATTTCTCTTGGCAATTATTTTTGTGCTTTTCTCTTAAAAAGTCTCAACAGAACACATTCACATTGGTCTTTTCTGTACTGTAGACATCTGGACACCTCACTGTTGGATGTGGACGTTCAGCCAACGTACGTAAGAGTGACCATCAAAAGAAAGGTAGTCTATCTATCTCTCGTCCTCTCTCTTTCTCTCTTCTGATGAGTTTGACCTTTAAAGCTGATTACTCGGCAGTAAATCTACACCCTTTATTCTGCTTCATTTCCCCACAAATCTGGGACAGACAAGGACAAGTAACTGTCCTCGCCTCATCACGCTCCAGTGTGTGTCAATGTGTGACAGTATTGATGGATATGTGGTTTTTGGTGTAGATTACATTTACCATGACAAGCACTTAAAACCCCACATGAATAAAAATGTGTGTGTGTACGCAGGTGTTCCAGCTGGTTTTGCCTGTAGAAGTTAAACCCGACAGCAGCACAACCAAGAGATCCCAAACCACCGGCCACCTGCTCCTCACACTTCCCCTGGTATATCTCACTCACTACACCTGAAAAACACTGACTATTAACTCCATCTGAATTCACACATAGGGAGTTCATTCTCATACGTGTGTCATAGGATTCAATGAAATTTAAAGTCTAATCTATCCAATGTTTTGTTAAAGGGATAGTTCACCCAAAAAGTGCAAATTCTGCCATCATTTATTCACCCTTTTGTCATTTCAAACTTGTATCACTTTCTCTCTTCTACAGAACACAAATGAAGATATTTTGAGGAATGTTGGTAACCAAAACACGGCGGTACCCATTCACTTCTATTGTATGGACACAGAACCAATGCAAGTCAATGTGTACCATTGTTGTTCGGTTACCAACATTTTTCAAAATATCTTCTTTGGAATAGTTAAAGAAGTTTCATTTATGGGCAAACCATCTCTTTAAAGATCTGTTTTTTGTTTTTTATGAAAACCAAAGATGTATGGATTACATACAACAAGTCTGCTTCCAAAGTGATCTGATATATTTGCATTTTTTTCAGGCACAGGGAGATATCAAACCAAAGAAACACATTGCTAAACCAAACAGCACTAGCGGTGAGCCAAAAACAGAGAAAAACAAGACAAGGTAATAACCAATTTTACAACATCAAAAGTAGAGATTGTGAGAGTAGCTGTCAGACAGTAGTTTTTCTGAACTTATCGGGAAGTTATTTCTGTAGTTTAAAGTCTCATAAGACAAATAGATTTGTTATTTTGCTTTTTGGAGCTTGACACGGTTTCTATTCACTTTGGAGATTCCCTTTACTTCTTTTGAAGAAAGTAAGAGTAATGTGGCTTTAAAGAAAAGTCTGCCAAATAAATAAATGTAAAGAATTACAATTTAATATAACCTCTCGTAGGCTGCTTTATATTTGATTTCTCTCTCTAGACCTCACTGTGCCCTGTTATTCTGCAGTTCGCAGCAGGAGGTCCCATGCGGTTGGTTTAATGCAGAACAATTCTCCCTGTGTGTCTTAATGTATTTTTGCATTAACACCTATGGCAGTGGTGTGGAATTCGTTTCGGGATTTAACTAAGTTTCACAGCATTGTGTAATTGTGTGTGTGTCCTTCAGGCGGACAGTAAGTGAACACTGGGGTATGACATTGAAGACCTACTAAAAATGGAAATAAGATGTAGATAAAGCACCCACCCACACACACATACTTCTTTTATGTGACTTAACACTGATGGATGACATCATTTGAGCCTGACCTCCTGACACATCGGGAGGTCAGATCCTCTCTCTCTCTCTCTCTCTCTCTCTCACACACCAACATCATTGATGTTGTTATTTACTCTGTGTGAGTCACAGACACACACACACACCTGTGTTTGTGTTCTTGCCCCTGAGGAAATCACTGCCGTTTCAGTAAATCATCAGTGTGTGCAATAATGTACCCTGGTAAGATGCTGATTGGCTCAGAATGTACAATATAATTACTTACTATCAGTAATTCAGGAGCCAATCAGGTTTCAGCTGCTGCTCTAATTACATTTTCAGTGATTTATTCCTAAAGCATGAGAGAGAGAGATAAGATACGCTCGAAATGCTATGTTGTATAATAGTGTTTGGTATGATACAGTAGTCGGCGGTTGCATGAATAAACAGAAATTGTTTACTACTGATGCTATCTAACTGTTTTAACAAAGCCCTGTCATGTGCAGAAGTCACAGGCCTTTTAGCTTAAGTCTACAGTATGTCAAGAGGGATTTATCTGTGATTATGACCCCTCCCATCATAATAGGATTTGTGTTTGGAAGAGGCCGGAGGCTGATGTCATTGAATACAACATTAGTGGATGCAGACTTTGGACAAAATTATAAGACCCTGGTGCATGTAAAGGTCCAATGTGTATATTTTTGGAGGATCTAGTGACAGAAATGCAGTATAATATACATAACTATCTCTTCAGAGGTGTATAATGACCTTACATACTGAAGCTTTATGTTTTTATTACCTTAGAATGAGCTGTTCCTATTTACATACACTGCGCTAAATTTCATACACTGGACCCTTTCACTTTTTGAATGTCATTTATTTGTTAATGAAATATTTAATAGGAATAGGCGGTAGGACTTTTTCCACTTGATTTGATTTGATTTGATTGTGAGAAGTTGGTGTACCATAACATCAGTTGTAATACCTTAATCTGACAGGGCTTGGTTAATTTAACATAAAAGTCATTTCAGAGATAGACAGTGTCAATTTTGAATACTAGTAAGAAAAAGGGGAACACGACTTTGCAGGGATTTGCTGAGTGCTCTTGATTTATAAAGTAATAAACTCCTGTACTTGCAACAAAACAATGTTCTCAGTCAGATCTATCTCTCTGCAGGATGTCGCGTGGGCGAGAATTATTGGAGGTGGATCCCAGTAAAAGTCTGGCTGGGAATCTGGCCAACATTGTTTCCAAAGGAAAAGATATTTCTCACCAACCACAGCAGGAATTACAGGCACATCAGCATTGTGGCTTTGAGGAGAGGCCTGTGTCAAAAGACTTTGTGGATGATCCAGAAGTGCCTCCGCTCATGTGAGGAAGGGAGAGGGAAGAGAATATATGCTATGCTATGACACAGCAAGAGAGCATAAGTGATAATCACACACTGCTGAGCTTGTGGAAGTATGTGTGATGAAATATATTTAGCTCATCTCATTAGACATAGTCGAGCAGATGAGTAACTGTCAGTATCATTACAGCGTACTGAATATTTCAATGCTAAAGTTTTGTCATCTGTGTGTGTGTGTGTGTGTGTGTGTGAGAAAGACCAGTCATATTTGCCAGCCATAATGAAGTCATAGTTCACCCAAAAATAAAATTCTGTCAGTATTTACTCACCCTCTTGTCATTTTAAACCTCGTTGACTAAACGATGACAGCATTTATTTTTGGGTGAAGTATCTCTTTAATGTCGCTGAAGTTTAGCAACAAGCCTAAAGATGATGGTCAATGGCACCCAAACCCATGACGTTGACATTACTTGCTCAAACTCAACCATTCAAGCTACAGGAACTACATTAAAAAGTAAAAGACCAGAAAAATGCTCAAGTTTTGGTCTGATCGTGTTTCACTTTAAATGCAGTTATGTTCACAGGTCCGTGTGAGTGTTTGGTTCAGAGATAGAAAATGTCATTACCCTGGTATGAAAACAGTGGAAGTGTGTGCGATATCCTCGCTAATGTGGTGAAACACACTTGTGTGTGTGCAAAAGAGGTCAGACACATGCAGAACTGCCAACCGATGAGATCATGCTGCCTCAGTATTTCTATTTTCTGGAGAGCAAGCATATTAGGTGCACACAACTTAAACACACACACCAAAGGTCAAACACAGTTTTCGGAGCTGACACTTTTTTCAATGTTTCAATGTTTCATTCTTCAGTGTTGAAGGTTGTGTTCTTTCCCCTGATGTTTTATGTGTCTGCAGGTGAATTATCGGGATGTGCAGATGGGCTTTGCTGGTTTCATTTCCCCCTTTATTAAAAACTCCTGTCAGAAGATGAGTAATTTATTTTGCTGCTGACATTTAAACACCCCTGTGCTTCGCTGGACTAAATCTTATAAAAGCAATTTAAGAGATACTTTGGATAATGCAGTAAACCATTACACATTACACATCAAAGAGCATCATTTCTAAATTTAATAACTCATGCTTCACAGGTTTGAAATATATTTAAAATGAGATCAAATGTCAGAGACCCCTTGCGAGGATGCTTTTATTTATCATATTCTAATGTCATATAATATTTGATCACACATAGGGTTAAGAGCATAATAATTAGTTAAAAAAGTTAAACTACAAACTAATCTTCTGTATAGGACTTAACAAAGCTAATGTCACAGATTTGCTTATTCAAATAGAAACATCAAAATAATGATTTTTCAAGTCAAATGTTCTGTTCAGATTTGTATGACTTTTTATATGTAGGGTTTCTTTTGAATGGTCTCAGACTTTTGACCCCCACTCTATGCCAGTGAAAATTTACTATTAAAGGGTTGATTTGAAGTGTTTTATTTGATTCATGTACTGTGTTTGCATGAAAACTGGCGTTATCATATGGACAATTCAGTTCCAGTGTCTTCTGTAAGTTTTGAAATCGGTCAGAATGAATAAAACATGATGATCTCACCCAGCAGCTGGACACGGACTGAATTATTCAACCCCTTTCACCCTGACAAAGATGGCCTCTTGTCTTTCTCTCCCCTCTTGTCTTTCCTCTCCCCTGACCCTGCTGTCCCTCCAATCACTGACAAGGAGAAGATTTCATCTCCTCTGACTTTCCTAGAGTCTGACTCCAGAGTCAGGGCATTTTTGATGTAACTTCACTTCTATTGATCCGTTTTCTTTTCATCCTCTCTCTGCCTGTTCTCTCTCACCATATTTCCTCTACCCCTAAGACACCCCAAGGGATGTGTCTGTCAGAGCATGGTGGTACAAGCTCTCGGAGCTAGACTGTAGCTTCTTTTTATCGTTCAGAGGTTAACAGCATCTCTCCCAGCTGCTTGACATTATAAGCACTTAAATTTATGGCTTATAGCCATAAAGACTTATAGCACTCATCTAAAAGCTGCATTTATTGAATAGGAATGAAGAAATCTCTCACATACTTCACTCGTTTCATCTCAATTGGGAATTGGGTCTGGATTTGAATGGACATGGGATGATTGGATACGCAGGGTAGAAAAGGCAGAGATAAAGTGATGTGCTGAATTTGATTTGCTTTACAGGTACCAACCCATAATGCAGTCTGGTACCGGGGCCACCTTATAATATCCCTGAATCTAATGTATTTACTCTTTGATGTCTGGATGACAGGGGTTCACAGCTCTAATACTATGTGGGATGGTTTGTCTTGTTGGCCATCCAGCCATCTTGGATTCCCATTCTAACAAGCATTTCAATTCATCAGAGAGCAGTCGGATACTCCCACTGCAGCAGAGAGACCGAAAAACCAAAGGTACCAAAGGCCAGTCAAAACTATAGATAAATGAAATATTACATGTGCAGACATATATAAAACAACACAGGTAGTGTACAAATGACCGTGTGAACAGAATATTCTCATCTTTGATGTGTGAGATTTGAAACCTAAGAAACCTTATTCTCACAGAGAGTGTAAATCTCATCAATGATAAATGAAATCCAGAGAAGCTCCCTCAGTGTGGGGATCTGATTTCAGTTTAAAGTACTTTATTGCCTTTACAAATAGCAATATAGTCATATTGTCAATACATCTGCAGGATTTCGGCAGGCAAGGAGAATTAAAACATTTCAAGGGGTTATTGTATGGAACATATGCCCTTTGTGTCTCACATTTACAGTATGTAAGCCTATCTTCATTTTTGCCGTATTAGCAAATACAATTTTACAAAAGAAAAATATATAGACATAAAAGGGAGCATTTCATCTGTTAAAACACATTTGTGACCCTAGACCACAAGTCATAGCACAGGAATATTTGTGACAAAAGCCAAAATTATTGATTTTCTTTCATGCCACAAATCATCAGGATATTAATAAAAAATCTCATTACAGATATTTGTAAATTTCCTACCGGAAATTCATCAAAACGTTATTTTTGTGAGTGGATGCAGCAAAATCGCGTTTACAAACTTAGCTCAAGTTTGGTATCTTTGTAAAGCTAGAATTTCTTCTTTTGGGTTCATCTATTCACCACAACGGTACAGCGGTAAGCCCATAGAGCATTAAAACAAACATCTTTCTTCTCAGGAACGGCCTCTGATTAACAACTTCAAAGGCATTTTTTTATTTCTTTTCAATAACAGCTTTCTGATCTCAGCTGACATTTATTATGGTGATAAATATCACATGCTACAATGTATTACCATTTGCTATAATCGGATGAATCCAAATGTCAAAAGTAAGCAACAGCAGAGGGTCAGGTGTTGCAGATGTTGACCAGGTGTTTGTGCTCTAAATGGATTGTTAAAAAGGCTCTATGTATTTCAAACGACTTGCACTAGGCCTACTACAGATGTACCAGAAAGTTTTAGGACAGTATTAGTTTCTAGATGTTTTTATTATTTTTCATATGCTGCAACCACATCGCCCTTTTATCAAGCCCCGAATGTGCATTTGACGGTTCTAAACACTTTTAAACACACACAAGTTCTATAAAACACAGAATTTGTGTATTTTATCTACAGTTTTATAATGCACCTTTCAGATTTACATTCCCACCAATCAGCTTCTCAAAATACAACCGTTACCTAACCTGCTGCTGCATGATTCATCTGAAAACACCTCCAGCAGCCTTTTCGAGGTTTAGTGTTACGATGGCTCTAGCAATATTGGGTTGACGAGGGACAGAGATGCTATGTCAGGTAGTGTGTCACGTGCCCGCGAGCTCTCTGTCTCGCGCTCGTGTCTGAATCCCCCGTCGGCGAGCCTCCTCCCACCCGCGCCACAGTCAAGCGTCAAGTGCATCGGCAGCACAAGAAGAATTTGGCTTCAGTAACCATGCGGACGCGCGTTGAATACGGTAAGACAGCTGTGTATATACAACTGACAGTGGCAGCGCTTTAATATTTACGCATTCACGCATTGGGTGTGCTGCTCATTTCGGGCTTTCAGAGGCGCGTCCAGGCGATACAATTGTTGCGCGGCGGTGTTTTGGACGCTCTTTGTCAGTGCTGCGATGTTCGATATGGGTGCGCATCGACATTTTTAACGCAACATTTCTGTGTAACCAGTGAGTGTGCGTACGTGTGCGCGTTTTGACAGACTTTTGTGTTTTTTCTAAATCCACAGCCCACCCGCCTCGCGCCTCCCTCCCCGAACCGAGACCTTAAATGACCCACGGCCACTAAGGAGTTCGCGCTTTCCCCGTCCGGATCATGGCATGCGCCCCATCCCGGACTTCCAAACGCGCGGCGCCGAGGTTCGAGAGCAGTAAACATGGGGATCAGGTCCAGAAATGCCGCTAGCGGGACCGAGGACTCGCGCGAGCGGAAGAGCGCTCTGGCCGGCGAGCTGGAGCAATGCGCGGGGCAGGAGCGAGACGGCGCGTTCCTGCTCGTCGGTTCGGGCAAAGAAACGGACTTTAAACGGGGCTCGCAGAACATCGGTCTGCTCGCCAAGACGCCCCTGGGCTACACTCGTCCCGTGAAGAGGAATAACCTCAGAAAGCGACGGATCCAGACCCTAATCTACGACGCGCTCGAGAGACCAAGAGGATGGGCGCTGCTCTACCACGCGTTTGTGTAAGTAGATCCGATGCATTAATACCTAAAGCGACGACACGGGGAGGAAACATCCCTGCTGAATATTGATCATAACTGTTCATTTCAACCCTGTTTATTTCTATAGCACATCTCACAAAACGTGCTGTTCCAAAGTAGCGTTGACAGCAGAAACTAGTTCTTAACAAGCCCCCAAGGTGACAGCGTCAAGGAAAACTCCCTATTATGAATCACAACTAATATATGAGCCCATAAAACTGGGAAAATGAAATTGTGCTGTGAGATACAGAACGGAAAACCAAGTTCTCCTATTTTGAGTAGGACAGCAGTCACTGCCTCATGGCTCAGAGTCTGATCTTAAGTTGTCAGTCTGCTTTGCAGTGAGCTTTGAAGTGTCTAATGTGTGCCGGAGCTCTCCATGATGCTGAGACAGAGCCCGACCACCAGCTGTTACTGCAAGAGCTCCGTGTCCAGAAACCAAAGCACTTACAGCTGTATAGCAGCAGATTGTGGAGGTTTGAAAGCATTCCATGGTCACCTAGAGCCTGCGTGTGATCACTGGGTTTTCTGAAATAAGTACGCTCTGTTCCCTGACACGGTTTATGATGCTGAAGTACAGCCTAGACATAAATGAATGAATGAGGTATTTATATAGTGCTTTATTGTGTATTGTTGTACACCCAAAGCGCTTTACAATCATATGAGGGGAGTCTCTCCTCAACCACCAGCATCCACCTGGGAAAAGTGCCTTTGAGAAAAAGTGCCTGTTCTGTGGAACTGTCCATGGTCCTGACATCAGTACCGGTGTAGCCATATAGAGCTAACACCATAGAAGACCATTTTCATGACATCCAAAGCAAAAACACCACAAAGTTACGTAAATACTAAGAAGCCAGAAGTGACTCTTGTCATATGGATGCAAGCAACCATCTTTCTACTGACTCATGTTCACTGGAAATTGCTCTTTATCCGGTGTCAGCGTGCAAATGGACAACTTCGCCTAAAGTCATGGTGAACCTCTGTAGCACACACACCAAATCAGACATAATTCATGGCCCTGTCTACTGCTTTTAAAGCCTAATACAGGATGTAAATCGCATCTGCAACACAGCCAAGCTTTTACCCAATGTGTGTGTGCATGGTTTCTCTGACTGTACCAGGGCTTTTAACCAGGGCCCTCTGTCTCATGTGAGGTTAGTCCAAACCATATTAATGTGAATAATTGATTAAAAAAAACTTCTTATGTGCTCAACAGTGTTATGCCATTACAGTGTGGTTTGTGTGTGTAGATGTGTGTATTGGGGGGAAGCTTGAGGAGTTAATAACTCTGTTCGCCCCCACCCTACCACACCAGTGTTTCTAGAAGAGAGGATTAAATTAAGTTGTTAAACGCTGGGTGTGGCTTCCCTTTTCCGTAGTTAAATGGATGCTTTGTTTATCCCCGTGCTGTAGGGCTACTTTCGGTTTACCAACACTTGAATTGAGTATTAGTTAATGAATGAATTATAAGCCAATTTAGCAAATAATCAATAAATGTTTACATCAGCATTTAATAGTATTAAATAATGTAAACAAAACCATTTTCATGATTTAAAAAAATATATAGTTCATTTCTGATATGTAGGTCCGAAAATGCTTTGGCCATGCATCTCTAGAGGTGTCATTAGTCACAGGCTGGTGTCACAGGATGGGTGAGCCAACTATTAGTAACTTACTCTAAGTAATTACCTCAGCCGTTCCCATAGTGATGGGCTGCCAGTGGACCATAGGCTGATATAAAAGACTTATATTGGATCACCCCAGTCTTTACGTTTTGTTTGACACCCACACATACAGGAGGTGATTATGTCATGGCTGAGATGTTTGAGGGTAAGACGATTTGGATTTAGTTGGGACTGACACTTGAGTACTCAGAAGTGATAGTAATGACTGAAAGCAGAATACAATGATCTTCATTCATTTCTAACAACATATCACATTTTATTATCTGCAGTACTATTGTGATCTCCATGTTTTAGGGATACGGTAGACCCACAATTAAAAATAGTGCAGATGGAATACATCCTGGAACCACATGAGACTCTACAAAATCCAAAAAATTCTGTTTAAAAATGAGATTAACGTAGGATAAATATAGAAATATATACATATACTGTATATAAAGCCTTGGAAAACATTGATACCACTCCAGTTTTGCCTTAAATCAGCATTTCTTGCATGTATTGTGATAAATCCAGTCCAGTATCTGTTGAATTTGATCAGATACAAGAATGACAGCAACAGCAATGTGCAAGACTAGCTGCAAAGACAAATGAAAGTTGTGAAAAAAGTCAGGCTTCCTCCATCATATTGCATTTTTGAAGTAATTAAGTAAATAAATTAGTTTTGTGTGTTTAAAACTAGGGCTGTCAAACAATTAAAGTGTGATTAATCGCTCCTAGAATAAAAGTTTGTGTTTACATAATGTCTGTGTCCTGTGCATATTAATTTTGTATTTATAAACACATATACCCGCATATATTTAAGGAAAAAAAAACATTTATATATAATTTATGTGAATATTTCACAAATATTTATACATTTATGTGTATGTGTCACTAAATACAAAATGAATATGCACAGTAACCAAACATATTATTATATTATATAAACACAAACTTTTATTCTGTATGTGATGAATCGCATACAAAATTATCCTTTTTTAACACACACCTATGAAAAGTTAATAAAAAGGCTGAAATAATTTTGCAGTGATCTCTTAATTGTTTTCCATGACTGTATAACACACTGTATATTGAATTTATTACATCAATCTGGTCAAACATTTCAACACGATTTTAAAACACCTCATTTATGTGGGTTTTGTAGAGAAGAAGCTTTGTTAACGGTATCGTAAACAGGCGGAGGGTGGTGAGAGTATGAGATCAGTGGTTCTGCTTAGCTCGTAAAAAATAAAAGGTTTGAGTTTCATACGTCCATAATACTTGCTCTTTAAAACATTTGACAGGATGCGTCTAATTTTTTGCACTGTATTCTGGTTTGGTCTTTGGTTATCGATCAGAGACCACCATATACAACCGGGAATCAGGAAGCATTCCTCTGAATGCGGGAATTCTTTGATCCGTCTCAGGAAACAACATTTCACATTTCCTAAACACACACGTGTGGAGCTTGATACTCGGATGTCTGTTGTCTAAAAGAACATGTGACCGTAATATAATATGTTACTATAATGCATACAGGCAACACATAAAATACATAGAATCTATATGAAGCATGTGAACTAGAAGCAAACATCTAATGATATTTAATAGAAATTCTGACATCATTTACATTTTATTATCATTTTGGGGGGCATAAAAAGAGGATTTCACGTAACTGACGAACAGTCTCGATTCACTTTCATTGTATCAACAAAGCAGGGTCAACTTTCTTGTTTAAATGTTTAAATGATACATGTTTAAATAATAGAGGTGAGTAAATGAAAACAGAATTTTCATGAGTCAAAACTGTAAGGTGCCACCGCAGCTGGACTGTAAAGCTTGGCCGTATCCTGTTTGTAACAGGGCCCAAAGCCATTGACTCCACTCTTGGCCAGAATCTCTAAGTGGAATTTGATACTGACAGAAAGTAATATAGAGAGCTGAGCAGGGCATAATGTGAGAATTTATGTTAGCTGAATATGACTCAAGCAGCAGCATTTCCAAACAGGGTGGTGGCCGCTTACATCTGAGCGAGTAATTTGAAGGTGGATAGGTTCAAAGCCTAAAGGCAGTGATTTATGATCTAAACCTGGGATGGGTTACCAGGATCCTCCATCACAATTTCAACCTTGCACAAGGCACTTAATCCCAGCATGCTCTGGGGGGCAGTGCCTAAGCAATAAATATACTGTAAGTTGCTTCATATAAGTACATGTCAGCTGAATGTCTAATATGGTAAAATATTGGATTCAGGGGGCAGCGAGTTAAGAAGTTAATCTCAGGATGAGGTCGTAGGACCTGGTGGTTGCCATCAAAGCAATGATAACTAAAGGTCGGGCGGTAATCTAGGGTGACATACAGGGTTTTACTCACCTGCTGGTGATGATCATGGGACCTTATATATAAAGACTGAGAGTGGGGGAGGAAGTCACTAGTTTTTCCAGTATCAGCAATGATTAATGTAGGTTCACAGCTTTCAACAGCAAACAGAACTTGTTCCACAAAGTGTTCATTTTTAAAGAGTAGATAGCATGAGATTATGAAAATGACATTTCATGCAGTGTGTTATGTTCGCGTGTTTGAAAGTAAGCTGTCCGCCAAGTTGTAAGTTCGAAGGTGGATAAATAACAAAGTTATTTGCTTGTAAAAATGGGAGTCGACTCTGAATCAAACAAACGAGACGTGGACTAGTACACCCGCATATCTACGTCACTATACATAGTCCCCGCCTACGTTTTGCTGAGACTGACGACTTATTTCTCCTCCCCCTGACAGTGTCGCTCGTTCGTGATGCGTGTGTATCATGTCTAGAACCTGTGTTCTACGGTGTGAAACTAAGTCCGTCTTATTTCAACTACCAAAGGAAGAACGTCTGAGGGAAAAATGGTTACAATTCAGTTTTCAAACGATACCAAAAGGAGTATAACCCCAGGGCGTCATTTAACCGAAGATTGCTTTATTAATATTGGCACGTTCACTGCACGGTATGCGAAACGACTATCCTTAAAGAGGGGTCAATGCCAACTCTATTTGGACCTGTTAGCTCCACAGAATCACAACCTGTAAGTGTGACTATTCATTTTTGTCTTACCTTCAAGAAATATTTTCGTACCTTATGTCTGTGTTTAGCTAATGCATATAACACTAACATTAGCATGTACCCTTATTTCTGGGGTGTTACAGTTTGTTTTTGTCTGGCTATTAACTTTGCATTTTGACACATTTGCCGCACATGCACCTATACAGATATATTTAGGTTTCATATATATCATTTTTCATAACGTCGACTTTCTGAATCATTTGAGAGTCAGTCAAGCAGTAAGGTACGAATAAATGCCTATTATTACGACATTATAGTGTTTAAACACATTGTATGTACATAAACTTGTTGTTGGACACTCCAAAAACCAAAGTAGGGCCTAAAAACCATATGCTAGGTACTCTTGAAGGCAGAATAGGTGATCCTTTACAAAAAAAATTTTGTTCACGCTGGTTGGAAATCTCTTTACATCCTGATAGCAACTTCAGTGGTCCAGTCATATTTTTATAATTATAAATCGTCTGTGAAAGGTGTAGGACCAAAATAACTAATTGACTTTCTCTATTTCTTGTGTGACACCCCAAAACACAGTATCATAACATAGTCAATCATTTCATTCGGGCCGAACACAATAATATGTCGTATGTACATTTTCAGTTAACGTATTTTGCATCCCATTGCGCATGCTGTTCACGCAGACACCATATGTCATCACCACAGTCACATACGCTGTGCAGACACAGCGGGAGAATGGCAGGTACACAGCTGGATCCTAACTTTCCTCCTTGTTAAATGTGTGCAAGTGTGCAAGTGGCACTTGTAAAGGACGAACAAAAATAAAGACCATCTTAAAAATTGCCACGACTAAAAAGGTCTAATCAGCAAAGAGGTGAAAGTCGAATTCCATTCGTGAAAGCACCTGATGGTCAAAATCGTGGCGGCTTTCCGGGGGTTTCCCACACAGTCTGTTCGCGATTGTGTTACGTAGGTTTCACAGGAGATGGGTGTGAAAAATGGGAAAATCCTGGCCAAAACGGGAGTGTTGATGGGTATGATTTTAATCTGTGTTGCTTTCCCTTGTGGGAGCAGGTATGGGAGTCAAGGGATTCAAAAATGATGTCATGGTCACTTCTAGACAGGTCGATAGTACATGTTATGATTCGATTTTGATGGGTTTTGATTATGTTGCTTATGTATTATGTGGACCTTTATGTATAACATGTATCATTATCCAGCGTCTGAAGGGAACTATGCTGCATCTAATCCCGTTAAAAACTGTTGTTTCGCGGGTTTCCGCTATTGTAGTTTCTTTATTTTCTTTGTACTGTAACATGTTCTCACTGGTGACATAATTTTATCTGAATTGATCCAAGAGCTTCTGGTTTGTGTGCGTGATTTGGAGGAGCCGTGGCTGTGGACGACAATTCGCATGGAGGGTAGGATCATGATTTCAGTACTAGCAGGCTAAAGAAATCCTTAGCAAATCATCCATTCCACCTTTAATCCACGGATACTGTGATTATACATAAATAAAATTAAGGATTATGGAATCATCTTTCGGCATTATTAATATAAGAAAAGCTTACGTCTAACTGTGCAATCTTAGGCATTTATTTATTCACTGGATAATACTGTACGTTGAAGTTGAAATCCGTAACTTTTTGACATGGCCATCTTTGTTTGAAACATTAAATGTCAAACTGACATTTTCCATAAAATCCAACTAGGGAGTTCAATTTGTAAATCAATATTACAAGCTTTCCATTGCAGGGTAAACATTCTTATGTACATGGTCAAAAACTTATCTTTCCAAAGTTTTCTAAATAAAGGGGTATTTCACCCAAAAATGACATTCTGTTTTAAACCTGCTTTTATCCAAAGGGACTTAGTTTGCATTATACTATACAGTTGTTTCTGAATATGTGCAATCCTTGGGATCAAACCCATTACCTTGGCATTATTAGCACCATGCTCTATCCACTGAGCTACAGGAAAGCATCTTGTTAATATTGCGTCTAATAGTGTGGCTCAAAAGTATTTTCTTTACCTTATCAACAAGTGATATTCTGACTCTAGTCGTTTTTTACCCAAACGGCAGTTTTGGATTGGTTTAAAACTGGAAACACAGCATCACCTAACACTCTTACAGAAGGTGCAAAGTATTTCCGCCCCTAAACTGCATTACCCAGCATTCTAAAGCCACATAGTGATTCCTCACCTCTTGTTGGCTTCGTGTGCAAGTTGATTTGTGTGTACGTGTGACCTTCCTGGTGAGATAAAAGGTAACAGGATTTTTTCTTCAGAGAGAGAGAAAAATCCATTTATGTCGGGTTTGTACAGCTCTAGGCCAAAAGACTCTTTCTCTCTCTCCAAGGTTATTTTAGTTTACCAAAATTAAAACTTTGAAAACATCTCTCTTCATTGAATCAAATAAAATATTGACCTAAAAATTATGGGAAAACTTAACTAAAAAGGAAAAATGTAAATGTTGCCTCAAATAAATTGAATGAAGTTTAAAGCAGTTAATAAATAATAAACAAAAACTAAAATAAAATTGAAATTACATTACATTACATTTTGTCATGTAGCAACAAGTTGAGTAAACAATGGAAGCAATTGGGTCAAACATTAGGACAACAAAAAGCATAGGAGCAATAAAAACATCTCTCACAAAGCCTACTACAGTGTGCAATTAATGAATTTTATATAGAAACATAAAAAAATAAATAATAAAATGACAAAAGCATATACCAAAATTGCTAAAATTTTAACAAAAATTAGAATGAAAACTAAAGATCTAAAAATAAAAGCTAATTTAAAATTGTAATGAAACTAAATGAAATCAAAATCTGTATTATCTCTGCCTCTCTCTCGCTCTCTCTCTCACACACACACACACACTCAATGTGCAGGTGTAAATATGTTTGTGTGAGCTCTCGTGGTGTACTGTATGTGCTCTCTGTGGTTCTGTAATTCACAGATCATTTTATCACTGCAGGTTGTTGTGTTACCAAGTGAGAAAGTAAATGTCTTGCTGTCTGAGTGGGAAATCTGTGTGTTGGTGTTTGGATATGTGCTAACAAAATTAATGTTAACAAACCTAATTGCTTAACCAAATTATAGTCTCTGCACCACTTTGGCATCTGTGGCCTAGCATCAGTGCTCGTACTATGATATTATAGCCACCGTGCTTGTATTGGCCACTCACTCTTATTTCACTACTTTCCTGATTTACTTTATTGTATTTAAAAATAAAAGTAAAAAATATACATTAATACAAAACTACAGTCATAATCACATTTCAAGTGGTTAAATGTAATCAGAAAAAGAAATTTAAGCAGTCCCACTACCAGTGGATTTTGATTATATAACAGGAATGCAGTCAGCCAGTAAAACAACACAACAAACTGTATAAGATTAACAATTATTGTTTGCAGTGTTGTCAAAAAACGCCAATTAGTAAATTTGTAAACAGTTTTTGGTTTATGAAAAAATTGTTTAGTTCCTAGACCAGAGGAGCCCAACTGATCCTCATGTGACGTCTACAGTCTGCTCTTCTGAGTAAGACAAACCCAATACAATGGGGCAAGAATAAGATAAAATCTGCACTTAACAGAGGGATTTATCGTCATACGGCGGTGCATGTATTTTTAAAGGAACAGTTCAGCAAAAAATAAAACGTCTGTCAGCATTACAATATCTTTTATAACCTGTCATTTTCCTGTTGTATAGAACATAAAAGTTTCTGTATTTATAGCTCTGAGACTTAATGGTAACCATGGCAGATTTAAAGTGAATGACAAATTTGTTTGGTTTCTTGCAAAAAACTAGGACTTGAAAAATAGTGCATGAGTCATCCATCCTCTTTGGAGATAGACAGCCTCTGGCCTTCTGCCTCTGGCCTTCTGTCCCTGTGAACCGGAAGTTGCGATTGATTTTACTCCTGTATTTTGACGCATTTCTGAGTGAAATTGAATTTTAAAAGAGACAAATAGTGGCCTTTCTATGCGATTTGATTGGATGTATAAAAACAGCCATTGCGTTTTAAAACGAAACTGGGAGCAGACTGACAGTTGAAGGGAGGAGTTAACGGATGCACCGCCTCAGCCCACAAACATTCTCCGTTTAAGTTTGATAGTCATTAAAGGAAAGAAGTGCATTTACAGATTTTAACCAAAGATTAAAAGGAGACTGACTCACATTGATAAACTATTTGCAATAAATGCTGCAAACTATCAAGAAAAAGTGGGCATTTTCATTTTAAATTTTACTGAGACTTTAAAGCAGGCGTAACACACAGGGTTTCTTCCAATCTCATATTAATCTTGAGTACCTATAGAGTAGTATTGCATACAATGTATCTTCGAAGAGTATTTAGTTTGATCACATTTATAAAAGATAGATACAGCTTTCCAATTGTTTCCGAAAACATACGGCATGTGCGGGGGTTGGGTAAGCTGGACCAAATTGACAGCAAAACACAGACATCAGTTTCACTCACAGCATGCGGTTCATGTCTGGCATCATTTAGCGCTAGGACGGCTCCATATATCAGTTTCAAACGATCTTCAAATCCAGCGTTATATCCACAGTTTATATAACATTCATCACCCAAATGCAGTTAACAAACAAACACCTGAACTTCCCGAACATATGCTCTCTCTCCTGCTTACAAGTGAAAGTGAATTCTGCACATTCTCCTTCTCCTGCTCTCCTGTGGTCTTGCCACATGCTTTTCAGGAATAATTGTCAAATAAGGGACTAAGAAAAGTTGTTACGAAACAGTTTTGTATGTTAGAAAACTTTTCTGAAACCTGCAAGATCGCTGGGGGAGTGTATCGAGATCAGAAATACAACATAATACGCCCAACTCGTTTTTTGACAAGTTGACCATGTTAAGCATGAGAAGACAGCACGTGTGTTCCTGCAAAAACATATTTTAAACGGTTTGGTTGAATATTGTTTTTTTTAAATAATATGTAAAATCGGGCATGGTAATTTAAGAAGTTCAAAATAAACTTAAAGAACTGCATATTCTAGCTAGAAAAGTTGTGACGGTAAAACAACTTTAAAAAAAGGGGTTCTTAAAGTGATAGTTCATCCAAAACTGAAATTTATTTTATTGATTCACCGTCACGTTATTACAAAACTGTAAGACTTCCTTTCTTCTGCATAACACACAAAAAATATGTATTTTGAAGAATGATGGTAACCAAACACCACTGAACCCAATTGATTTCCATAATATGGACACAAAACCACATAGACATTTCTCAAAGTATCTTCATTTGTGCTTCGCAGATGAAAGAATCATAAACTGATTTTGAACGACATGAGGGTGAAAATGTAATACATTTACTGTTAATACAACATTTCCTATAAAACAGAATCTTTAAACAATGTTTAACACCAATGTATACCAAGTAGCACTTATGAGACCAACTCTTCTTCTCTTTCTATTTGCTCTCTTCACTTTACCATCTCCTCAAGCACACCATGTGACATGTAACCACGGTAACATCTCCTTCTGCAGAGGAGGGCTGCTCAACTGTTTGCTGATGAACAGACACACTTCCAGCATATTTACAACGCTCACGCCACATGCATAGGCTACTTACACACAAACTTCCAATTTAAGCAGTTTCTTTGCAACCTAATGCAAAAAAGACGCATTTAGAGCACGTGTATATGATTTTTTTGAGAGTGTGTGCATGTGTTTTATTTTCTATGCATGACACAGGGAGTTACTCCAGAGCTCCTGTTGCTCAGCAACTGTCCTTAATTAGAATCACAGCTAAAAGTGAACAAACAGATTATTCTCACACAGAGAGACGAGCGTCTGCACGTCTGTATGCGTGTGGCAAACTTACTGTGTGAAGATGTCTTCTAATATGCAAGTAACTGCTTACTTAAGTAAAATTTTACATTCATGAGTTTGCATACGCTGTTATTCAAAGTTCTTAGGTCTCTCAGGAACGCATGGCCTTTGAGCTGTTAATGCAGTGCTTTACCAAACTGAGCTCATGGGTATCTGTGCATGTCAGGGGTGACCACCTGCTAATAAGCCCAAGGGGGGACAAGGGATATGTTTCTGAGGGACAATGTGGGACACTGCCTGGCGCGGCGGTGTCCCCACCCCCCGGACAGACTCACTGATAGTGGTTTACCCATTTCTAGCACATACCACCTTACATGGTATATTAATAATGCCCTATTCCCCTAAACATGTGTAATTGCTGATGTATGCTCATGAATAGGCCAGCCAATGTATATTTTTTTAAAATAAAGATTCACAATATTTTGAACATTCAATGAATTGACAAAATGCACTTCCACTTACGATTTACTTTATCTATTTAATTTTCCCAGTCTTTCTTGTACCCACACCTTCTCTTTTTAATTAATGGCTCATACCAGTGGCGTTGCTAGGCCCTTTTTAGGGGAGCTAAAGCCCCCCTAAAATTCTAGCTCATCCCCCCTAAAATATTGTGTGTAATGTAATCTGTACAAGAATTCGAGTTCACATGACATGACATCTGCATTTTTGCCATTCTTTGTTATAAATGCATCTTAATATGATGTGGAAGCGAAACAAGACCCTTTCCCATTCACTGTTTAAAAGTTTTATGTGCGTTCACCCCTCGTTAACTATTTGTTAACTTTACCTCAAGCAAAATGAAAGCACTAAACACCAATGACGGCATACTTAGATGATCAAGATGATATTGTAGCGCACAGAAAGTGTCATTAAAGATGATGTGCTATAGTTATAGAGAGTTGACGGTAGTTTTGACAGCTCCGGAAAGAGGACGGGCAGATAAGAGTTACTGTAGTTCAGCTGGTGCGGCAGTGTTATTCATTGTTCTGGGTTCCGAGTAAATAAAGGTGTACAGAAGCTCTATGTCGTTTTTCAGACGCTTCAGTATTTTTATCATTAATTGAAAACATATTGTGGAGGTAATAGATGAACACGCAGTCCTGCAGAGAGTGACAGCGCTAGTGCTAATCAGAATGAATGGCAGGGAAACATATTAAGTTATTTTTACTAAATAATGATTCAGCAGTTGATTGTGACATTTATTTTATGGATTTGTGACTGTTGTTGTCACTTTGAAATATAAATGTTGCAGATTGACCGATTAATGTGATATTCATTTGAATAACAATAACTTATATTTATGCTTTTCTGCATATTCTTTCTTAATTATTTATTTTAGTAACGTATACAATATGTGGTGATTAGAGTGTGGCTTTCTCTCTATATATATATCCTCATCGGAGGCTGAGCCCCCCTAATATTGAAAACCTAGAATCGCACCTGGCTCAGACTCTCTTTCTCCATTTTTCAAATTGGAGCGCGCATCTAAAAGTTCCTTCCCAGTGTGTGCATGTGCGCGCGCTGTCATGACAACAACAACGGAACAAACTAGTCAGCAGTTCAACTGAGGGGTGGGTGTGGCAACAGTAGCATGCTGAACTGTCAAGTAATGTTCGTTTGGCTGCCTGGGGCTCGATGATATAGAGCGACCAACTTTTTTTTGAGCAAGCTTTGATTATGCGTGACACTGTCTCAATTTGCGGGACGCATGAATTGGGCTTCAAACGCTGTGCGCGCACGCGCTACGCGGGACGGGTGCTCACCCTAGTGCATGTGTGTGTGTGTGTTTGATGAGTAATACAAGAGTTTTTCATGATTCATATCCACTGATCTATTCAAATGACTGGATTGCTCGTGATGTCATTACACTGAAACATTGCCCAAACATTCTATGGAATTGGGCGTGTCTACGTACTATGATTTTTTATGAAATTTCTATGAAATGTCAAGAAACAGTTCAACCGAAAATGGAAATTCTGTCTTCATTTACTAACCCTTGAGTTGATACAAGTCTGTATAAATGTCATTGTTCTGATCAACGCAGAGAAATATATATGGATGAATGCTTGTAACCAAACAGTTCTTGGCCACCATTGACTACCGCAGTTGGAAAATTTGATTTATACTGTAAATTTCTTCTGTTGAACACAAAAGAAGATATTTTTAACGCAACTTGCATCATGTTGCGTTTATACTTGATCATCTTAATGCGTTAATTATGCATGTTTAGCGGATCTAGCTAGTGTGATCTGTGCAGGTAAACTACACTCCACGACTTCAAGAGATGCTCCTACAACTTATATTTGTGCCTGCATGCCACCTTGTTGTTAACGCGCCTCCTTACCAGGCTGGACTCATCACCGGATTAAAATTCTAATCCTACTTGGAGCAACTTGCTTATTTTCAACCATTTTACTGGTAACACTGACACTGCGTTCTGTTTTTGACTGCTTTCAACTAAGTGAACTTCAAAGTGTGTTTACTGGCACTGTGACTAGACTATGCCAAGTATTTAGGAAAATCCAAAACAATACAATAAACTTTTATTTGTGTCCCTGCAGCATTCTTTTTATGAGCTCTTATATTATAATTCAGTATTATTGAGAAAACAATCGGTTTTATTTTATTTTCAGCATTATTTTCCAACAATGAGTAGTTGATTTGAATTAGAACTTTATTTATTTATTTAACTATATTTACCTATTTATTTATATAAATCATAATTAATATTATATTAAAATAAATAAGCATATTTTTATAAATGTATTTTGTTTAAGGGGAGCAATCTAAAATCTTGAATAGGGGAACAACAGAGTCTGGGCCGACCCTGAGTCTACATTCAAACACACAACACACACACAACTGCTTTGGGCTCATCTTTTGGTCTCCGGCGAGAGCTGTAATCTGTTGTTCCCCAGATTACAGCGGAGAAATACTGTGCTTTTAACATCCACCTTAATAATAACCCGTAATGGTGCTACCTCTCTCTCTCTCTCTCTCTCTCACTCTCATTCAATCCATCTCCTATCTATGCAAGTACTTCAGAACATCTTCATTCAACTTACTTTGACTCAACTCAACATTATTTATATATTATACAATTTTCATTGTTACAAAGAACCCAGCATGCTCTGTGACAGAACTACAATCATGTTTGCCTATAGTATACTATACCAGTGTGTCCATGTGTGTGTAAAGGTTGATAGGTCCTGTTATGACTCATATATGATGCTCCCATTACAGCCAATATGCCCTCAACATTGATCAGACAAACAGTTAAGTGATGTTACACACACACACACAAACACACACACAATCAGTTGTCTGATAACACAACTGTGACAGAGCACAGAAATCTCTCCCTCTCATGCAGACCCACTTAACAGAAAAATACTCAACTAACTCCCGTTTCACACCGCATACATATTTTTTCACATAGATAGTGGGTATTTATGGAGCAGAAGCAGCGCGTAAGCAGCAGTGCAAAGATCATTTCGTTGCCGAGTCTATATTTGTTGGGCTGGGCTGCTCATGCTCAATTACAGCGTTCTTTACCGTCAAAATCCTCATAGATTGACAGGAAAAAGTAACACTTTTACGTTTAAAGTCGCCATGACTGTCAAAAACACTTTTGCCAGGAGTTTTTTGGGCTAAAACCACAACAGCACATTAAGTATTTCTTAAATTTTATGCTTAAATTGGATATGAAGCGGAAAACGATCGCATTACGCTGTCAGTGTACTGTCTGCAACCCACTGTTATCATAACCTTCTGAAAAAACAGATAAAC
The DNA here is from genome assembly GCF_015846415.1 of Triplophysa dalaica. Taxonomy (NCBI): domain Eukaryota; kingdom Metazoa; phylum Chordata; class Actinopteri; order Cypriniformes; family Nemacheilidae; genus Triplophysa; species Triplophysa dalaica. The sequence goes on along the minus strand of NC_079544.1, from coordinate 19,042,211 downwards.
TACATAATATATGCTTACATTGTGTATGTGTGTGAGAAAAGCAAACGCATCACAGGTTAGTGACTTTGTATCCTTCAAAGCCCGGTGCCTTTTTATTCATAACATTTACTACGTGGATCTAAAAGAGCATGAAACAGACCGATATAAAAATCATAGTTATAAGCTTTGATGAAGTTCTGGGAGACATTTGCCCATTGATGTTTTAAATTAATTAGTATGAAATTGCATTGTTGTAGGCTACTGTGGTACCCAGGCAGCATGGTGCATGGTGCATACGCTGCCGGTGTGAAAGAACAATGGGCACGCGCTGCCAACGCTCTCCCTAAGCGCTGCTCCCGCTCCGACTACGCACTGCTTATGCGTGCAGTGTGAAACAGGCATTAGTCTTACTTAACATTCATAAACATGTACTTTATATTACATCAATTAAAAAACATGTTAACTATACAAATGGAGTGGCTCAGAGATTACGTATTTTTGTATGCAAACCCGGAATATTCACGGAATAATTACTTACCAGGGAACACGTTTTTGATAAAGTGTGATAAAGTTGTCGGAGGTTTGTTGGTGGTGACGTTGATATCGAGCGACCAAAGCGGTGTCTGTTTATAGCATCATGTTAGCTTTTACTTCTGGCGATTGTATAAAGGCTCCAAAAATAGCAAATATTGTGTTCATCTGTAAAGATTATCTTGATAAAAAAGGTGTAAACATTATGAACATTTGCTAATCACAGATTATTTTTTGCAATCTTTCAAACGTCTATGGGAAAAATGCATAGGCTTTCGGCCGAGGGATCCATTGCGACGTTTACTTCCGGGTTAGCCTACAAAAATACACCATCTCTGAGCCACTCCAGGCTCAAGGTTTATGAAAAGTCGCAATGTGATTCACATTTCAATCTCTTGAAAGTTTTGATTTCAGAGACACATCAGATAGCATGTGCAATACGATCAGATTTCATTGTGAAACATGACACTGCTGGCATTTTCATAACAGTATTAACAGTATCTATGAGGAAAGTCCAGGCTGTGGTATTATTGATTATTGACGTCATATCACATTGTATTGTCAGGCATATTATTTAAAAATATTCCTGTGTAGTTTTGCTTAGATCATTAGTCTAACCTCATCTGCACTGTTTATCGTTTAGAGAATTCCTTCCAATATTGTTTAAATAGAAAATCATCTGTTTTTTTAATTTAGATTAAAGATAGTTCACCCAAAAATGAAAATCTGTTATCATTTACTGACCCTCTTGTCATTACAAACATGTATGGCTTTCTATCTTCTGCAGGACACAAAATAAGATCTTTTGAAGAATGTTGATAACTTAACAGCGGTGGCAGCCATTGATTTCTATTGTATGTACACAAAACCAATGTTTGGTCAACAACATTTTTCTAAAAATCTTCTTTTGTGTTCTGCAGAAGAAAGAAACTCATACAGGTTTGACATGACAAGAGGGGGAGTAAATGATGACAGAATTTTCATTTTTGGGTGAACTATCAAAATAAGCATTCTTATTAAAACTCTTTATTACTGAACCAGTAAGACTAGAGACTTCTGTGAGTGAGTAGCATCAGTTAGACAGGCACAGTCCAGCATTGATCAGCTTTTTAGTTATTGTTTTAACGAATTCCAGTTCTCTTTCCTAATACTGTTTGATGACAACACAAACATATTTTATAACCACTCCCTTAGAATTGTTTTCCTCTTCTATGCTGGAGTTTCCTTTTACGCATTACAGCGTTCTGGGCTGAAAGAGACATTGTATCTGAAGATACACTTTAAGAGAATCCTACACACTCAGAGAGAGAGAGAGAGAGAGAGAGAGAGAGAGAGGGAGGGAGGGAGAGGGAGAGAGAGAGGGAGGGAGAGGGAAAGAGAGAGGGTATGACCATTATATGTTATTAGTGTGGTGGATGCTAAAAGCTTTTACTGTTGACCAGATGCTGAGCATGTACCAGCATGTGTGTGTAAGATGAATATTAGTAACCATGGAAACAGCAGAGATTTAACCTACAAATGTGAAACCATAGTTACAATGCCAACGGGTCAACTGATAAATGAAGTGAGAATGATAGAAGTCTGCGACTCACAGTCTGTGTGTTTGCTTAGACCCAAAAACATAAGACTGCACAAAAATGCATGATAAAAAATAAATGAAACTACAAAAAATGAGGATGAGTACATTTATTAAAGACTTCAAATACCCATAATGTATTTTTGAATGACGACACTACGAAACATTTCCTGTAGAAGAACATGAATAACAATGAAAGGGTTGTTTCGCATGATTTTCAGGAGAAATTCAATTACTGATATACTGTCAGGCATTTGATCACCAGTGGTACCATGTACCATGCACATTTGACCACCTCAGCATCTGTTAGAGGTTTGATGTTATGTATGTGTGTGAGTGTACCGTATGTGTTTGTGTGCATTCGTTCTCCAGCCCCCTCTGCTGGTAAAATATTGTTAATATTGTAGCAGGCCTTTCAGAGCATTTTGTCATGATTCATTTGGGGTATCCATAGCAACAGAAGACTTCCATCCATACTTTTTTTGAACAGTTTTGTTTTTGTTTTGACTTATTAGTCAAAGCTTGAGAGGTCTGACAGGAGCCGGTAGAGATAACAGTTGCAGATATGATCTGAGCTGGATTTGAACTTGGATTGCTAAATGTGTTTAACAATTTACTAGGTAGTTTAAAAAAATAACAACAGATACAGACTACAGTCAAGCGAATACTATACTATAGCACACATTTATAAATAGCACAATGTTATACATAGTTCGTTTGTTCAAGATGTAAACAACACTGGTGCAGAAGCAGTTTTTTAGTCTTAAAGAAGTTTGTATAACATCTCGATTTGGTTCTTTTGTTTGTATTTTGTTTTAATGTTTATATAATGTAAAAAACTGAGATAGCTAGTTTTTCTGTACCACTGTTGTTTACGTCTTGCAAAATGGGTTTTAGTAAATTAACATTAAAATTGGGCAACACATTTAAGGACACGGTGTCCTTATATATACAATAATAATAATTTTGAGAAAGTCGTTTTTACACACATTTAATATCAGTATTCTTCTTCATGTTGGTAAGATTCAAAAACACACTTTCACAATAGTCAAAAAGCAGTAAAAAAGTCAATAAGTGTTCAAACGCCACATTTTGAGTGAATGTGAGCAAGCAATTTCAATCAATTTCTTTAGAAGTTAAATGTAATGCTCTCAGAGAGGATCGTGGCAGCAGTGTGGGAAAAAGTTGAGACACCCCAAAGCTACAGTGCTTGATATCAAAAAGAATATATTCGGTTTAAAAGTCAGAATATAAAACAGTCAGTTCTGGTCCTTGATTCTGATTGGCTGAGCCAAGGTCTAAGCCGTTATAAAATACCCCAAATTATTGCTGACCGCATTATATTGCCTACATATAATTTAATTTACTTTATTTTAAGAAGCCTTACTACGCATATGGAATAACCATTTAATAAAAGCAACAAGCCCCGTGAAGCAGTGGGTTACAGTGGATTTTATAACAGCTAAGTGGGTTTTAGGCGCTCAGGTTTGTGACACCATGCTGTTATAAAATGCACTGTAACCCACTGCTTCTTGGACCTTCTTGCTTTAACGGACACCCCGGCATGGAAAGCGCTGATATAGAGTTATTACAGACGATGCAGAAACGCCCTCAGCGTGAAAGCACAACGTGAGTCTGCTGTGCTCACAGATGCATGATAAACCCGGGATGAAGAGAAGTAAACCAGTCTTAATCTGTTTGCAAATGAAATTCACTTTCTTCAATGTCTTGTATTCACATTCGCTGTCTTGTTTCTACATAGGTTTCTGATCGTTTTAGGATGTCTGATATTGTCGATTTTAACAACATTCAGAGAACACGAGAAAGATTCTGCTCACTGGTTGGTCATTCTGGTAAGGTTCCTGTCCACAGCTGATCAATGTTTTATAAGTGTGTGAGATTGAATGTGTTTTTGAGAATTCTTCTTATTTCTCTCACTTGTAGGAAACATTTACTATCTTTATTTTTGGGGGCGAGTTTGGATTAAGGATATGGGCCGCTGGCTGCTGTTGTCGATATAAGGGATGGAGAGGACGACTTAAATTTGCACGCAAACCCCTGTGTGTCCTGGGTGGGTAAAACGGCACACTAAAGCACACTTCTATAAAAAAATAATCACAGTGACCCAAAACATTTTTAGACACTTTTATGACGGATTAAAATTGTCTGAAATTCATTGCATTTGCTAGAAAATATAATTTTTTTCAAAAAGTAACTCATTAAACAAGTATAGTATAAAAAGTATATATCATATATTTTTTTTTTTTTCTAGGATGATGTTTGGAGAAACTAGAAATGTGTCCTATTGTGTGACATAGCAAAAATGTTGAAAAAAATAATAATAATGAATGTAAATCTAGGTATATAAATAATATTAATAATATAAAATACATTTCCAAATTTCTACTGTTACACCATAGGACACATTTACCGTTTATTTGTCAGCTACCCATATTTTAAACCTAACAAAAACATGAAATGATTTGCTTGACTAGTGTGTTAAAGTTATATATTTTGTTATAACATTTATACAAAAGTCTACGTTAAGTGTCCAAATACAATAAGAAAGCTATGCCCTATGGGTAATTTCTCTGTGTTCCCAGATATCTTTGTGTTGATCGCTTCGGTACCTGTGGTCGTCGTACGTAACCAGGGAAATGTGTTAGCCACATCGCTGCGCAGTCTGCGTTTCCTGCAGATTCTTCGGATGTTGCGTATGGACCGCCGCGGTGGAACCTGGAAACTGCTTGGATCTGCAATATACACACACAGCAAGGTACACAACTCACAATGCAAGACATTGGCTTTTTAAAAATCTCTAAAATCAGAACAAAACGTATTTTGATCTACGAGTATGTCCTACTTGAGTCAATCATGTCAAGTGTACCTCCCGTACACACAAACACCCACCCCTCATAAACTGCTGGGGTGGGCAATATACACAATTCAAGACACACACAAATGCAAACACCCCTAACTGGAAACTGATGTGAACTGTAATATACAAACCCATGACACACGCGTAAACACAAGCAATCCCATATCAGTGTCAGATGATGTTACAGGTCTCATAAACAAAACTGTAAACCTATAACCGCTAAAGAAAACAAGTGTGAGACCAGCTAAAACTGGTTTCTGCTGTTTTTTCATTACGACGTATTTCTTTGCAGGAGCTGATAACAGCATGGTACATTGGATTCCTGTCATTGATCTTGGCTTCCTTCCTAGTGTACCTGGTTGAGAAGGATGACATTGCCACAAACCTTACAGACATTGACAGCCTTTCCCCAACACCACCCCCACAGGACTTTGATACCTATGCAGACGCCCTCTGGTGGGGACTGGTAAGAAATATGCACATATTTCAAGTTAAAGGAAAAGTTCATCTCGAAATCAAAATTGTGTTATTTTTTACTCACCCATGTTCAACATGTTTTAAGACCTCAAAGAGTCTTCTGAACACATATAATGATATTTTAGGGACATCCCAGACATTTCAAGGCCCCCTAATAGACATCATGGTTATAGGCGTTGTCAAGGTCCAGAAAAGTACTAAAGACATTGTTAAATTGGTCCATCCGCTCATAGTGGTTCAATTGCTTTTTTTTGAAGTGAAGAGAATAAATAACGAGTTTAATCGATATTGTCAGTCTAAGGTGCGTGTTCACGAGAGCACTTCGACGCGTGCGCATTCGGTGGGGGCAGACGCCGGCGTTCTGACAGACAACCCGGAAGCGCAACTGTGTTTACGAGCAGACGCAAACCGTACAAACAGAATTGTGCTTAAGTACTTTTCTGAACCTTGACAACAACTATAACCATGATGTCTATGACGAGGCCTGGAAATCTCTCGGATGTCACCTAAAATATCTTTATTGCTCCCTGAACTCTCTGTAAGTCGCTTTGGATAAAAGCGTATGCTAAATGACTAAAACATGAAGAGCAAAAAATAACACAATTTAGATTTTTAGATGAACCTGTGAAACAGTTGTGATTCAATTGATTTGAATGAGTATGAGCATCGTTTTGACATTCACTGTCTTGACAGTACACTCAAATGTTCATTTCCATTTTCATAACTCATAAAAAAATACCCAAAATATTTGTTTACAAAAAAGTAATGCAAGCTTCAGAAAGACACAATGATAGAATCAGAGAAGCTTTAAAAAAGACACACTGTGTGTAAAATAGATCAAATCAAATCAATGAAATTCTCAAAAACCAGCTTGGACATTGTGTCATAACTCCTATTGTGTTTCATGGAACTAAGAAAGTATGTAAAAAAGTTTTTATTATAATTCAGTTTTTATTTAGAAAAAAGAAAATAATAAAAGCAGTAACTTTTTCATAGCTGGTGTGTATAGTGAACTATGTATCTATAGTTGTATAGATCAACCTTCATCCATTTATATTGAAGCAAACTGAGTCAAACTGGTAGGAGAGAGAAGAGACATGAATGCCAATGCCTTTAAAAAGCTCATTGTTTTCCAGGTCAAAGGGATTTTTCAACTAATTTAATTTATGACACATCCAAACGCATCCACATTTGTGACATCTACTCATTTCTAATATTAGTTTGTAATGGTTATTTATTATTATCCTCATTGATAGCTTCATGCCCTGATTGCACTGATGTGATTTCACTTCTGTGTCAGATCACCCTGACAACTATTGGCTACGGTGACAAGACCCCAAAAACGTGGGCGGGGCGTCTTCTAGCCGGGACCTTTGCTCTTATTGGTGTGTCATTTTTTGCACTTCCAGCCGTGAGTACAGCTGTTTTCCTAAGTTTACATTGTTCCTATTGCTAACATTCTATCAGCATTTTAGCATCTGGTCATGAATTGTGTGGTCATGTCTAGGGTATTCTTGGTTCTGGGCTGGCTTTGAAAGTGCAGGAACAGCACAGACAGAAACACTTTGAAAAACGTAGACACCCTGCAGCTTCACTGATACAGGTAAGCAGAAACATGGCAAGAAAGTTCAGCACAAACAAATCCTTAACAACAGACCATCAACAATTGTTGCATTGTTGGATTTTTTTGTAACTAACACTTTGAATAAAATGATTTTTATATAATGCATAAATGCAAACTATATTTGTGGCTTTTATACAAGCGTGGCTCCATACTCTTTTAGGAGTCCCTGTGCATTATGGGTCATTTGTATTCTCGTATGACTTTTTGCAGCTGTGGGAGTTTAATGTTGCATTTCACCATCATTCTGCCTCATTTCAGGCTGCATGGAGATATTATTCCACCAACCCAGTCAGAGAAGATCTCATAGCCACATGGAGGTTCTATGAGACGGTGATTTCCCTGCCATGCTTCAGGTATCACACACATACACCTTCAGCACAACTCGTATTTCAAATGGAAATGGTTTTTATGCATCTGTTCAGTTTAATTACATTTAAGTTGCTCATCATTATGTTTTGGTCCCACACCCTGGTTATTTTGATGATGCACTTCACCAGTTTCATTCTCATTCATTTCCTTTATTTTTTATCCATATGTTTGTGTTTGCATGCAGAGACAACGTCATCTAGAGGTCTTCTAAAGGTTACAGTGAGGTACTCGAATGTGTGTTTGGAAAATTCACTGTTGCGTCATTGTTTAAAATCAAAACACGGCCAGGAAATGAGTTTGAACTTATATCTGTAAAAATTTGATATATGGGGATATATGAAAAGCACATGTAGAGGTGACCTCCATTTCAGGCCATTGTAATGTGTAATGCTGTAATGTCTAAAATAATAGACTCAAGTACTGTACTGTGATTTGATGTTAGTAATCCGTAAAAGAATCCGTAGAAAAAACTGTTGCACTGCCATTCTATTATACTTTATCTTTTTTAGTGCATGAGACATAAAATATTTAAAACAAATATTACCGATGTTATATTTTATGTTTTACTGTAAATGGCCTGTACCGATTCGTTTGGTTTTAGTGAATCTTGCTTCTCAGAGGCCATGTGTATTATTGTTATAAATGTGATGTGGTTAGATAATTAAAGGTGTTTTTTTCTACAGGAAGGATCCTCTTGAGGTGATGGCTAGGTACGTGTGTCTCTCTCTCTCTCTCTCTCTCTCTCTCTCTCTCTCTCTCTCTCTCTCTCTCTCTCTCTCTCTCTCTCTCTCTCTCTCTCTCTCTCTCTCTCTCTCTCTCTCTCTCTCTCTCTCTCTCTCTCTCTCTCTCTCTCTCTCTCTCTCTCTCTCTCTCTCTCTCTCTCTCTCTCTCTCTCTCTCTCTCTCTCTCTCTCTCTCTCTCTCTCTCTCTCTCTCTCTCTCTCTCTCTCTCTCTCTCTCTCTCTCTCTCTCTCTCTCTCTCTCTCTCTCTCTCTCTCTCTCTCTCTCTCTCTCTCTCTCTCTCTCTCTCTCTCTCTCTCTCTCTCTCTCTCTCTCTCTCTCTCTCTCTCTCTCTCTCTCTCTCTCTCTCTCTCTCTCTCTCTCTCTCTCTCTCTCTCTCTCTCTCTCTCTCTCTCTCTCTCTCTCTCTCTCTCTCTCTCTTCTCTCTCTCTCTCTCTCTCTCTCTCTCTCTCTCTCTCTCTCTCTCTCTCTCTCTCTCTCTCTCTCTCTCTCTCTCTCTCTCTCTCTCTCTCTCTCTCTCTCTCTCTCTCTCTCTCTCTCTCTCTCTCTCTCTCTCTCTCTCTCTCTCTCTCTCTCTCTCTCTCTCTCTCTCTCTCTCTCTCTCTCTCTCTCTCTCTCTCTCTCTCTCTCTCTCTCTCTCTCTCTCTCTCTCTCTCTCTCTCTCTCTCTCTCTCTCTCTCTCTCTCTCTCTCTCTCTCTCTCTCTCTCTCTCTCTCTCTCTCTCTCTCTCTCTCTCTCTCTCTCTCTCTCTCTCTCTCTCTCTCTCTCTCTCTCTCTCTCTCTCTCTCTCTCTCTCTCTCTCTCTCTCTCTCTCTCTCTCTCTCTCTCTCTCTCTCTCTCTCTCTCTCTCTCTCTCTCTCTCTCTCTCTCTCTCTCTCTCTCTCTCTCTCTCTCTCTCTCTCTCTCTCTCTCTCTCTCTCTCTCTCTCTCTCTCTCTCTCTCTCTCTCTCTCTCTCTCTCTCTCTCTCTCTCTCTCTCTCTCTCTCTCTCTCTCTCAGACACACACACTCTTATCTCTCGCTCATCACAAAGATTTACTGCATCTCTGAGAACAGTGAGATTAATGAATGTGTGAAATGTGCTTCCCTAAATAACTCCTCATAACCACCACTATTAATTCAGTGCCAAAGGCGAGATGACCAGCAGAGCATGCGTGCACGGGTGTGTGTGTGTGTGTGTGTGTGCACGTGTTTGTGTGTGTCAGAGAGAGCGGAGATGTCATTTCTCAGTCCTGGGACATACGGACAGTGGTTTTATATGTGATATAACAGAGACCATTAGAAAAGAGTGAATTATGGACCACTGATAGATGATGGTGTCAGAGCAGAGCGAGAAAATGTGTGCGTGAGAATGTAATGGATGGCTGGACGTCTGACGTCAGTGTCACCGTGTGGAAAATGATGGGAATTGGTAATAATCATCTAAGAATGACAGTGATGGACTGTGTGTATAATAATCACGGCAGCAGTTGTCCTTCACCTGGACTCTGGCCTGACACCCCAATTATTAAAGGAAGAAAGATTTAGAGATCGACATTAGGAATAGAGGAGTATCTGAAATGAGAGCTGGGCTTGTTTGTACAACCCGTCCCGAGACCTACAATCCATGTTTAGTCCAGATCAGAGCTCAGATTACACATTTCAACTGCTAATGCCCCATTGTAAAACACAAACAGACATTTACTTACGCACATATTTTGGTGAAAATGTGCAGTAGGTGGCTGGGAAAGTTGTAGCCTGACATTATCACTTCCAGCGACCTACCAAAACAAGTCTATCATGGAGAAATAGACCCATAAACACACAGAGCCATTGTTTTTATCCTAGGCAAATGATAAACTGTATCGTATAACCTGAACATAACCATTGAGCATCACAAGAACTATATAGCAAAACCTGTACACACAGATATTATAGAGATAGTTCACCAAAAGATAAATCTTCTGTCATCTTTTACTCAACCTCTGGACATTTCAGACCTGCATGACTTTCTTCTCCAGAACACAAAAGATATTTTGAAGAATGTTGGGAACCAAACAACGAAGTTACCCATTGAATTCTAGTGTATGGACACAAAACCAATGCAAGTCATTGGGTAGTCAACCGCCTTTGTTCAGTGACCAACATTCTTTAAAATATCTACATCAAAATTGACGCATGTCAAAAAGCTACAAATCAAAGTCAATCAAAGTCCCAACTGAAGATCTGCACCATACATACACACATATTCAAACATTGAAGTGAAAGTGCCATTGTTAACTTTCATGAAACATTAAGGGTGGTGAGGACATGGAGACAAAGGACCAAAGTGCAGACAGGGAGGTAAGGGGCAAGACTAATAAACAAGATACAAAAACACCCACGAGGGGGTAACATAACAAAACATGGAAACAAGACCAACTAAACTAACGGGAACAAAGACCAACGGGAACAAAGACCAACTAAACTAACGGGAACAAAGACCAACTAAACTAACGGGAACAAAGACCAACTAAACTAACGGGAACAAAGACCAACTAAACTAACGGGAACAAAGACCAACTAAACTAACGGGAACAAAGACCAACTAAACTAACGGGAACAAAGACCAACTAAACTAACGGGAACAAAGACCAACTAAACTAACGGGAACAAAGACCAACTAAACTAACGGGAACAAAGACCAACTAAACTAACGGGAACAAAGACCAACGGGAACAAAGACCAACTAAACTAACGGGAACAAAGACCAACTAAACTAACGGGAACAAAGACCAACTAAACTAACGGGAACAAAGACCAACGGGAACAAAGACCAACTAAACTAACATGAACAAAGACCAACTAAACTAACGGGAACAAAGACCAACTAAACTAACGGGAACAAAGACCAACTAAACTAACGGGAACAAAGACCAACTAAACTAACGGGAACAAAGACCAACTAAACTAACGGGAACAAAGACCAACTAAACTAACGGGAACAAAGACCAACTAAACTAACGGGAACAAAGACCAACTAAACTAACGGGAACAAAGACCAACGGGAACAAAGACCAACTAAACTAACGGGAACAAAGACCAACTAAACTAACGGGAACAAAGACCAACTAAACTAACGGGAACAAAGACCAACTAAACTAACGGGAACAAAGACCAACGGGAACAAAGACCAACTAAACTAACATGAACAAAGACCAACTAAACTAACGGGAACAAAGACCAACTAAACTAACGGGAACAAAGACCAACTAAACTAACGGGAACAAAGACCAACGGGAACAAAGACCAACTAAACTAACGGGAACAAAGACCAACTAAACTAACGGGAACAAAGACCAACTAAACTAACGGGAACAAAGACCAACTAAATTAACAGTATCAGACTATTAACACATCACTACATAATAAACTAGACTCACTGACAAGACAGGAACTCACCCACATGACACAAACAATGAACCAGCACAAGACAAGAGACACGAGGTCAATATAAAGGGAAACAAATCAAGAGGGGACAGGTGCAGGCGATAAACTAATTAACACTAACTAGGACACAGACGGGCAGGAACAATGACAAGACCGGAGAGAGTATGGCAACTAATAGGTGCCAAAATAGTCTCTCTCCAACATAAAACAAGGGATCCTGTCTGATTCCGCCTCAAGACCAAGTAATACCTGACATGGTGAGGCGGAACCATGACAGTTAACGGTATTGTGCTCCGTTCATCTTCCTGTCTGTTCTCACGTTTTCTCTCCCTTCCAGTATGTCCGATGGGCTCTTCTCTACAACGCACACACATAAACGCACACAAAGTTACCTTTCAATGGCTGAAACCCTCTCTGACACAGTTTGAATCGACGGATAGTGTGTGTGGGAAAGTGTCGTGTCAGTAACTGTTTGGTAATTGTCTGTAATTGTGGAGCATTTTAATCTCTTAAAGATGTTTCAGCCTCTCTCACCGCTTCAATCTTCTTCTTTTCACTGTACTCAAGAGAGACTGTGTGTGCCGCAGTGCGTTGTCCCTCTCCCTATGTGTGTGTGTGTGTTTGTGGGGGTATTTGTGTGTCCGTCCTTTGGGACCCTTCACAGTAGAATGCCCTGCGTTGTTTCTTGGGAAGTGTTTGGTTACTCCTGCAGGAAGAGTTTGTGTGTGTTTGTGTTTGTGTGTGGGTGCGTGTTTGTTTCTCTCACAGGCCTTTGAGATATTACGCATTAGAGAAATTTGCTTAACTTCATCTGTTATTCTTTCTCTCTCTCTATTAGCCAGAAATTGAGTTTGTTGGATCGCGTGCGCTTATCCACTCCAAGGCCGTCGACGGTGAGGGCGCGCGTGATGATGCCCTCCACGAATCCTGAGAACGTGCCAGCGGAAGCGGCTGAGGAAAGTCCATCAAAAGAGGGAAAACCGGCAGGGTTTAGTAACAGAGATAGATTCAGGACTGCTTTTAGAATGAAGGCCTACACCCTGAGACAAAGCTCTGAGGGTACTGACCATTATATAAAATATAAACAAAAACACACACATACATTTTCACATAACTCATGAAATGCAAATCATCTTGCGTTTGTCTTTGTAGACACAGGTGGACTGCCTGACCGCACTCCTGATGAGAAAGGTTTCCCGCCTGATATACTGATGGAGGACATGATTCCAACTCTCAAATTAGTAATAAGAGCAGTGCGGTAAACATATACCAAATCCTTTTCCACTAACCGTGCAGTCACATAAATACTTAAAGGGATAGTTCCACAGAAATTAAAATTTACTCATCTTCATGTTGTTCCAAACCCTGCATGACTGACTTTTTTACATTAAACACGAAAAGCTTAACCTAATGGACTGAAAGCCAAGGTCACCCTTCACTTTCAGTTTCCCATATACAATGAAAGTGAATGGTGACCGAGACTGTCAGTCATTAATATTCTTTTTAACATCTCTACAGAGAAAAGAAAGACACAAGGTGTTTAGAACACGATGAAGGTGAATAAATGCAAGAATTTCCATTTTTGTGGATAAGTCTTAACTGATACTGGAGAATCATTTGTGTTTGTAATGTGTGTTTAAGGATTATAATGTTCCTGTTGAATAAGAAGCGTTTTAAGGAGACTCTGAGGCCATATGATGTGAAGGATGTGATTGAGCAGTATTCTGCAGGACATCTGGACATGCTCACCAGAATCAAATATCTACAGACACGGTATCACACAAACACACGCATATATGGTTGTCAAATAAATATTATAGAAAAAGTTCATAATCTATTTTAAATATACGCGACGCTGAACAAGGAAATAAGCAGCATTAACGCTTCATTTTAACCAATAATTTCATTATGATTTCAGTCTTTGACATGGCCTTACTTAATACAATAAATAAAGTATGAAGGTTATATTTCCACTGAATGTTTTTTTTAATGATGTAGGATAATTTTATGTAGAAAACAGTAAATCACACAAAAATGACTTCAGATGTGTTTTCACATGAAAAACTTGCGTTAAAAAATAAAACACACTTTCAGAACTTAGACGCAAATGTGTAAAGAGTTATCAAAAGTTGACCTTTAAATTTTATAATGATGTGTTCTTTTTGTTTAATGTTTTATGAGGAATTGTCAAGTTAAATAGTTTCCTGTACTACTTGAAAACATTTTTTTCTTATTTACTTTTCAGAATAGATCTGATTCTGACACCTGGACCAGCTCTTACTCCAAAACACAAGAAACCCCAAAAAGGACCATTTCCATACTCCAACCAACAGTCACCCAGGTAACAACACACCTGCCAACAATGGAAAATCACATTATCTAGTCAGATGTTTGTATTTTATTTTAAGATAAACCTCAGACAGGGAAGACTTTGACACCTTCCAGAAAATGCAAGCGTTGAACACACTGTGAATTCACCTAGAGCATAACTCCGTATTCAAAGCACAATCCATAGAGTTTTGTTTAAAGATTTATTGTGAATTTTCTGTCATAAATTGTACCAAATCCATCAGATCTGCCAACAAACATTTGCTATATGTTTATAGTCTATTTTTACTGCCTGCATTAAACTGTAAATATCTATCAAAAGAACTTTTCTGTATAATTTCCCTCTGTCTTTCTACCTCAGACATGAGTCATATCTTGCCAAAGCAGGCCTGCCAGATACCGAAGACCAAAGCATGATGGGTAGATTTATGCGGGTCGAGAGACAGGTTTGGCAGAATTTTTATCCACTTGTTGTGAGGCATTATAAACGTTGATTGGCTGTAACACAACCTTCTTGTTACTACGATCACAGGTGGAAGACATGGAGAAGAAACTAGATTTCCTGGTCGATATGCATATGCAACATGACCTTACAGGCCCCGCCCACATGACCATGGAAGGCTGCGACCCCACTCTGACTGTCAGTGTTGCGGGAGACCGTGTGTACTGCAGCTACGGCCCATCACTACACATCACACCATATTACACACACTCGCACTCGAACACACAACCCCAGAGACCTACCGTCCTGCCTATTAGCCCACTGCCAAGCCACTCCCCGTCCTCCAACGTCAGCCAATCAGGAGGCCGAAGGGTGGGCACTCCGCTGTCCCTGCTGTCGGTCACTCATGAGGAGTTGGAACGTTCACCCAGCGGGTTCAGCATCTCTGCGGAGAAAGAGGAGGTCATGGGCAGGCCCTGTGGGTTACCGGCGGGGTCGAGCTGGGGTCACGAGCGCCAATATTTGGCCGAGGGAGAAACGGATACGGACACTGACCCTTTTACCCCCAGCGGAACTGTTCCGCTCTCGTCCACCGGAGACGGGTTCCACTCCGATGGAGCGTGGGGAACCCCACCTTAAAGACACATACACGCACAAACACGGCCACACACGCTCTTTATAAAGACTTTGTACAGCGAACCCCGACACGTAATTTTCAAACGCGAGGACGTACTACTAATCGTATCTAAATATGTATCCACTTCACGCTTTACCCCTGCAAAGCAAAGAGCACTGCATGGAATGCATGCGTTTTATCTCTAGTAGATGCTGCCCTCGGCAGACCGAGACGTGTGATTATATTTGACTGGAACTTTTAGAGAGGAGAAAAAACAACAGATGCTATGCCATTTTTGTAAACATTTATTTTTCTATTTACACATGTTTTCATATGCATGGAATGCATGACATCCACAGAGCAGCTAAATGTAATGACGTCTACTCTGGTTTGCACTTGCTTTCATTTCTAAAACTTCAGTTCGAGGAGAAACCTCACAAGCTTCTTTTTCTGCACCTCTGGGCTTGTTTTTGCTTTCTTTCTAAAGTTGAGATTCCAAAAACCTTTTTACAGGCACGCAGCTCACGCCCCGGTCGGTGTGAACTGCAAGAGCACACTCACATTTTTGCTGAATTAAGATGTTATGTCAAGTCACCACTAGCAATTTAAGGACCAAAAATCTAAGCCGATATTCCACTCGTCCTCAGTTAGGAACTCCTCAAGGAAAACAGTGTTAGGCCTTAATCCAACCGATAAGCACATCATTTCTGTGAGTGGCACATAAAACTGCCTGCTTGAAGAGTATTGCCACAGCATCATGGGACCTATGTTCCCATGGTAACCACAGCTTATCAAAAGCCACCCTACATTTAAAACATGTGTAGTTGCTTACACTGCAAAAAAATATATTTTCTATTTTTATTTAGATTTCCAGTACAAATATCTAACGGATATTATATCAAAATACACTTACTTGACAATTCAAATGACATGCAGTAAGATAGAGGTTCTTTTTATTAAATTAAGTGAATTTATGCTTCAAACATGAAAATATCTGCCATTGGTGTAAAAAAGGAAACTTGACTTAAAAAAGACTCCCTTAAAATAATGAAAGAATATCTGCCAAAAATTAAACTTGGATTAAGCAGAAAACAAAGAAGTTAAACTTTCCATTCCATTTTCTACCACTTATCCGAACTACCTCGGGTCACGGTGAGCCTGCGCCTATAGAAGTTAAACTTAATTCAGGTTTATACACCATTGGTATATATTTTTTCTTATTTTAAGCCAAACAAAATCACTTATTTTTTTAAGTAATTTAAAAAAAAAAATCTAGTAAATGTATCTTGATTTAATCATTTGAACTGGCGAACAAGACAAAAATATTAAGAAGGAATGTTTTACAACGTAGATTTTATAATCTTAACTCTCAAATCACACTTTAAAATAAATAATTGCTTCAAAACAATTAATTAGGTCTTCCATGAGGTTTCATGTTCAACAGATCCTTTAGAGCAGATCTGCATATATTTCAATTCAAATGTGAGTGTTTCATCCTGTACGTGAAATCTAGTGTGTAAAGTAAGCCCTTATCTTCTTATGAGTTCATTTCTAAAGCTCTCCCTTTAATGTTTTCTTCCAACAATCAACAATGCCTAAATTCATTCAGTTCTCTGCTCTAAAAACATATGCTGTGTTGCATTGAGTATAGATCAACTGAGGAATCAGAGGACCAAACAGACAATCTTGTCTGTGTCAAGTAGTGTTACGTAATTGTTAAACCGGTTGTGTAGATCCATTCAATGTCACATCACTGTCAGTTTCTCATCTCACTCACCTGAAGAAGTAATTCCTGACTCCTGGGATTTCACTCACATCAAAAAAAATCTGTAAGAAATACATTTTTGGAATCAAAAGATATAAGAAGAACGGAAGCTATAATATCAAATTGTACGACTATTCTTAGTCCTAGTTACATTTATCTAGCATTTATTTAATAGACAGTTCTGGCTATAGATTTAAGAACAGTCTAAACCCTGGTGTACATTTTCTCTTAGACTAACACTGATGTCTATCATAATCTCAGTCCAACAAAACTGCCTATACCTCAGGCCACACACAATTTCCCAGAAACTGCTATCTTAAACTGATAACTGCTGTCTGATTTCCCTCATGACTAATGGCCGATGATCTCAGACCACTGAGACACACTGCTACACTGCTGTTTATTGTTTGTGCCTTGGTCTTTAAAAGCAGCAGTCGCTCTCAACCGCTCACATCTTCTCGTTCTCTTTAGCATTAGTCCAAACTGCCATTACTTTGCTTTTTAGGCCATCCATAATCGTTTCACTCTTAGTGGTATAAACCTTGCTTTCGTTCCTTTTACTAGGACTGATTTTCCTTTTTGAGACCCAACAAATAATGTTTTGTTTCTTCTTGGTTTCAGAAGAAACGATTTCACACTAGTGGCCTTCTAAGCTCTTATATTCATTCCAGTTTTTTAATAATAATCTTTATTTACATTCTGGCTGAGGCCAGTTTTAAGAGTTTCATTTGATGAATTAATATGCAAATGTTATGACTAACTTGATTTGTTTTGTTAAATCTTCAAATTGCACCAGTTAGTAATAAAGATATGTTCAGAAAAGAATCAGGATTTGTTCTGGTTTCATTATATATAAACACTAGGAGTGTCAAATGATTAAATGCGTTTAATCGCATCCAGAAGACATTTTTGTGTTTACATAATATATGTCTGTGTAATGTGAATATTCATTTTGTGTCTAAAAAATACACTTACATGTTTATATTTAGGAAATATTTAGATAAATAAATTGTTATTCTTTTTATATTTTTGTAATTATATGCACGTACAGTATGTATTAAAAATACAAAATGAATATGCAGTACACAGATAGATTATTATGTAAACGCAAACTTTTATTTTGGATGTGATTAATCACAATTTATCGTTTAACAGCCCTCCTCAACGTGGTCATGCATGAAAACACCTCGGATCATCCGCTGGTCACCAAATAGCCTACACTGCGTTCAGAGTTCAGTGGTGTTATGCTAACCAAGTACAGATGAAAATTTCAGGCAGAACACAAGTAAAGGGGTTGTTGCGGGAATGGCCCATTGCCTAGTTCTTGGTTGCCACGACAACAGGGTTTTTCAGGCCTTGTGTGGTCCCAGAATCCATACCCTGCCAACAGAACAGAGTGCATTAGAGGCAAAGATTCATGAAAGCATACACAACATGACATTTATATTACGAGTTACAAGTATGCACAAGTGACAATTTTGTCACTTTATTTATATTGGTGATGAGCAAATGCAATAAAAAATGATTTTTTGCGCGGCGAGATAAAAATAGGCTACATTGAGTGGCGCTGACATTTAAATGGAAATGTGGAGATGGTACGCTTGTATGTATGTTAAAATGTTCAGTGTGTGTGAAAGTGGAGGCAGAAAGGAGAAAGACTAGCCACATTTGTGTGTATGATTGTGTGTGTTACGCTTCACAAGAGGGTGAGAATCTATATCTGTGAGAGTTTCTTTGTGTGTGATTGTGTGAGAAAGACTCTACATCTGTGTATGTGTGTGTGTGCGCATGAGCTTGACTCAGAGTAAGGCCTCTGTCTTGCCAGCTGATCTCAGGTGACACACTAGAGGGCTATTACAGTTTGTTAGCCTCTCTAGGGACCATGATGCTCTGCTAACTGTGTGTGAGTGTGTGAGACAGCGGTCAGTGAGCAGTCGGCTGTCTGTGTCTTGGAGTGTCCGTGGGTCTCATCTGCAGGTGAGTGGGGTTTTTAATTGTTTGATTCACACTCGCTTTGCATATACACCACCATAATTATCATTATAACATATTAATTGAATAATGACATTTTTATAATAAGGATTTTTATTCTGACATTAATATACCTTTAAATAAAGGGTCATTTTATTTGTTTAGTATTTTGCTTTTGTTGTGTATCTTGCTTATTTTTCCTTGCTTAGTGCAATTGTGATTTTGATGTAAAGATATGATTCACTCTGTGCTTGATTTATCAGATTTAATCTTAATTTATTTGCTTAATTTGTTTTGAATTTTTGTAACCGTTTAATAACAGTTATTCTTTATTAGTTTCCCTAGTTCAGAGGTAAACATTTAAATGCATCTAAATAAACAAAAATAAGGTATTATTACAGCATTCAAAACAACTTCACACAAAGCGTAAATTAAATGCTTACAGATACCGAAAGATTTAACAATAAGAGTTTACTGTATTTTTGTCGGTCCATTCACTCTTTTATGTTGGAATTTACGCAGACATTATTATATAGACAAAATTAACTCTTGTGTCATCAAGGTATTATAAAAAAGCTTGTTTTTTGCTCTGTATGTAATTCACGGCACTATATTGCTCAGAGAACGTCTCTCCCTGGGATACAGTAGATAAAGCTTTTTAATTGTTTATGGGGTAATTACCTTAATTCTATTATTTGATAATTATCTGACTCCTTGTTCTCCCTGATGTTTTTGAATGATTTAAACGGTCATTCTTACCAAAGACTGCTGTTAAAAGCATTTTTGTAGCTGCAGTTCTCCAGAGGACTGAGCAAAGTCTTTCAACATTAATGATATTTGGTTAGCGGTACAAGACTAATTTTAACTTCTGATGTGTGAAAAGTGCTGGAGCAGGACAGAGTTTATTCTGACCGAGCTATTTTTGTGGAAATTTATTAGAAATGTTGAAATCTCAAAACACTTTTACACAGAAAACATTGCTTCAGAAGTGTAAACGCTTTTATACTAATTTATTAATACATGTATTCATTAAATGCCCATTATTTTAATCAAATCAAATGCGAAGACTGAGTTTAAGATTTAACCCTATTTTGTTCTCCATGAGGTTGTTGCTTTCAGAAGACTGTGGAGCTTTGTTTGGTAGGGAATGATGGACGTTTTTGTTTTGCAGAGATGGCTAAACTCAAACCCTGGATCAGCATCAGATTTTGTGTTGGCATAGTAACTCTGTTCTTTATTTATGTACAAGGTTAGTAACCTTGGACCAGATATCTTCATGGTCTCCTGATATTTACAGAGACTCTACAAACCACGACTACAGAAAAATTATTCATCAATAGGAATAAATGAAAAACGGTTGTATTTATGCTAGTCATATGATCGAATGATGTCTAATTCCAGTTTCCAGACAAAACAAGCTGAAACACACAGAAAAACGTGAGCTGCTGACTTCTACAGGTAACCAATCAAAAAACATTTCATGAAGGAAAAACACCAATCAGAGTGCGATGATGTTCAGATGGTCACATCAGAAGGACACACAGAGGCTGAAACGTTTCTCTAATCTTTACGTAGAGATTCCAGCTGAACACATTGACCCTACTTCCATAGATCTTACTGCACTAGTCAACACACTCATCAATGCTTCACAACCAGGTGATATTACACTGTATATACCGTACACACATGAACTGCAAACACTTATTTTAATGACATTTTTATGATTTTATGATTATTTTTATTTTTTAATATCTAAATAATTTTGTATAGATTTAGATACACTCTTACACCATATCCAAACCTCATACTTGCCCGATTATGCATAGCATTTTTATACCCTTGTTTGTGGGTGGACCCACAGCATTAAAACAGCTCTAAAGTTTAAGTAAACATACTTTACATATATTTACTTTAGCCCAAATGTAGGCAACGCAAACAGCATAATGTGTTAATATTTTTCATTTACTGTACCACATTTTACTAGTCTTTTTTGTACAAAATTTTAATAAATAAAAATATATAATATGGGTAAAAAGCACATTACTCTTGAATAAATATAAATGTCTGATGTTAAAAACAAGTAATTACTATTTTTTAGTAAATATTGAAAACAGACAACTGACCCGAACACCACACAGGGGTTAACAAAATACAATTTATATTTTTGATCTTTTGAAGCACTTTTTGAATTAATTAAATAAACCAGTAAGTGTGTGAAAAGTGTTTTAAGAGCATAAGGCCGCAAGAGCCCATCTAAAGAATCCGTAAAAATATACCTTATAGATATGAAGGAATTTTCCGTGTTATTTTTTTAAGTTGTCGTACCAGTATTTTACATTTTACATTTTACATTAGCATTTAATAGCATTAATGGAAATGTCCATAAAAAAGGAAAATCTACTGGTTATTTCTGTTAGTACTTTATCCGTTCTTTACAGAATTGTTTTTACAGTGCATGGTAAAAGTGCAGATACAAACACACACATCCACAAATATCTAAATGTGCGTGTGTGTTTTCAGACTCACAGAATCTTTTCTCCATACTGAGTGTGACATCACACAGTTCCCTCTCTCTCCACAAACTCACGCTACTGGTCTACAACAGTAACTACCCTCATTCATTCAGCTAAGTTTGCATATAGTACTGTAACTTATTAACTTAAATATAGTATGGATATTCATTTAGCATGTATTTGTTTGTGTGTGTGTGTGCGTGCGTGTGGCATTGGTATGCAAAGTCTCAAACTTTCAGGACATTGAGACCAGTTTGTTTTCCTCAAAATACTGTTACTGTCTGACAAACAGTACCAATGACCTCACAGGTAAACAAAACCTCCTTTGAGTAAAAGACAAGAACATCACTTGATTCTTGATTCATACATGCATTAAACATTTCTGTGTTTCAGATTTCACAGCTGTTCTCTTTGATGTGTTGGGAAATTCTACTAGTTACCTGCAAGAGTTGTTTAAATCTAACTCCATCCTCTCTGGTAAAGCAGCAACATACAAAACCATGTACTACTATGACCCTAACATATACAGATATACCAGAGTTATTGTGTATGTGTGTTTTAGTCAGTCAGAAGAACAGCTCTGACTGCATCTACATCTGTGTCATGGCTGGAAAGACAGGTGAGTTTATTAAAGACCGTGTATCACAGGCTTTCTGTCAATCTCATATTTATCTTGAGTGCCTATACAGTAGTATAGCACACGTCGTATCTTCGAAGAGTACTTAGTTTAAAAAAAAAACAAGCTGCTAGAGGTGGGACTAGTGGGAAAAGTGGGATGTAACTACAGCACAGGCAAGCAACACATCATTCCTTTGTGTTTTGTACATTATACACCTACCGATTGCCTAGAAAAGACAGACGCGTGACTTAGTTTCACTAACCGTGTGCAATTCATGTCCGACATCTTTTAGCACTTGGACCTTGCATCTATCAGTTTCAAACGATCTCCAAATCCAGCGTCATATCCACCGTTTACATAACATCCATCACTGAAATGCCATAAACAAACAGACAGGAATAGGATCCCTTTGATGTCACAGGTATCCGGCATTAGAAAAAACTTTCCGAAACAAGTTGGAATGCTGGGGGAGTGTATCAAGTACAGAAATACTACGTCATACGTCGAACTCGTTTTTAAAAAGTTGACCATGTTAGGCATGAGAAGCCAGCACGTTTAACAGTGTAAAGAAGTTAGAATGCATCACATAGCATGATAGCTCCACTTTAAAAATAAAATGCATAATTTTTGTCTGTGGCAAAATATTGATAATGTCTGCATTAAATGCACTGTAAGACTTTTTGGATAAATCTGACAAATGCATTGTATATTTTAAGAAGTTAAGAAATTTGTGTTTTAGACAGTGATCTCTCTCAGCTGTGGGACTTGGACTCAGTCACACCTCTGTTTAACCAAACCATCACAGAAGATAGATCCAGAGGTACACACAACGCAAACAAATCTTAATTTGACATACTTCTTATAAATCTTATATTATGGTCGAAACAGGCTGGTCTAATTTCCTTATTCCCGGTAACTCTAGCTAATATCACATTTCCACTGGTCCCTTTTGGTAAGTAAATTTAGACGTTGTGTGCCATTAATGTCTATTGTCTCCTTAAATTGAGCACTGTAGGTGTTTATTGTTCTTTAATGTATACAACTGAGTCTGACTAAGCGAACCTTACACTCCAACACTAGTGTGGCACGACCTTCCAAACAACAGTGAACTGGTCCTATGGCATAAACCCAGTACAGATTCTCATTCGACCATTGGTAAGGGTATATGTATAATTTAGGTGTGTTGAAGCAGACAGTGTTAGTAATAATAGTTATGTATGTATACAATTTATTGCATATTTGTAACTAAATAGTATCTAACAAGACTTAACAATGACTTTATTTTACAGTATATTTTATTATGTAATGCAAATTACATGTAATACATAATATAAGTGTTCTTATAGTGACAGATACTCAAAAAAGTGATGTTCTGCTCTTTCCACAGTAACAACCAGCAATACAGAATCAAAAACAACCGTGCCACACACTAGGGCTATGGCATCATCATCTTCTACTGCACCCAGTGTAGCTCCATCAACCACGGCAACTGCTGATATTGTGCCAACCACTCCAACTGTTTCTATGCCAACATCTTCTTTAATGACAACCACACTTACTAGTGATCTCACAACAAACCTGGCAACTACTGTCGTGACCCAGACCAAAGCTGACACCATAGCCACACTGCCTAAAACATTGCCTGTGCAAATCCTACAACCTGTTGTTACCACGGTAACAACACCCACCGTCGTTCCCATGGCGACAGCATCCCATACTGTACCTCTGCCAAGTCAAAGAAGAACAACACCGACGAGCAACCTGCAAGTGTCTTACACAGAAAAGCCAGGCAAGGCACAGAACACATGATGGAATCTAGATGTTTGACCTCTTGTTCGGACAAAGTAGTCATGTCGGCACGGCGGAAACCTGGCAGGTTCATTTAATTGTTGCCATGACAATGATTCGATTTGAATGGAGCCACTGATAGTAGCCATAGTAACCGGCCTTTATATTCCCAAGAGATTGTTTTGATTGGCTGGGTCAGGTAGGGTTAAAAGCACATTAAAAATCCATATACACACTTAATCCTGCCGCGCTCACTCAACACACAGGGCCTTATTGTATTTGAGCGTGCTATGTATCATAGACATCAAGTGGCTTACCTGCTGTTTGTGTTAGAGATGTTCGTGTCAACAGCTCTCATGTCATACAGGTGCCCTCACTGAGAGAGCGAGAAATGAGAAAGAATGAGAGTCCTCAACGACCCCTTTAGCGGACGTATTTGTCAATATGTGACGACCACCAGAGGGCACCATAAGCTAGTGACTAGTGGGGCTCTATGTTGAACTACCATGTGCCGTTCTTGTCCTACTTGTCCAAAAGCATGACCGCCAGAGTAAAAATGAGTAGATGAAAACATGTGAGCATTTGTCTTGCTGAAAAAGGGTGGAAACAGGTAAGTTGATTTGCTGGTGTAAGTTGGTTCAGGCAAGCCTGAAACCATCCAAAAGGTCAGTCTGACAAGGGTAGCTAAGACCACCAAACTTTGCTTGTTTAAGCTACTTTTCAACAGGGTAAAACACATGTTTACCCTAATTTACTTTGCTAAACTTAATTTTGCATCCTTGAAGACAAATAACAGGAGATGAGTTCAACCTCTAGCTTTTCCATAGCAGGCTATCTATACAAAGTAACCAAACAATTTGGAATATATGAGTCATTTGCCCGAACCAAACAATTCGGCATATGAGTCACTTGCCCAAACGATATTCCCTGCGTTCCAACTGAGATATATTGCCCTCCGTGACAACAATCATGGCAGCCATACTGAAGGGTCGTTCGAACCCGAAGTACTCCAGAATGAAGGATTTGGAAGGGTACAACTGATGGACACTTCGGGCTCCCATGATTCTTTGTGCAGATTCTTTGTGTGGTGACGCTGCCTCCTTCTGGACGCGGGATGATGACGCAGAAGGGCACTTCAAGAAACAGTTGTTTGGTCCCCTACTCCTTTTAACCCTTCAAAGCTCTCAATCCGGAGGGTAAACCATTCGAAGGGTTTAGGGCATAGGGATTAGCAGGGACAAACAAACCCTTAGTTTCATTTCGAAGGGCTGACGCAAAGAATCAGCGCATAGAATCATGGAAGTCCGAAGTGACCATCAGTTGCACCCTTCCAAATCCTTCATTCTGAAGGGCCCTTTGAAGTGGCCAGTTATGAGCACTTTGGTTAGGAAAGATCCCCTTAGTATGGTGGCCGTGATTGTTGTCACTCCGAAGGGCCGTTTGAAGTGACAACAAAAACGTGTTACAATTTTAAATGAAACCACTTTACTAAATAAAAGATAGCTACTGAGAAATGTATTAAAACTAACCATTTGCATCCCAAAAACATGGTATCAGCAAGATAATATAATTTCAAGATAAATAAATAAAGCACTATTAAGGATTCAATTTCCAGACTTATTATAGTTAAAAAATTGTTTGCAATCATTTTTATTACAAAATGATCTCATTTAAATTTCTTCTTTATTGTAGATTTCTTTATTGTAGCTTGTTGTTTAGATTGTTATTTCTGATTCTTTTTGCCTGATGTCAGTATTGGCTTTGACAGGATGCCCATGGAGAAAAGAGTTCATTGATAAAGAAGGTGAGAATGCGGTCCTGACAGAGACCTACAAGGAGGAGCTGAGCTGGGCCACGGTGACCATCAGCTCAGTGAAGCTTCAGCCTTGTGTGTTTGAGCTGTGCAAGTTTTACTCTCAGTGTGTGTGCAGAGGATACAGCCATAGAGCCACGGCATCTCAGAGGTAGGCTACAGTAATACAGTTATATGACGGAGATTTACTATGAGTAGTCTATAATGAACATGCTTTCATAAAATGTATAGGTACTGTGTGGACAGCCATCGCTGGTATGAGAAACACACAGCAGAAGTCTGCAGTCGTGTGAGGAGAGTCACTTTTTCTAAAAGTATGTTACACAACCTCAAATATACTGCTGCTGTATATCCAGCCTAACTGGCACATAAACACAGCACACTGTAACAAAAATCTAATCCAATCAATCCTGCACCATTTTCAAGTTTATTTTATCAAGTTGTTATCATTATCAACTAAATTTGATTATTTAAAGCAGTCATTGACTTAATATGCATGTCGATGAAACATTGACAAGTGACCTTGATGAGAACATGATTAAGATCCATTTTTATCATTCTCTTTCACACACACAGGCCAATGGCAACCTCATAAAAAAAGTGTGTCTGTGTGTGTTGCTACTTGCTACCTGTTTCCAAAGCCGGTATTCATTAAAGTGTGTGTGAGTGTGCGTGTGTGATCTTCTAAAAACAACACACTCTTCCCACAGGACTAATGATGTTTAAGGTCTGCCATGATGATGGTGAGGTGTGCCTGTATATGTAACACGACATCTATTTAGACACAGACAGAATGAGATAAAAAGAGTGCAGACAGACATTCATGGCATTCCTGCTTTGAATCTAAAGTATAAGACGTACGAGGAACGAAACAGAGCATGGTGGATAGGTTTCTACCTAGTGTTTAGTCTGAGCGTTTTAACATCCGTCATGAGAAATTCACACTGTGGCCTGATAAAGTGCAAAAGCTTTATTGGGAAGTAATTCTTAATCAAATCACCGAAATATTTACAGAATTGGATAATCAAGATAAATATTATTTTTCTACATAAGTTTGATTCTGGCAATTTATTGACTATTTAGAAAAGTTACACCCAGAATGAAGCAAGGCCTGAATTTACGTTAGTTGGTTGATATTTAGATCCAAGAAAGAGTTTTTCTATGCTGATGATTGCACAATTGTTGAATAGAATAATTGAAAAATAGAATAGAAGAACTTTATTGTCATTGCACAAACACAACAAAATTGTCAGCCTCTGTCTGTGCTTTAAAAATAACTGAATTCTCATACACAACAGGGGAAAAATGGATCATATATATTTTTTATCAATTATTTTATCCCTGTTGGAAAACCCAGCATATGTTGGTTAGGTAGGTTTTGAAATATGGTAGCTGGTTATTTCTGGTTTAAGCTAAGGAACAGCTTAAACCAACACATGACAAGCTAAGGACCAGCAGATGACCAGCTTAAACCAGCACAGACCAGCTACCATGCTTCAAAACCTACCTAACCAGCATATGCTTTTATTTCGACAGGGATTTTATCAATATAAGAATATCAAATATGAGTTTGGAAAACAACAGTATAAAAGTATAAAATTTACAACACCGATATTGATTTCAAAGTGACTTTTTAACCCTTATCTAATAAAGTCTCTCTCTTTCTCAAAAACAGATCTGAAGCAGAAGTGTCTTTCAAGAATGTGTGTGAAGATGTGAGAAGAGAACCGGCAACAGACATCTAAACCATCTAAACTTAATGTGTGAGCGTGTGTGTGTGTGTGTGTGTGTGAGAGAGAGATTTAAATGCATAAAAAATAATGTGTGTAAGTGCCGGAGAATCTGTAGTTTCCAGATTGTCCTCTCTTTTTAATGCATATAAATAAAACCAAACATAAATGCCCATGTCTGATTTTTTTATTTCTTTAACTTCACCCACTCAATTCAAAACACAAAGAATCCTTTACAACCCCCACTTCCTGTTTGATCTTCACCTGAGTTCCTGTCCACACAAACACACACAACGGTCAGTTGTTTTTGAAGGCAAATTACCAGATCGGTTCAGGACCTCTGCCCTGGATAAAAGGTAGTTATAGAAGACTATGTACCTCCTGAAGTTCAGTTACTATGACAACCGCTCTGTGTTTTGCCCTTTGACCTTTCAGTGAGTCTTAATGGGCCTTTGTTCATTTTGGGATTCTGTTTCTTTCTATGACACACACCTGCATTATAAGTCTCCAGCATGCAGAGCTCAGATTCTGAAGTGAAGAGTTTGGATGTGCATGTCTGATCTTTAAAACCCACACCTTCCACTGGATTGAATCCCCCAATCTGATGGTGTGATCGGTTCATCTGTAGAGGAATAAATATGAAACTACTGATTATTCTTCTGTTCACCCTGCAGAAAGGTAAGATAAATCTTCTGTAATATAATAATGGTGGGAGCAGTAGTGGCAATGTGCAGATTTTTGTTCAATTCCAGTGAACTGTTTGATTGGGCATCTGTCTTTTTCTGGATATTTTGTCTGCATTTGAGAATGGGCTGCTTGGCTCATAAATCTTTAAAGCATTTTACTCCATTTTTAAAGGGTTTCTTGTGATCGGTGCAACATTCATAGACAAAAGAAATATACCACAAATAACTTTTATGAAAACACATTTTAATAGAACTGGATTTTTTTACTTTAATTAACTAAGTTAATTAACCAATAGCCATCCATTGTACTTACTATGACAGCAATATAAAAACCTCATTAAAAATAGGTCTCATGACTAAATTGTACACGTTTTCAAGTATTATTTCACATTAATCATGTATTAATGACATATTTGGCTATGTAGCTGCAACGTTGGGTGAAGGAATTTATAAAAAATATTTGTAATATATTTGCTGTGAAGGACAAAAAAGCCATTTATATCAGGTTTCGTACCAGATGAAAATTTTTTGAACGAGCTTTTTTGCTTTATTGCCATTATTAGAACTGCCAAGATCTAGAGAGACTGATAATTGGTTTATTGTCATAAAACCTTTATGTAATATTGGCAAAAACTTTAACTTTGGTTTTAGCAAAAATGCCATCGTTTCTAAAATGTAATGCTATTGTTACTATAAGAATACAACACAAAATCTATGTTAAAAAAACAAAATCTTAAAGTAGATTTGCAGAGTACATTTAAAAAATGAGACAATTACGATTTGTTATTTATTATTAAAAAATATAAATAAAAATATAACTAAAATATAACATAACACGGTGTTTTATTATGATAACATATTAAAAAACACGATTTTTGAAACATTTTAAATACGGAGTTATCTCATTTTGGATACAAACACTTTTAAAATGTACATTAGTACAAAACCTTAAACATTGGCATGTTTCTTTATGTCATTTTTCTGCAGCACACAAAAGAAGATATTTTAAAGAATGTTGGTAACCAAACATCACTGGTACTTCCCATTGACTTGCATTGGTTTTGTGTCCATTCAATAGAAGTCAATGGGTATCGATGTTAATTCTTCATATACTGTTACTTTTGTTTCAGCTAAAATCATCGTTTCTACAGTATTTCTACATTACATTATTTCTACTACTGTGATCTATTTCATTACTATGCGAGAGTGGAGACCAGTTTTAATGCACTTACACAGTTTTTTTGCTCAATTGATTGTTTCCCCCTACTTTGTAAGTTGGTTTAAATTAAAGCGTCTGTTAAATGACTAAATGTATAATACTATCGTTACTATAATAATACTGTGCAAGTTATTAAGTTAAGAAATTATAAAACAAATGTAACTATGGGGTTTTGGGAAAACCAAGTACAAAATGTTTTTAATGTAAAAGCGTAGAAAGGGAATCATGATTTAGTGCCAAATTTAATTCTAAATGCATCTCCATTTCAATTTTGATTTGAGGTTTCTCTTACATGGTGGTGTTAAAATATTTCAAATATCATTTGTTCTTTCTTTGTGCAGTTCAAAGCACTCCTGTGTTCTGCCCAGAAACTAGTGACCTTGGTTCTGATGAGCTTCTGATTGGTGAGTGTTCCAGTCACACAATTTTGCTTTTGAATATTTGTGCAACAAATATCTAACATACTGAACATGAAATACAGTACCTTTGTAAGTAATACCATTTCATCAACAGTGAAAGAACTGTTAAACCAAACCCACAAAACATTTGCATACTGTATTAAAATAATAAATCATGAAGCCTTTGTGTATATCTGTGTGACAAACAGGTTGTCTGGGTGTGCAGTTCTCCTGGCTGTATGCCGTATATGATGACCTGCTGTCAGTGCTTGAGTTTGCTGTAAATCTGCATTGTGAGACCGGACTTTGTCCCGCGGACATCCAAAACCACGGGCATTACTGCAGTAATGCAAACACATGGGACAAAGCACACACACACATACAGCCAGCCGACACACTCGACAGGTGAGAGAATTCACTGAGCGTAGGAGGAGATGAAATTAGACTCAGAGGGGGTGGAAAGATTTTTAATTGATGCATTAACTTCACAGTGAAGTCCACAGGCACACTCAGTGTGTGTTCTGACCCCGCTTACTCTACGTTCTCTGGCTCTGTGTGCAATTGGGGAAACAGAGATAACAAATGAAAACAAGCAGTTAATATATGAATACATGAATATAAATGCACGCACGTACAAACACACCGCACATCTTGTGCAAGAACAATTTATAGATAGTGAGATTGGAGCATTAATCTGTGTCTCTGTGTGTGAGCTTTCAGTTGTTGTTTTACCCACTGGAGATGTTATCAGGATCTAAAGGAGAGAAACTGCAGTCGAAGGATCCCAACACACACCAACTACACCTGCGGCTACAACTCCAGCTGCGGTACACAGAATTTCTGGCTGATTTTTAAACTATTTCTTGGCACCTTTGTAAAGATATATAATAGTGTAGAATAGTGCCATAATAAGGGGACAAATTAAACTTTTTATAAAAAAATTATTTTCCCTCACGGCCCACTTTATGACCATCTTTACTGTCTCTCTCTGTCTTAAGTTAAACACAAAGTTATTTTTAGCTGTTGTGCCTAAAAGGTCCGGTGTATTAAATTTAGCGACATCTAGCGGAGAGGTTGCGAATTGCAACGAACGACTCAATCCACCCCTTCCTTTCAAAGCACTACGGTGGCTGACACAGGGCTTAGATGTCATCAGGTTTTCGCTTCCGCGCCGAAAAAGATAACATATTTACAAATGCGTTCTGTAGGGCACTTTGTCCCCTTAGGGCTACTGTTGTAACAACATGGCGAATTCTATGTAAGGAGATGTAGATAGAAATAGCTCATTCTAAGTTAATAAAAACATAGTGCTTCATTATGTAAGGTCTTTATACACCTTTGAAAACATAGTTTTGTATATTATATTGCATTTCTGTCAATAGATCCTTCAAAAAGTTATACATTGGGCCTTTAAAGAAAAGCATCTATTGTGTAGAAAGCTATATTGCATTGTTTGAAGATTTTATTCAAGCTTAAAAATGAATTTTATAATTTATTCCATAATAAAATTATGAATAATATTCTTATCACTTAGTGAACATAAAAAACATATTTGAATGTTTTATTAGTTTGCGATTGTAGTTTCTGAAAGATTACATGACCAATGTTACAGACATGCTGGATTTCTGCGATGAGGGATTCTGCCGTTGTGATCGGTCGGTTATAGACTGCATCAGCTTTTACTATCCTATCACAAAACAGGATGGAAATAACCATCCAATCACTTTACAGACAGGTAACAGCATTAAATCAGTGTGTGTGTGTGTGTGTGTGTGTGTGTGCGCGTGCGTGTGTGTGTGTGTGTGATTTTTTTCTGTGTGTTTTAATGTTCTCCTCACTTACTTCCTCTGCAACAGATCTTCTTGATAATGACACTTACACCAGCGAGATGTTTAATGTAACAGGTGAGACTTTAAATCTATCAATCACATCCACAGACATTCTAAGACTGTCACTAAGGGACCCCCCCACTTGCTTGCAACAGTTCGTACAACATGAGAGAGAATCACAGTACTTGCTTATCAACTGTCAATGTGTTATGTGTATCAGACAGGCTGGAGCTTTATCCATCAGACCTCGACATATATGGTAATGTAACAGAAAAGGCACAGTACACATTCATTTACAAAAAAAACTCATTATATATAATAACGTATATATTAAATCTTTCATTTTATTTCTTTTAGGAGTCAATGACACACTAAATGAGACTATGAGGAACTCCACCACTGAGCTGATGTTGGTCAACGGCTCTCAAACCGGCAATATCCACAGCACAGAGAACCCTGGGATATATCAGACTGGTGAAACATTTTACTCTTTATCTTTTCTGTATAGGCCAGAGGATCATTTTCCTTCTCTCTAGCTTAAAATTTCATAAATCTTCACCTCAGGTCCAGAGGAGAATAAAACACAGGAGCTAGACAGAATCTCAGAAGGAGAAAGTGATGTAGAGAGAGAGGATGAGGAGGGGATGGAATATGAAGATGATGTCTTCAATGGTGAGAGCAGTAGTGATTGATTTCACAACAAACATGCTGCATGCTTTTCGTTAAAAAATTAAGGAAGCATTCCAAATTTTCATGAAGTCAGCATTCCTTGATGTATTGTGTCTTTTCCAGTCCACTGTTTGTAACATTTGAACATAATCAAACCTCAGTAGTGACAAAGTCTTCCAACAGCTATGTGAAAGACTGACAGCATGGCAAGACACATGAAAAGTGTGATACATTTCACAAATGTATTTTTTCCTTTTACATTTACATTTATGCATTTAGCAGACACTTTTCTCCGAAGTGACCTACAATGCACATACATTTTAAGTATGTGCAATCCTTGGGTTTGAACCCATGACCTTGGCATTGCTAGCACCATGCTGTAACCCCTGAGCCATAGAAAGCATCAACATGTACATAAATGCATGTACAAATACTGTTGTATTGCTTAAAAGTGAACATGAACTGTTTTCTTTACAGTAATTGAGTTTTGAAAAAATATAGAGCATCTTTACTGCTATTTGACCAGTTTTTTTCTAGTTTTCATCATCTCCAAATAAATACAAGTAGAGAAAACATTTTTATATGAAATTTGGGGAAAATATTGTTTGTAGTAAGTTCACAGAATGAAACGATAGTAATGGATTTTTTTAAAAGGGTCTCTTCATTTTTTTCCGTAACTGTATATTTAATAATTTATAGGAAAATATATTTCTTTGGATAAGGGGATGATCTGTTTGTGTTTTAGTGACTGCTGTGCTGACAACAGAAAAATGGGGCGGAGTCACAGAGGAAAACTATTTTATTCCTACCCACAATGCTACGGACATAAGCACAAATAGTGAGCATGCATTAATACACCAAAGACACAAACTAAAAAAACTGTACACTAGAAAGTACAGTCTGTAACCATCCGATTTAATGTGCGTACGTTTTTCATTTGGTTAGACTCAGTATCTTAATGTTTTCATGTTCTTTGACAGGTGAACTGACAGGTAGCACGTTGCTAACCTTAACTACAGAAACGGTCACATTCTTACCACACGCAAACACACTTTCAAACGCCACACAACACTTATCAAAAACAAACAGTCTTCATTCTACACCACACACAATATCACCAACCTCTCAAACACACACTGACTCAAACCCTGATAACCGCTCACGTGAAGAAGAGGAGGAAAGCGATGAAGAAACTGAAGACACCACGTTAAAACCCTCTGTGTACACAACTGCACACACAACACACACTGTAAAACCTCTTACACACATATCTGCACATATTACAGGTACACACACAACAACTCTTCTCAGAGAAAACAGTGAAGAAAAGGAGGATGAGTCAGAAGAGGACACAGAAGAAGAACAAGAAACACAACAGAAAACACAAACCAGCCAAAGCCTGTATACTCTTCTGATGACCACACCCACTCATACCATAACCAATCAATACTCCCATCACAGAATAACCACATCCAAAGCAACCAATGAAATTTCAGTGGAGCGAAATGGTGAGGAGGAAGAGATATCGTTCGAAAAAATAGAGAAATATAGTGAAGAAGACATGGGCATGGACAGCACAACAAAACCAACATCTTCAGCATCACATTACACACCGGTCAACGCAAACTCACAAGGATCAACATCTAAAGAAAACCAAGAAAGTGATGAAGATCAACAAAGTGGTGAAGACGGTGATAAAACAAGTGTTGCGGGACACAATAATATTTTCTCTTTGAATAACCGAACCACTACTAGCTCTTCAATGCCCACCAACATGACACCAGGTTTCACAGCTAAAGTTTCCACTCCAGCGCCGTTCCCTAAACCTTCCGTACAGAACGCATCCCCAAAACCAACTGCACACACAACTTTAAAACCAACAATGAACCACCTATCAACATCTACAACTCGCCACAAGCCCATCAGCATTCGGACACCGACAACCACGACGGCTCATGGTCCTGAAAATATTCCTCAACATCAGGAAGCTACCCATCCACCCCTGCAACCGCCACCTGCCGCTATGGTGACTCCCACAGCTCAGGACGAGTCTACTGAGGAAGAGGAGCAGGACAAAGAGGAAGTGAAAGAGCCATCTGACAGTTCACAGGAATCAGAGAAGAGAGGTAAGAGGTTACATTTACAGCAATCCCCAAATACTGCTGCACGTCTTGCTTTGAAAAACTGAGTGTGAGATGGTCGTGTTTCTCAGGTTCTGCCCGGATTCAGAGGCGGGCACTGCCGTTCTCTGCCTGGTCTCTGCTGGAGGCTGCAGGACTTTCAGATATACAAGAGCATAAAGAAAGTGAAGGTAAGAAACACAAAGTAAATTCACATTTGTAAAAAAACTTACAATGAAAGGTTTCCATAAGGTTTAGCCTTACAAGAAGTTTATTCAAGTGTGCTATTATTAGTTTATTTTTTAAACAATAAATGAAGAATAAAAGTGTAGTTTTATTCTACTTTTTAGCACAGTATACATTTTATTGTATTATATTTAAAATTGCACATAATGCTGGGTTCATAAAGTAAGTTACATACAAAGTCAATGCAAAGACGCGAATAGACACAAAGTCGCAGCAGGCGATGCGAATGATGTGAGCGTGCGTCAATTACGTCTTCCGTACACGTAA
Source organism: Triplophysa dalaica (assembly GCF_015846415.1). Taxonomy (NCBI): domain Eukaryota; kingdom Metazoa; phylum Chordata; class Actinopteri; order Cypriniformes; family Nemacheilidae; genus Triplophysa; species Triplophysa dalaica. The sequence continues at coordinate 19,007,611 of NC_079544.1, read as the reverse complement.
AAAATGTCAACTTGAGCAAGAAATTTGGGCGAAGACCTCATTGACACCTAATGTTTCACAGGTCCGGATGCGTGAAGACAGTCCCCGTTGCGCGATGTTTTTCGCGTCACTCACGCAAAAATAAATAACTTTTCCCTCTAGAAAGAGTGTAACACTTTTGTTCGTGTTTGGTGTGAACCCACCCTTAAAAGACCAGATTTGAATAGCCCCTTAAATATTTTTTCACAGTTATACAGTTTAAGTTTATATAGTAACAATGTAATAAATAATATAGATGCAATATTAATAGTAAGTAAAATAAATACTTTAAGTATAATGTTAGATTGCTTAAAGATAATTTATACAAATTATACATTATTACACTATTGGTTTACAGAGAGTATGCTATCATTAGGCTAAACCATATAAGTGTGGTTTCATAAACGAACAAACAATGTGTTACAAGTATTAAGTAAAACTCAGTATACATATACCATAAGTTTAAAAACACAAAAAATGTATACTTTGTTTACACTTAAGTTGGCCAATTTAGTCCAAAGTATTATTGAAAGGGTACATTTACAAGAATAATACTACATTGATATTTTATTGCCAGATTCATCATATGAAATATAATTCAACTTTTTAAGTATACTTAATAAAGTTAAGAAACTACACTTACATTTGTTAAGGATACTTTTGTTAATATGTTCAACGCATTGGGAGATAACTTTCTAGTCTAAAAACCATTAAGTTACCGGAAGATCCTTGAACTGTTATGGTAACTAACGTGTGTGTGTGCGTATGTGTGTAGAATGTGGCATGTCTTTATTCCAGTATGATACTGCTGGACAGGTGCTTAAGGATATGTCTGCTTTGGGAGAAATGCTCAAATGTCTGACAGGACGATGTCCTCACGAATATCAACACTATGGTTGCTACTGCGGACAGCAGGGGAGAGGAAAACCAGTAGACCAGCTCGACCGGTCAGAATACACACACATCTTCACCAGCAACGCCATGAGTTAAAGGGATAGTTCTGTCATCATTCACAAATAAAACAATACTGATACTCATACCTCGTATATATACTCCTATATTTATTCATTAATGCGTCCTTTAATGAAATTCATACACATTTGAACAATACGAGTATTAATAACTGATAATGATTTTTTTTTGTGAACCACCCCTGACTATGATCCCTGGTAATGGCACACAATCTTTGCACTGATACCGAGCAAAAGTAACAGGGTATACTAGCTCTTCAGCACACAAGATACAAACTAAATCATTTTTCAGAAACATGGTTGATGATTGTATGACACTAGTCACATTGGGCTTTCACAGCATGTTGATTTGCAGTCATAACAGCATGATGTGTGAAAGTGACAAGAGCGAGAAAAAGTGCATATTATTATTACCTGCCGCGATGTCTTCTGAGAAAATCTTCAAGTTTTTGAAACATGGTTTCAATTTTGTTAAAGGGGTCAAATGACACGGCTAAAGCGAATATTATCGTTTGTTTTAGATGTAATGCAATGTGTATACACGATTTAAGGTTCAAACACGCTGTATTAGTAAAACTTACCATTTGCATCCCAAAAACATGGTATGAGCAAGGTCATTTATATAATTTCAAGATTTTTAACAAAGCTCGTCGCTCTGAAAAGCAAGGTGTGCTATGATTGGCCAGTTAACCAGTGCATAGTGGTTGGTCGAATACTGCAAGCATGTGACAGAAATGTAACCAGGTTCCAAAGCAATTGTACTGACAGGTGCGCCCACCTTTCTTGAGTATATATTTCGGCGGTCTAAGTCAACTCATAACATTAACTGATGTATATTTGTGAGGTGTGGTTACAGGAGCCGTTTCTGGCAGGTCTGGGTGAGCATTTGCTTTAACATAGAAGGCATCTTTTGTTCCCACACTTTAATTTTTGTAATTTTACGTGTCTAATACATGAATGGGCAACTTATAACACACCAGACACAGAAAAACACGTGTTCGCGCCATATAACCCCTTTAAATTGTCTCTCATCCAATTAGATTTGAGCACTGAAATACGCACACATGAATCTGAACACAGAAGAAAAACTTGCATGGCTGACTGTTTTTGACGCTTTGTATCAGGTGCTGTTTTCTGCATCAGTGTTGTTTGGAACAGCTGAGTGCTCTGGGCTGCAGGAGAAACAGAAAACTCAACGCTCAGATCAGCTGTCAAAAAGGAAAGCCACAATGTAAGACACACCCAATTACACACATACCCAAAACATTTACTTACAAACATATAGCACTCATAAACTAATGTAACTGATGTTAATTGTTATTGATGTGAATTGATGTGAACGACACAAAACAGGTGTGGGTACAAGCGTGTGCAACCGTCTGCAGTGTGTCTGTGACCGTTCCACCGCTGAGTGCATGGCTGCATCCTTCTTCAATCAATCAGTCACCTCATCATGTTCTGGGCACCGCCCTCCATGTCACCAGAATCCACATTCTTCAATGCAATCGGACAATCAGGACTCTAGTGAGGAGAGCAATGAGATGATCCCACAACGTCCACAACTGAACACACAAAACCAGTCAAACATACAAATCCGGCCACAAACATCGACCAGTGGAAAGAACCCAACACACAGTAAACCAGAAGGAGGCAACAAGCAGGAGGAGGAGGAGGAGGAGGAGGAGGAGGAACCAGGAAAAGAAGAGGAAGAAGAATTGAAACAGTAGAATGAGCTCTTTCAATATTTTGTATTGTCAGGGAGCTCTAAATGATAGAGGCATCACCAAAAAATTAATAACAGACTTAAAAAATAAGATCAGCTGTTCCTCATCAGATAAGGTTTGATCCATAAAAAACTGCATGGATCTGATAAGTGAGCAAAAAGCACAACTGTTACAGGTAATTTGAGCACTCCGGTATCAGCAAATCTTTCTGACAGAAATAAGAGATCCCATCCATCTCAATTAAAAAGCTCTCGTTTAGGACCACTGAACAAAATATTGTATTGTATTGTCTGCAATCATTGTATTTGTATTTTTCAGAATATCCTGTTTAATACACTTAAAGTGATAGTTCACCAAAAAAAAATTATTGTGTAATCATGTAACCCTCTTGTCAAAACCTTCATGACAAAATAAGATATTTTGAAGAAAGTAGATAACGGAACAGCACTAAACTCAATTACACAAAACCAATGCAAGTGAATGGGGTTCAGTTAGAATGAGAAAGAGCTTTATTGCCAAGTGTGCTTGGACATACAAGGAATTTGTCAGAAGATTCCAGTGCACATTCAGATTACATTTACGTTTTACATTTTTTTAAATATCTTCTTTTGTGTTCTGCGGAAGAAATAAAGTCATGTTTGAATTGACAAAAGGGCGAGTAAACAATTAACATTTTTATTTTTGGTTGAACAATCCTTTTAATAGTAGATTTTTTAAAAGTTGAATAAAAAAGAAAAACATTTGTGGTGAAATTGCAACCTAAACCCTTACAGATTGATAGAAGTTAGGATAATGCTGTAGTGCTTCCTGAAACTTTCTTATTTTTTAAACACTGTCCTGAAATGTTTGGGTCATATTAAAGCAATAAAGCCAAATTTTATGACCAATGACATGTTTTACATATTCAAAACAATAGCACATTTACTTGGATTTTATTCAAAAATAGCTGTAACACTTTACAATAAGGTGCTATTTACAATTAGTCAATCCATCAGCTAACATGAACTAACAATGAAGAATACTTCTACAGCCTTTATTGATATTAATTGATGTTAATTTCAGCGTTTACTAATACATCATGGAAATCAAATGTTGTCACTCTTAACATTAGTTAATGCACCATTTAACTAACATGAATATCCGTATTGACATGAACATCAACAGGGAGTAATAAATGCTGAAAAACATTGTTCATTGTTAGCTAATGCACTTACTAATGTTAACTAATAGCATTGTAAAGTGTTACCAAAATAGCTTACTGACAGGATTGTTTTCATTATTATAGACCACTTCGGAAAACACAAGCAAAGCTGATTCAACATTGGTCCAGAAGAACCTCCTATTTCAGTTATTTAACGCTACGCGAAATTCAACCAACTGAACATTTATAACCAAATCAAAAGTTAAATGAATATCTTCAAGATTTAAAAATAAATAAAAATGAACGAAGTGCTACTGGACCAGTGTTTACATCTTGCGAAGTGGTCTACGGTACATATTTACTATACAATTTTTGTTTGCATCTCAGTAGTGCTTCTCAATTCCAGTTCCACTTTTTTCCTAAAAAAATTAGGGATGAAGTCACAAAAAAAGGTCCACTTCCTACAGAAAGAAGAGACGGAGAACATTTTTATACATTTTAATACAAACTCTTTATTTAAGACTTCATTACCTCGTACATAAAATCTCATTGCACATTAACATGGCAGAACCTGGATGTGGCTAAACAACACCTAAAAGATTTCATATGAACTCTTATAATCTCAACATTTCAGTGGTTTATATTGCACATGATGTTACACATTCAAAATCTAACATGTTGCATGTTGTCATATCAGAACCACATTCACAGGCACTCATACTATCCCATTACGACACATAACCCCTAAACTAAAATGCTAACTCCTTTCTTGTTTCTCTAAGAATTAACTAAGAAAAAACAGTCAAGTTATAAATAAAATGAACCCAACAATATTTGTTTCAGACAAACGTCACTGTACCGTAAAACTAAACCGCAGATGAAAAATATAGTGAATTACTCTAAAGTGACATAATCAGTTACAGTATGAATGATTTCCCTTTATTTGTCAAATTTGAACAAAATACCAGCATGCAGAAAAGTATGACATCCCTTTTGAAACGCACAACACACACAGTAATATCTACAAGAGCATTTGAGATGTCTAAAATGTCTCGCATTATAAAACACATTTCTATTTTATGTTACACCAAAATATATTGCATGGGTCTACATAAGTTGCGATTTCTATTTCTACAGACATTGTATGCCTGATTTCATCACAGCATTGAAAATAGTTGTTTTACTTTTTTTTCTTGCACGATATTGTCATAAAGTAACCACTAGCAAAATGCAGCAATTTACTTAATGTAATACACAAACACCAAATGTCCATTACCGGCTGTATCTTGACCACCAACATATCTCTCTGTAAACCATCATGTCAAGATCCTTGAGATGTTCTCCATCCCTTAATTGATAAGACTAAATGCATCATCAAGGCATAAAAAACTGTCTTGCTTTTATCTATTCAAATTTGATGAAAATCAGGAAAATCAGGAAAACCCACTGAGCATCTTTGACTTCTAGGTTTTTATAAGTACAGTAATAGACATTTTTACCTTCTGTGCATTCAGATCCCATAATCAGTCAAACCACTGAAACCCCTAAGCATCAAACACCTGTCTGCTCAACTCGCACTACTGTCCTCATAGCAAGTACATTCACAAAAACAAAGCGGAGCCAGTCATAGTACACCAATCATTCTGAACCTCCTTAAGCCCAAAAGCACCTCAGATTCACCCAAAAAGTCTTATAATCGTACACACATTTCTACCAGAAAAACTGAAATTGTTCACTTATCTTACCACAGGAAGCTCAGATCAAAATAAAACATCTCCAGCAAAGTATTTCAGCTAACAGTCACAAAGTTTTTTTGTCCTTTAGTAGATTAATATGATCTACAGTACCAAACAAAAATAGCATTACAATGCCCTGACTGCTCAAGCAGGTGAATGATGAATGCAGATCACTTATTTATTCCTCCAAACGATCTCCAAACGTTTCTAATCTCATTCTGCTTGCAACTGATCTACTAAATCTGGCAAGCGATCAAGTAAACCGTATCGCTCACAGCCAATACAAAGAGACAAATACTGTAGTATTCTCACCAAAGAAACTACTTTTCAATTGGCAGCAGTGTCTAGGTATAAAGAAGGGTATGGGCGGAGCTCTTTGGTAATGAAAAGCAGATGTTTTGGTTTTTCAACACAGTGAAGGCAGAATGCCGAGTAGTGATCCCCTAAAATCTAAATTAACTCCCCATCGACATCAACAACATCGAAGTTAAAGGCTAATCGTACATTAATAAAGGCTTAAACTCACAAAACTTTCTGTGGAAAATTAAGCCATGCAAAGTGAACACATGTAACTGCTATTTCATCTAAAAGTATATAGATATATATTCATCAAAAATAGCCTATACTATACTGTACAGATATTTCTATATAAGAGAGACGTAAGCAAGCAGAAGTCTTCAATGTTTTAAAATCTTTCTGCTGATGATGGCTTAATGTGCAAAGAGAACGCGAGAGAATGAAAACGTGTATTTAAACTAATCGTAGAATTTAAGGTGCACTCATTTTACAAATGATTCATCAATCAACATATTTAAATGTTCTGAAGAATCTAGTTTTCAAAGGACTCATTTGGAGCTGCCTTCTATTATCAAACACATACAGTAAATTCACATTACATTATATAGCTGGTGCATGATTGGATAGCTGGTTGTAAGCTCTGCGTGCTGATTGGTGAAGAATGCAGCGGTGAAGTGCCTGTTCAGTCCAGTTCCCTTTTTTCACCTGGACGTGTGAAGGTGTCTCATCATGAATTTACAAGATGTTTATGTTTAGTAGGTGGAATTAACGGAAGACTGACATTACCGGTCGAAAGTGAAAGTGAGGGATTTTTGTGGAAGGTCACAGAATCAAGTATACGGTGATGTGAGGTGTCAAAGGGTCAGATGCCACATCAAAGTGTAGTTTGTATGATATAGTAAAGGTGAGAGGTCACGGTTCAGTACACGCAAAGGTCAGGAAACTTCATTTCGTAGACTGGCACAGAATGGTACTGGGCGTGGCCCGATGTCACGGTTACGGTGCCCGACGGGCTTGGAGGCGGGCTGAACAAAAATGAACAGAAACACCATTCAAATAAAAGCTCTTCACAATTTTTTTATCTGAAGAAGGTAATGGAAAATAACTTGTTGATAAGTAGTGAGAAAGCAATGTGAACTTACCGAATAGTGAGTTCAAATATCTGAGCCAAGCGATCATGCAGCATGTTGGCCTAAGAAACAAAATGCAACACATTAGAAAACATTCAAATAATTCCCATTTATAGGCGGTTTCATTGGACACACACGCCTGGCCGAAGTTAACTTCCTGTCTGTTTGTTGATTGATCTGGCTAGTGGCTGATAATATAACCTTTTATATTTTATTTTTATAAATATGTTATTGTATAGTAATTTTATTAAACTATTCGGTTTATTTTATTGTATTTTCATTTTATTAAATAAACAATTTGTAGAATGGGTGCGCTTTTAAATTTGGCCAAGTAACAGTTCTTCTACTGCTAACCCAAAATAAATAATCATGGAAAGACATACTTTTGCTAGCTAATCTCATTTACTTCAATTCAGTTTTATTTATATAGCACTTTTCACAATTTTCATTGTTGCAAAGCAGCTTGACATACATTTAATTTTTTATTTTAAATAAAAATAATACAAGGAGAAAAAATTAAGAGAATATACGGTATTAAGATACAGTACATGTTATTATTGAAGTTCTTCTCTATGGAATGTACACTGATGTCAGAAGCAGAATTATTCAATCGAAGTCCCTATAATTGAGGTATATTATTATTTTAAATATTTTTATAAGGACCGGGAGCCTAACATAACAGTATACTAGAACAATTTGCAAAAGTACCCAAACGTGCAGAAAGAATATATTTGTTAAAATATTTTAACATGAATGTGTGTTGGTAAACGCAAGTTGTTTATATTTATGGATTAAACTAAAATCCCTGTGAGTAACGGTGGAAAGGAACCAAAACTGCACTATAGATGTAAATGTGTATAAGAGTGGAGAAAAAAAACCTTGGGAGAGGCCAGACTCAACCGGGAGAGCCAGTTCTCCTCTGGCATGTTAAAGGACCCAGTCATTGTCTGTTTTAGAGGCTTTGATAATGTTTTTTGGGTGTTTAACAATGGATGTTCATGTTTCTAATAAAAAAAGGCTTTATATTTCACATATTTCAAGTCTATTGTACATCGCTGTCCCACTTCTAACAAAACGACTGGATTTCTTCTGGTCTATATAAAGTCCCTACTTCCGAAACGCCCCTCTCACAAGTATTCATAAACTTTGCCTGTTAGCAATAAACAGTCACAATGGCGTCAACTTCAATGTTGCGTTTATCATGTGAATGTTCAATTATAAGAGCAATGGGCTGGATTTAAAGATGTAAAGCATTTGTGCATTCACTCCAGCTCACACAACCCCGTGCTATCTGCTGGAAAGGGGGCGGAGACCAGCGGCTCATTTGCATTAAAGAGACACACACCAAAACAGTTTGTTTTTCCTAACAGGCAGAAAATGGACATGTAGGGCACAGTATAATCAGGATCTGTGGTGTATTTTGAGCTGAAACTTCATATACACATTCTGGACTCCTAAGGGTTGTAAAAGGGCTACATTTGGGATCTGAATATTAAAAATCTGTCAAAATGTAGACATGTTTTTTCAACATAACCGATTGCCATATAAATAATCAATGACACACCACACGGGTTAACATAACACACACGATACCTTGGACTCGCAGTGAGCCGCTATCTCTTCAAACGGAGCTTTCTGGAACTTCTCCATAACCTGTCGTCTCCTCTCTCTCTCCTGTTCCTCTAGACCGGTGGTGTCTGAAAAAGATGGAAAAATATCTTGCTAAAGCTCATGCAGAAATTTGCTGAAAAATATCTCACTAACGCACATGTAGAAATATGCACACAAACAGAGTACAAGCCAATTCACACATACCAATGGCCTTCTTCAGGGTCTCAAATGTAATTTCCTCTGCTAGATGAGACTGTGGGAAAAACACAAACATTAAAATTAAATAAAAAAAAGATGTATCATACTAAACAATTCAGGCATGTGCAGGTGTATAACGCATACATCATCAGGTAAGCTGTGTGAAAGAATGTCAACTTGGAGGGAAATGGTGTCCACCAAACTCTTTCTTCGAGGCAGCCGGTCTTCATCTGTGGGTCAGAAGACAGCGTAAATATACGATGCTCTGCACGCTCATATATTTTAGATCATGCAGGGGAACGGCGCAGAATTGAGCAGAGCGATATCCATTCATTCGGCCTTGGTGAAACATAACCTTGGTAAAATGTTTATGTTTAATGAATGTCAGGTTTGGCAAAAGAAGAGCGAAAGCAGTGCGAATAATCAAACAGAAGGAATGCAGGTCACAGAAACAAGGGCAGAAATCACAAAAACATGTTCTTTAAAGAAAAAAAGCGAGTGTTTTAGGATTAGGAGTGCTGATGTCATGCAAAAGTGATGATAACCAACTAAGCAGTTACATCAATACATACAATTATATAATATTTTATATATGATTGATGTTAACATTTATTCAAAATAAAATATTTTTATTTCTGTTTAACCTGATCAAAAATGCTACAGCAGCACTCTCCCTAAAACCCAAACAACTAAACCCGAACCTTTAACCTACCGGTTCCACAGTCCAGACGACAGCAGCGTACGAAACACCAATCCAGTTAAACAAAACTCATTTATAACAGTACACCATATATTTACTCTTCAGTCGACTGCTGAGAGTCTTTCAACACAATTAAGACCTATAAGAATCTGTCACGGCATCTACAGAGAGGAAGAAGTCTACATCTGTAGTCATAGTAACAGGTGGAGTTCTGATGGAGCTTTGCTGGGGAGATGCTAACTACATATTATTACTATTCACTGAACTTACTAAACACACTCACAGACTGGTGACCTCACTAACTGGATAATTGTACCTCTGGATGTTTGTTTGCATCGGTTCAGAATCTTTCCTACCGTGTACAGAACTACAGTGCAGACACAGAGAAACACAGACATGGCAGGGCTGAGCAGAAAGACCAGATGAATTTACATGTGATTAAGGAAGACGTTCAGTTCAGACGTTAAAAAGTAAAACAATTATTTCAGAGGATCAAATTTGAGCATTACTGTTTCTAGGATATTAGTGGTTATTTTGGCAGATGGAAAATAGGAGTAAGTTGGGGTGTGACTTTCATGAGGAAATATTTATTGAAGCTGCAATCCGTAACTTTTTTGTGAAAAATAAACAGGCAACACTTCACGATAAGGTTGTATTTGTTAATATTAGCTAATGCATTATCTAACGCAAACTAACACTAAACTGCATTTTTGAGTCTTAGTTTGTGTTCCCTTTTGCACAAATCAAAAGGTTTATCTGTTAACATTAAGTAATGTAACTTGAACTAACATAAAAAAAAATATTGAATTAAAGGAGTAGTTAATTTTCAAAATACATTTTCAAGATAATTTACTCACCCCCATGTCATTCAAGATGTTTATGTATTTGTTTCCAAAGGCGAAATTGAAATTAAGGTTTTTGATGAAAACATTCCAGGATTTTTCTCCCTATAGTGGACTTCAATGGACTCCAAACGGTTGAAGGTCAAAATTACAGTTTCAGTGCAGCTTCAAAGGGCTTTAAACGATACCAGACGATGAATAAGTCTCTTGTCTAACAAAAGGATCGGTCATTTAAAAATGCATTGCTCCGTTCTGCGATGCGCCTTCATGACTTCACGTAATATGTAATTAGGTTGAAAAGGTCACGCTTGACGTAGGCGGAAAAACCGAGTCAGTGTTTACAAGTTGAAAGTGATTAATAGAAATTTAAAAAGCTGAGTATCAATTATTGTTCATTGCTAGTTCATCTTACCTAATGCATTTACTTATGTTACCCCAATTTGAAATGGAAATCTTAGAAAAATGATTTCATGGGAAATATTTGTTTGACCTTATTCGACTTTAACCTACGTAAAGATAAGTAAGTTGCCTCCAATTATATGTTTCCAAAAGTAACCGACTGCAGCTTAGAGAAAGCCCAAAACCTCTGATGTGAAGATTCAGAATTGGAGTAATAGTTCTTGAATGTTTATTTCTGTTCAGTTCAGAATAGCATGTGTGTTTTACCTGTAACCTGTGGAATGTAAGGTATCGAAAGCCTCTCTACGTTATATCCAGGTAAAGTCAAAGCCTCTGCCAGATCAGCCGTCTGAAAATACAGACCGGTATCGTCGCGATCCAGAGATTCTGGGAGCCTGATAAACACACACAGTTACATAGTTTACCTAGCTGTTAAAATGGTGCTATACCATAGATATTTTTTATATGTGACCCTGTATAACAAAACCGGTCTTCAGTAGCACAGGAACATTTTGAGTAAAAGCCAAAAATACATCGTATGGGTCGAAATTATAGATTTTTCTTTTATGCCCAAAATCATTAGGATATTAAGGAAGGATCATGTTCCATTAAGCTATTTTGTGAGTTTCTTACTGTAAATATATAAAAACCTTATTTTTGTGAGTGGATGGCCTGCTACAGTGCCTCGGATTAACAACTTCAAATGCGATTTTCTCAATATTTAGATTTTTTGTACCCTCAGGTTCTAGAGATTTAAACGGCAGTATCTCCACCAGATATTGTCCTATTCTAACAACCCATACATCAATAGAAAGCTTAATTATTCAGCTTTCGGGTGATGCAAAAATCTCCATTTCGAAAATTGACCCATAAGACTGGTTTTGTCATCCAGGGTCACATATATAAGAAAATACCACAGACTAATCGTACTATAAGCCTAAAAGAAAACATCTTCAAATTCATTTTTTCCTTTTTTAATAAAACATTTTGTCAATGACATGCCTGAATTTCCGTTTAACATAGTTAAATGTGAAGAACATGCACAGAAATACTCACACACACTTTTCTCTGAACACGTGTTCAGGCAGCAGGTATGTAGCTTCTATATTCCTCAGCTCAATCACCTGACAGGAAGAGGAAGGGTTATATACTGTTTATTTGTGTGTGTGTGTGTGTGTGTGTGTGTGTGTGTGTTTAGTATGCGTGTTTACCTTGCTGACGTGTTGGCAGAAAGAAGGATTTGCAATCATCTGACTGAGAAAGTTGAGATAGGCGGCAACCAACGCCATGATGCCACAGCGAATAAACATGGGCGTGTTCTCCTCATTGGTCAGAGCCATTTCCTTTAACCAATCAGAGATTATGAATCAGAGCTCTGCTTGACTCTAAGGAAGTTTTCACACTAGATTAAATTATTTGGTGTGACTCTGGTATTGAGTACCAGGGCCGATAAACACACCTGCAAGGCGAGAGACAGGCGCATGAGGTCTATCACCACCTCCTCATTGGCCAGTTCAATAGTGAACAGAGCCAGAGCGGTGAAGAGGAGCTCAAAGTTCTTCTGCACATTGTCTTCCTCCTTACATCCCAGATAGATGTGTCTGTATAACTGCTGCCCATGCTGTAGAGAGAGAGAGAGAGAGAGAGAACAAAAGTTTGATACTGAGGTTCTACATAAGCGTTTTTGTGCTGTCGGTGATCATGTGACATGTACCTTTTTCATGAAACCCACATCCTGTTTGGACATTTTTTCTCTCTTGATCTTCAGAGCAGCTACATTAGGGATAATCCTACACACACACACACACACGGTTCAATACACATTAATCAAAGACAAAATTTCTACTTGATCACACATAAGCGTATAAATATCTATACCGTATCCCCCGGAGTTTGGCTCTGTTGTCATGGCGATCAATGATGTTGTGCAGGATCTCGAGGACGAGCTGACGAAGCTCACTGTCTTCCATCAGAGAAATGGAGCACAACGGTTCCAGAAACGAAGCGGGTAAACCAGCACACATCGTCTTACACTTAAACCCCGATGTGACCTACACACACACAAAACCCATAAATATCAACTTTAATGTCGTGATCCACAAGTCAATAGATAGTAAGCTGTGTTACACATCAGTCTAGGTAGAAACGTTTTATCAGACAGGAAATGAGCAGCAGGGGGAGACGGTAAGCAGAAGCTGTTGACATCTAAAATAACCGTCTGATGTCTCAACCTGCGGCCCTCTTCCTGCCTGTTGCCGGGCAACGAGGCCTGAAAGGTTGTCCTGTCTAAAACCGGCCGTGAACCAGACAGAATCTTCAGAGGGATAATTGGACATTCACAGAGGACAGAAAAAGCCACAGGCAGAAGTAAACTGGTGTTATGATCTGTGTGGTCTGCAGTCTAGGAACCTAGAAAAAATTCCCTCCAGGAATGCGAGCATGTGTGAATGGATTCTACACGCCCAGAATGCATGTAAGCCTGATATCTCACCAGTCGTGACCTTAGATTTGATGCGGTACATGACAAAAGCTTAAGTGTGCTTTCTAAAACACACCCTGTCATAGAGGGCTAAAGAAAAGAGCTTTACCATAATGAGAGAACTGAGGAGCATCATCTGGATTCTCTTGGTGCCCTGGTGCCTGAAAGAGGAGAATTTAAACACTGCATCAGTATTATTATCATCTCATTGACATTTTTGCCAAAAAAAAACCTCTTAATCCAAATTCGCAAACCTTTGATTCTAAACAAGCGCGAGAGATTCTAGGACGTACATGGAAAGATTTACTTTTACATTTTTGTTTGACTTCAATTTAAAGAAATTATCATAATGATGATTTGACCATGAGCAAACCATTTAATTTTGTTTGGATTATACTGATAATGCTTCATGATACATTATGATATTTATAGGTATAGGCAACACATTTCAGGTATTTATTAAGGTCTCCTAGATCATAAGGGGATAGTTCACCCAAAAATGAAAATTCTTTCATATACTTATCCCACATGTAGTTCCAAATCTGCGGAACACAAAAGAAGATATTTTGAAGAACGTTGGTCACTAAAAAACACTGAACCCCATTGACTTCCATTGTGTGGACACAAAACCACCGAGACGTTTCACAAAATATCTTCTTTTGTGTTCTGATGATAAAAGAGTCATACACAGGTTTTGAACGACATGAAGGTGAATCGATGATGACAGAACGTTTTATTTTTTGTGTGAGCTAGCCATTGAACTGGTGTGGATGTAAAAGTCTGTAAGACCATTATGGTTTGGAAACAATGGAAGATTGGGTTCTTATAGTGCGTTACAAAAAGTTTAAGAAAAAGACGCTATGTCAAAAAGAAATTGTGTGATGTGATAGCATGTCCAAATTAGCCATATTACTGTGGCTTCATTCATACTCAACCCTTTGTACTTATTAAGCATTTCCGGTTCAATACTTTTTCATACTTACAAGTATGCAAACTGCAAATCAAGCAAAGACACCCATCACACACACATTTTAAATATTTACGTTCTTCACTCTAAGACAAAGCAAAAAAAAGAACATAAACCGTAAAAACATGCACACAACAAGAAATTTGCATGTTGAATACATGCTAATATAAATAACTGAATACGGGAATCTCCAACAGGGGGTCTTGCAGCTGTACCTCAGGGGTTCTGACAATTATTGTTTGAACAAAAACAAAATACTGTATGCATTAAACAAAAACACAAAATAAAAGCTCAAATTTAGGCGCTAGCAACCAGGATCATGGATCCGCTATAACAGTCGTACCCAATCTTGACTGTGTCCAGCGTGTGGCAGGGCGTGCCGTAAACAGGAACCTTTCCCATTATGAACATCATGACTTCCGCTCTCTGATAATCAGGAAGATTCCCTCCAAAGAAACCTAGACACACATATAAATCAATGATATTGAGTTTTCTCAGTAATATACAGTATCTGAACATCACAGCGGCTCAGATTTCACAAGTGAAGATAAGATGAGAGTTCCCTCACCGATGGTTTGTATTATGGCGTTCTGAACGATCCGCTCCTCGCTCTCTTTAGTACGGGTGGAGGACAGACTGCTCGCCGAGTTCCTGCGGGAACCCTCACCTAGTTCGAAATCCACACTCATACGCAGATGTTTTAGTAGGGTGTTGAACACCTCTAGGACTGTGGGACCTGTGAATGCAAATAAATATTACAGATGAAGCCACACAAAACACAACAAACTCAGACTGATGTTTGTGTTTAAAAGCAATTTCTGGTGTATGTTCATAACACCGCGTCCTAACCTGGCCAAAAGCTATTTTCTATATTAATGATGCTTTAGGTCTAACCGGACACCTTTGTGAACCACTTGGCTTGTATTTCTGTTGTGTTAAATTGTATTGCCCCACCCACGGAAGTTAAGTAAATAAAATACATTACAAACCAAACTCAATAATCTGCTCATCACTTTGTTCTTGGTTAGAACACGGTGCAACACCTTGCAGCACTATTTTATATCACTAACCACTAATATATAACTAAATCTATTTACAAATGTGACTCATTTTTTACATTTAAAACAGACAATGTGACTCAGAGTAGAGGCAGGAAGCACAGATCACAGCTAGGGGGCGTTGTAGTTATTCTACACAGCAAACTCACAAAACCTCCAGTCGCTCATCAAATTCACAACCTTTACTAATCAATACTCAGTCAATACTGCATAACAGGACCAGAGGATTGTTTCACCCTACACAGACTTAGAGAGCGGCTGAAGATTCTAATTCTAAGTGAGAGCCCTGTTTGCTAACGTACCCAACCATAGATTGGGTGGCATAAAGACGGGGCTGAGAAATGTGTAAGCATTGTTTTCATTGGGGGCAATATGACCTGTGAGAGAAAACAGGTTTCATAAATAAACATGAGGAAGACGCAGAAAGAAAATATAGAATTGAAATGAAAACAAAAAATGCAAATGGTTTGTTATTTTTAGAATCTGTTGTTACTCGAAGTGATTTACACACATGCAAGAAAACAACATCACAAAACCAATGAACACATAATGAGAAAGAGGAGAAAAACAACAGAACAGGATGAGTCATTAACAAGCGTTTAAAGGGACAGTTCGTCCAAATCTGTATACATTTATTTGTTCTGCTGAACACCGAGAAATATATTGGGAAGAATGCTTGTAACCAAACAATTCTTGGCCACCGTTGACTACCATAGTAGGAAAAATTACCATGGGAAGTCAAAAGTGAAATTCTTCAAAATATCATCTTTCGTGTTCAACAGAACAAAATACATCCATGTTAGTGGTTGCAAACATTCTTCCAAATATCTTTCTTTTGTGTTTTCATCAGAACTAAATTTATACAGATTTGGAACAACTTGACAGTGAGTAAATGATTACAGGATTTCCATTTTAGGGTGAACCGTTCCTTTAATTCTTAGGGAAGGAGATTGTTTTAAACACCCAAAAAAAAGCAAAAAAAATAGTAATGGTTACATGAGATGGTCTTACCGATGGAGCCCTTGGCTGCTATGGCAACCGTCTCCAGTAGCACCTGAACGATACCTGCCCTCACACGTGGTGTGTTCTTACTGTGGGTGTCAAGGTGAGACAACACTTGCTGGATCACGTGGTGAGAATGCTGGGCCTTAAACACACAAGAACTCACACATCTCATAACACATTTTGCAGAAGTGTACATCCAGCCACAGAAGATTAAAACACAAAGTGAGAGTTGCATTTCACCTGTATTGAGTACATGATAATTCTGAAGCAAGAAACGGCAAAATCGTTCGGGTCCCACAGGTGATGGTTGTCTAAATGTCTGTAAGGGAATGACACAGTTTATTAAAACCACTTATGTTGAACAAAATAATGTTTCAATCCAACTAAAGATTTTATTGGCAACTTTGGCAACAATTATATATATGACATACTTTTTTAAGATAGGATTTAGGTCCCTTCTTTAGTCCTTTTGGTGAAACGTAATTTTGCTTTTATGTATTTTTTAAAATAGTACTATTCATGTACAGGTTTACTACCCAGGATTAGGTGTTTTGAAGAAAAAAAAGGAACCAATAAATAAGCTACACTTACACCAGACAGTTTCCATCAATAAGCTGTCTGCTCAGGTGTGAGGCTAAATTCACAGTCAGTGATTTTATAACCCGAGGAGTCAATGTAATGTTGGGTATAGCGGCCCCGCTCAACAGCAGCGGAAGTGCATTCCTGCGCTGCGACACAAATCCTGTCTCCGCACCTTCATCTCTCCTCTTTTCCGCAGTCTGATCTTCAACTCTAAACCTCTACGACTACGTCATCATCGTCTCCCTTCCTGCTGTCGCCATGGTAACATCAATCTGATCTCTCCCCCCATCCGATCTGAGCTATTTTTAGAACGTCTGAAATCCCCCACCACCCAAAAAAACCCTCTCCCTCCCCGTCTGTCTCCACCAACACCAGCCTTATGTTTTATCAGTGGTACAGCTATTTGCCCCGGAGCTAAATGTTCTCGCAAAATATCACAAACTCCACCGCACACACACACACGCTTCATAAAAACAGAGCCACAAGGACACAGAAAACAGTTTAATCAGCTCAAACCAGAAGAGGAGGAGGAAAACAGCCAACTCTGACTTTTACATTTACACAATGTTGATTCTGACTTTCACATTTACCGAGGAGGTCTTTGAGCTAATACTGAAAATGTTTTTCTCGGAAAATAAACTGACCCAAAAAAATGATGTGGGATAGTCAGGAGTCAGTTAAAGAGGTCACAAGGTTCTCATTCCTCCAAGGGTACTTTAATAGTAGTCATAACAGAAATTACTGTTCTATATCAAACAGACAGGATTTATTTTAACTGAATGCCCCCCATCAACACACATTATCTGCACTGCTATTGGTTCTCTTTAGACACGCCAAGAGCCCAAATTTATGATACTGCCAGAAGCCCGTCAGAGGCTCAGATTCATTGCAAAAGCAATTATTTGGCCGTCATTGAGCATGTCACGCAAGGCAATTATAGACAGTTTCACTCTACGACGTCGTTCATAAATCTTTCACAAAATTTACCTCTGACAGACAAACCCAGGGTTAGATTGTTCAGTGTGCGGCAGGCTTAAGTAGATTATGTGTGTAAAACACCTTGTGTTTTTTGTAAGCCACTCGCATAGAACAATAAAACAGGAAATAAAAACCATTAATATCAAAGAATGATGATTCAGACCGTATGCAGGAACTACAGAGCACTGCCAGGAGGCACTAGTCTACAGACACAAAAATCTATGAAGACCTTAAAACAACAAAATATTAAAATCTCTCATAATTTACCATCCCAGACTTCTTTTCTTAAACAATTAACAACACGAATACATTTCTTAAATTATTACATTTTATTTATAAAAAAGCTGTGATGGCATCTCTATTGTAGGGTTCAACATGGCGAAGCTCCAAAAAGCACAAACATCCAGTATTAAAATGATCCAAACAACTCCAGTGGGTTAACAAATGTCTTTCGAAGCGAAATAAAACATTTGTCAGAGATGATGAATACGATTTTGAGGTTATTTAGTGATCAATCTATCGCATATACATTACAACATATTGTACAATTCAGCGTATTCAAATATGGTGGCATGTCAATATTGTTAAATCTTATTGGTTCTCGTGACCAGGTTGTCATATTTGTGTTTAATCTTGTGACACAAAAACTAATGCAAGTTGACATTATCAGAGTCATGTCATATTTCCACCTTTTTAGCTGATCTGTACATTTCTATGCATGTGCAACATACCGTGTATTAACCGCTAAATAAGCGAGGTGAGAAAATCATGAGAGAAGTTATATATTTGCGTGAACTAAAACTTCCATAAATCTCTACTATAGTACTTTAAATCTTCTACAATCCCCAAAATGGGTCTCAAATGCCACTTTGGCAGCAAAAATGCCCACTGTGCACCCGGCTTCTAAGACATGGCCGAGAGCCCTTCTGTTCTTTGACACTCTATCATCTCAGACACATCGCTCAAAGGTATTTGGCCAATGACTGAGATGAGCCAAAACGGTCTCATTAATGAGCCCTGAGAGTCTACGCAAACACATGCACGCTGCATTCGGCTAGATGTGTCTGAATTGTGTGCTAATAGGCTGCAGATGGAGAGCAGGTCAGACCGGTCCCTCAAAACTGCTCATAGACACACAAATTCTGGGATACAAAGACTGAAGCTACAATTAAAAAGTCTAAATAAATAAAAATTGTACAGTATAAACTCAAAAAACATACATACGGGTGTCCTTCTGTATCTCAATATTTTGTGATTTTTATTTTTGGACGCAAATCATCATTATTAGTCACCATCTATGCTTGTCATTGGGTTTTGCAAATATCTAACAAAAAAAATGTCAAAAAAAAATGCTTGTAAACTTAGACAACCCAGTATTTCACCATTTAAGAAGTACAGTGTCATTTCCATTTTCTTAAAACCAGATTGATATTACTCAATCATATGTCTGTTTTTGAACTTTAAATCTTATTTTGTAACCAAACAGATGTGGGACACTATTGACTACCATAGTAGTATTCCTACTATCATAGTAATAGTGGCCCAGAACTGTTGGGTTTCACATATTCTTCAAAATATATATTTTTTAGGTCAACAGGAACAAAGATATTCATACAAGTTTGAAACGGCTTGGGTGAGTAAAGGTTGACAGAATGTTCATTTTTAGGGACAAGTCAACACACTATGGCCAAAAAAAAACATATTGTAAACCCACTCAGTCAGTGTGTAAACAGACAAATATTTTAATCTGTTATCCATATAACACATAAATCAAGCTCAGAACAGCTGGATTCAGATCACAGCAGTTTCTTTAACAATAGCCATCTGTGTGTCTCTTTTGTGTTATGTGTCGAGACTCTGGAGTGAATCTCATCATGCCCTCAGCATGAGAGGAAGCAGACGATTGTCTGACAGTCTGGACACCTGAGCTTACAGTCTAAGTGGCGATTCACATTTGTGACCCTGGACAACAAAACCAGTCTTATGGGTCAATTTTGCGAAATTGCGATTTTGCATAATCTGAAAGCTGAATAAATAAGATTTATACAGATGTATGAGTTGTTAGAATGGGACAATATCTGGCTGAGATACAACCGTTTAAAACTCAAGAATCTGAGAGTGCAAAAATCTAAATATTGAGAAAATTGCCTTTGAAGTTGTTAATTAGAGGCACTATAGAACATCCACTCACAAAAATAACATATTTATATATTTAAGGTAGAAATTTTACAAAATATCATCATGGAACATGGATCTCTACTGAATATCCTCATGATTTGTGACATAAAAGAAAAATTGATAATTCTGACCCATAAATTGTATTTTTGTCTTTTACTAAAAATGTTCGAATGCTACTTAAGACTGGTTTTGTGATCCAGGGTCACATTTCTCGTTTACTAGATTCTCTAGTCAAATGTCCCAGCAGTGGGCACGCGGCTATAAAATTGTGCCAGCCTGCCGCATGTCTACATTTAAAATAACTTTCGCGCGAAAATGAGGCAAAATGTGAATCGCCCCTAAGGCCACACTGTGTTTGTCTGAAAACATCTTTCTGCATGTGTTCCTTTGGCATCTTCGATGTAGGAATAACACCCACAAATGTTGTCATGCCATTCAACTATTGTGTGTTCACGACCAACTATTGCTCCTCATATACTGTGTGACACTATTTGGACATGGCAATGAAGTCTTTGCAATAGTGACAAAAATAATTTTCATGGATAGGGGTGCCTTCAGCAGACTGTAGCCCTAGAAACGTTACTTACACCAGTACAGGACGCACAGCATTGTTCATGTTGCCATAAGCAGCGCGACCCAGCAGCTCTCGAAAGCAGCTCTCGGCCAGTGAAGCTGGATTCTCCTCTCCAGCCCTGTGAAGGAGACAGAGAGAGAAAAAGAGAGATGAATAGTAGCACATGCACGCTCTAATCTCTATAGTTTCGGTTTGTAATGCCTCAGTCAGCCTCTGCATTTTTTTATCAAATTATATTAAAAGTGTGTGTTAAATGATGCTTTAAGAACAGACACACACACACACACACAAACATTTTCTCTTTCAGCTCACGGACATCCCCTGGAAAGCAATTAACAGAATCCGACGACCTTGAAAAGCTGAACCAAACAAATGTGTACACACAATTCAGCTGTGTGTGTGTGTTACAGAGCCAATAATAGCCTCTTATTCAACCTGTTCAGCGTGCTGTCACATACAGCACAGTAACAGCAAAAATAAATCAAAAACTAGAATACATTGAGTGCCTAACAAATTTATTAGACCACCACCCAATAAGGTTTGGGCCACAGCACCCCTACACTAGCACAAGCAACCTTTGGCGACCAGATGGGGTGTGTCTAACGACGTGAAAATGTTGAGAAATGTTAATCTTTATGCAAATGAGGAATGACTTTCAGGAGCGACAGCCAATAAGATGGGAGCTAACGTGAGCGGCATGCAGTAGTGGGAACGGCCACTAGCGACCTAACCTCCAGCCTCTGGTGACTTGTAGACAGTGTCTGGGCATTTGAACGGGGCATAAGCCAAGTAGTATTTTTTTAACGGTAAAACTTGTAATTACAGTCATTTATTTTCAGTAAACGCTTTGATTTATTTCTGATGAGAGAGAGAGAGAATGCTATTTTTAATAGTAACTAATAGTTTATTCAACACACTGGAAATACAAAGTCAAGCCAAGTGCATTGCATTCTGGGTTATAGCATGTCACCTAGGTATTCAAATTCTACAGAAAACGTGTGTACTACACTCAGCATGCTGATAAAACACAAAGAAAGTGGTATGGTGTAGAGTGCTATTTTCAGCATACCCTTTACGACAATACACACAAATAAAATTTAAGCAAATATTTAAATATGTATTTCTAAAAAAAGCAGGTGTTAGGTCTTCTGAAAGGTTTGTCCGCTGCAACACTTCCAGGTCAAGTGTAACTCCCGACTAGTACACACATCAATGAAAAGCATCCAAGGTTTTGTGTGCAACCTTAATCCCGATCGATACACCTGATCGGATTCCAGCTCCTGATTATAGGGCGGAGAGGAACAATTGACGTTTCCATACTGACGAACACAAACAGCCAATTACACTTAAATATTCTGTACACACAGGTTCACTTCTCTGACACATTCACACATGATTCTCACACCGTGCACATCTTTAAAGAAATCAGATATCCTTGATTGCCCTCTACAAGTGGACCTTCACTCCTCTCTTATCAAGAAACTCTCTCCTGTTACCCCCCCATCTATCTCTCTCTGGGTTTGGTGGTAATATTCTGTGCTCGGTACAGAAAAAACACATCAAGCGCAAATTGAGCAGCAAATATCACCTAGCGTGAAATAGCATGAGCAATTTCCATGATTTTCTTGCGCCTCGGTGTGTACGCGTACCTCTCCGAGTCCTCATTATCTTGCATGTTGAACAGCATGGAGGGGATGAGCTTATCCATGTGCTGAGGTTCCCAGATGATCGCCTGTAGTTCATCATTAACAGTCTTTCTGACGACACCCTGGAGACCCTTAATACCCGCCACACGGATCCTAGAGTAGGCAACATGGTAAACGCATTAGTTGTCTCATTACGCTTGATCAGTCAAATTAATGTGTTAGCTTTTGAAATGAGTTACGTTTGGTGAGCAGCGTTACTTTTAATTTGTTTAATGAATCTTTTTCCTGCTTGGCCATGAGTTTTGAAGACTGGTCAGAAAAAGCATTGACTGAAGCACTGCCCAATGTGAAATTAGGGTAAGAAATGCATAATTAAAGCTTAATTGTTTTTTGCTTGATTAAAAAAATGAAAAAACTAATATTTTTTATTTCAAATAAAACTTTTTTTCTAAAGTTAATATAATGATTTAAACAGTCATGCACATTTGTTTACAATGTTCATGATTGATTAAATTTATAACAGCAGGTGTCCAATATTCTATATTCTATAATATATATTATATTATATGCTCAGACGTGCACCTGTTGCGTGTTTCAAAGTCCTCATGCGTGGAGTGGCACATGGCACTGAACTGAGAGACGAAGAAGTCGTATCTGCGGTGGTAAGACGGCGTGTCCTCCTCAATGTTTGCAAACTTCACAAACTAGGATTCAAATGTTGCACATCATTAGACAAACACACACACGCAGGCCTCTACATACACTGCGGGTCCCCTTGCATTGATATCACAATGTTGTTTCTACAGTAGCCTTAAACGAAAAAAAACAGCGTGTTTCGTAAATAAATACATTATCTCCTTTGGCAAAGAACCGAAAACGTGACGACATCTTAGTGTTGTGTGAGCCGCCGTAGTGATTTGAAACGGAGGGGTGGAGTGAGCCATTGGTTACAATTCGCAACCTCACCACTAGATGGCGCTACATTTCCTAAAATGGATATGGAAGGCTTCTATAGGGTTAAGGACCTTTGTTTTGACTGACTATCCTCTATGCTTGCATAGTTTACATTCATTACGGAAGGGAACGTTGCAAAATACTGAATTTGGGTTTATGTTTAAATTCAGCCAGGAATTTGTCAACTTTTCATCGTGATCATACGCTATATGTTACCATATGCAATCTTCCATATTCTGCTTCTGTTTCATAAATAGGCAAAAATGTGACAAATCAACATCTGTAGAAGGCTTCTGGGCCTTTTACACAGAACATAGCCCTCACTTGCTCTATATTTTCTTGTGTTAAACTTGGTGAGGCCTTCTCAACAATATATCGCAGATGACTATAGAATTTGACTATTGAAGTCTTATGAAGAAGGAAACTAATTACTTCTATTTTGTTAATATATCACTTAAGAGAGCTTCCTTCACTTCCTTACGCATTATAAATTCCAGTTTGTAAGCTTTAAAACGATACTTATTTCGGTTCAAGTGAATGTTTTTTTATTATTTAGCTTCAGTTGAAAGAGTAACCATATCAGTAAAAATTATCACTTTCATTCACAGGCTGTCGATTTTTAGTTGTTGTTCTCAGCTCACAAACTTCACATCCGCGTATTGGGAACAAAAACGGAACGATCATTGAGTCGTGAGCCAAAAAAGCAACATAACACAGATGACAGAGTCAAAGCCGTTTGTCATGTTCAAACTTCATCTCTCTCGCTCCCTTTTCCTCCTTTGCCTCCTGCTGAGATTTGTGACTGCATCCTTTGATTAGTTCTGTCACACACACACTTACTGAATTGGTGCCCAGCACTTGTAAATCTGGCTCTCTGGACTCCAGCAATTTGGCCACCATGTGTAAGAAGCTTTCCACGAAAGGCTTGATGCTCTGAGAATGACAAGCCATCAACAGCTGATCCAAGGCCTCCATCGCTATTACCACATACCTGCACACAGACATGCATCAGATCGTAAGGTTTTTTGACAAGTATACTGAATAGATCAATAAATAACATACTATACCGTCTATCAATGTGACTAATAAAGTGTGTAACAAATATGTAAGTGTAATGTAAAGCAATTTGAAGAAATCAAAGTGTGTGTTTCGTACCCATAGCGATGTCGTACCACATCTCTAGTGAGGCGCTCGGCAAGGTACGCGCCGATGCGGTCCAGTTTTTCCGGAGCCGACACGGCATAAAAAGTCAACTTCTCCATATCGGACTTCACCAATCCATCCTGAGAAACAATTACGCAGTTTGAGAATCTATATTAAGATCTGCAGAACAGAGGGCCACAGTAAAGACAGATTCGCTATTGTGTTGAATATTTGCATGAATGAACTGAGCTGAACATTTTGGACAAAGTGTTATTTCTGCTGCCTACTTTTAGACACCGTTAAAAATCATTTTTATCCAGAACCCCTTTGGACGGTCCTGAGGCTTTTAAAGTGATAATCAACTTAACAGGATTTAAACTACAACACATAACAAAACCCTGGGGAACCTGTGTGTGTGTCAGTGGAAAAACTGTCACACCCACACATAAGAATATTACTCACACTTACCCTTCAGAGAAAACAACTGTGTGTGCCATTCTAGCTGAATGCTAATGTAGTGTGACATAAGGTTAAGAACTGTCCCTGTGTGTGTGTGTGTGTGTGTGTGTGTGTGTGTGTGTGTGTGTGTGTGTGTGTGTGTGTGTGCATATTTCACATCCTCAAAAACGGTCCAGCAGGCCAAAGGTCATAATAAAAGAGTAACAATTCACATTCATATATAATAAAATGCAGGACGTTTCTTTTCAACATTATGAATAACAAGTGACAGCTGCTAGTCAACGGTGCTTTAAACTGAGATTTATCGCCCAAGCAGCTGCTATATTATTATGCAGTGGCATTTACTTCAGCTGGTCTCTTAGGGACAATAAGAGCTGATAAGAATATATTTTGTACTTGAACTTCAATGAGTTTGAATTCCAATGTATGAACTCTGATATAAAGATGATATTTAAAGAAGCAAAGGAAATTTTTAATTGAAGTGTGTGTCACAACCTTGTCTAATGTCTTGTTTAATTTAAGATAAGCTTGACTAGTGAAATCACTTGTGCGCTTTTCAGCTTTAAATCTTAATTAGCGAATGTCCTTTTTGAGATTTTTGGCCTGTTAACCCTACTGCTTGGCCAATTAAAAGGACTTTCTGTTTTCCCTTTTTACCAGTTAAACACTCCTGAACAAAGTCTTAAGACCGGGGGAAAACATACAAGTATTCGCATTTCTCGCTGATGGATGAAAACCAGGTTATAAGTACTGCTTCAAAATCCTAAAGCAAGAAACAGGAGCAAGAGACAAAATAACAGAGAGTAGGCAACTTATTGAAAACTTAATTTAAACTCAAACTTTTGATCGGCTGATGAACAGCCTTATTAAGACCATAGCCCCAAAAAACCCACAACCGAACTAAAAATGTTGAAAATGTACTCTAGATGTCCAATACAATGTAAATAAATTTCTAGATTTATTGTGCCCCCTCCAGTCCAGTTTCTGTTGAATTTTTACAAAATCAAACCTCAGGAGTAATTTCTAACTGCAATGTTTTCATGTGTCTTCTCATCTCGTCTCGCATTGCTTAAAAGTGAATATAGACCTATTTGAGGTCTGAAAAAGAGCATCTTTATTTGTTATTTTGACTTGTTTCTGCAAATAGAAACAATATTTTAGTTTTGGTTTTTGGGTGAAATATTGTTATACAAGTTCACAGAATGAAACAAAAATGATCATTTTACCTAAACACATGACTATAAACATTATGAAAATAATATATTTATTTTATTTAAATGATCTAATTTGAAATTTTTCATAAATGTAAATACATTAAAGCAACCTGCTTACAGTTTTTAGCATACAGTTTTGCATAATAGTGCTAGGTTTTTGCCCTTCAAAAAAAAGCAAACTACCAAACACAAACTCATCATATTCACTAAAAATGCTATTTCAAAATGTTGCTCATAGTGTTACCTTGGGGTCCTCTGGGAAAATGTTGTCCACTAGACGCTTGTAGCGTGGCCGCAGAGGACCGCAACATCCACACACACCTGCGACGACAGAATAGCACTTCAGAAGACCTTCATTTTAAATCAACGTTTTGCACTTACTGTAAAGAATACAGTCAGAATAGTCTATGCAGGGGTGCCGACAGAAATTCTGGGCCCTATGGAAACCAAAATTTCTGTGCCCCCTACAAATAGGAAAATAAAAAGGTGGTCTGCTCTTCTGGGCCCTAAATCAGCCTGGGCCCTTAGAATCGTCCTAACCTTTAGCCCCTTTACGGCGCCTATGAGTCTATGCATTGAATCAGATAGATGGGTCTAATGAGATATTGCAAATATACAAAGAAAAGTACTCTTGCACCGTACATTAACAAATCATCCATTCAACTCAACGAGAAATTTTGAATCTACATATGCATGACATTAGCTGTCGGCATAAAGGCAAGGCACAATGCAAAGAGCAAGTGTGTGTGTGATGCCACACGGTTTAAAGGGCTGATTAATTATTAAAAAAGTCAACGAAGAAATCTGAGAGAGACAGAGCAGTACACACACACCCTCACAAACATAGGAACAAACACACACGTTGCTCTGACAGTCTTTCAACATCTACGCTGAAATTGCTCATTCATACATCTCATTGTGCATGCAAATTAGAATTGCATGCGTGTGTGTGTGTATATGCCAAGCAGCATGTGTGTGTGTGTATGTGTGTGTATGTGTGTGCAGGGATTGTAAATTGAGACTGGAAAGGAAGCCGCCATTATCAGCTGAAACACCTGATCCACCTTTAGAAGATGGAAAACGCAAAGAGATGCTGCAATGGAGAGAGAGAAAGAGAGAGAGAGCTCTACCGCAACTGACAAACACAGCAACCATGTTATGATGACAAGGAGTTCAACAGGCTTATATAAATTATCTCAACTGGATCTATCAGAAACACACGCAAACACAGATACCAAGCCTGCTGAGGAATGATCTCCTCTCCCAGGTGTGTCTATATCTGAAGGTTCCGTCAGCTTCTGAGCGCGGCACCTGTCTGTACCTCCTCATCATGATCTCTGACCCTTGATGTCTTCTTTACTCTGGAACCTCCAACCGGGTCCAAACAGTGACCTTTATGCCTTCTATCCCAACCCTGGACTGAAACCCAGCCACACCTGAACTGAATGCCTGCACAAAGACTCACCCTCCGCTGCGATTGGGCCGTCCAATTACAGATAGACAGCAAGTTCCACCCAACTGTGTGTCTGTTAGGTGGCAGTTAAAGCGATAGTTCATTAAAGAAAGTCTGTCATCAGTTATTCCCCCATAGGACTTTTTTCGAGACCTTGATATTTTGAGAAATGTCACAGCGGTTTTGTGTTTGTACAATGGAAGTCAATGGGGGGCAATGTTGTTTGGTAACCAATGTTCTTTAAAATATTTTCTTTTGTCTCATACAGGTTTACAATGACATGATGGTGAGTAAATGATGAATGAATTTTCATTTTTGGGTGCATTATCCCTTCCACAAACTGAGTGTGAAAATCTGAAAATGTAGGTAGGGTATGTTAAAATATAACAATTTTATCCGATTGTTCATTTCTCTTCAATATGTTACTGTACTGTACTCGGTTAATGTACAATAAAGTTTTGTTTCATAACAGAAGAAATGTAGTCAAAGCCACCAGGGGGCGCTCGCCCCGTGCAGCCGACGCTGGAGCTGGTTGCAAATCCCACTTCCCACTGATGCCTGTTGAATCCCCATTACTGCCAACACGAGAGCGTCTGGGGAAATGTAGAGATTGATTCAGCGCCTGGGGAGAAAATCCTCTTAACCTTATGAGGACCCGAAATAGCTTAAGAGTTTGAAGAGCAGAGCTCGAGAGTAAGCCGCCATAACAGAATTACCATCTATCCCAGAGAACACAATGCATAATAATAAAAAAATGTTACTCCACTTGCGTCTATTACCACATGACCTAAACCAAAAACATATATTTTGGCCGTACATAAAGCATTTTAATACGTGCTTTAACACGAGTGCATTTGTGAGTGTTTATGTAAAACACATGTTTCTATTACAACAGGCCTGTTTAAATCTGCCTTTAAGATTTGAAATACATGTTTCTAACCTCTCATTTGTGTCCGTTTATCTGTACGCTTTAGTGTGCATGCATATGGCTCTTTGTTGAAATTTCAAGTGGACAACCAAAGTCCATGAAACACAAACGCCCATAATCCTTTGCAGTCCAACAGTGCACAGGTAGAGTCGATATACATACACACTCAAAAACACATTGATACACAAAAGCTGTGCGAAATTTTACGGTTTGGTTCGATGGAATGGAGGGCAGATGACATGCAAAGAGCAAGACAATACAGAAAGAAAAAAGTGACTAGGAGAGATGGAGACCGAAATGGAATGCCTCCTTTATCTCTATCTGCCATCCCACCGGTTTTACATTTGAAAGAAATTCATCACATCACTACACTCATGAGCTTGTTAGACTACTATTTCCCACAATGCAATGCAACTGTCTCAAAGGCTTGACTGTAGCTTTTTACAATCAATGACAAAGGTTTACTACGACTGAAATCATGCTTGCCTGCACACTAGGTAAGATTTAACAGCATTAGGTGTGATGGTATGACAGCATGATGGTATCTACTTTGGCAGTATGTTAATATTTTGTTTCAAATACAGTCTCTCTGTTTTCATGTTCCTTGTTTCTCCAATTTGTGGTTGACGAGAGTTTTTCAATGGGTTGTAACGTTACCGATAACATGCGAGCTGACAACTGAGTTTTCAATGGCTTGTACCGTCACCGATAATACGCTACGAGCTACCACAGGCTCCTGATAATAAACTTTATTACACGGCTTGTTGGAATGCTTGATTCTGATTGGTCAGTCGCTACATTTGCAGGTTCGTTATTCCCAGATAGCAACCTCTCAAAACTAATAACACACGTTTACCCAGATGCTCACAGAAGGTAAAAATAAGCTCATCAAATATTTCAATTAAAAAAAATTCTCATGTGGCAAGTAGCCGTGTAATAACCAGGATAATGTATGCAGCTGGCTGTTATAGCGAAATAAGCCCCTTCAGTGTGATCACACTGTCCAGGCTTATTTCAGCTATAACAACCGGCTGCCTGTACATTATTTTATACAAATTTATACAATATTTACACAAAAAGGAGCTTATTTAAATGAATCATGAGCTTATCAAATTTGTACGCAAAAAGCTAATAATCAGCAGATATTTCTTTTTAATTCAACGTTTGAATTTAAGTAAAAATGCTTTAGCAAACAACTTGCATTAAAAAACGCTTAGTTCCTATAGCTTGAGGCCAATAATGCGCATCTACAGTATGTATAATACCATTCCATTCCATTCCATTTTCTACCGCTTATCCGAACTACCTCGAGTCACGGGGAGCCTGTGCCTATCTCAGGAGTCATCGGGCATCAAGGCAGGATACACCCTGGATGGAGTGCCAACCCATCGCAGGGCACACACACTCACTCATTCACTCACGCACTCACACCCTACGGACAATTTTTCCAGAGATGCCAATCAACCTACCATGCATGTCTTTGGACCAGGGGAGGAAACCGGAGTACCCGGAGGAAACCCCCTGGAGGTGTGAGGCGAACGTGCTAACCACTAAGCCACCGTGCCCCCCATGTATGTATAATATAATTGTAAAATTTGAAATAGATTGCACCAATATATCAGGTAATAATCGGAATCGGTTTAACCTGTCAATCAAAAGAGGACCAGACAATCCAATGACTTTGTGCTTTGAACATAGAAAATGTTGAGAAACATCACCAGTTTCAAATATGAATAGTCATTACATGAATCAATAATATTCAGAAAGTTAAGAAATAATCATTTAATCAGTATACCACTCTGAATAATCTGTATCGGTGTTGGAATTTAATCTCTAATTTAAAATATTTACATATATTTCAAATTCAGACAAAAAGAAAACATTATTAAATAACAAGGTCAGTGGATACCAGTAGAACCACAGATTCTATAAACCAGCCAAACAAGTCAAGGTTATTGGATGATGCTCTCAAAATGGCTAAATATTGGCCTAGCAATCAGCCTGCTCTGTATTTTGGGTATAATTTATGCTTTCCTTACAATGTTGTCCTATTTAATACATTTCCAACTATTTCAGAGGTACATAAATAGATACAGACTGTACTTGTAAAGATTACACTAAATGTAATCTAAAACACAAAACCACCAAAAAACAAGCAGAAACACACTATCCAGACCTACCAGCACTAGAGCTCTCGGAGTCCATCTCTGTCTGCTTACTGGACCTGTGACACTATCTCTCTCTCTGTCCCTGTCTGTCTTGTCCTTGTCCTTGTCCTCTGTCTGTCTGTCTTCTCTCTCTCTCTCTCTCTCTCTCTCTCTGTAGATGCTATACAGTGCAGAAAGTCTAACCATATTCTCCAACACACACACACACACACACACACAGCGCAGTATTCATTTCTGATGAATCTGATGTTTTGGCACATTGAGAATTTCCCCACAGTGTGAACACAAGCATCTGCCTGAATATGGCCACCCAACCTATGCATAACACATGCGTTCCCCTTGATGTTTTCCCTCACTCAGAATCTTCACTAACACGTTTTCCACCTTACATAAAAATGGGACTATGCCGAAAGGAAAGCGATCAACACAAAACAGGCGACACATCAAACACACACAGATCAAACTCTCGTGCACACACTCAAACGGCCAAGGAAAGATCAAACTTTGCTTTGCGAACAAGCACATTATCATCTCAAAGACATGAGAGAGAGCAAGAGAGATCCTTAAGAGAGAGAGGTAAACACACAAAGAGATCCTTCAGAGAGAGAGATTCATGTGTTATTAGAAGAACACAAGGACTGCTGTGTGATAGCAGCACAGTGTGTGTCTGTCTGCCACAGTATGAGACAGTGAGAGATCTGACTCCAATCTGTGTCTCCTACAATAAACTTATGCTCATTAACACTATAGGCGTAGTGTTATTCTCTATATTTAGTTCTATTTTATAATAACTTGTTTAATTAATGTCTTTAAGTGCATCTGGAAGACTTGTACACCCGAGTAAGGCAATCATTATTCAGACAGTAACGTCTTCTAGTCGAAATATCACATGGAAGTATCCTGAACAAAACAAAATGAGAATGCAACAGAGTTATCTTTATGAATAATTATTTTTCCACAATAATATATTAAACTATAAAGTGCCACACAGTTACGCATAACAAAAGTCATGGGAATACTATAGTAGTAGTTTTTATTCTTTTACAGTCACATGTACATTTTGTGTGAGTAGAAATATTTGGTTTTCCATATCACACATTTATAATGACTGGAAACCAACTCGTCAAATTGAAATATCTTTGCAAAATCAGCAAATCACCATTTACAAATTTGCTTTCCATCATGTGGAAATTTACACAACCCATACAACACCGCCACTCATAAATCATCTATAATTCCCACAATTTCTTCATTTAAATGCATCTTATTTCCAGCCCTGCTTCACACCTGGCTGCAATTTTCATGAACACCTTATGCTAAAACAGGTGTGTATTTACCCTGTGGTCCTTCCAGAGCTAACAACCCTGATTTAATATATTCAGCTTTGTTTATAAAATGCACTGCTGGTGTCCATTTTATTTCCTTTATTTGTTTGAAATTGTGCAATGTAAACTGTACATTGCACAATATCTCATTGGAGGCTGCATTTCTGCAAACCCTTTGCTAAACAAACATACTGTTTTTGTCACATCAACAACAATCACAAAATTGAGAGAATCATCTTTTCTCTCTATTTTCCGTTCTCATCTTATTTCAAGGATAAAGGGCTTGTCTTACAGGGCCCTGGCTACCTAGAATAGGCTCTGTGTGTGTGTGTGTGTGTGTGTGTGTGTGTGTGTGTGTCTGTGAGATCAGAGAGGTTATCATACTCCCTCAGAGGGGTATGGGAGTTGTGTTTGTACTTTAGTAGAGAGGTCGCCCAACTCTCACAGATTGTGTGTGTGTTGAGCCTCTCTTTGGCGTGTACAACGTCAGCAGCAATAACGCTCAGGGATGTCTGGTCTGCTACATCAAGCTACACAGTTTAATGAACATTGCCACACAAAGCCATATCACAAATGGCCTATATTTATTAAACACTAAACTAAACAGCACTCAAATTACCACAAACTTTAAACTAAACAACATTTAACTTTTAACATAAACTAAACAATGTCACAAGCACCAAACAACACCAACAAACGAAACACCCAAGCACTCATGCGTGTCAAACATTAAACTAAATAACAGGACATGCCTCAAGCACCACACTAAACTATTGCAAAAAAAAACCTATCGCAAAGCCCAAAGTAAAGCACACATGAGTCATTAGGAAGAGTTTGCCTGAGCATCAGCTGAGAGTTGTTTATTATACAGTAAGAATGAGGCACAGAAATCTCTCTTTACTCCCAAGCTCTTCAAAAACCCTAAAAACAGAGACATCCAGATACATTATGTAAGATGGCTGTCTTAGATGCTGCAGTGCACGGTCATATTTTATGCTGACACTAAATCTCCTGCCCGTCCACCTGCTGCCAAGCTTTTTGGCACTGTGGTGCAAATACCTCAGATGAATCTGACGCGAGTCACCATTCTACTCAGCAGCATGGGATCATAGAAGAATTGGCATTGATCGTGAGAACCCCGGTAATGCTATGACATGGTACAGAATGATCACAACCATAGTACTGAAAAAACACCATCCCTGATAGAAAAAAAAATGCTTATTCTAGTGGTTTCCATCACAAATACCACAAAAAAAAAAAAAAAAGCAGGCCTACAATTAAAACCTTTAGAATATTAATCTATGTGGCGCTTCCCATTAAATGCTTTAGTGGTGTTTCATTGGTTTCTATCTGTCAGATAACATCCCACTGATAAGAGACCAACTCATTACTAGTTAAGACTCAGACACTATAATAGTTTCCATTTAAACCACACACGTCCAATGCAATTCCTATTATAAACAATACATCCTTTGGAATTACTGTGATGGTTTCTTTTTTTAGCAAGAATGGTAATACCATGGTACTCTTTTCTATTAATGCAGTAGCAGGGAACACACACACACACACAAACACACACACACACACAAACACACACACACACACACAAACACACACACACACACACACACACACACACTGCAGCAGAACAAACAGCCTGTCAATAGTTTCAAGTTGGGGTCTGTAGGTCCGGTACTTACCGGCAGGCATTCCTTCACTCGGTTCCCTCCAACCCTCGTCCGCTGCACTTCGCCTGGATCAGATCAGCGTGAATGGAGCTTTGGTTTCGACATATGGATCAGAACACGGCTGGAGCACACACACAAATACACAGACAGACAAAAACATACACACACACAGATTAAACGAATCCGATCACGTTCCGTGAACATCACCGGCATATATCCAACGACAATAAACACACAACACCAAACGTACAGACATACTCACACAGCCTCTGTGTTAAGATATGATGAAGTAAAGGAAGAGAGTTAAGTGTGAATACCTGTAGATGGAGGATTAAGCGCAACACATCCGCGTTCCCTACCCTGCTTCACGCTCGCGTGACGTCGAAACACGGAAGTGAGAGTCGCGCGCCGGCAGGAAAGGACGCGCTGCGTGCGCGTGTCTGAGAAAAAGCAGACACAGGTAGGAAGGAGAGAGACAGTTTTTGTTGCCTTTGATTGCTAATTTGTTTTATTGGAATACTTAGTGGGTTTTTGTTTTAAGGTCTGAAATTGTGGAATTTCCTCTAAAACCGTGCGTATAAAAGGGCATTCCCAATTGATTTACATGTGGGTTAATGAAGTGTGTGCATGTATTCCTCGTGTGGAACAACTTTTTAACATTTAAAAGTGCCCTCGAAAATACACATCCCGTAAAAAATATGATCCAACAATATATTTTATGTATTTGTTCACCAGTCATCCTCTTTTTATTACAGACTCGAAGTCCATTTTAAAAATTACAAACGAACAAATACAAAAATGCATAACTTTACAGCAGTAACCAAGATGTTAATTCATTACAAAAATACAGTGATACCAATGTCTCCACAGCCTGCTGACACCGTGTAGAACTTACACTAATATTATTAGGCCCAAAAAAATTCATTCTTTGACTCAGTAGGTCATTGATACATTTGAAAAGTAAAATATTTATTAGTGACTTTAATTTGATACGGGCTTCAACCAGTAGCCAGTGGAGAGAGATGAAAAGGAGTGTCACATGAGACCTATTGGGCTGTTGGAAGACGAGGTGTGCTGCTGTGTTCTGAACCAGCTGGAGCTGTTTGATTTCCTTTGCAGGAAGACCAGCAATGAGAGCATTGCAGTAGTCCAACCTTGAGATTACCAGGGCCTGGACAAGGAGTTGGGCCTCATCCTCCGTGAGATTGGGTCTAACCTTTCTAATGTTGAATAAGGCATATCGGCATGACCGCACGGCCTTTGCAATGTGATCATTGAAGGACTGCTGTTCCTCGAATATGACTCCGAGGTTCCTGGCTGTTTTGGAAGCAGTGATTGTGGTATTGCAAAGTTGGATGGTGAGATCGTGCTGCACCCTGGGGTGTGCCGGAAAAACAAGTAGTTCTGTCTTTGCAGGGTTTAGCTGGAGGTGATGCTCTTTCATCCAACTGAGATGTTTTCTAGCCAGACTGTAATGTGAGTTGCTACCGTGGTATCGTCTGGGTGAAACGAGCTGTAGATCTGGGTGTCGTCAGTATGATAACAGTGATATGAGTTACTGATATGACAGTCGTAAAGATGGAAAAAAGCAGCGGTCCAAGCACCGATTACTGAGGGAACCCAGGGATCATGTGGTGATCCGTGGACAGCAAGCCCCTCCATGATATCCTGAAAGATATGCCGGAGAGGTAGGATTTGAACCAGCGGAGAGGAGTGCCTGAGATTCCTAGAGATGACAGGGTTGCTAGCAGTATCTGATGATTGACAGTGTCCAACGCTGAATCAGGACCGAGGATTTAGATTCCGCCTTGGCCAGCCGCAATGCTTCTGTGACCAATTGCAGTGCAGTCTCGTTGGGTTGGTTTGTTTTGAAGCCAGACTGCTTGTCATTCAGAAGTTTTTTTTTCTGGGATAGGTAGGAAGAAACGTGGTTGAAAACTTCCCTTTCAAGTGTTTTTGTAATAAATGGGAGGAGAGAGACAGGTCTGTAACTGTCGGTAGTAGATGTGTCCATTGTGGGTTTCTTAAGTAGAGGCGTGACCTGGGCCTGTTTACATGTGGATGGAAAAGTGTGGGTGAGTAGGGAGGTGTTGATGATGTGTGTGAGTGTGGGGGATAGGACAGGTCGTGGGGTGGCTGGAGAGAAGTATGGTGACTTCAGTGACAATATCATGTTCAAAGCCATAAAAATAACATAGGTTCTAGAGCTGCTGAAGACCATCACTACTGGGACTGAACACAACAAGTTCATGATGTAATTCACTGAAATATTCCCAATAATACAACCCATTTTGCAAGCTTTCAAATATTTCAGATAAATCATCCATGTAGATGTTGAACAATATTGGGGACAAAATTCCTCCTTGTCTCACACCATTACTAACCACAAAAAGAGCAGAGATTTTATTGCCCCACTTTACTTGCATTGTCTGGTGGGCCTAATAAGCATATACAAGTCAGTGCCATGTTCTTTTTAAACCCAAACTGATTCCCTGTTAAAAAAAACAGCAAATGCTGGTTAGGTAACATGGTAGCTGGTTTGTGCTGGTTTATGCTGGTCATGTGCTGGTCTAAGATGGTCAAGTGCTGTTCCTTGCACGGTGTGTGGGAAATACAGCGTTTTTGAACCTTAAATCGTGTTTACACATTGCATTACATCTAATACAAATTATAATATTAGATTTAGTCGTGTCATATGAACCCTTTGGGAGATCTAACTTCTTTTATGATTTAAAAAATCTGTAAAATTACTATTTAGAGTCCGCTCTCAAAGCTCGCTAATTTTTACAAACAAACGGATAGCATACTTATATCTTGCTTTGATAATCTTCTTATGTTAAAGCTCAGGCCCTTGTCTGGGTCTCCCTGCCATAATCCATGTATTAGTAGCTTCCCGAGCTTCAGCATGCCTACTCATTCCAGGCCTGATATTATTTCCTATATTCTTGTGCTTATGACATAACTTGCTACAATTTTAAAGAGCATTTACTACATCATTGTACATTGAACAAATGTTTGTGTGATGGTGTACGTCCTTTCAATTAACATCACTTCACATTAATGCATCTTTGGGTATATAAATATTACTTAGAAGCTTATCTGTTATCTATCATAATAAGCCACAAGATCTTCCATTTAAACTGATGAATAATGAATTTTTGCAGTATTTACGTCAATTTCATTATTAGATACCAGAATGATACTACCAACATTTATAATCATAGAAATAAGTATATGATCATAAGATACTGTGCTGTATAAAATACTTATACACTCCAAAGAGGCATGAGCAGAAGAAGATGATATAGCATGATGTGGTATTTACAAGCCTCACTTAAATAAGTAAAACTAGTATCCACAGGCAACAGCACTTTACTTGACAATCCAAAATTATTATTGTGACAAAACTGAACAATATGATTAGCAAATAATGAAGTATTATCTGAAATGTCAGCATTCATAACCCCAACAATAGAAATACTAAGTAGTAACATTTTCAAAGAATGAGGTAATAAAAGAAAGTCTTAAATACTAATTTTCATTGTGTTGACATTCACAAGGTCTATATACATTAATAACAAATTCCTTTTCATGATGAGTAAACTGTATCGCAATACCCTAGTAAAATGATACTCTCATGAATTGTCTAAACATCGTCCTACAGGTTTGTGTGAGGATAATGTTTGGAGGTAGTCAACGTAAAATTGTACTGAATGAGAACAAGGGAATTTTAAGATAATCTTAAAACCTGCATTTCTGACCCGATCAGAACCTAAAATGATTTCTAAATACATGAACCTGTCACTTACTACTGTACATATCAAACCAGTCAGAATCAGACCATTTGCAGTGGTCACAATGTGATGCATGTAATGTCTGCCTGTGACGGACCTCCTCTCTATAACTGGATTATATTAGAATAAACCACTCCAGCTGCCTAAACTATGAGGATCTCTGTTTGTGTATACGGTGTGTGTGTGTGTGTGTGAGAGAGAGATAGAGAAAGAGAGAGGACCAAATTCACAGATAAAGACCTTTGCTTCACGGGAATTAGTTGTGTTTAAACTCTATTTGATCCAAGCATCTGCTAAAATAGACACACACGTGACCACAATTCTGTGTAATTTTAAAGTGTTTTTAAAGTTTCGCTTAGTTTCAACATACTGGAGATTTGCATGAAACACATGCATAATAATTACTGAAATGCTGCTTGAATAATCCTATTTCTTCAGTAATCTCTTATCAAATCTGTGATTTGCACACCAACACTCACACACATTTTCTGCCTCATTGATTATGGTGGTACTGCGGAGCAAGAGCAGTTTGATTGATTGAGCATGATGGTTTAGCTGTATGTGCATGGGAAGCTGGTATAGTCATTCAGTAAAGTGCTGCGGTTAACTGATTATTGCACTCAATAATCTAAAGCGGTGTACTGCACCTCAGCCTCTAAAATATTTTAGGCAACATTTCCTTAATTCTTGTATAATCTTTTATTTTTATTAATTCCCTTATAGTTCAATTATTATGTCAGGTTATACTCATTAGAGAGACATAAAAATTTTTTGCCCACCATGACTTAGTTACTGTAAAAAGCTGAATTTAAAAGCTGAGCTTAAAGGGATACTTCACCCAAAAATAAAAATTCTGTCATCATTTACTCACCTTCAAGTTGTCCCAAATGTGTATACATTTATTTGTTCTGATGAACACATTGAAAGATATTAAGGATAACGCTTATAACCAAACAGATCTCAACAACCATTGACTCCCATAGTAGGAAAAAAACAATTGTAGCCAAAAGTGCCCCAGAACTGTTTGATGTCCTACTGTCTTCAAAATGTCGTCTTTTGTGTTTGACAGAACACAGAAAATTATAAAAGTAATTTTTCCTACTATGGGAGTCAATGGGTGTTGAGATGGGTGATGTTTGGTTATAAGCATTATTCCAAATATCTTTCTCAGTGTTCATCATTTACCAAGAAATGTATTCTCATTTGGAACAAATTGAAGGTGAGTACATGAAAACAGAATTTTCATTTTTGGGGGAACAAACTTGTATACGGTGCAGGTTTTATGCATCCAAGATTGCAACAATCATCTTAAGTAATATTTTATCTCAAAACTATAATTTTTTCGTATTTCAAACACGTTTATGTTGTTCCGAGCCCTTATGTTTGTTTTCTCATGTGGCACACACCAATGTTAAGATGTATTTTCAGTGTATGTAAAGAAATTTGCGATGAGAATCTCTAAAATTTCCCTTGTTGTGCTTTATGCAAGAAACATGTTTGGGTCAAGATGAGTAAATTAGTTGGTTTGAACTGTCCCATCCAATTAAGAAAACCAGTAAAACACAAACCAGTATCTCTACATTTAAGCATGTTTAGCTTCACACAGAGCTTAAGATCAATGCTGACCCATAGAACAATCTGTGTGAGGGAAAGAGAGGCAGTTTGATTTTTTCTCATCTCCTGAGGGGGTTTGACTATGGCTGGGAATTGATTCCAAAAAGAATCGATTCCTTGATTTCAAGGCGTTGAGAATTGAGAGTCGATTCCAAAGGTTGGAATTGATTCCATTAAAGGAATCGACTCCTCTTTTAGAGCCTTCATAAGCACAAGCCCCGCCCATTAGCCGATGTCATTGGTCAACTTAATCACATTAGTTTCTTATCTAAGACATTACAGACTTCAGAAAAAAGTAATGGATGAAGTCTAACGCTGTATGACATAATGTTCTACATGCATTAATGCAAAAGCTTTGTTTGCACACACATAATGCAGATTTAATTAGATGAATCCGCACTTTTAACAAGTCATAAAAGTGTGTTTTGTCTTCTCTTACTCTTAATCGATGCGCTCAGTTTGTGTGTGAAGAGAATTGCTTGTATACTGTATAAAGCACTCTCACAACATATTTACCTGGGCGTCTGTTCAAGGCTGTTAAAGATGGACAGATCTTTTTTCAACACCTGTCTGCACCATTTGCATTTAAATGAGAAGATAAGAAAGAGCAATAGCAAAAAAGGTGTGTGAGTCCATTAGTAAGTAAAGAAAAACAGAGCTACTTCATAACCTACCCGGTGCCCATTTCAGAAAGATGGTTTAGTTAAAACTCTGAATATATTAACCCTGAAATGAGGGAAACTATGGGTATTCTGTTTCAGTATGTCAAACCCAGAAATGCGGGGTAACTCAAGCACGTTTCTAAAAGAGAAGAAACTTACTCCGAGTCAGTAACCGTAATGCCTTACTCTGTGAACCTAACCTGGTCGGGAGGAGGTTTTCTTTGGTAAACCCAGAGTTTCGATCGATCTCCTGCCTCTTTTTAAAGCGCAAGTGGTGTCAATCATTCATTCATTCATAAATGCAGTCATTCATGGCACAAATTTTGATCCACACAGAGATCATTTCAGTGACTAATATGTCAAATGTGCTTTTATAGAGAAGAGGCTGCATTAATTCATAGGGATTGACTCCGATTTCAGGAGAGCAATTTAGGACCTGAGTGGAATTTTGTCATTTTTTTGTCAACTGTACCATTTTTCTTTACATTAAATTAGATATATCAAAATATATTTCATCAATCTTTAAATCGATAGCATGTGCCATCATGGCTGTCATTTTTTTAATAAATATTTTTTATTTCTGTTGTTTAATTAATTTATTAATTCATTTACTGGTTAATTTGTTTGTTTATTGGCACATTTATCTGTTTATTCATTTAAACTTAATTGTCCACTGTATGCAGCTGCCTAGTAGCTTTCTCTTTGGTGCCATTGCCATGGTGAATCGTAAAATTGGAGCTCCATTGATCATGGCTTGTTGTAGTCATGGTGCATGCCCTTAACTCAAGGTAAGTCTACCCAAAATTGATTGAAACAACTCGAATCAGCTGTTCTGAAACCAAAAACTCAAAGTTTTATATCTCAGTGTAAATCAACTTCACATCTTAATTCGGTGTTGGTTGAACCTTCGAATTGAAACGGGCCCCTGAACTCTAGAAATCTGTCTGTCATTTACACTTACAGTATATGCACAGCATTCTTAATACATTTTACGGATTATCGATCTGTTATATTCTGCAAGTATTTTTGTGTACACTGCTGAATAACTTTAAAAATAGTTCATAGTAATTTGACCTGTGCCTTTTTTGAAAACAGCTATAACTAAAAAAACTGATAAAGACTATGAATTGCAGGACAAGATCGACGTATTTGGTTAAGGTTTTGGGTATAGAAACAATAAACGATTAATAAATGTAAAAAGTGACGGCTTTTGCATTAAATATGTGTACATTTTTTAATTACAAATAAAAACGGAATCAAAAACAGCAGCTAGAAATCGATTCCTGGAATCGATTCTTATGATTCCCAAACCAGGAATTGGAATCAGAATCGACTCCAAAAAAGTCTTAATCGAACAGCCCTATAGGTTTGACATTTTTCACGAACTCATAGCATTGGGAAATCTGTATGGTGTTCAGACAGAATCAATGTATGGATGTATTACAGACAAAACAAACATGAGGTTACTGACTGAGAGCGATTACTAAATATTACCTCAATGAGGTAAAATATACTACGCTAATCTCCTACACATTATTTAGTGAACAAAGGACACTGGAAGACTAAAAATCTTATTCTTAAAGGGATAGTTCCCCCAAAAAATAAAAAATTGTCATCATTTGCTCACCTGTATGTAATTTCATACCTGTATAAATTACTTTGTTCCGATGAGAGAAAGATATTTGGAAGAATTCTAGTCATTTTTAGTTCCAGGACATCAATGACTAACATAGTAGGAAGAATTAAATGGTAGTCAAAGGTGCCCGAGAACTCTTTGTTTTCCTAAATCCTTAAGAAATTTCTTATGTCTTCAACAGAGAAAAGAATACAAGAAATAAAATCCTATGGTAGTGATGATGTCCCAGAACTGAAAATTGCTAACATTCTTCCAAATAACTTTCTCTGTGTTCATTGGAACAAAGACATTTATACAGGTTTGAAACAACCTGAGGGTGAATAAATGATGACAGATTTCTCCTTTTTTGAATGAACTATCCCTTTAATGTTCAAAATGTCTGAGTAGCATAAAGTGATAAGTAACCCAAAAAGGAAAATACTTTCATCCTTTACTCACCCTCTTGTCAATTAAAGCTTCATGACTTTCTTTCTTCCTCAGAACATAAAAAAGGTATTTTGATGAAACTTGGTAACCGAACAGCGCTGGACCCCATTCACTTCTGTTGGCTAGACACAAAACCAATGGGGTCCAGTTAACAACAATTTTCAAAATACTGCATCTTCTTTTCTGTTCATAAAGTCATAAAGCTTTAAATTACAAAGAGGTGAGTAAATGATGACAAAATTTTCATTTTTTGATGAACTATTCCTTTAAATCAGAAAATCTTGCAATTCATTATGCTAATTTGGGTCTCCTTAAACTCTCCCTCACATGCATTTATTCACACAATGCTCATAGAGAATATTTACATTAATGTTCCTTACAGATGCCAACCAGAACATACTTATATAAGTGACAGCCCCCCAGGGCAGGTACAAGTCCATCCATCCATCCATTTTCTTCCGCTTATCCGGGTCGCGGGGGCAGCAGTCTAAGCATTACATTTACATTTACATTTAGTCATTTGGCAGACGGTTTTATCCAAAGCGACTTACAGTGCACTTATTACAGGGACAATCCCCCTGGAGCAACGTGGAGTAAAGTGTCTTGCTCAAGGACACACTGGTGGTGGCTGCTGGGATCGAACCAGCAATCTTTTGATTTACCAGTTCAGTGGTTTAACCCACTAGACCACCATCTCCAGCAGGGAGGGCTCAGACTTCCCTCTCCCTAGACACTTCCTCCAGCTCTTCCGGGGGGACACCGAGGCGTTCCCAGGCCAGCCGGGAGACATAGTCCCTCCAGCGTGTCCTAGATCTTCCCCGGGGTCTCCTCCCGGTGGGACATGCCCGGAACACCTTCCCGGGAAGGCGTCCAGGGGGCATCCGGAAAAGATGCCCGAGCCACCTCAGCTGGCCCCTCTCGATGTGGAGGAGCAGCGGATCTACTCTGAGCTCCTCCCGAGTGACCAAGCTTCTCACCCTATCTCTAAGGGATCGCCCAGCCACCCTGCGGAGAAAGCTCATTTCGGCCGCCAGGTACAAGTCAAGTTCTAAATTTAGCCCCACAGTACCAAGAATGATACCAAGATACACAAACCTGTCAGATAATGCTAGTCTTTAGGAATGTGTCAGAGGGTCTTGTAAACGTGAAATACGACTCCAGTGCAGCCATGCGAGGAAGAAAAAGCCTAAGCTTGTGGGTGATGAGTGGTATTCAGATGCATCTTGAGTGGAATGCAAAGATCTGAGATAAGCTGAAAGAAGGGTTAGTTGGCATGAATGTAGCAGCAATATGAGTCTATTGGGTTGGATGATAATCGTGAAGGTCTGGTGTGGATGGTGAGAGAACAAACACTCAGCACTGTGAAACCCTGTTGAAGAAATGGGGTTATCATATCAAGTTAATGAAAAAAAATTAAGAGCAATTAAAAGACGAGGTTGTGGGGCAAGCATAAAAAATATGATTTATTATTTTTTCATGTTTGCCCCACAACCTCGTCTTTTAATTGCTCTTAAGTTTTTTTTCACACATTTTCACTTTTTTCCACATGAGTGGATATCTTAAACGTCACAGTAAATGAAGATGGTCCACTTTAGTGTCCCCTTTAGTGGTTAATGTGCAACTACTGTATGTGAACTCTATGCGTGAAAGGTTAAGATAGTAAAATTTATCATTCTTTTGTTTCACAGATTTCTTAAACATTAACCCAAAGTCTTGCTCAATTTGTCTCTCTCCTTTGGTTTTTCTTATTACGTCCCTAAGTTTGTGTAAAAAGTATAGACTTTTATGGAATTATGCAATTAACTTGGAATTTCCACTGATCTGTACTATTGAGCTAAATTCACTCTCTGCAAAATGGCTCAATGCTCTGACAATGAAATGAAATATAGTAAAAGAAGTGTACTTATAGAAATGTCAGGCATATTTTATGCCGCATACCATCAATTTTGAACAATATTCAGAGGGAAAAGACTGCAGGGTTTGTGAAAAGCTGTCAGCTCTTGTCATGTCAAAGGTACTTACTCTCTGCAAACAAAAAGACTTGTCATTGTTTGAATGTATCATAAAGAATAGATTCATCTTTTTACTATTTTGCTTTAAATAAACGATGTTAACTTTCAGAAAGATCAGAA
Organism: Triplophysa dalaica; assembly: GCF_015846415.1. Classification (NCBI taxonomy): domain Eukaryota; kingdom Metazoa; phylum Chordata; class Actinopteri; order Cypriniformes; family Nemacheilidae; genus Triplophysa; species Triplophysa dalaica. The sequence goes on along the minus strand of NC_079544.1, from coordinate 18,963,781 downwards.
TGTATTTTTTTCACTTATGTCAATGTCACAAGTCCTATTATACAGTATATAAAGTGTAGGTTTTTTTTTACATTTGTTAATAGGTTTCCATAAAGTCTATGAGTGCAGTTCTGCATTTGCCCTTATGTGTTGCATGTGCTGAAGTTGACAAATTTGGCACCAAACCAAATTGTAAAAAAATTGTTTTCAAATGGGTACAACACTCTTCCCATCTGCTGTTGTTTAAAAAACTGCAATGTACTATAGCTTCTGCTTGCTGTGATCCGAGATGGTAAGTTTAAGTTTAAGTAAAAGTGATAGTTCACCTGAAAATGAAATTTATGTTATCATTTACTCACCATCTTGTCATTTCACACCTGTATGACTTTCTTTCTTCCGCAGAGTACAAAAGAAGATATTTTGAAGAAAGTTGGTAAATATTCATTCGATTATTTTTCTATACCTTATATTTCAGGGCATTCTGGTTACGTCTAGTATTATAAGGTCTCTGTGGTGCTGACTTAAGAAACGAACAGATTTGATATGGAGGCATTTTATTATTTAGTTTCTTTAAGTGTTTTCTCTCATCCTGTGAAACAGCCGGTCTATCTCTCTCTCTCTCACACACACAACATGTTGGCTCTCTCTGAAAGGGAAGTGAAAAAAAGTGAAAAAAATGCTAAATGAAAAAGAGATGTTCACAGTAGAGGAGCTATAAAAAGAGAGACTGTGAATTATGAAGCAGATGATTGAGGTGCAGATAAAAAGGCACATGTGTGTATTTGATTATCTGTGATTTCTTATTTCAATCATTATCCTGCTCACTTTTTCCTACATGTCTCATAGTGCAGCATGTGTGGAAGATGCTGGACTCGGGGGCTGAGTTTTTTGGATCACACCCACGGTTCTGGAACCTTAAACATCAACAGCAGAACGGGCTGACAGGTGGCTGAATCCAACACACACATATATGCACTACACACAAGCAAGCGCAAGCACACTTTCAACATCATGTTAGCAGAAACGTGGGTGGGTTCATGGGAACAACTCAGTTTGAGACATCTTATTTTTTTCTTAGTTGGTCACTGGCCTCCTGACCTTTAGACTTTTTAAAAGTGTAGATGGCAGATTATTCACTTGATCAATATGTCATATTACTTTTATGCCTCGAATGAGTGTCTGTCTGTCTGTCAGTCCATGTGTCTGTGTGTGCTTGTACGGCTGCTCTCTACTGCCTCCTTGTGTCTTCTAATGTATACAGGAAGCTCTTTACCACTAAGCAAATTCATAAAGGTTTCCACTAAGCTGCTTTATGTGTGTATGTATGCGTGTCTATGTGTGCGGGGGTAATCACGGGGACATAATGACATCAAGCAGAGTGAATTAAACTATGACCAGTCATTTAATATTAAACACCCAAACCATGAGAGATACAATTGAAGTACCTAACAGACACGCACACACCAGGTCTTTCCAAGCAGATTTTCTATAATTACATAAATGTGTCTGCCGAATGAAGATTGTCCTTCATGCTTATCTGAACCCAAACACTGTGTGCGTGCATGTGTGTGTGTGGCAATGCCGTTTCTGCAGAAGTGCTAATGTGTTTTCGCTGTCTTCCAATGGCATTTTAGGGGAGAGTTCCACATCACTGTGCTTTCAGTAGTGAGTGGGTTTGTCGAGGTGTGTGTACGTGTCGTACTTTTTCCCTTCCCGTACACTTATTCAACGAATGGCATAATGGAAGGTGGGAGAGAGAGGTGTATGCATGTGTGCTGAGTCATATCACTGATGTCTCCATGATCCCATACAATAATTGTTGTAATCAAGATGTTTTTAGCACAGGCCGGTGAATTTTATGAGTCTATTTTGGGGTTTATCTGGCAATTATGTGGGGATATAGGCTAATTGTCCCCAGAATTTAGCTCAATACACTAAAGCCTTCTTTTGGGGACACCTTAGGGCATCTGTAATTGGAAAAATACACAAAGCATATAAAGTATTAAAAAAAGGAGTCTGTGTGTATGTGGGTCACATATACATTGTGGGGGAAATAGGGAAAAAACGCATGTTTTAATAAAAATCGAAACATTGTTTAAGGGTTAGCTTTAATTTTATATTATCTTGCAATATACAATATTCAAATTCTGAGAACAAAACAATTCTAGATAAGTCATAATGATAACCTGTTCTTTTCTGATTCACGTTCAACTGTCAGAGAGGGAGAGAGATGTTACTCTTATGCCTCAATAGGATCATCTCAAATGTCACACTTAAATTGGAAACCAAACACACTTTCCGTGAACACCACAATGGACAAACGGGCATGCGCGCACACATACACATCAACTTATGGGTCTTTAATGGCACAGTAGCTGCAGTCACAGACTACTATAAATATAAACAGGTGAGACAGAATAAATGATTTGCAGAATAATGACAATATCTGATGCTTTCCCTGAATTCACCTACGTTTGTATGTTTGCCGTGTAAGTGGCCATATTGTGTTTCGTGACAATCCCCCATTTTCAGCCACATAGACTGCACAACATATACGTAAATACTGTCTTATAGCAAGACATTCATAGGCGTGTACATCACTCCTCCTTCCTATGACTCTGTATTGTACTATACTGAATGCTTGGCGATGAATAGATTTGGATGTATGCAATATACAGTATATCTTACTTTGCGAATTTAGCAATGGGCTAAAAATGGATATGTCAGAGAAAAGAGTCAACCAAAATGTGTAGTGTTGGGTGTCCTTCAGTAATAAGTAAGGGAACTGTGGATTAAAATGCCAAACAAGTCCAATGGGCCAAGTTTCACAGGACTATGCCTTAGTTGAATTAAGATGTTAATGTCGCTTTTATAAAAATGCCTTAAAAGAATACATTAATGGCGTGCATCTTGAGACACAACAATGGCACTGATATATTTTAAGATATTTCTGGGCAAGGTATGTTCAGTCATACATTCATTTTAGGCTGGGACTAGCCTTAAGCCTTGTCTTTGAAACCGGGCCATGGACTATTATATGCAGTTTTAATGGACATTTGTCTTCTTTACATCTTGAATAATACAGCCCATGGTCACCATTCTTTCTCTGTAGGGGGAATAGCAGCAGGCAGCATTCTGCAAAACCAATTCGTAAGTTTGGAGTGATTCGAAGGAAGTCAATTGTTCAAGTGTACATTTTATTTATGTTGCCTCCAGTTTACCAGTTTTATAAGCAGACAGAAAATGCAAAGTAAAAAGCAAGGGAGTGAGTAACGCAAATATAAACTCCATAAGACTCGCATGGTAACAAACCCACACCCGTTAAAAAAAAAGACCGGCGAGTGGGGGATGTGATGAGTCACTCGCGAGGCGCTGTCGGTCCGCTTTGATCAGCCGCAGCCGGGGTCTCGCGCTGTAAAATATTTTTGAAAGACGAGTAGCCGGTGAGTCACGATAGCGGTGTTGGAAGTAAGTGTGTTACGTTTCTAAATATATCCCGATAAATTCGTTAAAGATGCTTTAATCATTTTGCAATATAAAACTTGAGTCTGTTGGAATTCACGCTCCACGTTAAATGCATAAACAATGTTTTAAAATTGTACATGGATAATCGATTCTATCAACAATTATATATACCATTTATTTCCCATTTTCAAAACATATAGTAGCTTTTTAATTAAAATAATTTGTGTTCCACATTCTATGCCCCACACTGATCCATCTTTTCATCCTCGCGCTCCTTTGTGGTGCTTGGGGACGAAACAAAAGCTGCGCGGTTTGGAGAAGAGGCAAGGAGCGCGTGACGTCGGTAAGACTCGCAGACTCCTCTCTCTTTCTCTCTCTCTCTCTCTCTCTCAGTGTAAATATCAGAACCACCAGAAGAGCTGACGGACCGATGGCTTGACACAGATGCTCTCAGTCTCAGGCAATTTACAGACTCAACCTTTGCTGCCTTTATTTTGTTTTACCTTAATTTAACATAAATTCTAACTTGGCTGTTTATTCTTTGCGATCTGCTTTGTGTTTATCTACCAGGCAGACCCATAACCGATGAGCCCTAAAGCTGGCCCCTGATTATAACAAAGCTCATTGGAGTCACTTTTTGAGAAAAATATATACGGGGATTGTTTCATCTCGGCTCAACAGAAGACGTTCATAACGGTAAGAGAGAAGCCTATATGCTGCGCGAGGGGTCGGAATGGCGCTGTGGAATGGACTCTTCAAAATTCTTCCACCTTGGTTGAGATAAAGCAGAAGCACACCAGAACGAGAGAGAATAACACGCGCATAAACCCCACATCTTAGGTACGTCAGACCGCGCACTGCTCAAAGATGTTCGCGCGCATCGCAGTGCGTTAACATGCGCTGTTTTTCAGCACGCGAGCTGGCGCATGCCATGCTGTAGCGCTGCGCATCCTGAGCCGCTGCCAAATGGCACGGACAAGCGCGACCACATCGCTCTGACGGAATAGACATACGATGCTGTCCAAAGACGCGTTTCTCTCAGCTTGAGCGGCGCGTGATGATGAACGGCGACTGCCGTGGGACCAGCTTGCCCCAGCGCGAGGAACCGATGTGTTCTCCACTTTCCGTGGAGTCCGAACCTCACCCTCATCGATGACCCGGCTCGCTTTCACCCTTCGTCACTATTTATTGTATTTTGGTAAAGCACATAAATAGGACCTACATAAAACAAGTGTGGAACAATGGAATTATCTGAGGTTCGCTGTTCCAGCGCGAGCGAGGAGCTTTACAGCATCAACAAAACCCCCACCAGCAACAGCGGGATCCGACCGAAGCGTTTGCTGTGGCAGAATGCCGTGCGGCACATCACCGAGCAGCGCTTCATTCACGAACACATTCACAAACCCGTATCACCGGACGAATCTCACGCGCAGGGCTCGCGCAAACACTCTGCCGGCAGGACCTCCGTGGGCGACAGGCACAATAACGGCGGCACAAAAGTCTTCCCCGAGCGCTCGAGCAGCGACCTGGGTTTCCTGCAGATCGATTGCGCGCCCAGCAACTCCGATTTCTTCCTGAGCTGGGGCTACACCTACCGCGGGGTCATTTTCCCCACGCTGCGCTACAGCTTCAAGTCCAGGGACCTCGAGCGCCTATACCAGCGCTACTTCCTGGGGCAGCGGCGGAAGTCCGTAGTGGTTATGAACATTCTGGACGTGGTGACCAAGCTGACCCTTCTCTTGCTGCACCTGACCTTGGCGTCCACGCCGATGGACCCGATCAAAGGAATGCTGCTTGGATTCTTCACAGGCATCGAGGTGGTCATCTGCGCTCTCGTGGTGGTCCGCAAGGACACGAGCTCACACGGTTACCTGCAGTACAGCGGCGCGGTGACCTGGGTGGCAATGGCCACGCAGATCCTTGCCACGGGACTGGGATATGGGTTGCTCGGAGATGGGATAGGGTATGTGCTATTCACACTGTTTGCCACCTACAGCATGCTGCCGCTGCCTCTCACCTGGGCCATTGTTGCGGGACTGCTGACCTCTGCCCTGCACATCGCGCTCCAGCTGGTGGTCTCCCCTCGAGCTCAGATCTCTACGAATCAGGTGAGATGAGAGTCTACAGTGAGCACGCTCCAGATATCTGTCATCAGCAAGGCGCGAGTCTGAGCTTGGTGACAGACAGTCACACACAGGCACACGCATTGTTAGACCTTACTCACACATAGTTGTCGTACAAAGGCTTGAATATGACCATCTTGATGATTTCACGACGGTAAATAATGAAGGGGATGTGTACCCTACACATTCCTCCAAGCCTGACGTTCGGCATTCATGCTTGTGTGCAAATTGTCGCTGTCCACTGATGTGGTGCTGAAAATGACATTTTAAGGTCGTTGGTCTGCATCGTACGGTCTGTCTGGGATATCGATGTCTGTTTACATTTTCGCGTTCCAAATTTTGTAGAGGGCATCAGAGGTCAAAATGATCTCCACCGAGCTGGTTAATGCGGCAAAGCAGACTTATTAGAGCGCAGCACACACTTATTCATTTCAATAACTTCGGGGTACAACTCAATTGTTATGAGAGATTTTTTTAATATACCTGAAGCAAAGGCTAATAAAACATGTCTGAACACATAGAAATGATAGACAGCTGCATATGATGTGAAGCCAGTTGTGATAAATTCCATGTGGACAGCGATGTGTATGAGTTATCAGATCAACAAAGCCTGTCTGTTTTTCTCTGAAACAATATGAGATTCTGAAGACAAGCTTGGCTGAGGCCAGATCACCGAACATGTGAGCATGTCAGAGATCGTATATCTACATTAAACTCATATAGGAATTGTCAGTTTGCAGTTCACCTGCACACACACTAAAGCATACCAAGAGCATACACACACAAACAAGTAAACTGCATTACACACAAACAACAGCAAAGAGGCAGGAAGACGAGTTAATTATAGGTTGCAAAGATTATTCACTGTGATCACAGCAGAGAGACAGACAGACAGAGAGAGAGAGGAGTTGTTTGGAATCGTTTCACACAGATTCTGGAAAAATCCAGTTGTCTATGAACTCAAGCGAGCATAGAATACCTTATGGCTCTAGCTGAAGCAAATATGCGTGTGTGTGCGTGTGTGTCCAAGCAGTGGTCGAAGATGCTGTTAGGTAGACTGTAAAAATAGCAAGCGTGGGAGGGAGAAACGGAGAAGGGCTCTCTGACTCACACACTTGTCTGCCAGCATTTCTTCGTATCCTATCTCCATTCTTTATACAGGACACACGCACACCTGACCACACACCTGTTGCAGTGTTTAGTGCTGTGTGCAATGTCGTCAATGGCGGGGTAAGACGCACGTCACGTCAGTTAGCTGCAGTTCTTCTCTCTGGTTTTATGGAAACTCTTGCAGGGTCTTTATCAATCATTAATAAGTCACACAAGGTTAGAACACTTCACAAACTCCAACGTTCAGCTTTGCAGAACAAAGCAGCTCTCTTTGGGTGGATTGTGGGTAGACAAGGATGTAGGTTTTCGCTGTGGAAGAGAGAGATAAAAGTTGAGAGAATTATGGCACATGCTGCGCTCCATACAGAATGTTGCTTTTCTAAATACGCTGTGGTCAGCCAGTGACGGACAGTACCTATTGAAACAAAGTTTTTAACAAATCACGAAGGATAGATTCGGAGTGCAATTACCTGGAATTGCACAGATTTCAGGGGGCTGACAGCTTAATTGCAGATTTTTAGGGAGGATGAGATGAAAGGCTGAAATAGGGTCTAAGAATGTCTACGACAACTGAATGCTGACAAAAGGAACTTTTGTAAATCTGTACTGTGTAAAAATGTGTACAGGGAGAGCGCACACACAAACACACACACACACAGGTGTGGACCTTAGTGATCTTGTAGATGTTCAAACATGTACAGAGATCAATAACAGCAGGCTGCCCAGTCTATTGAATGTTTTTATGTCTGAGTTATTAATAATGTATTAGTCAATTCAGATCGCTGAAACTGTAGATGCCTCGTGTAATGAAAAACTTGAAGAACGATCAGCTGGAAAATGTATATGTGGCGGTGTTAAAGGATTAGTGTGTGTTATCAGGCGCACTGAATCCAGAGCATAAGGTTCGATTAGGTAAAAAGACCTTCCAGCTTATAAGAGAGGTTTCATCATCACTCAGTCTTTTGATGCCTTTACAATTAGAAGAAAGTCAAGATGGGAGTTCATTTATCATAATATCACTTAAAGCGATAGGTCACCCAAACAAAAAAGTTCAGTCATCATTTACCACCCTCTTGTCAGTTCAAAGTTTCAACAGCTGTACCCATTCACTTATACTTTATTGGAATTCAATAAAATCTAATATCGCTATCGGTTACCAACATTCTTCAAAATCTCTTCTTTTGTCATACAGGTTTGAAATGACAAGTAGTATTTGTGTGAACTATCCCTTTGACACAAGCTAAATTAACTTCTTTTTAAAGTACAGAAAATAGCAGTAGCCCTATAATGATTCAAAATAGATTTTATTTTGTTAGAAAAGTTTCATTGGTTTAATAGCATCCAGCAATGAATTCACAGCTGTTCCCACAATGCATTACATGGAAGAATTCATCACTCCAGCCTTTTCCACGGAGACTGGCCACAGTTGGTTTGCTCAAGAAACTCAAATGGCAAATTTAAATTTCACAGTTTATCAAATGGGCATTAAAAGGTTTTCGTTCCCCAGCTGAGTTATCGGTGGACAACAGCCTATCTATTGCAGATCTCAAAGGCAGCATTTTACAAGTGTAATCAACCCCAGTAATTAAAAGGAGTGTTAATTAAATCTCAGTCCGGCTCTCTAATGTGGAGAGATTCTCTGGCTATAGTACAATGTTGATATCAACAGTTTCATCCGATCTGTTTTTCTAAAAGCTGATATGTTGTTGGCCTAATTTCTCCTTATAACAGAGGTTTTTACTGGCTGTGCATCTGGGTGTCAATCGCTTAAAGATCTCTGCTGCTGTTGAAAGATATTGCTGAGATAATTATGTTGTTAGAGAATATAGTTAATGTTTGTGTGTACAGTACATGTATGGTGGTCTGAAGTATTCATTTAGAAGTGAATGAGACGTATAGTTGCTCTGTTAATTCCTTTCTGTATTTACAGCTGTTGAAAAAAATAAGAGACCATTCCCAATTTTCATTTAATCACAATTTTTAGAGGTATTGCGACCATCCCAGTACAGTGTTGGTTAAATTTCAACTAAATCAAACCTTAGGAGTGACATAAAGTCATCCAACAGCAATGTGAAAGACTGACAGCATGACAAGACACATGAAAACTGCCCAAAAAATCAACAAATTCCCAAATACATGTACAAATATTACTGTTGTATTGCTTGTATTGTGATCTCTTAGAGCATCTTTTCTGTTATGTAGACCTGTTTCTCTGTTTTCATTTTCTACAAATAAATAGAAATAGAAAAAAAGTATTTGACACAACGAAACAAAAATATGAATTTTGCCTAAACATATAAATAGTAAGCTCATAAAAACTGAAAAGGGTCTTTGAAATGGTCTCTCAATTTGTTCTGCTGCGGTATGTTTATCTTAAAGAATTTGACTAAAATATGTTTTTTTTCTTCTAAAATGATAAACCAATATATGATGCTTTACCTTAAGACTAAAATATATTTGGATACTTGCTGGTGACGAACATTAATGAACTTAAAATTTACATGGAAATGACATGGAATATTTACTGTTGTTACTTTGGTCTAAAGCTCAACAGACCATCTGTTAATTTGTCCTACAGCTAAGACTGACATACTAAGAAAAACACACACTTAAGTCTCAATGTCACTCTGCTAACTGTACATCTGTTTGCACAGGCAGAGAAACAGATATAATGTGATACGAGGCATTTTGAGGTCAGTGGCTTATCTGGGGATAGTCTGAAATCATGAGCTGAGCTTTCTTCACATCACAAACCACTGTGTGTGTTATTTGTAAAATGCGTGTTGCTATGTTTGCAATGATCCTAAAAGTACAAATGGGAAAATTTACAGTTAATCAGTATCTTGTTTTAATATCATGTTTTAGTGAGAATGTATGCTGAGGAGGTTTTTAAATGCTATTTTATGTTTACTACTTGGAAAAAGTGAGAGAGTTTGTGTGTCAAATAAAAAAAATATTTATTAGATTTTTTATCTAATTTTGATACTACTTGCAGAAACAGAGAGAGAGACTTTGTATGCGCTTGTGTGCACACTTTTCTGGAAACACTTCAGCACTTTCGAAGCTGTCATCTGATTGGATGAATTTCACAGGAAATCCGGAAGACATGCGTCCCTCGTTCTTTAACGGTCCGCCTGGAAACAACAAAGCCTTCTGATCTGAGAAATAATCAGTTGTGTTTACAATGGTTGCTATAAGAATTCATCACGGTCGACTAAACGCTCAATTCTTAAAAGTATGCGTGGTTCATGGCATAAACTTATAACCGTTGTTCCTGTTAACTTTTGACATGTTCGTGAATGTACATCGTTCTGTTACAAAACGAAACGTGATTGGTTGCTTTACCTGTCAGTCATATGGCATCTTGGGGGGGCCTTTCCAAAGAAAGTGGCAATAAGTTCCAGACCTATGCGAGTCTATACTATACTACGTCTGAAATGGCAACCCTTTATTGCCCCTGTTGGGACATAAAGATGAAGTAATTGAAACTGTAAGGAGGGGGTGTTAATCAGTCATAAAATGTAAGATTCCCAGCAGGGATGTGTTCAACTTAAGCACACACACACACAATGCCTATGAGGCTTTAATAGTAATAAGTATGGAGACATGCTTAAACATGTTGTTGAGTGTGCGCACACGTTGATTGCAGGTGGTTACATCACACTCTCTGGAGAATGCACAACCTGTTTGGGAAAGGTTTGTGTTTAGTTCGGGATTCCTTTGAGATTCATCCCGGTATATGTTCCAAATGCAGTAAACGAGGTGTGTTTGTGTGTCTGTGTCTAAAAATAAATGTACACCCCTCAGTGCTTTGGAGGGACAGAACAATTGCAAATGGTTTGTAATGTTTTATAGCTTTGCTAAGACATCACAAATGAGGCTTTAAAAAGAAATGTATACACAAAACAGCAACAGTTTGCTGTTTATAAATCAAGTGATTAACAGGAGATTTACACGTTTTGTTACACAACGCGGATTATACCAAATGTGTATAAAAGCTTTTAAATAAGCACTATGCAAATAACCTTAAATGTTTTCTGACCTCCGGGATAAAGAAGCAGTGTTTGTCTGGTTCCAAGTCTGTATACTGTAAATGTCCTTGTTGTGATGAACACAGAGAAATATATTGCTTGTAACTAAACAGTTCTCTTGGCCACCAATGAATACCATAGTAGGAAAACTTGCCTTTGATTTATAAATTTCTTTGTTCTGTTGAACACAAAAGAAGATCTTTTGAAGAATGTAGGAAAGCAAACAGTTATGGGGGACTTTTGACTACCATTGTAATTCTTCCTACTATGGTCAATGGTCAGTGGTGGCCAAGCACTGTTTGGTTACAAGCATTCTTCCGAATATCTTTTTCTGTGTTCATCAGAACAAAGGAATTCCTTCAGATTTGGAGCAACTCGAGGGTGAGTATATGAAGACAAAAAAAATATTTTGGATGAAATGTCCCTTTAAGTAAACCAGAATAAAGAGAGGCACATTAAAAGAAATTCATTCATTTTGCTCATAATGTAGCTGTCGGATACAGTTTACCAAACCATAGATATGCAAGGAATACGGATCAGAAATAAATCTGTGGAGGGTTGCAGTTCAGCCCCTGCGTGCAGAATTGAAAAATGTTTCATCAGAATTAATAAGGACCGTATCACAGTGTAATTAATTGTATCGCAATTAAATCATTTGGCCTGAATAGCAGAGATAAAAGTCATCACAAAAGTGATTGCACTTAAAATATTAGCGTGCTTATTAACTGTAAAATATTGTCGTCTGGCTGAAGTATATGCTTGACATTCATTAATTGCACGCTAATGTGCATTTATGTTTGTGAGCGAGTGAGAGAGAGAGAGAGAGAGAGAGAGGTGACATTTAGCTTCTCTCTCTGAGGGAATAATACCGCATTCTGTTATATGCTAATCAAGCTAAATAAGCTAAAATAATATTTTCTCCCGAATGAGTATGTTGTGCTTGAATTGCAAATGTAAGATTCCACATACTGTCATACACATGTGACCTATAGTTAAACTGTGTAGACCAGAGAGTTAAATTGTTTTTGTTCTGTCTTTCTCTCTCTGCAGCTGTTAGCTCAGGTGTTGCTGTTCTTATGTATAAACACTGCAGGGATGTTTATCAGCTACCTGTCAGACCGCGCCCAGCGACAGGCCTTTCTGGAGACACGCAGGTGCATCGAGGCACGTCTCCGCCTAGAGACCGAGAACCAGAGACAGGTCAGTGTGAGTGTTTGCAAAGTTTAACCCTGTTAAGTTTCAGACATCAAAAGTGTAAATGCATACGGTGCCATAACTATTTAACTATTTAACTATTTAAATGTCTGTTTGTGCAGAATGGTTGCGCATTAGCAACATTTACACAAAAAGCATTTGTATGAAAGTTTCCATGATGTGTTCGCGTACGTGTGTGTTAAGCCAAAAAAGTAAGTGTTACAGGGCATGTGCTATGACACTATGCTATATCACACCCTTTTCCCAGCAATGAGCCCACAGTGAGTATGAACAATTGATTTAAAGAGAAGAACGGTGTCTCATTGGGATGGATGGCTTATGTACAAAGGTTGGGCGACTCCTTAGGGAATCTTACTCTGTCTGCTTCCCTCCTCCTTCTCCTCCCCCATGTCTTTCTTTGAGGGCTCTCAGAGTGTTTGCTGAAGTGGGTTTATTTGCCAGTCAAGTGGAGCACATGCTGGTACCACTGTCTGTGTGTGTCTGTGTGTGTGTGTGTGTGTGCACATATTTCCTCTTCTTATAAGTCCATCTATCTACATTCCCCCTGTATTCGGCTTAGCCAATGGCTGATGCAACCTCTGGTTTGTTAAATTCATATTTGAAGTACCAGTTCTTTATTCAAAGAAAAATGTGGGGAATAAAAGCTGAAGTGTGCAGGGTAATTTTTATTAACTTGTTCATCAATTTGGGATAATACAAATAAATATATAATTGCTTATTCTTTCAATAATATATCATTTATTTTAGTTTTTTCAAATAACAGATCATTTATTGTAATTTTTAGATCAAATAAATACAGAATATGTAATAGTGTATTTGCATACATATTTATCCCTATGGGTTTAAACCGTTTAATACTCTGGATACACTGGATAAAAATAAACTTGAGTCTGTTATTCTTGAAAGAGGCTGCACAATATGTTGATGTCTTAAACAATAATACAAAACTTGTGGTCATTGTTTTTTTTTCATTATGACCACAAGCAAGGTTTTAATGTAACCTATCGTTTGTCAGGTTTGAGTTAAAATGTAAGATTTGTGAACGGTTTATTTTTGTAAACTGGTAGACAGCTGATGGAATCAACACTTATGCCTGATTTAACATGTTTGCACATCGAGGCTATTCACGAGAGATAAATAGACACAAATAGAATTAATTTCTAAGTAAATCGTTCATTGAACCTTTCATATTCAGTTTAGTGTGACAATTGTGTGAAAGTTCTTACATACAATTTATACTGAATGATTCTTGAATAGGGACTGATAACTTGAATGGTTTAAGCCCATGTTTATTAAAGTCCATTACTGCATCTGTGTTAGGAGCGCCTGGTGTTGTCAGTGCTGCCACGCTTTGTGGTGCTGGAGATGATTAATGACATGGCCAACGTGGAGGATGAAACCCTACAACACCAGTTTCATCGGATCTACATTCACCGCTATGAGAACGTGAGGTAACTTATTTCTTTGTGTTACATTCACTGTTAATAGAACAGAATGTGAACTGAGTCATGCACCTGCCATTATGGGACTGTCGTCTGATTATGCCGTGATCACCCTCTATTATAACAACAGTGGATTCATTGCAGAGTACTTAGTCAAGATAATAGCCCTAAATAGGCTCTCAGTGGCCAAAGAATGGCACAATACTGAGCAGTGAAAGTCTGAGCAGGTGATGTCACACAATCTGTTTGCATTTTCCATGTTTCATAGACAGTTGACAACACCATATTGTGTGTGTGGAGCATTTGTATGTCTCTCTTTTGTGTTTTCACCTTTTTCTTGTTTTTACAGGTATATTTCTTTAGTTGTTTTTCTTGTATTAAATGTGTCTCATGTACAGCTGCTTTGTAACAATGAAAATTGTAAAAAGCGCTATATAAATAAAGTTGAGTTGAGTTGAGTTTCATCAGATGCACATGTTTGGCCCTAATTAAACTTTGGGTTATGAGTTTGGTGATAATATAACAATTTATTTTGTATTTCATTTATATTAATATTAATTTATTTGAATATTTTATAGTGTATTACTTGTATTTAACTAAATGCAATCTACTTTACACTTATTGATTTTTTGAGGAGCATGACAGGAAGTTAAGTCTGGGTCACATGACATTTGTTTATGTTGTTGCCCCTCAAACCGTCTACCATACATTAAATTACAGCGTGTATTTATGAATCATCAGAGTCAGAATGAATGTACAAAATGGTGTCTACAAACACATGAATTTAAATCTGGGTTATTTCTGTTAAGTTCCTAATTTTAAAACAATATATTTTGGTTTGTAATCAAGTTGGGAGTTACTGTATTGGACACTTTTCTGATCATAAAATTTTGCGAAACATGTCCATCAGATGTTTTTTTTCTCTTTGATTTGAATGTGAAAACATGTCCAAGTGGTTTTTGTGGCCAAGAACAGTATAAACTAAAATGTTTCTGTTTGAAAAAATAGTTTTGATTGTTATAATAATCTGTGTGTGTGTGTTTGTGCAGTATTCTCTTTGCTGATGTGAAGGGCTTTACCAATCTTTCCACAACGCTCTCCGCTCAGGAACTGGTTCGAATGCTCAACGAACTCTTTGCACGCTTCGACCGTCTGGCGCATGTGAGTACTCTAGCACAAACATAAACACACACGATGCAACACACACTAAGACAGTTATACAGCTTATGGTTATTTTGGATCAGGGCCGTGCACATGAGACCGTGTTCTGTCTTCTTCTGCCGCAACCCAAGTGAACCTTTTTTTGTTTCGGCCACTGCCCCTCAATATGTCTCTGCATGGCCCTGTTTTCGGTATACAGTTTAAAATACATCACATAAATATTATTGTGTATCAAGGCATCCAGTTATTTGCTTTATCTCTAGAGAATGTATACAGAATGGATTCTATAAACATGTCTCATGTCTAAATAAACATTTAATAATATTTGTTATCGATATGCAGGTGTCCTCAGCACACTTGGCTTGAAAAGATTTGTCAAGCAGGTGCCCGTGTGATGAATATGTATAGATGTTGGGGAATTATTTGGCTCCAGCCTGTTCACACGTCATATCTACAGCTCGCACAGCATGTGGTGTTTATTTATTATGTAGGAGAGATAGCAGGGTGTATATTTGCTGCGTGTGGCACTCTAAACATACAAAAAAATGCCAGTAAATCTGTTTCTCACCACAATCTTTTGCAATGCTTTTATATAGCAACTTAAGTCAATGGATGTAAGAACTCATCCATTATTTGAAAAAATATATGTCAGGCACAAAGCAGTGACAGGAATACAGACAGCACTTTTGATCCTGAATGAATCTAGGCCATCTAAGTTTAGAGCTGCACTTTGGGGGTTGAGCTCGATAAAAATGAATTCCAATTACAACTTCGATGACTTAAAGAGTCACTAAAAATCAAAACGTTGTTGGCGTGTCACTACTGTTCATTACTTTGATGTGTGATGATGTATGTACTGTATGTGTTTGAATGTGGACATCTACTGCATTTCTTGAAAGAGGAAGAAGCAATGCTATGTCAAGTTCACACTGTGCAGTTTCTTCATTTTAGGGAAATGGGATTTTAGAGAAATTTATTTTTTATGACATCCACATATGCTAATATGATCAGAAGCCTTTTCTTACATCAAAGGATGACAAGCTTCACTCTTTTAGTTTGCAATTGGCTTTGCACATGAGGTGCTCTTAAAGAAATCTGTGGTTTCTTCTTGTTTAAACTGCATTATGAAGCATATTAAGCTCTTCGTCCTTATCCCGCACGTCTCTGCGGCTTATGTATCCGCAATAATCTTCTCCATGAGTCACTACAATAATCATTGGAGTTTAACCAACCATAAAGTGGCTTACTGATGCATAATACAAATATTCAAATGTGGCATATGTGTGCATGCAGATGGTTGTATCAGTATGTCGTATTTAAATGTTTGTGTGATTTCTCACAGAGTCTCACTGGTTTGGTCTGGCCTTGTGCAGCTCGTACTGTTTGTTCTATTAAATTCTGCTGCAATGTTTATGACGGCGAGCAGCACTTGGTTTTCTCTGCCGATGGCAATGTTTACTCAGAGATGTTACATGTGCTGTTAGTGCATTACTGGCTGTGTATGGTTGTCATTTTAAAGCAGACTTAAATGCGTTTGATGGCTCGTATCAACACACACATATTTAACGCCTCATCCACACTTCAAACATTGAAGGTCCCGTCTTACAGTTGCATTATTTTCCACAAATCTGTATCGCTTATATCTCTCTCTGGGCTGCTTTGTCTCCTACGCACACATGTGCCTGATGGGAAATGTGCATTAACTCTCAGTGCTCAATGTAAAATCTAAGAATGTATTGTGGAACCAACAAAAAGTACCATGTTTGTATTTAAGTAGTCACCATGTTAATTTTTTATATTTACTTTTATGAAATAAGCAGACGCATTTATAATGCATTGTACAATGCAATGTTTTTCAAAAGCAAGTTAAAACATATTTATGACCCAAAAAAAAAAGGGTTATAAAACTGGAATTTAGAAATAGAAGAATTTACAATATGTGACCCTGGACCACAAAACCTTCTTCCACAAAAATGTCTTAAGTAGCACAGGTTTATTTGTAGCAATAGCCAACAATACACGGTATGGATTGAAATTTTCTATTTTTCTTTTATACCAAAAATCATTAGGAAATTAAAGCAACACTAGATTTTTGAATAAAGATTATTATAGATTATTTAGAACAACTCTTAACAGGACGAATTCTACTGCCACTGCTAGCTGAGCAGCCTCATAGCGGCTACAACCACAGTTCTGTGTTCAAGTCAGTACACACAGCCCCGCCCATCCCCTTCCTGTGGAAAAGTATGATATGGTTTCTAAACAACATTAGGCATTCGCCGGTTCCATCAGCATAGTAAACAAATTCATATGTACACTAATAACAGACAATTCACTAGTTGCACAAGATGCCGCTGGTGAGCTTTTGGGACGCCAGAGTCGGCAGACTAATGTCCGGTCATATAACACTGTATGGGAAACAAAGGATTTGGGGTGTTTTAGATAAAAAAGAAAAAAGTAATATATCAGCGATATGAAAGATCCTCTTTACATTGCTGAGCACTTTATTAAGCCAAAACAACTGGAGAGTGTTATACAACCGGAAACAAGTCTGCCGGTCCTGGCGTCGCAAAAGCTCACCAGCGCCATCTTGTGTAACAAACCCATTGCACTTATCCACCACATGGGGGAACCGTGAGTAAAAGTTCTATTGAGTTGCTTTTGGAAAGATCATGTTCCATTAAAATATTTATGAATTTCCTACTGTAAATATATAAAATCTTTATATTAAAACACCAGAAACACGGCTACAAACTTGGCTCGCTGCTGCCCGCTCTTTTGAAATAACCACTCAAGTTTGGTATCAATGTAAAGCTAAGAGTTTCTGCTTTTGGGTTCATCTAATCTTCACAACAGCATTATAGAGAGTGTTAAAACAAACCTGTTTCTTCTTAGCAACAGCCTGCTTCAGCGCCTCTGACGGACAATTTGTTTTTTATTTTATACTTATTTTATCAAATAGTTGTATCTTGGCCAAATATTGTCCTATCCTAACAAATCAAACATCACTGGAAAGAATATTTATTCAGATTTCAGGTGATGTATATATCTCAAAAAAAAAATTACCCTTATGACTGGTTTTTTGGTCCATGGTCACATACATACACACAAACAGGCACACGTATAAATATAAAAATAGGATAACAAATAAAATAATATACAAAAAAGTGTTTTAAAACGTTATTTATGTTATAAAACTATATAAAAACGCATTTAAGTAGGTATATATGAAATCTGTATTAGAAACGATATCTCTGTACGCTAAGAATTATATATAATTTTATGGGACTTGACAGTTTGACTTAATTTCACTTAGCCATCTTCTTTTGTGGTCTACGGAAGAAAGAAAATCATCCACGTTTGAACTTTAACTGTTGTCATTGGCTACCCAAAAAAATGAACGCCCTAAAGTAATGCTA
This sequence comes from Triplophysa dalaica, assembly GCF_015846415.1. Lineage (NCBI taxonomy): Eukaryota > Metazoa > Chordata > Actinopteri > Cypriniformes > Nemacheilidae > Triplophysa > Triplophysa dalaica. The sequence goes on along the minus strand of NC_079544.1, from coordinate 18,945,836 downwards.
TTGTTCGATGGGGTAGAATGAAATGTATAAACATTGAAAAAAAATCACCACTGGGTTTTCTATTAGCAACATATTATTATGCTGATGTTTAGAGTTTGGAGCGTGTGGTTACGATTACATTTAACGCCCAGTCTGTATGTTTATATCCAATAAATTGGCCCACAGTTATGTAAAAGGCATTCAGTTGCCTGCAGTGATAAGCACTAGGGCTTCAAACATATGATCATGAGTCAGTCCAGAGATGATCAAACTGTAGATGATGTTTTAGCGTATGATAAACTATGGTTACGGCCGTAGAGACTCTTTGTTTCTATACAGCCGTTTGCCGAGCTTTGAAAAGTCATTAATACAGCAGTAGGCAAGAATAATGGATCACAGAAAGCCTGTTGAGTGAACGCCGGCCTTATAATTACTACCCTCCCTGAGCTCAACACAAAAACCTGCCAGACTGAGAGATAACTAATGCAGGTAGTCAAGGCCGTAGAAATTACACGGTGTTTGCGGTTATAAAATCTCTCAAACACGTTGGATAAAGTCAAACTGTGCTAATGTTGCTTTAAGCAGATACTTCTAATCGAGCAGATATCTTGAAATTACTTTTGTTTGGTGCGACTTATAAGAACTGCTCTCCTTTTCTTCTGTCCTCCTCTCTCCGCTTTCCTTTCCTCTGTTTTCTTTTGTCTCCTCCTTTCTTCCCATCTCATCTCTCCTTCTGTATTCTCTTGTCATGTTTTATTAACATCTCAGGAGCATCATTGTCTGAGGATCAAGATATTGGGGGATTGTTATTATTGCGTCTCTGGCCTACCTGAGCCCCGTCCGGATCACGCCCACTGTTGTGTTGAGATGGGCCTCAGCATGATTAAAACCATCAGGTGACATTAAAACATTCATTTGTTTAAGCTGTCAGGTATGTAAACACATAATTGATCCATGTTATATTTCATTGTTCCTCTGTTTGTTCTTAATTAAATACTATGAAAGAACTTTGGTTTGTGTTCAATTGTCTTGGTTGGCCGTCTTGGTTTGTCAAATTTAGAGCCTCGATGAATTTTTGGGTGACTCATGTTTGTTTGCCACATATAAATATAGTATGTATTTAAAAATTGTCTATGCTATGTCAATATCATTGTTAACGTGTGTGTGTGTGTGTGAGCGTGTGTATGAGAGAGAGAGAGAGAGAGAGGCCACTAGACCAGTCCTGTTGACCCATAATAGATGCTGGAGCAGATGAGAGGCTCTTGTTGAGCAGGTGTATACGTGTGTGCTGCACTAACATCCAGATATCACCCAATTTAGAGCACCACTCAACACATCCACATCTGTGACAGCATAACCTCAATTCTTTTTTTTTTACAAACAGCCATTTACTTTTACCTGTTACCACTCTCAGGTGAAATTGTGTCATGTAATGGTATCATATGTACACCCATAAACCCAGTAGCCTATGAGTTGGCTAGCACTATAGTTTTATCTGTCTGTGTGTTTTTATTGTATGTTTAGGTACGTGCGCTCGCGTACAAAGCACGACATAGACATGCGAATCGGAATCCACTCCGGTTCAGTTCTATGTGGAGTTCTCGGCCTGCGGAAGTGGCAGTTTGATGTTTGGTCCTGGGATGTGGACATAGCCAACAAACTAGAGTCAGGGGGAATACCGGGGTAAGAGATGCGCACGCACACATCTACACACAGATCTCTTTGCTGCGGAGATGAAAGTTGGGGAACTACAGAAGGATTATCAGTTTGCCCTCAAACACACTCAGAGATGATAATTTCAGTGCTTAAGCCTGTGTGTGTGTTTGTGCGCAAGCGTGTGGAGGAGAGAGATTTTAATTGTGTTTGAGGGGGTTAAATGAGGTTTTGTGGACGCTCATTTGAAAGAGGTGTTTTGTATGCGCGAGCTGAATCTGTGTTTAATTTCGACCCCTTCAGGAGGATCCACATCTCCAAAGCAGCCCTAGACTGCCTGAACGGCGTCTACGAGGTGGAAGAGGGTCACGGGAAAGACCGCAATGAATTCCTGCGCAGACACAACATCGAGACCTTCCTGATCAAACAGCCGGAGGAGAGCCTGCTCACCCTGCCTGAGGACATTATGAAAGATTCCACCAACCAATCAGAACACAGAACCTCTAACACTTCTTTTACTGAGGGAACATGGAGCCCTGAACTTCCCTTTCATAACATAGTGGGCAAACAGAATGTGAGTGGAGTACACACACACACAAATACAAAAAGCAAAGCACTCGTGAACATGCACGAGCAACAGAACACATATCAACACAACTGCATTGATTCTGTGTTAATGTATATCCATAGCTGGTTGCGTCAATGCCTTTCCATTTTCTTGTGTTCCTCTTGCATGGTTTTATTTTGTATTTGTTCGTCTGGTTGGTGGATGTGATGGATTGTAGTCCACATGATGATCTCATTGGGTCTATAAGGGCAGATTTAGCTGATTCTCTGTATTTGAAGAATCGTTGTATAAAAGAGTTTGATACCGTAATTCAAAATCTTCTAGTGACTTGTTGCATCAACTTTTTTTATTTGGCATTGTAAGTGATCACTAGTGGCAACTATCTGTTCCTTAAAGGTGCAATGAATTAAAATCATAATTTTGACCCAAGCTATTTTTATATAAGAGGGAATCGGATTGAAATCATGTAAGTGTCAGAACTGAAAATACCCTTGTTACTGAGATTACATCTGTTATTGACACCAGGCCCAGCGAACTGCAGGTTCTGGAATGAACCTATCTATGACGTCATTGATAGGTTGAACACCGACTTCATAGAAACGAATACATCTCTAGCCCCACCCAGTGGTTCGCGCATTACAGAACCAGTGGCGCGGAACCAGATAAAGCTAGCAAGCAATAAACAAACCTGCCGTTAAAGATAGCTAAATATTGTGACACCCCTGGTTTTGGAAGAATGCAGTCGCTGCATAACCTTCCTTCGGATTCGGATAATAGGAATGCTGGGTTAAAGTTTATTTGTAAGACGTTCCCTCTTGTGGGAAAAACATGGGACATTTGCTTGTTCATATCTCCGAGGATTCATTCATGAACAAGGCACAGCTCGACACTGAATTTGTGGAGAGTTTAAAATTAAAAAGCAGTGCTGTGCCTTCAGTATTGGATCCGAAAGGAATGGGGCACCAATTTTATGTGAGTAAAACAATTTTGTACTATGGGTCACTATTGCTTTGTTAGAGATCGCTTGATGTGCCCTGAGCACTATTCGCACCTCTAGTCATTTGTATTAATTGCATAGGTTATATGTGATCTTAAGGCTGTGCAAATCGCCATCTCTGTGATTTAATGGGCTCATATATAATTTTGACATATATAACACTTTGTGAATAATGGAGGCTGTTTGAAGTGTTTTGGTATAATTTTGGGTGCAGGGTGATATCCATAAGTTACCGGGAGTCTCCCGTTTGTTTATTTATCATGGAAACTCTTGTAACATTTGAGACCGCGATCCAGTTCAGTTCAGAATCACGCGTCTCAAATGTTGACAGTTGCGGTCATATATCATTAAACCCAACATGAGCCATGCGAAATGTGTAAAGTTTGTGGAGCGAACTGTGGAGGACTGAAATGTGCTACTGTGCTTTAAAACTAGCACTGTTTCTACGCTACCGCCTGGAGAATAATAATAACTCAGCGTTTAGGTATAAAAGCCCCTGCGTGTAATTCAAATAAAAATCAACACACCACTTGTCATAAACAGTGAAAAAGTAGCGATCTAAAAGGTTCTCAGTGCTTTAAAGGATCCGTTTCAAAGGCTATGAGTAGTGTTCAAGAGCTTTTCCAACCCCATGTGACAAGTATAATAAAGTGTCCAAAACATTAGAGATTATTCAGGCCTCTGTGGGATTTGGATAGTGTTCTTCAGGGTGCTCGGGGCTATTCAACAGTGTTGTGAAACGCTGTAAGACATGACAGTGTGCCCGAGGGTCTACAGAGCCGTTGGACATTGTTGGGCATCTAAAAAATCAATGGTGTTCTAGAAACGAATAACCCAGAACATTTTAGATGTTTCCTTGATGAGTTTAATCAGGTGTTTTAATTAAATTAAATCTAAAATATTCTAGACCAGGGGTTTTCAAACTTTATGATGCCAAGGACCCACCGAATATGATGAAAATAAAGAGACAATTTTTCTGAATGTACTATTTATAGGGTGTGTGTTAGATTTAGATTTCAATCTGTGAACTACTTACAATATTTCTTACAAATTTCAAATTAAAATATTGTTTCTATTTGCATTTATTTGCAAAAATGAAAACTGGACAAACATGTCAAAATAACAGAAAATGTGCTCTTTATTTTTTCAGACATCAAATACAAAGCAAAGAAGCAAAAATCATATTCACTTTTAAGCAATACTATAGTAATATTTGTGCATGCATTGTATAGTTTTGATTTTCGTTTTATTTACATTTTAAATTAGCTTTTACTTTAAGATTTTAATTTTAGTTAAAGTTTTAGCAATTTTGCTATATGCTTTGTCATTTGATTATTTATTGGTTTATTTTTAATGTTGCTTTATAAGATTAATACATTTTTATTTTAGTTTTTTTTATTATTATAATTTTACTACTTTAAAATTGTTTGAGGTAACATTTAAATTTTTCCTTGAGTTAAGTTTTTCCAATAATTTTTAGGTCAATATTTTATTTCAATGAAAAGGAACGTTTTCAACGTTTTTATTTTAGTCAACTTAAATGGCCACAATACATCTAGAAATACGGATCTGAAAATTTGGAATGGTCCCCTATTTTTTTCCGCGGATGTACATACAGTACATGTATAAATGTATTTATAAAAAAGCATTTACACTTTGTTTGAGGAATAGTAAATTTGATATGAAGATAACATATTGCTGGCTACACTAATGTATAACCCAGAAGAGGAAACAATGCATGTAGCAAAACAGATAAACAATTAGAAATAGACTTCAAAATGTTTTTTTTTTTCGGTTTAATCCCCGTTCTTGAGTGTTAACACTGGCTTTATGGGACAATGTTCTAGACTGTTACTAAGGAAACAGGGCAGGGACATAGTTCTAGAGGGTTCTAAAAGCTGTAGCGTAGGGACGGCGCTCTGAAGGGTTCGAAGGGTTGAAAGGCACAGTGTTCTGTATGTTTTTGTGGCATGGGCTGCTTATTATGATGCTCTCTCTCTTGGTGTGGGCCGAGTTTCCAGGCTGTTGCTATGGTGACGTGGTTAACATAAGGGAATGTTGTCTTTCATTAATGCAGCGCTTTTGTCATGCAGTCATCTTAACACATCAAAGAGCTCTCACTCTATGACTGGCACAGCGACCAGCCAATTACACATCAGCTGAGAGCACAAACTTTCAGCTTTACCAGACGCATGTGTGTGTCTGAGTGTGTGTCTGAGTGTGTATCTGAGGTATTCTAGATGTGTTCAAACACAAGTATGCTGACATAACGATGTGTGTATGTAAGATTATAGAGGCGGTCTCCATGACAACAGGAATGTCTGGAAGGCAGCAACCGGATTTTCTCCTTCACGCTCCGTTTATGCCTCCTCTCTCTCTTTCCTCTTTTCTCCTGTTCTTTTATTCTCCTTCATCTCACATCCTCTCCATCTCTTCTCTGTCTCCCCGCTTTTGTCCTCAGTGACGCATTGCAGCCTGTGTGTGTGAGCGAATGTGTGTTTCATTGACTGTGTGTTGGTGAGTGTTTCCATTGTGTATAAGTGTTTTAATGAGTGCGAGTTAGTCAATGTGTGTGTTTAATGAATGTGTGTTATAGTGAATGAGTGAGTGTGTGTAAGACAGAGAGAGAGAGAAAGTGAGCGAGCGTGGGTGTGTGTGCGTGTGTGTTTTAGTGATTATGTGAATACTGTTAAAGTATTTTGTAGTTTTAGTTAGTGAGTGTGTTAATCTTTATATTAAGTGCAAAAAGTATTTCTAGTAAGTGTGTGACTACATTTATCCAAAGCGACTTACATTGCTTTATCCTATACATTTTACATAGGTATTTGCAATCCCCTGGGATCGAACCCACAACCTTGCGTTGTTAACGCAATGCTCTTACCACTGAGCTACAGGAAAGACTTAAACCTCCTTACATTCTTACACTCACACTAAAAACACCGTAACACACAATAACTCACAATATTTTTAATGAGATTAAGTGAATGCGTCTGGGTGTTGTTTGTGTGTGTGTTCTGCTAAAGTGTGCTTCTTGTTAATGGTTGAAGTGTTTTGAGTGTCTTGGATGAGTGTCGTTGTGTTTTTATGTTCGATCCAAACTTCATGGTCGATCAAACAGAGAGCATATCCTTAAATAGAGACCTTGTCTCTTCAATTTTTATTCAAGGGAGCAGTTAGTAATGATCAGCCAAAATAGGTCTTTAATGTCATAACAAACAAACAAACATTTACATTTATGCATTTGGCAGACGCTTTTATCCAAAGCGACTTACATTGCATTATACTACACATGTATGTGCAATCCCTGGGATCGAACCCATGACCTTGGCGTTGTAAGCGCCATGCTCCAACCACTGGGCTACAGGAAAGCAGACCATGAATAATACGAGAGAAAAGGAATAGATATCAGAAAATATTTTTATTTTCTTCTAAATTATGGTAGTGTTTTCATGATGTAAATTTCACTAAAGGTCCATTTTAGGACAACACACACACATGGAGCTACAAACAGTATATTATCACAAGCAGCTCATGGCATAAGTCCCACAACGATAAAGCAGAACTACTCATGGCAGTAAAGACACCAATCTCTCCTCTTTCATCACAGTATCCTTGACCTGTGACATCACTCCATCAGACTTCAGGGTCAACAACAGAAGTAAACGACTTAAACTCCACCCATATGACAAAATACAGGACGCATTTTTCTTAACCAAGCATTCAGTGCAGTGTCATACCTTCTTACCAAATACATAGATGCACGCGCAATGCAGTGAAGAGGAATATACGTCTAAAATGACTGATACATGTTCGAACAATGTCATCATTTATTTCACGCTCATGTCGTTCAAAACTCTCTTCAGTGGGACACAAAGATCTTGTGAGAAATGTCCCGGAGGTTTTGTGTTCATACAATTGAAGTCAAAGGGGGCCGAAGTTGTTTGGTTATCAATGTTCTTCAGAATATCTTCTTGTGTATTTGCGGAAGACGGAAAAACTTTGAGTTTTGAATTGACAAGAGGGTGAGTAAATGATGATGGTGAACTATCCCTTTAAAAGTCACTTTTCTATGGACATGTACCACAAGCTTGACACCCAATGTCCAAATACTTCTTTTCCTTATTATGATAAATATATATTTTTTGCTTTTTTGATATTTCAAATAAAGTCCATTTGGATTGATATTTTATTATCTAATGCAGTATCCATCATTTATGTGTGCCCTAAGTGTCCAAGTATATTTGGATTAGTATATAAAAATATTTGGATTTGTATCATGTTTTTACATGAGAGGTCGTGTTCCTCCAGACTTTAAGAATGAGTCACCATTCACAGCGTCCACGGGAATCAAGCTCACGGCTTAAATGAGCTTTGTGATATTACGCTTTTAAAGACAAACTCAACAGTCAAAACAAAGTCAAATATGTGTGTCAGATCCTGTTTATGTGATACTTTGTTGTAGTCACCCTTTCATGAGAATAGTGTTCACCTCTCCCCTTGACATTTTTACAGTTAAATATGAATACAACACAACCCACAACTCCAGGAGCGACTAGTTTTGGCTGGATTTTCCAGCAGGGAGAGCTTAGCCTCATACTTATGATAGTTAAAAAAGCTGATACGAAAAGCTTTCCGGGTTTAAGGCGACAGAAATGTTTGACTTTTTAATGGGTGTGCTGATTTTAACATCCAATCCAAAAAATGGCCTGAGCTTTATAGGCTGCAAGAAAAGCCTGTTATTTACAGTCCAGAGCATGTGCAGCGCAGAACATAATCATGTAATGTGCTCGTGGGGGTGTGGGTGGGTTTTATTTAGTTTTGTTTGGGGACACATTTATTATTGTGGGATTGACAGCAGAGTGGAGCAAGCGGTGAGAGCATCGAAGTGCTCAGCATAATGCAAATAAGTCATTTTTTTCGATACTTGTATCACATTATGTGTTTATGGCTGTGTTAAATGCACAGTTCACCCAAAAATGAAAATCTGTCAGCATTCATCATGTTGTTCAAAACCTGTATGGCTTTATTTCTTCTGTGGAACAGAAGAGAGATGTCACAGTGGTTGGTGGCCATACAGTGTAAGTCAATGGGCTCTAATGTTGTTTGGTTACCATGCAGTGTTCTTCAAACTCTCTTATTTTGTGTTCCTCAATAGAAAGAAAGTGAGTAAATGATGACAGAATTTTTATTTTTTCGTTGAACTGTAGCGTTAATAAATCATAATATAATGCATGTTTTGATATCCATATAGAATCTGTATTGAAAGTGTTCATAAACCAAACTGAGGACAACCCCCTCACTGTATATTTTACATTTACAGTAAACATGCATTTGTGTTTGTTTGTGTGTGCGCGCAATCCATTTTCTGTACTTTCTTCTATTCATGTTCGCTCATGTCGTTTGGATGAACAGATGCACACACGCACAAACGCACAGTCTCGCTCTCGGACTCATGTGCGCTGCATGTGCTTTCCTCTGTAGACTCTGGCTGCGCTCACACGTCACTCTATTAACCTGCTCCCCAACCACCTGGCTCAAGCCCTGCATGTGCGCGCCGGCTCGCAGGAAATTAACGCTCGCATGCAGAGCACCATCGCCCTGCGCAGCGGGGACAAGCTCCGCCAAGAACATATCTCCCCCTTCTCTCTCACCTTTAGAGAAGCACTGCTGGAGCACAAGGTAGCCTGCTCCCATCTTCAAGCCACCCTGTGTCCCGCCTCTCTCTTCTCTGCTGTGTCGCTTGCACATATGAGTTCTTCTTTTGTTTTGGAGGTGCAGGAGAACCGGGGAGAGAGTGTTGTTGTCATGAGTAAACTAAAGGGCATCATGTGCCGGCAATAGCGTTCGATACTTCCTGGAACACAGACGGACGAAGCATACAGTGGTTCGATAAATATTGGTGGAAAAGCAAAACAGGGCGTGCCGGCTTGGTTTTTGGGTTGCTGGTCCAAGATGGTCATAAGCTTCACCTACCAGATGTTTTCCTCTTGATCGATCATCTAAACCAGCTTGGACTATCCAGAAACCAATAAGCTTCAGCTGAATTTATTTTCAATACTCCTCAGACAAAATGGATTCTCTCCGTCTCTGGCTTTAATCCGGTCGGCAATTCAATTAAGATTTCAATTCAACACTTAGCATAATGACTCAAATGTGAATGAGTGAATTCACACCTGATTGGATTGATCTCTAAATGAATTGGTTTTAATAGCCATCCCATATGAGCTCTGGATTAGCTGACGGTACGAACATGCGGAAACGGGTTGACCTTTAAAAGACCTTCAGATTACTCATGTTCAACTTTCGTGCATGTTACCATTTCTGTTAACATACAAATGCTATTTTATTTCACTCCCTCTCACCTCATTCGTGCTCGTGAGTTGACCGTTGACCCCTGCTTGGCTTTGTGCTCGAGTTTATTGCCTGCCCTGACATCACACACCTTCTGACTAACCCTCACAGTTAGAGAACTTAGAAGTTTGTCTGTCTCTCTTATACAATATTGCTTCAATAGTGTGATTGGCATGTGATGAGGAATATCTGAGGCCAGTTGCATAAACATAGCAATTAATTCAAGACTGTGTCTAACAATTAGTCTGACTAAAATGTCGGAGGAAGCCGGCCGCGGTTAACAAGCTGTCTTCAGAAACACAGACAAAATTACAATGTATAATCTTCAAATCTTTATGCAACTGACTTTTTAGATGCTTAGAGTAGACGTCTATCTTATAAGATTAGTCTGAAACAGATGTATGCCACCTGCTCTGTCTGACTTTTCTCTTTGTATTTCGTTTTCAGTATTCCCAGATGAGAGACGAGGTGTTTAAGTCTAATCTAGTGTGTGCCTTTATCGTTCTCTTCTTCATCACCGGAATACAAAGCTTACTGCCCTCTGCAAGGTACACCATTCACATTCAGATAAACACATTCAACAGTCAGAATTGGTTTATTTTAAGAATTTATTATCGGGGATCCATTTATGGAAAAAGTCGGCAATGTGCGCTGTTTTTTTTGGCATGGAATACAACAAACTTTTATTCGTATTACCAAGGGTACCATACAGCATATGCCCACATAACTTGATTCCCTTTATTCAAGCATTTTCGTATATGATCTTTATTGTTTGTAGGATGGTCACGATGGTGATACAGTTCTCTGTCCTCATCTTGCTGCACTGTTGTCTCGTTGTCGTGACGACGGCAGAAGACTATAAGTGTTTGCCATTGGTTTTGCGAAAAGCGTGTTGCTGGGTGAACGAAACATACACGGCACGAAACGTCGTCATCTTCCTCTCCATCCTCATCAACTTCCTGGCAGCCATGATCAATATAGTAAGCAAGATATTATACGTTATATTAAAATAATAAATACAAGCACGAATCCAAGACTTGTACCAACCTACATGTTGAAAGTTCTTGAAAAGTTTTACTGTCCTACATAAAGCTGAATTCTCAAGTGAAATCTACTGTCTAACATCTGCCCTCTCTTTCTCTCTTATTGTAGCTTTGGTGTGATTTTGATAAATCTTACTCATTCAGGAACCAGACGTTTAATGCGTCAGCTTCAATCCCGGATATCTGCTTCTACCCGGAGGTACTTTCATTCCCTTCCACCCACACAAACATATTTATGTCTTTTTGCCAGTGTCAGCCTGTCAAAAAGATTAATAGACCCTTCACATTGCCCTGAAAAGATAACTGACCAATCTTAACCGTTGTTGACATCTGCCATATTATCACAAAAAACTTAAGCTGTTAATGAAACGTTTGTGGACTGGGAGGATGCCTTTACATTGTTTTGTTTATTTTTAATTTTTTTACACTGTTTGAGCACATTTTGTTGTTCACAGAAGTTGATTAACCCTTGTGGGGTGTTTGGGTCTGTGTGACCTGTTTCAGTGGACAGTAAAATAAAATAAATATTGTTTTTAACCTTATTAGGTTAACTTTTTTCAGGCAAGTCATAGATTTTAGTGCATTTTTACTAAAAAATTATCATAAAAAATCATTTGCGTAATATACATGGTCTCTCATGATTGTTACAGGGATAAAGTGAATATCATCATTTTTTTTACAAAATTTGTATGCCTATTTACATTATTGAGGGTCAATTTGACCTGCAAACATTGGCTGGATAACAAAATACATAAACAACATACAAGGCTTAAGGGACATTCTGTTCCTGGGCACAAAACGAACACATTTACTGTATACTCAGTGCCCTTCACTATTATTTGCACCCTTGGTAAATATGAGCAAAGAGGGCTGTAAAAATAAATCTGCATTGTTTCTTGTTTTCATCCTTTTCTATTAAATCTGCAAAATCCCAACATTTCATTCAAGTAAAACACTTTGATGTGGAGGAATATTACATTTGAAAAACAATGTTTTTCTCTAATACATCCTGGCCACAATTATCGGCACCCCTAGAAGTCTTATGAGGAAAGTATCTCCCAAGTATATTCCCAAATTTTAAGTTACACAAAGCCCAAACCCCCTAAATCATTCATCACAATGGGTAAAACCAAAAAATATAGTTCTGATGTGCAGCAAAAGATTTATGAGCTACACAAAAAAAGAAGGTGGGTTTAAAAGGAGATGATTGAAACAATAAAATTTCATCAGGGCAATAAGTTCTAATGTACTGGAGATGTTGCAAATCTTCCTAATAGAGGATGTGTTTATACTCTATATTGTCTTAAAGGCAGGGTGGGTCAACCTGTACAGAAACATTTTTGCCATGTTGGTTGGAAATCTCTTTACATCCTGATAGCAATCAAGAAGTACAGTATAGTGGTCAAATTATATTTGTATAATTGTATATCATCTGTGAAAGGCGTAGGACCAAAAAACATTCGCCCAATCAAAACGTTCTGGTAGAACACTGTGACTGGTCATGTGTACATTTTCAGCCAACATATTTTGCATACCACTCCGCACCCTGTTCATGCAGACATCAAAAGTCATCAGCGCTGCAGCGCGCTCACATCCGCTGGGTCAATGTAAATGGAATGGCGGACAATGAACAGCAATAAAAAATTCCTGCCGAACCGACAGTAAGTTAATACAAAACGAAAGTTGTTTTTTGAAAAAGCTGATAAAAAAATCGTCTGGATCATGAAAGATAAAAACTCGAATTAACATTGGTTCAGATTTTACATGATGGAAACAGCTCCGGCAGGCAAGGGGGCCTGAAAGACGATACCATGGTCACTCTCTTTTTTTCGGACAGTTATGTACATGCTTCGAGAAAAATTTAACTTAAATTTATTTTGTCATTCACTACGTGGATTTAGGAAAAACATTCATGTGTTTGGAGGAGGCGTGGCTTTGGACGGCGAATCACATAGAGGGTGGGATGATAATTTCAGTGCTAGAAGGCTTAAAATAGCACCTTTGCAAATCAACCATCCCACCTTTAATGCACAGCAAAGATAGTATTTTGAGTGGCCAAAGACTTTTCAAAGAAAACAAGAAACAAATCTTCTGCTCTCATGCAAAAATAAACTATATTAATCTGCCATACTGGAACATCACACAGGACTGAGGACTATGGCCATGTGAAACGAAAAAAGATTTTTTGGGGGGCAGCAATAACACAATATGATAGGTTTGGTGAACACAGGGATAAAAAAGTACCCCATGTCCACAGTTAAATATACCACCAGATCTTCATTTAATGTGGACCTACTTTAATATCAGGGGTTCTGGACATCTTGATCAGATACATGGCATCATGTATTATATCAAATACCAGCAGATATAAAAATCAAAACCTGATTTGCTCTTATAGAAATATTATAAGGGGTCGTGGTTAGATCTTCCATCAGCACATTGGTTCAAAACAAACATCCAAATCAACAAAAAATGGATCACTAAAAAAACAAAATCAAGGTCCTGCCATAGCCATCTCAGTTTCCTGACCTGAACCATAGAAAACAAGTGGGATGAACTGAAGAAGAGGGAGCACCAACATTTGAAGTATCTGGAGAAATTCTATATGGAGGAATGGACTCGGATGACTCTCAATGTATTCTCAAACCTCATCAGACTGAATAGAAAACACTCAAAGCTGTTTTTCTTATAAAATGAGATCGTGGGGTGTATTGAATACAAGGGTGCCAATAATTGTGGCCAACATGTATGGAAGAAAAACATTTGATATTCCCCCTACTTCAAATTATATTCCTTCAATGAAATGTTGGAACTTTGTAGATTTAAAAAAATAAAAGATCAAAACGAGAAACAGTGCAGATTTTTTTTACATCCTTCTGTGCTCATATTTACCAAGGTTGCCAATAAAAGTCGAGGGCACTGTAGGTTTTCATTTTTACAATATTAATGCAGTATTATATTCAGTATAATCTATTTTTTATTTATAGAAGTTCTTTTACTGTTGTTTGAGTGATGACTGTTTATGGTTGTTTGTTGTTTTTTTACAGTATTTCGTGTTTACCGGAGTGTTGGCGATGGTGACCTGCGCAGTGTTCCTGAGACTAAACTCAGTTCTGAAACTGGCCATTCTTTTGATCATGATCGCCATCTACGCAGTGCTGACTGAGGCGTTCTACACACCGTTATTCATCCGCTATGACACGCTCACGCTCAATCAGAGGTACATCCACACTCTCACCTTCAGCCAAATACAATAGTCCTAAACCAGACTAAAACAGCGTTTTTTTGGACAGGGATTATTGTAAACCTAGGACCAGACTAAAAAATTTTTTTTGTAACAAACCTCAAGAATGACAAATCACCCAACAGCAATGTGAAAGACTGAGAGAATGCAAAGACGCTTGAAAGTAAACAAAAATCATACTTGTTCCATCATATATTCATTTTGAACTGATCTAGATGTAAAAATTTGTGAACCTTTTTATTTCCAATGTTCAAAATCTGCATCTTTCTTGGGTTTTTTGACCAGTATTCATTTTTAATTATGGAGAAATGTCTCTATTTCACAGAATGAAAGAAAATTTAGGTTTTTTTGGATTATGTATGTGATTCAGATATTGACAAAAATGTTGGAGTGGTTAGATTTTTTTCTGCAGCTGTTTATCACTGTCTTAATATGCACACAAGTTATGTTTTTACATGTTTTTACAAAAAGCAAGTTTTTTTTATGTTTTTACCAAAACCTAGTCCTCTAATCCTTGTCTGAAAACCGCCCATAAACGAATAACAAGAACTAAACCTGAAACCCTAATTCATAACCAACCCTTAATCCTAGTGAGTTACCGTCTTATAAACAGAACTGTTTTCATATTAGACCTCTGAAGTGTTTAAAAACCACAGCAATTATAGAATCAGGGTTATGACACACGTTTGGCGCATATTTGTCTGCCTTCTAAACTCTCTGAATGTGTCACAAGCCTCATGAGCCTTTCTTTCTCGTTACCCCGGTTACAGCAAAAGCTTCCTGGGAACCAAGGAAACATCTCTGCTTCTCATGGCAATGTTCCTTTTAGCCGTCTTCTACCATGGCCAACAGGTAACACACAAACACGAACACACACACACAAACCTTACAGGGGTTCAAGGGCCGCTCGGTTACTCTTTTATAATGTCACGTTTCTAAGAAACCGAGGCAAGGTATTGGCCGTTTCATAAGGGTCTCGCCGTCAGTATAAAAGCACTGCTCTCTGACGCACTGCATGTGCACCGAGCTTTTTAAGTTCACTCTTCTGATTGTTGCCTTTGATGCCTTAGATCAGGGAGAGGGCCGCTTCCAACGAGTGAGAGGTTTGTGTCGGCGTTGACACAGCTCTGATAAAGGCTCGAGGCTTTGCTTTGCTTTTCACTTTGTGCCATGTGTTGTATGTCTATTGAATCAGTTTGCAGCAATAAACTCGGAGCACCCCAACCTCTCCGGTAACCATGGAAACAGTGTGTCATTTGGGCGGATGGTGCCAATGGCTTTGCTTGGCCTATAGTTTGTGGTTTGCTGTGTGTGGGACAGTAATTTGATCATTTCTTATTTATGTTCATCTTGGTGAGCATGAGTGTGTGTCTGTTGCTGTGTGTGTATGAGTGAACAACCGTTCTGTCAATTCTGAAATCCAGAAGCAGACATTTTAAAACAAACTTTCAATGATGCCTCATTCTTATAAAACATATTAGTATTACTTTGTCAAAAGTTATTTGATTGATGTGCATTGCTTTGATTGTCTACTGTTTAAGTGTGTGTGTCTGTGTGTCTGTCTGTTTGTGTGAGTGTGTGTGTGTCAGTGTCTGTGTCTCTGTGTGTTTGTCCGTGTGTGTGTCCATGTGTGTGTCTTTGTCTGTGTGTGTGAAGGTTAATGGAGGTTAGTCTAGTTGATGTGTTTTTAATAATCAGTCGGACAATCGTACCCCCGTCCATGCCACTTGCATAATTGCTACTCATAAAATCATCTTTCACTCCATATTCATACGCTCACACACACACATATATATTTTCACTCTTCTACACACACACATCCACAAACACTTACATCATGCCCTGGCTGTTAGTAAATTAAATTTTCAATCTGGACGCCTTTGTCAAAGAGTTGCAATTAAGTCTGGATATTAATGTATGCAGATGAGCGTGTGTTACTGCTTTATTAGGGGAGATCTTGTTTGAGCCGTTGGGCTGGAAGAGAGCTGATGTAGACGAGCCTTCTTAACTGAGACATCAGACACAGGGCCTAACAATGCTCATTTACTTGCTGTTAGTGTCAAGAATTACTGAGAAGGTTCAAGACACAAGAATCAAAATGCTTACTGAGCAGAATATGAAAAAAAATCTATAAATAGTTATGACAATTATGTCAGCGTCTACTCGTCATGTTTAGCAGAAAATGAATATGGTTCTGCTCACAACAAGTAAAGTAAATAGGGACAAGTGGCTGTCGAGCATGTTGTCCTTTGCAATTTTTTTCATAAAATGTATACAAATGTTATTAAATGTACTTACAGTTCAAGTTCATTTTGGAGCTTTTATGAAGTAAGTGTACTAACATCAATGCAAGTAGTATATTTGTGTATGAGCTTATGATTTTAATATTACTTGGGACTGCATTTGTCTACTTTTTAGTTACTTCAGTTCATACTTTTAAGCATACTTTAAGGCCCAGTTTCATAGACAAGGTTTAGGCTAAGCCAGCACTAAGTTAATTTAGGCAATTTAAGTCACTTTCATTAATATGCCGTAGAAAAAAAAACATTAGTGATGTGCATCTTGACACGAAAAATGGCACTGAAATATTTTAAGATGGGCATATGTCAGGCAAGTTATAAGACGGCTCAAAACTCATTTTCGTCTGGGTCTCATCTTAAACCTTGTCTTTGTAACCGTGGCTCTGTATAACAATAAAAGGAAACTTTGAGTTAATAACTGGTTTACAACATTGTTTTTTGTTCGCAAATATGCTAATTTTAGAGGTTTACTTTTTGTTTAGTTCAACTCTTGTATCACATTTTAGTTTACGATAGTACGCTATGAAGTATAACAAAAATGCTAGTTGACTAGTTTTTTATACTGTTAGTGTTCTTGAAAGTGATTTTTGTATACATTTTTATATTCTCACTGTGAACAAAGAAGTACAAGTGTAGAACACCGAGTGTCATTTTAAATATATTTTTGAGAAGCACATAAAAATAGACTGAAAACGTCACATTTTTATAATAGAAACTTCATTATTTTAATGTAATCTCTAGAGATAATTATTCATGTTATGAAACTGAAGGATAGCTGTGATAAAAACAGACACTGCCTATCAAAGACTGTACCACAAAACTGTGTGCAAACAAGCAGTAAAAGCCACAAAAAAGCCATGAACCTGATCAAATACCAGATTCCCTTTATATTCCAATCTCATTCATTTGTACAGTTGCTGTGTCATGTTTTTATGGTCTGTGCTTTAGCTTTATACATGAACAAATGGATGATGCAAAATTCTATGAAGTCTTGCAATACGCCCTTTTCACAATGACGTAACTTAACTTCCTCCTTTTCGCAAAGTAGTGTATCATAACATCCGTCTTCCAACAGAGAAGGAGAAGAAGAAGAACTTCTGAACGACAGAACACGTGTTCAAGAACTTATCGTAGCACCTTCGACATAAAAAGAAAACAAAACACTAACCTTTATAATCAAACTGGTACTGTTCAACGAAGCATATGTATCCTTTGTCTAGCTTTGATCTTGTCGTAAGCGATAATCTGAGGCACTAGTGGAAGTAACACTACACTGCTTTGCGGCACGGCACGTGACGTCATGTGAAAAGGGTCTATGATGCTTTTAGTGGCTCTCAAAGCCAAACAAATACTGAACAGGAAAGGTAAATAACCTTTAATGGCCCAGTTTAAGCCTCGCTATCAATCCAACTAACAGAACAATGTTTTAATAATAGAAATCATCCTCCGGATAACCTCTTTTGCCTCAGAAGTGGAATTTTACCATGGAATGGACACTTCACCTGTAAGAAGAAAGTGCACCTGGTTGATTAACTATAGATGCTTTCCTCATCTGGTTGCCAGGGTGTTTGTTTGCCTTCCTTTTCCAGTGACTGGATTATGTTTGCTAAGTGTGTGGTTGGTATTTATCTGCCTAGTATTAATGAATTTGATCAGATACTTTTTTTGTGATACTTTTTTTTTATTGGTTTTGTGCTGCTTTTAATCTTTTTCTGACTAGTGCTATTCTTTCTCTCTCTGTCGCTCCCAGCTTGAGTATACCGCTCGTCTTGACTTCCTGTGGCGCGTTCAGGCGAAGGAAGAGATAAATGAGATGCAAGAGCTGCGTGAACACAACGAGAACATGCTCCGGAACATTCTCCCCAGCCATGTCGCCCGCCACTTCCTGGAGAAAGACAGAGACAATGAGGTAAAAAAGAATGGATCTGGGTGTCTCTCCACTTCAGTCTGACATGGCACGACAGAAAGAGCATATGAGAGAATAAATTAATCATTACTCTTTAAAAAATGTTCTCTTTGTTAAGTCTTTGAAGCAGTTAGAGCTTGGCTGCAGATGATGTGCAACATAAATAGACGTTACATAAATACATACAAAAAAATGATCAAATAAGAACTGGATTTGCATTCCATGAAGGAAGGACCAGTGCGTCTAAATAGTCCTTGGCAGCTGAAGCTGGTTCAGTATATGCAATGATGGTGGGAGTAATCACAATTCAGCATGCAAGATGTTTAAAACGACACCAGTCTCAATTTAGAATGCCAATACCGAAAGGACATCCTCAGTTACATCACCAGTTTGAATGCTGAACATTGTTTAATTGGAAGTGTAGCATTTTTAGAAATAAAGTAGATAACACTCATTGTCTAGTCTATATGTGTTGTGTAGGCACTTTATACACGTTTAAGAAAAAAATAAGCATGTAAAAGTTAGAGACGTTAAGGTTACCCAAACATGGTGACTTTATGCACTGATAGACAAAGTAGCTTCTCTTCAGGATTTTGTGGGTTAAAGATGCACTCAAGTAGGGATGCACCGATATGTACATTTTGGGCGATAATGCTAATCTTTTAACATTGGAAACCTATATTCGTTATATTGGCCAATATGCAGCATCTAAATATTAATATAGAATTCCCTAAGACTGCAAGAAAAGGCAAAAAGTGGACAACTGCTTTTATTTGAAAACATTCACTGCAGAACACAATGTAACCATCAGTTCTCTTTTTTCCCCTGAAAATAATGTACCAAGCCTACTTTACACTAGTTAATGATTCTTTAACCTTCAAACTTTTGTCGTATAATTTTTATTGAATAAACAAAGTGTAGATGTTTTTACAGAGCAGCCCAGAAAAATGTCCTTGATAGCCACATGTCTAAGAGGTCTCAAGACAGAAAGCATTCAGTCAGCAGTCTGATTCAAATAATATGCTTTTGTTCTTATAATTTACACATTCAACCTGAATCTACATCAACAATGTTTGCTGATAGCAGTAAGTGAATGATCACGACAGAGAGATAGTACAGTACTTTAACTGTGAGCAGCATGCAGCTGAAGAAGTTTAACCAGAAGAATATATATCAGCCTATATTTTATTATCGACGGATACCGATGACATTAAAAATGACCATTTATCGACAATTTTATGTTTGAATGCTGATTGAATGCTGTCGTCTTTAAGTTGTATCTTGTGATCGTGTTTTTGTGTGCCTACAGGTGTCAGGTTCTTCCTTTAATTTATTCTTTCCTTTTATCTTTTTCTTTCTTTTATTCCCCTTATTTTGTAATTAAGGGCACTGTGTGTGTTTGTGTGCGCGGGTGTGCGCTTGCTCTCTCTTTTCCTTACGTGAGTTGTTTATTTCTGGAATGTTCCGCTGTCACTCATTCAGACAATAGGGAGGCTCAATAATAGAGCTGAATAACTCACGGATAAAGAAAGCATCCATTAAGCCTTTGTATGTCTGTGTGTGTATAAAGTTGCTTTAATTATCTCATTCATTTATTATCAGATGGAGTATTGAGGTATGACTTAACTGGTGACACAACATTTCTGTGTGTCTGTTCTGGAGTGTGCGAAGCTGTAATTGACGTCACTCTGCTGTTATGATGATGAGAAAATGATCCCTCTATCTCTCTTATACATGCACACACACACACACACACACACACACGCTTTCTTGCTCACATTAACCTGCCACTTCTAAAGGGCACTGCAGTAGTTTCCTTCAGTGACTAACACTTACTTAGCGTAATGATACCTGTTGTGTACATTGACGTGTGACATGTACAGTCATTCTAAAGTATTGGCACACAGTGATGACATCATGCATCGGAGAGGCGTATCAGTTTGGTATCGGTTTTTGTTTAAAATCCTTTAAATCCTTGTTAAAGTCTTTAAACCATCTACTCACCAGAATTTCACTATTAGTCAGATAAATAATTGAGATTACGATAAATTGTGAAAGGTGACCACACTTTTTGCAACACCCATTTAGATCTATTCGTGTTGCATCAGCCGTTGATATGTATCACACAAACCAAATCTGAAATGTGTTCCTTTTAGCTCGTACAATATGGGACTTTCATCAGAAAGTTGAAAAGTCATGTTAACACACGAAGCGTCATGTTAAGACATTTACATTAAGATAAAGTGCAATGAAATTTTAATGCTATACATATGAAGCTTAAGATTCTCTAAAGTAGTGGTTCTTAAAACAGGGGGGCTGTGGCCCAAAAGGGGGCCACAGCTGACCTCCAAGGGGGCCTCAGGATGAATAATAATTTAAAATGAGACAAAAATGAGCATTGAAATACGTTTTAAAACAGCTAGAAACTTAAGCTAAAAAGTCATTTCTTATTATTTGTCCATTTTTATATTGAATAAACACTTTTTCAGTTAATATCAAGCTCTCAAATATTTAATTGGGGTAAGCATTTTGAGTTTTTGTGAGCGGGAAGGGGTCCTTTGAATTTTGTTGAATACAGCGAAGGGTCTTGCAGTCAAAAAGGTTGAGAACCCCCCTCTTGTTATCTAAGATTTTTATATTAAAGTATCAACAAAAAACACACACTATAGTGTTATATATTAAGTTCATTTGTGTACGTTCATTGTCCCGAATGTTTCCAATAATGTTTAAATCCAGACAAAATTGTAATTTTATTCAGAATAACATCCCTCCAAATTGCGTCATCTTCAGTTTCCTTCATTCAAGCTACACCATGGGTCTTCAACCGGGGTTTAGAATCAGTGCATTCTATGTACGTCTCCCTTCCGATAAATTCAGAGTAGGCCTACACATAAAAGAAGTTGCGTGCAAATACAGTGCGTTCTCATATATTTCGGGCTTCTGTTCAAATTTGTTAAAGCGCTTATTTGGCAGGCAAATAGTACCACACAGCTTCTGCATTATAAACTCTGACAAAACTATCGTACGTGTTTAAAATTCAGTGAAACGCGCACAGTGTACTGATGGTGCACTTTATGCCATTCACCAGGGTGAGTCATCTCATCGAAGCCTTAATAAAAACTAAGGTTCATGACAAGTATATGTTTAACTGTCCATTTCATATTAAATGAAAATGTATGATGCTGCAAATCCCTAAAAATATTTAAACAATCTATATTAACAATAAAAATAATACACAGAGAAGTATGTATGTGCAACAATAACATGCATCATAGTGCTAATGTAATGTCTTAACATAATATTGCATTGACAATAAGGGTTGTTTCTATTTAAATTATCTCTAAATTATACATTTAGGATAAGGGGGTCCCTGCTCCATGCATCTCTCATCAAAGGGGTCCTTACTCTGAAAAACGTTGCAAACCCCTGAGCTACACCATTGCCATTGTTAGAATCTGCGCTGAGTGACCTCAAGTGGCAAATAATATATACAGTGGTCTTTTTAAAATTGCTGTTTTTAGGCCGAAATGTACTGTATGTTCATATAACAAAGCAAAATCAAATTCCACGTACCCATCACCCTCAAGTACGTTGGATAAGCTGGTTCGGAAATAGTGTGAAATACAGACATCAACTATACCAGACGTATCAGCCTTCTCTTTTTGAATCAACTCCAGTATTTTAGATATGAAGCAATACTGCCCTCTAGTGACGAGTTCAGAAAAGTCAACACTTGTAAAGCACTAACAGCCCAGACTTGTTGAACAGAAATGTGTTAAACTCAAGAACTGTTGATTTAAGATATAAAGTTTGAAGAGACTGAAGTGACTTCAAAGAGTTCAAAGAAGTTTCTAATGTGTGATCTCTGTCCATAGGAGCTGTACTCTCAGTCGTATGACACTGTTGGAGTGATGTTCGCCTCCATCCCGGGCTTTGCTGATTTTTACTCACAGACGGAGATGAATAATCAGGGCGTGGAGTGTTTGCGGCTGCTGAACGAGATCATCGCTGATTTTGATGAGGTCTGAATGCTTTAACACGCACAGACACAAACATATAGTCAATATGATGACCCACACGCATTCATCTCACAGGAACCTTGTCAAGGTGTCTTGTAGGCTGCTTATTCAATTGTAATGTTACATATGTAGCTTATTTAAAGATTCTCTCTCTTCTTTTACAGCTGCTCGGGGAGGAGAGATTTCAAGACATAGAGAAGATAAAGACCATCGGTAGCACATACATGGCCGTGTCAGGATTGTCTCCAGAAAAACAAGTATGAAATCAAATGCATGTATTATAATGGCTTGCTTGATGCTGTCCTTTTTATTAAGAATGTGTTTAGTGCGAAATATGTAAAAACAGGTTGCAGTGTTTACAAATTTTTCTATATGTGTGTGTTCCCATAGCAATGCGAGGACAAATGGGGGCATCTGTGTGCGCTGGCAGATTTCGCCCTCGCTCTGAATGAGAGCATTCAGGAGATCAACAAACATTCTTTTAACAACTTCCAACTCAGAATCGGTAAGTCAAATTATTCAAATATAAATTATTCAGAAACACAGTTAATAGTGATGGTGACCGTATAGCACAGCTTTTACCTGCAAGTTTTCACTTTCAAATAGGCATTAACCAAAAAATGGCCAAAGCCAAAGGTTATTTAAATTAATGAATAAACTGTAATGAAAAATGATATTCAAAGAAATACTTTGCTTTCCCTTTCTGTCGGTCTCTCGACGTTGTGTCGAGAACGACAGATGGGGTTCGCCCTTGAGAACCAATCAACTCTGACTACTATAGAAAAAGGCCAATGAAATTTGGCGAATGCAATTTGCATGCCGGGCTCCGCCCCCGGAAATCCGGTATAAAAGGAGGCCGGCGTGCAGCATTCACTTACCTTTTGTTCTTCAGAGCCATCGCTCATGAGTACAACTCAGGATTCAATCCTCTACAACTACACGCTGGTGCTACGACGTGTTACAGCGGATCGTCCCTTCCTGCAGCGACCTTCCCCTGGGCGTCTCGGCGGTTCCGGAGGTGTTAGAGATTTTTTCTAAAAGTCCTTTTCAGGACTGACTGAGCATTCTCCAGCGCGGCATGTCCCGCTGTTCTCTTGGGTGCGGCACCCTCATCGAGGAGGGGGATGGACACGATCGCTGCATTAGGTGTCTGGGCGTCCAGCACACTGAAGCAGCGTTCGTTGACACATCTGCCTGCACTGCGGGCAGATTGTCATTCAGAAGTTGCGGTCACGGGTGGCTGTCTTCCTACGGGAACCAGCCACCATTTCGTCTGCTACCCGGGCTGTGACATCTGTGGCTACGGCCCCGATGACCACCCACGTTAGCAGCGTTAGTGATACGGGGAACTCTGCGAACGTAAACCCGCCAGCCAAGTGCTCACGGGCCGATCGCACCCCGATTCGCTCTTCTGAACGTTCCCCAACCGGCGGTGGCATACCGTCCGGATCCTCACGCACACACTCGGAAACGATGTGTGACGTAGATGAGATGTCGCTCGCAGCATCGGAGGGAGACTGGCATCCGACTCTGCCGAATCCAAACTCCACCCCCAGCGGTCGAGTTCAGGAGGAAGCAGAAGTGATGTCATCCGTGCTAACCCGGGGATGCGTGGTTCCCGAGGTCGGTGCGCGGTGAAAACCGCGCCCACCCCGGGTGCCATGTTTTTCCCGGAGGTGCATGAGGAGCTGTGTAAAACTTGGAACGCTCCACTCACGGACCGTTCCAGTGAAACCAGCTCCGGCTCCCTTACTTCCCTCGATGGTGAGGCAGCCAAGGACTGCGTCGAGATCCCCCGGGTGGAACGTCCGCCTGCGGTGCACCTGTGCCGCGGACGGCTACCACCTGGGGGGGGATCGACCACTCCTACCGTCCAAAGCACGTAAGACTTCGGCATCACTGGTGTCGAAAGCTTGCGATGTTGCGGGCCAGGCTGCCTCCTCTCTCTATGCCTTGGCCATCCTGCAGGTCCGCCAGGCCAGGGCGTTGAGAGGGCTCCACGAGGGTAAGGCCGACCCGGGTATAATGCAGGATCTCCGTGCCACCGCTGACAGCGCTCTACGGGCGACTAAGGCGGCGGCACGGGCCCTGGGTCGGACGATGTCCACGGTAGTGGTCCAGGAGAGACACCCCCGGCTATACCTTGTGCAGAAGAGTGACAGCAAGGAAGTCCGCTTTCTTGATGCACTCATCTCGCAGGGTGGGTTGTTGGTAACACCGTCGAGGACTGCGCTCAGCAGTTTTTTGACGGCGAAGCAGACAGTGGCAATTAACCACATTTTTTTCACGCCGCGACTCGGCCGCCTACAGGCCTCCGAGATCTCACGTGACGTCTGCTTCCCTGCAACCCAGGACCCTTTCGACATCGGCTCCGGTTCCTGTGCCCCCACAGGCGGCACCCCGGAAGCAGAGGTCGAGGGGGAAACCTCCACCCCGTCAGCAACCTCCTCGCGAGAAGGGACACTGACGGGAAGACCCCAGGGAGAACAACATCGGGCCCGAACCTTCACAGCCACGGCTCTGATCGGTCGGTACGGGACGACTCCTGCCTCGTCACCAAAGCCGGGCCCTTGTTAGGGCTTGGCGCCCACTTACTCAGTGAGTTTTCTGTTCTCCCCGGGTTTACTTGCAGCCGATCGCACACTCCACTGGACTGTGCTCGGCGAACCGACCTCACACCCTGGCGAGGCGTGAGGTCGTACACATACGACAGCCGTCACCACTCTCAAACCGACAGTGCGTGCCGTTGTCCCGCCAGGCAGGTAAGCAGGCGGAGCAAAAACCTTCCCTCCGGGGACTCCCCGCGACATGGTTAGCTCCGCCAGCCGACGAACCACCCCCCGTGGGAATGATGAAGCAGACCGTCCCCTTGGTCACCCTGTCACAGTCCCTGGGAGCTCGAGAGCTGCCCACACTGTCTCGCTGGCTAATGAGGGCGGTCCGTCTTGGTTACTCGATCCAGTTCGCCAGAGACTCACCCAAGTTTCGGGGCATCATCTCTCCCTCTGTCAGAGGCAGGGACGCCTCCGTACTTCGGGTAGAGGTCACCACCCTTCTGGCAAAACAGGCATCGAGTTCGTCCCTCAAAACCAAGATGTTCAGTGGGTCACCACCCACACTTCATCGTTCCCAAGAAAGACGGCGGGTTGCCCCCAAAGGCTGTGTACCCTGAACAGAGCACCTTCACAAGCTGCCATTCAGGGTGCTCACACAGAGGCGCGTCCTGACATCTATGAGGTGTCAGGATTGGTTCGTGGCAATCGACCTGAAGGACGCTTACTTTCATGTCTCGATCCTCCTCGACACCGGCCGTTCCCACGGTTCGCGTGCGAGAGGCGGGCATATCAGTACAGAGTCCTCCCTTTCGGTCTGTCCCTGACCGCCCTTTCTCCCTGAGAGGAGGAAGGCGAGCGGGTACTAAACTATCTCAGCGACTGGCCTATCTTAGCACACTCGCGAGATCTGTTATGTACACAAAGGGACCTGGTGCTCCGGCACCTTGGTCGATTGGGACTCCAGGTCAACCAAGAGAGGGGCAAGCTCTCCCCAGTGCAGAGCATCCTCTTTCTCGGTATGGAACTCAGCTCTGTCACCATGTCGGCACACCTGTCCGCAGTTGTGCCCAACCAGTGTTGAACTGTCTGAAATGAACATTTTAGGCAGACAGCGGTCCCCCTGAAACAATTCAGAGGCTCCTGGGACACATGGCGTCCTCGCGGGTTAATACCCCTCGAGTTGATGCACATGACACCGCTCCAACACTGGTTTCAGAGTCGAGTTCCGAGGAGAGCGTGGCACACCGGCAGCAGGCGCATGGTGATGCCGCCCTGCTGCCGACGCACCATAACCCCTAGTCTTTATGACTTTTTCGACGGACTCAGGTCCCTTTGAGCAGGTTATGAGGCAGGTCGTGGTGACGACTGAAGTCTCCCTGCAGGGGTGCGGTGTAGTGTGCAACGAGCACGCAGGTGGGGTGTTGGACGAACCCCCGCCTGCGCTGGCATATCAATTGCCAAGAGTTGTGGGCTATGCTACTTGCACTGAGCAGGCTACGGCCTCTCGTGCGAGACATGCACGTGCTGTTCCGAGGACAGCACTATAGCTGTAGCGAATACAGATCGTCAGGGTGGCGTTCGCACACAGCAGCTAAACACAACTTGCTCGACGCCTCCTCCGGTGGAGTCAACAGGTGACTCGTTCCCTGCAGGCCACACACCCCGGGCAAACTGAACTAGACAGCCGACGTGCTTTCTCGCCAGTTTATGCCTCGTGGAGAGTGGCGACTCCACCCCCGTGCAGTCCAGCTCATTTGGAGGCTGTTCGGGTAGGCCCAGGTAAAACCTGTTCACCTCCCGTAACACCACCATTTGCCCGCTTGATAGTCCCTGCCCTCGGCACGGATATCCTTGCGCACAGCTGGCCGCGGGATGGGCGGAAGCACACCTTCCCCCCCCAGGAGCCTTCTTGTACAGACTCTGTGCAAGGTCAGGGAGCAGGAGCACCAAGTGTTATTGGTTACACCACACCGGTCTAACCGCACTTGGCCTCAGAGCCGATGCTCTGGACAGCGACTCCCCCTGAACCATTCCCCTGACAGAGGACCTGCTCTCTCAGGGGAAGGACACGTTCTGGCATCCCAGATCAGACCTCTGGAACACCCATGTCTGGTCTCTAGACGGGACGAGAAGATCCTAAGATGGCTACTCCCCCTATACGGCTGAGACCATCACCCAGGCTAGGGCCCCATCTACTAGGCGGTTACACGCCTCTAGACGGTGCCTCTTCTCGTCCTGGTGTCTTTCTCAACGAGAAAGACCCACTGAGGTGCTTGATCAGGATTGTGTTCCCCTCCTCACGAGACTGGAGACTAACATCTCCCTTCCACACTGAAAGTGTATGTAGTCGCTATTGCCACTCATCACGACTCAGTCGGTGGAAAGTTTCTAGGGCAACACGACCTGGTCACCAGGTTCCTAAGCAGCGAGAGGGCGGAATCCGCCTCATCTTCGCTCCATACCCTCTTAGGACCCTAAGTGGTCCTGGGGAGCCTCAGGGCCCCCCAAAGAGCCCCTCGGAGGTTCCGATCTTCCTCATAGAGTAAGACGGCCCTCCTGACGGCGCTCACTTCCTTCAAGAGGGTAGGGGACCACCGAGCATCCTCCGTGTCCCTGGATTGCCTTAAACTCGGCCCTGGAAACTCTCACGTTATCTTGAGACCCAGGCCCGGATGCGTGCCCAAGAAGTTCCCACTACTCCCTCCGGGGCCAAGTGGTGAACTTGCAGGCGCTCCCCATAGGGGAGGAAGACCCAACCCGATTAGTGTTGTGTCCAGTACGTACTGGACCGCACGCAGAGCTCTGAAGCTCTGACCAGCTCCGTGTCTGTTGGAGGACAGCAGAAGGGGAAGGCTGTCTCCAAACAGAGGCTGGCGCACTGGGTCGTGGACGCCGTTACGACGGCATTCCGATCTCAGAATCTCCCATGCCCATTGGCAGTGAGGGCTCACTCCACACGGAGTTTAGCCACCTCCTGGACACTGGCAGAAGCGCCTCTCTAGCAGACATCTGTAGAGCTGCGGGTTGGGCTATGCCCAAACACCTTCGCAAGGGTTAACAACCTTCGCGTAAACCCGGTGTCAGCCCACGTCCTGCGTGGCGACATGTAGGACTGGCATCCGGGGGGGCGTATGCCTGCGAAAGCACCTTTCCACCCTCTAACAGGTTGGGTCAGTGTGCTATTTACCTTTTCTTCTTACCCGAACACATCGCTAAGAAACTGGTACCTCACCAGCCTCCCTTCTTACCCAGACACTGGTTAAGAATAGGCATTCCATCCATCACCAAACAAGCACCCCCTGGGGGCTGGCTGGGCAGAGCAGCCTTCCCCCTTAGGCCGGGATACCATGTGAGCTATCACAGATAGCTCTAACCGGACCTAGTGCTACCGGACGTCTGTAACACCCCCTCCGTGGGCTGTTCCGTCTGATGTATCCTCATGAGAATGGTTCCCACTCCTGGTAACCCATGAGCTTCCCCAGGTGGGCCTCCACCTCGCGGTTAACTACTCAGTCCGCACGTTCCATGCGTTCTCCTCCAAGGACGAGACCATACCTATATCCACCATATTCCTCCCCACGGGTAGGAGGTGGCCTCTGTAGCGCTTCTCTGATTAAGAGTCGCGCTTACCCGGTGTAAACTGATCTGGACGGCCTCTCGCCTATAGAGAGCTAAGGCCCCGTCCGTGAAAGTTACCGGTCAGGGCTGTACCCATCTTTCTCCAAGAAAGCTCTGGAACCCCCCGACCACCACACTGGAAGGTTACAGTCTCACGAAAGCTTCGAGATGACACGCCCAGGCTTGTTACCGTCGCTTCGCTAGAGATTGTGACGCGATACAGCGTTGTGGCGTTTTCCATAGGCAACCCCATCTGTCGTTCTCGACACAACGTCGAGAGACCGACAGAAAGGGAACGTCTTGGTTACGTATGTAACCTCGGTTCCCTGATGGAGGGAACGAGACGTTGTGTCCCTTATGCCACGAACACGTATCGTATTCTGCTGCAGTTTGAGAGGTCTCAGGCTCTTCAGAACAAAGGTAAGTGAATGCTGCACGCCGGCCTCCTTTTATACCGGATTTCCGGGGGCGGAGCCCGGCATGCAAATTGCATTCGCCAAATTTCATTGGCCTTTTTCTATAGTAGTCAGAGTTGATTGGTTCTCAAGGGCGAACCCCATCTGTCGTTCTCGACACAACGTCTCGTTCCCTCCATCAGGGAACCGAGGTTACATACGTAACCAAGACGTTTATCACTCTAGTGCAGTGGTTTTCAACTGGGGGTACGCGTACCCCCAGGGGTACTGCAGGGGGTATGTGACAGAAACTGACATTGAGGAATAAATAATGAAAATCAATAAATTATGATAATAGTATTTATATGTGAAATTAGGACTACACAAAGATGCATAAAAATGAATTAAAAATTTAGATATAACAAAGGTTTGACTCTCATTTCACTGTATTTTAAAGTAAAATGTTGTTCTGGTCAAGGGGTACTTGGCTTGAAAAAAAACATAATAAGGGGTACTTAAGCCAAAAAAGTTTGAGAACCACTGCTCTAGTGCATTGTCACTTTTCGGTGTCAATTGTTTGCATGTTAACAGTAGCCGGTTTAGTAACAGTTAAACTCTTTTTTAAATAGCTAAAATAAATGCACTTTTTTAAAGCTTCAACAGAACCATATTCTATCACATTACTTATTAAATGTCTGTCCAGCAAAGTTTATACATATCGCTAATTATAAATTTTTACCTCCAGAATTCAACTTTTGTGTTTTATTAAATGTTTAAATTGAATAATCTCTCTCTTTCTCAGGTATGGCACATGGCTCAGTGGTGGCAGGAGTGATCGGCGCTAAAAAGCCGCAGTACGATATTTGGGGGAAAACTGTAAATCTGGCGAGTCGCATGGACAGCACGGGTGTCAGCGGGAAGATCCAGCTCCCGGAGGAGACCTACGCCATCCTGAACGAGCGCGGCTTCGCCTTCGAATACCGCGGTGAGATCTACGTGAAGGGCATCAGCGAGCAGGAAGGAAAGATCCGTACGCACTTTCTGCTGGGCCGCGTGCAACCCAACCCGCTCGTCCTACAGCCACGGAAGCTCACGGGCCAGTACTCGCTCGCCGCCGTGGTGCTCGGCCTGGTTCAGTCCCTCAACCGGCAGAAACAAAAACAAATTCTTAATGAAAACAACAACTCAGGCATCATGAAGGGCCACTACAACCGCAGAACTCTGCTGGCGCCGGGCGGTTCTGATAATAGTCACACCGAGGTGACAGAAAAAAGCGATCTGGCCTAGTGGAACGGAGAGAAAGACTGCATACTTAACCAAAAGACTGAGCTCTACTTCAGACCGAGTGTCTATTGCTGTCTGTGTTTCTTTTTGTATTTCTTTTGTATTTGAGAAACAATAAAGGCGTTTAATTTTTTATAAGAGTCTGATCTTCTTTTTGGTATGTATTCCAGATTGCTTCCTTTTTTTTCTTGCTTAGTGCACTTTCCTATCAAAGGGAGAGTTCGCCAAAAAATAATTCACTCACCCCCAGATTTTTCCAAACCTTTAAACGTTTCTTTTACATGCAAAACACAAATGATAATTTTTGGAAGAATGTCAACAACCAAACAGTGTGTATTTTCCCTACTATGACATTAAATGGGGGATGAGATCTGTTTGGTAACATTCCTTCAAATATCTTTCTTTGCGTTCAGCAGAGCAAAGAAATCTATACAGGTTTGTGTCGACCTGAATGTGAGTAAATGATGACAGAATTTTCATGTTTGTGTGAGCTATCCCTTTAAGTTGTGTGATTATTTGAAAGCAAGGTTTTTGTATTTAGAAATATTCAGTATTAACAGCACCAAACAACCCATATAAAAAAACATCTATGTCTAGACAGCACTGAGATGTATAACTGGAAAGCATATATATACTTCTTGAAGGCTTCACATATATTTCTCCTGAATAATTTAATGTTTCTGTAGTTTCAGAAGAGGTCTCAACAAATCAACTAATTTCTGATACAAAACATTTGGAAATTTATCACAACACAGAACTGAAGAGTGCAGAGCTGCTCCAGAGCACCTGTCAGACAGTTAAAGGTTTGTCCTGTAGAGGGCGATGTTGACTGAATTGACGTTCACCATCCTTCAGCGTTCACTTGAATTAAAACGCCATGTGTGTGTTTGAAGGAATCTAGTGTATTGTGAGTTTGTGTGTAGTGTAATTACATGAGAGTAATAACAGTGAATACGACAAGACATGAAATGGTATTGTTATTTAGTATTGTTTGCTATTTTACAGCTTCAACTGTTTGATTATCTTTTTTTGCTTCTTCCCACTCTTCTTACGTAGGTGTCGTCACCATGGAAACCCACATCTCTTCATTCTGTCGGTCCGACAGACCGCTTCCGACTGTAGTTCCGACCAGTGGGAGCATATTGGAGGAGCTGCTCGTTACATCAGTCTGTCACACTCCTAACAGCCAATCAGGAATGACGTGATATTCGCCGCCGGAAAAATGAATGGACGGAGGTAGTTGTCATGGTGAACAGTGAAAAAGCTTGATGTTGGAGGCACAGAGTGGTGTATGTGAGGAAAATAACACTGGATGCGAGAAAAAGAGGATGGTTCAATGATCAAAGAGTTAAAATGTCTGAAAACTGGCACAAATACGACCTCAGCTGTGGCGCTGTAGGGTGTGTGTGTTCGCGTGTGCACGTGTGTGTGTGCTGAATGATGATCTGTGTGTGTTTGTTGCTTGACAAGCCATCTGTGAACCGTTTGCTTATTTCTCCTCAGCTTTGACTGTTCACTCACAAATATAGACATAAAACACACAGTTAGAATATGGAATCTAGACGGTTTCATCTAAACAAACGACACTTTTGTGAACCCAACTGAACTTCCGGTACACATTCACAAACAATAGTGGGCCTGTAGATTATTTCTGATTATAATCGAAGCGGAGAAGAACCGTTACTTTGCTTTAATGGTCTCTCCAATATTTTCAATTTAGACTGCGATACCAAGCTCAACCACTAGATGTCAATGTACACGGTTTGTTTAAATGCGATTGAACTACAGGACCCATTCATCAAATTGTTTATTTAATACATTTATTATCCGGGGGTCAGGCGCGCGCGTACGATGAAACACAAGGCCTGTGGTCTGAAAACAACATTAATGTATTTTTGTGCCTGTTACTGTAGGTAAGGTTCGTGTTTTTTCTGTTTCTCTGGTTATATGTCGATAGAGCATTAACATCTTCTGAACATTATTTCAGAAATGTCCTACAATATGGTTCCTGTAGTGAGACCGATGTACATTACCCTAACCCGCATATACCATAGTTAGACCGTAACATAAAATAATTATTTAGAATAATAAATCAATTTATCTGGACTCCATTTAACGCTCTCTCTAATTTCTCTGAGTCTGATACAGTCACGGTCCCGGAAATGGCGTATCTCCTGTTGCTTGGCAACAAACGGTTTGACTCTCCTCCACCAAAATGCAGCTGTTTTGGCTGTTTGTTCATTATAGCAGATGGCGGTCCATATAGATCATTCTTTATGCCATTTTTAATCACACTCATTATAAATTCTCCGTTAATGATCATATTTCTTTTGATAGGAGAGGGAAGAGCTGAGGTCCCATCAGCCTCTCAGCTGCCTGGATCACCAGTCAGGTACATTATGCATGAAACCTTAATATTTAAATACAACCGATGAGAAATTGTTTAGGTGAAGTGTTGCTGGGATCATAGGGATTACTTTAACTGTCCAGATTATTATATTTTAAGGCACAAATACGATAATTGTTTGAATGAATTAAGAGTATAAAGCTTTGAAAGGAATAGGCTTACCATTGCTTAATTTAGTCTTAACTTCATAAGGAATGTTTAAGTTCTCATTAAAATAATTTTCAATGTAAGTGTGATTTATTGACACAACAAAACTGTTCATTTGTATTACCAAAGACTACAACATTTGAGATGTTGTTGGGATCTCAAAAGTCTTCTTTTGCTCTCCCTTTAATCT
Source organism: Triplophysa dalaica (assembly GCF_015846415.1). Taxonomy (NCBI): domain Eukaryota; kingdom Metazoa; phylum Chordata; class Actinopteri; order Cypriniformes; family Nemacheilidae; genus Triplophysa; species Triplophysa dalaica. The sequence continues at coordinate 18,913,180 of NC_079544.1, read as the reverse complement.
CCTCTCAGCCAAAGAAGAATAAATGATGTATGTAAGAGATTGCAGTTGTTTATAAGTGGGGTATGCGCATCTAAATCTAACATACCACATTTCTGTTTTCTGTATTTTAAGTCTGCTTTAGCTTCTATACTATTCTGGTTTAATCTTGAAACTCACCAGGATATTTTTGTCTCTTTCATGATAAATTACTTGTGATGTTCCTTAACTGTAAGTCACTTTGGATAAAAGCATTTGCTAAATTATTCACTTTTTCTTATAGGAGTTAGATGGCCTTTTATTTATAACTTGTAATACGTAGACCTAAAAGAGCATGAAACATGCGGATATCACAAACCATAGATAGCCAATATACTTAAAAAGTGCTTTGATTAAGTTCTGGAAGATATTTTGCTCATTGATGGAATTAAGTAACGCATTGCGATAGTGATTTGTTGTATAATAGCTCTCCTTCTGTATGTTGATAATATTATCTTGTTTTATTTCTATATCTCTTATAGAGTATACTTAAAAAAAACCATCTGAGAAAAGTTTAATTCTTAAAGACCAGTGTATGAAATTTAGCAGGATCTAGATCAAATTGCAACCAATGGCTTACTCCACCACTCACTCCTCCCAATCAGAGTCGACCCGTCCAACAGGCACTACAGCCGATTGCCTGGGCCCCTATGACAACACAGGGGCCTCCAAAACCCCCAAATATTGAGCGCTACATGCGCAGGGACCTTTTTGATTAACATAAGAATCACAGAAACGATAAGTAAAAAAAACACGAGGATTTATTAACAGGATAAACTCTCCACAACAGTAAAATGACAATAAATACAAAACATCAGCATAAATAAAGATGGAAAACATTAGAAAATAAGAGCAGAGTGAGCTAACCTGCATAATGTTTATGGCGCGATTGCGGAGGTGTTAGGATTATGGGTAATGTACTAGGTCATAACAACCTACTGTTCATGTTACATCAAGCAATTCGCATCATCTTAATTGATTAAGAGATAAAGAATGAATGACTTATTTTAGTGAGGTTGCATCAAAACTGTACTTTTCAGGAGCTAAGAAGAGAGAAGCAGAGGAAGAAAAGCAAGCTTACAATAAAGGTATGCTCTGCTTTACATTGTTTAATGCGTAAGCGTTCAAAACCTGTTGAGAGAAAGAGAGAGAGGGTTAGTGATTTTTTTCATCAGTTGCCTGTCTAGGGCCTCGCAACCCCCCGAGCCGGACCTGCTCCCATTAGAAGCACTATGTTGCATTTCTTTCAACAGATCCTCCAAAAAATTACACATTGGTTTAAGTGTTCTGAGTAGTGAATGACAGTCCATTTCAACTTGGGGGGATTCATAAATATTCTTCTTAACTGCCATATTTTTTTTTGTCATCCGGGATGGTGAAATTTTTTCTTGAGTATATTGTTTGTTAAATCCGCAGCCCTCTCTGCTTCATATAATGGAAGTCTATAGGGTCCACCTGTCTAAGAGTTCCTCAATCACATAATTCCAAAAAAGCGACTGTCGCTCAACACTCCCTTTCTGTAGGTGGCGCTAAACGCACCAGACGCTGACATGCCATCCGCCACTAAATAGTACAAGAAGATCGCGATCGGGACGTTTGCAGAGGCTCCACAGTATGACTTATATCATTAAAAATGACATTCAATTTAATGAAAATATCAAACGATTTGCTTCACAAGAGGTCAACATGTCGCCAGGAGGCGCTCTTTTGGAATTATGTGCTTTAGGAACTCCTAGAACGGCGGACCCCATAGACTCCCATTACATGAAGCAAAGAGGGCTGCGGATTTACCAAACAATCTTCTTTATAGTTCTACTCAAGAAAAATGTCACCTACATCTCGGATGGCCTGGGTAAATAAAGAGCAAATTTGAGTTTTTGGGTGAACTATCCCTTTAAGACAGTTACATTTATTTCTAAAGATTGATTTACAAATCACGTCATTTTATTTTTATGAAAAAAATGAAGATTTCTTAAAAAAATATTTGAAACCTTCTTAAGAATGTACATTCTTACGAGCTTCCTGTGTTCGGTCTTAAAAACAATCTCGTAATCTGTTTTAAGAATAGTTTCGCGAATCTGGCCCCAGGAGTTTTCAGTTTGCAAATATAAGACACCTGCACAAGTAACCGGTTCAAGTTCTTGTCTCAGGCAGTGGATGGATCTAAAATCATTATTGGCTTGGCCAAGATTTACACATACTGTGTTTCTCTGTCGCATGCACAATCGCATCTGCAGCTGCGTTACCATGGTGATGCAGTCAGCCAATGACAGGCAGCAATTTCCCCTCCAGGGACCCTGCTGATTCGGGCTGGGGGGAGCATGGGGGCGTAAACAGGAAGAAAAAAAATAGAGGAAGGAGGATTGTGACAAACGAGAGACTGTGTGTGAGCATGTGCAGGTATGTGTGTGTAAGTATGTGTGTGAGAAAGTGCAGGTGTGTGCATTGCTCAGCTTCCTTTAAGAAGGTGGGATTTAAAATGTATCCACTTGAGCCTGTTGCTAGGCAAGAACAGTATCCATGGTTACCTCCCTATCCAATCAGGTGTTAATGTTGATGTTGGTGCCTGTTTCATTCATCTATATTTGTGTGTGCCGTGTTATGTGTGCCAGTTCTTTCATGTTTGTCACTACTGTTTTATTTCCCGTTGGTTCTGATCTGTTTTTAGAACCAGCATTGTTACTGTGTGATTGTGAATATATAAGCAGAATGATCAGATGGAGGTCAGAAAGAAGAGTTCACAAATCACTTTATATTTAGACTTGAATTTGCAGGTTTTGATAAACAAACAGAAAATCATGTTCAGATGATCAGCAATGGTCACTCTGAAATAAAAAAAATACAAACTCCTAGCTTGGAGTCAGTCAGAATTGTGGAAGTGTTAAATTTGGTGTACACGCTTAAAATAATAGTGCTTGAAAGGTTCTTCACATCGATACCATAAAAGAACCACTTTTTGTTCCACAAAGAACCATCTATTTATTACCTTTTTATGATCTGAAGAACCTTTTTCGCCACAAAGATCCTTTTTGTTCTTTAGGGAACCATTTAGACCAAAAAAAGGTTATTCTATGGCATCGTGAAGCAGCTTTATTTTTAGGAGTGGTGTGGATTATGTACCCACAATGATATTACAGTCTTTAACTACAGCAATTGAAATGTTTAAGTATAAAAGCCATTTTGTCTATGGAAAGTTTCCAGAACGTATAGATTTGTGTCCCCACTGTTGTGTGTTTCTGTGTGTTCTCTCTTTCTGTCTTACAAAACGAAGTGACCGTTGCCATGGGATCAGAGGCTTAGCGACCGTTTCTAAGGCCCAAAGGCAGTCATACACGTATCCAGTCAACCCTGAGAGATAGAGAACAAGAGCAGATCTGACATCTGATAAACAAACAACCTTGTATTCAGATACTGTTCTACAAAATCCTTAAATAATGTTTAATTAAATCGTCTGTTTATTTACTCAAACCAAAACCAAAGCTTAAGAGACAGCCACAGATGAACTAAGGGTACAATATGACATGGATAGCAGGATATACAGTAGGCCTATGTATTTCTTTGAAAAGTATGATAACAAATACTATTCAAGAACAAACTGCCTGACTGCACTGCTCTCCTCCACAATTGAAAGAAGATAATAGGTTAAATAAGTTGAACTCTCCAAGCTCAGTTTGTAAAAACAAGATAAAATCAAGTTTACAGTATAATGCGCTTACAACAGAAGACTATGAGACACAGTACTAATAGACCTTAATTTGTTTGAACCCAAAATAGTCTGTTGAAATATCAAGATATCTGCTCTAGAAGAACAACCTAAAGAGAGATTCTCTCCTCTCAATCTGTTTTACACTCCACTCGGCAAACAGAAACTGTCTGTGGCCATCTGATCTGTGCTAAAATAAAGGCGTCTTTACACTCCAGTGTTCAGAAGACTATGACAGGGATCTGTGCGCTTACATTAATTCTGTGAAAAGATACAGTGCCACATAGGGATACTAAAAAAATGCAGGACCTAAAGTACAACGGATCTGATGTGGCTTTGGTTTCGTACGAATGAAATGTAAAAATTAAGTGACAAAATATCAAACCTTGCAGTCCCTTCAAACATCTAGATATTTGTCATGCGACTTAGATGACTATTAAAGGCCCGGTGTATGAAATTTAGCTTTTGATACCTTTAAAAGGTGAAGATTATCTGTGAGAACAAAAGAATGAAGACGTGAAATGATTTTCAATCTGTGGTTCTTTCTTTTTATTAATGTTGCTCCATGTATACAAGTACAGTTATCTGGATTCATCCATTTCATGTTTTTTTATTCTAACAGGGAGTTTGGGAAAGAAAAGGAATGATAGTGAAAGAAACAGATAGAAATAGAAAGAGGGAGTGCGTGTCTGTTTATTCAAATGAAATTTCACCTGTAGCAACATTTATCTTCACAGCAACCAAAAATACACAACAATAGGGCCAACCACTGACATGCAAAACACACACATTATTACACAACACACAGCACTCGCATTCATTCAGTATTTGGAGAGAATGATGTGTGTTTGTAAGAAGTGTGTCCTGTTCTGTGAGTTTGGAGGTCTGCGCTCTCTCTCTCGCTCTCTTTAATATCATGACAACTGCTGCTTTCAAAGAACAGAAAGACCAGAACTCCAAACACACACACACACGCACAAACACTTACAGATGCTCAAATTGTGCATCACTTCATAAACACCGCAAACACTCATTTTATACTTTGTGTCATACACTTTCTCTCATACTGTCTCCACACACACTGTCATACCTTTAACATGGTTAAACACATTAATACTTCTAACATTCAACAACACTGTATTTGTGTGTGTGTGTGTGTGTATGTGTGTGTGATGGATTGTGCTGTCCAATGATTTTCCACTAATACAGGAGAAAGAGTGAGAGAGAAAGAAACTTAGGTGAGAAGCAAAGACACAATGCCAATCACAAACTAGAAAGCGGCAAACAGGAACGATGAAATGTGTATCAGGGAGGCGGGACTACTAATACCACGCACACACACACACACACACGCATACAGTATATATTAACCCCACCCACTGCCATTACATCACACTCAAATGAAGGGAGGTAACGGCGGCAATGAAGGGATTCATGTTTCTTGTTCCACCCCCTCATTAAAATAGAGGTGGAGGAAAGGTACGAAGAGAGAGAGGGATAGAGAAAGAGAGAGAAAGAGTTGGGGGGCTGGTGGTTTGCATCAAAGTTCAATTTAAAAGATAATATCTTGACATAACTCGTTGGTCTTATCATCATGATCATGTCCATCAGCAAAACGATGATCAAAGTCCAGCCTGTTAAAATCATTATAGTTATTGTTACTATTATCATTATTTATATTATAATCACTGATGTTGTTTAAATTGGGCGGGCTAGTTTTATTATTTCAATTTGATCTTGCTTGCATTTTCACATTAATCTTGCCGTTCACTGTTCCTTCTGTTAATCTTGCACAGCCACTGCTTGCTCCTTATTAGGGGCGGGGCTGGTCTCCTTGGTGATTGGCTCTGCAGGGGTGGATTCTTTTGCGGGCGGAGCCTCAGTCTTTTTAGACTCAGTGTCAGCCTTGCTCTCCGTTGCTGTAGCTACAGGGGGGGCGGGATCTTTAGCAGGAAGGGCGGCCTCTTTCGCTGGCTCTTTCTCAGTTGCCGGGGTGGATTTTTCCTCAGCTTTGGCCGGAGGGGCATCAGGACTCTTGGCGGGTTCCGCTTTACCAGCCTCGGCGGTCTTGGATTCAGAGACTTTAGGAGCACTAGCATTAGCGTTAGCTGCAGGCTCATCCTTTTTCGCAGGGGCAGATCCTTTCTCCTCCTCCTTGGGAGCGGTGGAATTGCTCTCAGCACCAGGCGTGGCTTCTTTGACGGCTGCCGCCGTGTCATTGGTGGTCTCCGTGGTAGTGGTAGCTTCTTCCTTGTTCTCTTCTTGAGCTTCACCTTCCTCCGCCGACGCTCCCTCCGTCTTTGCGTCCTTCTCCTTTGCCTTCTCGTCGTTCACATTGTATCCCTTCTTCTTTTTGCTTAGCTTCCCTCCCATTTTACCTCTGAAATAGAGTAAGAAAACAATCAATGACCAAACAAAAACACCGCAATGTCTTTTTCTGCAGTTAGGTCTAAACAGTACATGTGCTTTCATCTCGATGTGCTTTGATGTCATAACTCATCTATGCTGTTGTTATATGTGACCCTGGACCACAAAAAAATAAGTAGCACATGTTTATTTGAAGCAATAGCCAACAATACATTGTATGGGTCAAAATTATAGATTTTTCTTTTATGCCAAAAATCATTAAGATCATGGTACACGAAGATATTTTGATAAAACTTGTGAGTGGATGAAGAAAAATTGCAAAGAAAAATGGTCGGAAACACGCAGTTTCTCGCTGCTGCCTCCTCTTTGAGAATTACCAACTTGAGTTTGGTGTCTATATATAAAGCTTACAATTTCCGTTTTCAAGGTTATTTATTCTCTACAACGTCATTACAGTAAGCCAATAGAGAGCATTAAAATAAACTTGTTTCTTCTTAGCAACAGCCTGCTACAGCGGCACGAAACTAAAGTAGGGATCGTATTTTTTGGGTATTGTGACGTTTACCTGAGTGAAACGAGTTCTAAAATGAGAAAAATAAATTTAGGACGGGACTTCATCCATCTAGAACTGATTGGATCATTGAAAGTTTGGCGTAGCCAACAAAATGGGAGCAGATTTAACTGCCAGTTTGCAATCAGTCAGTCATTGCACCCCGTCCTCGCGCAATTCCTAGTGACCAGAAGTGAAATAGGTTGTTATGAGGGGGGGAGGAGGTTAACGTTTTTGATTAAAGATTAAAAGTGTAAATGAATGATAAAATAAAAATGATGTCCACGCATTAATAATTTATAATAAATACTGTACCACTGTGTTAAACTATTGGAATTAGTATTTTTTATTTCATGCCGACATTAAAGGTGATTTTCTCAATATTTTGTTTATTTTGAACCCTCATTTTTCAGATTCCATACTCCAGACAAAAATGAATTAGATCTTTTAAAAAACTCAGATATTTTGCATAAGCAAATGGTGAAAGGAAAATTCTTACATTATTGACCCACCATCATGTCAGTCCAAACCTGTAAGACTTTCTTTCTTTCTTCTGCAGAACACAAAAGATACTTTGAGAAACGTTAACCAAACAACATTGGCCCCCACGGACTTCTACTGTATAGGCACAAATCCACGGATACATTTTTCAAAATATCGTCTTTTGAGTTCCACAGAAGAAAGAGTCATATACAGGTTTTGAACCACATGAGGGTCAAAAATAAATGTAGTGTATGATTCCATGTTTTATTCCACCCCCATTCAAAAAATGAAAAGACAAAATCTGGTCTGGTTGTTTAAATCAAGATTTAATCGGATTCATCAGATCAGGAGATCTCAAAACTGGCCACAGATTTGCCGAGCCACCAGAGATTTAAATGATAAATCAACATAATTGTTAACAACAACATCTCATGTGTTTCCCTGGAATTAGCTGCAAGAACAAAACCAGATAAGACAAATTGATACATAACTGTTAATCCATCAAGTCTCCTGAGCTATGAAAGCGCAACCATAGCGATAACAGCATTCCTCAGGGATTATTAGTGGAAGTGCTGCATGTCAAATGCAACTTGCCATGCATGATTAAAATAACATGCTCGGACATCAAATGTATTTCATGCTTTGAATAAGTACAGATGAAATCATATGCATCTCTGCACACAGGCCTTACACCCGTTCAATAATTTAAGAAAGCAGACAAAATGTAATAAACCTGCAGTATGTAATGTAGGTTTATTCTCTCTATTCAGCAGAGAGGTAAAGATGCTCAGCAATCAAAACTCAATCTCTATGACAAAGTCCATCAAACTTCTTTCATATCACACATCAAAACTATACATCATTAATCTGTAACCAGACTCTGTTGCTGATGCGTAGATAGATAGATCTGGGGAGGGAGGGTTACAGAGGATAGCATCTCTGTGCCGCACACAGTAACTACCTGCAATTCATAACCGTAGTTACCAAGCAACCCCGGTGGTCATGTGACCCATTCCCAAGAAGCAGCAGTGCAAACTCTCAGTTTCTCTCCCATCCTCCCTGTTGGTTGCTTTAGCGTTCCTGATCTCAGCAACCAGCTTTGTAATGACACACTTGCACAGACGCGCAGACAGAACGGTATTCATGTGTAGGAAATGTGTGACTTGACGGTTTCTTACGTATGACAATGGAAACATGGAAACTGTTTCTTTGCGGTGTGTCTGTAAGAGAACAATAGACACTATCTGTCCCGTCTCCTCTGATTCAAGCAGACAGCAGCACGCTGTTTCAGCGTTAAACAATACCTTGCAGTGTGTGCGTGTGTTCAGTGGGGTAGAAATTCACTTGTTTTATGAAACCTGCTGATTGAGAGTAAATATGATCCTGAAACGGCTTGTAAGATGTCCGTGCAGAGACTTTGTGCGAGTTCATAGTATTTGAAAACCCATCAGCAATTTCAGAATAAAAGTAAAAATAGAATAATAAAATACATGTTGAATCCAGACTAGGCCCCAGAACAGAGCCGCATGGTGGAGACTAGAGCCTAAGATAGAGCCGTATCATATGAATGTATCTGCAATGTAAATTATTGGTATAAAAATGTGTATGCTACTAAATCCCAAATTGCTTATGTAACTTTAACATACACACATTCACATTGGGCGTAGCAGGGGGGTGAAGAACTGGAGCAGAAAATCTGACCCAATCGCTGTTCTGTAACAGCGGTAAATCATGCTGAGAACACCAATTCATGGCATTTCATATTTAAATACCTTGAACTACAACAGATACATATCATATTACATTATCATTTTCTCATATTAGTTTAGCTCCTAATTCATAATTTATTTTTAGGTCGAAGAGATATTTAATGCAACAAATGCACACTAATGGACCCCAACATCACAAGTGTATGTAGGACAGGGCTAGTCAAAAGGCGGCCCGCCAATCATCTTTACCTGGACCTCCTTAACATTTCAAATAAGGGGAGAGACTTTAAGAAAAGTGTGCTTTAAATCAGTGGTTCCCAATCTTTTCTCCTTGGGCCCCCCACGAACATATGACAATTGGAGCTCCCCCAACCCCAACACATAATTGCTATTCCCATATATAGAAAGTTAATATAAATAAATTAAATTGTTAAGGCGAGTAATTTAAAAGATTTTAATGACATTTTTACTTGAATACTCAAACAAATGTTCAGGTTATTTTTCAGGCTACTGTCAATTACTGCTTATTTTACAAGGTGTCTTTTCATTTTACTTGGTTTCATGCTGATATTTACCAATTTTTCACTACAGAACACATATTCTGGCCTTGTCTTGTCTTCCCCTTCAATAAAACCTCAATTTAAGTAGGTTTTATCGAGCATCTAAACTTTTCTTCATTTCTGACGAAGAATCACAGAAATTAATGTTGGTTACAAGCAAGGCGGGACGAGAGCCGTGAGGGAACGCGAGTGATTAGTGTCAGCTGCGTTGCACCGGTCTCGCATCTCTCACGGAGGAGATCAGAAGCATGAAAGGATGAGCGACAGGAGTGTACAACGAGAGAGTACCAGGCCTGGATTTTTTTTAAATGTTTTATTATGTTTTTATTATGTTCGGCATCCTACTTTGTTTTGTGGTTTGTTTATTTTAATAAAAGTTGTTAAATGTTTGCCGTTCTCACCTCCTTCCTTCCTTACTTGGAACTGTGTTACAACGTTTCCCTTCTCTTTATTTTTATTTTTATGTTGACACGAACGTTGACGCCTGATAGAGGACAATTCTCACTTGAGTCGAGAACAGCCAATGTCAGTGCTTCCAGCTACCGCAAAGCCCTGTGTGAATGTCTGCCGATGGAGCCGGAAATTGATATATTTGTTTTATATAAGATATTTTTGACTGCATTATCTTGGCATTGTAAGCACATGATTTTTATATAAATGATTAGTGGAACATTTTATGCAACTTTATTTAACCTCAATGTATGTCAGCTCCCGCGCCACTCATGTGAACTCTGGGACCCCAGCTTGGGAATATATATAATACATATAATAAAGATGTGCCTAATACATATCCGGCACATCTTTAAAAGTCCAAAACGCTGCTACATTCAATACAAAAGTAATTCCTGCGGCTCATAATGATTTACGTCTTTCAAAGCGATTTGATCGGTCAGTCCAAGAAACTTAATGTTACTTACAACGTTATAATCAGAAATGCATTGTGCAGCCATAGACAATCGGTTTGCACACGCGATAGGTTGTGTGTTTAAAATGGGTTTTGTGCCCTTGAAAGTAGGATAACTGTAGGAAGTGTGAACTGTTGTTTCAGATAAGGGGAAAACGATGTTGTTTTTATTACTGCATTCATTATGTGTTGCGCCTATATTTACGAAAAATAGCAGTATACAAAGGATCTGCCCGATAAGTGCCACCCGAAGATGTGAAAGTAGTGTTCAGTTTCTTGCACAGATAGATCAATTGATTTGCTTTATAAGACGCTACTTTAACGTCACAAGGGGCAGGGGGATTACTTTTATGTTGAATGTATTTGCGTTTTTACTTTTATTGATTAAACCTTAATTCAGCCAAATATCTTCTTGAAAAAACAGTGCCATCTTGGATGTACTGGACTCTTTTTTGGGATAAAGTAACACATTAAGGAATATAAAATACAATTAGAAAGACAATATCCCTTGTAATTTAATATCATGAAAAGGCACAAATACTGGATGCAATATTTGTGTGCATGTTTTTATATATGGCCTATAAGTAACAGCAACAAAAAAACAGTATAAAAGGACCAAAACGCAGTAAATAGCCTAACAGAAATACAAAACAGCAGAAGAAAGGAGGATATGCTAAAAAAAACTGGCCCGCATCCTATTAATACTTTTGGAATCTGGCCCTCAAAGAAAAATAGTTGAAGACCCCTGATGTAGGATAACAAAACTAGCATCTAATAGCTCCAGGTCAGCAGGGGGCAGCGTGGCACTTGTTTATTACAGACTGGACACAATTAATGAAGGAAAGTATGAAGTGAACGTGCCAGTCATAGAGGATGACACGCACTAATAACTCTTGACCTGTTCTCAAACAAAACACACCTATACGCACACACACACAAGCTCATAACCCTAGAGATGTGCTCAAACAAAACACAGACTAGCACATTGTTGCTCCGGTCACTTTGCAAATAGGAGACCAAGCTAATGAATAACTTCAATGTGCAGATACTGAAACTGGAAGCACTTGTTCTTTGTTTGACTGGCTGAATGATTTGATGAATAAATAGTATAATTAAACCTTAACCAGGTTAACCATGTCCCGTTGACGTTTGAATCTCTTTTACGAGAGAGAACGGGCCAAAGAAAGCAGAAACTTACATAATACGAGCTAAATTCAAATACAAGTCATATAAACATAAGAACACGCATGCGTGTAAATTAAAAGAACAAATAGTGGGCAATAATCATCATTTGGATTGAAGGCCCATTTTTAAATCACTAAAGGCAGGTTACAACAAGAACAGGTACTTAAAAGTACAAAAGAAAATGATAATCAGGGAGCCCTCCGAATATGGCCTCATAAATAAATATATATATATATATATACACACAAGTGTTTATGTATAGAATGGGTGAACCAGCAACTTTACGATTCAATTGTTATTTGTGGAAATGAGTCACATTATTGTGATTGATTGATTATTCTTGTTCATGTTCACACAGATCATTTGAAAAAATTGATAGAGTAAAGCTGAAGAACAGATGTGCTTCAAGATAATGTCTGTTTTTCTGAAATATTCCACTTCAGGTTTTGATGTTTCATTTCTAAAGTCAAAAATAAAAGTAGCAGACAGTGTTTGTTCGAAACCAGAACTGTGTGTGGTGATCCCAGCTTCCTGTTCTGAGATCAGCATACACGCCTTAGATTCTTATTAACCAAGGAACTGTTACCTGTGCACTAACTATTAAAGCAAAGTTTTGACAAGGGCTAATATGACATTGCAGTATTTATAGTTTCCTTCTGAAATGCCAAAAAAATGTCAGGTTTACCTCTGACCACACTTAAAATTTGAGCGAATGTATCTCAAAGACATAAACATGCACTTTCTTTTGCCTTTTTTTTTAAGGTCCATTTACATTTACGCAATTGGCAGACGCTTTTATCCAAAGCGACTAACATTGCTTTGTCCTATACATTTAACATAGGTGTTTGCAATCCCCTGGGATCGAACCCACAACCTTGCATTTTTAACGCAATGCTCTTACCAATGAGCTACAGGAAAGCTAGAGAGGTCCAGAGAATGAAATGTAGCGCCATCCAGTGGTGAGGTTGCGAATTGCAACCAACGGCTCATTCCTCACCCTTCCCGTTTGAAGCACTACGGTGGCTGACAAGGGACTAAGATGTAGTCTTGTTTTCGCTTCTTTGCAGAAGGAGATAACATATTTACGAAACGTGCTCTGTTGAGCAGTTTGTCCATTTAGGGCTACTGTAGAAACAATATGCCGGGGACGCGTGGTGCATGTAGATAGAAATAGCTCATTCTAAGGTAATAAAATAGTCTTCAAACACCTCTGAAGACATAGTTATGTATAGTATATTGCATTTCTATCAATAGATCCTCTCAATTACACATTGGACCTTTAAACACTTCATGTAATTGTATAATTAAGATAAATAAGTTGTTTTTCAAAATCTAGTCAGCAGTCCGTCTACCACATACATAGGTACTTACAAACTGACACAGACCCTCATTTAAAGGATTCTACACATGTTCTACATGTCATTTAAACAAAATTAGACTCAACTCACAATTTATTATTAGTTGTCACAAATAAACAAAGCAAGAATAGACTGAATAGTAATTCAGTAATAATAAGAATGATTCTGTTTTTAATAAAAAAAGATTGTGCAATGGAGTATTGACTACTGACTGCAGCACACCAACAAAGTCTCACGGGAATTTGTGACGAAATGTAATTTTTGATTCGTGTTCCCTTTCCTTTTGTGTCACTCAGCAAGACATTTTCAGTGTCACCCAGCACGACTTTCAATCTAACGTATTTTATTACAAAGTATATTTTATACGTATAAATATTTATCAATGCAATCTGATGGGAATTCGTACCTGTTTTACGAGGTTGCTCATTGGTGTAAATTCCTACAATCTCATTCATGTTTTTTTTATGATTTGACGTTGGGTTAAGGGGCCAGTTTAGGGTGGGCCTTTGTCATTGCTTTGCCACCTCTTAAAATGTGTGCGCTTTTAGCTAAATTAGCCTTCGCGGCTGGGATTTTAGGTTTGTGGTGGGTGAGGTGTTGATTAGCCACCTCCTTAAATACGTATGACTTCCTTTGATATCAGATTATAAATATATAAACGTAAACACACATACTCTGTGTACTGAAAGTCGAGCTGAGTGACATGAAAAAAAAGGGGGAAATTTGTGTCCATGAACACTAAACAATAGATTGAAAATGTTGTGCCTATGCCATGAGACTGGGCTGAACACACAGACTCAACTGTTCTGTTGGTTTTTTAATATCTTGACCACAGTACTGCAACAAAAGAATCAATGTTTAATAAACAGTTACATATATTACTAGTATGAGTTATTAGAATAATGAAGTACAGCACATTGTCCTATATTAGAAACTAATGAGAATGCAGCACTGTACAATTTGGACTTGAAATTTCATATTTTTTTCACACACACACATCAATTCCTGTAGTATAATAAAGGAAAACATAGGTTTGGGATAAGGACAGTGATGGTATGGCACAAGATAAGTCACAGTTGTAAGGTAAGTGGCTCTTTATACTCTTGAGGTATGATTGACTGGAAACGGCACACCAACTCCATTCAGAACATTTGTTTAGAATTCCAATGAAATCACATCCGTAAAATTCCACAGATTTTCCTCTTAATTCAGTTCAGACAATTCAAAAAGATTCCATCTAAGCACAGCCACAGGTGTGCATTTATAGTCAAAAGCTTTTTACATGGCCCATTGAATCAGAATTTAGTATCTGAAGTATCCTTTTATAATAAAGCGTTAAGACAGCATCTTGTGAATCATGAAAACTTTGACCTGGTAAAAATCCTTCATCCCCCCCACACACAGAGCATCTCTCCGGATGGAAATTGCTCTAATGAAAACAACAGAGAGGGAACATAAACACCACTGGCAGACCAAAACACACACACAAAGACCTTGAGATTCTTGCTTCAACAATGTAGTGACCCCACATTATTCTGATGACTGTTTAGCTGCTCGCTGAAGGAAAAATGCACTGTGACTGAGTGTGTGTGTTTTTTTTTATACTGTCATCGTTCCCGAAGACACCCTCGCCATTCCTCTACAGTAACACACAATCTCTTAACCTCACCCTAGCTTTCTGATGTGTAATGACTTTAGACCTTACATGATCTCTCATTTATATAGAAGAGCCTATACAGTATCTGTGATGTTACATATCTGTAAAGCTCTTTAAAGATAAGACAGGCACATAATGCGGTCTTGAATATCTGCGATTTAGCCCTAGTCTAAACATAATTCCTACATCACCAGAAAAAAAGGGACACGCAAATGTACAGTGTTTAATATTTTCATTCTTGAGGGAAACTGGCTGTCCAAACAAAAGGACACAGCATTGTTCTTTAAAACAGGCCTTGGTTATATACAGTGTCTGGTTTGGCCTTCACTCCTCCTCCCATATCCTTTCTTAAGGCTCTAAAAGTGGGTTTAGAAAAGAGCGCATCAAGCATATATATGGTGAAAATGTCAATCTTTTTGAAATAGTACACCTTTTTCAATATCGCCCGTCACTAAATAAGACTTATTTCCATTTTTACAAAATTACATTGTCTTGTGTATCCTGCCTAATGTTCCTGAACAGTGTGCATCTCTCTCCAAGGGACTATAACAGACAGGTGGGGTCAGTGGGGGTCTGGCCTTTGATTGGCTGTTGCCGTAGGAACCATAGGAGAGCTGCCATTCTGGCTCATTCTTGCAGTTCCTTCAGGTCATTGCCATGGAAACCAAGAGAGAGATTCCATGATGACACACAGAATATCACAATCAAAAATCTAAGCCGCTTGTTTCCCTCAGGGAACCATTCATAATTAACACAATCATGCACGTAAGTATTCAGACACATGTGGTTAACTTGACAAATTTGCATCAAGTTGATTCTCAACAGTTTTAACACATCAAATGTCCTGGCCATTTGCTTAAGCACTGAAATCCCGCTAAATGAATATTCAGAAAGTATATATATGCATATAATGCAGTTTTGTTTGTAACTGTGAAAAAAGAAAAGGCTCAGTAGTTCAATTCTGCTGGTTCATAAACCCACCAATCACATTCCACCCAGTGCACACAGACCACAAAGCATGATGGGACAGAATCTGACCAGTGACTGACACCAAAACTTATCAAGTGTTGCCAGCAACACTAAAGCTGCCCGGGGAAAACATCACATAAAAGAATGCTCCACTAATCAGAAGTAGTTAAAAACGGTGTGACAGAATGGGTAAGTATACTTTTTTTTAAACACGCAGGACCAAAAATAACATTGAATGCATCTCTAATTCTGGACTGTCTCAGATGTGCCTGACTTAACTGTCCCTTTAAATGATCTTCTTCAAACACGCGCACATACAAACACAGCTCTGCTTGGCTGAGCTGCTTCTCTGTCAGTGGCATCCTGCCTTCTTCCTGTTTCTCTCTCTCTTTCTGACAAAATGTGAATCATGATCAAAATATAAAGATCAAAAGCACCTGGTGCGCCAAATTCAGTAAGACATTTCAGAAAAATAAACACTATACATACTTCAGCATTTCTGATGAGCTTTGTGTTTCTAATGAACAGATAATGAAGCATTATTTTTCCTCAACTCACCATCTTAAACTACACAAACTTCTCTTTCCCTCCCTCTCTTTCTTTCTCTCTAAAGCATACTCTGTACAACTCACAATAGACATATATTGATATGTATTGATATCTATATAGATAGTTCTTCTCATTACTGGCTTCATATCAAACAGAACAGTGATATTAGACATAACTCTATACACAATCTTCTTAATGCAGCCGTCTCAGGATTACGAGACTAGTCCTGCTTTCATGTGTTCTTATGACAATAATCTCCAGCTGGGTTTGGAATTTCGGTTCTACACGCCTACAAACACACCTGAGCACACTAGTAATTCACCTGACTGCTATTCTTACTTCTGCACACAAAGGGAGTTTAACTATAACATCTTATCTGTAATATATCACCATATAACCATTATATAAATAATCAAACCGCTTTATTTAACAGCCCTAGGAATGCTCAACATGACTAGATTTGAGTTACCAAGTGCCTGCTTTACAAGGGGAAGATAAGGGAGACATCACTTTATACTGTGTAAACATCTACATACATTTACTCAGGTGACAATTTCTGTTGGATATTTCCAATTGTAATACAATAACGCCTTGAACTTTTTTGCAAAGAACAATTTATTTGCCATATCTTTGGTTAACTACACTAATGATTAAACTTCCTGGTCAGTTTTATGCAACAGTATCTTTAAGCACTTAACACACACAGACTTCTGTTTGCAGTTTGTGTTTTGTTTGAAAAAAAAATATCAAATGACTAAAAATTGTATATTGTTATAAAGAATTTCCCTGTGCTCATATACTACGTCATAGCTATTACAAGGCCGTCGTCTTAATGGTCACCTCAGACATTTCAGCGCTCAGTTTTCAGAGGGTTTGGTCTGATGTTTCCTGGTTGAAGCGCGTGACTCATTTAAGGGGTTTAATGTGTCAACTCTCAATGTGTCAACTGCACCTTTTCTAAAATTGGCACACAATCAGCTCCTTTTCGAAAAAAGCCCGAAATATCAGACTGATTACAGCAGAAATTGTGAGAAAGAAGCGATGTTCTTGCGCCCCTACAGGAATTCACAAGGGGTGTGAGCGTGCGCTCGTTTTTCTCACTGGAAAACCAGAAGGCGAGCGCGCGGTCACTCGGTTCATTGTCTGCGGCAACGCCGTAAAACGTAAATTGAACAAATTTTGTCTTCATAAAATGGAAAATGATTTCTTCCTGTACTCAATTTAATAAAAAAGCTCTTCATAAAATATACCACATTAGAATGCCAATGTATAGAGAAACAGGGGGTAAAAAGCATCTGTTGTCCATCCACACCCTACGCGCAATGCGCATGTGCTCCGCGGAGACAAAGGATCAGACAATTACGAATGTACATCGAGATAATAAATAAATAAACAATAACCATGATAAAAAAAACACATTGATACAATTAGGTATAAAAGCAATAGATTCCATTTCACCTAACATTGGTGGGGGTTTAAAAGGTTGAGGAAAAACAGGTACTTTTAAACATGTTGGTATTACAGTGTCGTTAAAAATCGGGATGTACCTGTAAAGCTTAATTATAAATATGTACCATTTGTATAATATCCATCAATAAGTATCTGTTCTGTAGTATGTGCGCGCGTGTGGGTGGATGAGAGTGCGCGCACGCGTGTGCACCAGTTAAATGTAGCGCTGAAAAATGTGCTCCAGCACTTCTCTCTAACAAAAGAGGATGCAATCCGCCTCTCTGTCAACAGAAATGCATCGTTTGACTCTTTATTCATAACATAACGACCCTCGATATAAAACAATGAGTTTAAAGGTAAAATCCAGTAATTTATTAATTTGCGCATAAGAAAAAACCTTTTCACTCCTCCTATTTCCTTAATAATTTGTGAGGCTTTTTTGTTGCACATTAGAAATAATTCATTCCGTGTTGAAAAAACGACTGATGCGCGCTCACGGACAGCGCTTCTCTGGCCGCACACGCCCCTCTCCACTCTCAGATCAGCCGCGTGAATTCCGTGGCTGACTTAAATCTTTCCTCCAGAAATAAAGCATCCAGAAAACACACTCCCTCTTATTCACGCTTGGAGACGTACTAAATTGTGTACATAGTTTGAATAAACTCCCGGTTTGTCACCGTGCGATTTGAAATCACCAAATAGAGATGGTGAACCAAGCTGATCTTATTGATCATAGACAGTCCAACTAGAATAAAATTGCCAATAAAAAACAAAATCTACTGAAAAAGTGAAAGTCTTACCGTCGGCGGTGGCCTTTCCTGTCGCTCGTTAAACAGGCGTCTTCTGTGTTTTCCAGTGGGGTTTTTTCTGTGCGCGTTGATTCGGTGGGTTTATATGGACTGCTCGGTGCGTGTCTCGCACTGCATTTCTCGCGCGCACTCTCGTATTCGGTTTGGGGGCGGGGGGCGCGCGACGAGCTTCGAGCCACTGAGGACGAGACACGGTTGCGCGCCACACGGTGATCAAACACACGAAACACTCATTTCTTTTAAATACGTTCCAAACACAGTCATTTTTCGTCAGCAAGTTTATTTAGTTGTTTAAACAGTAAGATATAAAGCAACATCAATTATGTTTTATTATACTACAGTGTGCAATACATTTAAAATGCTCATACACTTATGCCACCTTATATTGAGTCGTAAAATAAGCACGCTCAGACACTCAGAAGGCAAATGACTCAATGAATCTAACTTTTGTCTTTCCACGCCCCCTGCTGAGAGCAGTCAAAACTGCACTGGACAGAAATAAACTGTGAACTTGTAACGGCAGGCCAGAGAGTTAGGGTCCAACGGTACCCGGAATTAAACCGCTGGCCGGAGGAGAAGAATGAACACGAGTCCATTAGATAGGCATTTCCAAAACCTTTAATAGCGGTGTTCACCCGCGCTCTTTGAATACACATACAAAAGGAGCGGGTACAGAAAAGGGAAACCAAAAACACTCTGGTACCGTCACAAACAAAGAAAATAATGTACACACGTGGTCAGCGGTAGAGCTAAACACAACCATCAGTCTCCGTCACCTCTCTGCAACCACGCGTACTCGCACACGAGCCCGTGCATGCGCATCACAGCATCATCTTAAAGGCACATGCACACTAAAACATTAGGTGGCCGTTACAGATTCCCCCTGGCAAAAAAAAGCTGTCCCCAGCTGCACACAACAGAAAACAAGCACAGCTTAAAACAAAATGAAAAGTTGTTGAAATAACCCCACAGGAGATATAATGGAGGACGTATCAATCAGGCACACATAAGCATACATGACAGCATAAACAGACAAAAAAAAACCATAGTTTACTACAACACATGGTTAATGAAAAAAAACATGTAAACAATCAACCGAAGGCACAAACACAGTCTTCACAAGACATTGTTTAGTTGCAATAACACATGAACACAATTTGAACAGTGTCCATTTTTTCAATGGCAAAATTCAGTATTTGTTTAGCTTACCTAGAAAAAGTAAACATCAAGGCCACAGCATTACCAAACATATGAACTTACATTTGCACAATATACATACTATTTAAGGTCCAGCCTGTCAGTGTGGTACACATTCGTCCACCTATTTGTTGACCAATCAGAGGTGATTCTCGGAGCATCCCGGGGTCTCAAGTCATAGCGGCAAATGTCAGGACAGGCGCCAGCATCAAGCAAATTGACGTTTTGAGCATTAAAGGTTTCCTGCGGGTCAGCCACTCCTTCAACACTGTCCACAACAGATGACAGATCGCAAACCTTGGTGCTCCCAGGGGCCGCACACTCATCGTCCAGTTGCAATTCAGAGACATACATGTCAACAGGATCAGCACTAGCGTCATAAGGCACGTCTGACAACAAAACATCAGCCAACGCATCCACAGCAGAACCGTCCGTAGGCTCAGTCTCGGTTTCAACACCCGAGTCCCAGGTACGAAAAGGTAACAGATTCACCACATGAAATACACCTGCGTCCCTTCCTGTGTCCACATCAATGAGCTTATAGTTCACTTCTGAGAGTTTTTGCGAAACACGAAAAGGGCCAGAATAGACAGGCGCCAGCTTAGCAGTGAAGTTTGCCAGAGCATCCGAGCGGGGATGGGTTTTTACTCTGACCAAGTCATCTACAGCGTAAGAAACAGGACGACGCCTCCGATCATAGTACTTTTTCCTTTTGGCATGGCTGTCCTCCAAAATGGATCGGGCATGATCATGTGCTTCCCTGAGGGATGACTCCAAGCTTTCTGGATATGGAATGCCAGGCTCATCGGTGCCATCACAGTTCGGCTGAGTGATAACGTCAAGAGGAGTATTCAGTTCACGTCCATACAGCAACATGGAAGGGCTGTGGCCAGTACTTTCGTGACGAGCCGTTCTCAACGCAAAGCAAATTTGGGGTAGGTAACGATCCCAAGCAGTGTGCTTGTTACCAACATAAGCACGGATGGCGGTCTTCAATGAGCGATTCACCCTCTCTGTTGCATTAGTCTGTGGGTGATAAGCAGTCGTAAGTCTGTGTTCCGACCCCAGGGTAGCGAGTACATGGTTAAAGAGCTCACTGACAAACGGAGACCCCCTGTCTGAGATCAGGTAAGTAGGCGCACCGTGCCGCGCAAAGACCTCGCTTAGCAACTTGCTGGCGGCCACTTGAGCAGTAGCCTCTCTCACGGCACAGACCTCCACCCACTTTGAAAAGTAGTCCACAAAGACCAGGATATAGGCGTTCCCACAAGATGAGCGAGGCAATGGCCCAACGAAGTCTACCCCCGTATATTCCCAGGGTTTTTTCGGGCAGATGGGAATCATAAACCCAGCGGGTTTCTTCTGACTTGGTTTTGTGAACTGGCATACAGAGCAGGAGGCGACATATGACTTAACATCAGATGCCAACTTCGGCCAGTAAAATCTGAGCTTCAGCCTCGCTACAGTCTTTGACATCCCTAAGTGACCAGCCATAGGGTGATCATGGAAATATTCCAGCAGACTCCTTTTCATGGCCATAGGCGCATAAAGTTTCAGGCGCTTCATAGGATGAAGATTACAGGATGCTTTGTCATCCACAAAGTACAAGAGTCCGTCTTGAATCTCAAACTGAGACAACTCTTCACCATTACTCTCATCCGTTCCCTCCAACATCCGCAGAAGGCCACCTGTGACGGGATCATTCAGTTGCATTTGTCTGAGGTGTCCCCGATCCGAAAAAATCACTGGAGGTAACGTACGTAGATCAAGGCCCCCAATAATGGCGTAATCGGGGAGAATTTCCAAGGGCGCCTCACACGAAGGAACCGGGTTTCGGGAAAGAGCATCAGGCACACGATTGGTAGAACCAGGTTTATGAATGATGGCAAAGTCAAAGTCCTGCAACCGGAGAGACCATCTAGCCAGCCGGCCAGACGGGTTTGGGCGAGACATTAGCCATCTGAGGCTGCTGTGGTCCGAAAAAATAGTCACGTGAAGACCCTCGATATACGGCCGGAAATGTTCCAGAGCCCATATGACAGCCAAACACTCTTTTTCCGGCGTGGAATAAGGCCTTTCAGACTTGTGGAGGGAGCGGCTCGCATAGGCTACCACAACCTCTCTGCCATTGTCGTCTCTCTGCATGAGGGCAGCACCAAGCCCAACGTCACACGCGTCTGCATGGATAAAGAAAGGATTCGAAAAGTCCGAAAATCTCAAAACAGGTGCAGAAGTCAGCCTGTCTTTAAGAAAAGTCATGGCCGCCTGACATTCACCAGACCAAACAAAGGGCATGTCGGTTCTGGTGAGCGCGAAAAGTGGCTCGGCATGGCGGGCGTAATCAAGGATAAAGCGTCTATAGTAGCTTGTGAGTCCCAGAAATTGTCGGACCTGCTTTACACTGGTAGGGGCTTTGAAATCAATCACTGCCTTTACTTTTTCCGAGTTAGGCAGGATACCTCCCGCAGTTATGTTGTACCCAAGGAACGTGAACTCGCTTCTGCAGAACTGGCACTTTGCCAGCTTAACAGACAGCCCGGCAGATTCCAGCCTGGTAAGAACATCTCTTAGGTCAACAAGGTGCTGCTCAAAAGTAGGCGAGGCCACCACGATATCGTCCAAGTAAACGGAGCATGATTTGTATATAAGACCCGCAAGGACAGTGTTCATAAGCCTCTGGAATGTGGCAGGTGCGTTGCACAATCCAAAAGGTAAGACACGAAACTGGAATAAGCCACAATGAGAAATGAAAGCGGTCTTATGCTTAGAACCTTCTGCCACGGACACCTGCCAATAGCCTCTGGCCAAATCAAGGGTGGAAATGAAGTTACCCCTAGCCAGAAAATCGAGAGATTCGTCAATCCTCGGAAGAGGATATGAGTCCTTAACCGTGAGCTTATTCAATGCGCGATAGTCCACGCAGAACCTTGGCTCCCCTGACTGCTTTGGGACAATTACGACAGGAGCAGCCCAAGGACCCGAAGCAGGTTCGATTATCCCTTCATTTAACATGTCCTTGATTTGGGACTCAATGAGTTCTTTTTTTGCAGGAGAAGTACGGTAAGGGGCCAGGTGAGCAGGCTTTGCATCACCTGTATCGATATCATGTTCCACAAATGAGGTCCGTCCCAATCGTCCATCAAATAACCCACTGAAGGTCTCCAGAAGGTCAGATAATTCTACTTTCTGCTCAATGTTTAGAGATGATTCTTCCAGTTTCTCTGACAGACCAGAAGCGCTGACCCCCAAGCATGTTAGATCATGACCAGGAATCAAGTCGGTACCCTCTAGCTCCTCAAGGGGCCCTGGCACATCCCCAAGGACCACTGTCCTGGATGGGACATGAAGTGTGACAGAAGATCTCAACATAAAATCCATACCAAGTATGACAGGAGAAGAAAGATTTTCGAGAACAGCAAAACGATGATAGAAACGTTGACCCATGAAACCCAAAAACAGCCAGAGCATACCCAGTGGGCAGCAGGATGCGCCATCTGCAAGCTGAAGGGGAGGTGCGGACCATGGTTTCATTTTAGTGTCCCCCCCGGGAATAGTATGTAGAACTACTGACTGTACCGCAGACAGGGACGCGCCAGTATCCAGGGTGGCATCAAAAGCTTGGCCGTAAAGGTTCACTTTCACTCTGAACGGAGTGTTCCAATGGGACGTGGAAACAACATCCTCCATATGACACAGAGTAGGTCGGACATTTATTGAAGCATCAGAGAAACGAGGCACACTTACTTCCTGGAGGGAGGATTGCCCCGTCTGAACGTCCTCCCCCCTCTGAAGTTTCCCCCTTGGTCAAAGTCTGAGGCCACATTTCCTTCCACATAGGCCTGATCAGAGCCATCCATTCTTGCTAATTCAGGCACCCTATTTTTAGTGTCACCACGTAGTTGCTGAGGTTCCAATGGGGGCAACTGCGACTTCGCCCTTGGACCACAGTTAGGGCAAGTCCGAGCAGTAAAACCAGGCAAAGAGCATCTGAAACAATAAACAGCCCCTGAGGGTGCAACACCACCACATGTCTGTGATGGAAACCCAGAACTTGGGCCGAGGACTGTATGAAGCTCGTGAGCCCGCAAAAGGAGGTCCATGACTGACTGTATGGGTGCACCATATAGGGCGACTCTGTATTTCTCAAGTACATGTTTCCTTATCAAGTCTATTTGTTCTTGTTGGGGTGGAGGGGACTTTAACTTGCGAAATTCACCCAACATGTGAGCAACAAAAGTTGGAAGTGGCTCGTCCGGCATTTGCATGCGGTCGAGAATGCCTCTTAAGATACGTTCTTGGTTGTCTGAAGGTAGAAAGACAGTTCGAAAGAACTCACAGAACTGTGCCCAGGTGGTCACATGTGTGCTTAGGATTTTAAACCATTTCCTTGGCTCCTTCGACAGGAAACGAGGGAGCTCAAGAAGAATCTGTGCATCCGTTAGATCCAAGGAAGTTCTGTAAGTATTAAGCAACTCAAGCCATTCTTCGGGATTTAGGGAGCCATCAGCTGCAAACACCGGTGGTTCGAGTCGCGATTGGAAGAGCATAGAGTTCAGCACATTGGCAGTGGTATTCATATCCACCGCAAGTGGAATGGTACATATGGGTGTGTTTCCATGAGCAGCACTGACAGGCACTGACCTTAGGGCTGCAGGAGCCAGACCGGCATTGTAAGGCGTTGAGCTGGCCCTTGGAGGCGGTTGTGAAGTAATAGGTTTATCACACTCTTGACGAACCAAACAGTCCAGCATGCCTTTTTGTAGGGCAAGTGACTCGCGAAGGCATCGCTCCAGTACTGCCATCTCTGCTTGCAACAGCTTAACTTGGGCATGTAGATCATCCCCAGAGTGCCGTGGCCTCACCTGTTGTGGAAGAGAGTCATCGACTGCGGAACAATCAGATATAGTTAGATCATTCTCAAAATCAGGGTGAGTAGCCATTGCGTACAATTAAAATGTCAAATAATCAATGCTACACAATGTTTTTTTTTCCTCACAAATAAAATTAGTCAAACCCAGCAATACGCCATAGCATAGTGTGCACACCCACAAGAAATATCTGCAATAATTTTTCAGAAATATTTTCAGACAGTTATCATGTCAGGTTCAGAAAAAGTCAGCAAAACAATTATGATTGCACCCCAAAGGTCCTTGGAAGAGGGGATATAGTCCAGAAAAAAAACAGGGGTGTATGTTTCACGCACAATTTCGCTTGAAAATTCCACAAAGTCCACTTTAAACTGCCGCCCGGAGACTTGTTGCACGTAGCGACGGACAGCAAAAACAAATGTCCTCAATCTTCAGGTAATCCAAAAAACAATATAGGTGAACCGTCGAAAAAAATATAAACACAGTACCTTCACATCAATCAAACGCCAACCGCATGCTCTCCATAGTTAGCAAGCTAGTCGCGACACGGTCCGGTGCAGCGGCTTCAGCGCGATCAAAACAACAGCAATGTTCGAGGATGGAATCAAAAAAAATTAAAATAATTGTCGGTAAGAATCCAGTTGTTCGGGCGCCAATTTGTAACGGCAGGCCAGAGAGTTAGGGTCCAACGGTACCCGGAATTAAACCGCTGGCCGGAGGAGAAGAATGAACACGAGTCCATTAGATAGGCATTTCCAAAACCTTTAATAGCGGTGTTCACCCGCGCTCTTTGAATACACATACAAAAGGAGCGGGTACAGAAAAGGGAAACCAAAAACACTCTGGTACCGTCACAAACAAAGAAAATAATGTACACACGTGGTCAGCGGTAGAGCTAAACACAACCATCACTCTCCGTCACCTCTCTGCAACCACGCGTACTCGCACACGAGCCCGTGCATGCGCATCACAGCATCATCTTAAAGGCACATGCACACTAAAACATTAGGTGGCCGTTACAAACTTTGTAAAAAATGAGTGCAGGGATGTAAAAACATGCGGTGGTGGAAGGAGTACTGGAAATTTGTACTGGAGTACAAGGACTGTTACATTGCTGAAATTGCACTCAATGACAAGTAAAAGTACTGGTGTTATAAAATTAATTGAATGAAAGTAAAAATTACTCTTCTCAAAAACTACTCCGAGTACTAGTTACACGTTACTTCTTAGGCGGTGTTATTTGTTGAATTAAGAATAATCAAATGTATATAGAAAATAGCTACTTTTAATAAAACGCATCTTTACCTTACTGATAAAACTTATAACTGGATACAATTCAGACAAAAAAAACATTCAATGTGTTGTTCGGTCTGTCTGTCTATTATGAGCCCAGTTTTCCAGGTAGAACCATTATACACTTCCAACACTGTTCAATAATCTGCACTAGCTCCCAAATAAGAGACTCAAATACTGCATGCAAAAAAAATGCAAAACATTTGTAACCCAAATTGCATTGGATTATCATTAACTATCATATCTGTAGAGGAGCTGGTTGATCAATTACTGAACCTCAAGCCATCACAGGTGTATACTGACATTATTTCTTAGGTGACGTTAGAACAAAAATGATTTTTACCTGGAGTTGTGGTCCATGGTTTTTCATGGTTCATGTCTTTCAAAATATAGATAGATGCAACATAAAAGTAATCCCTGCGGATTCTTTCGATGTAATAGTGTTTTATTAAAGCGAATCGATCGAACTGTGCAATTTGCGAAACTGCTTCGCATGCGTTACAATCGCATATGTTCCCTACTTATAACAGCAGAGCACTTGATGTAGAGACTTTGATGAAATTTGACGAACGGAGTGATACAGAAACTCAATATTTCTCCATATGCGGGCGAGCCTTCGTATTGTGTCCCTTTTCACAGTGACTTTCAAGTGCGCGAAACTGCCATTTGATACGCGCCCTGCCTGCCGCACACGTTGTCCGCCATTATTAAACTAAATTGGCGGCAGATGTCTTAAAATCTGTGTGACGCAAGTTTTCTATGCGCAATTTGAGTGGATGGGGTCACGTGAAGGGATTGATTACTAGTCTTAGCCAATCACATGAAAACTACACATATAAAGTAGCGACGACAAAGTGAGGAAAAATAGCGCAGTAAAAGTACCGATACAGCACTAAAAATGTAGTAAAGGCATAATTACATAAGTACCTAAAAAAGTTCAATTGCTGAAAAAATATACTCAATAAAAGTAATTTGAGTATTTGTAATTTGTTACCTTCCACCCTTCATTATAGTTAAAGCATGGTTACGTCAACAAAATTAAACTCAATTAAAGGGTATTCATCAAGCAAATAGTTCTGCATTTATTACTTATGTAAAATTGGAGACAGTAGAGAAATAAGTTTGATGTACAGCCTTTACAAAGCCAAGCTGTAAAAAGACAATCAGATGGAAGTTATTTTTACAGTAAAATTGTTTTATGTACTAATTATCTGAATAATTATTATTGAGAACTTGTAAAATCACAATATTATTTTTCTACATAATCGAAAGAGAAATGTGATGTTGAGAGAGTCTGTAGATCCAGGAGGAACAGAGAGAGACAGACTTAAAACTACACAGACGCAAAGACAAACAACAGAAACATCAATACTGACACAGAAACATTTTACATTTATAATGCATAGATTGCAGAAATATATCATTTATATTATATCAGAACGATGTAATTAGCTCTTCAGTTTCTCTACCACTTCAGCCAGCATTGTGTTTTTTCCTAAAACAGGTCTTGGACTGAAAGTCTGTCTGCACTGAGGGCAGCTGTAGACTCTCTTCTGATCATCCTGATCCCAGCAGTCTGTAATACAGCTCATACAGTAACTGTGTCCACAGTTAATAGTCACTGGATCCTTCAGCAGATCCAGACAGATTGAACAGCTGAACTGATCCTGAGCTAAAGAAACAATGGCTTCTGCCATTTTATCTTTGTACACACACGGAGAAACATTATTAGTGTTCAGAGTGTTCATTAGTATTTTCCTTGAACTCAAGAATCCCCTTGTTTTTCAACGTCCGCAAACAAGTGTCATCATATAAAAAACAAATGAAGAGGTTGATTCCAAAATGAGATAACTTATTTTTTTTTTAAAAATCATGTTTTTTTTATTGTGCATTGCAATTACTATCAACCAAACTGCAGTTGGTTTATTTTTATTTAAGCCATTATAACTAAAAAAATACAGTTACTTAACACTATAAAAACATGATAACATCATAAAAAACATGATTTTTTTTTAAATTGTATCTCAAACTGGAACCAAGCTCTTCAATCCACTAGATGTCAGTCTCACAGACTCACAGATAAAGTCAGTCACCAGCAGTGATAGAACACAATGGTGATTCAGGTAGGTTTTTCTCATTTTATTTACAATTTATAAACACTTTATTTAAATTGTTTAATTATATTGGATGCTCAAACTTGTTGTATGGCAATATTATCTGTACAATTACTATATTTTCTATTCTATTACTATAAGGTCTCCATAACATTTTCTTTTTAATGTGAAGCAAGTTTCATTACTAGTGACAGTCATGTGGGAATTATATGACCTGCATCAAACTGCAACATAATTCATATATTTTTTACGAGGAAACAAGCCTATTCACATATAACACAATCACCCAAACACAATTTTGTACCAAAATGTTCACACATGATATTTTTAGTGTCAAACATTTTTTATACATACCTTTTGATTTCAATCGAATATGTCATCAATCATTTGATTAATCTAAATTGAAGATGTTAAATCATATCGGACATGTTTCATTAAGGGCTTGTATAGCCTAGTTAAAGATTTGGGTTTATAATTCCAAGTTTAAACCTGTTGACTGGGAATCCAAAACCTGTCATAATTTCCTGGGGACTGTCTCTATAAATTGAAATATGCAAATTAGAAAGTCATTTATTGTTGAGACCCTGTGACAACTATATCACTTTTAAAAATTAGATTTTTATGTAGCAATATTTGTTACATCACACAATTTTACTCTTGATACGATTTTATCCAAAACTGATCCATGAACCCAAAGCCCAGGATAGAGAGGCTGAGTGAATTTGGTCTGGACACTGTGTATGAGAGTCATTGTGTCAGAGACACTGTAGAACGACAGAATTCCTGCACTGTGATCAACATACATCCCTATTCTGGAACATCCGGGCACTACACAGAGTTGAGTGTTTTTATGATTGTGATAGAATGAGTAGCTATATTCAGAGCAGTATAAACACCAGGACTGAACATTATGTCCAAACCTACAATTATTATCCGTTCCTTTCCTGCTGATGCTCTTATATGACACTGATATACCAACATTACTACTCCACTCAAACTCCCAGTAACTTCGTCCACTCACACTCTCTCTACTCAACACTTGAGCTGTACCATCAAATCTGTCTGGATGATCAGGATACGACTGGTCTATCCCAGTGTGAATAATAATTGTGTTCCCATTAGACAGACAGAGGTGTTTATGTGGTGTGTTTGGATCCATTGTCAGCTGGTGGGAGTCTGAGAAAATAAAACATATAATAATTTTGATTGAAATGTGAAAACTTCAAATTGACTGATGATATAAAACAACAACATTTTCTCTCTGTATGTCTCTTTGTATTTATGCTAATAATAACTTACATTGGAGGAAATCCTTTCTGGTCTTTGGTTCGTACCTGAATATCTCTTTGTGTTTCACTATGGAAAATAAACTTTTTACTGTAAATATTGTCAATTGAAATAGAACCTCAAATATTTCAGACTTATTTTATTGTACATTGTATTTCAACATAATGATGCATTATAACAAGCCAATGAATGACACTTTACCTTTAACAGATAGATTTTCTATCTTTTCTCTGCAGAAATTCTCCAGATTCTCTTTCAGAAGAGACATGGATTTTCCTACATCATCAAAAGAGAGGAGAGAACTGACTGAAGTGATGTTGAGTGAGTCTGTAGATCCAGGAGGAACACAGATGGACTGGAAACTCTACACACACACAAAGGCAAATAATATAAACTAAAGACACATTTGATAGAAAATACAATCTCTTTAAACATGCTCTTCAATTTATAAATGCTACTGTACTGTTTTTCCGATCTGTTACCTGGAGGAAATGAATGTGATCATCTGTGTGTGAAAGCTGCTCCAGCTCAGTGTCTCTCCTCTTCAGATCATCAATCTCCTGCTCCAGATGCTTCAAGAGTTCTTCAGCTCGACTCACTGCAGACTTTTCCTGATCTCTGATCAGCTTTATCACCTCAGAGCGACTTTTCTCAATGTAGTGGATCAGTTCAGTAAAGATCGTCTCATTGCCCTTCACTGCTGCCAGAGCAGAGCGCTGTTAGGACACACACACAGAGAGAATTTTTTTTTTTAAATAACTCTAATTCAAGTCACCAAAGCCACACATCATATTACCACAAAGCAAAAGATAGGGAAAGAAAATTAAGGAAAAATTAATATTCATATATATATAAATGACAAGAAATGGGTGAAAACTAATTAAAGAGATAGAGAGAGAGAGACATCACACAGTCTATTATCCACAGTGGACTTCTGTGTGACTGTAAAGTGCTCCAGCACTGGACTCCTCAATGACTGACTGGAGGAGAGTCCTAACAGAGAGTGAAACATCTCTTCCAGCAGTCAGCAGTACTCACCTTATGAGTCTCCACAGCCTCTCTCAACTCCTGAAGCTCCTTCTGTCTCTCCTGGATTCTCTGCTGGTATTGTCTTTGTGTCTCCGTCAATTGTTTCTGTAGGATGCATTATTTACAAAAAGATAAATTGAAAAAGCTGATGTTGAAAAAGGCCTTTCAATCAATATAACAATGTCATGAGGTGCGTGTGAGGTTTATGTAAAAACAGAAGCTAAACTCTATCCTTGAGTGATCCTTGTACAGAATCTATTTTATAGTGATTATTCTTAAGGTATAGTTCTCATTTAGGTATCATGAAGGAATATTTCTGAATTGGTTAGAATAATCATACCTGTTTCTTAGTCCGCTCTTCTTCAGTTGATACTGTATTGTGTTTTTTGTGCTTGCCCACCATACACAGAAGACATATACAATGCTGATCAGTACGACAGTAAATCTCTAAAAGTTTCTCGTGTTGAGGGCAGATCATCTCCTGAAGTCGCCCTGTGGGTTCTATCAGCTTGTGCTTCTTGCCTTTGAATAAATTCTCATGTTGTTCGAGATGATTTTGACAGTAAGAGCTGAGACACACCAGACAGGATTTGACAGCTTTGTGTTTTCTCTCAGTACATACGTCACACTCCACATCTCCAGGTTCAGCATAACAGAGATCAGGACGAGCAGCTTGTAGTTTAGTGTTCTTGAGTTTCTCCACCACTTCAGCCAGCATTGTGTTTTTACCTAAAACAGGTCTTGGAGTGAAAGTCTGTCTGCACTGAGGGCAGCTGTAGACTCTCTTCTGATCATCCTGATCCCAGCAGTCTGTAATACAGCTCATACAGTAACTGTGTCCACAGGGAATAGTCACTGCATCCTTCAGTAGATCCAGACAGATTGAACAACAAAACTGATCCTGAGCTAAAGCTACATTGGCTTCTGCCATATTTATTATGTACCATTACACAGCGCCCAGATCAACGACTGGTTAGTTTCGTTTTCGCTGAACTCAATCATTTCCTTGTTCTGTCAAAAACAACAGTTGTGCTTGTCATCATATAATGAACAAGTCCACTAGATGTCAGTCTTGTATAGAAAGCGAGTTACCACAAGTGATAAAAAAAACAAATTCAGTAAACACATGATTTTATTCTCACTGCTCGTGATTTACCACATTTGAATTTCTAAGGAAGCTCTAGCCTGTGATATACTATTATTATTGTTATCAAATTTGTCTGTATTTTCTATACCATTACAGAACAGTTTCCGTTTTTAATATATATTAAAAAAAATCATATTCCAAAAGTACCCAAAAAGGAAAAAATAGAGAAATTGAATATACGATGTCTTCAGCAATGGATGTAAAGTAAGTTTCGTTATTTTTAACAGTCAGGCAAGATCTTTATGACCTGCATCAAACTGCAACATATACACTGAATATATTTTTACAAGCAAGCAAACAAGCATATTCACATGAAAACATTGACACAAACACATACAAGCATACACCCAAATGCTCACACATTTGGTGATGTCAAAGAAAAACATACAGGGGAATTAATGTCTCTAATATTAGTATTGTAATATACATCAAAACGACTTACATTGCTTTATCCTATACATTTTACATAGGTATCTGCAATAACCTGGGGTCGAACCCACAACAATGTTCTTACCACAGAGCTACAGGAAAGCTCTAAATATGTAAAGTGTTAAGCCAAATATAAAGATATGAAGAACTTATAAAGAACATGTGACACTTTTATTTGTAGAATGTCAGTTATTTTGGGGCATTGCATAGTTTTAGTCTTTAGTCTTATTTCTAAAATCCAGGATAGAGAGGTTGAGTGAATGTGGTGTGGACTCTGTGGATGAGGGTCATTGTGTCAGAGATGCTGCAGAAGGACAGAATTAGCTTTAGAGTCTCTTCTGATGGTCTTGATCCCAGCAGACTGTAATACAGCTCATACAGTAACTGCGTCTACACGGAATAATCACTCAATGCATCCCCCAGGAGATCCAGCCAAATTAAACAACTAAACACTGAAACACTTGCTTTTTTAACCAAGCATTTTAAGAAAGAGAAATGTACATGATTGATAGTCAGTTTCGTTTTCCCAGAATTTTAGCATTTCCTTGTTCTGTAGTTTGTCATGCTGTGTAGGCTTGTCTAATAAAGTACACTAGATATCAGTATTGTAGAGAAAGTCACAAAGGTGCGCATTCTATATCTTGATAAAATTGTATTTATACATTTATTTATCATGTACTATATCGTTTTATAGTAATAATAAGTAATATTGGTCAAAATTAATGTTATCATACATGGAATAAAAAAATTGAATGAGCCCAAAACATACATAAATGTACAAAGTCTAAACCTAAAACAGAAAATAATTGTGGTTTGGATTTTATGGATGATGGTCATGCCATCAACTATTTTCAATGTAATTTACAGTTAATTAAGGTTAAGTTTTAAAAAAGTTTACATGTGAACCGTCACATTTTTTAGGTTTGGGGAATTTTGGCAAGGCAGGGGTTCTCAAACTGGGGGCCCAAAGATG
This sequence comes from Triplophysa dalaica, assembly GCF_015846415.1. Classification (NCBI taxonomy): domain Eukaryota; kingdom Metazoa; phylum Chordata; class Actinopteri; order Cypriniformes; family Nemacheilidae; genus Triplophysa; species Triplophysa dalaica. The sequence continues at coordinate 18,880,576 of NC_079544.1, read as the reverse complement.
GATCCACGGGGACCACAGATTTCGTAATATTTTATGAAATAGATAAATATTTCATGAATTGTATACAATCAAACGTCAGAAAAATAAGACCAACAACTTAAAATATCGATGTTCCAGCATCGTATTACTATATATGTTTTAATTTAATCAAAACAGGCCAACTAAATTAAGATTATAAGTATTTATTAGGGGGCCACACAAAGGGGGCATTACAACGAAAAAGTTTGAGAATGACTGGTGTAGTAGGGCATTTGTGCAGGGCAGCTGTTAAAAAGCATACTCAGCAATCGTGATGATGTCCTTTACAGCCTCACCAGACATGACCATTGAGTTCCTGTGACCTGTAGTCTACACACAACACAAACGCGAAGAAAGTGATCAAATCCTTCATAATCACTCTGACACGAGCGTGTAATGGTCACAGACTCGAAACTAAAATGATATTAACCAAAAAAATATAACATAGTTTACTGTCTTCTGCAACGCACCTAGAGGAATAAAATAGCTCTCCGTTTGGTCGTCGTCAGATTTGGCAAACAGCGGCCTCACCACGGGAACGGCAGGCGCTCCGCTCCGCGCGAGTCTACGGGGCGTCGAAAATTTTGCCATTCAAACTGCTCGCGGGGCGGAGCCACCGGTCAGCGATCAGACTCAGCGGAGTCGCTGCAAACTTGGCAGGGGACGAAGCCCTCGCTGTTTACCGAGGCGCGTGTCACGCCGGCATACAAAGTGGCCTCGCTCTGTATTTTTAATCCCGTCACGGACATCCGAAAGCCGCTCGCGAGACCCGGCGGCACAGCGCTCGTGAACGATTACTCTTTTCTTGCATCCGCGTCTTACAGCAAAACTCATTATAGTTTTTAACATCTGTATGGTCTGAAACAAAGACGCGTCTCTGCGAACGGTAAAGAGAGAGAGAGAGAGAGAGAGAGAGAGAGAGAGAGGCTTCATTAGTAACCAGAGTTCTGTGAGATGCGTAAACTTTCCACGCTGTTGTCTGTCACCGATGGTTCGGCTCGGAGACTCATATGAAGACCACAGACATTAATAATTATAAGGACAATGGATAACTTTTTCACAGAGGTAATGTAAAAGTACAGTTTTACTGTTTGTATAAAATGTTTAATGTCACCTGTTTTTGTTACCAAAACACATGAAAGTTGCAACAGTTGTAACAACTACGTTTTGTAAGTAAGGGAAACTAACCGGTTGTATGTCTCTCTTCAGTGTCGCTTTCAAAGTTGTTTAAGTGTGTGTGTGTGTGTGTGTGTGTGTGTGTGTGTTGACCCGTTTCTGGACTCGGTTTGGTCTCCTGCAGTCTGGGATTGTTCCCAGCGGAGATCGCAGGCATTTCCTCACCTTTCTTCTTTCTTCCTCCTCAACATCCCGTCGCTATTATTAGAAGTCCAAACATAAACTCGCGTGTACACTAACTGAATGAACAAGTAGTGTTTCGATCAGGAATACTCAACCTTTATTGTATATTCATGTAATAACCAATATTGTAGTCCTAACATAAAGTAGGCTATTGAATTTGTAGATGTAATATTCTGTAATACCAAGAATGTGATATGATAAGTGTGTACGTTTATGGTCTAATAATATAACTAGTAATGTTATGGACACATGATTTAATTTTAAAGATAAAATTCTGTCATAATTTACTAATTCTCATGTAATTTCATACCTGTCTAAAATTACTTGGTTCTGATTGAGAAAGATAGTTTGAAGAATGTTATCAATTTTCTGGGATATCGTTGACCACAGTAGGGAAGAATTAAATGGTGGCCAAAGGTGCCCGAGATCTCTTCTATTTTCCTAAATTCTTTCAAATATCGTTTTTTGTGTTCAACAGAACAAATAGATAAAATAAAATCCTACTATGATAGTGATGATGTCCCAGAACTGAAAATTGCTAACATTCTTCCAAATATCTTTCTCTGTGTTCATTGGAACAAAGACATTTATACAGGTTTGAAACAACCCGAGGGTGAATAAATGATGACAGATTTTTCATTTGTGGATGAACTATCCCTTTTTATGGTTCATTATCATTTTTAAACATTTGTGACTATGTCTTTTTGTGATTTACTGTTTTCTACATAAAATGATTTTAGATATTGTAAAGATTCCGTTAAAATCTAATCATGATTTCTATAATATTGACTAAGTAAGATCGAAATCTTAGTAAAAGGAATAGTTGCAATCAAACTTCATCTCCCAATTAGATGAGGATGAAGACTTTTTCCTGGATTTCACTGACAGGCTCACAAAAAAAATATTTGAATATTTTTTTTTAAATGTCATTTTTTTGTTTTTGATTACGTAAAACTAGAAATAACACAACTAATTATTAATGGAATTTTGGGGAATGTTTGCTTGGACTGATGATGGGAATCAGACAGTGGTATTATTCATTCCTCATGGCCTGATGGTGACATGAGCTCGAGATGATGATCAGCCGCACGAGCCGCTCCCTTGAGTCAGAGCCACGTGAGTCACAAACAAACTCCGCCAGTTTTCCCTTGAGGTGGCTCATTGGGATCCCCAGACTGCGCTTTCACCTATGGAGGTGTGGCCCTATTAAATAAACCCATAAGACCATAATTCACCTGTGCTATCTCAGAAATATTGATTATACCAATGGTTAACTTATTAACATTGGTCCTGGCTTCCCATAGAACTGCTGGTTTTTGTCTTTTTATCGGACACTCCTTTTAGTTCACGAAGCTTTCTGCTAATGAGCCGATGATTTGAAACACATGAAATGTGCAGTGTTGTGCGTCCCAGAGAACCACAGGAACATAATCCATGTAAAACATAATTCCTGGATGGCCACGTGCCTGCAAAGGGGAGCTCGGGCCTTAATAAAACGCACCTGAAACAGCTAGAAAGGTCTGCAGGATTACTTACAAATTACAGACGGGTGTGTTAGAGCAATGTGGGGCCAATACCCAGCAGTACAGTGGTCCTCCAGGACAGCATTCTGACAGCCCTGGGCTATGTACATTATATATGAAGTGCTTTGTGGTCTTGGAGGGAAGCAGTGAGCTTCCAGAGCTCGATCTGCACCAACTTTACACAATAGTGTCAAATATCCGGCGGCTGCTGCATATCTAGCAGGCGAATCGGTTCTGAACAAAAGCAGCAGTCTTTAAAAAGAGAGAGTGCAGCGTGCACAGAAACCGATTCAGCAGAAGCTTGTGGGATGGGGGGATGAGAATCATGACGCTTTTCTCTCACATAGCTCTGTCTACAAGACTGACCTCAGCCAGAGAGAGATGAGACACCATGATTCCTGTCTCACACATGGCTGTTGTACACGACTCCACAGAGAGTATATAAAGAGTGATGAAGTTTGTTATTTCTCAAACATAACTGACCCGTTCTGTCTCTCCAGCTGTTTGTGTTTTGGTTTAGCATGGATGCATATGCACACATTTCAGTTTGCAGTTATGGTTGCAGGTCCGTTTCTGCTTTAGGTGTGTTTGTGTATGGCTGTGTTTGAACAGCAGTGTCAGCAAGGTTAATGCCTCCCTGCAGTCGCTATGGGTGGAGCTTAATCAAAGGTGAAGCTCTTTGTTTTCCTACGAGTTGGCCAATCAGAGTTGTAGGTACTGTTTGACAGTTTTGCTTTGGTAGAGGAGAGCGACGATCAGTGAATGTGTGTTTTGTAAAGCTGTGGATGCAAAAGTGAGGTCTCATGCCCAACTTTCACTTTGATTTGTGTTTTGGTTGTAACTTTGTTTACTGTTGTTTAAGGGTATACATGAACATTCTGTCATCATTTACTCACCCTAAGATTGCTAAACAGAAAGGAAGATATTTGGAAGAATGTCAGTAACCAAACAGGTCTCATTCCCCTTCGACTTTTTATTTTGGGACAAACTATCATTAATATTTTAAGCCGATGCACATGCATGCAGAGTTTGGGGATTTGAACTCCTTAAGGCTATAATACACTTGAAAGACTTTTGCTCAGATTTCACCCAGATTTTTAGTCTCGACTTGTTGCAGAAAGTCTTTGCCAGTCTGCAGATTTAATCAGTAAGCATGTTTCTATCTGAATCTTTCAAAAAGTCTTCTGTATTCCAGCGATTAGTAAAACACACATTGGGGGGTGGATCATATTCAGCACCTGGTTTATAGCAGCCATGGCCGAGTAATAGTATACACAAACACATATTTACCTATCCAAATGAGGATATGCTCTTAAATATCAAGTTAATTATAATTACTGCAAAAATACTGCGATAATAGAGTTTTGTAGCCAAAGTCAACGAGTGTTGACTTTGAGAACATCTAGCCTATATGCTAGTTCACTTCTAAACATTGACAAAATTAACTTACATCGCGTCTACACTGGATGCGAGCGTCACAAAGGGACACAACACACGGGGTCTAATGGGATGGTCTAGTTACGCCACATCCGTATAATGTATAATGGCTTCTAATGTGTTCTATTGTCTTTACCGTGTCAGGTGTAAACGGTGTTGTTTTTTCTGCCCTGAAAATACACAAAGGCCGTATACGACAACAGATTTTTGTCCAAATGCTCTTTAGACTGACAGAGTAGACGAAGCAAAGGATCCACTCAGGGTCCAACTTGATTTGACTGACCAAGTTTAAAAATAAATATAAATAAGAGCTTTTTGTTGGTGCTGAGAGAGGGTAAGGATCCGCACGTTATTTCAGTGTCACATGCAAGAACATTAAAATAAACTTGATTTAACAAATGAAATGTCCAGTGTGTCCTTTTTTGGAGGTGTATTAACAAAAATGTATCTCTTAAAAAAAGATCTCTTCAGAGGTGTATAAAGATCATACATAATAAAGCGTTTATGTTTGTACTGCCTCAGAATGTGCTATTTCTATTTACATACACCCTTACATGGAATTCGCAATGTTGTTCGCCATGTTATCAGGCCGAGCACGTTTCGGAAATACCTTATCTCCTTTGGCAAAGAAAAAAAAACTTGACAACATCTTAGTGCTGTGTCAGCCACCGTATTGCTTCGAAAGGGAGGGGTGGAGTGAGTCGTTGGTTGTAATTCGCAACCTCACCGCTAGATGGCAATCATTTGCGCATACTGGACCTTTAAAAGAAATAGGTTTAGGTTCATCTCGGGTGCACATAAACACTAACAGCTCTCTACCACTTCAGTTCCCTTTTATTTTACACACACACAATAAATCTTGTGACTAGCTTAATGATTAAACAGCAGAGTTAAAAGCAGCTTGTAATGAGGAGATTGATATCCGGAACAGAGTATGAGAGGGAGAAAGAAATAAGAGGAAAGAACTGTTAGTAGGTTCATTCTGCATTTAACCATTTGTTTTGATAGTTGAGTTTGTTTTGTGAACAAAAACATGAACACAAACACTTTATTGCTTTACTGTTTTATTTGTTGACTAACGCACTAAAACGGCTTAACAGAGAAATAAACGAACTTCCCGTTATGATTCATCACGATTCCATTTCTGTGCTGCTTCTAATTAACAGCCAGGTGCAAAGGCCACACGTACACACATGGTCACACTCACTCGCACGCACACAGACACACAAACACACACACACACACACACACACACACACGTGTGTACATGCATGAAGATGATCTTTGTCTTTGTTCTGCTGTACCTAGTATATACTTCTTTCTCTCATGCTCTTACACTTATTCCTGGTCGTGAAGTTTAAACAAACATTTTTAAGACACAGTTAAGGAGAGAATTTGAGATGGCTTTTAAAAAGTAGGTCAGGCAGCCATGAAGTATAAGATGTGTGTGTGTGCTTTAGGGGGTTGCTTGGTGAGAAAGGTTTGATTATGTGACTAGAGAACTTGACAAAACTCTCCACACAACTCCAAACTTTAAGTGCACGCATGTAGATCACTCTTGGATGAGATCTGGATTTTGGGTCTTTGGGTTTGAAGTATGCAGGAATGCCCTTCATCATTTGTCTGTCTTCCTGTTGACCCAAACGATATCTGATCCCCGACATCCTGCAGCCAATTGAGGGAAGCAGAAAAGGGGGAAGAGAGAGAGGCAGACATTAAGGGAGAGAGAGAGAGTATGTGTGTGCGGTAAGCTCTAAACATGCCCAGTAAGCAACAGTGAGATTACAGAGTTACTCTGGTCTGTTTCATCCTTTACTCCACCCAGTGTGACCGCTCTCCAAAACTCTGATATTATTTTAGGATTTTAGAAACACAATGCAAGGGAACACTGGCGCATACACGCACAGAGCACAGTTTTAGACATCAAAGCGAGAGTTTTTTCTTTTATCTGAAGATAAAACGAAATTTGGAGTGGTTGATGTTGTATTTGGGAGCTGTGCATCAGTTGTGTGTGTGATGTTTTCCTTGGAGTCTTCGCTACCTGTTTAAATCCGTGAATATCCTCAGACATCTGTTTTAGCACAGGATCTGAGCTGATGCCCAGAATATCTGGCTGACGCTTCGTCTTTTTATTTCTTCCTGTTTTTTTTCTCTCACAATTTCTATGTTCTTCTTTCTGAAATAAATGTCTTGTCTGTTAAAGTTTTGTGCCATTTAAAAAGGTCACGGAAATCTGTGTGAACGTTCAAGCTGGATAGATTTCATGTGATGAGAATATTTAAAGATATTTTGGATGAACGTGTGGGTCATAAACTGGTTGAGCTGTCCTAATCTCCTAATGTTTGTAGATAAATACGAGACACAGTCAGAGCTGCTTAACTCGAAATACACTTCTGTCAAGGATATGTACATAGCAGATCAACTATTGTTTTTACGTCATTGCATTTGTAACAGACCAACCATAACCTGAAGACTTTTTCATAAAAGCTTCTCTCTATTTTTTAAATGTCAACAACCCTTTTTTATTCTGGAAAAATATGTCTTTTATGATGTTGCTGAGAAAAGGTATTGTCTGGTTTTGCTTGCATTGGGGAAATGTAGTATGTCCTCATTTGTAAAAACGCTAAATATATTTTTAAAATTATTAAAAATATGCAAAATGTTTTGTTAAAGTTAGGGTGTTGGTTAGGGTTGGTCCAGAGTAAAAATTACCTGTGTTGAAAAACAATAGAAGTCTATGGTATGTCCCCATTTAAATAGCTATGTAAATATGTGTGTGTGTCAAGGGATCAATGACACATTAACCCAGTACGAAGAGAAACGTGCGTGTTTGCGATTTCATTTGGGGGGTTCATGATGCTTTTTACAAAGCCCATGAGTGAGACATTGAGTAAGCAGTGTGTTTGGTTTATTGCAGAGATGGAGAATTGGATTAGAGGCCCAGAATTCCTGAGATAAATTCAGTTTGGGGTGAAACGCAGCTTCCTGTTTGTGTGGGTTTGAGACATTAACTTAATGAGACAGACTGAGATATAAGATTTTAAAGCAATTTAAGACTTATTCAGTACAGAGTTGATTTATATGTGCGTTGTACAACTTTGTGTAGATTTTATTTTAAAGTTTTTTGAGCTTGGTATTACTTGTGTATATTGTTCAACAGAAAACACTGACCGTGAGCTTATCGATACACACTATGTTTTAAAGAGCGGGCAGTACACTTCACTTGTTCGGACTACTAGAAAGGACCATTAGAATGTGTGATTTTCTATTTAAATGTCTGCCATTGCATGTAATATAAACACTATATGTAATGCTTTCATTGGTGAAATCCTTTTACCAATCTTTATTTCTCTCTTGTTTTTGTAATTATCAGATAACCTTAGCAGACATGGCAGGTTAAAAGTGAACTCAAAAATGAACAAAGCTATAAACTAACAAGATATACAGTAATGTTAGTAACAGATGTTAGCAATCATTGTCAAAAATTGTCAAACTCGTGTCCCTGTTTTAGCAAATGAAAGCTTGTTTTGTGGTTGTTGCAGCCGTTTTCAACTCCATGACAATTATAATAATGTAATAATAATAATAATCCTGTTTCTAGTTTACATTGACTCCCTGGGGGAGTGTGCAACTATTATACATTTTATTGTAATTCATTAATTTTTTTATTTTTTTATTTTAGGGTTTAATGATCTGTTGAACAAGGGATAAATTGAAGGCTACAAACAAAAAAGAAATACACAATATTTGTCCACGGGTTGACAAACAGCTCAACAGTTTACATGAACAATGTTAAATAATGTTAATACATTTGCAGTCTCTTAACAAAAGTGGTAATGCAATACTTTAATCAGCAGCTTTCATCAGTATTTATTTAGTTTTAATTCCCATAAAACTCAAGTTGCATCACTGATGGGCGTTCTCTGTCCCACGGTGTACAGACCCATATTTTAAATAATATTTTTTATTGTATTGATTCGTTTTTGTTGTGAATGAATGCTGACACACAGAGCAAATCGGCTGCTTGGAGAAAGTGTGTAACTCTCACTCTCTGTGTGTCCAAATGCACAGCTGTTCTGTAAAAGTTCAGTCGAATCATTCAACAGTGTGTGTGTGTGTGTGTGTGTGTCTGTGTGTGTGTGCGTGTGTTCTTCCGCTGTTCTGGGTTATAAAGGGCTGTTGAGTGTATGCCACTGCATGAATAAGAGGTTAAGAGAGAGATAGAAGGAGAAAGAGATGGAGCATATTTGTTACTGTTTGTCCTTTTTTCTGATTCAAGAGTCTTTTGGTGACTATTTAGTTTTTACAGCATTTATGTTATCCTGGTCATACAATTATTCTCATCAGGAAAAATATGTTTACATATGGATAATTGTTTTAGAACATATGCTAAGTTTAAACAACTACAGTACCCACAATGCAGTTTGTAACTTGAAAACAATGCAGCAGTGTTTGATGCGTTGCTGACAGTGTGTGTGAGTGATTGAGGGTGTATATGTGTGTATCCGGCTAGAAGTAGGGAATGGGGTTAAAGTTCATGTGTGTCTCGGTGGGCCCTTACAAGCAGTCATGCCAGTTCACGTCACCATGTGTTTTTTCATCAGCCGGTAAATTAAAGTGTGAGAGAGGAATTGGTCTTTAATGACTTTGAAGTATTTGTAGTACCTTGAGCTACAGTCCTAATTAGTAGACTCTCTCAGAGGAAAATGTTTTCGCTCAGATATTGATCTTTCATTGTTCTGAAAACTTTGAGCTCTTACTGTAGTTACAGTTGGCTGCACATTGCACATGTGATATGCTTCTATTTCACATTTCACAGTTTAATGCAACTATGATCGTCTTGGCATGTCCCTCTTTTGCCTTGATGACAGCATGTATTTGAGCTGGCATTCAGACTTTGGTTTCTTGGCAGATCTGAGCACATTTTGTGGCATTGTTGTAATGTCTCCATTTGCTTTGCATTCATTGTTGACATGCATGTTGAAACGATTAAAGAGATAAGTTACCCCCAAATAAAACTTATGTCATCATTAACTAGTATTACTACAAACTTGTATGACTATTTTTCTGCAGAACACATTATATTTTGAAGAATGTGAAAATTTTTGCCCAATGACTCATCCAGTGAGACGTTTCTCAACATATCTTATTTTATTTCCCACAGTAGCTAAAGTTCTATACATGTTCGGAATGAAGGGTTAATAAATGATGCAAAAATTTATTTTCTGGGGTGAACTATCCCGTTAAGAACTCTGCAACAACTTGTTAAAACTGTTAGTACATTGTTATAACTTAAGATCACAGGTTTTTGCTATTGTTCTGTATATTTCTAACAACTGTCAATGTGTTTGTTGGCAGGGCTGTCGTGTTTGGCTCTGGGTGGAGGATCATTATGTCCCCAGCACCGTGGATTCGTGCTCTGGTGGGGTGGTGGTCTTTAACACAGACTATGGACAGGTAAGGCTGTAGGGATGGTGGTGTATGCATTACACAGGAACTGTGGCTTAACATCTGCTCCGTGCACCTCAGATCAAAACACGCCTCTGAACAGGTGGCATGCTCTCATTTTACACAAACACAAACATCTCTGTGTCGCCAATCGCCACGTGTGCACAAGAGGCTAGCGGCCGTTTCGTCGTCATGGAGACGGTCACAGAGGTACACAGAGGCGATCTAGAGGTCCGCAAACTCTGTGAACTGACACGAAACCAAACGGACTATAGCAGTGTTCATGCTTCAGTTGTCATGTGTGTTATTTGAGTTGAGTCTGTTTTTCTTATGTACAGATGAGCACACTTGAGAGTTTCTGGCTTTGGTTCTTGTGTTACCTACATAGTTTTTGTAGTTTTTCTAAAGCACTTATAGCTACGATGGGCTCTGTTACAGTGGGTTAAACATGGTTTAAGGATCAAAGACAAGACGGTCTTTAATTATAAACACACAAGTCAAAGTGCTATACAGTTTAAAGAAAAAGCGAAAGGGCAAAGCAAACACAAAGAGATGAAGAAAAAAGACATGACACGACAAACTATAGAATAATAGAATAATATTAGAAGTATATACAGTTTATCATAATTGTATTATTATATACTGTAGGCTATTTATTATATATAAGTGTCTAGGGTTGATTGAGAGATATCTATGGAGCGATATAAACAGGAAGATGATTCCAGAGCATTAATGCATAATTTAGTTCCTATGCATAAAAACCCTCTTAAATCTGGAAATATTACAGTAACGCATGGGGTATATGTTTTAGACAACATCAGCAATAACATACACATGTGCAAAGAATAATTAAATAAATTAAAAAATAATTGAAATTATTTATAATACATGTGTAATATAACTGTAGGCTCCATTCACATTTCGCATCTAAAACCACGAGGAAAACGTGAGCCGCACTGCTTTCTCCTTTTTTTCTAAAGCGCCTGGACTTTGCGCTCTCCTGGCGTCTGTTGTTGCTAAGCAACCATGGACCACGATAGCCGTTGAGACGAGGATGTATAAATAAACTATATATATTGATTATATGCACTGAAAATACCTTGCAATAACTCTGCTACTAGATTTAGTTATGTAGTGATCATCCGTGTCTCCATTTTCATTGAGCTTGTCTATTGGCTGGTTGGTTCTTGTCACATGACGGGTTTCTGAAAAGTTGAGATTTTGTCATCTTGATGGCCAATGCGCCTGAAACCTATTTCCGCACGTCTACATCTAAAATAACGAGTAGAAATGTGAATCGGAATGGTCGCCAAGGCACTTGCTACTTTATGAAATATACATTTCAATAATTTTGCATTCCCAAGCGTGTGCAGAGGTGCCATTAACAACGGCTCCAAACATAGCTCGTCCAATCAGATTTCGTAGACATAGACATAATTGTTCACAGTTGTTTTTCGTTCCCTCTGTGTTGCTCTGTCTTTTGTTTCTATTGTCATCTTTATGTACGTTTACTGTAAATGTGCATGTATTAACACTAACACACAAGTAAAGGAAAGAGATAGAGTACTGTTAATATATGTTGTAAATGTGTGTGTTGCACAGGTGTACACCTATAAACAGAATGCAGTTAGCAGGCAGAGGGTGTATCCCATGCACAGCAGCAGTATTTCCGGGGTGGAGGACATGGCAACCCTGCAGGACCTGCACGATGGGGCCATTCTACACAACCTACAGCTTCGCTACAAACAGAAGAGGATCTATGTGAGCAAACATGCATACAATAAAATAAACAATATTTGCAGAAGGGTAGTTGACGGACTTATAGGAAAATTTGGAATGGTATGACAGCAAAAATTTAAAGTAAAACAATGTAGATATATCTGTCTTATGCTATTTCATATGATAAATATTAATATTAATAATGTAATATTGACCGTTTGGTTTCAATTTTGCTATATCACACCATACGATTTATAAACACATGCACTGTGAATGATGTGTGTGTCTGTGTGATTGTTTCAGCTGTAGGGAAAGACGTAATTGTCTTGGATACTGGGTTGTTGTGCAGGTGGCTGGATGGCTTTTGGTTCATTAATGTGTCAAAGTAAAATATATTTGCGCAATTACTCCTCTCTTTCTCTCTCTGAATCCTGCCTCACAACTGTGTGATAAAAGAGTGTACTGTGTTTTCGTCTGGAGCTGGTTCAGCTGTGTTGAAAGTGTGTGAGTTTGTGTGTTTGGTGCGCCAGGGATGTTGTCCGGGCCAAAAGCATTTAGTCTAGTTCCAGATTTGCAGACTGACTCTTTATTCGATTTTCAAAGTTGTCAATCCAGTCCAATAATACATCTGAGACTGCATATCTGCTATATCTGTCCGTTTGTTTCCGTATTCATATATACGCAACATTCGGTCTTGACACACTGAATATTAATACTTCTTTGTTCTTTAGATCAGCACCATGTGTGTATATCAAAAAAGAGGAATAACCTATTTTCGTAATGCACAAGCACACACACACACACACACACTAGCTGTCTGTTTGTTTGTCACGTAAGGCTGTGTGATTGGTTGAGTTTTAGCGCCAGCTGTCCTTTCAGAGTTGGTGGGTGTGGTCTGCAGGTATGTGATGTTATCAGAACAACGTCAGATTTACTGTCACTTCACAGGGGAAAACTACACCGGCACCTGTTTCGACATAACCGGAACCATTTCCCACACCTTGTTTGAGGCGTGTCCTGACAAGAAAGAAATGTCCCTGAAAGGGCAAAATAGTGTTTATGAAATGTCTGAAAATGGCAAAAGTTTTATTTTAGAGTTAGTCTGTGCATTGTAAAAAATAACAAAAATGTTAAACAAGGCAACCTGCTGCATGATTTTTTATTTTGGCCAACTTAAAGGGATAGCTCACAAAAAAAAATCTGTCATCATTTACTCGCTCTCGAGTTGTTCCAAATCTGTATAAATGTCTTTGATCTGATGAACACAAAGATATGTGACCCTAAGTAGTTCGGGAACATTTTTATTAAAGAGTAAGTAGCATATGATTTCCTACTTTGGTTTATGGATTGTCCAACAACAGGTTTATGTACATAGAAGGTGTAAAAACACTATTATGTCATAATAATAGGTAATTATTCTTACCTTACTTCTTGACTGACTCTCAAATGATTCGTTCCTTAATGTGTTGCAAATGGAAAGCCTACCATCATTGCTGGATTACGGTTTACAGGTTATATACAGTGTATAGATAGAGATGACTGGGATTTTACCTTACCATCTTGAGCCCACGTGTGACGACGAAACATCTGAAGACGATAGTAGATAATAGATAGACGATGACAGATCGAACACTTAAATTTGCTGAGTTCAAAGCTAGATAAACAAACTGTAATACCCCAGAAATAACGGTACATGTTAAAGTTAGCGTTAAATGCATTAGCTAAACACAGATATAAGGTACACAAATATTTCTTGAAGTTCAGACAAAAATAAATAGTCACACTTACAGGTTTCGGTGGAGCTAACAGGTCCAAATAAGGTTGGTATTTCCCCCTTTCAAGGATAGTCTTGTAACATATCCTGCAGTGAACCTGCCAAGATCATTGAAGCAATCTTCAGTGAAATGACGTGCGCACAGTAAATCCCAGGGTTTATACTCTTTTGGTGTCATTTTTAAATGAATTGTAACCATTGTTTCCTCAGAAGTTCTTCCTTTGGTAGTTTAAATAAGACTCGCTTAGTTTCACAACGTAGAACACAGGTTTTAGACGGCACACGCATCACAAACGAGCGACAGTGTTTTGGGGGAGGAGAGATTGAAGTTTTCGCGTCAGTCTCAGCAAAACGTAGGCGGGGACTATATCTAGTGACGTAGATACGCAGCAGTTAGAGACACGTCTCGTTTGCGTGATTCAGAGTCGACTCCCTTTTTTACAAGCCAATAACTTCGTTATTTATTCACCTTCGGACTTACAACTTGGCGGACAACTTACTTTCAAACACGCCAACATAACACACTGCATGAAATGTCATTTTCATGATCACATGCTACTTACTCTATAAAAGACAAAAATACATTGTATGGGTCAAATTGATCGATTTTTCCTTTATGCCAAAAATACGGTGGCCGCTAGGTGTCACTGCGCTGCAATAGAAGAAAACACATGCATTGCATTACATTGCATTACATTGAGGCATTTGGCAGACGCTTTCATCCAAAGTGACTTACATTGCTTTATCCTATACATTTTACATGCAAACACAAAAAAACAAGCAAATTCAGAAAGCATCTTCATTAGTTTGGTCAATGCAAACACTTCATTATTTTGGCCCTGCAAACACTCGCAACACAAACAAACACAGAAACGCGCTGCAAACTGCACAGACGACAACAGAAGTGTTTCCGGGGGACCGCAAAAACTGATGCACATGATTGGGACGCGCTTCACTTTGACTGTTCAAATTCGTTAGTGGAGTTGCCAGCCACATTAAAGGTAATTGCTTTTATTTGAACTTTCTTAACTTGCATATCCTTTTGGTAACGCAGAAACATCACGTTTTGCCATCACGCTACGCTATAGCATCACAGGAATTCACAAGCTGCAGTCTACGCCTCTTCCACATTTTTTAGACCTAATGAGTTGATTGGCTAATTGCTGACATATGGGAGGAATCAGAACTCATTAGGATGTCATTTGTTTGTGCGGTGGGTGGTTTGTTTTTGGTGGTCTGTGCCGTGTCCACTTATTCAGCTTCAGAATGATAAAAAAACTGAGTGTATAAACACATCTGAGAGGATGGGGGCCAGTGAGAAACGGAGATCAGAGCACTTTATTTGCTTCTCGAGATGCTGAGGTTAAAGTGATTAGTTTCACAACGCAAATAAACAATTACATTTTCCATGCCATTAAAAACACAGAAGACTGGATGGAAAGAGCTGGCAGTGTGTGTGTTTCTCCTGCAGAAATGTATTGTGGAATGTGTGTCGCATGGAGCTCAAATTCCACCGCATTTAAGACACAAAGAAGTTTCTCTCTCGCTGCAGCTCTGATTATAAACAGCTGTGGACGTTTTTTCAAATTACATTTGGAGAGAAAATGGTAAGGCAGCTTTCCACATCAAACACACACACAGTCTCACGAGGGGGCTGGTGATCCAGAAAACTTCTTTAGCATGTGAGGTTTGCCTCTTTTTTATTACTATTGCACTCTCTCTCTCTCTCTCTCTCTCTCTCTCTTTCTTTCTTGCCTAGTCTGTCTTTCTGCAGTGTGTGTGTGTGTGTTTAGCAGGAAATAGTTCTGCTCAGTTGGCCAGATCATATTTCAACTCTCACCCTACACACTCGATTTAATGACGAGTGTGTGTGTGCGTAGTGAGTTTATGATGCATTGCTATTCATAGTAGTTAATCTCAGCTGTGTCTCTAAAGTGTAACCGTATGTCGGCTTCTGTCTGTGCATGGATCATGTATAACAACTGCATATTAAAACACGCACATTCTTTCGAGTACATACATACATTAGTGATCTGTACAGTCTCCATTATGATCATTCAAATGCTATTAATAACATTGGACCGAGTTCAATAAAACAAGTAAAACACGCAGGGGGAGGTGACTTTAACCCCCAATTAAATCCCCAAGTGAGCTGTTAGACATTTTTAATCACACATTTGCAGACACACCCAGAAGGTTATGGGAAGGGCAGGGCTGCTGTATTCCTGAAGTGGCACTTTAATGGATATTAAATGCCTGTGTGAGTGGCATCTGAGGCAGTATGTCAGACATGGCTTGTCCAAGTCTTTCGCAGACAGGAATCTACAGCTATGTTTAAAGCATACATGTAGCAGTATATATGTTGTCTAGAACACTTCTTAGTAAATAGGATGCTGCTTATGCCAAAAGGTCCATAATCTAAAAACAGTTCAAGTGATATTGTAGCCCAGTGCCCACAATGCATTGCTCTCAAATTGTTTCAGACCAAAAGAGTTCCTCAGAGATGAGGTATTTTTTATACAAACCCCAGAGGCCATTTTAGCACTTCCTGTTCCATCACCCCCAAAGTCTATGGGTTTGTTGAATGGGTTTTTGGTAAATCGCCTGAAATAAGGTCTGTGGTTAACAAAACCTCTAAATATTTTCACGTTTTATCTATGACAAAACAACAATAACAACCCACTCATTGTTTTTTTAAACTTTATTGTGTCTTTAAAACGGCGGTTAATAACAAGTTGCTAAAAGCGACTTGGGGCAGGGACATTAGACAACATTGTGCATATTAATCTCATGTGCACAAATCTCAAAAAAATGTATGGGAATTCATTCATTCATTAATTACTGACCAGGGAACTTGTTTTTAATGTAGTTGGAAAAAGTTGACGGAGGCTTGGTGGTTTTGACGTTGAAATCGAGCGACCGTAATGTAGTCTGTTTATAGCCTCATGTTATCTTTTTACTTCTATAGATTGTATTTCCGCTTCAAACCTAACAAGTGTTGTTTTAATTTAAAAAAGATTGCCTTTATAGACAAAACGTGTAAACACCTTTGTTAACCTCAGAGTTTTATTTTTTGTAATCTTCCAAAAGTCTATGGGCAATGCATAGGCTTTCAGTCGAGAGACTTCCGGAGGAACTTCCAGTTTGGCCTGCAAAAATACATCATCACTGCACTACTCCATTGATAAACAGCTTACACAAATGATTTATGCTAAATTAGATCCAAAGCTAAAAGTAGAGTATATACATGTGAGGCCTGTGTCCGTATACATCTTACAAAATGTATCAAAACTACATATTGTCATTATTTTACAATCTCCTTTATAAAAAACAGTATGTAGTATACAGTGAATGTATATAGGGCAGTTACCAGTACACTATCCTTGCATACTCAACATGACCTAAGCTAGTTCTGTTAAAGTAGATGCAGCTTCTGTAAGGACCATGCACAGTTTTGCAGTAATGGAGATCGTTCTTTACTCAATGACTTCATCTCTCCTGTTCTCAAAATGAGAAGGGAGTCCTGCCAAACCCATTTAGAAGAAACTGATAACACCTGTGTCTCACGGAAAAGGGCTTTTCCTTTGCCAAGGTCCTTCAATTGAACGACTGACAGTTTAATGTTTGCTTTAAACCTTTAAACGTTCTCGCCTCTACTGTAATTCAGTCAGAAGCAAACAGAAACGGAAGCGTTCATATTATTACTAGACCTACTATTTTCAGATTTGACGCAACAAATCTCATGAAGGAGAAAATGCATTTAAAGTACAGCAAAAAAAAAACGTACTAAACTTCACATTTGTGCAGTTAATTCTTTCCTTTTATATTAATTTATATAATTAGTTTATTTTTATTCTTTTTAAGCGTTTCGTACTGAAAGCTCTTTTAGAGTAGGTTGGAAATGTTGCATTTTTATAGCAGTGCGTAAGAAACATGCATTTTATTTGTAATTATTTTGATCATGTTTGTTATTTTTGACAGATCCCTCTCAAACTTTAACTCTATTTTTGGGATACACACACACAGTATACTCGCGCAACATTTTTTTAAACCCACATGAACTTGTGTATGTGTGTGTACGAGTGACAGAAGTCGAGTGTTTTGTGAATCCTGACCTCACCTGACTGACCGTTTAGACGATGATTTGCATTTATTTGGTATTCAAATCGACACATTTCGACAACCAATCAAACCATTTGCATCAGTGGTCAGTAAAGTAGGTTAGTAGTCACCAAAACACACGTGCACGTCTTAGTGTCCACATCCACACACACAAGTGTGTTTATAGTGTGTTATGCATGTTTGAAATCTAAATCCTATTATTTCTCTCTCTGCAGACATACATCGGTTCTATTTTAGCAGCAGTAAACCCGTATCAGTGCCTGTCTGATTTGTACGATGCCGCAGCCGTGAGGCAATACAGCCGACATCACCTGGGGGAAATTCCACCCCACATCTACGCCATTGCTAATGAGTGCTACAGGTCGCTGTGGAAGCGTTCGAACAACCAATGTGTTCTCATCAGGTATGTTTAATGTTTCTAATAGTATTCCAGTCTGTTCCTAACCTTCCAGTGATTTGTGCAGGCTTATCTTGAACACAACCTTTGCGTACATCCAATTCTTTGTAAAGCAGTCTGAGCCCTAGAATCTCAGCCATGACCTTAACCCTCAACTGTGACCTCCGTCTAAGGTGCGAGGTCAAACTCATGGCTTTCCTGACAGCCCTCATTACACAAGCACGCAGGGGTCGAAGGTTACAAACTGCTGTGTTTGTTCTTCACACTGCACATACATATCGTGCCACAGATCTCACATCAGGTTTAGTGAGAGGCAAGAGGTTGCAAATTCGGCAGAATACCTGAACACTGTGACCAGCTCTCGACTAGTAAATCCCTGAGCAAGTAAAGACTCAGCCAACATGCAGACACAGATGGGAACTATCTGTACTAAACGTATTGAGCATGAACAAGGCACAGCACTTCTTGTCCTGCCTGTTCGCAAATTAGGATCTCATTTCCATATCGTAAAACCCAACAAAGAATTTCAATAGAAATCTAATACCCACAAATTGACAGGCCTGCTAGGTGAAACCGCATTAAGTGCAAACAAGTTTTGCCTTTAAAAAGGTCAACCAGTTGGAGACAAATATTTTGAACAGCTTTGCACAGACACACAATGCCCATGAGTTAACACAAGGCACAGCTTTAATGTTATTGCATTAAATAAACCAAAGTGGCATTTTAAAAGCAATACATGACCCATCTTTATTTAATAAAATAAACATACATCAAAATTCAACAAATACTTTTATTAAAGGTGCAGTTTGTAAGAATATTGTAAGAAAAATATAAAAATAACACTTGGCTAGTGTATATATACACATATATCTCAAATGTTTCCAGCTTATAAATCGTGGGAAAATCGCCATTCTAAACAGTGACACAGGACTGTGCTGTCGCCTGTCAATGGCGTCATATCCGCGTTACCCTTTGTTACCGCCTTTCATAACTTACAAACCGCATGAGAACAGTGTTGTCGACCAATGAGAGAGTCTAGCGCCTAGCAAGCCACTAGCTTTTTTCGAGCACTCCCTTATTTATGGACCACAATCATTTGCAACATTTATAAAACTTTACCTCATCCGCTGACATGATTTCTCATTCCGGTCTGATTGTTGGGCATCAACGGTAGAGTTGAAGACAACCATCATTCCATGTTCATTCACAGCGTCATCAAGCTACAGCGTTGCTGTTATTTTTGTTGTTTTGATCGTGCGCCCTCTAGCAGCGGTTTCTACAAACTGTACCTTTAATACAATTATTATACAATAAAATTATAATATAAATTTGCATTAAATATTAATTGTTATATTATTAGCCACTAGCCAGAAGGGAGTTGTCTTTCGTCCAGACGCGATTTTTAAGGGTTTCTGGCTTAATTCAACTTAAAAACTCCTAAAAATCATTGTT
This sequence comes from Triplophysa dalaica, assembly GCF_015846415.1. Classification (NCBI taxonomy): domain Eukaryota; kingdom Metazoa; phylum Chordata; class Actinopteri; order Cypriniformes; family Nemacheilidae; genus Triplophysa; species Triplophysa dalaica. The sequence continues at coordinate 18,861,327 of NC_079544.1, read as the reverse complement.
ATAAGCTTACCATTGTGGATCAGGATTAGGAGTATACACTTAATATCTGATTTTTGTTCATTTTTTACAAATTGCAGCTTTAACAGCAATTGCTTAAAATACCGATGATATTATAAGTGTGGCCTAAAAATGTTGAAATATTTATTTCCCATTCTTGCACACATTGTATTTTCATACTTGAGTAATGATGACCCTATTTTGCCAGGCCTGTAAAACTTGCTAAATCCTTATTACTCAATTATTGAGTAACTACTGAATTTGGTTCTGTCTGCCTTCTGGTGGCCACTTCAGCTTACTACACCTCATTGAGCTGTTCTCTCAACCACACTTAAATTTTTGTCTGTGTTGTAGTGGAGAAAGTGGAGCGGGTAAAACCGAGAGCACGAAGATGATCCTGCGGTTTCTGTCTGCAATGAGTCAGCAGAGTGTGGAGCTCTCAACAAAAAAGACTGCGTCATCTCATGTGGAGCAGGCTATTCTGGAGAGCAGGTACATACACTATATTACAACGACAAACAGTGTGTTTACAGGGAGAATTAATGCTAATCTGTCTCTCTTTATCTGTGTAGTCCAATCATGGAGGCTTTTGGAAATGCTAAAACAGTTCACAATAACAATTCGAGTCGCTTTGGGAAATTCATCCAGCTTCATTTCGGCCAGCAAGGAAACATTCAGGGAGGGAAGATCACAGACTGTATCCTCTACTGAAACCTACATTTGTGTGCCGAACGGTCTCGCATTGTTTGGATGTGTTCAGTTGTGCATGTGTGTTTTATTCTTGCTAAAAATGACCAGGTTTGTAGCCTATGTTGGTTGTGAGATGCTGGTTTAGATGGTTTGGTGTTAAACACACATACAGTATAAACACTTCCCAGTCCCATACAAACCTCTGGATCTCAAATAGGTCTGCAAAGTGATCCTCTATTCATTTACCGTTGTTTTGCCTTGACTTTTATTCAACACAGACCTTTTAGAAAAGGTGAGTTTTCGCAGACTTGTATTTATGAATGTAGGTCACTGATCATGTTTTTGTGAAAGACTGGATTCTTATTGTCTGTGTGTGTTTCTGTCAGAATCGAGTTGTGCGTCAGAATCCGGGTGAAAGAAATTATCACATATTCTACGCTCTGATGGCCGGAACCAGCGCAGAGCAGAGGGGTAAGTGTGGTCCGTTTCTCTCTTAATTTCACATTGGGGTTAAATTCATTTTAACCATTAAATCCTCAAATGTTCGCATTTCACATCCTCCTCATTCAGTTATGTTTATGAGTTGGACCAGCATGCTGTGTCATACTTGTTAATGATCAATCTTTATATCACAAATAATAACTATAATTCTTGTAAGTACATTTTATCCAGAATTCTGAAGCTTCCTCATTACTCCATTTAGTCATCCAGGCCAGACTTCATTAACAGATGAGGTCACTGTTAAATGAACAGAGAGGTCAAAGTGAATCAGTGTTGTTTGTGAAACGGTATCAGTTTGTTTAAGGTCTCTCTCTCATTGGTTTTCTCACAGAGGCGTTTTCTCTCTCACCTCCTGAGAAATTTCATTATCTGGCTCAGTCAGGATGTATGAAGGACAAAGTCATCAATGACTCGGAGACATTTCAGGAAGTTTTGGTGAGAGAGTCACAACACAACAAAACCTTACTGTGTGACTTCTGTATAACACATGAACTTCTGTATCCTGACCGCATTACTTTACAATCACACTCATTAGTTTGGAGCTTACTAATCACAGTCAATTGTTATGTTACCATGATTACATTATAATTATTTTATTATATTATCATTTAATAACCACAGTCTTTAAAAATGGGTTATTTACATGATTTTACCTGAACAGTAGCCATAATCTTTCTGTGCTCAATCCAATGTAATAATAAGCAACAGGAACATAAGACACCAGTGTTCAAACATGATAACATTCACAAATTTATATTTATTTTTCATATTCAAATGATGTGTATTTGCCTTAAGAGTATGTTACAGTTGTCAAACTGTGTTGATAATTATTTTTTCAATCAGATAACAATTTATAAACCAATAGTTTGATGATTGTGATGTTATTGAAATAAAGTCACGTGTGATCTCACATGTATGTACATAGATATCAAAACTAGATGTCAAAACTAGATAATATCTAGCTTTCCTGTAGCTCAGTGGTAAGAGCATTTGTTGTGGGTTATACATTAGTATAAATGTATAGGATAATGCAATTTAAATCGCTTTGGATAAAAGCGTCTACCAAATGTATAAATGAAAATGTAAACGTAGATGCCACATTCAAGCTCTACGCGCACGTAGATGCGTCCGCCATCTTTGAACGGTCCACTGACTCACAGGATTCCGCAACATTTTAATTCCCAAAAAATTGGATGCCCTTTCATTGTCGTCATGCGTTAGTGTAGGAAATATAATGTTTACGTTTACACAACCTCAAATATGTTTTCACAATCATACACAGTCAGCTTGCTCTTGAGTGTTAAAGGTGGAATAGACGATTTGGTAAGATGCTAACTTTAGCCTGCTAGCACTGAAATCATGATCCCACCCTCCATGCGAATCGCCGTCCAAAGTCACGCCTGCTCCAAAACACATGAACGTGCACAAACCAGAAGCTCTTGGATCAATTCCAATTAAATCACGTCTCATTCGCCAGTGAGAACATGTTACAGTACCAAGTAAATAAAGTAACTACAATAGGGAAAATCACTACTATAAACAACAGCTTTAAAACGGGATTAGATGCAGCATAGTTCCCGTTAGATGCTGGGTAACGTTGTTATACAGAAAGGTTCACAAACTAAATAAGCAACACAATCAAGACCCATCATAATCAAATCATAACATGTACCTACCTGTCCAGAAGTGACCATGACATCATCTTTGAAACCCTTGACTCCAGTAGCTGCTCCCAGTGTGGAAAAGCAACACAGATTATAATCATACACATTTTTCACAACCATCTCCCATTGAAACCTCGGGAACAGACCGAGCAGGAAATTCCTGCGAACTGACCGTCAGGGACCGGAATGCATTCTCGAAAGTCATTCTGCTTTCAGCTCTTTGCTGATTATACGTTTTTAGTCGTGGCGGTATTTAAGATGTCCTTTATTTTTGTTCGTCCTTTGCAAGTGCCACTTGTAAACTTGCACACATTTAACAAGGGGGAAAGTTAGGATCCAGGTGTTGACCTGCCATTCTCCCACTGTGTCTGCGCAGGATATGTGACCGCGCGGATGATGTATGGTGTCTCCGTGAACGGAGTGTGCAGTGGGATGCAAAATACGTTGACTGAAAATGGACACATGATCTATCGTTCCCCTCGTACAGAGAACAATGATTGGGCAAACGTTTTGTGATCCAATGCCTTTCACAGACAATATGTAAAAATACCAATATATCACTTGACTTATTGATTGCTATCAGGATGTTAAGAGATGTCCAACCAGCATGACAAAAAAACGTTTCTGGACAGGATTGCCTACTTGTTGCTAGACCTGTGAAACAAAATCCTTCATCATGAGCCTTACGTCCCTATAGTCCAAATAACATAACTTAACATTCATAAATAAACTCATCTTAAGAATGACAGCTATATAACAAATCCTTCCACTCCTAACCTGTGGATCGAACAAACCGGAGCAACAGTTACAAAGTAACTGGAAAGCCACAGACTTGGCAACACAGACCGGCTTGCAACGTTCCAATATGGCGGACGACCTACGTATAGCGGCTCATAGAAATGGATGCTAATGCGACATTTAGTTGATATCTTTGTGTATGTATATCAGCTACCTTGACATAACAGCTTTGAACATGCGCCAAGATCTTAGATCTGTTTATGTGTTTGTGTTTTAACGCTTGTTGGTTGTGTGTTGTGCATCAGGACGCTCTGAGGACAATGCAGTTTGGGGAAGAAAACATCAAGGAGGTGTTGAAGCTCTTGTCAGGAATTCTGCATGTGGGGAACATTGAGTTTTTAACTGCAGGTGGAGCTCAGGTGTGCTCGAAAACAGGTAACCACACCATCCTGCACTTTCTTTTGTCTTGCCTCTTGCTTTAGAGTTCACTTTCCTTTATTTATTTAATCACCTTTGCTATGGTATCAGACTTATTTGTAACATACTGATTGCAGCTTAACTGATTGTATATAAATTGATTTATATTAATAATAAAGTCTGTGTTTGTGTGTGTAGCTATCAGTAAAGCTGCAGACCTCTTGGGGTTGGATTGCGCACAATTGGCTGAAGTTTTGACCCACAAATCAATGATCCTCAGAGGAGAAGAGATCAGCACACCTCTTACTGTAGAGCAGGTGAGCTTTTGTTGAAATAGTAAAGTGTTATTTGTCACGATTGTTTGATGTGTTACCTTTAAGATGTTCTGTGCATAGATTATTTTTAAACAAAAGTATTACAGTAGCAGTATACCTGAAGTTTATTTGGGGGGGGTCAGAAAGCTTCATGAACTCCCTAAATTTGTTTATATAGGAAAGTTAATTGTAAACCATACCTCCTACATTTGCCAAGTTCAGAAAACAGAACAGAGCCTCTCCTGCCCTCTAAAGGATTTTGTTTTGAACTGCAGTCTCTTAATAAATCAGCATTTGTCTCCTCACAATAACACAGCATTCTCATCTAAGATTCACAAGCATTACATGATATACAATTGGGTTGGATATGTGAATTTTATTGCTCTTAAAACGTACATTTTGCTACATGCTGGTATTATTTTAAACGGATGGTTTTCTGTTCATGTATTTTATTGAAGTGCAAAATATTTTGCTTTTTGACAGTTACTTTGCCACTATTGACATCATCAACCTTGTTCAAACTAAATAAGTTTCTTGTCATTTTGTTAAGACAAGTTGGAAAGGTGAACTTCTGAAATACTTTCTAATAACATTTTCATACCAGATGTATTACCGAACACTGATAAATCCATGTTTGTGTTTTTACCAGGCGGTGGACTCCAGGGATTCTATGGCGATGGCTCTCTACTCTCAGTGCTTCACCTGGATCATTCGTAAATTAAACAGTCGTATCAATGGTGGTGAAGACTTCCGATCCATCGGCATCCTCGATATCTTCGGGTTTGAGAACTTTGAGGTGAGAGTCATGCTCGACATTTTCGCATGCAGGTTTTATGCCACTGGACATATTTTAAAGGAAAAATTCACCTAATCAAAGTTCACCAAATCAAAATTCTGTTATTTTTTACTCACCCATATGACCTTCAACATGCTCGTAGACCTCCCGGCGTCTATGGAACACAAATAAACGTTTTTTTAGGGAAATCTGAGACATTTCAAGGCCTCCTCATAGACATCATTCATGGTTATAGTTGTTGTCAAGGTCCAGAAAAGTAATAAAGACATTGTTAAATTGGTCCATCGGTCATAGTGGCTCAATTTATATATATTTTTTAGTAACGAAATTACGTTGTGTGAAAATTAAACAAAATAATGAGTTTAAGCAATCTGTCATGCGGCATTCGGCGCACAAACTGTCAATGCGTCAAAGTGCTCCATAGACTGATAAAATGAGAATATATTGATTAAACTCTTTATTTTGGTTTATTTTTCGCACATAAAGTATTCTCTTCGCTTCAAAAAAAAACAATTGAACCACTATGAGCAAATGGACCAATTTAACAATGTCTTTAGTACTTTTCTGGACCTTGACAACAACTATAACCATGATGTCTATGAGGAGGCCTTGAAATGTCTCGGATGTCCCTAAAATATCATTATATGTGTTCAGAAGACGCCGGCAGGTCTTAAAACATGTAACGTCATGTGGTGGAGTAAAAAATAACACAATTTAGATTTTGAGGTGAACTTTTTCTTTAATGTGACTTCACATCATTGTTGTTTTTCCTTCCCTCAGGTGAACCGGTTTGAGCAGTTCAACATTAATTATGCAAATGAGAAACTGCAGGAGTATTTCAATAAGCACATTTTCTCCTTGGAACAACTTGAGTATAACAAGTCAGTCATCATTAATACTAAAGCCAATGCTTAATACATCACCAACACACACTGAACACAAATGCACATTCAATACACTTTCAACACATTATCAAGACACACTTGACGCAAATCCAGACTAAACCAGGTTACTGGTCTTATTTATCATTTTGATTCTGTGTGATGACAGAGAAGGACTGGTGTGGGATGACGTCAACTGGATGGACAATGGAGAGTGCCTTGATCTTATAGAAAAGGTAAAAAATACACAAATATAAACACAAATGCAACACTGGCTACATTCTGTTATGCCTCTCCTGAGTCTGTATGTGTATGTGTGTTTTCTGCAGAAGTTGGGTCTTCTCGCGCTCATGAATGAGGAGAGTCATTTTCCTAAAGGCACAGATGAAACGCTGCTGGAAAAACTCCATAGTCAACATTCTGTACGTCACACATGCATTCATTATTATTTCTCTTAACATCAACAGCTATAGCATGTAACCATTTAAGCTTTGAAGAAGCAGAAGTCCAATTTTAAGAGTCAGTCATTGAAAAACATTGACTCACTACAGACCCTCTCAATGTTTTTCTTTACTCTCTTATCACAATAAACCTTCTCTCTCTCTCTGTGTCTCTCTCTTTCTTTTTCTCTGTAGAGGAATCAGTTTTATACTAAACCTCGTGTTGCAGTTCATCAGTTTGGAATCAAGCATTATGCTGGAGAGGTACAGTATGCATATCATTGTGTTTCTAATGTCTAATATTTGTACATACATTTTTCTATTCTTTTGACCTTTCATATTCTCAAGTCAATTTCTATAATTACAATTTCTTTATATGGGAGGTTTGTTTATTTATTAAAGGTGTCATGAATTGGCCTTGTTTATTGTTTTATACTGTTGTATGAGGTCTACTTATGACGTTCACGCGATTTTTACATTCAAAAACATCAAAATCTATTAAGAAATAGGCTATTTTCTACCTGGGTTTTGAGGCCGCTTGACAAATGCTCGGTTTTAATGGGCGTGCCGCATTGAAGACTTGGAAGTAAACGTCCACTGCTATGATTGGATAGCAGGTTGTGTGATAAACTTAGTTGGAGTCTTCTGTGAATTTGGTTAGACATGTAACTTGAGGTTACACATAGCTCTACTCGCACGGGATTAGTATTATCTGGGGACCTTGTGTGATTTATATATTACCTCCCCATATCTGTATTTCATGTGGCACATTCGTGTATAGTTTGTATAGCCTATAGTTGTATAGTGTTTTATGAAACATGACCCTACCTGTCAGCATTTTAGACCCGTGATCGCGAACTGGACAGAAGATCCCCGCGTTTGCGGGTGTCAAATGTTCCGAAAGTTTCCATGATAAATTATAAAAAATGATATATGAGCCCACCAAATTACAGAGATGATGATTCGCACGAGACTTATATCATCACCGGACCTTTGTGTTCTTCAAAATATGTTAGGTCATTTGTGGGGGAATTTTATCTTTAAAAATTACAAACATGGACGATTTGCACGGGATTAAGATCACAGACAACCTTTGCAATTATTACAAATGACCAGAGGTCCTCAGGTAATACTAATCCCGTGTGAATTGGGCTATTATCAGGGCATAGCAAGTGATCTCTAACAAAGCAATAGTGACGCAAAGTAAAAATATGTTTTACTCACATAAGATTGGTGCGCCATTCCTATCGGATCCAATATTGACGGCACAGCACTGCTTTTTAATTTAAGTCTCTCCGCAAATGTTACTTCAGTACTGTCACGCGCCAACCAGTGGGTGGTGCTAGAGAAGTAGTCGTTGATATTCTTCTGTGGAGGCGGTGTTCAACGTATCAGATAGGTGCATTCAAGGACCTGGTGTTCGCTGGGCCTGGTGTCAATAACAGATGTAATCTCAGTAACAAGGGCATTTTCAGTTCTGACACTTACAGGATGTTCGCTTGAATACGATTCCCTCTTATATAACAAAAGCTTGGGTTAAAATTGATGTCTTAATTCATGACTCCTTTGAATTCTGTAACATGTTTCAGAATATTTTGCCTAAAAACACGTATAGTTTGCATGTTGTGCACATTAAAATGAGTAAAGTTGCGATACAGGAAATACTGTTCTTAGTGGATTTTCAAATACTTGGAGAGAATGTGATCTGTCTGTATGGTCTGTATTCAGGGCTCAGATTCACTTCCTGTTTTTTGTTTGCAGGTTGTGTATGATGTCAGGGGAATCCTGGAGAAGAACAGAGACACATTCAGAGATGATGTTCTTAACTTACTCAGGGAAAGCAGGTGTGAGCACATTAGGTTGCGTGCGTATGTGTCCAACTGGTTTCTGTGATGTTACGTTCACACACTCTTCTACCGTCAGGTTGGATTTTGTGTATGATCTCTTTGAGAGAGTCAACACATGGACTGGGCAGGACACAGGAAAATGTGGATCAAAGTATCGCAGACCCACTGTGAGCTCCCAGTTTAAGGTAAGATCTCCCGTAATGCCCGGAGCTGAAAGTTTTGTTCTACTTAAAAATACTGGTATAGAGTAACATTTAAGTTTTAACTAAACATTTAAGTTGTATGTTTTTAAGTCTTATGGACATCTGACGCAAGCACCTGGCCCAACGTTCGGTCTGTGTTTGGTTATAATATAATAATTTATTTTTACTTATATATATAATATATATATATATTTTTTGTATTGTATTAAATTATATGAAAACTACTCAGCAGCTTTTCATTCTTTGCGAATGTCTACCAGAAGTTAAGTTAGGGCCAAATAACATTTGTTTATGTTATTGCCGCTGAATCCGTCCACACAAATAACCAAAACTATTAGTGTGAATGTATTTCTTTGAAACTGTGGTGTTGCAATCCAAACAATTTTTTTTATTCTCAATATATTTGTAAGAAACTAGCTGCAAACATTTTTATTTTAAGAATATAGAAAGTAATTACAGTATATAAAATGGATTCATATTCTTATGTCCACCTAGAATTCGTTGCACTCCCTGATGTCCAACCTGAGTACCTCCAATCCATTCTTTGTGCGCTGCATTAAACCCAACAACAAGAAGGTATGTGTCACACAGACATACACATTAGACTTGCAATCCGGCAAGTTGTTAAACTGGTCAGGTTTGGTCAATTTGACTTAAATTGTAACTGCAGGTGTGTAACAAGTTCAAGTTTATTATAAAAAGAAAACACATTTTTGTATCTCAGTTTGCGTAAAAGCACACTGTACCCATCCATGCGTGCGCGAGAAAAACAAAGCATACCCCAGGCTAAACATGCACACACCCTTTTCATTCTTGTTTCTTATTTTGAGAGTGAAAATGATTGTCACCGGGAGGAAAGCCCACATCTTCCAACTGCTCCTCTCTCACCTCACCCCTGACACAAACTGACAGTTCTTCTGTCGAGGTTATATATTTCTCCCATTGTGTATGTGTGTGTGTTTTCATTCAAGTGACAGAAGGATGTTGGACATCATAAACTAAGAGTGGACATATAATACTCCTTTGAGAGAGAGAGAGACACACGCCCTACACACTTCTCCATTCAAACCTGGGGCTATTTAGACCGCCAGTTAACTCTGCAGCAGATGTCAGACTACACACGTGTGTGCTGGCCGAGTGTCACTGTCGCTTTGTTCAGTGCTTCGAGGTCACTGTGGAAATGTTAATGGGAGACATTGATTGTGTTACATACGGTTATGGCTTGACAGTGTTGATCTATGCAATAAATTCATGGCATGCTGAAATAAATGATTTGCGCAAGGCTGAGAGAGGAATTTATTGTAAATGGCACAAACTGAAGATGACCGAAAAATGTGTCTTTTAGAATAAATTATATCAGATTTAATTCTAATAAACGTTGTTAAGATATTTATACACTATTTAAAAGAATAAAATATATATAAATACATTAAACAAATACATTAAATATATACTAACTACAGTATAGCTAATGTAGTAGAGTTATGATCGTTTTGATTTAGTTTATTCATATTTCAAATAAACTTTTATTTTTAGATTTTTTTAATGTAAATTTTTGTTTAATATTTAGCAACTTTATATGATTTTGTTATTTTATAATTTGTGTATTTCTTTTTTTATGTTGCTATATAAGATTAATTTTCGTTTTCTTTTTGTATTTTAATTTTAGTGCTTTAAACTTCTTTATTTTATTTCTGAGGCAACATTTACATTTTTTATTAGGTCATATTTTATTTTATATCAATGCAAAGAAACGTTTTCACATTTTTAAGTTTAGTAAATTAAAATAACCTTGTAATATAATATAGTATACTAAAGTATACAATATAGTGTTCACTCTCTCTCCGTCCCTTTTTCCTCACTTTATTTGAATGTAAACAGCTGGGCTGGCTTCTGCCCCTTTTCTACCCATAATGCATTTCCCTCCGACACCCCCCTCCCCCTCTCTGCACAAATTAGCCCAGCATGGCTCTGATCTCTATGGTAACGAGCAGTGTGTGAATGAGAGGGAAGAGATTGGGGGTGTGTGTGTGTATGTGTGAGTTGACCAGTTGATCTGCAGCTTGTTGTGGACATACAGTCGATCAGAGTTGCTGACGGTCACAGGATGAAAATCAACGCTTCTCTGTACAGTAAGAGCTCAAATAATACTGTACTCGACAGTCGGCTGGTGCGTAATACCAGTCGATTTTAATAATGAAACAGTGTTTCTTAGAGGGACTTAACAGAGGTGGGGATGTTTAGACAGAGTTTTTCCACAGGTCTGATTTTTGTGATTTGTTGGTCCTGTGATGGTTTGTGTGACGGTTCAGCTGAGGTTTATAAATGTTGTGTTATGTAGATGAAGATTTCAGTCTGCTAAATTATGATGTATTCAGATCGTATGTGTTTGATTATTTTTCATTTGTACAATTAAGAGATTTCATTGTTTTAGGAGCATGAATGAGGAATATAAAAGAGACCATATCGACCATCATCAACTACACAACCATCAGCCACCCCCCTCATGAAATACACACACACACAGACATTGATTCTGTCTGGATAGTGTGACTTGTGGTGCATGTATCAGTATGTTAATTTTCCTCTGACAATAATGAATGAGTGTGTGCGTGTTGGTATTAACCTCGCTCTCACAGACCTCATTCAGAACCCATCTCTTCATCTCACGTTCATTCGTCAGTTGCCACGCTCTATCCCTTCTTCCACAGAGATGACATTTAGAAGCGGGGATCACAGTGCCCCATTTCCGACCTTACCCCCACACGGGGTCAAAGGTCATGGGGAGAGGGGTGATGATAGCTATTTAGTGTTTTGAAGAACGAATCCACTCAAATTCGGCCATCTATATTTGAATCCAGAATGAATTCAGCTAACCCCCAAATTAAAAATATCTCTTTCTCTCTTTGTGCAGATGCCTGATCTGTTTGAACAGTCTGTGGTCATCAACCAGCTGAGATATTCTGGGATGTTGGAGACAGTTAAGATCAGACGTTCTGGGTTCCCGATCCGTCGAACATTCAAGGACTTCTGCTCCAGGTTGGTCCGGAGTTTCACTTCAGATATTATAAGCACATTTCAAATTTCATTCTGATTATTGTGAGACAGCTTTTTGAGTGACTTGGTTTATTTTGTTAAAAACAAGCATATAAGAATATGGTGAAGCACTATGGATTGTTCGTTGCCTACACACTATACATGACCAGAAACAAATGAGTAAGATCCGTTTTTGGAGTGTGACTAAAGACAGATTAGTGTTTAATCAAGCGAACCTCCATTGGTCAAGTGAACACAATAGATGTGGTCAAATGACTTTCACAAGCGCTTGTATGGCTTTCCTCTACATTCACCTTTGTAGGCCAAACATGTATAGATTTAAAATTCAAAAGCTTCATTGGTATGGTAAAATAATCTTTACATTGTCTAAGCACAGAAACGTTAAATATAAACATTTTCACAATAATACACGTTTAAAGAATCTATTTATACAAACTCTTCTGTGAGACGCCTCGTTGTGAGTTATCTGTATTATTCAACAGTTTGTCATTATTTTAAACGATTAAAAAGCAAAATTAAACATGTTTCTGTTTGTCAGGTATTATGTGTTGATGAGGGGCATGGCTTTGTCAGATGACCTCAGGGGGCGGTGCCAGCTTTTGCTGCAGCTCTATGACAACAACGGTGGCGAATGGCAACTGGGAAAAACCAAAGTGAGTTTCAAAATGATCTTGGGTGCTTTTAAGAACTCTCTTAATGGTTTTGAAAGCTTTCAGAGGATGTTATATAATATTTTTTTTAAAAGTAGTGATTGATTTTATTTATACTACTCGTGATTGGTTGATCTAGTGTGAATGATGGCTTTTAAATGGTTGTTTTTTTAAAGGTGTTTTTGAGAGAAGGTTTGGAGCTGCGGTTTGAGAAAGACAGGGAAAAGGAAGTGCTCAAAGCGGCTTCCATTATCCAAGCTCATATACTGGGCTACAGAGCACGGTAAACTCAGACACATTTATTTTTATACACTGTGCATAATTATACATTAAATACATCAAATTTCAAATAAAAATGAATACGCTTGATGAATAATATCTTTAAATTTTGGGCCCGTTGACTTTTACTATCACTGTGGGGACACTTACACTAACTTGAGCTCAATCTCTTTACCCTCTGATGGCTTTAGGAGGCAGTACAAGTGTCTACTGCAGTGCATTGTGGTCATTCAGAAAAACTACCGTGCACTGTATTGGCGCCGGCGCTTCCAGATGATGCGCTGGGCCACCATCACCTTACAGAAGAGGCTCCGAGGTCAAAGGGCACGGCGACTTTACGCTCACCTGCTAGAGGAGAAGAGGAGGCGAGAGGAAGAAGAACAGAAGAGACGAAAAGCAGAACTGGAGGACTTAGAGAGGTGAGAAAGCATGCTAGTTTTAGTGTAATCCATTTGTGACCCGTTACAACAAAATCAGTCTTAACATTTCTACATCATTTGAAAGCGGTATAAATAAGAAATCTATTTATATATGGTTTGTAAGGTTACGACAATATTTGGCAGAGATACCACTATTTAAAATCAAAAAATCAAAGCATTGAAAAAATTACCTTTAATATGTTAACCAGAGGTGCTGTAGCAGTCTGTTGCTAAGAAGAAACAGGATTGTTTTAATGTCTCTATTGGCTTATCGCTGTTATGACGGTATGGAGACTAGATGATGCCTAAAGCTTCATAGATACCAGACTTGAGTTGGTAATTCCTGAAGAGCAGGCGGCAGAGAGTGAAGTTTTAAGGTGTGTTTCCAGGCATTTTTGTTAGCGATTTTGCTGTATCCACCAACAAAAATAAAGTTTTGATATAGTTACGGAAGGATATTTACAAAATATCTTCATGGAACACGTTCTTTACTTAATATCCTAATGATTTTTGGCCTAAAAGAAAGGTAAATCATTTTGAACCATACACATATGAATTTTTGGCTTTTACTAACGTTCTCGTGCTACTTAAAGATTCTGTTGAATACTCAGTTTCTGCCAATCTCATATTAATCTTGAGTAGTCCTTCCTATAGAGTAATATTGCATACTTCGTATCTTCGAAGAGTATTTAGTTTGATCAGCTGTACGATTATTTCCGAAAAAAGGTGACCTCCTGGGGGTGTGCGGGAGGGGGAGGAGCGAATTCACAAGCCCACAATAAATTATTGATTCACTAAATGTTTTTGTGTGTTTACATTATGCACGTACGTATCATGTCCGGCATATTTTAGCGCTGGGACCACACCATTTATCAGTTTCAAACGATCTCCAAATCCAGCTTTATATCCACCGTTAATCGTACATCCAACACTGAAATGCCGTGAACAAACAAACACACCTTAACTTCTCTCACTACTACAAGAGCAACGAGCTACAGGCCCACAGAGCCGCCAAGCTTCATCGTAATAGTGGATCTTCCTATAACTTGTCGGTTGATGCGCTTTTTTTACGGAAGAATTGCCCAATACGGGACTAAGAAAAGTTGTTTTCATATTCGAAAAAAAAACTTTCCCCAAACCTATACGAACCTTGGGGGAGGGTCTAGAGCACAGAAATACTACGTAATACGTCCAACACCTTTTTTGACACGTTGACCATGACAAGAAGCCAGCGCATTTAACATTGTAGTCAGAATGCACGAAACACCATTAAATCATCCCTTTAAGACTGGTTTTGTGATCCAGGATGACATTTGTTGTGTAACTGTAGTTCAAACCATAGTAATGGTGCTGAGGGTCATGGGTTTGATTCTCACGAAATACACCATGAAAGGTATATAGAGATATAACAAAAAGATGTGGGCTATCAGGAACTGTGAAAGGTTGATTTTTGGACAAATACATTTGTTAGACTATGTTAGACAACAGTTCTCAGTATCATATCCAATGTACAGCTCCTGGTTGTTTCAGCTGCATCAGCTTTTTGTTCTTGCTTATGGTGCAGATCAGCTTTAATCTGCATTGTGTTATTTGTGTCCTTGGGGCGTGTGATTTCCCAGCCACCAGTGATCAGGGTTGTGTCAGAAACATATCTGTGACAGGCATAAATATATACTTTTTAACTGTTTAACCTTGAAACTTTACATTGTACATAGTTTTTCATTAATATGTTTGGTCCTATTGACAGTGGTGTGGTTTAGCTGTTTTTCTTGCATATAATGACAAACAGTCAATTGCCACCGTCAGCTTCAGGTTAAAAATTAAATGCACACTCACAGAGACAAACACATTGTTTAATGGATTTGTTTTGATGCTTTTATGTGAGTAATATTGAACTACTATTGGTTGCATTGCTGTTTGTTTCTAACGTTCTTTTTATGTTTTTTTCAGAGAGAGACGGCAATTGGAGTTGGAACTCCAAGCATATGCGGTTAGTACAATTTTGTTTTCAAAACACGTACTCAAAGTTAAGTTTTTCTTTACCAGGGCTAGAGCCTCAACATGGCTCAAAATGATTTAAAATAAGATAAAACAAGCATTAAGATTTGTTTTTTTTATAACAAATGTATTCTTTCTACCCAAGCTCTAGATCATTTAGAGATTGTGAGTTTGCTGCTTGAAATATTGTTCTGTGACAATAAAAGCAAATAAGCTGCTCTATAGAGCCAATATCATTGCATTTTGAAAAACACTGACAGTTCCAAATGTCTTTAGATTTAAAACTTTTCTTTTCCATTGTGTTTAATTAACATGTATGGAAAGTAGTACAGTAGATTACATAATTCATAAAAAAAGCCTAATTAAATGACATTTCCTTATATTTCATGTTGGGTAACAAAACTGTTCTGCCCTCTTGTAGGCGGAGGAGGCACGAAGGTTGGAAGAGGAGATTCGGAAAAACAGTTTCCCTCCTTTGCCAATCCCAGCAGAGGACACCCTACCTGCCACCTCCCCCCTCGAGTGTGGCCCTGTGGCAGAGCGCTCCCTGGTGGAGGAGGTGCTTGATGCTGTGTTTGAATGCGAGGTGAACCAGGCGACCCAGGTGGAGGAGATCTTACGTTTGGAGCGTGAAATCGAAGGTCTCCGGCGTCAAAAAGAGGCTCAGGAGCAGAGCCTGACTGCGCAGTCGTTGCAGCGTCTGCAGTCGCTGCGTGATCAAGAGCTGCGCAGACTTGAGGAAGAAGCCTGCAAGGCCGCGCAGCAGTTCCTTACCTCGCTCAACTTCGATGAGATTGACGAGTGCGTGCGCAACATAGAGAGTTCGCTGGAGGGCTCGGCCGGCTCGCAAAGGGGGGGAGGCAGAGGTGAGGAAGAGGAGGAGGTGGATGAAGGGCTGGGGGTGGAGGAAGATGGTTTTAAAGACTCTCCTAACCCTAGCGAGCACGGCCACTCGGATGGCCAACGCACAAGTGGAATCCGCACCAGCGACGATTCTTCCGAGGAGGATCCTTACGCCAATGACCGCATGCCCCCACCTCCAGCTCCGCCCATTATAATGCCATCAATGTTTTATTCTCCGCCCTCTTGCAGCAGCTCCGCCTTTTCGCAAATGCTGCAGGAAGAGGAGGCCGAGCTAATCCCTCCTGATGAAGACTCGGATTACGATGCGGATGATTATGATGAAGGGCTCATCATGAGACCGCCCAGCCTCCCGCCTAACAATGAACACTGGTCACGCGAGCACCGCAGCTCCTTGGCGACGAGCACCAGTGTGAGTTCAGGAGCGTATCGCTTTAGCTCAGAAGGGCAACAATCTTCTGTGAGTATCAGACAGAGTGAATTTATACACAAACACAGCAAACTCACACAATTGTTGATTTTATAATCTTGTTTTGTCTTGTTCTCACTTTCAGTTTGAGGACAGTGAAGATGATTTTGATCGGTTTGACACCGACGATGAATCTTACCGGCGTGATTCTGTCTATAGCTGCGTTACTCTCCCCTACTTCCACAGTTTCCTTTATATTAAAGGTAAAAATCCCCCTGATTCTTTCTGAATGCCTTTTCTATGTATGTATCTTTGTTCCATTTGTTAAGGCAAGTGGCACTACTTCAAAATAAGGCCCATTGACTCAGTAATTTCTAGTCCCACTATTGAAAGTCAATAGGGGCTTATTTTAAAGTGAGCTATTCCTTTAATATTGCTGATTTGATTCGGAGCTATTTTCCGTTCATGCATTAAAAAATGCACAATTTTCATAATTCTGTTTGGAGACTGAACAATGGCATTCACAGGCAGCACACTAAAACATTTTGAGCGTAACATGAAATAAAATTCAATTCTGTTAAAAAACAACAACCAAGGTTTGTATGTGTTGTTATAATCTTAAATGGGTTGTTGCAGGTGGCCTGTTAAACACTTGGAAGCGTCGCTGGTGTGTGTTGAAGGATGAAACCTTTTTGTGGTTCCGGAGCCGACAGGAAGCTCTTAAACAGGGCTGGCTCCTGAAGAAGGGGGGGGGCTCCTCCACGCTCTCGCGTCGCAACTGGAGACGCCGCTGGTTCGTCCTGCGACAGAGCAAACTAATTTACTATGAGAACGACACAGAGGAGCGGATGAAGGGCATGCTGGACATGCATCAAGCCAAGTAAGACCTCTGCAAGGACACAAAATGCCACCAAAGTTACGAAAGCTCACCCAAAAACAAAAATTCTTTCATCATATACTCATCCTTGAGTTGTTCCAAATCTGTTTAAATGTCTTTGTTGTGATGAACACAGAGAAAGATATTCGGAAGAATGCTTGTAACCAAACAGTTCTTGGCCACCATTGACTACCATAGTAGGAAAAATTAGTCGTCAAAAGTGCCCCAAAATTGCTTTCATACATTTTTCAAAATATATTATTTTGTGTTCAACAGAACAAAGAAATGGTTCTTACTATGGGAGTCAGTTGAGCTTGAAACTTTAATTTATGGTATAATTGAATAAGCCACTATTTCACAAAATGATTACATGGCTGTGTTTATACATTTTTGTGTATTAAAGCCTCACCTTTTATTTTGCTTTTATTCGCACTTCTTGTTGTTCTAGAGAGATTATTGATGTAACAGGAAAGGAAAACGGGATTGACATTGTAATGCCGGCGAGAACTTACCACCTCATTGCAGACACAGCAGAGGATGCCAGGTGAGCTTCAGGCTTTGACACTTAGTAGATTAGTGATGGATGAAACCGCTCAATACAGGTTTTTGATTGGCTGTCTCTGTGTGGTTTGTGCGCAGTCATTGGTTTAGCGTGTTGACTCAGGTGCACACATCTACAGAACAGGAAATACGAGAGATGCACGATGAACAAGCGAATCCTCAGAATGCCATAGTAAGTTACACACGCACATCTTTAGATACATTTACAGTTAAAGCATGAATCATAAGATGATGATGTAAAGTGAATGTTTGTTTGTTTTTTAGGGCACGTTAGACGTGGGAATGATTGATTCTGTCTGTGCGTCTGATAACCCAGAAAGGTAAAGAGAACTTTTAGAGACATGGATACCTTAAGTCTTCAAAGACAAGGAGTAGTACTTTTATACTTTTCCTTTTGCATATTCATGTTCAAATTAAACATTTACATACTAGCTAGTGTATTTTTAAATTTAGATCCAAAAATCTATAAGGAGGTGGATTGTTGGTCTTCACTTCAAGACCAGTTGAAATACTATAAATTTACAAAATGCAAAACATTTTCTCGCTTTCTCTCGTCTCTCCAGGCCAAACTCATTTGTGATAATCACAGCTCATCGGGTGTTACATAGCATGGCTGAGTCAGCAGAGGAAATGCATCACTGGATCACGTTGCTCCAGCGCACAAAAGGAGACACACGTGTCCAGGGTCAGGAGTTTATTATCAGGGGTAAGCAGTCAAAGACAATGCTGACATTTTATAAATTAGCAGTTCATCTGATAAAACGTAGTTGTGTTGTTATAAGCATTCTGTCATTAGTTTTGTAAACTTAAATAACTGTTTCTCTAACATACCCTTTGTAATTGACAAATTAAGAGTTTGAAGAATGTAGAAGTCTCATTCACATCTGGATTTTAGGTTGGCTATATAAAGAGATCCGCGGCAGCAGTCATGGGAATCTTAAACTGAAGAAGCGCTGGTTTGTGCTGACCAATAATTCTGTGGATTATTATAAAAGCTCAGAGAGAAACGCCCTGAAATTGGGCTCTCTGGTGCTTAATAGCCTGTGTTCTGTGATCATCCCGGACGAGAGAGTCTTCAAAGAGACCGGTTAGCACACAAACCGCACACATGCATGAAACAAAACTTTATTTCATGACACATGAGCAACAGAGTTTCTCTGTCTATACAGGCTACTGGAATGTGAGCGTGTTTGGTCGCAAGCATTCGTACAGGTTATACTCTAAACTCCAGACGGAGGCGAGTCGATGGGCCAGCGCTGTGCAGACAGCCATCGACAGCAAACCACTCATGGATACACACACACAGCAACTTATACTGGACATCAAGGTAACACATACAAATGCTCACACAAAACATTCTTTAATACAAACATCAAAACAAACCCATCATGAATACACGCACTCTCAAAAGCCGTAAAAACACATGCAACTTAAAAAAGCATAAAAATACACACAAGAAACATCTATAAATACCTCCTAAAAAATCCACAAATACATACAAACCACTCATAAAAACACACAGATCAACTTATACTGGACATCGGGGTAACACATATACATATATACACATAAACCATCAATAAACTATGCACACTATGCACACACACAAAACTTTCATAAACACAGGCATCCACACAAACATACCATAAACACACACACTTACAAAACAGCCATAAATACACACACACATCCACACCATCCATCCATGAATGCACCCTCACACACAAACCATCCATAAATATGCACAAAAACACACACACACACACACACACACACACAAAGCAACTTGCTCTGGACATCAGGATCACACACTTACAAATACACACCCTACATAAACCCTACCCCCACAAAGATGGCAATATCCAAAATCCTTGTCCTTTTTTTTTACACATGAGGAAACAAGTTTATAAATAATACAGAATTAACTTTTTTGAAAATCTAAAAGAGCAGAAAGTTTTGTGTGATTGTTAGGGGAGGGAAAATGACAAACAGTTTGTATAGTATATAAACCATTGCGTCTATCCCCATAAAACATCACATAATACATCACTGTCTCTTGTTTTTCATGCTTTCAGGAGAACTGTTTGAATTCAGAGGTGGTAGAGCAGATCTATAAGAGGAACCCAATACTTCGATACACACACCACCCTCTACACACAGCACTGTTGCCCTTACCATATGGAGATAGCCAACACAGCTGTGAGTATCTTACACACATACCTCACTTCTACTGGGATGGTGCTGTGGGAATTCATCTGATAAAATGAGTTCATCAGCTAAATGTGTTTACGTTGGGATGTTTGACTTTGGCACTTGTTTTGAAAACTAACCTTGTAAACAGCAGCAACTTTCCTCCCTACAATAACATGCAACACCCCGATAAACACAAACCGTCATATTCATTCTGTACGAATGTGTGTTTTTTTAGCCGATAACGGGAGAAACTACGGCACACTGCAGGCCGAAGCCCTGAAGCTCTTCAATGTTCTTCACCAGCTGGAAAACGAAAACAATCCCATACCTCACATCCAGAATCTCCTGCAGACGGTTCATGACCTGCGGCCTCTCAGAGATGAACTCTTCTGCCAGCTCATCAAACAGACCACACACCCTCCGAAGCCTGCCACCCCAGCCCACATCAGCGGCTGTCGAATCATAGCCTGCATGTGCTGCACATTTAGCCCCGCCTCCAGGAGCATTCTCAAATACCTGAAATTTCACCTCAAGAGGTCAGTGAGTGAACGTGTGTGGCTTTTTGAGGTATTCAGCAATGTCAGCGTGAAAAGAGAAATGAGATCATAGAAGCTCACTAGAGACCGAGGACGAGAGAGAGATTAAATGTGTAGTGCATACTACAGTTGGAATAGTGATACAAAAACATTTATATATAGTATATTATACAACAATAAACATAGTAGTGTGCAACATTTTAGTCACGTGGGTGGGAAATGGTGACTTGGTGCATTTTGGTGTAACTATGGTAACAATAAATGATGACGGATGTTTCCCCTCAGGACACGAGAACTGTACCCGGGCACAGAGATGGAGCGCTATGCTGTATTTTCTCAAGATGCTTTGAGGCGCGTGCGTGGCCGAGAGTATGTTCCCTCACAGGAGGAGTTGAGGGCCATTCTGAGCAGACAGGAAATGACATCAACAGTGTACTGCCATGGCGGAGGATCCTGCAAAATTACTATTAACTCACACACAACTGCAGGAGAGGTACACACACAGAACAAACACATATAAATCTTAATATGAAGTACACACCCAGGTTAATCTTGGATGTGTCTGTTGCTTTTCAGGTAGTGGAGAAGCTGCTGAAAGGTCTTTCCATGGAGGACTGCAAGAATATGTTTGCTCTGTTTGAACATAATGACACAACAGATAGAGCCATAGAAAGCAGGACTGTGGTAGCCGACGTCCTCGCCAAGTTTGAAAAGTGAGTCTAAGAAGAGGATTAAACTCTGACCCCTGTGGGCTTCATTTCACAATAGCGGTTGTGATTGACCAATCAGAACTATTCAATAGAGCTTGAAAATGAACTATATATAGTTTATAATAATGATGAACATGTTTGGTTCTCTCTCAGGTTGGCGAGTAAAGGGGAGGAAGGAGAGAGTTGGAAGTTTTATTTTAAACTCTTTTGCTTCTCTGAACCTGAAAGCGTTCCTGCAGATAGTGTGGAGTTTGCCTTCATTTTTGAGCAGGTTTGAATTCCATTCAATAAACAAACATTTTCTCATTCCATATTATCCTAAACAGTCTTAAATAAGATATGTTTTCTTGAACAAAAAATTTGAAGATAAACTTTTTAGGGGTTAATATTAGGGCACATACCGTAAATGATCAATATCAGATTTTTACAACTGGGTTATTGTGGCAATACCAATTCACAATAATAAATAAATAACAAAATAGTGTCAGTCATGTATACATATCTTTGTTCTGATGAACACGTTTGAAAGATATTTTGAAGAACGCTTGTGACCAAACAGTTCTTGGCCACCATTGACTACCATAGTATCAAAATCTGGCTTATTCATTTCTTTGTTCTGTTGAACGCAAAAGAAGATATTTTGAAGAATGTAGCAAAGCGAAACAGTAATGGCGGAAATTTGACTACCAGTGTAATTTTTCCTACTATGGTAGTCAATGGTGACCCAGAACTGTTTGGTTATAAGCATTCTTCCAAATATCTTTCTCTGTGTTCATCAGAACAAATCATTTTTCACAGATTTATAAGAACTCGAGGGTGAGTAAATGATGACAAATTTTATTTTGTGATGAACTATGCCTTTAATTTTGTTTATTTATTTAATTAAACTTTTTTCTCATGGTTAACAAATCAGACTCAAAATGTTAGTGTAAGGAGGCGGAGAGAAATTGTGTAACAATTATGACTTGTTAGGCAAAAGAATAGGTGCTGAATAATTTACGTTATTATCGATAATTGTTTTAATATCACGGTTATTGATGGTGCCAGTACATTGTTCATTACTTAGCTGTAAACTTTAACAATGTCATTTCAACGCCTCTTTGTATCTTTAAGGCTCACGAAGCTGTAATCAGAGGTCAATATCCTGCCCCAGAAGAGACGCTGCAGTTCCTGGCTGCTCTCCGCCTGCAGTATCTATTAGGAGACTACACTACCCAGAATGCTTTGCCTGAGTTGGAGCAGGTGTTCCCTATGGCCCGTCTGCGTGCTCGAGTACAGCAGTCCGCACGGACTTTCGCGTCAGGAAGCGGCAGCATCGCAGCATCCACTGACAAGAAAAGGGGTAGTTTCCTGGAAGGTACGCTGAGGCGGAGCTTCCGAGGGTCATTGGGGCGACAGCGCCAAGGGGAGGGGCCCACTGCCATAGAGGCGTGGCTACAAGATGAAAAAGCAGGACTGATAAGCTGTTTGGTGGAGAAATGGCGTAAACTGCAGGGTATGGAACAGGAACAAGCTATGAAAAAATACATGAGCCTTATTAAAGAATGGCAGGGGTATGGCTCCACCCTCTTTGATGTAGAGGTGAGAAAACACACACACACACATACACAAATACACAAAATGCTTCAGCCATCAGAAGAAATCTTGAATAAAATGTGTTTTTTTGTAATTCAGTGTGTAGATGCCACGTATCCAGGAGAGCTGTGGTTAGGTGTGAGCCGTAAAGGGGTGTGTGTGTATAAGCGTGGAGAGGCGTGGCCTCTGGAGGTGTTTCTTTACGAGGTTATTTTGTCCTTTGGTGCGCCACAGCCCAACATCTACAAGATCAGTGTAGAAGGACGTGAGCTGCTTTTCAACACCATCATGGTAGGAATTTTCTTTAAACACATTGGCAACCAACAGCACTGCCCTTGACAGCACACTGACCAATGAAAATGTCACTATAAAGTCTTAAATAATTCAGTTTCTCTTCTTCTCAACCTATCTGTGTGGCTCCAGGTGATGGACATCGCAAAACTCATGAAGGCCTACATCAGTCTAATAGTGAAGAAACGTTTCAGCACTTGTCAATCCATCAGCAGCCACGGCAGCAACTGGTGATCTCTGACCCCTAACCTTTAACCTCACCACTATATTTTATACATGTGCCTTTGAGGTTATACATCATCAAACAGGACTGATTGAATATAAAATCACGGAAAATGCGTGACCCTTCAACCCAGTGCGCAAAGAATCACATGTTAACCAAAGATGACATCATGACGTTTTCAAAACAGACAGTATCATGGTCCTATACAAACACATTCAGTTGTGTTGGAAACTGTGCCATGCATATATTCTGTGCACTGAGCCCTGTAATTTGCCTTAATACTCCTGATATTTTGTATTAACATTTTATACAAAAGTCCAATCACATTTCTTTGGAATTCTGCGGGCAGAAACTCCAGTCAGTAATAACCAGTGCCTATAAAAATACATAAAAATGTACAATGATATGCAAACACACACAGAAGGTGCCCTATAAGTCTGTTTTATATATGTGACAGTGAATATGTGCAATGTTTATATGTTATATATTTCTGGAGCTGTATATTTTCTAAACCTCTCTGTGCAGGACTTTGATAATACTGTTGGAATTATCCCAAACTTCCTCTGCTGGTTTTGTACTTTATGCCTATAAAAATCACTAAAACAACAAGTATATCTTTCCAGTTTTTGTACCTTTACTGTGTATGAGTTTATAGGCAATAAATGTAACAAAATTCAAAATGCTTTTACATTCATTAAAATGTACATCCTCTTCATTCTCTGTGCAGTAGAGAGCAATTTCTCTGACCGAAAAACATATCTCGAGGCCATCTGAATGAAGCCTTTTGTATGCTATGCTAATGGGCTAGCACCAAATAATGTATGCCGGTCAAATATTCCAGCGTCTTGTGACTCCAAATGGAGTTATGCATTTTACAAGTCAAAATGATTATCTGTTCTTACTCTCAAGTGGACATTGGTAAATATGTTGTTGTTCGTACCCTTTTAAACAGCTGAAGAATACACCCAGTATGAATCGGTGGACTTCACATGCATTGGTTTTTGGGGACAAAAATCACACAATGAATTGGTCTGTAATGTCTACACTCCTAGCATTATTAAATTAGCCCAATTATTCCACAAATAAACATGCAAGGGCCGCTGGAATTGTAAACCTGTTTCATCCAAATTCTGTCCAGTGCTTTCTGAAAAGGTTCTTTGTTGGCTTGAACCACTGCGTCACATCTTGGAAGCAGTAGGGATATCCAAGTCTATCATTGTGCTTATGACACTAAAACATATATTTCTCTTTTCAATTCTTATCCTTTATATCACATATGCATCTGGCTTAAAGTAATTCCCTTCTTGCATCAAACAGCCAATCACCTGGCAACCCACCCCGGTTTGATATCTTAAAGGGATAGTGCACCCAAAGGTGAAAATTCTGTCATTTGAGGTCACCCTCGTGGCATTTTAAACCTGTATGACTTTCTGTTTTCTGCACAACACAAAAGAAGATATTCTGAGGAACGTTGGTAACCACACATCATTGGCCCCCTTCCATAATATTGAGACAAAACCACTGAAAACATTTCTCAAAATATCTTCTTGTGTGTTCTTATTCATATACAGGTTTTCATTGACATGAGGCTGAATAAATGATGACAAATGTTGTATTTTTGGGTGAACTATCACTTTAAGGATACAATGGTTATTGAGCACATGTATTTAAATGTATCGCCTTCGTGTTACCGAAACAGTTCTGTAACCATTCTCAGTTGACCAAGAACTCCATTACTTTTAAACTTTCATATGAGCCTAAAAAAAATAAATCTGGTTCGTTTTTGCTGTATTATACTCATCATATGGTGTGTACAGGCATACTAGAGACACAGCGTTTGACATATTGGAATGCAAAAGATCCATTTTGAGGATACGTAAAATACCGTGTCCATTTAAAACCAAGCGCAATGAACACCAATGATGAGAAACCTGAACACAAAACCGTAGTTGGCTTTCAACAAACATCCATTTGTCTAACAGAAGTATTATTTCGCAGATGCTATGTATGTGTGTGTGCTTTGTAGGCTGATCAAGAGTTGGTGATAAAACTCCGGAAAACTCACTTCGGTTGTATTACACTTCGTAATACGACACCGTATGTGACTCAGTTTGTGTATCTTTTAAAGTGCTTTTCAAGTAAGGCTCCTCCCAACTCTGAGGCTCCCCCCATCATTAAGCCCCGCCCATCATCGGGCAGTGCAGGGAGAGTGGATTGGTCCCTGAATGAGTTCGTTTGAGGTCAGACTGACGTGACTCTAACAACAAGCTCGCCTGAGTTTTGCTCCTGTGGGGACAGGTCAGAGGTCACGTTCAGGCACATGGAGAAAAGATGAAGGGGGCACCGAGGCGATGACTCCAGTTGGGTGGTCTGCGAGTTTGTGTTTGAAACTGTATGCGTGTGCGTCAGAGGCAGCCACATGTTGCGACTCGGACCGTGTGTGTTGTCCAGGTCGCGACTTTTATCGTAGTTCTGAACGTCCCAGAGAACGTTGACAGCTCGCCAACGCATGAGCACGTTGTACACGGCGCCGCCTTCATGAACAATAAGACCTGCAAAAAGAACAAAAAGCTGTTTTAAATCCAATTGGAACATATTTGTGTTAGATGAAGGTTTCTGTGTCTCACCGATGCACACAAGGTCCATGACAGCGTACATGCCATAACAGATTTGAAACAGGATGTCACTGCGTTGCCATAGCGCTTCCGGGCTCAGTGCTGACCACAGCAGCCATGACACACTAGCCAACAGAAATATGGCACCCAGGAATACTGCAATGACCTGAACCTTTTCCACCAGAGTCATTGTGACCAACTGCCACTGCAAAACGCACAAGTTAACACATGTTAATTTCATGTTTGTGTCCACAGAATAGCCTATTCTAAATGAGTTGTGCGCATATGTGTCTTTATAGTGCGTCTATATAACCTGTATTTACCTGTTGTGGTGGTTTGATATGTATAGGCAGTATGTTGAATCTGTAGTTGCAAAGTTCACAGCTCCAAGAACCTTTTTCACTAATCCACTTGAGCAGACACTGCTGATGGGCATGCCGGACACTACCGGCACAGCGACACGGGCTCAGCAGCTCTCCCTGCCCAACACAACACACATCTCATTCAGACCAACCACAAAATATTACAGTCAAGCTAAAAGGGAAAATACTGATAAAATGAGAATACGGACTGTTGGAGACATACTGCCGGAACTGAGAGAGTGGAGGCATTAACAATGAAGATGCTCAAAGGACAGTCTGTCTTCTAAATGACGGAAAGCAAGTGAATTGGCCAGAATGTGAATAATGACCGAGAATTGTCTTTGTGAGTGAAGGGAAACGATTGATCTGTAGATTCATCAATAATTTCAGAAACATGCTCATTTAGATCTATAATGAGCTTGAGAACACAGTGAAACGCACACACACATACGCGCGCACCCACATGAGGCGTCTTGAGAAAGCGCATTAGCAGCAGGAAGTGAAAACCATTAGAGATGAAACAAGCAGCAGGTATTCTAATGGATCTGACATCTCACACACACGCGCACAGACTGCACACGTCAGTCTATTTAAATCGTTTTATTTGAGGGAATGTAAAAAAATCAAGATGTCTTTAGAAAATTTACAGGAATTTGTAGATACAATTTCTGCATGTAAATAGAGCGCATTGATTTGCAAACGTTTCAGCGCTTTTCAACATTTCCCATTGTTGCAAAGAAGCTTAACAGAAAAAAACAGAAGGATATAAAAACAAGAAAAAAAGGCGGAAATGATATAAAACTATAAAGTACATGGTTTTATAAAATGCACTGTAGGATGCATGGTATTCATTGTTTTAAATTCCCCATATGATGTGCATTAAAACTGTCAAAAATGATTGTCAACAGTTATATATGATATGATTTAATTATCATGTGTCTTGATAAAAGATCACGAGAAAACAAATACGACAAACTAACATATCAATGCATGCCAAATGTCAAAAAGATAGACGTGTCCGCATCCGTTTCAGCAAATGGACGTGCGTCCAAAGCACCTGTCGTTTTTCCTCAAGCTTGCATGTTAAGGGCAATCAAATAAACCAGATTGAGTGTAATGGAATGGAATAGTATACGTTATAACAGTACAATTATTTATAATATAACGGTATTCAGGGAATAACTCGCATGACATGACTTGGAAGCGACGCACAATCTCACCCATCGTGACCAAACGCATGACGAGTAAAAGGCCCTTAATCTGCTTTACCTGCTCGGCTCCTTGAAAGCAGATTCGACAGCCCGGGGTCGGGACGCAGCTTTCGTTGCTGCAGCTGGACCCCACGGTTTTCCCCGCTCTCTTCCCTGCATCCCAATCGGCCTGTCTGTCCACCTCTTCACGGGCAGCATCCTCGATCTCTGTGATCGGATCAACCGCTGCAGGTGTTTGGGCTTCAGCGCCCGACTTCAGCTCATCTTCCCCTTCATCACACCCCGGTACCGATCGGCCCTGAAACTCTGCGCTGGTGACAGGGACCGTGGCGCCTCCCGGTGGCTCATCCACCGTGTGCACGTGCGGCGGGCACGCCTCTGCTTGCACATCCATGAATGACTGCACTAAAATCAGAATGAAATAGCAAAATCTGGAGTTTCAGCTCCTACGGGCCTCTTTCAGATTTCCCCCAGCCCTTGTGCCGTCCGCTGAGACACAGCTTGTATCGTCTTGCCATAGATATGTGTCTCAAGCCGTATGCGTTCTTGGAAAGGCACGGGCTGCTGAAAAAAGCTGCAGATGTCCGGGTTGCGTGGCGTGTTGTGCTCGGTGTTTCGTTGGCTGGAAATAGCTTTTCCCCGGAAGACACATTTCCGTCCGTGCGCGGTGCTGGAACACCGAGGAGTCGATACACGAAGCACGCATAACCACACAGTCGCCCTTCATGAAAGCATGAAACGCGCCTTTAAGATCTGCTTTAGGATGCGAATGTGTGCGCGTTGCACGGAGAGCAGAGGTTCGCGGCGAGGCTGTTTCTGATGGGAAAGTCGTTTGGGTTACTGCTCTGTGATGGACCATCCTTCTAACCCACGAGCGAAGACCAACGTTAGGTGCGCCCCACAAAAATGTGCATTGGTAACCATAGTAACTGGGATACAATTGAAACGTGTAAAACGAAAGACAACACTGTTATCCAAAAGTGTGAAGATAAAATTAAACACAATGACCAAAAGAAAACGAAAGCTTGTTATGTTCATATTTTAATGTCCCGTGTTCATGTGGCTCCATTGCGTTAAAGTTACGTTAGCAACGCAAAGGCCATGGGTTCGATTCCCAGGAAACACATCAGCCTGAATAAAACTGTTAACAATTAAGTAAATGTATGTGAGATCAACCAGATTGAAAGCGTTAATATATTAAAGTGTGTACCGGTAATCTAAAACAATAAATGTTTGAAAAGTTAAATATTAAACAGTTTTGCAGTTTATTTCGACATACATTCTCTGCTTAAAGGTGATATGTGTTTATGTGAAAGAGAAACATGGTATCCATTTACATCAATCATTACATTACATCAACAATTACATTAAAATTCTATATTAATTAGTTACTTCTTGACAATACTGGGTCATGTTAAGGTAGCACATTTTCGTGTCCTAGGCTATGCGGTTTGCGCAAGACTATTTCAAAAGCAAAAAACTATTCATGTAACCCTATTTCTATATTTATCTAACATTTAAGATTGTTTAGAGCATCCTTTAAAATAAACATATTGCGCTCGGTTAGTTTAAATGTAGTTTGAATAGTACTGATATAAGAGAAAAGAGTGGAGGGAGAGTAGTCTGAATTGGGTTCTAGCATCTTGTGCTAGCTCACACATCGTACTCATAGCGCCAGCCGCGAGCGTTTCCAAGTCAACCGGGATCGCATCAGTCGGTGTGCCGAATTTTAAGCACGTACCAACGTCTCGTGCGTGAACACCGCGGTTAGACCCGTATTTTCTGTGCGCTCGCTCATCTCGTCAGATGATGCCCTGCGAGGACAGCGATTGGCTCTTGTCTCAGACCTTCCCCGAGGTGATTGGTCGAGTGATTGTACACTCAGTATGTAACCTCTACAGTGAGCTTCCTTCCTCTCCATGTTTACTAGGCGTCCTCGGCGTCAATATATAGCCACGTCATGTAGATGTGCTTTTCGTTTGTGGTAAGAAGACAAACAAAGAACACCATTCGTGGAAGGAATGTTTATATTAATCAAGCCGTTTTGTTTTTAGTGTTGGACATATGTTCATGGCTATATTTCGTCTTAAACAATGTAAATGGTTCTCAGTTAAACTGTAGAGGCGGGGCGTATGCAAAGTTGTTCTCTGTGATTGGTCAGATCTTTGTTCACATGTTTGACATCTCATAGATTTGAGACGACGTAATGTCCGTAGGACTTCTTGAGTTTACTCATTTTAAGACAATCATGTAACAAAAGGTATTTATAAAATAATAAATATTTACAATGTGTCGTATCACACATTCAATAAAAATTGCCCTTAAAACATGGATTCTTTGCTCTTTTCACAGATCTTCTTTGGGTGCCTTTTTTGTCACATTTCTTGTCTTCATCACGCGTTGATGTTGTTTTTATGTGGCAAAAACAAATGTGTGCTATGGTTTATAGCTTACTGTCACCTTTCCTGATTACAGGCAACGTGTGTTTCTTTTATGGCTATTATTGCATACCATAAAGGTGTACTTTAGAACTTAACAAGCAATACGACTCTGTACTTTGACCCAACTATCTTAAATTGTCTCAAACAAAGAGTCAATTATTAGTTATTTTCGTGTCATATTTATACATTTATACAAGATAGGAAACCATTTGCTAAGAGGCACGCAGAACATATTCCTGCACAGCTGCTATATGATTTAAATATATATGATTTATTTTTAAGGAATAAATGATATAACATTAATTAAAAATATATATATAATTCAAATCAATGTTAATCTGCATTGTATGTTTTAGCAAAATGCTTACATTTTTTCAACCCAGCTTTTGAGTATGTCCCTTTCGACCGAATGGTGGGTTGAAAGCAACCCAGCATTTCTTTATAGAGTCATGTGTGGAGTAAATGGGAATGTAGGTTTTTAATTATAATATCAACGGACATGAGTAACATGATGTAATCATTTAAGTTCCCATACTGAACTTAGAATCTTGTGTGCAAGTTGTCAATGCATTACTTCACTTTTACCGTCATACCACCGCTCGCCAGCAGGAGGCATTGCACCCTTTCTAAATGTAAACTTCGTGATGTTTCCCCTAAAATGACTTAAAACTAATAAAATCTGCTTTTTAGGAAAAAATCGTATGATCAAAAATCGTGTTGCATTAAATGATGACTATGACGATGTATAGGACTGTATATTTTTTCATTTAATTCACTTGGATATGTCTCGAAAAACTATTGCCAGAATATTCATAATATCCTTCAAAAAAATGACTTAAGTTGATGCTTAAAGCACGGATGTTCAGCGCCCCACACCCGGGGCGTTTTTGATGGAACTGAAGATCCTTATCCCCGCACAGCTGCCCCTTTCCGTTAACAGTCGGTGCGCGCGCGCGCTCTGTCGCCCTCATCTGGGTTTGAACACCAAGGTCACGTGAGCACAACGGCAGCCGCGGGCACGGTGGTTGTGTGGCACCGCAGTGGAAGCACTGCTGCTTCACTCCTGTGCACCAAAACACTCCAGCATCAGAAGCAATTTAACAAGCAGCACGTCTCCTTCTGAAACATCGGTGTGATGGCGCTCCGGTAACGCGACTGCGCGCTCTTCATTCGCTCTCCACGCACACTCATGCTGTCTATTTTTGCACCGTGAAATACACGTTGGACGCCGCGAGCTCGGGAGACGCGGAGAGGAACCGAAGCTCTGGTGCGTTGGGATCGCAATGGCAGACCGTGATTCGTTACCGCTGTCTATGGAGGTGCGAGCCCGGCTCGCGGAGCTAGAACTGGAGCTATCAGAGGGTGAGTTACCCGTTTGTCAGAGAGGGACTCGCAGAAAAGGGTGCGAGAAAGTCAACGACATATCCATGTATCAGATTTAAACCAGCGCGTGTTTGTTTGCAGAGCGTTTCCGGTGACCTTGGATTAAGAAATGTATTTTATAAGACGATTTAATGCACTCGTACTGATTATGTATTCAAGGTTTCTCTTATAGTTATTTGCATTTTTCACTCGAGTGAGCTGTACTGTATGTAACAGGGCCGCCCCCTTTGGGAATATATAGGGCATGTTATTCAGTATCGGAAGCTGGAATGCGCAAGGCATTGCGATATTTCTTTCTCATAAAGTTTTAGGGCAGACAGAACACACAGTGCATCTCTCGCTCGGTCTATGTTTCTAATGATTCAAATAGCTTAAAGGCATGGCCTGTGCATTTAAACGTTATATATAAATATTTACAAAGAATTATACATGTTGCATAAATAAAATCCGGACAGAATCCTCATTTTGTGACATGTTTCGGTTATTTCCTGGTCGTGGGACTGTTCCATTGGTCTCTCTTTTGGTCCTGAATGTAGTTTGTCCTTCTGTTGAATCTGTTTCAAATGAATTGTGCTTTATTGGAATGGCTCAAAGCATTGGCAAGCGCAATGAATTAGAAAGTTTTCTGCTTTATTATTGAGGAAGTTGGGGCCATAGACGAGGTTTTCACAAGAAGAGCAATGATCATTGAAAAATGCAATAATTGTCAATCTACAGTATATGTCCTTGTTGTCTATTTAGGCTCAAGGGAGAGAGAGGACCCCATAATATGTGTTGTATGGTCAATTTAATCCAAGGTCCTAGCTGCTTTTGTCAAATGCAAAGACATATTTTTGTTTACTATACGATTTAAATGTGTATTTCTGTGCAGTTTCACATCCAGTGGGGTGACATGAGCTAGCAACATCGCTCATAGAAACTTCATACATCATCCATAAGAAAGAGACCATAAACTAGTATGGCATGTCTCAATGCAGGACACTGCCGTCAGTGCTCCAAATGTCATGGGAACGGCCCTCCTGTTTTGATTGGGACGATAACCGTGTTCATAGAGACAGTGGTGCCACATGGCCAGTGCCGAAATGTGTGTGGGTTTTTGAGGTTCTTGTTTCATGTAGATTGCATCATTTTCTCCACACAGAGCAGATGATTCCCCTTATTAGGGCACATCTGCCACCATCCCTCTGTGCATGAGACAGCGCTCTGTTATTTTGTATTCTCAATTCAGATATTAAAGAATTTCCCCTCCGTTGTGATGTTTATTCCAGCACAAACTGTTTAGAACGCTCCCATTGACTTCTGACCTGGTTCAATGAAATGGACTTAAAATTTAGGGGGGTATATTTTCCCGGGATGCACTATGTTTTGAAGTTGTGTAAACTTTACACAATAATTCACACGACAGGATTGCATGGTGCACAAGTGTCAGTGTGTCATATGACTGTATATGTTTGTATAAATTAGCATGTATGACATCATGTAAATCTATAAGGATGTCATATATAACAAGATCTCATTTGTGTGTGGAGATGGGTTGGGGCATCTGTTGTCACTGTTCTGTTGCTTTGGCTTCTGGCCTAGTTTCCACACATGCTGTCATCTGATTGGCTTTCTTGCCTACAGGAAATTGTTTCATTGGTTTACAGTCTTTCATGCTGTATTTTGATTTGTTCGGAGCACAAAGACTTATTGGGGCAGCAGAGTCATCCTGCAGGATTAGGGTCTTGATCAGAGTAATACTAGCATTAACACACTTATGCAGAATTTAACCATGTTGTCTTAACAGATCCTGTGAAAGCAAGATAGTGATGTTGTGGCTTTTAGTACATGTGAGTTTTGAGGCTATATATGTGATTTTCTACTCCTGCACAAAGTTGACAAAATATACATTTAGTATTTACATTTCTATACAGTGACCAAACCTATTGCTGACTCATTGACCAATCAGAGGCTTTCTAGAATGTTATTGTGGTTTCATATACCCCCTGCAGTCGACTAGCACGTAGGCAAAATCACAAACAATTTCCCCTGTGTGATTGTGGTCATCTGTTTGGTTGTGTGCACATGCAAACAAACCTTTTATGATGCTGCAGAATGCGTCTTCGTGTCATTTTAGCTGTGTTACACATCATGTTTAGAGCATGGCGCAAGGTCATGGGTTCGATCCCAGGGGATTGCACATACTCTGATACAATGTATAGAATAAAGCAATGCAAGTCGCTTTGGTTAAAAGCTTCTGCCAAATGTAAATATGGTTATCTGTATCTTAATGTTTTGTCCTGTAAGAGGCTTTTCAGAAATACCAAGCGAGATATTGTCTTTAATAGAATTCACTTTTCAAGGACTAGAGAGAACAGCTGGAATTGACTACAGCCCTTTACTTCCCGGGTACATGATGTCACTATTCCGAGGGCTTTTAATAACCTCCGGCCAAAGGAATACGCCAAAAAAAGGGGCGAGACCTTCCTCAGAGAAGAGGAAGAGCCTCTGGAGTAGTTTTTGGTTATCAGAGATTGTAAACATTTAACTGAGTTGCGCGCTATATTACTTTCACTTTTATCACACTCCTACAGCTGGTAATAAGAATTCAGCGACACACTTTCTAAGATAACCAATGGTCAAATAACAGCTTCCATGACTTTTACATCGGCTCTGAAAGCTGTTCTGTGTAAAACACTGTTATTGTGTGTATGTGTGCAACTCCTCTGAAGTCCTGCTTGCAGTCTCCTAGTCAATCTGCTTGTTTTATTATTCATCTCGGTTCCAATATAAAAAGGCAAAACTAACGCTTCTGTTATTAGTGATAATATAACCTGTCTGACCCAACCAGCCATAAAACGCAATCTCTAACAAAGATTAATGTTTGCGTATGCACTAGAAGACCTCCGTAACACTTTGATCGATCCAAATGTTTTTAACAGATGAAGTGAAGTTGACGCCATTGTTACTGTTTATTGCTAAAAGCCAAAGCTTATGTTATGAATACACGTGCACTGAGAGGGGACAAACCAATCACAATGGCACTGCTCGGGTGTAATGGATGCCCGGGTTGCTTTGATAGCGGCCTTCAGGTCATCTGGATTGTTGGGACTTGTGTCTATCATCTTTCTCTTGACAATACCATAGATTCTCTTATGGGGTTCAGGTCAGGCGGGTTTGCTGGCCAATCAAGCACAGTACCATCATGGCCATTGAACCAGCTTTTAGTACCTTTGCCAGTGTGGGCAGGTGCCAGGTTCTGCTGGAAAATGAAATCAGCATCTCCATAAAGCTTGTCAGCTGAAGGAAGCATGAAGTGCTCTAAAATTTCCTGGTAGATTGCTGCGTTGACTGTGGACTTCAGAATACACAGTGGACCTGTAAGCCATAATCATAAAAATTTCAAGAAATAATGACTTGAAATATTTCACTCTATGTGTAATGAGTGACAAAAAATAGTGACCCTTTTCACGATATTCACATTTTTTTAGATGTACCAGTAGACCGGAAGAAATCCAGTCATTTTGTTAGAAGAGGGACAGCGATGAACAATAGACTTAAAATATAAAACTAGAAACATGAACATCCATTATTAAACAACCAAAAAACATAATTGAAGCAAAAGAATGGCTCCTTTTAAGTTACAGCAACTTATAACTAGCTAAACATTAAATGTTGAAATCACTTTCCGATTTAAGTATACTTATGAATTTAATGCTCCATTATATGAAATTTAGTGGGGTCTAGTGGTGAGATTGCAAATTGCAACCAACAGCTCACTCCACCCTTCCCTTTCGAAGCACTATACAGTTACTTACACAAAGCTAAGGTATCGCCATTATCGTCATAATTTAAAATAATAGGTTAAAAAGACTTGTACTGTCAATTTAAGTATACTTAAGCATTTGAGGCGACCAAGAGTGTACAGAGTTTACTGGACTTCAAGCTGGGCCTTGAATTAACAAAAACTGTCTTGTGTTTGCAGTCTAATGTTCTTGCCTTATAAGGTGTAGTTTTATTGTTTTGAATGCTGAAAACTAAATGTTATGTTTTAGATGCCTGTTTCAGTAATTGCACGCTGTACTTGGTCACAATGGTAAGAAGGGGTTCAGCCATGAGCCGAAATGTGTGTCAAATTGTTCAGAGACTCTGGGAATGTGGAGTTGGCAGCGAACTGGGTTTGTTGTAGTTTCTGTGGTGGATAATAAATGGACTGTTCAATCCAAAGCAGGCATGTTTGAGCTGAGAAAAGCTGCTGTTTGTGAATATCAAAAACATTTGTCAGTCTGATTTGAGCTTTTATGTTTATACCTTCTCTTATATTGTACAGTCTAGAGTGTGTAGTTTAAAATGTATAGTTCAGAAGACAAAAATGAAGTAGGATGTCTGTATCAGATCTTTAAAACGTAGAGGGAGTGTAAGTGTGTTTTGTTCGGTTGTCATGGGAAGTCAGAAACTGCAGCTGTCTGGAAGCTCCTTATGATGCTATTTTTATTCTCTCTCTCTCTCTCTCTCTCACACACACCTTCTTTCTGGTGTACATACATATCAGCCATCCCTAAATAATTGTACAATTATTTATTGTAGAAAAATCATTTTTCATAAGTTAGAGTTCAATTATAAATATTGCAGTTATTTTATAAACTCATATTAATTTCATAATCGTTTAAGAATCCCGTTCTTTGTTAATTTTCATGCCTTTGCATTCATTAAAAGCTGGAGGCGCACAGAGCAGCAGTGTGTATGTAACACTTGACCTACATACAGTTTTATTTTGCTGGTTATGATGCCAGTGACATTAGTCTGTGGCTTACGCTCTCACCTGCTAGTCTTACATCCATCCCTAGAAACCTGCAGGACTTCAGCCAGACACATGTCCAGAGAGGCCATCTTCACTCCCACGAAAATTACAGGCTATTATATAAATTAAGTCATTCCAGAAAGGGAATAGATTCTGGGTTCATTTGGGATTTTAATAATAGCAAAACATTTAATAGTTATTTTATTAAGTGGATCAGGGTGAATCATTTCAAATCACATTACTGTTTCTGAAACAAGCGTTTTACAATCAAATGAATCATTTTGTTACATGACCTAGACAAAACATTCACGGGACAAACACAGTTGTGGAACTTGGTGGACATATTCCCTGTTTTTTTATTTTGTCGCCACTTGAGAAACAAAGACCAAAAGAAACAAGACAATCTGGAATGTATGTATTAATAATCACAATTGTAGAAGTTGCAGTGACCCCCACTTCTAAAAACAACCTAGATTTTGAAACCTGTATGACTTTCTTTTTGAGAACATTATTTTGAAGAATGTTGGTGACCGAACCGCAGTGGTACCCGTTCACTTCCACTGGTTCTGTGTCCATTTGGGATGTAACAATATCAAAATCTCACTGTACAATTATACCTCCTTATAAAGTCCACGGTACAATGTAGTAGAGTAGGCGGGGCGAGACCGTGGTTCGAGTCCGGTGAGTAATTGTGAATGAGCGCCAACTGTGCGCACACCGTGCTCGAATCATCTAGGAGATGGGAGCATATAAATGGAACGAGCGACCGGACCGTCGAAGAGAGAGGACCGGGCCCGAACTTGTGTTATGGTTGTATTTGTATTTATGTTTTGTTCGCCGGCGGTTGTCCGTGAGGGCCCGCCGGCTGTTATATTACTTTATTCAATGTTTAAAATGTCTTCCGGTTCCCGACTCCTTCCTTCCCTTTTATGGAGATTTCTACATACAATATTTATTGCAATATTTAAAATGACGACTTGGAATCGTGCCATATGCATCCTCTTTTCTTCATCCCCTAATCATAACTGTTGGTTAGAGGTATGAGTTACAGTATGAGATGGGTGACCTAAAAATACCTTTTAGAAATAATTGCACCAGATGGACCTTGCCCAAGATAAC
This sequence comes from Triplophysa dalaica, assembly GCF_015846415.1. Lineage (NCBI taxonomy): Eukaryota > Metazoa > Chordata > Actinopteri > Cypriniformes > Nemacheilidae > Triplophysa > Triplophysa dalaica. The sequence continues at coordinate 18,824,289 of NC_079544.1, read as the reverse complement.
ATCTATTATTTTTTCTAACATTCTCTATGTTCGGCTCGGAAGACCTGTGACCACGATATTATTGAGACTATTTTGCTATAACGATAACAGGATATCGATGATATTGTTACATCCATAGTGCCATACAATAGTAGTCAACGGGTACCACCATTGTTTGGTTAAGAAAGTCATACAAGTTTGAAATGACAAGAGGGTGAGCAAATAATGACAGAGTTTTCTTTTTTGGGAGAACTAGCACTAAAAGTAAGGCTTTGCTGACTCCGCATATGATTCAGCTTCAAATGTCTGCAACGCTATTGTTTTTAGACATCAGTGAAAAAAAAACAGGAGCTTGTCATGTTTGTCTTCTGAGAAAAAGACTGGCAAGATATGCTGCCTTAGAAAACCGAGGAGATCTTAAACTCTTTAACTCTCCAAAGGCCCAATTTCCTGTGTTATATTTATTTTTAGCTTTACAATCTTACCGAATGTCAACAATTGTGTATTTTGTTTCTATTTTAATTCCTCTTATTCTGTGAGGGTCATTTAAGGCAAAGTTGACACTTAAAGTTAATGATAACTGGGATTTTACAAGTCTCCTCATCTATGAAAGAGAAACAGCTGAGCGATAATATTATCTCGGGCATTAACTCATGTCAGTACTACTTCATAAACCATAATGCTTATTGTTCAAACTCATTTCTGACGCACTACTTTTATATTTGCGACAGAGATCAGCATTTGTCTGAACACGCAATGCACATCCACATGGCAGCAAACGTTTACAACCTTCTTTTGTAGAGCAGCATTATGAAGAGAGCTACAGTGTTAACTCCTGAACTCCGTTTAACAAGGTGTTTTCGCTCACAAAATCTGATTTCACACCGCGTTCTCGGTGAACCGATGCATGTTAATCCCACGAGGTCCACCGTTTCTGAGAAAGCTCGCACCAACCTCCCTCCCACACTCATTTGCTCAGATCTCATGCCATAACGTGCCTTTCCTAATGAAGCAACCAAATCGCCATGATGTTATCTGCACGCTCTAAATAGAGTTGCAGCCACACGTTTGGGCTGTCGTATTTAATTAAATAGCCACTTATTGTATGTCTGTTTGCTTTGAATGTATAAATAGAGTGTATTTAGTTTGCTTTCTGTGATTTGCTTACTTGTCTGTGTTTTCTTGGCTCTCAGTATATGATGCTCTTGTTTTGTGCATCTTTATTATGTAAAGATCTGTGTAGATTGACCCAGTAACCCAATTGTCCAGTGATGTCTGGTTTTGCCCTCTAGGTCTGTGTGTTTGTGCGCAGTTGAAACTTTATGACCTTCTGTTGAACACAAAAGAAGATATTTTGAAGACAGTTGTTAACTGAACAAAACTGGTCCACATTGACTTCTATTGGACCCCATTGACAAATATCTTCTGTTGTCTTTCACGGAAGAATGACTCGTACACTGGTTTTGAAAGAAATAAGGGTAGATAAATGATGACAGAATTTAATTTTTTTGGTGAACTATCCCTTTAATTACATCTAACCATGCATACCAAACGGAACATATCTCAACATCTTTATTTTCTGCTGTTCTCTGGAGGGGACACAACACCTGTGTTGCCATGGATACTGTTTGTGATATTATTTTCGGATGCTGCATGCTTAGACTTGCCAGACACACAAATTTATATAAAATCTACAATGAAAGCTGAATATTTATTGTACATACAATTTTTCTGTCAGTATGTCTGGTCCACTGAGTATTCTGTGTGTGTGTGTTTATTCATGTTTAATGAAATGGAAAACATTTTCTTCTATCTTCATTTATATACATATATATATACATACATACATACATACATACATACATACATACATACATACATACATACATATATATATACAGAGCGAGAGAGAGAACTATTGTAACTATTTACAGCATCACAAAATTCATAAGATAAAATGTAATGATGTACATCAAGTTTATGGCTGGGTGGTATAAAGGTATACTGTATACTGTTGTGTGGCTCAGTCCTTTTCACATGCTGTTTCTCACGTGACATTGAGTTTGGTAAAGAAACATTGAGAAAGATAAAAACAGATCGTTTTTTCTATGTGCAGTGTTACAAAATACATGGTTTGGTTTCTATACCGAACTATATTGTAATATCATGAAACCAAGGTTTATAGTCGAATTGCTCACCCCCTAATCCGGTCTGTGCAAGGGTTCAGTTCAGGCCAGGAGTTGGGGGATAGAAAATATCTATATCTATAGCCTGGTGTGAAAACAATGGAAGTCTATGAGTTAATGAGTGCTCATTAATGTAGCAGAACATGTGCATGTGTGACACTAACAACATTCTTGATGTTGGTCTGCTTGTCCATTCAGTCTGTACTGTGTTGCTTTTATGCAGTTGTGGATGTTTAGCTTAATTGATATTACTTGTTTTGTACAGGTGACATCACACAGAAGGGCTATGAGAAAAAGAGATCCAAACTTTTGCAAGCTTACCTACCTCACACACATGGTAATAAAGACATTCTGGTGACATTAATACACAGACACCTCTTTACACATTATGTTACACATACACAAACACAATGGTATGGTATGTGACCTGATTTGTCTTGGTGGTAGGGGCGGAGCGTCGCGTTCCAGTCACACCCTCCTCATCGTCTTCCTCATCCTCCCGCTATCAGCGACGACGGTCCACAGGCTCCAGGGATGAACGTTATCGCTCCGGTGAGATAACAGCTGGACTGTGGTTACCAAAGATCTTTCAAAATAAATTTGATGAAAGCCCACAGAACTGTATTTCACACATGCTTAAACGTATTAAAAAATCTCTTTCTCCATCAGATGTGCATTCAGAAGCTGTTCAGGCTGCACTTGAGAGACACGGCGAGAGGAAGATGGCCGTGCTGTTGCCGTCCAAGCGGCGGTCGCTCATCGGACAAACCTCAATGGACACCTACACACCTCCAGGTGTGTATGTACTCATTTCTGTATTTAATCGTACGTATGTGCATTTGTTGACTTCTGTATCTCCCTGTGATTGTGCAGACTCATCCTCTGGCTCTGATGCTGAGGGGTCTCTGGGGAGGGCGGGGGGTGTCAACGTGGACTCCTGGATCAACAGAGCTCTCCACGGCTCACCTTCAACGTCATCATCGTCCTCGTCTCACAGCAACAGCTCTGTCAACGCTGCTCGACTTGCGGAGACCAGTATGCACTCCTATGGCAGTAAGTCTGTGTGCAAATACACAAACTTGCAAGTTATTCACTGGGAAATGGATTTATGACAAGTTTCATATGACATATTTTTTATTTCATAGTCGGTCCAATGTCTCATCTGTCTCTGAAAAGGCGGGGCTTAAGAGAAATGGGTGTGTCTACAGACAATGGTTTTGTCATCAGACATTCCACTGACTACCATTCAGACCGCCCCTGGTCATCGCTGGATTCTGAGGGTCAGTATCCCATAATCCTTTGGGCTGAATACGTGACATCAAACACAAGGAGTTAAATTTTGTATTTTGGAGCACGTGTGTGCCCGCATTTGAATCTGCTAGTGGTTTTTATCAGCATAACACATGACGTATCTGTGTCAATAAGGGCCTGTTGCTATAGGTAAAAGGTTGCAGAGCCGTGTTTGATATGTACACACTTAAGTTTCGCCCTCATGCATTTTGTTGCTTAGGAGGTTTTAATTAATTGCATCTCATTACAAGAAAACCATCCAAAATCATTCTTGCAGTTATTAGAAAAATGGTTTATTATGCTGTATACTACTGTACTAATACAAGATTGTTTGTGCGGTGCGGGGCAGACAGTCTATCGGCTCCCCCAGACATCACCAGCTACACACCAGACCCCGCCCCCTTCTCTGTGCAACGTCCACAGGTTGCCATAATAACCAAGGCTCCACCCAAATATGGCAATGCTGAGCTGATGGAGACTGGAGATGGTGAGGAGAGAGAGTCTGTGTGCATGTCTGTTATTAAGTGTGTGTCTGTTTACTCTGCATTGATAGTGTTTGCCAACTACTGTAAATTTAAAGGGATATTTCAGAGGCAAATCAAAATTTCTACATGTTTTACTCGCGCTCAAGGCATCCTGACTCAATATGACTCTCTTTTTGAAGAATAATGCAGTCTGCGTTATAATACTACGCATCATTTTTCTTCCAAGTGGTAGAATGGAAGTGAATGGGGGCATTTTTTTAAAGCCTTATAAAGTGCATCCATCCATCAAAGAACTGCTCGACACGGCTCTGTGGTCATAACAAAGGTCTACTGATGCGATTCGATGCATTTGTTTAAGAGGACTATCAATATCGAGAGCACTATTAACATCAATATCTAACTTAAGTTATTATTGGGCTGCGCGTGAACCTGAGGCTTGATTTTCCGGTAAATTTTGCCTTAAGTTCCTTTGATGAACGCGGCATTTTTCGTTCCAATACGATACAGTCTCATCTGTGCGGGAGCTTACATCACCATCATTTGCCGGAAAAACAAGCCTTCAGTAGACCTTTGTCAAGACCACAGAGCCGTGTCAAGCAGTTCTTTGATCAATGGATGCGCTTTTTGGAGCTTCAAAAAATTGCCCCCCATTCTATCACTTGGAAGAAAAATCCTATGTTGTATTAGAACTCGAACTGCACTATTCTTCACAAAGAAAGTCGTTTTCAGTCAGGATGCCTTGAGGATGAGTAAAACATGGGAAACTTTGTTTTGCCTCTGAAATATCGTTTCAAATGTCTTAACTAAATTAATCCTTGACATTCTTTTTTTTTTTAGAAAATATGAAACATTTCAACCTTTAAAAGACAATTATTATAGACGATACAAACACTAATAATGCTGGGATAGACTTTAGCACTATGTGTATCTCCATATAGGATAAGCGTTATAGAGTGTGTAAGAATTAATGTGTAATATAAACTTTGTGTAAACTTTTAATAAAATATTTTTTTATTCTTAACATTTTTATTATTTGTATTCAAATGTAATTGTTTGTGTGTGTAGGTGTGCCTGTCAGTAGCCGTGTCTCAGCCAAGATCCAACAGCTGGTTAACACATTGAAACGCCCCAAACGAAAACCTTTGAGAGAATTCTTTGTGGAGGACTTTGAAGAACTGCTGGAAGGTTCAGATGTTTTCCTCTCTGTGTGTGTGCCACTGTTTAAGTTAAAATCTGATGTAAATATTGTAAATCTAAAAGTAAAATTTAGTTTAAAACCCTACATAATTTGACAGAAACCCTTTTTATACTTTCACCGTTTGTGACAAGGTAAAGGTCTTGAATCTCATTGCATCATCAAGTCTTCACGTCTCAAGTCATCAAGACATCCTACACAGAAACACAACATTTGATCCAGACATTTTGAGATCCATAAAGCAGATTACTTAAAGATGTCACTGTTAAATGATTCAGAAAATGCAGTCACGATTAAAAACGTTTAATATATGTATTAATTTTTGCATGAGCTGTTTTTAAGCTTCATACATGTAGTTAACATGGTACACGTGTATCTATGTGTAATATGCATCATGCTAACTTTATAATGTTTGCCTTAAGCAGTGCAGCAGCCAGATCCTTCTCTTCCACACCCGGAGGGCGTGGAGTCAACTGTCATACAGGGAGATGAGCTTGACAGAATCAAAAACTGTCCTGCTTCCCTGGAGGCGGCCCTTCTGCGCTGGGGAGCCATCGCACCCAAAGCCCCCTGTCTGACCACAACGCATGGCAGTGCCAAACAACCATACACACTTACATATGGTGCACACATTCTCTTGGTCGTTTTAAAAGTATCTGACATACAATCTGTTGTTTGCATACTTATACATATTTATGTGTGTAGGTAAACTCTGGTCCAGAAGTTTGAAACTGGCGTATAATCTTCTCCACAAACTAGGATCCAAACAAGAACCAATCCTCCACCCCGGAGACAGAGTAAGAGGAACCTTAAGTTAGTCTTTTAGATAATTGCTTGAAAATGTATGAGGCAACACAAATTATTAGGAGCACTTGTTAGGTCAATTGATGTGAAGTGAATTGATTATGGAAACTTAAAAAAAGCAAAATGTTATGTATTCGACAGTATTTTATAGTTTACAGTTAGACCCATAAGCTGGTATGTCATAAGACGTTTTAGTAAATAGGAGGAACTAATAATAAAGTAGCAAAAATTCAAAGGTTTGGTTTAAATTCAAGTATTCTTAAATATTATTGCACATATTAAATGTTTTTTGTGTGTAATTTTATATACCCGGTTGATATGTTTTTAGTTTTAGAATTGTCACCATAATAGTGGTATAAAAATACCAAAATAGGTACAATAATAGTTCATACTATGATATTTAATGTTTTCAAAAATTGTTTTTATTTCATATTATTATTTATGTTTTTTAATATGTAAATAAAACATGTACATCTGTAAAAACAGTGACATTTATATGAACGTTTTCTTTGTATTTACTAGTAATATTTTCAGGTACATAATAGCAGAAAATCAGTTTATTCTACAAATAAAACGGATATTATTTTAATAATTGTAGTAGTATTAATTTGTATTATTAGTAATATTAGTTTCAATTGGTTTTAGTCTGTGAATAATGAAGGAAAGTGTAAAAAATGGTACCGTTGCCCCATGTACCTCCAGATTGCTGACATTCATCCAAAAACTTGTGAAGAAAGAATTACATTTATGTGCACTGTGTGTGTGTGTTTCAGGTAGCGCTGGTGTATCCCAATAATGATCCAGCAGCATTCATGGTAGCGTTTTATGGCTGTCTTTTAGCTGAAGTCGTTCCTGTTCCAATTGAGGTGCCACTTACAAAGAAGGTGAAGCCCGCTGAATAGAACAATTTAAAAAGGAAATGGAAAAATCTTGCTCTCTTGTCGATGAAACAATTAAAACTACATGAAAACTTTATTGAACACTTTTTAGTTTTGGTATGAAGTTTGCCCTTCCTTCTCTTACCTCAAAGGATGCTGGGAGTCAGCAGATCGGTTTCCTGTTGGGCAGCTGTGGAGTAGCAGTGGCATTGACCAGCGATGCGTGTCACAAAGGCCTTCTCAAGAATACTAGTGGTGATATCATGCAGTTCAAAGGTCAGAGAGGTCACTTTACTTTCCCACAAATCTCAATAATGGCGCACACCTTTAAATATGAATATAAGTGTGTTTGTGTGTTCAGGATGGCCAAAGTTGCTTTGGGTGTTGAGTGATTCTAGACATTTATCAAAACCCCCGAGAGAGTATTTCCCACTCATTAAAGATGCCAACAATGACACAGCATACATAGAGGTAACACACAGTGTGCTTGTGTGTTGAAGACTGGACGTTCAAATGATTATGTGTGTGGGGGTATTTTGTTGGGATTTCAGTGCAGTTGTAATGAGAGTGGGCGTGTTTTTCGTTTGATTGACAGTATAAGACCTGTAAGGATGGGAGTGTGTTGGGAATAACCGTGACCAGGATGGCGATGTTCACACACTGCCAAACACTCACGCAAACCTGCGGGTACACCGAGGGTAAGACATTGGAATACACTAACACTTCCCATGTTCACACACTTAAACATAAACAAAGGAAGACACAACTCTGATTCTTGTCTTCTTATTCTTCTTAATTTATGGCCTTGATGTTTTATGTGTTTCTGTGTTTCAGCTGAAACGATAGTAAACGTGTTGGATTTTAAGAAGGGCATTGGCCTCTGGCACAGTGTTCAAACGGTATTATCAAGTTAATTTGTTACATTATTTTTCATTAATTTCATTCAATTTTTTGTTTAAAAAACACTTTCTCGGTCTCTTTCTCTCTGTGTCTCTGCAGAGTGTGTTCAATATGTTACATGTGGTTAGTGTTCCATATGCTCTCATGAAGGTAAACCCTTTATCTTGGATCCAAAATATTGGGAAGTGCAAAGGTACACACACAGCACAATGCCCACTTTTTTTACTTTATTTTTATTTTCAAAGTACTGTCCATCTCTAATCACATGTCTAATTTGCGTGGCAAATAATAATTTTGTTCAACTTTGTGTGTGTGTTTTTACAGCTAAGGTGGCATGTGTGAAAAGCAGGGATCTACATTGGGCTTTGATGGCCCACAGAGATCAGACTGACACCAACATGAGTTCACTGAGAATGCTGCTGATCGCTGACGGTTCGAACCCTTGTAAGTGTGTCTTACGCATTCAGACCCCAGTGAATGTGTTTTACTGATAAATCTTTGCATACATTTCAATTCGATGTTCATTTTGCAAGGGTCGATATCCTCCTGCGACGCGTTCCTAAACGTGTTCCAGAGTATGGGCTTGAAGTCCGAGGTCATATGCCCATGTGCCGGCTCCCCTGAAGCCCTAACTGTAGCTGTCAGGAGGTATAAAATACACCCTCATTCTGTTTGCTCAGTAAACAACACATGTGCTTTTCTGTAAATGCTCACATGCATATACGCAGTCAGTAACCACAGACATACATGTGCGCAAGTCATTCTTGTGTGGAGAAATCTGTTTTAAGTTTCAACCCTTAAAAACGGGAGGTTTGCTTTTCGTGGTCACACATTACAAACAACATAACCAGACCTAGACACATTCATACACATAGACACACAAAGCCATTTAGAAACCCATCTGATTTAGATTTCACCTTCGTTTGAAATTTTTTGAAATGTCTTGGTTTTGCTTGTAAATTGTAAAAATATCTTAATTGCGTTTGTGTGGTTTGGGAGTAAATACAGTCAACACATGGTGGTATTTCTTTGGCATATTCAATTCTAAAATTAAATAGGTCTAAGTATTAAAGGTGTGATGTGTGATAAGGGCGCCAGGGTTTTTTGGGAAAACATGCTGGATTTTGTCATCAAGATTTCAAAAGCTTGTGGCTTGAAATTCTTAAAGATAGAGATCTTCTGTTAAGAAGAAAATGTTGGGCATGACCGAAAGTTTATTTGGGGTCTAAATATACTTATCTTATTAGCATATAATGACGTCATCAGGGGCGGCCATCTTGAATTTCATAATATTCAGGAAATAGTAGATATTGAATTGATGTTTGAACTCATTTGCAGTTTTTTTTTGTCTTTTGATCCTCATTCCAAATGATCAGAAAAGAAAAAACAACTTTAAAACAGGATATAGTACTAAATTCATACTATACTTTATAGTAGTAAAACGCATGTGAACAGTAGCCTACTTTCTGATCAGTTCATCAGTAATATTCAGGAAATAGTAGATATTGAATTGATTTTGATTTTATTTACATACTAAACGATCAGGAAAAAAGGAAATCAATAGTAAAACTATAAGTAACTATTGTAAATTATAGCTATATTACTGTGCCATAGTAAAATGCATGTGCCTAATTTTTGATCAGTTGACTAGCTATCTGCCCAATCCTCTGCCTTTACCACTAGCACCAGCTCTCCTATGGACACTGCGACCAGGTTTACCACTGCCAACCCTAACCCATCTCCGTTAGGCAAAGGGCCGAAATGATTGCTCCTTTCAAACATTCGCGCCTTGCACGGCAGCACCATTGCGCTGCACAGATTTACCAAGAGATGCGCACTCATTAGACGAACGAATGTGATTTCCAAATGGCAAATATTCCCCTTCAGAGTCAGAATAGGCGAATAACATTCGCAACACATCCTCACGGTACAAACTTTTCTAAGCCATTTGCCGATTTTCTCTCACAAATCTCACAATTTACTCAGACGCTCTGAACTGAACTGCTTCCGCTTCAATGACACGATAAGATAGCTCACTTGCTCTGCTATTTCCTGGAACACTTTGAATAGGAACATGACGTAATTTTGGTCTAGAATCGAAGTACTACATATCTGCCATCTAGTGGTATGGGATACAAATGAGATGTTACACCTATTTTATTAAGTATGACGTCTTGTCGCAACTTTGGCGCTTAGAGGGTTAAGGAGGATCTATTGACAGAAATTCAAAATAATAAACATAACAATGTGTAAAGAGGTGTATAAAAACCTTTTATAATGACTTTTATAATGTTTTTATTACCCTAGAATGAGCTTTTTCTATCTACATACAGTGCGGGTCCCCTTACATGGAATTCGCCATATTGTTTCCACAGTAGCCCTTAAACGGACAAACTGTTCTACAGACACATTTCGTAAATATGTTATCTCCTTCGACAAAGGAGCGAAAACGTGACGACATCTTTGTACTGTGTGAGCCACCGTTGTGCTTCTAAATGGAGGGGTGGAGTGAGCCGTTGGTTGCAATTTTCGAAACCTCACCGCTAGATGCTGCTAATATCTCCACATTGCACCTTTAAAGCTACAATGCAGAATTTTGGGGGGGTTAAAAATAAACAAAAATATATATTATCAAGCAATGATATAAAGAAAAATCAGTGCAAAAATCTTAAGCAACTACAAAAAAGCGTACAATTACTTGCCATCGTTATTACAGTATGTGCTCTGTATTGTAATGCCGTCTTACTAGTGAATGAGACATGAGATAATTTACATCAGGAGGCGTTGCTTTGAGGTCTGAAGGAAGGGAGGAATGTTTTCCCCTTCAATGCTTTCAAAGCTAGCTTGCTATTGCTAACCTCTATGAAACTGCCTACCGTAACTTTAAATGACTCGCATGTGCTATCTCAACAATGACACCTCATTGGATCTGTCAGTCAAACCAGCCATGACCAGTTAATGTCAGTGTATGTTGAAACTGAGTGTAATACAAATACCATCAAATGTTGAGTTTTGTGTCGACACATTTTTTAGCCTTGACCCTAATAATGCTTTTCACAAATTAGTTGTAACCGTCATGTGGAGTTTCACATCAAAAAGGATTTTTGTCAGAGTTTACAGGACCTCTGGCTCCAGGAAACCAAACCACACACTCTTATTGTTTATGAAACCAGGAAAATGATTGTCTATGCTACTGTAATATTCTGTGTCTAACACATATGCATATGTTTCCGTCAGGCCTCAGGAGAGCGGCTGTAAGCCGGCCGGTCGCGGGGTCCTCAGTATGACGAATCTCAGTCACGGGGTCATCAGGGTGGACACGGGGGAGAAGCTTTCCGTCCTTACCCTGCAGGATGTGGGCACGGCCATGCCAGGAGGTACAGAGACACAGGGACACATCCTCAAAGCATTTTATTCAGTTCCAACATAAACCTCATGGAGCAGTTTTCCTCATGTGACCACAAACCTCATCAAACAACTTTATAATTCTCATTAAACTCTCTTTCATCGTCTCCCTCAGCGATGGTGTGTGTCATTAAACCGGAGGGCGTTCCGCAAGTGTGTAAAACCGATGAGATTGGAGAAATCTGCGTGTCGTCTGTTGCCACAGGGATGTCATATTATGGTCTTATGGGAATGAGCAAGAACACATTTGAGGTGCGAAAATCCACTACAGGCTGTATTCTCATAAAGTTGTACTATTATTAGACACAAAACTTTATTTTAATGGAAGGTTTTATGTGGTTTCTGGCTGGTCTAAATAGCCATAATCCTGCGGGTTATGAAATGGGTGTGTGCTTCTGGGCTACAGGTATCTCCAGTGTCGTCTGACGGTGGTTTGGTCACAGACTGTGTATTTGTGCGGTCCGGTCTCCTGGGGTTCGTGGGTCCATGTGGCATGGTCTTCGTCTCTGGGTCGCTGGAAGGACTGATGCAGGTCGGGGGGCGGAAACACAATGCAGATGACATCATAGCAACCGCTCTCGCTGTGGAACCCATGAAGTTCATCTATCGTGGAAGGTTTGTAAGAACGAAGACCACAGATGAATGATAACACATAGCTGGTTGTTCAATCGAATAACACTATGTTGTAACTGTTTGTGTGTAGGACGGTTGTGTTTTCAGTGACTGTGCTGTATGATGAAAGAATCGTCCTGGTGGCAGAACAAAGGCCTGATTCAACTGAAGAAGAGAGCTATCAATGGATGAGTCGAGTGTTGCAGGTACACAAATACTGTATATTTTTGCACTAAATGCACATTTAAAGCATATTTATTTTCGGTGTGCTTTTTGGGTAACATCTTGTTAAAATTGTGTTTTCAGGCTATAGATGGGATTCATCAGGTGGGGGTGTACTGCCTTGCGCTAGTTCCCGCCAACACCCTCCCGAAAACCCCTCTGGGTGGGATTCACCTGTCGGAGACCAAACAGCTCTTTCTAGAGGGGGCGCTACACCCCTGCAGCATCCTCATGTGTCCACACTCCTGCATCACCAACCTGCCTAAACCCCGACAGAAACAACCCGGTACACAAGCCTCATAAAACTCAATGTGTACATAAAGTGTGTCTGTGTGCAATATTTAAATAATGTGTATTATAGTGCACACTGTGTAAATAACAAGCACTGTGTGTTTTGTGTGTGTGTATAGTAAGTGGTGGATTGGCTTGTAAGTGTGTTTAAATGTATCTTAAAGGACGCTGTGTACTTTGTTTGTATGTTTGTGGTGAGTAAATAGTGTTTTTGTGTGTTGCAGAGGTGGGTCCTGCCTCTGTGATGGTGGGGAATCTCGTAGCAGGAAAGCGAATGGCTCAGGCCAGCGGACGAGACCTAAGCAACATTGACGACAATGAACAGGTTAACAAAACGTGTTTGCTTTCAGGGGTGTGTGAGCGTGCGTGTCGTTATTGCTCTTTGACCGGTTACTCTTTCTCTCGTATTCCAGTTTCTTTTTCTGTCGGAAGTGTTGCAATGGAGAGCCCAGACAACACCTGACCACATACTGTACACACTCATCAACTCAAGGGTAACACATGCAAACACACGCACATTCCTTTACACAAAGAGCTGGGTGTGTTAGGAAAATTATATCATATTAAACTGAAGTTCATGATTTCAGATGTAGTTGTGTTTATATATATGTTTGTGTGAGTCCAGGGGGCAGTAGGGAGTTCTCTGACCTGTATACAGCTTCACAAAAAAGCAGAAAAAATTGCTACTTTGCTGTATGAGAGAGGACAATTGCGAGATGGAGATCATGTAGCTTTAGTGTACCCGCCAGGTAACCACATACTTCTATTTTAATGAAGAAAAATGACCATGTTAGTGAAAATATGCACTTCAGCTTTTATTATTTTGTCATTATTTCGTTTCTAAGGCACTGTTTTATAAACGGTTCACTCTTTACAATGTGCCTCATTTCTTTCGCGATAGAGATTGTAATTGTTTCCTCTTGTAACTCTAGTGATCATTGTAACTTTTCACGTCATTTCATTTAAATAAGCCACAGCAGTTCAGTCTGTCACTCTGATATGCATTCAAGAGCCACCCACTCCAATTAAATCTGCTCATACTGCTCGTATTTAATTGAAAAGTTTAAACAACACATTTCAATTAAACGCTTCACAAACAAGAATGATTAAAATTGTAATAAATGTTTTTTTCACTCTTTGTGTGTGTGTCAGGTCTAGATTTGATCGCTGCATTTTACGGCTGTCTGTATGCGGGCTGTATCCCCATCACTGTACGACCACCTCACCCTCAAAACATCTCCACCACACTACCTACAGTCAAAATGATCCTGGAGGTATGAACACACAACAATACACTCACACAAACAAACACAGACATATAGCTGTACAATTTTTTCTGGGAAAAGAGGGCCTGGAGGCGTGTGGGGAGGGCGGAACTACAGCACGAGCACACAATACATCATCGCATTGATTGACTACAGACGGTTTCATCTTAACAACATGAACAAACGTTGCAACATAACATAAATTCTGGTACACGTTTACAAACAATAGAGTGCCTGTAAATTATTTCTGATACCAATCAAAAGATACCAAGAACGGTTACATGGCTAAACTTGTCTCTCCAATATTTTTAATTTAAACTCAACCGCTAGATGTCAATGTAACATACGTTTTTGAAATATGTCAAAACTACAGAACCCATTTAATAAATTTAACATTTAATAAAATAAACAAAATTCAACAAGTTCTTTATTTAATACAATTGTTATACAATCCAATAATATTATTAATTAATATTAACATAAAAAATCTAATATAAATGGTTATGTTATTAGACACTAACCAACATAAACCGGAAGTTAACTGGGGGTCATGCGCGCACACGTCCGATGAAACGGTCTATAGGTTCGTATTGTTTACATTATGCACGTAGAACAACAACAAAACACAGACATATGATGTAGTTTGACTTGCCTTGTACGGTTCATGTCCGGCTTCTTTTAGCCCTGTGATCATGCCATCTACAGTATCATTATTAAACAATCTCCAAATCCAGCACTATATCCACCGTTTATATAGCATTCATCACCAAAGTGCAGTGAGCAAACAATCACAGCTAAACATCCGTCAGCTGAGTGAAGGGGCAGTGATGGGCGTACTCTTTCACGCTGACTGGTTGGCGCGTGGGCGTGCTCTTTCGTTTGCTGGATGACAGGTGGGCTTGCATTTCCGGGAGAATTGTCCCTTGTCATACCTTCAACTCGTGGACCATGTTAAGCTTGAGAAGCCAGCACATTTAACAGTGTAAAGAAGTCAGAATGTATGTGTAACAAAGATTAATAAAATGGAAGGAAGGAGGCGGGAACCGGCAAACATTTAAACATTTAATAAAGTAATATAACAGCCGGCGGCCCCTCACGGACGACCGCCGGCGAACAAACATAAATATAAATACAAACATAACACAAGTTCGGGCCCGGTCCTCTCTCTTCGACGGTCCGGTCGCTCGTTCCTTTTATATGCTCCCATCTCCTACGTGATTCGAGGCCGGTGTGCGTACAGCTGGCGCTAATTCACAATTACTCACCGGACTCGAACCACGGTCTCGCCCCGCCTACTCTACTACAGTATGAAATTGCATGTCCCTTTCGCTTTAAATACAAAGTGCTCAATATTCATGCCTGTTTGTATTTAAATATTTTATTTTTATTGCATGTGTAGGTGAGTCGTTCAGTGTGTGCTATGACCACCCAAGCAATCTCTAAACTTCTGAAGTCAAAGGATGCGTCAGTTGCCGTGGATTTTAAATCATGGCCTCTTATCCTGGAAACAGGTCAGTTTCACATTCATATTACCTGAACATATAGGAATCAGTCTGAGAAGTAACATTCGCTTAAATTACTGAGGATTAATGATAATATTGAAATTCTAAATGTATTATGCTAATTGTGTTTGCCTAGATCCATAATAAGAATTCTAGACTTTGAACCAAATTTGGTGTGTTTGTGTGTTAGATGACCTTCCAAAGAGACGTTGTCCACTGCTGTATAAACCATGTGACCCAGATTCGTTGGCGTATTTGGACTTCAGTGTATCCACTACGGGAATGCTCGCCGGAGTGAAGGTTCAGCTTTTCATATCTAATGTGTATTTACATTTAAAATTGTAAATGAATAAAAACTTCCTTGTGTAATTTCAAATCCAGATTATTTCGTTTTTAATATCTTTGTTTTCAAACACCTCTCTCTGAAGATGTCTCACTCTGGCACAAGTGCTCTGTGTCGCTCTATTAAACTGCAGTGTGAGCTTTATCCTTCACGTGAGGTCGCTGTGTGTCTTGACCCCTACTGCGGCCTCGGCTTCGTTTTGTGGTGTCTCTGCAGGTATAGACCACCTGACCACTAAATTAACATACTAAACATTGTCTTCACGTAAATGTATACAGTATTCATTATTACTATGTTAAAAATTCCGTCATAGTATAAAAACAGACATTGAAGGAAAGTCCTTGTGTGTTTATATGCAGTGTGTATGCGGGACAGCAGTCTGTTCTGATCTCACCCATGGATCTTGAGGTAAATCCTGCTTTGTGGCTGCAGTCCGTCAGTCACTTTAAAGTCCGGGACACTTTCTGCTCATACTCTGTGATGGAGCTCTGCACGAGGTCGCTCAGCTCGCTCACGGACTCTTTAAAGGTGTGCACACAAACATACATGCACACGCGCAGCATTTGAATTTCTTTGTAGTTTTATACCTGGGTTTGTCTGCGTTTATTCTCAGGCTCGTGGGATGGATCTGACCCGTGTGCGTTCTTGTGTGGTTGTGGCGGAAGAGAGGCCTCGTGTTTCACTGACTCAGTCATTCTGTAAACTCTTTAAAGACGTTGGTCTGCATCCACGTGCCGTCAGCACCGCGTTCGGCTGCAGGGTCAACCTCGCAGTGTGTCTGCAGGTCAGCAATAAATACTCATTTTGTCCCCCCCAGTGTTCAGTGTTTTAGTCATGAGTAATTCTGAATTCTTCCATTTTTTTTATCATTGTTGTTTGGTTAAGTTGAACTTTTTATTTGCCTTTGAAAATCTTATTTATACATCACATTTGTTCCTTTCCTCATGTAGCCCCATAGGTTGGGAAAACTTGCCGAGCAGGTATGGCTGATCCTTCAACGAATCATCATGGTTTCATATCTCAACATTTCCTTATTTCTTCTCTCTCTCTCTACCTAAGATCATTGTCATCTTATAATGACAAAAGTACAAAGAGCTAATCTTAACTGTGGTGGATTTGGTTCAACCAAGTATAAAATTACAAGCACAGAACAAATAAGCAATTAAACAGTTTAAGTCACTGACTGGCAATGTTTGCTTGGATTAGTAATATAATGCACACAACCACATGAACAAACAACACAAGGTGCTAAATTTCTCTGGCACCAATCAGGACCGCAAAAAACCCCAATAGTTAATATAAGTTGACAGGTTGCATTACTTTGAAAGAGCAATTGTTGTCTCTAAATAAAAGGGATAGAAACAAGTATCGCCTGTGCTGGTTAACATTTTCTAAGCACTATAGTATAAGCACTTTTGCAAGTTATTTTGCTCTTAACTGTCTTCATGACATTAAGTGGCATCTAGTGGTGAGTTCGTGAATTGCAAACAACTGCCCACTTCACTCCTCCCTTTCGGAGCACTACGTGGCTGAATATTGTCACGTTTTCGCTTCTTTCCTGAAGGAGATAATGTATATATGAAACGCACTCTGTAGATGAGTTTGTCCGTTTGTGTATGTCTTCATGTATCCATTATGTAAGGTCATTACACACCTCTGAACACGTAGTTATGTATATTATATTGCATTTCATTCAATAGATCCTTCGAAAAATGACACACTGCACCTTTAAGCATCCTGCTATACGTAAAATATATTTGACTTTTATTTATAGTCGCTTATGTTTGTGCAGGGGACATCAGGACCTGATCCCACCACTGTCTATGTGGACATGAGAGCGCTGAGACATGACCGGTAAGACACGCACTGTCCTACACATACCCATTCATAGACCGAACAAAAACATGCACATACAGTAGAGGATAACCTGCATGCTTCTGAAGTGTTTTGTGTGTTCTAAGGTGGGTTTGTGTGTGTTTGTAGGGTGAGGCTGGTTGAAAGAGGATCTCCACACAGCTTACCTCTCATGGAATCAGGGAAGGTTGGTTTATTTGTTTTCTTAAATGAAACATAAACATGATTGATTCAGAGACTGATCATTTTTTGCTTTTCATTTAGGTTTTGCCAGGTGTGCGCATCATCATCGCTAACCCAGAGACGAAGGGACCAATCGGAGACTCTCATTTAGGAGAGGTTAGAAGAATATCTCAGTTAGCTTGTACAAAAAGTATACCTAAATGCACTGTAAGTTGCTTTGGAGAGACATCAATTTGTAAATGTATGTGTGCAGATCTGGGTCCATAGTCCACAGAGCGCTTGCGGCTATTTCACCGTGCTCGGAGAGGAAAATGTACGGTCTGATCATTTTGGGGCCAGGTTGAGCTTTGGAGACACACAGACCGTGTGGGCCAGAACAGGGTACCTTGGGTTCCTGCGCAGAACCGACCTAACAGATGCAAATGGAGGTGTGTTTACATGCGTGTTGAAATGTTTGATCGCAATATGAATGGGCTGGTTACATGAGATTTTATTTTATTTGCGTGTGTGAACAGAGAGGCACGATGCTCTATATGTGGTTGGAGCATTGGATGAGGTCATGGAGCTGAGAGGGATGAAATACCATCCCATTGACATTGAAATGTCCATCATCAGAGCCCACCGAAACATCACAGAGTGGTGAGCACACACACTTGTGCTACAAAATCAAAATGGGTTTTTCTTGAGTAATTTTTGGTCCGGTTTTAAACCCTCTCTCTGTCTTTCACGCAGTGCTGTGTTCACTTGGACAAATTTATTAGTTGTAGTGGTGGAGTTGGACGGTTCCGAGCAGGAAGCTCTAGATCTGGTTCCCATGGTAACTAACGTGGTTCTAGAGGAACACTACCTGATTGTGGGCGTGGTGGTCGTCGTGGATACAGGCGTAATTCCCATCAACTCTCGTGGGGAGAAGCAGCGCATGCACCTGCGAGACGGCTTCCTCGCGGACCAGCTGGACCCCATATATGTGGCTTACAACATGTAGAATTTCGATCTCATCGGCACAGACACGACATCATTGATTTCCAGCACTATCCTCTGACATTCAGCTCTTCAGCCTGTTAGCAGTAGAACCCTCCACATAGCAAACAAACACACATTACTTCACAGAGGAACTTAAAAGGCTCCTGTAGCATATCTTCAAGCCTTTATTTTAGTTTTATTCATGTAGCCTGTCATTTTACTGGTATTGCTTATTTTTTAATCCACACTAAATTTGATTTAAAGCACAGGGGTTTTATAAGATAAATGTATTGCCATTGCCAATTCAAGTCATGTTATTTATTTGTGTATTCACAAATATATCCGTGTTATATTTGTGCTTTTTTGTACTTTGGCCATGTTGTTTTACGCTTGTCTTGCTGTTGTTTTTGAAGGTGTATTAGAATATCACAAATCGACTCGTTTAGCATGTTTGTTATCATTTTCAGACACTGTTATATCATTTTCATTACTGTTAATTATGTACAGAAATTGGTGAAGTTTTAATTTTGTCTTTTGAAGTATCAGTTCTGTGCTTTTAATAGTTAAGCGTAACACAATAGAGGTAATCGTATCATGTATATAAAACAACATATCTGCACTGTGAGACGTAAATATAGATGTATGTGAGCTAGAATTTGCATTCTAGATTAATTGCCCAGCAACAGCTAATCTCTCCTGTTTATGTCTGTATCTATGGTGGCAGAGATGGGAGGGATCTAAAAGAATGACATATGCACAACGTGTTTTTATTATATTCTTTATTTATTTTTTAATCTTCCATGACCTGTAAGAAACTAGAGCACTTTGATTCTCTCGCGATGTCTTTTCTTATGTCAATAAAATATTTTCAACTATTCTTGAAAAAGCTGACTTGACAGCATTTGTTTGAAATAAGACTAACACTGACTGTCACCTGGTGGACAATTTACGTCAACGCACCAACATTCATTTCCAGTTTATCCCATGTACGCAATGGCTGTGATAAACACTACGCAAACCATGCAATGCTTGTGGCCAAAAGTGGTTAAAAAAATTGATTTAAAAAAAGGTCGATGACTGCTTTTGACGCTTTTTTATAAGTGGAATGTGTTCACCATGGTCTAGTAAGCAAGCACTAAAATCTTAATACATTTAATTGATATAAAATGTACTTGATTTGTGTTCGTGCTATTTAGTTAAAATTATTATTGAAAACTCAAATCATATTTTATTTTATACTATCAAAATACTATACCCACATTTTTCGGGTAGTGAAGCGCGCATATCAAATATTTGATTCCAAAACAAAGAATGTTTATTCCTATACCAAATTGTCAACAAAAAGTAAAATAAAATAAAAGTTAAATAAATCCAGGTTATATATGTCTCACATATACATGTACTCGATATTACTGTAATAAAAATATGAGTATGCATGTGTGTGGGGGGCAGGGGGGCTTGACTTTGCTTAGGGCCCCCAAAATGGTAAACCTGCCCCTGCATGTACGTATTATTATTAATAGTATTTGTAAACTTATAGATTTAATATTATTATATGTTTTATGTGGCAATATTTGAAGTTTAATTATGTCCATAAAATATCTTGCTTTTGAAATCTAAATATATGTAAACATCACGTGTTTATGTGTGTGGTAAATTGGAATATACCACACATTGATCATGTCCATGAAATAACTTGACATTAAATCCTAAATTGTCACGGTATTTTGGAAAACACACGCACGTGATTGTGCATTTTACTATCTTGCGTGAAGTGGAGTCCACAGGATGGCGCTTAGAGACCGTAGCGCCACAGCGGTGAAGCTTCCTGGCTGTCTCTCACAGAAGAGAGGGTTTGGCCAGAGCGCTTGTTGGTGCAGGATGTGGTAGCGCGAGAGGTGGTGCCGCACTCAGCTCGCGCGGTGTACGTTGCGAACGCGAGACGTGGCGCGAGCAGAGACGTCCGGCAGCTGGAAGACTCGAGCGAGTTAAAGTTCGTTGGAAGGGCGGATAATCACGGGCCCGCGGCTCCATACAAGGCAAGGTCGGGTGGGGAGCACTTTAGGGACTTGCGCTGATCCAATCATCTGCGCCCCGGAACCGAGCTGCGCGACGCCTTTTGTTTTCTTGTCAAGACTTTTACACGTTTGGGATGTTTCTATAGAAACTCTCTCTGACTTTTTTGTCTTTTGTTTTTAGTTTGTTTTTGTTTTTTTTGGTTTTGGATATGAGTGCGTCGGTCAACGGAGTAAACCCCAAACCCGGACCAGCGGTCAGTCCGAACGGACCGAGCTCGGTTTCGAAACCCGGAGATGTCGGTCAACTCGAGCCGGTGGTCCCGGACGAGGAGCCACAGACTTCTGTGGCGGACGCCACGCAGATGGGAATTAAATTCGCCAAGACATTCCTGCTTATCTTCCCCATTTACGTCCTGGGGTATCTAGAGTTCAGCTTCAGTTGGGTTTTGATCGGCCTGGCGGCCTTGTTCTGGCTCAAACGGAACCGGGGAGGAGAAAGATTCGCTCGGGTGAACCAGGCGCTGGCGTTTCTGGAGCAAGAGGAGCGGACGGTGCGTCAGAGCGTCCAGACCTCGGAGCTGCCGCCGTGGGTGAGTGACACAGACAGACTGCTATTACATGAATCTAGTTATGATTCGCATTGTGAACTTTGACCTCGTCGCCCCCAGCCTTGTCCTGTACATTAGGACTAATTCCAGTTCCTTCTAGTCCAGTTCGACCGGTGTGTCGTTGCTCTGTGTGGGGTGTGTGTACATGGTTTAAAGTCTGATGCTGCGGTCGGGTGGTTGGATATTCAATGGCATTGCTTGCATGCATGCCTGAATGACTCAGATGATCACAATTTCGATCAAGATCACAAATTAAATGCGAACTCTCAGCAAAGAGCACGTAATGTACATCTTTCCCAGTAAATTGTTGTTGAAGGATGAGGTCAAATATTCAAGACTGGACCAAAACCATTAAGTCTCAGCCATTGAATAACGTTTATTGATCAACCACAAAGACTTCATTATTCAATCAGTACTTGATTTCTTTCACCACTTATCTTTTAGTACACACATACTTACAAACTTTAAAACACAATCATGTTCAAATATTTACAAACATGCTTTAATCTAGATTGATTCATTGAATAAATGATCAACCACTAAATCAAATAATGCATTCAGAATAAGCTCTGATGTCATAACTAGAAAAATATCCTTTTTGTGTGACAAACCAGGTTTTCATATCGTTTTACACAGTGTTAGGTTGTTTTTACTGGCCTTCCAAGCGTGTTCAGGCACTGTTTGTTACTTTAGAGTCTAAAGCCAAATGTGACCCAGGACAACAAACCCAGTCATATGGGTACATTTTTCGAAATCTAGATTTTAACAAAATCTTAAAGCTGAATAAATAAGATATCTATGGATATATGGGTTGTTAGAATAGGACACTATTTGGCTGAGATTCAACCGTTTAAAACTCAGGAATCTGAGAGTGCAAAAAAACGAAATATCGAGAAAATGGCCTTTGAAGTTGTTAATCAGGGCCACTGTGGCAGGCCATCCACTCACAAAAATTAAGTTTTTATATATTTAAGGTAGGAAATTTACAAGATATCTTCACAGAAAATGATCTTTTCTTAATATCCTAATGATTTTTGGCATTAAAGAAAAATCGGTAATTTTGACCAATACAATATATTTTTGGCTTTTACTAAAAATGTTCCTGTGCTACTTAAGACTGGTTTTGTGATCCAGGGTCACATATGAGTGTTTTGTCAAAACTGAGATCATAGTTCTGGCGTATCAGCAGCATGCATGCGTGCCAATTTGACAAAAAACGCATTTAGAGACTGAACTCTTATGTGTTTGCTCCGTTTGTTAACTACAACGCTCTTGCTGGCCCAGGATGGTTTTTTCTTTCTTTTGGTTTTAGGTTGACGTTCAGTAACATGAACAGGTAAGTCGTGAAACTCAGGTTGACTGATTATGACTTAGGTTTGGTTTTCTGTTCTCAGCCTGTAAACGAAGGCGTAGTGTTGTTTTATTTCTTTATCTGCGGTTGTTTTCAATACCAAAGAGCAAAGACTTCTCAAAGTGTCACCCACACTTGCGTAATGCTCTAATAAACGCTTTGATCAGTTTTGGTCTTAATCACTTGAAGGGTGTCTTTGGTTACGTTTGTAAACAGTTGTATGTGAAATTGTTCATTTGTCCAATAAAAGTTTTGTAGATGGTAACAGAGCTTCCTCGTGGGTGTGGCATGTTGCTAAAGAGACTTCATATTATGAAAAAAGTGTGACAATGATGACATCAGCTTGCTCTGACTCACATGCTTGAGGAAATGTTTTCATAGTAATGTTCCAACCAGATGAGGTACACCATTTCTCCACTGCGGTTTGTAGAAGTACATTAAATGACTTTTTACCTGGAGGGCAGGCAGCTGTGGTTATAAAGGGACTCCTCCCACCCTATTGTGTCCCAGTGTTTGTGTGGGTGTCAAAAAACAAGAACATCACTATATTAAATATGAAAATGGAAAGTAGCCTTTGAATTTGGATCATTATTGTTGGAACAAGACACGTGCACACAAGGATTTTTGAGGGGTTTGGTTACTCCCAACCCTTTCAAAAATTCTCAAACTTAAACTGGACCACCAGAGAGTATATCTGTTTAGAATTTGCCCTGCTGTCTCTTAAGGCAATAAAGGTATAATTCGCCAAAAAAATCAAGCGTAGGGTCAGTTCTGGTAGGTCACGAGTCGAGCATGCATCAGCGGTCACATGAGGTGCTGCAAATCAACGTTAACCAATAGTCATACATACTAGATTGCGTCCTATTTAAACTGCCTTTAGCCCTACACGCGCGGGATTAGTATTAACTGGGGACCTTGTCTGATTTATAAATGACCTCACCACGTCTGTAT
The DNA here is from genome assembly GCF_015846415.1 of Triplophysa dalaica. Lineage (NCBI taxonomy): Eukaryota > Metazoa > Chordata > Actinopteri > Cypriniformes > Nemacheilidae > Triplophysa > Triplophysa dalaica. The sequence continues at coordinate 18,801,004 of NC_079544.1, read as the reverse complement.
TTCATGTGGCGCATTCGCACGGGATAAATGAAGCCTGTGATTTTACAAAACTTTGCTGAGTTAGTTCCCGGATGTGATGGCAAGGCTTTACATATAGTTTGTATAGCCTATTGTTGTATGGTGTTAAATGATGTATGACCGCACCTGTCAGCATTCGAGACCCGCGATCTGGGTGATCTTTTGTCCGGTTCACGATCACGGATCTCAAATGCTGACAATGTTACAAGCGTTTCCATGTTTAATAAATAAACAGGAGACTCCCGGCCAAAACAACAGCTTTGGCAATGTATGGAAATGACCCAGCAACCAAATTAATACCAAAACACTTCAAAACAGCCGCCATTATTTGCAAACGGTGGCTAAAAACTTGAAAATGATTTATGAGCCCGCCAAATTACAGAGATGCCAATTCGCACGGGACTAATATTATCACAGGACCTCAGTGTTCGTCAAAATAGGTTAGGTCATTTGTGGGAGAATTTTTACTTTACAAATTACAGGCATGGCTGATTCGCAAGGTATTAAGATCACAGACAATATCTGCAATTATTACAAATGACCAGAGGTCCCCAGGTAATACCTTATCAGCTGCTTAATCGTGCCACCTCCATCACCAATCTCAACAATATCTGCCTGTATCTGTCGGATCCTTTTAATTTTATCCTGTACGCATTATGAACTGTTCTGGTTCCTCAGGTGGGGGGACATGTATTACATTCAAGGCTGAACGGACATACGGAGTGTTTGCTTGGAACAGTTTCATTCCGCCAACCTTAAATATTGTTTAAATATTTGACGACAGTGGACCTGACAGAAAGGAAAATTCTGTCATCATTTACTCACCCACTTGTCATTTCAAATCTGTATGACTTTCTTTCTTCTGCAGAAAACATAATAAGATATTTAGAAAAATGTTGGTAAAGGAACAACGATGGTACCCATTGACTGGCATTGTTTTTTTACCCATACGATAGAAGTGAATGAGTTTCGCCGTTGTTCTGTTACATTCTTCAAAATATCTTCTTTTGTGTATCTTCTTCGTTTGAAGCAGTTTGACGTTTTGAATGTTTGAGTCCTTTAACGGCAGGGTGTCCGATTTCTCATAGCCGTTGTTGATGTTCAAATCACCAAAACAAACCCCTACCCCTACCGGCTAATGTCCATCCTGTGCAATGCTGTACTCGGCCCGACTCGGTTGTCTAAAACGTAATTCTGAAATCGGTTACCCCGCCTTTAAAGTCTTATAAATTGTGATGGAAGAAGATGTCCTAACAATAATCCCAATGATATCATTACAAAACTATCAAAAAAGATCCCAACAGTTTTTTTTTAGTACAGTCAGTGCAGAGATCTATTTGAAACTGTTTTTGGTTATGATTCCTCTGGTGTTGCATGCAAATAAAAGTGTAGAGAGTCTGTCTATTGATATTCCCCCACAGCCGCCATCTCATCTCTATAGGAAGCCCATAGTTCATGTTGTCTCTCTTCGCTGATCGATTCCAAAGTCCGTTAACGGAAGTCGTGTCAATCGGCGGCCATGTTTGCAACGCCTCTGGTTAGTTGAGAGCAAGTCCAAAGCCCTATCTACATGAATGAGGGTAGGCAAATCGCTGGCAAAAAATGTCTTATCAATAATTCAACCTGACATAAACTGCACCATAACTTGTATTTGCCAAGCTTAAATTGCGCTAAAAATCACCTTTTTCTACTGTGCATGCACTGGAATCTACTTTCACTGGAAGGCGTTACTTTCTTCCCTAGAGCCGCCATATTAAGCGTTGCTCAATTCATTGTAATGGTGCATCTTGTTAAAATCACAATTTTAACCCAAGCATTTGTTATATAAGTGGGAATCATATTCCCGCGAAAATCATGTAATTGTCAGAACTGAAAATGCCCTTGTTACTGAAATTACATCTGTTATTGACACCAGGCCCAGCAAATGCAAGGTTCTTGAATGCACCTATCTATGACGACATTGATAGGTTGAACACCACCTCAACCTATCAACCACTACTTCTCTAGCCCCGCCAGGGATTAGAGATCGCTTGATGTGCCCTGAGCACTATTCGGACCTCTAGTATTTGTATTAATTGCAAACGTTGCCTGTGATCTTAATTCCGTGCAAACCTCATCTCTGTGATTTGGTGGGCTCATATTTAATTCCTGTAAATAATAGAGGCTGTTTTGAAGTGTTTTGGTATTATTTTGGGAGCAGGGTGATATCCATAAGTTACCGGGAGTCTCCCGTTTGTTTATTTATCATGAAAACTCTCGTAACATTTGAGACCACTTTCGCGGTGATCTTTTGTCCGGTAGGGGATCACTGGTCTCAAATGCTGACAGGTACGGTCATATATCATTAAACGCAATACAAGTATAGACTATACAAACTATACGCAAAGCCTCGCGATCACATCCAGGAAATAAGTCAGTAAATTTGAGTAAAATCATAGCGTGTGAATGTGTCACATGAAATACTGATGTGGGGAGGTCATTTATAAATCACAGGAGGTCTTCAGATAATACTTATGCCGTGCGAAAACTGTGAATGGTGCTAATGTGTAACCTAACGTTACATCTCAAATTCACAGAAGCCTCAAACAACGCAAACTGCTATCCAATCAAAGCGGTGGTCGTTTACTTCCAAGTGTTTTCAATGCGGCACACACATTAAAACTGAGCGTTTGCAGAGCTGGCCTCAAAACCTGGGTGGAAATCGCCTATGACTTATTTATTTTGATGTTTTTGTATGTAAAAGCCAGGCGAAAGTCACAAGTAGACCCCATATAACAGTATAAAACAATAAACAAGTACAGTTCATCAGACTTTTAATATTTATCTCTTTGTCGATTCTAATTAAACTCGAACCGTCCTCTCTTACCGCAACATATCTTCTCTTTCATCTGCTCATCATGTCATCACTGTGAGTGCTAATGGGTGTCTCTTCCACATCAATGCAGAACCTTGTTTACCTCCGTTTTCATCAAAAGCGCAGAAAGCCCTTCATCACATGTGAAGTAAATCGAATGCGTGTGAGTAGTTGACAACAGACATTATAGGGTGAGCCAACGCTGATGTCGATCTTTCAGCTACACCAGTAAACAAAAATAATGCTGTCCAGTCCACATCCCTGATGGATAAGGGCTTAAAAATTGCAAATCCCTTCCGACCGGTTCATCATTATTGCTGAGTCATCTCATCTCCGAGTGCCTGTTATGCTTCACTTAATCATTCAGTTTACAATACAAAGGTCGAATGAGGTCAAATCTATACTGTATAACAACATCCTTCCTCATCGCTCCTGCTGCTCTAAGAGCGTGCGTTTTTTTGTTCTCAGATGGACAACACATCTATCCCATGACAGTTATTTGCTTAAACAGGAAATAGCATTGCTGAACATCAGATCGTAAACAGCCACACACACGCCCATGCAAATAAATACAACGTACATTGCAGCAGTTGGTCAGCATGTTACTGTGTGTTTGTGAGTCAGCTTTACATGCATGCGCTAGCTCACCATGTCATATCATGTACAGCCCTGTTGTAACAGGAATTATTGCGTGAATTATTTTTCAAGTATAAAGGGGTGAAAAAAGATACACAGTCACAAGAAAAGTCTTTGAGCACCAGGGAAGCTCTTTGAAGGCCGTGTGTCTAATGTGTTTGTGGAAAAGATAAGACATGTATACAGATGGTTGTCTTTGTGTAATATCATATCGGCTTAGAGGCCGCCGCTGTCTGACAGTCCTTGGGAATTAGGAAGCTAACTATAGCCGCTCTGTGTGCGTATAATCAGGAAATAACACAGCTTTGAGTCATAGGCTGGCGTTCTCTCTCAGGAAAATATGAGAAAGTAATGGAGTCAGGGATTTTCCATTCTGTTTTTCCGGAATCTCTCTTTCACATACTATTTCCAAGTTCTTTTCATTACAACAATAGAATCTACAATACTTTGTAGAGAGAGAGAAAGACTATGCTTTTGCTGATTCAACAAACCTAGAGATACTCTGATATTTTAGGCACATATCATGTGATCATATTATCAGTCCAGCTTTAGTATGTATGAAGTAGTCATGAAGAAGGCATGTTTTGTGGCCTAGCTATAGACGCATCACGTTCCGAATGATCCTAAACAACTTTTCTCTCTCCAGTAAATTTAAAAGTCTCGTATTTGATATTTCTATCAATAAAAGTGTCTTAAGCCCAAACTGATATTCACAGTCATGTTTTCATATGCTAGGGCATGTGTCTTATTTCTGTTTGGCACCATGTTTAAACAAGTTTGAACACAAGTCTGTGAAGAATGGAAAGGCAGTCTGCAATAGGTTATACTGTCTTTATGGTCTTGAGTCATATCTGTTGCACAATCCTTGAAGTCATTAGTCATTGAATCTGAATTTTTGGTTGGCTAAAGTACGCAAAAGTGCAACCTATTGAATGGATGGTACAGTATGTCCTTTTCTCACAGCCTCATTTGCATCTACCCTTCAAAGAATTCAAAGAACAGTTTAAAGGGATGTCTTGCACAAAACATGAACGGCAGGAATCCACCATAAATAAGCTTCCATTCATTTGCAATTCCATGCAGCTTACTCTACATGAATACATCTTTTTACTCCATGTTATGTGCTGCATTCAATTTCTCACTCTGATTAAGTATAAATTTCCTTAAATTGTTAAATATTTTATCTGTGTCCTTTAACAGGTTCACTTTCCAGATGTGGAGAGAGTGGAGTGGCTCAACAAGGTGTGTGTGTTGCATTTATACAAATAGACATGGATCTGTGCTAACCCAGAAATGTCTTCTCGTGAGAATTAACTCTTTTTCTCTCTCTGTCTCAGACAGTACAGCAGATGTGGCCGTATATTTGTCAGTTTGTAGAGAAACTCTTTAAAGAGACCATTGAACCAGCAGTACAGGGGGCTCATGCACAGCTCAGTACATTCACCTTCTCCAAAATAGACATGGGGGACAAGGTACAGACACATCTTGATACTATTATCATTACTTTTAACAATTTGTAAATAATGTTCTTTATATATTTATATATTCTATATACTGTTCTTTATGTTTTATTGTTTATTATGTTTTTTTAAGCATTGGAATTATACATACAGTTTTTGGTTTTCTTAAGTGTCCTACTTTGCGAGAGCATTTTCCTTCCCTTAATGTAGGTCAAAGCAACATGCATTGGTGTAGTTTGGTGTGGTTTATCTAAATGAGGACATCCTACTTGTGTTGGCTTTTTATGAAGCATATTGGAATTGCTACGGGCTAAGCTTAACCTTGATCTTAATCCTAAAAGAAAACGTTGAATGATTAATTATTAAATTTTTACCTTTGACTAAAGGGAGGTTTTGCTAGATTTACTTTAATTAAAGGGGTCATATGGCACGAATATGTGTTTTTCTGTGTCTTTGGTGTGTTATAAGTTGCCCATGCATGTATAAGACATGTTAAATTGCAAAAATATAAGTGTGGGATCAAAGGATGCATTCAATCTAAGAGCCAAAGCTCACCCAGACCTGTCAGAAACCCCTCGTGTAACCACACTCCCACAATTTCTCACAAGTTCGTGGTATGATTTGACTAAGACAGGCAAAATGAATACGCAAGTAAGGTGGGTTGTCAGTACACTTGCTTTGTAACCTGTAATTTGAAAAAAATACAGCGTTTTTGAAATCTATATACACATTAAATTACATATAAAACAAACGATAGTATTCGTTTTAGCCGTGTCATATGACCCCTTTAACTTCATAGGAGATTTTGGTCTCCAAAATATAGCCATGTTAACTATATATATTTTCTATCTCATTTTATTTTACTTCAGCCCCTCAGAATTGATGGAGTAAAAGTTTATACAGAAAATGTAGATAGACGACAGATTATTATGGACCTACAGATCAGGTAAGCACACATACATTTATCCTTATTTTTAAGTAGTTCTTTATTCACTGATACTAATACTTTTGTGCGTTGTCATATTGGTACAGTTTTGTCGGGAACACAGAAATCGATGTGGACATAAAGAAATATTACTGCCGTGCAGGAATCAAGAGTATACAGGTAAGAGAAAGGTTTTATTTGAACTTTAAATTTTTAGATACCCTAGAAGAGGTACCTCACAGGGGGCTTTGATATGTCTCATAAATTGGTTAGAATTTCATAAATATACTGTGACTGTGTTTAATAAAAGTTTAGAGACGAGCATAAGAGGATGCCGAAAGACATCTCGTATGTGCAAGTGGATTTCATTATTTTAATGGGCTTTTGGCTTTTTATTGGATAGGATAGAGGAGTTAATGGAATTAAGAAGAAAATAGAGGGTGATATAAGGACATTACTAGATTACCAAGTCAGATATAAACTCATGTAACAGTTCAGAGTTACATCGCTGACAGTATTTTTTTGTTAGAAGTCAGCATTGACCCATAGTTCTCATGCAAATTTATACAACTTCTTTATTATATTAAAACCTAATATTGCAATTATTCTCTGCTGCCAAAGTTTTGAATCTTTCTGTTTTTGGCTTCTGTTATGTCTGATGCCAGCTTTTGTCTATTTATGTTTATCTGTAGCTTAATGGGGTGTTGAGGGTCATCATGGACCCGTTGCTAGGAGACATGCCTCTGGTTGGAGCACTGTCTGTTTTCTTCCTCAAGAAACCGGTAGGCTACCCATCACATGTACACACACAGCTAGACCAATTTATTCAAGAACATGCTGTAATTATATTTCGGTATCTGTAAAGTTTTCTTATGCATGCCTGATGTTTTGTGATTTAAACAATCAAACAATATAAAGAATGATGAGAATGTGCCTGTAATTTACACACACACACACAAACACACACCCTCAAAGGTTCAATAGTCTTTTCTCAATCTCAAAAATCTGATGTAATCTCTTTAAAAACGATTAAACTAGTGCATTTAAACTTAGTCTATTCTAACTTGATCTATATATCTCATGTATCTCATTGTTAATATGTCATTCAAGTTAGCTGGTAGTCTTGTCTTAAAAATAACTTCCTGTCTTTAAATGTAATTTCTATCTGGAGTTATTGACCTATTTATTTTTAGGCATAACGCTTAATTTTTTAAGAACCTCTTTGGCTCTGTTTTACACTAAGATTGAATGTATCGCTGCTGTCTTTCTGAAACCTTGTATCTCCATATTTTGTAATAATGTTTTTGCCATAAATCATTATTATTAGTCCCCCTTTATGTTTGTCACAGGGTTTGCCAATATCTAACCAATAAAACGTATTAAAAACTGCTTGTCGACTTTGACAACATGCATTTATTCATTTCAAAAGTAGGGTTTTTTCTATTTCCTAAATAGCTGAGAATTTTAAGTTTTCAGAAACACAGTGACTATGTAATGTGGATATCCTTGTTTAGATTTGAAAAGATATTTACATAATACTGTTATTAGACAATGATTAATATCTTTGTGTCTGTAAGTTTCTGGATATTAACTGGACGGGTCTTACAAACATGCTGGACATCCCAGGAATAAAGTGAGTGACACTTTATATACGTATGTGTGTATGGTGGTAATGTATGTTATTATGTCATCTATTTAAAGCTGTACAACACCCTCCCTCTACACATGCTGTCACGTGATTCTTTTTTTTTAAGGTGACACACATAACACATTCCCACACACATTATGAAGCCTCACTCCAGTCTCAGAAATGTTGCTCTTCCTGTCTGATAACATCTCATGATCTACAGATACGCCCTCTAGTAACACTGGGGGAATCGACATGAGCTTAAGGGTCTACCTACCAACCTCTATAATCAGTGTGTGTGCGATTGTGTGACAGTTCTCAATCTCTCTCTATCTCTCTCTCTCCTTTTATAGTCATATTCCTAGGTGGAGCTGTGGTTTAGTTGTGCAGAATGAGATTTTGTTCACAAACACACACAAACTCACAATGTGAAGAATCACATTTCATGCTCTTTATGGTCAGAACTAAAGTTAGTTTCAATTCTTTGATCTTTAAATAATATCTGTGTAGGAATGTTAAAAATTTGGGCACATATCTAAGGAATGGACAACAACCATAAGAATGATTTCTCCACTTTTCCTCACCACGCAATACAAATATGACTTTTCAAATACAACAAGAAGTTTCCAGACTGTTCCTGATCTGGCTGTTCCTATGCCCTAGTGAAAAATAAATACACAAAAATTGATTTGAAATACTTTTACATTAGTTGTGCAAAATGTATTTCTTTGTTATCCTGTGCTTAGATCTGTAGTCACAGGCAGCCGATTACGATCAAATATTTGATAAAATTCTTCCTGTGTCAGAGGTTTGGAGACAGCCCTGCAAGCGTAGCTATTCTCACACCAATGTAGGATGTAAAAATCCATACAAGTCTTCATTAGTATTTCTGTTTTTAAAGTCTTCGCTGACATACAGTCTGACATTATTGACATCTGAGATCCAACATTTTGACATGTCTTTTAGCTGGGAGCACCCGTCTTAAAGTGATAGTTCACCTAAAACTGAAAATTCTATCATTATTTACTCACCCTCTTGTTGAGAATCTATATACATTTCTTTGTTCTGCTGAAGATAAAGGAAGATATTTGGAAGAATGTCAGTAACCAAACAGATCTCATCCTTCATTTACTGCGATAGTTGGGAAAATAAGAAATATCTGATATTATAGTAGATAACTTGTATAACTTGTATTTGATTTTTGATATTATTTTTTAACATCACTGATTTCTCAATCTCTCGCAGTGGTCTGAGTGACGGGATTATTCAGGATATCATCTACAGCTACCTGGTGTTGCCAAACAAAATCAATATTCCACTTTTAGGTGAAGCAGAAATTGCCAATCGCCGCTTCCCAATGCCCAAGGTGGAGCACATAAAGACACAATCACAAATGCATACATGCACAATCTTTCTATCATATAATATAACGTGTGTTTGGTGCAGGCTGTTCTCCGGATCCACTTTCTCGAGGCACAGGACCTGATAGGGAAGGACAAATTCCTGGGCGGTTTAATAAAAGGAAAGTCAGACCCATACGGCATCATTCAGCTGGGTAGCCAGCTCTTTAAATCCAAAGTCATCAAGGAGTCGGTAAACCCGAAATGGAACGCTGTATATGAGGTTAGATGTGTGTGTGTGTACATATTTAACTATGCTTTTAGGATAGATTTGTTCAGAATTTAACTTAATCTCGCCACATTCTTTTTAGAGACATTTAGCATTTCATTATTTGTAAGACGCTATGAAAGCCTATCAAAAATAAGAAAAATCTGTTAGTTTACAATAATAGCTAACAGTAGCCTATGATATGTCTTTATTAAGATAAATTAAATGTACAAAGTGTTTGTATGTGTGTGTTTTAGGCATTTGTGTATGATCACCAAGATCAGAATCTGGAGATTGAGCTGTTTGATGAGGACCCTGATAAAGATGATTTTCTGGGAAGGTAACAACTGTGATTAATCGATCTTACACCACACCAAACATGACATATACATCATTTAGATCTCTGTATGTGTTCTTTAATCATTTGATTTCTCCTCCTCTTGTCTTTAGCATTAAAATCAACGTAGATGAGATAGAGAAAGAGGGAAAAGTAGATCAGGTACAAAAACATTTTGCTCTATGGTCATCTGTTTAACTTTGTTTCTGAATTTAAAGGTTTTCAGCAGAGATGATGTTTCTGTAAAGAAGGTCCAGATGTATTTTTATTGTGCACTGCTTTCATTAGCTAAAAAGCACATGTTGGCAAAGTTTGTACATAGACCTGATCAGTAAATGTATTATTTTAAAGTGTTATGTTTCAAAATGACTGTTTTTATAACAAATTTGTGTCTGTCTCTGTTGTGTGTGTAGTGGTTTGATCTCAATGATGTCGCTACAGGAAAGCTTCATCTGAAACTACAATGGCTTTCTCTTCTCTCTACGCCTGATAGAATTGACGAGGTAACGCACACATACACATTTTTTTTGTATAGTGGGAACCTGACTTTATATTTGCTCTTTCAGGATTGTGTTGGGTTTAAAGGGACAGTTCACCCAAAGATGAAAATTCTGTCATCATCTACTCAGTCTCAAGTTGTATTAAACCTGTATACATTTTAGTTTCCACTGAACACAAAAGAATGTATTTGGAAGAATGTTTGTAACCGAACAGTGGTGCCCCAGAAGGATTTGGTTTCGTACATTTTTCTGAATATCTTCTTTTGTGTCCAACAGAACAAAGAAATTTATACAGATTTTAAACAATTTGAGAAATTATGACAGAATTAAAATCTTTGTTTGAACTATTCCTTTAATGCTCAATTTTAAAACAACGCAGTCACATTTATTGTGTAGGTTTGTGTGGTAATGCACTAGAATAAACATTCTGAATGCACATTATAAAAAGTACAGACACATGTCTAGAACATTGTATGTCACAATAAGATTAGCATGTTGTCATTTATTAACCTTATTTTACATACAGCGTTTTGAATCCACATCGCCATGTAACGATAAGAAACCTAGGAACTTTTGTACAAGGACACCAGAGAGGAATTTGTGTGTTTGCAAAGCACTGTTTACATGGAACAAACTCCACCCAGGAATTACACTCGTAACATGACCAAAAAAGTCGTTTGACCGCCGAAAGGGACAAATTAGACTTAACAGCTCTGTGTACTTGCAAAACAGGCTGAACATTCTCCCTATTAGGAAGTACTTACCCCATAGACTGTCATTGCTCGATCTTTATTCTAAATGTTTTATTTTAAGTCAAAATTGTTTTGGTTATTGCCAAAGTGACACGGATGGCATCCGTACAACACGTATTGAGTCTGTAATATTCCTTTCAATTAATTATAAGTAAACCAGAATGCTAAATAATACTAGTGTGTGAAATAAGACGTGTGGTTATGATACCCACACATGGCACTTATGACCTTTTATATTTTAGGTTTTGAGCAGCATTAAAGCAGATAAAGGACAGGCCAATGATGGACTGTCATCAGCTTTATTGCTGGTGCACCTGGATTCAGCCAAAAACCTGCCGGTAAGCACACAAACACACATTCACACACACACACACACACACACACACACACAAATGTCCATTTTCTTTCCTTCTTGTTATCCTCATTTCTGTTTGCTCAATTCCACCTTTGCTCTTTGATCTGGTATCACTTCTATATTTGTTTGGGCTTTTCTTTCTTCATCCTCTGTTTCTTTCTGTGGTCCTGCTGTGGTTTCCTGACGCTTTGGGTGAAGAGCATTTTTGAGGGGCAGGTTGGCAGTGAGTGCCTGAGAGAGTGCCGCTCTGCTGGGCTGGTGTTTTGTGAGAACACTTCTGCCCTCTACAGGACAATGTTTGTGAGTTACTTTGCCGGCACCTCTGTAGAATTTTTTTGTGTTCATTACGATTTCATTTTTAGAGCTCAGCTTCCCGTTTGCAGGTTATAACTTCCTGTGGTGCTTAAATGCTTAGAATGCACTGAGTGATTTGTTTATGTCCTGTTTTATACTTTCAGCATGCTGTTGTTTATGAAAGGGTTACTTCACCCAAAAATACTTTCCAAAGATTTCTTCCACAGAACACAAAAGAAGATATTTTGAAGAAATTTGGTAGCCGAACAGGTTAACAACTTTCTTCAAAACATGTTCTTTTGTGTTCTGCGGAAGAAAGAATGTTGCAGATTTTAAATGACATGAGGGTAAATTATGACAGAATTTAAATTTTTGGGTGAACTTTCATTTAACATGTGCCCTACCTACATTTTGCATTCAAATGAATAGTGTTTGTATTTGAAAGGTTAATGCCGGTACTTCGCTGTGCTTTTCTAACACCGGACGCAACAGGCGCGACGCGCTACTTGTTCTTAATGGGTTTGTCGCACCATATCCAGTGTGGACAAAATGCAAGATTATAATGGGTTCTAATGCGTTTCTAATGTCATTTGTTGTGTCGTGTCACGCCGGTAGCGTCCGGTGTAGACAAGGTGTAAAAGGGTGCTTTGTTTCATGAGGGTATTTAAATAAAGTGCATGAGAGGCAGTTTAGGAAAATGTCTGCCTACATTCACATAGCATCAAAACACAGCTGTCAGTCATGTTCAGACTATATATTGGATATGATGTCAAATGGAGATTGAGTGTAAAAAAAAAGGTTTCTAAAACCTGGTTATTAATCCCAATCCCAGACTGTTAATGTAGCCTCAATGATTACATCATAATCTCATTTGTAACCATACTAAACAGGCGTCCAAGTTGGATCTTGTCATTCCAGCTGTGGGTCATGGGTGGGGCTGTAAAACAGCTACTGAAATGAGACAGGTGTGGGTGGGGCTGTTCTATTGGATTTAGTTTCGGTCTCAGGTGTTATTTTGGGCGCATGTTGAATGTAACAGGTCTCACTCTGCACTTCACTGTATGAAATAAATCAAGATATTGTACTAAATAATACACACTGATATTTAATACAACAGCAACATAATAAATGTGATTCCTTTAATACAACAGTTTTGCATCATTTTAGAGAAGAACAAGAACTGTTGTATAATCTAAATTGTACTTGCTCGGGACACTAAAGTGGTAAATTCAGGCTGTGAGCTAGTGTGGCATATTTCTGGAAAGTAGGTTCACATGGGTGAAATGTGAGTTGATTCTTTTTGGATTGATGTGACTTTATTTCTCTTTTATCGTTGTCATCATTTCTTTGGTTATTTTTCCTTCACTATCCATTACTCTGTCGTCATTACATTCCCAGATGTCACATGTCAAATGGGAATGAATGTAACTCCACCCCCTCTATATACTGTGATCTGATGTATTGTTTTTGATCTGTGATCTGGGATGGTTTTATCAGATGGGTGTCAATGGGTTCATCAGTCATACAAAAAATGACAAAGAGACCCCTTTGTTTCTTTTTTGAATCGCATTAACCACACATGTAATTCTTTAACTCATTATTCATTTTGTGCCTGTGTGTGCTAGTTTAAAGGGGTCATATGGCGCGAATACGTGTTTTTCTGTGTCTTTGGTGTGTTATAAGTTAGACACGTAAAATTGCAAAAATGTCAGAAAAAAAGATGCATTCAATCAAAGAGCCAAAGCTCACCCAGACCTGCCCGAGAAGCCTTGTGTAACCACACCCCCACAAATCTTCAGCAATTTGTGGTATGAGTTGACTAAGACTACCAAAAATGTATATGCAAGTAAGGTGGGCGCACTTGTCAGTACAATTGCTTTGGAACCTGAAGTTCCAAATATGGTAAGAGGCGTTACATTTCCGTCACACGCTTGCAGTATTCGACCAATCACTACGCACTGGATAACTGGCCAATCATAGCACCCCTCGTTTTTCAGAGCAACGAGCTTTGTAAAAAATCTGCTTGTTTCAGAGAGGCGGGGCAAAGAGGAGATAAAAACATCCGTGGTATGTGGAAAATACAGCGTTTTTAACCTTAAATCATGTATACACGTTGCATTTCATCTAAAAAATAAGATAATATTCATTTTAGCCGTGCCATATGACCCCTTTAATGCTCCAAAATGTCTGTGTGTACATTTTTGTGTAATTCTGAATTTAACTCTGCATGACATGCTTCTAATAATCCTGCCTGTATTTTTGTGTCTGTGCGTTTGTGTGTGTGCGTGTACATGTATGTGTGCCTCGTTGTTTTCGGCCTTGGGAAATAAGCGCAATCCTTTAGAATTCAACAATGCAGGTTCGAAGAAGGATAAAGCCAGTAAAGGGATAAAGGTAACACAATGACTTTCTCGAAGTTTACACACACATGTTGAAAGTCTGCATATGGATGATTGTAAGTGAATCAGACAGATGTGTGTGTGCGTTGTCTGTCTGCTCTTATTAACCGCATCCAGACCTGTATCACTCTTTGTGTCTGATGGCCTGTGGTCAGACTGTTGGGATTCATTGGGAAGCATTTGATAAAATTTTCGCCTGATATTCACAGATTTTTATTGAAATGATTGTACAATGGATAGTTATGTTGGATATATTCCAATTGTTGCAAATAAAAAAAGTAACAAGGTTTACTTTTAATTTGTGTCATGAATTGATCAAATGTGACCCTGAATCACAAAACCAGTCTTAAGTAGCACAGGAAAATTTTTAGTAAAAGCCAAAAATACATTGTATGGGTCAAAATGATAGATTTTTCTTTTATGGCAAAAACTATTAGGATATTAAGTAAGCATCATAGTCCTTGAAGATATTTTGTAAATTTTCTTCCGTAAATATATCATAACTTTATTTTGGTGAGTGGATGGCCAACTACAGTGCCTATGATTAACAACTTGAAGTGAATTTTCTCAATATTTAAATTTTCTGGCACCCTCATTTTCCAAAGTTTTAAATGGTTGTATCTGCGCCAGATATTGTCCTATCATAACAACCCATACATCCATAGACAGCTTGTTGATTCAACTTTAGGGTGATGTAATAATCTAATTTTTCGAAAAATTACCCATAAGACTTGTCGTACAGGGTCACAAATGGACTATATTGAGACATGATTAAATCAGTTTCATGCTAGAAGTTTTATGTTTACAAATTTTGTTTTATGGGAGTGACAGCATGCAACATGTTCAGTTCATTGATCTTTCTAGTCAGTACTGCACCTAATACGAGTATGTAAATGTGGAAATATTTAGCACTTTTACATGTTTGAGATGATTCTCATTGATTGTGTGGTTTAATTCCAATGTTATTGGATTTATGAATTATGTGGTTGCTGTTCACTGTTGTTTATAATGTTTCTGAATGTGTAATGGACGTTAATAACTGTTTTATATGTTTATGATTTTCTTCAGTCTGGTAAGAAAGTTATCAGTGAGCCCTGTCCCTTAGTCCAGTTTACTGTGGGACACAAATCCTATGAAAGCAAGGTAAACAAACTGACACGCATACATATGGTGCAATCATAGAGATAAAATATAGACTGTTTCAGCACCAACAACATAAACAAATGTTATGTGGCCCACCTTAACTTCCGGTTGACCTTTGGAAAAATTCTGTTTTGAGTAGTTGAGAAGTTTTCATTTTATTTAATTCAATTAATATACAATAAAAGATCCATATAAATCATTATTATATTATAATTTATATAATTTTTATTATATCAAATAAATGATGTTATAACCAAACACAGACCGGAAGTTAACTTTGGGCCAGGCGCATGTGTCCAATAACACCGTCCATACAATAGAGCTCATAGAAATAGTTTTGTATGTAAGACACAAACTTTTTTCTTTCAGATAGGATCTTTAATCACAGATTCTGTATCAGTCATTTATCTCACAGTTAATCTCATATTTTTTAAACCACTGTAGACTTGCAGCCCACCAGATTTAAGATGTTTGTATAACAAACCCTTTACGATAAAGTATTACCATTTTTAGATCACTGTGGTGTGTTGTAATGGTGCTCTCTCACACAGACCTTTATTTGCGAGTCATGCATCACTATGTTGTAATGGAAAACTAATAAATGCTGCTTTTGTTTTTCAGTTGGGGTAAAATATTAAATGGTAAAATATTTAACTTTTGATTCTCTTTACAGATACGATATAAAACAACTGAGCCGGTGTGGGAGGAAGCCTTCATATTCCTTATCCACAATCCAAAGACTCAGGATCTTGAAGTTGAGGTAGAGCACAAACATGCACATAGTGGAGAAGGGGGTCTGGTGGTTAAAGATATGTCTTGTAACAGAGGTCCAAGGTCGAGGCTTCAATTAAGCTATCAGCATTGTGCACAAGGACAATAAAGAGTGCCCCAGAATGCAGAGTGTATTGCAAGATGTTTTGTATTAAATGAATATTTGGATAATAGACACACTGATGTTTTTCTTTTGTCTGTGTGTGCGCAGGTAAAAGATGAGAAACGAGATTGTTCAATGGGGACAATCACTTATTCTTTATCTAAACTAATGCTGGAAAATCAAATGACAGTCAATGAGAGATTCTTACTTAAGAACTCAGGACCCGGTGCTACACTGAAGATGAAGATGGCGCTTAGGGTAAAAGACGTCAAAATACATGCAATACAAGTAAAAAAGTGCCGCTCTCTTGAGTGTGTATAAATGCACATCTACACCTTTAAAGACCTTCAAAATTCATAAGTTCAATGTTTCGTACTTTATACGATTTGTAATTCATGCACAATTGTATTGTAAGGAACTACAAGAAACAACAACATCCTGAATCGTATTTATTTATGCATGTTTCAGGTTTTTTGTTCTGAGACACTGACTGTACCAAATCCATCACCATCAGTTCAATCATCAACAGCTCAGGTCCGTCGCCCGAGCACCAGCGTCGGCACCATCTCCACCCCTCACCAACCCGCTGTTGCAAACCCCGCTCCAACACCCACATCTCAGCCCATCCCAACCTCAAAAACCCAGCCACCAACCCCGAGAACCCAGCCTCCCACACCGACACCCTCACGGAGGGAACAGCAAACGGACTTGTTGGAGGACTCACCCTTCCGTCTTACCAAATCAGGGCGGAGCGCGTCCAGCCTGGCCATTTCTGGCTCGCAGCTACAGCTTAACAGCAAAGAGCCGACACCCAGCATAGCGTCTGATATCTCCAACCCCAGCGCCACTCTGGAACTCCAGAGAACAATACAACAGTTACAGAAGTATGTAAAGCTGTCTGGTAACACTCGCAAAAAAAAAATGTCGTAGCATTTTTAGCGTGTTTTGACCGGTCCCTCAAGGTTCAGACAATGAACCTTGACAATGTGTATTAGTGTCAGTTTGAAACACTCATTTTCTTTTTTTTCTATTTTGGTTTAAGATCTGTTTTTGTTGCAAACTTCTCAACTGCAGTGTTGTGTGTGTGTGTGTGTGTCTACAGTGGATCCACGCCTGGTTTTGCTCCATTGGGTGAGATTCAACTAACCATCAGGCACAGTTCTCAGAGAAACAAACTGATTGTCGTGGTACACGCCTGCAGGTAAAATTTGCAAGTTTGCCTTTTCATGTAACAGAATGTTTCACTGCTTCATAAGAACTTTGAAATAAAGTTTTCAATCTTCAGTGCTGTCATAAAAAAAACATGAAATATCGCCGATGATGTGTTTATGTTTTATCTATTCTCTAATCGGTCTGAATTATTCATTACAAATCAGTCTAAATTTGAATATATTTTTTTATTATCAAGTACTACTGGACTAGAGTGATGGTCTCATTCATGGAAATTCATTTGGTCTTTTAAATCTGTGTGTGTGTGTTTACAGGAATCTGATATCTTCTAGTCAAAGTGGTTCGGAACCATACGTCCGGTTGTACTTGCTGCCTGATAAACGACGCTCCGGACGCAGAAAAACAAACACACTAAAGAAAACTGTAAACCCCATCTACGATCAAACGTGAGTCCTGTCGTCTTCTCATTTATGTTTTCCCTCATCCAGTCCGTGCTTCACTTGCCATGTTATAAATCAAGTATCATATTTTTTTATAAAACAGACATCTTCACTGTTATTGTGTGTGCAGGTTTGAATTCAGTGTGTCACTTGTGGAATTACTCAGAAGAACTCTAGATGTGGCTGTTAAGAACGGAGGAGGAATCCTGTCCAAAAACAGAGGGCTGCTGGGAAAGGTGACATAACTTGTCACATAACTAACAGCGCGTCACATAACTTACCCCTTATGGCATCCATGAAATAACTAAAAATATGGTCAAATTTCTCAATTCTGACTTTGTGTCTCTGACTCTCAGGTATTAGTTGACTTGAACTCTGAGGACATATCAAAGAGTTTCACACAATGGTAAGAGCACTTTTTACAATTTAACAAAATTAAGTACTGAAATAAATAAAATAACTAAGAACTGTTATGTGTACAAATTACTTTTCTAAATAAAGTTGCATCAAAAGTTGGATTTCAACCATTAATTTTGCTTTATTTTCAACTTTAGTTATGGCCCTACTCAGTCAGGACTTAATACATCAATGTTATATTTTCACAGGATATTCTTTACGTTACAGTATAGGATCATTTTATGTAGAAAACATATTTGCCCTAAAACAAAACAGAAAGCAATTATAAAACAGATGTTTATACTTTGACATTATTTTCAGTTACATGAAAGTATATTACCTCCTTAAATGTTTATTACTTTGATGCCAAAAACTACAATAATAATTATTTTTATAAAAAAAATGTTCAGAAATGAAAAGGCAATGAGTGATGCAAAATCATATTTAATTGTCCTAAAATAGATTTCTTCTGTATCCAAAATATAATTTACCTTTGGTTGTTAAGTGATTATTACCTGGACATTTTTTAACTTTTGATGTGAGATTCAACCAGGTCTAAAATAAATTGTTTCACTTACATTAGCGTACATCCATTGTTAATGTGTCTTTGTGTTTCCATTTGTTATTTTGTATGACAGGTATGAGCTTACAGTGGATGGACAAAGGCGCTCATCCCCTTAATCACAGGAAACATCTTCCTCCAGCCTACATACATTAAAAAATGCAAATGCATATGCAAGATTCCACACGTCAGATATTTAAGCCATGTGTTTTAGCCTCGGGACACAATTTGTATTTGTTGGGTCTTGTTTTTATCACTTTTAACAAATTTATAGTGCAAAGTAAATTAAAAAAACTTTATTATTGTTATGTGCACTAAGCAAGAGTGAGAGAGAGAATGACAGAGAGAATGAGAGACATAGTTTTAAAGAGTGTGTTTTGTAAAGTAAAAAACAAGGGACGAAGCTCAGTGGCACCTGTAGAATTAGTTGTTTACACATTAAAGACTTATAAACCAAGATAAGATCCACCACATGTTTATGGTGGCAAGTTTCTCTCTCTCTGTAAAAAATATACATGTATATACAGTATAATGGAGCTTAGACTGTAAATACTTTAAATATTAAAAAGGAAACGTAGTATTCTGAAAGGTTTTATGAATATTAATCTTAAGAGTTCCTGTCAAAAAGCACTGAACTCATGTTTCTTTGAATGAAGAGTGTTAAACTGTCATTTCTTGTCATGTCTACATTATGCTACCTTTAGGAGACTAATCTACCAAAGAAATGCTTGGCTCTTTATAAAGCGTGAGTGTGTGATTGAAACCAAATATACACAAATGTATTCACACCCTAGTTTTGGTATATGTATTATGCATGTAATTCTCTGGTGTGGTTAAACATCCTCTATCACAGAACTAGTTGTCATTGTGCAGACACTCATGGACCGTTACAGCTTCACATTACACTGGACAACTGGTGTGAAATTCAATGCTGTCGTATCTCTAAATCTTGTTTTGCTTTCGCCATAGCACTTGGTCACATGTTCACTCCTTTTACAAAATCACACCTGCTCACTTGACACACACTACCACAACAGCCTGTCCTTCAATCATCTTAGTCTCAGCATCATGTTTTGTGTATGGTTTGATCTGAAATGAAGGTTACGGTTTAGTTTTTTGCAGTTCCACTGAGCTGAGCTTCGTGTGCGGACGATTAAACCTCAAACTGTTCTGATTTTGTTTCAGGCAGCAAGAATGTGTTTTTTATTATATAAATTATTGTGTATAATATTACAGATTTTATTATGCTTATGAATACCTTTAAAGCAAAAGTATGCAATCCGAGTTTTCCTCAGAGCTCAGCTTGCCTTATTGATGTATATATGTTTCATGTGCCTTACGACCAACAATATTATCTGAGAGGAAATTTGACTCAGATTGGCTCTGTATCTGGTTATGTTGTTTTTTCTTTGCAATAATAAAAAAATTCTCTGTACCAGTACAGGGTTGCCAATTATTTCAGTTGGATGATATGGTAAGTCAGATTTTGTTCAATTTAAATCACATTTTTATTTAAAGTTTTGATTAAAAATATTTTTTAAATAAGCTTTACAAGCCATTTAAATGTAGCTTCTGTTTGGCTTTATTGGTTTTATACACAAATAAAATGGTTTAATGCATAACATATTTTATGTAAATACCTGGAATAGGCCGTTTGCATATACAGACAAAACTAGCCTTTTACCACCAAAAATAGACATCGTCGCTGTCTGTTATCGATTTAAATAAACACCAACATTTGCTTTCGTGTTAATGTGTAAATCATTGGTCAGGATAAAAATACAAATGAAAGTTATGAAAAGCAGGTTCAATTCATTAATCACTAAAACCCTAATGTATAGCATAAAATTAACGTTTGCATTAAATATTATTTTAACAAAAAAGTGTATATTTGTAAAGTGTAAAAATACGATTTTACGTGTGCAGGTTTTTTTATCTTTCAGTGCCATTAAAAAATATATGGTCTTATAGGCACAATATTAACATTAGCTTCCAGTAAATTTTCAGTTCCCCATCGATTGTTTGTCGCGCGTGTCCGTGACGTCAGAGGCGGGACGCTGTTCAGTGCTGAATCGAGATGCGGACTGCAGTGAGCGCTTGACGTCTCTTTCTCTCTCTCTCTCTCTCTCTCTCTCTCTCTCTCTCTCTCCTCCCGTTTGTCTCCCTCTCTCTCTCTCTCTCTCCGTCACGTCTTCATCGGTCCCCATCACCTCAAACCTTTTAGAGCGAACGGAATATTTAGCACATATCGCTGTAATGGATGAATAACGCTCTGTTGAGATGGACGCGTGATGGGAAGGATGGCATCGGTGCACCTGTTTCTCGCGCTCCTCGCGCTCCAGGCCAGTCTCGCCTCGGCGGCGGATCGAAAATTCGGTAAGTGCTTTTTTCTGGTACGTGTGCGCGCCCGTTTCCGTGTTAAAGGGCGAGATACGCTCGCCTTGCCATATTTTATTATTCTCTTTCACGAGCGCGCTGATAAGACCTCCTTATCTCTCTTCTGTATCGCGGTCGGTGGTTTAAAATGTGTTTCGACGGGAGTTCAAAGTGTTTTCATGGCAGAATGGAGTTTTATCAGGCGGATGCACGGTTGGAAATGCCTTCCCGGCGTCAAAACAGAGAGCTACAGTGACTATTTTGAATACGCTTTATTCTGACATACTATTTAATCCGGAAATGTCTCAGTACACACTGTGTATCTAACATTTGGATATAAATATTAAAAAGAAAAATCTCGTTGAGGTTAAAAGCTGTATCTGCTGCTCTTTCCATCATTACATAACTGCGTCTGAAGCTTGGAGACGTATGCCTAGAATACACTAAAAGACTAGGCATCATACACTTGCCGATTTAGTGCTGAAATACACTCCACGACTGGTGTCATACAGAGTTTCCGGAGGCAAATAACACGTCTGTTTCAACGAAACAAACACGGATGTGCAGAAGATGTGCAGTACTTATTGTAGCCTCGTAATTTACATTTACATTTGTTCTATTTATTTGAGGTTTTCGTGCTTTTTTTGGTCAAATCTGGCAACACGCGCGACTAACAGCTCGCATCCTGTGATTTCTCACACAGCACACACAGAGTGAAGTTGAAATGTTCACTGTGGATAATATCGGTATGTGTTGTAAAATCGCAAAATATCTAACAAGTTTTGATATTCTCCGACTGGAGTATGCAGATAAAAAAATCGAGTCTGTACCCATCATCAACTACACGACTTTCTGAGAAAAAGTCTGCAACGACTGTGCAAAATCGGCAGACATTCTGCGACAACACACGACTAACCCAGACTGGAAATCTGCATAAAAGCCGGGTTGTGTATTATTCTTTACCATATCTTGTTCAGAATATCAAATAACATTTTGTTCATTAGGGGCCTGCAGTCAGTGCTGAAGCGCAGGAAATGAAGCATTAGAGATACAGCTCGGCCCTGCTCTCAGCATGAGCCACAATAATAGTTTACAGGGGTCTGTGTGATTCATAAACACGACCTAGAAAAAAAGGTCATCCTGTCAGTCATTAGCAGCTGTAACCATAGCAACAGGTCGCAGCATGTCACATTCATATTGATTTGATTTGCCATAGACAGCATGAATGGCTTAAAATACACACCTTTGAATTCATCCTAATATACAGGATGGCATTAAAAGGAGATCGAACCTTGCAACAAACTACACATTTATAAAAACAAATTAATAAAAATGTTAGAAATCAAACTTTGGATGACATTTTTATCGTAAGGTCAACAAATGTGTTTGTTGCGTCAGATGGCGATGACATCTTTCAACAGCCAATAGTATCAAATTCAATACATATTAAGAAATATATTTTTGAGGTATAATAATATTTTGCACACATGATGTTTATCAGCTCCAAAACTATCACTGTAAAGCAGTTTGATGTCAGTTAATTTAGAGTGTTTACTGTTTATGGGTAATCTAATATATAGATTACGTAAACTAATGTATAGGGTCTTAACCAACACTGCCTACTAGAGTCAATTATACAAAAACAACTTCAACCGAGGCAATTTTCCAGTTATTGTCAGAAGTTTAGCTTCCAGCATAAAAACAGGCATTTTAATGTACAATGCACTGTACATTTATATTAAATATTACACAATGTTACCTTTAGCTTTAAGTCAGATTTATTTTTGCTAAACAGTGATTATTTGTCTATTCTATAGTTGGGTTAATAAACTAAACATAGTGGAGAAAGTCATCTAATATGTTTTATTTAAACTTAACTATTGACAGTAAAGAGATCAATGATGTATCTCTGGTTTATACTGTGGGAAAATAGTGATTATTGAACCCTCTATCCATCCAGTCGACCGTATTATCTGTCCATCCTTTCAGGGTTTCAACAATCATTTTAAATACTCAAGACTCACTGCTAATGTTATAAATGGTCAAAAACCTACATAAATACCTGAGATGCCGGCTTATGTGAAAGCTGACATCACACAGGAATCTCGCCTCTGTGTCTCATAATTTAACATGACGAGCATCGGTGGGATCTCTTGGGAGGATATCAGTCGAGAAATTATTGAGATGCTACGCACCACCTACCCCACACAGACCGCACTAGTGTGACTTTAATAAATCATCAGCGCTATGAAAAGCCAAACATTGACGTCAACACAATGACGTCTTTAGTGTGTTGTGTGTGGGAGCTTCCTGACTGCTTGCTGTGAATTCAGATTGTACAAAGAACTGATACACTGAGATCAGAATTGATGAAGTGATAAGGAATCAGGCTTGAAAAAGACCGGATGAAGCCATTTGCGGCTTGTGAATCAGACAGGAGCAGATGAGCTCCGAAAGTATAAACCCCCACACAGAAATATTCTGAGATTGAGAATTTGCTTTCTGAGACTCTTGTCGTGTGGGAGATCAAGCAGAATTTACTATGAATGATGTGTGTGAATTTCAAACACTCTTCAGTTGTTTCTGCGACTGAAGGTACTAAGTGGCATAAGAAAGGATGACCAATTTCAAAAACACACATGGTGCATGGAATAAAATTCGGACCTCTGTTTCGGCTGGTTTGTGGCGTGATTAAGAAAAAACAACGAATTCCAGCTGTTTGTGTCTGTTTGGACAAGGATATTGATGCACAGATAAAATGTAAATGTACTTTAAGAAACAATTAGAATTGATGTTTCTATCCCTATTTTGAAATTTTGATGCTCTTTGTAAAATGTTGCATTGTCAAACATTAGAAGAAGACTTTGTCCTAATTTAAAAAATCATACACAATTTAATACAATTACATAAATATGTCATCTTTTAAAATGTATATTTTCTGGGAAAACAGTGCAAAAATATTGATGACTCACACTGCCTTTATTTTCATTCAAATGCGCTCTAGAATGAGAACGCCTCTCACCTCTAAGACCACCATTTCTGTTTATAAGTAGCAAATAGAAAATTATGTAACACTAAAGACTATTGTCTTTTTTTATTGGCTAAACCCATTGGTACGTCATGCCCCAACTTCCTTTTTCAATAAAAAATGGAATAAACAAAACTACACTTACACTTTAAACCAGTTCATGGCTCATAAAAGTTTTCTTTTTCTTTCAGGCTGCCTGTTCGAGGAGGGTCTGTGTATGAACTATGAAGTCTGTCTTAATGGTAAGTCACACATACACACACTTAGTACCTACGCTTTCTCTCATGCATTATACCATTTGGTCAAGCCCTCAGTCTTATCTGAAATGCGTGTGTGTGTGTATACCGCTAGCAGTGTATAAGTACATGATGAATACAATGCATTTGAAGTCTCTGGGCGAGACAAAACAAACATGCACGCCCACACACATGCTGTGTTTTATGTCATTTTTTCATGTTGCTTAGTAACCGTATAAAAGCTCCCATCCACGGAGGTCAAGAGTTAAATGGGATTTTCAGGTGTGATGTGTTCACACACTGGGATGTAGAGTCAATAGGAGGATAATATGTATTAAATCATTCACATTTAGATGTAGGTAAGATGATATCAGCCAGTTGAAGGCTGGTCCTGTCTTTGTTGCCCCTAGCGACTACACTTGCATCTCAAATAAGCCGAGAAGCATAATGGATCTACAAATACACACCATGAGGAAGGTTGTTGATTTGCTTTTCTCTCTAGATGGCATGTTCGGCCGCTGTGAGGCTGCTCCACTAACAGACGTCTATACGTATGACATCACGCCAGCAACGGTACAGAGATACCGAACGCTGCTTCAAAGGCTGGCACACAGAGGTAGGTGCATTAGTGTTGCCGTAGCGACTGCACACATCAATGTCACAACTTGGCTATTCCCAGAGCTTCTCAGCATTCTGGGTCTGATCAAAACCTCAGCATGTGATGCCGTGTGTGTGTTTGTGTGACATTATACCCAGAGCTGATCTCGCATGTCAGGTTTTTTTTGTGCTTTGATTTTGTTGCAGGCTTGGCGTGGGAAGATGACATCACACAGCAGGTTTTATCTAATGAGTTCTCCAAACTACGCAAGATTTCACTTCCGTTAGCAGATATCAGGTAACAAACACGGACGCTTAATGGTTTATTTGACTGGTTATTCACTCATACCCATAAGAAAGCATCTTAATCTTTCTTCAAGCTGCAAATGAAAATAAACCATGAGCAAAATAAGGGGATCGCAGCCGAGGGATAACAAAAGCTAGACATCAACGTTAATAGCACTGTGAATATGGATATTTCTCTTAAACAAACGCTTCGATTCAGAAGACCTATGTTAAGACCACAGAGCCGTGTCGAGCAGTTCTTTGGTCAAAGGATGCACGTTTCAGGAGCTTCAAAAAGTAGACGCCCATTCACTACCATTCTACCGCTTGAAAGTAAAATGATAAGTGTTAAAATAACTTCGACTGCATTATTTTTCAAGAAGAAAGTCATATTCAGTCAGGATGCCATTAGTAAAACATGGGAAATTTTGCTTGACTGTGAAATATCCCTTAGTCATAAAAGGCTTATCATTGCATTTGTATTCTGAACTAATAAAACCTGTTCATAATATGCTTTCCTTTTCAGGGGATTCCTCTAGTGTACAAAAAAATACTAATGTAAGATAAATTGTCGAATAAAATTACACTTTGTGAGTGTGTTTCATGTCAAACAATAAGGTTTTCCTATGGGTATGAAATTTGGATAATAGTTCCCCCTAGCAATTACCCAAAATCCCCCTGCTGTCAAAGGACTCCCGCAGTCATGGATTATATGTTTATGTTCTAATAGGCCGCAGGCTTTTGGTACAGCTGCTGGAGACAGAAGAATGAAATCATCAGAGCTCAGACAAACCCTGAGATACCTGCAGCACCTGGGGCTGATACCAAAAACCTCACAAAAGGTGAGTGTGTGACCTATATGTGTGTATCGGGGGAAATCTTTTCAGATACACTTTGTGTATACCTTTTTAAACTTTTATCATGCACTGTCTTGTTAAAGTTGATTTTAAGTTGACTTTTTAATAGTCTTAAGTGGTCAAATATTTGTAAACCCACAGATAGACATGAATGGTGACCAATAGAAATTATATATGATTTTTTTATCCAGAGTAGGAAGGCTGTTAATGTTAATATGTAAAAAGTCCTATACATTTGCCACATGGTTAAATCCCACTTCCGGGCAACCAAGGTCATGTTTGATGATCATTCAATTCTCATACTGATAAAATATCTTTGCCCTTGAAGTGGGATTTAAGTTGTGGCAAATGTGAAAGTACTTTTTACATATTTACATTAACAGCATTCCTTTTCCGTGATTCAATTTTTTTCATATATCATTTCTATTGTTCACCTTTCATGTTTGTCTGTGGGTTTACAAATCGTTTTGCTGAGCAACTGTAGGACATTTCTTAGTGCTGATAATAGTTTTCAAACTGTGTTTATTATGTACAGGAGGCGGAGCTTCAGTACTTTCGCTCTGAACAACCACGCCCTAAAGCTGACTCCAGCCCTCCTGAGTTCACTCCAGAATTACCATATCAATCACAGTCTTACCCTGATCTCACCCGATACCAGAGCGAAGTGGTACAAAGTCTCCCAAAGGAAGATCGATCAGATCTACTCATGGCCGCTCTCCAAAAGTATCTGACCCAGAACAAACCATCTCAGCCCGTCCTGGGTGAGAGACCCAAAGTAGACCGATTTAAAGATGGATCCAAAAAGCCTCCTGCGAGTGATTCTCTCACAACTGTAGATGGTATGATATGTTTGCTTCCTTTTCCTATTAAAAGCACCCCCCTTTACAGTAATCGATGTGCTGAAGATGTCCAGTCCTCACCTGTGTAAACATGAATTCTGATGTTTACAGAATCATTCATCTGGAAAGTTTTGCAGAACGTGGGGAGGCACAGTGTGGATGTGAAGAGTCTGAAAGCATCAGATCTGGATAAGCTTGCCGTTCTTATAGCAAACGCTCTGCAGGTGGTGGAACAGCAGGCGGGACAGGGAGAGATGCCCAGAGACCTTGGGACACAGGAAAATCCTGAAGACCAGACAGAGGACCTAGAATATGAAGACCAGATAGAGCAACAGCATCCTGAGAGTGATGTAGTGGATCAGATCGCTGAAGACAGTGCTCAGAAACTGAATGAAGTTGAAGAGGAAAATGTATCTGTCACTCAAAAGACTCTCCAAACCATCCCAGCTGTGACAGGTAACATCAGTTTGTTCAACAAAATGTTGGTGTAACACTTAATCAATTTTGATTTTAGTAAAGACATTTCAGAGCAGCTTTGTGAACGTAAAATCCATAATGTTGCTCTTTTAGAGGGACAGACATTAGAAGAGGAAAAAAGAAACATGGATGACAAGGTAAAGATATATTTATTTTAGTTTTTACATGAGTTAAAGTGGGCGTAACACACAGGGTTTCTGCCAATATCATATTAATCTTGAGTACCTATAGAGTAGTATTGCATATTTCGTATCTTCGAAGGGTACTTAGTTTGATCACATTTATAAAAGATAGATACAGCGATTGTTTCTGAAAACATACGACGCGTGCAGGGGGGGTTGGGTAAGCTGAACCAAAGCATGTGCGCACACATTGTCACCAAAACACAGATATCAGTTTCACTCACAGCACGTGGTTCATGTCCGGCATCTTTTAGCGCTGGGACGGCTTCATATGTCAGTTTCTAACGATTTCCAAATCCATAATATATCCACAGTTTATATAACATTCATCACCCAAATGCACTGAACAAACAAACACCTGAAGTCCAAGAACGTATGCTCTCTCTCTCTCTCTCCTGCACTCAAGTGAAAGTGACGTCTGCGCATACTCCTTCTTCTGCTCTCATGTGGCTGTGCCGCATGCTTTTCTGGGAGAATTGTCCGATAAGGGACTAGGAAAGGTTTTTACATAATAGTTTTATATGTTCGAAAAAAACGTTCAGAAACCTGTGGGATCGCTTGGGGTGTGTATTGAGAACAGAAATACTACGTAATACGCCAAGTTGACCATGAAAAGCATAAGACAGCACGTCCAACATTGTGAAGAAGTCAGAATGCATAAAACACTGTTGCACCGCCGTTTTAAAGGTACAGTTCTCACCCAAAAAGGACAATTCTTTCATAATTTACGTCATTTTTGAACCAGTATGATTTTCTTTCTTCTACAAAACACAAGAGAGGATAATTTTAAAGAATGTTATTATCCGGCACCCATTGACTTTGACAATGATTTTGTGTCCATACAATAGAAGTGAATGGGTGCCGGCGCTGTTTGATTTCCAACTTTCTTCAAAATATCTTCTTTTGTGTTCTGCGGAAGAAAGAATGTATAACAGGTTTGAAATGGGGTTTAAATGATGAAAGAATCTTCTTTTTTGGGTGAATATCCCTTTAAAGTTGGTGAAAGATGATTATTGATTGATATTAGCGAGTTGAATTGAATAGTATCAAATTGAATTGAAAGGCTATATTGTCATTGTATAGCTCTGCTCTGTAAATACATTTTTTGACTTCATATTCTCGGATACCTCTTGTTTTAGCATGAAGTTGGACTCTTCGGAAAGTTGCTGGAATACCTGGATAAAACATCAAACTCAGAACCTGAGTTGGTTAATACGGGGAAGGGCATATCTGTGGAAACGGTGCATAGCCGAACGACGCATAGAGAAGTAGGAATGCAGAAAAAGGCAATTGAACAAATGGAGGAGGTAGAGGGCTGGGTACAGGCAGCTGCTATAGCGCCCTCTTCTGGTCTGAAGGAAGACCCTGCACCACGCCGCAAGAACATGAAAGTACAAGATCTTCAGCTAGATGTCCAAACCAAGACCAAGAGTGACATCTATGGATACATTATCACTGATACAGAGTAAGATATACCTACATGCACACTGTAAACACACACAACAATGTGTTTGACCACCTCTTTCTCTCTGAATCAGGAATCTTCCCACTGATAAGGGTTTGTATCTGATGGAGCTGGTGGCTCGTAAAGCGAAGATTCAAATGACAGATTTCTCAGATCTCTCGTGAGTCATTAAAGTGCCTGTAAATGCTGACTTTGAGACTCTCAGCAGAAGCATGTTCATTTACACAAAAGACAAGCCTCCATAAGTTTCAGATATTTTTTGTATAGGTTCATATATGTGTTTTGATCAGATTAAAACTGTGTATGTGCGTGTGTGTGTTTTGTATATAGTGTTGTTAGTCCGGCTGTGACATTTCAAGTCCGTCCAAATGCTCAGAACATCACCACAGCTGATGTTGCTAATGTAGCAGGTAAGAGTTTAATCAATACAACTATTCTAACAAATCCATACACACACACACATACATTATCATGCATTATTTACACAACTACATTTTTAATTCATTTTACTGTAATGAATGTTCTAATGTCTTCATTATTCTTCTCTATTTGCAGTCCATCAGAAAGATGAAGTTGAAAAAGAAGCAAAAATCAAGATTGTGGAGGCTGGAGTAACTGATGTAAAAATATATATGTCTAATATTGCCTCACTCTCTTTCTCTCCTTAAAGTGATAGTTCATCCAAAAATAACAATTCTGTCATCTTTCACTCACTATCTTGTCAATTCAAACCTGTACGATTTTTTTTCTCCCACAGAACACAAAATAAGATATTTTGAAGAATGTTGGTAACAGGTCACCATTCACTTTAATTAGTTTTGTGGCCAATTCTGTTCGGTTACCAACTTTCTTAAAAATATCTTATTTTGTGTTCTGCTGAAGAAAGAAAATCATAAAGGTTTGAAATGACACCAGGGTGAGTAAATATTGACAGAAATTTCATTTTCGGGTTAACTATTCCTTTCACTAAATCTAAGAAATAAATTAATTTGAATGAATGAAAACAAAAAATTTTGAGATTTTTATTTATTTTCAAATCGATAAAAAAAACATTTGCAAATTCATAAATTAAGTAAATGCATCAAATTAATAATTCAGAATTATTTTCTATCAAATAAATCTCTATCATTTTCGAATGTAACTCAAAAAAGCATTCAATCTTCTCTTTACCCCCAGAGGAGTAAACTGAATGAGATTCCCACTAAGTACAGTCGCTCAGAATCACTCAAGTTTCTGATTTTGACTGTCATTTCTCTCGTGTGTATCGCTGGAGTGTTGTTGGCATCGACCGTGATCTACTGTCTGCGTCACCGCTCTCATCACAAACTCAAAGAGAAGCTCACCAACCTCACTTCTGATCAAACAACTGATGCCACTGCTACTTACCAGGTACCAAAGAGTATATGTGTATAGAGTATGAAGAGTCCGTGTGTATGGGAATCGACAATGTGCATGTGCTTGCTGCAATTTCAAAAACTGAATTTTATGTTATTTAACCTTTTCTCTATAGGAACTGTGTAGGCAGCGAATGGCTGTAAAGCCTTCTGTAGAGAAGTCAGATCCTATTCACTCTTCTCGAATAAACAGTGTCTCATCTCAGTTGAGTGACGGGCCAATTCCCAGCCCATCTGCACGCACTAGCACCTCGTCCTGGAGCGAAGAGCCTGCCCACTCCAACATGGACATATCGACTGGACACATGATACTGGTAAATGCACATACAAAGCTTCACATATAAATCAATGTAAATATGCATTTTAAAATATAAATATGAAAATATAATGGTAGATGCCAGACAGGCAGTTTGCCATTTTAGTCAAGCAATTGACTATTTAAGTTATTTAAAGAAAATATAATGAAACAGTTCCATCACATGTTTGTAATAGATTTTAGAACATGCAAAAAATCTTTGCAAAACAAAATTTCCATTATTTATTTCGGTTTGCTAAGACCTAGTATATTAAGATTTTATTTTGGCTATGTTGTCAGTGTAGAAATAAATACTATTATTTTAACTTTTTTACTTGCAGGTAGGTTGTTTTATGTGTAAAAATGTTGATCCGTAACACAAAAATGTACGTTGTCTATGAACGCATGTAGGCATATATGGAGGACCACCTGAAAAATAAAAATCGTTTGGAGTCGGAATGGGAAGCTCTCTGTGCATATCAAGCCGAGCCGAATTTAACCACCATCGGTCAGAGAGACGTCAATGCCAAGAAAAACCGCACCAGCACAGTCATAGCCTGTGAGTAACAGAAATATGAACAAATACATTTGACAAATTGTACAATTATTTATGTAATGTGAAGGCTACTTGATGAATTTAAGTACAAAATGTATTGTATATCCATATTTGTCCTTGGTATTTTAGTTCTAGATTGTAAAACTGTGTGTGTTTATTTAGATGATCACTGCAGAATAACTCTAAAGGCAGAGAACAATCAAGGCAACTCGGACTACATCAACGCCAGTCCAATTGTGAGCAAAAACTACATTACCAAAAACTACTAATTAGCTGAAACTGGGTATTCCACACTGTACAAACTTCACACATCTGCACCAACTTAACAACACAGCAAAAACTGAACATACCAAACAGTGTAGTTGTATGTTTTGCAGAAGCAACTGCAGTAAAGAATTACCAAGAAACTTTAACCCATGTTGCTCCAGGTTACTGATGTGTCGAAAAGACCGTAAATTGCTTTGAATATGTGACATTGATTTACTGTCTGTGTACTTATTAACGCAAGTAATAGAGCTGACCCATTCTTCATTGGTGCTGTGCCTTTGAGGAAGACACACAGGGCTTGTTTGGGGTGTGTGTGATTGTGTTGTTTTCACTTTCTCAGATGGATCATGATCCTCGTAACCCAGCGTACATTGCCACTCAGGGTCCTCTGCCCTCCACTGTTGCAGACTTCTGGCAGGTAAAAGATGTTTTTGGAACTGTGTGTTTTGTTTTGCAGAAGATCAGGAAGAGTTTATGTGCGTGTAACTGTATGTGTGTGGTTTTGCAGATGGTCTGGGAGAGCGGGTGTGTGGTGATCGTCATGTTGACGCCTCTCACTGAGAACGGTGTCAAACAGTGTTACCACTACTGGCCTGATGAAGGCTCCAATCTCTACCACATTTACGAGGTACTTTACACACAAACATCCTCTTCTGAGACATGTACTGTTAGGGGTTAGTTGTTTTCTGTGTTAGTTTATTTGCACATCCTGGATATGGCTCAAAGTTGTTCACTTTTCTTTTTAATTCCGTAAAAAACGTTAAAATGTTTTTTTAGTTTTCCCCTGTAAAATGGCAGGTTGTTCCTGTTTTTTTTGTAAATTTAGGGTAGTTTTCTGTGATTTTCAAAAATAAACTGTCAAAAAAACCCATACAGCTGGGCTATCAGAAATAACCAATGTGAATAAGATTCTCATTTTGCTTGTAAAATTTATGTTTTTTGAACAATTTTAGAAATGAAATGAGAAATCTGTAAAAACAAAACAGTACATTTCTTTTACATTATACTTTGAATTTTATTTTATTTTATTGTAGCTTTGTTCATATTTTCAATTTGCTTTTATTTGTGTATTTTTTGTTTCCATAATTCACTCAATTTGTTATAAACCTTTGTCATTTTATTATTTATTTGTTTATTTTTATATTGTTATAATTATTTTACTGCCTCAACTTCCATTTATGTCAGTTTATTGCTGAGGCACGCTTTTAATGTTCATTTAGTTTTTCAAATGTTTAAAATAATATTTATTCTTTCATCATTTTCTCACCCTCATGTCATTCATTACATATTTTGAGAAATGTCTTAGTGGTTTACTTTCCATAAAGTGGAAGTCAGTTTGGCTCCAATGTTGTTCGGTTACCAAAGTTCTTCAAAATATTTTATTTTGTGTTCTGTAGAGGAAAGAAAGTCATACAAGTTATAAATGATACAAGAGTGAGTAAATGATATATGTTTGCAGGAACTTTCCCTTTACATTTACATTTACATTTAGTCATTTAGCAGACGCTTTTATCCAAAGCGACATACAAGTTGGGTAAACAATGCAAGCAATTGGGTCAAACATTAGGACAACAAAAAGCATAAGTGGAAAAAAAACATGTCTCACAAAGTCTACTTAAATTTAAGCTAAACTAAGCTAAGTTTAGTTTAAATAAGCATTTTTTTTGTTTTTGTTTTTGTTGTAGAAAAGATATAGAAATCAGAAATGATCGGTCAGGTGCTGGCGAAAAATATGTGATTTCAGCTGATTCCTAAATCTTCAGCCGACCTTTAAATCTTTTGTTGCATATGTGTTTGTGTAGGTTAATCTGGTTTCAGAACACGTGTGGTGCGAGGATTTCTTGGTTCGAAGCTTTTACCTGAAGAACATGCAGACTAATGAAACCCGTACAGTCACGCAGTTCCACTATCACACCTGGCTGACCGACCAAACACCGGAAACCAGTCAAACCCTGCTTGACTTCCGCAGGTACACCTACCCTAGAAAGCGTGTGTTGGCTGTGTGGTGTGTGAGCGTGTGTGTGTCCGCTCCTGAGCGGTTGCCAGTGTCATTTTTGTGGTCGTGCAGCTAGTTCACTGGCTCCAGTTGCATAGTCACAAAAGTGATCATTGACAACTGTGACTCTGCATCCAAGTGCACACTGGGATACCCCGGTACCTCCCCAACCATCATTCTCCAACCTTTCTGTTGGCTGAACTCTAACCTATGATCTCATCTCCCCCCCTCTTACCCACAATCCTCTGTGTACTGCTGCTCTGTCTCTCCTATGGATTCTGTTGTTCTCCAATCAGAATTGTTGGATTATGTTCCTGACCCGGCCCCTGTTAATGCTGCTCATAAAACCAGAGGCAGTGTTTATGAGTATAAATAAGCTAGCATGAATGAGTGTGTGTGTTGGGAGATGGACGGACGGGTTTTGGGTGTTACGTTGTGTCTACATTATGTTCACTATCCAAGGATCCCAACAAGATCGAATAATAAACATATATCATGCTTTTATAAAAATCAAAAAATTTGAAAAAGGTTTATGTGAAATTTAGATTTATGGCTGTCAGAAAATACTTAGTAATTTCTTAAAGGTCCAGTGTGTGATTTTTTTGGAGGATCTATTTACAACGCAATCTAATAGAGAACTATGTCTTCAGAGGTGTATTAAGACCCTACATGAAGCGTTATGTTTTTATTACCATAGAATGAGCTCTATATACTTAAACTGGGGGCAATTGCATGGACATCAGCATGTTGTTTCTACAGTAGCCCTAAACGCACAAACTGCTCTACAGAGAGTGTTTCGTAAATACATAATCTCATTTGGCAAAGAGAAAACGAGATGACATTTAGTCCTTTGTCAGCCGCTGTAGTGTTTTCGAAAAGGAAGGGTGGAGTGAGCTGTTGGTTGCTGTTTGCAACCTCACTGCTAGATGCCGCTAAATTTCATACACTGAACCCTTAATAATTAACTTGGTGTTAAACCAACAGAAATCTATAAAGAAAACATATGTATGTGTAAGTGTGAGTGTATTTGTATATACATTAATCCACAAAACAAATTTTGGTGATTTTGAAAAAATCCCAAATCTGTTTTTCTGGCATTTAAATGAAAGAGATTTGTGTTTATAAACTCATTTTTTCTGTTGACCTACATCTGAGGTCTAAGGGTCATACGTTTGTGTCTATGTATGTGTTTGTGCGTTTATGATTGTGTGTATGTCTTCTTTTCAACAGGAAAGTAAACAAATGCTACCGTGGAAGGTCCTGTCCTGTCATTGTTCATTGCAGGCAAGTAGAAAAACTGACACACACAAAAACACATACAATTTATGTTAAACTGTTCAAATATGATTATTTATGTCCAAGAACACACAGCACAAATTGTAATGTCTTTATTTGTTGATATTTCTTCCACCGTTTTATTATTGTTTTATCTCTCTTTTCCATCAGTGATGGTGCTGGGCGGACTGGGACGTATATTTTGATTGACATGGTGTTAAATAAAATGGCCAAAGGTAACGACAGAGAGAGCGCTGGGTTTAAGATATCATTTAGATAAATGCTGAAAGTGATTCTAGCCACTAAATTTAACCCTATTTCCAAAAGTCCACCTTCCAAGAATATGCATTATGCTGGTTTCACACCAAATGCGAGCAATCGTGTGCCACGTTCTTTATTATTCGCGGAAAACACTCTTTTTTTGCGTGAGAGACGTGAAATGAGAAATATTTTTAACCTTCCCGAAAGACGATATTTGTTTGTGTCAAACATGCCGCCCAATTCACGTCATTTTCACCAGCCGCCATGAGTTCGTGTCTCTGCGTGTCTTTGCATTGACTTTGTATGTCATTTACTAGAGGAAAACGCTTAATTCGTGTCTGGTGTGAACCCAATGTAAGAGACGCATGGTATCTTGTCAATGTGCATAATGTGCATGAACATCCTTTGATTTTAAGGTCAGATGTGCGGAATTTCAATTTGACCTGTGTGTGTGTATTTTACAGGTGCAAAGGAGATTGATATTGCTGCTACATTGGAGCACCTGAGAGACCAGAGACCTGGCATGGTCCAGACTAAGGTATGCACACATACATAAGCACATACAGACTGAAACGCGTTCTGTACATTCTAAAACACACTCTGTCTCTGTCTTACCCAGGAGCAGTTTGAGTTTGCACTGACCACAGTAGCCGAGGAAGTGAATGCTATTCTAAAAGTCCTGCCACAGTGAAACTTCCTTATTCCTTTCTTTGACCTGTTACCCTCTTCCCTCTCGCTCTTGTATAAACTCTGATCTAGTTCCTGAGAAAGATATATGTCTTATAGAAACTATTTTATCTGTAAAATGATTGGACTATTTACATTAGTATACTGTGTGTGTGTTTTAGTTTTGTGTCAATATGAAGGCACATTTCATTCTTGATTGTTTGATTTAAATTGGTCTTTCATCATTGCTTTCTATTGCATATAACACAGAAAATTCAAGTAAATACAGTTCTGTTCTAAATACAGTATGTATTGAGCGGACTTTAACTACTGTATATTAATCTGTATGTTATTTAAGATAGAACTGTGCTGTACAGGTTACATGTGCCAACTACAGTTGATCAAAGGATTCACTAACAGCATCTGATACAGTTTATTCATAACAACAACATGAGCCAATTTCTGCCTTTTCAAGCCAAGGAAAAGTTCATTTAATCATGATAGCAGATTTTTTCAGTTTTCAAATTTTACTATAAGACTAAACATCTTGCAACGTCCCATTTATAGTTGGTTTTAAAATGCAACCTGTGCGCATAAAGACTGTGTATGGATAGCAAATACTGTAGAAATGCATGCAAGATTTGTGCAGTTGTGCTTCATGAACTTACAGCAATCTCGTCCATAGGAAATGTAAAAAAAGCAGAATTGTTATTGTCTTAATCTGGTGAATTAAAAAATGCAATATCAGATCGAATGTACCTGCTATTATTGAGAGGGTTAGCAAGAGTAGATAATATTTGAATAATGGAAGACAAATGAGGACTGTATCCATAAGACCAATATTATACTCATTCAATCACAAGTCAAATTGACGGACTAATTGACGGATATATAGTATATTCTGCATGACTTTATGCTTCAGGGGACATGCCAATTTCTTAATAGAAGGAACTGTTGCCTGACTAACATAAATATTTAAACAAATAGCAGACTGTTCTTGAGCTTGCTGCATTTTCCTTAAAGTTTTTTAGGGAGTTATTCATTGCAAAATTATTTTATTCTATTAGTTGTGTTTTGACTACAAAAGTTATCAAGATTGAATATTATTAATTATGTTAACTGTTTGACTGATGTTTAGTCTGTGCAAATTTAACATTTACAGACCATCGGTATATACAAACTGAATATTTGGCCCCCTGTAGCTCAGTGGTAAGAGCATTGCTCATGGTTGTGGGTTCGATCCCAGGGGATTGCAAATACCTATGTATAATGTATAGGATAAAGCGATGTAAGTCGCTTTGGAAAAAAGCGTCTGCCAAATGCATAAATGTAAATGTAATATCCAAAGCTGTTTTTTATCCAGTGCTGATCCATAGCAAAATGTCATGTGTCTGTAAATTAGAACGTGAAGTCCTGAATGTTCTTTGAACACACATTCATATCCATTTTTAAGTAACTACATAAACACATAAACAAACCTAAACAAACCAACAATTTGTCTGGTTCAGAGACAATTCTCTTTGCACTGGATTTGTGATTCGCAAATGTCAAATGTTTCAGCATTAGACAAGGAGTATGTTTTAAAGAAAACTAATAAACTTAGTTCAGTCAGACTACAGTGGATGTGATTTTCATAGAAGTTGTTCTAAGAAGATCTGCTATTCTAGAGAGAACACTTTAACCACCTTGTTTTGTTTTTAAAATACTGTAACCCAGCAAACACGTTCGCCAGTGCGTCTTCATTTGGTCACCGTGGCAACTGTGTGACCACATTCTGAGGATGTCTTGGCAACGTTCCATTTCTCAGAATTGTGACTAAAGTTCCAGAAACGTCGTGGCCACAGTGTTGCTAACTTGGTGACTTTGTCGTTATATTAAGCGATTTTTCAGACCCCTAGCTACTCTCTGAATAAGCCTTGGTGACTTACCGAAACATTCTGCTTCACTTCTACTGGCCCAGGAGAGCGAGTTTTTTTGCATCCGCAGCACCGCCTCTCAGTCTACTCTACAGTCTGAGCACCG
Organism: Triplophysa dalaica; assembly: GCF_015846415.1. Lineage (NCBI taxonomy): Eukaryota > Metazoa > Chordata > Actinopteri > Cypriniformes > Nemacheilidae > Triplophysa > Triplophysa dalaica. Next base: position 18,763,580 of record NC_079544.1, on the reverse strand, counting down.
AGAAGCAGCTGAAGACCGTTTTGACGCGTGAATGAGATTCACAGTTCACATGTACAAACGAGTGTTTCCAAGAACGAATCACTTATTGACCTTGTTTGAGCATTAATGATTACGAAACGCGACGAAATGCCATGACTATTGACGTGTAAACATGAACACAGAGGGATTATAGCTGTTCAACCTAAATTATTTCTGGTGTTTAGTTTTAAGGGATCGAGTTCACTCACTATTACATTGTTTTTGTTGTCTGCCAACAGAAACACAAAAATAAGTCATTGAGAACCTATCTATTGTGTATTTGGGTGAAATGTTTTAAAACAATTGCACGTGACGTCATCTGGCGACATTTATGAGACGTTTCGGGCAGGCTTTAAGTTGGCCAAACATTCGCGCGTTCTCGCCAAATTCGTTTTACCTCACTACATGATATGATACTTTAGCTGTTTTTTAATATTCTTTCTTTACTTTATAGCCAACATATTATGGAAGCCCGTTTCCGCCAGGGTTGGGATTTTTATTTTTGAATTAGTATCTCATAATAATTACTTAAGTATCTCATAGTCATACTAAGTCATTATTATGACTTAATAAGTCGAAATTTCGAGTTATTATGAGAGACTAAGTCAATATTATGAGATAATAAGTCATTATTATGACTTAATAAGTCGAAATTTCGAGTTATTATGAGATACTACGTCATTATTATGAGATACTAAGTCATTATTATGACTTAATACGTCGAAATGTCGAGTTATTATGAGAGACTAAGTCAATATTATGAGATACTAAGTCATTATTATGACTTAATAAGTCGAAATTTCGAGTTATTATGAGATACTACGTCATTATTATGAGATACTAAGTCATTATTATGACTTAATAAGTCGAAATTTCGAGTTATTATGAGAGACTAAGTCAATATTATGAGATACTAAGTCATTAATATGACTTAATACGTCGAAATGTCGAGTTATTATGAGATACTACGTCATTATTATGAGATACTAAGTCATTATTATGACTTAATAAGTCGAAATTTCGAGTTATTATGAGAGACTAGTCATTATTATGAGATACTAAGTCATTATTATGACTTAATACGTCGAAATGTCGAGTTATTATGAGATACTAGTCATTATTATGAGATACTAAGTCATTATTATGACTTAATAAGTCGAAACTTCGAGTTATTATGAGATACTACGTCATTATTATGAGATACTAAGTCATTATTATGACTTAATAAGTCGAAACTTCGAGTTATTATGAGAGACTAAGTCAATATTATGAGATAATAAGTCATTATTATGACTTAATAAGTCGAAATTTCGAGTTATTATGAGATACTACGTCATTATTATGAGATACTAAGTCATTATTATGACTTAATAAGTCGAAACTTCGAGTTATTATGAGAGACTAAGTCAATATTATGAGATAATAAGTCATTATTATGACTTAATAAGTCGAAATTTCGAGTTATTATGAGATACTAAGTCAATATTATGAGATACTAAGTCATTAATATGACTTAATACGTCGAAATTTCGAGTTATTATGAGATACTACGTCATTATTATGAGATACTAAGTCATTATTATGACTTAATAAGTCGAAATTTCGAGTTATTATGAGATACTACGTCATTATTATGAGATACTAAGTCATTATTATGACTTAATAAGTCGAAACTTCGAGTTATTATGAGAGACTAAGTCAATATTATGAGATAATAAGTCATTATTATGACTTAATAAGTCGAAATTTTGAGTTATTATGAGATACTACGTCATTATTATGAGATACTAAGTCATTATTATGACTTAATAAGTCGAAATTTTGAGTTATTATGAGAGACTAAGTCAATATTATGAGATACTAAGTCATTATTATGACTTAATAAGTCGAAATTTCGAGTTATTATGAGATACTACGTCATTATTATGAGATACTAAGTCATTATTATGACTTAATAAGTCGAAATTTCGAGTTATTATGAGATACTACGTCATTATTATGAGATACTAAGTCATTATTATGACTTAATACGTCGAAATGTCGAGTTATTATGAGATACTAGTCATTATTATGAGATACTAAGTCATTATTATGACTTAATAAGTCGAAATTTCGAGTTATTATGAGATACTACGTCATTATTATGAGATACTAAGTCATTATTATGACTTAATAAGTCGAAACTTCGAGTTATTATGAGAGACTAAGTCAATATTATGAGATACTAAGTCATTATTATGACTTAATAAGTCGAAACTTCGAGTTATTATGAGATACTACGTCATTATTATGAGATACTAAGTCATTATTATGACTTAATAAGTCGAAACTTCGAGTTATTATGAGAGACTAAGTCAATATTATGAGATACTAAGTCATTATTATGACTTAATAAGTCGAAACTTCGAGTTATTATGAGATACTACGTCATTATTATGAGATACTAAGTCATTATTATGACTTAATAAGTCGAAATTTCGAGTTATTATGTGATACTACGTCATTATTATGAGATACTAAGTCATTATTATGAGATACTAAGTCAATATTATGAGAAACTAAGTCATTATTATGACTTACTAATTCTAAAAAAAATCCCAACCCTGGCGGAAACGGGCTTCCATATACATTAAAGATGTGAGAGTCAACACATATTTGTTGATTTGGCGAACGATGTTTGTGAGTGAAACAGATCGAAAGCTTGATTCTTGTATAAAAACAGACATCCCGCTAAACTTGGCAAGACAAGAAAATGTCAAGTTTAAAGATAATGTTTATTCATCTCTGTCAATAAATATCTGCCATGAATCCTCTATAGCGTATTGTGTTGAAGTCTTTTATGTCACTTCAGTAACGTATCTAACTAAAGTGTCTGAGGCTGTTGTAACGTTAGACTACATTGTTTTGTTAAGTTTTATTAATCGTTACTTTGTATAATACATATCTAATTAGAAAATCATTCAAATGATGCATACAATTGAATCTTTAATGCACATATTAGATCACAAATAAATGTTATCCTCCATGTGAGGGACGATGTGTTTAAATAAAATTATAAAAACGATTTCAACTGTTCAGTCGTTGAAACATAACATCATGAATTATGTAAACAAACACTTGCTGTTCAGTATGGTCACTATATAGGGAGTATGTTTAAAGTAGGCTGTTTATAGCATAGTTAATATAAAAGGTAAATAAAGATAAGAACGTTGATGTTAAATACAATACAATCCATTAGTAAATTAATAAAAGCTACAAGGTAATCTAATCAAATAAAGTTAACATTGCCAAAGCATTAAACATATCACTTTAACAAAAAGACATACAATAAGTACAAACATTAAAGTGAAATTTAAATGCTAAGTAAAGTATAAATATAGAATGGATTTTAAAGTAAAGAATATGAATAAACAAATTTACTAAAATATAAATAATCTAAAATTAAAATTTCAAGCAGATTTGGGTGGTCTCTCTCTACTTTATTGGTGTAATTATTCTATGTAAACTATTGTCAAAATAGATTATTAAATGTATTAGAACATTCATTTATAATATGATTCATTTTGAAGTATATGCAGACGTTCTACAGTTGGAGACTTTTATTTTGCAATGTATGACAGGAAGTCAACTCACTACTGTTCAAAGTTCTTTTGCAGCGTTCAGTTGTTGGCCGGTTTTAAGAGTCGTTTAGAGTTGCTCGTGGGTCAAGTGTGTTGCTGAAGAAAATGTCAACTGTAATTCCTCGTATCGAGCAGCTGTCATCGAGAGTGGTGCGTGTTCTGGGCTGTAACCCGGGTCCAATGACACTGCAGGGCACCAACACATACCTGGTCGGAACTGGCAGAAGGTAACGTTACATCGCTCAAAACAAACCCATGCTGTGGAGTTGCATGTGATGTTGTTCTTCATTGAGACAAAATGACATGTATAAGCAGTGATCGCTGTGCACAGTTTATTTATGAATGTGTACTTGTGTGTATGTATAATAGGCGAGTGTTAATCGATGCAGGCGAACCCGCGGTACCGGAGTATATTGCCAATCTGCGCGACGCTCTGAGGCAGCACGAGGCGTCTATACAGCACATCTTGGTCACACACTGGCACCATGACCACACAGGAGGAGTACAGGACATACTCACAAACTTTCACACAGGTTAGAAATATATCTCCGTGTTTTGCATAAAATACATTTTTGAGAGTCGGTGAAGTGTTCATTCTGCATTGTGAGTTAATGGTCCCATAAGGAGAATAATTTATAATATAAGGCATATTTATGTATGAGTTAGGATTAGGGGTCAGCATAAAAAAGTGATACAAGAAAATCCCCACCATGATAGAAAAGCCAAAGTGCCTGTGTCACACAGATGCAGAGCTGAGAGTCAGTAAGCACCCCCGGTCTCCTCCACAGGAAGAAGGAATCGGAGAAGCAAAGAGGAAGTACTCGTATCTCAGTGATGGCGAAGTGATAAAGACAGAAGGCGCAACACTACGGTAAACACATACACTTTTTAAAGGCAGCTTGAGGTGTGTATTTTTTCAGTTTTATATTCTGTGTGTGTCTGTATGTAGGGTGTTATTTACCCCCGGTCACACAGATGACCATATGGCATTATTGCTGGAGGAAGAGCAGGCCGTGTTTTCGGGTGACTGTATTCTAGGAGAGGGGACAGCTGTGTTTGAGGACCTCCATGATTACATGAAGTCACTGCAGAAGCTGCTCAGTGTGAAGGCCGACCTCATATATCCAGGTCAGAGTGTGTGTTGCAGTTGTTATTTTAATACTTAAGAATGCTTTTTATATCAAAGTTTTACTGACACTATGAGATTTGCGTTTCAGGCCATGGGCCAGTTGTGCAGGATGCAGGATCAAAGATTTGTGAGTACATAACCCATCGGAATGCAAGAGAACAGCAGATCTTAAAGGTTCTACAGGAGAACAGTAAAACTGTGTTTACCTCCAGCCAACTAGTCAAAGTGGTGTACAAGGTAGTGTTCTATAAAACCGACAGTCTATCAAAAACCTGAAATCATTTTTTAATATGATTCTGTGCTGTTTTAGGTCACAAAAAATGTATATTTACTATGTTATATATTTACTAGAGTTGCTTGTCAGATTTCCTGGTTCCTGTTGAAACACAAAATGTTTTTTTGGAACATTCAAAATGCATCGTAGCAGCATTTTTACTAGTTTTACTGGTAATCTAAGAATTTTGGACATTGGTTAGTACAAACAGTTTGGTTCGGCTCAATAAGGTTACAGATAATAGCATAACCATAACACACATTATTTTAATTTTAGTATTTGGGATGTTCTTCTTGCAATTGTAGTTATTTAATATTTTTTTTGTAAATGTTAGGAAACCCCTGAGCACCTGCACAGAGCTGCTGAGGTTAACTTGGTGCACCATTTAAAGAAACTTTACAAGGAAGGAAAGATCTGCCTGGGTATGTGTGTTTTACATGCAGCTGTTTATCTGTGCGCGTTTGTGTGCACATGTGACTCCTGTGGTTTGCAACAAACACATATACAATTCATGAGGTGTATTCTTTTGTTTGTTTACAGCTGAAGGCTCGGAAGAAAAGAAGTGGAAAAGCAATTTGTGATTCGCTCAGCTAATTCATCCTCATCTTATAAAACCTTGCCAGTAGACAGAGATTGTGTGAGGATTTTTGTGGATGTCCCTTTTTTGTGGAAACATACCTGATTTGTTTAACCTTTGCATGTGCCCGAGTCACACCTAGAAATTTGAAAGATTAGAGGCTACTACCTAAACCTTTGCCATAGAAAACATACAATTCATTCCAACACTCATGTATTGCTTTTTGGGCATATTGTCACTATGTCATGGAATTCTATATTTTATAGGCTTGTCATAATACCCTTGTGAAATTTACCCATGTGACCACTAGCAGTCTCTCCCATAAATGTTTCTCCCCTTTTTATTTTCAATATTACGGGAGATGTATTTGCAATGTGCAGACTTTTTAATTGCCCTCGTGTTCCTTGTCTTTATCATTTTGTTTCTGAAAGCTTAAATCTGTTAAGCTTCTCGTGAATTAATCCCATCCAGCTGGATCGCTCTTGATCTAAAATGTGAAAATACATTTGATAAATGTACACTTGTGTAAATAAATAATGCTATTCAAAGGTTTCTTTATGATTTCTTTAGATTCAGCGAAGCGTCAATAGCTATTGCATATGAAACTGCTTAAAACATTATTTGAATACGTTTCCCATACGTGTTAGTGTAAAACGGCATTTGAGTTTATGTCGTTTATATGTTAAATTCCGACAGTCCATATGTTGGTGTCAACAAAACGATTGTGAACCGGAAGTTAACAAGTATTTACTACTGGCTCCTGCAGCGGTGCGGATCCAATTGCGCTTTGAGTCAATGCCGCTAACCGAGAATAGGAACCGTGTTGTTCTCTCCCGTTCCAAGGACATTTGGATGACGCTCTAAGGATTTAATCCGATGTTGAAGCTGCGTACAAATTGAGAAGATCGATCAACGTGTAACGGAGCAAATGGAGGTATTCGGGGTTATTAATGTGAAACGGACAACGGGGCAGGATGCTCGTGTGTGATGCGGCCGAACGCGCGCGCCGCGCACCTGCAGTATACGCGCAGAGGCGCGTGAGCCCTCGGCGCTACATCGACTGTCAATCTAGTGCGTTGTTTTAGTAATATTGTGTCAAATCGAGACCTGAATGGTACTATTATTAAACGCAAATCGTTCGAGCGTTGTGTAGTAAAGCTTAATGTTTATTAATATAACGTTGATGTGTTATTGTTTTGATGGAGTCTCAGTCTTTATTATACTATAACGGGGTAAGAACAGCCGGTGGTAACAGCACAGTTTTTGGTAAAAACCGAACGTTGCATGGCACATTTCCCGCAAGCTGAATAACGTGAGTGTTTGTGCAGTAAAACAGATAAGATACCTTCTGTGTGTATGCTATGTTAGTGCATCAGTGTGCGTTTGTGTAACGTTACCAAACAAGCTACAAAAAACGGCCGAATCTTACGCTGCCCGTCAGGATGGCATCTGGTGCTGAAAGGGAACCGGAGGGAGGGGGGCTCGCACCCGCGAAATCTTTCCCGTACCCCTGCTTGTGCGAGGAATCAACTGGGGGGGTGAAATCTAAGAGCCTTCCTACGCTCAACGACAGTCAGGCTCCGGAGGCTGATCAGACTCTGCTGTCCGGTCCGCACGGATCTCCGGTCAGGAAAGAGTGTCGTGAGACGGAGGGTCGCGGCGCTGCTGCGCTCGTGAGGTTCCGACTGCCGCGGGTGCCGGTGCAACGCTATGTGGACAAGATCCTGTCGGACTCACGATGCTTCTTGTTCTGCATGTGTTATCTCACCTTTATTCAGTCACTGATGGTGTCCGGATATCTCAGCAGCGTCATTACCACAATAGGTAATATACCTGACCTCGAGCACTCTGTTGAAAATTCATTAGACTATCACAGAAATTCAAATGGTTATAATGGAAATTTTATTAGTATAGTGATTTATTCTGGTAATATGTTTGGATGTTATTTGGTGGATGGGTACCGATGGAAACCATTACATCCTACTAGAATGAGACCAAAATACAACACACAATAGAATATTATAATAGTTTTAATCATTGGAAATCATTGGAAACCATTTTTAAGCTGGGCAACTCCTGATCATTGCCCTCCTAAATTATATTCATACAACAGAATTTTCTCTAGCCCTGTAGTTAGAGAATGGCGCTAACAATGTCAAGGTCATTGGTTCAATACCAGGGATTACACATACCCAGAAACAAATGTAATTTAATTTGCTTTGGATTAAAGTCTCTGCCAAATGTGTTGATGTGATGTTTTAACGGCTTTTATTAAATGTCTACTTTTTTAAGAAAAGCGTTACAGTCTGCGGAGCTCAGAGTCAGGTCTACTGGTCAGCTGTTTTGACATCGGTAGTCTCATCGTTGTGGTCTTCATCAGCTACTTCGGTGGCCGGGGCCAAAGACCTCGCTGGCTGGCCATAGGGGGCATCTTCATTGCAGTGGGGGCAGCCCTCTTTTCATTACCTCACTTCATCTCCCCACCCTATCAACTGGAAGAACTGAATAGCACGGTCGGGGGTGAAGGACTGTGTGCCAGCGGGAACAGCAGTGGGCAGGAGAAGCAAACGCTTTCTAGGTGCCAGAGGGACCGCGAGGAGAGTGAGCATGCCCTGTACGTGGTGCTGTTCATCTGCGCTCAGATCCTAGTGGGAATGGGTTCGACTCCCATATACACACTTGGGCCAACTTACCTTGATGACAATGTGAAGAAAGAGAATGCATCTCTGTACCTGGGTAAGTGAAGGGTGTGTGTTAGTTATTTGCCCATGTTTTCTTAGTGTTCGTGCTGATAGAGAACACTTGATGAAATAATTTACATTTAGATTTACATTTAGTCATTTAGCATATCCTTTTATCCAAAGTCATTTAGGAAATGAGGAACAGTGGAATCACGACAGCAAAAGTACAAAATGTACAAGTGCATCACAACTGAGCACAATGTGCTGAATCACAGTATACCTTGCTAGTAGTTGTTTGTTTTATAAGAATGGACAGAATAGAACAGAAAGTAAGTACTAGTCTTATTGTGTCAGATGTTGACGAAAGAGGTGAGTCTTCAGATGTTTTCTGAAAGATATAATGCTGCTATGAATGAATAAAATGAATGGATATCAGTTGACCATTAAGACACAGGTGTCTTGTGGTGATTTGGAAAGGCCCGTTTAAAGATTTCAAGTGACATATATTTAAAGGTACAGTGTATGAATTTGAGCATCATCTAGCGGTGAGGTTACAAATTACAACCAACAGCTCACTCCAACTCTTCCCTTTCGAAACACTATGGTGCTTGACACGGGACTAAGATGTTGTCACCTCGCTTCTTTGTCAAAGGAGATGTATGTACGAAACTTGTTTGAAGAGCAGTTTGTCTATTTAGGGCTACTGTAGAAACAATATGGTGAATTCCATTATGGTGTATGTAGATCGAAATGGCTCATTCTGACGGATTTATAGGGTTTGGATCTGAATTCTTTATATATAGTTTAAAGCAGAATCTTACAGAGCATAAACAAAAACACTTTGTTAGTGGTGGATATTTAAAGAAAATGTCAAGATACACACAATAGCCTAAGACAGTCAAAGTATGTCTGTTATTTTCTCTGTGTGTGTGTGTAGCTATCATGTATGTAATGGGAGCTCTTGGACCAGCTGCCGGGTATCTGCTGGGTGGGATTATGATCGGGTTCTATGTTGACCCTGGTACCACTGTCAGTATTGACCAGAGTGACCCACGGTTTGTGGGAAACTGGTAAGGCAATCTCGTTCTCTCTCGCTGTGTTTTTCTTTCTCCATTGATGTAGTTAATCAGCACTATGTAATGATTCAAATTCTCTTCATCTCATTTTCAGGTGGAGCGGTTTCCTCCTGTGTGCTGTGGCAATGCTGTTGGTAATCTTCCCCATGTTTTCCTTTCCTAAAAAACTTCCGCCTCGCCACAAGAAAAGTAAGAGGCATGGGAAAAAGACTCCAGGTGATGTGTCCAGTGATGATGAGATGATGAAGGAAAAGAGCCAGGCCGTCACATCCTCCATGGGGTTTGACAAAAACATCAAAGGTGAAACCTGATATTAGATCTAAAAGTTTCCACAGTACTCTTAACCTGTAATCTGTCTAATCTGTACTCTAGATTGCTATTTAATGATTTATGAGATGTTTTTATTTGGATTTAGTTCTGCATGAGATTGTAAATTACGGATTATAATTGACATTGAATTGATAAAAATGAGTCTGTTTTTGTCTCTATTCCTTTCACCAGATTTGCCCAAAGCAGCAGTACGAATTCTGAGCAATGTGACCTTTTTTTTTGTGAGTTTGTCGTACACAGCGGAATGTGCCATCGTCACGGCTTTCATCACTTTCATTCCCAAATTTATTGAGTCTCAATTCGGTGTCCCTGCATCTAATGCCAGTATATACACAGGTACCAAAACATCTGATCACAGCATTCAGCAGGGGAGGTTTAATGTGTGTTTATTAATCCATGTTTGTGTGTAGGTCTGATCATTGTGCCAAGTGCAGGTGTGGGTATAGTTCTTGGTGGCTACATCATAAAGAAGTTGAAACTGGGTGCAAGAGAAGCAGCAAAGCTTGCCATGATTTGCAGCGGTGTGTCTCTTCTTTGCTTCTCCACGCTGTTCATTGTGGGCTGTGAGAGCATCAATCTCGGCGGGATCAATATCCCGTACACCACCGGGTAAAGGAGAAGAGCTTCCAGACACATAAATATGGCTCACAGACACTCTTTGCCAAACATGAGCTGCACTGAATGATGTTCGATCTGCGTTTTGCAGGCCCACGCTGACTCTGTCTCACCGAAACCTGACGGGAAGCTGCAACGTCAACTGCGGCTGCAGGATCCACGAGTATGCACCTGTCTGCGGCTCAGATGGCATTACATATTTTAACCCATGCTTGGCTGGCTGCAGCAATATTGCCAACTATACCTCAGGAGTGAGTCATTTTACGTTTACACTGCCCACTGCAGAACTTTTAAAACCTTGAAGTAAAACATAGGTAAATAATAAGTTTAGTTTATTTCTTTTTACAATTCGACACGTACTGTTTTAAAAATATAACTGTGGTGCAAAACATTACGATTCATTTCTGTGAAAACAGACTGACAGTTAAAAAACAGCACAAGAAATTGTTGTGCCGCAAGTTTGCATCTTGTTTTCAGTCACATGTAAAATATTAATCATTCACGTATGTCATTTCTGTGTTTTGTAGGATCAAATTGAGCAGATATCAAATTTACATGCCTTGTTGCAGATGAAATGGGTAGATTTGAAATACTGCGTCTTCGTTTACATAAATATTAATAAATGTAAAAAATAAAAGTAATCCAGTGCACATCCATTTTCTATGTCAACTCAACTTTATTTATATAGCGCTTTTTACAATTTTCATTGTTACAAAGCAGCTGTACATGAGACACATTTAATACAAGAAAAACAACTAAAGAAATATACCTGTAAAAACAAGAAAAAGGTGAAATCAACAAAAGACAGACATACAAATGCTCCACACACACAATATGCATACAAACTTACTTACACACATTGACATAGACGCACACACACAAACACACACGCACAGTGAAAGCACACATTTGAAATAAAGCAGAGAGAACCACAGGTCAAATATTAAACGGACTATAAATTCTTATATGCAATATTAATTATGTCTAACTTCTAAATTCTAACGCAGCCCCCCCGGCCAGGCAAATAGTGCTAAAACAATGTGCAAACGGTGGCGAGGAACCCAAAACTCCAATTGAGAAAAAAAAAACTCAGGAGAACCCAGGCCCAACAAGGGGATTCCAGTTCCCCTCTGGCAAAAGCTGCTGCCTCTGCACAAGCTCAACAGTGCTTGCACAACAAGGCTAAATAAAAATCCTTTATCCAGCTCTATCATCTCAGCTCTTGTCAGGTCACCGCTTCCCATTCTCAGCTCTGCATTAGGTCTGGGCATGAACTGCATCCTGCGGTAACCTTGGAACAAAGAGACTAGACTGGCTGAGAGTAGAGTACTGTTCTGCACTCTTTGATGCAACAAGTACATCATTTGTTGTTGGATGTGTTCCTGGTTCCGTTGAACTAAATAATGCAGCCTAAATCCTATGAGGATTAATATTATGGAAGTGTAGTGTACGCAAGATTAAAAAGATGCGTCTTTAGTCTAGATTTAAACTGACAGAGTGTGTCTGCCTCCCGGACATTGCAGGGAAGAATATTCCAAAAATTAGACGCTAGATAAGAAAAGGATCTACCACCTGCACTTGATTTTGAAATTCTAGGTATAACCAACTAACAGGACGCCTGAGAGCGTATTGCACGTGGAGGATTGTAAAACAATAGAAGTTCATTCAAATACTGCGGCGCTAGACCATGTAGGGCTTTATAGGTAATAAGCAAGATCTTAAAGTTAATGCGATGCTTTATATGTAACCAGTGCAAGGTTGACAGAACCGGGGTTATATGCTCATACTTTTTTGTACGTGTAAGAACTCGAGGGGCCACGTATTGAACCAGCTGCAGATTTTGTAATAGGCCTGCAGGGCAACCACCTAAAAGTGCATTACAGTAATTTAGTCTTGATGTCATGAATGCATGCATTAATTTCTCTGCATCTGACAGTGACAGCATATGATATAGTTTAGATATATTCTTAAAATGGACAAATGCAATTTTACAGGTGTTGGCCACATGGCTCTCAAATGACAGATTACTATCGAATACAACGCCAAGATTATTAGCTGACGACGAGGATTTTATAGAGCATCCGTCAATAGTTAAGCAGTATTCTTGGTTGTTACGTATGGCGGTTTTTGGTCCAGTAAGTAACACTTCTGTTTTGTCCGAGTTCAGTAGTAAAAAATTGTTACTCATCCAGTTTTTTAAATCAACTATGCATTCCTTTATTCGAAGGAACTGCTGGTTTTCATGAGGCTTCGAGGAAATATAAAGTTGAGTATCATCAGCATAACAGTGAAAGTCAATTCCGTGTCGCTTGAATATATCTCCTAAGGGTAGCATATATAATGCGAAGAGCAGAGGCCCTAAGACTGAGCCCTGTGGTACACCGTACTGGACTTGCGATTTGCGGGACACATCATTGTTTATTGCTACAAATTGAAAACGGTCAGATAAATAAGACTTAAATCATTTCAATGCTATTCCATTAATGCCAACGTACTTTTCGAGTCTGTGTAGGAGTATGCTGTGGTCAATGGTGTCAAATGCAGCACTAAGGTCTAGCAGCATAAAGTTTGTCAGAAATATGATATATTATATGTCACTATCAGTGAGAGTGACATTAATAAATTAATATTAAAATTTAAACTAACACAAGCCGGTGAAAGTTGAACTGTGACTTCAGCTTTGAAGTTGTTTCCCATCATGCGTTTGGCTGTCCTGAGATCAGAATGAATTTGCACTGAATTTGTTTATTTCATATGGGTCTAAAAACAAGTGTCTTTCTCCCACTCAGATCAGAAACTATTCCGACTGTGCGTGCGTTCAGAGCAGACAGGTCATAACTCCGTCGGGCGGAAACCACGAGCTGCAGGTGGTGATCGTGAAGACGTACCTGAACGAGAACGGTTACGCGCTGGCGGGAAAGTGCGAACGCACTTGTGGAACGCTCTTAACCTTCCTCATCTTCCTCTTCATCGTCACTCTCATAACTGCCTGTGGGCAGCCGTCCGTCATCATCGTTACGCTCAGGTCCGTCTCTTTATATGTTCTCTCTCGCTCTTTTTTTCTTTCTAATTCATTCTCTCTCTTCGAGCAGGTCGGTGGATGAGGAGGACAGGCCATTTGCTCTAGGAATGCAGTTTGTTCTTCTCAGGACTCTCGGTAAGACCTTCTGGATTTGACAGAATCTAATAATAAGTTTCTAATTTATAATAATGATAATTCTAATAAAATAATTTTCAATATGTTGTTGTCTCTGCCTCTCTTCAGCTTACATCCCCACTCCGATTTATTTTGGAGCTGTGATTGACACCACATGTATGTTGTGGCAGCAAGACTGCGGTTTCCATGGATCCTGCTGGGAGTACGATGTCACATCCCTTCGATTTGTTTACTTCGGTCTGGCAGCGAGCCTGAAGTTCCTGGGCTTCCTCTTCATCTTCCTAACCTGGTATTCGCTGAAGCGTCGCGAGGAGCAGACGACGACGCATCCACACACTCTTTCGCCGCTGGACACGGTGAGCCACCTCATCTGCCACGCCGGAGGTCACAAAGGCCACGCCCGCACACGCTCTTGTCCTGTCTTCCTGCCCCGCCTGCCTGAACACACCCACGCTGCAATGCCAAATGGGCACTCCCTTAGCCGTGGTAACAGTTGCCCTGGCAATGGCCTGAAAGCAATAACTCCACCAATACGGTCTCTTGAGAAAGTGGGAGTCTGAGAGGAGTGGAACCACACACCAGTACACATGCATGCATCATACAAATCTGAAGGCCGTGTGTGAAGGTGCTCACACCACATTGCTTATAGCCATTGCTGGTGCCTTTTTTTAAACACACAGACACTTCAAGTAGATCTCAAAACAGTAAATTTGTAAAACACTAAGTAGTTCTAAAACCTTTTTAGACAGAATACCTCAGCAGGACAAATACCTCTCATCATATCTCCATGTCCTGTACGTGTCATGTAGGTCGCGCACATCCTAGCATATAATTATAGTTACTTGCTCATCTCATTTTTGAAAACAGCGAAAGGGAACGAGACTGCAGATTTACTATGCAAACTCCTCCCATTGCACCATCCAACATATTAGCTCCACCTTCCCTACATACCTTTCTTACAGCGCTGACTCCACCCAGTAATATTATCTCCACCAAAACGGCAAACTCCTACCACAGCACTTGCTTCACCATTATAAAAGCCCTTGCCAACTCTAAAATCTTCACCTGACATGTTAACGCTCCCCAAACTGTGATTTTTTTTTCCCATATCACTATCTCCGCCTAAATCATAGTAGCCCTCCCACACTGCAAACTCCTCCCATAGCAACCATATTAACGTAGTAGTTAGAAACTTACGGGGGGGGGGGATGTGGGATGAGAGACGAAACCTTGTACCAGATTTTTGCTCTTTTTTTCTGATTTATGCCACTTATTTTTCAGCCTTTTGGCTTGAGTGTCTGACATTTCTATATTTCTTTGTGTCCTTATTGTCTTACCGTTTGACTTTTGTGCATCATATCAGTATTCATGTCACCTTCCCTTGGTCTTGATTGCATCTGATTTTGGTGGTCAACCGTCATCTGTGTAAATTACATGTACACAAAACATGCATCGCATATCAGCGAAACATCATCTCGTCAAATTTCTAAAACTTTCACACTTACATCTTCAGCTATCAAGTATTAGTGCTGTTCAAAATAACAGGGTTATTATACAACATTTGATAACTGTCTAGACCAGCTTTAAACAGAAACCAGTTGATCATGACATGACTCCAATAGAAACAGAGCATAATCTAGACATTTACTTTACTAAAGATGATGAAATGTTTTTTCCTCTCCTTTATTCCCAGCCATTCTTTTGTTATTGTGCTCTGTTTGTGAACAAATGATGCATTGAATACAATTATTTATTTGAAGGTGTGCCCGGGTTTGGTTATCAATAGCAAACCTGGAGAAATGATTTACTAACTGTTTTGGTTTACATGTACATATATAAATAAAGGATTTGTGTCAATAAAAATGTTTAAATAAAATTGTTCTTTGTGTGGTGTATTGTATCTTTTTCAAATCCTGAACACTTTTTTGCTTGAAAATTGCTTTGTCGTTTTTTTAGTAGACACCTCTTGATTTTATATCTAGTTATCATGCTGGTTTTCAACCCCTGCATAACACAAAAATGGGTAACACTTTATAATAACTGCACGCTATGAATCATTAGTTAAGCATCAGTACATAGTTGATTAATCATTTATGAAGCATTGGCCCCACATTAATAGACATTAGTAAGCAGTTTATAAATACAGCTATAAATGCTTTGTTCTTGATTTATAAGCATGTATATAATATGCTTAATAATCAAATTTTCATACTTTATTAAGGATGAATTCATCATTTCTAAATTAAGGATTACTTTACTTACAAACCAGTTAGTTAGGAATTGTCACTGGTTCATGAGATCATTTAGAAAGTGTAAGTAAATGATTAATAAAGTCTTTGAATGTACATTTATACATTTTATTATTCTGACATATAGTAACAGTTACTTAATTTGTTAATAAATGCTTTTTTAACACACATTCCTGCTGTAATTCATGATTATTTAAGGTAGTTATAAAACATTTACTAGTTGTTAGATAACTATTTTTTGTGAGCTCATCTAAAGTGAGGACTATGTATGCCTTGTAAAGCATTTACAAATGAGAGTTGCATATCACTTCACAGTTATATCTTTTCTGGAGGTGTGCAGGAATTAATTTTTTTCAGAACTTTATTTTTCATTTAATATCAATTCATTTAATGTTAATTTATATGTTCGGTTGTTCAATTTTAATTTTGCAGAGGTTTATTTTTTATTTTGTATTAAATCGTTTTATATTCATTGATATGTACAGTTGTACAGTTTAATTTCTTTTGCATCTTGAAATACATATTTCTATGTTCTGAATCCCTCTGTGTTGTGTTTTTCCTATTTCTGTTTAGAAGATAACTGAGCCTTTAACTCTCATTTGTAAATGCTTTACAGGGGATACATAGTCCTCACTTTAGATGAGTTCACAAAAATAGTTAACTGACAACTTGTAAATGTTTTATAACTACCTTAATTAACCATGAATTACAGCAGGAATGTGTGATAAAAAAGCATTAATTAACAAATTAAGTAACTGTTACTATATGTCAGAATAATAAGATGTATAAATGTACATTCAAAGAGTTTATTAATCATTTACTTACACTTTCTAAATGATCTCATGAACCACTGACAACTCCTAACTAACTGGTTTGTAAGTAATATTATCCTTAATTTAGAACTGATGAATTCATCCTTAATAAAGTATGAACATTTGATTATTAAGCATATTATATACATGCTTATAAATCAAGAACAAAGCATTTATAGCTGTATTTATAAACTGCTTACTAATGTCTATTAATGTGGGGCCAATGCTTCATAAATGATTAATTAACTATTTACTGATGCTTAACTAATGATTCATAGCGTGCAGTTATTATAAAGTGTTACCCAAAAATGTTCTTAAAACACTTACCGTTATGTGATAATTCACTTGCCTGACTATGAAAAGCAATGCTTTAAAAACACAATTTAAAAAAGTTTAAGAGACTATGAGTGACTATTTAAACCCCCCAAAACTTACATCTGTCAGTATGGTGAAAACCTTTGGCAGAAACTTTTTTTATCTTTGATACTTGCATACTTCCATAGATCTAATTAAATAATTCCATGTTCAAATATGTTTAAGGACACTGAATAGCTTTCCTGTAGCTCAGCGGTAAGAGCATTGCGTTAACAACACGATGTTATGGGTTCGATCCCAGGGGATTGCAAATACGTATATATAGATGTATATGATAATACAATGTAAGTCGCTTTGGACAAAAGCGTCAGCCAAATGCATACATTTAAATGAATAATTAAGCGCCCTGGTCCCGCCCTCCACTAGGCGGCGCTGTGATCGCGCCAGTGCGTTGCCGCGTGGGCTTCTCGTCTTTACACGCGTCCGCTACAGCGTATTCCGGTCCTTTCGCGTGCTCTGTTGAGCAGTCTCGTGTGCCGTAATCATGGCTCTCTACAACTTTAAAAAGATTATGGTGGTTCCCACCGCTAAGGTAGGAAGTTTACCTTGCCTTTTGGTTCACGTAACGTTATGTGTGATTAAATGTTAGAAACGATGTCGCTCGAGGTTTCGTAAATTACGCACACTGACAGTTTGTGTGTCGTACACGTGCATTCGGTGTTGAGCCTTTAACTTTCTGTGTTTAATTACCGACAACATTCTGCGATAGTGTAAAACTTATGAAAAAAAACGAATGTAATAACATAGAAACCTTCACAGAAATTCTAATGGATGTTATGGTTATAACTGGAATTGTATTAATTTTAATGGAAAATAATGATCACATAGGTATGTGTTGGGCACTGTTGATTAAGGCCTACAGGAATAAGACCCAAACATAAAAATACATAAATGACATTTTACTGGTAAATAGCTGGTTCATAATGGAAAAAAAGAAATGAAAACCATTTGGGTTTTTGTCTTCTCCATGGAAATGAAATGGTATACATACATGCATGGTAATACTATGTATGTCTGTGACAAGTGTGTTGACAATTCTTGATCCCCAAAATTGTATAAACATTATATCATATTGTAAAACTTTAACATAAATTATATCAAATGTTTTTGTTCCTTTTCTGCAGGACTTCATAGATTTGACTTTATCCAAAACGCAACGTAAAACTCCCACTGTCGTACACAAGCACTATCAAATTCACAGAATAAGACATTTCTATATGCGCAAAGTGAAATTTACCCAGCAGAACTACCATGATCGGCTGTCTCAGATCCTCACAGACTTCCCCAAACTGGATGTAAGTCCTCCACAGAATTCACAACACAAGTGAAAGAAACGCTGATGCTTTTTAATCATTCAATTTTCAACACAAAAATGTTTTTAATTCTTTCACAGGACATCCATCCCTTCTATGCGGACCTGATGAATGTCTTATATGATAAAGATCATTATAAACTGGCTTTGGGTCAGATCAACATCGCCAAGAACCTGATTGACAAGTGAGTCAGCCTGTCGCGTTTCTCTACCTCGTTGTGCACTTTTTGTATTAATTGTTTTTTGAATCCACAAGCATTGTGACCGCAATAGTATGGGGTTATACATTTACATTTTGTCTCTAAGAATGATCTAAAGATGTTTAACTTAAGTTCTATGTGTGTCTGTGTAGTGTTGCTAAAGATTATGTGCGCCTGATGAAATACGGAGACTCGCTGTATCGCTGCAAACAACTAAAACGGGCAGCGCTGGGTCGCATGTGCACCATCTTAAAAAGACAGAAACAGAGCCTGGAGTATTTGGAACAAGGTGCGTATGCTTATAAACCCTGACACAGTTGTTCAGATGTGCTTTTAAAGTATATGGACACATAAATGTTTGTTTTCTCACAGTCCGGCAGCATTTGTCCCGTTTACCCACTATTGACCCGAACACCAGAACCCTCCTTCTATGTGGATACCCAAATGTGGGCAAGTCCAGCTTTATCAACAAGGTTTGTTTATGTTAAACTAGGGCTGGGCGATATGGCTAAAAAATATATCAACGATATGATGCTTCATATCGTTCGATATCGATAATTATTTACCTTTTTTTTTTTAAGGAAAAATGACAAGTAGAACAGTTTGTATTTAACTACTGTATTTTAACTGACCCACATTATTAAGGCATACAGCAAATAAAATTAGTTTTCGCAGTTAAAAATCTAAAACAGTGTTTTTAACAAAATATCTTCTTTATGTCTTACTCTACTTATATAAAGATAAAAGTTTAAACAAAATTGAAATTTGAACTTAAAATGTTACAAAATGTGTTCACTTCAATTTAATTTAAACATGGAACAATCAAGGCAAACTTTGAGGTAGATCAACAACAGCATCTGTAATAAGTAAAACCAACAAACCTTTATAACAGTAAACAAAAGCCTGACTTCTCCACCATGCTGAACGGCAGCATTTCTTTTGCAATGAAGTACGCTATTGTATGGGTAATGTCATTATATGGCTTTTAAGATTTATCATATGGCATTGTTACTGAGTACCTCTCCATCGTGGACTGCTTGTTGACTTGAGGTAGATGGGCGACATGTTTATTCCAAAGGGTGGCAGCGGTTTAGATGTTTCCACAATTTCCATGCTGACGGCAGGCACGGCACTCATCTTGCATGTGTTCTAATGTCAACATGGCAATGACGCAACCAAACTGAGACTAACGCAACCCGGCAAATTAGATCTTATTGGTTGTTTGCTTGTCAATCGTAGCACGCTCATGTAACAAAACATCCTATAGGCTGTTTAAGATCTTCGGACGTCACGGGCGCGCACATTTTAAGGAAATTATGGAGCGCTATATCAAACATTTTTTTATATTGATATCGACAATGATGTACCGTCGATAAATATCGATATCGTTTTATTGCCCGGCCCTATGTTAAACCTTACACAAACACACACACAAAGTGTTTACATGTGCGGATTTAAATGTTTAGTGTTATTGGGCTGTGTGCAGGTAACCCGTGCTGACGTGGATGTTCAGCCATATGCCTTCACCACCAAATCGTTATTCGTGGGTCACATGGATTACAAATACCTGCGTTGGCAGGTGAGTCTGATTTGCATTATGAATATCTTTTATTAAAATCATATTATTGGGTTTGTAAACGTTGAACATTTTATACCAGAGTTTCTTTTAGGAATAGTTTTCTTGTCGTGGCTCCTGCTGATCTGTCAGTGTATGTGTAGGTTGTTGACACTCCTGGAATTCTGGATCATCCTTTGGAAGAAAGGAATACTATAGAAATGCAGGCCATCACAGCTCTGGCTCACCTGCGTGCCGCCGTGCTCTACGTCATGGATCTGTCTGAGCAGTGCGGACACACTCTTTCCCAACAGTTAGAACTGTTCAACAGTATAAGACCGCTGTTTGCCAACAAGGTACACAAACACACAATAAATACATCTGAATAAAATAGAGCCAATGTTAGGAAACAGCAGTGATCATTGTTTGCATGTTATGCAGCCTCTGATCGTGATGGCCAATAAGTGTGACGTGAGGAAGATCAGCGAACTATCTGAAGAGAATCAGGTGAGTGAGATTATGTTTTACATACTTTTGTTATTGGTAATATATGCAAGAAATTTAAAACCGTTTTAAAAGCAACCAGGCATTCAATTGTGAGCACTATCACATTTAGAAACATCTGGAATCATTCTTGAATGACATTAATTCTGGTCCCTGTGTGTATATAGAAAATCATTGAGGACCTCATTGCTGATGGGATCACAGTGATCGAGACTAGCTCTCTGACAGAAGAGGGAGTGATGAATGTGAAGACTGAGGTAAGAGCAGCCTATCACTTTCCCTTCCTAGCGCACTCTTTGAGCTTTATTCACCAAGTGTTTAACATTGTGTCCTAACCAGTTGTGGTGCAACAAGCAATAAAACTTAAAGGGATAGATCACCCCCCAAAAAATCTGTCATCATTTACTCGCCTTCGAGTTGTTCTAAATCTGGTTTTAATTCTATGTTCTGTTGAACACGAAGATATTTTGAAGAATTTAGAACTGAAAATATTTCTGTGACACTTTTGACTAACAGTGTAATTTTTTCAAGTATGGTAGTCAATGGGGTCCAAGAACTCATTGCATTCGTCCAAATATCTTTCTCTTTGTTCAACCAAACAAAGAAATTACATGTAATACAGGTTTGGAACAACTAGAGAGCGAGTTATTATGGACATCATTTTCATTTTTGGGTGAACTATACCTTTAAAGGTCTGGTGAACCACACTGAAATTACAACTTCTGTGTTTATTTACAGGCTTGTGATCAGCTGTTGGCACACCGTGTGAACACAAAGATGAAGGGCAAGAAGGTCCATGATGTTCTGAACAGACTCCACCTGGCAGTGCCATCCAAAAGAGATCATAAGGTATAGTAACGGTCACAAATGTCATAACAAATCTCAGATGTGTATGTAGGTTTTAATGTGAATTTGTCGATTGTGTTGTAGGAAAGACCTCCGTTTATTCCAGATGGGGCACTGATCCGAAGGAAAGCAATGGAGACAGATGCTCCTAAACGCAAGCTGGAGAGAGACCTTGAAATTGAGCTGGGAGATGACTACACGTTGGACTTGCAGAGTACGAGACACACGCACACGTACTTTTATGTACTCGAAATATATGCATGCTTCGGTCAAGTCTGACAGGCCATCTGTGTGTTATTAGAATACTGGGATTTGATGAATCCGGATGAAAAGCAGGATAGGATTCCTGAGATCTGGGAGGGACATAATATCGCCGATTACATCGATCCAGAGATCATGAAGGTGAGAATCGCAATTAAACATTGCTACATCAGACTTCATCATGTCACATTTAAAATGTCTTCTGATTCTTTTCGCTCTCATTTTCCATCTTGTTTTCAGAGGCTGGAACACTTGGAACAGGAAGAGGAACTGCGCGAGAAGGCCGGGGAGTATGACTCGGAGGAAGAGGAGAGTGAGGATGAAGAGATGCAGGAGATTCGACAACTGGCCAGTCAGATTCGAGAGAAGCGTAAACTGAAGATTCTCGAATCCAGAGAAAAAAATACAAAAGGACCCAGACTGCCCCGCACAGCCAAAAAGGTTTGCCTTGCTATTTTGATTTGTGTTAAATCGATAGCAGTTCGTTTTTTTTGTATTGAGTTGTTATGCCTTGGTTATTTGTTTGAAAAAAAAACATGAAAAGTGCATTTGAATTAATCTCCAAAATGCCTAAATGTCACAATCACACGTTATGCTTGTTAAATAACCAAACTGTACAATATTCCGCTGGCTAAATAAATAAATGACTGTATTAATCTATGTGGATGCAGGTGGAAAGAGGGACTCTGGAGAAGGATATGTCTGATCTGGGTTTGGACATGACAGATAAAGATGACGTAAGCATCATGTATACTTTACGCTTTTAGTGTGACTGTTTTCATATCATACATGTTAAATGTGTTAATTTTCCTTTGTTAATTTACCATGATTGTGTTAATCTTACCTACCTGTAGAGTCACTATGCTCAGAGGTCACGCTCTCTAGTGCGGAAAAGAAAGAGGGAATTGTCAGCCCCACCGACATCACGCACCCGCAGTCAGAGTGCCTCAAGACCACCAAGGGACCAATCAGGAGTCAGAGATGCAAAGGTACCTTCAGATGTCTCTATGAAATGAAGAATTAGAAACAACATTTCATAACAAGAATATATGTATAGGCCTATTTATAATATTCTAAATAAAAATAAATTAATATATTTACCAAAGTAGCAGAAAGTTGATCCAGAACCTATTTACAAGACTGAGTCTCTCCTCTTTTTTTCCAACAGATGTTGAAGAAGGCGAAGGTCTTGATGAAGGGCTCACAGAAGGAAATGAACAGACAGGGCAAGAAGGGAGAATCTGACCGACATGTGTTTGACCTCAAACCTAAACATCTTTTTTCTGGGAAGAGGAAATCTGGTTCCACCAGTCGCAGATAAAAGCATCCTTGCTCACCAATTATATCTGTATGAACGTCTTACACCTGACCTATATGCCTTTATTAATAAAAAAATGTTCTAATCCATATTTTAGTCATTGTTTCTGATACAGAAGGTAACACAGCTGTAAACAGAAAAGAATGATTTGTTATTTACGTGTACGTTGTCATCCCAAGTCTTGTGTATTATTCTGGAGGAGCTGTTGATAAAGTCATGTGCACGATCATGATTTTAAACTTCATAAATGAATATGAATTTGGACCTCAAGCTAATGTATGCAGCGGGAGTTAAATAAAACGTTGAAATAATTGAGCCTTAAATTTGTGTCAATAATCTTTTGTCTGTGTACACTGATCCAAGATTTTTGTGACTTGTTACAAAAAGTTAAATGTATTGAAAATTGAAAGCGATAGATGGCCCCAAAATAACCAGTATGTCATGTATTCATACTTCAAAACCTATGACTTATCTTCTGTGGGACACAAAATGTTATTTTGAGAAATGCCTTTAGACATTTTCTACAGACGAAACAACATGGTGATGAATGATTCATTTCTTGGTGAACAATACCGTCTGGCTTTTTTAAAGGGCAAAGTTGGCCTGTAAAGCTGTATATGGGTGTTGACGTGAGAGTTGTGATTTTTTTAGTATGGATCAGTGTGGAATGAGAAATTAACTTGATCATATTAGCAATAATGTTTTTCCACCTTGTTTAACTCAAGAGAGCACATAATAGTGTATATTACGGTCTGAAGAGTCAGGACTTTTATTTTGACACAGCATCTAAGCGAATCTCCCGGAAACAATCTCAGCCTCCACTATAGCAACAGTCTCCGAGCGTTTTACACTATTTCAGACTGCACATCAAAACATTAGAGGAAAACAACGCGTTACGGCCAACGGAAGTAATCGTCACTGCACTCTAAATTCATTTGAAACGCACACAATTGCCCGCGGACCTGCAGACGGCCCGAGCGCAGAGGATGGCGAATTACCGGGCGTTTCACACGCAGCTCGCGACCATCATGGAGACGCTGACGCGCGCGGCGGTGGCAGAGATCTGCGAGCTGGTGGACGACGGCTACGCCGTTTTACACCTCGAGATCTCGCGCCACCAGAAAGAAAACGAGGAGCTCCGACGGAAACTCCAGCTCATAGAGTCTATCGTTGCAGCGCGGAGCTTCTGTGACGAGAACGCATCAGTTCGGGACGCTCGGTGTGACAGCAACGCTCGCGAAGTGCCAGTGAGCAGACAAACGTCCGGAGGAGAATCCACCAGCCGGGGTGCCTCAGCGGAGGTGAGATTATGTTTTGAAAAGTGTGTATAGCGATGATATTGATGTTTCTTTAAAATGAAGCTCGTGCTTGTTTTCTGTTGATGTTTTGTTTTTCAGTCTCGCGAGGAAGGAGATCTGATTCAGATCAAACAGGAAGGTCTAGAGCAGACACCCCTCGGAGGTGCGAAATTTAGGAAAATCTGGTAATTGTTTTATGTCGCACCATGGACTGTGGCAAAACAGCTTTTGTTTATATGTTTCTCAACAGATGAAGACGAGGATGATGATGATGGTGATGATGGTGAAAGTGCCTCTGCAGTAACTCACGACTCTCCCAAACCAGAAGTGTCTGAAATTTCAGGGCAGGATTCCCACATGCTTGCACACTCCCCCATGCACGACCCGCACTGTCACACACTTTTACACTCCCCTGAGCAAGACTCTCGCTCTCATACACTAGTATTCGCAGACACACACTCAGGTGCCGACGAGTCCCAGCACTCCAGTGTCGATTTGACGGTTTCGGATGATGCTTCCTTCTCCCTCTCGCAAACCATGTCGGAGACACATGCCTCCCATCTTCGAGTATTTCAGGAAGATTTGTGCGTGAAGCCAGATCTGGATCTGGTCTCCGACTGGGCCGCTCACTCTGTCCGTAACACACTCGTGCACTCACAGACCTCTCCGCAGAGGCTCGGTGGGTCAGATCCACTTGTATCCCATGGTTCCTCTTTGTTTGCTAAACAGAGGCTGGTCGCCCTGGGGCACGTCCCAGGACTTAGTCTATATGGGCGACTGGGCACTTTGCAGGTAGGCGGAGCCAACAAGAGACACTTCATCTGCTCGATTTGCGGGAAGAGTTTCACAACGTCGCAGAGTTTGGACACACACATGCGCATTCACACGGGGGAGCGGCCGTATCGCTGTGAGCAGTGCGGGAAGCGTTTTACTCAATCTGGCCATCTCACGGCTCACCAGACTGTGCATACAGGGGAGAGACCGTACGAGTGCACACGCTGTGGGAAACGCTTCGCAGGAAAGCAGTACCTGCGCATACACACCAAAAAACACCATCCCGACTTACACACACTCTCACATGTACCATCACACACTCAGCAAGAATCACTGCCTTGACTTTTACACAAACCGAGAGAATCGCCATATTTGTCTATTTACTTTTTTTATATTTATATACATTTTAGTTGTTTTACGACATGAAACACAAAAACCTGGGAAGCTTATTGACTTTATGTACCCATGAGAATCTTTCTGTTCAGTATTTACTAAAACCTGCTTATGGAAGCCAATAAATGTGGGTTAAAACATCTATGTGAGCCAAAACTCACATTAAAGGGATTGTTCACCCAAAGATAAAAATGACTTGATCATTACTAAGCCTCCTTGTAAGACTTACATGTAAGACTTACTTTCTTCTGTTGAACACAAAAGATATTCTGAAGAATGTGGTAACCAAACAACACTAGCCCTCACTGACGAACATTTTATGGACTCAAAACTCCGAGACATTTCTCAAAATATTTTATTTTGTGTTCTGCAGTTGAAAAGAGTCATGTTCAGGTTTTGATTGACATGGTGATAAATAGATGACAAAATAATGAGTTTGGGTGAGTTATCACTTTAAGATTCCTAAGGGCACGTGCACAGACATCAACTTGACATGTTCAAAAGGAAATATGCGATTGCACTTAAAGATGTACTTGATGTACAGGGTAATGTGTGGTTATTTTAATGAGTTTAGTGTAATCTAAATTAGATGTAATTAGATTTTACATTTATATTTGCAGTTTTAGGAGAAACACTAACTCTGTCAGTTTTAATTAACAAAAATAAATGTTGGACAAAACAACTGCCTTTACGGAAAGTGTTTGTTACTTGATAACTTAACTAAATACTACTTATAAATGAACTGGCTATCAACCCAGCTGAGATTACCTGGAGCCATGTTAATAATCATGTTCTAAAGAATCGCAAAGTTAAAGTTGAAAGAAGGGTTGGGTATTGTTTGAATTAAATGGATAATACACCTAAAAATAAAAATTCTGTCATGATTTACTCCTGTATAAATTTCTTTGATCTGTTCAACACAAATATATTTGGAAGAATGTTTGCAACTGAGAGTGGTTGTCAAGGTGCCCCAGAACTGTTTGTTTTCTAAATTCTTCAAAATGTTTTCCTTCGTGTCTGAAAGAACAACAGAAAACAGATACATTCTTTTTATTATGATAGTCAATGGTGCCCCAGAAATCTTGCTAACCTTCTTCCAAATACCTTTGTGTTCAACCCAACAAAAAATGCATACAGCTTTGGGAAAAAAACACTTAGATATAGTGTGGTAATTTAGCCTGTATTGAGGGGTTTGCAAAATACACCGCTCAAAAAAATTAAAGGAATACCTAAATCACACTGTATTAGGTCTCAATGAACAAAATATCAAGGTTACAACTAAACTTATATCCTTTGTATAATCTTGTGAGTACAAAATAATGTGACAATGGTAGATGAAAGCCAAAATCATAAACTCATTCAGGGCAGGAATTACAGTGAAATCACTGTAAAAAATGGAAATACTGGATGATTTATTTTGTTTGAATTTCATCAGTAACTCATGATGTTAGTCAGTTATGTGCATGGCCCTACATGCCTGTATGAACTCCCAACGTCTGGAAATACTCCTGATGAGATTACACATGGTGTCCTGTGGGATCTCCTCCCAGCCTTGGATCAAAGCATTAGAGAGCTCCTAGTCTATGGTGATACTTGGCCTCTTCGGATACGTGAGATCCCAGTGGCTCTCAAATGAATTTAGGTCTGCCAACGTAAGGGCCAGTCAATGTCATTAATGCCTTCATCATCCAGAAACTGCCTACAGACTGGCCACATGAGGTTGGGCATTATCATGCACCCTCTGAGAATGATCCTCCCCAGACCACACTTGTTGTTGCCTCTCCAGTGTACCTGTTGTCACTTCAGCACATAGAGACCCTAACCATGCAATGTAGAATTTTACGAAGTACGAAGAACAAACATTTTGAATTTTTCTTTGCAATAATTACTTGCAGATTTCAGTGACAATAACTAAGAGCTGTAATCCTATTAGGAATCACAGCAAGAATGAAGAAAACATATACACATAAGATTTAATCAACAATTACAGAGCCACTTTTTCTTCTTCAAACCAATTTTGCATTTATGTAAACATTATGTCAAAAAGTAGAAAAAAAAAACTAAACCAGCTACAGTATAGGATCCTGCAGCAGGTGTGTGAAATTATTTTCAATGCAAAGAGACATTGCAACATGAGCCTAACAGCTGCAACTGCATATCCTCGGTTTTAAAAGTACTTTATGGACACCTGGACGAATCTCTTAAAAACAGGAAAGTCTGGCTAGTGCCATTGCTAAAGAAATTTGTTTTATCACTATCAAGCCAAAAAAGTTTATTCTAAAGGCCAAATAGTTTATTCTGTCTAGCGTAGCCACGAGGGGGCCTGGGGTGGATTCTTAGAGAGGGTCTGTTAGAGCAGCTGTAGAAGGACAGAGATCCTCCAATGTAATCTACATGCACCCCTATTCTTGAAGACTCAGACACATTGGGGAGTTCCATTTTATTGTTATTGTAAGAGAACAAGTTGGAGGAGCAGTTCAAAGACCAAGATGGTTTGTTACCTCCAAACTAACACTTTTTTTAATCTCCCACCTCTCAGTAATCGCATCCTCTTTCTCTCTCTCTCACTACACAACACCTGATCATAATGATAAAATCTGTCTGGATGAATAACAAAATTCTGGTGTGTCTTTGAATAAGTCACCAATGTGTTCCGTTCGTCCAGATTTATGGAAGCCTGAGACAAAACACATAAACATCACTGTGTATTCAATGAAACAAATCATTTGTTTAAAATGTATTAAACTTATCTTGTAAAAGTTATTGTTGCTGTTTGCATATTCATTTACAAGACATTTACAACTTTCCCCCGTATGTGAAATCTAGATGGCAATGATTCCGTGAAACAGATGAACACATTCAGGGTAAGAATATTTAATCTTCATACAGGTTTATCATACTATATGTTCACATTTTGCTCAATACATTTCTGAGAAAGACAGATCAACACCTTACCTTCACTGTACAGCCTGTTTTGCTCTCCTTTAAGAACATTTTCCAGTTTTTCTTTCAGCTGAGACACAGATTTTCATACACCATCAAATTGTAGTGTAAGGATGAATAGCGTGGCTCGAGATATCAAAGCGAATTAGGGAGAGACTGGGCACTCTCCAAACAAAATATGGACAACAGCGAAATCTATTACATTTACATGAATGTTCGCAGATAAAAGTACTAAAGCTGTGTTTAGTGAGATCAACATAACAGGCGTGTCCCAATAGTCTATATGGCTGTAAAACTTTACCTTTTTAAGTCAAATAAAAATACTAATTCAAAACATTGTTAAACAATTGTCATTTTTAATTATGGACTAAATCCTTCACAAACAATTTTTAGCATTTCTTTAACTAAACCAATTTACGGACAACAATTCAAGCAAACTTATTATGGGGTTCACTATTTTAAAGTTAGTCAATAAATAAATGTCTGTAACACAAAGACGTTGATTCAGTTTTTCAGGTTTGTGTGTACCTGTAGAAAATGGATGTGATCATCTGTGAACACTCCTCTTTACTTCTTCAATCTGCTCCAGTTGCTTCAGGAGGTCTTCAGTGTGACTCACTGTAGTGAATTAAAAACAATTTCAAAGGAGAAAATTACTGGGCGTGGCTTGCGTTTTTCACTGCGAAATTGATTGGATGTGTAAAAACAACTGTTGCATTGATTTTGATTTGAAACTGGCAGCAGATTGACAGGTGAAGGGGAGGAGTTGACGGATAATCCGACCAGCCGTCTCATTTACGTCATTTGAGATGGACAGTCATTTCAGGTCAAAGTGCATTTTCAGATTTTAATTGAAGATTATGAGGGTACATACATTTTAAAGAGAAAATGACGCACATTGATAAGATATTTACTATAAACGCTGCACTATTTCATAAATGTTGCATGTTGTTGCCTCAATAGAGCTTTACACATGCTTTCTCTTAAAAAATTGTAACATGTTTATTAATAAAAAAATATGGCATTACTAAAATAAATTCGATAATTTTGCATTATTAAACTCTCCAGTAGATGTCAGTAGTGTTATCTGATTCTGTAGACATCACGAAATCACACCAGATTGTTTCTAGTATACTGTATTTTGCATTGTGTAATAAATGCCTACAAAAGCACATAATAATAATGTACA
The DNA here is from genome assembly GCF_015846415.1 of Triplophysa dalaica. Lineage (NCBI taxonomy): Eukaryota > Metazoa > Chordata > Actinopteri > Cypriniformes > Nemacheilidae > Triplophysa > Triplophysa dalaica. The sequence goes on along the minus strand of NC_079544.1, from coordinate 18,734,074 downwards.
TAATCATATTTTAATCACATAATAATTTACTAATGTAGTCCCTTATTATTTACTGAAGTCTGATTCTGTTCTCTGAAAGTAAATTTACATTTCGTGAACGGTTTACAATAATGTCACATGTCACAGATTGTTTTACAAATATGCAATTCTTTTAATGATTCTATTTCATTATTGTAGCAGGCATCTGTACAGTTGTAAGAACCAGAGGCGTCAAAACTATTCACATTCATTACTCAAGTAGAAGGGTTAAAAAAGACTTCTGTAGAAGTTGAAGTATCAACTCAACCTTTTTACTCAAGCAAAAGTGTAAAAGTAGGCTACTGGTTACAAAACTACTTAAAGTATAAAAGTAAAAGTAATGTAAGGAAAAGAAATGCCATTAAGGACAAAAGCTTTGGCTGCACCACAGGGGCCTATTGTGCACTACCCCACCTCCTCAAAACACATTTTTCTAAAGGCCATGGCTATAATTTTATATTATAATGTTGAAAAATGTGGGTTGCACTAGGCTACCTGCTTCAGCCGCATACATTCCCATTGAAATAAACACATTTTAGTACAATCCAAATACATTAAGGAAACATATGTGTGTACTACTGAGCATTAACTTGTGTTTCATTAGGCATGTGATCAGCCCAGAAAAAAAATAAGGAAGACTGCATGCATCTTCGCCCAATCCCCCCCAAAATAGTCATTAATTTTAGTAGTTAAATGTTAGATGATTAAAAACAGACAACTTTAACACAAAACCGAACTGTTTAAATTACCAAATTCTGACAGTAAATTTCGGAAATATCAGTTCAAATATTTATTAGTTTAACAGTCACCTAAACAATATTGAATAAAATAGGTTGATGCTTTATGCAAATATCTTGCACATCATCAAAGAAGATGGCAATAACAAATAGCACCCCTTGAATAGTTTATATTAGGCATACTTTAAATTGAATTGTAATTAGTGTAATTGTAATCATCGAACAATAATTGAACACAAAATGTAATGAATACAGTGCTCTCAAGTGACTACCACACACAGCCGCTAGATGGCGCATCTACGTCATTCGTACAGCGTAATAAAAGGTATTTTACAAACGCTTCATGTTGCGGTTTTTGTACATTTAAATGTCTCCATTCAGAAGAGACTTCGATGAATGAATAAGTTTGCAACGTTGAATCATAGCCTACTGCTAGCAAGCAAACCATGGCATGTCCCCAGCCATAGCGAACATTGCAAATTTACCATTATAAGTACGTTTCTATGTCACTACATTATTGTCAATAATCGACTGATAATAACAAAAACTATAGCTTTGGACAATTAATCTACAAATATGTGACCCTGGATCACAAAACCAGTCTTAAGTAGCACGGGATCAATTTTTATATAAGACAAAAAAACATTGTATTGGTAAAAATTATCTATTTTTTCTTTTATGAAAAAAAATCATTAGGATATTTAGTAAGGATCATGTTCCATGAAGATATTTTGTAAATGTCCTACCATAAATATATAAAAACTTTATTTTTCTGAGTGGATGGCCTGCCACAGTGGCCCAGATTAACAACGTCAAAGGCAATTTGTTCAATATTTAATTATTTTTGCACTCCTACAAAATAGTTTTTGAGTTTAGATAGAGTTTTACCCGGTTTTATCTCAGACAGATAATGGCTTATTCTAACAACTCCGACATCCATAGAAATCTTATTAATTCAGCTTCCATACAATGTAAAAATCTTAATTTTCAAAAAAGGAAATTGTTGTCCAGGGTCACATAGTGCACATAGCAATAATACAAGCTCAGACAAAAGAGCAAACAGTGTCGCAAGGGAGCGATTGGCTGAAACTTGGATTTAAAGGAGCAATGCAAAGGAAAAGATGTGTTGCAAAATTATTGATGCTGAATTTTTACTTTGCTGATTTTTTCTCTCTGTGCTTTACTTTTCTTTTTAAGATTCTTAAGTTTTACTTGCGGAGAGGTAAATTTTTTGCTTAATACCCTATTTTTATTTGCAAAACTTATGTTTTGTTTGCAAATATTTTTTTTCTGTTGCAAATATATATGACCCTATTTTGGCTCCATACACTCGAAATGAGTATTTTTTGCGTACAAACCAATAGGACGTCGGAATGGTATATGTTTATACTCTCATCCAACCACAATCAAAATTCACTCTTGAATTTGATGACAAGCCAGAATGAAAATAAGCCGAAATGAAAAAGGAGTAACGAGGCTATTTTTAAAATGTAAGGAGAAGAAAGGAGATAATTCCGTGAAAATGTAGGAAGTACAAGTAAAAAGTCAGCTGAAGAATAGTTACCCCAGTTAAGTAGATATCCAAAATTTCTACTTAAGTAAGGTAACGAAGTATTTGTACTTCATTACTTGACACCTCTGGTAAGAATAATGTCCCCAGTTAATAAGATGACTTTAAGTAACTCTGGAGATGTTCACTCATAGAGAATGACAGAATGTTGTGTACCAAAAAGAAATTGCATAAATTGATCTAAAGGCCACATTTGTGCAATTGACCACAATAAGCAAATAGCAAATTGTTTCATAAAAACAACTGTGTACATGGTGAGAACCTAAATTCATGTGTTTTTCTGGAGGGTGCGTGGGAGGATGGAACAGGGCAAAGTATTGGAGTCTGCTGATTTGCACATTGCCCTGACAAATACACAACGAACCATTGAAGAATATATAACAAATAGAAAAGAGGCTAACAACCTGCAGGTGGTTAACAGTTCACTATTTAAAAAAAATCTCTGTCAGATCATCTGTCATTCTGAAAAAGTCAGTCTAGCCACCGGTTATCTCATTGACGCAGATATGATTGACATAATATGGGGTCTCTTTGGAACAGCAGTGGGTTTGTTATATGCAGGGATGCAGGGTATGGTACCGTGTCTTCCTCCAGCTCCTCTCTCCACCTCTGTCATAAACACTGATCAGGTAGGAGCCATATTTATGCTGGTTTTACAGTTTATCTTCAGGAGTAACATCCCCTTATATGACATTTGTGTGTCTCTTTATTAAATCTGCCCACAATGATATAGCAAATACCTGACTTAGCCATGCAAATAAAAAGATCAGATAAACATCCTTTCTTTGTCTAATTGTCAAATGTCTTTAATTCATTAATAAAAGTTCTGTAGATTAATGAATTTTGGTTGTGGTGACAGCTGGGGCTTAAACTGAATGTTGTATTTTACTGTTCCTTCTCTTACAACAAATTTTGAAGGTAATGTTTGAAATAACATGTTACTTTTTTAAGACACGTAAGTCATTTATTATCAAGTCAGATGTTTTACCTTGTAGGTTTGTTTCATATATATATACATTTTTCTTTCTTTTTCCAGTGTTTATTAAAAAGTAATTTTTACTTTTTTTGCAGTATATGGGTTCTTGGCATTTTGTGGCAGCCGCTGCATGGGATGAAGATGGTATAAAGTCCTTCAAGGACACTGACAGCTCGGTTCTTGACATTCAGAAAGGTGCAAACTCCACCCTGATAGTGACCGAAAGTTGGCGCAGGTCAGTGTAAACAGAGAAACATTGGCCTATTCGTTGTTGTAACATTTTCAATGTGTGTTTCATGCATATGAAAATGTTGTTTTCAATGATATCGCAGTGGAGAGGAGTGTCAGACCAAAACCTGGAACTACTGGGCTCACTCTATGGCAGATCCATTACTGTTTAGAGAAGGTACGAATTGATGTAATTCAAGAAACAAAACATCAGGCAGAGCTGCATGGATCTGATTCATAACACTACTCTATCGTTGTTTATTTCACATATGAGCAGATTTTGATGCCATTGCTGTGATCTGGGATGGCAAGTGGGTAAACTGCTCCTCATGTATCGTTACATTGATGATAGATGACGCCGACGAAGTCAGCACTATGTTATTTTGTCAGTATTATTTATATCTTCATGTGAATTATTCAACATTATTTCTGGTGTGGTTATAGTTAAAGAGCACAGAGAGTTTTAAGAGTGAGTTCTGTCTGTTAAATAAAATCTCTCCATCTTGTATTGCAGCTCGTGATGAAAAGATACCAGATAACGTGATAGACGAATTTAAATCGAAAACGGAATGTCTTCTCATGGAAGATTTGATGATGGCGCCCCTGACAAAAGGTTGACCAAACTTTGTGTCTTAGTCTTAGTCTTAGTCTTCCTAATATTAAAAAGTAAAACAGATACTCTAAAAACACGAATAAGAAAGAGAGAAAGCAAAGTTGGGGCCAATGTTATCTAATGATTGATATAAAACAAATATATGACTGTATAAACATTACTCTCAAAAATGCTGGTTTATTTTTAAGTTGGGTCAAAAAGGGACAATATATAATAAGCATATGCTGGGTTGTTTCGACCTATGGTTGAAAAAAAGGACGTCTTAACTGACGGGTTGAGTTTATCACCGTTTGATAAAATGTAGGTAAAAAATATTTTTTTAATCTTTTTCAGGTTATTGCACAGTGAAACAATAAAACTGCTCAAAACAAAGAGGTAAGTTAGAAAACTGGAGTTTTAAACTGTAGTATTCTACTGAATATGACACATTTTCAAACAACAGTTATATGATTCACTGTGTCATTCTCAAAGGTCGCCAGGTGCTGCACTGATCCTTACAGTCATGGATGTGACTTTTCCACTGCTACAGGTTCAATAAAGAGTGTGTTAAAACCAAAATGGTGTTAAAGTTTCATTAAAGAAAATATTTAGGAAAAATACTAGAAAGAAAAATAACGACGCAAACAGAACCTGTGGATGAGGGATGTTGGAAAAATTGTTCTGTGAGAAAAGCTTTGTTTCAGCCTATCTCTTTGTTTTGTCAAAAATTGCCAGCAGAATTTAAATGAACATTTACAGCTGGGATTTTTTTGTGAAAAAAGTAAAAACAGTGTGGGTGTAAAAAGAATATTAAGAATAAGAGAACACAGTTAAAATAGGGGCCTTTAGGCATGGAACTTGACTCAAAGTACAACAAAAACGATTATATATAAAACCTTTATTGATAAATGAACAATATTTTTAAAAATACACTGTAAAAATATAATCCCAAAACACATAGGGTCTAAAATATGTTTAAAGCCCTATTAACCTATTAACAATTCTTATTAACGAGGCTGATTTTGTTCGTCATGTTCAAATGTACCTGTGCAAATTATATAAATACATTTCATTTTAAGATTAAATTTAACAGTGTATACAGATCAATTTCACATTTCACTTTCATGCAGTGGAATAATACACAGTAACTGAAGAACCTGTTCAGTTGTTTTGTGTTGCCTAGAGAAAGTATAGAGCTACAGAGTCATTACAGTCTTCTGAGCTCAATAAAATAGTGACAAATTTGCTTTGAATTTCTTTTTGTTCAATGTATACATTGTCTTTCATTTATTTCCAGCTTTTTATGCTTTGATATAAAATGACAACCAATTTTTAAAAGGGCAATCTTTTCATTTCAACTCTGTGCTCAGTTATTTAATGCTACAATTAACAAAAAATAATAAACTTTCACAAAGCAATACACAATATTTTTCCATTAATCACGTTTTTTCAAACATTTTTGTCTCCTTGATTGTTCAATTATTGTTTTCTAATAACTGTGCATTGTCCTCATCTTACAGTTACAAAAAAATATAATAACAATTAATTAATTTTATTAAGATACACTTTATATTAACTAGTTTTGCAGCAATAATTAATAAGTCCCATTCTGTAATGTTTCATTGCTCATGGAAACAACACAAATATGATGTATATGAAACACATAACCTACATTAACACAACACATTGAATATAAACATATATTTCTGTTGGCTACAAGCTTAATGCACTTCAATAAATTTCCCTGTTTTTATTTATCTTGGCTGGGTCTCCAACATGTTTGCAGTCAGACGTTTAGCATCCTAAACCTCTAAAATGTAATACTTCATTTTGCTTTGCTTTTGTTTCCTCATGAATGTCTTTCTTAAACCTGAGCTGCCATTCCAAAGAATAAAACTTCACCATCTGCAATAAACTTTTTTGTAAGAATTTCTTCCAAAAGGCTTAAAAACACAGAAACTGTCCAGCAGACCAGTCCTCAGTCCTTAGTTCTGTATTCTCAGTAAAAATATCCTAAGCTTTTCTTATTTATTGCTGGTAAAATATTTTACAGGCAACTTCTCTTGTAAGAATTTGTGAAGGAAGCTGCCTTGTTTGAATGTAACAGAATTAAATGCATAATATACAATACATATAAAACATGGCCCTGCTTTGGCAGCACCCCTGCAAGCAGGGTTTAATGTTTATTTTCAAGTGTAAGTCTATGACTTTTATTATTAGTATAATTATTGTGCTTATACAAATAGCACTTTTGCACCCTGTTGAGTCACACAATACGAATTTGCATGTGTGACCCAGGACTTTTGTATATCAAAGGCACCTGACAAATATGATAAATTTATGCAAAGCTAATCTGGCACTTTTTAAGATCCCGAATTTGCTATTCACAATATAGTATCAACAAGTTTAAAACTGCTTAATATGCAACACCATAGAACATGATTTCTATGACTTCGGAGTGCATCTGATAAACACATGACGCTCCCATCACCATGTTAAAGACCCCAACCAAGTCTTACTAATGCACCTACAAACACAACGCACTTCACATCTTGCCAAGCAAGGCATCTTCACTGGCTTACAGAGAACCTATTATAATGCTGTCAAGTCTTTCATTTGACAAGATTAATCAAACTTTTTAGCTGCCTGATCATCCCACAGTCATACATTTTAAACACATTTGAATAAAATGCATGCATACCTAGCATGTCAATTTGACCTTTACTGGTCCTGTTTGATCTTTCTAATGTCTTATCTATTAATATTAACATTTCTGCAGCTGATCAGTGGAAACACCACAAAGTAAAACTGATCTATAACTAATATGTGACGGTGATTTAGGATGTGCATTTAAACAATCTCACGGCCTGAGATGACTCCACATAGGTATGTACATGGGTCCTTCTCACTCGTTCCTGGAGGTGATGTCCTATTGGAGTGACACAGGGCTGAAGTTCGAGTCTTATCGGAATAAAATCTCATGCATTTGTATTTAAGCACCAAAACAATAGTTAGAATTTAACGCAGAATCCCACCTCAGTCTTTGCTCTCCTCCAGTGGACTGCTGTTCCAGGATTGGAAATACCTGTGAGAAAGAGAAAACCAGAGTGATCTTATCTTCCATAATACATGCTGTTCATGATTCATTAGTACACATTATTAAAAAAGCAATGTTTGTTTGGTTTTTGTAAACTTTATTTAAAATCTAATAAATGTGTTGGCCTTTATAACATCTTTCTTTACTGCAAATGCCATTTCATGTTGACATGAACGCTACAGTTTGAATCCTCGTTTAACTATTTTACTTGAATCATTTACTCACATAAGGACGAAAGCAGGGCAAAGAAGGCCACCGCTGCAGAAACACTTCCTAGCAGCCACCTGTAAACATTATGACATCATAACGTGAATAAAAAACCTCAACCCATTTAAAAATATGAGAGAGCACAGAGATACATATTTCCAAATCAAACACATTTTCTGTACCTGGATGAGATGGCAATGCAGAGGCACACAATAAGAATGAAAAGGAGGACTTTAAGCATCACAGTGTCTGAAATACACAAAAACAACCACAAAATGTCAACTAAATAACTCACATTGACCTGGCTTTATTATTTCTTCAAAGAAACTTCCATTAACAAGAATCTAAGCTTTTGTCTTTCGGGGCAGTGCACATCTCAATGCGCTGCATTCCTTCTCCCTCTTTCTTACCCGATGATGTCTTTCTGGATGAACTGTAACTATTGTTGTGACATATGGATGGGGGAGGCACATCCAGAAGGCCGCTCACTGATTGGCTACATTGCTCAAGGGCGGAGCATGTCTCGGTCTGAGGCTCCTCCTCTTCAAGGAGAGTCTGGGGAGCCACTTTATCTGAGGGAGCATGATCACTGGGATCTACATATAGAAAGAAATATACAGACATGTTCATAAAAACAATAAATTTTTAATCTACAAAAACTACTACTGTGTTTGACAGCAAAATGACCCTCAAAACACACAATTTAGTTGAAAATGGACAAGAATAATACATTTATTCAGGAATCTACAAAATCTAGAATCAGAAAGCTGTCTAACCGCATGTGAAGCTGATGGGTTCGTCTTTTTCATAGGTGTTGTCTAACTCTATCAATGAAGATGACTGGAGGGGTGTGACGGGATCAGATCTTCTAAAAACGCTTGCTTCCAGCCAGGACTGGCATGATTGGCTCACATCACTCAGAAGGCTGGCCAATGACCTTCTTGCTCTGCGCCTTCGTCTGAATATTCTACAGCACATGCATGCACATACAATCAATAATTGAAGTATTTCCATTTGTTTTTATTTTATCAAGTTAAATCAATAAGTTCCATATTTCTAAATAAATGCAAAGGAGAGTTAATAGCTGACATATTTGGACACACTGTTACAATTACAGTAAAATGTGTTTTACATTATAATTGTTACTATTCTGTATTTTATCAAAGAATGTTGTATTAACCTATAAGCATCTTGAAATATGAGATCATTTATACCGTTGCATATCAGAAATTTCCTAAATAAATCAGAACATACACACAGTCCTCTCAAACACTGAAATAAAACTCACCGGACAAGATTCTCTTTGTATGAGACGCTGGTGTGTGAGGGTGTCAGGGTGACGTTGCCCTCGTCATCTGTGGTGAAACTGTCTTCCGTCAGTACATAGTAACCATTGGCCAGCAGGCGGGGACTCCGGCGACAAGCGCACACTGAGCCTGTCAGCGGATTGGTGGAGAAACACTCATAGGAGGAGTCGGAGAAGTGAGAGAGGTCAAGACTAAAAAATAAAAATATTGATTAGCACACATGTTAACAAATAGTCAAAGAAACAAAGAAGCAGCACACATTTAAAACTTTTAATAAGGATGATGGCAATGTTCCTTCTGCTTGTCTATTAATTAAATGTCTTTACCTGTGACAAACATGTTCAGCCTCCAAGCTCTTGGTCTTAATTGGCGAACCTTTAAAAATATATAAAGTTAACATTTATAACAGTCCGGTCAAAGAATGAATGTGTGAGAAAGACAAAAATGAGAATATTATGTAACATTAAGACATACTTACTCGTAACAGCTCCTCTAAAAAACATGGCTCAGCTGTTTTGACGCCAAGCCTGTAATACAATATTAATTATATAAATACAGAAAAAAACACATATTTATTAATTGAATGATTATTTATGTTTAAAACAAACATTTACACCATGAATTTAAAATGATTCAAGTAGTGAAAATAGAAAAAACAAGGAGAGTGATGCTGGGTATTAAAAGCTGAGGTATGGGAGGGGGGATCAGACAGCCATGATGATCCAGATGGGGATGATGCTGGCAAAGTGGGTGGAGACTTTACTGTACTTCCTGTTAACCACTTACTTTCTGGAGATAACCTTATTGGCTGAACAGAGTGTCATTTGTGTGTGTATGTGAGCACAATGTGCAAAAAGCCAAGAGAGAGTCCAACGGCAAAAATGGGGCAGTACAGTAATGGCCCAAATAGCAGCCCGTTCCTTCTCACCCAGAACTCTGTGATCACATGACACCTTGTTTGTGTTCGAACAACACTCTCTTTCTATATTTCTCAAACACACATTTCCTGTATTTACTTCAAACATACAAGAAATATTATGAAGTTATAAAATAAAGGATTAAAGCAACATTAAAGGGAATTGATCTTACAAAGCAAATGCAACATGCACTGCAATACCTCAACCACAAAAGCACACATGCAGAATAACCTCAAAAACAACCATATAAATTAAGCTCAAGTTACAGGCTATTAAACAAATATACCAACAAGCCTGTATGCTGAACAAGTTTTCTTTATTTCATTTTCCTTAATCTCTACTTAATTTCTTACTAAGAAATAGAACAGTTACATTTGGGCTATCTGTGTGTCCCAACTTAAGTTAAACAATTCAAAAATAATAATTTTGAGGGGGACGCAATTCACAATATCAAAATAAATACGTTGGCTTTAAGCAAAGGGAATTTTCTGCGAAACAATTCACATGCATAAGCCTATGTTTTGTTTTCTTTAACACGGTGTACAGTGTGCAGACTTAGTTGTTTTCGGTCTACAGACGCTCGTTCAGTCTTTGTGCTCCGCGGCCCGCATCAGATACGCGAAACACACACAAATACTCGCGACTTTCAGTTTATTATTCACTATACGGTTATTGTGCAGCTATACAAATATCCAAAATCAAACAGCGTATAAAACAAATATATGAACAGATTCGCTAAAGAGTAAAAATAAACATCCGGTTTCGTCTCGCAACATTCTTTACAGCTATCTGCCCCACATAGACAAGCGCTATTTTCTAGCACCTTATCAAGCTAATACATTAAAAAGCTGAGATTCACAATCGAGGAAAACAAGACTTACCTCATTTAAAAAGAATTCAAATATTGATGCGGATCCAGACTGTCCGCTGGTACAGTTACAAGCATGAAAGCCTCGCCTATTGAGAGAGAGAGAGAGAGAGAGAGAGAGAGAGAGAGCAGTTTCAACAAAAGGACAAGATTTCATATATATTATGAGAAAACTCAATAAGCTCAAACCTAAATGCAAGATATGTCAAGTCCTGCCACAATAAAAGAGCAACTAGCACAACGGAAGAAGACACTGACACAACACATACAAACTGACACTATGTGACAGGATGCTGTCAACCTCACTGAGAACTTTTATCAATACTTTACTCATTTCTGTTTATATTGATATGAATATATAGATACTTATATATAAAATCTCAATCTGTATTTATGCAGCATGTTTATATTTAATTTTCCTGAGCTTTGGCAATTTAATTTATTTTTATCATGCCAATAAAGCTTCTTTGAATCTTGAGAGAGCTTGCACAGTCAAAACAAATCTACATTTACATTGACATATTTGGCAGACGCTTTTATCCAAAGCGACTTACATTTCTTTATCCTATACATTTAACATAGGTATTTGCAATCCCCTGGGATCGAACCCACAACCTTGCTAATGCAATGCTCTTACCACTGAGCTACAGGAAAGCTTTACTAAAGTTTATATTATTCACCAATGGAAACCTGTGTACAACAAATGCTGCAGGATTTCTGTTAATTATAGTTACCATGGTAACCACTATATACCATGGTTTTGCTACAGTGACCATAGTTTAACCATGGTATGACCCTTGTAAAACTGTGGTTAATCTATCCACCAAAACCAGGGTTATTACACTTTTACAATAATAAAACCATGGTTATTTTCATAAGCATCAACCTATGGTAGTATAAAAATAGGTCAATTTTAACCAATGATTGTGTTTGTTCATATTTTAAACATCTATGGGTTGAAACCATGTAGCATTCTCTGAGTGTATAACTGATTAAACATTTGACCCAGTCTGTTAAAAACTCAGCCAAAGTCAATTTTTTGTAATCACAGTTTTCTACATAAAATAATCCTACATAATATAAAGAACATTCTGTCGAAATAAAGTCTTAATATCAAAAAAATATTATAAAAATTATATAGTCTTCTATAATAATGACTAAGTAAGACAATGTTACAAATTCATTTTTATCTCATAATTAGATTTTCAGACTTTAGTCTGGTTTTCACAGAATGGGTCACGTGCGTCTCAAAGTATTTCATGTGTGAATGCAGCAATGTATTATTATATGCACTGACACATTAAAATAAATGCATGCAGAATAGCAGAACCTTCCTATAGAAACTGCCTATATCTGTTGGTCTGGGCTCATCCAAAGAATGCAGAGTTGATTGTGACACTCAGGCTTGGTATCGCAAGCACTATAGAGGGTGACAGAAACCCAACAGTGTACATTAGTAGAATGCTCATGCCTTTGGTCTTACTCAGTTAAAAGATATTTGCACAAGTTCTTTGTTCTTGTAAAATGTTACCTTTAGCTACAGATTGTCATATTTGGAATAGTTACTAATAACTTTACAATGTACAGATGGCCAAAATAATCTCAAGTGAGAATGACATCATGGAACACATGTGTGTTGTTAATGTGCAACACAGGGCCTTTGTGTCTACATGTAATGGGAATGTTGAGTAAATACCTACACCCTTTTTTCCTGGGGAACTGTTACACAAACTAATACTTGAGCTGACTTGAGGCTTAGATCCATTCTATTATTGACATCAGATGGCTGTAGGTAAAATTTACTAGCAAGTTATAACATAGAAAAGTCTCACGAATTTAACTATCTTGGAGCAAATCATTTTTTTTTTTTTTTTTTAAATATTTTTATTGTTAATAACCAGACAGTTTGTAATCGACACTTAAAACGTTTATACAAATATTTATACAAAACATAGTCAACTCATTTAACATGATTAGTTACATAATTTGTGTGTGTGTGTCGTGTGAACATATGTTAGAAATTTTGTGTGCTGGGCTCTAAGAGGTGTGTTGCGTGCATTTCTCTTGTCATGTTGTTTTTCTCTCTAAGTTTGGCCTGTAGTAGTGTGTGCTCCACCACTCCCATCCGAACATCCATTTGCTCAATCTCCTGCTTAAGCTTAGTCAAACTCTGACGGATCTTCACCACTGGAGCTGCAACACAAAGCCCATGTATGATACACCGCTTTTGTAAACAAACAACAACAATAACACACTACACTAGAAAACAGACAATTAAATAAATTAAATCACACAGTAAATCATATACATGACGATATGACTACCTCCATCAGACATGCTGCTGCCCTTCTCTTCCATTTCCTGTTTGACTTTCTCCAGCTCCTCACTTATCTGAGGTACAAACATACACAAATGCTGTTTCAATATTGTGCACACAAGTGTTTGTGTAAAGGTTGTGTACTGCACTGTGATATTAAACACATTCCAAAACTAACACTGACGCCAAGATGGAGCCCTATAATTTGTACTGTGTAGAATCCAAATGACAGTTATGCGTGATGTTATGTGTTATGTAATATCACATGGCTCTTGCGGTAATGTTGTTGTCAGACAAACCTCAGCCAAAATTCTGGTTCTCTCTGTGACACCTCCACTTGCCTGTTTATAAAGTTCCTTTACCTGAAGCACAATATCACACATACAACTATTCAAAAATCCTTTTTCGTGTGTTTATGTGATTTGTTAAAAGACAGTGCCAGCGTATAGATAAGAGGCATGGAATAATGAGTAGTTTTGATGGCTGAGATGTTCACCTTGTTAAGTTGTGTTTGTGCCTGGCGGTATTCTGAAATCAGATGCTCGAGCTGAGTGTTCAGGTATTTCTCACGGCTGCCCACTTTCTCTAGAGTTTTAGTGATGTCTTCCTGCAGCTTAAACAGACAACCCTGCATAACCACTTACGTGTTATATTCTTTGTTATGTTTTTACATGCAAACAACATCTGAGATGGTGAGATGTGGGGATGACCTTGGCCTCCTGCAAGGATGTGTTGATGCCATCTTGATGTTGATGCATTTGGTCAAGGTGAATCCTCCAGTCCTGAAATGAAATGTGTCAGTCATTATCTCAACCATTCAGATGTTTATTAAGTATACGCTTTTTCTTAAAGAAAAATTTAAATTAAGATTTTTTAGTGTCTGTAAATACACCACAGACAACAATGGGGTAAACTTAAACTAACGCTCATATAATAACATTAGCACTTAAAGTAAGATCATAGTGGATCGTGTTTTAAATTTAGCTATTTTTACTATGGTTAATTTATATGCAATTCACGCGATTTATCTCAACGAATTAAAGAAGTTAATGGCCAAACCTTGTTGTCAGTCCGAATGGTAACTTTGAGCTGTGGAAGAACTCTCTCCACCTCCAGATTCCACTCTGTAGCATCAACGTCTGACTCGAGAACCTCTGCAGGCCTCGAACCAGTGAGTTCCTGAACATACACACACATAAACTGGATTTCTTTGACTGCATATTTAGGGAAATGTATTATTTGTCTTATTAAATTAGAAAAACATGGTTCCTAAATAAATTTGTTTATTAATAAACATTCCTCCAGTTGTGGACTATTTTGTATCGGTTTTATAGTAAACACACACAGGTAACACCTCACAGGAACAACTCACAACCTGTAGAAAGTACAGAGTGAGCAAAATATTTCATTTTATTTGTATAGATTATGTTGTAATATGTAGTAACTGATATGACAAACTCACACTCTGATTAGTTCTGGTCTTCAGTGCATCTAAATCAAGTCCCTCTTCATCCTCATAATCTTCATCCTCCTGCTAAAAAAAGTTTGAGTGTGTGTTTGCCTCACAGTCATTGACTTTTGCATGTGTCCTTGACTGTCATTTTTGCAGCAGTACTCAGGGTGAATATGTGTGTGACTCACTGTCATCTCTTCCTCCACTTTACTGAGTGTAAGTTCAGCATCATCTTCTTGTACACACTCGTCTTCCACTTCTACAGAAGGGTATTGGGGCCTGACAGAGAGATGTGTTAGTGTGTATACACGCTGGGAAACAAAAGTTTGTGAACCATGTTGAATTTTCTGTTTACTTGTTCCAGGAGAATCCTTTGCTCTTCAGTGCCTTTTCTACCAATTGATCTAAAACGTAACACACATGCTCTCCACATCCAGACTTTAGTTTAGCTGGGGGGAAATCAACCTGGCCACCCTACACACAAACATACACAGCGATAAACAGGAAATCCACATATAGACACTTGTAAAGATGCCATCCCCTTGACGATGTCTCACCAGTGCACGAAGCTCAGAGAGGATGTTGGAGACGGTGGCATTGGGGTCGTCATACTCCTGTGGTGTGTCAAAGGGCCGCCCGCAAAGAGAAATCAACCAGGCGGCAATGACACTGAACAAATAAAACTGCTCTCCAGGATTTGACAGCACGTGAGGACTAGAGACAAAATAATGCCTACAAAAGACAAAAAAACTAAGGATTTTTCTTTTGCAATAGTTTATACAATAGTTATTTCAAGCCTTTATGGGTTTTATTATGTATAGTTAGTTATTATATGGTTATGCATACATCTCTCGTGTATGCTAACGCTAAATATTCTTCTCAATAAGTCACATTTTACTTAGTAAACTATTTTATATCACAGATCTTTAATATCACTTAAAACATAAAGCAGGATCTGCACTGCCTGTGTTGTGTTTACCTCGACAGAGGTTTGATGTTGTGTTTGTCCAGAACATGCTGTTCATAATCCAAGACCTTCAGTTTATCCAGAAGATCTTCCATCACTACAAACATCTGATAGACCGCACCGGGACCGCGCTCATCCTCCTCTGCCATCCCTACACACGTTTCTTTTTCTCTCGATGTGTGTGTTTATTCGTTTTCTATACGCAATGTCTCTATTTTATTACTCGGTGTTTTTGCAGGAAGGATGTGATTTTGGCCGCTGTGGCTTTGTAATGTTGTGGTTACCGTCGCCATGAATGACGTCACACTTCTTCGGCGCCATGATAGGAAACAAAATATGAGTTATTTTATTTTCCTTCATGATAATGGTAGTAATAGTATGAATTATTATATTGATTATATTTTTGTGGTATAAAATAAATGGGAGCTGTAATAGATGTTTTGCTTAATAGTCTGCGACTTTTATGAGAATCTGAGATTGTGATTCCACCTGGTGGTCTGGAGAAACAACTGCTTTTACGTGAACATTTCGGAATATTAGTTAAAAAGCACAATTTGTTGTAGTTGAAGATCTGTTAGTCTCTAAATAAAATGTGTGCAAATGTATGTCTATGACCTGTGTGTAGTTAGATGCCAGCAGCCATATCACCCTGTAGACTGGTTGCCCACTGAAGCGATTCAAGATTCAAAGATGCTTAACAAGTTATACATTGCCAAAGCGAAGGAATATTTAATATAAACATTCTGCACAAATACAGATAAAGGTATATAAGTATCTATATATACATTATTGATTATTTATTATATACATTATTGATACAGTATTGATTAAAGTTCTTAGTGAGGTTGAGATGATCCTGTCATATAGTGTCAGTTTGTGTGTGTTGTGTCAGTGTTTTGTTCTGTTGTGGTGGTTGTTCTTTTGTCGTGACAAGACATGACATATCTTGCAGCTAGGTTTGAGCTTATTGAGGTTTGAGCTAAGCAGGGCTGAGTAGGCCTCTACTTGGATGGCGGACCTCCTGGGAAAGCTAGGTTGCTGCTGGAAGAGGTGTTAGTTAGGGCAGCAGGGGGTTGCTCACAATGGGCTGCATGGGTCCTAATCAATAATCTATAACGATGTTTTATAGTGTCATCCTAAAAAGGTAAAAAATCGCTCTCACGGTACATCTCTTCCTTCAGGACCTGACCAATCAGTTCTGATTAGTCTCTTTTCTACTCTTCTATATACACTATACACTATTAGAAAAATATCTTAGCTCTGTTTACTGTGATAGACTTTATGAGACTAATTTTATTGCACTTATGCTTTTTGTTGTCCTTATGTTGTTCTAGTTGCATCCATTCTTTATCTCATTTGTAAGTCGCGTTGGATAAAAGCGTCGGCTAAATGACTAAATGTAAATCTATAACCGCCATGTTGGTATGCCCAAACGTTCTATTAAATTCATAGGGAGTTATCACATATAAATGATAAAACAAAAACACTAACTTACCATTCCCCGTTTTTATATGGAAGTCTCGCAGTACAACGCACATGTCTTAAGCATGTAAATGGTTTATTACTTAAAGTTGGGAATTTTCACAGGGAATACAGTATGAGTTACGTTTCTAAACATTACAATATTGTATATTTCTGGATCTTTTGTGTTATTGTATATATTTTTAAAGAGTCAAACGAAAAGTGCAGAATACAACCATTAAGCATAATGCAAATATACAATGACCTCTAAAATTATTTGCTTTCCAGAATTGGAGAGCTTTTTATATTTTAATATAAGGATTTTTACAAATGCGTCCCATTGTGGAATCCTCCATATATGACATCACAAAGAGTGCAATCTGATCTCAGGATATAAGGCACGGATAGCAGGAGGGCTGCAGTTCAACCCAGGGTCCCACTAAGAAGTATGGTCTGCACTGTTAGGTGGGTGGGATGGAAAAACAGTGCATGCCCTAGATATTTTTAAAAAGAGATCTAATCACAAATACCAACATGTGGCTAAATTCCAATGTTCCAAAATAAAGATTTGTTTTTTCAAAATTGTGATTTAATGTATGTCGTCATATTTTTTTTAGTTCATAGACATACACCCTTCGTTCCATTTCGAAGGGCTCTTCCATATGCCCTAAGACCTTCGAATGGTTTACCCTCCGAAGTGAGAGCTTTGAAGGGTTAAAGGGTGTGGGGACCAAGCAACTGTTTCTTGAACCGCCCTTCTGCGTCATCATCCAGCCCCAATACGGAGGCTGCATCACCACGCAAAGAATCATGGGAGCCCGAAGTGACCATCAGTTGTACCCTTCCATATCTTTCATTCTGAAGGGCCCTTTGAAGTGGCAAGTTATGAGCACTTCGGTTTGGAACGACCCTTCCGGATGTCGGCCATGATTGTTGTCACTCTGAAGGCCCCTTCGGAGAGCAATATATCCCAGTTGGAATGCAGTGTCAGATGCATTGATGTCAATGCACTGCCATATATGAGTTTTTGAACACTACATAGACACACGGTAACACATTTATGCACTTGGCAAACGCTTTTGTCGAAAGCGACGTATATGCATGATACTATACTTTTGTTTATGAGGATGTGCAGTGCAATCCCTGGGATCGAACCCATGACTTTAGCGTTACTAGCACCATGCTCTAACCACAGAGCTACAGGAAAGCTCATATAATACAATCAACAAAACATCTGGAATGAAATCAAATTGTTATATGATCTAGACAAAAAAATGAAAAAGTGCTTCTGGTTCAGTGTTGTTTACATCTTGTGAAATGGGTAATAATTTAACATAGATTAAATATACAATACGTTTTTAGCTGTCCTTGTGATCCACTGATATAATGTGTGTGTGTGTGTGTGCGTGCATGCGTGTGTGTGCGCGTGAAAAGTTGAACAGAGCTGCTCAGCTGTTGAGATTAATTCCAAGAGATCTTTTTTTGGATATCTTTCAATCTCTCATTTGATGTGTTCATATAGCTCAGGGTAATGTGTGTGTGTTAAGATATACATGCGGGCCCAATTTTCGTAACATTAAATGTTTCTTACCATGTAAAAAGCTCATAAAGTCCTCATTATGTTTAGCATTATATAATGTCAGGGATTCTGTGAAACCTAGCAATTGTATAAGCGATCCTCTTCATTGTTGCTTTCAAGCTCTGACCAAACAAATTCTAACTTGAAAGTTACATATCATACATTTAACAAGTTGCCAATATGGTATGTAAATGATTCAAACACATTTAGTGTTTCAAAATTTATTTCATTTACTGTGTGGAAACATTATATGAAAATGATTTCTTCCTTTTACTAATCACAAACTACTTTTTTCACTTTCTCATATTCTTTCACTTGTGAATTTCCCATATCAGTCCTCATGGATGCGAGTTGCTCCTTCCTCTGATATTGGACCCTCCCTCTTGCTCTCAGTTACCACCTCTGTGTAGGTCACGTCTGGGCTTGACTTCCTGCCTTTGGGTGGAGTCACAGCAGGCTCCTCCTCTGCTCCCTCCTGGCCCTCAGCGACAGTGCGCTCCTTCTTTAGTTTGATGCGGAACGATTCTTTACTGGGTGCTTTCTTAGCGATGTTCTCCTTGAGCCGCTCACTACTCTGACGTATTTTATCTCGTTGTTCATGCGGCACGACCTTCTCACCGAAGGTGTTGATTTTGGTTCCAAGCGAATGGCCCGTTTTACTCAGACTCTCCTTGGTTTTGCTGAGGTTCTCTCTGGTCTTCTCACGTGTTTTGGTCATGCCTTCTTTGGAGAACGCTGACTTGATGTTCTCAAGACCCTTTAACCCTGACTGTTTTAGACGTGCCCCCCGAGATGACTCCACCTCATCTACCACCATGTACTCTTCATCAGATGATAAATCAGCAGGGATGTCATATTCATCTGGCTCCACCTCCAGGTTAGCAAGCCCTTCCCCTTTGGGGGTCTTGGTGACAGCAACAGAGGGAACTTCAGTTTCACCCTGCAGTGGAAAAAAAGAGAGTAATATGAAAACAACACTTACAAAAATAATTTGAACATGTCAATTATCAAAAAATGTTTATTCAAGTATGATATTAGTATACTTCAGTCTACTTTTTATGTACCGTATGTATATTTATATTTAATACATATTTATGTCAAAGTATATTTAGCCTATATATTCCACCTTTTTTCATTACTTTCCATAGTAGATAACCGAGAGTATACTTCAAAGTGTATCTTTATAAAATGTGCTACAAGTCTTGCACTAGTAAACTATCATCAGTAAAAGTGCACATAGGAAATAGTTGTAAACTAGTGTATTCAAAAGTTTACTATTGTTACACTTAAAATATACTCATAAGTTTATTAGCAATAAGTCCAAGTGAAGGCACAAGGATCTTTGATGCTCGATATCAAAGCTCGCAGCATACATCAATTTCCACATCATCAGGCTTTATCAAAGCATTAATTATCAAAGCATTGCTCACATCTCAGTCAAGTCCTAAATATTAGTCCAATTAAAGATTACTCATGTAGTTTCACCTGTTACTCAGGGAAAGTCCATGCATCCCATGCCTAGCCCATCCCATTCTCTCTTCTCCATTGCCAAGTCTTTTAATTTACCCTCTCTTAAATGTCATGTAAAACAAACTTTGTTTGATCGCTTCAAATGTCTGAAACACAAACTCTTCCTCCCTTATAGTGAGTGTTCCTTAATATTAATACTAATGAAACTACCCCTTCACTGACTGTATAGACCATTACTGTCCCTGGAGGGCATTCTGAAGTTTGTTCGATTGAATGTCTATGAATGTACAGTATGTGTGTATAAAGTCTGTGTTCCGGGAGGGTGTTTAAAGTCACTGTTCAGCTGTGTGAGCGACTCTATATTAGGAAAGCTCAGAATACCAACACACACACTGTCACGGCCTAATTTAGTCTAATTTATTAGGGTCCTAAAGCGAACATAATTGCCTTTGTTTGTTTTTCTTTATTTCTTCATTCTTTTAAGCTAAAGTGAAATGTAAGGAATTCAATTCTAAATTAGTTGTATTTGTGCATGAATAAACATTTAAATTGAATAAATACACATGGTACCATTTTAAATATCGAAGTAGACACCCCACCCTCAAAATCTATGTTAGTCGCCACCCTGCACCACATTATTTCTGTCTTTCTGGAAGTCAAACATTTAAGATATCTTTATATGACACCCCACAGAAATAGGTAGCCAATCGGCTTCAGAAAAAAATTCTCAAGTGCGCCCCCTATATGTAATATAACAGGTGTAAGTTTGACAGTACATAGACAATTCATTGCCAAAACCCTCAATCACCCATCACACACATGCAGAGACTTGGTGTTAAGAGACGTGTGTGTCAATGTTTATTATACCTGGTAGATGACAACTCTGAATTTGTTGCGAGTAAGCAGCTCATCCTGCGTTGTTTCCACCTTCTTCACACGCACGTTCTGTTTCTCCACACGTGAACGCACTTCTTTAACATGTGTGCTTACACGACGGGCTTTCTGGAGAAGTTTCTCAACAGTGGTCGCTGTGACACTATGTTCGCGAGTCAATTTAAGCAACTCTGACTGGACGGCGCTGACCGAGCTTTCAAGCTGCTGCTGGCGTTCCTCCATGCGCTGCTGGCTCGCCTGGACGCCATCGATGATGGTAGACACGCGTTCCAGCAGAGAGAGAATGGAGAGGGCCGAGACAGGTTGCCCGGACTCATCCTCAACCTCAAGTATGACATCACCTTTCTTTTCCATCTCTTTCACAAGGGCGCGAAAGTAGGTCTAGAGGGCCAGGGATGGGTACGGGGCCAGACAGAATCACACACAAGAACAGTGCAAAGAGAAACTCACACTCCAGAAAGAGACCCCACTGGAATCTAACTAACTCCACCCCTGCGCACACACACTCATATACATGCATGATATAAATACAACTGTAATGAGACACTTGGAAATTTTGGGAAGCTGCATCACATAACAGCCTGAAAGCCCCTTCATTCATTCATTCTTAAGACATTTGCGTTAGGTCCAAAATATCTCAAATATGAGTGGCATTGCTCAATAATTGATCTAGATTTCAAATGATTGCGTGTGTGAGGGGGTGGGACGTTCATGTGGGGTGAGATGGATTTACTTTTATAAATCTGCTCCCCTGTGCCACACTGTCAACTGAAGCCAACAGCTGCAACCCACACAAACTGTGTGCAGACACAGAGTAAACTGTCCTTGAAGGTCTGTTTTCCTTTATAAGTGTTTTGCTTCTGACCTTACTTTCAGGCAACATTTTATCAAAAACTACCCAGCATGCACCGGAAAAAAGATTATTATCTGAAAAAACAGTAGATCCGTCAGAAAATAACTCTCAACATACAGAAAAAAAGAAACAAAACTGAAAAGTTCCCTATGCTATCCTGTTACTCACTCTTCATCAGTTATAATGGAAACTAATTTGAGTTGAGACATTCAGGATGTCTGCAAAGTAAAAAGTAGGATTAAATAAAGGAAGATTAAATATTAAATGAACTGTTTTTGATTTAGGAATTTGGGGTGAGTCTTTCCCCTGTAATTACATCCAGATGATTCGAGTGAAGTAAAGATGTGTGTTTAGGATTTGATTCTGGGTGTGTGTTTAAGGATTACATTCAGAAGTTACCGTCTTCTCATAACACTGTATCTACACCGGAAGCGACCGACGCGACAAGACATGACAACCAACCTTAACTTCCGGTACACATCCGCAAAGAATTGAGTCACTGTTAATTGTTTATGTTAACAAGCAATTATATATTAAATATAAATAGTTACATTATTATTAGCCACTAGCCTGATCGATCAACCAATAAAGACCGGAAGTTTACTTTGGGCCAGGCGTTTGTAGACCGTTTTGTAAAACATAAACAGTTCAAATCCAGAAGCAATTCTTCGTTCAGACCTTAACTTCACATAAATGTTAGAACAAAATTCAACCAAAAAATACATTTGGAAATGAATCAAATGGTCAAACAAACACTAAGGGGTGTTGTCCCGTACAGGTCTTAAGTTCTAGACTAAAATAAATATTAAAGCTGCTTGCATGGACATATAATAAAATAAATCAGTGGCATGGTTTTGTTTTAAATGTAGACAAGTAAAATATTTTGTAAATTATTTTTGGAAAAACTATGCAACTAACTTAGTCCTGGCTAATCCCTGTGTGGGAAACCACTCCTTATGTAAAATAAGAAACTAAATCAGGAATAGCTTCAGGGCCAGCGTTGTTTATATCTTCAGAAATGGTCTATAAGCTGTATGGATCTATAAAAATCTGATTAAAGCTATAGGCCTTACTCATGAATGTTAATGTGATAGTTCAACCAATAATTTAAATTTGGTCCTCACCCTCTTGTCTTTTCAAACTTTAATGACTTTCCTCTGAATAACACAAACTAAAATATTTTTAAGAACGTCAGTAACCGAACAATGGCAGTACCCATTGACTTTCTATTGTGTGGACACAAAACCAATGCAAGTCAACAGGTACCACCGTTGTTCGGTTACATTGTTACAAATATATTTTGTGTTCTTCACACATTTAATAATCCATCAAGACCAAAATATGAAGCCCTTATAGCTTTTGTTAAGTTTTGGGGTCTTTACCTATATGAAGTTCGAGGAATTCCTTTTCTAGGAAGACAAACACAACTCTTGGGCGGATGTTTGACTAAGCATGAATCAGACAGTGGTCCGACTCTGAATCAACAGTGCCCCACAGTCTCCGAGGTCATGTGACAACATCTACACCAATGGAATCAGCGTCAGTCACTTCTGTAAAATCAACCCTGCTCGCGGAGTGTCTGCTATTTGCTTTGTTTGTTTCAAGACATCTGTAATCAATAAGGGAACGGTAAGTTATATCACCAGTGCTGTAAACCCGTCAGTTCGGGAATGGGAGAGACCTAGTTCGGAACACGATTCACGCGTCCTGTCTAAAACAAAAGACACTCGGTTTCCGGTCTTATGATGACGTATTTTTTTGCACACGGTCTGGTCAAGGAGCGCGTGGTGTTGTGTGCAGAATAGCCACCGAGAACGCGCTTACGTTTGAGTGTGGTGTGCGTGGAGCTCCGGTAAGCAGCGTTGGTTATTGTTGATGTTTGATCAGTCCATTACTTCCACGTGCATTTACAGCTATGACGATAAAAGTCGCTGGACTGAACCGTATCAACTAGGCCGCGTTGTGTGTGCGCTCACTAGTGTTAATGCATATGTCAGATTTATGCGTATTGGTATAAACCCCACATTCTGAATGAAATCGCCGCTGCGATTTAGTAAATGCGCGTGTTTTGCCAAACAACCCGCGTGCTGACAAAAAGATGCTGTTGACGTAGTGTTTGTAAACAGGTGTCAGTGATTTAAGGTTCAGCTTGTCAGAAACACGCGTGATATACATTTATTTAGATTTACATTCATATCATTTACATTGTAAAATGACTTCGGTGTAAAATGTATATTGTGACCTGTAAGGCAACAGAAGAATAATCTCTGTCATCCAGATGGTATCAGGTAAACACTAACCAGGTACACTTGTTTAGAAGCACATGTAGTTGCTTACTATGAAAACGTTATAAACATAAATGTGTCGCTTTTTTTCCTCATAATATCTATTTAACTTTGTGATATAATGTTAAATGCCAGGACATTTACGAA
The DNA here is from genome assembly GCF_015846415.1 of Triplophysa dalaica. NCBI lineage: Eukaryota > Metazoa > Chordata > Actinopteri > Cypriniformes > Nemacheilidae > Triplophysa > Triplophysa dalaica. Next base: position 18,710,131 of record NC_079544.1, on the reverse strand, counting down.
GCCATATGAATGAGTACTGAAGTAATAAACTCTAGATACAAAAATGATATTGTCTTAAGCATTTCTTCTTAAAAGATTGCTGTATTTTCTCTCTCTTTATAAAAGATTTATTAACAGACGTCATGTTTTGTTCTAACAATATTCCATACTTGTTTCACAGGATGCAGGTATGATCGGACGGTGGCCACGCCTCCTGACAGTTACGTCACTGGCACTGCTGGTGGCGTGCTCCGTGGGGGCGGGACCGGAATGCAGGTCCGTCACCATTGAGACTGATAGTCGCATTGCAGAACAGGTTCAGCAGCGCCACCTGCATGCACTGTTTGAGAAGTATGGCCAAAACGGGAGTATTTCCTTAGAGGGCTTGTTCGACCTGCTTAAGGGGGTGGGGCTAGGCCACATCCGGAAAGTGATGGTACATCACCATGGAAACACACACAATCATACACATTCGCATTCTCACGGACATACCCATGTGGACAAACTCACTACACACGCGCAAGCCGTTGCCAGCAAGAAGGTAGAGGGAGACCATACTGTGGAGAAGAGTGAACCTGTCACAAAAGTGCAGCCTGATCCCGCCCCTGGGAAGAAGAGCGAATCGGATGCGCACCACAATCTCTACATGAAGGTGAATCAGGAACTGACCACACCTTTGACCACTCCGTCCGCTGCCACAAAATCGCGACGAACTAATCGTAGCGCTGACTATGATTTAACCCAGGACCATGCTCCCTTTGCCGTCCAGCCAAACGTAACGCACACTAACCACACCCACCAGGCTGAAGATGCACACACCCATGTACACGAGGATGACCATGATGAGCATGAACACATCCATCTCAGTCTGGAGGTACACAAATACACAATCATTAAGATGCACGAAAAATGATAATGAATCGACTATATCAAATATCTGAATCGTATGAATTAACCAATCACAATTGAGTAATACAGAGCAGCAGATATGAAATGGGGCTATCACAAACCTGCTCAAGTAAATTTTGTTTTTTCCTTCTCAGTGTCAAAACGCCTCCACAATCCTGCAGTCGCATGGCATGATAAAGGAAGCGGGTGTGTCTGTCAGTGACTTTGCTTACTTGTGTCCCGCCCTTCTCATGCAAATGGATTCAAAGTCGTGCCTCGTGCACGACAATGGCCAGTTAGGTGAGGTTTTGAATATTTAAAGTTGAACCCAAGTTTTTATAGCTTATCAGCAGAATATGTTTTACACACTTTTGTGTGTTTTTCTAGATCACACCAGTCATCACAATCATCATCATCGCCACCACAGTCTACATAATCACACCAATGGCAGAAGCCAAAGGAGTCCCTCTATTACTGTTGGTAAGTGTTTGTGAGTCAGTGATAGTAACATTATTTTGTAGTACTAGATGTGAAAAGGCTGTGCTACATAGTTTTAATGAGTGTATTGTGATATCCATTCATGTAAATGACTTCACTTGTGTCAGATATATATGGGGTGTAAGGATACAAAAAAAATGACAATGTAAATACGCGCTACTGGGTTTACAAATGAAACCCAAAATTATAACCTTGTACTAGCAAGACTGGCGACACGGAGTGTCAATTCAACATAATTTTGTATAGGTTTTTAGAATAGCAGTTTACTATTTACAAAGACTGATTTTAAAATAATAGTAAATTTTCATTATTATAATAGAAGTTCTACATAGTAATTATTCAGATTTTCCTCATTTAAAACCATAAGTTACTACGCAAACAAGAAGGATGTCGATCATTTCGTCTCTCACTGGTTCACAAATTAGTTTTTTAGTAATTTGATTGTTTTACACTTGTCCACGTTTGTGTTCCAGCTTGGATGGGAGGATTTCTCTCCATCACTTTAATCAGCTTGCTGGCGCTAGTGGGTGTGGTTTTGATTCCGCTGATGAACAGAGTTTGCTTCAACTTCCTGCTAAGCTTCCTGGTGGCCCTTGCTGTGGGCACTCTCAGCGGAGATGCGTTCCTGCATCTCATACCACATGTAAGACACCTGTGTCCCTTTTTCATTTTAGACAAGAAGCAAATAGTCAAACATTTTGAGAATTTGGATATCAGATTTGAGTTTTTTTACCATTTCTGTATTTCCGCAACAATCCGAATCACCTATAGTTTTGCTTGCTTGTGCACACACATATTTTGATGGCATTGGTGTGTATGAACTGTATGTATGTAAGATCATGTCACTGGTGGAGATTTCTTATCAGTTCTTCTGGTTGGCTGCTCTCAGTCACAGGGCCATAACATGCACAGCCACTCTGAGCATCATGACCATGGAGAGGAGGGGGAAGAGGATTCTCTTAGACCCGTGTGGACCGGACTGACCGCGCTGAGTGGGGTCTACATTATGTTCCTCATCGAGCACTTTCTCACCCTTGGCAAAATGTATAAGGACAAAAAGCAGAAGGTCAGGATAATGCACAAACATATACAATGCAAGCCGTTTATTGTTTTGCTGGGCTCAATATTTCCCAATATGGAAAGCACTTAAAATGTATGTCACAGTATTATGTAACATAATAATAAACAAAGTACTTTTTTTAGCACAAACCCACTTTACAAGCATAGCATTTCACAAAACAAGGTTTCAAATGATACAAAAAGTAATACAATTCAGAGTGAGGTGTTCCTCGTATTTATTTGAAAGTATCGTCTCTTTATGTTCATGTATAGAAGAGGGTTGATCTCGCCGCCGAAGTTCTGGAATCTGAGAAACAGCCATCACTGGAAGACAATGGCGTCAAAACACTCGATGGTAAATAAATGTCTTTCTCTCTTTGTGAATGTGCAGTGCAATTACACTTTTCTTATGACTGATCGTTTTACATCAGCTGCTGAAACGAATGGGGGAAGTGCGTGTGCGCGGGGCTTGGCAGAAGAAGAAGAAGTAATGTTGGGGGCGGAGCTCTACACCGACATGGATTGTGAAAACAAATGCCACTCCCACTTTCATGATACTGTCGGCCAGTCAGACGAGCAGCATCATCATCACCATGACTATCACCATATATTGCATCACCATCATTCCCAGAACCACCATCCTCACACGCACACGCATAGGCACACGCAGTCCTACTCACTTCAGCACTTCCAGCAGGCTGGCGTGGCTACTCTTGCTTGGATGGTCATCATGGGGGATGGACTTCATAACTTCAGTGATGGACTTGCCATAGGTAAGTTTGCATTCAATGGGATTCAAACCCATGGATTAGTGTTGCTAACACCATGCTTTACTAGTTGGGCTACAATAAAGCTACTTTTTAAATGTATATTATTGACAGACATTTTGACAGGAGATGTTAATTTCAATTTCAGGAGCAGCTTTCACCGAAGGGTTGTCCAGTGGTCTTAGTACCTCAGTTGCTGTATTCTGTCATGAACTTCCACATGAGCTGGGTAAGATGACATCACCTGTCACCATGGAGACAGTTCTGTGACATCATATAACAAACTGATAGTATTCCTTTGTGCAAGTCTCATAGTTTGTATGTACTTTTTCAAATTCTCACATTTCCTGTAGGTGATTTTGCGGTCTTGCTGAAAGCGGGTATGTCGGTACGACAGGCCATTCTCTACAATTTGCTGTCGGCCCTGATGGGATATCTGGGGATGATCACAGGCATTCTGATTGGTCATTACGCAGAAAACGTGTCCATGTGGATCTTCGCTCTGACGGCTGGACTTTTTTTGTATGTCGCCCTTGTAGACATGGTGAGTAGCTTAGACATACATAGTTGCTTTTTGTGCATCGAAACAACAAGTGATCAAAAAGTGGTTTCTTAGAAATACTGTGCAATAACAATATACACATGACTGTGATGCAGAGTCCTGCACGGGGCCTGTTCGATAAACCCGCGCCCGCGGTAATTAAAAGAACACCAACCCGACATCTGACTGCAGCAATAATTTCAATAAATAAAAATAAGTTTGTGTTTTTTTGTAGGTACCTGAAATGTTACACAATGACGCGGGTGAAGCAGGCTTCAGCCATTATGGTTTCTTCCTCCTGCAAAATGCTGGAATTCTCCTGGGCTTTGGAATCATGCTGGTCATTGCAATATTTGAGCACAAGATACAACTGGACATTGGCTTCTGACGTTACAACGGCATCTAAATATGAAATCTCATCTAGTCTTAAACAGGTGAAGGCAGCTTGAAATGCACCATCAGTTACTCTCTCGCTTGTGGGCAAATAATACAGTATTTATAGGATTGACTGTTACAGTTTCAGTTTAAAGAAATGTGCCACATTGAGAATGTGTTTTTGTTATGTTTTTTTGTTATACGGTGCTGTACAGTGGTTGGTGAAATGAGTGTTGCTTTGATCATTTTGCACATGTTGCCAATCCAACATTCCAGTAAAAACATATGAGTGTTTCAACAGATCCTGTGCCTCATCTTGTGTCTCTTTAATGTTGTGTGGGTGACTCTGTCTAAAGTCTGAACCGGATAGTGGGAATGTCAGCATTTGTATAAGTCTGTTTGTGTTACTATAGAGGGAATCATGCTTCCTCATTAAACGGGGGGACTGAAACTAAGTCTCTTAATTGGACAGGTTACCCAAAAATAAAAAATATTTTTCTTACCTTCGAGTTGTTCCAATTCTGTATACTTTCTTTGTTCTTGTGAACACTGAAAAAGATATTTGGAAGAATGCTTGTAACCAAGCCGTTCTTGGCCAACTTGACTACCATAGTAGGAAAACATACAGTGGTAGTGAAAAGCCTCAGAACTGTTTGCTTTTCTAATTTCTTCAAAATATCTTTGTGTTCAACAGGACAAAGAAATTTATACTGATTAGGAACAACTCGAGGGCAAGTGAAAGACAGAATCTTCATTTTGGGATGAACTGTTCCTTTAAGCACCTGCATGGTATAACTCGGGTCTATAGAAGATGATAAATGAAACTAACAATGCATTTTCAGACCTTCAGATTTTCATTTTACAGCTTTTCTACGGTAAGGAAACAACAGATACAGAAGTGGGATGTAAAATGTTATAATTGTTACAACAAATTGATTTTTTAAACATTTTTAGAATGCTTAAATGAGTGAAGAACACGTTCCCTTGAGCCAAGAGCATATCCAAATATTCATGCTTTGAAAGTGCTGATGCACAAGTTTTGGTTCTTGGAATATTTAGCATTGGGTTGTTTACAATTTTCACAATATAATATTTATGACAAATAATGTTGTATACTGTTATGGAATGGTGTTTTTTACCCCTTGGTAAGAGGTAGCTTGGACACATGCCGGGGCTCTTTGAGACCCCGATAGGGACAAGTGATGTTACAGAACTGATAAATGGAAGATGCAGTGTAATGTATTGTGTAAAACATTGATTCAGATTGCTCTGTGTGTATGGAATGAGCAAGAAACAGTACTTTTCTGTCTTTTGTCAAATTATTCCTCTCTGTTCATTGGATCCAGTGTTTTTCTGTATTTGAAAGAAATGCGATTGGCGGGTGGAGAAATGCCCAGGCCAGCGCGTCTGGTATCCAGTGTCGGCTCCTGCTGGCCGTGCAGCAACTGCATTTCACCCATCAGCAAAGTCAGACACACAAACTGCTTGAGTTCATTGGTTACAAAAAATCGTCCGGGACACTTAGTGGCCCCAGAGCCGAACGGCATGTGATAGTATATGACTTTTTGACCTAATTTGTAAAACTCTGTTTTCTCCTTTCCATCTTCTACAAAACGGTCAAATTGGAACTGCTGTAAAACACACAGACAGGACATTTTAATCAATACGTTCATAAGCACAAATGAAGTATATGATGCAGCTTTACCGTAGGTTTAGTTACCTGAGGCTGGTCATATATTTCAGGGTCGAGGTGCGTGCTTTGGGGGTATAGAGCAACAAAGTCATCTTTGCGTAGGTTGATGGAATGTCGGGCATCCAAACGCAAACAGAAGTCTTCCTGAACTACACGGATGTTCATCGATAAAGAGGAGAGACGTAAACTCTCATTTACTGAACTCTCTAAAGATAAACAGAGACAGGAAGAGAGACATTTTGAATTAGGATGAGTAATCTGGTTACGTAACAATTTCAGAAATACGTTTCTGTTTTAAATGTTTTGTCTGTGTGAATAAGAATTTGGTGTAACAGTGTTGTAAATGTCATTTGCGTGTCCTTTGGTTATTAAACTTAAATTCTTAATCGATTTTTTTACTTTTCCTAAATGCATATAAAAATATAACTGAAAAAATAAATATAAACTTGTTTTCTTTCCAGAATTTGAGGTCTGAAAAATTACAGGGCAATTTTTCTATTATTTTGGTCTAAAACATTTGTATTTGAAATTTGAGAGAAATTTGTTTGTAGCTCAGAGAAAAGCACAGAAATTTTATTTTTTCCTAAACACATCCCTAAAAGTAGTACATTCAGAAAAACTGAAAATAATTTTGAAATGGTCTCCCATGGTTTTTCCATGGCTGTATATCAAAGAATATTTGACACAAATGTGTGAGTGTAGTGTTGATATAAGGGGGACAAATGTTTGTGTCTTACCCAAGTAAACCATTTGATCTAGTTGTTCTCGTGTGATCGTGATGTCCCCTGTATAAATGGACTGAATGTTATTCTGTCCAATCACATCCACAATCTCTGCTCGTACTGCTGCAGAGGATTCTGGGTGGGACAGCAGGTGGTACAGACACCAGAAGGCAGCTGGCATAGTGTTTCCAACCGATGCCCACAGCATGGCAAAATGATGCCCTACAGAGAGAAAAAACATGAGATGAGTGCATTCACTGTATGTGTCCAAACCACAAGTTGTTGTGCAACCAATGCAAAACTAATGTTTGGCGGTCAATGGAATATTACTTTTTGTGTTTACATGCATCTGTAGCTTTTTCTTTAACATCAGACATCATAAATGTTGTTTTTCATTTCAAACTGGACAAAAACTTTCCAGAAAAAGTCTAAATTTTATCAACAAGGCAGTTACTAAATTACTAAATACTTAAATATTTGGTGGCAATATATAAAAAATGGCTATATATATTAATATATTTTATATTTTTCCTGTTGTCCGTGAATAAGTTTGACCTTTTATCTATACTGCTTTTTTCCTTATGGCTCTACTGCCTGTATAAAAAGTATTTCCCTTCTTTTTGCAAAGCTGCTTTGCAACAATGCAAAAAAATTGAAATTTGAAAAAGTATTGCGGTTTCTCCTGATTCTCTACAAGTTGCATGACCACGTTTTGTCTTTAGCTCAAAGCTTTAGGCTATAAACACTCCAGGGACCAAATCCGTGGTAACCTTTTGGCATCATGGGATTGGGAAAGTATTGCCTATATTAAGGTGTTGACATTATACAGCCCCACAGTCGCACACTAAGCATCCAAGTAGCTATCTCTCCATGCCTGTTTGTGTACATTAGAAATCATGCATGATGTATGCAGGTGTACGTGAGAGTCACCTGCAATATCTTGGTCTTGAAGCGTATCATATTGTTGGAACAGGGCCGTTCGGGACCGTATGAACTCACTGGGCGCATTCCATACAGCCACCCTGTTAGGATGGAAAAAATTCTTCAGCTTCTTACAGATTTTCTTTGCATTCCTCAGCAAACCGACGGGAACTTGTGCCATTAGTAAAGGGAAAGAGTCATCAAATTTCTCAAAGTCCTCTCGTAGCTCATCCATATGAAGGTTCTGCGACTGTCCGTACAGAGTTTTAAACGTGGCCTCAAACGTAACACGTTTACAAAATTCATACAGCTCCGCCTCCTGCCACTCACTATTTGGATCTGCCCCCTCACCAGATGAAAAAAGACGTTGCAGGATTCTCTGGAGATTTCCCATCATGCTAGTGGTGAGCGGGTCAAGGGCGGACCCCTGCAGGAGACTGTACATCTTTCGAATGCTGTCACTCATTCCGGGAAAGCGGGGACTGTGTACCGGTGGATAATCAAATGTCTTGGATGCCGCGCTGTCAGAAAACTTGTGGAAATCCAACTGTTTGCCATGTTTGATGACAGATGGATACAGGAGAGGGTTCATCACAAATGTCATGTATCTCCCTAAATAATTGCAAAGAAGAACTTTTAAATCACAGATTTTATAAATGGATGGTTGATATGAACGTGACATTTCAAGTAGCGACTCCAGCTTAACACGTTTCCTTCCCTAAAACCTTCAAAATATTTTTCTATTCCTTGAATAGGAATAATTATGATGAAGATTTTAAAGGAGACTATATAACGGAGCTATTGTGTTGAACCGAACAAAGAAATGAATACAGGTTTGGATCAACTTGAGTGTGAGTAAATCATGACAGAATGTTCAATTCTGGGTTGCACTATTACTGTGTGTCTAAACGAAGGAACAATGACTGTGTTGCGTGTGTACGACAGAGATACAGTACCTGCTATAAGTACAGTAAAAACATCTCCATGCTCCTTTTGCAGTTTTGTAAGAAACACATGACTGTTTTTTCTGAATTCCAAAGCTTTCCCCAGAAACGGAATCCAGCCTTTAATGAGCGAAGGCTCCCCTTCTTTTCTACAACACACACACTGTTTTAATATGCTGCTCAATAGTAACATAGCACAATTGTAGTCTTCTTTTACATTGAAGATCCCTGAGAAAACTGTTTTGTGGACTCTCTGTGATCTACTGCTACAGTCGGTTTCCCATGCCCTACTTTTGCAGGGTGTCCAAGAGGATAAGGCTGCCTTTTGGGACTTCTCTTAACTTCCTTCTGAGGCTACACAATGACTTTTGGCTCGTTTTACCTGATTAAAAACAAAAGAGAACTAAAAACAATGAAGACCTTGCTCTTGTACGGGACATTTAGGGAGTTATCTATGGCCTCCATGGCGTTTCATTTAGAAACACAAAGATAGAATAAAACCAATTAACCCAAATAAAAACGTTTCTATTAAGAGGAAAGAAACTGCACAAACTGGAATACTAACTATGGTAAGAAAACACTCACCAAATAAAGCACCTAAATATTATATACAATAATGTAACCATAATAAAGTATTCATATAAAAACACCGATTGGCCAGATTACCCAAGCAGGGTGTGCTTACCAAATTTACAAAGGGTAAAAATGACACCTAATCTCCCTGCATCTGGGAGACGTTTGATGTCTGCAAGATGTTTTTTAATTGTTTAGTTATCTGCCTTACGACTTTGAGATGTCTCCTGGCAAATGTAATATAATAGATGTCTAATGTTTTAGAATGCTATGGCGACCCATGTCAGGCCGATGTGGGCGCCCTTCTGGTGAAATGTGCGATCGAACCTGTCCCTCTGAAAGACCTGTCTTCCAGGTTTTAAGCCCGTCCTTGGCAGGGGCAATCCCTCTCGGATTGATTCACATGCGACCGCTTCAGCACTGGCTTCAGAGTCGGGTTCCTTGGACAGCGGCATACCGGCCCAGGTGGATTACGGTTACGCCTCAGTGTCTGCGCATCACATACCCTGGTCAGATCTTACCCTTCTCCAAGTGGGATCAGCTTCGAGGCGCGTCGTGGTAATGACAGATGCCTCCCTGCGGGTTGGGCTGCAGTGTGCAACGGGCAAGCAGTATCGGTCAGTGGACGGGTTCCAAACTGCGATGTTATATCAACTGCCTAGAGTTGTTGCCTGTCCTTCTGGCCTGAGGAGGCTGAGGCCCCTAGTGCAAGACAAACACGTGCTAGTCCGGTCGGACAGCATGACTGCCATGGCATACATCAATCATCAGGGCGGCATACGCTCAAGGCAGACTCGCCCGACGCCTTCTCCTATGGAGAATCAAGTAGTGATCAGGGGATCAAATAGTGGTAGGATGTGTTATCCGTAACACACTCTCCAAGAGAAGAGCAGTGTTTCCCCAGTGCTACGGCTCCGGACGGCACCTCACTATTAGAGGCGAACACCTGTGATGAATGTCAGTACAGGCTTCTCAGTATGACCACTACTGTTCCACTGGAAGATTACGTCTAGCTGTAGTGCTCACTTGTGTCTTGCCAAGCTAGTCTGGTCTTGAGGCCGTGATATGGCTCAGCACCATGGCGTGTAACGATAGGTCACCAATCGGTCTCTCAACACAATGTTGAGAGACCGACTGAAGGGGAACGTCTCGTTGTGTCTTCATGCTACAAGCGCTTCGCCGGTCCGCTCCAGCGACCGGAAGATATCTCTCAGGTTCCTCAGCCCAAAGGGTGATTGAATGATCGCCGCCATCTTCCCTTTATACCTGTATGTACAGGGTGGAGCCTGGGGTGCGTGTGCCATTCGCCAAGACCATTGGCATTTTAAATTTATCTCTGAGATGAAAGGTTCTCAAGGTCAAAGCCCAGTCTGTCTCTCAACACAACGTCTCGTTCCCTCCATCAGGACCAAGACGTTCTTCATCATTTTTTTGTTTGTTTCTCATTTGGTTGTGCAAGACTGCAAATCCAAACTTATCTTATCTTATCACTGTCTTGTTGCCAAACACATAGCACCATATTAAACATGTCAGTCAGTCCTAGCAACTGTTAACTTAAGCTTCTAAATGAATTTTACACAGAAGTGTAGGTTACACAGTGTTACAATTAATCCCAATATGTGAAAATGTTTAAAAGACATTGAGACGAAAACAATGTAAATTCCATTAATCGAAATCCATCGATCCATCCATCCATTTTCTACCGCTTATCCGAACTACCTCGGGTCACGGGGAGCCTGCGCCTATCTCAGGAGTCATCGGGCATCAAGGCAGGATACACCCTGGATGGAGTGCCAACCCATCGCAGGGCACACACACTCACTCGTTCACTCACGCACTCACACCCTACGGACAATTTTTCCAGAGATGCCAATCAACCTACCATGCATGTCTTTGGACCAGGGGAGGAAACCGGAGTACCCGGAGGAAACCCCCGAGGCACGGGGAGAACATGCAAACTCCACACACACAAGTTGGAAGCGGGAATCGAACCCCCCAACCCTGGAGGTGTGAGGCGAACGTGCTAACCACTAAGCCACCGTGCCCCCCATTTAATCGAAATCATAACTGAAATTACAATATTAGCATGCATAATTGACATAATTATGTCAATTTTGTTTTAATTGTGCAGCATTTTCTGATATATCTTTTTATATGTATTGACGTAGCCTATAAAGATGGTTAGATGAGGGATGGCTGAATGATAGATCTGTGGATATCTGTTATAGACATATGCACAGACCCCCTCTAGTTTATAGACAGAATAATATTGAGTTATTTAAACAGATTTTTTTGCAGGTGTTACAACTTACACTGTCTTTTACAATGAACCCCATCCATGGGGTAAGTTGTAATGTTGCACTTCTGACACTTTTTATGTAATTGTACGGGAACGGTACGTTCTAGAAACAAACTTTAAGTGTCCATTTGTAGCAGAGACATGTATGTTTTCCTGGGTATAAATCTGATAAATCAAGCTCAAATATTTTTTGCGTGATTAAGCTAAAACCAAAACGCGTTATGTTCTAGCACGCTCATTTCTTAATGTCCAAATGATCGTGACATAACACTTACATGAGTTCATGCATGTAATGCTTTGGCAATCCATAAACTTGTCGATCTAGATTGCACAACAGTCTAAGGTTCAATTTTAGAGGAATTGAGTGACTTTGAATAAAGGGTTTAATAAAGTAAACAGTAGGCCACACAAACCTCGTGTAGAGCATATAGGTTAACGTTACTCAACAAAACACAGTTAATAATTGTCATCACAATTAAACAATTGCACCATTTTGCGCCAATAGCATTATAAGCTTTCACTTACCGCCTCCGTCCATACAGAGCACTAAGCAACAATACTGACATCAAGCCCAAAAAGATCGTCAATAAATAATCCAACATTATCAAGGCTTTTCCTCTCAGCGACAAACACAGAACAATCCTTTTATGAAGACTCGCTTTTCAAACACCCAACATGCTAATACATAGATATGACGAGAAATGTGTGGAGTTAGTATTAAGAAAGTCACGCCCAGTTAAGGCGGTTCAAGCACAAAATAAATATTGCGCAACAGCCAGCAAGACTCTATTGTACTTGGACTATTCAATCCTAACCCACGTAGACGATGGAGAAGACATAAACTGCTTCATCTGTACCCATCAACTTGGTGCTTACAGTTGTCTTTACCTTAGTAACGTTACATTGAGACAAAAGTCCCAAAATGTGTTTCTAAAGCGGTGTTTTGTAACAGCTGTTGTGTTGCCATATGTTCTGGTTACAGCTCCATGCATGTATTTTCTGCAACAGGCATTTTTGTGAGCCAAAGTATTAACCCGGGGGTTTTCCAGTAGTTCCAGGAGCCTCCCTAGGCAGTCTTTTTAAACACTTTGAATATCTGATCAACTGATCTGCAGTTAAAAGGCCGATGCCATTCAATACAGAACAAAACACTCGTTCTTCTCCCAGCCTGTGTCTGATTGTGTGTATGTAGGCCATTGTGTTTGGCTCCTAGCACTGAGCTCTGCAGCAGATAAAGATCTTTCTTTTTTGTGATTCTCTATTCATTCTTTTAAAGAAAATAAACTTTTTTTTACAGGACACACCTAACACAGAAGAGTGATACTGCTAGTCTAATGAATAAAAAACACACAAACTTTGGGTTTTAATAAACAACAAAAAAGATCAGTTTTTTTAACATATTTTCGATCATATGCAGTTCATATTTACCTTATTAAACAAGACATTTTTAAATAATATCATTAATATTTCTGTTCAACTTAAGGGAACATTACAGTCATTTCACTCTTTAAAAAAGGTGCTTCATGATGTCATGAAGAATCCAAACATATGGCTACAAGGTTATTTTAGTTTTAGATTATAAAAACAAAAAATTCTGTTTATACAAGAACCTTTGGTTCTTTGGGGAACCAAAACATGGTTCTTACTGCATAGCTGTTAAGAACCTTTTTTAGCAACATAAACATAATGTCTATGTTGGCCACTTATGGCCTACTATGTGTCTCTGTTTACAGTCGATGTTAGAAAGCTTACCAATAGCAAGGGTTGGGTGTAACTACAGTTTTGTTCAAAATTATTCAACCCCCAATGCTTTAAATGGTTTTAGGGAATTTAGTGTACATTTGTAATTGTATTAAGAATGAAATCCTACAAGGACTTCTTAAAGAACCATATGCAACTAAAATGACATCAATTAGTTTTGTAATACAGTAGTAAATGTTTCTTTTGTGAATTCTTCAATGACATAATTATTCAACCCCTTAAAGACTACCACTTTTTTAAGAACAGAGGTTCAATGAAGTGTTTTCAATCAGGTATTGAAAACACCTGTGGATATCAGGGAGCAGCAATAAAGCCTAATAAGCACCAATTAGGCAGCTTTAAAATGACTGTGATACTCAGCTCCTTCTAGACATTTACTGGTGTGGTTACAAACATGGTGAGGTCAAGAGAATGGTCCAGGAAGACAAGAGAACAGGTGATTACTCTTCACAGGAAGGGCAATGGCTATAAGAAGATTGCAAAGATGTTAAACATACCAAGAGACACCATAGGAAGCATCATTCGCAAATTCAAGGCAAAAGGCACTGTTGAAACGCTACCTGGTCGTGGCAGAAAGAAGATGCTGACTTCGACTGCTGTGCGCTACCTGAAGCGTAGAGTGGAGAAAAGTCCCCGTGTGACTGCTGAGGAACTGAGAAAAGATTTGTCAGATGTGGGTACTGAAGTTTCTGCTCAGACAATACGGCGCACCCTGCGTAATGAAGGCCTCCATGCCAGAACTCCCAGGCGCACCCACTTGCTGTCCCCAAAGAATAAGAAGATTCGACTGCAGTATGCCAAAAGTCATGTGGACAAACCACAGAATTTTTGGGATAGTGTTCTGTGGACTGATGAAACGAAATGAGAACTGTTTGGGCCCATGGATCAATGCTGTGTTTGAACAAGGCCTGTGAAGAAAAGAGCACCTTGCCTACTGTGAAGCATGGCGGGGGGTCAATCATGCTTTGGGGCTGTTTTGCTTCTGCAGGTACTGGGAAGCGTCAGCGTGTGCAAGGTACCATGAATTCTCTTCAGTACCAGGAGATATTGGATGACAATGTGATGCAGTCCGTCACAAACCTGAGGCTTGGAAGACGTTGGACCTTTCAACAGGACAATGATCCCAAGCATACCTCCAAGTCCACTAGCGCATGGTTGCAGATTAAAGGCTGGAACATTTTGAAGTGGCCATCGCAGTCACCAGACTTAAATCCGATTGAGAACCTCTGGTGGGACTTAAAGAAAGCAGTTGCAGTGCGCAAGCCTAAGAATGTGACTGAACTGGAGGCTTTTGCCCATGATGAATGGGCGAAGATACCCGTAGATCGCTGCAAGACACTTGTGTCAAGCTATGCTTCACGTTTAAAAACTGTTATAACTGTAAAAGGATGTTGTACTAAGTACTAAGATTGAATGTCACTTGGGGGTTGAATAAAACTGATAATGATGTGAGCTCAGAAAAGACATTTGTGGTTATTTCCTTATAAATGTTATGTTATATTTGTCTGACCTACACGTGCCTCTTTGATTTAATTGTAAGCAGGATGACTGAATGATCATAATCAATGTCAAACCGACCAAAACAATCAATTTCAGTGGGTTTTGAATAATTTTGAACACAACTGTATAAGTTATAGTTAACCTACTATAATATTCACTTCAAAAGTAAAGTTAAGGATTACTCTTATTTTTTTTCTGCAATTTAATTACTGTAAGGCTATATAATTGAACTTAATGTGTAATAAAGGCTACAGTACAATAGTGCAACTGACATCAAAATTCAAAGTCTAGCTTTCAAAAGCACGCTTCAATGTATCCTCCTTTGTAATACTTTGGTCAGTTAACAAGAATACTTTATGTCGTTTTATATTAGGCTATTTGTTCATTTTACACAGAAAATAAACAAATGAAGTTCTTACTATGGGTGCCAGCCACAGTTTTCCTCGAAATGCATACCCCCGGCGGCCATGTGTGCTCAGAACAAAAGTATTTAAAAATGTTTTATTCCAATCTCTCCTTTACACAACACAATAGTCGCCCGAAAAGCAACAAAACGTGATGTGACATCACTACTTGATGATCTCTTGCGCTGTGACAGCTACGTCTTAAGTACAGACAGCTTCATTGACTGAACGCATTGCAAAGCTTTCCAGGCAGTGCCCGCTTGTGGCTCCGGGGAATTGCGCGTTCACGAGTTTGAGGAGGTAAAACAGCTGCCCGGTCTCGCGCTGAGGAGTTTTCATATATGGTCACGTAATCATGGCAACACCGACGTGCCAATGCTAAAAACAGATCTGACACGGGCGCGTCGAGGGTGACCAACCGTTTTCTCGCGTGTCCTACATGGGGAGACGGCATAACAACTTCAATTTTCCCCCTCAAAACAAAGTGATCGACCCGCTTGGCGACCGATAGTTTGGAATACACGTACCCTAGAAAGCGCGAGGCCATGGAAAGTTTGGAGAGGCAGCTGATATGCCCCATCTGTCTAGAGATCTTCACTAAACCGGTGGTCATCTTACCGTGCCAACACAACCTATGTCGCAAATGTGCCAACGACATCTTTCAGGTACCAGACATATTATTTACATCTCAAAATTGCATTCAATGCGACAGTTCATTTTGTGTGCAGCTCAGTTGGTAGAGCATTGCGTCATAAACACGAAGGTCACAGGCTCGAGACCAAGGGAACACACATAGCTTACTAATACAAAATAAACAGATTGAATACACTCACAGTCATTGTGTATAAAAGCATGTGCAAAATGTATACATGTAAGTGTATGTGTGTATTAGGCCTCGAACCCCTACTTGCCGACGCGGGGAGGTTCTTCATTGGGTTCTGGAGGGCGGTTTCGCTGCCCATCCTGTAGACATGAAGTGGTTCTGGATAGACACGGGGTGTATGGCCTGCAGAGAAACCTGCTGGTGGAGAACATCATAGATATGTACAAACAAGAAAGCAGCAGGTAACATTAAGGCTGCAATCATTATTTCCTCACCTTTTATTATTTGAAATCCTTTTGCATGCATTGGTTCATTTAGATTCACTGATAAACTTTCTGTGTTTTCATGTTTTATGAATTGACAATTTTTTACTGTACAAACTATATTTTGTCCCCTAAACCTAAATTCCACAGATTTAATATTTAAAACAATGTATGATTTAAAAGGTTTTTTCTCTTTGGAGACAAGGTAAGAAATGACTGCACTCTTTGTGGGGACGTAAAACATGTATTGTTTACCTTATACCCCACACACAGGTTTTTTTCACAACAAGGCATTTCATAGACTTAGATAATAACAATAAATAATACACTGTTGATTTCAGGGGCCTGTATCACAAAGCGGGTTTGGGTTATTACCCAGGTAAGTTCAAGATTAGTTTAAGCATACTCCGAGTCTTCGGGCTCAAGAAAATGGATTGGTTTTGAGCGGGTTTCGTCGCCATGGTGACTTTGTTCTGGGTTGTTACGTTAGAGATCGCAAACCAAAACCGGACCAATCATTTGCGAAAGTGAAGTATATCTGATGCAGTGAAGCCACCCCCTCGTATCTCTCGCTACAAATTATAAAAAGTTTAAAGTGATAAGATGTTTGAGGGAAAATCTTTTGCTGCTAAGTGTTTAATTGTATTGTATATTTGCATTTATGGAGTATAATTCAGAACATGTTCATATAATTATTATATGAGTTGATAATTCATATTTATTAATTAATATTAGTAGAGTAGGCGGGGCGAGACCGTGGTTCGAGTCCGGTAAATAATTGTGAATTAGCGCCAGCTGTGCGCACACCGGGCTCGAATCACGTAGGAGATTGGGAGCATATAAAACGAACGAGCGACCGGACCGTCGAAGAGAGAGGACCGGGCCCGAACTTGTGTTATGTTTATGTTTTGTTCGCCGGCGGTCGTCCGTGAGGGGCCGCCGGCTGTTATATTACTTTATTAAATGTTTTGAATGTTTGCAGGTTCCCGCCTCCTTCCTTCCATTTTATGGAGATGTATTACAATATTAAACATAGCATTTCAATTATTATAACTATATTCATATAAAAACAAACTTATAATATATAAAGCCATTTAAAGTAATAAAGTATACATATTATCCTTTGATCTTATTGTAAACCTTTATAAATAATTGAAATTCAGTTGACTCTGCATTGATATAGTCAGTAGCTGCCTTCTCAAACTTTCATTGCAGCAATGTTTATTCCTCCTTTGTAAATTTAAATTCATGACACTTTTCATAATAATGATCTCTTCATCTTCAACAGAAAAGTGAATTGCGCTGATACTCGCGAGAAATCAATGAAACTGATGATGCTTTCCTTGTTCCTTGTGATTGGCTGTTTGCCGCACGTGTCACACTTTCAGATGCACGCGCCTCATGAACTCTGGATCAAACCTGAGTTGACAGAGAAAGTTTATACTAAGCGTTGTGCTTCAGCTGAACCTGATCTAAACCAGGTTTGTCTGGTTTTGTCAACTCAAAACTTACTCTGCAACTCAGTGTTTCTTCACCTCGCTTCGTGAGAGAGACCGCAGGTCTAGCCAGTGATGTTTTTAATCCCCTAACCTTCACACAAACTTGTTGGTTTTATTAGATTAAATGTTAAAAACATGATTTATGATCCTTTTATATCAATGAGAACTACCTATAAAGTACTCCAAAGCTAACAAAAGTTTGATATAAGATTGTTCCTTAGAGGTTTTACGTCTTTTTGAATTTCTTTTCGTGTCCAGTTTTTAAACGTTTTAAGAATGTTCCCAGCAACAAAAGCCAGCATCACAATGATCAGTGTTTCCATGAGTGAGCTCCTTGACCCTTGACTTAAAGAACAATATATGATCACACTGAAGGTCATATTTCTACTAAAGCTCTTATTGAGGTTGAACTTTGTAAATCTCTATTAGTGTGATAATTGTTTCTTATATTGGATTACTGTCTCTCATTAATAAAATTATTGCTTCCTAACTATAACCTATAACTATAATATTTTTTGGTAAACATTGGACAATTGTCATGAAGTCATGTGAACCAGTAAAAATATCTATGATAAAAAATAATCTACAGATTGCCTCAGACACTCATAGACATCAATAATCCACATATGAATGGTGACAATCAACTGAACTGCTTAATTCTGCAATCCATGCTGGGTACATAATACAAAACTCATTCATGATTGTTTGTCACCATTGATGAGATTTGTTTGTCAAGTGTCTAAGTGTGTCTCAATCGCAAAATTTTTACCAAATCTGTATATTATAACAGCTGTCATTTTACCAAACATGTTTTGATATAAATGCATTATTATTTTTATTATATAATAATCACTTTCAGATATAATTTCAGGTACTAAGCAAACACAAAGTTGTGTTTCCTCAAAAAGGTTATTTCAATGTTATTGCATAAGTGTAAATAACAAAGTACTAATGCAACTGCTAAAATAAGTAACAAGCTATAATAAAGTCAAGAGTCCAACTAAAGCAAACACTGATCACCGTAATGGTGAGTTTTGTTAACTGGGAACGTTCTTAAAATGTTACAAACACTGGACACTTTGAATGTTTGTACAACGTTTTCAAATACATAAAAAACCTCTAATGAATGTTCTTATAACAATTTTTGTTAGCTGGGTCATAGGCCAATTGTTGACAAGTTGTCTTCCCGTTTGGCTTGCAAAAGTGCATTCTTTATCTTTCTTTCTCAGCAGCAGTAAGCCAGAACCACCTTTGAAGAACGATGAGCTGATGTGTGAGGAGCATCCGGACGAAAAGATTAACATATACTGTGTGACCTGCTCCTCTCCCACTTGTTCATTATGTAAAGTGTTCGGGAGTCATCAGACATGCGAAGTCGCTCCGCTTAAATCCGTCTACGAGACACAAAAAGTGAGATTCTGGGCATTCACAGTGATTGGTCAGTTTATTTATTTGCTTTTTCACCAATGTGTCCCTTTGTTGAGCTTTTGTGTGAACCTGTTTGCAGACAGAATTGTCAGATGGTGTAAGTGTGTTGCTTGGAAACAATGACAGAATTCAGGGCATCGTTAGTCAGCTGGAAGAGAGCTGCAGAACTGTGGAGGTCAGTGTGTGTGTGCAATCACTGTTTTCTTTGTTCTTGCCCTGTTGTCATCCCATCTTTCACTTAGAGTTCCTACATCACAGTATTAGTAATATTGTGTGTGATGTTGTAGGAAAATGGTCGTAGGCAGAAGTCTCGTGTATGTGAATGGTTCGATCGTCTGTATGCTCTGCTGGAAGAGCGCAGAGGAGAACTCGCGCTGAAGATCACTTCAGAACAACAGGAGAAACTTGATTATATCAATGGCCTACAGCGCAAGTACACACACATACGCACAAACAAATATCCCTAATTCAAAACCCATATTTATATGCATTTTGTATTACCTAACCTGCTAACCTATGTAATCACATGTGCAGGTACAGAGAGCATCTGGATAAATCTGCCAAACTGGTGGAGACGGGAATTCAGACATTGGAGGAATCTGAGATGGGCATATTCTTGCAGGTCTTATATTTACATGACTTGAATAAAAAATAATTATATGTTTTATATAGAGCATCTGTTCTCTAATCTAAAAATCTCTCCAACAGAATGCAAAGCCACTCCTACAACAGTGAGTAAGATTTAAACATGATCACAATTATTATCATAAAAGTATTTCAGGTTTCAGAAGTATTCCCACTTCTGTTTCTTGATGTATTTCTTGGTAATGTAAATCGTTTTTACGTTGTCTCGCAGGATAGCAGAAGGCAAAAATGTGTCTCATTTGGAAAAGGTGGAGCGTGGCTACGAGAGCATGGATCATTTTTCTGCAAACTTCAATCAGGAAAGAAGAGCAATACTTAGCATAGAATTCACCAGGGGTAAGCTGACCTCCTGTCCTAACACAGTTTTGTTGTCATCTTTTAATAAGAGATCTCTCTCTTTCTTTCTACTGTAGATGGAGATGACAATGAAGAAGATGATGATAATGATGAAGAAGCTGGTACCATCAGTCCTGAGATTCAAGCATCTTCAGGGCCTGCACCAACCCCTTCACAGCAGAGACAAATCCCTTTACCAAACTCCCCACCACTTGTATCAGAGCCCTCTCAAATTGTGTCAAAATCCAACCATTCAATGAATATCACATCAGGAGAAAACACACCCTCGGCCACGCCCACTCCAGAGCACAGTAATAACCCTTCTACAGATGCATCTGCTCAAGTAAGAATGATGACTTGTCTGTTTTTTTTTATCTAACAAAACTGTGATTAGAGAAAAGACATTAACATTACATTTAGTCATATAGCAGAAGCTTTTATCCAAAGCGACTTACAGATGAGGTAAAGCATGTGGAAGCAATTGAAACAACATAACGACAACAAAAAGCATAAGTGCATTAAAAAAGACCCTCTAAATTAAAACAAATAGGAGAAAACTATTCCAAAATGTGCAATTACATTAGTTTACCTACGAGTTGAATCAGTGATCTTTTATATGCTCAGAAAAGGAATTAGCATGTCATGTTCATGTATTTGATTATAGATTTATTTTTAATTTAGTAAATCCATAAAAACGTTAATGTTTCTTTCTGTTTTTTACCTAAATTTAGGTAACTGACAGTCCCAGCCATACATCAGAGGATGGAGCCCGGCATGTGTTTGCCTTTTCCTGGCTAAATTTGCCAAAATAGCCACCACACAAGTTGGTGAATCTGCAACATCACTGTGATGACAGGCCCGGGGCAGAAGCCTGCATGTGCACATCGACGCTTGCTTAAGACGTTCCAGAAATGCTTGTTGTGCTTTGAATGAGTTTAGGACAAGCAAAAATATGCTTTTATTTACTATACAGTGATTGAAAATGTGAAACACAACCATGTAATATTAATTGTTTTTCTGTAGCACACTGAGAATCACTAATAAAGGATGGTTATCAGGAAGTGTAAATCTGGACAATTTTTAATGACAAACTTGGTAGTAGCCTAAATGACCAGGATGGAAATTGCTATTTAAGGAATAAAGTCCAAACATGGCTTATACGAAATTGATAATAATACCTATCATGTGTGTTATTTCCCAAAAAAGTCCATCATCTTGCGGTTGTTGCTAGCACGCTGGGCAAGTTGTTCGGCTCGTGCCATCTGCAGCACCTCGCGCAACAGGTGGAAAGTCAGATCCAACGAGATGGGCGGATCCTCGGACCGGCGATCGCGCTCTCCTAGGCTGCTCGGAATCCTGTTAACGACTCTACCGACCATACCTCCTAACAGCCCCTGTGTAAGCTGCAGCTTAAGTGCCTCTGTGCGCCGCGGTGATCTGAGGTCGGGCACGCCGCTGTCCAACCTGAAGAAATATTCCTCTCCTACGTGCATCACAACCGGCAGTTGCGTGAACTCGTGCCATGGAGCGGACTCGGAGCGCGAGAGGAATACACAGACAGACACGAGCAGCACGTGCAGCTTCATTGAGGGAATTTCTAGATAAACGTGAATTAAACCATGGCTAGATGAACAAAGAAGTTGCACAATTGTCTAGTTTATATACGTATAGTATATCAAAATTATATTTAATAAAACAATTCTGTATATCCTGCCAGTTATTTTTTTTAAATGCATATGTTTTTTCTTTAAATACGAATCGCAACAACATTTTTGTCCAAATACATATGAATTTTGGATTCTATTTAATCTAATCTATGGTAACTTAAACCTGATTCAAGTTATTCAATTGTTTTAAAAGTAGCTAAATGAAAAAAACTAAAATTAGGCTAATTCAAAAAGTTTTTTCTCTCACCTCAGTGCGGGTATCAAATATTTTGAGGGGTCGTCCGCAATTAGGCGCGCGCAGTCGCACCTTGGGCTGTAGTTGGAGCGCGAGCCCCGGTTGGGTATCTTTATATGACATGATGCACATGCGCGCGAACGTATTTGTATGACGGGGGACCAGAATGAGTCACGAAATAATTTGGCACGAGGATGTCCAACATGAAAATGCAATAAAATTGCTCTCACACTCCACATTGTGTGTTTGGTTTCACGTTGTAGATTAAATTCTCCGCTGAATTGACACGCGCCTTCTTTTAATGTGTGTTAATGAATCTGAATCAAGTGCCGGTAATTGAGAGAGCAAGCTGATGACGTACTGGGTTGCGCTCAGAGAAGCGCATCACCATCTGCTCAAACTGTTGGCTTAGACTTAAGCCTATTAAAATATTCTCCAAGATGGACATATTACATTGATTAAACAAATATATTCAAATGTATTCATGTTTGTACCTAAGACTGAGCTGGTGCTTGTGTCTGCTAGTAAACTTGGAACTCCGTTCATCCACGTTTGATTATTGTTGTGCTTAAAATATGTAATGATTAATTTGCCTTCTTTTTGAAAGAGAGAGGGAGAAACGTGTTTCTTGGTAAACGTATAACTTTGGGAGAAAACAGTGGGAGACATAGGCCAACATCCAAGCATTTCACGTGTGTCAACATGTGTGACCTTTATCATTGTATCTAGGCTACATCAGATTAGGCAATAGTATGTGTCTGTCAAAAGTTTGATTGATTTATGACCCCCTGTCAAAATTCTGTCAACCTGTCACTCAAACGGAGACTTTTATAGCTTGTCAATCTTGATGACAGTTATGTTTAATGGCTGCTGTTGGAGACTCCTCTGACCCCAACCCTTCCTTCAGTGCGTCTAACTACCTACACGCCCCTCATCACTTCCTAATCAAAAAGGTGTGTTTTCATCCTGTTTGATTTGCCTATAGGCTATTTGTGAAAGATGTTTCTAAATTAGAGAGATAAAATAAATGTTTTAAGGTAGTTTTTCTTCTAAGAGTGTTGTTTCATTGCTTTAAGGCTTTTATCATGCTAATGAGTGGATTGAGACTTGAGGTTTGCAATCTTATCAAAGTGTGACTGTCCCCTACTATCTCAGGCAAGTCATTTGAACAGTCAATCAAAGTAAGCTGCTGTTTTTTATGACCTGTCTGTCTTGTTTGACGGCTTATATTTTACGACTTTTGTTGTTGTAGGCCTATCCCTGAAATAAAATGTGTTTTCATCCTTCTGGCATGACACCTACTGTCCTGACGGTTGTGTTTTTATTTAGAGAGAGACAATGGTTATGTGTTGTTTCATCTAAGAGTAAGTTGGTTCCAGGTTTAAGATTTTTATCTAGTTTTTGGGTCAGCATTTTATAATTGTCTCATATCTTTTTGATTCAATGACATGCCCTGACATGTTCTTCCCGGTCATGGAGGAATGGGGGATTGTTTTTTGTTAGCACCTCTAAGGGGCACCGCTTGGCATCCTGTTGGGTAAAGACTGAGTCACAACAGAGGGGTTTTAAATGAAGCTTCTATTAATAGAGTTGTAGGTAAGGATGTGTTTATGGTAATAGGTCGAAGAATTTTTAGGGGACTCAAACACCACTACAATTGAGAGTACAGATCTCCATTTTGTGTAGTATTTTATTGTTGTGACTCCTGGTTTTTGTACATGGATGTGATTGAACATGTGCGTGCGTGTCTTTCGTCTGTGTTTTTTTACCTTTTTCATTGGAAGATAGTTGAATAGCCTCAGGAAAAAGAATTATATTTTCTTTATTTGTTATTATAATTGCCATAAAAACTGCATAAGACTATAAAACAATAAATAAGCAGACTTTCATGGATAATGTAGAAAAGTTGTGTTGATCTGTATGCATATTTTGTGCCAAATATTGGTGCCGATGTATAAATATAATACTCAATAGCTAAATACTTGATGTGTAAGAAAATTGAGACATTAAGATGAAGGTTTTGGATGTAAATACTTGTTTTTTATTATATCAAAGCAAACATACATAAACCCTAAAACATGTCTCGAACAATGAGTAAACTTAGAACAGCTGATCTTACCAGCATTAAAGCAAGACATTTTGGATAAATTAGTGAGGAAAATAAGACATTTGAACTCAAAACGATGAACAGGTCAAAACGTAAGAATTTGCTTTTTGTACAAAGTCAAATGACAATTTATAACAAATTGAAGTTCAAAAAAGTTCAAATGACGTAATACATAATACATAATCCAAATCCGTAGCCTTAGCATGTCTTGTTTTATCACTTTCTAAAGATTATGTCAGAATATGAAAAAGCTGTCCTACACTTACTGGCTAGCAGTTGAAATGCCGAAGATTCGATTAATTCGTTAGATTTGGTAAAACATGTAATGAAGCTAACAAACGTCACTGACGCGTCACATCAAATTTGTCATTTGTAAATATTCACAAAACAGTGACAAACAAAACAACTTTTAAAAACTTAAGTGTAAATGCCTGTTAACTTTGTACTGACTTAATTAAAATGTTGAAACCATACAAAAGGTTTACAAAAGAAGAACAGTTTAAGAAATGTAAAAATGTTCTTGACATTCACATAGTGAGGAAACAAACTTGTGTAGTAAAACCGGTCAAACGTTTTGATCAACACTGTTGATAGTGAGAGATCCACGTTGCGTGCATGATGTGTAGTTGAGGGTATAGTATAAGGATTACATCACAAACTCGTTTCTTAAAGCATATCTATTTAATGGGACAACATGGTAATATAAAACGTGTATTAATCCTTCAAGTAATTAGTTATTTATCAATTGATTCATTTACTGACGCACTGGTTTGATATTGTTGCAATGTTAATGGTGTCTCTATATGACTAAACCCATCTTTACCTTAAGTAAAGCGTAAGATTCGGATTGGGTACTGATATGCATGTTTACCAGCACTTGAAAAATAATCGAGAAAAGAAAATGAAAAGACCAAAACATTTGTCTAAATCAGATAAAACTAGGCTAAAAACTAGAGGTAACATCCAATCTTTTAAAATGAAGAACTTTCTTAAAGCGGAAACCGTAGCAAATCTATCTCAGTAGCTCTATATGTTTTTTAAACATTTAAAACCCCATTTACAGCGTTTCACAAGACACATTGTCTGCATAAGTTGCCTATTTTCCTGCACGCAAAAGCCATTTTAAGTTATTTTTTCACTTTTGTTAGAACTTTAAATCTAGATTTTTTACATGTAAAACATATTCTTTAATGCAACTACATTTTACCAATCGTGTGTAATGCACAACCCAGAGCACAAACTGTCATATCTGTCTGGAAAAACATTTAATACATACAGGAAAATACAGTGTTACTTAAAAAACATGCAGAGTGGCCTTCTCTTGCTATTATTTTTAATACGTTCAGTTAGTTTCTGTCAGAAAGGGAATTATGTTCAGTGAAAAGCATGCAACAAAAGAAAAGGATGACAATTATATAAAACATTCCCAGTTGATTCAACTTATACTTTGTTTGTGTAAAGTTTAGATCTGAAGAGAACCGTTGAAACAACATTTAACCATTTGTTTAACACTTACAAATATATGCCCTTAAAACTATGTGAAATGGAAACACTATCTGTTTATACTTCTTTGCTTACAGATGAACAACATGAAATAGTGGCGATGAAGAGGGTTGAAATGAAAATAGAAACTAATATAGTCTCAGACTGAGGCAGTCTCATGAGTTAAGCTATGTAAAGTGGATGTAGGGGTGTTTGAGTCCCCCAAAAATTCTTCGACCTATTACCATAAACACATCCTTACCTACAACTCTATTGACCAAAGCTACATTTAAACCCCTCTGTTGTGACTCAGTCTTTACTCAATGCCAGGATGCCAAGAAGTTATTGGACTATTCTACATTTTTTAAAGAAAACAGAAATTGGTCAGAAAGGAGCGCTAATCAATTGTATTTTAACCCATGGTTGGAACTATAGGGGATAGCACCATCCTTCTTGTAGATCTTAAGATATCATCTGATACTTAACTTTTAATAAATAAAACAGTGTAGAACTTAGATATTGACTATTTTTTGTTGTTGTTGTTATTCCTGGTTTTAAAAGTTTAACCCTAAACCAGATGTAGTACATGTTTGATTTTTTTATGCCAAAATTATCGAAAAGAGTCACCAACCCAAACATAAAAGATTTTCTGTAACACCAGATCGTAGACACACAGACTTTTTACTCTCACCAACTTACTCTTAGATGAAACAACACATGACAACTGTCTCTCTGATTAAAAAATACAACCGTCAAGTTTCAAACTGTGATGTGAGAACAGCAGGTGTCATGCCAGAAGGATGAAAACACATTTTATTGCAGGGATATGCCTACAACAACAAAAGTCGTAAAATATAAATTGTCAAACTGATTGACTGTTCAAATGACTTGCCTGAGATAGTAGGGGACAGTCACACTTTGATAATATTGCAAACCTCTCAATCCACTCATTAATGTGATAAAACCCCTAAAACAAGGAAACAACACTTTTACTAGAAACACTCCCTTAAAACATTTATTTTATCTCTCTTATTTACAAGCGTCTTTCACAAATAGACTATAGTAAACACGTTTTTGATAAGGGAGTGATGAGAGGGTTGTACGTAGTTAGACCCACTGAAGGAAGGGTTGGGGTCAGAGGAGTCCCCAACAACAGCCATAAAACATAACTGTCATCAAGAATGACAGGCCATAAAAGTCTCCGTTTGAGTGACTGGTGGACAGAACTTTGACAGGGAGTCATAAATCAATCAAACTTTTGACAGACATTTTATGATACCAGCAATCTCTACACCACCTCTAACAAAAAATCATACACATACTCGCCTTACCTGCACATTCAATGTCAGACGCAAAGATGGCACATCAGTATGAATTGATCAGTAGACAGAATTTTTCATGTGATGACCAAAAAAATCATTTTTTTAGATGGAATTTGATTTCAGACTAGTGTGTTGTATTGTTTTTGTATTTGTTTAAAATGTACCTGAATACACTATATTTATAATATGCATGCATACATGCACACACACACACGCACGCACACACACACGCACGCACGCACGCACGCACGCACACACACACACACACACACGCACACACACACACACAAAACTCATTTAGGATACTATGACAATAGGAGGGGCATGCTTTGAAGAACATCAATATAACAAACAATTACAAGCATCTTAGTTATTTTGTTCCTTGGCTAATACACCTACTCCAACTTTCCCACAAATCGGTTGATATTATTACAGGGCAAGTCCCTGGAAAAGTCAACCAGACAACAAAAAAAGGCTTCCACCATACTGATAAAGCACCCTTAAATACACATGTGAGGTCTCAATGAGTTTTCAGAACATTTTTAAAAGCCCAATTTTCTTCAGCCATGTATGTGCCGCTTTCGAAAGTGTAACAGGATCCATAACGGTCCATAAAGTGGGCACACAAAACATATAATAATTAGCTATATATTCTGTAAAAATCACTATACATTCTCCAATTGTTGGGCATTATTGCTGCTCGTTTGTATTCACAGAATTGCATGTTGTCCATAAAAATTGAGTTCTCCGTGTACCTTTTTTTAAATAGAAAATGCATACATAGACTCATGCATTTTTTCTGCCGTCTATACTCAGCAAGGGTTTAGGAAAATTATTAAATATATTTGTAATACATTGAGTCCCTATTTCAAGTTTTGACTTGACATCCACAACACTGGGAATGCACAACAGCAAAATAATTAGATAATGGGCCGTGCCAAATAATTTTTTTTTACATGTAACAACAAGTGGACATTTAAACATGTTGTTCCTCACAAATATCGACAAACCTCTCTCTCCTTCAAGATTCAAAGAGTTTTGGTAAAAACATGAGAAAATAGACAGGTCAATGCATATGTACGTCTCTCTCTGACTCAAACACAGAGAGTCATGAGCGCAAACCTCTCAGTAGGTGGCGGGACTCCAGTTCATAGTTCAGGAGGTTGTGGGTTCAATGCGCCATTGGAGTGAGTTCTGCACATATCATGGCAGGCGGAGAGAGGGTCGCTCACTTAATGCGCCTGTTAGCGAACGCGGCGTAAGTATTTATATTTCACCTTTCACAATCCTCGTGTTAAAGATTGTATTTAGTCAATGCACTTAGATATACGTTCAACTAGTAAATGTACTGACTGTACTACTAACGCCCTGAGATTGTAAACAAACCCTCAATCGACCCAAAGGGCACCCAATATAGTTAAAAGACATAATGGTATATCAGCAGGGTAATGTTAGCTCCCAAAATGTCTTGTAGATGCAGATGTCCCGCTCATTCTCAAGCGTATTCAAACATTCACCATCGAGGTAAGATTCAGTGATTATTTTTCTCAAAGTAAATGAACTTTGTAACGTGAGCGTATGTGTGAAGTCTCTGCAGGTGAGCGTCACACGTGTGACCGGAAAACGGACTACGCGTTTGAAGTAAGAGTCCAACATAATTTAGTAAAACGTTTATTTATAGTTTTACCCTAAAACGTTTTATACTCAAGCTATCATTTTGTGTAACATTATTTGAATATATGAGCCATTCAAGCAAATAGAATCAATCAAATATTGTTGTATAATTTAATTTAGTATATTTAAGTTATTATACATATAGGTCATGAGATTTACATCACCTTTTATATTTTACATTACTGTCATTTTTATTTTATATGTATGTTTATTTTTTTAGATGGCATGTTCGAATATCAGATTTGGGGCAGGAGTGACCAGAGAAATTGGCATGGTAATATCAGTATATTGAACCTGTATGATTGCCAAAAAAGAAATGTTTAATCTCTGTTATTGGCGATTGTGAAGTTTGTTCCACGTTGTTTCAGTTGTACTGTAACCTCTTGAATGGCTTGTTGGATTTGTCTAATCGTGATTTTTTTTCTAAATCAGGATTTGCAGAATATGGGAGCTCGTAACGTGTGTCTGATGACGGACAGAAATCTGGCCCGCCTGCCACCTGTCGCAGCAGTGCTGGAGTCAATGACGACCCTTGGAGTGAAATATCAGATCTTTGAGGATGTGAGAGTAGAACCAACAGACAAAAGGTGAAACCATCAGAGACGGAACACACACTGCTTGACCTTTACCCTGTGATTGTTTTGAATTGTTGACTGTGTGTCAGCTTATCTTTATAGAAGTTTTTTTCTGATTAAAAACAGGATTGTGTAAATTAAATTGCTCTGTCTTTTCACAGTTTTAAAGAAGCGATTGCTTTTGCCAAAAAGGGACATTTTGATGTGTATGTTGCTGTGGGAGGGGGCTCCGTGATTGACACCTGTAAAGCCGCCAACCTGTATGCATCTCACCCAGACGCAGAATTTCTGGACTTTGTAAATGCACCAATTGGAAAAGGAAAACCTATTACAGGGACAATGCGGCCCCTTATTGCTGGTACAAGCAAAAACGCTCCTTGTCTCTGGTTTGTTTTTCATACACTCTTCTATATTATAATATTGTTTTATGTGTGTCTGTTTGTCTTTGCCTGTGTAAGTTCCCACCACAGCTGGTACAGGCAGTGAAACCACAGGTGTGGCCATCTTTGATTTGGAAGACATGAAGGCTAAAACTGGTTTGAATAAATATTTTATTATTCTCTGCATTTGTAAATAAAGACGCTGGTGAGTTTAGGGGTAAATTGAGATTTGTTTAAATTCAGACTTTGTGTTAGAAGGAGAGGTCAAAAGTCCTTTGTGCTGAGCTTTGAAAAAATTCACATCTGCGTATTTATTGCGTAAGTGTTATCTAGTAGAATTATGTCCGTTCCTTTAGTGCATTTATAACCAACTGAAACCCATTTATGTTGTGTTTTCAGGCATAGCGAGTCGAGCAATAAAGCCCACGTTGGGTATGGTGGATCCATTGCACACTCTTCACATGCCGTCCCGTGTGGCAGCTAACAGCGGGTTCGATGTGCTATGGTGTGTGTTTAGATTTTTTTCAGAATTGTTTAAGAATCATTTTGTTCTATGGTATTTTGTATTTTCATGATATTATATCTACAAGTGCTAATATTTTCTGAAATTAAATTAATTTGGAGGAAAAAAATGTACCTCTCCAATGCTTTTTTCACTTAAATATTTCTTTGTAGAAACATATAATATGTTTTATGTGTAATTATCTTCTTAGTCATGCACTAGAGTCTTTTACTGCGTTGCCTTACAACCAAAGAAGTCCGTGCCCACCCAACCCCCTGAATCGCCCTGCCTACCAGGGTAGTAATCCAATCAGTGATGTATGGGCAAGACACGCTCTCAAGATTGTTGCCAAATACTTGAAACGGTATGTCTCTTTGTTTGAGTATGGAAGAAATTGTTTTTTCATGAATGCTATGAATGTATTTTTAAGAGCATCTTTGTCCAAAATCCAAATATTTCAAATATTTGGATATTTCAAATTGGGATGCTCAGACAATAATTTAATAGAGCCACAGAGCCAAAATATGTAGATGTTTACCCACAATGACATGGGATTGATGTAGAAAGTATTTTAGAAATGAAAATATTCAATATAATATTGAGCTATGAACGCAAATGTTTGTTGCAGGGCGGTGCGTGACCCAGAAGATGTGGAGGCTCGGTCCAGCATGCACCTGGCTAGTGTGTTCGCAGGAATTGGTTTTGGCAATGCTGGAGTCCATTTATGGTAATTAAACAGAACTCATTAAATTAGCATCCAAAAAATAATTGATTCTGGTAATGAGTTTATGAGCATCAAATCACAAGCGAGCTCATGAGTTGCTAATGAAACCGCTTGTGCTACACTGTGATAATTTATTGTGTTTCTCCACTTATCAGAGAGCGCAGGTGCACTAAAATCAGTACAGTGAGAGTCTAGGGAACAACTAACACCGTGTAGTTGTTCCCTAGACTCTCACAGCACATTGACCTTTTTGAAAATGTGTCACTTTTATGATAATGTGCTTATAATTTAAGGCTAAAGAAGATTAAAACAAGTCAAGACCACAAAAACTTTTGAAAACCCTCTGTAGAAGTTTAATTTAGCTTGCCAAAGTGGCTGTTTTAGGAAAAATAATAACCCAGTAATGTTTAACTTATTTTGTGTTAAACTTATTACTTATTATCTACCTTTGGTTATTTATTTTTTGATGGATAGCATCCAGTTTAGTTGTACAATGAACAGTGACAATAAAGATGTTATTCTGTTCTCTTCTGTTCTGTAATGTCTATTAGGTGAAATTATTGAACTATTTTACTATAATTATATCTTTTCATTTTATTTAATAAGTCATGGAATGTCATACCCTATTGCCGGGAATGTCAAAACTCACAGAGCCAAAGGCTACAATGTAAACCATCCTATAGTGGTAAATATATTCTGCACTACATGATAAAAATAATGCATTTGACAACAGTGATTCTAAATCTTACAGTATTGAGAGATACTATATTATAAAATTATTTCTTAACTCTTCTTTTTTCGTCAGCCTCATGGACTGTCTGTTGTTCTCACATCTCCTGCTGTTTTTGCCTTTACTGCCAGCATGTGCCCAGAGCGCCACCTGGAGGCAGCACAGATACTAGGTAACACATTGCACATGCAATTAAATGTCTCCCAGTGTGTCTTAGTCACTGCTTTAAGATTCAGATTCTAAAACATTGTAAAATAATGCAGTGAAATTGGTACTTTTTTGTTTTTAATGTTTATGTTATTTAAGTAAAACCTGTAAAGTGTATAGCAGTCTTACAGATTTTGATCTGCTCTAATTCAGTTTGCATTGAAAGATTATAGACTGTGTGATGTTATTTGTGTTTATAAAGGTGCTGACGTGACTAAGGTTAAGAAAGAAGACGCTGGCCGTTTATTGGCTGACACTCTTAGAATGATTTTATATGACCTGGATGTGGAGGACGGCTTGTCTGCCATTGGCTACACTAAAGAGGACATTCCATCTTTAGTGAAGGGCACTATCCCTCAGGTCAGCCAATCACATCGTTGCACTAACATAAATCAGAATTCCTGCTCCATCAAATGTATTTAAGCAACCTAACTCATAGAGAATAAAATGAATAATGATGAATGGTGAATAATTTGTGTTTGTTTTGCAGGAGAGGGTCACTAAATTGTCCCCGAGAGCTCACAGTGAAGAGGATTTGTCTGATCTGTTTGCTGCCTCCATGAAGCTGTATTGAGTGTCCAGAAGGACGCTATAGCACTGGACTGAAAACCAACACACAGATTTCTCAGAAACACAGACTCTAATTGGCTGTGGTAACTTTATTATGTAAGCAAAAACACTGAGCTAAGTGCACTGACTTTTAATCCTTTTAGTGTGACGTCACGGCTCACAGCGAGACAAGCATTGAGTTTTAAATAAAATGCAGAAACTGTACTGTCAGATACTGTAGTTTTAAATAATGGACATGTTCTTGTGTTTCTTTCGAGATTCATCAGTGAATGATTAGCACAAATTTGGTTGATTTGAAATTCATTAATCTTATTAAATCTATTGACTATATTAGGTTTAGTCTGGTTTCATTTGAATCTATTTCTCAACATTAAAGTTACTCCTTACTTTTCAAATCTAATTGTTAACAAATAAAACCTTATTGTAAAGTGTTACCTTTTTTCATCAATTGTATAAATTGAATAAATCTATAATTGTGGAACACCGGTAAGAAAATGACATAACTGTACACAAAATGATTTTGTTTAAACCGAACCAAGGCAACAAACATTTACCTGAATGGAGATGTAGCCTACAGGTTATTGATTGACAGATTTGCTGAAGACTTGCGAAAATCTTTTGTCATTTGTTTTGAGATGAGCAATAATTCAGATTGCGGTTTTATATTACTTAGAGTGGATAGAAATTCAAAACATTTATAAGGTTGGGGTATTCAGGATTAACAAATATTCAAAATCATGCAGGGAACTGACCTGGTGCTGGAAAAAGTCTGGTGACATAAGTGTGAATGGTTTAAGTAAAACAAGTGTTTGGAGTTTGGAAGCATGTCATTGGCCGTTCTTTTCCCCCCAAGAGATATGAGATTGGCTGCGATTAAACCTTGGCTTCTGAAAGCAGGAATGGCTGATGAGAGTGTTGGCTCCTAGAAGTGCGTGATTGGCTGATCAGAGTCGTGAACCGCAGCAGGTAAACATTCACGTGGAACAGAGTTAAACAGGCTTAAGAGTACTTTACTTTCCCAGAAAAGCATCAATCTAAAACACTGATGTGTGCCGTTTGAGAGAGCAAGAGAGAGAGAGAAAGAGACTACTTAAAGAAGAGAGAGAGCACAGCAGTATCATTGAATCTAAATGAACAGATAGAGTGTGCGTCAGTATTTTATATTTGTGTGATTCGACCTCAACATGCAGCAAATCTACACCCAGAGTCATGAAGAGTTTGAAGTATTCACCACTGTGCTGTCTCCTCAAGGTCAGTGGTCTTTTTCTGTGAGTCGGATAAGAACAAAACTGGGTTTTGTGTAATTGAATGTTGCACAATTGGTTTCAGTTTGTCGGAAGAGTGGGATTTTCAAGCACCAAGGAGAAATGGTATCTTCACACAAACACACAAAAAAGATTTTTTTTGGAGCTGCAGATGTATTTGATCTTATAGAGCGGATGGTGCAGGTGATGATGGTGAAGTGTATGTGTTGTGTGTGAGGTGGTTGTGGTGACAGGATACAGTGCAGAATACGAAGACGAGGGGTCTGTCTGTGCCGGTGAAGTTGTGATACTGCTCCATCGGGAAGATGCTGACTGGTGTTACGTACGACAGCAGAATGGACGAGAGGCATACCTGCCCACCACATGCTTCGAAAAGGTACACACAGGCACAGAAAGTAAACCAAAGCAAAGATTACACAATATAAGTAGACACCTGGATACCCATGTGTGAACATTTAATGAGTTAAACTACTTTGCTGCTTTAAAAGCTTACACTTGAAACATGGCTGTGGTGATTGGACTCTGTCAGAAATTAGTATTAGGTCAGGTAACAATGTTGGTGACCTTGCA
The DNA here is from genome assembly GCF_015846415.1 of Triplophysa dalaica. Classification (NCBI taxonomy): domain Eukaryota; kingdom Metazoa; phylum Chordata; class Actinopteri; order Cypriniformes; family Nemacheilidae; genus Triplophysa; species Triplophysa dalaica. Next base: position 18,676,203 of record NC_079544.1, on the reverse strand, counting down.
TGCAGTCAGCATTCCAATTTATCCTTAAAGAACAATGAGATTCATGTATGTCCTTTATGGCTGTTTGCTGGACATTGTACATTTGTTAATAATAAGTAATGCTGAAATAAAGGCATTTTATAAAAAATATAGTGTCCTAAGTATGTGGCCATGAAGTTTCATTTATTTCTATTGTTTGTGTGTAGAAAAAAAATCCTCTGCGGCCTATCTTGACTAAACAGAGCTCCATACAAGAGTCGTCTGATGACCGTCGTGGCTGCACAGGGTAAGTTCATGATGTTAATTTGCTTTTATTGTAACCGATGCAATTCTGATACTGTATCTGAACTGGTACTTGTTATTGCAGAAGACGCTCTCTGAAACTGCCACGGCGGGCATCATTATCAGGAGTGCCTGGCTCACCCCGATTACTTCAGCGGCTGCTCACTCGCCCCCGTCGACGCAGTGAAGGACATGCCGTACATACTGGCTCCATCAATCCTGCTTTTCAGCCAGAATGACTCTGCCCGACAACTCCAAGCTCCACCTCTCCAATTGCTCTTAACTCCACCTTTGCAGTGATGCCATAGAAGAACTATTTTTAGTTTAGTTTAGCGTTTTAAGTCTGTAGAAACATTAAACACAAAGAATAATTTGTGCAACGGAATGGTTTCATTTTAAGTATGCACCTGCAATATGCGGTTTTTTGTGATTGAACCAACCTGCAACCACTGTCCAGATTGTTAACCTTTTACTTAATCCACATGTACATATGTAAATAATGTTAACGAATGATTTTCATTAAATAGTGTGTTTAAAAGTGTGCATAAGTCATCTAAGCAATGCAAGTCATCTAAAAATTATCTGGACGTCTTAAAATTGTCATTTGATTTATTATTGACCTCCCCTTCCACATGCACACACACACACACACACCAATTCAAGTCATAATCCCCACACAGAAAGTAACAACACAATTGTGTTTTAAGTACAGTGTATGTATAGGTCTCCAAATTTTGCTAATTACATAACTATTCAATGAAGAGGTTGCAAGGCATCAGAGGCTTTTCTATTATTAAAGGCCCAATGTGTAATTTCTTGGAGAATCTTTTGACAGATATGCAATATAATATACGTAATGTTGTCTTCAGTGATAAAGATGAAACTTTATGTTTTTATTAAGTAAGAATTAGCTATTTCTATCGACAAACAAAGCATGTCCCTGCTCTAACTGCTCTACAGAGCGTGTTTCGTAAATACTTTATCTCCTTCGGAAAAGAAGCAAAATTGTGATGAGATCTTAGTCCTTTCTCAGCTGCCGTAGTGCTACGAAAGGGAGATGTGAGCGGTGGAGTGAGCTGTTGGTTGCAATTCACAACCTCACCACTTGATGCCGCTAAATATCATACACTGGATCTTTAGTCACAGAAGCAACACCTTGAGCCATTGCTCTATTCAACATTGAGTGTTTTATTTATTTTATAAAAATAAATAATTGACCTGAAAGCTGCCATGTTTATTTCGGTTTCACTTAACAACTAAACGCTGATTTGTTAAAAGTATGCGAGATTCATTATGCGTAAACTCAAACGTTATGGAAGAGACATTTCCACAATCATAAACATGAAGTGGAATGAAACAAACGAAACGTGATTGGTTGCTTGACCTGTCAGTCAAAATGGCATCTTTATGGGATCAGAATTGTTTCATTATTCTGTATAAATATATATATTTTTTGTGTTCTGAGGATAAAAGAAAGTCATACAGGTTTGAAATGACAAGAGTGTGAGTAAATGATGACAGACTTTTCCATTTTGGGTGAACTATTCCTTTAAAGTTAGTCCATTTACTTACCTTCATATCATTTCAAACATATATGTTTTGAAGAATATTGGTGTCTCAGGAACATTGAGGGCCCATTGACTAACATTGTAGGGAAAAAAAAAATTCACAAAAACATTTTTTTACAACCTCAGAAGAGTCATATACAGATTTCCATTTTTTCTAGGTGTCCCCTTTTAGATGTTTGCACATTACTTTAATACATTTACTTACTGCTTTGTTGGGTGAATCAAAGACAGTGACCACATGGTTTCATACAGATGGAATAACTTTATTGTTGTTAGGCTGAAAAGTAAATCACGCATGCAAACAGCAGATTCCACGGCTGTATAGAATTATCCAACTGTTTTATTGAAAAACAGAGGAAAAACAATCAGAAAAACAAACAGATTCAATATCTGTACAGCTGAAAGTATAATACAATATATACCACTATTGTACACCAGAATACAATATATCATGAGGGCAGCAGTCACAGAGAAACAATCTGCACTCGAGTCTGTGTTACATGAAGCAGTAAAACATCTCTTTTGTGCCGCTCTGTACACCAACAATATCAATTATATGTTTAAGAGCTAATAAACACTCCCACACAGAAAAGTGCTCTGGTACAGATATTGTCGTTGACTTAAAATAAAAAAACAATCAATTAAAAAGCAAAAGCTCATCGAGCCTCTAAACACCTTCAATATGCTTCACCTGTAACCTCAGATAAAACCGAGGACAGGCCCTGTGTCTTCTCAGAACTAGCTAACATAGGGCACCATTGGGAAACGCTGCAGATCAAAGCTGGGGTCAGGTCTTGTTAAGGCTGTTAACAGGTCTGTTCACCTGTTATTGGCAACATCAGGGTAAAAGCAAAAGCTCACCAAGGTCTGAATAGATATGAAGTGGATTCAATGCAATCTTTACAATTTTCCATCTTTTTTAAACATCAGGTATATTCAGGATGTGTTGCTTAAATATCAGCTCTACAAATTAGGGTTACGGATTTATTTTGCTTTGTATGTTTTACTTAACAAAAATAGTCTGACCGTACTAACCATATCACATCAGCATTGCATTGATATAGGCAATCAAGACAAATATAGTTCTGAATTTTTTCCCCTGAAAATAACATCCGCTTGGCTAAATTCAGTGTAGCTATAGACAAAAACCTGTCAAAAGATTACATTCCAATGCGAAGTAACGCTTCTGAATTGCCTCCTACTGAACAATGTTTGAAAAGAAAAGGGACATGCACAAGGGCATATTAATCAAGCTAATAATCATATTATCAAGCTGATGTCTGACACTGGGTTAGTTCCTCACTGAGCTGTCTATTCTGATGTGTTTCCTAATAATCACACACACACACACTTACTGATGTAAACACGGGGCTGAAAAGACCACAGCTGTTTTTGTTTTGATTTCAGGGACTTTTCAGAGCATAAGGGTCAAAGTGCACTTTATTTTTAGAATTACTTAAGAACTATGCTTGAGCATACTAGCAAAGCTTACGGGTGATATTAAATCTATGTGCACTTTGGTGCAGCTGTACTTAAGGTGGATGAAAGCCAACACACGTTCTGTAAATAACCACTCTGAGTTCCACATCTTAAGACTTGAAAAGATTTAAGCAATGCGTTTCGCACTGAACAGACGCATTAGGCGGCACCATTATTGATTAGTTGAATCACAGTGTGTGTGTATGCGTGTGTATACGTGTGTGTTACGCTGTGAAGGAAGCTCGCTCAGTTTAATGAAGCATCAGGATTGGTCCATGGGCTCAAAAGTGCTAGGAGGCTCTGGCCCATGACTCTCCATCTCTTCTTGCTTGTCAGTAGTCTCTTCTTCCTTCCCATCATGCCTTGTCGCAGAGTGCTGGCGCAGGTGTTTGTCCATTGACGCTTGTATGCTCGAAACCATCTCCTGCAAGCGTTGCCGTTGGGCCTCGATCACAGCGGGCTCCAGCCCCACGCCGTGGCCCTCACGTAGAGTAAGCATGCCTGGGGCCACACGCACCAGCTCTTCACCCGACAGAGGTAAACTCTCTCCACGGACGCTGCCGCTGAGATCCACGCCGCTGCTGTGCTGTCGTCGTATTGGAGGATGCTCAGGAGGGGCGGAGCCTAGAGAGTGACCTTTTCCCTGGAAGGCGGTGACGCTCTGTTCTTTCCTGCGCACTGCCCCACCGGAGCCCAATCGTAGGCTGTGGGCGGGGCTTCCTTCATGGCTACGGGAGGCTGCATCAGTGCGGAGCTGGGAGAGGGCTTCCTGAACGAGGTCCTCTACATCAGGGCCTACTGGAAAATGACCAGCTGAGTCCACACATAGCTCCAATCGATCCTCTGCTGCATTAAACACAAACGTTTTGCCAGACAAGTGGGGCAGTGTGCAGTGCTTCCCGTCCAACAGACCTGAAATCAGACAGGGAGAGAAAGAAAATTAGCTTCAGGCATAAAACACATGCATATAGACATCAACCACCTGTCACACATACTTGTCTTATAGAACTACATTATTTACTACTAGTTTTTGCAACACTAGACACTGCAATACTTGTTTGCAATGTTTAATTTGAACCTATTTTGCACAATTCTATTGGTTGCAATGGGTAGGGCATATAAACACAAATATGCATCATAGTATTCTTAAATTAAATAATGTAAATTATAACATTTATTATAACTACATAAAACCAAATGCATAACAAAATACAGAACAACTTTTTTGTGTGTTTTTATCTTTGAATCAAACAGATTCTTAACAAATACTCTGTCTTATTCTTTTACTCTGTCTTCCATTGCACATTGAAGCCCTTTCTGGCAGCATACTGTACAGTGGATCTAAAAACATGACCCAATTGAAAATTTGCATTTAAAATCTAAATTAAACCTGGAAACAAACCAAGTTTTATAAAGAAATCAAAAAGGGGAACCGTTTAGATTCCAGTTTTTCTATATCACTAAACAAATGTAGGCAAATGTTTGCCCATGTTAACTACTATGTGCAAAGGTCAAAGACACTCTTTTGAGGAGTCTCTCAAATCATGCTCGAATTACACAGATCATCAGGTTTTGGCATCTTGTCCAGCTTATGCCGGCTTAAGTGCATGCTGTCATTACAACAAAAGCATTTTTACTAATGGTCTCGATCTTCCCCTTACAGTAACTTCCTGTTGTAAGTTTAGATCTGACATTTTCAATGTTCCAACTGAAATTACCATGGTTAATACACAGCAAGCCTTTTCTAGAGTATTGATGTTAAATGTACAGGTTTAGATAAAAATGGGTCACAACCACTTATCTTGTGGTGCGACCAATAATATCTATAAATGTATTCAATTAGAAATACAATATTTCCATTTTTTGTTCCTGATATATTAATCTCTGATACAGTATGCTTAAGTGAATCGTGTTTTTAAAACATTTATATCAGTTGTATGCGATTTTCAGGAAAGATAAGTTTGTAAACATAATTATAAAAGAAGAGAGAGAGAGTGTGAGAGAGACAGAGAAAGAGGGAGCTATTTCCACCCTGCTGCCGCATGTCTTCACTTAAAATAAGGAATATGCGCGCTGAAAAGACGCAAAATGTGAATGGGGCCTCATTGTGACACTGGTGAGACTAAAGAGAGAATAACAGGAAAAACCTTGAAAACTCCCTGAAGTGTCATAACTCTTTCCCAGAAGGATCAAACACAGGTGTTTTACATGCTGTAAAGCAATCTTAACTGTTCTAGCATTTACATCAGTCTTTGCCACTAAATTGACAGTGAGCACAAAGAACACCTTAAACATTTACAATAAAAGCAAAAGTGCACATTTTTTAGAAATTAATCAATGATCTATATTCTCTATATTACCTGTTCATTTTCTGTAAAAAAAATGTCTTAATGTGCATCTATACTTTCCTAAAACTTTACACTTACATACACAGTATTCATACAGCTTTATTTCATATTAACATAGCACCTTACCCATGTCTTTCTTGACAATATTGTAGAAGACTCCTCCTTGCTGGAACAGGTGAGGCAGTTTCTTGGCATATGACCAGACATCTTCACCTGGTAAAGAATAGATAAAAACACATCAAATAATTAGATGCCGGCCTCCAATTGATTTTTTGGGCATGGAATAGACAGGGTTTACTTTTGCCCCATAGTAAATCAAATAAATCTTAAATTACTTAACCAGAAATAAAACTGTTTTTTTAATCTCTGTGATGATGATGAAAGTCTTTGATCAAAATAAAACAAATCACGCTTAAAAGAGAATGTGTCTTACCCAAGAGTGCTGCTAGGAGACAAAGTGAAGACATCTCAAGGTCAATGTTGTCCTGGAGTTCCCTGCTGCTTGCACGACTGAGCCGTGGGTCATGAGTTTCAGGTGCATGAGACTGAGTTTGACTCAGTTGAGCGTCGGGCGAGCTCTCTTTCAGCACTTCTACAGAAATGCGATCGCCATGTTGCAACCCAACCTGCTGGTTCTGGTCCTCTTTGTGTGGCGGGGGCAGCTCTCTGGGCGGGAAACCGTGGCGGATGCACAGCTGGCCGGGTGGCAAGTTGAAGACCTGGATAATGGAGTTCTGCAGGTCACTGTAGGTGGTGTGAGGTTGCAACGTGAGCATGGCCTGCCGCCCGTCGCTGGTCGTTACACGGATCTTTTTCTCTCCACTGGAGGGTGGCACTTTAGTGGGAGTGGGAGGAGCTGAAGAGGAAGCAGAGGAAGGGGACGAAGGGCGAGGGTTCTGCTGGCGCACACGGTCCGTGCTTCGGCGCTGGGAGAGAGCTGCCTGCTCGCTAATGCTGTGCTGCAAGACTCGTTCGGTCCTGCTCATCACAAGCTCCTCTTTATGCAACGTTTTACCTTTCTGACCCGTCAAGATGATTTTGGTAGGAGGTTGGGTGACCGGTTCAGCCCCATCCACTCTGTTCTGCACGTGAGCGCCCTCTATGTTGACAGGATTGTATTCATCTTGGCTTCTCTTGGCTGTGTGATGCAAAATGGTGTTTACCACTTTCTGCACCAGGATCTCGCTGCCGAACTCACCGGGGAAGTGTTTGGTGACGAGCCGCATGGTCACGTCGTAAACGTTGCTGTTAAGCGACGGGTCCATTTCGTACTGGAACCAGTAAACAGTCTCGCGCACCACACGACCGCCCCACTCCAGAGTGATGGGGAATGCTTCAGGAAGATTGTCATACTCTTTCCCCTCCCAAAAGTGCTTGAAGCCGCATCCACATTTCCCCCCTTGCGAACTCGTGTTGGTACGATCTCCATCCAAATAAACAACAGAGCCGTCGCCATGCACGCGTCTTACGGAGGTTCCGTGGCACCAGGTGCAGGCCGTGAGGGAGCTTAGTTTATAATCGGGCACAAGCACGTCTTTTTCAGGGTTGTAGGAACAAACCATACTATTTAGAGGGAAGCTGTAGTTTTTATCACGTCGAAGCGTGCCATGAGTGGATTTGGCCAGGTTGTAGAGCTTACCCCCGGGTATGAGCCACTCGGCTGGCATGTGGAGCTCAGAAAGGGCGTTGCAGACCAAACAACGATGGAGACGGCCCTCCTGAACTGATTTCTTTGCCGCCTCCGTGACCTCCTCAGGTTGCACACCGATCACTCCCGTGCGCCTGTATATGTACTGGTGAACGTCTGCAACTAGTGAGGGGTGGATCCCGTGCTTGTCCATGAAGACGTCCTCCATTGCACCCACGAGGCGCAGCAAATATTTATCCTGCAGACTCCGATCGCCCCCGATCACACAGCTGCCGCCGGAGTCCAGACTCACATATCTCCGGATCAGCTCTTGTGGGATGCCCCACGCTTTCGGCAACAACGCAGAAGGTAAACGGGGTAACGCCGTGCCCTTTATGCCCACTATGGGAAGATAGTGATTCCTGCCGGAGCTGCTCCACGCGATGCAGATGGGCTTGTTCAGTGTGCCATCTTTTCCTCTGCATTGCTCCTCTGGAACCAGGCCTGGGAGAAAGGTGGCGGAGTAATCGCCCGAGCTGCGCATGCCACTCAAGGAGTCCAAAAGGATTATTGGTCTGTGAAGCACATTGGCCAGACCAAATATGTGGATGTTCCTCAAGCCCAACGGCACGCCCTCCGGAGGGATGAATAAGGGGTCACATTCATTTATTATATCTTCCCATTCGGCTGCGTCAATAAAGTCCTGGAATAAAGCTTTGTAGCGGTCCAGGTTCTGCTTGAAGTTAAGTTTAAGGTTTTCTCTGAGGGCATGCCAGAAGAGCTCACGTCCTACTAGAGACCGGGACACGGCGTGGACCAGGCAGTGTCCGTCTCCATCCACGTGCACGGGGATGAGACACTCTCTATTCGAGTTGGCTTTCTTGATCTCCTCCAAGGTGTCATGCAGGTAGATCAAACTCCCTGAACGGTCTCTACCATAGCCAACAGTGGACACGTGCTCTTGTTCAATGAGAAATGCCCTGTCACCTAGAAGTGAGCAGTCAAAGATGTCTCCCTGGTTCATGTCCTTTAAAAGTTTAGCAGTACCCGACTGTTTGTCCATACCGTAGCGGGTGAGGATGGGGGAGAGCAGCTTGCAGTGATAGTTTGACAGTCCCATCACTTTCACCAGCTCCGTGCCCTTTTTGGGAGGGCCCGGCACACCAAGCAAAGCATTCCTCAGCAGGTTATGAAGCACCACATCTGGGTCAGTCACCTCTTCCACATTCGCGAGGTTTTTCTGCTCGTGTCTCTGGCCGCACTCGGTGCACTCGATACTGATGGAGGTGTGTGCGGGAAAGAAGAGCTTCGCCTGGCACTGCGGGTCCGGGCACATCCCGCATAAAATGCGCCTGTCCTTTTGCTTCGTGCCCGGGATCAACGACATAATCCAATGATATATATCCTCTTTCCCAGCTGTTTACAAAAGCATCGCTGTGTATTTACCAACGAGTGAGAGAAAATTGTGTCACCTCACGCAGTTTCTGTTTTCCAGTAACAAACACAACACGGAAGCGGTTCTGTGTCGCAGAGTGACCTATGTGCGGCGCGTTGCATTGTGGGACATGTGGTTCGTAATCGTTAACGACCGTGGGTGTTTCCACATTATAGTTTCTAATGAACGTTTGTTAAAATGTGTTTTTTTGTAAGACAAACTTTACCAGTTTTCACGTTCTTTGCACATTGGATGTTTTATTCATTTATTACATGACATGACGAGTTGTGCTACGATGTTAAATTTGACAAAAACTACAATATCCACAACGCAAACAACGGGAAAGGTTGTGTTTTGTTTATTAAGAGTTTTTATGGGTATAAACTGCAGCTGCGTCTGTTTTTTGATATGCTGGGTAACGAGAAATGACAGATTTCCTATTTTATCCGCAAAAAAAAACGGTTAAATATTACTTTTAAGTATACAATTAACAGTCAATGTTGAGATAAAAATACAATTTTAATATTGAGAGCTTTTTAACGAACGGACAAAAATCTGTTTATTAAGGAACAAACATAAAAACAGTGAACATTTTTATTTTGTCATTGTGATGTAACCGCCAGAGGTTTCTAATCCTGAGCGCCCTCTACCGCATAAGAGCAGCCACTGCACCAGACTTGACGCAGAAGCCTAATAGACTAAAAGTCTCCACAAAGAACCTGCAGACTGTTCTTCTTTCCTCTTATCTCATCCTTTACTGTCTCCATACTCCCTTTCCTCTCTTCTCATCTCCATCCATCCCGATTGAGATTTCAGACATAACCGCCATTCCTCTTCTGTTTATCCATATGTTATACACATCAGCGGCATCGAGAGGAAGAGAAAAGCGGGATGAGAGGAAGTGGAATGTAGGAAAGGAGGAATAGCGGTGTTTTCTTTTTATAGCCGACCGTGCAGTGTGACCTACCCAGTAGAGATCTGTGAAATCAGATTTACATTCAACATATTGATCACTTATATTGATCAGATCAAATGATACATTCGAGCCATTTGTATTAATAAATAACATGTAAAGTTCACTATAGCCGGTATGGAGTCATCGAAACTAAGTAACACTTCAGAATCAGTTAAACGCGCACTTAAGCATTGTGGTGGAGAAACGGTGTGTAAACGTGTCACTAGATGTACTAGAGTAAATTAGTGTACCTAAAAACAAATATATTGTGTTCATCATGTATTGTTTATAGATGTTAATACAGGTTACAGAGCAACAGTTAATGGTTGTATGTTTTGCTTGAATATTTGTGTTTCAGATGGATGAGGTTTTGGAGAAATTTCTGGAAGACCAGAAGATGAAGATAGCAGAAGAGAAAGCCTGTCTGGAACAGGATCCCCCATACATGGAGATCAGGGTGAGGGACGTTTTTTGTCAACTGTATAAACATCAAATCACATATTTAAAGAAAACATTGATGATAGATATGCAGCAGACTACCACAAGTTAAGAGATACTTGACAAATGTTGTCTGATGTGTTCACAATCTTACAACGAACCAGAGACGTAAAGACCATGGTTTGCGGAAAGAGAACCAACGTCCAATCACGAGTCAGCAAGGTACAGTTGTGTTTATGTAATTTAATGTGGCTGCAGATTTATTATGGCGTGTGTTACTGTGCACACCTGATTTTTAAGAAACATCAATGTTATTGCATTGTGCGTAGATGCAGTGAGTCTGCCGCTGGGAGAGGAATATGAAAGAAAGAAACACAGGCTACAGGAAGAGCTTAGGAAAGATTACAGAAAGTACATGGTGGAGGTGAGGCGCACATTCTCAATGTCTGTATTTTGAAGTGAATCTTCTGATATCTCATTGCTGTGTCTCTTGCAGAGAGATCACTGGAGTGCTGGTGACATTCACACGGTTCCAAGGAGAAGAAGATTATCCAAGGTGTGTGTTTTAGGGATTAATAATGACCGACTAACAATGCTAATACAGTCTTAAAGTCCGGGTAAAGTGACATTAAAATATGTGTTCTGAGTTTGTCACTCAAAAGAAAAGTGTGTTATTAACCAGCCAGACAAATTTGAATGGAGAAAAAACAACCAAGTAAATAAAATAAGTTATCAAAATCTTGGAGAAATGAGCAGGACTCTATGCTCTCAAACGCTGGGGGCGTGTCCACTGTTGGCGCTGAATCCACGCCCACTAGCGTCGCTCAATCTGAGTCCCCAGTAGGGTATATGTGAAGATCTTTATGGGGGGATTTGAATTCAAACACGCACGATATTCATCAATAGATAATCACTGAAGCACGTTGCAATGACGTGCAGTGATCCTCCTCCCGTTCGCGTTTTCTCTTGTGTGGTGGGTGTGTCAAGAATGTCTGCCCAATCAGCAGCAACATGTATATAACCCAGGTGGTATTAAAGAGACAGCTCGCACAATGGGTCCATGTTAAGTCGTTTACAATCGTGTCCGCTGCAGCTCGTTATATGCAACAATTGAAGATATAAGAAGAGATATATTTTGCAGTATTCAACATGTATTTATACTGATTTCACCAGGCTCTGAAAATTCTTCAAAAAGAACATAAAAATGGCCTTCTCAACTCTTGCGTCATCACAACAGGGCATTCAACCGCACCACAGTTTCCATTTAAAGGGGTCATATGACACGGCTAAAACGAATATTATCGTTTGTTTTAGATGTAAAGCAATGTGTATACATTTAAGGTTTAAAAACACGGTATTTTCCACATGTGCATGTTTGTATCTCCTTGTAGTAGAGTAGGCGGGGCGAGACCGTGGTTCGAGTCCGGTGAGTAATTGTGAATGAGCGCCAGCTGTGCGCACACCGAATCACGTAGGAGATGGGAGCATAAAAGGAACGAAGGAGGCGGGAACCGGCAAACATTTAAACATTTAATAAAGTAATATAACAGCCGGCGGCCCCTCACGGACGACCGCCGGCGAACAAAACATAATATAAATACAAACATAACATAAGTTCGGGCCCGGTCCTCTCTCTTCGACGGTCCGGTCGCTCGTTCCTTTTATGCTCCCATCTCCTACGTGATTCGAGCCCGGTGTGCGCACAGCTGGCGCTCATTCACAATTACTCACCGGACTCGAACCACGGTCTCTCCCCGCCTACTCTACTACACTCCTCTTTAATCCGCCTCTCTGAAACGCACAGATTTTTTACAAAGCTCATCGCTCTGAAAAGCGAGGTGTGCTATGATTGGTCACTTAACCAGTTCATCAGGTTCCAAAGCAAGTGTACTGACAGGTGCGCCCACCTTACTTGCGTATACGTTTGGGCGGTCTTAGTCAAATCATACCACAAATTGATTTAGATTTGTGGGAGTGTGTTTACACAAGGCGTTTCAGGCGGGTCTGTGTGAGCATTCGCTTTTAGATTGAATGCATCTTTTGTTTCCGACACTTTCATTTATGCAATTTTTACTTGTTTAATACATGCATGGGCAACTTTTAACACAGCAAAGGCACAGAAAAGCATGTATTCGCGCCACATGCCCTGTTGAACACAGCCCTGTTTACTCGTGCTATTAATATAACACTGAACAAAGAGATGTCATACAGAAACAATAATACAACAGGTGCTAATACCAAGTTACTAGTTTCCACAAAAGCCAGAACAATACCTGTTGAGAGAAAGGGTTAGTTTTTCATTTGCCTGTCAAGTATTCACAGAAGAGATGGGTTTTAAGTAGTTTTTTGAATGTTGTGACTTGTGAGAGATGTGGTTGACTGAACTGAATTGGGAACAATGTTCCAGCAGGATGTAGTTGTGAAAGAGAATGTGTTGGAAAGCGAATTTACTGACTCTTTGAGATGGCAATACAATACATCCCTCGTTTGCTGAACGCAGTGTTCTTGATGGGGTGAATTGTAACACTCATTTCCTCACATCAGAAGCAAGCTACAGTTATCACTCCTAAAGGGATAGTTCAGCCCAAAACTCAAATTTGCAGTTTATTTTCTCACCCTCAGGCCATCCAAGGTGTAGGTGAATTTTTTTCTTGAGTAGAACCATAAAGAAGATTGTTTGGTAAAGTACCAAAATTAATAATATGAAACGTTTCTGTTCATTGAAATTAAATTAAATATTGACCTAAAAATTATTGGAAAGACTTAATTATAGGAAGAACTGAAATGCTGCCTCAAAAATAAACTGAAATGAGTTTAAACCACTAAAATTATAATAATAAACGAAAACTAAAATAAAAGTTAATTGATTAATTATCTTATGTCGGAGCTCATAGCCTCGTGGGCAGTGCTCCGATATGTGGCGCGGTTGCTTATCGGGTGACCCGGGTTCGATTCCTGTCTCATGATCCCTTCTCTCTCCCCCTACTTTGCTTCCAGTCCCCTCTCTCAAAAATGCCAAAAATATAATCTAAAAATTATAATCAGTCTTATATAGCAACATAAAAGATAAACAAATAATTTATAAAAACGACTAAAGCAAATACCAACATTGCTAAAACTTTTTACTTAAATTTACATAAAAGTATAAGCTAAATTTAAATATTAATAAAACTAAAATCAAACTGTAATAACTCTGCAACAGTATATAAATAAATCTTTTTTGTATGATCTGTACCTGTATAGGTAGCTCAGTATTTCTCTCTTTCCTTCAGACCGTCCGAATGAGAGATGTGGCCACCCTGACAGAGGTTTGCGGGCTGGGATGGGGCGTGTGCAGTTCTGAGGAAGACTGCAGCGACGAAGAACTCATACATTTACAAGGGGGGCGACTTCAGAGAGAAAGAGACACCAGAACAGTAAATAGGTGACAAAAGGAAATAAATTGCAACTTTTAATAAGCTTATCCTCCATAGGCTGATTTCGAGCCATGTTTGACGACAAACTCATAGTATGTTTCGACTATTTTGAATAATATAATAAAAATTCTATCATCATTTGCTCACCTTCATGTCATTCCAAACATATATGACTTTCTTTTTTTCTGCGGAACACAAAATAAGGTGTTTTGAAGGAAGCTGGAAACCGAACAACATTGCCCCTATTGACTTTCATTGCATAGACACAAAATCACCCAAAAGTCTCAAAATGTCTTCTTTTAAAAAAAATATAACATACTGTACATGTTTTAAATGATATGAGGGTGATTAAATGATAACAGATTTTTTATATTTGCCTAAACTACCCTCTAACAGAATGATCCATATGTGAGGCAACATAATTTTTAGATACATTTAAGATGTTTGTTTGCTGTAATAATATGAGCTCTGTCTCTCACTTCCAGAAGAAGAGGAGAATTTTTCACAGAAACAAATCATCACACAAGCAAACTACAGCACAGAAACAGGTGAACATACATAAACATCTATAATAGATATCATTAGATATAAAAGTCTAAATGGCCAATCCCAAGCAACAGTTTCCAAGCTGCTTCTTCATTGTTGCTCATATCACCATCAACTTTGTTGTAGGATGTCAGCACCTATTGCAGCTCAAGCCAATGAAAGATCTGACTCCATGGCCAGTCAGGACACAGTGTATACCACAGGTCTCCTAATAGGTAAGACCTCAATGTCATTACTGATTGTTGAATAAAGGTTCATGTCACTCAAAAACAGATTTACTCTACATGTGATGCTGGATAATTGTATTATGGTAAAAGCAAACCGGCTCACCTTGATTCTTTCCTGTAAGAATATTCCACTCGTATGACATTTACAGAGACCTAGACATAATATAATATATTTTTATAAATTATAAAAATATCATTTTGATTGACAGGTGCAGCGGATCAGGAAATCTCACAGCAGAGAAGAAAGGAGCATTATAGACATGAACTACAGGAGCAAATCATGGAGAAACAGAAGCACATGAGGAGGTGGGTGCAAAAAAAAATCTTGGTCAACAAGAACTGTGGTTTTGAACAATTGTGAATAATATTAATCCATTGTGTGTATGATTCTTTAGGGAGAAGGAACTGGACCTCAAGATTTCAGTCACTGGAATGATGGATTCAGAGAAGGTAACCAGGTTTGTTTGTGTGTGTGCGTTTCCTGTCAGTGAAGCTCTCGTGTTGATGTTGTAATATATTCCTTTCAAGCAGCTCTTTGGAAGCGAGACGCCTGGCTACAGGAGGGTTGGTGAGACGGACAGAATGCATTCGAGAGATGAAATAATTCGCCTGGACACCGCTGAGCCCCCTGAAGGTCTACTAAAGTACAGGTCAGATCAACTGTCTCCACGCAGGTAAATAGGAATATACAGAAACTCACACAATCACAGTCTGCACATGCTTTGTTGCAAATACGCTCATGTTTATGTCTCATTCCCGCAGAGAGACTTTTTTACCTTCTCACCTGCCGGCCCTTGCAGAAGCCTACAGGAGATCAAACCATGATGCTGATAATACACTGAGTCTCAGCACAGCCTGTAAGACATACTGAACATGTGGGGAAACTGTCATAATCTAAATGATTTTTCATTTTGTGTTTTGTTGCGTTATTAAACAATCAAAAGAAACATATTGATTGGATTACATGTCAGTATAATAGTGGGGATGTCTTCACAGATGGGCCAATAGCTGGAGTTTCTCTTCCAACATCATCAAGAGAGACACACCTGCTCAGTCCTCACAATGAGCCCAGGAGAAGCGCTTGCAGAACGTAAGTGGCCGGCCAGCAAATGCAATCTTACAGAACTTTTGCACTTATTATTGTCAGTGTATGCCTATTACATCTTGCATTGGATTTCAGGAGGTTTCTAGGGGAGAATGAAGGTGTGGCTTCAGGTCTGCCCATGTTTTCTAGGCATCAGCCTAAGACAGACAGACACAGCTACAAAGTGGAGCTCCAAAAGCAGGTGTGTTGTTATATATCCTTACCTTGGAAGTCTCAGTAGTCCATTTCTAACCGTGCAAAATAATAACCTTATGTAATGGTTGGATATATAACTATAGCCATTTGACCTAAAATGACTGAAAACTGTTAAGATAGAGGAGCGGGCTGCACGGAAGAAGGCAGAGAAAGAAGAGAGACGGAGACAGGAGGCAGAGATGGAAGCCGAGATGATAGCGTATGATCCCTGGGGAAGGGGCGGGGGCGGAGCTCCACTTAGAGACAGCACTGGAAATCTGATCAGTATGATTTTTAAGTTAATAATAAGATAAATAAGTAGTAATAAAAATAAAGAGTAACTGTGAAACATGACGTGCATGTGTGTGTTTGTGTAGCTGACCTGAAGCAGATGCACGTTTTAAATGCAACAGGAGCAGTACAAAGACAGGAGAGACCAGGTAACACACAGCCTCTTACTCATACACACAATTCTATAATGATTAATACATTTTTGAGTTGGATGTTTTTGTCTAAAGATTTTGCCCAGCCATGCTCGCCGGAGTTCACGAGAAGGAGTGTGTCCACCAATCAGGTGCCGTCACCCCAACAGCTGGAGCAAGACCAATACAAAGCTTACCTGAGACATCAGGTGGGCAACACACAGACATCTTTTACTTTTTAACTGAAATTGTTGTGTATATAATTTTATTTTCACTACTGGTCTTCGGCAACGTATTACATTTGTATATGCATATAAGCGGCACAAATATGTTTTTGAATGTGTTTCATCAGGTGGAGGAGAAGCGCAGGAAGCAGATGGAGGAAAGAGAGCAGCAGAGAGCAGAGGAGGAGAAGGAAGACAGAAGACTGGCAGAACAGAGAGAGAAAATCAGAAGAGAATATGAAGAAGAACAGGAGGGCAGGAGGCGGAGAGAGATGGAGGTTCCTACACTTCTATATTTCTCATATTATACATTGATAAATGGCTTCCTTTAGGCCTCTCTCCAGAAGGGGCTTAAACTGATTTAGAGATTCTTAAAATCTGGAGTGTTTCTGCCAAAATGCACTCCTGAGCTCACACACTGAGATTTGTGATATCACTGCAGCAAAAGCTGAAAAATGAAGAACTCGCCCGTCTGGCAGAAGAACGACGAAAGGAAGCGGAGAAAAAGAAGAAGGAAGAAGAAGAAAGAGAGAAAGAAAGAGCCGCTCTTAAAAAACAAGAGGAGCAAGAGAGACGAATACAGCAGCAGCAGGTTTGTTTGTGTGTGGTTACGCTTACTGTTGCTATAGTTAGAAAACAGATTAGATACATATTTATTATTATTATTAAGTTAGAGGTAAAGGGACATATTATTTAAAAATGAAAATTCTGTCATCATTTACTCACCTTCGAGTTGTTCCAAATCTATATAAATGTCTTTGTTCTGACAAACACAGAGAAAGATATGCGGAAGCATGCTTGTAACCAAACAGTTCTTGGAACCCATTGACTACCATAGTAGGAAAAATTACTTTATCATTTGTTTTGTTCTGTTGAACACAAAGGAAGATATTTTGAAGAATTTAGAACAGCAAACAGTTCTGGGGCACTTTTGACTACCATTGTTTTTTTCCTACTATTATCAACTCAACTTTATCTAAAAAACGCTTTTTACAATTTTCATTGTTACAAAGCAGCTGTACATGAGACACATTGACTACAAGTAAAACAGCTAAAGTCATACACCTGTAAAAACAAGAAAAAGACAAACATACAAATGCTCCACACACACGATATGCATACATACTTACACATATCGACATAGACGCACACACGCAAACACACTCGCACACACGCACAGTGAAACCACACATTTGATATAAAGCAGAGAGAACCACAGGTCAAATATTAAATGGACTATACATTCCTATATGCAATATTAATTATTAATTATTGGCAAAATCTGTCTGGACATAAGCATTCTTTCAAATATCTTTCTCTGTGTTCATCACAACAAAGAAATGTGTAGAGATTTGGAACAACTCGAAGGTGAGTAAATGATGACAGAATTTTCATTTTTGGGTGAGGTATTCCTTTAATATTATCTGAAACTGACTGTGTCAGTGACTCAATGCTGGTTTTCTAGGCTGAGCGCCAGTCATCCCCTCCCATCCCCACGCTACAGAATAAACACTGCAACGCACCACAAGCTACGGTAACAGACACAAACCCAAAGACAGACATTCACTTCAACCCACAAATGTTACAAACAGTGAATTTACTTACTATTTCCATATTTGTGTTTGCCAGGATTTTTCTCTCCCTCAGGCTCCGCCATCTTCAGACAACAGAAACCACCTGAAAGCAGAGTGTAAATGAACACACACACACACACACACATGTCTGGTTTATTATCTCCATGGATACAGTCCATAGGTGTAATGTTTTTTATACTGTACAAACCGTTTATTTTATCCCCCAAACCTAAAGATCAAAGAAAACATTTTGCATTTTTAGATAAAAAAAATATATTGTTCTGTAGGATTTATAAGCTTTTTCAATTTTGGTCCCCACAATGACACGAGTCCCAATGTGTTGGTGTGCATTCAGGTTTAGGTCCCCACCGGGATATAAAAACAAGACATGCACACAACCACACACACAATGAAGAAATCTTTTATAACTTTGCTAAGCAACGTGACATGCAATATATATACTTTAATGCTTATTGTTTATAAAATCAATTTCAATTACATTACATTATATATAAACTTTGACTATACATAACATTTTGATCATTTGGTTATTGCAAACCATTGTGATGAAAATGTCAAAACGACTTGCATTCCTGACATCCCATCTTCTTTTAATCAGGATAAAAGTTTTTATGAGGATATTGTCTCTCACTAGGGGACAGAAATGAGGTGGTTAAAGAGCTGTGTGCGTTAAGCAGACGTCTGCGCAGTGAGCAGCGGCGACTGGAGGAACAGCTCCTGGAGACAGACTGGGATCATTTACCCTCTCCCTTTACCGACAGGTAGAGCGTGTCTTATTGTACAAGTGATATAATATGTATAAAATGTAAGTTCTTTGTTTAGAATATTTTAACAGTTAGTCATGTCACATATGGTTGTTTGTCACAACAAACATTCAAAACAGTCACATCAGTACTGATGTGGGACAGAACAAAAACATGCATAACACAGAATGTTGAATTGTTTTGGTCTTATCTGGTTTAGAAAAATAAACATGGATGGCCTGTATTCTTTTGTGCTTTCTTGGGTCAAATTTCACGTATATTAAGAAAATGATGCATAGAAAGGGTTTTTAGTAAATGTTATTATGTACGGGTCTGTGTAGATGCAGAGCAGATGTGTTTGATATGGCCCGCTTGCATATGCCTGTCCGAAGCCCATCGTCTCGTGGCATTGAACCAGTCTGCTTCAAGGAAAATGATGACATCATGTTCAGAGGTAAGCATTTACCGTTATATTAATATTGTTGATCTTCATATTATTATATTTTGTCTTTGTGTACCTAATCATGTCTGTCACAAAATAGCAAATTGCACTAAAAACATAAATGGAAAACCTATTGGGTTTAATCAGCCAGAGTGTTTAAAAGGAGGACAGATCTTATGAAACAAATCTTTCTATATTTTACAGACGACCTTATGCCTCTTTCAAGAACACAGCAGTCTGTAAGTATGGTCTTCCTGTCTACTTTTATGTTTGTATGTAGGCTGTGTACAGCCTCAGGAACTCAGAGTTTAAAAGATTTGATGGATTCGTTTTGTCCCACACAGAGGTACAGAGACGTTGAGGGCGGGCGAGGATCTGTGCTTCTGTCAGAGAGTGAATTTATTGGTGAGATCACAAACTAGACATGTAGTCAAATCTTAAGACATTTAAAGCATGACTTTAGATTGAGTATGTCTGCCATGAAACGCGCTCTAAATAAATCAATAACTGTCGTACTTCCACTGCAACAGTTAATTCAGTTTGTGGTGGGGTGAAACAAAATGGTAAAGCATTTTAGTGCTCTTCTGGTTCAATATGAGGATTCATTGAACTGATCCAATCAGATTCAAGGACTGGAATGTTGTAGACTGTTACTTTTGTTCATAAATGCTATTCAATATTGTTAGCCAAATCAGTGATTGTTTTTTTCTGCAAATAAGATAGATATTACTCATTTATGCACTTTTAAAGCCCTCACTGTTAATGGATTTATTTTTTAGATCACAACGGAGCTGTGTTCCCGGTTCCTCCTGATGTTGAGAGGAAATCCACTCGACTCTCAGCGCGGGAACGACGCCGATTAGCCAATTTTCAGTCTGTAAATGACACTGTCATTAGTTCTGTCAGGAGATGTTTTGTCCCAAACACCTGACATGTCAAGTCTGTAAAAATGATTAAGATTTAACTGAAAATGTATGAAATATAACCAAGGAAACTATGGGAGTTATGTTGTAACTAAAAATGATGAATTAAAACATATTATATTTTCTCATCTTCAGTGTAGTCACCCTTTAACTAGTATTTGCAGAAATGTTTTCTTGTCATTTTATCAAGCAGCTTCTTGAGAATAATTATATTCTGTGCTGTTATATGCTGGTCTTCATTATTCAGTCAAAAAAAATTTTTTATTACATAAAATGTTAGTTTTGTCATGAAAAAACATGTTTGCAAACGTATATTTTTGTCAACTAAACTAATTTCAAACATAAGCATAAACATTCAGTAAAACGATAATAAAAGAAAAAAAATATAAAATAATGAGAAACATTTCAGTGTCCAAAATCTTTTGAAAAATAATGTATAGTAAATGTGGCAGAAAAAGATCTTCAGTTCAGTTCTGAGTTCAGCTTTATTTTCTTTACATAGAAAAATTGTCAAGATGTGTTGAACACACATAGTTGGGTTAATTTTCAGAAACATTTCAATGTCACCAAACATTACATTATTCATGTAATTATACAAGAACATATACAAGGCAGCCCTGATTTTTTCTCTGTGTGTAAGGCTACAGAAAAGCAGCAGCAGCAGTCAATAAACATGAAACTGCGAGACGCAAAAAATGAAGCCACTACAGTACTTAACACATCACAGCAGGTTCCCATTTAATCTTTACATTTACATTGTTGATCTTTAAATATGTATTGACCTAAATTTAATGTCAAAAGTAAATAATAAAGTGTTTATAATATATAACAGCAATACAATGACCATGATGATGTATATGTAACCATTCTGCAATAACCCGAATGAACCTTGGCTTACTCTGATTTTACCAGAGCAAAGGTTTCTAAGATCATTTCTTAACTTTCGTGCTTCTTATTGTTTACACTGCTCCAGTGCTTTTGGATGTTGGATCGGTTTTACATTTACAAACAATTATGTTACGGATGTGACATGATTGGCAGTCTTTGCATCATCTGCTTGTAAAAGGACTGATGCTGAAATTGTGCTGAAATAGTTGTGCTGTTGTAGTAATTGTGCTGAAATAGTTGGAAAATTAATGCTAATTCATTAATTAAATGAAAATGTTTTTAGGTTGCTGCTCTGACGAGGAAAAGGATGAAGCTGGTCAATGTGATAAACGTTTCGACCTACAGTGTCCTGGAAGACCCAGCTCCATATACACCTACAGAGCATTGGATTAGAGCCGAATCCTCAGATACGCTCAGGACTGATGTCAGGCTCTGAACTATGGGTCATTGGGATTCACATGCAATACTTACAAAAGCACAAGCTCTATTGTGACACAGTGATAATATGAAGAACATTTCAAGTAAATTCACTACAGTGTTTGGTGAATCCGCTAGTTGATCTGTTTGCCAAAATGCCTGATGCTCTTTTTAACAAAAGGAATGACAGAAATGCTATCTTAAAATAAATTGTATAACCTTTTAGGGCTTTTGTGATAGATTTTTTTGAAGGGCTATATTTTTTTAAACAAATCCAGCCTCAATTGCAGAAAGTGTTTTACAGGAAAAAGTTGACCTGAGAGGAAACAATATCAAATACAAAAACAGCTCTTGACTTGATGCTTGAGCAAACAGAATTTATGCTGCTCCATGGCTTTCAAGTAAATATATATATATACATTTTTAAAGCAATACAGAGTGCAGTATTGGTTACTCTAAGCTATAAACAGCATATGTGACCACATCACTCTCTTAAGTCATAACTGGTAACTAATTCAAAACTATAAACTAATATAACAAATACTGTAAACTCTATTAATGTAACTAGACACACGTTGTGCTCTAAAATAAATGTCATTGTTTCTATATATTTGAAACCTGTGCATCCGTTTTCAAAAAAGCCGTGAGATAAAGGACAGACCTGCACCAATCGCTTTAGGTACGAAACCAGGCAAGACGAAAGTAGCCGCTGTACCGATACCATCTAGAACACGGCCAAGTGTGGAGGGTTTAGATTCCTCTTCTTTCCTAATGTCTGCTTTCAAACTGTCAATATTTCTCTGCATGCGATCAGCATCTCTCTGGAAGCCCTGAGTTAGAAGAGCTTCCCTCTCCTGCAATACAACACAAAAAAAACTAATTTCTTTGTTTCACACTAAATAAATCTTCACAAGACTTAGTTCAAAAGTTCTAGATTTCTGCTCCTAAAAGCATCACTGTTCGGTGCCATGTTCTTACTTTGAGTTTTGCATCGAGGACTCGTTCATTGTCTCTTCTCAATCTCTCTTGCTCTCTTTCCATCTGATGCATGAGGTGATTCACATGCTCATCGTGGGATCTCTGCATGTCCTGAAACGCCTGCATCTGTAAGCGGTTCTGTTCCTCTAGACTCCTCTGTCGCTGCTCTATAACCTCAGTCCTTAACCTCTCCACTGCAAACACACAAAGGCAAATTAAACATGTAATCCAACCAGGAATGGCAGCACTTGAGTCTAAATATTTGCCTATACTGTATATCTCCATCTCACGTAAAATTGTACCCATTAATCTAAATTCACTATGCAATCAAACAGGACAATTCTAAATCTAAATTACACAGTGTTGCAGTGATTATTATAAAATAATTTATCCATTATTATTATTTTGCACTTGTCGTCTCCCCCCCTCAACAACAACTCTTCACCGCATGACGTCAGCAACAAAAGAAGAGGTAGGACTATACTGACTGTCCAATGGCAAAGCATTTTTAGCCCTCCCCTCTAGGCCCAACTTTCAACAAACCAATCAAAAAAGGGAATTGCAAAAGGGCCTCGATTCTGCACGTTGGCCTACCTGCGAATACAGCACACAACCAATCTGACAAAGACTGGTTGCATTTCAGCAGTATAGATGCATAAGCAAACAAGACAGGTATCTTGGTGAGATGGTTATGAAAGTGTGAGCCACAGTCGCTAAATAAGAGCAGTAAATGAATAGTTGCAATGACAGTTGCTGAGAGCAAAAGGTTTGTGTGTACACCCGATTTCAATTTTACCTTCTCTTGCGTGTTCAGATGCACTGAGAGACTGGTCACACTGTAAAATCATCTTTCCAACATCTTCCTTTTCTTTCAAGTACATACTTAACACTTCCTCACTCTGTAGAAAAAAGCACAGCACATCTTATTAGGTTGATTCAGCTATATCTGTTTCGTGTGAATTGGTTTTATATGGTTACAACGTCAAGGGTTTAGATAATAGTTTTTTAAAACACAAAATCATTTATATGCACGCATCTTTCCTGTAGCTCAGTGGTAAGAGCATTGCGTTAACCATGCAAGGTTGTGGGTTCGATTGCAGGGGATTGCACATACCTAAGTATAAATGTAAAGGATGCTGCAATGTAAGTCGCTTTGGATAAAAGCGTCTGCTAAATGCCTAAATGTAAATGCATCTATCGCCCTCGCAAAGCAATGGTTTGTAATAGGATTCCGAGTTGCACCATAACTTAACTTTTTTTATGTATAAGGTTGGCAAGATAAGCAAGTAAAAGCTCTTAAAGGGGTCAAATAACACGGCTAAAATGAATATTATCGTTTGTTTTAGATGTAATGCAATGTCTATACACAATTTAAGGTCAAAACGCTGTATTTTCCATATACCGTGCATGTTTGTATCTCCTCTTTGCCCCGCCTGGTGATTGGTCGAATACTGCAAGCGTCTGACGGAAATGTAACGCGTCTTACCATATTTGGAACATCAGGTTCCAAAGCAAGTGTACTGACAGGGGCGCCCTCCTTACTTGCGTATACATTTGGGCGGTCTTAGTCAAATCTTACCACAAACTGAGGTAGATTTGTGGGGGTGTGGTTAGACGAGGCGTTTCAGACAGGTCTGGGTGAGCATTCGCTCTTAGATTGAATGCATCTTTTGTTCCGGCAATTTAACGTGTCTAATAAATGCATGGACCACTTATAACACACCAAAGACACAGAAAAACACATATTCGCGCCATATGACCCCTTAAAGAAGTAAAGACGGTTTTCCTAGTACCTTCTCCCCAGGACAGTCCTTTATATTAGCACCCTTTAGTGTTTTTTATGAATTGTAGAGAACCGTCTCGTTTCACAAGGAAGTCTGGTCATCTTTGTTCCTTGTATTGTCTGAGGAAGGTCATGGGGAGGTCTGAGGAACCGCATCATGGTTTCATTTATGTTTTTTCCTCATTCATAAACGTCTCTCACTGATAAAAAAAGCTTCCTCAGACAATACAAGGAAACAAAGACTTCCTTGTGACACGAGAGATGTCTCTCAAATTCTTAAAAAAAACCTTTCAGTCTTATCAATTTTTATCTTATAAAATATCTTCAGTTTGTACCATCGTGAACATAAATAATTATGGCTTCAGAAGATAAAAATCACAAGAATTCAGGGACTAGTTTTAAAGTTCTTTTTGTCAACATTAGCTGAATGTTCCAACAGGGACAGTTTGGGTTTATTTTTTTTACGTTATTTGTTAATGAATCTAAAGATCACACAAGAATGTGTGTTTGTATTGTACCATTAGTTTTGACTGTGTCTTTGTTCTGTACTCATTGGTCAGCTCTTTAAGTGTATCTTTGTACTCTCTGTATCCTCCAGGGTTCATGTACAATCCAGCAGAAATGGCATTTTCCAAAGTTTCAAACACATCACGCCGAACTGCTTCACACTGTTGTATAAACTCCTGCTGATTCTGGTAACACATCTCTTGATAATTATTGTAGATCTTTTCCTAAAAGAAAGGAAGCGTTTTAACAGTTTGTACCTATATTTGAGATAACAGCATGTCCTTGCTTGGCATATATAACCTATAAACCAAAATATCGTATTTGTAATTCTTTTTAGATCTTGAATCATAGATTTGTGGACCCTGCTGTTTAGTGAGTATTACAAGCATGCAAATGAGGTCTATCTTAAGTGGTCTCTTTCTTTTTTATGTATTTCAGTTTTGTTTGGTCTATCAGCACTTACTATGAGATCTTTTTGATGTGTCTGTTCGTTGTCATTGAAGGACATGGTGATAAACCGTCCAACAGCTGCCTTCTCTGCCATTTGGTGGACATCAGACAGATCTTCGGGGTTCATGGGAAGCTGAGTGCGTTCAAACATCTCTTTCATGTAAAGCTCCATGGCCTGTTCCACCGCACGTCCGCGTTCTCCAGACAGGGAACCTTCCCGCTGCGGATGGCCTCCACATACACTTCAGCCAGATTACCTAGAGCTGTCAGAGAACCGAGGAAAATCACTTCATTGTAAGGCATCTTATATTCACAAATCTCTGCACTGAAAAAATCCTGGTGAGTTTTTAATTTTTCTTTTTTAGAAAACATCCTTAAAATATGAAATTTATTCAGGAGCACTTTCTTCACTTATGAGACTCACAAATAAAAGTTTTTATAAATCTCTATTTCCACAAGTGATTCTGTGATGATACACACCAGTTCCTGTAACTGCACGACCTCCGCTGAGACTTTTCGGCTCTGTGCAGTTGTAAATGTAATCGCAGAAAGTGTTTGTCTGTTGTAGGAATTCTGGCTCCAGGTCCTCCTCAGTTAACGTCTCCATTTTCCTCATGTCTTCTGTTCCAGCAGGTCGAGGAAAGACAAAGCACTTCCTCACAGCAAAGAAATTGCGCAGACACTGGCGAGGAAGGTTAAACCTCACTGTTTGAGGAGAAGTACCTAAAACAGAAAATAACATTCTGAGAAAGACGTAATAATTAAGCTGATATTACATTCAACAGGTCAGATGTAATAAAAGAGTTAATCCCCTACTTAGTACAAATGTAAATGCTGGAAAATTTTCTGATTTTTGGTGTATCTTAACCTTTAAAGTGTTTTCGTCTTTTTAGTCGTCTTCATCTAATTTTATGAATTATGGGTGCGTACGTTTGTGTCAATTTTTCACCTGTCTTGAGTGTCAGCGATCTCTCAAGATACTGGTCTGATGTTATGGGCTCATCGGCTATTTTCAACTCCAGAGTGAAGTCCCGAACAGCCCAGACAAAAGACGGGAAAACCCGCATGAAATCAGCAGACTCGTCCTCGTCTGTGCTTGGGTTTGCCTTCACGCGAATGTTTTCCGTCAGTTCTGTCACATAACTATAAACACTTTTCAGGAAGAATAACACTGTAGCCTTGAGGAAATGTGGGTATTAAGTATTAATTTCCTCAATTTAAATGCAATAAGTGTCATTTTAAACTAAAAAAGTAAAAAAATATTACTTTAATCAAAACAAACTCCAATTCAAACTTACATATCTTCAACTTTAAACTTTGTATGACTGCACTACTTCTATTTGTGTGTATACAGTATGTGAAGGATACTGCAATTTTTCCAGCGCCGTGTTGTCAATGACCCCTAAGCTGTTGTACACCAGAGTGCTGCTGAGCAGAACAGCCAGACAGAAGATCCATGTGTCATGTTTCTCATCCCCCTTAAAAACATTAAGAGTTCATCACCTCCAGTTATATATCACATGTTTCATATACTATTAAAAGACCAACCATAGATTGGAATTTTTCTATAATCTCTATTTAAATGGCTTCATAGTCGACAGAAAGTGAAAGTACAGACAAAGTGATGACAACATTGTTTTGGATATGTTTCTGTGGATACCATTTAGCTGTTGTTACCTTCTGTACGTCACCAAGTCCCTCTGTGTCTAGAAGCACCAGAGTGTGGCCTTCTTTACTTGGGTGAGGAACACACCAGATCCAGATGCCTTTGGTCTTGGATTCGATCGTGCTGCCGAGAGCAAAGCCTGAAACAATGACAAATAAAAATGTCCATGAAACACGTAAACTATTTAAGTCTACTTATTTATAGTAATACTTTAAAGTTCCTGTGCCAAACCAGAACACAGGGCACATCAAATTTGTTTTCAATGTTTTCGCATAAAGGCTATTACATTAAAAAAAATTAAGATTGTTACTAAATAAATACTTTCTGTTTGTTTTAAATGTCATTTTATAGTTGTCTTTTTTGCATGTTTTCTGCATGTTGTTCACACGACCTAACTTTGATTTAGCAGATAAAAAAGTGATTTATTTATTTAAAAAAAAACTTTAGCAAACCTTAAACTCTTTTGAAAAACATATTTCTTGATGATATAAAGACAGTTTAGTCCTACTGTACATTGCTTAATCTAAGCTCCAACAAAATACATGAAGTTTTAAATAGAAAATGTCAATAGGGAAGGTGTAAAACATAAATCATAAAAAAAGTGTATAAACGTTTTAATGTTATAAGCAACATGCCACTTACATTGACCCAATATAAGTTTTATTACATTATTAATCAGCATAACGTTCAATATTTGTATTTCCTTTGTTTTCTTGTTTGTTATTACTGCTCAAATAATGAAAAGTCAATGATGTTACTTGATCAGAATAAAGTGCACATGAGAGTTTTTGCAGGTTCCCTCACCTGCCTGTTGTCCCGCTAAGCGGTTCATGAGATAAGATTTCCCGGTACGGTAGAGTCCCACTACAGACACGACGACCACCGGCTCAGTGATCCCGTCCAGAACGTCCTTGCCCTCTTTACTCACCATCAGTTTGCCGTTGTCATCATTTTCAATGAGACACACCGGAGCAGGCATGCGTCCACCACACGCCATGACTGTGAAAACAAACACACACAAAATAGCACACACAGCAATAACCGGACGCGCTTATTTCGTTGTTAGCAAACTTACTTGATCCTGTTGTGAATACCGTTCGGGAAGACTCGACCGTAGACTGTGTAAGTAAATGCACGAGCTCAGTCAGGACCTTTGTTAAATGTTCTCTTTGCTTTTTAAAGACGCTTAGGCGTGTCGCGTGCGCGCTCGATGCCTCGATATGGTCAAAGACGGCAAATGTGAAAGTAAAAGCCAAAATAAGCAGCCGACAACAACAGATGCTTTCTCAGAAATCACCCCGTTTAGCGTCAACCCACATTTAATCTGGGCGGAAACGTGACAGTTCCCATGGTAGATAAACAGTGAGTTATTTGCATTGCTGCACATAAACTGGAAGACTGTGCAACTTTATTACAAACCGCTGCTGCACGATTTAACGTTGAGACGCATCGATTTTGTGGGTACAGTAGAAACATTGTCATGTTTAGGCCGTATAACGGTCGTTCATTTGTTCGACTGAATCTTTAAAAAACGTAGTGATTGAAGTATTTTGTTTGTTTACCTTTTGCAGGAACAGCTAGAGGACCAAGATGTCTCAAGCCAGCCCGATGCCGCGGCCGATATGTTTGGTGAAGAATGTGTGCGGATCGCTACAAGTATGTAAGGACGCGATTGAGTTCTTGAATGGGATCAATCAGCCGGTGGTGGTCGTGTCTGTAGTGGGACTTTACCGCACAGGGAAGTCTTACCTTATGAACCGACTAGCTGGACAGCAGACAGGTGAAACAACTTTTTATTGTATTCATATGTATTTATTTAAAATATAATTTCAGGAAAAAAATGTAATAAACTGTTTTGTATACGATTTAATAATAAAAGAAAGCACTATTGATAATACTAATAATTCACTTTGAATACATATCGGGCGGAGAGAGCTTAACATTTACATTTAGGCATTTGGCAGACGCTTTTATCCACAGCGACTTACATTGCTTTTTCCGATACATTTTACATAGGTATTTGCAATCCCCTGGGGTTGAACCCACAACCTTGTATTGTTAACACAATGCACTTACCACTGAGCAACAGGAAAGCGTAAACAAGATTAAAGCAACGTTATTATGAACTTGTGGAGAAATCGCATAAGGTGCTGGCATGGAAACTAGCGGTGGAAAATAAGCAAATAATCAACTCTATAGACTCTAGTTATAATGTAATTTATAATCCAAAAGAAAAAAATAGAAAATTCAGAGAGTTTTACAAAGAACTGTATTCTTCCCAAACATTTATTTCTTCTGTTGACCTACTATTCTTAACTGAAGAAGATGGGGGTTGCTTAAACAGACCGTTTTCCATTAATGAACTGGTCGAAATAAATCTCCTTCTTCTCTCAGTCTGTACTATCCAATAAATGTACATGAATAAATCAGATACCAGAGGCTCATGTACAAAGAGTTAATTTCTTACTATTGTGCATTCACAACATGAGCACAGCAAAACGATTCTAATTATAAAAACGTTTAAAGCTCTGATATTTTCAAGCCTTAATTTGTTTAAGGGCTCTTTTTTAAACTCATTAAAATATTAAAAAGAAACCATTCCATTTCAAATGTGAACCCTATTGACTATGACAAAGACATCACTGTTATAAAAATAAATATGCTCAATCACTTAGTGACATTAAAATCGAAACCATCCACGTGTTGTTTGAACATCTTCGCGTATACAGAAGTAAACAAACGTCGACTGTATGGCGCATGCGCACTTATACATGCATGACGTCGAAATGCATGACGTCACCGCGCTACAGTCTGGATCGGGGACTATTTGGGCTGGCAGGGATTTTCCACTCCAGTCCGTGCACACTGTTATCAAGTCATAAACGTTTAAATACAGCATATATGTAACATACGGACAATGTATATAAACACAAGCAATCATTACATAGTATAAAGAAGAGGCCACTATCTTTTTTTAGTATAACACACATTTATACCGCCATTAGTCGCCATGTTAGTCCCCTGAATCTTAGTGCAGAGCAAAACGTGATTGGCTGAAGTTAGAACGTGGCCTATTGGACAACAAAAGCGGAAGTTAACCGGTTGGCCTACGTAGATAGTGGATAGTTTGTGGATTTTGCGCACGATTTGACGTTAGAAATGTTTCAAAATGCACAGAGAGCCATCTACAAATGTGTGCACTGATCCACAAATGCGTACCTCGATTCACAAATGCACAGAAAGCGATCCACAAATGTGCAGAAAGCGATCCACAAATGTGAAGAAAGCGATCTACAAATAAATATCATTAAAATACATTTCTAGATAATTTTTATTTCCAAATCTCGTATTTATTTGTGAATTCCATTTATTTTTGTGCAATGTCTAACATGTATTTATGGTTCGATTTTGTGCATATGTGGATTTAAAAAATGTTTGTGAAATTCTCTATATTTATTTGCGAATCGTAGTTTATTTATTGAGAATAATGAAACAAATCTGATCCCATCCTTAACGCTTACCTGGTTTAACATGGGACCGACAGCAAGGCGGAAAATATCTTCTTAAGTTTATGCACATATCAACGGCAAAAATGGTCAAAAATGAACTTTGTGTCTAATTACCATTTACATTGTCGCAATCACATGTTGACGGGCCTGAAAAGCTTGTTGGTTGGGCTGCACATACACTGTTCTTGCGTCGGGGTCATCTGGCGGTGCCAGCACCTCACCAAGTGATATGCCGTGCCTGTGCGCAACATTGTTCAGCACATAAAATACCTAGGCATTCATGTAGATAGAAACTTGGAAATAATCCCTTAATTTACTTTTTCTAAGGAAGAGTAACATAATCACAGAAACCAGTTACAGCCAACACTGATAACAAATAGTATACAATTATAAATGTAATAAAACTGTTAGTGAAGATCTAAAACTGTGTTGACAATAACATATTTTTTGTTTGTATCACTGTGCGGAAGACAGCTGTTACGTAAGTTGTTTAGCAACGTAAGCATGTCAAGGACTTTATTTACCATCTAATTTAATGATACAATAAAAACATATTTTACAGAATGTTTATTTAAAGACAATACTTGAAGCTGTCTTGTTGTGACTTAAGTCAAGACTGAAGGGATTGTATAAGGCATGACAGTGTTGCTTCATGCGTTTTGTCTCAGGCTTTGCTCTGGGTAACACCATTGAATCAAAGACCAAAGGCATCTGGATGTGGTGTGTCCCTCATCCATCTGAACGGGGACAGACTCTGGTGCTACTGGACACAGAAGGACTGGGTGATATAGACAAGGTGAGGACATAACTTTTGTTCACATTGTGTAGCATAGGATTTGAATAGTAGCTTGTCATAATTGTATTATTTGCTGATGTAACCCAAATAAGGACTGTATTTGCATTCTGTTTGAAAATACAAATGTTGATTTTGCGGTTAGTATGAATAAGACATACAGTATGTCTTAAGATTTCACTTTTGGTGTTGTGTTTATAAAGGGTAAGGTTGGAATGTTGTTTACTCTCTAGATCCTATCTGTCTATAGATTTGTCCTATCTGTCTCAAATTGTGTGCTGTCTGACATTGTTAAGCTGTTTTGATCTGAAAATGCTGAGCTGTCTGTTTCAGGGAGACTCTAAGAACGATGGCTGGATCTTCTGTCTGGCTGTTTTGCTCAGCAGCACTCTGGTGTACAACAGCCGAGGAACCATTGATAATGACGCCATACAAAAGCTGCAGTATCCTTTATCTTCCCACATGCATAATCCTCTTTCACATATACACACATACACATTAAAAGATGCTATTATTCCTGAATGTGCTGCAGTTACATTACAGAGATTTCTGAGCAGATCAAGATCAGATCAGCAGAAGCAGGTGAAGAGGGGGATGAGGATTCTCAGTTTGTGCGTTTTTTCCCATCGTTCGTCTGGGTTGTGAGAGATTTTACTTTGAGTTTGGAAATTGACGGGAATGAAGTGACCGAGGACGAATACCTTGACTTTGCCCTTCAGCTGAAAAAAGGTATATTAAACAAAATGCCCAACCTCGGATCATGTTGTTTTCTGGGTAGAATTAAGTTTTATTTTAAAAAAAGAGTTTAAGTGATTTTTTTGGTGGTTAGCTACGAATGTCTAACTCTAAAATTATTAATTTTATAACAAATTTCCATGGAAAACATTTGAAATGTTAACTTTTTTTTATTGTTTACTTGTTGAGGTGTCAATAAGAAAACCAGCGACTACAATCTGCCTCGTGAGTGCATCCGGAGTTATTTCCCATCTCGAAAGTGTTTCGTCTTCCCATCTCCAGCCTCACCAGACAACATGAGACGCTTGGAGACCCTACAAGAACGTGACCTTGTGCAAGGTTTTCTAGAGACTACGGGTCGTTTCTGTGAATACATATTTGTCAAGAGTCCTGTGAAAACACTGAAAGGAGGTCACAGAGTTACTGGAAAGTGTGAGTGTTTAATTAAATTTGATTGTTTAAACATATACTACACATCAAAGTGTTTTTAGTATTTAAGTTCTTCATGATATCATAAATTTAAATAGTGGTAGAGCATATTTTATCAAAAGATCAGTGCCATTATTTTGTCTTGAGATGCACACCAGAAATGTATTCTTAAAAGGTATAATTTATAATAGAGATAAATATCTTAATTCAACTAAGGCATTGCCCTTGCTTAAACTAAGATGTGTCTGTGAAACCGGCCAAATGTACTAAAATCAAATCTATTTTGACGTGTTTTGTGTTTGTTTTGTCAGTGCTCGGTCAGTTGGCTCAGATTTATGTAGAGACCATAAGCAGTGGTAAAGTTCCCTGTCTAGACAATGCTGTGGTCGCTCTTGCAAATCTAGAGAACAA
This sequence comes from Triplophysa dalaica, assembly GCF_015846415.1. Lineage (NCBI taxonomy): Eukaryota > Metazoa > Chordata > Actinopteri > Cypriniformes > Nemacheilidae > Triplophysa > Triplophysa dalaica. The sequence continues at coordinate 18,643,709 of NC_079544.1, read as the reverse complement.
GGCGGCTGTTCAAGAAGCTCTCAAAGTGTATAAGAGCGGCATGGAAGAGGTAAGACCAACACTAAATCTAAATTCTATTAAGCTGTCCTTAGAGTTCTAAAATCAGTACTGAGAATTTGCAGTGTGGTGGTGTGTATTAAAAAAATAGAGTATGTTTTAGTATTAAATAATTATCTCATCTTAAATTTAAACAATATTTTTGTTACATTTAACATAAGACAAAATACAGTGTAATGTGAAGTGTGTTTTGTAGGTGAAGAACAACTTTCCTGTAAGTGTGACTGATTTTACCTCTGAGCATCAGAAGTCAAGCAAACTGGCAACTTCCGAGTTTATGAAAAATTCCTTTAAAGATGAAAAAGGAGATTACTTGAAGCAACTGGTGGTAAGATCCATATACTTACATAAAAAAGAAAGCAACTTCTAAACACACACTGTCTTACAATACCTGTCAAAAGTTTTAGAACACTTGAGTGAAATGTCCTTATCTTAAAAAGGTTTTGATTTAAGGTAAGCTGAACTGTCTGAAATTAATTTCGTAGACAAAATATAATTTGCCGCCTTGGAATTATAATGTTTTTCAGACATTTTTGTCAAAACTGAATAAATCTCATATTCTTATTCTGTGACAATTTATTTACATTCTGTGGGTTTTTTTTAGGTAGGTTTGTTCAACGATTAATTATGATTAATCACAATCAGAATGAAAGTTTGTTTTTACACAATATTTTATCATAGTACATATTAATTTTGTATGTACAGTAAGTTTATAATTATTATAATTTTATATTATGTAAACACAAACTTTTATTCTGGATGCGATGAATCAGAAATAATCATTGAACAACCCTACGTTGCGTCCATTTTGGGACATTTTTAGAAAACAAAAAGGTTTTATTTACAAAGATAACTGCTAAATATACAATACTTAGTATTTAATGCTACACTTACATCCTGTGATAGCAGTTTGAAGTTATAGCTGCACTCAGTTACATTATGGCATCACTATTTCCCCTGCTTAAAACATTCCTCTGTTGTCTGATATCGTTCACAAAATTAGACAAATGAACAAATTAAATTTACTAAATTCACAACAAAGTAGCTCTCCCTTTTTATAAACATTTACTCAGTAACTTTTAATCAAAGTCACTGAGTTAAGCTGTGACACGTCAGAGGGGACCTGCCCCCCCGACTGAGACTGGTTTCTCCCGAGTTTTTTTTCTCCATTTATTTATCATTGGAGTTTGGGTTCCTCGCCACAGGGCCGTGCTGGCTTGCTCACCGTGAAACTGCTTTTATTAGATATTACTTATTAGAATGATCTTGCTTGTTCTATAAACATGCGCTGTGTTTATACATGCGCTGTGTTTATACCTTTTCTGTGTTTTTCTTATTTTCTCCTGTAAAGCTGCTTTGGAACAATGCACACTGCGAAAAGCGCTATATAAATAAAATTGAATTGAATTGAATTGAACTGAACAAAGTCAGGTGTAATGCAAAAATCTCAGAATGCAGATACAACCTTATAATTCCAAGAAGACAAAGTACAAATATATTTTTTTCCGTACAACCTAACATTTTATTTGTGTCTGAATTTGTGATGTGTATGTATGTTTATAGCAAGATATCGATATGTGCTATGTAGTACTAATGGAAGAGAATGAGATGGCATCAGAGAGGAAGTGTAAAGAGCTGCTGAAGGATCTGTTCTCTGACATGAATAAACGACTGCAGAATGGAGAATACAGTCAGTGTGGAGGATATGAAATCTACTGCAGAGACAGAGACGCCATCATTGTACAGTATCGCAGAGAACCAAACAAAGGAGTCAAGGTGACCACACGTCCTGTGTGTGTGTTTGTGCATGTGTGTTTCTGTGTGTTGTAGATTGTGTTTATGATATAAGATTGTGTTTATGAGTGTGTTCTTCAGTATGTGTATTGATGTGCAGGCTGAGGCGGTACTGAATGAGATCTTGAATGAGAGGGAAGCTGAAGGAAAGAGCATCCTTCACGCTGATGAGAAACTCACTGAAAATGACAGAAAGATCCAAGGTAAATATTTATTAACTAGGGTTGTAGTGAATATCCTGGAGCATTTAAAACTTGAAAATAAATGTAAAATAGAACCTAGAGACATTACTATAAACATAAACTCACTACTGTCGTTTCTCTTTTTTTTCTTTCTCTCCAATGACGAAATGATCAGAGGAGAAAGAGAAGGCGGCTCTGCTGGAGCAGAAATGTAAGGAGGAAGAAGAGAAACGTATTGACTATGAACATAAGATGGAGGTGGAGGAAGAGCGTCAGAAGGACAGAATGAAGCAGATAGAGGAGAAGTTCAGAAAGGAGATGGAGCAACAACAGGAGGAGATGGAGAGAGCTGTGGAGAGCAAAGTAAAGGAGCGGGAAGCACTCATGGACAAAGGTTTTAAGGAGAAAGCTGAACTAATGGAGGATGAGATAAAAAATCTAAAAAAACAACAAGAGGAGAAAAGTTCTGGTGGTTGGTTTAAGGAATATGTGCTGCCTATTGTTAAAACATGTGCCGATTTGCTTCCCACTGTCCTCCAACATAGATTTATGATGAAAAGACTCAAATGACAAATATCTAATAATTATAAATAACTGTTTTCTCACAGTCATTCTTTATTAAGGAATATGAGTTTACAAAACACACATACCTCGGTATAGGGTTTAAGATATATCATGCTATGCATTTCTGGGGGTGTGAACTGTTTTTTTTTATTAGATTTCTTTGAGCTTGGAGGCTGACAAATGTACAGTGTTGGCTGAACTGTAAACGTTTGTTTTGTTTTGTTTTCTTAATCTTATTTTAAGCTCCAAAAAAATTTATGTTTCTTGCTCAATAAAGTGTTTCTCACCAAAACTAGAGAAAATAGTCTGGGCTATGAAAACCATTTTGTTATTCCTCTTCTTAACAACTGTATATATATATATATATATATAAAATAAATAAATAAATACTATTTATACCATGGTCTGTGTGAATACTCAACTCTGATTGGCTGGAAGGTGTGCATTAATCCGTTGAATGCATAGCTAGTTCCAGTCAGTCTGATCAACATTTAAAAATACCTTTGATTTTCACCTGTCGGATCTAGACTTACACTGTAAACATCAATAACAGCTTTTACTTGGCAAATGAACATGTTATAAGCAGGACAATCCGGCTAGCCGTGAATTAAAGGATTTTTGAGCACTTCCCAGAGGTTCTTGGCCTCCATGTCTAGCTGTGGATTATGCCTTACATATACAATGTTGGGGTTACGGGTAACAAGTAACGTGCGTTACGTAATCAGAATACTTTTTAAGAAAGAAATAAAACGCCTTTACTTTATACATTTACATATCAATGCTCGAGTTACTTTGTTTTTCAAGTAACTCGAGTTACTTTTCAGTCAAAGTGGGGAGTGGGCAAAGTCTAGCAAGGGAGAAAGAGACAAAACAACTGTCATCTGTTAGTCTCCTCACCAAATACCAGCATACAGGGGCGCCTGCGCCATGAATTTTGGGCCCTATGACAAAAAATCAAATTGGGCCCCCTCTGCGCAGCTGTTGTCACCACATCTCTAGGAACTGTCACATCAAAAGCTTTACATAACTCTAATTAAAAGCTTTCCACAGTCTTGCTTCTTGTAGTTCAATAATAGTACTAGCACAATATTTACTGATGGTGATTTGTACATGCATGCAAGTCTATTATGCAGTTCACTATGATGCAAGATTAAAAGCAACAATAAAAAAAAATGCTGAAGGCTATCTTTTACAGTCTCAATGTATTTTTATTGTTAAATTTGACAAAATGGAAAATTCTCTTAACAAAATATTATTAATTATTTTTATTAATTATTAATGAAAGATTAAAAAAAGAAAAAAGAACAAACTTAAAAATTAACATCATCCTCTCAATACAATGAAAATGGCAGATTTCTTTACTTAGCTTCACATGCCAACAAGAAAATAAAGTGGACATGTAAAATTGAATTTCCACACCTGGGTTATTATAGTGCTAAACGTTTCCGTGCACTGATTAAATGGTGATTAAATGTAGGCTAACACTAGACTTTTGTTAGCGATCTTATTTCTCTATGGACATTAAGCCAACAGGTTAATACCACTCACAGACTATAGGCCAGTGGTTCTCAACTCTGGCCCGCCAGATCCGGTTTATCCCCAACTCTGATAAAAAAAACACCTGAACAATCTAATCAGCGTCTTTAGAATAGATGCGTTCAACCTAATGCGGCGCTGCGCAAATCTATCATCGTATGACATTTAAATACCGCAAAAGAGATTCAATTGCAGATTGCGCGGTAAGCATTTTAGTGACAAACAATCTGCGCAGCACAACATTAAGTTGAACGCGTCTGTTCCTGAAGTCACTGATTCGCCTCTTAATGTTTTTTATCAGAGTTGGTGCTGAAAAGTGGATCTCGCGGGCCAGACTTGAGAACCATTGGTATAGGCAACCATCTTGGTGAAAAACTGGGTTACAGTTAGACACCCTTTCCTTTAGTCTTTCCTCTCTCTCTTTTCTCTCTTTCCTTTTTTGAAAACCAGATTTTGATTAGTCAACATTGTGGTCACTGTAGTTCTGGCGTATTTAGTGCAAATAAACACCGTTACTGAGAGCGCTAAGGCAGGACCTAACCATTTCATTCAGATACATGGGGGTGGTCGGTCAATATGCATGTTTAATTTTTGGTCAGTGGGAATTTTTAACTTTTACGGCAAAAACAAAGAGATTATTAATTGTAGCATTATATAAATATATATAATAGATGGTGGTTTGATAATTTTATATTAGTTTTTACCTATTTTTGGGGCCCCTGTCAGCCATGGGTCCTTGGAATTGTCCTAACTTTTCCCCCCTATACGGCGCCCCTGCCAGCATATATACAATATAATATGTTAAAAGTCATTTCCCCCTTAAAATGATATTAGAAATCTATTTTATAAAAGATTAATCATAATTTCATATAACACTATCGAGTTGTTTTGGCTCAACTAAGTACTCAGCAATGCAAAGAGGATTTGTCACATCGCTTATGTATGACTTTTTTTAATAAAAAAAAACACCCGTATTTGCCGGCCATATATAGGATTGGCTATATAGGATTGTTAAATGCATTACAGTGTAAAACACTAAAGAAGCAGCAAGGTCTGGAAAAGTATGAAAATGAGTTAGGTCAGAAAAAGTAATGCACAAGTAACAGAAAAAATACTTTCAGTTACTTTCTACAAAAAATAACCAAGTAACTTATTTAGTTACTTTTTAATAGAGTAACTTAATATTGTAACTAGTTACTTTTAAAAGTAACTTTCCCCAACACAACGCTCTTTTCCAAAACGCAATAAATGCCAAATTTAAAAGAAATGAGCTTGTCATGCCATTTTGCTGTGTACTAAACCTATTCACTGCTCCATAAATGTTTCATGCCAAATCGCTATATTTCCTTGTTTAAAATTTACTGCAAGATGCTGTTTCTTTCCAAAACGCTATAAATCCCGAACTTGTTTTTAGCCTACATGCGATATGTCCTCTCGACCAATCAGAATTTGCTCGTTAGTGGTATTTGTATGTGTTATTTCTAAATTATTTTTATTATTTCTTTTTTTATAAACTCAGTCTGGGCGTTAACATCCCATCATACAGTGCTCTGTTACACACAATCCACACTATTTAGAAAGAGAAGCATCGATAAGACCTGTTATCTGAATCTTTACAGCTTTTAATTTCAGTTCATTTGGATTTTATATTTTTTAAATTTAGTATACAGAAACAGCTACATGCCCACAATGTCTCAATCCAGACTGATTTCGCAACCAATATGTTTGGTAAAGAATAGGCGTGGATCACTCCAAGTTTGTAAGGATGCAACTTAGTTCTTGAATGGGATCAATGAGCCAGTGGTGGTCGTGTCTGGGACAGGGAAGTTTTATCTTATGAACCGCCTAGCGGGACAAAAGACAGTTGAGAAAAGTAAAACTATAATATTTATAACATAACAACTCAAAAACACACTCAATCCATTAACACATAAAAAAGCTCTGCATCAATCAAGAATAATCAATTTTATAAGAAATCTTCCATTCAAATAAATTTGATATCAATATAAAATATGAAATTATGGTATAATGTTATTTCACCGTGCACAGTCATATTGTCCTTGTTACTGATGTAGCTTAGTTTAAATCTTTAATACTTTTAAAAAACAAAGTGCCTCAAAACTCTAAATATACATATAATCCATGCATAGCCTAAATCCAGCAATTTACAAAGTTTTAAGGCACATTGCTATACAGCCGTGGAGATTTTTTTAGAGACCATGTCAAAGCAACAATAAAAATGTTATATTTATAAGTATAGGATTAGGTAACATTTTAATTTTTGATGAATTCTGTGAAGAACTATATTTTCTCCAAATTTCAAATAAAAACATGGTATCTATTTGCATTTATTTGCAGAAAATTTAACTGGAGAAACAGGTCAGAATATCAAATGCTCTGCATTTTTTCTGACCTGACACAGCAAAGAAAAACTTTCACTTTTAAGCAACAGAACAGTTATATATGAAAATGTATTTAGGAAAAGTTAAAAAAAATCTATGCAATAACCTCGTTTTAGCACAGTTTTTGTGTTTTGTGTCATGCCTTTGACTGAATGGTTCCAAAAATGGTTATTCTATGGCATCGCTGTGAAGAACCAACTAAGCACCTTTATTTTTAAAAATGCAGTCAAGGCTGTCATTTTTTAACTAGTCATAGCCAAAGGAAGTTGCTGGACATCATTGTTTCTTGTGTTTGTTGCAGTCTTTGCTCTTGGTAATACAATTGAATCAAAGACTAAAGGCATCTGGATGTAGCGTATACCTCACCCAACTAAGGCAGGACAGACTGGTTTTGCTGGACACTGAAGCACTGGGTGATATAAACAAGGCGAGGCCATTATTTTACCTTATGCAGCACAGGTAGCTTATTTATCAAATGTTTTTTTCAGATCCTGTCATGGTTGCTTTACTTGCAGAGGAACCTGATTGAGTCTAAATAGGATGAGCTTTGGGTTTGAAAATAGAAATGTCACAATCTTACAAATGAGACATGTAAGTATAGTTTTACTTTTGTTTTTGTGTTTGTTAAGGGTGAAGTTCACTGAATGCGGTTCACTGTCTAGAAAAAAGTTCCTCCCTGCCCATAGAAAACCAAATTACAAAAAAGGAAAAAACGTAATGAATCTAATAGCATTTTAGAATAGATCCTCCCTGCCCTTGGGAATCAAAGTTATTAAACAGAAACATTTATTAACAGTAATAGTTACAGATAAATGAAATTATTAATAACTACTAAATCTATTAATATTTGTAGTGGAGTAGGCGGGGTGAGACCGTGGTTCGAGACCGGTGAGTAATTGTTAAAGAGTTCCAGCTGTGCGCGCACCGGTCTCGAATCACGTAGGAGATCGGGAGCATATAAGAGAACGAGCGACCGGACTGTCGAAGAGAGAGGACCGGGCCCGAACATGTTTGTATTTGTATTTGTTTTGTTCGCCGGCAGTCGGCCATGAGGGGCCGCCGGCTGTTATTACTTTATTAAATGTTTGCCGGTTCCCGTCTCCTTTCTTCCATTCTTTGAATCTCTCTACAATATTGAAGTCCAAATAAAATCAAAATTCAACTTACACTGGTTGAGCAGAACATTGATTATCCATTCTCTTTCAACTACTAAGTCCATTTCTGAATGAATCAGCTATGCTTCTCGACAATTCACTGCCTCTTTTTACATTTACATTTAGCAAACACTTTTATCCAAAGCGACTTACAAAGAGTTTAGGAGCAATAAGCGATAGTTCATACAGGAGCCATAATACATCAGGTGCCAATACAAAGTTACTGGTTTCAACAAAAGCTAGACCACAACCTGTTGAGAGAAAGGGTTAGTGTTTTTTTTTTTTTTTCATTTTCATTTGTTTGTCAAGTATTCACAGAAGAGATGGGTTTTTCTATCATATAATATTTATTTTCTCTTGAAAATACGTCACAAAATAGAAGTACATTTCATCGACAAGTTACAGATCACACTGACTTTAAAATCGTACTGTTTGTTCGGTCTGAGAATACTGAGCTGTGTGCATATTTCAGTGAGACTCTAACAATGACGGCTGGATACAACAGCCGAGGAACCATTGATAATGACGCCATACAAAAGCTGCAGTATCCTTTATCTTCTCACATGCATGATCCTCTTTCACATTTGCACACATGTTAAAAGATGCTATTATTCCTGAATGTGCTGCAGTTACTTTACAGAGATCTCTGAGCAGATCAAGATCAGATCACCATCAGCAGAAGCCGAGGAAGAGGGTTCTCAGTTTGTGTGTTTCTTCCCATCATTCTTCTGGGTTGATAGATTTTACCTTGAGTTTGGTATTGCAGGGAAAGAAAGTGACAAAGGACGTGATAGATCCAACTATGAGATATGTCTTGTAGAGCTTATAGATCTAAACTTTGAGTCCAGTTTCACTATATTTCTCTCCGTCAGGAACAAATTAAACCTGGAAATATCAACTCCGTTGTGAGTCAATCCTTTAACCCAACCACCAGGGAGATATAGAGCTGAAGGGAAGAACAGCAGGCAGGAGACGAAGTGATGTTAAATAAATAGAAACATTATTTATTGAATAATCTCAGTTGTTCGTTGATGCTCAGTCAAGCTCTGTCAAATTTCTTCTGACTAGAAACAGATTCAATATGTGTTTTTAACCATTCAAGATTACAGTATGGAGATGTAGGTCAATGGATACTCATATCAGCATAAGTTACAATACAACTCCCAACAAGATTAAACAACAGGAAAGTAAGGAACAAATAATACGAATAGAATTGAATAATAAAATGAATGAATACACATGATAGATGAATATTGTAATAAATAGATAGAAGATAGAAGATAGAAGATAAATGAAACAGAATAATAAAAAGTAAATAAAACAAGAAACAAGTGTGTGTTTCCTTCCAGATCTGTCAGAAGAATATCTTGACCTTGCCCTTAAGCTTAAAAAAGGTTATTAAACCTTTTCTTTAAGTTTTGACTTAAACAGTTTAACACAAAATATTTAGCAGAATGTCTAAACAGCTAAAGAAACTAAATGTAAACATTTGAAATGCTCCAAATATATATATATATATATATATATATATATATATATTTAATGTTTACTTGTTTAGGTGTCAGTAAGGAAATCAGTGACAACAATCTGCCTCGTGAGTGTATCCAGAATAAGTTCCCGTACAAGATGTTTTGTATTCCCACTTCCAACCTCTCCAGAAAACATGGCATGTTTGGAGAGCCTACTGGAGTGGGACCTTGTGCAAGCGGGACCTTGTGACAGCATTTCTGAAGACCACAGGTCATTTTTTATGAATACATATTTGTTGAGAGCGCTGAAAAACAATGAAAGGAAGCAACATTGTTACTGTGTGTTACAGAGGGTTATATTATATATATTATAATACCAATACCTTCCATTTGGTTATACAAGAAAGAGCATTTTTAGCATTAAATAATACATGATTCCTAATAATCAGTGTTTTTGATCAATGTCGCACATCCTAAAGTACAGGTAGATTGAGGTGTGTTTTGCAAAGAACAGGTTCCCTGTAAGTGTGACTGATATTACCTCAGAGCATCACAAATTCAGCAAATTGGCCACTTATGAGTTCATTAAACACTCCTTTAAAGATGAAAAAGGAGCATACTTGAAGCAACTGATGGAGAGATTCTATAAACATAAGCACATGCATAGTTACTCTTCCATACATAAAAAGCCTTTTTTTTAAAGATATTTAATATTCAAAAACTGTGCACATTGGTATGTACTTTTAAAGAGTATTTGTTGAGAGGTATAATATATTTAGTATAATATTCTATTATACTAAACTATATTTTGACATAATCTTGAATTTGGCAAACTACAGGATATACTCAAATAGGTGCTTAGGCATGCTTTGAATGATCATGAATAGTTCATTTTAGGTTAAATTAAATAAAGTATACATTTTTAAGCAGATGTATTTGTGTTTTATTCATGAAATTGCACGGATTGTACATGTAAAGTTATTGTAAGTAAAGTTTGAGTTTGAAATTTGAGTTTATTCCGTAATGCGCAGGTCAGTGTGAGGTATGTTGTAAACTGATGCATGTTTTTATGTTTAATCTATTGTTGTACACAGGAAATGCAAAAGTCTGCAAATAAGGCAGTATGACTTTGGCAGTATGTCATGTGCTTGTCCCAAACAAAGGAGTCAGGGTGTGGACATTTCCTGTGTGTGTGTCTGGTAGATTCTGTTTATGATTTAAAGAGTAAGTAGCATATGATTTTTAAGATCCTGGTTTATGGATTGTCCAACAATAAATGAATGCACATAGAAGGTTTAAAAAAACACTATTATGTTGTAATAATAGGTAATTATTCTTACCTCACTTCTTGACTGACTCTCAAATGATTCGTTCCGCAATTCATCCGTCAAATCCCCTCCAATCCGCTAGCCTAGTGACATGTGATTGGTCAGGTGGTGTAGTCTGCTGTGATTGGTCAAACACGTTCGTAACGAGCAAGGCGGGATGAGAGCGAGTCATAATAAGTGTCAGCTGCGAGTTGCACAGGTATCGCATCTCTTTGGAGGAGATCGGAAGCATAAAAGGACGACCGATCGGAGATAGGACCAGGCCTGGATTTTATGTTATGTTTTATGTTTGTGTGGCTGGCTGTTGACCGTGTGTCGCAAATGGAACGCCTACCATCATTGCTGAATTACATTGTTTACAGGTTATATATTATATACAGTGTATAGATAGAGATGGCGGGGATTTCATCTTACCAGTTTGAGCCCTAGTCTGAGGAAGAAACATCTGAAGACGATAGTAGATAATAGATATACGATAATAGATTGAACACTTAAATTAGCTGAATTCATAGCTAGATAAACAAACTGTAATACCCCAGAAATAACGGTACATGTTAAAGTTAGCGTTATATGCATTAGCTGACACTTTACACAGACATAAGGTACACAAATATTTCTGGGTTTATACTCCTTTGGTGTCATTTGAAAATGAATTGTAACCATTGTTTCCTCAGAAGTTCTTCCTTTGGTTGTTTAAATAAGACTCACTTAGTTTCTCAACGTAGAACACAGGTTTTAGAGGGCACACGCATCACGAACGAGCGACAGTGTTTTGAGGGAGGATAGTGAAGTTTTCGCGGCAGTCCCAGCAAAACGTAGGCGGGGACTATGTCTAGTGACGTAGATACGCAGCAGTTAGAGACACTTCTCGTTTGCGTGTTTCAGAGACGACTCCCTTTTTTACAAGCCAATAGCTTTGTTATTTATTCACCTTCGGACTTACAACTTGGCAGACAACTAACTTTCAAACACGGCAACATAACACACTGCATGAAATGTAATTTTCATGATCTAATGCTACTTACTCTTTAAGATTGTGTTTATGAGTGTGTTCTACAGTAAGTTGTGTATTTGTTGATGTACAGGCTGAGGCCGTGCTGAATGATTTCATGAATTTAAGGAAAGCTAAGAGCAAACACCATCCTTTACACTGATAAAAAAACTCACTGAAACAGACAGAAAGATCCAAGGTAAATCTTTTCAAAGATGTATCATGAACTTTTCTCTTCATTTAGTCCTGGGCATAAATAACTATTAAGTTGCATGTGAAATAGAAGCCAGAGCATTGTTATGTAAGTACTTGATGTAAGACTTCTGTGTTATGTTTCTTTCTATCCGATGACTGAATGATCAGAGGAGGAAGCGAAAGCAGCTATTCTGGAACAAAAATGTAAAGAGGAGAAATGTATTAAGGTTAAATGAATACTGAAGGTGGAGCAAAAGCGAAGAGAAGACACTATTAAGCAAGTGGAGGAGAAGCTCAGTAAGGAAATGGAGGAGATTTGAAAGAGCTGTGAAGAGAAAACTGAGGGATCAAGAAGCTCTCCTTAACAACGGCTATGGGGAGAAAGCTAACCTGATAAAGATAGAAAATCTAAAGACACAACAGGAGGAGAAAAGTTATTTATTTAAGGAATGTGAGGCCCCTTGTTAACACTTTTGCCGATGTGCTTCTCACTGTCCTTCGTATCATAAATACCTCCCTCTCTATTCATTTTTTAGATGTTCCTCAGTTATCATTAGAGTTTACAATTACAAATGGAGTGTGGGAAAGTTGGTTTCAGATTCATATAAACTAGGTGGTAGAAAAAAGTAATACTGCTTTTCCTCCAAACTGTAAACTTTATTATGTTTTTATATATAATATTTATAAAGAATTCATATGCAGCTTATTGCAAAGACTAGAGAAATTAGTCTGGGCTATGAAAACGTTTCTTTCTTGGTTTATTTTTATTACAGCATCTTAAAATATATGTATAGTGAAAAGGGTGTGTATCTGTTTCCAGTCAGCTTAATGTTTTTCATAAAATAAAGATTAAAGTAGCAGCAATGGTATGCATTTCTGGATATAGATTGGAAATATTTAGCACCGTTGTTTGGCTGAAAACTATTAACTTTATTTGAATGCACAATTGAAAGTATGCCTGTTGCTATTTGCTGTTCAATCTTACAAAGATCAGAGAAATTAGTCTGGCCTTTGATTTTTCTTGGTTTTATGTTCAAACTTATACAGTATGTCTTCTAACATGACAATGTGTGTACAACTGACATACATTATTCACAGTAAGCCATGATGCATTCCATAGGCCTAAATGAAGGTGTCCTATGGCAGGGATATTACTCAATAAAACATTATTTTACCTCATGTAATCTCAACATGTTGGCTTTGATTAGGTCATGAGCTTCAGCCGAGCTAAAAATAACTGTTGTTATTTCATTGTAACGATCTCAGTCCGTGTTTCCCATGTGTTTGTGAACATTTCTGTTACTTCCTGTTCTGTGCCATGTTTTGTAGTCCTTTCTAGTTTAGTGACTCCAGGTGTGTCTTGTTCTCCTGTTAGTTTCTATGTATTTAAACCTCAATGTTTCCTTTGTCTAGTATGACTCAATGAATGTTTTATCATGGGCCCGTGTCCCAGTTATTTATGGATAACTTTATAGTTCTTTGATTATCTTGTGTAAAAAGTCCTTAACTGCATGTGGATCCATGCCTGCCTTTCATACACTCATGTTATGGAATGCACTTTACAATCTCTCTCTGTCATAAAAACATAGTAGGTTAGAAACATTACTTTGTGCCAAAAACATCGATGACCAGCTGGATTGCACATATAAAGCCATTTCCTCTGACACCACATGTTATGCAATATTACTATTATGGCCTAACATGTGTTTTGGAATAGCAACAGGCAGATTTTGCAACAGAACCTCCTTCGCTGATCTTGCAAAGCTCAAGTCTAAAGCTAAAATCATAATAAAATGCATAACATGAGCAACACATCTTTAGACAAACTAACAGCTGCAACACTTTAACAGATAGGCCTATAAGGATTCATGCTGTCATTGAAAGAGGGACTCTATTCTGTAGACTTGTCCTGCGATAACCCCTCTGAAATATGAGTTGGGGTGGAGACTAGATTTTTTTTGTTGGGAAAGCAAAAGGGAGTTTGATTGTGTAACAGTTTGCTTGGACACCATACCCTAATTTCTACACTTGTGAGATGAACGACAGGGCCAAGTGATCAAACTGGTTCCTAGTTAAGATCTGCAGTAAACAGGATACTGACAAGACCGCAAAATGAACCTCACATAAAATGTGGGATAACATCTAACTTGCAAAGTGTTTAAGTTAACAGAACAATAACAACAACCTCAAAATAAACCGCACAGTTAATGTTTGACTAATATAAACATGTTTCCTAAGACAAAGTGCTTAAGATATCCGTAGGCTATAAATATTTCGTTAAAGTGTGTGGACAGGGTTCTCGTTACGGAATGAAGATCTCTGTAAAGTCATCGTGAAAGTGAAAGCGCAAGTTTAAACGTGGCAATGGACCACAGTTGCACTGCTGATTTCTCGGAATAGCCCCGTTTAACCACAATGGATGGGAATAAACAATAACTACGTAACGTATATAACTGCAGGCCATCTGTTTGAAGTTCAGTCGTCCTTCGCTGGCCAGAAATCAACGGTAAGAAATAATTTTCATGCGTTTATTCAAATCGGTGGAGCAATACATTTTGTCAGTTTGTGTTTTCCCTGGAAATCAAACTCAGAACCATCTTAAAAAAACAGCCATATTATAGTTAGTGCATTAAATCTACAATAAACAGTTATATGGAAAGTGAAGTGAGGGAAAATTAATTTTCTTTGTCATTATTTTACTGCATCAAACATAAAGATAGGTTAACTTAAATCAGTTTCTGAATGAAGCAGCCTAAGTGAAATTGTGATCTATTGCATTTCATTGCCTTTGTCATAATATAACTTTCTTTGAAATGCCCCGGGTATGATGCTTGTCAGTCTAAATCAAGTATACAGCTTGGGGCAATTCATCCATGTAAAAGAATATCCCTTTAAAATGTACTGTAAGTCTATATATTTTATTTTACATCACCAAAAAGCGAAATGTAATATTTACCTGCTTTTTATATGATAATGTTTTAAGCATGATGTGTAGCTTTGCAAATATTGTATATTTTGTATAAACTATCGCAGGAATGAGGCCTTCACCGGTCAGCTGCTTAAATTCCCCCCCAAATCAATAAAAATCGCACTGTCTATTGTGCTCAATATATTAATGTATACCTAAACTAATCTTGTAATTAGAAAAAAAATGCAAAAGCAACAAATGCGTTTTAAGTTTAGAAAAAGTGGAGTTCTCTGCCTCAGGGGTTCGGCCCATTGCCTGCCATCGACGTACATATCAGTAAGCAACACACAAGTCAGGTATGCGGGCCATTATTATTCATCATTCACGTTAAATGAAGTGATTCTCTTTAACGTAGTTGATGCTGAGTCACTGAAATAGTTGTGGCAAAAAAAGGCGGATTACCGATGTATTTTTCCATGAATCTGAAATGTTAGCGATTAAAACGTTACTTGGAAGTCAACGTTAGCTTGCATGTGCGCGGCGGTCAAATAAAACATCCGGTGACGTTGTCAGACGATGTTGGAGTATAAATCAGGATACGATTTTAAAAGCGTTTAAAAAAGTGACTCATTGTCGTATCATGCTTAGTGTGTTTGTATACTTGTTTCATGTCTTGACAAAATGAAAAGGGAAATGAAACTGCTTTAGTTTAATAGGTTCAGTTCAGTTATACGACTGCAAGTCTGCATGATAAACCTATGAACCCAACTCATATTGACGCTTTGTGTTGTAGCCCCCTTCATTGACTATGTTATTTGTGTCCCCTTCATAAATTGCTCTCGAGACATTTTTTGTTTATTGTCCCCCCCCTACTGTTCAATGATATTTACGCCCATGGTCTGACTAGCAAACACTATAAATGTCTCATTCAGTATGGCATGTGATGGATTGTATAATCATTAAGCATGTTGTGTGTTGGTTGCAGAGTCAATATGGCTTGCGGCAGTCACATGCCAGCTCCGGTGTGTCTCATTGAAAATGGTCACGACGGCAAACTGTTTGTTACAAAAGATGCCATAGACATTCTCAATGGGATCAATGAGCCGGTGGTGGTCGTGTCCATAGTGGGACTCTACCGTACAGGGAAGTCTTACCTTATGAACCGCTTAGCAGGACAACAGTCAGGTGAGAAAACATGCAGAAACACAATAAATGCTGATATATTGAGGATGCACCAACCTAATGTGTGCAGCTTTACTCAGGCTTTGCACTTGGGAACACTGTTGAGTCAAAGACCAAAGGCATCTGGATGTGGTGTGTCCCTCATCCATCTGTAAAAGGACAGACTCTGATGCTGTTGGACACTGAAGGACTGGGTGATGTGCAAAAAGTGAGGACACCAACATGAATCACATGATGCCCATGAATTTAATCATAGTACATTGAAACAATCTAAAATGAAATTGTATAGTGTTCTATGTATTGTACAAAATATAAGACACGAGATATAAAATACCCAATTCAGATTATTCATGTGACATATACGATGTTCCAAATAAATGAATGTATAATTTGTGTTTTAATGATGAAAAGGTACAAAGTACATAGGCGTATATTTTAGGCCATCAACTTTAAGTGGTGTTCTTAAAGGGTGCCCTATGTCACCCCTTTTATTAGCCTTTCTCCCATTTTACATATTTATTTTCTTTCATAGGTTAGCATTATTCTACACATATATTGTCTAACAGCACCCTTACATACAGGAAAACTAAATAGTGTTTCTGCATCAATAGTATTTGTTTTTCAGTTCTGTGCGTTGAACCTTTATAAGTCATTGAGACAGTAATGGCGGCCTCTGTAGGTTAAAATGAGTGTTACATGTCAATGTTTTAAAGTAGAGCAAATGTTTAATGTGGTCCTACAGACAGATTTGAAGTCTTTATTGTCAGGGTACCCTTTAAGATACTAGGAAAGTTTTTCGTTTCACAGGGAGACTCCAAGAACGACGGCTGGATCTTCTGTCTGGCTGTGTTGCTCAGCAGCACTCTGGTGTACAACAGTAGGGGAACCATCGATGATGATGCAGTACAAAAGCTGCAGTATCCTTTGTTTTCTCACATGCATTACCCTCTTTAATGCACACACGGGCACACACACACACACTTAAAAAGATGCTGTTATTCCTTAATATGCTGTAGATACATTACTGAGCTCGCTGAGCAGATCAAGATCAGATCATCATCTCCATCGGAAGATGAGGAGGAGGAGGAAGAAAATTCTCAGTTTGTGTGTTTTTTTCCATCATTTGTCTGGGTTGTCAGGGATTTCACCTTGGATCTGGAAATTAATGGGAAAACGGCAACAGAGGATGAATATCTCAAATATGCTCTTAAGCTAAGGAAAGGTATTTATGATAGTATTACTGTATTTGTTCACCTACCTAATCCTTCTTTTTTTGGAGTAGAGTGGTATAGTAAACCATTATACTCATATACACAAACTATGACTAACCACCAGTAGTTGCAAGCTAGTTCCCATTCTAAAATGCACATTTAAATTATACACATCACAGGAAATAAAGTTTAATAAAGTGTTATGGTTTGTATAATTCTGTTTGCCGGTTGGCCCACCTAGTTTTCTGCAAATAAAATATAAAAAATAAAATAAAAAACATTTTGACAAAATACAGTTTATTTGGGGAAAATGTAATCGTCCTGTTTAAACCTCTTACTCTTTCAGGTTTAAGTAAGAAAAACACTGAATACAACCTGCCTCGTGAGTGTATCCGGAGATATTTCCCTTCCCGGAAGTGTTTCGTGTTTCCACCTCCAGCCTCACCGGAAAACATGAGACGTCTAGAGAGCCTACGTTTAGAGGACCTGGTGGGAGACTTTCGAGAAGCCGCAGGTCGTTTCTGTGAATACACGTTTCTCAAGAGTCCTGTGAAAACACTGAAAGGAGGCCACAGAGTTACTGGGAAATGTGAGTATTTTATACCGTGCATATGGACGTTTACAGTAATGTGGAGTTTGGAAAGTATAAATTCTTTTTTTTATTATAATGTTTGTTTTGTCAGTGCTCGGTCAGTTGGCTAAGATTTATGTAGAGACCATAAGCAGTGGTAAAGTTCCCTGTCTGGACAATGCTGTGGTCGCTCTTGCAAATCTAGAGAACAAGGCGGCTGTTCAAGAAGCTCTCAAAGTGTATCAGAGTGGAATGGAGGAAGTAAGTTACACATTTTTATTCAAAACATTCCTATTTTGGCTAATGCACTGTACATTATCCATGTGTTTTCAGGTAATGAATAAGTTTCCAGTCAGCATGGAGAATATTACCAACGTGCACCAGAAGTCCAGCAGTCTGGCCACCTCCGAATTCCTGAAACGCTCCTTCAAAGATGAAAAAGGAGAATACATTGCAAACCTAAAGGTGAGAATTATATAAAATGTTCAAATAAACGAAATGTTTCTCCTGAGAATCTTATAATTATTTAATTGCTCCTCCACCATCAGATGCAATATGAGCATGTACTTCTATGTTTATAGGAAGATATAGATATGCACTATACAAAGCTACTGAATCAGAATGAGATGGCATCAGAGAGGAAGTGTAAAGAGCTGTTGAAGGATCTGTTCTCTGACATGAATGAACGACTGCAGAATGGAGAATACAGTCAGTGTGGAGGATATGAAATCTACTGCAGAGACAGAGACGCCATCATTGCACAGTACCGCAGAGAACCCAACAAAGGAGTCAAGGTGAGCACCTGAACGTGATCAGGTATTGAGTGTATGCATCTTGTCTTTGAACTACAGTAAGATGTATATTTACTTATGTGCAGGCTGAGGCCGTGCTGAATGAGTTCTTGAATGATAGAGCAGCTGAGGCAAACAGCATCCTTCACGCTGATAAGAAACTCACTGAGAATGAAAGAAAGATCAAAGGTAAAGTTCTGCAGAATAAAGTCATACGGGTTTGAGGATGAGTAAATCTCTTTTTCTGTTTCGGCTTAGAGGGGAAAGAGAAGGAAGAGCTTCTGCAACAGAAGTGTAAAGAGGAAGAAGAGAAGCGTATTGAGAGCAAGCGAATGATGGAGGTGGAGCAAGAGCGCCAGAAGGACACAATAAAGCAGATGAAGGAGAATTTCGACAAGGAGATGGAGCAACGGCGAGAGGAGATGGACAGAGCTATGGAAAGCAAACTTAAGGAACAGGAAGAGCTACTGAGCAAAGGCTTTAAAGAGAAAGCGGATGAGCTCCAAGAAGAGATCAAGAGTTTCAAAGAAAAAAAAGAGGGCATAAGTGCTGGTGGCGTTTTTAAAGATTATGTTATGCCTCTTCTTGGAACCGGCGCAGACCTGCTTTCTAACCTTTTCATGCACAGATCATTATTGAAAGGCCTGAAAGCATTAAAATAATAACCCGGTTTTAGATTTGTGCCATTGGAGTATAGAACAAGGATGCTGGGTTGGATTGATTCAATGTATTTGGTTTGGCAGGTTTGCCTGCATCATGATTTATCGCATTTATTCTTTTAATCAATCACCTCTTTGTGGACTTTTCTGTTGTTTATAAACCATTTTTGTGTTTTGAATGAATCAGTGCATCCCTTTAAGCTACTGTTGTTTTTGTTTAATCTTATTCCAAGTTTTGTTGAGAAATGTGCTATATACGATAGTAAATCGTATTTGCAAAAAAAATCTTATAAAAGGCCAAATAAACCATTATTCATATGTAAACAAGTGTTCGTTTTAATGGAAAAACTCAACCATGAAAAATATTCTGCCATTTATTTATTTGTTTGGTCTTGAGATTCAATTGTGTAGAGTGAGTGTATACCAAGTGCATTGTCCATCCAGTATCATGGCTTCTGGTTACCTCATATCAGCTCCTGTGTGTTTTATTGAAAATGCTGAGAATAAAAACCTACTTGTGAGGAAAGAGGCACAGGACATTCTAATTGGGATCAATGAGCCTGTCGTCGTCGTGTCCATAATGGGACTCTACCCTGAAGTCCTACCCTATGAACCTTTTGCTTTAGCAGGACAACAGTCAGGTGAGACCCGCAGAAACTTTATATCAGACAAAGCGTGCCACCAAGGGGCATTTGTAATAACACAAAAGATATCTGGAAGAACAATAAGGCTATAACCAAACAACAGTGGACCTCACTGACATCCATTGCATTGACATACAACCAATATCTTTTGTGTTTTGAGCAACCTAAGGGTGAATAAATATTTGTACTTTTGTGTAAACTGTCACTTTTAGGAGTCTCGTTAAAAGAATATGTAGTAATTTTGCTTTTCTTGTCGCTGCCTTTCATATTTACCAGACTGCTACTGGCACGAAGTGCCCCATAGCAGCATAAGACATCGATTTTTCACTCTTTTTTCTGATATTTCAGAGTCCGCACTGCTGTTTATAATCATAATGTGTTTGATTCAATCGTGTTACTAAAAGTAAAGCCTGAGACAAAGACCAAAGGCATCTGGATAAGGTGTGTCCCTCACCCAAATGAAGGAGGACACACTCTGGTGCTTCTGGACACTGAAGGATTAGGAGACAGACAAGGTGAGAACCACAACAAAGTGTGTCCGTGATTTAAGTGATAACAGAAAATTATGAGATTCACGGATAAATCAAGCAATGTAGTGTATTTATTGGTTTCCTCTCATCTTGGGTCTTTTTGTAATATATTCTTCTTATACAACAAAAATAAAGTGATTTAATGACTTATTATTTTGATTTAGTCGAAATTTGTATAAATATTATCTGAAGGCCTTGAGCTGTTTCTTTCAGGGAGAGTTTAAGAACGATGGCTGGACCTTCTGTCTGGCTTTTCTGCTCCGCAGCACTCCGAAGGTAACTGCTTTTGGCATTAAGGATTTTGCATTACCACTTCTAACTGCTGGCCTAGAGATGGCATCCAGCATGTTTAGATCAACATGAAATTGAAATTGTTTAATTTAAAATAAACTGATTAGTTTCAGATCTGTGGTGCAGCAGAAATCACTAAGTCCTGATTCCAGAACCAAATATTTTACGCATTTGGCAGATGCTTTTATCCAAAACGACTTTCATTGCATTATGCTGTATATTTGTTTCTGAGTATAGACAAACCCTGGGATTTAACCCATGACCATGGTTTTGCTAGTGCTATGCTCTAACCACTGAGGAAAGCTCTGATAGTGCTTCCAAATTTTGTTTAAGGAATATTCCACCTCAAAATGTGAACAATTCTGTCATGAATTACTTGCTCCCAAGTTGTTCCAAACCTGTATACATTTTTTTGTTTTGCTGAATAGAAAGATATTTGTGAGAATGTTAGCAACTGACATTTCTGGGAAATCACTGACTACAATGTTGGAAAAATTACAGTATCATTTTTTTACAAAATGAAATATGAGCCACAACGTTTCCATCCTGTAGAGGGCGCTTTATTGCTTTGAAAGAATACTCTGCTAAACTCAAAACCACTTGGGGTCAAATTTGTTTGTGTACAGCAAAAATATGATCTGAATACTAAGTATGTGTACAGACAAACCGCATTCTGTTTTGTCAATAACAAACTAACTACTTAGTTTGTTGCTGTACTATGAATTCTTAACACCTGAATATAGAAACGAATGATGAGAGCAATTAACCATATGGGCAACTGAGCAATTGCCCAGGTGCCCACAACCTCTAAAAGGGCCCAGGGCGGTGACATGCACTGAGCCGGTCGCGTGACTGCAAGCGCCGCTACAAAACACAACTCATATGGAGAAGCTAGGGAGTGCTAAACAGAAATTCAAAAAGCAGAAGGATATCAGGAACGCAGAAAATAATAATACACTTTCTCTCATACACCAGTTTGCACATTCAAATTCCAGAAAAAGGCCAGTGTGAGATGTGTTTAACTTGATGAAATCAAGTTTAAACATGCTGTTCCCCATTATTTAGGATTAAAATTGTGTATTTTGCCAGATTATTTAGCCTTTCTTTTTGTCTTGTCTAATTGAGAAAATTTACAGATTTCCAAAAGTTTATCTTGCGGTGAAATGTTTAACCCTTGCCTGTCTTGTTGAACTGTGATGTGACGGGTTGTTTTCTGTTTAAAGACAGGTTAAGATGAGTTTGGAGCAGATGATACTGCATTTTATTTATTTTTTCCTTGTGGTGGATCCCTGAAAATGCTGTAAATTGTTTATTGTTGTTGAGAGAAAACGGCAGATTTCAAAATGTTTATATTGCACTATAACTTTGTTGTCCTGTTGAATTCTGAGGTGACAGGTGATTTCTGTTTAAAATGAGCTGAGGACCAAAATGCTACTTGATTCTAGGAGATTATGGACTTGTGTTTGTGTATTGTCTGTGAACTTCCTCTGTGATAGCTCTATCAATTCAATACATTTGTGCTGGGAGAAGGTGTTCTTATATAAGACTGGATTCTTTGAAAGTTGTTGCTTATTTATTTATTTGTGAAAATGGAGGACACTTCCTTCACTCTCTATGTAGTGGGTCAATTTTGCCAGATTATACTGATGCCAATGCATTTTGTTTTCATAAGATCATAAATGAGTGGCCTTGACCAGAGAACATAGTGGTGCATTTGTAGTTCTATGAACATTTGCACATCTGTACATCAAAATCAGTTAGTTATTGTAATATTGAGTATATTTACTGTATTACTGTCATTTTGTCTGTATTTTGCCAGATTATGGTGATCCTGGGGTCGTGATGATGGGGTAGTTGAATATTGTTGCCCAGGGTACAGCGAAGTGTTAATCTGGCCATGACACACAGGTACAAATTTCAAACAAATCAAACCCTGAGTTCATTTGACTGTCCTCATAAATCATCACAAATGATGGTAAAGTGGTTGCTTTATCTTGCACTTGGGTGTTTTTTTTTATAGCATTTTTACTATTCGCCCTATTTTGGACATTTTTAATTATGCAAAAGTTTGTCTACTGTTCAGTGCAGGATTTCCAAGCTTTATTTTATATGGCCAAATATTGATGCCTCTCTTTGTATTATTCTTTTTCCTTCAGAAGATTTTTGTGCCTTTTCTAAATTTCGTTGTTTAGCAGATTATTTTTTCCAAAGCGACTCATAAATCAGGGAGCATTTAGCCATCAATAAACCATGTACAAATCTGTTTACAAGTAGTCTTGATGCTTGGGGAGAAGAGAATGGCATAAAAAAGTTGTTAACCATGTTAAACAAGAATAAGAATGTGAAGGATTTGTCAAGTGTATACAAAAAGGTGTCTGAGGTTGTTTATATTGTTGTGATGTTGACAATGCAACATACATCTCTATAAAGGCAAGGATGTGTGTGATTTCCAGTATAACCGTGGGCCTATTTCAGAAAGGAGGTTTAGTGAAAACTGAGTATATTAACCCTGAAATGAGGGAACCTCTGGGTTTTCGTTTCAGAATGCGAGGTATGTCAAAACCGAGAAAGCGGGTTAATCAAGCCTGTTTCTAAAAGATAGTTAACTTATAGTCAGACTTTTTCACCATAGTAATTTACTTTCTGAACCTAGCTAGGTAGGGAGCAGGCTTTGGTAAACTCAGTTTCTTTCAATCTCCTCCCCCTTTTTAAAGCGCAAGTGGTGTGCCTCATTGATTAATTTAATACGGTCATTCATGGCGCACGTTTTAATCACACAGAGTGACTAAGATGTCATAAGAGTTGCATTAACTCAAAGGGATGTACTTTGATTTCAGGAGAGAAATTTAGGACTCGAGCGGAATTTTGTTATTTGCATTTTTATTAAACTGTCCTTTTTTTCTTTAAAGTGAATAAGATAGATATATCAAAACATATCTCATCCTTGCATGAATAACATCAGCAATCATGGCCGTGTACAACATCAGAGCAGATTCTTTCCATTACATTTTCTCCCAAATGATGGTTTTCTACGGAGGATGAGAAATGAAGACTCAATAAAGTGTATATATAAAGTGCATGAATAAATTGGTAAATACAAACATAAATGCAGAAATTAATATAAAAGTAATAAACAATCAACTTAGACGTGAATTCACTAACCATATCTGCCCTGAGCAGGGATCAAACCGGCAATTTGTCTGGCTTTGATACAAGAGTTTGACACCCTTACAACTGTTCTTTACACCATGACGTGTCACACTTATCACTAAAGCACAGATGGGAAGTTTTCTTTTATTATTTCTGTTTTTTGCATTCATTCATTTACTGATTAATTAATTTGATCATTGGTACATTTATATGTTAATTTAAACTTCTTTTTAATCATTTAAAGAAATTATAAAGCACATTAGTAAATCCACTGTATCCAGAGTGTTGAGGAAAGTGTACCTCGCTCTGAAGTGTTTTCTGCAAGCATGTAGCTGTTTTGGAGCAGTTGCCATGTTAAATCGTAATATCGGAGCTCCATTGATCATGGCTTTTCATCGTTGTGGTGCACATGCTTAACTCAAGGTATACTACTCATGCTTAACTCAAGGCTTAACTACCCAGTTGTCTCTTCCAGGGTAGTGGCTCCTCATTCTGGTCAGTTTCAGTGCCATTTGACCAACCTTTTTGTTTGTGACAGAAAATAAAGGAGAGGTCCTGTATAAAAAATTGTGCCCTGGGATCCACGTGGTTTAAGATGGGTCAGATACAGCCTGCAGGGCCCTTGTTCAAAATTTACTGTTTTGAAGGTTCAATCTCACATCTTTAGCTCCCACACTGTAAAATTCTTGATGGAATGTTCATTAGATTTCACAAATAGGCAGTTGTATTGAAGCTGAAATATGATTGGTTTACATGTAGTTGATCTGAAACTAAAGCTCAAAATTTTCTAATTCTGTTCAGTCTCAAGTGTTGCTCTTTCGAAGACCAATAACTATCAAGCACACAGAAAAAATAGAGAAAATTCAGGATATCCATTTGCTGCCAGTAAATGTTCCAGTTTTAGAGATACAGTAACGTCTCGGTTAAGTCTGTAACCTTCGTTCCCTGATGAAGGGAACGAGACGTTGTGTTCCTAACCATCCATTCGAATAGTATTGGACATACTGAGAAGCCTGTACTGACAATCATTACGGACAGGACGTTCGCCTTGTCAGTGTGGCGCCGTCCGGGGCCGTCACACTGGGGAAGACACTGCTCTCCTCTTGGAGAGTGTGTTACGGAGACCACATCCTGCCATACGGGAGGTGACATGTGGAGATATTGACATGGTCTCCCGAAGGAGATCACATGCGAAAACTTTCGGGCCATAGGGGGCCAGAACCTGGGTTGGTGTGCCACCGGAGGGGAGGTCACAGATTCGCCAACAGGGGAATCAGGAGTGAGGAAATCATCATACGGGACTACCCAACAGGGGAGTCACTACCTATGGGGCAATAGTCCTAGTATAGGGGTCCACCTGAGAAGGGGCGACTCTGCCAGAACTGGACTTGGTTCTAACAGACCGCTCTGCCCGGTCCGTTACCAATTGCTTAGTGATGGATGGAATGCCTATACTTCAACTAATGGGGGGAAGTAGGGAGGCAAGGAATAGCGCACTGTACTTACCTGAAAAGGGAAGAAGTCGCTTTTTGCAGGTGTACGCCCAGGCCAGATGGCTGTCTTACACTGAAGGGTGCAGAACATGGGCTGACACTGGTTCCACTTGGAGGTTGTAAAACCTCACGAATGTGCTGGGTGTAACCCAACCCGCAGCTTGGCATATGTCCGCCAGAGAGGCACCCTGGGCCAGTGCCCACTAGGAGGCCATACTCCGAGTGGGCTCTCACTGCGAGCGGGCACGGGTGATCTTGGGATCGGTACGCCAAAGAAATGCCGTCCACAATCCAGTGTGCCAGTCTCTGTTTGGAGACAGCCCTCCCCTGGTGCTGTCTCCAAAAAAACGGCCAATTAGCTGCTCAGACCTTCTAAGGTCCTGCGTGCGGTCCAGGTAGAGGCGTAATGCGTGGAGGTTGGGTCTTCCTCCTCAGAGGGGAGCGCCTGCAGGTTCACCACCTGATCCCGGAAGGGAGTTGTGGGAACCTTGGGCACGTAACCGGGCCTGGGTCTCAGGATCAGGTCCCAAGAGGGTACGGAGCGCGGTCGAGATAGTTTCACCCTTTTCACGACCCTAAGGAACCTGGTGACCAGGTCATGCTGACCCAGAGACTTACCCTCCACGAGGTTGTGATGTGCGGCAACAGCAGCAACATATACTCTCAACGTGGATGGGAAGAGGTTACTCTCTAGTCTCTGCTGTAAAAAGGCCAGCACGGACCGGAACAGGCAATTCCGTGGGTTCTCCCCGTGGGAAGAACACCAGGACGAGAAGAGACGCCACTTATACGGGGGTCCCTCCCAGACACCGTCTAGCCGAGAGTGCTGTGGAGCAAAACCCAGGGGAAACTTGTCTCTTAACGAGAAGGTGGGAGCTTTGCCCTGATAAGCCGTCAGGGTTCGTCCCGTCAGGGCCGCTTAGAGGTCCTCTTTGCGGGCTGCTAACGGGGGACAGATGCCCTGCTCCGCAGGGGTCTGTGCCTCGGGTGGAACGTCCTGTGGGAGGGTCCTGGTACCGGAGGGGTCGTCGCGGGAGGGCGGGGCCGCTGGAAAGCAGGCTGTGCAGAGGATCGTGTCGACCTATGGGTGGCCACTTCGCGGCAATGCTTTATTGCCTCAGTCTGCTTCTGTACCGCAGAGAACTGTTGTGACAACTCCTCCACGGTATCACTGAACAGCCCGGCTTGCGAGATGGGTGCATCCAGAAGGCGGACCTTCTGGACCTCACTCATCTGCGCAAGGTTGAGCCACAAATGTCTTTCCTGGGCCACTATAGTAGACATCGACCGACCCAAGGCACGTGCCATGATTTAGTCGCCCTGAGCGCCAGATCCGTGGCAGTGCGGAACTCGCTCATGCGAGTTGGGTAAGGCTTCCCATCCGCCAGGTCCTTCAGGGCTTTGGCCTGATAGACCTGGAGAATCGCCATAGCGTGGAGGGCGGAAGCGGATTGTCCAGCAGCATTGTAAGCCTTCGACATGAGTGTCGAGGAGAGCTTACAAACCTTGGACGGGAGTCTAGGCCGGCCCCTCCAGGTGGCCGTCGTCTGCGGGCACATGTGTCCCGCGACAGCACGCTCCACCTGGGGGATGTCGACATAGCCTCGAGCCTCCCCGCCCTCCAGGGAAGTGACAGCTACAGAGCTACCAAATCTAGAACGTGTCGAAAAAGGGCGCATTCCAGGATTTGGAAAGCTCCTCATGCACCTCCGGGAAAAATGGCATCGGGCGGTGCGTGGCCTTACGCTGCTCTGCGTCGTAAATCCAGCAGTACTGAAGAATCGAAGAGTGATACAAACAGCAACAGGTTCCGAAGAACAAAGGATGATGAATGACCACCGCCATCATCCTTTTATACCCGTATGTACGGGGCGGAGACTGGCGTGGGCAGGCCATTCGCCAATCCCCATTGCCATTTTAGTTTTATATAAGAGATGATAGGTTCTCAGAATCAAACTCAACGTCGAGAGACCTACTGAAGGGGAACTCGTCATTTTGCTTGTTAGATAAAAACTGTCTTAATTTTTATTTCGGATTCATTTCTGACTTCAGACTTACTGGATTTTATATAAAAGGTTTTGCACTACAGTCAGTATTTGTAATAATGGCATTACACGCATGCACACAAAAACGCAAAACACAGACTCTTCCTCCTTTTAGGTCCAAAAGCAACACAAAGAAAATATGTTTATTAAAACCACTTCTGCATGTAACCTGATTCCTGGGAATGCATGTTGTTTATTATCATCCACGTTAGATACACAGCAAAAGCCATGCCATTTGGCCACGAGAACGCGTTTTTATAAAAGCACATGCAAAACGATAAGAATTTTAGGCTATTAAGTGAATAACATAACCCGTTGTACATCTAAACGGTGCATATCATCATTCGGCTGTATTACCTTAACGAAATAACTTCATTCCATACGCTTGTTCGTGGTTCAACAGGCCACGCCCACCACGGAAAGAACTATTCCAAGGGTCGACACATTAATTTTCATGCTGACCCCGCCCACTGACAGTTTTTCTCAGGAACTGAATATAACACAACACCGATGGTGATAACAATAAAGATGTACATCTGCATTTTGTGCAGTTAAAATCCGTGGTCACGAAGAGGGCAGCTGGCATGTGACACAGAATGTTAAAGGTGAGTTTAAAGTTAAATGCAATAAGTTTGTTGTTATGAAAATGTTAACGTAAGGTGTGCCGTGTTTGTCTCGCGCGTTTCGTGAGTACAGTGCACGCGCCCTGCCATCGCTTCATTGAAGGCTTCAATTTCGGATGTCCGTCTAAGTTTTTTATTACTTATAAATATCTGTATAGTAACACTTTTTTAAATTCAAATGTTATTTATTTTAGACCCAATTTTCATCATCGCATTGCCTCATTGTGTTGCAGTTGTTTATGAACTGCATTTTTAAAACTGTAAAAACAAAGATTACCGTACGCAATGACGTTAGTGATATTATTGCGTAACATAATTCCTTATTAAGTCGTCGTTCTTACTAATAGTAGTAGTTTGTAAACATGTTTTTTTCGCTATTTATGTGATGTTTAAAAGCAGCGGAATATGTTTGTATAAATGTCAATTGCTTCATTTCAAAATCGCTTTCTATAAATGCTGTTTAACTATTTACCTAAAATGTCGTGGCCGTTCTTTTCACAACACAAACACAATAATGGCTATTTACACTACACTGTAAATTAATAATTTAACTGGTCCAGATAAAGCAGTCAGACAGGTGTACAAAATAGGTCCATATAAAGCAGTCAGACATGTGTACAAAGTATCCTATTTCCTGGTGCTGGCATTAAATCTCGTGATTATCTATTCGCTGACGTCTGCAATTATGCCTACATCTTTATATGTCATAATGTTTATGTTTAGTGTCCTTTAGTGCATGCATGCATAGCCTATATATATCTGAGTTCATGTAGGTTCTTGTGAATTATTAGTTATTATAATTGATTAAATTGCATTGGTACCATGTGATTTCTCATAGGTTTCTATAGTAATAGAAATTTCAGAATATAGTACATATTCCTTTGGGTTTCTTTCTGGGTTTAGTTCTCGTCTCTAATTTGAATGTGAGTGTGTGTGTGTGTTTGTGGTGTTGTGTATGGTTTCCTTGACTATTCTAGGTCATTTGAAATACTCCTTGTTTTGAATTTCCAGTGTTTTAAATATGATTTGGCTATGCCCCTTTTGTGACAGTAGTCTTTGCAGAAAAATCAAGGTAATAAAGACATTTTTACTTGCTTATGGACATCACAATATGGGAATGGGAAGAGTCCTTGGCTCAACTCTAATTTAATGTGTACAGTATGTTAGCCTTGATGGTGGAACAACGGGTGCAGACATCCATCTACATGTATTTGGATAGAAGCTGCATGTACATATTACAGTTTCTTTCAACTGCTTACACATTTTCAAAACTTTGCCTCTCTTTTTCAAAACTTTACCCACAAATCCAAGAATGCACTGTAGTAAATGAACGCAAGAGTACGAATGTAAAATATGTATTATAGCCGATGGCTTGTTATGCTGAAATACAGTATGTGTACATTAGAACATGTTACATTGTTACATACCTGTTCTCATTTCTAAAGGTTAATTGACTCAAAATATGCTGGACTATGTATAGCCTCTCTCGTTGTTTAATTTGCGTGATCAATGACTGTAGCCCTATTCTCATTCGAGACTACTCTTCTTGTACCTTGTCCTCATCCGACTCGTCCTCTTCCTCCCCTTGCTACCCTTCCAACTCCTCCTTCTCTAATTCGAACTCTGGCTTTACATCCATTGTTCAAAACCTATAATTTGACCTTTGGCCTATTTATAGACTCTTATAAAGTCATGATTGGTTGGTGTTAAGTAAAGCAATGAGTGTTTGCACATGTGAGAAGTGTGAGGCGCTGATGAATTGGTGTGGCATTTTGATTGGTTGTGTTTGAAAAAGGAAGTCAATATACTATCTGAAAGATATTTGTGTGTTACTTAGAGAATTGTGTGATGTGTTTTGCAAAAAGTGTCTTCTGAAACTGAAAACTGAGTCAAAGGTCGAGAATAAGTGTATGGTTTTGCTGACTTGGTGTGTGGTTCTGGTGTGTAAGTGTCAGGTTTCAGAAATTGTGTGTAAGCAGTTGAATTTTTTTTATCATTACCATGATTACACTACACACTACAGTGAGTCTGTGTGGACTAAACGTAACCATGGCAGTTAAATCCTTTAAACTAAAGAGTCTATTCTTTAAATTGTATACATTGTGGGTGTATGATTATAAGTGAAGACTTGTTTGTTCGAGAGGGATCTTTTCTTTTGTTCGTAAAGCTCTTCCTTGGCCAAGAATAAAGTTAATTGAGTGGATTTTCACTACTAGAAGAGATGCACCGATCCTAAATTATTAAGTGTGATATATGTCGATGCCGATAGTATGGTGGTTATATTAACTCGCTTCAACTAAATTCTGAAGACTAAATGAATATTTCTTGGCCCTGTCTTCACAGACAAGGCTTAAGGCTATTCACAGACTAAAATGAATGTGACCTGTCTTAACTCAATAAAACTTGTCTAGAAATATCTTAAAATGTACTGGTGCCATTTTTTTGTCTCAAGATCCACACCAGTAATTAATTTTATAAAAGTGACATAAATATCTCAATTCAACTAAGGCATAGCCATGGCTTTAGCTAAGCCGTGTCTTTAAACCTCTGGAACTTCCTGAACGTTATTAATTAATATAATTACTATTAATATTGAACAACAAACTGGTGATGTTTCTTAACATTTTCTATATACGGAGCACAAATTCAATACATTTTTCTGTCCTCCTTTGATTGACAAGATATATCGGCCCTGATCATTGGCTGTTTTAAAAACGTATTGGCTGATATATTGGTCTCTCTAGTAGGAAGCCTTCTAATAACGTGGTAAGGATAAATATAGAATGAACACAATCTTATTTTTTAAGGCTAATATTTACAAATGCACTTTAATTCAATGTAAAATGAGCCATTATCTACTTCCGCTTCCATTATTGACATACAACAATCTTTACATGACACACAGTACTGTTTATTCAATGTGTATTTAAAACTCTAATAAAAAACGTTGAGAGATTATACTGTTGGTTTATGGACTTTTATAAATGGCAATATAATCTGTACAGCGATTCTGTCATACACAGACAGAGGTTGTCCAATTAACTTTTCTTTCCTCACTTTAGGGGTTAATGAAGTGATGATTGGACGATCTGCCGGTCAAGGATGTTTATGACGGACTGAATGTGAGTTTGCAGCAATGTCTACAATGCAGTCTAGAGATGCCCAGGTGCAGGAGTTCATGCGGGTGTATGAGCTGAGAGCTGCCTGCAACGAATGCACTTACAGGCGCTCTCGGATTTCCTACTCCTTCCTCTCAGTGTCTCACCAGTGCGCTCAAGACCTGACGTTGGTCAAAGCGAAGGTCAAAGGTCACAGATGGAGCCCTATATCCCATCGACCCTTATACCCACGACCTAGTCGATATGAGGTATGCTGGTTTTTTAAGGAGGATGCGGGGTGTGTTGTGCATCGTGAGCGCTGCACTTTTGCCAGGAGCGCAGAGGAGGCAGCGGTGTGGAACCTGCAAAAGCAAACGCATCTTGACCTCAAAAGCTTGATTCTTATGATCAATCAGACAAAGAAACTGAAGGAACAGAGCAGGCAAGGGGATGCTCATTCAAGCTCTCGGAGTCCCTCATCGTACCAGGAGAAACTGCTGGAGGAGTACAGAAAGAGCGGCAATGAAATCCTTATTGTGGGTAAAACGACAAATAACACAACAAACCACACATAATCTAAACCTAATCTTACTAAATCTATACTGTGGGCATATCCCATATCTTTTCCATTGAGGGTATGTACGTGTGAGGGTATGTCCCCTGTTGGGCGTCAATGCATACCTTCTATAGAAGAAACCAAAACATCATAATCTATCTACACTTACTGTCAAATGTGTGTATATTTTGCAGCTTTCCGAGCAGGTAGATGATGTGTCCGTTACACACGATCAGAATCTGAGTTTGGACTGTTTACAAACAGATGGAGAAATCACATGGACATTCAAAATCACCACCGAGGTCAGCGATATACACTACTATTTCATTCGGCTGTATTATGCAACAGTTGTGCACATGTGTGCTCACACGTATGTGTTCATTTATGTTTGTCTAGAGATCTCTGGAGCACGTGGCTCTGTTAAAAATGGAGAGCGGTGCTGTTTTCTCTTTAGGTGATAATGTGAAGAACACTTTCCCCCTAATTACACACACCACAGGCCACCACCTCCGCTCCTCGCAGTCCACCTACGAGCTGAGCGTCTGCTTTTTGTCGTTTTGCCCCGGTGTGTACGAGCAATGGCTGGTGTTTGACTTTGACATCCGACCGGTTCTGCTCAGAAAACTAAAGGTGAGAGTAGGCGAGCAGTTTCACGCCAAGCCGGATGAAGAAGAGAGCGAATGTGCTGAAAATGTTTGGAATGAACGCTGGAACAGAGGAAACAGGGTCATTGTGCCCTTCTTCAACCGGAAGGAGGAAGACGAGCTGGAGCTGCTGCTCAGTAAATACAAACCACCTCAGATGAATCTACAGTTCAGCTTCTATACGGATCACAGTTCCCCTCTTCACCAGGACAACTACAAAGAGAGAACCCACGACTTCCTGTTTAGGGAGGAAATAGCAGAGGAGAAGCTCATTAGCAGGTGCAGTATAAACAGCCTATAGAAATAGTAAATCAACTGTAACTTGTTTATCAGTATTCTGCTGTGATGTAAATGTTGATTCCTCAACTCTAATGTCCTAGAAGTCGGAATCGACTCCATAATCTTTAATGTTGTCATTGGTTAAACTGTCTTTGTGATTACAACAAAAAACATTTAAAAACAATCTTGTTTAAGGTAAAACTCATACTTCTCATACATGACTGTACACGTTTACATCTTATCCAAAACACTGCATTAATCAGAGCATGAGCGACACCTGGTACTCTCAAAAAATGCTTACGCAATATTTCCAGTTCATTCTTCTGCTTCAATCCAATCACATTAAATTCTAATAAAAAATTATCCACGTCTGTCCTTCTTCAAGCTTTTATTTCTCGAAACAACTGTTAATCAACTTTGTAAATTGCTTTGTATGAAAGCATCAAATGCTTTTGTATGAAAGCTAACCTTAAATGTGATTCTGTGGGAATAACTGGACATGAATCAAAATCAAGTTTGTGGAAATAAATTATAATGCATTTCATCCAGCTTAAAAACCTAAAAGATCAGCAACAGCCAGGAAGTCATAAATCATATATTAATATCTTGTTGCTTGGTAATTATTATAGCATATTTGTTGGTTTTAAAATTACATGTTGATATTTTAAATACTTATTGTTAAATGGTCAACACAGAAAGGCAAGAACACAATACTAATATATACTAATAAACGAACACAAGTTAGGCTCAATGTCTTTTTATCTTTTTAAAAATGTGTCAACTTTGTTTAGCCTAGGGTGAATATATAAATTCTTAATAGAAAAAAAAATGTGTCTGGCTTGTTCAGCACATGTACGGAGCCTCAATTCAAAACATTGAATCTTAAAGTACCAAACATTTTACTTTGTGTAACTTTACACAAAATATATCAAAATATATAAAATAGTGGGGTTATTGTAGAAGTGGATTCAATTCTAATGACAAATTTTTAAGTCTTGGAAGGAAAAATCCAACAACAAAAAAAATCTATTTATGTTATTCACCATCACGTCTTTCCAAACCTGTATGAGTTTCTTTATTCTGAAAAACACAAAGGAAGGTATTTTGAAGAATGTTGGTTATCAAAAACCACTGAAACCCATTGACTTCCATTGTATAGATACAAACCACGGAGACATTTTTCTTCTTTTGTTTTTTTTTCACGGAAGAAAGAATCATATACAGGTGATATGAGGATGAATTAATGATGACGAGAATTATTATTTGTGGTTGAACTATCCACATCTACAATATTTTTCAAGCACAGCTGTGGTTCTATGACGTTTCAATGGCAAATTCAAACATAGAAATTTTACATGCAAATGGTAGAATGAGACGTATGTGATTACTCATTAAAATACATGGTTTAGAAGTTTCAGGAGCTACACTAATTATCAACATGGACTTTGATGATTTATACACTTTCAAACAGATGTAATCACTTAACCGAGCAAACAATGTAGGTAAAGAAATCATTTAAATCTTTTATACATGCAAGTCAATTGCTGCTGTCAAGACAGAGGGAAACACGGGAAGCGCTGCTGTTGCATAGCTCAGATAAATTAGCATTTACATTAGAATTCAATATGTGGAATGGGTAAGAACAGACTCAATGGCAGAACGTCACTCACAATCCAACTGTACATATTATTGTCTTCCTCAAAGCTATCAACATTGCGTGATTCATTCAGGCGAGGCACTGTTTATTACAAGGAGACTGTAACTGACAATAGCTCCTGCTGTTTCAAGCACAGTGTGACTTTATAAAGTCAATAGTGTTTACTCCTGTTTTCACCTTGGTTGTTTTGGCAACTGGTGTTAAGAAAAAAATTATGCTAAACTTTGGAAATAATTTGTGCATTTATCATGACTACTTATTTGTTACTTGGAACATTTGAGTACAATGATAACCACAATGTTTTTGTTGCCTGTAATTGCAGCTATATTTATGGTCACTCTTGTGTTGTTTTTTGAACTTTCAGATTGAATGTTTGTGGACTCGCTTCCCTATCAGAGATTATTGCTCCATGGAGGCTGTACGCTACTCTAAAGGTCTCTTGTTCACTTACACCAGACACCCCTGAAGGGCTGATGTTGAAACGAGGGGTGAGGACAGCTCTGCTGAAAACCACAAAAGGTCATTCAGCTGCGCCCGTGGAGCACACAAACAGAGTGTATGAAGCGCGGGTGCACAGGCAGGCTGCTGATGAGGGTCACATTGTTCTCGAGCTATCATCAAAGTGCATGTCTGAGCTACACCTGAAGAAAGGCAGCAGGTGTGAAATGGAGGTTCAGTTTCAGCTGGACAGACTTTGGTTTTGTCAGATGCACCAGGCTGTTGACCACCTTACAGACTTACACACTGTTCTGCCTGACCTCAGCAACTGTTGTGTCCCTGTGAGCACGACAAGACATACTGATCTCAACAACAAGCAGCAAATTGCCTTGAATTTTATCCTTGGCAAGTGTGAGGCCAGCAAAGTTGCAGCGCCCTTGCTGATATATGGACCGTTTGGAACTGGGAAGACCCACTGCCTCGCCTCAGCGGCTATACAACTGGCGCTTCAGCCCAAAACCAAAGTCCTCATCTGCACATATACCAACAGGTAAATATATATGTAGTTTAGGTTTTCGCCTTACTGATGGCTTGAATGTCAATATTTGGGGGTTAAAATATTAATGTAAGAGCCCCCCTTAAGGTTTTAAGGCATTATTTATTTTTAAAGCCACTTACAAAATTGACTCATCCATAATGAAAATTAGAAGTGAAAATTATTATTGAAAATTAAAAACACATCCATAGCACGTTTATCCATAAAACATGTAATTATACTGATCAACCTACTGTAGGGATGCACGATAAATTATCGGCCATATCGTTATTGGCCGATAAATGGTCATTTTAGTGTTATCGGTATAGGCCGATAAAACATTTTAGGCCGATAAATTATAGCCGATAAATGATGAATAATTTTCCCTGGTTAAAACACTTCAGATGCACGCTGCTCACAGTTAAAAGCCAATACAGTAATGTCTTTGTCATGATCATTCACTTGCTAACTGTTATTAGCAAAACATTGTTAATGTAGGTACAGCTTGTAGATATTTATAAATGTGTATAGGAACAAAAGCAAATTTTTTAAAGCCAATTTCTGTCTGACACCAGTTAGACATGTGACTATTAAGAACACTTTTCTGGGTTGCTCTGGAAGAAAATCTATAAGTTTATTTAATAAACATACCAGAAAAGTTTAAAAGTTAAAGAAACTTTTGACTAGTGTAAAGTAGCCTTAGTACATGATTTTCATGGAAAAAAAGAGATCTAATGGTAACCTTGTGTTCTGCAGTGAATGCTTTCAAACAAAAGTAATTGTCCACTTTTTGTCTTTTGTTTTGTTCTCGGAAAATGTTATATAAATATTTAGATACTATATATTGATTATCGGCTTCCAGTATTAAATAAATATTGGTTATCGTTATCGGCCAAAATCTACATATCGGTGCATCCCCATGTATATCTATATAGTATGATGTTGAATGAATGCTCTCGACACATAGTAGAGGTCACTTAAATAACTTTGCTTCAAAACCCTTTGCTTCTGTCTAAATACCAGACTGTACCCAGTCTGAATTATCTGGTATTGCTAAAAGTAAATGTAGGACCCTGATGAAAATTGCTCATGTAAACGAAAAATCATCTGTTTTAGAGAGTTTTGCATTTGAACATAGCTAAACATAAGCTAAATGTAATGTGCCTGGTCCAACAAATAGGAAATCTAATGATCAGTTTTGCTTCTTTTAGCTCTGCAGATCTATATGTCAGAGTGCACTTCCATCCGTACATAACAAACGGCCATCCAAACCTCAAAATACTCAGGATAAAGTCAAACAAAGGTGGGGCCGCAATCATGATAACCGATGACATCACTCGTAAATATTGTCTCTACTCTCCCGATGGAGAGTCTTTTATCCTCCCAACACGCTCCCATTTAGAGTCACATCGCATCATCATAACCACCACAACAATGGCACGACGTTTTCACGAGCTCAACCTTCCTGAAGATTTTTTCAGCCACATCCTTATAGATGAAGCATCTCAGATGTTGGAATGTGAAGCAGTCATGGCTCTTGGGTTAGCAGACGAGCATACTCGAGTGGTTTTAGCAGGAGACCACATGCAGATGGGGCCAAAACTTTTTTCCGTAACAAATGACAAACATTCAGAGCACACGTTGCTAAATCGCCTCTTCCGCTACTACCAAGATCACAGCAGCAACATTGCAAAGAAAAGTCGGATCATCTTCGATGAGAACTACCGTTCCACTGGAGAAATAGTGGACTTTG
Organism: Triplophysa dalaica; assembly: GCF_015846415.1. NCBI lineage: Eukaryota > Metazoa > Chordata > Actinopteri > Cypriniformes > Nemacheilidae > Triplophysa > Triplophysa dalaica. The sequence continues at coordinate 18,606,979 of NC_079544.1, read as the reverse complement.
TATCCAATCACTTTTATGTAACCGATGGCATCAAGGCCAAAGGTGATGTTCCTCGTCATCCCAAGCTATACCCTCTGATGTTCCACCATGTCAGAGGAGAGTGTCTTTTGAACTCCAATTCAATGTCCTGGTACAACCCTGCTGAGGTCACCACAGTGGTAAATGTGATCCAAGAGCTTGTGACCGTTTGGCCAGTGGAATGGGGTAAAAAGGAACCAATGCAGATCTGTGTGTTGAGTGAAGGCCAGCAGGTACCACACTCTGAAAACAAACATTTTATTAATATACACTTTTTTTGAGTTGTGAATTTTTTTAACAGATTGTGTTTTTTGTTTTGACTGTGTGTCAAATAAATAAAAGGGACAAAACAATGCTGAGCTAAAAATAACAAAATGTGTTGTCCTTAACTAAACAGAGAGATGTATCAATCACCCAGTATTGATACTAATGAAAGAAATAAGCTTATAGATGGTTTTAGTGCACAACAAACAATGATACTATATATATACTCATTTTATTAATTAATCTAAATTTTACACACCTTAATGTTTTTATTTGCATTTCAGGTTGATGATATCAGAATTCATCTCCGAAAGAAAGGAATAAATGGGATATCAGTGCAGAATTTAGCAAACATTCAAGGTACTGTTCTACTGATCATTGATTTCTAAATTAGTTTCTTTTGGAGGGGGGTTACTTTTATCCAAAGGACAGTGGAGGCAGACAGGAACATGATGATGGTAAGAGACGGGGTGAGGATTCTTTGACACTGTGTGATTTTACCTGGACGGACAGTGCACATACTTTACTTTTCCAGCTTATTTGATCCCTTTTCAACAGTGATTGCATGATATTTAGATTAATCTTTTCACATTGACAACAACTGAGAGGCGGCATTTATTGAACAGGCTCCTAGTAACAGGTGAGACTTTAGAATATGCATGCAACCGGGTCCCAGAGTAGATAAATCTGAAAACATCAGAAAAGCCTATCCGTATATATTTTGAAACAATGATGTCATTACCCCGGCGCGTAAAGTTTTTGTGCATGCTCCAAATCTTCTTCTCCATTTTTAGTGAATCTGTGTATCAGAATTACAGCGTACTTATTTGGTCTTTATACTACATCGTTTTGAGACGGTTTAGCGGTTTTGTTTGTGTACGTTTCGTTTTTCTTGAGATGACTCTGTGAAAAGGAATAAAAAGATCAGATAGGGAATGCTATGGTTTCGTGTGGAAGTGGCGTAAGAAACAAGGATATGTAAAAGTTTGAACTTGTGTAAATTATCATTGCTTTCAAAAACTTGACAATTTGTATTTAGACACATTGCAATTTGTAGCTTAGGTGGTTAGCTTTTTGCAGAGATACAGTTCGATTATTGTTTGTTTTACAACTTATTTTTTTGAATATGATGTGTTCTCTAGGAAGGCAGTTCAGGGTCATCATTATAACAACTGTTCATACCAGAGACAGACTTCTTCAATCGGAGTCAAGCTGTCTGGAGTTTTTTAATGATGTCCATGCAGTAAACACTGCCATAACCAGAGCCCAGTCACTGGTGGTTGTGGTTGGAGATGCTGGTGCACTTTGTTGCTATGGAAAGTGCTCAAGGATCTGGAAGTCTTTCATAGAACTTTGCATCATCAAGGGCAGCGCCACACCTTACTACCTGACGAGAGATTTTCTACAACAGGAAGTGTCAGAAATTGCAAAATTTCAAAAGCTAGAAAAGATTGAGAACGATGTGCAGCCTGCAACTGATCTTATATTGAAAGAGATGATTGAGGAATACGATACTGACACAGACTCAGATGAAGACAATGAAGGTCACCATGACCAAAAGAGAATTTTATTCTCTACTAGTGAAAAGGAGGACCTGTTAAAGCTGGTAAGGGAACGGCCCACTATCTACAGACACGGTGAACTGGTAATGCAGGGATACCATTCAGGTTATGTGATCCCTTGTGACAAACCAACTGAACACATTTCTATTAAAGGAAGGAAAAATATTGGCATGTCTTTCCCTGGTGATGAAGTTGTAGTTGAGACAGGATTCTGTCATGATGAAGGATATCTTATTGGGAGGGTGTTAGGAGTCACAAACAGGGCTGCAGCATCATCGTCATTTGTGTGCACGCTAGAGTTTGAAAGATACCAAAAACAGCGACAGCAAACTGACAAAAACTTTGTCACCAAGATAATGATACCCATCAGCAGAAACACCACCAAAATATGCATCTTGGTGAGCAAGAAGGCCCGCAATTTTATTCCAATATGTAAACTCGACGGGAGCAAGTGGAAAGTTCTAAGACATTTTCCTCTGGATGAAAACACAAAAAAGGAATATGTTTTTGTCGTTCAGATTTTTACCTGGAAAGCCCACTGTTCATTTCCACTAGGCTACGTTACAGATGTCCTACCAATTGGGACCACTGTAGAAGAGGGAATGAAGATTTTAATGTCAGAGTTCCAACTAATGCCCCCTCATCCAATGCAAGAGGCTGCATTGGCTACCACAGAAAGTGATGGAAGCGATTACAGCAAAAGAACGGATTTCACAAGTTTAAAAACATTCACTGTAGATCCAAAAGGAGCAAGAGACTTGGATGATGCCATAAGTGTTAACAATCTAGGAGACTGCTATGAACTAGGAGTTCATGTTGCAGATGTTGCTAGATTTGTGCCTAAGGGTATGCCTCTTGATAGTGCTGCAAAAGAGAAAGGAACAACTTTTTACAGCTCTACAACAAAACCTGTGTTTATGTTTCCAGAACGAATAACAACTAACTCACTAAGTCTCCTTCCAGGTCAAGAGCGCAAAGTCATTTCATTCATTACCACAGTGGAAAAAGAGTCTGGCAATATAAGAAAAACTGACTTTAAGCTCTCTGTGATACAGTCTAAAAAACAGCTGACCTATGAGGAGGCAGAGAACATAATAAGTGATTATAATGGTGAGCTAAAGTTTGATACTTTGGAGGATTGTGTCAGAGTGGCCTATCATTTTGCAAGAAAACAACGCAAAGCTAGACTTCACGAAAGCTGGACCTATGCCCAACCTGATCAAGATAGGAAACCAGGGGAGAGAGAAGCTAACCTAATGATTGAGGAGCTTAACGTAATGTTCAACCACGCCGTGGCAGACTTTTTGACCAATAACACAAATACTAAATTCTGCACTCCTTTGAGATGTCAGATTCCTCCTACAGCAGAGAAATTAGAGAAGATCAATGATCGACATACAGACGTTATTCCTCTTTCCTCCTTCCTGACATATCATATTGACAGAAACCGTGTAGACTTACGTAGCACATTCACCTTCACTGTTTATTCTCCCACGGCTAGATGCTACAACCCTGACACCAACCTACGAGATGCCATCTCCGTCGGTGACTCGGAATATCATTTTGAAATTGGAGTTCACAAAGCAGATCCACAATCAAATGTGTGGAGTTTGATACCAGGCAAAAATCGACGAGCCATTTCTTTGATTCTGAAAGTAGAAAAGATGACCGGCAAAACTGTAGAGCAAAAGTTAGTGCTTTCCTCCATTAACTCAAACAAGCTGTTGTCCAATAGCGAAGCTGACAGCATCATCAACCAGTCAAATGAACAAGAGAGAAATTTAGATTCTTCAGAAGGCTCTATCCTTGTGGTTTACCATTTTGCACTTAATCACAAACATCACAGACTGACTCAAAATGTGGACAATTCAAATCCTGCAGACCACGGTTCGTCAGAAGACAGCAAATGCATGTTAATGATGGAAGAACTAAACCTGATGTTCAAAAGTGCTAGCGAACACCTGATTGATCAAGCAAGACCTTCCCCAAACAACTGCCCAGTGACAGTTTCACCGGAACTGGAAAGGAGAATAAGGAGAATAAGGAGAGATAATGAGGAGCTTGGATTCTTCCAAGCACTTGAGGAACATCTTGACTTAAACAATGAACAGAAAATGCATAATTTCATCATTGTGACAGCAGAGTGGAAAAAGATAGAGTCAGCGGCGTTGATGTCGGACTTTTACAAAATGACTGACCTTATTTCCGCAGATGATATTCATCCACAGCTGCTTCCAGTTATTGGTGAGTTAAGGGCCAGTCTCGACAAAGCTTTCTTCATTCGTGCACTCTCTTGCGAAAAAGCCTTAGTTGGACATTATTCTTTACATCTGGACTCATACACGTACGCATCCTCACCCATACGCCGATACATAGACGTGGTTCTTCAGAGACTCATGCATTCAGTTCTCGACGACCGTCCTGTTGAGTACTCGCAGAAAGAAATCGACCTATTGTGTGATAAGAGTAAAAGAGGAGAAGTTAAGGCACAAGAGTTTGAAAGGAAAGCGGAGTCACTTTGCCTTGCTGTCAGTCTACAGAAACAAAGCACGTACAAGTTAGCTTTTGTCACAGTTGTCCAGCCTGAAAACAAAAGTTTCAAATTATCATTTCCGTTCGACAAAGGAACATACCCAGACAAACTTCCTGTTTTGTACAGAGATTTACAGCTAGAAGATCAACCGATATTTGATAGACAACAAAACCAAATGAGACTGACTTGGAAAAAACGGATGTACTCAATGAGGAAAACCAACTGCCTGGAAAGAAACCTGAGATTCTGTTCAGAGTTACAGCAGAGTGTCTGGCATGCCATTGTTGAGGCAGTGAGAGAAGAACGTTGGGAAGAAGCGAAAACCCTCATTTTGGGAGCAGAAGTAACCGAACATTGTGAGACAGATGATGTGCCCGATAATTCCAGATTGGATCCTGATCGCGTATTTACATCTGAAGAGGATCATTACATCGAGTTTGCGCTCTGTTTGAAAGCTGGAGACACTTTGCAGGTCCAGCTGACCGCAGAAAGGGAAAGAGGCTACTGGGCACCAACAGTACAATTACTAAGTGTCAGATCAAACTTTGAGATTTGTGTGGAACACACTCACAGTCCTATAACATGCTTTTCCAAACATGCAAACCACAGATCCAAACCTAACTACCACGATGTAAAAGATTACGTTGAGATATGGAAGCCACTGTGTGAAATGGAGTCAGCTGCGACTGCCGTGGATGACAGTGATTGTGTTGTTATAGAGGAAGTGCAAATAGACTGGGAGCAATCGTGGGTTGGTACCACCCCAAGCCTCTCTGGGTCCTTCACTCTACCTGTAGAAAATATAAAGAAATGGGAGATTGAATTTGACCTGGCCAAGTGCTTTCTTTGTATCCGAAAAAGAGTTCAGAAGCCAAACTCAGCTCAGAGTCACAGGTCAGAGCTTGATCCAGATTACTTCACATGGGTGGCCCACGGTGTGACAACTCAATGTTTAGATATACCACCAAAAAATAAATCAAAAATTATACACTTTAACATGAAGTATGCATCCACGAACCTTCCAAAAGTCAAAAGGGACTCCACCTTTACAGTTGAGGTGATCCCTAAGCTCCTTCCAGACATGTAAGCATTTGAGAAACATTACATCACATCCATTATCATTATTATAGCTACATATACCAAATCAAATAATGGTTTTAATAAACATTTTCTGCTTAATTCATCCAGACGAAAGGAAAGTGCTGTGAATAATTTAGCCACAGCTAATGAACTTGTTAAAAACATTGCACTCGGACGTCGGATTGGGAGACCTGGTGTGTATGAATTTAAGCATCGTTTTGATGTTTCTGAATACAATGATTCTAATGTATATTTGTATGTTAGCGCCTTATTGAGTTTATCACATTTTATACATAATTATAGATTTAAAATGTATTATAAATGTATCATCATTTATTCTCAGTCATTCAAAACCTGTTTATGACTCTTTCATCGGTGGAACACAAAAGGAAATATTTTGAGAAATATCTCAGCAGTTTTGTGTCTATACAAGGGTAATCAATAGTATCAGAGGTTGGTAAACAACATTCTTCAAAATATCTTCTTTTGTGTTCTGCAGAAGAACAAAAGTCATACAGGTTTACAAGAGGGTGAGTAGGCCTACATGATTACAAATATTTTCATTTTGGGTTGAACTATGCCTTTAAGAAATACTGCAAGTGTATTGTCCATTAACCTTATGTATGTAAAAATTCACAGGTTCTGAGCCAGCTGTGTACCGACATAAACTCATTAGAGAGCCAGTACCACAAGGTCTGCCTAAACTGAATGAAAGCCAGTTAACTGCATTGGAACAAGCTTTGAAAAACGAATTCACCCTCATTCAAGGCCCTCCAGGTTACACACTGAACATTCACACCATTTCATAGCTTATGTAAATGTAAAGAAATAAGTGCATAGTATATTAATAATGTATTTTAATTTATCCATAAATCAGCTGTTTTTAAGCAGAAGCAAAGGTTTAATAAAACAAAGACAGGATAATACAATTATAAAATATGCATTACAGGAACAGGAAAAACAGTTGTGGGAGCTTACATAGTGTACTGGTTCTCTCTGCTAAACTCTAATAAACCTCAGAACCTAAAGGAGTCAAAAGACAAAGAGAAGAAAGAGGTTATTCTGTACTGTGGGCCCTCAAACAAGTCTGTGGACGTAGTTGCAGGCAAGTACTATTTTGAGAAGTTTAGGGAATAAAGAGACTTTTCCGTGTATTTATCTATTTATGTTTGATTGTGTGTACAGAATACTTGCTCAGGTTTGGGAACAAGCTGAAGCAATTACGTGTGTACAGCAGACAGATGGAAATGCAGGAGTTTCCTTATCCTGGGAGCAACCTGCAGTTATCCCAAAAAGCACTGCGTCAGGAACGCTCTAAACCTGAGCTCAGGTACTGCAGATGACAATCAAACAAAACTGTACAAGAGATGCCTCGACATTAACAAAACAACCCAAATCCTCCAATAAGATTTAACTCATCATGCTGTGCCATCTTATCATACTGAAGTTATTTCCTTAGTGTCAAAAAATGTATGTATTCTAAGCAATAACATAAGGCTGCATATGTTGTTGTTGCTTATTTTTTTTTAGATTAGATTAGATTCAACTTTATTGTCATTACACATATAAAAGTACAGTGTAACGAAATGTAGTTTAGGTCTAACCAGAAGTGCAATTAGCAAGTGCAGGATATACAGTGTGAATAAATAAAAAAAACAATATTAGGAAAATACTATACAATGGGCATGTACTATGAAAATATGACAGTCGGTATGTACTATGAACAATATAAACAAAAGGCTATATACTGTGAACATTAATGTACAGGTGGTTTTGAACAGATAACAATATAGACTATACAATAGTGCAAGTGACTTAAGTGTGCATTAGTTACAGACATTAGCTATTAAAGTTACAGTGCAGTAGATGAGTTAGTGCAGTTATTGACGTTACAGTGCAGTGGATGAGTTAGTGCAGTTATTGAAGTTACGGTGCAGTAGATGCAGTTATACAGTTACAGTGCAGTAGATGAGTAGATGCAGTTATACAGTTACAGTGCAGTAGATGAGTTAGTGCAGTTATTGAAGTTACGGTGCAGTAGATGCAGTTATACAGTTACAGTGCAGTAGATGAGTAGATGCAGTTATACAGTTACAGTGCAGTAGATGAGTTAGTGCAGTTATTGAAGTTACGGTGCAGTAGATGCAGTTATACAGTTACAGTGCAGTAGATGAGTTAGTGCAGTTATTGACGTTACAGTGCAGTAGATGAGTTAGTGCAGTTATTGAAGTTACAGTGCAGTAGATGAGTTAGTGCAGTTATTGAAGTTACAGTGCAGTAGATGAGTTAGTGCAGTTATTGAAGTTACAGTGCAGTAGATGAGTTAGTGCAGTTATTGAAGTTACAGTGCAGTAGATGAGTTAGTGCAGTTATTGAAGTTACAGTGCAGTAGATGAGTTAGTGCAGTTATTGAAGTTACAGTGCAGTAGATGAGTTAGTGCAGTTATTGAAGTTACAGTGCAGTGGATGAGTTAGTGCAGTTATTGAAGTTACAGTGCAGTAGAGGAGTTAGTGCAGTTATTGACGTTACAGTGCAGTAGATGAGTTAGTGCAGTTATTGAAGTTACAGTGCAGTAGATGAGTTAGTGCAGTTATTGAAGTTACAGTGCAGTAGATGAGTTAGTGCAGTTATTGAAGTTACAGTGCAGTAGAGGAGTTAGTGCAGTTATTGAAGTTACAGTGCAGTAGATGAGTTAGTGCAGTTATTGAAGTTACAGTGCAGTAGATGAGTTAGTGCAGTTATTGAAGTTACAGTGCAGTGGATGAGTTAGTGCAGTTATTGAAGTTACAGTGCAGTAGAGGAGTTAGTGCAGTTATTGAAGTTACAGTGCAGTAGATGAGTTAGTGCAGTTATTGAAGTTACAGTGCAGTAGATGAGTTAGTGCAGTTATTGAAGTTACAGTGCAGTAGATGAGTTAGTGCAGTTATTGAAGTTACAGTGCAGTAGATGAGTTAGTGCAGTTATTGAAGTTACAGTGCAGTAGATGAGTTAGTGCAGTTATTGAAGTTACAGTGCAGTAGATGAGTTAATGCAGTTATTGAAGTTATAGTGCAATAGACGAGTAGATGCAGTTAGTTATGCAATAAATGCAGTAATGCAATAGATGAGTTACAGTGCAGTAGGTGAGTTAGTTGTAAAAAACTCCCCTACCATCTTAAGGTTGTGTGCATTTATCATCAGATTTTTTGTTGTTTCATAGGTAACTATAAGATGCCAAACATCATTTGGCTATTTTATTACCCTAATGTATTATTTGACACCATTTAACACCATGATTGTTTGATTTAATCTCCATGTTTATTTCTAATTCTCTACAATATTTTTGTACTACTTAAACTCGTAAGCTCTCTCTTACGTTTAGGGACATAACACTTCATCACAGGATTCGGGGAAGTGACAACCCTTGTGCCACAGCTATACTGGACTTTGATAAAAAAGTTGAAGACAAAAGAAAAAAAAAGGAGCAATTTTCACACACAGAAATTGAGGAGTAAGTTTATATTTCTTTTTCAATATAAAATGCTCAATATCAATTGCAACCTAAAACACAGTGTCTCCACAATCACTTGTCTTCTAAAATAATACTTTTTTTTAACCTAGGAAAGGTATATTATCATCGGAATAACATTACAATAGCAAACGTTATGACACCAGATAAGTTGTCATTTTCTGTTGGTCTAAGGGGCGATTCACATTTTGCCTCTAAAATGCGGGTCATATGGATTATATCATTTATATGCACAAATAAATACCTTGGAATAACTCTGCTACTAGATTTATTTCTGCTGTGATCATGCTTTTTCTCCATCTTCACTGAGCTTGTCTTTATTTGTTGGTTGGTTCTTGTCATATGACCTGCTGGGTGTGAGGCATTGTGAAAAGTTGAAATATTTTTATCTCGATACTTCGCCTAGATAAATGGGAGTGTCACACCGAATGCGCATCGTGGCCACGTTGACTCCCTATTTGAGCCTGCTTTGTTGCGTATCTACATTTAAAACAACAAATATGTATTTACAAAAAACACGAAGACCCCCATAAATTATGCATATTTTTATGTCACTCCTAACTTTCTTTAACTTCCTTTTTGCCACATGTTCTTTTTTTACCGCATTATTTGCCTTGTGGTTTTAATCCCATTACCCATCTCTAACCATAGCATATTTTCGCAAATAAGTAGACCTTACACAATATATAAAATAAAACGTTTGTCAACATGCTTGAGTATATTGCATGCAATCACATCAGTATAGTGTGCACATGTATGCATGTCACGTCACTGTGTGTTTCCTCAGATATAAGAAGCTGTTAAATTCTGCACGTCTGTATGAGTTGCAAAGGCATGATGTGATTCTGTGCACCTGCACGGCTGCCGCCTCCCCTAACCTTACAAAGTCAATCAATGCACGACAGATCCTCATCGATGAGTGTGCAATGGCAACAGAACCCCAGACACTCGTCCCTTTGGTCAGCTTTAAACCCGAGAAGGTGCGAGTCATCACTCATCTGATCCAAACATAAACAAACAAGTACAATTATAGAGCACACTACAAAGGACATTTTTATGTTATTAACATTTGTCAATTTACAATTGAGGTTTTGGTCACAAACGAACATGTTCTACAAAGGTGTTTATATATAAATGTACTCTCTTTATCATCATCAGGTTGTGTTGTTGGGTGATCACAAGCAATTGCGTCCAATTGTGAAGAATGAGCACGTAAGGAGGCTTGGAATGACATACTCCCTGTTTGAACGCTACATGAGTAGAGCATTACTGTTAGACACCCAGTACAGAATGGTAACAAACTTACACGTGCATACATGTTACACAAACAATAAATACAGTAAGTTTACTGTGGGTTTCTTTCTTCAGCATACACACATCTGTAAATTCCCATCGGAGGCATACTACCAGAGTAAGCTGAAAACTCAAGTAGATGAAAGGGCCAGTATGCTGCATGCTACAACTATAAGTATGAGACAAAGCAAACACATTCTGTTCGGAGATATTAGAGGTGTAGAGATCAGTTTGGTTGTTTCAACCGCACGGGGGAACGAGAACTCGAAAGCCAACTTTGCAGAGGTTAAAAAAGCTGTAAGTGAACATTAACACAGGCATACTTGGAACATTTACACATACTGTACACCAGTGAGTGAGTCTTGATGTTTCTAAAAAAGGCTTTTGTGTCATTGAGCAGGTTGACATTTGTACTCAGCTGGTAACAGTGGGTCGTGTGAGGCAGGAGAACATTGCCATTTTGTCACCCTATAACGCACAAGTTGCCCAGATCAAAGAAAAACTCATAGGCAGACAACAGTTGGATGGAATCACAGTCACCACCATTACAAAGAGTCAAGGTGAAACTCTTACTGTAAATCTTTCTCTGCATATGTATAATATTCTGTGTATCTGATTATTTAAATAATGCTGATTGGATTAATGATAAAATTGCATTGACAAGGCTGCCAGTACATGTTGCTAATTCTGGCTGACAGCGGCCCCCCATGTCACACATTTTTATTTGAAAATTGTATGGACGCAGTTGTACACGGCTAGACTTCATCCTTTCACAGTAAATTTTGCACCATTTATAGTTAGAAAATAGGTTGTGAACAGAAAAAAATGCTATTGTATGAGGTTGTATGACGTGTTCTCAGCTGACCAGCATTGTGCGAGCATATGAAAATGTACTATAATTGCAGGTAGCGAGTGGCGGTATGTGATTCTGTCCATGGTTCGCTCCTGCTCTAGTGAAAATATTGAAGATCTGCCCCCAAGGGAATGGCTCTCAGAACACATTGGATTTGTGGGTGATGAAAATCAAATCAATGTGGGCATCACAAGAGCGCAGGATGGGCTGTGCATTCTGGGTAATTACAAAACGACTTAACATTGGCATTTCTTCTTGTCTCAAGAGTTTAAAGGTTCTTTGAGAAACCATTTGGAGTTCTTCTCCTTGCCACACCGGCAGAACCCTCAGGGGAAACTCAAGACACCATTTTGACAAGGGCGGTTCTCTGAGGAACCCTCAAGGCTTCTTGAAGAATCCATTAATTAAAATGGTCCGGAACCACCTTGGGTGTTTTTCCCATTTTCTGTTTGTCCCGAAAGTGTATTGTTCTGGTGTATTGCTATTCACAATATTTAACTAAACAGATATACTGAAACCAAATACAAAGCAAACAGTTTAAAGATAAACAACAATTAACGATTAAGATTTAATATTCACTGAATTGTCAATATTGTACAGTACATTACATGATTATTACAAATTCATGAAATTACATGAATAGTTAATACTGTGTTGGTGATATTGTTATAAATCAAAATATCTTAACAGTCAAAAGCTTTTAGAAAATCTTTCCAAACGGCGTAAAATAACTGATTTTCACTTAATATTTTTTTAAACATTCAATTTTTTAACTCATTTTGGAAGAATTTGATTTTATCATGACATTATGGAATGTGGTTAATAATAAGAGTATAGTAAGCAAATTTGCAGCATTCCACATACAGTATAATAATTGATGATGTCTGTGCTTTAGGTAATCAGGAGCTACTCAACTGCAGCCCAGCATGGAGAAAGCTACTAAAACATTATTCAAGTCATGGCTGCGTGGTCCCTGCAGAACAAATAACCGTACACAATGTCCATTAAACTATATTTATATTGATCTTGAAGATTTATTTTAAAATTGGATACTTTTAAAATACATTACAGACTATATAACATCACATTCCTCTTAATCTTAAATTATGTTTTTAATAGCTAAAATTATAATGGTAGCACCAAAGCACTGTTTTAAATAAGAAATGTGCAATATAAGGTCTATGGGGTTATGTTTTGGGACTTGTGTTTTGCCTAATCTTTTTAATGAATTATTTTTACCAGTACAGATTCTCATATGGATTTGGAAATTAAATATTTTTATTGTTAAGATTAGAATCAAGAATTTACACAAATGTTTTCTACCTTTATTTTCTTCTATTTTCAAACATTCCAATTCATACAACAAATAACTTACAAATATTTTATAATTATTTTGGATTTACTCTCTGGTGTGTTGTGTTGTGTTGTTTTCTATGTATGTTTTGTTAATAAGAATAAATATTTTAAACCATAACTAACATCTTGCTGCTTTCTTGTTGTTTTAACCTGCTAAAAAAAGATTCACCCTCTAAGCTAAGGTTTATTCACAACAGTTTATACCACCGACAGTATTTTCACCATGCCTTGGTTAGTAGGTTTGTAAAAATAAGTTGAGTTTTATGGCACCTGTTGTAAAGTTAAACCATATTGTATTTAAGATTAACTATGTTTATGTGGATGTTCATTTGTAAACTTGTTGCTGATGAATGTACTGTACAATAATGCCACAGGTGTACCCAACAGTGCTTTTTTGTATTTTAACCCAGAATCCTTTATACCGATATGCCAGTGTGTTCACCAAAACCACACTTTCTGATGTCGTTTAATGTATAAGGTCAAATATCATGCTCACTTGTGTTCTTGCAGGATTTTGGCATATGTTACAAATCCGACCCATACAACAAACTGCTCAGTGTACCAAACATGTACCTCTGGTGAAGTTCACAAAGAAATAGGCAGCCAGCAAGGCTTCTAAATTACATTAATCAGCAAGATTTCTCTGGATAACCAACTTCAGCTATGCCTGTCTGATGAGGCTGATCAATCATCATGGTCTGTAAGATGATCCACCAGATAAACCTGCATCAAACAGCATAAACCACAAGATTAGTGATCAGTGCTGGTCTTTTTTAGCATTTTCGAAAACCCAGTTCAATTAGGAGCATAGTTTGTGAATAGTAAATCTGCAGTCAAGGTGAGATTAGTGAAGGTGATAGTTCACCAAAAAGATAGTTCATCATCATTTACTCACCCCCACTTGTCATTTCAATCTGTATGGCTTTTATCTTCTGCAGAACACAAAAGATAATTTGAAGAATGTTGGTAACCGAAACACGGTGGTTATACATTAATAAAATGTCATTACATCACCATAACATTTGCTACATATTCTTGCCATACACTTCTTATGGGAGACCACACATCTGGTCTCATACTTCCTTTGTGCTCACTCAACAGATGCATTCATACTGTTGAAGACTGCAAGTTAAACATTCTCATTTATTCTTGTTCGGATTCACTATTTTAGTGTTCAGTGACAAGCATGTTCCCTTCATGATTGAGAAAATGAACAATTCGTTTTTATTATTAGATATTATCCAACACAATCTGTGTTAAATCTTGTTACTGTTCCTTTGTGGCATGAACACAGGTGAATTCCAAACAAAATGCAATGACAGCCAATGGCCACAAGATGGTGCATGATGACTCGGTTTTTGCGTGGGTCGTGTCATTTACATGCAAGTCTCAATTGCAAAACCTAACATTAGGTACTAGGACATTGCGCCATCTAGATCTTAAAATGTAAAAATTACAACAGATTTACCTAAATATTAGAGACAGACGCTTAATATTAATTTTTGTGAAAGAAAAAGTATTTATAATGACAGAAATACCTAAATGTGTCTGTATGTAATATAATTTATAGATATAGTTAACCTGGTCAAGTGGTTAAATTATATTTTATTGGACAAAAAGTCTTTGTGCATTCATGTCAGAATTTGTTAACAGAACTGTATTAACTGGAGACAAGATGGCACTGGCTCCATGATTCTTTTTCTTCTTAGGGTCTCATGTCTGTTTTTCATTATTGAAAATATATTTCTGTTGTGATGTAAGACACACAGATGACCTCTTATCGATTGGTACACTGATAATGATCAAAATTAAATTGTTTGTTTGCTGGCAGTCAATACCGTTTCCTCATAGGGGCTATCAGCACAAACTGCACAATAAAGAGCAACATTCCTCATAAGGCCTTTTTTCTCTGCGGATTGAATCCTAGCTGTGAAATGTGTTCAATGCCATTCAACAAGAACAAGCAACTTTAAAGCAATGCCACTATCAAGCAACCTTGGAACAGGTGCTACCTCCAGGGAATTTATTTTACTTTTTTAACATTCTCAGCAGAAGATACACCATCATACAATAAAAAGGCACTTCAAAATGTGACCGATCAACACCATTTTATCCTGTTTTATGGATCCAACAAACACCAGAGAATGATCTTAATCCAGTCTGTCGATGTGACTGAGCCATCGGTCTCCATTGATACTAATCTCTTAGTCCCCCTTAACTCTCAGTCTCAGCCAAACAGCTCAGATGCAAAATATGTTTTCATTTTAAGTTGTTGCATTTTTAAGGCTTACGCGAATTAAGTTTTCACTCAGGATTGTGAAAATACATGGAAGAATGAGAACAGTCCCACACACTTGATAAACAGACTCATTGTGATGTTTACAGAAGGATTCTGACCTCATTATATCACAATCCACATGGTAGCTAAAGCTGCTAACTGAATCATGCAGTATGTAAACTGTGAGGTTTTAAAGTATAATTGCGGGCTGGATAAAAAAGCTTCAAGGTTTTAAGATGCTATTGAGGGAAGCTGCCGCCTTTACATGCTTGTTAAGGGATCCTGCTTACCGCTGTGAAGTTGTTATCATGAGCATGTAATGTTCAACTGCTTTGTGGTCAGACAGAATGGAAACAAAACAGGAAATACACATTTTTCTTCAGTGTAAAAATAGTTGCAAACGGTTGCAAACATAAATGGACATGCCCTAAAAACCAACAATATAAATGACTTTTTTCTCCCTTAAAAAAAGAAAAAGCTTTTTTTGCTTCAGCCCACCTGGTTGAGAAACAAGAGACAGTAGAGACAGCAATGCAGGGGTTCACAATAATATTTTTATTCAACAATTTCTCTACGGTGTCAATTTATGGGAATTCAAGAAAGTACTCTTTAAGAGTCTGAGAGATAGAAGCTGGGTCCTGCATCAGGAAGAGTAAATATTATTGTGAACCACTGTAGTCACATGGACAACTTGAACGTCTTTACTACTTTTTGGGCCTTGAAAGTGGTAGTTGCGTTGCTGCCTGGGGCCAAAAAACTCAATTTGTGTTTCAAAGATGAACAAAGGTCTTACAGGTATGGATGGAACGAACGATATGAGGCCGAATATTTTTTTGGGGGAACTTAACTAACCCTTAACAACTGTTGTTGCCACCAATTTACAAAAACTGTGCACTTCGCTAGTCCTCAGTATACGGTGGTAAAAATAACTCACACGGACTTACTTTATTAACCACAATCGTGTCTGATTTGTAGACACTCAAAGTCGAACTTAAAACTACAATCTAAAATAAAAGGTAGGTTGTTTTCAAATGTATTTACAATAACTAATGATTAACAAAACTTCACAACAGAACTTGAACCTCTTAACGTCTGTGTGTGTGTGACTACACACATACTCAATCCTCTCTTAAATAAAGCACAACCGCTTCTGACTTTTTGTAGCTTCAAATACAAAAATGTGTTTGATGTATATTTTTGGAGCACTGGTCATCGCAGCGACAGCCTTTAGCCAAGACATGACAACTTTAACGACAAAAAACAATTCTGTTCAAGGTAAGCATTATTTGTTCAGAAAACACACATTCTCTCTCTCATGCACAGACTTAACACACATAGTCAGACAGACTTGTTGGATCTGTTCAAGCCTGTCTCTTTTTCTTCTCACCTCGCTCAATAGACCTGTTTGTAGCAGTGGGTTCATTTGTTCAGATACCATGCATTGACGGAGAGCAAAAGGGGGTGGAGTGGAAATTTAACAACTCTATGCTTTTCTCGAGCCCTGTTCTTTCCCTAAAGAACATCAGCCTGCAGGACCAAGGCATCTACACCTGCCACAGACCAAATGGGGACCCGATACAAAGAGTCTTTCTACACCTGGGCTGTAGGTTCATGAATTTTTGTCTTTATCTAGCGCCGCCTGTGTATGTACACAATCGTATAGCGGAAAATGGGTGACTAGGACAAAAGCAATCTGCCTATGATGTGGAAAGCTTAAAGTGAGATTTCACACTTTGTAATGTTTGTTTTATTCAGATTCTCCTCCTTCTCCAGATGTGCATTGTTGGTCTCCAAGTTACCCTAAAAGGGCAGTATGCTCGTGGACACTGAATCCAAATCCTACACTTCCAACACATTACATTGCTACATATAGGTATTGCATATTATGCAGTGAAATAAAATTAATTTTAGTTGTACATTTTAAATGTTATGTCAACTAGCTATTCTGTTTTGTCTCGATTTTCAGTCTACTCAAGTTTTCATTTATTTGATTGAAAAAACTGCCGTCTCTGATTATTGTACTTTCTTGAAAATGACAGCCTTTCTATGTATCCATTATCATATTTAATACGACAAATAGAGTCTAACAGTGTAATAGTTTAGAATATTTGTTAAACGCAAATTAAATTTGAAAATAGGAGCCATTCAGACCCACTTTCCTGTGCCCACCAATGCCAAAGATGGGGACAGGAAGAGAGGCAATGTGTGCTACAAGAACTGAAGATATTTGAAAGCGGGATTTTTAAGAGAGGATTGAGTATCTGTGTAGTCACACACACTGACGTTAAGAGGTTCAAGTTCTGTTGTTAAGTTTTGTTAATCATTAGTTATTGTAAATACATTTGAAAACAACCTACCTTTTATTTTAGATTGTAGTTTTAAGTTCGACTTTGAGTGTCTACAAATCAGACACAATTGTGGTTAATAAAGTAAGTCCGTGCGTGTTATTTTTACCACCGTATACTGAGGACTAGGTCTCGATTTTCAGTCTACTCAAGTTCTCATTTATTTGATTGAAAAAACTGCCGTCTCTGATTATTGTACTTTCTTGAAATTTACAGCCTTTCTGTGTATCCATTATCATATTCAATACGACAAAAAGAGAGTCTAACAGTGTAATAGTTTAGAATATTTGTTAACCACAAAATATATTTGAATGTAGGAGCCATTCAGACCCACTTTCCAGTGCCCACCAATGCCAAAGATGGGGACAGGAAGAGAGGCAATGTGTGCTACAAGAACTGAAGATATTTGAAAGCGAACCAACTCTTTTCAACATCACAGCTGTTAACGCTTTGGGTAGCGCAACACGAATATGGCCATTTATTTTTGAGGATATAGGTAATATTTTCATCACATTTAATACATTTTAAAAAACATTTATGCATCTTCCATACATGCATATTGACTGTTATCATTCTTATACTTTAAATTCACTGGTCGGTCTGAAGTGAAACCAGATCCTCCAGTAAATGTGACAGTGATGGTAATGCCAGGGAAGAAGCTTTCTGTGCAATGGGGTCCACCACCCAGCTGGCCGGATCCGGTCAACTTTCCTCTTAAATACACAGTGAAATTCCACTGGGGCAAACCTGACACAGCCAGAACTGTGAGTTTCCTCTATAAAAAGAATTTCAAACCGATATCTTCAAGAATTAATAAACCTCTTTGTGGAAAGGCCGAAAACGTCAAATACAACCTAAGCTGAGCTTACAAGCTAATCGAACCAAAGTGCCCCATTTCAACTAACATGTAACGTTACTTATCTTTGTATCTCTCGTGAAAAATGCTTATGACGTTTCTTTAGCTTTTATCTTTAATCAATATTTCGGCTGAATATTATTAAAATCTCCTCAGCTGTTGCCATGACGCACCTGATGACACGCTCATGTGATGCTAGTCTTGTTCGACTTGATGCGGCGCCGCAAGATCCAAAGTACCGCGAGAGTTATTCGAATAACCGTAAAAAGTTTGGTTTCGAATCGCTCTCGCGGTACTTTGATGTCATCAGCCTATCGGATCTCGAGGCGCCGCATCAAGTCGATAAAGCCTAATAGAGCTCATTGACTTGTGTCTCTTGCATGTCCATTCTGATGGGTCAGTTTACTGTCAATCATTTGTATTCTACGGTTTCAGTCGCTTCTGGCGATACTGTTATCAATAAGCATGTTGTCAAATTATTTGCATGAATTAGGGATATTATGTTAATTAATGCAACTATTCATCTTATGTCTTCATTTATTAATTTGGTACAACTCCAATAAAGCCACCCTCATTTTAGACTCCTTTGTTTCCAGCTGGGCCCTTATGAGTCTAATAACATGGTTCTCCGTGGACTAGTGGCCGGAAGGACCTATCACATCCAAATATCTGCAAAGGACTTTCTGGACAATGGACAGGGCAGTGACTGGAGTTCACCTATAGGTGCCACTATACCCAGTAATTGATTATGCACAACGTTAGCTTAATGAATATATTCAAGCTTGAACATCCAGATTATCATCATAAACCATTAACCAATCATAGCTTCATCCTACATATAATCACAAGCGTATAAACATTTAGAAAATCTCATTGCTGTTTTAATTTGTTTGCGAAAAAAATAAAATATAGCGCAAGAAAATGTTTTCATATCCGTTCTGTTGAAAGCAAGACTTAACAGGTTTTATGTTCATTTAAAAAAGGGTTTTCAAAGTAATCAAGAATTTTTATTGAAGTATTTTATTGAATTTGCTGTTTTATAATAAATGAAACAAGAAAAAGAGAAAGATTGGATGCGCATAAAAATCAAATAAAGAAAAAATCTGTATGATCAAATGAATAATCAGAGTAGGCCGAAGTCTTGCCTGATATAAAGTATGAGGAATGTTATAAAAATTGACCACAAAATACATCCCTTCAGCAAAATAATTTCTTTGATAATGAAGATTGTTATTTTTAAAGCTTTTTGTTTAAAGGGGTCATATGACACGGGTAAAACGAATATTATTGTTTGTTTTAGATATAATGCAAAGTGTATACACGATTGAACATTCAAAAACCCTGTATTTCCACATACCGTGCATGTTTGTATCTCCTCTTTGGCCCACCTCTCTGAAACTCACGGATCTTTGACAAAGCTCATCACTCTCATGTGCTATGATTGGCCAGTTAAACAGTGCGTAGTGATTGGTCGAATACTGCAAGTGTGTGACGGGAATTTAACGCCTCTTACCATTTTTGGAACATCAGGTACCAAAGCAAGTGTACTGACAGGTGCGCCCACCTTACTTGCGTATACATTTGTTCGGTCTTAGTCAAATCATACCACAAACTGACGTATATTTGTGGGTGTGTGGTTACACGAGGCGTTTCAGGCAGGTCTGGGTGAGCATTCATTTTTAGATAGAAGGCACCTTTTGTTCCTGCACTTTAATGTACGCACTCTTACGTGTCTAATACATGAATGGGCAACTTATAACACACCAAAGACAAATAAAAACACGTGTTTGTGCCACATGGGCCCTTTAATATCATTTATTGACATGTACACACCCAAATCTTGCTATTTTCAGTAGCAATGTCCACAAAACACTGCATTAGATTCTTCAGTCTAATACATCAACAATCAATGGGGTTACAAACTCTGAGTGACGAATACCTAGAGAGAAAGATGGTGCACGAGGCAGGTGTGTCATCACCTTCTCAGGGCTGTGTGTTCCTGGGCCGGGCTTTCGTGAGACATCGGTGGGAATAGTCGGACGGCTTTGAATGGAGAAAGATGGCTGTCTGTTCAGGTAAACACTAGGTTCTGTGCTGTTGTACCGGCCAGGCCCTGGAGTCATGGATAGGTCCTCTGATGGACCACCTGCTTTCCTGCGTGCTGATATTGAGAAGCTGGCGCTGGAGGGTTTGTGAGGGACATGAGAGCCAGTTAGGTTGGGTAAAGTGTAGCGGTTGGGGGCGGGTACAGCATCCACTGTGCGGTAGCGTGTACGATGAGCCATGGTGTACGATGGTGGTCTGTAGTGCAAGTTTAAAGGTGGTGCTTTCTCAGGACAGTAGGCTCCTGGTCCAGGAGTCTGAAATGTCTCAGCTGACAAAATAAAGAAACAAATATTTTAACTTGTAAAGCCCCTGTTTGAAAGGGATAGTTCACTCCAAAATAGACATTTTAAATCTTCATTTATTTAAAAAGATATTTTGAGAAATGTCTCAAAATTGTGTCAATGCAAGGAAAGTCAAAGGGGGCTAATGTTGTTTGACTACCAACATTCTTCAAAATATCTTCTTTGAGTTCTGCAGAAGAATGAAAGTCATACAGGTTTGGAATGACATGAGAGTGAGTAAATGATATAAGACATTTTGTGTTTTGATTAAATATCCATTTAAAATTGTACATAATGGTCAGATCCTAATCTTTAAGAGGAGCTGTATAGAGAGAAAACCCACCTGTCTTCTTCAATCTACCAAGCATGGAGTATGACGGGGTGCCATCTCTTCCAAAGCGTGTCATTCTGGCATCTATGTGATACTGAGGACCCGGACTGGAGTCCACAGCCACCACTAGTCATGTACAACATAATGAGAAAACAAAGCATAGTTTATCGAATTAAATTCTAACATATGGTTTTGATTAGTTTAATATGCACTTATAATCATTATTTTGCATGCCAATGTTTGCGAGACAAAGTCCAGATGTGTTCTTCAACACTTTTGCATTAATACTTTGATCAAACTGGGTGTTCCCAATTTTCTGTGTTGTGACCCTTGCCGAAGGAAGCAGGCATTACACGTCACTAATTAGGCGTGCAAGCCTTGAATGTGTACAAGTGTACGTGTGCGCCTGTAATTTAGTTTCAGATCCAAGCGCTTTACTGTCATGTTGATATATCTTAATTTTCTGTGTGAACCACAAGCGCGCCTAAGGGTATTGTCACATGATTAAAGTAACCCACCAATAATTTTAATGTGAGGAGTGATTGATTTCTTGTTCTGTCACTCATCGTGATGTCACTCACTGTTGCTGCTCATTCGGCTGTGGAAGGAATAGGCCGGGCTGCTGGGTTTGGTGTAGTCATGGTTTATGTAACCGATAGTGGGGGGAAGAGCATAGTGCCCAGGCCCGGGCCCTGTGGGCATAAACAAACACAATGAGTGAGACAATTTTAACTGTTTAAAATATTCATAAATACAATTTAAAATATGCATAAATACAAAACTAGTGAACATAATGAAAAATGAACAACATTGTATGGCTGTTTTTAACTTTAAATGTAACATTTAATAATAAATAATTACAAAAAAAGGAAACAAATGTCTCCTCATGCTGATTAAATATAGGATATACAAAGTATACAGCTGCTGGCTATCATGGATTGTATTATTATTATTAAATTGAAAATAAAATGGTGGAATGTTATTCATTTGAAACATGAAAGGTCACACATGTTACGCACATTGCTGAAGTCCTGTAGTACCTTGACCGTAAACTTTCAATCGAGACTTCATTCACAGTAAAACGTCACATAACCTTTTTAAAGCTTCGGCAAAGAAAAGAAAAAAGAAGTCCTATTCTCAGAACGATACAAACAGGTGTTGCAATAAAAGACCTAGCTGACAGTTTCTTTCATCAAACTGCCAATCCGCTCCCGAGAGCCAAATAGGAGCATGCGGTGCATGTTTCAACTCCTTGCAGAGCCCTGTGCTAAAATAAATTGTCAGACTTCCTTGCTTTGCAGATTCATTCTTTCAACACAACAATTTACCCAAATGAATCTATTGAAATGAGTTATTACAAACTCACCCCTTTCTCTGCCAGCAATGATGGGGCGCCGTCTCGTAACCTCCCCCATAACGCTTGTGTTTTCCGGCCGGCTCTAATAGCTAACAGCAAAATCGGGAGGACTCAGGGAGGATTCGGGGAGGTCCAGCAAAGGTTGAGGTTTCAGTTTGTACTCACCGAAGAAACAACTGGACCCTGAATTATAAATGAAGCTTACAAGCACAAGAAACCTTATCTTTGTCCACAAGAACGTCCATCTCGATATCTTTCCGCATAAAAGATTACCAAACATCTATCAGCAAAGGACACCTACAGTTACAGTTTGGCAACCTTTCTGTAAAGCACTACTTATGATTACACATATGGAAGTAGACAAGCGTCTAGAGTAGTTTGAAATGACTATGTTTATATTGTAGATATAATTCATTCTTATAACATGACAAGAATACAATTATCTTAATAACATTCAGGGAAGTGACCTGGGTTAAAAACAAATCAAATAGATTTCACAACAGAATCTGTCAATTCGTCTCTTCCCACATGGACACGCTCCAACCAGTACTGAAAACCAAACCTTCCGTCCTTTCTGTGGTATGGCATTACAGTACTGTACTTAGAACATCTTAGATCAGGTTTCTTAATTATAACACCTTATGTTATTTACCTGTGCGAGGATGTTTTACATAAAGTGAGTAAAGAAGTGCATTAAAATCACAGTTTCTTTCTTGAGGAGCTGTATGCTACAAGCAATATTTCATGCTGAGAAAATGTTAATGATATCGTGTCTTATCTGGTGGCTGTAAGAGGAGACATCTGTACTGACCGCTGATCGGACATTAAACATTAATCTACGTATCTCTGGACTCCATGAGTCATGTAGAAGTAGGTGACACAACAGCTGACCTCTGGCATGCAGCCAGCGAAGACTAAGGTAGGTTGTGTTACTCCAGAGCCAAGTAAAGTGTAACAATAAACTACAAATCTTGATCTAAATAGAACAGCCCTGGTTTTTTATAAGAACGGCACATTTGGTCATAACGTCTAGTTCTAGTTTAACTAAAAAGAATGGAAATGTAATTCTGTAACATGATATTGAGCACATTATTGATCTCTGTACCATGAAAGTACCCGAGGACAGTCCAATGAGCATTGAAGGGATTACAGTTACAGTCAAAATCATTGTTACATTTGTCAAACAACATAGGGTGTATTTTATTAGTAGTAAAAAACAGCAAAATTGCAAAAAATTGCAAAACTTGTTCAAGGCAATTTAATATAAAATTTTATCTAAATGTGTATTTAAACTTCAGCTTAAAGCTTTTCAAATTTATTAGAGCAACAAATATCTTCTTTTGTGTTCAACAGAACAACAAACTTTATACAGCAGTTTTCCTACCACGGTAGTCAAGGGTGGCCTAACTTGGTTACAAGCTTTCTTCCAAATATCTTTCTCTGTGTCGTCAAAAAAAAGAAATTTACACAGATTTGGAACAACTTGAGGGTGAGTACATGAAGACAACTTTCATTTTTGGGTGAACTGTCATTTTAAGTTTTGTGTTTAATAAATAGACCGCTTATCAAATTCTATGGAGCCTTTTAACCTGCATAACAAAAATGTTTAGGAAAAAATACCCACAAATAAAAAAGCATTTTGAGCTGCATTACTGCAGGGTCATATGTACTTTTAAACCCAGTTGTATTCTTCAACATTTCACCCCAACAAGAAATATGCATATAACCTGTGACTTCCTAAAAACTTTAAATGGAAAAAGAAAATATTCTGTATATTACTGTGAGGGTTGAAATATTTTTACTATTTGACTTGGCAGATCGGAGTCACACAAGACACTGCTGAAATCACAAGACTAAAATGTGGAGGTCTTTAAGCCCAATAGCCTAAAGCATTTTTATTTTCTTTGTGGGTGTCACTCAGGGAAAAGTGTGAAATACTGACCGTGGAAGAGGCCAGAGCAAGAACGCTAATTTAACCAGACAACTGTTCATACACACATTAATCATCTTCTCTGTAGAGAATCATACTTTTGCTCTATCTGGCAAAACACTTTTGTGTTTTGTGCAATTGCGATCTTTGCACATTTCCGTTTTTTTCATATTGTTTTCTGAAAGTAGTTTTCTGGGTTTACGAGACTTTCTGCTTATAAAGGACCATCTTCATAAGCTTTCTTTAAAGAAGGATTTTATGAACAATATAACAGTTTAACAATTCAGTCAATAATAATATAATCTACCTACACATAACTTAAGAGTCAAAACATAACTTTACATTTAAATATGTGGATACAATTCAGTACAAAAATAAAAGCAGTAAAATGTCTCAATACATATTTTTTCCCAAACAGTTCAATGCTACAAACACGGTTACAGTTTTACATTTCAACTGCAACACATATAATCACAATAGAGAACATTTGTTGGCCATAACTTTCCATTACTGAGGCGGTTTCAATGTGGTAACTTTGTGGATCCAGAATGTAGTGTTAAAAAACTGTTTAAAACGCAGCAGAACTTTTAAAAAAGGTCCCACTCGTAGTTCCAAGTATCGATTTGTTCGGTACTGCTTGCTTAAGCATGTGTTTTAGCGACTGATATGGTATGTACAGATTACTGCAAGGCAATATACGTAGACTGAAATTTGGCAATATATGTTCTGTGAGGTATACCTGTGGGATTTGTAATGTAAACTGCTGACCTTTGATCAAGCTTGGTGTTAAAGAACCTTCCTATTTTTCCAGTTGTCTTTCTATGTGAAATTCAGACATTTTTCATTTGTCCATAAGGAACCTTTCTTGAACATACAGGTCGGCTAAAGTTAGCAGTTGAGAGAAATAAAGAAAATGGCACGGGCCCACGTATTGAGCACGCATCACGTTGGCTAAGCATGGCTTGTGCATGATCATCCTCAGTGTAAATGTGCAAATTATAACCTGTAATTATTCGCTCCCCGCTGCTATCAAAAGACTCGTCTTTCCTCTGACAACAGCTGTGAAGATACAATCCACGTGGCCTCAGTGGCGATTATCAAAAACGTTGAACAGTTTGTTTTCCTGTATTGTGAGGCATTTTACAAAACTGCACAATTTAAGCTGTGTCCCAAGTCCCAAACGCCTGTTACTCTTTGTTGTTTGAAGGTTCCATTTTGAGTCCATCTGAACTTGAACTTTCTTGCACAGAGCCAAGCAGCAGTCTGGAAAATGTGAATTCTTCCACAGTGTACTGTTGTTGTTAAACGTTCGGCCTGCCAGGAGCGACGTGCTATGATTTATCTCCTTGAAGAACCTGAAAACAGACAATATGACATTGATCGGATGAATGCATACGGAATATGAAACTCTTCATAAAGCCTTTCAAAAACAACCAGAGATCCTGGATTCGTCATGGATTATGGCGAAAGAAAATCACAGTTTAAGTCTTTGCAGTGTTAATGTTTATAGATTTGTATTTTGTTATTAGAATTGTTATTGTGAACTGTCTTTTGGAAACGTCGTGGGGTGCGAGATCTTCCCGAATGATGCTATAAGAATTTGTCAAATACTGTGATGCTGACGAGCATTTGGGACACGTTTTATACATCAGAAAGACCACAAGACGCTGATGGCTACGCTTATAGTGCCTTAATTATATTTTGTGAAGGACCGTCCCTGTCATGTCCAAAACAGGATTATTCTGGAACTGATAACTCCCAACTGAATACACATGTAGATGATATTTGTGTGTGTTAGCAAACTGTTGGATTTCATTCTGCAAGTTTATTTAATTGGTCTGGGTTTCTACAAGAGTTTATGAAAAACTACCTGACTTCGCCTTGCGTTATTTACTCGTGTGGTTACCAAGCAAAACACAGGAAACTCGGTGCAATAACACCAAAAACACTTTAATTAAATTAACTCGGCAACTTCAATAAGTCATTCCTCCCTTGGATTTCTACTCACAATGTTATGAGAGCAAATATTCCTAGCATAACAAATTCTCAGAAACTTAAGTTGAGGCAAACCAGACGCTCAAACATTGTGATGAATTGGATTTGGGTTAAAGAGAGCTAGAATGCATATTTAAAAGCTCCTTACCTACCTGGTTGCGGGTTTTGTGAGATTTCTGCAGCCAGACCCGCCACTGGTCGTAAAGTTTGATACTCATACCGCTGCAGCCGTAAGCGTGTTTGCGCACCCATCCGAAGAACTGCTTCAGGTCCCGCCGCAGAGTCGAGTTCTGCTGCCCCGCCTTCGAGTCACATGACCCCGTCATCAGCCGCTCTGTGAATCAAAAGCCCAAATCAAACAACATGCACCTATCATGCAACATGCGTATCGCACAGATGCGGCTCACAGTTTACGCGGCGAACCAAACACACATTGGGATAAAAATAAATCCTTTTCCATTTTAAATAAACAGCAGGTTTCTGAAGTCCAGATGTGGGCCGCTTCATGAGAGTTAATGTGCAGAAAAGTTAATCTGTTAATCTTTAGAAACAATCCTTTAAAAAAATATATCAAACCCTCCCCCGTGAATCTTTGGCAAGCCGCAAAATGGGGAAATGTATGAGTGAAGTAATGCGTTGCATGTGCTAGCTGGTGTCTGCTGGAACCAGCATTGTCTCGGGAAATATGTATCTGATTATGGAACGGACTGCACGACACATTCAAAATGTGAAAATATGATGAAGGCAACATCTCAATCCGGCTCTCATTGCCACTTTTTAACCAGGCACAATGTGCGATGCCTTAAGTCTGGTTTTATTTATTTATGTGTAATGTTACTATTGGGCCCGTTGCCATTTTTATAACAGACACACTGAAAAGGAGAGAAAACGATGGAGAGAGGGTTTGGTAGGTGATCCAATCCAGATCTGAATGCATGTTTCCTGCATGAAAGCCACTGTGCTGAGCAGCAGGGGTATGCGTGTTAACCATTTTGCCACGGGTGCAACGGGGGGTCAAAGTTTGGCTGGTCGGGATGATCCCATTAGCCCCTGCTGGCAGATGTTGAAATTACAACATCTGGACCTGGGAAGTATCTTTTTTCGATTGACGGCTATTCTCTGTTTTCTGATGAAACAAATTTTCTACCAAGCAACACAAATTGAAAATTCAATTATGTTTGCAAAGATTTCATTATATTATGGTTGATTTTTGGTCAATGCTAGGTTTTTTTATTCAACAATATTCAGATTATTAATATGCAAAAGGGTAATTGACAATTAAACCATAAATGTGTCCAATGCTGTGACAGCATATACAAATTAAGATACATCTATATTATGCTATTATACAAAATAAGTATAAAATAAAAAATAGTAAGGCATTAACGGTTTGTTTTCAAATGTTTGCTATGTCACATCATAGGACACATGTACATCATATTCATCAACTACCCAATATTCTGTCTTATTTTTAGCATTTTAATTTGTTATATTTTTTGTATATTTTGCCTTTTCTATATATTACATGTGCACAAAAGAAAAAGGAGAAAAAATTGTCTATTTTTCTTTTCTGCCTTTGAATTATTGACATTGAAGCAACATATTTCAAAACAATAACTATTTTTGTCTTACCACTGTGTGGTGTTGAGGCAGCCGTTGGGTGACTCCATTCGCTCCAAATGCCAGCCTTCCTAGACCCAAGGATCCCAACGGGGTTACAGCGTACCTGCACGAAGTACACTGTGCCTGGCCTCAACCCCGCCAACCTGCAAGAGGTCTGATTCCCGACGTCATCCACCACCTGCGCAAAAAGACACCCCAAACAATGCGTTACTTCAAACGGATCACCCAGGAACCACACACACGATCACCCAACGGCCTTTTTTAATGTTCTCTAAATGAAGAAAAAAAGCCATTCACGTTCAAAACCTTAAGCAAGTTCCCGCATGTTCACCTACAAAGAAAAAGAACAAAAAAAAATCCCCCCTCTATGTGCTCCTGGGGGGGATATACCAACATATACCAGAGACAAAGAGAAACACACACATACCAGGGCCAATAGGTACATGACAGACACACACAGACACATAAATAACCAGACTTCTTTTGGCTCGGCTCAATGCAGGAAGTGCCTACACTACCCAGGGAGAAAATCTGTTATCTATTACTCTATTACCGATTGAGTAATTGGACGGGTGAAGACAACATAGACTGCATGTAGACAGGGCCACGCCAACACGGTTTCCTCCTTCACCTCTGATATTTCCTCTAAACAGTGCATGTTGAAGCAGAGGTAGGCTCGAGATTCACATAAAGGAATGTCAGAACGTTTCAGAGAGAGAAAATGGGACCTGGGCCCCCTGTAATTATTTACAATCCCGGAACCCCTGAATCAGTCCCTTTTCATGGTTGGACTCGGCAGACTCACGTTTCAAAAGCTACAAACACGGTTAATATGCATGGCTCCGTAATCCGAGGACCATTACCATCGGAACGTGATGAGCGGCAGAATGTTAACATCATCAGGTCGCTGTGTAACAGGCATGCTGGGTAATTATTTCCTTTTGCACAAGCTATGTAAGCATTCTACGAGGCCAGAACGGGCCGGGCGATAATGCGACTAGCTAAGCCCGATTAAAACCAACAGCTCATCTGCCAATGATGTGCTTTGCATGGTCAGTGTCATATTTAGACTTTGTCAAACCGTGTAACTGACAGCACAAAGATTGGTAAGAGACAAAAATGAAGTAACCAAACTCTGCCTGGCCTTAGAAGGAAACCTGCCAACTGATTGGATCCATATGACCGAATGGGGACAGCAAAAGCTTAAGTTTATTCGAAACCTTCAAGTTTAGCCGGACTCTTCCGTGTCTAGAGAACTGGGAACCATGTGCTGCTCGGCTACAGCTGGGACTGACATCTCAGGCAAGTAATACAAACACCCTAAATTCTACCGAAACACGGCTGTTGTCTTTTGAAGCACTCTAATGTATCATCTCACCATTAGCTATTTTGGAAACGCTTCAAAATGGAGAAATTGACATTAGAGCACATGCACAGTTTAGACTACCAGAACAATTGGGTGTGGTAGTGGACTTCATAGAGAATACGGTCATGAGAACAATGAATGTATGGGCATGTTACAGAAATGGCACGGTCACAAGGTAACGGGCACGGGAGAACTGTACCTTCCAGTCGCTGCTTTCCTCCAGTCTGTATCTGATCTGGTATTTGGCTTGAAACAGGAAGTCTCTTAAAGCAGGAGGAGTCCCCCAGCGCACAGTCAGCTGGTCCTCCAAGTCACCCACTCGGCTCAGAGTTACGTCTGTTGGTGGGTCGGTTGTAACTAGAAGGGGAAACATAACATTCAGATTTGATATTTGTGAGATTTTTCACAAGGATCTAAAAGTGACAATTCACCCCAAAATAAACTTTCTGTTATCATTTACTCACCGTCAAGTTGTCCCAAATCTGTATGATTTCCTTTGTTCTGATGACGACAAGAGAAAATATTTGGAAGAATGCTTGTAACCAAACAGGTCTTGGCCACCATTGACTATCATAGTAGGAAAAATTACAATGGTAGTCAAAAGTGCCCCAGAACTGTTTGCTTTCCAAAATTCTCCCAAAAATATCTTCTTTTGTGTTAGACAGAACAAAGACATTTTTCTAACTAGGGTAGTCAATGGTGGCCAAGAACTGTTTGGTTACAAGTATTCTTTCAAAAATCTTTCACTGTGTTCATCAGAACAAAGAAACTTATGCAGATTTGGAACAACTTCAGGGTGAGTTAATGAAGATTTCTCATTTTTCGGCCAACTGTTCCTTTAACTTTCAAATATTTTAACTAATAAATAAATAACCCAGATAAAAATTAAGTGTGTGCAATATCCTCATAGATACAAAAAAACAGGATTTGTTAGGTTCGATGAGGTCTTTAATGGGATAGTTTAACAGTTTTTCACCCTTATGTCATTCCAAACCTGTATGAGTATCTTTTGCTGACCACAAAAGATGATATTTTTAAGAATGATGGTAAATAACAACAATGGCCCCCGTTGACTCCCAGTGTAGACACAAAACCACCAAGACCGTTCTCAAAATATCTTCTTTTGTGTTTTACATAAGAAAGAGTCAAATACAGAATTTGAATGACATGAGAGTGAATAAATGAAGACAGACATTTTATTTTTGGGTGAATGATCCCTTTAATAAGTTTCAATATATTGTCGGCTATATTGGTTAGCAGTTAATTTCGCTTGATCTTCAAGCTACTTGTTACCTGACCAGTTGCTTTTTTTTCTTACCGAAGCACAAAAAAGCTAACCCCCAAACACAGAATGATTATTTTGCATATAATAAGGGAGAGGGTGATTCCAGGAATCGCCCCCCATGTCTTCCCCCAATTATAATGGTTGCCACACTCCTTTTGAAGCACCGATAATGCTCAATTGTGGTTTGCTTGGCTCTCAAAACTGTTGTTTAATTAACTGGTAACATAGATGAGCATTGTCTCTGTTGCTAAGGAGGGGTAAGCACTAGGTGTGGTGGCTGTCTCATAACTATGGCATGTTTTGAGCACTTTCCATTCAGTTGCCCTGCCACCCCCTTCAGGTGCATTAACACTGATTTATACACACAGGAACCAAAAAGTTAATTATCTTTCCTAAATTAATTTTGGAAGAACAAGGGCTTTAGAGTGCGATAAGGCCTTTAAAATTAAACTAAAGAAAACTTTCTAAAGTCTTGCCAACACAAAATGCCCCCCGACTGAAAATATAACAATTCTAATTCCATTTTTATTACTGTAACACGATCGTAGTTTAACTGTCCCTGTGAAGCGATTATGTGGAAGTTTGGCCTGCGCTCAAAGATAAGATCTTGAGGATTCAAAAACAGACTTCACCCTTTCAAATGCATTACAAACAGAAGCCCCAGGCCGGTCACGGTAAAAGGATTAGCGAAACCATAAAAAGTAAAATTCCACAAAAAAGCGGGGGCTGTAAGGTTTCTCAGGTATTCGAGAGTAGGTGGGCAGAAATGAGGCTCGAAGATATTGATGACGCTGTGACGGGCCGATGCGATTTGTCACGCCTCCACCCAGATTTGCAAGGAGTGCCGCTCTCGGGTTGCACGTGGACCTCTCGTATTGCACTCCGGTCACGAGGAGAACACCTGGCTCCACAAAAGGGGTCAAAGGTCACACACTCACCCACGTCTAAGATATCCAGGTATATGATGTCAGAGGTGGCTTTTCCGAGTTGGTTGGACGCCTCCACCCATATCTCATAAGGTGTGAACAGGGCGAGGTCGCGAGGGATGTAGCATGTGTATGGATCACCAATGGTGTATTCCTCACACTCTTTTTCTCGCCCGTACCACCTGGATGTGCAAACGCAAAGGTAAATTATTAGACATTTGCCAATAACGATATAAATGGTATTTATACATGGTCAGCAACAGTATTGAAATCTATAGCTTTCTATCATTTCTTTCTTTTCTCTATACTAATTGCATTAAAGAATAACGTTGGGATTTTAAAATAGAAAAGCCAAACGTTTAACCTCAGTTGTATGAATTATTCCCCAATTATTGGCTTATTCCTTCTGGTATGGGAATGAGGATATGAAAATTGCTGTCTGCGTTCCATCTGCTCACTGGGCATGAAAGCCAAGGATGAATTAAACACTGCATTGTCTGTAAATATAATAAATAAGGTTGCACTGTAACACTTAAAAGACTATCGTAGTTTGGCTACTGTGGAAGCTACCGATTTAAATCATTCATAGGGCTTTCCTCCGGACAACAAATGTGTTTGGTATCTGCCCATCAAGAGGGATTAGTAGTACAGACTCGGTTTGAGACATCCACCAACACTGTCCTCCAGTGATCGGGCATGTACAAACTCGAAACATCCAAACATGACAAGGCGTGAATCCGGGAACAGGCATTACCATTAAAGAGAATGACCAATGCCACTGACCTGAGCTTATATTTGAGCGTGTATTTGGTTTTGATGAAAGTTTCCCCCTGGCCCCCAGGGGCCCATTTACAGGTGAGGTCTTTGGTGTTCCTGGACCAGCAGGTAAGGTTCACAGGCTTCTCAGGAGGCACTAAAAGAAAAAAAAAGACAACGATGATGAGCTCTCGTTTAGCTGTCAAACTTAGTTAGTGGAAAAGAACTCATGCCAATATCATTACACCGATCGTGAAGTGTTCTAAGCGCACTTGCCGACACCAAGTATGTTAAGTAACGTGCAGAAAATGAGCCAAAAACCTAAACCTTCAGAGTGTCTGAAATTAATGGCTCGACTTTTTGATTTTCAATAACGGATGAGTGGCTTCAGCTGTCATCCTCATTTAAGTTCAGGAACACGGCCAAGATTCCATTCGACTGAGAACAAAAGCCACTGCGTCTAAGTGTAAGAGTGTGATTATATGAACCAAACCTTCGAGAGGACACCTCCGAGACCCACAGCGCCCCGCTTGAGTCAACACAGCGCTTTACGTACACGTATTTTAACACACACTCCGAAACTATGTCTCTGGCTTTCAATCTTTTTCCAAATGACCAGACACCCACTTCCTTCACTCACTCTCATTCTTTGGCTTTTTAGCCTTTGCGTGGGTCTGTGTTTGTAATTTTCCATACTGTCATCGTCGCATGTAACGTGTCGTACGTGTCAGACCAGGAACGCATGTATAGAGGACCACACAGGTGCTAAATGCAGTGGAAAAGGCAGATGACTTAAGGCGTTTTATGCAACGTTTAGTTTACTGGTGAACGGGCAGATGTGGCCTAATGACAGGGGTTAAATCATAAAGGCTGTCTAATACTGGTGGGTCTGACCAATATCTTTAAGCTTCAGGCTTACAGATTTACCAAGAAAATCCATTACATTTTATTTAAATTGGACTACACCAATTTTGGTCTTACAAGACCTTGAGAGGAACAGTGTCTTTGGTGACCTCCCTTGTCAACTGTAAATTACAAATTACATGACACACGGGCAATAAGCCAGCAATGTACCAGTAATAATAATAGTATACGGGGTGAGGAGTACTTGAGTAATTTTACTCTAGCAAAATAAAAATTTTCAAGTAACTGTACTTTCTGGAAAAATGTTACTACACTACATAGAAAAGCATATATTATACATTTTGCTCCACTACATTTCATAAATGCATTGGTATGTTTTTCTTACCTGTAATACTCAAGTACATTAAATTCATTTTTCCCAAGTAAAATATTAATAAAAGGAAAAAAATCTAAGTACTAAAGTATTACATGTAAAACGTACATATATAAAATGTAGTGGAGTAGAATGTATGATATATGCTTCATAACGTAATGAAGTAAAATATTTCCTACAAAATAGCACATAAAAAACATACTTGAGTTTAAAAATACTTATTTTCCACATTTTATCAAGCATTCAAAATAGGGATGTCAAAACATATCGGTACAAATAATCATATTAATAACCATGATTATTTGATATAGTGTACGTTTAATACAATAATATTGTAAATAATTCAGTTCCAATATCTGCTGACAGTTTAACATACAGTAGGTGCTGGTTTCGGATTCATTTAAAATTTTGCGTTAAAAGCCAGAATGGTTTCTTTCTCTGCCTCCATTTAGTCATGTTTGGAATTATTTTTGGTCCAGAAAATAAGAGAAAAGACGCCAAAAGTAAAAGATAGATAAGACTGATAGCATTATATATAAAAAATAAAACCCACAATGCACAGAACAAGAAGGGGCCGAGAACAGATAACATTTCTTCATTTATTTTACTTTTTGGCAATAGTCACAGGAACAAACCCAAGTGCTATCTCGATCAAATCTAACTCTGCTGTGGCTTTTTTCTTGCTTTATCTCAGCTGGAGGCCGCTGTCAGCCAAAGGCCCTACAGCACTGGCCCCATCCGCTCTTGCCAATTAAACACACGCTCGGTAGTTTTAGAAGCTCCCGGAGTAAATACGAACAATATGTAGACACACTCACTGCCAACGTAGATACAGGAGCCGGCCAGCACATGACCCCCGCTGTTATGGCACATGAGGTTGTCTCCCGAGCGCTGGCGAGACCCGGAAAGCCGTGGCAGCGTTACGCTGAGCACGGTGGGGCTCAAAATGCTGTATGTGCTGCTGGGAAGACGTTTCCCGTTCAGAGTCCAGTAGAGTGAGCCCGCATGCATGCCGTGATCCAGATTCACAGAGCATGTTGCCGTCAGGCTAGAACCAATGGGAAGGGCAGGGTCCTGAGGGTAGATAGTGGCCATCTCTGAAGAAGAGTGAGATACAGCATGTTAGAGCTTGTTAATTATGGGATTTGGGAAGTCTCTTTATGTGACGTTTACAAAAAGCTATGCCCATGTCTGACAGGCTAGCGTCATGACTAAAACATCAAAAAAGTTAATATTGACAGCATAAATCAGAGCAACATGCACATGCCCCTTCCAATTTTGGAGTGGATTTTGAAAGCAACTTGGAAGAAAAAACATACATGAATTTGTATTGTATTTAGCTGTTTTATTATTGTATACATGGCAGAAATGCTTCATTCACAAGTTTAAGTTTGTAGTTGAGACAGTCACCATCAAACGTCAGAATCAACTACAAATATAGTACAGGACACATTTGAGAATGTACGCAAGGCGAACGCAAAAGTAGAAGACTGGTCGTATTAATCGGTAAAAATAGCACAGAAATTTATACAAAAAAATAAGTAAAAAAACACAAAAAATTCTAATTGTTAATTTTAAACCCTGTTAGGGTTCTTTACAATCAGAAAATGTGTTAATCCAGTAAAGTTGGGTAATTGTGTAAGTGAAGTAGGAACGGCTGTGTGATTGTGCCAAATTACATCAAGATGGTCAGATTGACTAACATTAAAGGAGAGATTATCCAGTCAGACTGATCATAGAAATCCCACCACATCAGAGAGGACAGATACACTTAAATCCGCTCTTTTATCTCAGAAAACTAATGAAACGGGATCACGCTGGGCCCTTGTGTTACTTTAGAACAATCATCCCAAAACTACTTCACTGGAGAGGACTGAGGGAAAAATCGGATGTGAAACATTTGACTTCAAGGAGTTTAATGACAGTACCAATTACAAGTATTTATAGCAGGTGTCTGAAACGGAAATGAGCTTTAAAGGATTTGTTTTCAAGAGGTCTCATGAGGTAAACTCGGAGTCCTGTAATCAGGGACGCAACCGGAGAAAACGGAGCACTTCACGCTGCGCATCCCGCTGTCAAAGCGAACTTCCCTTTACATTTACATGGATGCATAGAAGCTTTAATTAAAAAGCTATTTACGTAATTCATCAATATGAGTGTTAACTGTGCGTCGAACCCACGACCTCTGTGCCACTAATGTAATATTCTACCAGCTGAGCTCCAGGAACACTTTGGACATTCCTGCCCATGTTGTCATACCACAATGATGTTTTAAAAGGTTACTTCTGTCTACACGTTTTTTCCTTTTAACTCTGTTTATACTTCGCCGAGGCCCAGAAAAAGTCAGCCTGATGCTTTCGTGTTTAATGTTAACTGTATAACAAAGCCGGGGGAAGTGTTAGTCGAGATCATCATCGACCGTAAAGAATTTCACTCTCATAATCTCCTGCCTGGCACTCGGGGTGTGAATGAGGCAATATTTAATTGGGTGTAATTAGTCTCCCACTAACACCTGCGAATGTCACGTAAGGGTAATGTGATAAATACTGGCGCTGTAAATCTCCTTTACAATAGCTATTAATAATTTTGCCTCTCGTTATTTGCATCACCATTGTGCTCTTTGATCTTGTTACAAAAGTCCTCTGCAGTTCATTAAAAACGAATTAAACCTCACCACCACCTATATTTCACCAAGCCCAAAACATCACCTCATATCAACACTAATACCAATCTGAGATGAACACATGTGCATTATAAAAACAAGCCTCAGAAACATGATGTAGCCTGAGAGGTTTTTTTGAGGTTCACCCTCCATGTGTTAAATAAATTATGATCTGACCTGTTGAAATTTTAACTCCTTACAGACTTTTTCAATAGTACAACTTATAATTGTTTTGTAATTTACGATAAAATGAAAAAAAAATACAAGAGCTGTTATCTGTTAAACGTCACGAATACACCCTAAAATAATCAGTTTTTTGTGTAACTGAAATCCCATTTGGAGGAAAATATGTGATTAGTTGAAAGTTTCTTATAAACTAAAATGTAACATTTCTGTAAAGCAATGTTTGAGCGCGTCCCGTGCGATAAATACCAGACGTGAGAACACATGTATCTTACACATATACAGTAGGATTAATATACTCACGGGTGGCAGACGACAACACGCCGGCAGCACAGAGAAGCAAAAACAACAACCAGTTCATCTTACAAGAAATGTTCGCCTTCTTTCGTTAAGCACAAGTGTGTCTTATTGGTCTATGCAGGGAATATTTTATCCACGCATGCAAGTTGAACGCAAACACACCGAGTCCAGCTTCAATGCTCCCGATCTGTTGATCCCAAAGCCCGTAAGTTTTACGCTGGTGTCTCGCAGATGTTACAGCGCGCTCAACATGAACGAAAATCCGCCAAATGTTCTGTTAATGCGATGGTGCATTTGTCCTCTTCATTTACTTTTGGCATCGTTTACGGTCGGCGAGGTTTCCCACTGCTAGGAAACATCCAAGTTTATACTTTGCAAGCTCCGCCCCTGTCTTCCCACACAGTTCCAAGTCATTTTTTGACTCTTTCGTTTTATTCCTCCCTTCCCTGTCTGTGCCCTCCTCTTGTCTCGAGCGGTCCCATATTTATCATGAATTTCCGCCAAAACTAAACCTTCATGTCGAACTACCTAACTCGAAATGTTTGCAATGCGACTTAAGACCTTATGGCTTAAGGAAAGTGTAATCATGACTTAAGGGATAATGCAATGAGATAGGTGCAGCTGCAGGTAATACCCATAATCCTTTGAAGTTGAGTCCGTCCAACATTACATTATGACATCTTCAATTCAGTATTAAGAACTATCCAATTTAAACTCAGGTTGCGCTCAACTTTGTTTTAGATAAGAAATACAAGACTGAAGAGAGAGAAAAAGATTGCATTAACTTGTTGGCAACTGGTCTGATGTGATACCTATGCAATATATAGCCCAATTTAGATAGAATTGTAGGTAACATTGAATAAAGATTTCTAGAATTATAACAAAATCATTGTTTGAAAGAAAATATTTAAATTCTATTACTCCACGAATCATTGCAAAATGTACAACAAAATGACATAAATATAATTCTATAGAATGGTTTGATTTTATATGATATGATGTGTGCAATCCAAATATATAATTTAGAATAATATAGAATTTTAACCAAACAAAATAAACTATTCTTTCAAAATTTCAGCAATAGTTTTGATAAAAAAATGATTTCAACATAAAGTAAATAGACTGTACTATAAGCTGTTTGGGTATGGATAACTTTTATTTAATTTTCTTATTTTTCTTGTAATATAAATAAAATTGATGTTCATTCAATAGCAATGTCTAAATGTTATAATGACTAATGTTGACTAATGGAGGTTATGAGCTGTTGGAGATATCGTCCTGGTCCCTGAGTCACTCATTCATCGGGGGTGTATATTTTGAAACAATAACTATGACAGACAGTTCGTCCATGGGTCAGCAAGCCACAATGCAGTGCTTTATCTACTGTAGAAGAAACGCTTGTTAAGGCCGAGTTTACCGTTAGTTTCACACTGGTTGTGTCTCGTAAATGAGTGAGTAGACTTCCTTTCCAGTTATCACCATTATCAATCCTATAACAAGAAGGGTGTCATCCAACCTCAGTGAATAGAGACAAAGAGCATTCATCAAATCGAGTCAAAGCTCTCGGTTCTGACTACATTCGGTCATCCACTACTTACTATATTATCTTATGTATGTGTTTTGGTCATCTAGACATGTTCTGCACTCCTTAACACCTTGTCTGAGCTTCTAAACAGTTTAGTGGTGCATATAAAGTGTGTGAGCCAATACCTGCTGAAGAATGTTGTCATATAAATACATCACCTCTGGGGAAACTTACATTACAAATCAAGATGTTGTAATCCCAACAACCTCGGCTGGTTTAAGAAAAATGAAACCTTTTCACTCGAACACATCAACAACGTATAATTATCTCTGAACAAAGTACTAATACAGAACAAGCAAAACTGGTGTGGTTCATGCGTAAAAAATGGAATCTGAAGAACTTTTTATCATCTTCTTCATAAATGAGTTATAAAATGATTTTGGATTGAGGTTTAGTTGGATTAAACGTTGCTCCAGACCCAAAAATGAGACAGTAATTCAAAACACAGGAAAAGCAGATTGACTAGGACTTCTGCTTGCAATAAATTCCTTGACTGATGTGTTAAAGTGTTCTGCTTTGGAGACAGAACAACAAGGATAGTTAGAAACAGAAAATAAAACAAGCATTTCCTCCCTTTAGATGAACTACACCATAAATCTATCGGCCCATTCAGGACTCATGCCCAGCTAGGTGAAGTTTATTCAGAAAGACTGAAACAGCCCGTATCTGAGAGGACATCTATCGTCCAGAAGCCAGCTCTGAGACAGCACAACACTACATAATGAGACAGAGAAGCATTGATTGCCGGGACCTTGTGATTTAGTGGGTGAGCTCTGGCATGTGGAACAAATTATCCCACCATAAAGATTTCAGGGGGAATTCTCTTTGGGACAGAGGCTTGGACTCACAGCATTCAAGTGGAGTGTGAAAGTATTGCTTTCTTTGTTTTGGGACACTCTGAGGAACTCAAATTGGACATGCAGTAATAAAATGATGATTACCCAAGGGGGGTCAAACTGCTGTCCCGCACACCTCAGCATTTTATGTCCAATCAACTTGGCAGACGTGGGAAACCTCTTAAAATGTCTGGAGACCAGTGAGAGGCTCCAGCTCTGCGAAACACGTGCTGACATCACTGTAAATCAAGCAATATCCTCATAATACATAGAGACAGTCAATGACCCCAGAGGTACAAACCTCACTGATTGGGAAAAAATGTTTGTTTGAAGTAGGGTCAACCTACTTCAACAAACCTTCCCAGACTTGGTTAAGCCGTGTTTGTGTGCTGTAATGTATGTAACAATGTATTATTTCCAAGAATATCTTTAAGAATGGATTAATTTGAATTAAAGGAGTAGTTCACCATAAAATTAAAATTTCATGATATTTCACTCACCAAAATGTCATAAGCCGTCCGTGTGTTTATTTCTTCTGTATTTCTTCTGTCAAAAACGATTTGAGGCTTTTGAGGAAAGATTTCAAGGTTTCTTATCCATATAATGCATTTAAACGGGGGGCTGTCGGTTAAGGTCCAAATTTCATTTTCATCGTAGCTTCCAAAGACTCTCAATGACACCAGCCGATGAAAGATTGGTAATTTTCCAAGAAAACTAAACACTTTAAAAAAAGTAAATGGATACACACGGATGTGGGATGTGTAAATTATCATACAATTTTAAATTTGTAGTGAACTACTCCTTAAAATGGAATGAGTTGTCAAAAAATAGTTGTCAGTTCATCATTTTCTGAGTTTGTTAATCCACGAAAGCACCTTTGGCAGTCCCCCCAATAATTCATGGCAGATGTATATATACACAGGGATGGCAAGATTGAGCAAATGTATAGCCAAAAGTCCCATTGGACCCTGAATTGTTAACTTACTTTTTCCCCTTCTTATTACATCTGGATCCAATGTGTTGGGTGAAATGCATTGGCAATCCCACATGAGTAGGGAGTGTATTTTTCACCTTTCAGACTCTTCTCTTGACTAATTCTTTATTCATTCCCCCATACACATAACTTCCTCTATTCTCTTTGCTTTTAAACAGTTTATGCAAATCCGGCAGTATTTCCTGCGCTGCTAAACACATCGGCATATATTTATGCTAGTGTGTCTCTCAGATGAAATATCTGGGGAATTTAGTGGTATAGTATATGGTTTATTAATATTAGCGTCTCAAACCGCAAGAGTATATAAATAAACACACACAAGTCTGATAAATTTAGCAAAAATAGTTAAACAAAAGTCCAACTAAAGTGAGATTAAATGAATGCCTAATTTTAAACCCTGGTACAAATAAATAAATAAATGGGAGTTTATTATTTTCTTGTTCTATCAACAGACTTCCCATCTGTGTGACATTATGCTTCTGTTTAGTCTAGTATGTTCTCAAAGATGATGGTTGTTGGATGAATATTCACAACAGGTAAAATAGCAGACGTCACATTGCATGATACAAAGCTCTTGAAACTGTGTGCTGCATTCACATGCTACCATTAGAGGGAGCACAAATACAAAGTATATAACTCAATTTGACAGCCATGTGTCCTAAATGAAGAATTATAGGCACAGGAATTAAGCTGCACATCAAAACGCATCAATATGTGGTTTAATAAGCCAAATGTCTTTTATTTGATTCTTTGATGATTGATTTTGCTTCAACCAAGTCATCCTGCAAATTGCTTTAGTAACATATACCAAAAAATGTGTGAATGTTTTGGGGAAATATTTATTTTAATTCCACATTATATATTAAACAATAATGCAAAAGAAGGGCAATATGTTGACTTATGGGCGAGTAAATGCAGCTTACTGCAAGATCTCTGGGGGCAGTGTTTTCCTTCAATCAAAGTTGTTATAAAGTGCTTTGTCATCATGTCGTGCAGACTTGTATTTATTTTCTGCAAAGGGTCTATTAGCAAATGAGCACACAGGAGGCAAGAAGTGATTTACATAATATGCAAATATAGGACAAAGTGCAATATCATCGGTGATGGATCGTCCCATTATAGATCTTTTTGAATGACAAGCATTAACAACATCAACTGTGTAATCCAGAAATAACAGTAGCCTATCTACTCTACATGAAATGTAACTAGTAGATAATTATAATAAAAATGTAATTGATTGATCACTTAAATTATTTTAAACAAATAAAGAAATATTTACCACATAATTAGCAACAGTTAAATGCTTTGAATATGTTACATATTTCTGACCATGAACTTAGCTTTGTTCTAACCATGTTTTTTATGCATTTGCTTGTCATTTATACAACAATTTCAAGCTCTCTGACTTCCTTAAGACCGTGACAAGACAAGAATCAATAAAACAAACATCAAAAACTCAACAAAGGTCGAAGGCCTGGGTGTAACCCAATGAGCAACATAATCTTCTGAAAGCCTTACAGAAAGACTTGCCCTTAAACAATCTGCTATAAAAAGAGATCCATAAAATTTGATACAATAGAAATATACTTTACGTGACATCAGTTTTCTGACATTTCTATAAATTAGTCTCATGCATAGACACAACGTTTGGAAACACATAGCCTACTCATTCTTTATTTAAGATTCTCCACCACTTAGAATAAATGCAAACTCATCAACACTGGAAACTATTCTAACTTTGAAAATGATGTTGATACTAAAAACTAAGCAATATTTTAGCATCTTAAAGTGGCCACCCTTTGACTAGAACTTGCAAAACTGTTCTCTTGACATTTTATAAGACTCGAGTATGAAAGGAGTTCCCAATTTATTCAGGGTTCTTCTTTGCTTATTTCATTTAAAAGAATACTTTTGTTATCTATTGAAAGAAACCGATATGTTGACACACGTTTGGGGGGCACATGATTGTCTTCAAAAGTAATTTCAGACGTCTTAAAGCATGTCATATTTTGAAATTTAAAGATATTGAAATTAACATTTCAGTCAAGCTTGTTCAAACTTTTGATTGGTACAATAAACACTAAACGTGTCAATAACACTAAAATGTATGGCAATTTACTTTTCACTGACATGAGAGTATAGGCATTAATACAATTCATGGTGGTATTAGCCTACCAACCCGGTAAACCCCAAAAATAATAAATTATTTTAAACTTCAGTTATACCAGTAAAGGTGATTAATTTCTGTCAACATTTGCGTGTTTATACTAGCCCAAACAAAGGCACTGCAAATACGCATTTTATCTAGGATTAGGGTTTCCCAGTTGGTGTGCTTCTACATAACAACCCCAAAATAGTTATGTTCGTGCAAAAAAAGCTACAGAAAGAATGATCAGAGATGTATATTTAAGAGCGATTAACTTTCCACAGTTTATTTGCTTTCGCTACGTCGGATTAGGTTTTATTGTTTTTCTTTTGAAAAGAGGAGTTGCACAGTCATGCTGATGTCAAAGGAACTCTGTGTTATTGGCGCACTGCCAGCGAGCGTGCACGCGCCTCCGTACAGTCACACTGTTGTCAATCGCTCCGCGTGAGTTCAAGTGATACGACAGAATCCGGCGAGCTCGCGCTCTTTCTCTCGCGCCCGCTTCCTTCTTTAGAGTCATGACAGCTGGAAGGCGGAGAGGCTTCGCGACGCCATAAAGAAACTTTCGGTTTATGTGTTTTGTGTGGCGTTTACCGCGCAAACGTCAGGAACTATCTGTCCGCAATGCTTTTGTTACTTTGTTTAACACCGTAATCTGTAACAAAAACCTGCATATTGACGCGAGTAAAGTGGAAAACTGTAGCCGGTTCCTGATATGAGGTGAGTGTTTTCACTGGGTGTAGCCTATTGTAGATAGAGGATGCATTGCGTTACATTTGTGTGAATGGAGACCGCGCGCGCTTGACTTTAGCTACAACAGTGTCGTTTCTTTTCGACTCGTCTGCACAATTTCACAAGGCCACCGTACGTTGCATCAGAAGATATGATCATCTTAGGGGTCAACATGACGGCTTATAAGGGCTGTTGTTGAATTCAGATGAAAGTGTTGACATATTAGTTCTTCAAAATGTCTCTAAATGTTGTGCATGTGTGTCATTAGATACATTATTTATGTGGCGCTTAGTCGACAGGTGAAAGTTCTGCTACTTTGATTATTGTGGTTCATCCATGCACATTTTGAAGCATCACAGAGTTTACAATGTTCTCACTGAGCTAAACAACATTAAAAGTTTATACGAACAAAAACGACTTTTAATGCTGCCCCTGTTGGGCCTGGAGTGGCCCAACTCTCATTTTTAAGTCTTGTTAATTTTTTTTTATTTCTTACTAGAATTCACTGTAAATAATCAAAACAGTGTACAATAATTATTTCATTCTTTTCAATATTTTTAATAGTTTTTATTTATATTAAAATACTGTATAATGCATAAACAGATGTTGCAAATATCTAAGCAATAAAACGTGTTAAAAGTGCTTGTCAACTTTGACAACACAGTATTGAATCAACAAAAACTGGACATGTGAGGTTTATATATGTAGACCCCTTAGGAAGACGTAAACATCACCAGTCCAACAATGGTACAAAATAACTTTCTGTTTCAGTTTTTTAACACTGCAAAGCGTTTGAAAAATAATAATAGAACATTTACAAACAAATCAAAATGTTAAATAACATCTTTAATTAGATATGTAAGGTTTCAAATTCATTTAAATTAAACCGGAAATGCTTCTGGACCAGTGTTTACATATTGCAAAGTGGTCTATATTTTTTATTAATTAAAAAGCTATAAACTGCAAGTCACTAAATAACAGCTATAAACAGACTTGCTGAAAAAGGACGACATTTTTATTTGATGTTTCCATGTAATTTTTGATACTCTCATAGACCCTGGGCCATTGTACTTTCCTTCTTGGCGAATCATGAATCATATCTTTTAGTGAAACTGCAATGCATTATAACTCTTTTGTGCACATCTGATTATTTTCTTCATAACAGACAGATCAAAATGATTCTGCCATATGCAAACAGACCAGTGCGGGTTCTTGGAAACGTAATTTGCACAATGCATTTCACATCAACCCAGTAATCACCACCCTGCTATTCCACCCAGCGCTGTTGATTCATAGCTTTGCTCACAGTCATGAACACTCTTCAGACTGCTCATAGTCAGACTTGCTCCTTATCAGGGCAATAGAAATGTCATTCTGCAGTTGTCAATTGGATGTTTGGTCCCTTTGCTGACCTCAGCTGTATAGCTATGGCACAGGAATTGCTTTCTCTTTCTCTCTCTCTCTATCTCTCTCTCTTTCTCTCTTTCTTTCTCTCTTACTCTCTCTCTGGAATACATTAAAAACAAAACCATCTGTAGATTTTGTGGGGAGTTTAGCTTTTCTTGTAATTGCATCATCATGCAGGTGGCACAGCGTGGATTAACTTGGACAAAAGTTCACTTGGCAGCACCTACCACAAATGTTCCACTGCTGTGACTTTTCCCTTTTCATTCTGTGAAATAGACGCACACTTATAAAGTTAATAGTTAATCCCACCAGAACAACAGAGCTGGTGCTAACTTGCGCCGTGCACCATATATACATTTTTCAAAGTCCGTCGTAGCATGTGGGAGCACGTCACAATAAGCCTTTGATGAGAGCTGTAGGCCGCAGTTAAAGTCCAAAAGAAGCCTCATTCTCAGAAACGTCTTGTGATAAGCTGTGCTTCGAGGCAAATATGTTTGGCTTTAACGGTCTGATTTGTGCAATACCAGAGATACAAAGTCTCTGAAGATGACCTGCAAGACATACCTGTTACATAACTAGTGAAAGAAAAACTGGTTTCTGATGAACAACAACATCAAGGTAGATCAACAACCGAGCCTTTACTGAGAACCATGTTAGTGTGTACAAAGGTTTAAGGTATTTTGTACATAACCATTCCAGTTGTGCCGCTACGATGCGTTATGTGGGAAATCACGGGACCGTCTGCGAAGAAGGGTGGGGCTTCACTGGTATTTCTTCCGTGGACTACTTGACATCCATCAGGCAATAGGGAAGTGAAACGTGACTCAGCCAAGTGTGCTGCTCTCACACACTGTATTGTAAAGACAGTTTCTAGTAGGATTTGTGTAACGCTATATTTTT
The DNA here is from genome assembly GCF_015846415.1 of Triplophysa dalaica. Taxonomy (NCBI): domain Eukaryota; kingdom Metazoa; phylum Chordata; class Actinopteri; order Cypriniformes; family Nemacheilidae; genus Triplophysa; species Triplophysa dalaica. The sequence goes on along the minus strand of NC_079544.1, from coordinate 18,562,094 downwards.
GTTCCTTGTATATCATCTGTTGCATGCATCTTCTGTTAAGGAAACTTCCTCATCTCGGCTGTGCAAGCTTTTCCAAGTACTTTATAAACAAAAGAGGCACTGATGCGCGGTTAACTAAACATCTTGTTTGAAGCTGTATCTTTGTTTTTTTACAGGGTTTAAAGGAGCACATTCCAGATCTCAGAGGGAAACTGTTGTATGACCCTGTTTTATCAATCCTGACCCCAGTGGACGAAACGCTCTTGATGCATGTGGGTTAAATTATTTTAAACTAATTCCTTACATACATCCTTGAGAAGATAGAACAGACTCCGTCTATAAAATATGGACACAAGTATTAACTCAATTTAAAGAAGCACGCAAAGTAACACATTATTGTTGTTGTACATCGTTGGATATTTCAACAATGACGTCCTGGCTGGAGAGCAATCCTCGGTATGGTGGACTTCTAATCAGACAGAAGAAACATGGTTCTTTATCACTAAGTGATCACCAGTTGTGTCTGTATTTCTTCATGACATGTGGATGGATCTAGATATTATTAAACTGCACTCGCCTACATATATCAGTGACATTCCTGCTGTGAAGAATGATATGTCCAAAAAAGAAGAGGCCCATCAAAGATGAGGATTTTTCCGCCATTGTTGTGCCCTCCATGAGGGGTCATGGGTACTTGGATTACACTGTTGAAAGTCATCCCTCTAGGGCCATGCAGGTCATGGATGAGTTTCGACATCATGAGATGCTGTGTGATCTGGTTCTTCATGTGACGTACAAAGACAAGACAGAGGATTTTAAGGTGAGGGTTATGGGTGTCAACTATTGAATACTACTACTGAAAACTATTGACCAAAAATCCTGTGTCATGAATTACTTGCCCTCAAGTTGTTCCAAACCTGTATACATTTATTAAACCTATTTGGAAGAATGTTATCAACTTACAGTTCTGGGGCTCCACTGACTAGACACAAAAGAAAATTCGCCGAAGCCATTGGGAAGAATTTATGAAAACAAACCGTTCTGGGGCACCTATTACAACATTTTAATGGTAGACCATTTTCTAACATTCTTTTAGAAATCTGTATTTGTGTGCAACAGAACAAAGAAAATTATACAGGACTGGAACAATCTAATGGCATAACACCAGGACGATAATTCCGTGCATTTGTCGTCGACTTTTAACGCCTTGTGACTAAACAAAGGGCGCCAATGTGAGTGTGCACACCGATGCGCCCATTTTTTTTAACACCTCAGGCTCGTTTTCTTGGTTTGACGCACCGTGTTAAAAACAGAAGCATAAAGTTGCGCAGCGCTACCTTGTGTAATGGGGAATTTCTATTTTTCATTAAGCGCCATCTTGTCAGGGAGTAAATATGCACGTTCACTCTGGTATTCGGCAGTGAAAATAGCGTCCCGGTGTGTACAACTCTTTTGGTTGAGTAATTTATGACAAAATTTTCAATTTGGGTGAACATTTTGGCTGTTCTGCCATTTTGTTTTTGCACTTCATTGTCTCATTATATTACAAGTATTTATAAATATGTTGTGTTTTGTGTAAGAGATGCTTTAAGAATTTTGTTGTTTGCTTTGGTTTGCGAATAAAAGCTATTTTTCTTCCATCCCTTAAAGAACTAAAGCTATTCAGATAATGTAAATCTTTCTTGATGAAAGCACTCTTACCACACCATAACTATAATAATAACGAAACAGAACAGATATCTTTGGGATATCTTTAAGAGCAATTTCTTTTTTTTCAAACATTGACAGCCAATCAAAATCCACTATAATGTAAATGGTTCTTTTCATATGTTATTGTTAACTATGTGTGTGAAGTACTAATATTCCTCCATTTGCTGGTCAAAATGTTGAATCTACTCCAAAAGTCAAATACAGACTAATATCACTGGCGTGTAAAATAAAAAATAAAACACTTTTTTTGAGACGTCATCAGAATAGTAACGCATAGATGGGTTATTTTCTTAATGCACCCTAATTATTTTGAGCTAGGAACCATTTAAAAAACAAGTTTATCATAAATTTATATTTAATATGATAAATATCAATGTAGAAAAGCTCAATAAAAGGAAGGAGTTGGGAAACGGCAAACATTTAAACATTTAATCACATAAAATCAGAAGTAAAAAGACAGATAGAAAATACAGATAATAGAAAAACATGATTTTTTAAACAAAAAATGTTTTTGCAAAAAAAACTCTTTATTTGCTTTTACAGAGTCAACTTGTCTTGTTTAAATTAAAGTATGTTTAGATATTTCTACTATTATAGTAACAAACAAATGTCTTCATTCTCCAGGTACATAAACTGGTACTGGCCGCCTGCAGTCCGTATTTCAAAGCCATGTTCACCAGTAATTTCAGAGAATGCCACGCCTCTGAGGTCACCCTAAAAGACGTGTGCCCCCAGGTCTTCAGCCGCCTCATTGACTTTGCCTACACCTCCCGCATCACGGTGGGCGAGAAATGCGTCCTTTACCTTCTCCTGACCGCCATGCGTTATCAGATAGAAGAGGTTGCCAAAGCGTGCTGCGATTTCCTCACGAAGAACCTGGAGCCGGCGAACGTCATAGGCATCTCCAGATTCGCAGAGGAGATCGCTTGCAACGATCTGCACCTTCGTACAAGAGAATACATCAACACTCACTTCAACGAGGTACGTGCCCTATGGACTCGGTTCCCGAAATGTCAGTTAGCAGCGATCGATAGTTGCCACCTATGGTCCTCCCCTGTGGAAGTGTACTGAGCCATTGACCTGTAACAGTTATGTGTGAATGAAAGAGCTTTACAGCTAATTGAGTTGTCAATGGGGCTTTGGTCTGCCTTGCAAGTTATCCATCCATCAAATAATTCGAAGTGCATTAAGGAAGTAGTTTAGCTAAGAATGAAGATGAAAATGTTTTCATGATTTGTTTGAGAAACTATAATGATAACAGAACGGAGGACTGTTGTTTTTGTGATCAATTTCAATGCCAATTTTTGTTGTTCAAGAAATTTCAGACAGACTGTCTAAACTGCTTTAATGCTGGATTCACACATGCTGTGTGCGTCTGGTATATTCACACATGTCTGGTATATTATATTATATTATATTTTTATATTTTATCCAATAAACCTTAAGATCATTGAAAACATTTAGCATTTTAAGATTTTCAATTTTGTCCCCATGAGGTCTGTATTCAGGTTAAGTTCTCCACCCGGATATAAAAACAAGGCCACACACACACACACACACACACACACACATACACACATCAAATACAAATGAGATTTGTGAGTTCCATGATAACGAGATCATTTTTATTTGTGAGTAAATAATGTGAACATTTTTGGATGAACTGTTCTAGATATTTCACATTTGTGGTTTCATACATACAGCTACAGAAAAATTAAGAGACCATTCCAAATTTTCATTTATACGCATTTCTAGTAGGTATTGTGGCTAGTCCAGTGTCTGTTTAATTTCAACAATATCAAACCTCAGGAGGGACATAAAGTCATCCAACAGCAATGTGAAAGAATGACGTCATGACAAGACACATTAAAACTGATAAAAATCATTGAATCAGGACAAAAAATATTTTTGAACTTTTCCTAAATCCAGTAATACAAATATTACTGTTGTATTGCCTAAAAGGGAATATGAACTTTTTTTCTGTGGAATATTTGAGGTCTGAAAAAATACAGAGCATCTTTACTGTTATTTTGACCGGTTTCTCCAGTTTCATTTTCTGCAAATAAATGCAAATAGCAATTATTTTTTTATTTGGGAGAAATATTCTTAGTTGACTAAATGAAACAAAAAAGTTTTTGCAAATAATTTGGCAAACAAATAAATTGACCAAAACTCATACCTATAAATGGTAAATTCAGAAAAGCTGAAAATAATTTTGAAATGGTCTTCTGCGGATTTTTGATGTCTAGCTTTATAATAATATTTAGACATACACTACCTTCCAAATTTTTATAATAATTACTTTAATAATAGTAAACTCACCAAAACTATGGAACACCACAAATTTAACTACGTGTATTGTCTAAAAAAATAATTATATATAGTTTTTGCAAATAAATTAGTATTCTTTACATTATAACCAGCTTAGAGGTCTCACCCTGGGATGCTTTTGAAGTATTGAAGTTCTCGTTTATTCTAGTCGCTTATTAGCCTATTTTCCTCATTATTTTGACAAAGTCATCCATTTCAAAAACATGTTTTGTTATCAAAGAAAATGTTGCAATGAAATTAAATTGTTGGCACAATTATATATTGTGGCTTATACCTTTCGGATATAAGCATTAACGTTTACAAAGTGGCCTCAAAGCTTTAAATTAGGGATGCATGATAAATTATTGGCCATATCGGTATCAACATATCGGCCAATTTTTTTAAATAAAATTTTGGCCGATATGTGTATGTTTACCTTGTTTTCTGTAGTGAATGTTTTCAAATAAAAGCAGTTGGCCACTTTTGCCTTTTTTCTGTCTTAGGGAATTTTATAATAATAGAGACTGTATATCGGCCATATATCGGCTATCGGCTTCCAATGTTAAAGAATTATCGGTTGTTGGCCAAAATTTACATATCGGTGCATCCCTACTGGTGGTGTATTTATATATATAAAAAAGAATATATACAGTATATCTGATCTAAATGACCCACTTGCATGTGTCACAGGTAACCAAAGAGGAGGAATTCTTCAGTTTGTCTCACTGTCAGCTCCTGGAGTTGATCAGTCAAGACAGTATAAAGGTGCTATGTGAGACCGAGGTCTACAGAGCCTGCATCGACTGGGTCCGCTGGGACACTGACAACCGTGCCCAGTACTTCCATGCCCTCCTGAATGCGGTCCACATCTACGCCCTGCCGCCCACGTTCCTCAAAAGACAACTGCAGTCCTGCCCCATTCTCAGCAAAGCCAACTCCTGCAAGGACTTCCTGTCCAAGATCTTTCAGGAGATGGCTCTCAGAAAACCCTTGCCTCCCCCTCCTCATCGCGGGACCCAGCTAATCTACATAGCTGGGGGTTACAGGCAACACTCCCTGGACTCTTTAGAGGCCTTCAATCCGAAGAAGAACGTCTGGCTAAAGCTAGCGGGGATGGAATCTCCCTGTAGCGGCTTAGGGGCCTGCGTGTTATTCGGCCTTCTTTATGCAGTCGGCGGACGGAACCTCTCTTTGCAGAACAACACCGAGTCTAGATCTTTGTCCTGCTACAACCCCATGACAAACCAGTGGACCCAGCTGGCTCTGCTCAACACGCCCAGAAACAGAGTGGGTGTTGGGGTCATTGACGGGAGCATTTATGCCGTAGGGGGTTCACATGCCTCTACACATCACAACAGCGTTGAGAGGTGAGGCCAAGAACAGAAAGAATAGTACTCAAAAAGGTTTTGTGTGGAGGAGCATCCTTATAATAGAAAGGAAATATAATATAAAGAGGAAAACCCCCACGGTGTAAAGCAATAACACCGTGGGGGTTTACCTCTTTATATTATATTTCCTTTCTATTATAAGGATGCTAGCTGAATCAAAACATTCGCACAGGGCATATTGACAGAGGAAAACGACATAGCTTGTATTATAGTAACAGAAGACCGCCACCACACCTGGCTGTGAGTGGAGTACAATGTTCTGTAGAAAATACGAGCAGAAAGGTTGCGTTACACGCTAGACTTGTGATACGTCTCTCATCGGCTACAGAATGTTTGCAGAACAAACTGAGACGATTTTGGTCTGTTCTCTTTGGAATTGTTACTCTTGACTAACAAGCTTCAGGCGAATGTTTCATATCAGACATTCCACAGTTTAGAGTCAGGTTTCGTGTTTGCGGAATAAGTGTGTTGATGGTAATATTTTATATTTAGAGGCCAATAAGCATAAGATCAATTCAGGAGCTTGTTTGAACTGTTTGTGAAAACAAATACTCTTAAAATGTGACGCATCTGACTAAGAGCTTCATTGTGTTGTGACAGTTAAGACAGTTGCTATATTTACTTTTGAAACGCTACTGAAACACATTTGTTTAAGGAAGTCTGTTGTGTAAAAACGTGATTATGTTGAAGCTCATTGCTCTAACAATTACAGCATGAAAACCTTCATTAGTTTGAGGTAAATTTAAAACATCATTGCTACAAATTACACTAAATTGTGATTAAGATTATAATTTTCACAAAATGACTGTGTGGAGAAAGAATGCTGAATTGCATTTATAGCTCAATTATGGAAGATAATAATGTAGTTAAACATGTTACTCGTACAATGTTTCACCTTACATAATGAATTTTGTTATGTTACATAATGAAGCGTTATGTTTTCATTACCTTAGAATGAGCTATTTCTATCTACATACACTGCGGTTACATGGAGTTCGCCATGTTTGTTTCTACAGAAGCCGTAAACGGACAGACTGTTCTACAGAAAGGGTTTCGTAAATGCATTATTTTCTTCGGCAAATATGCGAAATGTGACTTCATCTTAGTTCTGTTTCAGCATTCGTAGTGCTTTGAAAGGGAGGTTGGTTGCAATTCGCTAAATTTTATACACTTGACCTTTGAACAAAACAAGATATTAAGACGTGTTTCACTGACTGTATAAGACGCATTAATAGTTTTACAGCAGTCATTTTAGCACTGAATCTTTTTGCGCAAATATTATTGAAAAGCCTTTGTTTAGATTCATATCCTAGGCATGGAACCTATCGGGGGTCATTTGTAAGAGTGAGCAGCTCAAAGTGAGAATTTAATCTTTCTAGGAATGTAGGAGAGAGAGTGTGCGTGAATTCAATTTAGGAATTAGAGCCTGATACAAGTTTAAACAATGAATGTCAATAGATCATTTGAATTTTCAAAGATGTGGGAACACTTGGTATGTGCCTTTGTTTTGCTGGGAAGTAAAAACTCTCAGGTCAGTAACAGAAGTCGTACTCAATGAGCTATAAAATGGCCACAGCTGAGTAATAAAATGTACTTCTGAGGATATTAATACTGTCTTGTATTTACTTTGCTGTTGCAATGTCTGGCGTGAATATCTTGACTGGCGTGAATATCTTGACCGGGCGGTGTGTAAAGATTTTCTGCTTATTGTTTAACAGGTATGATCCAGAGACAAACCGCTGGACATTTGTGGCTCCTATGTCAGTAGCACGACTGGGGGCTGGCGTTGCCACGTGCGGAGGGCATCTATATGTGGTCGGTGGGTTTGACGGAGATCATCGATGGAACACAGTGGAACGCTATCAACCAGACAATAACACCTGGCAGCAGGTGGCACCTATGAACACCGTTCGGAGCGGTCTCGGTAAATACAGTGCAAAATTTATGCAACTAATGGATTGGAACAGACTGTTTAACATAAAACATTAATCCATGGGTCACATGAGGTACCCAAGTGAATCAAGGAATTGTATAAATGTGACTAAAGGGGACTGTAAAAATAAAAGAACAAATGGCCACACAAAATGTAATTAAGTGGCATTAAAACTCAGAACAAAGAACTGATAATATACGAAACACTGTTTTTTAATCTGTGCATCAAAACTAAATAAATAAAGGGAATTTTCCATTTTTGTAAAGAAGTTCTAGGAAGACCCATTCCACAAAGAATTCTAGATCCAGTGTGACCACGTAGCTAAATGACTGAAACAGACCTGTTTTTGTTTGATCGTTTTTTATTTTCTTAGGGGACTTCAAATATCTCTTAACAAAAGGCAAAAAAAATGTTTGGTGTGGTTTGATGTAATCGTTTATTTATAATACTACTAATAATAACTATTATTATTATTATTATTATTAATGAACAATTTGAGATACTTAAACAAGACTGTGTTCATCACTTTTTTGTTTACTTTTCATATCACATGTTAGTTTTGAAGATATGTATTTGACATTTCTATTAAGTTTTAATTGTTCTGTTGAATGTTGTGTATCATATGTGTTGATATGTTGACATATGTGTCTTTTCTATATAAAACATAGCTTGAAACACTTGTTGACTAAACCCTCTGATTTATGTTCGTAGGCTTGGTGTGTCTGGACACTTACCTCTATGCAATTGGTGGCTATGATGGTCAAACTCAGCTCAAGTCAATGGAGAGATATAATACAACATGTGATGTTTGGGAGCCCATGGCCTGTATGAACCAGTGCCGCAGTGCACATGGAGTGACAGTCTTCCAATGCAGTATATATGTGTTAGGTGGGATGGATGGATGTGTGCAGAGATTGTTTTAAATAATCTATGTATCAGATGATTTTACAAATGTCATTTAATTTCACTTTAGGTGGATTTAATCAAGGCGGTTTCTTATCCTGCGTGGAGTGCTACTGTCCATGCAGTAATGTATGGACGTATTTAACAGACATGCCTATTGGCCGCAGTGGGATGGGTGTTGCTGTAACCATGGAACCGTGCCCTGGAATTCTACCAGAAGAGGAAGAGGAAGAGGAAGAGGAGGAGGTGTGACGGTATGACAGGTGCCATCTGAAGACAACTCAAAGTTGTTGCATTTCTCTTGAAGCCCTTTAAGTATGAGATGCCAACGAGGACATAGGTTTTTTTAAATATTAAGTTGTTTATTTGATAAACCACAAAGTGATTTTAAAGAGAAAGTCGCTAATCACTGGACTAATGAACCTCTATCACTGGACTAATGAAGGTCCGAATGTGAATCTCTGATCACGTGATCAGGTCTGAATGAATGATGATGTACACAATTGTATTGTCTAACTGCTGAACACTTGTTCTATAATACTATTCATGTCCAGATAAGCTCTGTTTAATATGCACATGATACACATGAGTGTTTATGAAGGTTCCGCTTGGGTTTGGATTTTGTTTTGTTGTTTCTGAAAGCGAACTTCAGGATCGACCCTATTTGTCCATGTACAGGAGTTTGCAGTAACACTTTCCATGAAGCCTGTCTATAATGTATGGATAAGAATGATAAAACTGCAGCATTCGCAGTGGATTGCAATGCATTTTTTACTTATTTAACTGAATAAATGTAAACCACAGTTATACTACATGCTATAATTTTCCAAATTCTGTGATTATATTTAAAGAGATAACATGTTAAATCGAATAATCAACTAGAAATTGAATTGCTAAAAGTGATGTTCTTTACCTTGAATAATACGTAATGCTATTAAACTGTTTTATAACTGTGGATACACTTATGTATGAAAATTATATTTTTAATGTGCACGAACTAGAAAGTAATGCAATCCTCTGAACAAATCCTTTATAATGTATTTCATACACAGGCTTCATAGATGATGTTACTGTGTGTTTTCTTATTACCACTAGGTGGAGGAATTCTCCTTCCAGTTGCAATAGGAGCATTTTAAGTACTGGACTACTGATGTGGGGGATACCTAGGAAATTAACATGATTTTTGTTAGCTTCCTATATCAGCATTTTTAATTGTTAATTTATTCAAATTGTATAAATTGTAAATGTTAGCTAGTTAAAACTTATTTACATTGAATAAATCCCCTTTGAATAAATCCCCTTCTAGACATACGTTTACAACAATTTTACTTGTCCTTTTCTCTTTGGATAGCATGATAATCTAATCTGATTTTTATAACATGACTTCAGCGTTCTTAAACCTTACTGCCATATGTCTCAGCCTGGAGTGCTTTCTAGAAAAGCTCATGGATGACAGATGCTGTTTTGCTTTGTTTTAAATGAAGACACAATTACTCTTGTGATGTCACAATATTAGTCATCCGCCATGCGTCAGAAGATTGTTTACAGAAACTGGGATGGCCCATCCTTTTTCTCTCATCCACAGGTTTCAGTACATTTCTGCTGGATGGATTCCAGGAAACCCAGCAGTCATGGTGACACCAAGAAAAAGGGGCTTTGGTAAACCGGACAGTACGTCACTCACAAGACCATTAATGTGGTGAATGTTGGTATATGGTTACGTCTCAAAGTAGATTGATGTTGAACAATGGGTCAGGAATGCATCCTGGCTAATACTCAGCAAAAAAGCAAGTCCACTCACTGTCTCCACATGTTATGGTTTACAGAAAGTGGCTCATTTCCAGATTTAGTCTCAGTGGTTTGTTTACCCAGTGATCGCTGTTTAATCCAGACACACGGAGGCCATGTAAATTTCCAACTTTATCATAAGACATCTAGTCAACAATGGCACACCGAGCAAACAGATTCCAGTCCTTTGGCTATTCTCTGTGTTGCAGGATGTGAGGTGTGTGTGATCAGCGGGAAATAGATCTCTCACACACCAACACGTGCTCACAGACACACAGACGAGGCCTTGTTTTGGCTCATATTGAAACCTGATTGGATGGGAGCAGAGGCCGTCTCTTCCCAGAGCCTGACAATATATTTGATGACTCACATGGCAAAGTCATGACGCATTCTCCAGCACACGCGCACACACGCACAAACATCCAACAACAAATCTCAGGCGCTGCATTCTTGATCCGGTGTGACACATAGCCGCCTTTCATAATGCTAGATGTACTCTGAAGGACTCGCAATGCTTGGAACGTGAATACTGACTGGTCAAACAACTAAGCTTGTGACGCCAACCAACGTGAACTCTAGCAGACATTACGAATGCAGAGGTGTGGGCTGCAAAAATGTTTAATGTGCCTCCCGTACTGGAAATGACTCACTAAAGCACATAAAGATATTATAACCACAGCTGACTAATTTATTGTCAATCGCGTATCTAAGGAGTCGCATAAGAAAAATGATTTAATCATTTTAATATTAGTAATCTAATCTCAAATGATATGGCATTTGATTCATTTGACTTGAATAGTTCATTACTCTGTTGTCATTTTGAACCTGTGATTTTCTGTCTTCTGCAAAACACAAAAGAAGATATTTTGAAAAACGTTGGTAACCAAAAACCGTCGGACCCCATTGACTTCTATTGCATGGACACGAAACCAATGCAATTCAATGGGACCAACATTTTTCTAAATATCTTCTTTTATGTTCAGCAGAAGAAACTCATACAGGTTTGATATGACAAAAGGGCACATAAATAATATAGATTTTTCATTTTGATGTTGATCTATTCCTTTAAACTAAATCTCTGCACATAGGAGGCGCATAGATGCTGTAACCATATAATGTTCTTTAAAAAAATGAACTAGGACTGACATCAATGACGAAAAAGACTGTGGTATCCCACTGCTGGTTTCTTAGTGTCCTGATCTGTCTAAAGCAGCTATTAATGTCAGTCCTCAGTTTACTAAAGAGGGGAACATGCAACAGTTCAGCAATGCCATATGGCCGCAGCCCAATACCTCAATTGTAGTGTCATGAAACTGCATACTATATTTAAGGTCTAAACTTATCATTTTAAGCTTTATCAGCTATGTGTACATTTGGTTGCTGGCTTAGGATACACATGGGCTCCAGTTTTGGATAACAAATCCATATGACCTTGACAGATGTCAATCATACATGTTTACTGTAAACCTTCTGCAGTGACAATATCAAATGATCTTTTAATGTTTATTACAAGATAACCAACCACTGTTAAATAAATTTTACTCAAATCACAGGAACAATTTATTAAGTGGTTAAATACTTTGACATCACTGCATCTTGTGACCGGTGAAGGTGTAAAATCTACACTTGCTACAGTCTTGGTTAAGAATATTTGTTTTTATCCATTATTCATAATCGTGGACGTATAGATGTGACTTTATCACCTATAATTAAAGTATCGTAGAAGCGACGTCATTCATTGGCGTGAGATGTCACGTGACGCTTGACTTTGCGGGAATTCAGAGTGTATGGTAGAATGTAAACGATCACGTGCAAGCCTTAAATGGCCATATTACCAATCATTAATGATTTCTGCTAAATACCAGCTTTGTAAATACATAGGAAGATGATTTTCTCTCTACCAACAAGATACGAGACTCGAGGAGCAGCGTTAAATGATCATAAACGGTAAGTCTTTTAATCGTGCACGCGCAAACACATCTTTGTTAACGATATTATTTAATAATGTAAAACAGCGAATGACTGGATTGACGTTAAACGTGCAGTTCGTTCTCAACCTTCGCTCGCAAACCCCATCGTACAACTTCCAAAACCAAACTGTGTTCAACACTTATTTTTCCAAACTAAGCCGAGAAGCATGAGTGTACGGTTTCAAGCTCCCCACTCTATCAATTGATTCTACTATGGGTCCGCCTGAAAGAGGGCTTACAGAAGCGGGGGGAACTCTGGACATGGTTTCTGTTTACACATTACTATATTGAGATATTGTTTGTTTACACCCTTGAGTTAACCATTAAAGACATATTTCATCGAGTTTGATTTGTAATCAGTTAATTTTGACAACTTAACGCGATTTTAATGGTACGTAGGACCTGATGTGTTCCCGCTTGCTAAAATGGAACATTCCACAATTTATTCCAGGGAAAGACTGACAGTTTTTTGGGTCATGAAGCAGCTGTTCGAGTCAACGTCTCGCCCTCCCTCCGCGGGAATAAGAAATTAGTACATTTGAAATTAGATAACCAAGATTTAAACTTACGCAAGTAAACAAACCCAATTTCACAATATTACATAGGAAGCGATAATAATAATATTGTGGGTTATCTTTTATGTGTTCATAAAAATTCTAAATTTATCATTGCAAATGAATCAATGTTAACACGTATTGTGCTGAATTCACTGTTTGGCTAATTTTTTTTAATTTATCATTATTACAAAATTGCTTTTTTGTAGCCATATTTAGTATTTTTTTATTTTTGACATAAGCTTACGTCATTATCAAAGCATTGTTGTTATTGAAAATATGTCGACTGCTACTGAACATCTCAGTTTAAAGTGACCATGGGCACTCTTATGCCAATCATCTGTCATCAATTATTCAGATGGAAATGAGGACTTCTTGCAAGATTATGGTTTGTATGCCTCTGGGATTTAAAGTGAGTCGGTTGCAAAAAATACCAACCGCAAGAGATGCATATTTTAGTCACGATGATGTCACAGTTGAATATATATTGCCATATACAGTTACTGTAGCACCTGTGAGTGAGAATTGTAAGGCATTGTTGTGTATACTGTAGGTGAGTTTGCCATCAGAATATACGTGCATGTGGTGTGAGCTGAAATGGAAGAGGGTTAAAGGTTTGAATTAGTGTGAGAATAACTTTTATTATTATTATTCAATAATATGAAGTATGGTAATAACATGGTTATTTGATATGTGCATAATACAGTTGCATCTTCTTATAAATAAATAAAATCTATTGAGTTCTATGCACAAAAATGCTAATTGGTCCTTTAATGTTTTCTTCCATTGCAATTGATTAATTTCATTTCAAGTATCAGAACAGTGGAAACATGCTGTGATGATAACTACCAACTTTGCTTTGATATTGTCTAATGTCTTATTTCCAATATATATAATTGTCAAAGGTGAGACCTCATGTATCTATCTCTTGCCCTGAGCCTCATCCATTTTTCAACCAGGTGTCCCATCTTGTGCTACACCAAGTTAAAGGTCCAGTATTTATGATGCAATGATATCCATCTTAATGGGCAAATTCCTCGGATCTATTGACATCATAAGCAATACTGATGAAATTACATTTTATTTATTTATTTGTTTTTTTTTGTAGCAGGTTACTTCTCTTTTGCATCCCTTGAGCTCATTTTGTTCTCACTGAGGTATGTCATGAATATCTTTGGGTAATGGCAAAATATAGACCTGTGAAAAGTCATGTGGAGGCAGTGATGATGTGATAATGCCCACCTATGTTTACAACCTGTCTGCTAATCAGTATGAATGGGTCAAACTGCGAGTAATGGATGGAGTAATTAGAGATTCAAGAACTTGCCACCTGGACCCTAACACTTTTACTTACGTTCATTAATTTTGTATTATAACATGAACAAAATGATTATTGAGAAAGTCGCCTTTGAGTGGGCATTCAGCTCAATTAAAGGGATAGTTAACCTGAAAATAAAAAATATGTCATCATTTACTCACCCACATGTCCTTTTAAATGTGTTTGACTTTGTTTCTTCTGCAGAACACACAAGAACCGCATTACCCATTGACTTGCATTGGTTTTATGGTCAATTGCAACAGCGATTAGCTCTAAAATCTATATTAATAGATCATATTAATGTATATTATATAGACATACTAAACTTAATTTATATGGATTGCATCTTGACCCAAATGTAAGGTAGATGAAGTTCCGAATGGCATCGGAAAACAGGAACACAGAAGTGTGCATCCTTACATATGTCCATCAGAAGCCACTGACGTACATCAAACACTTATTGGTTCTCTGGATACTATCATAATGCTAGTTCATCACAAATGACCTTGACCAATTTATTCCCACCTCTGTCATTTCACAGACAGACATGTGTCTGAACACAGTTGTCAGGATGGTATCTGTTAACACTTACATTACCCTCACACAGTCTCCACAAACTCACGGTGTTCGACAGCGAGGGGCGCAGGGTCCCGCAAGGCCTTAATAGGGATCATATGTGGAGTCAGCATGTAGACAGAATCCAAGACCTCTGGCCGCACAGAAAAACCCTGTCAGCAGCGGATCCCGGCCAGCCAAACGGCTAAAAGGCTGAGATTTGATTTGATGACTTTGCACCTCTACATTCTCTTTGCACTTAATCGTTTTTTCTCCTCTGTTGTCTAACCTGTGGTGCCGAGGTGGTCGAAACTGGGTTGTCTGCTGCAGGGTCCTAATCTAATATAATTATGGCTTCACACCAAATCATCCCAGCGGATTCATCCGCAGTCTTCGGTTTCTCTATGCTTCAGACAGCCAGAAACGCTAATGCAGAGTGCTCGGACGTAGAGGCTGGTGAGAAGACCAGAATTGGTTTTGAATGTCTACATTATGAGTCAGAGCTCTGTACATACAGACGCAAACTAAGGCAAGCCTGAAGTGCGACATGCAATGTTGTTTTAAAACGCCTTTTCTCATCACTGTTCTCATTCTCAGCAATTGTGTCATGACTTAATAGATGTTTTAATGGCCATTTCTGAGACTGTATATGCCCGAATCAATATGTGAAGATGTGTAATGTTGCGCTCACCAGTAAGCAGCCTTTATTGTGTTTTACGAGGCAAATCCTCACATGTGATGGGGTGCCAACCTTGTGTCGTGCCAACACCCAAAAAGAAAAATCATCATTTATTCACCCTCGAGTTGTTCCAAATCTGTTTACAGTTCCTTGTTCTGATGAACACAGAGAAAGACATTTAGACGA
This sequence comes from Triplophysa dalaica, assembly GCF_015846415.1. Taxonomy (NCBI): domain Eukaryota; kingdom Metazoa; phylum Chordata; class Actinopteri; order Cypriniformes; family Nemacheilidae; genus Triplophysa; species Triplophysa dalaica. Next base: position 18,546,821 of record NC_079544.1, on the reverse strand, counting down.
ATGCTTGTATCCAAACATTTCTTGGCAACCATTGACTACCATAGGAGGAGAAGTGAAAATGACAGTCAAAAGTGCCCCAGAACTGTTTTGTTTCCTACACTCTTCAAAATATCTTCTTTTGTGTTCCACCGAACAACGAAATTTACAAATATTTTTCCCTACTATGGTAGTCAATGGTGTCCCAGAACTGTTTGGTTTCCTACACTCTTCAAAATATCTACTTTTGTGTTCAACCGAACAACGAAAATTACAAATATTTTTTCCCTAGAACTGTATGGTTAAGTCAACCGCTGTTGTTTGGTCACCAACGTTCTTCAAAATATCTTCTTTTGTGTTCTGCAGAAACCGTCTGGTCCCCCTAGCAAGCATTAGGTTGGAGTAAATGAAGTTGTTAATCAAATCTTTCCAATCAGATGGCATTGATGTAAAGGTCTGCACCAGCGCAGTGTGTTTACAGACAGGATAAACAGTAGCGGAGGGTGTAATCTAGTGTCGAAAGAGTAGGACATGTGTGGATTACTGCTTCTTTTACTCTCTCTATCCCTCTCTCTCGCCACCTCAAGACATTTCTAATTGAGTTAAATCTCATTATTCACGCCCGGCTTTCGGGCTGACACCGCACGCTCCCGTATGTCTCAAAACACATCACCCTGTCTTGCCACTGCGGTTAACACTCTGCCTGACGGTTGAAAGAAGAGAGGGATTGGTTACTCCGCAGAGGAAGTTCTCAGTACTTCTACCAGACCTCCCTCGCTTCAACATTCCATTGAGAACGTGTCCTAAAGCATGTGCGAACACACATTAGAAACACACCGTATACGTGAATGCTTTCCAGAGAAGTCTGTGAATGAAATGCTCAGTAAAACGAGAGCTGTTGGGATGGACAGATGTTGGATTTGTTTGCATGGGTTTGTGTTATGGTTTGGCACTCTGCTGCGGTAGAAACAATCCACAGCTGCAGCACAAAATCCCTATAGTTACTCTTACACGGAGCAGGAAACGCAAAGCAAGATTCGCATGTTCTGTTTGGTTTTGATTTGAGATATTTGGATTTAGGTGTGTTAACAAAAAAGCTTAATTTATGAAAGATTGAAAGTTTGCTGTTATAAGAATCGCTTTTAGGAGGAACATTTTATATTACAAATTACTTTATTTATAGCTATACTGTTTTATTATGAATAATTTTCTACACTAGAGTTTATGTAAATTCATGTGACCCTGGACCACAAAACCAGTTTACAAGTAGCAATAGCCAACAAAACATTGTATGGGACAAAATGATAGATTTTACTTTTATGACAAAAATCATTTGGATATTAAATAAAGATGATGTTCCATGAAGATATTTTCTAAATTTCCTACCGTGAATATATAAACCGTTATGTTTGTCAGTGGATATAGCAAAAACGTAAACGAAAATGGCCGGAAACACCGCTACAAACGTCACTCGCTGCTTTCCGCTCTTTGGGAATTACCAACTCAAGCTTCTCTGATGGACAATTTAAAAGGCGATTTTCTCAACATTTTGATCTTTTTTGACCCTTACAACTAGTTTTGTTGTCCAGGGTCACATTTGAGGTCATATTGAAATCCTTGATCTTTTATTGCAGACTTTGGTATCTTGACAAATCTGGGCACAGTTTGAGACATTGTTATTGCAGTAGAGCCTTTTCCCATGAAGGAGAAACCAGAAAACCTTTTTTTTGAGATATTAAAGAGATAGCCCATGCATTTTCTTTGCTATGGGTTTCTTGTCTGTATAAGAAGACCCACAGTGTTTGTGAATGTAAAAACACCACTTAAGCACAAAGACACTTTCTCTCTTTAGGGTTACACCGCTGTTTGTTTTAACATACGGCTTTATTTGTGAATGAAGAAGACTGTGCTGTGCGGGGAGAGAGAGCGTATCGGAGGGTTTGTCTGGGCTGTATGGAGTGTCAGAAGTACCTCTCCAGTGCTAATGGCTAAAGAGAAGAGACCTGGCCCTTTGTACCTCTCACTGCCTGTAGTTTGTACACATGCTGTGCGTGTAAAGGAAAGGGGGCGGGGGGAACATAGAGGCCCTGAAAAGGGTGAATAAGAAACTCTGCTGTACTGGCTCGGGGCAAGACTGTCAACAATGTGTTTCACTCCATTGAGACAAAACACGCAGGCCTACAGCAGTCAAGTCTATTGAGAGATCACTTCAAAAAGATCATGTTTGTCAGTTTGTGAAAATTTGTCAGTGTCAGAAATTGTTATAGAATGATTTAATAGCAGTGCATTTTTTTAAAGAATGCATTATGTTAACTACGCCCTGTAGTTTTATTATTGTGATATTGCATTTAAAGTTGTTTACCTGAAAATGCAAATTTGTAATTTTCTCAACCTTCACTCTTTCCCCTATGACACCTTTCCTTCCGTGGAACACAAAAAAATATATTTTGAATCTCATACACTGTGTCTACACCGGACGCTACGCAACACGACAAAAAACATTAGAATCGGATTAGAATCCATTGTATTTTAAATTCCGTCCACACTGGATAAATCGCGCCTATTGCGTCCGGTGTAGACACTGTGTTACATTGTTTTCACTTCACAGAAGGAGGGACAGGGTAGTAATGTTGACAGAATTTTTTTGGGGGATAACTGTTGTTTAATATTGAATGTTAGATAGTGTTATAAAAATGTATTAGAATTATGTTATGTAAATGGAACGTATCTTATGTTCAAGAAGAAAAATAAAAAATAAATTATTTTAAAAAAGTGAGCACGGTGTAGATTATAGTACACTAAATACTCAAATCTATTTCTTTATATTACGGAAAATGTAACATATCTATACTCCAAATTGTGCAGATCAGAAAGTATTGTTGGAGGCAATGGTTAGTGTCATTTTTTTAAAAGCAAGGACTCATAATCCGTCATTTGTAGGTCCGAGTAGAGAGAATGCTGCAGTCAGAAATAGGCCAGGTTAGGTCGGGCTTTGTTTTATAATCTCACATTGACCTCTTTACTCCGCTATCTCTCGCTCTCTCACTCAATCTCTCCTTCCAACCCCCAGTCGCTTTCCCTCAAATTCACTCTTTCTTTTCTTCCAATGTCTACCCCTCAGTTCTCTCTTCAGAATTCTTCCTCCAAAGGTTTATCTCAAACCTATTTCAAGCAAATTGTACTATTTCATATTAGTTTGCTCACAACCCTTCCATTTATAGACATCTTCAGGTCCAACAACAACTTCGCTTGAACATCCTGAATGTATGCTTTGTTATGTGCAGATTCCTTGATCCCATGGAGAGTTAATACAGTAGATGCATGAAATTGTTCGATTGTCCATTTAAATACAGCCCGTAACCACTGGAAAATTTATACAGGCTTTTTTATTGGTCTAGTCCAACAAGAGGCATTTTATTGATGTCAATATCCAAATTCTGTTTGTTGCAGGCCTACCATTTTTATGAGGTTTTCAGAATTGGCAAACATGAAAGTCGAGCCAACAGAAAGGACCGGCAGTGCAGATACTGTATGATGTGGAGAAGAAAAATATTTGTAAACATTCACATACAAAAATAAACAGCTCTCTTATTTAGAATGTGCTACCAAAGATAGAGGGAAAAATTAAGGTACAGTGAAAAAGTTGAAAAATACTGTAACTATATAGTAAAAATATGTAAAAAGTGTACACAAAATGGCACATAAAGTTTATTGGCTAATTTAAAAATGGAAAAAATGCGACCTTAAATTTGGGGGAAAGGGACATTCCTTCAGCTCAAACAGTAGAACATAGGAACTTGGGTTGTTCTGATACCGATATTAGTATCGGAAATGCCACCAATACCACATACAAATCTGGTATCGGTATCATTTTCTTAAACAGTACCTAGTTATGCCCGTTAGATTTGCTTTACGCTGCAAATGGGAAATCACTTCTTCTTTGCTGCTCAGAATTCAAACAGAGGAAGTTGTACCGTGTCGTCACTAGCAACCACTGTTTGGAGATGAAAAAATGAAAACATGCTAGCAGTATGTCTGCTGTTTGGCAATATTTCAGATTGGACCAACCAGCCAGTAAAACCGCAACTTCAGAAAAATAAATAACATTACTGTCAAATGTCTGTCAGATAATAAAAATGCTCTAGTGTACTGTATGTATTTGTTTGTTTCTGTAGTCTGAAGCGAACCCTAAAATAATTTTATCAATAAAAACAGGGCTAGTATACTGCATGCCATATGCAGATACACACCCAGGTATCGGATCAGTACTTGGTAAAGGCCGATACCCTAAGCCCAGGTATCGGGAAGGGATAAAGGGTATTGGAACATCTCTAAGGCAGGATTCTACTTTTGTAACGTCTAGAATTTTTTTTAACATGTTTCAGGTCATATTTAAGGACAGATTTTGAGAGTTCAAATATTTTTTTCCCCTTTCTCATTAATAGTAAACTCATCAGAGCTATGAAATAACTCAACTTTTATTTTGGTGTTATAAATCAAAAAGTAAAATCTTGTTACATTTTAGCATCTTTAGTGTGTGGTTTCTCTTTTTGCATCCATTTCAATACCTTTTAGTCACATAACATGTTAGTTGTGTAATGAAGTAAAAAAAGTGTTTGCACAATTATAAATATTTGTATTATGAGTCATTTTGTGTTGATTTCGTGTTAAATTAAAGGGATAAACCAAGGTAACACAAATGTGTTGTCCTTAACTAGATGCAGAGATGTTTAGTTAAGGACAGATTTTGTTGTTTTTACACAATTTTTTATAGTGTTTTGTCAACAAAACTAATTCCAGACATTTAAGCGTATGCTATCAGATCAAAAGATTTGTGAGGTCAAGAGAAACATTCACTCAAGTGAACTCAAACTTTTGAATCAGAATGTATATGTTATGGAAATTAAGTAAACAGAAATACACAATGGGAATTCTTTTTTATTATTTATTTTAAAATAACCATATTTTAGTATAATTATTATTTATTATAAATTAAGTCTCTTCCATTATGGGGAGCTGCAGAGATTACGTATTTTTGTAGTCCAACCCAGAAGTTAGCACTGCAGTGGTTCCCTCGACCCGAAAGCCTATGTATTTTTCCCAAATTGGAAGATCGCCAAAAATAAGCTCTGTGATCAACAAAGGTTTATGATGTTAACACGTTTTGTCTATAAAGATAATCTTTACAAATTATCACAACGTTTGTTACTTTTGAAGACAAGTAGTAAAAAGCTAATAAACGGATTATGGTCGCTTGATATCAAGGTCACCACCACCAAGCCTCTGACAAGACTTTCAAATTTGATTAATTGGCGTAAAATAAAAAATGAAAATATTTCGAGGTTTTGTTTACCAGAGAACTTTTTTCAGGCGACCAAAGACCCATTTAAAAATACCATAGACTTTAGGGTGACGGAACCGCAAGTCGATTCCGGAATTTGCATACAAAAATACATCATCTCTGCGGCTCCCTGTAGACATGTTCTTCAAACCGTCCTCAAGGTCAGCAGTGATGCACTCATTCTCTGTTAACCTACAGTTGCACCCTCTGCGAATTCATTCATGCAATATCTCCCGAGCTCACGAATAAGCTGATTGGCATGCAAACAGGTCCATTCAATTAGCGTGAAATCTAAATAAAAGCACTTTGAAACGTGCAGTATTTGGGCAGATGAGAGATGCGGGTCTGTAATTGAGCATGACCTCCGTGGAAGTGAGGAAGAGGGTCTCGCCCTAATAGTGCTGAAGGGCTTTTGTTTTTTTTCTGGAATCTGAGCTGGAGCAATTACAGCTTTGCCATTTAAATAAATCAATCTAAAGAGAGCAACAGATCAAATTGGGTTTAATGTCTAATTACTTAGGCTCCTCCTCCAGAATACAAGGCCCAGTTAGCTATGCAAATGAGCTGGCTCCAGATGATACACCCAGCAAACGCTGAAGCATCTCCTACTGAGAATATCTTATCATTTAGAATTACACAGTAATTACTCGCTTTTCAGCTTATTGGGCGCTCTATACGTTTTTAGTTAAAACGGGTGTTTAGATTAATTGTTACTTCTGATGTTTTTTCCAATGTTTATGTTTATTTTGTGCAGAATAGCGATGTATAGAAATCTGTGTATAGAAGGTGAGTATGTATTGCCCACTGTTGTAATGGCAGATGTGTTAATGTTTAGAAAGAAAGATTCATGACTAAAAGAACATATGTAGACGGTATATATCTGTATTTAGATTGTTGAGTTGTCTCGTTAGTCCAATAGCATCTGGCAGCAGTACTGCACTTAGAAATGCGTCCAAATACCCCCACAGGTGCTCGAATTGAACAAAGACTTATGGGGGGTCCCCCCATAAGACTATTATTTTTGTGTAATATTCCAATAACTAGGGACTAGTTACTAGTTACTTCTTATGGGGGGTCCCTAATGCCTTATGGGGATCCGGGACCCCCCCAGCCCCCCTCCAATTCGAGTACTAGTTTTAGTACGAAGTTATATTTAATATATAATTATATAGTCAAGTCAGATTTATTTTTATTGCACTTTATTTTTAATGTATCAAAAAACAAAAACAAAAGAAAAACATGTGTTAGCCAAACATAGATTAAATAAAGATAAAACCTTAAAAAGTGTATAACATACACTGAAAAAAAATCTGCAACATCTCGCAAGACCCGAACAAAGAATCTTGTGATTCATATCCAGAATATGTCGCATGATGGGATACGCTTAGCCTTAATACCACCTCGGAGGGGTACAGCTGCTTTGATACAATACAATAAAGCGCTATTAAAATAAATCCTACTTGACTTGACTATATAATAACATATTACATATAATTTCGTAGTAAAACCGTGTGTATCATATTTTATTCATTTGAGTAATGTATTTTGTAATACTGCTTTTTATCTCATAATTAGAAACACCACATTAATTAACGTTACATGTTTGCACTTGCTAAGTGTGTCCCATCGGGTTAGAAATACTACATGCACGCCCACTAGAACACTATGGCCAAAAACAGGAACTACGTCATGAAAGTTGTCGAGTGGTCAAGTGCCAAGACCGCAAGTGGGGGTATTTGGACGCAACCTCAGACTTGCACTCTGACACATTTGCTTCCTGTGCAAGTGACATCACTTGCATTCAACACCTACACCGTTCCCTGCCTTCGACGTCATTTGCAATCGACACAAATAAATCGGAAATGTCTTTCCAAACGTTTGCTCGCGTTGCCAGGAGACAAAATGCTTTAAAGATAAATAATCACTCCACAACTATCACTAGGCATATATAGTGTATTATTATATTTAGGATTTAAATAAGGTATGACTGTTGTTATATTTATAACGGCAAAGTCTATCACCAGGTGGGCAATTCCAGCATTTTGGATGTGACCTTTTATTGACTTGTAATTCTCAGAGAATGTCTATATTATCAATATATTGAATCATCTGTGTATATTTTACTAAACCCCTATGATAGAGATAGTCTATGCACCAGCTTTCCATTCGAAAAAAAATGTTAGAGATGTGACAAAAACAGAACATTTCCTCTAAATTTAAATAAAAAACCTGTAAGCTTATACAAAATATTTGAGTTTTTAGTTTAAATGCGTCAATTTACAATCAACTAATTTTCCTTACTGGGTAAGCTGTAATATATAGTCAAGTACATAAAGAAAAACAAAATAAGTAATGCAAAAAGAAACGATGGCATCTTATGCATTTTCTTTAGTTTCAACTTGACAGAACACTTTCAGTGTCATGACGTCAACAACATTCAAGAAATATGTGCATATCTTCGATTTCAGTGAAGACAAAACTGTAGGGTTCCAAAGCTGCAATTTTGTCTTTTGTAATGTGTCCCATGTCCTCTAAAACATCTTGGTCCTCCATGCAGAGTACTTTGGGTAGCTGAACAGAACCAATCGGCACACTTGACTGCTCCAAACAACATTCACTGGCTTTTTAACTGAAATAACATTTACATTCAAATTTAGGCATTTGGCAGACGCTTTTATCCAAAGCGACTTACACCGCTTTATCCTATACATTTTACATAGGTATTTGCAATTCCCTGGGATAGAAATCACAACCTTGCGTTCTTAACACAATGCACTTACCACAGAGCTACAGGAAAGCAACATACTGTCATACATGGACAAAACATAAATTTACGGCAATGACCACAAGATCTTCGTGCTTGTACGTGTCTATTGAAAATGGCGTCGCTCACAAGCCCTGCGTGAAGAGTGCAGGTGTCGAATGCAAGTGACGTCACTTGCACAGGAATCAGAATTAGAAACAGCTTTATTGCCAAGTGTGCTTGGACACACAAGGAATTTGTCTTGTTGACAGAAGCTTCCAGTGCACATACAGGTTTAAAAAAGTGACAAGGCACAGGTAACAAAATGTAAAAAATAAATATGTGAGAGAAAATACACATTTGACAAAAATGACAATATTAGACAACAGGACAATAGACAGTATATTGTATGTACATATGTGCTATAAACAAATTATACTGTGTTATATTCAAGTTATGCAGGGGAATGTGGATAGCTGAATATTATATCAACAACATATGCAAAATAAATATGAGTATATATAGTTGTGTATGGCACATGTTTTTATTGCACAGTTAGATGGCCTGAGGGAAGAAACTTTTCCTATGTCTGGCTGTTTGGTGCTCAATGCTCTCTAGCGCTGACCAGACACAGGCAGTTCAAAGAGAAAGTGTGCGGGGTGTGAGGGGTCCAGAGTGATTTTGCGAGTTCTTTTACTCACTCTGGAGTTTTTGTAGATTAGGGAGGTATGGGCCAGTGATTCGCTCAGAAGTCCAGACTATCCGTTGTAGTCTTCGGAGGTCGGTTTTGCAGCTGAGCCGAACCAGAGAGTTATGGAAGTGCAGAGGACGGATTCAATGACAGCCGAGTATAACTGTAAGAGCAGCTGGCAGGCTGTACTTCCTCCGCTTCCCCAACCGAAGGTGTCTGAGAGTGTAATTCTGCATCCAGACCCTTCTCCGTTAGTCTGTAACAAAGTCTGTATCAGGAAAATTCCCGACTTTAAATAAATCACCATTTACATGCTAAAAACGGGGACTGGTAAGTTACGGTTTTATCTTTAATGTGTGAGAAGTCTAATGCAGTATAATTTTTTTTAAATGTCTAATGTGGAGGATCTATATAAATTCAATATAATATAAATAATTAATTATTCAGAGGTTTTTAAAGACCTTACATGATGAAATCTCCTTCCGGAAAGAAGCGAAAACTGTAGCTTCTTAGCTTCGAAAGAGAAGGGAGAAATTTTCAACCTGACCGTTAGATGCCGCTAAATTTCATACACCGGACCTTTAATATTATGTATAAATAGCTGGATAATTCTTATCTGTACTGAGATCTGCAATGCAGACACTTCTGGGAATATGCAGTTCATTTTCTTTTTCTTATTTTTGGTGCTGTGAGAAACAGAGGTGAAATACATCACTGGCCCTAGTTTATGCGAACAGCAATTGTACACTTGGGTCTCATAAAGGAGAATGTTAAATGACGCTGTTTTAAGCTTATTTTTTTATTGCATATACTGAACATACTCAACCTGTTCTGTTCTCGTAGTGTATTGATAGTTGGCATCAGATCTGAAGCAGTCTTAGAAGTGCCCTCGAGCTACAATTCTTTTAAAACTCATCTTATAAAATAATTATGTATGACCTCATGTTAATTACGAGGCAACATGGAATATTTGTACTTTTAAAAAATTTACTTCCCACCATAGGACCGTTCAAAAAGTCAATCCATTTTACATACACATGAATTTTGATGTGATATCCCAATGTAGAGTAAAAACCGACAGTATGTGTATATATTATTTGAGAGATGGAGACAAACAAATGTGTTGTGTGTGTGTGTTTGAGATGTGTTTGGATCGAGTTAAACAGAATATTATTGTATTAGTGTGTGTGCGTAGAATGCAGAAGTGAGATAAAGTGTTTTGCGTCCTCCTTGAGCCAGCACAGCAGGTCATTTCTGCATGCACGGTGCATCCACTTATACTATGAAGAACATCTATCATTTTATCCTGTGATTAATGGCTGTCCTGAGCCCGGCTTCTACTAACGAAAATGCACTGAGAGGGAAATGACGACGCGAAATACCACCGGCTGCATAACAGGCACACACATACACGCGCTCGCGTCGTTCTTGTGACTTTTGATGCATCCTTTTGGGACCTCACTTTTTTTATACTTCTGGAACTGTAATAATTCATTCCAAGCATGAAATTCGGCATATTAAAATCAGATTTTTCCTGACAGTGATAACTCTGCCAAAGCTTCTAGAATCTAGTTAATTCCTTTCTATTAGAAAACAGAGAAGCATAGTCTAGTCATCATCATACTCTATATCCTGAGAGATTCCCAATAATTGGTCTAAAGCTAGTTTCTCAGGTACTATTACCTGCTCATTGGTACAAACATAGGCTAAGAAAAACCATATGAGCCGCCCGACGCTCTTGGCCCCCGAGAGCAAGGCAAGAGGCCCACCCATCTCTGGTTTAATTAAATATTTCCCTCCTGAGCAGCCGAGGTGATGCCGCGAGCATTATAAATCAAGGAAAGGGCATCTGCTGATAGGCAAATGAAAACAGAGTCGCTGAATAGGCAGCGCAGGATGAGCACAGCAGATTAAAATAAACAATGAAGGTGACGTGAATAGCGCTCCATCCTCTCCCGGTCTCAAATCAATGTTGCTTGTTTGTCGTACACGTATGTGAGTTATGTTAATGAGATATTCGGAGGGTGTGTTTGAGGGGGAGATGTAGGTCATGTTGCCCTGTTTTACCCCCGTATGCACGGTTAGGAATATTTTGATCAGAATTTACAAGATATACACCAATGTTACACATTGACATACTCGTAAGAATATATAAGTACACCTGTACACACATTTTACATAAACACATGTGCATACATACGTGCAGCCCTGAGATGCTATATCTGGAATCAATCCCAGGATGCATTGCATATTCTGTAGGCTGATCACTACATTTTGCAACAGAGCTACTCTCTCTCCCATCATCATATGTACAGTATATACACACATGCTGCAATACTGCACCACCAGTCCACAATATGTTGCTTACTTCTCCAGCTCACTTTAACTGCATATCTTCCCCTCTCTCGTTCTCCATCACACACGCACACACAAACCTTCATCCCCCACCACTCCTACTCCTCCAACACCCACGACACGCACCCGAGAGCAAGGAAGATTTCTGGCTGGCACTAATAATGAGCTCCTTTTCTTCAAACCTACCCATACCAATCCTAATCAATATGGAAAACACAAATACCCGTCGTGACGGGAATGTGGCTACAGTGCCCACACTGCGGATGTCAAGAATGAAGCACAGAACATTGAAACTCTTTCGTGAAGCTTGGGTTGCAACAAAGTTTTCTTCGTTACAGAGCTTGCGAGGTTGCATCGCATTAATATTGTAAAATATCAGTCTTATAAGCATGCGTTCTTGTATATATTTGTGTGAGGTTTTGACATAGTTTTTAAGAAATTCATCCACACTTAAAGAAGGATCTTCAGTTATTGCAACCAAACATAATGATGTCGTTTATAACGAAATGATCTTCATTCTGAATTTATTTTACCATTTATAGTTGCATTTACACTGAACTGTAACTTTGTGTTGATGCTTGCATGCAGTCAGATTGATAAAAAGATGTGTGGTCAGTGTCATGACAACGGCATGCATGTGACAGTCTTACGTGGCATTTCAGTTACACAGAGCTAAAACCTTAACTGACCTAAAACTGTAACACTATTTTCATTGATATTTCCTTCAGGAAATGCAAATCTTAATCTGTCTCATCTTTTTATGGATATTTAGAACAGAAGATATTCTTTGCTCTTATAACAGAGCGAGACTGCCGCGTTTGGGTGAGAGTCATCTTTTATGTTACACAACAGGGTGGAAGACAGTAAAGCTAACTGAAATATTATTTATGTAAACCACTGTGAATGCCACCATAGATGTCTGAAGCTTAAGCATAACAAACAGTTATGTAACTAATGCATGTGGCAACCTCGACATATCTCAACCAGGATCTTATTGGTCATGCGCTTTTTGACTGCATTACAGCAAATTCTTACCATGAGCTGCAAAGTCATAGGGGCCAATATCAAGTGACACGTTCTTTAAAACTGTTAACATTTTGTAAGGTTGATCATTAGATTTATATTGAGTCATTTTTCATTTTGATAGAGAGCCAATACTTGTCTGTGCTGGTGGGGAAATGGCATGGATGAGGTGATGGTGTGAAGATAAAATCTGCAGACATGTTTAAGCCAAGAAGGTCTATAATACCTGGAAAATGCTATCCAATAACATTCCCATCTATCTCAATGGCACTCGCTCGGTAAGCACATGACCTCCCCAAAAGATGCTATGCACGTACAGCCATGCATATGTAAAAATAAATAAATAAATTATTAAGATAAACAAATGGAAATAATGAATGAATGAACGAAAGAAAGAAAGAAAGAAAAGAGAGAAAAAAATAAATAAAAAAACAGATAAAGAAAGAAAGAAAAGAAAGAAAGAAATACAAACAAATAAATAATTAATCGAAAGAAAGAAAGAAAAATAAATAATGGAAAAAATAAATATACACAAATAAATAATGAATGAAAAAAATAAAAAATAAAAAAAGAATCCAATAAATAATGACAAAGAAATACCTACAAATAAATAAATTGATGTGGTTTGTGGCTTTACACGTATGTCAGTCAAAAATTCTTCTTGTGTAAGTGGGTGCTTTTGGCCAGTTTAAACTGCAAAAAGCATCATATTTTACCAGCTTAAGATCTGATAAAACCTTGACCCTACAATAGACATTAAGATGAGTCCGTACTGAACGCATTCTTTAGGCAAGTCACCTAAAATACAAAAACAGAACCCGAAAAATATTTTCCTCCTTGCCTCTAAAAGAAAGCATATTTCCATTAAAAGCTGTATTTTGTTATAAAACTCTCATTTCCAGCGCCTTTGCCACGGTCTAAAAGTCTGAAATGAGCATTTGAGGTTTGGTGCATTTTCATGCAATGATTCCATTTACCACACTTGTTCACAGTGCAGCGTTTTCCCACAGACACTACTGCAAGATCTGCTATTAGTCCCTAGGCAACCCATCAGCAGAGACACTTTTTCAATGGTCAACAATGAATGTTGCACCAAAAAAATGCAACAGCATCCCTAATTGCCATTTAACAGCATATGTCTGTTTATACTGTTTACATTACGCTGCACGATTGGGAACATGACTCAATTTTTCTTGCCACTTCCCATCTCATATCCGTTATTTGATTTTAAAGACCTTTTTCTAATATGTAGAACATTTTGCACATAATGTTCAGATGTTGGATACGCAGCTCGTTGCGACTGTCTGTTCTTAAAGCAGTGATTGTTGTGGCTGTACCGCAGAGCTAGAGAAAGCAGGTATTTGCTATTCTACGAGTGTCTCGCCAAGTCGCTTTCTCCATCTCTCTCCCACTCCATCTTTTGCTTTCTCTTTTTCTCCACCGTACCCTCTATCTCTTCCTCTCTCTTTCTCCCTTACTGTTTTTTGTCTCGCCTTCCACCTCTCTCCATTATGCTCTTTCTCTCATTGGGAGACGCCTGTGGAATATAGTCATCAACATGATTATCTTCTGCTTTCTAGAAGAGACAAACCCCTAACAAACATGTATTCGATTAAGTGGGGGCTTTGCCCTTCCCACAGTACAAGAACAAAATAAAACATCATCTCAGTGTCTGCATCCTTCCTCCTCCTTCATCATACCCTCAAAATCTTAAAGAAGAGACTTTTAACAGCCTCACCAGTGTCTCTACCTGCCTCTTATACACGTCACAGTGACTCCGTTTGTAAAGCAGTTTGTGTATCAGACAAAATATTTGAATTAAAATATTACTTGTTTGTTCTTAAGAATGTTTTGATAAAAGTATTGTTCTGAAGAATTTCAAGTGACTAATTTTTATCATGTAGACAAGGAAAGGGTAACCAACATGCTATCTGATCTAAATCTATTGGCATTCCCAAAAAATATGTAGCTAGTGCTATTGCCATGAGTCAGCCATACCTCATGATTTAGCAAATAAGACCAAAAAGCATGGAAGAACATTTTGGGTAAACATGTCTTGTGTTATGGAGACAATGTGGTTAGTTGTGTTACACAGGCCTCCATTGCTGTCCGCGTTGACCCGTCATTATTATAAAATCCTTAATTGTGCATAAATCATAATCTGAGAATAACATCTTAAAGCACAAGACAAATGTAAATATAATTTAAGAGTGAATACAGGGTGTGTGGTTAGTTATGGCCATGCTAGAGAGGATCCTGATATACATTTTTTAGGACATTTTGACTAATGCTAAACAACCTATTCCTTCTCTTCGTCAGTACATTTTTGTAAATTAACCTTTAAAATATGCACATTACAAGCACTTAATGTTCTATTATGAAGTATAGTATTAAAATCCATGTAACTTTAATAGCTAATGTCTGTAACTAATGCACACTCAAGTCACTTGCACTATTGTATAGTCTATATTGTTATCTGTTCATAACCACGTGTACATTAATGTTCACAGTATATAGCCTTCTGTTTATATTGTTCATAGTACATACCGACTGTCATATTTTCATAGTACATGGCCATTGTATAGTATTTTCCTAATATTGTATTCTGTATTTATTCACACTGTATATCCTGCAGTTGCTGATTGCATTTCTGGTTAGACCTAAACTACATTTCGTTACACTGTACTTGTATATGTGTAATGACAATAAAGTTGAATCTAATCTAATCTAATCTATCCATGTTTCCAAAAGATCTATTTGTATACAATTTTAGCTTTATTTGATGAGGCCACGAAGATGAGACAAGAAATCAAATGAGACAGAGAGGAGTTGCTGAGATTCAGACTCCCGTCTGTCTCCCAGTGTGATACTACTGTACATGATTTGTCAGAGCGCATCCCAAGAAGTCTTTAGCTTGGACATATGATGTGTTCTTGAATGAGAGTTAGAGTTAGCAACTTCAATGTCATGGTTTGATTTCCAGAACAGACATGAATACTGTACAATGAAAAGCTTGAATAATGTATGCTTTGAAATGTTTGCATAAAGGTGCCCCCAACAAGTGTAAATGAAAGGTAAAGATGTTTGATGTCATCCATGCAGAATTCACTGGGCTTTGAAAAGTCCACACATGAATGGAGCCGAATGTGAATTTACCTTTATAGATGTTAGTCATGGCAAAATAGCTCAGGTATTTGGCTTTTGATATGTATTTTTAATTACCCCCGGCCTTAATAAAAAAAGACAGAAAGTCATACTTTCCATACGTCATTTATTTTGGAATAACGCACACTAATATCTTCAATTTGTAAATACGTCAGTTCATTATAATGCTTCATGTAATAGATATACACATTTTTCTGTAGCAGCTACAGCTTTCCAGCTACAGCTTTCCTCAGTGGTAAGAGCATTGTGTTAACAACGCAAGGTTGTGGGTTCGATCCCAGGGGATTGCAAATACCTATGTAAAATGTATAGAATGAATCAATGTAAGTCGCTTTGGATAAAAGCGTCTGGCAAATGCCTAAATGTAAATGTAAAGATATACACAATAAATACACATTAAAAAGCTTTGACTTAATGCTGGCGGAAAGATCAAATACTACCACCCAGTGTTGGGTGTAATTAGTTACTGTAATTTAATTACTTTTCCCTTGAAAAAGTAAAGTAAGGGATTACTCATATGTTTTCTGTAATTTAAATACAGTTACTTTTGATGTGATTAAACTAAATACTTTGTGAAATATATGCGTGTACGATAGTGTAATTGACATCAAAATTCAAATTCTTACTTTAAAATCTGTGATTTAATGTTTTTACTTTTTTTTATGTATAATTCTCACCTTTGTAATACTTTGGTCAGTTAATAATATTATTTATTATTAATTATTATATTATTTCATGTCTAACCTTGAATAACTTAACTTATCAAGGTTGATGTAGGATATAGAAAGTAATTAGTAATGAGTAACTAAATACTTTTTGGACAGAGTAATTTGGACAGTAATCTAATTACACTACTGAATATGTAATGAGTAACTAGTAATTAATTACTTTTTCAGAGTAACTTACCCAACACTGCTACCACCTATGAATTTCAGGAAATCAAAATGAAAAATGGTTAGCAACTCTTTCAAACATTGCAAATAAATACCTTGGGATAAGCAAGCATTTTCAAGCACAAATGCATGGATGCAATTCACACGAACTGAAATCCATAGTCCTTTGGCCACTTCTTGTGTCAGACACAAGAATCAAAATGATTTTTTATATTTGTACATTTTGTAATCGAAATATTTATATGCAATAATTATTAACATTCATACAGTTTTCTATAAACTTCGTAACTTGATGAAACGGGTCTAGATGGTCCAACAATCATGCGAGCAGCAAGCGTGTGCGTTCCCCTTTAAGAAGCCCCCCTTCTCTCCACTGCGGGGGGAGGGCGAGCGCAATCCTGGAACAGCGATTGAAAAAAAAAAATCCACCAGTGGACTGTTTCAAGTTCCCCGGCAGAAACTGTGCCTGATTTGTGGCCAGTGCTGGAGATGTAAGAAAAGGGAGGAAAAACACTAAGCGGGTAGCTATGGAGATAGAGCGTTTTCCTGGCCGCTTCCTTTGACAGGTGTTGAGTAGGTTAAAAGTCTGCAAACAAAGTCCACCATGTACGCCAAAGGGAAAGGAGCTGTTGTCCCTTCTGATAGTCAAGCCAGAGAGAAGTAAGTGAAATTGTCACATTTACGCTCCAAAACCTGCACGGCGTTCCCTGATGCCTGCGGTGCAATGCATGCGAGCGGTCTTACTTCACAAAGTTGTTTTATTTACAGATGCCGTGCGGCGTAACGCTACGATTTTCGTTTTCCAGTCTCGCCGCGTTGCGCTGCTGTGTTTTGTGTTATGATGTGTTTTTGTTTCGTATGCAGGCTGCACGTCTTACGTTGGAGTAGTTAACTTTGCATGCATTCAGATAAGTAACGTTAGATGTTAAAATAAAGTGTCGCGCACCTCACACATGTTGTGTATTGTGTTGTATGCGTGCAGGTGAAGGTAGTTTGTGTTAGTTTGAGTTATTATCATTGCACGCAGATGCACAGACGATGATGTAGCGGTGAATTTACGTGCACGCGCCGCACAGAACCATGCTCCGGCATAGCTGCTGCATCTCCCGGACGAATTGCAATAAACCGACGCGACGCGAAACTCATCACGTTGGCGTCTTTTGCGCGAGCTGGAGTCGAAGACGGAACGGTACAGAAATACTAAATAGTATCTTAACTGATACACGTGTAACGGCGTCGTAGAAATTATTTAATAGACTTAAAGATGCACTTTTGTTTGGTTAAAACACAACCTCATGGTCGTTTAAAGCTCTGTTCAAACTTTAAAGTGTGTAGAGCAACATCATACTTTCATAATATATTACTTCATGTAATATATGAAAATGGTACTTTTCTGTCTTAAGTAATAGGGATGCATATCTATTCAATATAACCTTTAAGCAGTTGTTAAACTTTGTTTGCTTTTGCACAACTTGCTTTTAGCTGTTCATCCAGCTCAGCATAGAACACCTTTATAATTCAGTGATGCTTGGTGCATCTACATCAGTGCCACAGGTTAGTCCAAGAGTGCAGTGTTGGAATTTTCAATATCAGTTTCGGCTAAATACCTGTGTCCACAGGCTCTGCTAAAACATTATGTTACTACAAAGTGTTAGTTGCTTTATTAAAGATGGGGTGACATGCTATTTCATGCATTCTGACTTCTTTGCTTAACATGGTGAACTTGTTAAAATACGAGTTGGATGTATGACGTAGTATTTCTGTGCTCGATGCACTCCGACTTGTTTCGTCAAGTTTTTTATTAGTCCTATTCCTTTTATTGGCCATTCTCCCGGAAAAGCATGCCCACGTGTCATCCACTGAGCGGAAGAGCATGCTCACTGGCTAGCGTGAAAGAGAGCGTGCCCTACAATGCCACTTCACTCAGATGTGTTTGTTTGCTCACTGCATTTTGGTGATGTTATGTAAACTGTGGATATAACGCTGGATTTGGATATCGTGAAACTGATAGATTCCGCAGTCCCAGTGCTAAAAGATGCCAGTTATAAATTTAACGGGGTAGGTCAAACCAAGTCATATGTCTGCATTTTGTTGGCAATCGGAGAGTGCGTGCATAATTTAAACAACACAAAGGGATAATGCGAAGATGTATTGTGTGCTCGTGCTTAGGGCTGGGCGATCTTCCCAAAAAAGCATATCACAATCTTCATAACAAAGAATCTCGATCCACGGTCTGAATTAAAATACAGCGTTGTATGAAGTTTTTGTAGCACAGTCCAAACAGTTGTACTGGTAGCACAAGTTTAAACGTCTGTTATCATCTTTTAAAACCACAAATTACTATGCCTATAGTAAACTGCAGTAAAATTCCTAGATAATATAGTTTGGTTGAACCTTACTACAGTAAATATTTAAGTATGCTTCTATTACTACAGTTGATCAATTTACAACAAGAATACCACAATTTGCTATACCAAATACTATAGAACACAACTGTACTTTTTCATTGGAGCGTTTAGGTTAACCTGTGTTTTATTTTGATGGGTTGTCGTGAAGACGCTCCCACAATAGAGACTTGACTTTCAGTGTAAGTAGTTCAGTGATGATAGTTTTTTTCAAACAGTTAAATGCACCTGATATAGACCCTCAGGGCAACTCTGGACATGATGTTTATGTCCTCATACAGTAAGACACAGACAAATCGATGAGCGTTAAACTGTGCAACACATTCACTCATACACTCAAAACCGGCAGATGACAGATTTGAATAGCAGGATTCCGCATCCACATCACAGAAATCACAGACCTCTAGATATAGGCTATATGAACTCAATGCAGCTGGGAAACATGATTCAATCGCAAAATAGACCAAAACTAAGTAGTTTAGCTGTGCGCCATCGACTAATGTCATACACAAACAAGCCGCCTTGTCTAATGCACTTGCAAAAATGTATCGCCAAGCGAGACCTCGCAGCCCGGAGAAAGTGATCCTAAGGCATTCAAAGCTCTCTGCTCTCGCGGTGCATGTCATACGCCAATGGGTCTGTGCAGCACTGAATGTTGTCGAAAACACCGCTTGATAGACGACAGACAAGATCACCATCCTCGCGATTCTGTTGAAAAGCGGATTGAGGACACCTTCAAGATCGATCTCGATTTAAGATCGTCAGATCGCCCACCCCTACTTGTAGGTCCCCTCTGCCTGCCTCCTGCAGCTCAACTTTTTCCGGAAATAATCGTACAGTTGTATCTCTATTTTATAAATTTGATCAAACTAAATACTCTTCGAAGATACAACGTATACATGCAATACTACTGTATAGGCACTCAAGATTAATGAGATTTGCAGAAACTGCGTGTGTTACCCCATCTTTAAAGAAGATGCTTTGAAATCGCATCTTTAGTTTACAGGTTTTGCACTGTTGCTTAGCTAGTTAAACTGATGTTTAGTTAGTCAGAAAAGGGTTTAAATAAATGGCACCTTTTAGCAAACATGGATGCAAAACATCAAACCTTTGCTCTTCACTTTAAATTCTCAATTGAGGAGTTTCTACACTCCGCTTTTTTGTTGCAACTTGTTGCAGAGAGTTAAAGCCCCACAATGCCCCTTTATGAAAAAAACAGACCAATTCCGCCGTTTCGGGGCGAACAAACTGATGGGTTGTTGGTTTGGCAGTGTGGATGAGAGGATGCTGCACTTTGGATTTATCAGAGAACTTTTTAGAGATCTTGTCATCTCCACTGGTCTCCCATGCGTCTGTGGCGGTTAAATAATTGATAGGAGGGTTGAAAACATGATTTCCAAACGGTGCCTTTGTAGGCCGGTTATGTGTGATTCATTCATGTTTAAAGATGGTTTTATCAGAGAGCCTCCGGCGAGATGTCAGGTGTGCTCAAGGCATACATTTGAGAGATTTCTTTGATGCGAGGGATCGGTGTGGGCTCTTTTGTGATGAGAGGAGAACGTGGGGACCCGTTTATCTCTGACGATACATTACAGAGATTTTTCTTTTGAGCTGTCAGAAAACTGTTTTTGATTTGTCCTCACCTGGGATCGTATCTAATGAAAAATGCCATCTTACGAAAGCAGTTGTGAGGTTTGCTGGGTGAGCCCTCTTAAAAAAAAGTTTCCACAAATGTAGTCATTTATTCATCCTCATGTCCATCCAAAACCCTTATGACTGACTGACTTCTGTGGAACACATAAGGTGAATATTTTAACGAATATCATGGCTATACTTTTCTCTATTATGATGAATGTGAATGAGTCCAAAATGACAAAAAACGGACATCTTATAAGTGGTCTGTATGACTTAAACTGTATTCATTATTTTCCAAAACTCTAAATTATTTTAATTCCTTTTGTGTGAAACTGACTTAAATTTAAGTGAATATTTCCTGAAAATCTTTCCATCTAGCTCTCCTTGGCGTGTTCTGGAGAGTTCATGAGTTAATCCCTGATGCTCAATTCAATAACATCCGAGTCAAATATTTAATGAATCAGTTAATCCAGTTCACAGTACCGATCTGATTGACTTGATTGATTTTGTGTCTAGAGAAGACATTCATACGGATTTGAATTGACACTGGACAAGCAATGACACAATTTTCATTTTTTGTGTTCACCATCCTTTTAATAGCAGTATTTCCTTCTCTCAAAGGAGGAAAGGGGGCCATGAAAAAAGGATTTTGCACCTGGCTTTGTAACGTAGGCCAAGCAATATGACCTGTGTTTAATGTTCCCAGCGTGCTTTAGACATCCCACGGCGCTACAGGGAGTCACAGTGAGGCTATTTTGCAGTAAGACCTTATGTTCCTGCAGTTCATTTACATCAGCTCTATTTTTTACCTTTACGGCAGTTCTGAATGCCTCCGATTGGTATTGGTTACTCCCAGAGGAAGTCTGTAGATCTGAAAAAAAATGAGGGGGAAGGGGCCGAGGGACTAGTGGGATGTCCCCCTGGGCATTCCCTTCGGCTAACCTCTTTTCTACTTTTTGAACAGGGAGGCTGAGATTTAAGACAGTGTGCTGCAGGCTCCCGAAGCCTCAGCAGAAGTCTCAACCACCCCCCACCTCCGTAATACTCCTCTTTATGTCCTATGTTGCTCTGGAGAGAGTGCACCATTACATTTTGCTGATCAGGTTTGCATACATTAACACCTGCTCTCAGACGTTTGAATATGAGAGAGAAGCTGCGTCATAAAACGGAGATAAATTTGAATAGGGTTTATATTCATAAACATGTTTTTTTTTTCTCAAGTGTATTAAACTATAACACGTCAAGTGCTATACAGATATGTATGATACTGAATCCTGTTGTTTGTTCAGGAGAGGTGAACTATTCGTTTTCTGAGAGAAATTCACATGTCTGATTATATAATGGATAAAAAAGCCCATAGACTGATAGTCTGTAGTTAATTCAGCCAGCAAGTAATTTAGAACAACTGAGTTACCACCATGCACATCTTCTGATTTAGTAGTTTTGTATATTTTCCTCAAAATGTTTAATAAACCTCATTAACTTTTTGAATAATGTTAATTCTCACAAATTTGTCTGGAAAGATTTTCAGACACAATCTACAAAATGTGTAGTATAATGCTATTAAGGGGACGGTCCCTCACAAAAAACGATTTCATAATTTATTCACCCTCATGTCAGTAAAACACAAAAGAAGATGCTTTGAGAAAGATCTCTGTGTTGTCTTTACAATGGATGTCAACAGGGGCCAGTGTTGTTATTAATGTTTCTCAGAATATCATATTTTATGTTTGCAAAGGAAAATCACAAAAGACTGAAATGACCCGCGTGTGAGTAAATGATGAAAGAATTTTCATTTTTGGGTGAACTACCCCTTTAATTGAAACAACTTGCATTCCTTTTTAAGAGTCATTTGTAGTTAGCTGGGAATACTATGATTAACCTTTTTAATGATCTTAATCTTATTTATCTTGGCAATATCCCAGCATTCTTTGCAGCGACTGCCCTTTCAACCAGACCAGAGAAGAACTTCTTCCGATGCTTGCACATCTCATTTCGTCTGTTCAGCTATTGTCCGTTCTGATCCCCTTTGTGATATCCTTCAGATCTTGCGCTTCCAAATGGGACCATCAGAATCCAGAGGTCCCGGTCCTAGCCTAGCACTCCATGTTCCAGACAACTCTAAACAAGGTGCCCCTCCGAGGCGCAATTGAATGAACGGTGTTCAATAATGCAACAGGGCCAGGTGCTGGTACCCAGTACGAAGGCATACAGCTTCCCCCCTCCCCCAGGTCACATGGGCCTTCCACTCATGAAATTTTTATCACCTCGCTCCTGGGAATCTGCAGTTTGATCCAGATCGTCTCGCGCATCAGCAGATGGCAGATGCTAGACGTTTTTGCCGAGCCCAGAGGTCGACCCCTTTGGTGCTTCTTAAGCTCACTGAAACCATTGCTTACGGTTTGACAGGTAGCCAGCTAAGTGACTAGCAAATTGCGTAATGGAAAAATGGACTAAATCATGCAGGTCTGTCAAACACACAACTGCAGTATTTACCCTTCTCCGTCAGATAATTGCAGAGCTCCTTAACCCCCTATAACAAGCCTCTTGTAGTTGGTTGATGTTTTGATGCAGGACTATTAAGGTTGCATTTGGCTTATTACACTTATTGACTCTTACACTTAGGACATGATTGAGTCTGGTAGGGGTTATGTTTAATGCATGTCTATTCAGAGAATAATATACCATGATGGCATTGCTTCTGTTTGCAGATGGGTCAGTGTTTAGTTGGTAAACCAATCATTTGGGTTTATTATTAAACTATAATTGTTTTCTGATCTAATCATTTGTTTTGCACATAGTTTATATCAGTTTTTCTTGTCTACTACAAATTTACATTACGGTACAGAAATGCAACCGCGCTTCTTCATGTGGTGACATCAACAGATCAGCGCATCAGGCATTTAAAGAAATAGTTCAATAAAGTGTTGAATAAAGTTTTGCATAATAAAAAACTGGAACTGAAACAAAAAAATATAAATGCAGAAGTTATTTAAAATTTATTTGGAACTCCTTACCTTACCCCAACTTTCAATTATATAATAATAATTATTTATTTAAAGACATGCTCAAATTTGTTGGAACCCTTTAAGCTCATTGAAACAATGCTTTATTCCTCCTAAAGAGTGATGAATTTAAAAGTTATTGTATCGTGTATACTTGCATGTCTTTGGTATGTCATAGAATAAAGCAAAGATGCTGTGGAAAGAGATGAATTATTGCTTGTTCTACTAAGATATTGTAAAATGGCCTGGACACATTTGTTGGACCCCGTAGAAAAGATCATACATAATTGGATTACAGTGATATTTCAAACTAATTAGTTCCTTTAATTAGTATCACACATGTATCCAATCTTGTCATCAGTCATTCAGCCTGCTTAAATGGAGAAAAGTAGTCACTGTGCTGTTTGGTATCATTGTGCGCACCACACTGAACATGGACCAGAGAAAGCAAAGGATGGAGTTGTCTGAGGAGCTCAGAAAGAAAACAATAGACACGTGTGGTAGAGGTAAAGGCTACAAGATCATCTCCAAGCAGCTCGATGTTCCTGTGACAACAGTTGAAAATATTGTTCCGTGGAATTGTAGTGAACCTCCCTGGGCACGCCCGCAAGAGGAAATTATCCCCAGATTGAACAGAAGGATAGTGCGAATGGTAGAAAAAGAACCAAGGAGAACTGCCAAAGAGATACAAGCTGAACTCCAAGGTGAAGGTACGTCAGTTTCTGATCACACCATCCGTTGCTTTTTGAGCAAAACTGTTTTCCATGGAAGAAGAACCAGGAGGAAGAAAAACATAAAAAGCCAAACTGGAATTTACTTAAATTCATATTGACAAGCCACAATCCTTCTGGGAGAATGTCCTTTGGACAGATGAGTCAAAACTGGAGCTTTTTGGCAAGTCAAATCAGCTCTATGTTCACAGACGAAAAATTCAAGCTTACAAAGAAGTGAACACTATACCTACAGTGAAACATGAATGAGGCACGGTTGTGTTTTGGGGCTGCTTTGCTGCATCTGGCACAGGGTGACTTGAATCTGTGAAAGCCACAATGAAATCTCAAGACTATCAAGTGATTATTGAGTGAAACGTACTGCCAAGTGTCAGAAAGGTCTGTCTCAGTCGCAGGTCATGGGTCCTCCAACAGGATAATGACCCAAAACACACCGCTCAAATCACCCAAGAATGGCTAAGAACAAAACATTGGACTATTCTGAAGTGGCCTTCTATGAGTCCTGATCTGAATCCTATCGAACATCTATGGAAAGAGCTGAAACTTGCAGTCTGGAGAAGGGATCCACCAAACGTGAGACATCAGGAGCAGTTTGCTCAGGAAGAGTGGGCCAAACTGCCTGTTAACAGGTGCAGAAGTCTCATTGAGAACTACAGAAACGTTTGCTTGCAGTTATGGCCTCTAAAGGTTGTGCAACAAAATATTAAGTTAGGGGTCCCGTCATTTTGTCCATGACATTTTCATTTGTTTTATTATTTGCAATATTATGTTGAATAAAAATAAAAATCAAAAGCAAAGTCTGATTTCTATGAAATATATTTTTTTATATATCTAATAAAAATAAATTGTGCATTCTAGGTTTTTTTGTGGAGGGGTACCAACAAATTTGAGCACCATCTGTAATATAACCTTTTTTGTTTGAGATGGCGAGTACAATTTTACAGATAATGTCATTTTGACTTCATTTGCCGTTGAAACCATGTACACAAAATAGCAATTGAATGTTTCTAACAGAGACAATAGAGAAGCCGAAGTTACAGATTGAAGCTTTTACATTTTAACTGCAACGTAGTGGTTTTGTGGTAAATCCAAACCTTTTCGCTTCTTGTTAGTCATTTTTCTCACAGTATCTGCATATCCTCCATCCCCTCTGTTTCTAAGCCATGGTCACTGATTCTGTTTTTGAAGGTGATTGGCTGAAAGATGCAAGCAGGTTACATACTTCAGATTTCTCCTTGTGGCAAATGCATAACCTTAGAGGTATAGTTTAGTTTAACATATAATGAGTAGACGTGGTTGACTTACTCATAACCTAGATCATTTGTCAGAAAAAGACCTTTAGGTGGACTTTGCTTGAACCTCTCATCTGCAGTTTTATGGTAGTCGTTGAGCTCCCCCCAGCTCCATCTCCCGGTGGGAGGCATTGTCATTCCGGTCACTTTCCCGTGCCAACGTGTGAGTGTTTTTGCCATGATTGAGAGCTGGATCTCCTCCCTGTCTTTCATTTCCAGCTTTATCAGTCATTGGCTGGATGATCACAGGGAGCTCTCCTCCACTATTTATGATCCTGCCACCCTGGACGCCTCCTCCTGACTCATTCACCTCCTTGCTACAGCCAGGGAAAACTGCTCCCACACAAATGCACGTGCACAATTCTGCCCACTGTTTATTGCAATTATCTTTCTTTGGCAAACTTTTTATCTGATACATTACAGGAATACTAAGGGTTGTGTTTTGTGTCCTTTTGGAGTGGTTATTTGTAGCGGTTATGTTATGAAACTAAGCTGTGGTGCTTATGTAGACAATGATGATTTTAATCACAACATGTCTAATTTCCCTACTTTTTAAAAGGCCTAAAATATAGAAATAAATTTAATTATGTTCTGAAAGTGGAATTATATCGCAACCATGTTTTTCGAAGTACAGGTAAAGATAATTTTTCTTTGTCGAAACTTCACATAGCACACTGACACACGTCCACATGGAGTAGCTGTGCCCTGGTGTGTGCCATCAGTGGAAGAAGTGCCTCAGCCGTGGTGGAAATATGCCCCAAATGCGGTGCAGCCAGGCGAAAACTATGATGCTACCAAATTGTGCCTATCTCTGGATGTAATTTGTCCAGGAAAGCATTGCAGGGCTATTTTCTCTCTTGGTTGATGGAAGCAAAAGGAGGGAAGGGATGGTACAATTTCAGCCCTGCGGCACACTGTAAGATGGGTAATTGCTAGCCGAAGCAGCTAAACAACAAGCATAATAATGGATACAGAAAATGACAAAAACCCGAGGACCACGCGGTGCCGCCATATTGCCGTGACAACTTTAAGCGTGCTTGCTTTGGCTGGTCTTTCTGTTCCTTTCATGGTGCCTTTCAAAAGCTGTGGAGATCAAACATGTTTTTTTTTTTTAAGGAACAGTTTGTGATTTAGATGCATGTACCCAAGTTGTCTGTAGCCATGTATGTGTATCCTCAAATACTTGTCCAGCAACCTGATAGCACACTGTTATGAAAAGTTGTTGAATTCAAGAAACCGTTCATACTCAAATATGAAAGTTCTTCACCCTCATATTGTTCAAAATGTGCTCAGTTTGTTATACAGTGAGATTTGTGGCAAGTACAGGATGCTTTTTCTAGAGATGGTCACCATTTACTTTTTGTCGTATGAAAACCCATAAATATCACACAATTAATGTACCATACAAGAAAATTCATATTGTTTTGCACCTCAACGTTGAGTGATGACTAAACTTTCATATTTGGGTGAACTGTCCCTTTTAATAGTTGTTCATGTGATATGGTCATTGGCATTGAGCCTAACACCAGTTTCTCTCTTCTTTCTCTCTAGATTAGCTTTATATGTGTACGAGTACTTGCTTCATGTTGGGGCCCAGAAGTCAGCACAGACCTTCCTGTCTGAGGTAAGACACACACAAAACACGTTAAGTAAACTAATGCAGAAGATGACAAAAATTAAATGTGCAAAATCGAAATAGCAGAATTCTGAGTTGTTTTGTAAGAGTGGAGAATAGTATGATATTTTCGTTTTTTATCATGTTTCATTTTTTGTAAGTTGCCTGCAGTAATATGGCATCACTTACAAAAGCATGTTTTCTATCAAGCTTGTTCTTTTCTGTAATGCCATAAATTCCAAATTGAACCCAGTTGCTTCAATTGAATGGCCCGGGACATGATGTGAATCTGAACTGTACTGCAAAACCATCACACCAGGATTTTTATTGCTACACTTCTAAGCAAGAACTTTTGAAGCCTTGCAATTTTTTGTATTGTTGAAAAATTACTTATCATTCATTTACTAAAATAATTTGTGCCGAATGTCATTGTTTGTGAGCAGTCAGCTCCACCTACTCCTCTGTTACCTCAGGCTAGTTTTTCCCCTGACTGGGATGCAACTCTACGTTACTGCAACTCTCTTGGTGTTTTTATGAAATACCGGAGTTGGTCTGATGTTTATCGTGCCGTTTGGCAACCCGACAAGGTGAAATTGACTGATAATGTGTTCTTAACCTTCAGACCTTCTTAGGGAATCCACTTTCAGCCACAGCGAACAAACCTATCCCCTCTATCCTCACAGATTTTCTTTTCTGGGTACATTTTCCTGTGTAATCATCCATATATAATTGTTATAATGGGCTAATTCTTTCCTCACACTTTCCGCGTCACTTCAGGTCCCCGTGCTCACCTATTAAAAAATTGAACTTTTTCTTAAATACATTGAGATTATGGCCCTAATGAGAGTTACCATGGTCATTTCCACACAAGCACAAGGGATTGTGGGTAGAAAGAAGCCCTGAGGTCTGTTGAGGAAAAACAGTTCACTAAAACCAAAGCAAATGATTAATTTTTAAGGTCATGAGTGTGGATGTATAAACCCTGCCGTTGGCCTTTTCAGACCGTTTCGTGCTCCTTGTGTTTTGTGCACAGGGTACACTTTCCGAGTTGGGTGTCAGTAAAAGTATTTAATTATGATCATACATATTTTCATTTAACTGTTTTTTTAGAGACTTGTGCGACAGAACCTGCAGTCGTTCTTCTGGGCGGCATGGGAATTATAAAACACAGGGAAGGGACAGTCAATGCACATCCTTAGCTTTTCATGTTGTTATACTAATTGAGAAACATGAAATTTCTTGGCAATTTTTTTTGACCAAAGTTTTTTCCTTATCAACCTATAGCCTCCTAAAAATAACTATGGTTTTACTACAGTAAAAGTGTAGTTACCAATTTTTTAGCAGATTGCGTACAATTTGTATCACCATAGTGCTACTACAAATATGGTTCTTGGTGGTAAGATCATTGTAAATTTGTGGTTACTATGGTTTCACTACAAATAGAAAAAAAACCCATTAGGGATGCACAGATATGTCAATTTTAGGTCTAAATAATAATATAAGATTCCCTTAGACTGAAACAAACGTCAAAAAGTGGACAACTGCTTTTATTTGAAAACATTCACTGCAGAACACAAGGTAACCATTAGTTCTGTTTCCTGAAAATCATGTACCAAGCCTACTTTACACTAGTTAATGATTCTTTAACCTTCCAACTTTTTGGTTTATTTTTATCTAATAAAGAAATTATAGATGTTCTTATAGAGCAGCCCAAAACATTTTTCTTAATAGCCACATGTCTAAGAGGTCTCAAGACAGAAAGCATTCAGTCAGCAGTCTGATTCAAATAATATGCTTTTGTTCTTATAATTTACACATTCATAAATACTGTATCTACATACTGTACCTACATCACCAATGTTTTGCCAATAGCAGTAAGGGAATGATCATGACAGAAAGATAGTGCTGAACTGTATTTTAACTGTGTGCAGCGTGCATTTTAAGAAGTTTAACCAGGGGAGATGATTTATCGCCTAAAATGTATCGGCCTAGATTTTATTATCGGCCAATACAGATAACATAAAAAGTTACCGAAATTACTAAAAATGTAACATGCATCCCTATCCCCACCCCTGGTTAGCATAAATAATGGTTGATTTTGTAATAAATCCAGTATCTCACAGAGGTGAGTACACCCCTCACACATCATGTGACAATACTGAAGAAATGACACTTTGTTACAATGTAAAGTAGAGAGTGTACAGTTTGTATAACAGTGTACATTTGCTGTCCCCTCAAAATAACTCGACACACAGCCATTAATGTCTAAACCACTTGCAACAAAAATGTGAGGGGTGTACTCACTTCCGTGAGCTACTGTAGCATTTTTAGGCTTCAGTGTCATAGAAGAATGGAGCAGAGGAAAACTAGTGTAATGATGTAGTGGAGAACGTTAAATGATCTATGGGGTCTGGATTGGGTCAGGGAACGGTTTGCATAACTTCTGACGGGAAATTATGTTTTGCATATTATCTACAATTTCATCTCACTCACTCTCTCTCTCTCTCTCTCTCTCTCTCCTCCCCCCCCCCCCCCCCATTCTTTCTCACTGTGTTTGTTTTAGATCCGATGGGAGAAGAACATTACACTAGGGGAGCCTCCTGGATTCCTGCATTCATGGTGGTGGTAGGTCCCATGTGTTTTCCTTCTTTTGCTGACAGAGCTTATTATAAATCCTGTCTGCCTGACTGTGTCTGTTTGTCTGTGTGCAAGTTAGTACAAGTAGGTGGGAAGTTCAGTGCGAGGTGCTTTTTTTTGTTTTATTATTTATGCACAAACCAGTTGCAACGTGACAGGTTTGCTTTGTTTTGAGGTCATTTTTATACTTGCATACACCTCAGTTGGCACACTTTACGTTTAACGTACGGCCAGTGAGATTTGGCTATGTACACAGCATAACACACAATGACTGATATTTAGCAATTTGCGCTTTATCGCATTTTGTCTGGGTAAACGGCTTACAGAGCATTTTTTAAAATATGCTTACTGTTAACAAAACACACCCCACCAGGAGAGAAAAAGAATAGTTATTAGACGACAAACTGTAGGCGAGTTTGTATTCACTTTCTCTGTATTGATTTATACTAATCTAGGCTTACTGTCGGCCATGACGCCGGCAGGCAGACTGTACATTTAACCTGCTGTGGTTTGACCCATGGAAGCGGGTGTATTATTGGGTCAGGCGGCTTTACGGAGGGCACGTCTGCCCGGGCCTGTCTCTTCTATCCCACAAAAGGGCCAGATGGTGGGGAAAAGACAAGGCCCATCCCTCCTTTCTTAACCTTTGTTTTTTTGTTTCAGTTCTTTGTTCCTGTTAAAGACCCCAAACACAGATTAACTCTATGCATACCCTTTTCCTTTGGGCTAAGTGTCCAAAGCCCCTACCAGCGTAGTTATATTCCTCTATCGGTTTTCACTGTTGGGGGTGGCCCATGACAAACCGAGGGCCGGCAGGGGTCCGGAGGGTCAACAGCTCACCGGTCTGTAGTGGTTTTATGGGAATAAAGGGAGATTGGTTTAGGTTTAAGGAAATAACGAAAGGCATTAAACTTCACCGCCCTTGCATTGTATGGTGACTCCCACTAAATTGCTTTATTTTCGATTGATATTCCCCAGAACTGATGTTTTTATGTGCGTTTTTTAGGAGATTAAATCATTGTTTGCAAGATGGCAAAACCTACATATAATAAATTACTGTAAATCGCAGTTTTGAATAGCAATGCGCTAAATATTACTATATTTTATCCTCATTCGATGTAATTAAACACAATAATATTGTGTCGCCAGGTGCATCCTGATTCCTTTTCTAATTGCTTGTATTCTGTCGACTAAGGTTTCCTAACGTTCACAAATCTGTTATTCACTGTAAACCGTGTGGATGTTCCCGTACATGAGGTCAGCGGCAGCCTGGGGCTTTGGATTATCTATTTTCTCATATGCAAATGACGCACCACTGTACTTTGTGTCATACACATGCAAAAGAGCTCCTCGCTGTAAATTCCATATACGTGTGGCTGTATTACCCCTGCTTTATCTCTCATTGTCTTCGTCATTAGGATTTGCTTAATTGCCCCCGGAGAGGAGCTCAGTGTTTAAGAGAATCTATTAACATGAGAATGTTGTTCCTTCAATTAGCATCAGAGGGACGTGCAAAGCCTGATTGTTATTGCATTGTTTGGCTCACAGGAAGTGGCATGACGTCATTCAGGCAAATTTGCAGGTGGTTAGAATTACTCCCTTTCTGTTACAAATATACACCATAGTAACTGCTAAAATACAATAGATTTAGCTTTTTTTTGTATTTATAGTTTCTTTGTGACGTCCTTGCATTTTGCTTTAAAGTTTTTCACTCTAGGAGTAATAATTTATAATTGAGCGGACAATGTTGTCACGATACCAAAATTTTGGATGAAAATCACAGTTGACGTATCGCTAAGCCCTTCCCCTCAAACGCATATGAACCAATGGCAGCTGAGTATCAGTTGCACGGGGACTGGAATTCGGACGACTTTGTATTATTTGCCCAAGAGAAGCATTGTAAAATCCTAAGCTTTTATCGTTTTTACAGTGTTTATGCTACAAAAATGTTAAATCGATGTGTTTGGGGTACTTGTTACACTGATTTCAAGTATCCTGAGAGGATGGGGAATGTAATTTATTTTATTATTTCATTTGCTAAAGCTGAACAAGACAAAGCAAAAATGTGGGCGCTGTAACCTGGTTCAACCATAATCCCAAAGAAAACGGTTGGCAGATGCACATTAAATTACAATTTAATAAATTAAAGTTAATTAATGTGCTCAAGCTGAATGTTAATGTCATCATGTGCTTCAGCAAGGTATTACTGGCTAACAGTAAAGTTAGCGAGTCTATGCTAACATGCAAACCTAAATAGCTAACTGTTCTCACATCATGTTCATTGCAGGTCAGAAACGCACACAGAAAACAAAGGTCTACATGTCAGTGCCTCGATTAAACTTTACATGTACCGCAGGGTAAGATTAAATTAATTTACTTTCAACCAGTGTTGTCAGTTGAGATCATGAAGACTGGCTTCTCCCCTCGCTTCCAAATTAATCTTGTTATCTGCCATATTTATTGTAAAATCTTTTATATATCCCTCCATGATATATTTATGTCCAATAGGGTTGTCACAATACCATAAACATGTCTTACGATACTATACCAGCTGAAGATTATCGATACTAAGTAGTATCACGATGCAGTGCCATATAATTCAAATCTGTTAAAAAAACACAGATTTAGATGAAACATTTTGTATTTACTATAGTAAACTGTACACTTTACACTAGAATATGTTGTTGTATTAACTGTAGTTATTGGATAAATGGTAGCAAATACTGTAGTATACTTAAATATTTACTATGATAAGACTCAAATTCACTAGTGTCTATAAGTTTTAGTAGTTTACTGTAGTAAATACTTAAGTACACTAGATCATTTTTAAATTTAATTGATATAGCAGTCTTTATAAATGGAAATGACCCTTGAAATGCGCATATGCAACATTAAATACGGTACTACGATACTACCGTTTCAAAAATAGAGAGGCCTCGCAGGTTTTTTGAAGCTTTAGCATCGCGGTGCTACCGTAGCACTGGTACACCGTGCAACCCTGATGTCCAACTATAATGCTCCCCAACAAAAGTGTGTCCAAAATGTGTAAAATAAACTCATGGGACAAGGCTATCTCACGGACAGCACTCATTGTAAGACATTAGCGAACTGTGTTAGTCAAAGTTTGCAACAGTATGTAAGGGGGAGCGAGGCTTAACGATAGGCCAATACATTAGAGGGTTGTTGTGTTAAAGGAACACTCCACTTTTTTTGGAAATAGGCTCATTCTCCAACTCCCCCAGAGTTAGTAAATTGAGTTTTACCGTTTTGTAATCTATTCAGCTGATCTCAGGGTCTGGCGATAGCACTTTTAGCATAGCTTAGCATAGATCATTGAATCCAATTAGACCAATTAGACCACGTTCAAAAATGACCAAAGAGTTCCTATTTAAAACTGGACTCTTCTGTACTTATATCATGTGCTAAGACCGACAGAGAAGGAAAGGATGTGGTATTATAGGCCTATATGATTAGGAACTATACTCCCATTCCCACGTTATTATCAAGGAAGTTTGCTTTCATAACATGGCCGCAGCAGGCGCTGTAATATGTGACACAGACAGATTACTTGGTCCTACTTCTCCGTGGCAATGACGGCGTACGGTTAAAAATCATAACAAACAAATTTGAAAGTGGGGGTGGACACAAACGGGATTTTGAAAAGTGAAAAAATTAAGCCTTTGGTTGTATGGGCATACATAAGTTGGTTGTTGATGACAGTTGGTTAGTCACAGACCGACCATTACAAAATGAACATGATGGCGAGGAAAAGCAAGAACTTCTTCGCGTGGATAAAGTTAGATGAGGTAATCCAAGTTATTAGGCTTGTTTGATTCATTCGGTGCAACGCAGACCAATCGACGGATGACATCGCTGAACCGAATGAGCTATTTAAAAGCATACGGTTCTTGATTAGTGTACATAGTGCAGCTTGAAGTTAAACAAGCCTGTTGTTTACACGCTCCTTGTGAGGCTG
Organism: Triplophysa dalaica; assembly: GCF_015846415.1. Classification (NCBI taxonomy): domain Eukaryota; kingdom Metazoa; phylum Chordata; class Actinopteri; order Cypriniformes; family Nemacheilidae; genus Triplophysa; species Triplophysa dalaica. Next base: position 18,513,338 of record NC_079544.1, on the reverse strand, counting down.
GTCATTGTCACATTCAGGTAGCGTTATGGCTCATATGACAGAGGCTAAACGGATCTGGGAAGCAAACGCAATGATACAGGCGACCCTATCAGTAAACAAATGTGGGCAACCACGCATGCATATTCAAAAGTCTCTGTTTTCGTCCGTTTACACAGAACCGCAACCCCAGAGCTTTCGAACTAAAACGGTCTCTGTTTTCTCCGTTACTCCATTTTCGGGTGTTTAAAACTCTGGAGTAGTCTAAACGCCAGGCATAACCGTAATAATTGTCATTTTTATGTTTTAATATGTAAAGTGTTTGATTAAGCAACTTAAAGGTACAGTAGGCATACACGTACGTGTGTGTACAAGATAAGGATTTCACCACCTCTGTCTCATTTTTAGCCAGGAAAACCCCCGCTTTGTATGTCATTTACATGCACAAACCGCTTGATTCATGTTTGGTGTGAACCCACTATAACACTTTGACAAAAAATCTGATTTTTCTTGTTCCACCTGTTTGCTTGCACTGTTGCACATGACCAAGCTGTGTGTTTGACCATTAGCAAACGCATACGCACTACAACGTACCAGCCAGCTATCTGTAGTTTTTATTTTATTCCCTGTTTTTGTTTCTCTTTCCTTCCATGTCTGTTTCTAGTTTCCTTGTTCCATTAATGATCCCTACCCCCACACAAAGGATTCCACTTCTCTCTCTTTCTTTCTCTCGCTCTGGTTCGCGCTCCCTCTCTCTCCCTTTCTCACCCTCTTTCTTGCTCTCTCAACCTCTCTCTCTCACTCACCTACACCTCTCTCTCTCTCTCTCTCTCTCTCACTCCTTCACTTGCTCTACAAGTGTTCAGGAATGTTCTTTATCCTGGTAAATATTTGCAGGAACAAAAAGCAGCACTAGTTTCACCATTAGCACAAAAGCAGACATATCAGCAGGTTTCGAGTGCTCACCTCATGTATAAGAATTCTGTTTTAAATGTGTGTTTATATTAGTGGTGGGCATAGATTAATTTTTTTAATCTAGATTAATCTAGATTAATTCCAAAATTAATCTAGATTAATCTAGATTAAAATGGCTCATTTGAATTCTGCCGAAGGCATTCAGAATATGTGTGCTACCCAAATAATGACTAAAAGTAAGTCTTTGAGAACGGGTTTCTCAAGCCAGGTGGCGCATTAGACCAGGGGCTCATCTCCTGTTTCCAAAATGCATCACAAACTGCTTGAGAAAGCTGTTCTACTATGATAATTGGTGATGAAAATTAAATTATGTTCAATAAGATGAACTTGTGTTTACTTCCGCATTAGCTAAGGGATGATTTCCGTTTAGGTGGTACTTGAGACTGGAAGAGCTCCTACAGTACATTTACATTTAGTCATTTAGCAGACGCTTTTATCCAAAGCGATTTACAAAGAGTGAGGGAGCAACAAGAGATGTGTCATACAGGAGCCATAATACATTAGATCTCAATACGAAGTTACTGGTTTCAACTAAAGCTAGACCTCTACCTGTTGAGAGAAAGTGTTTTTTTTAAACCAATTCCGCATTGCACAAGGTGCAAACAACCTTAGTCTTGTCGATGTTTCTATTGGGAAGCTTCTTAAAAATTAATATTCCCTGAAGCAAACCCGGCGGCTTCATAGCTGCATCCATGTTAGCACGTCAAGTTTGATGCGGTAATTTCACAGTAACGTTATGTTGTGTTCAGACCAAACGCGAATGGCGTGTCAAGCGCGAGTGATTTATATGTTAATGCAAAAAGACAATAGACCTACTTGCTGCGCGAATCGCGCGAATGAAGCCCTGGTTATGAGATGATGAGCCGGCTTCTGCTTCCGCGAATGACGCGAGTTGAAAAATCTCGTTCTCGCCCCGTACAGTGCAGTTAAGCTGGTATACATCCGCGCTAAAATATCAAGGTGAAAGTCATCATAGCTTGCGTAGTATAGTCCCAGCTGCCAACCCAACTTTGAGAATAGATTAACGGCAACATTTTTTTTAACGCGCGATAATAGTCTCACTGCGTTAACGGCGTTAACGCCGTTAACGGCCCACCACTAGTTTATATATAATTGATCAGGTTCCGAGTATCATTATTTCCTTTGGGACAGTGCCAGGAGCCAGTCGACCCTTGTGTTAGGGCCTTTTGAGGAGATTTTATAGGAAATCTTTTAAATCGATATTTGAAGACCTGAAGCGATCTAATTTTGGCCAGTTAAACAGGTACTTAGTTTCAGTTCAGTAATTAAAATGCCATTTGGAAACAAACCTTGTCCCCCCTCCAAACAGCCTTGTAGGACCTGAAGGCTTTTAATTGAGGAAATCCCTGTCTTAATTGATCTGTAACCTGCTGCTTGTGCCAAGCGGGTGGGTGCATTAAGAGTGTTGGAGTGGATCGGTGTCTTGTGAATGTAGCTCAAGTTCGATTGGACGTCTTTTTTTACCCAGCTGGCATTGCAGTGACATAGCGATTAATCAAGTTCTGCTGAGGTCGAAGCAATTTATTGCACCGTGGCAGGTTTTATGAACATTGTTTGGTTTTGAGGGACGTATGATTTTTCTAGTGTGTGTTTGTTTGAACAGATTTGTATGTATTTAAGGGCCGTCAGTGGATTAAACATTTTACTTTCTTTAATTGATTGATGTGCAGATTTATTAATGGAATTAATTGCATTTCAATACAAATATCAATATTTGTGTAAATAGAGCAGGGCTCAAGTCTGCGACCAAATGATCGCATTTTGCAACTATGGTTGCACTGCCACTGTGACTGCCAAACTAACAAATAAATATTTTTAGCGTATAGTAGATTTAATGCGCAGAAATGTTAAATCGCGCAAGCGGCGCATTGTCACACATTTTCGTATCCCCTCCTTCAACCATTCAGTAATCTATCAGTGCCCCCGCCCCCAAAGACGAAGTCTAATGACAGAGCAAACTAGCAAAGCGCTTAATCTTGGGACTGAAATAAATATGTTTTGCCTCCTGCTGGATACATGAATTTGCACTACCTACAAAACCCAAAAGGTAACGAAATGTGTTGCATGTATTGTATGCATTTGAAGCTAATGCAGAAAACATGCGTTTAAACTTTAAGCACTATACTATTATATAAAGTTCTCTAACAAAACTGCAAAGCATATTAAATTTTGACGTCACACATCACATTAAATCCTATTCTTTTGTGAGTCGCTACCTATATTCATGAAGAATAATCACTAAAAGCCTTCATGTCTCGCGGGTTGTTTGAGAGTTAAAAGGACGCCCAGGCAGCCAATTCACAAAATACTAAACTGAGTTCTCTTTCACGCCTTCTTACTCTGAAACGGACATATAAACACAAAATTACGTCAAAATTCCCATATTAACAGAATCTTTGTTAAGGTAGTCCGTTGGGAAACAAAACGCAAGTTTTCCTGTTGCTCAGTGGTAAGAGCATGGCACTTACAACGCCAAGGTTGAGGGTTCGGTCCCAGGGGATTGCACATACTTAGAAGCAAATGTATACGACTCAATGTAAGCTTTGGATAAAAGCATCTACCAAATGCATAAATGTATAAGTGTGTGATACAGTAAAGTGCGCTCTTAAAGGGGCAGCAGCATAATAGGGAAATCGGTTTATAATGTTCATCAAAAAACAAAGGACAGGCAACACTCACTGATAATAAAGGAATTGTGTTCTCTCTTATGTGTTGTTCACAACTAATAAAGGAAGAAAGTAGCTTTAAGAAACATGTGCTTTATGGAAAAGTATTGAAGGAGAGTTTACATATACAATAAACCGAATTGAATCCTAAACAACGATTTGTATTTATTTCTAATTGATTTTTTAATGTATTAAACACACTTTGATGAAGTTTTAGTGATTCTTTTTTCTTACCTCAACCCATGACTCTGGTGATAAAAGGGACTGGTGCCACAAACTGAATAACTTTGTAGATCCAGTGCCACCTTTCTCAAATGTTAGTCTAGAGCCCTGTATAGTATGTTCACACAATCTTGCATTGCGGTCACCTTTTTTTTACATTTTATACATTGTTGAGCTGCATGGTTGATAATAAAAATATTTGTACTTTGATTACTTTTTAAATTTTGTTTAATACTATTTGTTACATTTTATGTAAGCGTACCTAATTAAATGGCAACACTTTACAGTTCATTTGTATACTAACATTACAAAAAAAGATCTAATGCATTTAAAAATGTTAGTAAATCCAAATACAGTTGTTCATGTTAATTCATACTGCATTATTCAATGTTAAAAGTTACAACTTTTGATTTTCAAACGTGTTAATTTGTCTCATTCGCTTCTATTTCCTGCTGCAGTGTATTCTGGGATTTGTACTGCGCTGCTCCAGACCGACGTGAGACCTGCGAGCACTCCAGCGAGGCCAAGGCTTTCCACGACTATGTGAGTAATGTGCAGGCCTCCCAATCTCTGTTTCCCTAGGACGGTCTGGGTGGGCAGGGCCCTCATCATCTCATCCAATGGAAACACAATCTTATCAGTGAGCACATGATGTAATGGTGTTTCGTCCTTTGAGGACTGAATGACACATGGCAAATTTGCTTAGCAAAGCACCACTGGATTCACCATCAACTGTTCTGAAGGGCCTCCATAAGCACGTAATGAAAGATTAACTCGAGCTGAATAGCGTTTTTACATGAATTAGTGTGTGTTAGATTGACCGTGTAGTACACTGTGTGTATGTGTCCTACTTCAGATCATGTTTCTTCCTGGTTGTCCTTTTAAAAATGCACACAGAATGTGATTGAGTGCATTAGGAAAGCGATGCATTAGGTATGGGAGGTGGTGTGCGCTTCCATTTCTTTTGTTTTTGCAAAGCAGCCACGTAGCTGCAAACATAGATTTGCACAGCGTCTTAAATTTACATTGACAGACATGTAATCTGATTAACATTCTGAATGCTTTTCATTCACAGATGTAATATTTCAGTAACCGCAATGGCATAATGAAATGTCAGTTGTTGTTGTTTTGCCGGGATGCCTGCAGGCGCGAATCTGATCGTTTGAGAAGAGACGGACTGCTCAGAATAGATTGACTGAAAATGTTTCTTAAGGTTATGTAGATATCTGTTAAAGTGAAGGTCGTATGTCAACTCTGTAGTGTTTAGCTTTTCTAAATGCAGATGTTTTATTCGTTTTAAGAGCTTGCAAATACAAAAATGAATATTTTGTCATTTACTCACCCTCTTGTCATTTCAAACCTGTGTGACTTTCTTACTTCTGCAGAACACAAAATATAGTTTGAAGACTGTTGGTAACCGAACAGTGGCGGTACGCATTTACTGTTTTGTGTCCCTGCAATAGAAGTGAATGGGTACCAGTGTAAAGTATGCATCTCTCTGTTTTGAAAGAATAGCCATAGCACATTTACACATGTTTGAATGCGACCGGTGTGATAGATATGCGCATTTGCTCCAAGCTAAGCATTGAAAAGTATCACCACTTCGAAAGGGTTTAGGCAACTAAACGGCTCACTTTTCAATTTTTTTTGTGAGGAATTCATGTAAGTGCTTGAGCAAAAATTCAAGCTTCACATTTCTGCTTTATAAACCTTCAGACCACTAGACTGCTGGTCTTTCTGTCTAAGCGTTTTTTACGAAAATAAGCTGATGTTAGTTTAAAGCAGTACATTTTTTATAATAAACAAAAACTAAAATAAAAAGGAATTAATCTTATATAGCGACATTATAAAATAAACCAATAAATTATAAAATGACAAAAGCATATACCAAAATTGCCAAAATTTAAGCATAATGATAATAAAAGGTAATTTCAAATAATAATAAAACGAAATTAAACTAACATAAAATCTATAATAACTCACAAATGAACACTTGTATTGTATAATATTTAGTGAAAATTGACAGTAGAAATTGTGTATTCATTGACGAGGCTCTTGGTTATATTTGAAAGGAAGGTGTTGCTTCTGTTTTGCTTTTGTGTTGTTTGACAGTCTCTACTGACTGATGCCAGTTTGTTAAAAGCTGAAGAAGCTCATGTTCACGATCATAGATAGATAGAGAAGCTGATGTAAATAAGGAGATTAGGGTTAGTTCAGAGGCTCTGACTTCTTGTTTCTCTGTATCAGAAATTGAAGGGTGGCATTTGGGGAGTGGACAGCTCGCGAGGGGGTTAGAGAGAATCTCTGATGTCTGCTTAGCGTCAGGAGTTATGTCAACATGAAGGAAACAGAGATGATTTTTTCCCGCCTACCATCGCTGCACTGACTTTGAAAACATTTTAGTCAAATGTTTGCTTTGGTGTTAAGAGGAAACGTCCCCCCCCTCTGGGATGTGATTTACAGTATTTTACTATTTACAGTATTTTACTAACATTTTTAAATGCATTAGATCTTTTTTTGTAATGTTAGTATACAAATGAACTGTAAAGTGTTGCCATTTAATTAGGTACGCTTACATAAAATGTAACAAATAGTATTAAACAAAATTTAAAAAGTAATCAAAGTACAAATATTTTTATTATCAACCATGCAGCTCAACAATGTATAAAATGTAAAAAAAAGGTGACCGCAATGCAAGATTGTGTGAACATACTATACAGGGCTCTAGACTAACATTTGAGAAAGGTGGCACTGGATCTACAAAGTTATTCAGTTTGTGGCACCAGTCCCTTTTATCACCAGAGTCATGGGTTGAGGTAAGAAAAAAGAATCACTAAAACTTCATCAAAGTGTGTTTAATACATTAAAAAATCAATTAGAAATAAATACAAATCGTTGTTTAGGATTCAATTCGGTTTATTGTATATGTAAACTCTCCTTCAATACTTTTCCATAAAGCACATGTTTCTTAAAGCTACTTTCTTCCTTTATTAGTTGTGAACAACACATAAGAGAGAACACAATTCCTTTATTATCAGTGAGTGTTGCCTGTCCTTTGTTTTTTGATGAACATTATAAACCGATTTCCCTATTATGCTGCTGCCCCTTTAAGAGCGCACTTTACTGTATCACACACTTATACATTTATGCATTTGGTAGATGCTTTTATCCAAAGCTTACATTGAGTCGTATACATTTGCTTCTAAGTATGTGCAATCCCCTGGGACCGAACCCTCAACCTTGGCGTTGTAAGTGCCATGCTCTTACCACTGAGCAACAGGAAAACTTGCGTTTTGTTTCCCAACGGACTACCTTAACAAAGATTCTGTTAATATGGGAATTTTGACGTAATTTTGTGTTTATATGTCCGTTTCAGAGTAAGAAGGCGTGAAAGAGAACTCAGTTTAGTATTTTGTGAATTGGCTGCCTGGGCGTCCTTTTAACTCTCAAACAACCCGCGAGACATGAAGGCTTTTAGTGATTATTCTTCATGAATATAGGTAGCGACTCACAAAAGAATAGGATTTAATGTGATGTGTGACGTCAAAATTTAATATGCTTTGCAGTTTTGTTAGAGAACTTTATATAAAAGATTGATTGGGTAATCTTGCCGTTTCTCCCATGATGATGTTCGTTGGCTGGCTTGGGGGAAGGAGAGGCAGCGCACACAGTATGACGACACACAGGAATAATAATGCACGAACACATGCGTTCACACACGTATGCACCAGAGTGTACAAACAGTAGAAAATAAGGTTGAAAACAGTTCTATTTAAAGAATCTGAGAAGACTTACTGGAACATGCTGGCATGCATAAAGAGTTAAAGCCAGTGGCTGTTTATAATTTGGATCCAGTAAGGCACACAGGGCTGCACTGAGCATGCTCAGATGTTAATATTTGATCTCACTAGAAGCTAGTTGGGATGAAATCTTTTGTTAACATGCCAATGTTCGCTTGAAATCTATAATACGGCAGTAGACCAGTGAGCTCTGATTTTTGTGTATATGGTCTACAGGCCTATTCTCTAATAGCAGTGTTGCCCGAGTGAGGGTCAGTTCTGATTGGACGAGACTGCGAACAGCAAAGATTTTTCACCACACACACTTCTGATTGACTCGCCATCAGATCGTTACTGCTGTGTGTGTCATGTCAAAACAAAGAAGAAAATATGTCTCCTTTTTGGAAGCACACACACAGTTGACACACAAACTATCATATTAAAGGGATAGTTCACCCTAAAATGAAAATGATTTGATCATTTACTCAGCCTCTTCCCTTTTTAAACCTGTATGACTTTCTTCTGCAAAACACAAAATAGGATTTTTTGAATAATGTGGGTAAGCAAAAATCGTTTTACTGTATGGACACAAAAGCATTGCAAGTCAATTGGGACCACAGTTTTCTTTCACCGACATTCTTCAAAATATCTTCTTTCATGTTTTGCAGAAGAAAGCAAGTCATACAGCTTGGAAATGACATAAGGGTTAGAAAATGATGTCTGAATTTTGTAAAAGTAAATTTCTGAGAAGTGCATAAAAAAACTGTTGAAAGATGTATATTAATAGTACACATGCATAAACCTCTTTTTTGCAAGGGGACTGTAGTTAAGTTTCATGAACTATTCATTCTGTTTGTGTTATATTTTTGATAGTCCGTTTAAGATTTTTGCACACCAGTATCATCCCTTATTTCCCCGCTTTTCATTTTTTGAATCCAACCTGTTACAACAACTGTCTACCTTCAACAGCTGGATCTAGGGCACATGGTTCGTCCCATGTGGGATTGTAGCCTACAACCTTTCCGTCACCAGTCCAAATCTTTAATCATCACTACAGAAATCAGCTCTGCTTTTCATCTCATCTATATTTCTTCCTCCTCCTCAATCACTCCGAGACCACTTATACCTCTTTCCCATCACACAAATGCTCTCTCTATCCGGTGAGGTTGGCAGGCAGCGCTGGCAGGGCACTCTTGGCGCGGCGCGCGTCTGGTGCTGTTGTAGCATGTTGGCTGGTAGCAGCTTGCAAGGGGTGTCGCCAGTAAACTAGACTGAAGTACCAGCTGGGCATCCAAACCCAGCTCTGAACCTTCCTTGGATAGCTTGTTTTCCTTTGTGCGTTTGTGTTTGTAAGCGTGCCTGTACGTGTACACACTCGAGCGTGCTTGCATATGCTACGCGTTTACGTGTGTTTGGACACACAGTCTACGCCGGGCAGTTTTCTCAAGAGGAAAACAGACGCTGGAAGTCTGTATACAGCACTTGACGCTTATTTAGATGGCATGTTTTACTTTGGTTTCTGAGTACTGCCGCCCTGCCTTCGCTAATGGCAACAAAGGAGAATATTAGCAAACACACGACTTGGTTTCCAGTTTCTTTGTTAGATTATATGTGTTGACACAAGTTGCGTTTGTTAACGCTTAATGAGACACTAATTAATAGAACGAGAGGGTTGAGAGGAAATGTTAGTAGTTGAGAAGCTCAGCTGGTATGATGCTTGTTGTTTTTGTTTTAAGCCGGTCAGATGATTGATGTCGAACCACCAGGACTGAGATCAAAGGCACAGAAGTGAATGTATCGGATGTATCACTTGCCTCCCATTTGCAGCCGGCATTACCCACACTAATCTAGTCAATGTGCATTATTCTGAGTGGGATACCCTGTTACAGACTTCCAAGAAGTTTGCCGATCAGATTTCATCCAAGTCGAAAGGAAATCATTTGTTTTACTTCAAGAAAATGAGAAAAATGAAAAACATATATATTTTTGTGTTATTTTATGCACTAATTTACAGCAGCCTGATGTAATTAATACAAATAAGTTGTTTTTAATAAAAGAAAGGATATTGTTTCAAGATGTTTGTGAAAATTTATGTTTAAGAATACATAAAGATTTTGTTCTAAATTTATAATAAATGATGTGTATCTGTCTGGTTATGTATATCTGGCTGGTATTGTGTACTGAGATTATTAGTTAAATTCTGGATATTATTTCTTGGGAATGATCTGTTGTGACGCATGGCCAAGCGCTGTGAGCAGCCTTGCGCCAGCTTTTCCCATAAAGGGTGTCACGTACTTGCAAACCAAACAGAAACGCAGCGCCACCACTTTGTTTAGTCTGATTGTACACATACCAGCATGCAGCTCCTCTCGCCACTAAATTACATTATATTTTCCCATATTGATACTGATTTTAACCTGGACCACTAAATATATAGACAGCCATTTTGATTTAAGTATGAAGGTTACTTTCTTTAGTGTACATGTCATTTCAAGAGTATAAGGTCATGGAAATTATTTATTTTCATGCTTTTTAGATATTTAAATGTGGAAATCACTCATTGTATCACACCCTCGCCGGGCTGCATTATTATTTGTAAAATAGGGGCTTTATGTAGTGTGTGTATTGATGCAAGTATGATAGTTAACATTTTAATACAGCATTTCGTTAATTTAGGGAAACGAATGAACAAGTGTCTTAGCCCTCAAGAGACTGTTTGGCCAACCAGCTTATTCCTGGTTGAAAAGCATTTACGTTGTCATTTACACATTTACATTTATTCATTTGGCAGAAGCTTTTATCCAAATGATTAAAAAGTGTGAAGTTATTGATAGTGTGAAAAACATAACTTTTGAAGCATTATGTGATTGATCGACCATTACACAACATTACTTACAGCAACACTACACTCAATGAAACTAAAATATTAATAGTTAATTTACGAGGAATTGGAAACGAAACACAGTTTGTTTTTGACCTTATGGTAAAACTTGACCCTGATATAGAATAAGATTCCTTTTTTTCCATTGAAGTCCACGCTGCAATAGCCTATCATTGGTCCAAAATACGTTATGTCTGATTGTGTGTTGTTTGCATGAAGGGTCGTGCGAGGTCTCGTTTCCACTGATATAACTGTTGTTTAGGTCACATATCCAGTCAGTGATGGTAATGCTTTCTGAATACTGCTGTCATTCCAGGAGCATCTCATTGTGTCAGCTTCATCTCCACTGCTGCTCCCTGATGACTTTACATGTTTGTGTATGTGAGACAGAGAACTCGGTCCTTTCGGTCAATGCTGGAGTCCTTCATCAATGTTTGCAAAATTTGGCTTAATAATATCTAAAAAATATTATATAATAAAATGGCATAGCTTCTTTATCAATACCTGTTCAGACCGATTTTGCCGCCAGCCTGTGATTTACTGTTTCTAATATGCTTGTAAACCTGCCTCCCATCTTCGCAAGGTGTACTTCTCATTTATTACAATTTAAAACTGTAGACGCTGTTAGTTTTAGCACTATTACACTTCAAGTATATTAAAACGCACCAGTCGAATATATGATAATACACAGTCACTGCGACTCGGGGTGGGAACAGAGCTGAAATCAGGAGGCGGTTTGACACAGCTGCGGTACGGCTGCACCTCAGGCGGAGGTCCATAAGAGAGCGTGTCCCAGGTCTCGCTACACACCTCATTTACATTCCATACCACACCAAAACCACAGCACACCGCTTCCTCTCCCTGACCTGCCGTCCTTGCAGTGTGAGAAGAGGCTGAGGAGAGAATGAAAAGGAGAGAATAGAAAGTGAAGGGAGAACTAAGATCTCAGATCTTGTTTATGTGTTGACTTGCCACTTCTTGCAACAAACCCACTACAGCTTAAAGTCATTTGAGCATGTTTTTGTGAGGTTAACATTGTGCTACAGCAATGAATTAACTTCACATATTGTGCGGCTAGTTGTGGAGAGGATCCACCTATGTCAGATTTGACATTGATAAAGTTAATCTGATGTCTCTGACACATACACACAACACTGTTGCCCCCAATTAAATCTTTATAGATTTAGATTATGTGTATGATGTTCATTTCAGAATTTCAGTTGTCCGAAGGCTTGAGTCATGTTTATAAAACTCTGAGATTGTTACTGTGGTCCAAGCATTGACTTTACTTGCTCTCTCTGACAGAATCATTCATGAATCCGTCACTTCCATATGAATCAGCCAACTCTTTTTTTGAAGTCAATCAATAGTCCGTTGCTGATTCTGACTTTTTCTGAGATGAGAAGAACCAGAACTGACTCGTGTAATGAACAAATGCGTTTGTGAGAGAGAATTCTCTTGATGTCTAGAAGATGTCTGTAAGATATTTACGATTTATAATGTTTGTAAAACATCTTTTTCTAAGACGTTTATATGATGTTTTCCAGATCTTTAGCAGACATCTTACAGGTTTACCTGTGCTTTTTGGGAATACATTACATTACATTACATTACATTTATGCATTTGGCAGATGCTTTTATCCAAAGCGTCTTACATTGCATTATCCTATACATTTATACATAGTTATGTGCAAACCCCTGGGTTTTTAATGCAATGCTCTTACCACTAAGCTACAGGAAAGCTATCATATACATCTCCAGAACAAAAATTTCTTATACCTCATCAGCAGTAAGACATAGCTAAGAATAAAGAGAATCTGCAAGATTTAACATTTTATTCAGCAAATACGTTTATATCCATTTTAAAATCCAGTCTTTACTGTTATGGAAGAATGCTTTTCTTCTTTTCTTGATGATATTTCCAGTGTAGCTGAGATCTGTGAGCTTCACCCCTGAATTAATAAGGGTCCTCCTCACTAAGGAAGCAATACGCCGCCTCGCTGCAGTTTCAGACATCATCTCATTCATTTTGTGTGTCCTCTGGGGTTCTTTGTAAAGGGCTTTGCTCGTGTTGATATAAACAGAACTAGCGCACACAGACGCGCTCAAATTGACCGTGTCTGTGTGTACATCATGCACAGGTTTGGTATGGTATGTTAATGTGTAAAACACTCCTGTTCTTAGGGTCTGAAAATATCCTTGCAATTTTTTAGAACATCTGCCATTGTAAACCATGTTATTCTTTGAAGTACCGTGGAGTGAATACTATGAATTTGGAAATCATTTTATTACTGAGTTATATTTAAAAGTTATATGGTCTTACCATCTGACAGTATTTCTGTACATTGGGACTGCCACAGTATTTTAGTGAAGGTAAATAAAGTAGTGTAAATCCAAAATACATCTATCATCCTGCTTGGTACAGGAGTGTGTTTTTAATGTTTAGACCTCCGTTTTACTGGTCTACACCTATGCTGGCCTTCGGCTGAGTAAACCAGCCAATCAAATCATTTTGATTTTAAAAACATTTCATAGTTTCGTTTTAATTTGAATTCTTCTGACTGAAGGGGCATGTCAGAAATGTCTCGGGAACACCACAAGGCCAAGTTACAGCCAAAACCGAGTTTTCTTTATTTTCCATGTGAGGTGAGGGTCCTGTGTTTTGATTGTGACATCATCAGCATAGTTTTATACTAACTTGCCTAATCGACAGCAAAATCGGACAAATACTCTGCAACACGACATGTCGTATCACTAATGACTTTTCTCCACTAGCGTAGTTATACACAATACTTACAAGCATGCATACTGGACCTGTTTCACTTTCAGTGGTCACCTGTTAGAACCACCAGTCAAACGCATCCCACAAATTACTGTAACATTGCACTGTAAATTGGACGAATGCAAACCCAAGATGCACACACACGAAATGGGATGCATTGTTACATTGCGACTGCATCAAGCTTTCGTAGGTTTGCGTGTTTGGTGTTTCCCACCAGCGAGCGCGATTTACAGACGGCTGGTTCCACACACGCACGTTTCCGCCCACTGGCTGCGTGATGTGTGTTTTTTTCTCTCTTTATCTGGCAGCAGTGTGAAGCAGTCATCTCCTCGTATCCTCCGCTCAGCCCTGCTGTCATCAACACCATCAGACTGACACTGAGAGAGGGAGAGAGAGAGTGTGCGCAAACAGCGTTTTCCCGCCTCGTTCCTGTTACGATAGGAGCCCACACACTCTATGCCGTTTTATCAGCGCTTCTCTGGCTTCCCGTCCAGCTTCTTAAGAAACACACACACTCGCTCGGCTCCTTATTTATCTCTTCCCTCATTTGTATTTATATTAATGCCAGAGTCTCTGGAACACGTGCGGTTTGTTTATAACATAAATCTCACCCCTCCAAGCTGACTTATGTTTGCATGCTCGCGCTGATCTGAGGACTAGGGGGTGAAAACCATGCGGATTACAAAGCCAGTTTAGTCTGGCTAAGGCACATGGGGAATTTTCTCTCCCTTTTGCCCCCCCCATTTCTCCCTCTCTCTCGGTCCGTTCTCCTCTGGTGGTGACAGAGAAGGTGACTGAGGAGCGGAGGCCTTGATTGGTTCAATTACGACACAGATGAGCCGGCCAGACGCAAGCTAAAGTCGCCTGCTATTTTGCGCAAGACCTCCTGATATCTGTTGCAGTTCGTATTAATGCAGCAATTATTGCATCACGCTTTGTAAAGGGGAATGGAGTGACTTAGCTCAGGTGCTTTTGTTTCCTTGCTTCAGCTCGGCACTTCTCACCTAAGGGGTGAAAACGACTGTTTGAAGTATTGTAGTTTATGTAATCGAAGTCTAAATGATAGTCTGAAGTCAGCAGACAAAGACATTTGTTATTTTTCCTGAGGCCAGACCTCCATCTCATCTCTGTTCTGTGTTTGTGTGCTTCAGTGTTTGACATCTCTCATTTTCTCTTATGACGCATAGAACCCTTAAGCCAGATCAGGAAACCCCTTTTGCTCTGTCAAATTTCTTCCGGTTGCATCTGGATGTAGATGCAGAAATGTTGCCTGTGGTGGAAGAGAACAAGGTTAGGTTAGCTGTGTACGGAGTGTGATGATTGGTTGTTTTAGTAGCCTGTTAAAACGGTTGGGTACTTTTGTGATGATGGATGTACGCTTAAGAGCGTTGTTGATCCATTTGATACATGATCGGACAGAGTCGCTGTACTTGTGTTTTGCTGTCTCTAAACACCCTAAACGGACAAACTGCTGTACAGAGCGAGTTTCGTAAATACATGATCTCCTTCGGCGAAGAAGCGCAAACGTGACGACATCTTAGTTCTGTGTTATCCTCTGTAGTGTTTAGAAAGGGAGGGGTGGGGTGAGCTGCTGGTTGCACTTAGCAACCTCACCGCTAGATGCCGCTAAAATTCATACACTGGGCCTTTAAATAATCAATAGAATATTTATATAAAAATGTATATTTGTTCTATTTATTACTAATACGTGATGAGAGAAACTGTGCTCTTTAATTTAAAAGCATAATCTTAAACGGCTGAATATCATCATCCAGTGTGCCTTCCATTAATTGTCTCATCTTTTCTCGTCGCACACTGTTTCACTCTTTCCGTCTTTTCTCACTCTTTTATCTCTCCCCTCTGCCTTCTTGATCTGGGATGCCTGGGGGACGGAGTGCAGACAGGACCCATCTCCATAGCAACAACTTCTGCAAGCTGCTGACACCCTTCCCCTAATGGCAAGGGGCCTGTTTGAAAGGGGCGAGAGAGAAAGAGAGAGCGACACTATTCCTCCTCATGGGACACAGAGGCCTTCATGAGAATTAGCATAAAGAAGGAAGGGGGAGGGTCGGGAGAGCATGGCATTTTTTGAGGTGTGTGTGTGTTAGGGGTTGGACTCTCCCCAGGGTCTTAAAGTCTCTGGTTTAAGGTTGTTCTGTTGCCTAGGGTTTATAGTTGCTGTTATATGTTTATTATTTTAGGCTGACCAAGGTACCTACTGTTTCTGCAAAGTAAAGTGTGGTTGCGAGTGCTACTGCTATAGCTGGTGTTGTTGAATCTAGTAAATTCTAGTTTGCCTCCACTTAATAAGATAAATTAAATAAAACATAATTACAGGACAATCCCTACACTTAAATCCTGTGTGAATTCATTATGGTTTTGCAGTAATACAAATTACTAAACTTAAAGGAGTAGTTCACTATAAAATAAAATTTCATGATGATTCACTCACACATGTCATATAAAGCCGTCCATGTAATTTTTTTCTTCCATCGATAACCAAATGAGGCTTTCCAGGGTTCTTATCCATATGAAGCATTTCAATGGGGGGCTGTTGGTTAAGGTCCAAATTTCAGTTCCTTCGCAGCTTCAGAAGGCTCTACAGGACACCTTAACCTTTTAACAATCCAATCAGATGTCGGGGGATGTCCCACCCTACATATTTCTCATTTAAGAAGTCTTTTCACTCGGTTATAATTCACGATACGCAAAAAAAGTCAACCGCTACTTCCGTTTCATGCCGACTTTAAAAAGACCTGTAGGATTTTTCACGAAAACATATTGTGTTGAATATACTCTCGTAAAAGATATAGCCTTAAGGATCTTGCCGCCATATCCTGCAGTACGTCAGTCTTGAAATGATCACAAAAGATTTCGTTGAGAAAGTTCCTTTGAAAATTCACTACAAGAGCTGTACCTCAAATCAAATCCAGAAGTTGAAAGACTGAGGGACATTAAAGAGAGGGGATGGAGTTAAACATCTGAAGGAAAAATCTACTCTAAATGTGTAGTTAAAGCCTAACCCTCCCGTAATACACACACAGACAGACACATTCTCGTTGCGTAACGCTCTCTCACACACACCAGAACGACAGGAGAAAGGGATGAAATTCCATGACATTGAGGCAGTGATAAAGCTGTATGTGCTATGGTGTGTAGCGTAGCCCGCGGGGATATTTTCAGGTGTGTTTTTATTTATTCATAGAGATGCTGGTGCCGGTTGGCCCAATGACATGCAAGTGCCTGTTTGCAGGCTGCCAGCTGCTGTTAGGACGCCCTGATGACTTTATAATACCACATTATTGTTCATGAAGTTTACGTTAACAAAACGATTTCTATATGAAAAAAACGCTGCTTCTCTTCAGCCACCTGCAATGCAGATGCTAAGGTATTCGGAGTGGTTGTTAGTGAATTACTGCTTACAAGGGTGTTCTGGGTATTTGTATTGAGGTTGGTGCTGTAGAACCATTTTGGGTTATTTGGTGCTCTACCTCTGAAAAAGGTTATTAGTTTGACTGAAGTCTAGTTACACCAAACAAAATGGGTAATAAAGTGAATCAAGTTTGGTAGGTGGTGCAAAGAGTGCCCCCTATTGTTATTTACATTTACACAGTCAGACCATCAGCATGATGACACGCAAAGTTTGCGGTGTGTAGCAACTCGCCGAAGCGGAGGAGCCAAAACACTACAACGATGAATTTGAGGACAGTCGAACATATTTCTATAATTCAAGCTTAAGAGAGTATAAAGAAGATGTGTTCAGGGTGACTAATTATTATCTCTGTTCTCTTCAATGGAGGTGCCACTCTTCTTCTGTCTTTTATTTGCAGTGGGCCTGTGAATATAGCAGCTCAGTCCTGCCCTCTGACGGTCTGGTGGAGTACAGTTACTTTGTTGAACTTGTCCGTCTGCGCTCGTGCGTGAAACTCACTCGTAAAGTCAAGTAATAAGAAATTTTAAGAAATGTGTCCAACTGCCCTCTCAGATTGTTCTCTGTGGTCTTGTGCTCTGTGGTTGAGCTCCAGAGTCAGAGTGGATTGGTGTTATGAAGAGATGTTATGGTGGGTTGTTTATCTGATTTGTGTGGTCACACCCTGCTGAGAACATTAGTGGAAAGCTTGCTCCGAGCACACGGAACGTTTCACCGAGACCTCCCGAAATGAATGCTTGTCAAAGTGATTTCAGTTTTCAGCTTAAACCCTTTGTCATCGACCAAACGGAAGTCTGATTCCCTGCCCCGTCTTCTGAACCTACTGTTTAGGACATGTTCAAGTTCCCTACTACGGTAGAAATGAAATTATTATACAATGTTTGGTTGTCTTGGCAATATGTTTTGGGTCTTTTCCATTTTAAAGGCACATCCACGACCCAACTTCAGTGATCTAGTTAAAGGGAGGAGGTTCTCGTCCAAGGTTTTACAGTAGACTGGCCCGTCCCTCAGCCCCTCAATGCGGTGAAGTTATCCTGTACCCCTAGCAGAGAAAAAGCCCTAAAGCATAATGTTTCCAACACTGTGCTTCTCTGTAGGGATGGTGCTCTCGGGGTCATATTCAGCAATTCTCTCCCTACAAAATCAGAAGCCAATTTTGGTCTTACAGCACTTTCTTTAAAGCCTTTTATGAATCATTTTGATGTTCATTGTCAAAATTCACATGACCCAAGCGGGCCTTCTTGGGGAGGAGGACCTTGTGGGTGCTTGCTAACTGTGGTCTCAACTGTCTTGAAATCATCAACAAGCTTCTTCCATTTAGTTCTGGGCTGATCTTCAACCATTCTCATGATCATCTTTACCCCATTGGGGAAATCTTGCAGGGAGCTCCAGACCAAGGGCAATTGATAGTTATTTATTTCTTCTATTTCCAAATAAATAATCACACCAACAGTTGTATCCTTCTTACCAAGCTTCTGTCTGTAGCCTGTTCATGGTTTGTGCAGGTCTACAATCTTGTCCCTGATATCCTTTAGAACCTATTTGATCTTGACCATGGTGGAGGAGAGGTTGAAATGGAAGATACAGAATCTGTTGGCAGGCATCTTTTATATACATAACTAGCTGACTTAGGAGTACTTTCTTAAAGTGACAGGACTATTTTGTGTTCCATAAAGGCACATAACCAATCTGTGGAGCCAGAATTCTCGCTGGTTGTTAGGGGATTAAATACGTATTTCACTGAATAGAAAACAAACCAATTTATAACCTTTATATAATTTTTCCCCCCTGAATTTTTGGTTAATATTCGTTTTCTATCAGTTAAAATAAACCTACCGTAAAAATTATAGACCCTTCATTTCTTTGTAAGGAGGCGAAGTTACAAAATCAGCAGTGGATCAAATAATTATATCCCTCACTGTATTTAGGGTAAATTAAAATTATTTCGATGTGATGAGCTCAATTTCGGCCACAGTTTTGATGTGTTTTGTCATGCTGACATTCTTTCACATTGCTGTGGGTTGATCTTGAGGTTTGACTAAAAATGTTCACAATACATCCAGAAATGCTGATTACAGGTACAGTTTACCGCGTAGCTTGATGACGCTGTTTAGAAGCGTGGAATGATGGAATATGTTGTCTTCAACGCTGATACATCAATCAGACGGTAACGAGAAATCATGTTAGCTGAAGAGGTAAAGTAATAAAGTTTTATAAATGTTGCGTTTGATGAAATTATTTATTTCATTATAATGAATTAGACCCGAGTAATGTAAGATTTACAACTAAATTGTTAGTCATAGATGTTACAGTAATTGTCTAATTCAATGGTGTGATAACACTGTGGAGTTTAAGTGATCAATTCAATCATAGTAAAAGTTATTTTGAATGTACCCACATCATTTGCAATAATGCTTGACGGACCGACGGTCTACGACAGTGTCACGCCGTTGCAATGTCAGTAAAGGCGGTATCAATGGGGTAATGCGGATATGACGCCTTTGACTGGCGACTAAACGGCCCCGGTCGACTGATTTAGAATGGTGATTTAAAAGGAGTTGAAAACATTTGAGATATTGCAAGTACTCAGCTGAAAAAAAAACATTGGTCTAGTGGTTTTTCGATATTTTACTGTAAAATTCTTACAAACTGTACCTTTAAATAAACATTGGAATAGTCTCTTTCATTTTTCCATGGCTCTATTTTTTCTAAACTTAGTCATCTGAATCATCAGACGTGACATTTTAAAGTGTTAGAAGGCTGCCTGACACCAGTTTTCATTAAAAGTATCCATTTAAGTTATTGACTGACCTCAGGGCCCAGTTGCATGAACTAAGCCGCTAAATTAAGACTGTGTTTTAACAACTAGTCTCACTGACAAGCAATTAGTTAGGACTAATCGGTCTTACTATATATATATTTCAGTTAATCCAATCTACCTTTTTGTGTAACTAATTTTCAGAAGTTAAAACCAATTATCAAGAAAAACAATAGATGACTAACCTCTTAGAAGTTTTATCACAAAAAGCTGCTGATAAATGACAAACCAAACGGCAGGAAGGAAGCAGACAGTTTGTGTCTAGTTTGAAATGCTTTCTTTTTCAATTAGACCCAACGGAGGTATTACGTATTAAAATTGCATTCGTATTAAATAATTCTGCTGGCCAGGTTGGCGGACAGTTACTTACCTCTCAACGTTCTTCTTGTTCTTCACGTTTCCAAAATAAAAAAGAGCTCGCTTACCACACTGAAGCATAAACTTTAATATTACAGTTGACGTTCTATAAGCACTTTTGTCAAGAACCGTGTCAAATTAAATGTCTACTGTAAAAGATCTGAGAGTTTTTAAAGGTTTCAAATCTTTTCACATGTCTGCTTGGTTTGAACATTTTGTCTCGTTTAATTTTTTGATATAAACTGACAAAACTCTTAAACCTGCTGCTATGTTTAATTTGATTTCCTGAGAGGATCTTTTGGGGTAAAATTCATGCTGTATTTTTAGCAGAAGTTCTTTGGCATAAAATGGCCTTGTGTCCTGATGGCTGGCGGTGTTCTCCTAGGTTTATCTACAACAGACACCAGTCCTGTCACTCCGCAGACCTAAAGAGGATTTGTGGAACGATTGCGCCCTGGTCGTTATGTACAGAGAAGGGCTTTCCTCAATGAGAATTCTAAGAAAGTTAGTTCCAGTTTTGCGAAACATGTTGTGATGTGTGTGTGAAAGCTCTGCCATTGTTTGGAATTTTCTGTTGGAATTGCGGTATTATTCCGCATGTTAGTTCTACAAGCAAGGCCCAAAAGTCTAAGACCACTTATGAAAATACATTAATTACCGTTTTTATCCTTTAGAAATTCAATTATCAGCAAAACAATTTGGGTGGAAATTGAGAGAAGATTTAATACAAGCTTTACAAGTTTGTGGAAAACATGATACTCTGTTACCCCTGATGTAATTAAAAAAAAAGCATTATCTGTTTTTTTGTGTAAGAAAAGACATTCATCTTCGTGCAAAAGAGTTGTTGTGGTCTATAGATGCCTTTTCTGTTAGTAAACTTTCTTACAAATTTTTGTGGGCGGAGCTTAGGTGGAGGCAGAAAGATCCCCCTGACCCTATTACCAATGCTAGGTAGCACATTTTGTTTGCCTGCTTTATGACAATGGCCAAAATCCAATAAAATTTGAACATCTTAGGTCACTCACTTTATAGGGCCGTGATTATTTTATAAAATTTTTACTTTAAGGCAAGAACCCTGTCTGATCAAGTATGTGTTAAAATATCTAATTGGAGACTGTATTCAGTCGATTGCGGCACTAAACAACACAACAAGATGATATTTTAAACTCCTTACGTGGCTGAATCTGTGCTGGTTTGTATTGGCCGCCTCGAGTTTTCCCTTTGTTTTTCCTCCAGCAAATGCCGTGACGTAAGCATGACTATGGCGCTAAAGGGGTCTATAGGACAAACTTGCTACGTTGAATATTGACCTAAAAGTACTTTAGAATAAATATTTATTCTGCATCATGTCATAACATATATTGGTTTATATTGTTTAAAATTCTAACATCTTTGCCATATGTTTTATTATTGAATCCATATGAAAAACACAAAAGTGTTTTAGTGGTTTTGTGTCTGTATATTTAAAGTCAATGGGGGCCAAAGTTGTATGAAAAACAACGTTTTTCAAAATATCTTCCTCTGTTTTCTGCAGAAGAAAGTCATACAGGTTTGGAAGAATATGACGTCAAGCGAATGATGAAAATGTACATTTTTGGTAAACTATCCCTTAGATTGTTATTCATTTATTGCAGTATAATTATTCATTAAAAGGTAACATTCCTACAGTGAATGTAATGTATTGAGATTCGTTTGATAAATCAATGATATGCATTTGAGAAAAGTGTTTTTTTCCAAGCCCTCACCTGTGTGTCCGCTGGTGGAATTCACATTACATGTTGTACGTGTACAAACTGATGTTTTTAATCACAGAAATGCCATCTTAGGATACAAGTGTACACAAAATGCCTCATGAATCTTGTGCAGTTTCTCATAACTGCCTGTTAAGTATGAGTGGAAGTATGAGTGGTCCCCATTTGCATTGTGCATTTTCCACAAGCCAAAAGTTACAAGGTGCCGTCAACCCCCTTTTACTCGGTTCACGGCAGAATCAGACACCACGAACTGAACCAGAAATGTCTTGGCGCTCTCCCGGTTGTGTTCTCAATCCTCTCTTGTTTCTCTTCTGCGTTACCGTTTCCCTCCCTCTCTCCCCCTCCCTCTCAGAGCCTAATTAATGGCATTAATTATCTCCAATTAGCAGTGTGGACTTGGCAGCCGTTTCTGTCCCCTCATTCTTTTGTTTCACAGAGGGCTGTGACATAGTATTCTCCCTGTGGGGCTGTCACCGGTCTAATGAAAGGCTACAAGGTCTGGCTTTTACTTCTCTTCCTCGTTCTATTAAGGCACTTCAGCACGTTAGCCTCATTAGCAGCAGTTCACGGCACCAAGCTAAGTTTTCAGAGGCGGAATCTGGTCCGTTTTCTCCCTCACAGGTGTTTATCTCCGTGTCTTATGTGCGGAAGGTGAGAGCGTGAGGGTCAGTGTTCGCTGGCCTGTGAAGCTCATGTGAACGGACAAGCTCGGGGGCATCGCTGTACTCGTGCTGAAGCCGTAGGTCTGACCCAAACGAAATGACCCGTCGAACGTCTTCTGGCTCGTGCGGATGGCTTTGGTTAACCTTCTGTCGCTGGTCCAATTATCACGTTATGCAGTAATATGTGAATGTGCGTTTTGAAGGGCATTTGCTTTCGACTGATGAAGGCGGCGAGGAGATTTTTGTTTATTCTATATGTGGATAAAATCTATATTCCCTCCTATGCTGTAGGATGCTTTTTGTCAAATGACTTTGTTTAGTTGTTCACCCAAAAAATCTGTCATAATTTACTCACCCTCTTGTCATATTATACCTTTCCATTTCCAACACACAAACAAGATATTTTGTAGAATGACCCATTTACTTCTATTGTATGGATTGGACTCAAAATTAAATGCAAGTCAATGGGTCCCGGCGTTGTTGGGTTTGAAATGACGGGTGGGTAAATGATGATGGAAGTTTCATTTTTGTGTGAACTATCCCATTTCGGTACTATATTTCCTTTTAATGCTTCCTCATGTTCGATTAGGGTGTATTGTACAAATATGCCCTCTGGATAGTTTTGGGCACTATTTTATAAATGCGTTGAAGACTTAAGACCAAAGTTGTTCAGATACATAAGACATGTTTACAGTATGATGTGCTGGGAAAATCTTTAGTCCATGGATTCACAAACGATTTAGCTTCACACCATCTCGAACGAACATCTAGTGTTTGAGCTAACAACACATCTTTCCGCCAGCATGTTGATTATCCATGCAGGTCTCTCCAGCTAATCTTTATAGACTCAACTCCAACTACACATGAGAGAGGGATGAGAAAAGAGAGAGAGAGAGAGGTCGGAAAATGGACTGAAAGGGACAACACAAGCGCGAGAGGAGTAGCGAAGCCAGTGAAGAGAGAATGCTATCTGGAGAGTTGAAGATGCGGAAAGGTTAAGGACGCTGGACAGAGCCTAAGGGTCTTGTTCTCACCTCCGCTTTGCACTCTCGCCCACTGAATCATTTTTAATAAACTGCGTGGCTGCTCTGAGGTTCATCCTCACTGAAGAGTGTATTTACAGAGGCCAGTTGGTCAGAGACGTCACAGGGCTGGTTACCCCATTTCACTTAACACTGCTGTTGGAAATGTGTGGGATTCAGAGAAGCACATTTGGTGATGTTTTATTTTTAGCGTCTTGAGATGTTTGTTTGCGAGTAGGAGTAGGTGATGTCATAGCTGGCCGCAAAAGAAACTTGACCCACCTGTGTGATGAGGAGAAGAAAATGTGATAAATAAATCATTGCGGGTCCTTCTACCACAAGTGACTGAGGCGGATTCTACTTACAAAACAGCAGAATGGTGTTAAAATGGCTTTCATGGACATGGCGTTGAAGCAATACTATGGGTAGTTACCTTTTCACGTCAGCAGTTTGGTGGAATGAGAAGCTTTACAGAATTTCTTTATCTGTATTTGTCAATAAAATCCATAATCTTCTTGAAGTTACATTAACTATTAAACTATTGTAACCATAGTTTATTCATAACCAAGGTATTACAGTTTTGTTTTTTTAGTTTTATTGTAGTTTTATAAATATTTTTGAAAAGATTTGACATTTGAAGCTTTTGTTCATTTTTAATGTTAATGTTGAATATTTTAGCAGTTTTGATATGTACTTTTGTCATTTTATGTTGCTAAATAAGTCTAAATCCCATCACAATAATCATAGTTAAACCATGATATTTGAAGTGAAACTACTATGATAATACAAATAAATACTAATCTGTCAAAACACATGGGAACTACCTTTTTACTGTAATAAAACCATGGTTTGCCCTTGTCCCTATTGTTAATGTGTGTAAGAGGGAGAATTCATTATAGTTTCTTTATAATATTTTTTAAATATATTTTCTTTATGGATGTAAGGTCTGCTATGAAAGAGAGAGGATGTGTGTCTTCAGATTTCCAGTGAGCAAGCCAAAGAAAGACAATACTCCATAAGGTGTCAAGTTTTCTTTAACTATGTGCGCCGGGTATGAATATTAGTTGTCGAGATGTAAAATCCAAGTGTTTATGCGAGCATGCTGGAGTGTTTATTTACTTGTGCGGCGTGTATTGAGAACCGCGTCGAAGTGTAAAACCTGAGAGAATGTTGCACGTGTGTTTATGTTTACACGAGTACTGTTATTTAGTGGCTGGTGTAGAGGTGCGCGTCCTGAAATGAGCTGCTGTTTAATGGCTTGATTAGATGATGGCAGTAATCAGCGAGGATCGTGTCGAACGCTGAAAAGCTCGGTCCCTCCCTTCTCAAACACGCATACACACGCGTGCTTTCCCTACCGGCGGGTGATTGACGGCCTGAGGGTTTTAATGGCACTGGAGAGGGAGAGCTGAGGTCGGAGTTGTCATGGCAACAAGGCGAAGGAGGCCTCTTTCACCCCCTCTACCTCCCTCTTTCTGTCTTTATGCACCTGAACAGAGCTGCATCTCACACACATACTCACGCACACTACAGTTGTGTGTTCCTCTCCTCAGTCCGCAGTATACACAACGCTTTGTGTGTGTTTAAGCGCATGTGTGTGAAGCCTAGCGACCGCAGTCTCTCTCTCTCTCCTCGTAAAAGCCCACTGAAGCCTGAGCACTAATACTCGCTGGTCGCCCCGGGTTACGGTTCACCACACGCCCCCCGTACTGCTGTGTTAGCTGGGATTGGTTGGGTTGGTGTGGGGGACTGTGTGTGTGTGTGTGTGTGTATGTGTGTGTGTGTGTGGAACAGCAATTCTGTATAACAGCTATTTAAGCCCAACAGATTCGGATCTTTGAGCAGAACAGGGAACCGGACTCTCCATCATCAGTACCACAATGTGTGCGTGTTTAGGGGGACGACTCCACCATATACCTCAACCACAAGACCCCTTCATACCTATTTTTGTGTGTATGTTGGCTAGGCAATATGTGATTGTGTTATGTGGATCTCGATGTTTTGCGTTTTGTGTTGTAGTTTTTCTTCTTTTATCAACTCTCGTTTTAAAAGTGGATTCAAATATTTATTTGTTAAACTATAATAAAGGGTATCTTTATAGTTACTATATTTTAGACGGTTTCATCGGACACGCGCTGGCCCGAAGTTAACATCCAGTCTGTGTTTGTTTATATAATATTTTATTTATAATTTATGTTAATATTAATACATAGTAGTATTTTTTTGTATTAAATTAAACGACTTAACAGTTATTTATTCTTTGCGGTTTACAGGATGTTACGTTTGGGCCACATAATGTTTGTTTATGCCACTAAATCGGTCTATATATAGTAGTTTTATTTTCATTAATATTTTGAATTGGGTTTTATTTTTATTTGTCGTTTTTGTTTTACATTTTTAGTTATTTTCTGTTCTCGATTACTTATTTGTTATAGTTGTAGTGTATAATATGTTGTAGTTTTTGTTTACTTTTTATTTATGATCAGTTAATAAGTTTTGTGGCTTTAAAATGTTTTTTATTTTAAATTTTTCCAAAAATATTTAAACCAGTATTTTATTTGAATTCAATAAACAGAAATGTTATAATTGTTTTAGTTTAAGTAAACTATATTAACCTTGGCAGCGTCGCGCATGGTTAGGGCATGGTGTAAATGTTCTTATAATCACAAGCTTCAGGATAAAGAGATACCAGGATATTGAATAGTAAGACAAAAAATTGAATAGAAACCTTTAAACATTTTGAAATCATTGCATTGCTCTAAAAGGGAGCTCTCTGTGTGTGCGTGTGTGAGGTCAGGGGTGGCGTAGCTGTTTGTCCGATGGATGTTGTAGAGAGGTTTGAGTTACAGCAGGGGGAGGGTGTGTGTGAACGGACTGCCAGCTCTCGCTCTTTAATCCCTTCTCTCTCTCTCTCTCTCTCTCTCTCTCACTCTCTCACACTCTCTCTCTCTCACACACTCTCTCTCTCACTCTCTCATAGAATAGACTAGGCTGGCGAACACACAAGCCCCCAGCAGCAGTCTGTTAAAGAGGTTTGAGTGAGGGATCGGGGCCAGCAAAGTAAAGGGAGCCCCGTCTCT
Source organism: Triplophysa dalaica (assembly GCF_015846415.1). Taxonomy (NCBI): domain Eukaryota; kingdom Metazoa; phylum Chordata; class Actinopteri; order Cypriniformes; family Nemacheilidae; genus Triplophysa; species Triplophysa dalaica. The sequence goes on along the minus strand of NC_079544.1, from coordinate 18,486,913 downwards.
AAGTGTTCCACTAGCTCAGGATATTCCACTTAAGGCTGCTTATGTACTGTTTGCTTGTTTTATGACTCTTTACGAGTGGAAGTATGCACACACAAACATACAGATGCACCAGAGCTGTGCTGTGGTGTAGTCGTGTTCTACAAATGACAGTAGAGAGCGACGGTTATCGGTCTGTTCAAGAGCAGGTTTGGAGGGATTGATTTGAAGGTATAATTTGCTGTAAATACACAAAGTTGTGTCTGAATGGATAGCATTGTACTGTTGTGTCCATTTGACTCATGATATTGAAGTGTTTGTCTTGTAAGGCTGTTGTTTACTGGGCTTCTGAATGCCATTGTATTCTGTTTATTCTCTGGTAGTTCTGGATACTTTGCTATTGTCTCAGTTTGAAACGTTTATTAGAAAAATGATGTATTATGGAAATCTGTGGTCTTTTAGTAACTCTGTCGTAATATTAGTTTTTGTTTGTAGCACTATGTTGGGACTATGGTATATTAATATAGTATGAAATAAATGGATAATGTTCTGCCATTTTTATTTTGAGAAGAAACTGTAAAATAAATGTATTAAAAAATATTTTTTTCATTTGTATATATTGTTGTTAAACAAGTCACTATAGACTGTTTCATTGCGCGCCTGACCGGTTTTTGTTTGGTTATTGTCTAATAATATAACTATTTAATTTATGTCGATATTAATTTGTATTATTATTTTCCTGTTTTATATTTGTATTAAATAAACGATTTGTTGAATTTTGTTGTATGTTCATTTTTTTAAATAAACAATTTGTTGAATGGGTCCTGTAGTTAGGTCACACATATGGTACATTGACATCTAGTGGTTGAGCTTACGGGGTGTTGTTTTACACAACTCAGTATAGATATTGTCCAATAGTTGTTTGTTTAAATCGTCATTGGCGAAAAAGAATAACTAATAATAAGATTTATACTGACTTTTTGTACTTATTCGTTTTTGCCCTTCTTTTCCCAGAGTGCAGCAGCCGCCCCTAGCCCTGTTATGGGTAACATGCCCCCCAACGACGGTATGCCTGGAGGACCGATGCCCCCCGGCTTCTTTCAGGTGAGCGCTGCTGGTTTCATTCTCACTAGCTCTTACCCGTCCTCCTCCTCTCTCGTTTATCACCCTCACGCCTGCGCTCCATTCATCCATTCATTCATGCGTTCTCTGTATCTGTATGCGTGGGCTGCTGGTGGATCTGCTTGTGACTGTGGGTTTTGACAGCAGCCTAGAGCTCAGTTAACTGTGAGATCATTCTGATCGGCACTCCTTCACATATATCACCAAAGCCAAAACCGTATGAACGTGATATAACTGCAGAGCTTTTAGTAATGCTGAAAATTACAGCGGTTTGCATTTGTTTGGAATAACGATGATTTAATTCATTCAAATTATGTTGATTAATTTATTGCATGAATCACAAATATTCACATAAAATAGTGTCTGCTGAGAAATACCCTTAAATTAAGTTAAAACGTTTAATGGACATTACAAAAATGTGTCTGTAGAACCGTTTTCAAAAATTACTTAATTGTTATTTATTGTTGACATTTTGGTAAATGATGTCAGGTAGTTAAACACTGTAAAATCTATATTGAGACCCCTGCGTTCTGTTGCGCACTATTTAACTGTTTTCTGGATGCAATAGTTGGTCCTGAGACCGACCCTTAATCATTTTGTGCCGTCGCTCTCGTAATCTCATAATTTGTGGGTCAGGGGTACGAATAATTGCATTCATTTTTATGTGTTTTTTTCCCCCCAATACATAATCACAGTAAATTAACATGTCAAATTGGCAGCCGTAATAAAGAATCGATGGAATAATAGACGGGAAAGTTGCAGGGCAGTTCTGCTGTCTGATAATTCATTTAACTGCTTCAAAACATTTTTAATGGTGTGTGTGTCTCTCTGAGAGAACGAGAGAGAGAGAGAGAGAGAGACTGAATGGCCTATTCAATCTTCATGTTCGTGCGGTGCGGTACATTGAGATCTCCGGCATGCTTTGTAAAGGTGTTATATCTCTTTAACATATTTCATTGTGTTCCTTTTTTCCCTCCTGTTGTCTCGTCCGCTTACCTCCTTATTCATTTCACACCGAAGGCTGTGTTGTGTTCGCTGTGGAGGTTTTACGGCCCATATATGAATCGCTTTAGTGGGCAGATACAGTTGTCTGTCTTTGATCTTTGAAGCCATTTGAAATGGCATGCTATGAAAACACATAGTAGAGGAATGCATTTGTGCAGGGCTTCTATAATCTTCTGCACTTACACGGGAACGCTAAGTGTAACGAGACACTATAAGACGAAGCGATGGACTATGTGTGTGTGTTTACACGGCTCTCAAGCCACACGATTTGAGTCGGCATTCATATCCACTGCACAAACGTTAGATGAGGGATACGTTACATGCAGACGTTTTTGGAGAGATGGAGAGAGAGAAGGTTTCTAACTGCCTGTGTTTACAAGAAACATCAAGTTCACATAGACACCCAACTTGTTAATGAAACATGCTTGTGCACATCCGCAGCCCTTCCCATGATGCAGTGGGGGCGGTGGAGCGTTTGCTCAGTGATGGACAGGTCTGGCATTTGGCAGCGTTTGCGATAAGGCAGAGCGGAGGGAGGAGATGATTTCTGCCGCCGTCTGGAATATCTAATGTACGGGGATGGATGTACAGGGGAGCGTGTTTGAGGAGGGTACGGAGCGGTGTGGAGCAGATTTTTGGAGAAGCAGAACTGTGCTATTTATATCAGACCCGCGCTGAGGGAGAGAGAAAGGTGCGATGTGTTTTGGTGTGTGTGTTTCTTCTGAGATTCGTTTCTCACGGCCGTTTCACACCGGACACAAAAGCAGAGCGTATTTTCTCTGCCGATGTTAACAGGTTAGAGGATTAACACTGCATGCGGATGTGGCGCATGAGCAGTGATGCGATGGGACTGTGTGTGTTTGTGTTGTATTTCAGCGAATACTGTCATCCTGACTGTTTAACGCATTTTTGCGTGTTTAAAGTCCATATAGTAACTGACATGCGCAGCCATACTGTGTACTGTGGAGACCAGGTGTAGGGGCGGATGGAAGCAGTGAAGGGTGAAAGATGAAGGAAAGCAGGAGGCAGAGGAGGTTCTCTGGCAGAGAAAGGTTGAGACGGAGTAAGAGAGAGAGAGAGCAGTGGGGCGATCTCTGCTGATGCTGTGTGTGATGAGGTGTAATGAACAGTCGTGACCCCAGTGCTACTGTGAGTTAAAGAGGCCTTGAGCATCCCTAGACCCCTCTAATCCTTCCCTCAGACCCACTCTGAAAGAGGCAGGCGGCCAGGGAAAACACACAAACACTCGTATTCCAGAACATGGTTTCTGGGACAGCTAGTGGAGCAGGTCTCATTCCAAACCCCGCAGCGCTCCCTTCTCACGGGGAGGTCAGCGACGGGTCACGGTTAAAACGGAGGCGAAGTATCACCCGTGCATTCTCAAAATGATAATACATGGGTTGTATGTTGTATTAATGTACAGGTTATTGATAAAAGGCGGCTTGCATTGAAAACGCAATGCAATTTTGTTTTTCAGATTTGATTTTATTTAGTGAAAGAAAGCGAAGGAAGAACAGAGAAACGTTTAAGGAAGTGTCGCAAGCCTGATTCAAACACGTGCTCCCCAGAAGAGCTGCATGGTTCAGTAACTGCTAGCACATTTTTTATGGCTCATTCAAGCATGTCAGAGCAGCCGTGTTTTTTGGTTGATGATGTGGGTGGGTCAGCTTTTTACTCTGATCTGTTATGTTGTGGCTGTGGTCTGCGTTACAGCTCTAGTCATCAGCTTAGAGATTTCCGGTAATGCTGGATGGATGGTTTCCTCTGCCCCTCTGAAAGCAGCAGGAGGGCTTGTCTGAGGTCTGAACGTTGGCCATAGGTCAATAAGTGTGGGTCACGTCGTAGACGAACGAAAATATTAAGTACATTTAAAACACCTTATGCTCTTCAGCTATACTTATTTTCCTTTTGATATAACACTAAACTTGGCATTTTGTTGCAATTGACCTCAGATGTCAGTATCAAATACTCAACCATATTTGCACATTTTATTACCATTAGTTATCGATAGCCGTTCTCAAATGAGCAGAGATGATACAAATATGAAGCCAAACTTGTTCAGTGTTATTGCACTACTGTTAAATACAAACGGAGAGATTTGCTTTGCAAACACCGCCCCCATGTGGTCAGAAAGTGCTATCGCAGCTGTCTCGCTTTCTTCATTCATGATAACTGCCCCTTCAGGGCCGGTGAATGGAGATTGAAGGGCTCTCTGTTGATGACCATGCCGGTACGTGGCAGGTTATTATCTTTTCAGAAGAGTCAGAAGTGATTTATAAAATCACTGTTTTGAGACCCTTCCGTCACCAACGAGGCGCGACTGAAAAGCGAACGCGATTGGCTGAATGACTGGTGGGTTCCAGCGGGGGCCGGTGACGGGAGCACGGGACCCATTATAGCATATGCTTCTCATTTGGTTTGAATGATCAGCGAGGGGGAAGAGAAGAAAATGTGTAGAGAAAAAACCTTGCGGTAAATTAGTCATGTTCTCTTGTTCCTCACAGAAGCGTTTTGGACTTGAGCTCAATGGGATGTTGCTCATTAATGATTTCAAATTACGGCTGCTTTGTACAGTTGTTATGTACAGTGAAATGTTTAATGGGTCTTATGAGACGCAATTAATTCAGGGAAATATATCTTCTACACACTTCATATAAACGGCACCGTGCACTCCAAACAAGACTTCTATATTTTTAATGGATTACGTGATGCTTGTCTGTTCATTCTGTTGAGTTTAGGACATCACGTGGCATTGATGGATTGGAATCTAGGGTGTTTGTATACTGAAAAAAGTTGTATTACATACTTGTAAAAAGTGCCCACTTTTAATGCTCTAAAGCAGTCTTCCAAACTTCCAACGGGTCTAAGATTACTTGTAAAAGACAAATCAAGCATTAAATAAGCCAAACATAATAAGCCAAAACAAAATGATATTTCTTAGTGTTTTATTTTTTGGTAATAAATATACATTTACATTTATGCATTTGACAGACGCTTTTATCCAAAGCAACTTACAATGCATTATACTGCACATTTGTTTCTAATGATATGCAATCCCTGGGATCGAACTCATGACCATGGCGTTGTTAGCACCATGCTCTGACCACTAAGCTACAGGAATGCTTCTACATCTTCTAGTTATAAATATTAGAATATTTTGAGTCAAAAAGTTAAAGATGCACTGCTCTATCGTATACGGGTCCTCAGATGCTGTTTGTATTAGGTTTCTTATTAAATTTAAAGGGACAGTCCAACCACCAAAAAAAATCTTTAATCATTTATATTACCTGGTATATGAATCTTTTTTCTGTAGAACAGAGAAGATATTTTGAGGAATGTCTATCAATGGCGGCCAACGTTGTTTGGTTACCAACCTTCAAAATACCTTCTTTTGTGTTCTGCGGGAAAAAAACAGAAGTCACACAGATTTAGGATGACGTGAGGGTGAGTAAATGATCAAATCATTTTCATTTTTGGTTGAACTGTCCCTTTAAGTGTTGATTTATTGTGAGGTCATTCATGTTTGTGGCACAATCAGTGCAAAGTTTATAACTTGCTTTTAGTCCTTTATCTTTGAATTAATACTTGAAACTACATTACAAATTTCAAACTTTGGGTCGTTCTTGGTTTCCGGACACTCTTCAGTAAGGAGTGAAAGTCTTTGAGCATCAATGAGTCTGTATGACTGTATGTGTGTGTATGGGCCTCATCAGGAGCGGGCTTCACCAGAAGGCCTTCTGTGCGTCTCTCATCTCCCTCTTCTCTCTTAAAGGGCCCTCCCGGCTCGCAGCAGTCACCACACGCACAGCCTCCCCCACACAATACCAGCAACCCCATGATGGGACCACACGGCCAGGTAAGACACACAGCAACGCTCACAATCACACACACGTATACTCGGCTGGCCTATATTCAAAGTCATACTTGCACATTGCAGGTGAGCAGTGTAAATGACATGGTTATTCATCATTCTGTGAGGTCTTTTTGACATTCACAGAAACATACAAGGACAGGTTTAAAAACGGGAACCTGGAGATGGAAAATGAGTGTCCCGTCTGTAGACTTTTGCCGTTGTTAAATTTAAGGTGAATGAAAACCAGGTTGTGAGAGAAAGACATGTGATCCGATCCATAGTCTGTGATGTTGCATTCTGGTCTCAGTTGACTAAAATTCAAAATGCACTTGAAAGCTGTTAAATCCTCTTCTAAATTAATAAATGTGTTTGTATGTAAAATGAAAAGAAATGATCATATTACAATTTGTAGTTGCAAACCTGTATACATTTCTTTGTTCAGTTGAAGAATGTTAGTTATTGACATTTTTGAGGAACCATTGACTACCATAGTAGGATAGTCAAAAGTGCCCCAGAACTGTTAATGTTCCTAAATTCTTCAAAATATTAGTACAATCATTTTTCCTACTATGATAGTAAATGATTTCCCAGTTGGGAAATGGGATTTTCCCATTTCTCAGTTCATCAGAACAAAGAAATGTATACAGGTTTGGAACAACTTGAGGTTGATTATATGATGACAGAATGTTCATTTTCGGGTAGATTCAAAGATATACTGTATTGGTAACAGACATACAGACCTGTTTTGTATCCGTCAAATTATTTTTTTCACTATTACTATACAATTTTTCTAAATAAAACACATTCAGCCTATACAGCCTATTAAATACACTGTACTAGCGTATCTCACTGCCTCGTTCTCATTTGTGACATACTAAACATGGCAGTTCCCTTTGTTTTCCTTTTGCTTCCCTTCTGTTTCTGTATACTGGGAACATTGAGGTACCCTGCACACCCCGCCCCCTCCGCCTTCACGCGAACAGGATAAATAATTCAGCCTCCTCCTTGTTCTTGGAGATGGGCCTCCATTCCTTGCTCACACCAGAACCCCCTTCCCCCATCAATAGCGCATTAATATTGTAAAGCCTACCAGCACACTGCACCCTCGCAAACATGGGCATAAATTCACAAGCGCGCCGATTGATCGGTAACCACATGGGCTACGTATGATTGCACGTTGTGGCAAAACAAGAACACACACACTTCATATTGGAGAGCTGTGGTTGTACAGCCGCTGCTCCGACAATACCCAAAACACTCCAATTAGCTGCTGAGACACACGCGCACCTATCCCTCATCCGTAAGCCAGCGTGTTTCTACGAAGGCCATAAAATTGGCGCAGGTCTCTGCTTCTGCGGTCAAGGCCTGTGGGAAGATCGTCAGAGTCGAGTTACATCTAATGGTTTGTATGCCAGGACGCAGGCTCGATTCTGCCCTCACTTGGGTTCTTGTGGTCAGTTTCTTCATTACCGGACTTTCACTGGAAATGTGTTTTGAGTGCACGGTTCATGACCACTTGAGGTCTGACGTCTTGTAGAATTTTGGCAAAAGTGTAAGGGCCTTTAATCGACTCCTAGTGTGGTTTGATGGCCGGATGGAAGTAGTCTGTGCCGATGGTAAAAAAATGAGAGCTGTCAAATGTGCATTTTTGATGTTGCATCTGTCTGTCCATTCCATCTGCTATAGCCTGGCCTGCTGCACTCATTCATTCTGGTGTTTGCAAAGATCTCGCTGTGTTGGTAAACAGCGTTACATGTTGCTAATGCTGCTGTTTATGCCTTTCCAGCCATTCATGTCTCCGCGGTACCCGGGTGGACCACGGCCGTCTCTTCGCATGCCAAATCAGGTACAAAAACTTGCTGTATACCTTCTGTCATTTCTATGCTCATTTTACAGTGTCTTTTGTGTAAAATAACAATGTGTTGTAAAACGTATAGCTCTAACTTGAACTCTCTGTACCTGAAATGCATAGAAGGCACCTTTTTAAGGTTTTGTGAAAAAGTCAACGTGCCATATGCTTCTATTTAACACCAAATGCTAGTGTTTGACACCATGTGGCAAGAAATATGGCTCCTTCAAAAACAAGCAAAGCTGTCTCAATTTGAAGTAGCTGATCAAGTTATATGATATTTTTGAGGATACTTCTGTTGTGTTTTATTTACAAACATCATATATTGAGAATCGTTGTGAATTGTATTCATTGGGTGATTTAGGTCTCTGTAAGAGTTTCATTAAACCTTTTTCATTATGTCTTTGTTTTTTAAGCCTCCTGTAGGAGTTCCAGGGTCACAGCCACTCCTGACAAACAGTTTGGACCCAACCAGACCACAAGGTAACGTCTGTGTTTGCTATCCCCCTGCTTTAAAAACACATCTATGAACGATAAAGCTAAAAAGAGTATTTTATGACTGTAATATAATCATGCTTAATATATGTATTGCATGTTTTATAGGACATCCAAACATGGGCGGCCCAATGAGGATGAATCCTCCCAGGGGTATGGGTGGAATGGGCCCTCAGGTAGGTGTATTATTTGATACATCTATTTCCTCATATTAGACATCAGCTATCTGTATTACGCGTATTTAGAAATTGAACCATTCTTGTATACATTTGAGACCAAAAATCACACTGGGCAAGACAGCAACAGAATCTACATTTTCCCACAGTAGTCAAACGGAGTAGATAAAGAGTCTGAACCCTCTTATTCCTCATTTGACACCTGTGCCGTAAAGCAGAATTCCTCCCTCTCCCATCTCTCTCGTGGTCCTCGTTCTTGGCAAGCAAGGTGGTTCACACATCGGCAGCTGGTGCAGCATCTGTTCGACAAATTGGGTAGAGTGCGGAACAAAGACTCGGGTTAGAAAGAAACAGCTTAGGGCCTCTGAGCCTCTGTCACACTTTGCCCTCTGCCCACGGGCAGCCAGACAGGTGGGCCGCCGTCTGCCTGAGCTGAACTTCTTCAGTCTTCCTAACCTGTTTGGTTAAATCCCCGTCACCGGCTGGGTGATGGTTTTGATATAAGCTGGGGTTTTCAAACTGGAGTCTGAGGACCCCCAGAGGTCCGAAAAGGAAGGACACGGTCCTCTGAAAAGTCTAGATAATAATTGTTTAAACAAGTATAAAATATGTATTAATAAATGAGGTCAAAATAAATTTGATATAGGGTAAAGAGTAAACGAAAGTAGCAAAAAGTAGTTTGTTGTTCATGTATTAAATAGACTAAATCTGATTAAATATATTTTATTAAATAAATAAATAGGGATTGACAGATTTCAGTATATAAAATATACTATAAGACGTTTTTAGCTGCAACAGCATAAACGGACGTTATATGGTCCAAACTTAACTTTCCGTAGACCTCCACTAGAAACCAATAACTGTTGCGTAGTTTTAATTTATTTCAAACATAATTTCGGGGCCAGTGTGTGCATTCGATGAAAAACATAAGTTATTTTATAAAAATGTATATAAAATAAAATTATTTTAACAAATTAAAAAAAACAACCACTAATAAATTGAACAGTACCTTACAATACTCAGTGAAAATATACAATACAGAATAATACAGAAATTGATTTTCATAAATTGCTCAAGGAGATTTAAAATCATTCAATTTTTTTTTTTATTAATTATTTTAAAAACATTAAAAACATTTTTATTTCATTGGGGAAATCCCTTCCCCACCTGCCCAAATTGTTCCTTACTTCAAAGACTGTTTTCTGTAAGAATCACTGATAAAGTTTAATAGCGGATTAAACTCCAGACAGGAAGGTGGATTATTAAAGGTCCATAAAAATTAACATCCTTCTTTGTTTTGTATTTGCCCATTGCAGAGTTATGGTGGCATGAGGCCTCCTCCCAACTCTCTAGGTGGTCCAGGCATGCCCGGCATGAACATGTGAGTCCTTAAGTGTTAAAACACACACGTTATTTAATCCTGTTAAAGCCAGTTTATTCATCTTTTTACGTCTCGCATTTTCCTTTACAGGGGTCCTGGAGTACGTGGCCCCTGGCCAAACCCGAATGCTAACTCGGTAAGTTCATATGTGTGCTGTGTCTCTCTTAGCAGGACGGGCTTTGTGTGAATTGAAACTGTGATGTGGTATTCGATGAAAATAACCCACAGTATTCTGTTATATACAACAAAGAAAATTGAATCGCAAACAAACTGGAATCAGTTAATCGTCTTAAATAACAAAACTTTTAATGTGAAGTTTAACGTTCGATTCTCCATGCATTTACGATCTTTCATTTGTGTTGACAGATAGCATACTCCTCCTCATCTCCAGGCAACTATGTGGTGAGTACCCCACAAAAAGCAGAAAACCTATTGTAAAGGTCTTCTAACGTTCTCTACTATTCTATAGTTTTCTTTAGCTCAAAGGGGGACTACAAAAGGAGTTTTCCTTTGAACACTAAAAGCATATTCAAGCACATATTAAAATGTCTAAATGTATTGGTTTTGCTTAGGAAATCACTATCCTTCCTGGTTTAGCCCCCAGCGTCGCTTCTCTTTAAAAGTAAAATATCTGCACATTAGTCAAAGCAGCTTAATGGTTCCCCAGCGCTTGCGTCTTTGTTTAAGAATCGCTTCTGTAGTAGTTCTTATAAGTATTATTTAACACTGAAAAGCTAAGCAGGGCTTTGTGTGTGTGTTCTCTCCCTCAGGGTCCTCCAGGAGGAGGTGGTCCACCAGGAACTCCCATAATGCCAAGCCCAGGAGGTACATTAGATCCGCTCTACCTCAACCCATTGCATGTCATTCACACACAAACACACAACATCTCTTTAATCAGCTCAGCCGGAAACAATTCACGTCTCTCCAGGAAGAAAGATCCTCAGCGTTTTACAAACACCCTGTTTAACACCCTCTCCCACCCCTCAATGTAACCGCAAGGTTACCTTACCACCTTACTTTTTCCGGGAGAACGGAAAATGGGACATCACCCCTCTTTTTTCCTTTCCACTCGCTTCTGTTTGTGAGCACTGTCTCTTTTGTATTCTCTCTCAGAAGCCATAAATCACTTAAGGAAACAAATTTATTACGGTGATAAAGCGCATCATATTGATCTTGTGTGTTGTTGGGCATCTGAATATACTTGGTCTTGTACGTCAGATGCAGAAAATATTCGGGTCATATTCAAGTGGTAAAGTCTGACTGCTTTCTGTTCTTTTGCAGACTCCACAAATTCCAGTGAGAACATCTACACGATGATGAACCCTATCGGACCAGGAGGCAACCGACCCAATGTAAGTATTAATTCAAGATTTATTTAGTTGCAATTCAATGCTAACCGTCAAGGACACAGATAAATCTATTACTGTTAATAATCACATGAACAATAGAAATGTGTTTACCTCATAGAGCATGTTTACATAATGGTGGTTTGGTTGTAATTGTTTCTGTTTCAGTTCCCCATGGGTCCTGGTCCGGATGGTCCGATGGGAGGTATGGGTGGCATGGAACCCCATCATATGAATGGATCATTAGGTAAGCATTAGGACCATACCGTTGAAAATAAAATAAAAAAGTCATTACATGATCATATGGGAACCAAAATGCTGAGATTTAATTAAGTAAATAAGTAAATACAAAGAATATATTTTTTTATATATTTTATATACATGTGCTATAAATACATAATTCGTTTTTATAGGCTCTGGTGACATGGACGGCTTGCCAAAGGTAAGAAAGGTTTGCCAGTCAAGGTTTTTCCTTTGTTTTCCCATCTCAGGAAGTGACATCAGACCCATCAATTGATTTCCTCTCACTTTCAGAATTCCCCTAACAACATGGCAGGCATGAATAACCCTCCGGGTACACCGCGAGACGATGGAGAAATGGGCGGCAACTTCCTAAACCCATTCCAAAGTGAAAGTGTAAGTAGAGTTGGACCCACACCCAAATTCCTGCCATTCCCCTCACCAGCCAGTCATACAGCTCCGTCCAGCAGGCACTCACTGGCACCTCCCACTGGGCATAAGATTTAAACCTGATCAGAATTGAACATTTAAAACTGAATGGGGTATATGCACACGGGGCGATGACGTCCTGTAACAGCTCTGTTATATCTGGCGCCATAGGGAACAATGGTGTTTCGCTTCAGGGTGCACATAGGATTACGATCAGCAACTTATTATACAAACACTTCGCCATACGTCGCCCACCAAAAAGCACTTAAGGCTATCTGTTTCAAGGTACATCAACAAATATGAAAAAACACTAAGTGAACTTTTGCAATTACTAAAGGCATATGCACAGAGGCACACAATGCTCACCCGTAGTGCTGTCGGTTAGACGAAATTTGAAAGTTTTCTAACTAAACATATCGTTATCACTTGGTGAAAAATCCCCTTAGTGCTATAAGAGTGGAAGTGACCTAGCTGGCAGAGGTTTTAGGGGAAGTACGTCATCGTCCCTTGTGCATAAACTTTATTTCTTAGAAATACTAGTTTGATTGGCATTGAAAGTGTATATGGAAAGTTATTACCAAGAGTGAATGCTGGAATTAGCTTTTGTAATAAAGGACCCAGCAGTTTCCTGGACACAAACTGAAAGGCTATTGGACTTCTATCCTGGAGGGCCGTTTTCTTACAGGGTTCATTAACCCACATCACACACATTGACACAACAAGGTTAAGAAAGTTATAGGCTGGTGTGTTTGTTTGCGGTTGTAACAGGACTGTGGCCCTTTAAGAGCAGCCTGCTTTCTGATTTTTTATTGTCTGTCTTTGGTTACTGCTGTGTCAAGGCAAAATCATGCATTTCCTTGCTGTATTTTGGGACAGTGATGACATGATACCATCTTGTATTTGCGCTGTGTGGATTTTCTCATGATCTCACCTTCACTGTATATCCCCTTTCCCCATTTTCTCTTTCCAGTATTCACCCAACATGACGATGAGTGTGTGATTTCTTGTTTTTATTTTTTTATTTGGGGTTTTATGTTTTGTTTCGTTTTCAAACCCCTTTGACCCCGGTTCCTTTTTAACCCCGCCCCCTTCACGTCTATCAACCCCGGTCCCCCTCGCCCACGGAACTCCGGCTTCGCCGCACAGCCTTCTGGGATGGCCCATGAGCACAGGACTCATATGAAGGTGCCCCATCCCATCTCGTGCAAAATGGCCACCGGCAACAGGAAACAGCCCCAGAGCCACAGGAAGAGCTTGTTGACTGACACTTCCTGCCTCCCAGACTTCCTCTCTGGCTCAGGACACTGACAGGGCTGGACACACGTAGGAAGACAGGTGTGTGTGACCAGCGTCCCCACAGTAGGCCGCGCTTCACCAGGCTGCTCGTCTTTATGAATTCACTCCACTTTTAGACTGATTTTTTTTATCTTTGACGGATGCAGTAGTTTTTACGGTGGAAGATATCTGCACCCGGTACTTTTTCCTCCATTTTACTGTGTACATTTGAAATGCAAAAGGAAACTCACGCTGATGGGTTTGGCTATGAGCTTTTCATTATTCTGTGTATGTATTGTATTATTATCAATTGTTGATTTTATTTTTATTAATATTGTAAGGATGGTTATTGATTAGGTTTTTCTTTTTTGAAGGGACACATTGTATGTCAACCATAAAATCGGACAGAAAAGCACACACCCATAATGCATAATAACACGGTCATGACTTGCAGTCTGTGCTGTGTTTTGTGTTTGCTGTGAATTTTCCCGCAGTTTTAATTCTCTTGACTCACAATTTACAAAACGTCTCTAAAGACAACTGTTCATGCACAGTCACAACAGATGTAGTTTGTTGTCCAAACGTCTGAGGCTGTTAGACATTTTTTTATACAGAAGTTGTGCTGTTATTCCAGATGCTTATATCACTTCAGGATACACAATAGAGCTTTTCACACTTAACATTCTTAACCCTGGGTAAAATCAGTCCATGGTTATCTTGTTGCATGTTTTGCACTCTTTATACTTAAACACGGGTTCATAAATCATCTTGGATATTCAGGTTTTATGATTTCACACTAAATATTTGTACATTGTGGGTTAACATTGCCGTTTTGTTATTTATAAGCAAAATAGCAATGACGAAAAACCTTTATTAATAACTGCTTGTCCATCTGTGGAAAGGATTCGATAGTCACCGTAAACATGCAAAGATATCTACATTCTTGAAAGGGTTCAAGTGGAAATACCCCCAGGATTAAATGCAGTGTGAAAAGCCCTCACAAACTTATTTATTTCAGTTGTTTTTCATAAGTTGATTTATCATGCACATGTTTTGCATGGAACTCTTCTGGACATATTGTACACATTTAAATATGCCAGTCTAAGATGCCTCCTAACGATTTGCATAGTTCTTTTCCTGTTCTCTCTCAGCTTTACTGACCCACATTTCCATCTGCATGAATCCCTGAAGGGTGTCTTTAGTGACAGGCACTGACCAGTTTGTTGGGTGCTTTTCATAGGAAAGTTTATGGTGGGAAATAGAATAGATTCCCGAAACACATTTTGTTTATTGTAACGGTAGCTACTATGTGTTATATTAATACTTGGATTATTTGCCCAAATTGTTTTAAATATATGATAATGATTATATGCTTAATATACATATGTCAGAATATATGTAAGTGTCTGTCTAGCGTAAAAAAAATAATTTCACAGTCTAGTGTGTCATATCTGCAGCACCACATGAAATTGCAGATTGGAGTGGCCCGATATGGAAATGTTGAGTCACCAAGTGAGGTCAAAGGAGTAATGATAATGATAATGATAATAATAATAATAATGCATTTTATTTATAGAGAGCTTTCAAACACTTAAGGATACCTTATACCAGTGGTTCTCAACAGGGTTCTCCAGCTTACATCCATTGCGGGCTCAAGATGACTAATAATTTAAGACGAGACAAAATGAGCATTGAATGAATTTAAAAAAGTTACGTCTCATTATTTTGCCATTTTATAATGAATAAAACTTCGCAGTCAATGTCAAGTTTTAAAGTATTTTATTGGGTAACAATTTTGAAAACACTGGGGCCCTTGGAGTTGGAAAAAACATTGCCTTATACTTAATACAAGACAAACAAAAAGGTTTGGAAAATAGTTTGAAATGACTCACTGCAGCTTTATAGGGACCATTGTGACTGATCAGGCATTGCAACAAGACCCTTTTAGATATCAGTTTCACCACATCCTCCATCTCGTGCTTTCTAGACCTTTTCTGAGCGTTTGGTTTAAGAGTCAATAATATGATGTGACCTTCTGGGATTACTCAATGAGGGATATATGATCTATATGTGCTGTATAACTGTATTATGTAACAGTTTTATAGTATGAACAAAGGCAGTTTTGTTTGACGTGTCGTTTTGTTTTGTCCTTGTGTTTTGGTATTTGTTTTGTACTTTAAACAAAATGTGTTTTGGGGTATCATGGGTTAGAACAGGTAAATTTCAGATGCCACAATCCACCTGCTGATGATACACACACACGTTCTCTCTGTAAGACACAATAACCCCGTTTTCAAGTTCTCCTCAACTCTCCAACACAGACAAACACCGTTTATACAGTGTCTATCTTATTTTATTACTTTGTTTGTTGTAAATACTGTATAATGCATTTTGATATCATTGACATGTTTTGATATTTCAGTCACTACCAATGAATACAGATCTTAGGGGGGAAATATGTAAAGGAAAAACCCATCTTTGTAGTTAAAGAGTCACTCTTCTCCGTTCTTGACTCTCAGCTGTACAGATGTACTAAGTAATCATGCAAATGTAAAGATTTTGTCAGCCTTTACTTCAAAGATTCATGTTTGGGAGGAGAGGAAAGTTAGATCTTTGTGAATAGGTTGGACATAATGACACCCGTTTCACAGAGCAGACGGGTCGGAGCACTGATGCTGAGGACAAAAGCATCCGTTCTCTTTCTCTCATGCGTCCTCACTTTGCACTTTCCAGACAGCAGCCCACCTTTTAACACGATGCCTAAATGAACGTACATGGCTCTTTACATAAAGTGACCACACATTCAATCTTTACTATGAAGGATTTTATCTATTTAAAGTAAAAAAAGTCTCAAAATACTTGTATGGAGTAAGGATGAAAAAGTGATGAAACGGAGGAAACAGTCCTTCCTGTTTTCTTAAGGGTTGCAGTCGCTCCTCGGCCAGTCCTCTGTATGTAAACCACTCACATTGTTGACCATCTCTGTAATTCTATTGTGACCTGTACAATACTGTACCATTAGAGAGGAGATGACGTCATCCAGAGGGGGTTAATATACAGAAAAGAAAAAAATTCTCCTCCTTCGTTCATTGTTTTGTCTGGCAAACAAAAAGCAGTATTGAGCAAAAAGCCGTTTGTCTCCTGGGTTTGCTTTGTATTTCATGTTTAGGGTAGTTTGGATTCTTGTCTTAGGGACTCTTTCTGTCTTGTGTAGTAAATTAAGACGTTCTTTGTATGTTCCTTTATATTGTAAAGTTTCTTTTTAGATTTGAAAGTTGCTTAAAACTGATGAAAAAAGTGCATTGATAATGTATTTTTTGTTTTTTTTCATGAAGTTGTTATTTTTTGCTTGTCCCTTCGTTGTAGATACAAATTAAAGACTAATAAAATAACATAACCCCTTTTACCAAGAGTTCATGTTTTCCCAGTTCTTAATTTATTAAAATGTACCTGTTTTTCAATGTGTTGTGTTCCTTTTGTGTCTCCTGTTCCATCTCTCGTTGCGGGTAATATTTAGCTTCGATAATAGCTTTTCATTTTAGTCCTGGTTTCCTCCACTAAGCGAAGTTACACTACCTTTTTCTGGCTGTGATGTGTTGCCATCTGGAAATTCAAACACAAGAAGAATCGCAGAACAGTTTACAATACATTGAAAGACTACATGAAAGGAAATCAAATATATTATTGTGGATTGTAAAAAGGTAGATTGATATCAATGACTATATGTCAGTTTATTTATAATCTTAAAACCTTTTATGAAAAAGAAAAGTACTTCTGGGTATTGTATGTGTATTAACGAGTAAAGAAAATCATGTTTTCCTTGTTACTTATTTGGTTATATTTTAACTCTGTGTTAATTTAAGTAATTCAGAAAGCATATATTTGGTTCCTGCAAGGTAAAGAAGCCCTGCTTGAGAGATGTATAGCTTACTGATGATTCCATTTGTGTCGCGTGACTATCTACTGATAATATAGAATACTGTTCAGAGAACAATGTAAAAGAAATTCAAAGAAACAAAAATATATAATATAACCACTTATAATCACCACTTTTTAAAAACTTTATATTTTTTTTCTAAAAAGTGAATACTAGTTTCTTTGTAACGCTATGAAACTTCCAACTTTGGAAATATTTGACCACACTTTTCCTCGGACTTCCAACTCTTTATCCAAAAAATATTTTTGGTTTCATTGCTGACCAGTGTTGGGTGTAATTAGTAACTGTAATTTAATTACTTTTCCCTTGAAAAAGTAAAGTAAGGGATTACTCATGTTTTCTGTAATTTAAATAGTTACTTTTGATGTAATTAAACTAAATACTTTGTTAAATATATGCGTGTGCAATAGCGTAATTGATTTCAAAATTCAAAGTCTTACTTTAAAATCCATGCTTTAATGTATAATTCTCACATTTGTAATACTTTGGTCAGTTAATAATATTATTTGAATGAATTCAATAAGCCGTTTCATGTATATTCTTGAATAACTTAACTTATCAAGGTTGATGTAGGATATAGAAAGTTATTAGTAATGAGTAACTAAATACTTTTTGGACAGAGTAATTTGGACAGTAATCTAATTACACTATTGAATATGTAATGAGTAACTAGTAATTAATTACTTTTTCAGAGTAACTTACCCAACACTGTTGCTGACACACAGAAAAAGAGATAGGCACCCATTCTAGGCTAATGAAAATACAAGAATGTGAACAGTTGCTCCAATGTCCATCGTTGTTACAGACCGTGTACTTGGGCCTATCAGCAATAAACTTAAAAAATGGCAAATAAATAACAAGGAAAATCAATAAATAAAGAAATCAAATTTATGTTCCCAAATAATACATTAGCATATGTGTTAGAAGCTTATTGTAGTTTACCAGTATAAGTATGTATAAACATTTGGGGCCGGTTTCAGACAAGGCTTAGCGTAAACCAGGACTATGCCTTAGTTAAATTAGGTATTTACGTCGCTTTTAATAAAATGCCTTTAATGAAACATTACTGATGTGCATCTTGAGACAAAACAATGTCAATGACACCCTTAAGATTTATCAGGGCCGTTTATTTTCAGTTAAGACAGCTCAAACATTCATTTTCGTCTTGGACTAGTCTTAAACCCGATTTATAAACTCATAATCTGTGCTTGACAAAGGGGTGGTTTCCCGGACCGGGTTTAAGACAAGTCCAAGACTAACTTAAATGTTAAAGGTGTCTTGATCAAAAACAACTTACACTGACATTTCTTAAATAAGATCATTGCCAGTGTTGTGTGTCGAGATGCACACCAGTATGTTTACGGTCATCCAGACCGCGGGGTGGCGCTGTGATTGACAGACTGTCTTTCGTTTGCAAGGCCAATCCTCGTGTTGTCAGTGGAGAGAAGCTGTCGTGTAAACTTTAACTGCGTATTCTTTAAAAGCAGGTAAGACAGTCAGATTGATCTTAATGAATCAAAGCTAATTCGCTCTAAATTAATCTTTTAAATCACAGAATATCCGTATTATGATTGTATACTTCGTCTTTAGTATGATCACGCTGCTGGTTTGTATAGAAAACAATAAAACTGTAATAGTTTCAGATAATCAGATCAGACTTGATGTTTGTTATTTCGTTTATAAAGACGCGTCATCGTGCTGAACAGAAATGAATGTGATACCCAATGAATGTTTGCGTTAGTTTCCATCAAGATACAAGCAATGAGGTTATGCTTCAACTTATTAGCCACGATGGTATTCAATAAGAAAGATGTGAAACATATCTTTTTGTCTTCCATACATTCCTCTGTCTGGGGGATTATATTGGTTTTAATGGAAACTATGTGGTCTCTGTTGGTCTCTTTAGTGGTGATGTGTTGGGTTCTATTGGTGGGATGTTTATAAGACAATTCCTACTGTTTTTAGGCTCTAATGTTGGACAGTGACTATGGTATACAGCTGATGATTCGTAATGGTATTTGTAATAGAAAGCATTCAATTACTTTTGTTTTTTTCAGCAGACATGGACTCTGAATGCTTTACACTTTTTGAGAATCCCATAAGTGAACTATGAGTCCACATTAGTTATCATAATTTTACTGATCACTTTTTTAAGTGAAACCTTTGTTACATCATTTATTTTGTTCTTCTTTGCAGTGATGTCGTACACGTGCATCAGTTGCCGTGTGCAGTTTTGTGATGGCGAGGTCCAGCGGGCGCATTATAAAACAGACTGGCACCGCTACAACCTGAAGAGAAAGGTTGCAGAGATGCCTCCAGTCACAGCCGAAAACTTCCAGGAACGAGTGCTGGCCCAACGGGCCGCACTGGAGCAACAAAGTCAGGCCAGCGGGCACAGCTCTACCTACTGTGCCACCTGCAACAAAAAGTTCTCCAGTGACAACGCCTACTCCAATCACATCCAGTCCAACAAACACCAGCAGGCAGAGAAAAAAGCACTGGCTGCTGCCCAGGAGGCCGTCCAGAGAATGAATGAGAAGAATCTGGAGAAAGGTGCGGGGCTGGAAAAAGATGTACAAAATGAAGCTCTTCAGAAAGCACTCAAAGAACAACAGAGACCCGCCCCTTTTAAAGCCACGCCCACAGAGAAACAGTTTAGACAGAGGCCCGAAAAATCACCTCGGTTGGAGTGGTTCGTGCTGCAGGCCAAGAAGATTGCAGCGGAGGAGGGCGAGATAGAAGAAGCGGAGGAGGGTAAGAACAGGTGGCAGTGTTGCTTTTGAGTTGCTAAACTTTTTTCTAATGTCTCATTTTATGTATCTCCATATCGTATACAGAATGGGAGGATGTTGATGATATGGATGATGATGATGATGAAGAAGAAGAAGAAGAAGAGGAGGAGGAGGAGGAGGAGGAGATGGAAGAGGACTCTGCATCCGGGCCAGCATTGAGCTCTGATACGATCCCAATGACAGATTGTCTGTTCTGTGGACACCACTCACGCTCACTGTCCCGAAACGTAGCACACATGACTAAAACCCACAGCTTCTTCCTCCCAGATATTGAGTATCTGGTGGACCTGAGAGGACTTCTTTCATACCTGGGTTAGTCGGAGCCTTTGAGTTAGAAGCAGAATGATCTGTGTGTGTTTGTACAGAGTTGTTTTTTCAATATGCGTGTTTTTCTGTAGGGGAGAAAGTTGGCGTTGGTAAGGTGTGTTTATGGTGTAATGAGAAAGGGAAGTCGTTCTACTCTACAGAAGCGGTGCAGGCACACATGACCGATAAGAGTCATTGTAAACTCTTCACAGACGGTGATGCTGCACTTGAGTTCGCAGACTTCTACGACTTCAGGTAATTTCTCAGATATTTGTCAGTTAACTTTGACAGGGTGGATTTTTGTGGTGCTTGTTGATTTTTTGCTGTCTCTTTGTTGGATTGTCATTTGTCTGCTATTTCTAATTCTCAGTAAAGATGTTTAGTAGTAACTATACTTATATTGAATGAGTTGTAATTTGTTCCGCCAAATCTGCCAAATGCATAAAAATGTTGATTTACTTGGCAAGTTATATCTGATTTTGGATATTTAATAACGCTCGCTGTTTGCTTGATGAAACTAGGATTTACAACAGACATTTGTATGTGTCCGAATAAATATTCTGTTGTTCTCTCAAGTATGTAATCCTCTTAATTTGTGGCTATTCTATGAAAAATTCAAATAAAATTTGTCTCTGTACATTTCCAGGAGTAGTTATCCTGATGCTAAGGATGGAGATGATGTGGAGATGAAGGATGGAGACCTGCCTGATGAAAAGACTTTTGAGTTTGATGATGAGACTTTGGAGTTAACATTGCCCTCAGGTGCTTACCAGCAGCTGGATTAACATATCAGATCTGTTTCATCATAAGAATTATCGTGTTTTTCATTATTTTAATTGCTGGTAAAATGATAAGTGCTGATCTTGGATTAGTGTTAACCTCTGAAACATTTCTTTGACGCATAATGAAAGTATATATAACTCTATATTTTCTCTGTTTTAGGTGCTAAGATCGGCCATCGCTCTCTGATGAGGTACTATAAACAGAGGTTTGGCGTTCAGAGAGCACTGGTTCCAGCTCATAACCAGAAGGCTGTGGGTCGGGTTCTTAAACAATACAGAGCGCTTGGCTGGGGAGGAGACTTTGGTAAGTTATGCTTACTATTGTGCATGACATACAAAACGAAATTATGTGGCTCTTTTTTGTCATTTTAAATTGTATTTTGTGTTGCAGGTAAGGGCTTCGTGAGCCATCAGCAGAAGGACATGCAGTATGTGCGGAGAATGAAGTCCAAGTGGATGCTGAAGATGAGCATGAACAATAACTCCATCAAGCAGACACATTTCAGATCTCAAGTCATGTTCTAAATGAATATCTCTCCACCAAGATCAGACGTAACCACCTTAAGAAAGAGACATGATGTCTCAGATATGTGTTGAGACTAAATCAGGTGCTGCTAATGTTGAAATTAAAGAATGTAATGTGTGTAATGGAGTTTATCATGAAATACTTGGCTCCAAATGTCAAGAAATAATAATGATGTGCTAGTCCAGCATGAACACCTGACAGATAAAGCGTTTGGGAAACAATCTGTAAAGACACATGCTACCATTTGTAATTAATAATTTAGAGATTCAATATTTGTGAATTGTCAATAAGAAATAAAAATTAACAAAACAGCTTTGGAGGGTTTTTTTTTGGAAGATAAAATTAAAATATTGTTTCTTGAACATCCGTTTAATATTTGGAAATACTTAGTTAAACGGTGCATATCCAAGAACATGCATATGATTGAAAATACTATTTTAATGTATATGTTGTATTTTTCTGTTCCCCATTTTGGAAGTTGCTTAAATGTATGATATGTTGAGATACTGTAAATAAAGTTAGGAAAGTGTATAGATTAAATCGACTTCCAAAGGCAAAAATGTGAATAGCTCAGGAACAAAACAATCCACTCCTGGCCGTCAGATGGCGCTGTTTCTCTTTATTATTCTCCGACAGAAAACTCAAAGGTCACGAGGAAGTAAAGATAAATATATGAGTGCAGTAACAGTACTGTGTTGCAGACATGTCATAAGATTCATTATATTTGTAATATAATGTGAAATAAGCCACAACTCCCTTCTCGTCTGACACAGTAGGTTTTCTACCAGTCCTGTACATGATTTTGAATTCATGCAGCGAATCCTCAACAAAAATCTTTGTGAGTTATTTAAATGAAGGCAAAACAAGCTTTAATATAAGATGAAATGACTAAAATATATAGTTTTTATTTGTTCTTATATTTCATAACAAATAAAACAATTCTGGTTATGCCAAGCTTGAATATTTTACTACGTAGACATTCTGCCCTACAAGGCAAAAGACCTTAACTCGCAAGTGTGGAAAATGTGGTAAAACGACTTTGAATATTTGTGTTTAATTTCTCATGGCTTTGGACGTTTCAGCCCATTATTCTCCCCCAAATATATTTTTTTATCAACATACTAATCCAAATAAATGTTTGCCTTTGCAGTGCAGCATTGTGGACGTTGCAGTATTGTTGTGGATGATCGGGTGCCTTCAACATAAGGTTTCTAAAAATAAAGTACAAAGACTGAATAAAGTGCGTGCATTAAATACAGTCTTTGATATGAGATTGATCTGAATCTGTTTTTCTTTTCTCCACTTCTGTAGATATGGGCACCCTTCAGAAGTTAAGAAGACTTTTCAGTTGGTCACTATTCCCACAGTCCAGCACTGTTCTCACTGTGGTGAGCAGAGAGAGATCGGACAGAGCTCTGAAAATGTCTTCAAGCCAGTTTATTCAGCATCGCTATGTGCACAGCAGAGGATTTGGAGACAGTTTAGCCAATCCAAGTGCTGCCCCACCACGCTCACCCTTCTCCAGGGTCACCCAGGAAGACCTTGACTTCTTTAGAAAGCTGCTGTCTGGAAGAACCATCACTGATCCAGACTTACTGAAGTCCAGCAACGTAGACTGGCTCAAGTCAGTGCAAGGTGAATGAAGCTTTCAAGGGATAGTTCACAAACATGTAATTCTGTACACGATTGCAGAATTGATCATTTTTAGATGAACTTATTATATAAAGTTGGATATTTTTGGAACGATGTATTTCAGTTGATTCTAAAAAGGACTTTGTTATGGCAGGTCATAGTGAAGTACTCCTGAGACCCAAAACAACAGAAGAGGTTTCTCACATTCTCAGGTCAGAGTTCCATCACGTTGAATTTACAGCTGTATTCAGTAATAAAAATCCTTAAAATCCTTCATTGTTTTTCACAGGTATTGTAATGAGCGTAATCTGGCAGTGTGTCCACAGGGAGGGAACACGGGTCTGGTGGGAGGAAGTGTCCCTGTGTTTGATGAGATCATCCTCTCCACTTCCCTTATGAATCAAGTCCTCACTTTTGACAGCATCTCAGGTTTGCATCAAATATAATATAGATCACATACAGCATCCTTTAGTAAACCATTTTATCTTATTAAACATCAACCATAATGATTTAAAATGGTCTCTTGAACAGAGTTGTTTGGCATCTTTCAGGTATCCTCACTTGTCAGGCAGGATGTGTGCTAGAGAACCTGTCTCAGTATCTTGAGGAGGAGGATTTCATCATGCCTCTGGATCTCGGGGCAAAGGGAAGCTGCCATATTGGAGGGAATGTGGCTACTAACGCAGGAGGCCTCAGACTGCTGCGCTACGGGTCGCTTAGAGGAACGGTTTTAGGCCTAGAAGTGGTGAGCGCTACCCATACAAAAAGCATTCTCTTCATATAAAGATGCGTTCCAACTTTCATCTTATACAGTACATAATATTAATGAAGAATACATTGATGCCTTTGTGGCAAGCTTGTGCGTAGAAAGTCATACGCTGTCAAGTCCTTTAACGAATAATTGGACGCTTGTTTGTCCAGGTTCTGGCAGATGGGCGGGTTTTGAACTGCTTGGCCACACTTCGCAAGGATAACACAGGCTATGACCTCAAGCAGCTTTTCATTGGCTCTGAAGGGACGTTAGGAGTAATCACAGCTGTTTCTATCCTGTGCCCACGTAAACCTAAAGCCGTCAACGTGGCATTTTTAGGTAAACATTCTGAAATGTCAAACACAACTTGCTGCTATGGTGACTTCAATGTCTCCACTTAAAGTATAAATTTTGGCTATATTGATTCAATCCACCACGTGTCCTCAGGCTGCTCCAGCTTCCAACACCTGCTGGAAACGTTTCAATGCTCTAGAGGGATGCTGGGGGAGATCCTGTCTGCATTTGAGTTTTTAGACGCCTCTTGTATGAAACTTCTGGAGACACACCTGAAACTTACTAACCCCATTAGAGGTAAGCGTCAACAATATTAAATACACTCTTCCTGTTCACATATCTGGTTGGATTCTTCTCATGCCCTGCAATATGTCTGTATGTCTAAGTATTTGCAAATGGTCCAGAATGCAGCTGCATGTCTAGTCTTCAACCAGCCTAAAAGAACCCATGTAACACCCCTCCTGATTTCACTTCACTGGCTGCCAATTGCTGCCCTCACCAAGTTTAAATTGCTGACACTGGCCGTTAGAATGGTAACGGCAATCTTGCTCCTTTACCTTAACCCACTGTTCTTGGTCTACATCCCCTCCCGTCATCTTCAGTCTGAAAATGAGCGACGCCTGGTTGTTCCATCACAGCAAGGCACCAAATCGCTTTCAAAAACCTTCACTCATTCGGTTCCCTGTGGTGGAATGAACTGCGAGACTCCACCCGAACTGCAGCATCCTTCACAATTTTCAAAAAACAACTAAAAACATACCTGTTCCTCAGTTATTTTACTAACAATATCTGTCTATGTCTTGTGTCTAAAAAAACAATTCTTGTTGTTTATTCTCTCCCTTGCTTACTCCAGCTTTAATCCTCCTAGTAGCATGGCTTAGTAAACTTACAGTACTGTTTAGCGTGTTGACAAAATGTTATATGCTGTCCTACTTGTAAGTTGCTTTGGATAAAAGCGTCTGCCAAATGAATAAATGTAAACGTGAGTAACTTGGTAATGAAGATAATGTGAGGGTCTATTTAAACACAAGAATAACAAACACTGGATAATCTTCAGTCTGTTCACTATTGAGAATTTATGCAAAGACAGTGTTTTACTATAATGACAGAGGTATGTCATTTTCAGAGTGTGATTTTTACATTGTCATCGAGACCGCCGGATCCAACGCAACCCACGATGAAGAAAAACTACACAACTTCCTGGAGGAGGTCATGACATCATCACTGGTGACTGATGGGACTGTTGCAACTGAGGCGGCAAAAATCAAGGCAAGTTCCCTTTCACAATGTCAGTGTTCGTTCTGTTGTTTCCCAAATATCAAAATTCTGTCATTACAACACAAAAGAACACAAAAGAAGATATTTTGAAGAAAGTTAGTAACAAAACCAATGCAAGTGAAAGGGTACCAACATCCTTCAAAATATCTTCTTTCGGTTCTGCAGGAGAAGAAAGTTATGGTTTAAAATTACACAAGGGTGAGTAAATAATGACAGATTTCTTTCTTTTTGGTGAACTATCACTTTAACACTTAAGATCTTATGTTATATAGGCATTGTGGTCCTTGAGGGAGAGAGTAACAGAAGCTCTGACGCATGACGGTTACACCTACAAGTATGACATCTCTCTTCCTGTGGAGAAGATCTATGATTTAGTGAAGGACATGAGGGGACATCTTGGAGACATGGCCAAGAATGTTGTTGGTTATGGACATGTTGGTATGGCTACCTTACTCTTAACTTTTCCTTTCAATAATTGTTAAGACTTCTCCAGTATCTGTATATTTATGTCAGGAGGATCAGACCCTTCTTGTTTCATTTCAGGCGATGGAAACCTTCATCTTAACATCACCTCCCCCTCTAAAGACCCAGCCCTCCTGGCTGCCATTGAGCCATACGTGTACGAGTGGACGTCAGAATGGAAAGGCAGTATCAGTGCAGAGCATGGGCTGGGTCTGAAGAAGAGAAACTACATTTACTATAGTAAGCCTTCAGAGGCAGTCGCTCTTATGGGCGACATTAAAGCTATGCTGGATCCTAAAGGCATTCTTAATCCTTACAAAACTCTTCCAGACAAACTTCACTAAGATCCTAATTTTTCTGTTAAAATGTAGTATTGTGATCATTTGAGTTCTAAGAAAAATCATGGTGTTTTCATTCAATCAATCTAATAATTCTCTGCAGGTGCAGGATTTTCTGTATTTGGAACATTCAAACAGATTGAATTTAATAGATCATGCTTAACATTGCACCAATCTTATTTTTTAGCAATGAAACTTTATTTATAAATTGTGTTATTGTTGAACCACTAGTGGCACCGAATGGAATTGCAGAATTGTTGCACTTGTAGTGAAGACCTATTTTTCACCCAGAAGGATTTAAGGAATAGTTCACCCTAAAGTAAAAGATCCAAGTTATCAGAAGGTTTTTAGTAGTTCAGGTCCTGACTTTGTCCAGTCTAGTTCTCTCATCTATACCAGATTTAGTAAACTATTTTTGATGGAGCGGTGCAGTTTTATTTGTCATAGAGCAGTGGGTGTTTTTTATTTAATACAATTTTAGGGAGCTCTATTAAGTAGGATTGGTTGGCTGAAATATAATCAGTGCAATTCTGTGGTTTCCAGAAAACAAGAAATTAAAACCACTGATCGATCATTAGTGTTGATTTAAAAGCAGGACAACACAAGGGTAAGTAAATGACTAAATGATCTGTGGTGGGTGATCTATTACTGTAACCCTTTTGTGCATCAATGACACTACAGTATCTCTTCAAACAAATCAACATGGTTACTGTCCAAGTGAATATCTGAAAGTCTCTTTGATGTGTAAAAAAAGAAGAAATTAAAATTTTGTTTTACTCTTCCTAAGAGCAATGAACATACACACAAACAAATCCTGACTGAGATTGTCATACATTTCAGCATGAATTTGAGGCGCATTACATGTAAAAAGATTCACAATCTTAAAAAAAAAAAAATTTGAACAAAGAAAATCGCACTGAATTTTTCAAATAAAAGCCCAGCATGAGATTTTATTGTTTTCATCAAGTAAATATATCAGAGTTGATCTTGCGTTCATTTCTTACCAAAAATGCTGTTACATCCATTTAGACAATAAAGATTATTTTGGTTAACAGGGGATGGTGCCTTTTAATTGACATGAGAAAATGGCATAATTTGATTTCATTCCATACAAATAAATTCATGCCAGAGTTTATCCATCCTGCTAAATGGAACAAACTCGCATATGAGATACTTTGACTGGAAGAAAGTCTCAGCCTCAGTTTTATAATGTTTTGGTAATGCAACTATTAAAGAGGTACAAAACAAAACTGATCTGTTCCTACAGTGTTCATATGTGGCATGGCTGACATTTACACTTGAAATAACCTTCAATCCCATTATTAAAGCACTGTTATCATAGAGACTGTAGACCTACTGTGAACATCCCAGAAGATAAGGAGGCCATTTCCAAGCAGATTCACACTGGGGAACCTTTGATAAGGCCTCATTTAGCTTGTCTCCCTGTACATAAAACCCCAAGACAGATACACAATAATCTGCAATAAGGCTCTTTTAATTTCCGGTCTCTGCATGGATAACTATTTGTTATGCAGGACTTTGACGGGTTGACGGGACATGACGGATATACAGATAAAACCACTGTCGTAACACTTCAAATCAAAGAGGTGCATTTTTATTCATAACGGTGTCTTTCATTGTTCCTATAACATCATACATACAAGTTCTTCATTATAACATATATTCACAGTACACAATAGAAATCCCGGTAGTTCCACTGTTGGATTTGATGTAAACGTCTTACAAACGTTAGTGTCAAGATCATTCCCTTCCCACGCTTTATAAAATCAAGCCTTTTGTACAATTACATAAACAAACAGTAATGAATTTTTGAATTGGTAAATAACAATAGTGTTTTCCTTTGTAATCCTCATAAATCCTAGTGACATTGCAATTTTAAATAGCTGTCAATGTTGTTATGAAAATCATCTGCGTTCTTTCAGTTTATGGCATTATGCTGAAAAATGTGATATAAAAGCGTGTTTTTCCGACTTTGACTATCACTAGCTTTCCTAACTGTGTTGACGTGTCACTTTAACACTTAAATTAGGTACATTAGCAAATAACTAACGGCTGATTGTCAGTAAAGAAACATCAAGTGTGAGTGCCGAGCAGAGGCGAAGCAAAAGCCGGAGTGCGAAACGGGAGCAGAAAGGGAAAAACGCTTCGAAAAAGCACGAGAATGTGCTACGATGGCTTTCAATTGGGCAGGCAAAGAGGCAAAACCTTCATGGAGTCATGTCTCCACGATAGGTCAAGAAGGCCTCATAGGGTGATTCGAGCATGACTAGACTATTATTAAACGAACGTTCATCCAAAAATGAATATTCTGTCATAATTTACACTCACTCGCTGTATAACACAGCCGAGTCACGTTGATGACGGCAATGTTATTTGTGATTAAATATTTCCTTAACCTCTGCTTCAGAATCGTGATTTTCTAAATGGGCCTGATAAATAATCTTTAGTTCTTTAATGTACATAGTGTTTGTAACAAAATGTGTATAACACAATAATACCCAAAATCACATGACACCTATGCAAATTCAGTAACTGTTGTGGTGACGTCAGCGTCACAGATTTCAATATACAAGAGTCATCAGGACAATGACCTTTTAAAAGCTTAAAAACCATCCGCCTTCTAAAAGCAATTTTGAAAACGCTGAAAAAGTTCTTCCAGCCATACTACGGTCCATGCACACTACAGGGATTGAAATTTAGCCTGTGTATCAATCCTTTGTTTTTGTTTGAAAAAGTAATAACCTTTTGCTCACCAATGGTTAAATGGACAAGATGATGGCATTAAGTACAAAGAATCCATTCCAGATTATTCAGTCCATTCAGACAGGCCATCATACCTGGATTCCTCAGAGATAAAACCATCTCTGTAAGAATTCTGCTTGCTTCCAGAAAAGAAATAAAATCCAAACCGGGTCAGTGGGAAAACAAGACGATCCATAAAATAGACTGATTTTCTATATAAAGATGTTTTAGGCCAAATGCAGGAAGAACAGAAAGTGAACAAACAGCATGTTAGAAATGCGATAGATGCCGGTGCTGGAATCCAAATGATTTGTAACACACAGTGCGTGTTTAATGATTGGGCGAGCGCTCAGTAGTTTTGTGGCTCTCTCTCTGTTTTCAGCAGTCAGTTTTGCCCTTCTCCAGCGAACTGTAAATTTTATCCAAAGTCTTTTTGATGCGCAGCGCGGTGAGCCGAGCTGAAGGGTTCTGGTACCAGCACTCTTTCATCAGCTTCACCAATGCGGACAGGGTCTGTAAGCGAACACATACATGTTTAAAGTATACATATTTAGTAAATTATTATAGAATAATGCTATTCTTAAGCATGTTTACTTCTGTGAAATTATGTTATTTGTCTTCTTTTAATTACTGTTTTCACAGATACCTGTGGGTCCCCATATTATTGTTTTTTTATATTTTTTTGTGTGGACATATGGCCCTAGTACGGTGCGATTCAAACCTTTAGCTTTAACAGAGCATTAACAGAGCTCATGGCCTCAGAACTGTTCTCTCTAAAGAAGCAGGAATCATCAATACTTACAGGATCTGAAAACCAGCGATTGGGAATGAAAGGCCTCTGCTGCTCCACACAAACCACTTTTCTCATCTCATCAAAGCTCGGGTCGTTCGGCACCAGGTCGTAGAACGGTGGCTTGTACTCTTCCACGATTCCTACAAGATCAGAGAAAGACTTACTTGACAAACATTCACATAAATGCATTTGTCAGATGCTTTCATGTAGAGTATCTTTTCAGTACATTCAAACTATGCATTTTATCAGTAGATCAATATCCTGGGGATCAAACCTGTGACATCTTAGTTTTCCTTTGATGGATGTTGGATTTGTTTAATCTAAGATGCATCTTTCTAGAGTTATTTCAGGAAACTGACCGTTACTGATGGTCCGGCGGGCGATCTCCCAAAGCACCAACCCAAAGGCCCATATATCCACTCTCTTATAGGCATCAAAACAATCCGTCTGAATGGTCTCGTCCAGAACCTCTGGAGCCATGTAGCGCTTGGTTCCCACTTTAGGATTGTTACCTACATCCAGCTGATTATCAGACTGGGTGTGTGTTACTGCAAGACCTTCAGAGAGAGACAGCCGGTTCAGTGTTATGTAATGTTGCTTCTACTGGTTCTACTTCTACCTTATATTAACAGTGTTTAGATATACAAAGTTATCCTTTTAAAAATACTTTTGAAAAAGGAAAGGAACTGAATATACATTCAAAACCCAAGACCTCAAGATATTTAATAAGAATTAAGGAAACTGAATATGCAAACAGTCTTAAGTACCCAGGTCGGCGATGCAGCACTGCAGGTCTTTCTTCACTAGTATGTTCTTGCTCTTCAGGTCTCTGTGAGCGATGGCTGGTTTCCCCTCAGTGCCAAAGATCTCTGTGTGCAGGTGCACCAGCCCGCTGGCAACTGATGCCGCCATGTGCAGGCCATCTGCCATCTCCACGGCAACGCGCTGCAGGTAATCGTAGAGAGAGCCGTTCTCGTGGTAGTGTGTGATGAGCCACAGCTGAGTGCTAGAATTTCGGGAGGTCATGTCTGAAGCCATGAAGCCTGCAAAGCGTTGATCATATATCAGCTGTGCAAACTTCTTCATCAATAACGCCCTACTGATTTTTCATTGGACTAAAAACTCACCTAATATATTATCATGTCGTAGTAGAACAGTGTTATATATTTCCGTCTCTCTAAACCATGATTTCTCATCCCTGGAGGAGAAGATCTTCACAGCCACGTTTTCTCCTTGCCACTGTCCTCTCCACACTTCCCCATACCGTCCTTTACCTGAAAACACGAGAGATCTCATTCCAGACATCACTGTCATTGATTCAATGACATCCATTTAAAAGGCCCTACTAGAGGAAGTATTCACTGTATCTTTATGGATGATCTAGGTTTTAACGCATCTTAGACACATGGTGGTTATATTAAACGCCTGTGAGTATAGTTCAATAGTACTGCAGGATAAAGTCAGTGGTCTTACCGACACACTCCAACAAGCTGATCTGTCGTGCAACTGTCCTCTGTACCAGGAAGGGCAGCCCTGAACCACTGCCTGATGTGCAGGAGTGATCCATTAAATCCTGGACAAACAACATGAGGTCAGTCATCATCTGCACTGATGAATGAGTACAGAATACTACTATTTAACTTCTGCAACAAGGGGTTCATGGGTAAGCTTGGTAGATGACATCATCAGGGTTTTTATCTCTAGGGTTAAAATTGTATAAAAGAGTACAAATTTAATAGTCTATAAATGAGTTTTTGTGTGTGTAACACACTACACTATGATTTTAAGTTTAATTGTTAGAAATGTTGTGTCACACTTTTCTGCAACATGAAACAGGTGCAATAGTAAGTCCAAATTTGGTAATTCAGTTGTGTAGAAAAACATCATACTGCAAGCGTGCTGTCTCCAACGTTGGATGCGATGAGCCCATCGATGGCCCCCTGTTCTGTGTCAAACTCATGCAGTCTTTCCAGACGCCCGTGATGGAGTCTGCGACACATCAGTATAGCCAGCACAGAGAGCAAACCCAGCACCACAAATGGGCCCAGGACGAAGAGAACCAACATCTCCACACGGTACTGTAAAGCCTTCCCTCCTCCTGGACCTTGAGACACAGACACAGTAAAGATCTCAAACACACTGAACATGTGCTTTAAAACTGATATCTCATATCTCAAAACAAGTCTGTAAATGGTGTAAATGTATGAACTTACTTGTTTGCAGTAGCCGAAGCAGGGTCTCTTTCGACACCTTGGCATTGCACATGTTCTGGGAACAACATTCGACGAAGTGACTAGCGGAGGGCGCTGCGGTGCAAGTCATCAACTTGCTGTCCCGCCCGACCAGACAGCCGCGTTTGAATGTCGTCACATCGTTGCTAACGATGACAGAGGTGTAACACTGGTCTCCAGTACACTGCTCCTCATTGCAGTCACTGCCAACACACATGCACTCAATGGAGACATCTGAAAAGAGAGAGAGATTAATTAAGGAAGACGAGCATGACCTCAGACCTCAAAGCCGAAACTCACTCTCTGTCTGATAACTGACACTGGTTTGTCCTATCTGCCTTCATTTCCTGTGATACTGAACTCTGACAGGTTTACAAATTGACTACATGGGATAAAGGCCAGAGAGCATCAGTGACAAAGATCAATTAACCCAGCATTCATGTTTTATACCCATCTGCATGATGCGCTAGCAGAGTCTGTGGAGAAAAGAGCTGTGCAATTGGAGCTTTCATTATGAACTCCTAAAACTGCTGAAGTCTCAAAGAGCTGACCGTCAGATGCATAGCTCACACAAGAGATGGTTGATGTTGAAGATCTGATTGGCCAGTTTCAAATTATAACAATGTGTCTAAATGATGGATATAAATTATTTATAAATATCAATACAAAAATCTATTCTAATAGTAGCAAATAAAAACATAATACCGCAAAGAAGGAAAACTAAAGATTTTACCTTTAGCAGATGTCTGTACGAATTGAAGCAGGAAGAGAAAGATGATTCGGGTACTGCAATGCCCCATTTGGTTCACTGCACTGAAAAGAAAATGTCAGAGGTGTTACTCATCGAAATCCAAACACAGATACACAACATATCACCTGCCTAACTCTCTAAACATCCCAGATTTCTACAAATCAAAAAGCCAAAATCAATCACCAAACCAGACGCAGAGCAATAACAAACAGAACCGCAAAGAAGACGACTTAATTACATTTTTAGAGAATGCAGCTGTGCCCTGCCTCCCTCCTGCCACAAATACTTGCGCATACACACTCAGAGTGTGTGTCAGACAGGGGCAGTCTCCATGGCAACGGAGGAGAGAGTGATGCCCATTACAGACCATCAAAGAGAATGGAGGGACACTTCAGAATTGGTAGAAAGGAACATGCATTTCGTGGTGAAGAACACACCATTAGGACTTAATAATATCGAAGGAGACAATTGGTCCTTTAAGTGGCATGACTAAGACTTATCACGGAGTAAGGAGAGACTTTGAAAACAGCCTTTAACTGGCATAGCATATTTTTCCAATGCTTCCATAATCCTGACAACTAAAATTGATGTTTCAGAGATCTTCTCTCTAGTGATGCAGTGTTGTGCAATAAGCCAAGAATGGTGGACAGTCTTACTTGTACAAATAAACAGATGACTCTCAACACTGCCGTCCAGTTCGGGCACAACCAGATTCTGCCTTCCCATTGGATCCTATAAAAAAAAGTGCAACACATCAAACCATTGTACACTGATAACCAGACACCAGGGAATGGTTTTGTATATAAACAATTCACACCATAAACTCTAGGTAAAAAAACATGTTTTTTTGTGCATTTCAATTAATATCAAACTGCAATTGGGTTGTTTTGATTAATTGATAATAAAAAGGACAAGAAATGCAGCTAACATAATGAAAAAAATGTGTTATCAAAAAAATCTCCAGGGGTTCATGATCATTGGAAGTAATCAATTACATTAGTATAATTGAGTAATGTTTGCATATAAAAAATACTTTGAGTGACATTCAGTGGGTTGTGAAAAACATCCCTTTTGTTTTGATAAAAACATACAGTCAAGTTAGGATTTTGTAATGTCTTACAAAAGTTGTTGATACATTTATAACATGGTCAATGACACAAACAGGCTTACATCGGAGTACATCTCATTTCACATTTTAAACGTTTCTATTTTGACAATATGAGAAAAGATTCTCATCATTACTCGAGTTGATTCTTACTTTTTCATGTTTTGTCTGGATAACAGTTCTGATAATGGTAAGGAGGGTTTGAAGATGCTCATATATCCTTTATTATCACAATTTAAGTCTTGCAGGTAACAATAAAGTAGACTCTCATGTGACTCACATTCAGAGCTGTTACTAGAAACATTTAAACCACATAAAGTCTATTGGGCTTCAGCATTTCTTATGGCTAATAATATCGATCGGATTATAATTGAAGATCTTTTCAGCAGCAAATCAAAAATAATCAATAAAGCAGCACAAAAGAACAACAAACAGCCTCTATTACGACCCTTTATTCAGACTCTATCTGCTAATCGGCCTGTTTGCTGCATCTGACCGCTGTGCTAACAGTGCTGCTAACAACGACCAGAAATGATCTTCCGCGTTAATTTCAAGCGATTTAAACAAGGATTCAAGACGTTTCTTACCTCTAGCAACGACGCCACGTCATGTTTTGTGCCAGCGTCGCGTTATTTTTATGTTTTATGTGAAGTCGTGTTGTACGCGTTGACAGACAGTCTGCCGCCACCCAGAGAGACTGAGGAGACAGCGCTATGACGTCACCATAAACAAGTCGACGGGCGAGTGCATTGTGGGATAGCGCAGTCCGCCGATTCTTCTGACACTGGACGCTTTCCTGCCGCGTTTGAAGTTGAATGTTTAAATCTGGGATGTGTGTGGATGTTTTTACTTGTTTTGTTTGCGTGCAAGAGACATGCTTGCTGCAATAATTGTGCTTTTTTGTTACAAATGGTTTGTACTGCTGGTACAAAGTCAAGGCACAGGTCAACCTCGCATGTGGATGTGTTTCATTGCTTCCGTTTTGTGTATAAACTTTAATTGTGTAATTGTGAGTCTTTCGTAAAGGGTTTTTTGTACTTTTTAGGTGCAATGTAACCTAATGCAAACGTTTATTGTCTACACTTAACTTGTGTCTTATCTTTCATGCTTTGCATTTCACTATAATCTTAACTTTAGATTCTAAAGTAATGCATGTAGCGTTTTATCTTGGTCCTGTATCATCACCATCTTTTGAGAATTACTGTTACTGTTACGGCTGTGTATCAATGGGCCTACAATTCTAAGGTTGTAGCAGTGTTTACAAAGAGTTAAAGCAACACATCACATAGCTGCTTAAAAAAAGTAAAATGTCCTTGTCGTGACAAGAGTCAAGGAGGCAGTGACCTGATCTATGATTTCAAACTAGCTTGTTGATTAATGGTCATGTCTTGTTAAACGGTCAAAAGGATATGAAGTTACACAGTTTTGCATTGCAACAAAATAGGATTATTATTGTGTACCTGGCCAAGTTAATAAACACATTTTTCTGAATATCAGGTTGTGCTTTTTTTGTTAGTAGCTTCTCTAACATCAGATATTCACTTTCTTCAGTAGTGCAGTTCACCATTTTTACACTAAGTCCAAGTGAAATTTAACATTACAATGCCTATTTTTTCATAAAATATTGTAAATAGTTTATCAATGTGGGTCATTTTCTTTTAAAAAATTATAGGCCCTCCAATAATCTTTAATTAAAACCCAAAATGCACTTCCTTCCTGTAATGACTGTCCATCTTAAATGACGTACGTTAGACGGCTTGGGCAGAGCATCCGTTAACTCCTCCCCTTCAACTATCCATCCGCTGCCAGTTCCATTTCAAAATGCAAAAGCTGTTTATATACATCTAATCAAATCGCTGAGAAAGGCGAAACCCACGCCAACTATTTTATTCATTAGAAATACCATTTCACTGGGAAATTTGTCATAAAATGGAAGGAAAAACGATCGCAACTTCCGGTTCTGGGGGACATTAAGGCCAGTCAGGCCTGCGGCCACCTTCAAGTCAAGTTTGTTCGGTAATCTTATTGTGGTATTCAGTTTTTCCCGTGTTCAATATGAAAGAAACCTCATATGTCAAATTCACTCTGCTGACTTGTTTTCCCAGGTCTGTCCTGTTATTTCTAGCTTGCTTTCCCTAAATTTAACCACATCAGGGGAAGCACCTCCTGGCAGCTGAGAATGTTCCTGTCAGATACTGTTCACCATGTGTTCAATAAGAAAGAAATCTCATGTGTCAAATTCATACTGCTGACTTGTTTACGCCACACCAGACACATGTGATTTTCAGCCTGCTGTTCCAGAGACACACTTGTATTTAATGTAACAAGGTGTATGTGTGTACCTGCAGTTTGTTTTTGGCCCTGAAATGATATCTTCTGTCTCAAAATCACTGG
This sequence comes from Triplophysa dalaica, assembly GCF_015846415.1. Taxonomy (NCBI): domain Eukaryota; kingdom Metazoa; phylum Chordata; class Actinopteri; order Cypriniformes; family Nemacheilidae; genus Triplophysa; species Triplophysa dalaica. The sequence goes on along the minus strand of NC_079544.1, from coordinate 18,450,631 downwards.
AATCTCCTTTAATAAAGCATTGATTATATGTAAGGTGACATGAGAATTAGGATACAGGGAAGATATCAAATGCCCTATATGCTTCCTCCACCTCACAGTGGCACAAAGGAACCTTCTGTTGCCACCATCCATATCTCCAATTAAACTTGGCTTCTTTCAGACCTTTGGCCTAATCTCGAAGAGCTTTAGAAGCTGCACAAAAAGCTTTTGTATCTTACTTAATTATAACCTCAGAAATGATCTGACCTGCCCGCTGCCAGGTGCAGTGAGGTGTGCAAAAACCTTCATGCCACGAAGTCCCATTGGATAAGGAAAGAAACACTAGATGCCCATCATGATCGGATAAGTGAAAAATAACCTAACAAAGTCAGATCAAAAAGAGAGAGTTTGTTCCTCCCATCTGGGTTTCTGAGATTTCTATGTACCCTATGAAGGAAGCAATCTGAGCTCAGAGTAGTTTTTTATGTACTTTTCAAACTTTACTTCCCACACCACCCCTGCGTGTCTGATCCCATTCGGAAGGTAACTGTTCAAAGACAGCATGAATCATCCAGGAGGACATCTTGCCGTGGCTCTGCTCCTACTCGTTCTGGTCTCAATGTCCACGGAAAACAATATTAGTAAGTGCAGTTTTTCTCAGCTTTTTGTCCTCATTATGTCCTCATATTTGCTTATTTTAACATGTAATATTTTGATTTGGATTCACGTACCGGGAGCCTTGAGTGGGTTCAAAATGAAGACAGCATACATGTCGCTTGATCAATCTTATGTAGCTATATTAATACACAGATGAAACAATATTGTGTTGATCTTAACAAGTTACAGGCTACATGGCACAACAGTGTGTTATCTTATTGCTTTTTTGTTCTTAAATTATTTTATTGTATGATTCATTATTCTGTCAGAGTTGTGGTACCAATGAAAACGTTTAACTAGATTTATGTTTCCTATTATCAAAAAAACATAATGATCTACAGATACATGCTACAATCCTTGAAAAGGTTTCATCTGTTTAGAAGAGTAAGCAAAGAGTGGCTACTTAGAAGAAACAAAAGTGTTTGTTTTTACAAATATAAAACAAATATGATAATGAAGAATAAGTAGATGTAATGTAGTCCAAGGGTTTTCAAACCCCAAAGGGGCTCCAGGTGGTTGCAAGGGGTCCCCAGAAAGTTTCAGGGAGTCTACTGAACATAGTTAAACTGTAATTAACATAATTATATTGTGTTTATCTCTTAGTCTTCTTTTTTGCTACAATACCTGCATAGTTTCAAGAATTGTTTATATTGAGTTTTTCTTGCTGTAGTTTCTTTTATCACACTCAATGTAAAAGTTGATTCAGTACAAATACATTTAAATTGAAAGTGTCTCCTCACCCTCAGTGTTATATACACCCAACAAATGTATTCACGTTTGCAAACAATATCTTGTCTTCATAATATTAGATTTACCGTTTCTTAAAACAAACAGTCAAAAATTATACATGGATATGTATTTTAGAAAGGGGGTCCCTCACAAAAGTTTAATCTTATTTGGGGGTCCTTGGCATTATAACGTTTGAAAACCCCTGGTATAGTTCAATGAACAAAAAATTAGCATGAACTATTACTATGTTTTTCAGGGAATGAAAAAACTCTACTTTTTAAATGATGAAATACTGTGTTGTCCAAGTAGACAAACACTTTTTAATACTTTTTATATTTCGATATTTGCAAAACCCTATGAAATTAAAATCACGGAATATGGAGATACAAGGTTTCAGATGGACAGCAGCGATATGGTTTTCATTCTTTGAAATCATACATTTTCTGGTCACTTGTCTATTCTTTGCAGTCAGATGGTGCACAGTGTCTGATGTTGAAGAGCAGAAGTGTTTGGATCTGGCTGGTAATGCCACGGCCAGGAACATCCGTGGACAACTACTGTGTGTGAGGGGCCAAAGTCCCACAGACTGCATGAAACAAATAAAGGTTGTAGGAATCTCTTTTTCTCTGATGAAAGAAACAAATCAAAGAACATATGGGGCATGACTTTACAAGGCTTATAGATTTCAGATTGAATTTTATGGCTGCGCTTATTTTTGCTTCTCCTGCAATTCTTGACTTACTATGCAATTTTACAAAATGTTTACATCATTTGATTTTCAATTACACCATACAGAAACTATTGGTTTCTGTGTTTATTTTAATTGTTTTGTTTTAAACAGAATGGCACTGCAGATGCCGCCACGATGTACGCTGATGAGATCTACACTGCTGGATTCTGCTACGGCTTAGATGTGTCTGTAGGAGAGTCTTACAACGGTGTGGGTGAGTATGTTTATAAAACACATAATTCGGTTTTCTACAGTATACTGTAGATTCATTTTATGTTCTGTAAAATATTTGCCAAGATATCCTTCCAATGCTCACCTTGTGTGCTGCACATTATAAAGTTTCAAGGAATGTTGTTGTTGATTTGCACATTTTGTGTCATGTACACTCTTCAGTTCTTGCAATAAAGGATTTTTCTAAAAGCCTTATAGGTTTCTAATTACATGAAAGTTTTTAATCTTTTTACTGTTTCTGTAAAACACTCATACAATATTATTTAAACTTCTCACTATGCCAAAAAAACTACTTTGAAGTGTTGCTTTGATCTTACTGATATTCTTGTTACACAGATGGCAATAATTATTACGTGGTTGCTTTGGCGCGTACATCATCCAGTGATCTGTCCCTGCTGGAGATGCACGAGCGCAGCTCCTGTCACCCAGGGATGCGGACCACCGTGGGCTGGACCGTTCCCATTGGCTTCCTGGTGAACACATCACAGATCAGCGTGGATGAGCAGTGCAACTTCCCCCATGGTGAGAAATTGTGTTTCTGTGCATAATGAGCTCTGTGACATGACTGGGTGACCCCAATATTTAGGAAAACACAGGGCTTTGTTTTATAATGCAGTCTACAGCTGCTTTCTCAATGTTGGGTATGCATATGCAATGATTTGTGTCGAAAATAGCACTTTCATCTTGGGGTGTTATGCATGTGGGTATGACATGTAACATACCTCTGATCTATTTTAAATCAACATTGAGATTTAGGTTATAATTTTCATGTAGTATGAGGGAATCTTTGCATTTAACAGCCTTGCTGTGTCAAATGGCATTAAAATAATTATCTATAAATATTTATAAAAACTATTTCATGTAGTTTCAATAAGTTCATATAAGCTGCATAAATAATTAAAATATATAAAATAGTGTATATTTTATCATATATTGTATAAATATATGTCACACTGCTTGAAATTGATTGTGAACGTCTCATATCACATACATTCATGAACATCAAGTTTAAATACACTTTGTGGATGTGGGACAATTTAATGAACTTCATATTCCTCTCCAAATGCTTTCCAGCGGTAGGGGATTTCTTTGGCTACAGCTGTGTCCCAGGAGTTAAAGACCCCGAGCACGATCCCAAAGGAAACAATCCCAGAAACCTTTGTGAGGCCTGCATTGGAGACGAGAACGACCGCCATATATGTGCCAACAACCCACGGGAACGACATTTTGGGGAGGCTGGAGCTCTTAGGTGAGATGTTTAAGACTGGATCTCTCCTAGTGATCCAGCATTAAACATACTAATATGTTGCATATATAAGGAATATTGTTCTTTTTTTACAACATTTATATTATATTTATTGAAATAAACAATGTTTTATGGAAAAAAAATATTCTATTATGGATAAAAATATATGCATGTTTTTTTTATTTATTTATTAATTCAGTGTGAAGATTAATTAGAAAATATACGAATGCAGTACTATTGCAAAACTCTATGTTTAATACATTTATTTTTTGTTGTATTTGCAGATGTGTCGCTGAAAATCTTGGGGATGTTGCTTTTGTCAAGCACACTACAGTCTTTGAAAACATGCAGGGTAAGTAAAAGCATTGTCTGCCACATGTCGGGTGTAAGAAGAGCTACTTTAACACGGGGTCAAAAAATGTCCAAATGCAGTGAGAATTTGAAGTTGCTTTCTTGTTAATTAAATGAAATTTTGTAAGGCCCTGAAACAGGACAATCCTTCACTTCACGTAATGGATCACGTTTCGCTTGCTGATGGACACAGGGGGGCAGTATTTCATAACAATGTGTTTCTTTGTATCTCTGCTGGGTTCTCTTGTACAGCCACCGTAAACCCTGGAAGCTTAGTGCAGGCATGATGGAAGTGTAATTGTGATACATAGTTTAGTAATACCTGTGTGACTTGCAATCTTTCTCACGATAATACCTACATAGGTTTCATTTAGACAAGCATTGGACACCATCCTAAGTTCAGTTACGTTCAGAAATTAAAACCTCTGCATGGTTTATTATTTGTGTAAGGTAAGAACCAGGAGTCTTGGGCTCTGGATCTGGAGCTGGAAGACCTGAAGCTCTTGTGTCCTGATGGAACCGAAGCTGACCTGTTTCAATATGAGCGCTGCCACCTGGCTGTGGTACCAACCAATGCGGTGGTAGTGCGCTTGGAGGACAAGTGCCGTGTTTACAAGTATTTGGAACGTGTGCAGGTCAGGAGGGTCAAAACACAAACACACATCACATTGTTCATTTGATTTTGTAAGACAAAATATAAAAGGGATAAACAGTAGTTCAAAAAAATCAAACGGCTAGTAAAAATTATGTCATCATTTATTTACCTTCTTGTTGTTTAAAATCTGTATATGACTCTTTTTCTGTGAAACACAAAAGAATATATTTTGAGAACTGTCTCAGTTGGTTTTGTGTCAATACAAAAGGCAGTTTACTTTGCACATGACATCACGGCACTCTGCGAAGTGCCGATGGAGGGCAGGAAGTGATTCCATAGGAATTCACGATGACAAACTGAAAATATCTATGTTTTGCATCGTTTTTGGCTGTTTTTATTTTGTAGCAAAAGTTGATATTCATGAAGGGGAAAATGCGAGTATTTATTGAGAAACAGAGATAAAAGTGCGGCTTGTTAACCTGAATCTGCTGTTAGGATGAGCCCAGCAGGATGACTTTCTAAAATGCTAAACGAGGTTTAACATACCTATACACCAGGTGACCAGGTGAGCTCAAATATACTGCTGTAAAGATCGAGTCCTGATTAAACAGATAAAGTGATAAATCTCGCCCACATATGTCCATCATAATGAAACATCTTAAAATACGGAAACAACAACCATTTAATTATTTTTATATTAAACCTTAATTGTTATAAACACGAGCTACTGTTAAAAGAACAAGCACTTGTTCCAGGGATAAGAATAGTCTTACGTTAAGCTTATTACTCAATAAAGTTTATAATAAAGAAACCACATAAAGTGTCTCAAGGCAGTGACAAACGAAGAAAATAAAACCCTTCTGTTACCATGTTTATGTTTGATATCAGTGATGAAATCAAATGTATTTTTTTGTTTTTTTGTGGTTGTTGTTTTGGTATGTTATGCGGTTTTCTTAGAATGGACTTCTATGTAGAAGAAAAGCTTTGCGTGAGATTTTTCACTTTCTCCATTTAATAAAGGCTCGTTCTTTAAACGGAAGGTAGAGTATTTATTACAAATAAGGTGTCACAGAAATTTGGGCTTTCCTGGTTGTTAAACATACTTTGAATATGTGATTGTGAATTCCTATGGAGGAAAATCATTTGCTGCCCTCCATCTGCGTCTCGCGCGTCATAAAAACCACGTGACTGCACACGACCTGTGGAAGTCAATCGGTTGCTGATGTTGTTTGTTTACCTGCAATCTTCAGAATATCTTCATTTGTGTTCTGCTGATAGTGAGTAAATCATGGAAAATTTTTGGGTGAAGTATCCCTTTAAGCTTGTTGTCTCAGGACACAGAAGGTCACTAAATCAAATGAAAGCATTTGTGACATTGAGCATATTCCACTTCCATAAAGCCGTAACGTAATTAATATTGATCATTAGGTTTTGCACACACTTCCGCATTTAGAACCAGTGCCACCTTATTTTCTACATTTTTTAAATAATATGATTTTATGGACGGTTTCATCTTAACAATATAAACAAACGTTACTGTGCATGCTCACTTTTGTGACCCCAACTTAACTTCGGGTACACATTCACAAACAATAGAATGCCTTATGTCTGATACCAAGTTCAATCGCTAGACATCAATGAACATGGTTTGTTTAAATGCGTCAAAGTTACAGGACCTGTTCAACAAATTGTTTATTTAATAAAATGAACATACAAAAAAATTCAACGTTTATTTAATACAATAATTGTACAATAAAATAATAATATCATTTTATTAGACACCAGCCAAACACAAACCGGAATTTAGCTGGGGTTCCAGTGCGCGCCAATGAAACGGTCTATAACATTGCAAGAAAGATTGTATATTAAAATGGATGAGAATGCTAAATCAAAGCATGCAAAGTTTGGGGGTCTTTTTTCGTTTGGATCCCAGTCTAAACATAAAAACACACACACATACACACACAAATACCACAGATTAGATTCTCACACAGTCTGTGGATATTAGACTCAGTTCCCATTTTCAATGATGTTATCTGTGAAATAATATAACAACAGTTTAAAAAAAGAGCTGAAATCCCTTAAGTACAATACAAAGCATGAAAATCTCATTGGAAATGTTGTTTCTGCACATTTGCGGTCAAGGGTTTGATTAAACTAACGCTGCCAAAGCTTATATTAACAACACTATCTCGGAATTTCTCTGGTATTACACAGATCACATCAGGCTGACTTATGCGTTCAATACACCCAGTGTCAGGAATCTCCGAGGAGACAAGGCAGGAGAACCCAAGTGCAGGCAGACAAGGTGGTACAGGGGTTTGAACGCGAATTTATTTATAATTAACAAGGACAAAAACAGGCAAAACAAAAACCCTCAATGGGGAAAACAGGATAAACAATTAAGAAGGACACTGACTACAACTAGACTAAGAAACAAAGACTTGAAACAGTAAACTAACACTTACTAAAACACGTTGGAAACATGTAACAGGAACAACAACTACGCAGAGCATCAACAGGAACTAGTACAAGAACATGAACATCGAACAGCATAACACATTCACAATGCATGGCAAACGCAATGAACCGCACAAGACAATGAAACAAGAGGACTCTTATAGGGAGACAATGACAGGATAATTAATAGGGGACAGGTGAAACAGATGAAACACTAAGGGGAAGCTAATGACACGAAATGGCGGGAAACACAGACGAGACTCGGGGAGAGTATGGAAGCCCAAAAGGTCCAAAATCCCTCTCCCCACATGAAACAGGGAATTCTGTTTTGGTTCTGCCTCAAGACCAAGAATTAGCCAGACAAGATAGGCAGAACCGTGACAGAACCCCCGCCTTAAGGAGCGACATCCTGACGCTCCTCAAGGAGACTCACAGGACAAGACAGACTGAGACATAGACAAGACTAAACAAAACATGGAAAACAAAATCAGTGGCAGACAGGCAAGAATCAATAGGGGATTAGGGTGACTTAATAAAAATAACAAACAAGGGAGGGGGGGTGGGGGCAAACAAGAAGACATGGGAAGTCCAAAAGGGGGAGGGCTGGGTGGGAAAGTTCCAGCCCTTGGGGACGCGCCAGGGCGCGGAGCCCCAGGAGGCTTGACAGGGGTAGTCCCGGGGGGAACCGTCCTAGTCCCCTGCAGGACTGGAGGGCTGGACCACGGCTGGAATGCCGGGCTGGACCAGGGTCTGAAGATCAGCCTGACAGGGTTGGACGGCGGCTGGGCAGCCGGACTTGACGGCGGCTGGGCAGCCGGACTTGACGGCGGCTGGGCAGCCGGACTTGACGGCGGCTGGGCAGCCGGACTTGACGGCGGCTGGGCAGCCGGACTTGACGGCGGCTGGGCAGCCGGACTTGACGGCGGCTGGGCAGCCGGACTTGACGGCGGCTGGGCAGCCGGACTTGACGGCGGCTGGGCAGCCGGACTTGACGGCGGCTGGGCAGCCGGACTTGACGGCGGCTGGGCAGCCGGACTTGACGGCGGCTGGGCAGCCGGACTTGACGGCGGCTGGGCAGCCGGACTTGACGGCGGCTGGGCAGCCGGACTTGACGGCGGCTGGGCAGCCGGACTTGACGGCGGCTGGGCAGCCGGACTTGACGGCGGCTGGGCAGCCGGACTTGACGGCGGCTGGGCAGCCGGACTTGACGGCGGCTGGGCAGCCGGACTTGACGGCGGCTGGGCAGCCGGACTTGACGGCGGCTGGGCAGCCGGACTTGACGGCGGCTGGGCAGCCGGACTTGACGGCGGCTGGGCAGCCGGACTTGACGGCGGCTGGGCAGCCGGACTTGACGGCGGCTGGGCAGCCGGACTTGACGGCGGCTGGGCAGCCGGACTTGACGGCGGCTGGGCAGCCGGACTTGACGGCGGCTGGGCAGCCGGACTTGACGGCGGCTGGGCAGCCGGACTTGACGGCGGCTGGGCAGCCGGACTTGACGGCGGCTGGGCAGCCGGACTTGACGGCGGCTGGGCAGCCGGACTTGACGGCGGCTGGGCAGCCGGACTTGACGGCGGCTGGGCAGCCGGACTTGACGGCGGCTGGGCAGCCGGACTTGACGGCGGCTGGGCAGCCGGACTTGACGGCGGCTGGGCAGCCGGACTTGACGGCGGCTGGGCAGCCGGACTTGACGGCGGCTGGGCAGCCGGACTTGACGGCGGCTGGGCAGCCGGACTTGACGGCGGCTGGGCAGCCGGACTTGACGGCGGCTGGGCAGCCGGACTTGACGGCGGCTGGGCAGCCGGACTTGACGGCGGCTGGGCAGCCGGACTTGACGGCGGCTGGGCAGCCGGACTTGACGGCGGCTGGGCAGCCGGACTTGACGGCGGCTGGGCAGCCGGACTTGACGGCGGCTGGGCAGCGCTCTCTGACGGCGGCTGGGCGGCCGGACTTGACGGCGGGCTTGGTTCCGGCTCCTGGAACGGGCTTGGTTCCGGCTCCTGGAACGGGCCTGGTTCCGGCTCCTGGAACGGGCCTGGTTCCGGCTACTGGAACGGATCCGCGGCCGGAACGGCCGCTCGGACAGTCGCCTCCCCACGGCGCCCCCCCAAAAAATATTTGGGACTGGGTAGCACCGGACTGGGTAGCACCGGACTGGGTAGCACCGGACTGGGTAGCACCGGACTGGGTAGCACCGGACTGGGTAGCACCGGACTGGGTAGCACCGGACTGGGTAGCACCGGACTGGGTAGCACCGGACTGGGTAGCACCGGACTGGGTAGCACCGGACTGGGTAGCACCGGACTGGGTAGCACCGGACTGGGTAGCACCGGACTGGGTAGCACCGGACTGGGTAGCACCGGACTGGGTAGCACCGGACTGGGTAGCACCGGACTGGGTAGCACCGGACTGGGTAGCACCGGACTGGGTAGCACCGGACTGGGTAGCACCGGACTGGGTAGCACCGGACTGGGTAGCACCGGACTGGGTAGCACCGGACTGGGTAGCACCGGACTGGGTAGCACCGGACTGGGTAGCACCGGACTGGGTAGCACCGGACTGGGTAGCACCGGACTGGGTAGCACCGGACTGGGTAGCACCGGACTGGGTAGCACCGGACTGGGTAGCACCGGACTGGGTAGCACCGGACTGGGTAGCACCGGACTGGGTAGCACCGGACTGGGTAGCACCGGACTGGGTAGCACCGGACTGGGTAGCACCGGACTGGGTAGCACCGGACTGGGTAGCACCGGACTGGGTAGCACCGGACTGGGTAGCACCGGACTGGGTAGCACCGGACTGGGTAGCACCGGACTGGGTAGCACCGGACTGGGTAGCACCGGACTGGGTAGCACCGGACTGGGTAGCACCGGACTGGGTAGCACCGGACTGGGTAGCACCGGACTGGGTAGCACCGGACTGGGTAGCTCCGGACTGGGTAGCTCCGGACTGGGTAGCTCCGGACTGGGTAGCTCCGGACTGGGTAGCTCCGGACTGGGTAGCTCCGGACTGGGTAGCTCCGGACTGGGTAGCTCCGGACTGGGTAGCTCCGGACTGGGTAGCTCCGGACTGGGTAGCTCCGGACTGGGTAGCTCCGGACTGGGTAGCTCCGGACTGGGTAGTTTCTTTCTCCTCCGCCGGCCAGTGGGACTGGCCGACGGTAGAGTGGCCGCAGGAGGTGCTGCGGATGAGGGTGCCGTGCTCCCCAGGGTAAGGGCGGCCAGGGCGCGGTCCTCCGGGACGGTAGCCACGGGGGCGGACACCCAGTCTGGCACTAATGGCCAGGGATCATCCCGGTTGACCACATACCTGATCATGTCGCCCATCCACAGGGAGCTCAACATCCTCATCTCAGACCGCCGGAGAGGCTCGGTGAGGCAGCAGTTAAAAATAACCTTGAGCTCTGCCTCACCGAACTAAGTCTCCCTAGCTGCAGCCAGGAACTCCCGAGCGAACTGCCTGATCCCGCGATCCCCCTGCTTAAAACCCAACAGGAGTCGGGCCTGGTGGGACCGCAAGGAATCGTCCGCGGTTGCCTGCTGGGTTCTGTTGTGGCGGTTCATTCTGTCAGGAATCTCCGAGGAGACAAGGCAGGAGAACCCAAGTGCAGGCAGACAAGGTGGTACAGGGGTTTGAACGCGAATTTATTTATAATTAACAAGGACAAAAACAGGCAAAACAAAAACCCTCAATGGGGAAAACAGGATAAACAATTAAGAAGGACACTGACTACAACTAGACTAAGAAACAAAGACTTGAAACAGTAAACTAACACTTACTAAAACACGTTGGAAACATGTAACAGGAACAACAACTACGCAGAGCATCAACAGGAACTAGTACAAGAACATGAACATCGAACAGCATAACACATTCACAATGCATGGCAAACGCAATGAACCGCACAAGACAATGAAACAAGAGGACTCTTATAGGGAGACAATGACAGGATAATTAATAGTGGACAGGTGAAACAGATGAAACACTAAGGGGAAGCTAATGACACGAAATGGCGGGAAACACAGACGAGACTCGGGGAGAGTATGGAAGCCCAAAAGGTCCAAAATCCCTCTCCCCACATGAAACAGGGAATTCTGTTTTGGTTCTGCCTCAAGACCAAGAATTAGCCAGACAAGATAGGCAGAACCGTGACACCCAGGCTGAGCCCCGTGGTGATCATTGATTTTCTCAAGACACAGTCTTACATTACAGTTTGTCATGGGACGGTGCCAGTACACCGCACTCTGTCATAAACTCTCAGAGCAGGACACCACACACACACACGCACTGCAATATATGAGCACGCATTTTGGAGATTATCTGTTTGTATATTTAACAAAAATTCATCTACACATTCAATCGAAACCTCTTTTGTTTACTTCTCTATATGTGTTCCAAAAGATTTGATTTCATTTTTGATCTTCTCATGTCTGTTTTCCTAACCATTATCATTTTACAGTATTTGTTTTTGTCTTCTAGAATGCTTTTGGCAATGCTACAGAAGGATTCTCTCTATTCAGCTCCATGAATTATGGGCAACCCGACGTGCTGTTTAGCGATTCCACCAAAAAACTGCTGCGAGTTATGGGAACCTACACTTCCTGGCTGGGGTCCACTTATACAACCATCCTGAAGGCTTTTGAGTGTGAAGGTACATTGAGCAGAAGATACTTATTGCATTATGCAACTGAATATATAAATATTTCATAAGAGAAATTAGACATTTCTAAATTAAAGCGTATAATATTGTAATTTCTATCATTTAATTTTTCCCCTGAGGCCCAGTTAGAATGTTAGAAGGATTCTTTCAACCAAAGCAATCATTCTTAAGTTTTACGACTTTTATACTTCTATCTGAATGCCATTTTAGGGAACAATGTTCAGCTAACTTCATCACAAATCATACTTTTTATGTTTAGTGATTTATATAAACCGCAATTATAAAATCTTCAGAGGTATATAAATAACAGTATCCCACTTCTTATTACATCACCGTGTCTGGGCGGGCCAAGTAATATAACTTCAGCTAGTGGTTCTTAGGGGTAGTTTTGCCCAGATTTAAAACAAAGCAATTTTTTTCTTCTTAAAAAAAGAAGACCATAGAGAAAGTTTGGATTGTAAAACCACATATTGAGCTTTTTCAGATGACTACTTTAAGCTGTCCGAGTATTAGATAAAGTGTAATGACACCCCTGCTCTCTCTCCCTCTCTCTGTCTCCAGGTTTGTGTTGATCTGATGAGGAAAGAGGAAGCTATTGATTTCCCACCATCCCTCTCTCTTACACTTACCCTAAACCACTCTTTGTAAAATGTGTGACCCTGGTGTATGGGCTGAATGCCATATCTCCTTTGTTAGTAGTTTTCCTAATATTGTTCCGTTCCTACAGTCTTCATATATCTGAATATATCTGATATGTCTACTGTGAAGTCTTTGCCACCTTTGTTTAATACAAGAGCCAAAAGATACAAACTTATTCACAGAAACGCATTGCTGGTGTTAGTAAGTCCTTACCCATTTCAAGACACAACTTGGATGAGCATCTGCCAGAGGATCTGAAGCTTTTTGATCATGAATCCATAGTGTAACGTTGGATCTTCAGGTAGTGCATCTTTTGCTTAATGTAAATTTGCAGTATAAAAAGTTATTCACATTTATTAAGGCAATACATAATCTTTGAGAAGCAATCGATCATCCTCTGGAAAGGTGCTCTGTGTTGGGCAGTAAAACATTTTTGCATTTATGGTTTTAACAACGGGTTCTTTAACGGTGCTGTTTCCTGAACCTTCAGGATAACGTAATACCAACTTGAACAAAACTACTCTGTAAATAGTCATGTCACTTTTAGATTTATAGAACTTTCTCTTAGTTATAAAAATATGTTGACAGTCAATTGTATTCATCATTTGTGCATTTTACATAGCATTTGTGCATTGTAGCTCATTCCCCCTCATGTTAATCAAAACGTGTTTATGTCTCTTTCTCCTGTGGAACACAGGCGAAGATATTTTTAAAAATGTCTCCGTGAATTTTTGTCCTCTCCATACAATGAAAGTCATGGGGTCCAATGTTGTTTGGTTACCTGCATTCTTCGAAATATCTTTGTTTTGTGTTCAGCAAAAGTAAGAAATTCATACAGGTTTGAAATTACATAAGGGTGGGTAAATGATGATAGAATGTAAATTTTGGATGAACTGTCCCTTTAAATGAGGACTTTGGGCCAATTGTTCCAGCACCCTTGAAAACATTTGTCAGAAACACAGACACATTTCTCATAATTTGTTTATTTTGAAGTCTTTCACCTCTCAGGCTCAGTCAGCAGCAGTAGACATGACGATTAAAAGCTGTTTCGTAGACACAAACTGATGGATCTCTTGTTTTTGATAATCAGTAAAATGCCCAGGTGGAAAACTGCCGCATTGCAGCACACAACATGTCACGCAAAAGAAAACAATTATCTACCAATGAAAATGTAGATAGGAGGAAACCCCGTTTTCGATGTTTCAAGAGGAAAGTTTTGATGCTGGCAGATGGTCCTTCAGCTCACACATTAAGTGTGTCTGTTTATGACACTGAGAAAACAAGCTTCATTAATCTGAGATGTAGACTGCATTCACCAGCATCAGCAGCAGAGGAGGATGCACCAGTCATCACCGCTGTGACTGCAATGTGTGACATATCATTACCACACACTCAAGTTAATGAAGTCTGAAGCCTTTTAATCCATTTGTCTGCTGCCTCCTGCACTTGTACATCATTATAAAAGAGACAGTTTAGGTCATTGCAATAAAAGAATTATGTTTGTATTATGTGTATTAAAAAAGTAACCAAAATGTGTTTTTGAGATATAGTCCGGGGTGAAGCAAAACACTACAAAATTGCAAAATGGTATGGCGAATAGACACCAATTACATTGGATTGTTTTAAACAATCAGTGTGCTCTAAGCTTTGGTCCTGTAGTTATAAGAGACCATCTCAGAAAACATTTGCCCTCCTATGAACACATAATACACATTCAGGCAGCATTTTTACTGCAAATAAAACTTTGTAGAGAGAAGAAACTTATGCTTGCTCAGATAAAGGATAAGGATCAAACTCTCAGGATAATCTTTCCTCTCATGTACATCAGAAATGGGGGCTGTCCCCTCGTACCGATTCATCTTGATCCTTTCAATTACATTCCATACGTTTCACAGTTTTGGTCAGTCAAGCACAGGCCCTGCTCAATGGCACTCGCTTCTCATAGCATTATCTAAACATGTATATACTATAAGGACTATAACAGTAGACACACTCTTAAACATCAAGGTTCTACAAGGGTTCTTTGCAGCAGTGCCACATAAGAACCTTTTTGTTCTTCAAAGAACCTTAAAGCCAAAAATGGTTCTATGGCATTGTTTGGATTCTTCATTTTTAAAGGGTGCAGATCCAAATATGAAATATGTAAAAAACAACATTAAAATCATAAAAATGACTTTCTTGCAGTTCTTTTCTTCTTGTTTCCCAGCAAAAGTGTCTAAACATCTTTGAATCAAGATGCATTTTCTTGATGAGCATTCTGACCTTAGAAAATAAGTCTTGTTTTAGTAAATTTCAGTGAATTTGTGCTTAAAACAAGAATTATTTTCTTAGGTCAGTTTGGTCATCAAGAAAATGCATCTTGATTCAAAAATTTGTAGACATTTTTTCTGGAAAACAAGATAAACGACTAAGTAAGAAAGTCTTTTTTTGCAGTGTAGATCACTAATAAGTACATTTTTGGCAACTCCTTTGTATAAAAAGTCAGATGTTAGTCACACAAGATGCTGTTCACAATGTTATCAAATCCTACTGTGGAGGATCAAACCTGCAAAACCTTCATGTGAAGTATGTTGTGTCATTAAAGCACCACATGAAATTCTTAAAATTACTAATATCATTTTAATGAAAACCTGTTTTACCTCATTTAAATTGTAAAGCTTTTGTATGCCTTGTGTGATAGTTTTGGACCCCACTGTAGGATACACATTACATAAACATGTATAGACTGTATACAATGGCATTGCATACAGGCATTAT
Source organism: Triplophysa dalaica (assembly GCF_015846415.1). Taxonomy (NCBI): domain Eukaryota; kingdom Metazoa; phylum Chordata; class Actinopteri; order Cypriniformes; family Nemacheilidae; genus Triplophysa; species Triplophysa dalaica. The sequence goes on along the minus strand of NC_079544.1, from coordinate 18,435,600 downwards.
GTGCTGATATTTATATATAACCTGAATCTGACACTCACAGAAAGGGTGTCATGATGGTATCTCTCATTACCGTCTTTAGGAGGCTGTCACTGGGTTCAGCTGACAGTAGATTTGAAGGAAGCCTGCTATGAATTAGAAAGAAGGTCAATAAATACCCAAGCATTATGGATCCCCAAGGCAGCTACCATTGTACATCTGGATTATGAAATATTAAAGGGATAGTTCATCCAAAAATGAGAATTCTGTCATCATTTACTCACCCTCAGATTGTTGGAAACCTGGATAAATTTCTTTGATCTGAACATGCTTCAATGTTACAACCAAAATGATTTACGATAGCAACGAAATGTGATTAAGAAACGTATAAAATGTATGTAAGACACAAACTAAAAGCATGGCAGATTTCAAATCTAGTTGTTTTAGCCCTTAAAACCTAAATTCCCACTCTTAGAACACATACTATAGTTCTCCTCGGACCACCCATAGCGCTGATACCTCTCACACAAAGCAACTCTGTGCAGAGAAGATATGGCAAAGAGGCCCAGTGTTTGGCAGCCGTCTTGCTATAGCACTTTGCTCCTTCTCTTGTTCAGGGATCTCCACTCGTGGGAGAAAACTCTGCCCCACAGGTTTATCCCCAGGCTCACCATTACCTCGGGCAGACTCCTCTAGATTACAATGTCAGGAGCAGCAGATAGAGTATTGGTGTGGGGGTGTATGTGAAAGTTATTCTGCCCACGCCGTGTGCTCGCGCCATCCGTCACACATCATTTGAGCTGAAGCGAGGGTTTGATAAGGGATGCATGTGTGAATGAATGTGACTGACATAGGATTTTCTGCATCCGGTAAGCTGAGCTCCTGCGCTTATCAAAGAGCTCTTGTTGGACGTGTCATGTATCAGTTACAGCAAACAGCTCAACTACACCTGACCCTTAGCTCATACGAATACAGATGTCCTTTCATACTTGTATACTGAGGCTTTGAGAATAAATGACACAGCAGGAGATGTGTAAGGAGTTGTATAATTGATGGATTTATGGATTTTTAATTGAGATCTGATCGACTGGATTGATTTCCATTTATAGGCAGCAAGCGAATAGTATTACAGTTTAGGGTATACTGAACCTTTGGGCTTTAGTGCAAATGAATTGCAGGATCAGATCTACTTTGTTGCTGTCTTGATGCTCAGCACAAGTCTTGTTTTCGTTCAGCTGCCCACAAGAAACACTAGGGATTAGGGGATCGATCATGGAATATCAATACGTCCAATACTAATGTAGTATAGAGAGGATACAGAAAAGCATTTGCTTTAACTAGTGAATTTCTAATAAGCATTAAAATGATAGTTTATTAAAAAATTTCGTTGTGCAAAAATGATTTCTCCTTCCACTCATCTTAATGTAGTATACATGTGCAGTGAAAGTGTTTTTATATGATATAATAGGTTTATGGTTTAAGCCATTTATTGTAATAATTATGTTCTCAAATGTTTCAATTTTTAAAAAAGGAGATGTTGCCTATAATTACACTGATTTTTTTGCTGCTTTAAATGTTTACTGTAAGCACACATTGGATGTATAAGTCCTTGTAAATTAGTTACTTTCTGTAACTAATAAAAATAAGTTTAATTTGATCTTATTTGATGAGTTTAAGCAATGCATGTTTAAATGACTTGTAATGCCAAATCCCCAAAACAATGTTTCTGTGTAGAATCAAATGTAACATTGACACAACATGACACATTTATATCATGTTGAACATGACAATTGTATGTTTCTAAAATCATGCATGAGTCAGCTGTGACTGCCATCTTTAAAATACATCACAGAGATTGCTAAAACACAAAACTATGTGACTGTAAGCAATTTTTTCTAGCTACTGCAAGACGAAAATTGGCACATGACAGAATGATGTAGAGGAGCCATCCATCAAATGTCACTGCCACAGTCAGGTAATACTGGAGAGTTGAGCTGATGCCTATGGTATGTGTATCACTGCTGTAATAAACGTGCATACACGCGCGTAGACACACATATTCTCAAACACTATTGGAATTTGCTATATTTTCCACCTGCCTGAACTCATCATTAGCACTGATGTAATTGCTTGGATCTTAGATAGCCTGCTCATTAAAGAACTGAAACGTTACTGAATCCAATTAGAGGCAAATCTGTCTCTCATAAAAGTGTATCGCTCCCTTTAAATTTAGTAATCCCTCTCCATTTATTGTAATTTTTGAATGAATTTGAAGGGCAGATAGATTTCACATAGCACCCATTTATGGAATAAGAACAAAACTCCAAATAAAATGTAAAAATGTAATGCTGTCCAGCTGAACTGGGCCAAGAGCAGTTACTACTTTAAAAACCTGACCCTAGTCTAAAAAAAAAAACACTCAAAACTTGTGAATTTAAATACATTATCTCTTTCGGCAAGGAAACGAAAATGCGATAACATCTTTGTCCTGTGTCAGCCACCATAGTGCTTTAAAAGGGAGGGGTGAGTATTGAAGTGAGCCATTTGTTGCAAATTGCAACATCACCACTAGATGCCGCTAAAATCTCCACATTGCTTAAATTGTTACTTCACTTATGGTTATTTACAGTAATGTGCCAAATTATATTATAACAAAAAGTTATAAGATGGATAGATAGATAGACTGATAGATAGATAGACTGATAGATAGATAGATAGATAGATAGATAGATAGATAGATAGATAGATAGATAGATAGTGGATGGATGGATGGATGATGGATGGATAATGGATGATGGATGATGGATGATGGATGGGATGGATGAATGGACAGATGGACGGACAGACAGAAAGACAGACAGACAGACAGACAGAAAGACAGAAAGATAGTTCTATGCAGGTGCCACAACCCCTTATCAAAATGTCCTATTATGCCAAGAGCTCCAAATGTTAATGCACCTCCCTCTGAGACTGATCATCTGATCTGCATAATTAAATACGCTAAAAATGACGTTTACATAAGAGTAGGCTACAATTCAATCAGCCCCATGGATTTTGCATAGCAAAAATATAATGTGCTAATTATGTAAATCTAAGTTTAACAGTGAACTACAGATCATTGTTGTAACTTGATAAAATATTTGATCAAGCCTTTTTCGCCAGGTGGCGCTATATCACCACTATGGCCTCCTTCAAGTGATGAACTTGGCTGGCTCAGCTCAGCAGCACCATAATGATGTTGCATATCACGAGCGTGTAGACGCATCACTGTATCCAATTTCTCAACACACAACGTCATTCTGTCTGCCTCTGGTTGAATACTGCTTGAGACGGGCCAACCAAAGAGCCAACATACACATCCTTAAGGGAAATAAGACAAATGTCAAGCAGATACAGCATGTGGGAATGTGTGTGTTTGTGGAGGCACAAACTGATATATCCATGAAACCACGACCTTCAGACTCAGTGGATGCTGATGGTTGTGTTTAAGGATTTAGTGCAGTAATGTTGACGAGTGTGCTAACAGCAGGAAATGAGGGCGGCAGGGGAGAAAAAGTGATGTGAACCAATCTCCAACTGTACCCTCAGTGCTGTAAAATTGGGATTATGGTAATGCAAAAAAAGTATTATGGTTTATTTCGGTATGTAGTTATAAACGACTATTAAAAATGTGTTTTTGCAATGCTTTAAAAAATGCTTCATATCATTTTTAAGGTTCATTTAATAGTTATTTTATTAAAGTGTTTTTAAGTCGCGTTTTCTGCCGATGTAACAAACTCGAATACTGAGAATCTTCCACTTTTACACGCGAACTGATCCAAACGACTCGCGAAACGGTTCAGTGACCGAATCAAAAGAGTTGACCACTACTGATCTGATTCAATGATAAAGTTCAAAGAGGCACACGACACGGATCAAACAGCGGAAACACAACCATTGTTGGATATTTACATATAGTCATTGGTAAGTTTTTTTATTTGGTGTCGCTTACAATAGATTTACTGACGTTTAAATCAGCTTGAGTTTCTCAAGTTCGCATGTTTGTTGTGTTCCTGTCCCCCCTCAAGTCCACGTGTTTATAAAACATATCTTTGTTATACTGTATCTCTTATTGTTTTTGGTGTTCTTGCTCGTGCAAACGGGTGCTACTGATGTAACAGTGCCTGGTTTTCATAGAAATACTGCCTCTGTTTGGGGTTCAGTTTGGCCCTTAGCAAAAACACAATGTTGAGTAATTTTATATATCATTTTATATCCGAGGTCTCTGAAACCCCAAACTGAAATATTGTAACTTGTTACGTTACATTAGCGTTAATCAAGTTGAAATGTTGTTTATAAGCAGTTCTCATAAGAAGAGTAAAAGCATTAAAAGATCTGATGTTCAATGTTAGATGTTCAGTTCAGGTTCAATGTTAAGTATTTTTAAGCTCAATTTAAAGCTATTTAATGCTGCTGGGGTCTCTCGAAGATCTCAAACGAGAAGGTGAGTTAAGCAAAACAAAACATAAAAATGAAATATATGGGGGTTCACACTGTATAATACAACTTTTTGTATAATCATGTCTCAGTCACTTGAGAGTCAGTTTAAGCTCATTCTTAAAACATGATTCTCACACATTGTGTGTAAAACAAAGCATGATCATATAGAAAATGGAAAAGCCTGTCATTGTTCTTCATGCAGAACTCAAGTTTCTAATAAAGATTCCTGTCATAATTGACTTCTTTTGTGTTGGTGCCTAACACCCACTGAACTGAGATTCTTTCAGTCTTTACAATGACCACTGTCTAATTCAATTACAGTCTACTAATTCTGTTCACAGGTTAAATGCTATTATTGTCAGATGCTATAGGCTACTTTGCTAAATGTACAGCTTCTTTCTTTTTTTATATTTCTTCGGACACTGTAGAGAAGACAAGTTGAGAGTACTAAATATTGTTGTTTTCTCAAGAGAAACCAAAAGGCTCAGTTTGGAGTTCTCAGTTTGGATCCGTGTGAATCGGAAGTTGCTACCAACTTGACATCAGTATTGTGACACACAAAAAAAAGAAATTCATGGAATAAATACTGCATAGATGAATTGTTCACTAAAACTGGACACCATTTTCCCCAGAGTTTCTTTGGTCATTTTTTCCAATTGTTATACACTATACACAACTTTTTCTTTGTGAAAGTGTGTTCCAGTCTTATTTTAGAAACAACAGAATCGTAACATTTAGTCAGCATATGCAGAGTGAAAAAGAACTTCATATTTTTTCCCATTGAGAAATGGCTTTATTGATGTAAAATAAGAGTGCGGTATCAAAGGACGTTGGCCTAACCAAGAAACTACAACGCTCTGGGTGGACCAAAAGAAAGAAAGGCTTTTTTTAAATGGCAAATCAATTACTCATTTGCCCGGCTCGTCTGATTAATTACCCAGCACTTAATGTTTTTAACGACTTTGTGGACTAACTGGACTATTTAATCACCCGCAGCTCAATCCACAGGCAAATGCTGACTTTTTCCCATTCCATCACGGAAGGAGACGCCATCGTTCAGCATCCATCACTCCTCCCCTCCCTCTACCTGAGCAATCATTAATGGAGAAAGTGGGGTAGACTGTGAATCGCTTTTTCTTGCGGTTTTGTTAGAGGAATTGTAAACATCCCCGCAGCAGTTTGTCGGTGTGTGTTCGCTCTTTAATAAATAGTGGCCGGCTCCCATCTGAAGGGCAACACTGCTGTTTTCAGCTGCCGTTGTCGCTGTGTGATGTCGTTTCACCTACGGGTAGAAAAATCAGAGATGGACTCTTAACGTTTCTGCTGCCGGGATCTGAATACTTATTTTATAGAATTAGCCTTGCTGTTTCGTTCTTTCAGCTTTGTGGAGTTAGTGAGGTTTTTTCAAGTGCTCAAGAGGATATCAGCACAGACTGACTGAAATATGAATTCATAGAACTGCTTAGCCTGTTCTTGGCACCAGTAGGTTCATATTCTATTCATATGGCACCATATAAATATATGTCTGTTTGTATTTCAAACAGAATGGAGGCTATAGTTGTTATCTCCAGTGAGCAGGGTAGACAATAAAACCACCAAGGCCTGGCAGAGACAGACAATAATGAATATACCCCCTAAAACAGAACAGGATTTGGCTAATCTAGACATCCATTTCCTGTTTCACAAAGACATGGGCAGGATTGCCATGATTTATTGATAATCAGGATTGCCTTTTGTTTTTGCAATTTCTCTCCTAAAAAGCCTGATTGTGTCTCTGCAGCTTTGGGTGTTTTCTTTTCATTTCACTATTTGTGTATTTTCAAATTCTTTCAAATTGTAAGTGTTCTTATTGGATAGCTATAGTTATTATTATGCTTAATAGATTGGAACAACATTTCTCTTTTATATAATGAACAGCATTGATTTTTTTGACAACAGCATTTTGAGTATGCTATGTGCGTTAATGTGTTCAGTATCGGATAAAACTAAGGTTTGTGCTTTTAATGCCCTCTCAGTTTTGATTAAACCATCAAAATATGAGTTATAATGAGTAGGGATGCACCGAATATTCGGCCTCCGAAAATTTTCGGCCGAAAGACTTCTATCACCGAAACAATATACACATTAGTGGGGTCAAGTTAAACATTTCAGTTTGAATTTTATTTTATACTGTGCATTGTTGCAATGTGCTAAATAAATATTTGCATAATTTGTAATTTATTTATTCTTTGAAACTTTACTATTTATGCAATTGCAATGCCTTGATTTTAGTAAAGTTAGTACACAGTCATAGCCATAAATGCAAGGGTACTAATAATTGGCATAATTTCTTTCGGTGTTTCGGCCTTGGTTTCCTCTTTTTCGGTTTCGGCCAAGAATTTTCCTTTCGGTGCATCCCTAATAATGAGGCAAAATGGACAAAACACTGAATATTGAAAGCATGTATTGGGCAAAATGATCAAATGTGGCATATGGGTTTTATTTTAATACTGGACAGAAAAAAAGTAATGACAATTACTGCTGTAATTCTGCTGATTTATTTATGCTGTTTTATATTACAGCATATTCACGTTTTGAAATGTGGTACATTTTATTACATTACATAAGTAAAAAGCTAATTTACAAGTTAAATGTAAAATAACAGAAAAAAGAACATTTGGTCACACTTCAGTATAAGGGGCAGTTCTCGCTATTAACAAACCATTCACTACGACTTTATCCCCAATAAACTCTTAATTTCTTGCATATTAATAGTTGGTAAGGTAGTTGTTAGGTTTTGGTAGCCAATATGCCAATAATAGGGATGCTAATAACAACAAGTTAATCGTGAGAATTGCCCCATAGTCATTTTTACTCCCTACAATTTTGAAAAGTACTTGTTCCATTTTTGCAGGTAACTTTGTTACATTGCTACTAACAAACCTAATGAGTTTTGCTTATGCCATTTATTCTGCCATTGAGATTCCTTTAAACATGTTAATTGAAGAATGCAAAAGTCGCGTAATGTGAACGGCCATTATTTTAGCTCATTTGCGGCACATCCGTGATAGCACAAAAACATCTGGCAGATGTTTATTGGATGTCCGCATTTGCATCTGCAAGACATAGTTTGCTCATCTGCAATACATCTCGGAGACACCATATAGACACCGAGAAGATGTCTGTAAGATGTTTATGATTTAGAATATGGATGTAAAACTTCTCATTAGAATTTTAGCAGATGTTCTTACACAAATATGTTTTTCAAATATTCAGATCTTTAGCAGACGTACCTGTGCTAGCTGGGTATGGTAATAAAAACATTCGGGGCTTTGCCTCCTTTGCCCACACTTAGTGCCGCCTCTGTGGATCAGTGAATAAATTTGGTATAGTATTACATTTAAATGTTAAGGAGATTGTGTTCCCTGCCTGTCTAACAATGTGTGTTTAAACATGAAAGAAAAAAATTGTTTGTCTTTTCAAAAGTTTTACTGGGTTTAATTTTGTCAAGGAAGTATTTGTAATTTCCAGTAAAAAAATGTCACGTGATTTCCAGTAGGGGAACATAAGGAGCTCTGACACTCCCTGGTTTTTGAGTTGCATTGTTGGAATTTTTAAGAAACAATAATAAGACAGCCCTTAAAATTACTCTTAAAGTAGGGGTCTCTGCAGGTCGGAGAAATGGGCGTGCCAAAAGGTGGGGGCGTGCCGAAAGATTTCTCATTGATCAAAGGTGCTTTTCCTTGCCAACTGAGTTTTCGAATCAGCTCTAACGTCATTTCTCTTAAACAGGAAGGTCGTGGTGATGTGTAATGCAAAGTTTGCAAATTGTGAATTTGTGAACAAATGCCCTTAAAAACTAAATAAAATTGCATTTTATCAGATAAGACTGTGTTTTTATTAAAAAAAGACTTCCTAATTAATTAACTAGATAACTTAACTGCTCTTACTCATCTAGAAGCAGCAGAATGTTATGTTTTATGAGTATTCCGGTATTTCTGCATGTTTTCGTTTACACTAAAATGGTAGAAATGCCTTTTACTGTATGACAGCTATATTGTTGCTATTCTATCATGACACCAAGGAAAGCAAATGTTTTTTAACTTAAAAAAGCTGGTCCAGTTGTAAGTGTTATTTTAGAAACATTTGTACAACCCTTACAAATAATAATTGTAAAATGCTTTTGATTGTGACACTTATTAGCTGTTCAGTTATTTCTAAATATTTCAACTCCAATATATGCAATCCCCAGTACCTTCATTTTACATATACAATAAAAGCAATATGACATTAACACAAATCTATCCTGCTTCTTTCGGTTTTCATTTTAAATATATGTATATGTGGTTAAGGTAATCTGATGTGATTATTTTCATTTTTAATCAAAATAAATATGTAAATGAAATACATTTTATTAAAGTACAAGATGTTTGTACAATAGAGAAAAACAATTCAGGCAGAAGTACACAGACGGTGCTCCAAGACTATGTTTAACTAATAAATACATACAGCTAGGCTGTGGATGAAACTCTGACCTCAGTTAAAATGATTAGTCCGGGAACAAATAGATTCATCAGACCAATGATTGGCCATTATGAAATGTACGCAAAACTAATAATATCCTATATTTACCACTAAAGTTATATTAGAGGCAGTTGCTAATTTTAAGGCTATTTACTGACATCAAGCTGTTTTCGGTGACGCTAATCACTGGGAACTCGCACCTCAGATCACGTCGAGACCAGTTTTAAAATAGGCACTAGTATCTTTTTAAATCAACTGCAGATTCTTGGTTTCATGTTCAAAATCTGATCAGTGCCTATTTTAAAACTCCAATCATTTTGTGTGAAGAGGGACAACGGTGAACAATAGACTTTGAAATATGTGAAATATCAAGATTTTTTTGAAAGTAGAAACATGAACGCAAACCCTCTAAACAGCAAAAGACTGGGTCCTTTAAGGCAAATAGAAGTATTTTCCCCCTAAATATTTCATCATTGAGGAATTCTTTAGAAAAGTCTTGTCTCGTCTCTTGGGATAAGTGTCTCATCACACCCCTATTACTTTTAATTGAGTACGATTGTCTCTCAATTTCTGTACTTTCACTTAAGTATAATCTATGAATACTTTTTACACCACTGCTCCAAGTATAGCTTTGCAACATAAATATATTAAGTTTAATTTGATTTTGAGAATTTACGTCTTACTCAAAGTTGTACATCACTTTTGGCCAGGACTGCATGTGTGTGTTTAGTACAGTGAGGTCCATACACACGACTCTATATACACACTGTGTGTGTTTGGATGCACCTTTATCCATTCTGTAGTGTGTGCGTGAGCTGTCAGGGTACTGAGACTGGGGCTAATGAAGCAGGTTCTGCTCCATCACTTGGGCTGGTGAAGAGGGATGGCTTTAGACACAGTTCTTTAACTCAACGTTCTGCTCAAGGTTACCAGACCTTAATATATTTAATGCTCCATAATACCTGACAGAAATGGGCAAATATATCACACACGCCCACACCTGTCAGATGCTCTACTTTCAATTGCTCCCCTTAGAAAATCTACTCCTGGTTTATATATATATCGCATTTGGAGAAAGGTCTCCGATGGTAAATTTATTAATTTTGATTTTTGTATAATAGATTTTAGGGTTGATTAACATTTCATTTGGAAGGTCAAGCAGTAGATGTAATGCATCTAACACGGTTGACCCCAGATACGTGTTATTGTATTTTCACTTCCCTTTCTGTCGGTCTCTCGACGTTGTGTCGAGAACGACAGATGGGGTTCGCCCTTGAGAACCAATCAACTCTGACTATTATAGAAAAGGCCAATGAAATTTGGCGAATGAAATTTGCATGCCGGGCTCCGCTCCCGGATATCCGGTATAAAAGGAAGCCGGCGTGTAGCATTCATTTACCTTTTGTTCTTCAGAGCCTTCGCTCATGACTACGAACAGAACAAATTCAATGAATTCTTCTTCTTCTTCTACATTGCCGGATCTACGACGTGTTGCAGTGGATCGTCCCTACCTGCAGCGACCTTCCCCTGGGCGTCTCGCCGGTTCCGGAGGTGTTAGCGATTTTTAAAAAAAAAAGTCCTTTTCAGGACTGACTGAGCATTCTCCAGCGCGGCATGTCCCGCTGCTCTCTTGGGTGCGGCACCCTCATCGAGGAGGGGGATGGACACGATTGCCGCATTAGGCGTCTGGGCGTCCAGCACTGCAGGCAGATTGTCATTCAGAATTTGCGGTCACGGGTGGCTGTCTTCCTACGGGAACCAACCACCATTTCGTCTGCTACCTGGGCTGTGACATCTGTGGCTACGGCCCCGATGGCCACCCACGTTAGCAGCATTAGCGATATGGGGAACTCTGCGAACGTAAACCCGCCAGCCAAGTGCTCACGGGCCGTTCGCACCCCGATTCGCTCTTCTGAACGTTCCCCAACCGGCGGTGGCATACCGTCCGGATTCTCACGCACACACTCGGAAACGATGTGTGACGTAGATGAGATGTCGCTCGCAGCATCGGAGGAAGACTGGCATCCGACTCTGACGAATCCGAGCTCTACCCACAGCGGTAGAGCTCAGGAGGAAGCAGAAGTGATGTCATCCATGCTAATCCGGGGATGCGTGGTTCCTGACGTCGGAGCGCGGTGCAAACCGCGCCCACCCCGGGTGCCATGTTTTTCCCGGAGGTGCATTAGGAGCTGTGTAAAACTTGGAATGCTCCACTCAAGGACCGTTCTAGTGAAACCAGCTCCGGCTCCCTTACTTCCCTCGATGGTGGGGCAGCCAAGGACTACGTCGAGATCCCCCAGTTGGAACGTTCGCCCGCGGTGCACCTGTGCTGCACGTAGACAACACCGGAAGTGAGTTGTGAGCATACTCAACCATAGACAACCCAGAACTCCAAGACAATGGCTCAGATGAAGCAACACAACGCAGGACCCTCTCGAGATCTTGATTAGCCTGCTCGGCCTGCCCATTAGACTGTGGATGGTAACCGGAAGACAAACTGGCAGTGGCCCCCAGAAGCCGACAAAACTCAGCCCAAAACTTAGAAACAAACTGGGGACCTCAATAATAACGTTGTCAAGGACAATCTTAGCGGTCTCCCTAGCAGACGGAAGCTTAGGGAGGGGAATAAAATAAACCACCTTCGAGAACCTGTCCACCACAGTGAGGACCACGGAATTGCCACTAGACGGAGGAAGTCCTGTGACGAAGTCCATGGCGATGTGGCACAGACTGGGCATGCCGAGACGAACTTGTGAGCGTCCTGCGCCATGGAAAGCCACCAAAACCGCTGCTTAATAAGAGCCAACGTGCAAGAAACCTGTGGGTGACAAGGTAGCTTGGAGGAATGTCCCCACTGGAGGACGTTGGAACGTACCGACAGAGGAACGAACAGCAGGTTCACCAGAACCTCGGCCGGAGGAGTAACGCCATCCAAGGCCTAGCGAACCAACGATTCCACCCTGCAAGTGGCTGCCCCCACCACACGAGCGGGAGGAACAATGGACACCGAGGGGGTGAAAGCGATTTGCATGGGCTCCTCCAGGGGCGGAGCAACAGATGACGGTTGGACTGCATCACAGGAAGTCCCAGAAGAATCCCAATCAAACGAACTCCTCTCGTGTCGCTGAGAACGGAGTCCCAGATGAAAATCAACCTGGAGGGCGAGCTGTATCAGCCCGTCAAGCGTCGGGGGAAGCTCCAGCGAATAGATCTCGTCCAGCATCCGATCCACTAATCCATGTAGAAAACGATCCCAGAGAGCCTTGTCGTTCCATCCGCAAGACGAAGCCAAAGTGCGAAACTCAATTGAGTACTCAGAAACAGTCCTGCGACCTTGTTGTAGGAGGGACAACGACCAAGCTGCCTCGCAGTGAAGTGCGGACCGGTCAAACACCTTCCGTAGCTCCTGGGAGAACAACTCAAAAGGCATGATTTCTATCCCAGAGCGCCGTACCCCATTCCCTGGCGACACCCTTCAGCTGCATGACCACAAAAGCTACCTTCGACTGCTTGGTGGAAAAGCAGGAGGGCTGAAGAGAAAAGGTCAGAGAGCATTGTGAAAGGAACGAACGACAGGAAGTGGGCTCACCGGTGTAGGGAACTGGAGGATTGAGGCGAGGCTCCGGTCGGCGGGAAGAGACTGCTTCCGTCTCGACCGGTGCTGTACTAGCAGAAGCTGCCGCTGAAATAGCAGGGGTCTGGTCCAGGTGCTGGGCGATTGCAGTGAGTTGTTGGGAGAGAGTAGAGACGCCAAGACGAATCTCAGCTACCTCCTGCTGCTGACGTCCTAATTGCACTCCCTGGCTTGCGACGGCTTGGTGAATGTCGACCTCTCCTGCTGAATCCATCCTTTGGTAGCGATGTACTGTCACGGTGCACAAAGGGACTCAGTTGCATGTAGGTTACAACACAGTTTATTTGACAGGATTGCTGAAAGAACAAAGGATAGGCAGGGTACTCCTGGTCAAATACACAAAACACTGCTGGAAGAGAAAACCAAAAATCCGGAAAAGGTAAACGGGAACAAAAGTGAACCGAATGGGGAAAAGTAAATCCAGACCAGCTCACGGGTTACCACGTCCCTACGGACAAATATGAAAGAGTAAGGTACAAAGCACAGCAAGAGTAAAACAACGTCACATAATTTACATCGCCACACTGAGAGCTGGCACAGCCAAGCTCAAATAGGGAAAGGAGCGATCAGGAACAGGTGGTGGTAATTAGGAAAACAAGGAGGCAAACAAGGTACCAGACGATCGAAATCTTTAAGACAGAAAATACAGCAGAGAAAATAAAACACCAACCAAAATACAAAAAACATCAGGCAAAGCCAGACATTAAGTTATTTTCTGTATAAACAGTTTTACTTGAAATGTATTTCTTGTTGAATTTTCTTTTTTTCTCAGGATTTTGTCTCATTCTGATGTCTACATTTTGAGTAGCTTTGGATGTCTTCAATGACATTCACCATTTGATAAACTGCCATATGGATCATAGTCTATGGGGGCCTTTTATTCATAATGGCAAATTCGTAATCACATCCAGACAGACACTCTGTTTGCCATCATTTATTGAAAAAGAGCTTCTTAATGAAAATGAAGATAATGTTTTCTGCTTTTTAGTGATGCTGGAGTCAGACAGTCGTGCTTAACGCTTATCAGACAGTCGGTTTGATTCTGACAAAAGACAGCAGAATCACGTTGACCGTGAGGAGAGCAGTCAAACTGAAAGTTAACAGAGTAAAAGAAAGTTGATGTAAAAAAAACGTTATTGTCACTCAACCATATACACAAGTGCAACAGTATGTCAAAAACTTAAAACAACACATATAAGTATGTGTCTCTGTAAAGATTCAGCTCAAAATACACCACATATTTTTCATTTAAATATGTTGAACATGGCCATTTGTGGCTGCAATGGAAAATGTGCCTTCTCTTTAAATGCAAAGAAAAAGAGAAAATACTGACCTCACTGAGAAAGACACGGCTTTAACTTTCTTTCATTGTAATGAATAATTTTTCAAAGAAATTGTGATGCGTTGCGTTTAAAACGCGATGCGTTTTACCACTAATTTTACGACATAACCCCTGTCTTTGGATCATGTCATGATCAGGTTTAGCCGCGAACATGTAAACAACAGCCCCTCACATGCTTAACACATTATTTAAATTTTTTGTGTAATTCTTATTTCTTCCAGAGATGAAGCTTGATCGCGAACAGCTGGTACGAATCCATTCTTGATAATTTATTTTTGTGAAAAAATAATTTATTTTTGCGAGGTGGCAGCGGAACGGATCCTGGCTCGTCAGAAAGGTCTCCTCCTGGCCTCCTTTTATGTTCCATTTTACATCCAACAACAGCATACTTTTGTTTGGTTCTAAGACATTTTTTCGCTAACTAGTGGCTACATCTCCTCTTTCCTGAAAATGGCTGATAGCGTGTCTCTGGTGGAAGGTGGAACTACGCGCACATAAGGCGGAGTCTGTGAGCGGTCATGGGCAGGCGTAAACAATGTGACATCAGATTGATAGGGGATCGCCAACAGCTGGTTTTTGCACTGTTGCGGTTTTAAGGAAATTACAAAAAGAAGAATAGATGGAATTGTATAATTACAGGGTGTTTCTGCACACAACCTTGTGACTCAATTTCTGGTAGATAAACATTTACAGTTGAAAAAAAAAGTTTGTGAACCCTTTGGGCTTACTTGGATTTCTTCATAAATTGGTCATAAAATGTGTACTGATCTTCATCTAAGTCACAACAATAGAGAAACACAGTCTGCTTAAACTAATACCGCACAAACATTATACGTTTTCATGTTTTTATTGAAAACAACATGTAAACATTCATAGTGCAGGGTGGAAAAAGTATGTGAAACCCTAGGCTGATGACTTCTCCAAGAGCTAATTGGAGCCAGGAGTCAGCCAACCTGGGGTCCAATCAATGTGATGAGATTGGATGTGTTGATTAAAGCTGGCCTGTCCAATAAAAAACACACACCAGTTTTGAGTTTGCTGTTCTGAAGAAGCGTTGTCTTATGTGAACCATGCCTCGCACAAAAGAGCTCTCAGAAGAGCTCTTTTTTTTCAACTGTATAAGTGCATTTTCTGGGATAGCACCCTTTAAGAAGTAAATCTTGAATGCCTGAAGTTGAATCAAACCAAAGTCCATTTAGGGAAAGTCTTCATACTGGCTGCCAATACCAAGTCCTCTCTCTTTAAATTGGGGTAGACCGATGTCTTAACAATCCTTTTCTAAAAGCCACAATAAAACAATATATTTCTGATGAAAAATGAAACCACAAGTTACGACATTTTTTTTATCTTTTGTAAATCGTTTTAGTATTGGATGTAAAGAGTGTAAAGAAATTCATTAGCTGCAAGTTTTTAATAATACATTTAGCTTTTCAGAAAATACATAATATAGCAATGTTTTGTGGTGCTTGTTTTATGATGGCTACTTTTGGCAGTACTGATTTTATTTGATTATTGAGAGAAATGCAGCTTTAACATTTGATATTTCTGAACAAAGTCAGTTGATTCCTCCACTGGTAAAGCAAAGGGGCATTGTCAATCTCTACAGCCAGAGCACATCCACATTGATCTTCCAGCCATTCATCAAAAGCAGGGGAATGAACCTCCATCCTTTCTGCCTGTCTCCTTCACTGAGTGAGAAAATTAAGGTCCTGCCATGCTGAGTGTTCAAAGCATGTAAAATGCACCAAACATCCTCGGCACTTAGGTTTAAAAATAAAACATTAGACGTGCCAGAAGTTAAAGCATAATCAAATTTCATGGGATGATTTTGTCTCCTAACACACTCCGAAGAGTCCTGGCACCAAAAGCGTTTGCTCCGGCGCCTTCACTTTACCTGGAGTTGTTTATTAAAAATAAATTATAATGAAAAGTTGGCCGCCAGGCATGGATATTGCTCTCCCATTTCTCAATGAGCCACAAATGAAATTATCAATTTTTTATGTTGTCAAAGTTAACGATTATGTTTCCCTAATGATTTGTTCCAGCTACAGAAGGACATTGATCGTAGCATGGTCATTATCAGAGTGCCATTGCCGATTACATCTGATTAGACTGCAGGTAGTCACAGAATGAAAGCGCTCGGCCGATGAGTGCTGTAAAAACAGATTACTGTTGTGATGAGAGACATCGACCGGGCAGCGTTTGCGTTGGATATTACTGCTCATTAGTGAATAGATTGATAAAAACAAAGGAGAGAGGGAGCAGTTGGTTGTCCAGGAAGAAACCATGTTGTTTTGTTCAACATCAGAATCAGCTTTATTGCCAAGTATGTTTACACAAAGAAGGAATTTGAACTGTTGACAGGAGCTTTGTGCAGAACAAAGTGTACACATGGTGCAAAAAGATATACATTAAGATAGAAAAAATTGAAATTAAACAGAAGCAACAATGCACTATATACAAAAAGTGACAAAATATAAACAAAAACAACATCATTTTTTTAAAGAGTGAACAGATGTGTTATTTACAGGTTTAACCTATATACAGTTTCCATGTGCAAGGTGGTACCATGCTGGTGCAGTGTTTCATGTGTCATGGTAATATCACGGATTTCCATACCACGGTTTATGAATATGTTCATCATTCAGTGAGTGAACAGCAAACCAAAAAGTCACTGTTCTTAGATTCTTGTACTCTACATTGGTATAGCCAATGTACTTTTTAAGGGAAATGTGAGTTGTTTAGTGGGGTCACTTTTACCTTTATATATTTTATATATTGATCATTTTGTTATATTTAAGATGCAGTGATTTAGAAAAGGCTCATTAAACTATGCTGAATGAGAAATGGGAAACCGGTCACAAAAATGCACAAATGATATAGGATCATTTTGGAACTGATCCTAAAATATGTGTAAAAACTTTAGTATTGTGTTGTTTAAACATGAATTAGACCTCTGAAGTATTCTAGATCTGCAAACATTTTTTGTTTGTTATTTTGACCAGTTTGTCACATTTAATTTTCCTGAAGATACCTGCAATTACAAACTTTTCTTTTGGAATTTGGGAAAATGTTGACAGTAGTTCACAGAGTAAAGAAACCTGATCATTTTACATAAACGCTTACTATAATTTTTTTGTGTTGATGTATAGGCAAAAAGCATAAATATAAATGAACATTTTCCACTTTCTCAGTTTATGTGGCTAAATGACAATTAAAAAAATCTCACAATATCAGACAAAATGTTTTCACTTGGTAGTTGGAGTTACGATACTTAAGCGATAAAAGGACATCCGTTTCTACAAATGTTCCATGTCAAGGCATAATAGACCACTTAGATCCCTCACTTGAGAAATTCAATCATGACACATCTTTGGCTTGTCTAATGGCTGCAGATGATGTAAGTTCTGACAAACCGGCCCCTAATTGTCCTCTGCCATATGAGGTCGCCCGCCCAGGGAATCTGAGGAGGGGCCATGCCAATGACTGCAACAGCAATTACAAATGACATAAAAATGGTGAGTGGCCTACATAACTCAACCCTCATTATGTTTGATACAGCTGCGTCTCTCAGTTCTGCCTTCAAAGACCGAGAGCAGATCCAGGCCGCACTGTGCCAGGCCCGGGCTGTTTTTAGCTATTCTTGTAATCCTGAGAGAACAAAAGAAGAGACACAGACAGATAAAGGGAAAAAAGCAAGAGAGCGAGAGGGTTAGAGAGGTAGAGGAAACCTCGCGTTGTAGATTTAATGAACACACTTGTCATGATGTGATAAATGTTGCAGGGTGACATTATACATGTCTCTGAAGAGAAAGACCCTTGCAGGTCCATCATGCATTTTTAATATGGATTTGTGTGATAGGAAGGGATTGAGAATTTTTACATTTTTACATTTTTTACACTTGGAATTTACATTCCAAGCTTCCTTTGGCCATTCGTTGATGGCAGGCTGTTGCACCAGAGTTCTTGACAAGAGGTGATCTGATGTATGGATTGGATCTTAGTACGGATGCTATGGAAACCTAGGATCTTTGTCTAGTTCATTGTTCAGGCTTGCCTTAGTTGCTGTTATGAGAAAGATTGCGATTTTTCTGGTCAAGTACATCAACTTGTAAAATAAAATGTATAGAACGGGAAACTCAAAACTTATTCTGTGATTGATTCAAACCTGCATTTTACCTTTTTTTGCTCCAATACAGATGTTCAAAGTTCATCTCTGATGCTTTCGTACTGTCTGTATCAGATTCAAGTCACTAATGCTTTTCTACAGGACTATCACTCAATCTGCACCGGCATACTTTCACGCCCTCCTACACTCCTCCACCTCATCAAGATTCCTGCGTTCAGCAAACCGGCTGCATCTTTTATTGCCTTCTCTTAAGGGCAGTTAATCCCTTTCTCGCTCATTTTCCTTCACAACTCCTTCCTGGTGGAACATTCTTCCTATCTTGGTCCGGTCAACCACATCTCTCACAACATTCAAAAAACTACTTAAAACCCATCTCTTCTGTGAATACTTGAAAAGTTTGCTTTTGTTGAAACTAATAACTTTATATTAGCACCTATTGCTCATGTAAGACAAGTCGCTTATTGCTCCCTGAACTCTCTGCAAGTCGCTTTGGATAAAATCTAAAATAATGTACACGTTTCACAATTACCCAACATCCCCCACCGTCTCAATTCAAGTTTATTTATATAGCGCTTTTCACAATGTGCATTGTTCCAAAGCAGCTATACAGGGGCAAACAGGAAAGGCAAACGCAGCACAGTGCATGGTGTTTATAGAACGAGCAAGATCATTCTAATAAATAATATCTAATTAATAAATAAATGCAGTCTCCCGGTGAGCAAGCCAACACTGCCTGTTTCCTAACAGATAGTGACTGAAAGGAAAACGGAAATCCCAGAAGCAGAATAAAGTCGGATGTGAATGTAGTTAAAGGGACGCCAACAGCAAAAGTGAATCTGATGCCAAACCTCAGGAGCTTCTTGGACTGGATGATGATACGTTAAAAGTATGATATTACAAAACTACACTAACAGCTTAATAGAAATATACTGAAAGCCGAGTTTCAGAGAATCCCTTCTGAGAAGTCTCCTTGCCTCTTTAAACTTTTAGCAGACTGTGTTTTCTAATTGCCAAATTAGAGGAATCAGTGAGGATTTTTGTTGGATGCAATCTTTAAAGGGGTAGTTAATTTACTCACACTCATGGCTTAATCTACAGCAACCCATCATCTATACATCGCACCAGGTGCTGAGACTGCGAACATTTCAAACCTGTGTGACTTTCTTTCTTCTGCAGTACACAAAATAAGATATTATGAAGAATGTTGTTATCCAAACAATGGTGGAATGCTTTGACTTGGTGAGTAAAGGATAACGGAATGATATCTGATTTTTTTTTCAGTTTTAAATGGTTGTTTCTAGATACATATCATGAATGATGTTTTTGTTAAAGTGACAGATCGCTTCATATTTTTTGAATCAGTTTTGATTTTTAAGAAAATTGTTGCTTAATCATCTGCATATAAAGCGTCACAGTTCTCTTCACAGAAATGTTATCACTTGTAATATGAGCTTGTTAATAACTTTGGAAATATTCAAAGGACATGCTATTAATATTCAGTTTGATCTTTTTTTGGTGTGTGAAATTAATATAATTAAAAAAAATTATTTTGAAAAAACTCTAAATAGTTGGAAAAAAATTGAAAGTATCAAGTTGTTTTTGGACATGGATCTTAATATTTACACGGGTCCTTTTCCCCCCACTGAACATATAACACGTAAACATTTTGCTCACAATGCACCAAAAGTAGATCAGCTATGTTTATTAATAAGCGCTCCCTTATGAATACACTGTGGACCAGTAAAATAAATAATTGCTTTGTCAGTCACTGCTGGTGGGGCTTAATGCGCCTCTGTAATGACAACATTGCCGTTCACTTTCACAATGAACCTGTGTGGGCCAAGAAGACAAATGACAATCACTCACATGGAGTCTCATTAGAAGTGTATTTCCCATACCACGAAAACAATCAGTTACAGGAGCTGCATCTTTTTTAGGGCGAGACCATCATACGTCTTTCTACTCATGGCTTAATCTACGGCAACCCACATTTCACACATCATCATCTATACATCGCACCAGGTGCTGAGACTTCGAACCTGGAAGCAGTCTGCATCCTCACGCGCTTCAAAGGATTGTTTTGGCAACACTCCTGGAGGATGAAAGGTGAAGAAATGTGTAGATTGGGTTCAGGTTTGGTTGAAAGGGTAAAAAAGGTTGAGGACACTTTGAACTGGTGTTGTAGGTTGCCTGGTTAGCATAACACTTTTGATGCCATGTGGCTGATTTCAAGAAAAACATCTTGATAGCCTATTATATGTACGTTACATGTACTGTTAACAAGTCTGTGTAAATGTGAAGCAATGATGGATAAATTGGTAAAAGGGCTTTGATCTCCCTCTTTTGCTGCAGGTAAAAGTCATTTCATAATATAAGAAAAATGTGAAAAAAGATTATTAACCATTTTGCAATTTTGGTCCAGATAAACTTAAAGGGATAGTTCACCTAAAAGTGAAAATCCGGTCATCATTTAGCTTATTTGTTGTCATTCCAAACCCGTATGAATATCTTCTTTTGTGTTCTACAGAAGAAAGCCATACAAGTTTGAGATAACAGTCGGGTGAATAAATAAAGACAGCATCTTTCATTTTTGGATGAACTGTCCCTTTAAAGGTTCAGTCAGTAAAATCTAGCAGCAAGGTTGGGAATGGCAACCAACCGCTCACTATACCCCTCCTCCCTTTCGAAACACTACGACGGCTGACAGAACATGGTGAATTACATGCAAGGTGACATGTGGTGTATGTAGATAGAAATAGCTTATTCTAAGGTAATAAAAACATAACGCTTTATTGTGTAAGCTCTTTATACACCTCTGAAGACATAGCTATGTATATTATATTGCATTTGTATAGATCATCCCAAAAATGACACACTGAACCTTTAAAAATGTTTATTTTTAAATTATGTTTTAAATGTTTAGTTGGTAAATTGTCCGTAGGGTGTGAGTGCGTGAGTGAATGAGTGTGTGTGTGTGCCCTGCGATGGGTTGGCACTCCATCCAGGGTGTATCATGCCTTGATGCCCGAAGACTCCTGAGATAGGCGCAGGCTCCCCGTGACCCGAGGTAGTTCGGATAAGCGGTAGAAAATGGAATGGATGGATGGATGTTTAGTTGGTCGTATTTTGTTGAAAAGGTTGCGTAGTGTTAAAAATTATGTCTTGCAAAATGATCTTTACCCATATCTTATCTTCATTATTTTGTCCTGATATTTCTCTTTGAGATTAAACAGAGCAGATGAAGATTTGGGCTCAAGTAATGTCTCCAGTAATCTTACATCGTGTTTTCTTAAGAGGTTTACCAGAGATCCAAGATACTGCATCAGCATTCAAAACTTAGTTTTCTTCGAGAACCAAATTATGTAAATTGTGCTCTTCATATTATTTTTTAGCTTTGAACTCCGGTATCCTAAAGTAATGTTTGTCTGTTCTTATTCTCCCTAAACAATTTAGAAGAAACATCTAAAACAGTTGCTATTCAAAAGAAGCATAAGTAAGAATTAAATCTCCTAGCTGTACAAGAACAACTTCTTTAATATAAACTTTCGCACTTGCAGGCAAACAGATACTTTAATTTAATTAGATTTTATTGTAGGGAGTAAATCAGAGTACAGGATTGTAAGGCACACATTTTTTTGGCCAAGCAATGAGAAACTAGTCTTGTTACCCAACCCTGCATGATAGAGCGCAGTACAGCTTACACTGATGCCCTGAGGAGAGAGCGCTTATAAAACTGATGGATAGCATGGAGGACATGCCCCGCTCTTGAAATGAAGAGAATGTGGGAGTACCACATATTCAATATCCTTGCCTCATGAATATTATTCTAGCTTTGGCATGAAGATAAGGAAAAACAGACATTCTAAAACACGCATGCATGCACAAACAGACATATGAACTGAATTATCTTAGTTTTAATTTTACTGGAGCATCAATTTAAAATGTATGTCTAATGAACAAAAGTTTGTGAGCATTTATTATTAATAGCTCAGTCCAAAAGGTATCATCTTCTTTTATAATTTATTTCCCCTAATGTTGTGCCAAACCCATATGAGTTTTAATAAAGGATGCTGATTCTGTGTAGCACAACCGGATGGTGAGGAAATGATGCTAGAATGAGCATTTTTGAGTGCACTGTCCCTTTAAGCTCAAGCTCAGGAAAAAGCTTTAAACAGCACCGCCGGTTCCAATGATTACTGCTGAGAGCAAGGTCTTTTTTTAATGTTGTTGATGATGTGTTGACAGAATTCTATCAGAGCCCATTAGGAAACGCCAGACGCCCCGGAGCTTGGAGAAGTGCAAGGTTTAGGGTCACTCGCCGTGTCATTGAAATCAATCATCGCGGAATGCTCGGTGCATCAGCGACAGACATTTTCATAAACCTCCACCCCCTGGGCACCAGCACACCAATGAAAAGCAATGTTCTGCCCACGCTATGGGCATCATTACCCTTTAAAAGCTCCTATCCTCCAGAAGGCTGAAGCTGACACAGAGCCTCTGGTGGCTTTGAAGGACAGGTCTGAGAAGATTACAGTTGTAAAGCACATCCTCGACTAGATGAGAGAGGGGGAGCTTAACGTGTAGATGCGAAACCTAACGGCTGCTATTTAAAGGATAGCCGATATTTAAAGGAGGAAGGCTGACAGACCTTTCTCCAGGGCTGAAGTTTGCCGAGTGTGATTCACAACCCGAGCACGGCCCAGATCTGCACCAAACCTCGTATCCCTCCACCCTGCACCGTCGTTACAGGTGACCTTGCGAGGGCTCGAGAGGCCCTGGTCATCAGGTGAGGAGATAAGCCCTGGACTCGTTTGATTTAGTGTGCTGTCTTCTGAAGGTTCGGCCTCCCTGCCTGCTGTCTCTCCTAATGGATAATTCCATTACACCAAAAGTTACTTAATCCCTCCATCATGGCAGGAACGTTGATTCATGGTTGCACGACCCCGCTCCTTCTGTTCACGATGACCTTCACGCTCGTGACCTCTCCTTGGCTTCTCGTATCCTGTGAGGGGCCTGGTCTTGGTCTTGCCTCCGTCTGGGCCAAACCTGATGGCTTAATTTCTCTAAATGTGCAATTAAAGGTGCTCGCAGCTACTTTTATATGTGCACTTCGGACTCAACAATACATTTAAACTAAGAAAAATATAAAACTATTTTGTAACATGATTCTCCTTCTTTCCTCTACGGTTAAAGCTTGTTTAATTAGGAAAGAATTGACTGAGTGCATCTTCAATTTATTATGTAGGCCACAGAACTCATAAAATTAGCATTGCGAATAAGATGACTTATAGAGGGAAAAACTGAAATATCAGGCATCACTCACCTGATATAATTTCACCCATGAGCCATTTTAAACATGCCCCCCATCTTCAATTCCATTTACTGACACAAAATCATGTCTGCAAATGTAATCGCGTCAAAGCGCAAGTTTTGATGTAGCGTGAACTGAAAAGGTTACATGTTAAATTACAGAGTGGATGATGGATGTCATAGCCGCTCACTGTGAGCTTTAGGACCGTTGGCTTGATAGACTCGCCGAGCTTCATTACACATTCATTTTTCATTAAAGTGCTGTTTTAATTCATTCCTCTAAAATTACCCTCTTATTGAGGTCAGTGTGTAATGGTTCCATTAACGGAAAACTTGCAGTATAATTTTAAATCATACACAGTCTTTCATTAGTAAGAGACACATTAGGTTTTGATGTTAGTGCAAGTTATTGTGAAAACGCCAGAAGATATTGGGCCACTTTATTTTGACATTATCGGCTCGTCACTGCCTGATATTCGCAGGCTTTTAGCCGCAATGGTCACTTACTTAGCTGCAATGGTCACTTACTGTATTTCTGAGAAAATACTTATATAAAGCTGATAGCTGAGAAGAATGATTGGAACATAATCTCAAATTGTGCCATTGTGTTTAATCTAAAACCATCTCTACTAAAACCAGCAGAGATCATAGTCATGTGTGGCCTGGAAAATGTCAAAGATCTCATGAAGGTGGTCATGGGGAGGTCTACAACTACTGACCAGCATGGACTAGTTAATACCAGCTAGAAACCATCTACGGTGTTCCAAAAAGCAGCTCCCTGTTTACCAGAAATTTCCAGTAGGACGTATGCTATTATTCATTCTACATTATAAAATGATTCAAGCATATAGTATTACTGATATAAACATTAATCAACTAGAAAAAAAGTACTGGTAAATATTTTGTGTGTGAGTTTAATTCTCTTATGGTTGTTTGTGAGTACTGTTGTGTTAAAAATTAATGGCCAGATTTACTAACAGCTTGCGGCAGCGCAAAAAAACGGTAAAAAACTCCTGTCGGTATTTACTAAAGGCACGCTGTGAAAATTTGTGCTGCAAAGGTGTGGACAGCTGTTTTTGCGACTGACCTTATTGCATACTGTATGCATTTGTACGAGTTCACTCTTCATACACAAACTTTACTGGAGGAAGGTATTTAAATGAATCGTGCAACGCCATTTACTAAGGTTTGCGCTTGTCATTGTACTGGTATTTGCGGATTTATTTAACGCCCCAAAAAAGCATGTCTTAAAGCGGACGTAACACACGGGTTTCTGCCAATCGCACATTAATCTTGAGTTCCTATAGAGTAGTATTGCATACTTCGTATCTTCGAGTATTTAGTTTAATCACATTTATAAAAGATAGTTACAGCTTTAATATTGTTCCCGAAAACATGCGTGTGCTCGGAGAGTTAGGGATAAGCTGAACCAAAGCACGTTCGTGCCCATTGTCAACAAAACACAGACATGAGTTTCACTCACCGCATGTCCGGCATCTTCTGGATCGGCTCCATATATAAGTTTCAAATGATCTCCAAATCCAGCGTGATATAATGCACCGTTTATATAACCGTAATCACCCAAATGCAGTGAACAAACAAACACCTGAACTTCGCAAACGTATGCTCTCTCCTGCTTACAAGTGAAAGTGACGTCTGCGCATGCTCCTCCTCCTGCTCTCCTTCTCCTGCTCTCCTGTAGCCGTGCCACGTGCTTTTCTGGGAGAATTGTCCAACAAAGGACTAAGAAAAGTTGTTGCGAAACCATTTTATATGTTGGAAAAAAACTTTCCGAAACCTGTATGATCACAGGGGGATTGGATCGAGCACAGAAATACTACGTAATACGCCCAACTCGTTTTTTGACAAGTTGACCATGTTAAGCATGAGAAGACCGAATGTTTAATATTGTAAAGAAGTTAGAATGCACATCGTTGCAGGGCCGCATTAAACACTGCGCTAATTTGCGCTGCCCTAAGTCGATTATGTTGAATGAACATAATGGTTATGGGAATGAAATATGGCACCTGTGTTTTTATGTGAAATCTTCACTCACATCATCGTTTTATTTTTTATTGCGTTCTCATGCTATTAAGCCCTGTTTAGTAAATCTTGCCGTAATTGTCTTACTGTATATTCTTACCAAGTAACTGTTGTGTTGGAGCTTAATATTCTTATATTGTGGGTGTGTACTATTATATTGAGGCTTAATTCTGTTTCCGTAACGGTATGTACTGTTATATTGAATCTTATCTTGTTGTTTGGGAATACTGTTGTGTCACTGTACATTATACAAACCCCATCGTATAAACCAGCGGCTGAAAAACTGACCTCTATGTATAGAATCCATGAGAGGCCTATAAGATTTCTTTATTGAAAGCACTCTCGAGAGAACATTGTGTTTACCTTACAGTCCAAAATGATTCCGTGCCTCATTATTTATTTAGACTCAATTTCCCGAGCATCTGATCAATCAGAGGTCCATTTCCCTCTGGACATGTGAAAATGTATATGATTTGTTGAGGTTGCAGTAATTCTAAAGGTAATTATCTGCACTGGATGTTTTGTTGAAAAATATCAAATTGAGGGATGCAGGCTAACTCAAACAAACTAATAAAACTTCAAATATAGCTGCTCCAGAAGTAAATGTAATAAAGGCGGTAGTGAATTATCGCACAGGAGCTCGCTAACCACTGGGGAAATTCATTTAGCTCTCCCGCAGCGAGCGATTCCTGGTGTCTTAGCTGAGAAGATGTTGTTTATGCCACACTAACGGAATTGAGAAACTATTTATCCACTTCAATTTAGCAGCCAATATAACAAATATGTTCTACGAACAACTTCAATTTTTCCTGTTAACCGTGGTTTTGAGTTTCTTTGAACTGACCATGCAAACCAATACTCTGTATTGACTTGAGGGCTGGTTGGATCGTGTTTCTCCTGACAGTTATTGTTGATGATGCTGGAGGCGGAATATAAACGGAAAAAAATTGACTGTGTGGTTAGGCAAGGTATAAATGTATCTGTTCACTCTTATAGACAATTTGCTATTTATTACTTTTGGTAAACGTGGCCTTTGTTCTGTCAGGCAGCAAAATCATTTTTTAAATCTATCTCAAGATTAGTTACAGTATATACAGTATAGTATAGAAAACACATACGGTTCAGTGTTAACAAAATTGATCTAAATCACTTTCATATATTATTTGAAATCCATTTAAGATTCGATTGTTATACATTAGTCTAAACATATGGCAAGTAAGTTTTTCCTCATTTGGGACTCTTTCTGTGGTGCATTATGGGATTGAATGAGTGCCCTTGAAAATGTCCACCCCTAAAATAGGCTGTCCTCTCAAATAGTGCAGTATAAAGGGAGCTATTATGGTGTAAAGTGTTCTAGGGAAATCTGTCTTGTTTGAATGTAGTCATAATCACTTACTCTCGTAGTTGTTATTATTTTAACATGATTGTGTAAAATGTCTCTGTGGTTGCTCACAAGATTTTAGAACAGAGTCGCATAGTGCCATACAGACACTAGTGAAAATGTGTCAAATACTGTCACACATTTTATGTTTACATATATTTCCATTCTGCATTTGAGTGCTGTAACGAGCAAGGCAGGGCGAGAGCCGTGAGGGAATGACGCAGGGCCGGTGACGCAAGTGATAATGAGTGTCAGCTGCGCGTTGCACCTGTGCCGCATCTCTCACGGAGGAGATCGAAAGCATTAAAGGAGGAGCGACAGGAGTGTAAGACGAGAGAGGACGAGGCCTGGACACTGTTGTGTATTTATGTTTGGGTGGCCGGCAGTCGACCGTGTATTTGCACTTTACTTTCGTTATGTATTGTTCGCTTATTTTATTAAAGTTGTTAAATGTTCGCCGGTTCCCTCCTCCTTCCTTCCCTACTTTGAACAGTATAACAAGTGCTTATTGGTGGTTGGTCTATGTTTAAGTGCTTTTTATCTCTGGTCAATTTTCAGTTTATTGCTGAAAAAGACTAATCCACCTACACATACATCTCCTGAGCACCTGTAGGGAGTAGCATGATCCAAACAGCTTCGGGATCGATACTGCGTGTTAATGCTTTGCATACATTGCATTTGAAACCCACAGTATGGATTTAATGTCCACATTGGTAAAACACACAGAGGCCTGTAAGAGCACCTTCAAAGTGGCCAGAGAACACTGCCATTGCATTGATTTCATTCGGGATGGTGCATTGCAAGGATTGCATTATTTTGACTTTCTTAGTTGTGACCAATTAGAATTTAGGAAAGGTAGGACTTTGGACGCGTATTGGTGCCCTAAAGCATGATTGAGTTTGGAAATATGTTGACTTCAGGGTAGAAAAAAACTGAGGAGGAAATGAGCTTCTCATCAAGTCAGTGGAACAGGTGGGATGGAAAGATGGAATTGCGATGGGAGGCAGAGGAAGATGAAGAAAGAACTGTAAATCTAACGTGCTGTGTATGTGAGTGAGAGAGAGAGAGCGATGGAAAAGGTGAGAGGAGAGAAACAGAGAGATTGCGGTGCACTTTTAATGTCGGTGAGAATGTGTTCCTGGCAGGGAAGATGAATCGAGCAGCAGGCCTGAGTTATCTCCTACTCAAAAGCAGAAGCTCCCCTGCTGATCAGCAAGCTTCAGGTCTCATCATGTACTTACACTCTAAAAATATACACCCAGATATCACCTCCACCACCGCACCTCTGCTTATCTTCTGCCATTTTTTCTCTCTGATTTTCTCCTCTGTTTTTCACTCTTCTGGAGGTGATCTAAGGGCATTTTCATAAGTTGTTTGTTGACGGCTGTTATCGCCTTGGTATTTCTAGCAGTTATAGATCTGCCAGTTGCACTTTATTCCACAGAACGTATATCTATAGTGTACTTACAGTGTACTCATCCTAGAAAGTACTGGGTAGTATAAGATAAATACATGGTATTAGTCTAGGTTTAGGGGTAGGTTCAGGGTTAGTACCTAGTTGTTACCCATTTAAATTTAATGTAATAAGTACACAGTATGTACATGGGAAACAGGACTGTAGGACTGATCTGCATTTGTGAATTGGTTTGTCCAAATACATAGCAGGATTTACATTTGTTAGACGCCAGTCAGACGGTGTAACTAAATTATAGATCATTTCTATACGTTTATCATTATACATTAGCATAGTTAATGGATGTCAGGTGTTTTGGTGCTCATATTGCCTGCAAGGTTGCATTGTGTCAGACAAGTTTTACAAATCCAAAACTTTAGTTTTCCTGGTTTAAAAATCCTGTTTGACTATCATTCTTCTGCAGAACACATGAGAAGATATTTCGAAGAACGTAGGTAACCAAACATTTCCCCCATTGACTTCCATTGTATGGACACAAAACCACATTTCTCAAAATGCCTTATTTTGTGTTTACCTCCAAATAGACTCATATACTGGTTTTAAATGACGTGAGGGTGAATTAATGATAACAGGATTTATATTTGTTCTTCTGTCCTTTTTTGTACCTCATCTACCATGGTTTACAAATCCCTGTTAACAGTACCCAATTTTAAAAAGCGTATGCTTCGTTTGAAGTGCAAATTCTAACTCTTGTTTTGTAATTTATAAAACTGGCTGCAGTTAAAGCAAGGAACATTTATTCAGGAGGTAAAAGCAGCAATTACCCACAATTTTGTATTTTAATAACCCATAGCTGCATTTTTCAAGTTAAGAGTTGTGACAAAGTAAAAATAACTGTAGCTCAAAGACCTTACATGACTTAAGGTTACAAGTAACAGAAGTTTAGGTACCGCGTAGGCGCATACATCCCTGTCATTTAATAGTGTTTATTGACTACAGTGAGGTTGCACGCTGTCCACACATTCCATTATGTAAGGAGGTCATGGGTTCACTTACACCGTGAGCTAATGGTCTGTGCCATTTTGCAGATCACTAAAGAAAAGACCTTTGAGGTCTGTCACTATGATAGAGTGGCTGCATACAGTAAGAGAGGATCAAGTGCTGTGCCGTCAGTGGGAAAGCGTGCCTGACATCATTGCTATTGGCAGCTCAGCACGATGTATTGGTCAGTAAGATGCTTGCAGTGAATACTGGACTCCAACATCTAGCTGTGCGGGGTGACATATGCACTTAATTACTTGCCGTTCAACCCATTTCAGATAGTGTGGAGGAAAATAGAGAAAAATGTGGTTTGAACACACTGCGTTACCGATAAACAAACAAGTAATGACTTATTAGCATTGCCTCCTAATGACTGCCGTGTGCTGCTTTGACAAAGTAGAGTAATTAATTTCATAAATGTTAAATATAGTAAATTAATGCTGCTCCTGTTCCACATTGCTTGAAGGGTGTTATTTGACGGGTTTGCCAACATCCCTCCGGCATCAGTTGAGTTTGAGTTATGAGTTTATTTGACTACTGCTTGGATGTGAATATTTGTTTTGCTTTGAATAGGGCATCTGGCTCATTTCAGTTCATACGGTATATGTATTAATTTTACAATTAAAGGGATAGTTCACCCAAAATGAAAATAATTTTAGCATTTACTCAACAAAGCATAAAATATTTTGTAGAATGTAAGTAACCGACAATGGTACCCATTGACATCTATTGTACAGACACAAAACCAATGCAAGTCAATGGGTACCGCCGTTGTTCGGTTACCAACATTCTTTAATGGGTAGGCAGTTTCATAAATGTTCTGTTGTCTTCACCAGTCATGACGGTACAAGGCACATATTTACAGTTATTGAATGCTTGTTTATGCGCTAGCAGGGTGCGCGTAGTGAATGTAATGATAGGACATAACTAGGTAAATAAACTTCCACTTATATGAATAGTTCGACTGTTCAACAAAACATTGCCTACCAATGCTTTAAATAACGAAAACGTTTCCTTCATAGGGTACATAAGAACATCAGACTGCCCATCCAATAAACTGGTCATAATCCGATCCATAATCCAGTCCGTCTCTCTTTGTCTCCACAGACTCTTAAGCCATTAAGCTTATTCAGCTGCTGAAGCGCCTGGGCGGTATATCCAGTGATATCCGCTGGCCAGTTTGCTTTTCCAGTGGCAGGAAATTGGACACTCTGTGCCATCTAGATCACATTGGACCTGGAGCTCAGAAGCGCTGGGAACATGGGCCTTATCATTGAACAAACACGCTGTTCGCACAGCCGTCCCCGTACGGCGGCATACGCAAACCTCAATAATAACCAGCCCTCCCCTATCCTCGCATTTCCTCCTCAGAGCTCTGCTCCTGATCCTACACTTCCTCTAGGCTTCTAGTTTTCTCTGGTGAGAGCAATAGATTTCTTTACAGGGCCAAACAAAGCAGGATTCTGAAATTGCATTAAAGCATGTTAATGTAATCTCTCATGCCTGTAAGCTATCGCGTTTGCTGCTTGCCAGCACGCTTATTAGAGAAATATTGCGCGGGTGTGTGCGGTCGGGTGTGCGTGTTCTCTGTATTCACGGATGATGAGTTTGAAGCATTCGATTTGGGTTTTTTTTGTTGATTTGTAGAGGAAATCGTTTGTCTTGCCTGAGCAAGACATATGACATATGGCTGTTAATGACCACAAAATTATGTTCTATAAATCTATGAAATAACAACATTAATGTTTCAGAAGCCCATAAATGTAAAGTCTCCCTTTTAACTCTGATAGATTTCAGCCCACACTCAGGCTTCAGGCTACTTCACTGTAGATACAGACCCATTTGCACGGTTTCTAAAGGAAGGAGTTACTTTAAGACCACTAACCTTACATGGTTTATTATTTAACACACACACACACATGCATGCACGCACACACTCACACATGTGATAATCATCAGTTATGTCAAGTGTTTTCTTTGCACTTGTACGGTCTGACCTCAGTCTTCCATTCCCTGGTATAAAGGCAAAGCAAACTCGCCCTAGGCGAGCTATATTTCACAACTCTTCAGGGACTGCCGTGATGGATCGGTCTTTCATATAGAAAACCCATAAAGCCTTATGTTTATGTGCAAGCAAATGAGTATTTGTGTTTCATGCATGTGTTTGTATAGGAACGTGTAACCGTGCTTGCATATCTAAATTTTTGCATGTGATTAGTCATTACGTGGTCATTGGTGGGTGCGGTCAATGGGCAACGTCCATATCTCAGTTTATTGAACCTTAGATCACATGGTGCTAGAGGCAAGGTTCTGCCTTGTTCATAAGTCTGTCAGTGCTAAATTAAGACTTACACATTTTTCTAACCTAAATGATAAAAGGAAAGATTTTTAACATTCAGCCGTTCTCATTAACTTTAAAGACGCGATAGAGAATTGCATAGAATAACAAAATGCCTGACAAATCCTTAGCTTGCAAAAACGAAAGTGTTCTGCTGCTTCAAGCCTGTTGGAGGCAACATTGAACCTTAATACAACCAACCTCAGACACAGTCCCTGCTGGAGACTAAAACCTACTGTGATGCTGAAGATGTACAGACAGCCGCTTCAAGCTGCTCGGGTAGTGTTTGACATTTCACATATTCAGACGTTCAGGGCCGTACGTCCTGAAGTGCTTTGAGGAAAAAAACACCCTAAAGAAACACTGTTTTTCAGCTTTGTATATGGCCATGTTTTGATGAGATATTGAATGCATATGCTTAATAATAAATGGTTAAATGACTGATTGGTTGCTTTATCTTTATTTAGTGTCTCTAAATTTGCAGATGCTTGCAAAATGTGTTCTTAGGGAATCAAACCCATGGTTTAAGTTCTGCAAACAATGCTTTACAAGCTGAGATACAGAACATTCGTAAAATGTTATAAATTTAGAGAACTGTAGTGTACATGTAGTTTTATGTTATTGACTCATCTAATGTTTCCGACAATTTGTTTAAACATTTTCAACACAGAACTGAACATTGCCTATAATGTATACGTGATTTTGTTGTAGCATGAAACTTAATGTACACTGGGAATTAGGTGTATTAAAGGTATAGTTCACCTAAAAATAAAAATTCTGACATTAAAATTTGGTCCAAATTTCTTTTCTTTTTTTACGAAACACAAAGGAAGATATTTGGAAGAATGTTGTATACCAAACAGGAATGCAATCTGTTTTGTTGCTGACATTTTTCCACATGTCTTCCTTTGTGTTCCGCAGAACAAAGAAATTTGATTTGGTGAGTTGATGACAGAATTTACATTTTGGGTGAACCATCCCTTTAAATAATTTTTTTACTCACACAATTTCCAGGCATGAAAATGTAAGAATAACTATGTGCTTAACACTATTCTAGGGCTTTTACTAAAAAGTACAAAATTGAAGCCCTGGAAGCCCACCCATAGTGCAAACTCATGCTGTGAAATGAGTGTGACATATTATGCAGCATCAAAGCTCTTCCAATCGTCCCTCGCGTCCTGTAACTCAAGGATTATGATGTTCAGGTGGGTTGTGCATACTCCATCCTGTCACAAGGCAAACTCAGCCTTGGAAAGGTAATAGCAGTTTCTATGCGTTCCCAGAACACTTTACGGCTGCAGACAGTGACCACTAGAGTTCAAGTGAACTCTATTAAATAATGTGTAATTGCCTTGCAGGGGTCTTTTGTTGCGTCACCATCAGCAGAGTTCTCCGTAGAATTGCTGCAAATTGGCGGAATTGATTTTACGATTTTCCGTGTGAGTTCCTCCCCAAAGGCCGCCGCCCACCCCCGTAGCCTCAGGGTCTCATCTCCACTGCCAGGCCCCATTACCCCATCCATTTATCTACAGGCCAAAAGGAAGGGCATTTACCTACACTGTACTGTATACCTTAGCTCTTTAATTATGTATAGGTATGGTTGTTTCACAGTAACAGGCCAATGACTGCATCTATCCGTAATACCATGATTCCTCTCCTCTAACAAACACATTGAACCCGTAAATCACTTCAGATTAAAGTAGCAGACAAATGGATAAAGTATACATTCGTTCAGTGTTCTGCTAGTTGAGATACAGCAAGACAAAAAGACACATACTGTCAGCAACGTTTGTACAATGTAGTTCCTCACAAACAACAACGCGTGAAGTCATACCTGACAGCTCAACTTCTAAATTATATTATTAAAAGTATACAGGTGCGAATCACAATAAGTGAAGAATTGAATGTACCTATTTTGAGAATTTAATACAAAATAGTGTTACTTATTGCAAGGTCTAGTGTATGAAATTTAGCGGCATCTGGCAGCGAGGATGCAATTTGCAACCAATGGCTCACTCCACCGCTCACCCCTCCCTTTTGAAGCACAACGGAGGCTGAAACAGAACTAAGATGTCGTCATGTTGTCCCTTCTTTGGCGAAGAAGATAATGTATTTAGTAAATGCGCTGTGTAAAGCAGTTTGTTATTTTAGGGCTACTGAAAGGAGACCTGCTGTATATGTATATACATATAAATTACTCATTATAAGACATAACACTTCATTGTGTAAGGTCTTTATACACCTGAAGACATAGTTATGTATATTATATACATGTATATTACAGTTAGACTGTGGAAATGAAACAACCCAGACCATTTTTGCTGTGGCATCATTTATCTCCAAACTTCCATTTCTTATAACTGTGCAATGAAATAAATCTTGTATTTGGTTGTGATTGTGTCATATTTACACAGGTTCATGACAGACTAATTTCTTGTCACTGGAATCTCACTGTCTCATGCCTGGTTTGGCCATACTGTAGTACATTTTCTATAGGAAGAATGACGTTCTCCTTACTTTTCAAAGAAGGCAAATAGTGAAACCTAGCAAAAAGACTGTTGTGTAACTCAATACAGGTGCCAATTAGAGACGACTCTAAGCCAATACCTGACAAATGAACAACAGAGGAGAGGACATGTGAACAGCAAATGCGTGTTTGTTTTATTTTGGTGTGTGTCTGAAGTTTGTGTGTAAGGATGTTCACTCTTTTGACAAGAAAGTGCTGTGATACATGAAAATCCCAAATAATTCCTCATCTCTGCAGCATCCCATAGGGAAGAGTAAAAGGATAAACCTGACCCGGAGGAGATACAGCTGCTCCGATGACAAATCGCAGGCGTAATGGGAACAAAATGGGGTGTGAGTAGAAGCACTGAGAGGACAGAAACCTCCCAGGAATTTAAGCAATTAGTAGGACAGGTTCAAGTTAATGTGCACTGTTATCTAAATTTGGTTTTGGGATGAGAAACTTGTTTTTAAAAAAGTACCTATTATTTTGGATCAAGGCTTTTGTACTATATATATTCAACCTGCTTTTGTTTAAATGCATCATAAAATAGTTTTGTGACAGAATGTCGGTTATAGCCATTAGAAATTTTTGTTAAAACCTGCTGCATAATAGAAGCTATTGAAACGCTTACCTTTAAGTCACCCTAATAACCTTCAAATCAAGAATAGTATAAAATCAATAAGCACAACTTATGCATCTTTGTCATATTTAAAGGTGCAAATAAAAGTGTCTTTGACAACAATTATCTCGACACTGCAGCATTATTAGGTCATTTCTCTGTCTTTTCAGTTTTTTCTTCTGAGGATTTACAGTTTGTGAGGTCAGTAAATGTATTAAACAGTGAAATCCATTTATATTTTATGACTTCTCTTGACTTCAGATTGCAGCTTTTGTACTATCAAGGAATATAACAAATAAGTGAACAAAACCCAGTAACGGCAAAAGATCAATAAAGTTCTTAACACTTGTTTTGCTTTCAACTTTACGCAGCAATAACATCACAGCAAATATGATTTTCACCTTTCACAATACACTACAATAACAAATTCTCTTTTTATTATATACCGTTTCCTTCAACACATTAAACCTCATTAAGTGTATGCTCTGTTCTGAGATGTTTAGAGGATTCTCCACAATAGTAAATGTTCGAATTGTGTTTGTGTGGGCTGGTGAAATTTGAAACGGTTATCTACATCGGAAAAAACTCAGTTTTGACCTCTGTCAGTCTGGCAGAAGTCCGCTCTGTTTCCCTTTGGGCCGTATGTAAGGTGCTTAGAAGGGATATTCTAGACACATCCTCTGGACTTTTCTACAGAGGAAACAGATAACCACACCCAGCGCACTCTGCAGTACTTATCAACCTGGTTACCAAGGTTACTGCACACTGCCAGGAAACTGCATCAAATAAAAATGGACACAAAGTTAACATGGCATTGTTGAAAGGGCATTTCCACATCTCAGCATGCTTTATATGTCCTGTCCTCTTGAACATAAATAATCATTTACTCTCTACATTAAAGGAAATAGATTTACATATTGAATTTTGTTGCTGTTTGACCATAAAAAAGGTCTGCAAAGTTACAGTGATCAAAGTCCACTCAAAAGTGTGACTGGGTTGTTAACAAATATGTGTGTCCTATCGTGGGACATAGCAACGATTAGAAAAAAAACTTTATTCTATTATTTTATATTATTAGTCTTTATATTTGTAATATATAATAGCAGCACCATCTGACACACTTTGCAGACCTTTTTATGCTCAAACAGCAACAAAAATCAAGTTAAATAAAAAAGGAATAATACAACCTCCTAAACATTAAACATTAGTTTCTAATAGAAGACACTTTTCCAAAACACTCTTGTTAGCATCACATTATCCTTTATTGAAATATTTCCCTACTCAAGACAAAATCAAGCCTTAAAAAA
Organism: Triplophysa dalaica; assembly: GCF_015846415.1. Lineage (NCBI taxonomy): Eukaryota > Metazoa > Chordata > Actinopteri > Cypriniformes > Nemacheilidae > Triplophysa > Triplophysa dalaica. The sequence goes on along the minus strand of NC_079544.1, from coordinate 18,399,575 downwards.
AGGGCATAGTAAGGGGCCTGGCATACTACATTAGAAATCAAAAAACGACTATCTGTGACATGATTTTTCTATTTATTTTGCAGATCGAGTTCTGGACAATACTTTTTTTTGCATGTGTCTGTGTGTGCGCGCATCGGGGCAGAACTCGATACGGAGAGCAGTGGAGAATTGCAAACGCGCGACCATGTAGAAACAGAAATGACATGTAAATAAGATAAATAACATAATGCAATTTATTTTGTTTCATAAAAGAACAAGGAATAATCATGTTTTATATGAGAAAATAAAATTAACTTGACCTTTAACGTGGATGCCCCCCTTATGGTAGGGGAAACACTGCCCCACCTCCAGAAACAAAGGGACATTGGAATGCTCGAAAACAATATACTGTCTCTCAGCATTTTCGAGCTTCATTTTACCCCCAAACGCAGAACGAAAACACTCAGACTTTACTGGGCCCATTAGAACCCTAAAATTATCTGTTATGTTGGGATTTAGGGGAGATTTAGGTTGAGGATGGAGGTTTAGTATTGTGCTGAAGAATGGAGCTTAGGTTGGTTGATATATGTATAAACAACATTCGTATTCATTCAGTTTTTGAGCGAGTATTGAAAAAGGCAAATTGAAAGTGCTAAACCTTTTCCTTCTGGCTAGTGGATCTTTTGATTAAGTGACACAATTCAGCAGTATTTCTTGGGCCAGCAGAACCATAATGAAAAGTAATTAGTATCATTTGGACTCGAGGTTAAGTGAGAATCCTGATTAATGACACTCGTGATAAGAGAAACTGATCTCACAGGCCCAAAACATCCCTACTGGAAAAAAAGAGACTGACCAAGCTGCCTCTGGCCTTATTTGATGACAAAAAATCTGTTTCACTCACCACCATGCACTACATTCGTTTGTTGTGACCACACATATTTTGTGTCATTCATCAGCAGAGCCAAGTGAGCTAAGTGTGACCTAAGTGTGATTCCATCACTGTAGCATTTACCAAGATGGAAACATTAGGATTGTGTTTATTTTACATGTGTATTACCTCAAATGCTCACAAGTCAAAGTCATTTAAACTCACTATATTACATCTGTACACTTATGTTTATAAACAGAGAGAGAGACATGCTTGAGAGGCTCGATTGTTGCGTCCTCTGCCAGGCAAAGATGACATTAGATGAGTACATCTGAAATACTGCACTCTCTGTGCTTGGTGGTCTTATCTGATTCTACAGGGGGATTTTAATATTTACTGGAAAAACAAAACATAATGTGACAGTGGATATGAAATGAATCTCCCTGGAGGAGATGAGGGGAAGAGAGCTTCTTCTTGAGTAAATTACACGCTGAGATTTGCCAAAACCACAGTAAATTTGTGATTTCACTGACAGGATCTCTGCAAAGTAATCTGATCATGTTGAATCCCTCAGCAGCCACACACGCTTCAGCAAAAACAATTAGATGCTACATGAATTCAAATAAAGTTGGAGATGTTGTTTTCATCATGATATAAGGGAAACCTTTTAAATGTCATAAATTTCCTCACCTTTCAGTTGTCACCATTACTTGTTGCTTTGTGTTCGAAATCATCTTAATAAGCAATTAAATTTTGGTTCAATTGGATGTTGTGTTTTTGTCTTCATGTTTCAATAAATATCTAAATGTGTTTTAAACAAATAAACTTGCATTTATTAATTTACAGTACTCAAGGAGAAGTTAAAACAAAAATGAAATGAACTTTTATAATTTGCTGACCAAGACCACCATGACTTTCTTTCTTGGGTTACTCCGGCAAGTTCCAGTTTAATCGTACACTTCATTAAATTTGTTATCTAAATGTTTTTGATATTTCTGATTACCTGCTAAACAAGAGAAAAAAACTGATTAAGGACATTTTTTCCAGTGTACAGTATTTACCGTAAGGCCTATTGTGGAGGTCGACTAGACTGTATAATGTACATTTGCAATTCGGTGTCTTTAAAAAAAATGACTTCTGTACTGTGTAAATGAGGTGATGGTGTGTGATGATGTCCATTTCCATCTGTCAGATCCACAGTGTCAGACTTTTTTAGTCTGTGCTAATCTCAGCAGGTGTTTTTTGTTACTGTTCTGTGTGTGTGGCTGTGAGTGCTGCACTTAAAGCAAGCGTGCGTGTAAGGAGGACCGAGAAAGAGTGTGAAGGAAAAAAGGTGAAAGGGACTAGGGAACACCTGGTGTCGTCCCTATCAGTCGACTATAGGCAAGACTTGCGAATGTTCATTTTGGACTGGGATGTAGAACAGAGCAGCGGTCGGTGGTTTGTCTGATAGTGACTGAACTCTTCTTGGGACTGATTTAGCCCCGTTCTGACTGATGTGCACAAGAGGAAACCCCTGATGCATAATGAAAGTACGGAGGAGAGATCCTGCTGTGGTGTGAAGGGAATGCCATATTATCAGATGTATCAAATTAAAGACGTGCTGGCCCTGACAGGGCTGTGGTTTGACGGTAAATGTTTAGTTTTTCATTTATTAGAACTTGCTGTCGGGAACGGGGAGGGAACCCAATTGCAGGCAGCCAGGTAGACAAAAAAAATGTATCCCACGAAGGGGAAACCGGAACTCAAACAAGGGTTAAACATAAAACACGCCACGAGGGGCAAAACAAAACAAAGTCCAACAATAAAACACTGGGAATAATCCAAACAGAAAGGGAAATGGCAAACACGCATTTCTACAAAACACGAAACAAGCACAACGCAGAAGCACAGGACAGAAAACGTGAGGGCATAAAATAGAAAACCAAATCAAGACGGGAACAGGTCCAGGGCATGAAATACATAGGAAACGAAGGCATAGAAACATGGCGTTCCTCAAGGGGACAGATGACACAAGACTGATAAGAACAGAGACATGAACCAAAAATACATTACAAAAACAATAAAAGCAAACCAGAATACAAAATAAACAGGTTGGGGGGAAGTCCAAACATGGGGCAAGACTCGGGAACAAAACTAAGATGCCGGCTGGACACCGGACTGGATGCAGGCTGCTCCGCACTGGATGCCTTCAGCGGCGGACCCGGACTGGATGCCGGCTGCACTGGACTGGATGCCTATGGCCGCGCAGCAGCACTGGACAGAAAACACGAGGGCATTAAATAGGGAACCAAATCAAGAGGGGAACAGGTGCAGGGCATGAAATGATGTACAATCAATAATGATGAAACGCAAGGGCGGGGCCAAGAGACGAGACCATAGAGAGCGCATGGCAAGCCAAAACAAACAATGCCATGTCTCTCTCACACAAAACATGTGGGTCTGTCATCTAGACTGAGAAAACATGATCAAAAGAGGCAGAATCATGACACTTGCATTTGGGTTGGACATGAATGAAACGCATTCTTCAGGTTGTTAAGTTGAAATAAAATTGCATTTCATTCGATCTTGCTAATCATTTAAAGAAGAAAGTGAGATTTATTGCTCCGAAATCACATGACCTTAAGGCTTGTCGGCTTGACTGAATTGAACACGGATGCTTTTTATAGCCCTGTTGGTTTAGACGTGTTTGAAACATTCATCTCTTGATGAGTTAAGCTGGAAATTGTTGCTTTGCGATTGTACACAAGTTCCGGGCAGCCAGTCGATGGCGTTTGTGAAAAACACTTCACCGAAGGCCAGATCATATAGTACGCATCAATGCAATCTATTAAAACCAGCTTTAAGCACTGACCTTTACAACGAGAACTGCAAGCTGATGGTTTTTCAAACTGCTGTTTCATTTCTTCTCTTGTATTTTTTTAACCTCACCTGTTTTGTACGTAACAAGGGAAAATTATACAGTTTGGTTGCTACTCCCAAAATGTTGGGTTATTTCAACCCAGTGTCACGGTGGCGACACCCAGGCATAAGTTTAACAAAAAATATATATTGCTTCACTTTATGTTCGGGCACCAGACAGAAAGAGCGGTCAAATTGATTTTTCTAACCAGCTAGCCACTGGTTACAAATTTCGCAAGGTTTCCCCCACAAAAATAAGAAAATAATGAGCAACGGTCAGCGCATGTGCCCATAAATAAGGAAATAATTTTGGATACATTTGAGAATTTCACAGTATTTAACACAACGGCAACTAATTGGAGTATTTAACACACAACAGCAAGTAGAAGAAAGGAGTATTTTTCATTAATCAGAATTCATTCAAATATGTGATCGCTATTAAAAGTTACAGAATTGTCACAGGAAAAAAATGGGTTTCTTTCCACAACAGCAGATTCAGACCACTATTTTTCAGCATATGCAATGAAAGAAAATGGAAACATTCCACAAAATTTCATGAGTATAGAAAATTATATATACCTTCAAAACAAACTAATTCATAGAAGGAAAACGCTTTGTTTAACAAATGTGTATGTGTTTTAGTTAATATACGTGTGTGTGTGTTTGGAAATGTGTGTGAGTAGAGCAGGCGGGAAATCACTGACCGGGTTTGAGTAGATGCAAACTTACAGAGAGTGCAGGATGCAATAAACAATGTTATTCAGGAGCAATAATACAGCAGGTGCTACTACAAACTTACTAGTTTCAGCAAAAGCTAGACCAATACCTGTTTTGAGAAAGAGAGTTTCAGGTGCAATAAGTTTGTAAACAACGCAAATTCTTTGGATTCATCAGTCTCTGTTGTTCCCACATGCTTAGACTGGCTTTTATGAAAATGTTTGTGTCATTGTGCGCCCCGAGTTGGTTAGGGAGAGGTGGTAGGAAGGCTCAGAAGATCACAGAAACCCGTAAGAGCAAATGACACTGCTTAAACAAATATTATCGTTTGTTTTAGATGTAATGTAACGTGTATCCACAATTTAAGGTTAAAAAACGCTGCATACATCAACTTTGCCATATCGACTTGAGCAGGATGTAAAGGATTGGTAAGGTTTTATAAAAAAATATAATGTTAAATAGATCCCAAAATAAATACTAAATAAAAAGAAATTATAAACATGAGTTGCCCCTAGTTGGAACATTATTACTCATTTGTAGGACTTACAGTATATTGTCGTTTTTCATGTTTCGTGCATGTCTGCATTTACAGATCACAAACACACGACAAACTCAACTCGACTTAGTCTTTTACAATGAAAAGGCAGGTCTGGTTTCGCATTCGCTTTTAGATAGAATGCATCTTTTGTTCAGACACCTTAATTTTAGCAATTATTTGTGTCTAATACATGCATGGGCAACTTCAACAAACCAAAGACACAGAAAAGCACGTATTCGCGCCATATGACCCCTTTAAGTCTGCAAACAATAATGACAAACCACACAAACCTAATGGTTAACATGCAAGTGATGACTACATGAACAAATCATCATCACAGTTTGCAAAACCTTTCAAACACAATTTTTTCTCCGGAATTCTCTGGAGTGTGTTCAAGAGCAACAAGCCAGAAAGTTGCGTCACACGTCACTCATCGTCCTCCGTCATCACACACGTCATCATGCTTGCTGCCACCTTTATCGCAGGAGATCTGCCTCAGGAACAACACCCCTAAGTGCGCTATCCTTCTCCCTTATGTGTGTTCCTTGCAAATGTTACATGTGCTGTTTAGATGTACTCTATTATCAACATCTTGTTGACAGAGAAAGTATAGCCAGATTTACGAGACTGCAGAACATGGTTGGAGTTGTTTGGTTTTGTCAACTTTTTCTAAAACCCAGAGTTTGTTTAACAATCTTCCTGCAGACACTTGTTGTCACTGTGCAGCACAAATACGTAACACTCTTTTATTGTTTGTGTGTAATCGTCTCTTTCTCAAGACCTCAATGCTAGAAACTTCAAACGATTTTTAAAACTTAAGGTCACAATATACTGTAATCCTGTTAGTGTCCTAATTCTGTTATTGGCTTGTTCTCTTTTAAAGTAGCTGTGTGGAAGGTGCTGTGTTCTCCCACTGTGCTCGACTCTTCACAGGTGTAGAATACTAATAGAAGAGGCTGCAGCCGTGGGGATCCTTCCGATTATTTCAGCTTTGCTGCAAATGCAAGCATCGGAATGGATGGCAGGAGACAGGAACAGGTGAGAGAGGACCTGAGGGTTGAATTTATATCTTCACATTGCCCCGCTCCCCTGCAGAGATCTGAGGGCACACTGCCTCCCGGGCCCGGCTGGATGAACTCAATGGGTCCTAATCATGCCCTGTCCTTGACTTCATACATAGGAAGATGAATGCTGTGCCTGATAAGGAAGCCATAGATAAAATTGTGTGTATCTAACATTTGCTGTTTTGTGCACAAAATCAGAATCGGCTGCTCTTTAGGAGTTAAATATATTTGGCTTAAACTAGTACAACAGTGCTCCAATGAATTGCAGGCTTACTGTGAATAAATATGGCCACAAAAGTGTTTTAGTAATCCTATTAAAATAACAAAAAACCTTCTATTCTAGAAGAATGACTTTCCTTTTCTGATGAAATCATTTATTCTTCACAGACTATTGAATAATGTCACCAAAAGTGATTTGGCATTGTTTTTGCAAACTAGATGCATCTGGTTGGCTCCATTCTGGTACATAATACCAATTCAAACAGTTCCCAAAGAGCGTAAACAAGCCCCACTCTACATTTTTACCACAATTTCTCAAAAGCGTTTTGCTTGAAAACATTAGATTACAGAAGTTGAATGACTTGCAAATGGCGATTCATTTTGGCTTTATTGTGACTGTGATGATTAAAGTTGGCCTTTACTCACACGCATATTTTAAGCATCGAAACCCCTGGTTTGTCCTTAAGGGATTCCATTGGTCTTTGATACCGCCTGCAAGCTTTGTTCTATGATTTCGGTGCCTTCAACAGATGGGATAATTAGTCTGCTACCCAAAAAGCTTTTTTGTTAATTCTATTCACAACTTGTGACCAAAGGCCCTGAGCAGGCCAACAGCAACAAGAGAGCTTGATCCAGCTGAGGTGGGCATGAATATTTATACGACCACAAAGGATGCAGGCAGGACTCTATTGTGTTTGATAGTTTGCCAGCGTATAATGTTACACTGGACTGTCTCTGCATGCACGATGTGCTCCAATGCTCGAGATTTAAAAAATAATTTGTGTAAAATACTTTTTATTTTGGGGTTTGTTCAAACAAGGTGATTACTCACAGGATAAGGAAGTACCAATGACTGTAAATATAGTACATTTATTCTAAATAAAAGAAACTAATTTAAAAAAGGTTTATTGTTGACTGCTTTTGTTGCATCTCTCTCATTTAGAAGATCAAAAATTTTCATTCAACGGTAAACATTTTATTTCGTTTTTCACAGAAGTCATCAGACAAGCTCGAACAACATGAAGGTGAGTTAATCATTGACATGAATAATTTTTGGGTGAACTATTAATAATAACAATAAAAATAATAAATAGTGTACTTTTGAGCATTATAATGAAACGTAAAAAATTTGATCAATAATTCAACACCAATAATAATGATAATAAAATGATAATAATGCAAAAATGAAATGCCAATAATGGAATGACAAAGTCAATTACAACACTGATGGTGTTTTTATCTTTTAGTCTAATGATGGCGCACAGATGTTGCTCTGCCCTGCAGAGGGAACTGCAGAAGTGCTCATCGGTGAATAGTTGCAATACTGCCATGTTTCGCTGTTCAGACCTTGGAAGTCATCAGCATAGTGTGACACCTTCTTGGCCACATGTTGGGCTGCTTTTAATGCAGGACAAATTAATTCTGGCATTGTGTCTTTTCATTCATGCATTGGCACAAAGATTGACACTGCTGGAGACCTGTTTGTTCGGTGCTAACAGCATGCTAATTAATCGAATGGAAGTAATGAGCTAATTTATGAGATGCATAAAAATCCATGTTCAGGTATTAATGTAGAAAACACTCACAAAATGGATACATGCCCTGTTCTTGACCTCATATAGGGAGATGAATGATGAACGTAATAAGAATCTAATATTACTACAAAATAAATTTCTTTCTGTCTGCAATAATTGATGTAACAAATTGTAGTCAGCAGAAAAAAAAATTGATCTTTGTTGCAAATGATTTAGACATTGTTTGTAAATAGTTTTCACAAATGGACACGTTAAGCAAATTTGTCTGTACTTTTATGGCTAAGTAATAGATAATATTCTCTTAAAATATTGCAGAATTTGAATGCACTTCATTTATTGGCAGCAAGATTTAAAAATCTTGACAAAGTACATTCTACCGTTTATTTGCATCGTGTCTCCTCAGTTTTTCTGAACAGACTGGTGATCCATTTTCGGACCGTGTGCTTTACACGACACAAACATTTTAATACAGGTACGGTCCATGTTAGAGTGTATTTGGTGTAAACACTCTAAATCTGCAAATAACAGATGTTCATATCTTTTGGATATCGAATATATATTTTCAATACATCATAAAACACAATATGTTCCTCTAGTAAATCACCGCTCTGAGTTCAAATAGAAAGCATTACTTTCTGTCAAGCCACAGTCAGATTGCTGTTCCTTCCAATCTGTCCTCCCGAGAGACGTAATCCAGAAACAAATCCGAGCCAGTCAGGATTTCCAGGGTGATGTGCAACAGCAGAATCCCGAGGCCAAACATTTCAGCCATCCCAAACCTTTAAGCCAAAAGATTGTATGAAGCAAGCAAATTACTCTCTTATGTTTGCTCTTGCTTTCTATCTTTCTCTGATCCACGTTCACAATTTAATGAGGTGGCACTAAAGGGCTTTTTGTACTCTATTGAGTTCTTACTAATTGGGGGGTCTTGGGGGGCAGAGGTTGCAGTATTACTTGGTAATTTTATCCCTTCTTTGTCCTCTCACAGGGAATATTTGTGCTTTCTTATGATATTTGAAGCGTGTCGAAAGTCTTGTAAATAAGTACGTGCAACATTATCTGGGGACAGAAATAGTCTCGGCTTGCTTAGAGGAAAGCTAGAGGTAAACTTGATCGGATTGTTAAAAATGGTCTAATGTGACACACAAAAAATAAACAAGGTACATTTCCAGGTGATACAAGATCTGATGATCCTCTCTGAGTTTACAGTATCTCACAGAAGTGAGTACACCCCTATCATATTTGTAAATATGTTATTACTGTATACCTTTTCATGTGACAACACTGAAGAAATTAAACTAGAAAAGTAGTGAGTGACCAGCTTGTATAACAGTGTAAATTTGCTGTCTCCTCAAAATAACTCAAAACACAGCCATGAATGTCTAAACCGCTGGCAACAAAAGTGAGAACACCCCAAAGTGAAAATGTCCAAATTAGGCCCAAAGTGTTAATATTTTGAGTGGCCACCATTAATTTCTAGCACTGCCTTAACCCTCTTGGGCATGAAGTTCACCAGAGCTTCATAGGTTACCACTGAAGTCCTCTTCCACTCCTCCATGACGACATCACGGAGCTGGTGGAGGTAAGAGACCTTGCGCTCCTCCACCTTCAGTTTGTGGATGCCTCACAGATGCTCAATAGGGTTTAGATCTGGAGACATGCATGGCCAGTCCATAATCTTTACCTTCTGCTTCTTTTGGGGTAGTTATCATGTTGGAATACTGTCCTGCAGCCCAGTCTCCAAAGGGAGGTATTAATGTTCTGCTTTAGCATGTCACAGTACATGTTTGCATTCATGGTTCCCTCAAAGAACTGTAGCTCCCCAGTGCCAGCAGCACTCATGCAGCCCCAGACCATGACACTCCCACCACCATGCTTGACTTTAGTCAAGACACACTTGTCTTCGTACTCTGCCACACACGCTTGATACCATCTGAACCAAATAAGTTGGTCTCATCTTGGTCTCATCAAACCACATGACTTGGTTCCAGTAATCCATGTCTAGTCTGCTTGTCTTCAGCAAACAGTTTGCAGGCTTTCTTGTGCATCATCTCTAGAAGAGGCTTCCTTCTGGGACGACAGCCATGCAGACCAATTTGATGCAGTGTCAAGCGTATGGTCTGAGCACTGTCAGGCCGACCCCCCACCCCTTCAACCTCTGCGTCAATGCTGGCAGCATTCATACGTCTATTTCCCAAAGACAACCTCTGGATATGACTCTCAGCACTTGAGCTCAACTTCTTTGGGCGACCACGGCCTATTCTAAGTGAAACCTGTCATGTTAAACCGCTGTATGGTCTTGGCCATCGTGCTACAGCTCAGTTTCAGGCTCTTGGCAATCTTCTGATAGACTAGGTCATCTTAATGTAGAGCAACAAAAATTTTTTTCAGATCCTCAGAGTTCTTTGCCACGAGGGGCCATGTTGAACTTTCAGTGACCAGTATGGGAGACTGAGAGCGATAACACCAAATTTAACACACCTGGTACCCATTCACACCTGAGACCTTGTAACACTAAAGAATCACATGACACCAAAAAAATGGATAATCGGGCCCAATTTTCCCATTTTTACTTGAGTATGAGTGAGTGTGTACTCACTTTTGTTGCCAGTGGTTTAGACATTAATGGCTGTGTGTTGAGTTAATTTGAGGGGACACTTTTATACAAACTTTACACTCTCTACTTTACATTGTAGCAGTTTCATTTCTTCAGTGTTGCCACATGAAAATATATAATCAAATATTTTCAAAAATGTGAGGGGTGTACTCACTTCTGTGAGAGACTGTATATTGTGATAAAGTTCACCTGACACTACATCATCATCAGTGGCGGCTGCTGATTTTTTAAAGAGGGGAAGCTCATTTTCGGCCTAAATCATAAAAATTGTCCATTTATTTATATGTAAATTCTGCCCTACGTTCCTTTTCAAGAAAATGCTCTGTAACCCTGTCGTACCAACTAGGTGTCTTTTCCAGTGACTTAAATTAATGAACAAACGATCTAATATATACATATATATATATATATATATATATTTAACTCAACGGGAGGAAATGTGGGAATTATATTAAACTGAAACAATGAATGTGGTGTGAAATTGTGTGAAATATACGATGAAGGTTGCAGCAGTTTGTCTTTAGACTACACATGCAATATCCGCGATGGGACTGAGTTGGAAATGGAGACACAGAGTGATACGCGTCATAATCTGAAGACCACGCCCACACCAACCGTCTCTTTGCATTGCGAGAAGCTGCCGCCTCCTTGTCATTTATGATTTATAACAAAAAAAAAATGTCTAAAAGCTGATATGTGACAATGTGTATAGCAAACAAGCTAAAAAAAACCAAGAAATACATTTTTATAAGCTGTCGACCCCAAAAAACGAGCGTTTTAGGACATAAAAGTGGATTAAAAAGAGATGACAGACGCTCCAATCATCACGCAGACGCTCGGAGTCCGGGCCAGCCCACTCCTCCATTCATCCCAGAGACGCTAAGCGTCCGTGGGCGGGACATAATCGCAGCATTATCCAATGACCGTCTTGTTTCTAAGCACTGAACAAAACTGTTTAAAGCAGCCCCATTGAAGTCAATGGACGCTGGGCTTCAACAGAGTAATGCACTGTACGCTACGGGAATGAATGAGAAGGAAATCGAGTCAGCCGACCTAAGTAGCTGATTCTGAACGAAATTGTTTTCGACGTTTTCGACGTGTTTAACACATTTTTAGTCAATAATATGTTAACATAATAGTACATATATTTGACCATTCATTTTTTGACAATTATAAGGGAAACTGAGCTTCCCTTGCAGTCTTCCCTCGCGTCTGATCATCATCCCTCTTATAGTCTGACTTCCTCAACATCTTTTGAATCAAACTCCCGCCAACAAAACTCCTGGCATGCCATCTCTTCGGAGCGAGCAAAAAGTGTAGCTACGAGCATAAAATCTCCCATGTGTCAATCACTTCGTCTTGAATGTTGATAAGTGCCCAACAACACTGCATAATAGCCGTATTTCCCTGGTGAAGTGTACGAATTGGGAATAATAAGATCCCTGTGAGCTCATTTGCCCACCAAGTCTTTGCCAGTTCCGGTCGGACATGCTTCTTTGCTGATCTGGTTGAGTCTCAGTGGACGTAGCAAATCTAATGCAATCTATTTCACACTGTTGCAGTAACATAATGATGAGAATGTGTGATTTAGATATGGAGCAAGATTGAGAAAATGAGTTTTCAACAACTTTTTTCCTAGATGTGGGTGCACATGGGAACACATTTTTAAAAATGGCAGTTGAAGCTAAAATTAAACATGTGAAACATTGGTAGCAGGCACATAATAAATTGCATGTTAATTTGCTTGTCAGATCCTGGCATATAAACAGACCTTAATTATGATACTATATGAACAGTAGTATCATATTATATATAGTATGTGAATTAACATGGCATTAATAGGTTGAATTATTTTCACATGCTGAGGAAGAAAGTTAAACCCCATGGCCAAACAAACCTACAGTATTATATCACAGCAGCAACAACGTAAACAACGATATGTGGCCCAAACTTAACTTCCGGTAGACCTCTGCTAAGTTGTTGTAATTTAATTAAATACAATTGATATACAATAAAATATAAATATGAATTAATATAAATATAAATTAAACATAAAATAAATTGTTTATTACAAACAAATACAGACCGGAAGTTAACGTCAGGCAAAGGCGCCTGCATCTGATGAAACCATCTACAGATAACTTTTTATTTTCCAGCAATTTCGGGAAAGTGTACCTCAGCTGTAATGAATGTGTTTTTGACCCAAATATCATGTCAGACTAGAGCTGTCACAATATTTGATTGTCACCACACGAATCTCATAATAAAAAATCTGTGAATTATAAAAATCAATTATCAATATCATGCTTTAATTTGTATAAATCAGTCAAAAATAAGTAAAGGCAGAGAGAGAATTTGTAAACATTGTGGTTCTTAAACGGTACAATTCTGTCAACATTTACTCACCCACATGTCAATCCAAACCTATATGGCCTGTTTTTCGTTTGCAGAAGTGTTTGTAACTGAACTGCACTGGAACTCATAGACATCCATTGTTTGGACACAAAGCCAGACTGAGAATAAAGATGTATACAGGTTTTGAACGACATGTGGTTGAGTAAATGAAGACAGAACTTTCATGGGTACACTATTCCTTTAAAGGTCCAGTGGGTAATTTTTTGGAGGATCTATTGACATAAATCCAAATACATAAATATGTCTTCAGAGGTGTATAAAGACCTTACATAATGAAGCTTTATGTTTTTATTATATTAGAATGAGCTATTTCTATCTACATACATCTCGGGTCCCCTTACATGGAATTCGGCATGTTTTTTCTTGAGTAGCTTTAAATAGACAAACTGCTCTACAGAGTGCATTTCATAAATGAAAAGAAGCGAAAATGTGACGACATGTTTGTCCTGTGTCAGTTGCCGCAGTGCTTCGAAAGGGAGGGGGACGGTTAGAGTAAGCCGTATGTTGCAATTCGCAATCTCACCACTAGATGCATCCAAAATCTCCACATTGCTCCTTTAAGGAAAAATGTTAATCAGGTGAAAGACCGCTACCTACTATGTGGAAGTGTCAACTAAATACATACATAAAAATATAGACCGAATTAAAACAACATCAATAATTACGGTTAATATCACAATTCATGTCAAAACTGGTTTATTGTGACACTTCCTTGACACACTAGACAGAGTTACTGTACCATGTATTGAATAATGAACTCCACCTCTTTCACTTGTCAATACTCTCTCATTAGCCCCCTGTCTGTTCAAAACAGTCGCTGTCACATGTTCATTAGCCCCGCAGAGCTCAATATGTTGGCCAATCTTCTGAAGATTCTGTAATATTAAATATATATAAATAAATATATTCTGTAAATGAGCCTGTTTTTCTTCTTCATGTGAGCCTGATGCTCCATTGCTTTCAAACAACTTGCACATTTCATCTCCCGAAACAAGTTTTATGGCCAAACTTTATTCTCTTTTTTCTTTTAAATGTGTGAGGACAGTATTTGAACGTTCGTTTGAGCGTGTGTGGGCACATACAATATCTGGCATTCATGGTCATTTGATTTTATAGCATTTCTTTCTATCTAGATTGCTTTTCGCTGTTTGCAAGGGCTGAAGGGCACTGCAGTAAATTGCATTTGGTAGCAGTATAGAAATGAGAGATTTACAGTGGCCAAAGTATTAATGAGAATCTTGTGCCACCTGAATCCACCTCTTCACACCAACATAACCCACCAGACCCCTGACAGGGTGTCACTTGCAGCTTTTAATAGCAAACATCGCTGTAAACCTTTTCAGAGACTGTTTATCAGCAGTGACTTCAGCCAGCCTGTCTTACATATAACCAAGATGACATAAGTGAATTGCATCATAGAAATGAATCAATGTGTTGTATTGTTCACGTTTGTTTTTGTTTGAACCGTGAACATCTCGGTATGGCTTCTGGTTAAGTCATTGCTTTACCAAAGCTGACCGTATTTTTCGACAAATTGTTCGTGTTTGTTGATATTACCACATAATATGTTTTCAACTTTATCTTTTTTATAGAAGAACGCCATGCATGTTGTGAACAACATGAGGGTGGGAAAATATTGACAAAATTATCATTTTTTTCATCATTCATTTGTGAAGACATCTCATTCTAGCCAATGTTTAAGACAGCGATTCCATCTTGCATTCACAAAGCAAAATGTGTAGAATTTCATTATGATATTTCGTAAACGGAGCATGTGTGATGCCATTTAAGTTTGTGTCCTTGCTACAGTGAGTCGAATGTGGTGTCTGCGGGCCGCTCCTATCACAACCATCTAAACCCACAGGCCTTAATCAAACTGCCAGTTTTCAATCTATCAGGTCTTTCAGCCGGCCTCATCATCTCACGGGGGTCCGGCGGGCTTACACTGATGGACTGACTCTTTCTGCACATCCAGACTTCACCGTTTTCAAGTTTCAGAGACGATAAGTCATTTCTAGGTCATTTGGTACCATCGTACAGATCGTGTGACATGTGCGAGAGGGCAGGCTAAGATACAAACAAAGCAATTTGCATGAGTAAAATGACTTTTTATTTGAGGATTTCTGTTGTCAGACAAATTGTCTACAATGTCTGAAAGTGTGTACCTCAATTTTTTTCTCCTGTTACCTAATGATATCCAGCAGCTCAACAGGCTCGGCAAGGGTAGAGTCCGTTTCAAAGCCAAATGAATGTCAATCAGAAGTAACGACCTCTTTCCCCGGGCAATCAGAGAAAATGAATTGCAAGGGGCGGCATTTTAAACTGAGACTGGCTGGTAATTTCACATTGCAGTGGATTCACATTGAGGCGATGTTTGTGTGATATCCAGGGCTTGAATTTAACAAGCAGTGTGGAGCTGAAGAAATCGAGTCGAGTCAGTGGACAAGTGGATTCTGAAAAAGAAAGTTTCAAAAAGGTGCGTTGACAAACACAACTGCACAAGAAGCTTCTTATCCAGTGTGTGTTTGACATAAAAGAAAGGTCATATAGACCTTGCATTTAGAGCTAAGTGGACCTTTACACATACACACAATGTTTTTACCTGAGACGCAAGGGTGCAAGTTTTATAGCTTTGTTTTATATATACACACATTTTTATACAACATAGAAACTTTAAACATAGACATGGAGTTTTATGCTGTATATTGTATCCCCTAATCCTTTCTCGATCCGTAAACCTAACCTCACACAAACCTTTTTGCATTTGAACATTTTTTAATTACATATAATTTACTTTTAGTCATTTGCTGACGCTTTTATCATCATTATTATTTGCTTAACTTCCAAATGAGGTAAACAATTTAGTTAATTAATCAGTTTACATCGCGGTCACCTAAAAATTCTTTCATTTATTCACCCTCGTGTCATTCCAGACCTGTGTGACTTTCTTTCCTTAGCAGAACACAAAAGAAGATATTTTGAAGAATGTTGGACACCAAACGGTGCCCATTGACATCCATTCGTTCAGTTGTTCAACAAACTTTAAATAATAATATAAACAATATATATCATTTACATAATAAAAAATGATACAATATGTTTTGGGGATACGATCCCTTTAAGACTTTCAGCACAATGTACCACAGTATAGACACCTTTTCAAACACTCATACACACCATTTTGCTCATAAGATGACATCTAAAGAATGTTCAATAAAAAAGGCATCCATGTTTCTATGTTCTTAGTTCTTGTTTTATTATCTGTTACAAGTGTCAATGACTCTTGCCTTTTGTAAAGGTACTGCGTGATTATGAGAAGTTATTGTCATTAAATTGTTTCTTTATTTCATGTCATGTAGGTGAACCTATGTGGGAATTACCGAGCACGGTTACTGTACACACAGACAATGTGTTGTTTTACCAAGCAGACATCTGTTATAATTTAAAAATAGATAGTTAATTGGCCTATAATTTATCTCTCATTGAACTGATACATGATAACAGCAGATGTGCAGTATTGATTCACTCAGATATTCTCTATTATCCATTTTTTTTCAGCGAGGTGGCGTGAGACGCATCCTGAGCTGTGAAAAGAGTTTTAGCTGATGTAGAGAAGAACAAAGAGATTCAGTGATGATACAATGTTCCATTATTTATTTCACCTCTTGCAGTCTGGAAACAGCTGTAGCTGATTCACCTTTGGACTCACGTTAGACCTCGTGAAGAAAAAAAATGGTCTGCGCAAGGTTCCAGCGGGCTCAAATGTATGATGTAAACAAACTAGAAATCGTCTGTGTAATATTTTTGACCTTTTGCTTGTTATTCTTTCCCCTTTGCTATCTGCATGGCGGCTCCGACACGTTCTATTTTCAGCGCACACCAATCTATCTATCATTGCTATTCCTTTGTCTTTTATCTTCCGCTAGCTCTTTATCCCTCGGTCAATCCTTCCATTCCCTCCTGCCATTTTCAAACTCTCGCTTTATCCCCGTCTATACAAAGGTTTGACCCCTGTCCCTTCCCCGCAGTGCACTGAGGGATTGCTCAATGAGCTTCTCTGTTTAAAGGGCTATCTGAATGATCACAGAAGCACTTTTGTTCATGTGTTCTCGAGATCATGAAGACATATGTGTTAAGATCAGGTCCTGTGGTAACCCAAGGGCATATAAATGGGAGAAATTGAGAAATCTCACGAAATGTTGGTTTGAACTTTGTCATTTACTGTTTTTGTAATGACTTTTTCTGCAACTTGCCCAACGTACTGTAGATGCATCGCTTACTGAATGCAGTACATGCATAAATAAATATTTTGTTTTGTTAAACTATTGTTAGTTCAGAATTTAATGATTAAAAATGAATGCTGTCAAATTTATAATAGGATAATATTTGGCCAAGATACAACTATTTAAAAATCTGGTATCTGAGGGTGCAGAAAATCGAAATATTGAGAAAATCACGTTTAAAGTTGTAGTCCATCAGAGGTGCTGTAGCAGACTGTTGCTAAGAAGAAACATGTTTGTTTTAACGCTCTCTATTGGCTTACCACTGTAAAGATCTTGTGGAGAGTAGATTACCCTGAAAGCAGAAATTCTAAGATTTACATAGATACTCAACTCAACTCAACTTTATTTATATAGCGCTTTTTACAATTTTCATTGTTACAAAGCAGCTGTACATGAGACACATTTAATACAAGTATGAATTCTAAAGCAGCCCCCCCGGCCAGGCAGATAGTGCAAAACAATATGCAAACGGTGGTGAGGAACCCAAAACTCCCATCGAGAAAAAAACCCTCAGGGGAACCCAGGCCCAACCAGGGGATTCCAGTTCCCCTCTGGCAAAAGCTGCTGCCTCTGCACAAGCTCATCAGTGCTTGCACAACAAGGCTTAATAAAAATATAAAAATTAAAGATTATCATTAACAATCTAATAGCATTTGAAATGTTGTAGAAAAAAACAAAGTTGTCGCGTCCTTTATCCAGCTCTATCCTCTTAGCACTTGTCAGGTCACCGCTTCCCATTCTCAGCTCTGCCATCAGGTCTGGGCATGAACTGCATCCTGCGGTAACCTTGGAACAAAGAGACAAGACTGGCTGAGAGTAGAGTACTGTTCTGCACTCTTTGATGCAACAAGTACATCATTTGTTGTTGGATGTGTTCCTGGTTCCGGTTGATCTAAATAATGCAGCCTAAATCCTCTGAGGATTAATATTATGGAGGTGTAGTGTATGCAAGATTAAAAAGATGAGTCTTTAGTCTAGATTTAAACTGACAGAGTGTGTCTGCCTCCCGGACCGTGCAGGGAAGAATATTCCAAAGTTTAGGCGCTAGATAAGAAAAGGATCTACCACCTGCACTTGATTTTGAAATTCTAGGTATTACCAACTGACAGGACCCCTTAGAGCGCAAACTTGGGTATGGGTAATTTCCAAAGTGCGGACAGCAGCAAGTGAACTTTCCAGCCATTTTTTGTTAGCTTTTTGCTGCATCCACTCACAAAAGCAAAGTTTTGATATATTTGCGAAAGGACATTTACAAAATATATTCATGGAACATGATCTTTCCTTAATAACCTAGTGATCTTTGGCAAATAGAAAAATTTATCATTTTGACCCATATAATGCATTACAAGCTATATGCTAGTTATGACTGGTTTTGTGACCAAGGGTCACATGTTACTCATATTTCTCAATTACCTGTATTTCTATATACATATAAATATACACACCACATTTCATATTTCATATATAATCAGTGTTGGGT
The DNA here is from genome assembly GCF_015846415.1 of Triplophysa dalaica. Taxonomy (NCBI): domain Eukaryota; kingdom Metazoa; phylum Chordata; class Actinopteri; order Cypriniformes; family Nemacheilidae; genus Triplophysa; species Triplophysa dalaica. The sequence goes on along the minus strand of NC_079544.1, from coordinate 18,380,956 downwards.
AAGGTCCTCTGAAAAAGTAATTAATTACTAATTACATATTCAATTGTGTAATTAGATTACTGTACAAATTACTTCCTCTAAAAAGTTTTTAAATACTTCTTACTAATTACTTTCTATATCGTATATTAACCTTGATTAGTTGAGTGTTTCAAGGATAGACATGAAACGGCTCTTTTAATTGAGTCAAATAAATCATATAAAACTACATTAAGAAGTATTATTAACTGACCAAAGTATAACAAATGTGAGAATTACATCTCAAATGATACCTTTATTTAACCAGGTAAGTCAGTTGAGAACCAGTTCTCATTAACAATGACCTGACCAAGAGGCAACATAAAGAAGGATGGATTTTCAACTTTTTAAAGTTAGAATTTAAATTTTGATGTCACTTCCACTATTGCACACACATACTGTATATTACACACATATTTATTTTAATTACTTCAGAAGTAACTAATTAAATTTCAGAAAAAACAAGAGTAATCCCTTACTTTACTTTTGCAAGGGAAAAGTAATTAAAATCAAAATAACTTTAGGTAACTAGTTAACCTAACACTGTATATTATATACACAATAATAATTTCAGAATTGATTATTTTCGTGCATTATGTATTTATAGCAAAATTAACTTAGAGATATTTAATAGCTCTCTAATATAACATAGAAAAATGAACACTGCAAGAAAGCACCACTGTTCCACAAAATGCTTTGCTGATGTGTTATAGTACACTGATCATGACATTGAAGTCCCAGCCATACCAAGATACATTTCCATTTATTCATCTAGCAGACACTTTTATCCAAATCAAAGAAAGAGCATTCAACATTTTGCCCCCAGAAACAACAATAAGCAGTAAAGAAGACTACAATTTCAAGTAGTCAGTTCCTGTTGTCCTTCCACTGATTTCCTCTTAATATCTGCCCCCTCTTGACATTGACGGCACTGTTTGTTTGGTCCTTCAGACCCTACAACTGAATGAATGTTCTCTAACAATCTCCTCGACACCAGCTTAGTGCCTGTCAGTCAACCTATTGGATAAGTGCCGCAGTGAATTAATGCCTGCACATTGATCTCCTTCCATCCTCAACCCCTTTTTTCTGCTGTGAAGGAGCAGAGGGCACAGGAGGAAACTTTTAATGCGTCTTCTAAAGAGCATGCAGCCTCTGTTGGCTGAGCCGGATGGTGGTACGGTAAGGAAAAGTGAGGGGATCACAAGAGAGTATGTGGGCTAAGCGCTGTATGTGCGATGTCACAACTGGGGACTGGAAATCAGTCGTTGCTTTTGCTTAGAGCAATTCGGGGGTAAGTATTAAAGAAAGGGAGGCGAAACTGCAGGAAATTTTTAATGTTTTGTCATGTTTTGAATGTTAACATGGAAGTCATTTAAAAACGTATTATTATACATTATTTTAAGAAATATTGTTGTCCAAATTTTGTAGCCTGAGGTCTGAATTTAAGAACTGAAAGAATCCCTATGCATTTAACCTGAAAGAAACAGATCCATTTTTAATGCATACAAATCTAATTCAACTGATATAAATGATTGAGCTGTTGTGTTTTCACTCTCATTTCAAGTAGAATAACTTGCAGCATGATCATTAGTTTGACCACATTGCAGATGCATAACACTGAATTCCACACTAGTCCCTGTTTAGTCATCGGCTTGTCAGCTGTTTGCGTGCATACTTGTGTAAAAAGGACTTTGGAAGCATCTGCTGCTCTGAGAAGCCTCAAGTATTTGCTGTAAATGAACTTCTGAGGCGAAAGTATGAGTCTGGAAGAGAATATGACAGGATGTATGACAGTAGGCGGCGACAGAAGTTGATAATTGCTTGTAATTGAAAGCCTTTGAAATGAACTCATTCTGAAGCTCATTGGTTTCAGATCTCAGGACAGTTCAGTGGCACAACACTGCGCAAATGTCTGCCCAGCTCAATAAACAACAAACAACAATTCAATTACATCTGTGAGTTGTTTGAATGTTATTGATCCAATGTGTATTACTTTGAAATGTGGAGCAGGCCTACTCATGAAATTTAGGATGCTACCCTTGACTTTTGTTGCACAGCTTCTCATTAGACAGACTATGCATTCGTAAAGTTCTGCGACGTGCTTGTTTTGCATTCACAGGTGGAGTTTTGAGATGAGAATGTTTTTGTTGTTTTCACCTGGATTTATAGTTATAGGCAGATCCTTTGAATGATAATGGCATACTGATGTAATGTGCAGTGAAGCGAAAAGAGTCAAAGAAACATTTTGAAGTCAAGTTAGTGTAATGGTTGCAAGTTTGAACTCCATAAGAACATCTGTCTATGCACATCACCGTGGATAAAAGATCCACTAAAGTGACTTACCATCACATCACTGACGTTAATTGTTCAGGGGCGTTTTACAAAATTTTGAGACCGATATCCAGTCAAGGCTGATGAAAGTCAAACCTAAACTCACAATAAAACAATCTCATTTCGGCAACCATAAAATCATTGTATTTTGTTTGTATTGGCACCAACAATAAGACATTCAGCTGCTGTTTTTGTTAATTTGTTTGAATGTTTGTCCTTTCCGCACACTGCACTAAAATCATCCCCTTAGTCTGTTGACTAAGAACTCCCGAAACCTGTCTGTTGCTATGGTGACTGTGTGCGTGTGTGTGTGTGTACGCGCAGTTTAAAAGAATGAAGTATGGCCTTCTGAGTGTGCTAGGCTTTGTAATACTTCCACATAACTTGTTCTTGATAAATGAACACAAAGCAAACAACTTTCAGTGAGGATGCTAAAGCATGCAGTAGAGAAGCTGTTTTATCTCGGCGGCTCTGATAAAGTGTGCTTTTTTTCCATTGAAAGACTGCTTTTTGCACGACCATAAAACTTGCAGGCGAGGTCAATTGATTCCTGAGATTAAACCACCTGAACTGTGTAAAAATGTGTTTAGTTCTTGTTTGAGCATTCAATTTCGAAAATACAATCAGGAAAAAAATAAGACCCTGAATTTTCTAAATGGTCAAACTGGTCAAGATAACAAATAATATGCTATGTTTGCAGATCTTGAATACTATTGCAAAGAAAAATACTTTGTATTAATGTTTTAACAACACAATCCTAATGTTTTACATGAATTTTAGCATCAGTTCAAAAATTAATATAGACCATTTCATCTTAACAACATAAACAAACGTGCACTGAATTTACGGTACACGTTCATAAGCAAAAGTGTGCCTGTAGATTATTTCTGTTAGCAATCAAAAGCAACCGAGAAGAACCGTTACATGGCTAAACTTGTCTCTCCAATATTTAGAAATACCAAGCTCAACCGCTAGATGTCAATGTACCGAACGGTTTGTTTAAATGCCTCAAAACTAGATGTCCCATTCAACAAATTGTTTATTTAATAAAATGAACGTTCAACAAAATTCAACGAATCGTTTATTATATACAATTATTAAACCGTAAAATAATAATTAAAAATAAGATTAACATAAATTAGATAAAATAGTTGTAATTAGATGTAAAAATGTAATTAGACACTAGTCCTAGATATTTCTCTTTCATGTGTCTTTGAATTCTCTCATTTTCTCATTGCTGTTGAGGGACTTTATCACTCCTGAGGTTTGATTTTGTTGAAATTCAACAAATACTGACATTTTCACAATACATACAGAAATGATGAATAAAGGCAAAACTGGAGTAATCTCTTCTTTTTTCTACAGCTGTACATTTATTATTTCAGTCAACAACTACTTTCCAGACTATATTTTCAACACATGGCTTTTAATCTTTTCCTCTTCTTTTCCTTTACAGGTCTATTGATCTACCCGCGCATATTGCTGCTATGAAGTGTAGAAAGTCTAACTTTCAGACGCATAAAGAATAATTGGTGTAATGGGAAACTCGGAATAGGTGAGTCTGCGAAGAACAGAACGAAGAGCTAATTCTTCAAAGGCCCCTAAGAATAACTTTAGCTAACTTTTTATAGTGCCGAGGAAAGCCGGGTGTTTTATACCCAAGCCTCTTCAAGAACGCGTAAAAAACGATACTCAAGATGTCAATTTACAGGTCAAACCCCATATTTAGTAGTTTCAATACAAATATTTTCATCTCTGAGGAAAGAGGAAAAACGGGCCGATATGGTTGGCCTTAGGGGTCAAGTCATTTCAATTCTGTATTCAGCTACCTCTGCAGTGCTTCACACGGCATGTGCTGTAATCATAAAGCCTCTTCCACATTTGAAGATATTCAGCAATGTGGCTTTTGGTAAAAGACTCTTAAAGGAGCAGTTTTACATTCCTCTTCTGGAAGAATCTCTTGAGAGCGTGCGATTCAATTACAGCATGTAGGACACCGCTGGACCATGCCAGCCTATTTATAATTCATCACCTATTCCCTCATTACCAATGTAATGATGCCTGTCACTAATCTGCATACTACTCATACTGATACTCTTCATAGAGCCTTAACAACCTGCTGAATGACAAATGAGTGTCATCAGAAAGTCGCCATTTAATCCCAAATTAGCACAAACCCTCCAAATGAGGGTTTTCTTATTAGATATGACTGGTTATAATGAGTTCCAGAACACATCCCATCTGAAAGTCCTTCTTACATACTGAGAGTTTTGTTTGTATAGTTTTGTTATATGAATTTAGTTGTACATTTACTAAAATATAAAACAATAATATTGTTTCTGTAAAAACTGTCAAAAATCTTTAGAGACCAGTTACATATAAACTTCTTTTTTTTTTGTGTGTAAAAGGTCTATAATAATTTGGAACTGTTCCAGTTACAGTCTACAAAATTCTGAATTGAGGTCTGATTTTTTTATTGTGAAGTTTAAGCAACAGGACGGTTTGTCAGGTTTTTTTGTAGAAATGACTATCTGCAGAATGTATCAATTAAACAGGATGCACATTTTAATTTCATTAACAGCTCTAGTAGAATACATTTTTCCAAAATAGAAAATCTAGTTCCAAAACTTGAGATGTGTGCCTTGTTTTGTCAAAGAAGTTGCAATGAGTTTTTTTTTAATACAAAAATAACCAGAAGCACACAAAACAATCTGTTTTCAAATCTGTCTCCTTCCCCTTTATATCCGCAATAGTAAACCTAAACCTTTGAGCAGTCAGGATTTTGCAGAGTTTTTGCAGAGAATGTCAGTTTGGTATTATTTAGCTTCAATTCGTATAAAGTTAAATATGTAAAGTGACATGCAGTGTTGTTTCGAACGAAGATAGCGATATTTAGAAAAAAAATGGATTTCAGATATACAGCTGCCAAAAAAAAATCCTCAAGAGTGACATAATATCATCCAGCAGCAATGTGAAAGACTGTTGTATTGCTTAAAAGTGAAAAAGAACTTGTTTTCTTTGCAGGGGGCGTGAATTTTTGACCTGTGTTACAATTCTCATTTTCTGCAAATAAATGCAAATAGAAACAACATTTTATTTGATTGAGAAATATTATAAGTAGTTTACAGAATGAAAAATAACGGCCAATTTGACCTAAACACATGCAATTTCAGCAAATTCAGTTATGTAAATAATCTTGAAATACATTTTCTGCGGCTGTATATTTATGTTGGCAGAGTTTTGTTAATTTAGTAGGTTATTTGTAAACTGATCTTGTAAAGTCATTTTTGCATTGTGGATTTTGATGTTGTTACTTTCCCACTTTTTCCAATAAATCTACAATTGAATTCTTTATCTCGCCTTGCAGAGCATTACAACTTCCCTTTAAACTACATCTATTCCCTTTCTGCAAAGGCAATTGCTAGAAAATATAGTGGTGATGAATGTGTCTTTTACTTTGCGAGACAAGAAACTGAGATTAGACGCAGACTAGGCTGCTAGGCTGCATCTACAGCTGACCAGTTTTTTTAATATGAATTAAATCTAAAGGATTTAGATTGTGTGTGCAGTATTTTTTCCCTAGGTTCAAAGAAGGTAGAGAAAGAACAATATCTGGATGTGAGGAAGGAATATGGCAGTAGACAGCACGCTCGCTTCGTTCAGAGAGTCGCTCAGGCGAGTAACTTCAATCACTACATGAGGTGACCCATGCAGGCCTTTTCTTTGCTATGAACAAATAACGTCTGTTACTGATGTACACTGACTTAAAAGCAAAGGAGCAGAAAATGCTGTGCAACATGTGGAAGGATCTGTTTTTATCTCCTGTGTAATCTATTTTAGTCTGTTACACACAAATGAGTCAGAAATATGGTGTATGTTGTATTTCAGATCAACATTATTCGGTGTTATGTGATACTGTATATAGTAATTGCTATTAAAGCTTAGGTAAAAGTTATATTTGCCAAGATATATATTTGATTTTATAAACAAAATTAAAGAACATGCTGGTCTCATTGGACGCTTTTAAGAGGATGTTAACTTACTTGGAGGCAGCCACATCTGGCTGTAGATGTTTTGCCTGATGTGTTATGGATTGTGGTTGACTTTAAGGGATTTGCTATTTGAGTTCTTATATGTTATTATTATTTTAGAGTATTTTATGTCTGTCTGTATGTATGTATGGTTGTACTGCTGCCTATCTTGGCCAGGACACTCTTGAAAAATAGATTTTTAATCTCAATGAATCTCTTTCTGGTAAAATTAAGGTGCATAATAATGAATGTTAAAAAAGTTTAAATATTCGAGGTCTAAACCTAAAAAACATACATTTTGACTTATTTTGGTTATATTGTGCAGACACTGTCATTACATTACTTTTCAGTTTGTTAACACACCAAAATCTATGTACACGTACGGTTCATGTAGAAATATCTATGCATACAGATGAGACCACCCTGCTAAAGGAAGAATTGAATCTCTTATTAATGTAATTTGTCAGTGAATGATTTGCAATTTCTAACCCAAACAATATTTCTTTATTGTCTGAGACAGGAACGCATGTCGTGTTCTTGCTCTGATGACGCTAATGGCTCAGTAATGGATCTTTCTCATCTTAGCATTACCGATACATCACTCACATTACAATAACAAAACTTCCATCATTGCTGTGCATGTAATGTGGGGAGGAAAATATCAAATTATCTTATTGACAAAACACAGTATAGATGGTTAGTATAGTAGCAGCTTTAAAATGACCTTGTTAGCCTTTGATTGTATCTTCGCAACAGAAATTTGTGTGTTTACTGAATTTTCAACGTCACATGTGCCAATGCCAATGCCTTCCATAAAAATTGAATGTGAATGTGAAATTGAAGATTTGTACCCTCAGTAATTCAGCCACAATACTGTGTAGAAAGTAAATGCATAGTACAGAATATATGTGATATTCACAGGTATCCATACCGTAATATGTACTGTATATATTTGTGACCCTGGGACACAAAACCAGTCTTAAGTGTCACAGGTATATTTGTAGCAATAGCCAACAATAATTTGTATATTAAGTAACGATCACCTAAGATGCACAATCACCTAAAATGCACAAGACTGGTTAAACCAAAAAATTAACCAAAGGTACACTGTAGCTTTGTGTTGTGAAAATATTCTCTTAAAATCACAAGAAAATAAATTCAACTTTTGTAACATCAAATTATACTGAACTGTAAATTAAAGTGAAAGACAACATTTAATCTTATTTAAAAGCAAATCTAATGAAGTCTCAAGATTTGTCTACTATGTAATGTTATCTATCCATAATTGTATTTATGTTTCCAGAACATTATCATACTAATGCATCTAATGTATCAACGTCTATCCGAACATAAAAAAATCAGACATGCATATTGATGATGTGTGCAAGAAGAGTATATGTATAAATTGTGTTATGTTACTAAGACATCATGTCGGCTGTGATCGTTTCTTCTCTCCAAAGGTCTGGAGTTGAATCAATGCTGATTGTTTAAACAGGTCCACCTGGGACATTGTGCATATTTTAAGTAAGAAAGTATGACAGAAAAAAGAGAACAAGAACAAGGACATTTCTTTAGCAGTAGCAAACTCGCTTCTTACACGGTCTCACTGAGTTGGAAGTCATTCCTCACTTTTGGGGTAACTTTCACAGTCCATTAATGCTCCTTGATGACCCATTTGCAGTTATTTTCCAACCTCTACTCACTAACATGTAATTTTAGACAGGAGGCTCCAATTAGGTCATAGGAAAAAGGCCCCCATTTGTCTTTGACTGCAATGCAAAACTGGGACCATTAATTATGGAACAATAAAATGATGCACGCCTCCCCTCGGCTGATGAAATGCTGCTTTCACTGTTTAATTCATGGGTTGCTAACTCTGCAGTTTAGGCTAAATTAGTTGGGAATAATACGACTACCCTCTCCCTATGATCTTTTGATAACTGCTGTTTGAAATTAATCTTGCAACTGTTGTTTAAGTTCAGCGTGGTTGTTGTGTCAGATACAATATTGCTTTGACAAAAAACAGGCCCACATTGTATAGGAGAGCTGCTTTTTTTTTACCAAGATCACTGATATTGATATAACATGGCATACTTTTGTGTAATACTTTAATTAAAAACTGATGGAAACTGCGTGTGATTACTTTTTACTCCTATAACCAAGCCAGGAATTTGAGATGGATTGGCAAAATTTGGTTTCTTGATAATTGCTCCTTATTTGATTTATGCTTAAAATGTTATAACATTTTTAACATTTAATATTGGTTTCAGCCTACATAATACTAAAAGTATTATATTCTCAAATCTATTTCATTTTTGACAATGCTACACACGAGGCAGTGTATTTAATCAAGTGTGCTAGATGAAATGTTGCAAATCACCATTTCAGCACTGGACAGCTCCATCATGATTTAAAGGGACAGTTCACCCAAAATGAAAATTCTTCAATCATTTACTCCCCCTTGTGTAATTTCCATCTTGCAACAGCCCCCATTAACTTCTATAGAGACATTTTTCAAAACATTTTTTATGTCATATAAAGGAAAACAAGATTTAAACCATGTGGGGGTGATGATGAACACTTTAACATCCCTTTAAAGATCTTTGAACCAAAAACCATCCCAAAAGCTGTTTATATGCTGTGCATATTGAATTGTTATTATATTGAACTTTTTTTATCAGTAAAGTTCATTATTACTGCATATATTTATTTGAAAAACCAAATTTGTCTTCGTTTGCCAGCATGTCATTTATTCACTGAACTCACAGTTTAAAAATAGGCAGGCAGGCTGCAGAGTAGTACAGTAGGCTACATAAATGCCACATATATTAGCACTCATTATGCATACTGCTGAGGCTTCACCAGGTTTCGTGAATCATTCACACCACCTCCACATTCTGGTAAACGGGACACATCACGTCTCTCAAACAGCTTTAACTCAAAGGTGCCAGCGGTTCAAAGCGCTCCGATCTCTCCTATCACCGCAACGCTCTCTCCCCCATTTCTCTTTTCTCACCAGGATGGAGATGATGATACAGAGGGATCTGGCTGTCAGCCTGGTGTGATGTGTGCCCGCTCTGGATTAAGTGCCTCATTTTTATCCCCATAAACTCATCGGAGAGAAGGCCGGCGAACAGTCCGTGGTGCGCGGTGAGCGGAAGCCTGTATCGGGTTATTGGATTCTAGTTCTTATTGATGAATGTGCACAATCAGTTCTAGCAGTGCCTTATGCCCCGGGCAGGTAAACAGCTTGTCTGAATGCTCTGCTTTCATAATAAGGTCATTAATAGAAATCAGTCTGCGAGTGGACTGCCACAGAGCTAAACAAATCCCAACCTTTACTCTGGAGTCATCAATCTAAACATGCAGGCCTGCAGCAAGCTTATGCCAACTTTAATACATGGCTCGGCTTTTGCATAAATGGTTCAGGGAGAGATAGATAGATGTGTTCACACACAGACGCAAATACAAAATGATCACCAGGCTCCACTGTATGTGCTTGAATGCTTGCGGTGTAGACAGGCTGCTAGATCCTGTTAGTGTGCATATAGGATATACGCATCTACGGTCAAGTAGATAACAGCTGTTTTTAATGCATTAGCACGACATGATAACCACGTACAATTAGAACTCAGCCAGCGCCCTTGAGTTGTAATGTATCCGTGTAATTCCTTTGTGCTTGAAAGCTGATTACTAATAACTGGCGAATACATAACGCTCGCAGGAAGAATTTAGAGGCGCCGTATTAAAAGTCTCTCATCTATTGTTTCATTGGTTATTCATCACACCACTTGTAGTAATTACATTAATGGTGCAGTAAAGTTTCACAATTATAAAAAAAATGAAAATGTTTAAAATGCAACTGAAAGTAAAAAACTGTAGCTTTTGCAAACAATGTGTTGCTTATAGTAGATTCTTTTTCTAAATTAAAAAAATAATTCTAAAGAATCTATCATAGTTTTTGCACTCTCACGTCATTAAAAACCTGAATACGCATCTCTCTTCTGTGGAACAGAAAAGGTATTTGGGGAAATGTGTAGTTTTATGTCCGTACATTGGAAGTCAATGGGTTGTAATGTATTTGTTTACCAATTTCTGAAAAATATTTATTTTGTGTTTTGCGAAAGAAAAAAGCCACACAAGATCGTAACAACATGTGGATGAATAATGCCTTGTTTCCACTGAGTTGTACGGTTCACTACGGTTCACTACGGTTGAACGGTGAATTGTACCCAAATAGCGAACCGTACCGTACCACTTTTATGGGTCACTTGCGCGAACTACAAGGGGAACCAAAGAGTATAGATTCCAAGACTCGAAACTCAATAGATCGTTCCATTGCAACACCTGTGCCTGCGTTTCCGCCATTTTGGGGAAAGCGACTCTGCTTTCTGCTCTGGCGATGGCAATATCAGCTGTTTTGTTTAAAAAATTAAACATTCAACCTGAATGATGAAAATACACAACGACAAAAGTCTTGGCTCGCTAGAAACCTTGACAGATATCAAGCATTTTCACACCAAAATGGCAGCTGCGCTGTTTTCTCTAAAAAAATCACCAAAGTTGCGCCTCTTGGTATCTATACTCTTTGAGGAAACGATAACACAGGAAGCGCCATTGTCATTTACAGATTGCTTTGTTGCGAGAGAATGACGTCGATCGCTACTTTCAAGTCTACCTGTTGTCAGTGTAAATGCAAGCCTGATAATGGTTACCCGTGACGAAGCGTACTGTACCGAACCGAAAATTATTAAAGAGTTCTCAATTTTGGTTCAACAGTCCCTTTAATTCAATATTTTTTCTATTATCTGACCAAATTTTATGTGCAGTAAATCGAAACAATTATTGAGTGTCGCAGTTTTTGGAGCTCTCCTTTCATCAGAAGAGATGCTGAGGTGGTAGGAAGACATTAACTGCAGCAACAGAACTGCTGATGTCAGCCGATGGCCTTTCGCTCTGAGCTGCCATTCCTGGAAGTCAATAGGAGGCCAAGGGGGTTAAAACGAAAACGATAATGCACCGCCGTCAAGACACCCGCATCCCTGTTTATTCCCCTCCACAGTTTGTTTCTTTTCCCTTTCCTGTCTCTGCTATCCTTAGACCTGGATCATGACCCACATAAATGCTTTAAAACATTTATAGGCGCTAGTCTGAGCTATTCCACTGGGGCGGCACTATAGTCCAGGTTCAGCAACCTCCCCTCCCCCTCCAACTGATTCCCACCAGCTGCCTCTTTGCTCACATCTAGGTCCACGGGCGCTGGTGCTTTTTCATCATGTGCTGTCTATGGTCTGGTGGGCATAACTTTCAGGCCGAGCTCAGGGGGTGGAAGAGAGGCTTTGCCTGCCTGTTTTTTGGCCCATGGGAAAGGCCTGGGAGTCCGCCATGAATAGGAAGAAGATTTATGAACTTTCCAGCTTCTGGAAATCGTACGGGCGGGGGGAAATGAAAAAATAACATAATGCACCAGGCGATATCCTACAACAAGCATGAATAATTAATGACACCAGTGCCCAGTAAATAAGACGGCGATGCTGAATGGGAGGAGGAAACTAATGTGGCGCTGAAACGCGATGCTGTGGGCAATCAGTAAATGTCAAACATTTCATTAAGAGCGTTTATGCATTAACAGTTTGCATTAGTGGAACGGAAAACAAGCTCTAATTGAACAAAATTCTCTCAAATATTACTTAATACAGAAATAGAATGTTAAAGAACACAACTGCATTGTGAATCTGTTTTGACTGTTTCACTGCGACACTGTACTGTACATCAATTTTAATACAGTAAAATTCTACTTTGTCATAACAATGGAGTCTTTTATTTTAAGAGGTGCAGCATGCGCTGCACTTTCTCTGATTGCAATAAAAGCCAATCGTTCATATGCATAAGACTTCATAGCCATGAATGGGGCTGATGTTTGTCAAATACACAGAAATCTGCTACACTTTTAAAAACAATGGTTCTTTGTCAGACTTTATAGTTTTATAACATCCACAGAAAGTTTCTGCTGCACAAAAAGTGTCTGCTGCACAAAAAGTTTCTGCTGCACAAAAAGTTGTATGTACATTCTTAAACATAAACCTTTATCAAAGCAATACCATTTTTATATGTGTATAATCATACATATAGAGTATATAAGTAGATATTCCACATTAGCAGCTGTTTCTATGGGCCATACGTAGGTTGTCCGCCATATTGGAATGGTGCGAACCAGTCTGTGTTGCCAAGTCTTTGATTTTACATTGGAATTGGGTTATGTTTAAACGATTGCGGTGGGTTGTTTTTTCCCGCAGGTTAAGAGTGGAAGGAATTTGTTCTGTAGCTGTCATTCATAGTATGATTATATTTAAGAAAGTTAAGTTATGTTATTCGCTCTAGGGACATCAGTCTAGTGATTGATTTCGTTACACAGATCTGGCAACCCTGCCAAACCGATCCGTTAACACTCAAGATCAAGCTGATTGTGTGTTTAGTAAGGAAAACGTATTTCTTGTTGTCTAAACTCAAACATCATATAATTATATATAATGGCTATACTAACACATAACAACAACGAAAGGTTATTACAGTTTTCAGGAATTTAAATCCCTATTGTTTTTACAGCTATTGGTGTACAATTTCGTGGCGACTGTCAGTTATGTCAGTGGACTTTTTTTTCAAGATGGCGAACAGATCTATGTGTCTTGAGTGCTCGATCTAGATATATTTATTTTTGTGTTTAATTATATATTTGTAAATTTAATAAATGTACAAACAATTTAAATTGCTTTGATCCCACAAACTGGTGTTTTTGGATCAATGTCAAAGAGAATATAGAATGCTGGTACAGCATTCAAACAAGCGCCAAAAACAGCTCAAAACTTACTTGTTCCGCCTTTATTTGACTTACCAATAACTCTATGTTTGTCTGTCTGTCTGTCAAAAAAAAGTTTTTTGTTCATTCTCTCCTTTACATACTCCATCTTTAATCCTCCTTGTAGCATGGCCTTGTAAACTAATGGTACTGTTTAGCGTGTTTACAAAATGTTTTCATGCTCTCCTACCTGTAAGTCGCTTTTGATAAAAGCATCTGCCAAATGAATAAATGTAAATGTATTTGATGACCTTTGTTGGTGGTTGTTGGATCAGTGTGTACAAGCCTTTACAAAATGGTCAGTTCTGGTCCTTGATTCTGATTGGTTGAGCCAGGATCTAAGCCATTATAGAATACCCGATTTGTACCTGCTGACTACATTACATACAAAACTGTACCACTGTTGTTGCATCTGTGATTCTTTGCCTTGCTACTCATATATAATAACTGTTTTATACAAGCAATTATCCCCGCGAAACAGTGGGTTACAAGTGCATTTTATAACAGCTACTGTAAGTGGTTTTTGGGCCCTCCGCTTCGCATCGTGCCTAACAACGCGTCTTAGCTGTTATAAAATGCACTGTAACCCACTGCTTTAAGGGCTTATTGCTTTATTCAACACATTGCTGTCATCACTTTGAAAACATTGTGATTTTGTGATGAATGTCTTTAACTCTAGATGTTCTTTAACGCGGGAACAGGAGAGAAAGCTTGCCGGAAGACAAATGATGCCCATTAATTGTGTGTTTGCTCTTGGCAGCACACATTTGTGCGCCTTCTGCCATATTATTTTCCTTGGTGGCGTATGTCAACTCTCACCTCCACTCGGAGGTCCCGTTCATCTCACTTCTAATCAAGATCACTCACATGTGTTCCACACTTGACCCAGGTGTGTGGTGACAGGAACAGATATTTGCCTAACGTCCTCCGTCCATTCTACTCTCTTGGGCTATCTAGTCACCTAAGGAATGACCTGCTGAAACATTAGCATCTGTTTACATCCTGCCACATTACAGGAGCTACAGTAAACCCTGCTGACACGGCTCGCATTGATTGGCAAGCAGGGAGCACAGACCGCAAAAAAATTAACTGAAGGAATCCATCTCCATATAATCCATCGTGTGAGTTCTTAGCCATACCATAAAGTGTTTGGGTATCGAGATTCCATGGAGTTACATTTTGTGGGGTTCTACATTATGTGGGGATTTACCGTTTATACTGAATGACCTTGAATTTTTAAGGCGTTTTATAGTCTTGCTCGGGTGGGGGAAGAGAACATGACAGTTTATTTCATGAGAATTACAGTCAGGCCTTTAAAAGGGGTAGAGCAGCGTTGGCTGACATGGTTTTGACCCCGAATGACCTCAGCAGCCCCTGGTCAGTGTCATTTCTCACTGACAACCAGAGAGATGGATGTTCATTCTAAACCGCACGGTTCATTAAAAAAGGGAACAGTTAGGGAGGTCCCTCGGATAACCTGCAAATTTATGGTGCCTTCGGGACGGCGCTAACCCACTCCTGGAATTCTTTGTGGGGGCCGGAGTGTGTATATTTGATAGAACATTATGAGCACAGCCTATGTTTCCTGAAGGTACTATATTTCATGTTTATAGAGGAAGGTAAATTTTCGGTATCTGTGTGTTTGTGTCTGCATCCTCGCAAACACACACCCGCAGTGTTTGTGGATGTTTTTAAATGACAGCGTGTGCGTCGAAGTCTCTCTTTTATGTGCTTATTTCTGGTTTTATGAGTTGAGCTGAGGTGCACGCAGCCCTGGATATGAAAAGGAATCTCAGCGGGGCGTCTTCCTGTAAACACTTTTGTTATTGCTCCATGCCAGCACTGATTACACTGTGCCTGTTCCGTTGTGTTCTCTGACCTCGTATGACAGCGCAGGTGCAGTGATAGAGGGACAGCAAAAGCCACCTGCCATATCTGAGGTGAATTTCACTTTTTCTGTGCTGTGCCAAATAGAAAAAAGCAGTTCAGATTTTGGAAAAGAACAAACTCAGACTCAGACCTGCAAGAGGAACGTTATGTGTTGGCTGCACTTTTAAACTCAAATCTTTTTTCAAATTCAGAACCCAACTCAAAATTCACTTATTCATATTTCAATTGCTTTAGGTGTGTTTCATATATGTGTTATTTGCGTTGTCTTTTCAACAGTCAGTTATGGAATATACAAAATTTTGGGCCAATTGAAAAATTGAAACATACAATTGATTTGGTGAAGACTGACATTTTTTAACAGTCGTTTTAAGGGATAGTTCACCCAAAAACAAAAGTTAATTTACGACCATAGTATGAACATTTTAAAAAACCCTGTTCGGTTTAACACAAAATAATATATTTTGAAGAATGTAGTTCTGCAAACAGTTCTGGGGCACTTTTGACTCTACCGTTGTAATTTTTCCTACTATGGTAGTCAATGGGATCCAAGAACTGTTTGTTTACAAGCATTCGTCCAAATTTCTTTCTCTGTGTTCACCAGAACAAATACATTTATGCAGGTTTGGGACAACTATAGAGTGAGTAATTCTGGTTAAACTCATTTTATATAAAATACATTTTCATGAAATTTTTTGTTACAGGGTGTTATACCAAAGTAAGTGAGTGCCCTTGGCGGCCATGTTGTTTCCAGTCCATACCTTCCCCCGTCATGTAAGTATAGCTGCCATATTTATACCAATTTAAATTTTTTGACAAACAATTGGTTAGAGCGTAACTAAAAAACGATTTGCACTGTAGAGACAGACCCATCATAATCTGAAAACCACGTCCACCAGGGGGGAAAACATTTCAACATTCCATTGACTTTGTGTTGGGGGAAGCTAACTCCTTGTCACTTCTGACTTAAAACAAAAAACAGAACAATGTTTAAAAACTGCTATGTGACAAGGTCTATGGTAAACAAGCTAAAAAACCCAGAACTACGTTTTTATAAGCTGTCGACACCGAAAAACAAGTGTTTAAATACATAAAAGGGGAGAGCAACGTCTCATATTGTCATTTTTTCAAACTAAAACGATGATGACAAAATGTTTACTGCACACGTATCGTTAGACATACTTAGTGTGTCAGGATCACACCATTGACCCATTCTTCCTGCTGATGCATATCCCATACCTTCCTGCATATCCTGTTGCTTGTATCCACTTTTGACTCCTTAAAGTCTGGCTTTTACGGTTCGGTAGTTTATAAAAACTTAATCTGGGTTTTTTAGCTTGTTTAGTGTACACCTTGACCCGCAGCAGCTTTTAGAAATTGTTCAGCTTTTTGTTATAAGCCAGAAATGAAAAAGGGGCAGCTTCCAGCAATAGAAAGTCAATGGAGAGGGTTGCATTGTTTTCCCGTCCGGTGTGGGTGCTATAAGTGCGCCCTATCTATAGAAATGTCTATGAATCTTTCATTTGAAATTGCCTTTAAAGTTGTCCGAATTAAGTCCTTAGCATAGCATATTACTCAGAAAAGGAAAGAAGTTTTTATCTTTTACGGTAGGAAATTTACATATTATCTTTTTGGAACTTGACCTTTACCTAATATCCTAACGATTTTTAGCATAAAAGAAAAATTTATAATTTTGACCCAAACAATGTATTTTTGCCTATTACTTAAAACGTTCCTGTGCTAGACTGGTTTTGGGGTCCAGGGTCACATTTGGTTTTATTTTTTTATTTACAAACGGATTCCCCCAAATAAATGTGTGAAACTTTCAACACAGCGGATGTACAGTTGAGACCATCTGTTTATCCAACCAATGGCAGACAAGAGTCAAAAGGATTGATAGAGTAGTGGACGAATGGGTGCTTGTGCAAGTGAGACATCCTAAAGGATGGTACTGTGCCACAGCTGTTTTGTGAACAGCAAAGTCCCCTTTTAATGATCAGTCAAGAGAATTAATGAGACTAAAGTCACCTTTTACGGCGGTTGAGTCACAAATTAATATTCCCCTCTCTCTCTCCCTCTATTTCTCTCACGCGCTTCATTGGTATGCCTCTCTATGTAGGAGTTGCTCAAGCCTTTAATGACATTATGAATAATGGATGCCACAGCTCAATAAAACATTTGGCTTGATTTAGCCCAGATGCAGTTTTAGTACATAGTGGGTTGGCCAGTTGTGCAGGTGTGATACGTCTCAAAGTCCAGTACAGTTTAAATACAATTCCATCTGAATAATTTGTTTTCTCTGTACGTGCAACAGGTCTTGATGACATTGGTTGGATCTCTCAGCGCTCTACCCCTTTTTAAATCTCATGGTAAAGCTGTTATTCAATGTCTCTTTGATGTTTTCCATATAAATCCGTATAAATGCATCTCCTTCAACAGTTTATAAATCATATGTAATATCACATGTGAGAGATTATCCTGGGGTCAGTTAAAATCAAACTGTTTTTATAAAAATTCTAGGAAAGTGATTTATATTTAATGCACCTTGTTCAAGCTCGTACTAAACGCTACATCAGTACTGTCAATGTGTGTCTATATTTTAAGGCTGAAATGGTCAGTGTCGGTACTGAATGGTGCGTTCGTCCCTTTATAAGCCCTCCAAAAACATTCTGCTTTAAACACATTATATTATAGTTTTCAAAATGAAGAATGAAAATGTATATTTAAATATAATTTATCAGAATAAACAATTACTTTTGATATATATATATATATATATATATATATATGACGAAAGATGTAGCCAAATTATGTAGTTACAAAATCTGGACCACGCTTTCTGGACCAAGCTTTCAAGTCATATTGACCCTTTGTCAAAACCTAATTCATTCAATTATAATTAGATTTTAGTGATTTATTCTTCATCTATATTAAAAACATTTTAGAAGTTATGTAAAGTTTAATTCTAAAAATGTTCTAGTCAAATTCAGCGAACAGCTTACTCAGCATTTTCCTTTGGCCTTTTGTACATGTTGGCTGTGCGTTCTTCAAAGGCTGCATTTTAAGAGCGATTGCGTCATAGCAGCGCGACTGAAGGGCGAAAGGTTGATTCAAATGCAGCCCCAAAATTAGAACTTATTTCCGCGGGTTTTTAATATTGGAACGAATCTATCTTTCACAGTTTGGATATGCTGAGATTCATTGTGCGGTTGTAACGGCTTGAAATTTTTCAATAATCATTCAAAACTTTAGTTTAATAAAAGTATGTAATTCACAATAACGGTCATTGTCAGTTTTAAATATCATATATGATGTTGTTAATTAACATTATTGGTGCATTATTGTGTTTTAAATTTCTAAGGTTGGTTAATTTAATATACTGTTGGGCTGTTTTAATCTACATAAACGTGTCATATTTTCGAAAATAAGATATCATATTTCTGACTACATATTTGTTTTAAAAAGTCAGAAACCTCTCTGCTGTGTCCTGCTGCTTTCACCACACAACATGAGCAGCAGGTGACGCAAATAGGAAATCCTCTGCGAGGCTATTGCACCTCATTTCAGTTCGGTTCTTGGACTTTTTAGGCTGCGTGCTTTGAAGAACAAGTCCTCGTTTTTAAGTGCGTGACCTTAGAGGGTTGCAGTGCCCGAATTATGACACAGCTATGATTTCAGGATGACCTGAAACTGAACCCGCCTGCTCTATTTATGACCCCACATCTGTATGTCTTTCAATTCCTCCTAGACTGCGCCACACGTGCCACTTGCATTCCAGCGTGGTTGAATGACAAAGTAAGCAGTAACCCGCCTCATGTATTTTTAATTAAAAAAAGAAAAATGTTAAGGTTCTCTTGCTGGAAACTTGTACTTTTGCGACGGCACAAATGTGTCTATGAGCATGCAAAAAACTATGTTTAAAGCCTGTATCCCAGACATCCTTAATCCGATTCCAGACCTTTGCTTCGTTCAATCCAGACCTCAAGACAGCCTATTAAATCATTTAAAACATTTTAGTTGTTTAAATTGAGCCACGTGTCTTTTCAACAGATTATTACATTACACGCGCTTACAAGGACATTTATGTAATTTAGCTTTTGCCTCTATATCCTCCTATATCAATTTCGATTTTCAATTTCAATTCAAATGTGCGTTATTGGCATGACAAAATGTACATTTGCATTTACATTTTACTTTTAGTAATTTAGCAGATGCTTTTATTCAAAGCGACTATAAAGAGTTTAGGGAGCAATAAGCGATATGTCATACAGGAGCAATATTACATTACGTGCCAATACAAAGTTACCGCTTTCAGCAAAGACCACTACCTGTTGAGAGAAATAGAGAGGGGTGGGTGGAGGAGTGTAGAATGGTGTGAAAGTATGTACATTCGTATTGCCAAAGCATTTGAAGCTGGGCTGCGTACAACCAGTGCAAGGATGTATACAAACGAAAATACAGATAATTAATAAAATAAAATAGAAAAGTGTGATGTATGTAGTGCAACGTAAAGTGGCTTATAATATTTGTAAATGTATAAAAACAGAAATAGAGTGTAGTTTAGACAAAGATTTACAAAAGCAAAATATACATTTGAGTAGCAGAATAAAGGGATATAATAATATAACATTATTTACATTGGAAACATCAGGTCAGGGCAGATTGATTTTTTTCTCTTTTGTTGTGATAAAAGCAGACACATATTGTGCAGCTAACACAGAGCAGTCCTTGTGTTCTCCTAACAGACACGGTAGCTTCTTATCGTTTGACACACTTTCAAACGTCTGGTGTATGGACGTGATTTTCCGTATATCCGTTTATTTTTTTGCATTCTATTAGGAAGTGGAGTTCCGTCTCAGTTTTATTGAGATGACAGTGTGTATACAGTCTCTGGTCCTGTGGCAGCTATTTCTTCTGTGTCTGCCCATCTCTATTGAGTTTATGTCCACCGAGTCTGCATCTTGTTAATGTGGCTCTTAGTTTTTTATCTGTCACTGTGTACAGATAGTCTGCCATACTGTATTCTCTCTTTAGGGCCAAATACCATTGCATTTTACTTTGTTGTTTTGGTTTGGTTTCCCGATGAGTGATAGAGTTTTGCTTCATTTGTGTTGTAATTTGGATTAGTCTGATTTTGTCAGTTTTGAATTTGGATTCCCTTTTTTCTATCTCTATGATCAGTGGATATTCTGCCCTTCATGCATCGTTTGTTGGGTGTCGGTGAACTTGTAAGATATTTTTACAGAATTCTGTATGCAGGCTGTTTTTCCCATTTAGTAAAATCTTGATTTGGATTTGTCAGTGAACCCCAAACTTCCCTGCCATAGAGGGCAATCGGTTCAATTACTGATTCTCATATTTTCAGCCAAATTCTAATTGGGATTTCTATAGGATATTGAGTTTTGATGGCATAGAAGGCCCTGTGTGGTTTATCTCTCAGATGATTATTCACTGCAGGATTAAAGTTTCCTGTGGATGTGATTTTTAAACCCAGGTAATTGTAGTGTGATGTGTGTGTTATGGGGTTTGTGCCTAATGTAAATGTGTGTCGTGATAGTTGGGATCTGGACCTTTTCTGAAAGGTTTTACTCGGGTAGCCTGTCAAGGGCCAGGTCTGAAAATCTTTCGTTTTAGCAGGTCCAGGTTCTGTTGTAAGCCATGTTGAGTGGGAGACAATAGAACCAGATCATCTGCATAGAGAAGACATCTGATTTGGGATTAGTGTTGAGTGAGACTGGGGGCTTCAGATCGCTCTAGGATGGTTGCCAGCTCATTGATGTAAATATTAAACAATGTTGGGTTTAAAAAGAAACCCTGTCTCACTCCACGCTCCTGATAAAGATATCTAGTACGTTTTGTGTAGCTGCATTTACTCTCGGATTTAATAAGGTCATAGGTTTTACCACCTATGCAACTTTCAATAAGTTTGTAAAAAATCCTTGGTGCCAAATTGAGTCAAAAGCTTTTTTGAAGTCTATAAAGCATGCATATATTTTATCTCTATCTTGGTTAACATGTTTTTTCAATTCAAGAGTATGAAGAGTGTAGATATGATCAGTTGTCCAGCAGTTTGGTAAAAATCCTATTTGACTTCTGCTCAGGACATTGTGTGTCGTGATGAAGTCTAAGAGGCGAGCGTTTATTAAACTATGGAATAATTTTCACAGGTTATTACTCACACACATGCCTCAACAGTTGTTAGGGTCAAATTGATCTCAATTTTTAAAGATTGGCATTATCAAGCCTGGATTTCAGATGTCAGGGATGTGACCTACACTCATAATCAGGTTAAAATCATTTTAGTTTTGAAATGGCCAGTTGGATTGACTGTTTGTATGTTTAATCGTTTCGTTTAAAATCCCATCATGTCCAGATGCTTTTTTGATTTTGTCTTCAAGTTCTTTTCCAGTTATTACGGGACGTCTAATGGGTTTTGATTATCTTTGATTGCTTATTCTATATTTCCTTATTGTTTTATTTTGCTCAGGGTTTGTGTCTGTCTGTACTTTATTAAACAATGTTTGGAAATGACTTTCCCATATTTCTCCATATTGATTTCCAATTCTTCATGGTCAGTTTTTTTTCAATTATCCCAGAATTTATTTGTATTGACTGACTTCTCGATTATTGTCATCTTTTTTTGGGTGTATAGGGCTTTTTTGGTTCTGAGTGTATGTTAGTATTGTTTTAATGTTTCACAGTAAAGAAGTCGGATCTCTGCATTATTTGGTTCTCTGTGTTTCTGGTTTATCCTACGTTTTTTGCAAAGGTTTGACAGTCATGATAGATTGATTTTTTGTTTTTTGTTTTTTGATTGTGTTGAAGATTTTTCAAATACGAAATGTAGAGTATATCTTTAACGGCAAGATTGAGACCTTTTTTAGTGTGATCATAGGTACTATGAAATTAATCTATACCGTTTGTATTATTTGACTGCTAAGTGCTCTCTGATATTCTTCTGTGCTGTTTTTAGCCCATCTTTATGGTTTTCTGATATTGTACAGTTTGGTGGACTCTGTGTTAATGTCTTTTTGAGATGTGGAGTATCAGATAGAGGGGTTAGCCGCCTAATTCTTTATCTATATCGCCAAACGCGCTTCATTTGAACCCTCTACGCTCCGCGCATGCTCCTTCTCTGCCACCAAAGAACAGCAGCAGACATGTGCTTTTTTTAACAACTGTAGTGCAGGCAAGCAGAGCAGGTAAATGGATACACAACAGTAAATGAAATGCTGCAAAAATTAAAGCATGTGTATCTCTGAGTCTGTTTACTGTTTGCTATACCTTTCAAATTTGTGATATTTTACTAACCATAAGGTTTTTATCTTCACTCAGCATTAGCATTATTGATCAGCATGTAAACATTTGTGACCTGGTGAAAACCCGGGCTAAAGTATCATAATCTAATTGATTATTAGATAACAACCAGCAAAGATTAATTTCAAGCATTCATTTCACCAAGATTTTGGCATTATTCTGTCAATATTGAAGAAATTGTTGTATTTTCAGAGAATACTCTGCATGACTTTTGCTAGGTTTTCACAAGCAGGTCACATTTTGTAATGAACAACATTCTAATTCGTAAATTATTTAAAGATAAAAGTAGTTCTGGTGTGAATGGCATGGAAAGGATAATTTAGTAAGTAACTTTGTTTTCTGTTCATGATGAGCATTTTTATTGTTACATTGTTACATTAATTGTAGTTTTTTTATTTACAAATATAAATTATATGACTTCAATTAAGAGGGCATTACCCTTATGCCACACAGCCTACAATACAAACATACTGTAGATATCAAAATATAAATTTAATGGCCTGATAAAAGATTATATCTTTTATGCACTATATCCAACTGGGGTACATTTATTAAAGATTTTTTTTTTCAAAAAACATATTGTCTGGACCTTCGTTTGGAAGAAAATATAAAGACCGGAGTAGTGTTGTAGTACTCGAGCCCTGTTACTCTTATTGTTGGTAAGATAAGAATGGGGGATTGCCTTAAAGAAAACTGTCAACAAAATGAACACACACAAAGGCCAACAATATCCGAGATGTGATTGCCAAAAAGGTTCTTGTATGAGAGCTTATTTTTTATTTTCATAACATCTGATGTGATATTGATTTTGCATAATTACTCAATAAACCTTGAGTTAATACAGTAAGTGACTTAAGTTTTAGACACAATTAAACACAAGTTTTTGTTCTATTTTGACTAGTCCCAAACAAATCTGAACAAATCTGAACTTTTTTACATTTCTGAGCAACACTGCAGATATTTTGCTATTGATTAGATAAAAAAGCAATGGAACTAATTAAGTCACTGAATGTTTTATTTTGTTGAAGGTCAAAGACTTTTTATTTATTTATCTTTTTTATGTTTAGATGTCGGATTTAAATTTACATTTTATATCACATAATCCATTTGGCAGATGCTTTTATCCAAAAGCGACTTAGATTGCATTGTATTATACATTTGTTTCTCACCATGTTTAATCCCCTGGGATCAAACCCATGAGCTTGGCATTGCTAGTGCCATGCTCTAACCACTGAGCCACAGGAAAGAATTTTACCTGCACTAAAATTTTAATATGTTGCAGCAGATGGGTGATAAAGCATGGAACATAAAACATCCTACACATAAATTTCTGCACAATAAATCACCCAAGTTACTTCTATTATTATTTTATTATGACTTTTTTGTGTTTTGTGGATCTTTTGAATGAATTATGGGATTGCTGTTGTCGGACAGCCTTGGTCTTGTCTTGATCTCTGTCTCGGCCCCTCAAAGTTTTGGTCTTGTCATCCTATGGTCTCGGTCTTGTCTTGGTCTCAGTTTTGGTGGTATCCCTGTTTAATCCTTTCAGTCCAGGCTACATTTCCTGTATGTTTGCTAACTGGCACAAAAACTTGAATTTATTTATTTTTGGCAGAATTCAGTGTAAATGGGCAGAGCTACAAAAATGGTGGTCTCAGAGTAGACCCCTTTAACAATGAGCCAGTATCACCCAGGGCTCTGTTGGCTCAAATCTGCTTATTTAAGCCAAACTGGAAATGCAACCCAATAATCAACTCAGCCTCCACCAGGATAAATAGACAGACTAATGCAGGGCTCCAGTGAGATGCCACTGCACTGCTTAAGTGCCTTATTCTCTCAATCACCATTTAATCCATTTCAGCAAACACAACTGAAATTCATGAGCATTAAATTAAGGGAACAAAAATAAAATGCGCCTGTGCACCCAAGCGGACTAAACCTAAAATATGGCATTTTAGCAGCAGGGAGCAAATTATATATGGGCCAGTGCAAAAGTGAATGAAAGAACAGGTAAAGGTTGAATCTTAAGAACCTGTTAATATCAGATTCATCATCAGGGTCATATTTCATCTTTCACAGAAAAGAAGATACTTTGAAAAATGTTGTTTTGTGTGCATACAGTGCAAGCCAATGGGGACCAAATAATTCCAGAGTTTAGGAGCATAAAAAGAGAAAGCTCTATCACCCATTGAGCAAAGCCGAACAACTAAGAGACCACTTTGAGTAGAACGCAGAGTGCGACGTGGTGTTTAAGGTGATAAAAGATCATAGAGGTACTGGGGAGCCAGGTCATGGAAAGCCTTAAATGTTAACATAAGGATTTTAAAATCAATACAGTACCTGACAGGAAGCCACTGCAAGGACTCTAAGACTAAAAAAAATATATGATCACTAGACCTGGCCCCAAACAGAACTCTAGCAGCCGAATTTTGTACAGATGGATGTTTGTTAAGGGAGGTTTCAGATACTCCAGCAAGAAGACCATTACTATAGTCCAATAGAGTACAATATAATTGATCAACCTCTCAACAGTTAAGAATGACAGCATCGGACAAAAGCATAATTTTAAACGACTGCCTGGCAAGGGATCAAGTATGCAAGTGGAAACTTTTATTCGAGAAACCTACTTGGAGAATAACTCAGATTGTACTGGAGGAAATTTTGAAAATGATGTACTAGAGAAGGTTAAAGAATAAAATGGTGAAACAGCGGATCCAGAAGAAATACAAATAAAATTGGGAATAGTAACAATTTTTGCACAGCCTATCAGAAGTCAAAGAAATGGCACATTCTACATCGAGTAAGCTATTAATTGTGTGAAAAAGTATTCTATGATTATTTTGATTGTTTTCAGTCATAGATCAAAAAATTTAGATCTTGCAGTAACAATAGCAATATTGTGCAAAGCAATTTCTCCAAGCTTGGTAAAACACATTAACCAGAGCAACGCCCACTTTCGCTGCAGATTCCACACACCGCATTCCACATACAAATGAGACATGGCGTGTTTTTAAGGGAGCAATAATGTCCAAGTTGGCTGTAAAGTGCATTGTTAAATAATGAAATTTTATCCTTAAGTGGAGCAGAGGACATAACATTTAAAGTACATTTTTTTAAAAAACAGCATGATCAATTAAATGCCATTTATGAAATGAAAAAATAGGTGAAGTTTCTCCTTTGGTATGATTATTAATCTAAATATTAAAGAAGATAGCTGAATGGTCTGAAAGGCCAACATCCAGAATGGAAACATTTGTAATGAATAAATCCAGTGCATGACAGTTACAGAGAGTGGGAACATTTACAAACTGAGAAAAATTAAAACAATCTAAAAGTGATAAACTGTCTTCCATTTGATAGGGTTCCAATGCATTGTTTACTGCTCCCTGAGCATGGGATATCTAAATAAGAATATAATCTAAATAAATATTACTTATAAATATAACTTATTACTTATAATATTATTATTATAACCTTATGCTTCTATTTATTATTTGACTGATGCAGCTTGGATTATTTGAAACTCTATTTTTATGCAATATACAAATACATTTTAATTTGGTCAACTAAGTGAAAAAGTGTTCTCTATCCATGGTTGCGTAGGTCTCATCTCGCATTTTCCCTTTGTGGTACTACTTTAAACATTCTTGAGGTAAATAATATAACATTATAAAAAATAACTGCTGCTGCTTAACACTTTTACTTTGTTTGTTTAAAAAAGCACAATGGATAAATCCTTACACGCATATGACTACTTTTTAATTGCACGATAAAATATAAATACAAATAAATACATTCATCATCTTGAGTGTGTAGCCTACATAATAACAATCCTACAAACGGTAAAATAACATATTTACGTTAACTAAACCACTGTATTTAATATAATGCACAATAATTAAATAAACTTTCACAATGTACAAAAGGGATATGCAAACTTTTTCTGATTTGTGACACGGTGCGCAATGGCAGTTAGGTGATTATGCCTTTCCACTTCGAGCGTAGTAATGTATCGATGTTCCCCGATTCCCCACGCCGTTCGCAGTTGCTTCGCAGAACATGTCCGATCCCTTCAGATAACAATTTCACTTAAGATGGCGGAACACCCGTGAAGTCCACTTCGCAAACCCCTTACATCCAAATGGAATGCACCAATAGAAAATCCTTGGCCATAGCACAGGTGTTCTGTTCTACATGTATATTGAAGTCACCCAGAATCAGAATTCTCTTAAATTTAACAGACAATATGGACAGAAGTCCTGCTTATTGTCAATAAAAAAATCAGTCAGAAGCAAAGCTTCATTGTTCACAGAACGCACATTTAATAGTGCAGCAGATAAAGGGCGAGTAAACACGGCAGCACAGGTATTCATCTCACAATAGGATAAGGATGATAAGTTGGTATAATCAACACCAGAATGAGACCATCTTCTGACCTTTTGTCAACATGTAAAAACTGAAATAGAAGAAGACAAGTAGGAGACATCATAACGTCTTGAACTCCGATGAATATACCGATTGGGCTGCTACAATGGAGTGCTGTCGCAGGGGTCATAGATGTCTTTAGACAGGTTATAATTCCGCTTTAAGCAGGTGGCAGGAGGTGTACTGCGGGACCATGTTCGTTTAAGTCGCATCGACCCAAGTTAAATTAAGCATATCTGTAAGTCCCAAAGACCATAAGAACGCCTCCAGGGTAACACCAACATTAGCAGGATCCCGACACACGTGGTAAAATGCACCACATCACATAATTCATAAGAAATGACAGAAGGGATAAAAACTACAAACACAAAGGCGTAGAACAGCAATTTTATAAACTCTAGATGTTTATTTAACAAACAAAACAAAATATCTGTTTGGAAGAGTGGAGCGGCAGCCAAATGCACCAGCATTAAGTTCCTGCTCAACCGGAAGTAAGTCACATGTGAAAGATGTTTGGAAATACATGAAAGTGAGTCGATGACGAAATAAATTAAATTTTTAGGTGAACTATTCTTTTAATATTATTTATGAAGCAATAAGTTTTGCATTCCAAGAAGCATTGTGAATGATATAATCAGATCAAGATGAGATACCATCCTTTTTTATGGTAGTATAGATTCACGTTAGTGGATATACTGTAGTATCACTGAACAACCTCAGAGTAATGTAGGTCTGTTTTTGAATGTTTATATACATTAGTGATAAAAATAACAGGATTTTTATCTCTGGTTTACTGTGGTGCTCTGTCAAGCAAAACTTAATTTCTCTTGAGGTAAAATGGTGACATGGTTGTGAGAGTAACCCTAAAATAGAAGCATGTGGCATGTCTGCCTTATTTCCTCTATTGTGAAGTCACTGTAACAAGGTTCAACATATATATATATATCAAAGGAAGGACACGGGGTCGGCGTTCTTTGGGAGACGTGAGATTCTTTTTATTCTCAAAAACAAAAACAAAATGGCGCAATGGCGCTTCACACATCAGGTGATAGACAGTCCACACGACTTGACTTTCCAGATAATAATTCTCCTCTTTGGTCCACAGGACTCGTCCACGTCTCCCAGTTCTCTCTTCCTGATCCACAGGAGTGTGAGCTTTTTATGCTGTCTCCTCACCAATCACTGTAACGAGATGCAGGTGATCTTAATCTGCAATCGGCTCATTTGCTTACCGTCTTTCCCGTGTCTCTCCTGGCCGATACAGACGTCACTAAACCACGCCCCCCTTGCCACGGTCACATACAATCCATACTAACAATTATGCTTTCCTAGTTCTCTAAAAACATTCTTTGCTAAAAGCGTGTTCATGACGTTCTGCCCAAAAGTTGACTCGTCATTAAGTGCACTTTAAGGCACTAAGTGTCCGATACAGAAGTCTGCAATATCATGCATGCTTTATTCCTAAAATAAGATGTTCTTTGTGTTCAACAACATTTCTTTGCATTTCACAAGTGTTGCTTTTGGAACTCAGAGTCAGAACGATTGTGGCACAATCCATTCACAGTGTGCAGAAGCACCATTATGCTAAAAGGAAATTTCAGGTCAGTGAAGATATCTGAGGAGATTGCATCTGTGATTTTAACAGAAGACGAAAGGACATTGAGGCCAAGTAAGATTATGCACGATCAATGTTCCCTCATATGACGCAAGATAATTGAGCATTATACTTCCAAGATGTACTGCAGATAGTTTTTAAGAGTGAATAATAAAAAGTGTGAATAGCCTCAGAATTTAATATACAGCACATAGACATATCCTGATGCTACTGGACTGCTTTATTCACAGACCATAAGTAAATATTGCCATAAACCTTTGGAACCCAGGAAATTCATTTTCTATCCATTTTAAAACAAAGTAATTTTCCAGGATATTAAGTATCATTATTGATGCTTTAACAGTCCCGTTCACTCATAACAAGAGGGTGATGCATGCCAAATGTGTTTCTCCATGGCTCGGGTGAATGGCATGAGGGTGCGAATAATTAAGAAGGCTAAATTGTTCATTCTCAGAAGTATTTAGTCAGCGAGAAACTCTGCATGACTGTTTTTAGCTGTATCATACTTACATCATCTCTCTTCCTCCTGCCCTAGCTTTTCTGCATTATTGTTTTTAATGAATGTTTCATTTAAATAAATGAGAATAAGCTATTTTCAGTCCTTCATGTGGCAGGACCAAAGTGTTCCCAGTTAAAAGACCACAATTCTTGAACATTTCGATGTGCGCATTTGACTTCATAAATTGAGACAACATGCATGATTTTGTTTTGTTTAAAGGGGTCATTTGGCGCCAATAAATGTTTTTCTGTGACTTTGGTGTGTTATAAGTTGCCCATGCATGTATTAGACACGTAACATGGCAAAAAATAAAGTGTAGGAACAAAAGATGCATTCTATCTAAAAGCGAATGCTCACCCAGACCTGCCTGAAACCCCTCGCATAACCACAGCCCCACAAATCTACGTCAGTTTGTGGTATGATTTGACTAAGACTGCCCAAATGTATACGCCAGTAAGGTGGACGTAACTGTCAATACAATTACTTTGGAACCTGATGTTTCAAATATGGTAATAGGAGTTAAATTTCCGCTTTGTAAAAAATCTCCTGGTTTCAGAGAGGCTGGGCAAATTGGAAATACAAACATGCACGGTATGTCTAAAATACAGCGTATTTAAATCTTAAATCGTGTATACATTTTGCATTATATTTAAAACAAACAATAATATTCGTATTAGCCATGTCATATGACCACTTTAAGCAATATTGCTGAATGGTGGGGAAGGTTTTCTAGTTCCCAGCATGCTTTTCATGTGACTGTAAAGAGAACGTAATGCTGAATTTGATTTGCATTTTTATAAAAAAAGAGAAAGGGGAACGTTATTTTTTTTTAAATGTATTCTTAAGTTGGTGTTTAAGGTTTAATGTTGGTGATTTAGGTTATCGGTTAGTACTTGTATGCTGATAAGTAGAGCATTAAGATTGAAGATATTGAAAATGATCTTGGATGTTACTTGCTGTAGAGCAGCTACATTGATCACGAGTGACTCATTCAAGTTGTTTGATAGACCCACATTTAGTTTGGGTTACTTTGGGTTTACTTTGGCTGTTGGGTTTAGTTAGATTCACACAAAAATAAAATTCTGTCATCATTTACTCGCCCTTTACATGTTCAAAACCTGTATGCATTTCTATGTTCTGTTGAACACAAAGTAAGATATTTGGAAGAATGTAGGAAAGCAAACAGTTCTGGTGCATAAATTCCCATTTTCATTTTTCCTACTTTAGTCAATGGTGCCTTTCGGTTGCTAACATTCTTCCAAATATCTTTTTTTCTTTTTAACCGAACAAAGAAATGTATTACAACCTGTATTATAATTCATGACATCATTTTTAATTTTAGGTGAACAAACATGCAAAGAAATTAAGCACATAAATATTGGGCATAGCCAACATAGCAATGGTCTCGATCTACCATTTTGATAGTAAGATAAAACGCAGATTTAGATGCACTCTAAATGTCAAAATATGTAAACAAAATATTTGGAATAGATCACTTTATTATATAATAATTAACAAATAATATAATTGGTCAAAATACTATTTTCTTTAAATAAAAGTTTTTAAAAAAAAAGTTTTTTTGGTTTTGGAAGTTTTTAATTCTAAAAGGATGTAAATGACAAAATAATTGATAAAAAGCAGAGCCCAGAATTGAACAGATTTTTTACCTTTCTAATAGTGTTTAAAAGCATCCAATTTCAGACCTGAAGAAGCTGTCTGACAAAATCCCAGGAGTACATATTACAAACCGATTTTAAAAAGTTCTCAAAATTACATTTGCGTTAATCGTTTTATTTGATTTTTTATATTATTTAATATAACAGAATCAGCTCATGACACTCAATTTTGACCAGTAGTGTATAAAATCAAGATGTGTGTAGTAAGCTACAGTAGGCTACGTTTCGGAACAACTGTCTGTCACGGTTCTCAGAAGGACTCAGATGCAGGTGAGGATAATATAGTTTATTTGCACAAGGTTACACAGCAACAAACAATAAATCGGCAGGGCACTCCTGACAAGAAACATAGGAAACACGGCCGGCTGTAACCTCCGTGAGAGAGAATGTGGCCAGGGCACACCAGACCGTAAAACTGGAAAACTCCGCTAGTCGATACTCCGTGAGAGAATAATCCAAACGTCAATCAAAGGAACACGAGAACCAAAAGAGAGCTGTAAGGGAAAAATAAGTCCAAACCAGCTCACGGGATGCCTCGTTCCTACGAAAGGATAGATCAAAAGTAACTACAAGCGCTACGAGCAAACATGGTACAAACAAGTTACATCGCCACACGGAGAGCATGGCAAAACGAGCTGAAATAGAGGGAAACACAAATGAGGAGCAGGTGAGGGTAATCAACAACACTAAGAGCCTAAATGGGGTACCAGACGTGAGACAAAGGCAAAAGACAAAACATAGCAAACTAGATAAGAAAAAACCCCAAAATAAAATAAACAACAGGCAAAGCCTGACACTGTCATTATTTCAAAAGCAGTGGGTCTTGAACAAGTCCCCCTTTATCACCAATCTCTAAGAGCTGGATTCGGATGAAAGCCACAACGGTGATTCGGCTGTGATGTCACAAAGCATTTGTGAACATATTAGATAAAACATTCAAGGGAATGTGTCTGCAGCAGAGTGCGTGGACTTTGGCGGTACAGTAGGCCTATGGCAAGAATCTGTGAAACTGCTTTAGATATTTATCACAAAATCATCCTGTTGATGCAGAATAGATGGTGCAAAATATAAAGAAACTGTGAACAGTTTTGGTCTGGCTTGAGTGAATCTTTTTGCAGAGCAGTGCTGTCATTGCTGCATAAGGTGCCACAAAGAAATATGAGACTGAATATGCAAACAAACATATGTTTATTTATATGATAGGAAGATATATTTAGATCAATGAACTAAAAAGATCCTAAAAGTATATGCCCTGGTACTTGGAAAAACAAATACATTTAGTCTAGTTGACAGTCTATACACCTCAAATCTGTCTGCGCTTTTTATCTCTGTAATTCTGTGCGGTTTGGTTCATTCTGTCAGGGATGTGTATTTCACTAACCAAAACAGCTTGCTAAAACCAGAGATATCTCAGTATTCATTGCCCCCCTTGCAGAGCGAGGAGGAACTGTTGATGAATTATTCATTTTTTTCTTTTGTTTCCTCCTTCGCTTCCCCTTTTCTATATTTCTTCATCTTTGTACATAGTCTCCCAGTTTGTTTTGCTCCTGGGTTGGTACGTCTGAAAAATACAGCTCCTGAGGCGAGAAATGTTTCCGTTATTCTGAAACAGAAATAGAGAAAAATATGAAGAGATATGAAGGGCCCAATTTGGTACTTAAAAATCTTGCATCCCCTGAGGGAAAGTGAAATTATGTAAAATTGTTGTTTAACAAACTTCTAAGCACATCCATGTGCCTTTTTAGAGTCTATTTCAATAATTTAGGTGCCTCAATTGACTTTTGTCATTTTTTAGTACAAGGGTGAAGGTTTGCAGTTTGTATCCAAAGAACTAAATCGTGCTGATACTCGTGCATTTTTATCAGCCAAAATGAGTTGAAATAATCAGACAGAATATTCGGTTGATAAATTTGTCCCATATTAGGGATGCAGCCTCCGCTTTTAGGTGGAAACCTTGAGTTATGTATAAAATGATCATTCTGCACCTGACATTTACTTCACAGCAGGATGAGGTTTCAACACAGAGGACAGTATCTTATTTTACCATGACTGAACTTTCAGAATGGTCGCAAATGTGAAGTGTCCAGCAGAGGACCCCTATCAACTGTTTCCAGGGAATACTTCAAATAAGCAATTTGTGAACTGTTTCACGCACTTTTATCGCTCTGGCCTGCAAAAAGAAAGCATCTTTGAGGAGAAAAATTACAATGCAACTCTTTTTGGAAAAGGGGCCTTTTTATGAGGCTGAAACTGGGGGATTTCCAGCTCATGAAAAAAATAGCAGAGATTATATCTTTTCACTGAGGCGGGGTCTGAAGTGGGTTCAATTTTAAGTTATGTTTGATAGTTGGAAATTAATGCTATAATCGACTTTAGGAATGGGCTTGCCAACGGCAAGATCTTTTGACTGAGCCTCTTTTTTTGTTAAAGCACTTCACACGCCAGAGCTTTGTGCACAAGGGCCTCATAAACTGCTGTCTGATAATGTCAAACAAGCGGTTTTACAGTTGAAGATTTCTGAAGTGATTAACTCTTTAAAGGGTTTAACAATTCTCTCAAATTAATCTGCTTAAAATTAAATACGTTTCGACCAGTACATTTCAAAACCTTCTTTTAAGTGCCGAAAGTATACCATTCTGCATAACTGTATGTAGATTTTGAAATTTTTAATTTTGTTTGGTTGATTTGGTGTAGTCAGAATTATAGGAATTCCATCAAAGGCAATTTTTCATAATTTACTCTCCATTATGTAATTTAAAATAATTTCACAAAACAATACAAAAAGAACATATTGAAGAACGTTAGTAACAACAATATTGACCTACATATGGATAGAAATCCACTGACATGTTCCTCAGAATATCTGCTTTTATGTTTCACAGAGGAAAGACTGCACAAGTTTTAAATGACATGAGGGTGAATAAACTATGACAGAATTTTTGTGTGCTTCTTTCAAAACGTTCACAGTGTCCAGTCTCACAGGAATTCTCAACTAGTTTATGTTTTGGCTTATTTGTATGTTATTCGTATGTTTTATTACGATTTACTTTCTCGCCAGAAACATTAGGTTTATGGGTGGGATTAGGGGAGGGGATTCAGTATTTTTCCAATAATCATACATTTTTGTACAAATTCATACAAATTAGCCACCTTGTAAAATATTTATGAATTTCTGTGAGATCAGGTTGGAATATCAATGGATAGCTTTTTGTATAAAAGTATGACAGAAAAAAACATGCCGATATATGTTAAAAGCACTCTGCGTTCACAGTCTTCAGGAAGTCAGTTCTAATAATGCCATATTTATAGTTGTCTATTTACATTACACTCCGAAAGGTGAATTTGTTTTAACATCACAAATTTGCATACTCCACTTTAAACCCAGGCTAATTTATCATTTAAATTCTTTCAACTTGAAGGCAATTTAAAATCTTATCAAACAACGTCCATCACCTGAATAAAGTGGCTGAATGAACTGCGTTTACTCCCTCCAGCTGCGCTGCAATTATGTTTTGACTTGTTTTGCTTACACTGTTCACATCATTTTCTGATGTTTCCTTCAACTTCCTTAAATAGCTTAATCAGCACATGTGTGTTTCCCATGGCATCTGATGCCCTTGAAACACTTTACCGTTCTGTTCCAGTGGGAAAACAACAACTGTCCATATCGGTCATGGCATTTATTTAAGCTAGCAAAAAACAAACATTTTATGCATAGAAGAATCATTGGGAAAGTCAAATACTGGCTCTCATTTGCATGATTACACTGATTTTACTACCCCAGTTTTCTCCAGACATATTGCAAGTCAACATGAAAATAACCCTTTGCCCATATCTTCTGAACGCCTGTAATCGGCAGTCTGAGCCTGATATGACTCGGTGCTTTCAGATCTCAGAAAGGCACATTATTTCCCCACAGCTCTGTCTGTCTGGCATGAAGGTCATAAAGCGTTAGCCTGTGATGCCTGCCATTAACAAGCCACCAACCTCAGTTCTCATGCAACTCTTGGCAGCTCGTAAATAGAAAATTAGCTGAGGGCTTCAAAAGAGAGATTTGTTTTCTCCCACCAACAAATGCTCCTTTCTTAATTTTGCAGATGGAGTCTGTAAAGAGAGAAATAGGACCATCAAATAATAAAAAATACAGCCTGCATGAGGAAGTCTACTCTGCAAAAATAGTTTTTTTCGGTCAGTGTTTTTGTTTTACATTTGAAGCACCTTAAATAAGATGACATAAATGTACTTGAAGCTGCATGCAATTTTAAAAGAGTTTTGATAAAAGTGCTTTGCAATGCCTTTTTTGTCTAAATGGTTCCATTAAGAACCTTTAACATCAGAATGGCCTTTCTGATTCACAAAAGGTTCTACAGATTATAAAAAGGTAAGAAAGAGATGGTTATTTAGAAAAAATGGTAATCTTATGTCGTCACTTTGAACAATGCAAGGTTGTGGGTTCGATCCCAGGGGATTCAAAATACCTATGTAAAATGTATAGGATAAAGCAATGTAAGTCGCTTTGGATAAAAGCATCTGCCAAATGCCTTAATGCCTTAATGGAAATGTAAGAGTATGCATGGTTAAAACAAGAAAAAAACGAATTCATTTGGCTTTTAAATTAAGTTTTATTTGGATTTTTAGATTTTCCATTCACCAGTAATCAGTACAACAATTTAGATGAAGTGGTTTTGTGTTCATACAATAGAAGTCAATGGGGTCCATTTTTCAAAATATCTTCTTTTGTGTTCTGCATAAGAAAGTTTAGAATGACATGAGGGTGAGTAAACAATGACAGAATTTAAACTTTTTTGTGAACTATGCCTGTAAGTCTTGTCTCAAATAAGATCCAACATCCAGCAATCTTTTAAATTCCAGAAGACATCTCGCCAGTTCACTGACTGAGTTCAGATTTGCTAATAAGATTGCATGTTAATAATATTGATGATTTCAATATGAACTCAAATATTTCTCATCAAATTGATCCAAATCAAGATGATTTTACCTGTACAATTTACATTCATCTTACATTTCCGTATCCTTAATGTATTTTAACAATTGTCTGATTTGTTTCTAATTATATAGACTATGTCCTATTTTATTTCCTAATGACTGTTGTTTGATTGTTTTTCAGATTGCAAACATTGTTGTGCCGACAATGATGTGTACTGCTCGCTGAATTTCATTTCATTCTATTAATCTCAAGTGTTTGTGTCGACAAGTCCCTCAAGTTCTCAAGTCCCTGTCGACAGCTCATCAAATTAAGTGATGCCTAGTGATGGCTTTGATGGTGAGTGTCTCAGTGATCCCCCCTGCACTGCACTGTGCTTCTCAGAGACACCATTGTTTACTGTCACTGCCGTTAGTCATAACATAAAGGACTCTCGCAACTTTTTCATCAGAACAGGCCGAACAGACTCTGCTTCAGTTGCAGTGATAAAGGATGAATAAATCAGTGATGTGGGTGGTTCATTTTAGGCACGGAGAGGAAAATTATCCAAGGAGTTTTTTCTCTGAAGAGCCATTCATTAAATTATATTCTATAGTGGGTGAAATGACACAACTTCAGAGTTTCGAGAAGGAAAAAGCTGTAATAATATAATCATGTGAAGTAACGAAAATCTATATTTCAGAACATTCCATTCCATTCCATTTTCTACCGCTTATCCGAACTACCTCGGGTCACGGGGAGCCTGTGCCTATATCAGGAGTCATTGGGCATCAAGGCAGGATACACCCTGGATGGAGTGCCAACCCATCGCAGGGCACACACACTCACTCATTCACTCACTCACGCACTCACATATTTCAGAACATTTTACATTAAAATTACAATGTGAACAGCCTCATGTTTACATCCTCCAAATTTCAGTTGTGTTTAATTCGATTATTTGATTATTCATGCAATTTTAAAGCCGTCATGCCAAATTATACCCACTGTGCAGAATAAACCCGTTTTATTGAGATACCGCCCATCAATAACCAACAACATCCTAATGAGGTCGCTCGGCAGCAGATGAGTTTCTGTTAAAGTATAAACACATTCCTGTTGTTCTCAGAGGTTGCACAACCGAATAGTGAGACAATTCCTTCAAATTAAATGCAGAACATTTCATAAGAGTTGAACCACTTTCAGTCCACCTTGATAATGGTTCTTTCTCATCCGCTGTATCGGTCGGAGCGGTCGCTTATGTTTTTATCAACGTAAATTAAATTGAGCCGGTCAATGCCGGCAGGTCTTTCTTTATCTGAAATCTGTCTCCACGAGGAGGAAGCTTGGAGCCGGAGTGGAGGTCTGTTTCATTTTTCGTAATAAGACTCCTCATTGTTATATTTCATTGCATGACTTGGAGGGCCGGAAAACACCTGCTTTTGAAGCGCAGACGGTGCACGATCCACTTCCCGGACTCTGTTGGTCTGTATCAGTTACTCAACTTCTCCACGGTCCTCTGTTTGTGATCTACTCAAGGTTTAGAGTATAGGAACATCTTAAAACCAAATATTATTTGCTACACAGTAACACCTATTTAAGGTGTTCATTTATTTTTATGTATTTACAGCATAAGTATATTCCCTTTGTAGCTATTATTTACATTCATACAACTTATGAGCCAACAAAAAAGTGTAGTTTTCGACGCTAAAGACTAGAGTTGTTTTGTTTGTGATAAGATATTAATTTCTGATTTGTATGTATGCTATTCAGTTCAACGATATCTGTCAGTATACGTTATATTTGCAAAATCAATATTACTTTCAATCTTTAGGTTTCGGTAACAATCACTGGCTTGTTTCAACCCACGGTTGGGTCAAATATGGACATTTTACAGCTTCATTTAAACCAAAAGTTGAGTTTGTATTTATATTACCCAACTGTGGGCTAGAACTACCTGACAATTTTAAAGCATGGAAATATTGGTAAGGATTGTCCTCCTTCTCTTCTCGTTCACAAAGCGATTTTCCATCGAGAGGCTCAGCGCTTGTTTATCTTGTTTTATCGGCTCAATGCTCTGTCCCGGGCCGTGCGTGGGGACCAGGCGGAGCTCTGGACACCGCAGATAAAATCGTAGGGATTCTGATAGAATGAATTAGCCGTGCGGTCCGGATTGATTTCTAAATGGCCATATACAAGGCGGTGAAGTGCTGCTCTGCACATCCAGGGGAAACTGGATCCCGCAGGGGTCACATTAAAACGCTGCTGTGGTGCGTCGGGTTTCATCTGGAATGTTCCCTGGAATCAATGATGGAGGCTTAATTACTGGGTACTACCAGAAGTAATATCGGAGGAACGTCATATTGGGATATTTAGTTTCATGTCTGAAAGCAGGCGTACTGGAAGGTCACTTGCTTGTTTCGGCCTCTGTTGGGGAAAGCACGTTGTATTGTTTCTCATTTAGACAGAGGCGCAACGAGACTCCCCTGACTTTCTTCATATTGTCTTTCTGGATGCTAATTAGTGTCAGAGCCCAATGGAGTGTTTATTCTGCAGGTAATGCAGTTGGACAGGTTTAATTTACAAAGTTTTCTGTAGGAAGCGTGGCATGGACTTTGATAAATGGAATTGTCTTGAAGATTATAGAAGGGATTACTCAGTGAATCTGTCAGAGGCTCTCAGCTTTAAACAACTGTTCCCCTTTAATAAATTATTGAGTGTGGGATGAAAAATGTGAAGAGCAGGAAATTGCACCGCAGGGCCACAGGGGAAATATGACAAGCTCGTGCACGTCCAAAAAATGTCCACCATCTTGAAGGTTAATAAAATGCGTCATGGACTGGAGCCTTTGCTAGACCGATCTCCCCTGATATACAGACATGCAATTGGTTTCGACAACACTCTTAAGAACAGCCCTCCAGTTAAGAGCTGGGCCATAAAGCTTGCCAGTTTTTGAAGCATTTTACCAAAACATCTATTAAACTAAATGCAGACAAATTCTAATAGTTTAACTTCAGCAGTTGAGCATATTGGTGGAAGCACAAGCAATGAAGACATAATTGCTATATAAAAATACACACATGTACAGAATGTATACATTAAAAAAATGTTATTTGAAGAACTGGAAATTTGACAAATTGTATAGTTTGTCGCTGTCCTTCCAAAACCTTTAATTTCCAAATTCATTGTTTTTCAGGAATTGGAAAAACACTGTACTTTTTAAATGATTTAATACGGTTTTGTCAAAGTTAACCAAATTCTGAACCTCCATTTTTATTTTGGAATGCTGTAATTTTAAACATCAAAATGTTTGACTAACTTTATCTCATTTTCTCAACTAATATAATCTTCTAAATTATATTAGACAAATTATAATCTTCTGAAATTATATTGGAAGTTTTGCCAGGGGAGAGGTTATAAGACCCTATTTTAAAGGATAATATTCCTTTGGATGAGACCCATAGTGCTGCTGTGCTCCTTCTGAAACCTTGTATCGTCATATCTAATAATTTTAAATCATCTTCCAATAAAATGATTAAAAACTACTTGTCAATTTGGACAACACTTAATCTTTTATAAAGCACTGTATTTTTGTCCATTCCAGAAAAACAGTGAACTTGTACATCAGAGATTTCAGAAGGACAGTGATGATGTTTTGCCACATTTTCATGGTAATAATGTTTTAAAAAAGAGGACAGACATTTTGATGTCACATGAGTGCAGTTTGTCTAATCATTCAGCTTTGCTGACAATAGAGCCGTGTATCCTGTCATATTGGCATTCCAGCATCCTCTTGACAAAAGCTGCAGATCTGATACCTTAATAATTAGACATTGGTATCACTCATCAGAGCGTCGATATGTGCTTGATGACTCAATGCAATAAGCAGACCCTTGTGGTCGTGAGAGTAGTAGGGCCGGTCGATTATCTCTGACCTGCAGCTTTGGTACGGAAACCAATTAAGTGTGTAGCAGTGACTGAGGTCCAGAGAGACACACCGAACATTATATCAGCCGTGTCAATCACTCTCTAGCAGACAGACATGTGATCGATGGAGAGCCATCCCTGAGGTTACAATCTTTTTTTACTTAAGTGTAGTCTGCCTGGAATATAAATCGAAGGTACTGTTGAGGAGTGCCAGTTCATGTCTGCTGAAATCTCAGTCCTGTAGTTAAGTGTGTGTGAGGCTATATTAAAGGTAATGAGTGCTTGTGAATGTTATGTTGAGTTGTATAGTATAGTATGTCATTGTGTTGATTCTTATAAATAGGTATGAAGCTGTGCACATGACTCAGTATAAGGTTATGTAAGTTTTTAGAGATTGAAAAAAACAAAATGGTTTTGAAAAAAGCAATAAAATAACAAATGTGAATACAATTGGCGTGAAGATTAATCAAAGAATACATCTTTTAACTTTTAACATTTTTTATTTATTTAATTTGCATTTATTTGTTTATCAACTCATTTCATTTTTACTCTCTATTGCGTGCCTTATTTTTTTCTGTTTTGTGTGTGTTTGTGTTAGAAACAAATGAAAGCCAGACAACCAGAACAGTGCTCTTTCTGATTCCCCTTCACTTGTCTTTGCAAGCATATCTTCAGAAATATATTTTAATAAAAATCAACTTCTAAACAGAAACATAGTTAAGAAATTCAGATGAATTGTAGCAATCAAACAAACTCTGACAGCCTATTTACATACCAGTTTCTCAATCATGTTTATGAGGGCTTTTATTTGTCAGAGTGTCTATTTGATGTAGCCTAATGGGTTTTGACAGGAACTCTGGGTGTAAACAGTGAGTTGTTAGTGCCCTCATTATTAAAATGTGTATTCACAACTTCCAATTACTTCAACTAATCTAATTAAAGTTTTATGAAATAAGCAAGTGTAAAAATGGTCAGCTTGTCCGGAACAATAATTCAGATTTTGTAAATTTTCCGCATTTACATCAACACGTTAATCACAGAGTCACTCTCATTCAAAACACCTTTTCATCAAAATCAGCAACATTTTCGAATCCATCTTGCTAGGTCAATGAATCATTTTAAAGTAATTATGAATTCTGATTGATTCTCCCGCTCTCTCTTTTTCTTAAGCTCTCTCTACGTTCCCTGACTGATGTGTTTTAATTGAAACAGTCTGTAGTCTGTTCCTAATTTCAAATCTAGTTAATGCAATTAATAATGTATGGATATTCTAATTAAAATTTGCCTGCACCATTTTACAGTGTAAACACAATTGATCTTCTGTTAATTAAGTTTTAAACATCATTGATGGAATTCAAAATTTGTAGTGAATATAAGACGGCTATCAGCGCCTCCCACAGCAGTTCGATACGTAAAACGGCAAACTGATTAAGACACATTAATGCACCTCCCTCCCTTGTGCTTTGCATCAGATGTAAAGAGGTTTGTTTAGCAGACTTGTGAGAAAAGCTGCTGTTTTGTTCAGAGTTTAGACGTTACTAAATTACGGCAATGAAACTAAATCACATAATAAACAGGACTTTGCCATAATGATAGTGCTGTATTACTGAGAAAATGCCACATTGTGAATTTTATTATATATAATCTGAGAGAAGCTCAAGCTTTAAGTGAAGATGGTAAATGAATACAAATTGGCTCTGTTTGTTCAACACAAATAGTTTTAATACTATTATATATTAGGGTAAGGATTTTTATATTGTTTATGGTTTCGAATGGTGTACACTTTGTAAGTGGTTTTATGGTGTACATTTGTCCCACTTTTTTATATGTTGTGATAACATTGTTATTATATTTTTTTATATATTTTCTATATTTTTTAGGTTTAATGAAACTGACAGTGAAACATTTGTCGAACGATCTTCTTTTGTGTTCGAAAGAGAAAAGATTTAGGCAGGTTTGACGTCATG
Source organism: Triplophysa dalaica (assembly GCF_015846415.1). NCBI lineage: Eukaryota > Metazoa > Chordata > Actinopteri > Cypriniformes > Nemacheilidae > Triplophysa > Triplophysa dalaica. Next base: position 18,339,486 of record NC_079544.1, on the reverse strand, counting down.
AGGGTGAATAAATAATGACAAAATTCTTTTAAATTATATTTTTTATTTTTTAATTATATACATGGAAAGAAAATGCATATTAATTGCTACAAACAAATTGCTTCAAATTGCTACAAAAAAGAGAAAAAATGCTATTGAGGTAAAAATTCCGAATATGTTTTTTTTTCTTACATCCTCACATACATCCAAACATATATTATTCTTGATTTTTTTTCAAGTACAGTGTAAAAACAACTAGGATTTACTTATGTTTGTTTAATTTGTTGTAGGTTTTGCACACAGTTTGTTATTAAAAACGGTGTGAAAACCTGCTCAAATAAAAAATTTTGTAAATCCTACTAGTTGTTTTTACAGTGTACTCAACACAATGACATCATCTCAGCCCCCCTCCTCTCACCCATACACACAAATAAAAGTCCAGACAGAGATTGAAACCAAAGCCCCGACAATAACTTCCACCGATTGTCTGAGTCCTCCTCTATCTCCTCCACCAAGACCTGAGAAGTTTAAAGGAGTTTAAAGGCAGACATTGGCAGACAGAAAATCTTGCTGTTCTGCCAGGCTTTGGCCAGAACCCTGCTGTTTCCAAAGAGATTATAGATCGAGATCCCCCAAGCACTGCCCTAGCTCCAGAAGACCCTGTGACCCCTTAAAACCCTTATTGGCTGCTAGGCACCACTGGCACTCTGAGCCGGGGCCACAGGGCTCCTCTAGCTGTGAGGTCACCATCTGTCCGGTCCTGCTTGGTATTCATTCAGAAGCTCTCTGACACGGCCCCTCCTCATCCACTCACTTGTTGTGATGGTAGCAAACCCTCCATGTCTGTGGTGTGAAATGCTTGTGCTGTGGCGCAATGTTGTGAAAAGGTCTAGTATTGTTGTATGGTGAAAAATACATTATCTAGAGTGCTTTTCTACCTAATTAGCATCTTGTATAGGTGAGTCTGTAACTATTTAAAGATCTTCAACCTCCTGTTTTTGCTTTTTGGTCCACCTTAAAATTTGGCGATGATGTCTTTTTCTGTAAAGGTGTAGTTGTGTGTTTTTCTGAAAAGGTCTAGTATGAAATTTAGCGGCCTACGGCTCACTCCACCACTCACCCCTCCCTTGAAAAAGATATCATGACGTTTTCCCTTCTTTGCCAAAGGAGATAATGTATTTACGAAACACCGCCCAAGCAATTTGTCCATTTAGGGTTTTTGTAGAAACAACATGGCAAATTCCATGTAAGGGGACACACATGGATTGGTATTGCACATGATTAACATTTTTCCTTAAAGGAGCAATGTGGAGATTTTGGAAGCATCTAGTGGCGAGATTGAGAATTGCAACATACGGCTCACTCTAACCCCTCCCACCCTTTCGAAGCACTACGGCAGCTGACACAGGACAAACATGTCGTCACCTTTTTGCTTCTTTTCCAAAGGAGAAAAAAAGCATTAATGAAATGCACTCTGTAGAACAATTTGTCTATTTAAAGCTTCTCTAGAAAAAACATGAAGATTCCATGTAAGGGGACCCGCGATGTTTGTTGACAGAAATAGCTCATTTTAAGCTAATAAAAACATAACGCTTCATTATGTGAGGTCTTTATACACCTGTAAAGACATAGTTATGTATATAGATATATAGATACTCCAAAAATGACACTTTGGACCTTTTAAGTTTATTTAGAGTGGCTGCATTTGTGAATGGTTAACCAAATCAATAACTTTTGTGTCTCTATCGCCATCTCTGTTTGAAACATAAAATAGCAGGATGCTTTACATACTTGTATTTAAATAGGCACTCAAATTAGAAATCAATCGTTACTATTATAAGCTTCCATTGGTGAATCGTGCCAAAGTAAGGAGACAAATTTCAACCATTATGATGTATTGTTGTATGTGTTTTGTACTTTTATGTTCACTGTAAGTGTTTTGACGTCCATATGAAGTTAAAATCTTCTGTTCCGCAGGAGAGGGTTGTAAAGGTTTGGTTTTTTAATCAAGCGAGATATGAACCCTCTGAAAGTAAAAGACATGCCGCTAGTCTAGACAAATATATCACAGTCTCATGGGGGACTCAGCCTCACCTAACACTGTAAATACTAGAAACGACTCTGGTATCTTGTCTGTTCTTCCTCATCCTCACAATAGTAACTTTCCTTGTTATTTTCCCCCTGTATTTGGCCTGTATGTAATGATGTAGTAGTGTAAAATCAAACAAAGTACAAGTTGTAACTATAAACAATACGACAATCTCAATGAATGCACTTCTTTTTGATTGAAAAAAGAATGTTTCTATCTATGCATCAAATAAGATTAGTTAGATCCCTTGAGATTGAAATGTTTACTTCCTGTGGCTAAACCAGATTTTCACATTTAGCAGTTATTTTCCTATGATTTCATGTGATAGCACCATGGCTTCACAAAGCATTATTTTTAGCTTCTGGGAAGTTGCTAGGGAGCATGTTTACGAAGCTCTGACAAATAGTTAGAAAAAAGAAGCCTTCTGGTATTCATTCTTCTGTCTTTGAAATATGAAACAAATTTACAGCCTACAGCTTTCTATTCCTATGCTTTTGGAAACGCAGCTCATTATTACATTACAGGGAAAAAATGATGCAGCTTTGATATGATGCCCAATAAGAAGAACCAAGCTTTGCATCTTTATTGGTGTATCCTCCTGACTACGTACAATACAAAACTCCGGCTCAGCTTGTCTCAGAATTCCCTGTGCTGCTGAAAAAAAGTGGTTTTAATAATAGGAAGAGAAAAGTGAGCTGGAGGACCAAAAGCTGCCTGTCATCCGCGAATCTTTTGTAATTTATGAGGTGATATGTCTTTGTGAACGTATTATAGCCTACTGTGTTGTTTCTCTGTGTGATGTCTCCACAGCCTCTCTGTAGTGTCTGTTTTAGTCGACACCAAAGGCTCACAGTCGTCACATCCAAATCAAAGCTGTGCGGCTGAAGTGAAGCCTAAACATGGTTGATGGAAAGTTGACTAATGAATACAGATGGACGTCTCTCTGACACCAACACACACAAGGACCAAGAACTGACCCAATTAGGTTAAAATGAAAACTCTGTCATTGTTTATTTACCCTCATGTTGTTTCAAACCAATTTAATTAAAATGTCTCTTTGCGTAGAAAACAGGTTTGGAATGAGAAGAGGGTGAATTTTTGTGTTTGTTTAACGTTCAACAAAAGCTCTGATGGAAGGTGGCTAACCAGTTTGACACAAGTGCTACACAGGAGCATACAGTATGGGTCAAAAATAAAGACAAACAACCCTTATTTCTGCTGTAAATGTATTTGTCTGTAGTAATACTCACAGTTTGCTCTTCTAATTGTTATAACAGCACTAAAAGGTAGTTTGCAATACAATGTTATAAGAGAAATTAAATCGAATGACCTCTACACTCCCCCTCGCTGTCTCTGTCTCACGTTGCTGTTTTAACCTTGAGGTATTTGAAAGGTGCACTTAGCTACATGCATTACTGCCGATGAACCAACACTGCTGAATTAACTAACAAAGGGCACATTGACAGTTTTAATGTATTTTTAGCCCTTTGTTTCATGCTGGGTTTCAATTAATGGCCCTACTATGAGTTGCCACTCTCTGCTGGGCGCAGGCACAAAAAAAAGCCCAAAATGACCTGAATGTTGCACTCTTAATTTTTATGATAATTAGCGTTTCATTCACTCTCTCTTTTACTTTAATAGTTCTCCATAAGGGGGTTGATTGAGATTTATGTCAGGGGACACTTGACTCTTTTTGCAAAGGTTACATGAATCATATTCATGAAAAAAGGAAATGACATTTTTTTTTTAAACGGAAAACATTTTATGTGTTTGGATCACATGCTTTGCAAAGCTGGAAATTGTTTTAGGTCAATGTGTATTGCCTTTTATCTTGGACATTTTGGGGCATAATTTTTTTCCCTAGCATACATTAGAATACGTACATTTTCTTTTAGATTCTGAATTTCAAGAACCATTAAGTAACCTGAACGCAAATATCTTGATTGGCATTCAAATAAAGATGCATTGTATATTTTAAAACTCGCAAACACGTTGTCTCCATTTAAAATAACATCGATTTGGAAAGGTGTAATATTACCGTATGGCAAACTGTATTATTACTGTCCAGCAGTAACAGAATAATTTTTACCCGTTTATTTCCGATGTTGCTGAATTTCGTTATGGCAGTCATGTGATGCAGGTCCAATCACTCGAAGGGTCATCGTCCCTTTCATCTGCTCTTGATGAATAAAGCTGATTGTGCTGGAAAATCATAAATGAGACGCTGCCAAAGATGAGACACTCCGGACCCTGACTTTCTTTTAATTATGCCTAAGACCTTCTCTACAGTTCCATGCCTGGTCTTGTTGATTGTCTCGTTCTGAATGTGTTGCCTACGTCTCATATACTGTTTGTTTAGCTGAAGAAAGGAAGTCATATTTCTAAATTATGGAAGAATTTTCTTTTATTTTAAGATTCCTTTTAAGTGTCTGCAATAAATGTAGTTTTACTTATTCAAAATACATAATGTAAAACAAGTGAAGGAACATTTGGGGTTTCTTGAATGTGCGCAAGCAAGTCAAGAATTGTAGTTCCATGAGTGAGGAAAATGGTCCTGTACAGAAGTTCAAGGCTAAATGTGTCTTGCTTATCAGTGACTTATAGACAGTCATGTGGACTACAAATACCCTAGTAAAAATATGGTTACTGTAGTGAGTTAGCTTTCCTGTAGATCAGTGGCAAGAGCATGGTGCTAACAACGCCAAGTTCTTGGGTTTGATCCCAAGGGATTGCACATAATTAGAAACAAATGTATTGGATAATGTAATGTAAGTCGCTTTGTATAAAAGCGCCTGACAAATACATAAATGTAAATAGACAATGATAAATTTGTTTTTTTTGTTGCTATAAATACCATAGTTCATTATGCCCTGACATGAAGCTAGCAGGTGAATATGCCATAATGTTGTTGCAATTTTTTTCTCAAGTGTTGAAAATGTACATGATACATACTTCATATAGGCCTGCCCGCTCTTGAGGAAAATAAATCCTGTTTGCCTATTTTCACAGCGAAAGCATTCTTCTTGCAGTGATTGAATTGCACTGTTTATAATGTACGTCACTTTTTATACCTGTTTCTTATCTAACCTATTTTGAGGTTCTATTACACATCAAGATAGAACATGATCCGAAAGTTAGTAGGTGTTTTGTGATTATGATCGATACTGGAGTCTAATCTGATGTTTCCCAACCACTCTATTCAATGAATCAAGCATGTTTACTTCTGTTCATAGCCACAGCATGTTGGCAGTAGTACTGCACGGTATAAAGATATGTATCTTTGCATCGAAATAAAATGTAAATCAAAATATTTTTTTCTATTCTGTGATTGAATATAAAGTAGTGGTCGTGGTGAATATATACATACTATATATATATAAATACACGGTCATGCATCCCACCCCTAGTCAGTATAATGAAAAAAATTATTCTAGATTTAGTATAATAAAGTATACAGATTTTTTATTGTTTTAAAAATATTTGAAGGAGGTTTCTTGCCACCAACCGTTCAGATAGGAATTAATGGATACTGATTTATCCTGTATTTTTTTCTTTGTGCCAAGTCTCTCCCCACTGGAGGTCATGCATGAGTTGAGCAATTGCCAATAAGATGATTGTGACCAGATTCGAAGTCGTGTAGCCCCCACATGAGGCAGACGCCTCAACTTGATAGACACTTAAACTTTTTGTCGGCACTGCTGTGGAACATTCATTAAGTAAGGCATTTTATGAGAAAATATCACTGCTCAAAACATAGAACTTTACATATAAAAACAAATGGACCATAGTTAATGTCATGCTATTTCTCAAGATAATATGATGGCCAAAATTTGCCCTATAGATTTTTTCCTGTGCTGATTAAATACAGAGGTTTGAGCAATTATTAAGCCTACAAATAGACCGCACAGTTAAAAAGAAATCTTGGCATCCATTTCCATTCCAAACCGCTGAGAGTGCACTGCATCTGGTCACGACACATCTCTCCTCCGCCAGCTGTGTATCTGTCACAAAAACTCTCTGTTGTTTGAGATCTAACCTGAGAAGGCACACACATGCCTTATAATTGCTTACCAGACGGTGTAGTGTTAAGCCCAGCGCCCCATGTGCTCATTTACTGCATATGTGCCAGGCTTAGCTCTGTCATTCCATTGTGGTTCCTCTCCGTGCTATCCATCCATGCATTCTTCTCCCTTCACATCCATGTATCCATCCATCCATGAATCCATACAGCTCAAACGACCCACCCCCAAGTCCCGAGCCCCTCTGAGTTCATTTCAACCTTCTGTGGCCTCGCCCGTCTGTGGATCTGACTTTGAGCGGTGGGCCTTCACCAGCTCTGTTTGTGTGGAAAATCAGCTTGCATAAAGCACCATATAAGCCGCTGCACAAACAGGCTCTCAGGCTAGGTGAACTGTCTGCTCTTTTCTATGTGCCAAGTGATCGAAATGTGCAAGGTTTTCTTTGGGGTCGGGAGTGATCTTTGAAGAGATCAGGGCCATTGTGTGCGGATGGTGTCATCGCACAAATGGGATTTCTGCATGCAGAGAAGTCAGTTTTTCTCACTAATAAAATCTTGCTCTACAGATATACCACTGTATCGAGATTAAAAAATATAGATTCTTGGTTAGTGGGTGGTTTACAAAGTGTTATAAATGCAAAAGTCGTAACATGTACAGTTGTAAAAAAAAATCAATAATGGTCAGTGAAAGGATGTGCTCAATCGTAATCTTTGTTTCTAAGAAAATGTTTACAGTTTCAGCTGTTGGACATTGCATGGCTCGTATCGGACCAAATGTTGGTTTGTTTTTATTGTTAAACTTAATTGCCTGACTTAATTGCTTTTAATATTGCATTTGTATGAAAATGTGTGACCATTCGTTTTTGGGAATAACTTTGGTAACAGGGGTGGTACAGTTAACACAACTGTGTACCATTTTAAGGAAATTTACATTTACAGGCCCAAATCTCAATTTAAACAGAGATTTGTTATTTCCATTTGTGAAAAACAGTGAATTTGTAGATCTGAGGACATCAGAAAAGACTAAAGTAACGGTATTTATTATGTCTCCAAAGAAAACCATTTGTGCCTCTAATTCTTAAAAAAAAGATCATGAGAAATCATAATCATAAGTGGAATGAGCCCACTATAACACAATTGTACACTGTGGTACAATTTATAGATCCACTGTGTGACATTTGGCACCAGACCTCTGGGAACTTATGCAATTAATTTCAGTATAGTCTAGATGGATCTGTATAATCTTGTTGGGACAAAATCAAATACACTATTTGGACAAAATTATTGGAATGTCCCGTTCTAATAAACACGTACGACTACTAGATAGTTTTGTGGTGTTAATTTGTTCTGGGCAGGGCCATTTTCTGTTCCTGTGACGATCCTGTCCTTTCTGTTCTTAGATTTCGTGCCTTGTGGACAGGGTTGTTACAGGACCATGTCTTGTGTGTATGTTTTGTTTTATGTGGAGACACGTGGCGGTATGTTTTGAAAATTTGCCGCGTGTCTTCCTGTTTGTCGTTTAGCTGTCCCATTAGTGGTTGACCTCCTTTACCTGTTCCATCTTCTTCCCGCCAGTTTTCCCATTAGTGTTTAGTCTTGTCACCTGCCCGTCTCCGTCCCTGTGCAATCTCCCCTCGGTGTCATGTCCCTATTTAGTACCTCTGTTTCCCTCACACCTCGTCGGTTCATTGTCTTTTCTCGTCTTGCCCCGCGTTACCCTTCCTGACGTTATTGGGAGTATGAGTCTCTGTTTTGCCCCATCGTGGGTTTCGTTTTGGTTTATTTAAATAGAGTCTCCTTGTTACCTTCACCTGCCTGCATTTGGGTTCTGCCTCTTACACAATCGTGACAGTTCCAAAATGACAATACCAAAACATTCCGGGAAATGGCCCTTCCAAAACTGTTGTGAAAAAATCTTTAATATATGATTATTTTCTTATGGCCAAAGACAAATTTGTCCTATGGGAGATAAAAACGAGACCTCGTTTCAACTTATTATTTTGCAATAATATTTTGGTTTGAAGTGCTGGAATAAATGAACATGATTATTAGAAGACTTATCTCCATCCAGGGGTATGTTACATAAGCCTGTGATCTGATATGTTCTCTATCAGTAGACATCCAGAGCTTCGTATGCTATAATCTTTTACACACAGTCATTACTATTTGAGGGCCATCATTGAGATATCCTTAAATGAAGGCTGTTCAAGACAGTAAATGTCCCCACTTAATATGACTGTCAGGATTCCGCTATCATGTCATGTTTATTTTCAGTCTTGCAGCGGAGTCATTGCATAGCCTTAGGGTTTTGTGTGAGAAGGACATGGCATTTTTTATATATTTGCTGGCCATGTGCTTTCTCATGTCTCATCTGTGTTGCCCGCCATTTTCGTCTCGTTTAGCCTTCCCTTAGTGTTTAATCCCCGTCACCTGGTCCCAACTAATCATCCTGTGTTTGTTCCCCTTTAAATAGTACTCATGTTTCATTGTCCTGTGCTCGTTCGTGCCATGTACCTTGCACCTTGCCTTGCTCCACGTCTTGGATTGAAGTCTTGAATAACCCTCTCTGTGATTCTCCTTGTGTGATAACCAAGTAAGGAAGTGTGTAAGGAAGTGTGTAAGGAAGTGTGTAGGGAAGTGTGTAGGGAAGTGTGTAGGGAAGTGTGTAGGGAAGTGTGTAGGGAAGTGTGTAGGGAAGTGTGCAGGGGAAGTGTGCAAGGGAAGTGTGTAGGGAAGTGTGTAGGGAAGTGTGTAGGGAAGTGTGTAGGGAAGTGTGTAGGGGAAGTGTGTAGGGGAAGTGTGTAGGGGAAGTGTGTAGGGGAAGTGTGTAGGGGAAGTGTGTAGGGGAAGTGTGTAGGGGAAGTGTGTAGGGGAAGTGTGTAGGGGAAGTGTGTAGGGGATGTGTGTAGGGGATGTGTGTAAGTGAAGTGCGTGTAAGTGAAGTGCGTGTAAGTGAAGTGCGTGTAAGTGAAGTGCGTGTAAGTGAAGTGCGTGTAAGTGAAGTGCGTGTAAGTGAAGTGCGTGTAAGTGAAGTGCGTGTAAGTGAAGTGCGTGTAAGTGAAGTGCGTGTAAGTGAAGTGCGTGTAAGTGAAGTGCGTGTAAGTGAAGTGCGTGTAAGTGAAGTGCGTGTAAGTGAAGTGCGTGTAAGTGAAGTGCGTGTAAGTGAAGTGCGTGTAAGTGAAGTGCGTGTAAGTGAAGTGCGTGTAAGTGAAGTGCGTGTAAGTGAAGTGCGTGTAAGTGAAGTGCGTGTAAGTGAAGTGCGTGTAAGTGAAGTGCGTGTAAGTGAAGTGCGTAAAGGAAGTGTGTAAAATAGTGAGTGTTTGTTAATCCCAGTTTAGGTAGTCCCTGTGCCAGTGTTGTATTTCCGTTTAGTCGATTCTCCCGCATCATGGGAGTTTTGTTTTGCCGTTTTGTATGTTAATAAAGTCTTATTGTTAACCCCTTCACCACTTGCAATTGGGTTCTTTGCCCACTAAATCATGACAATGACGTTATTTAAGAATAGTGAAGCGCTCTATTGGAATTACAGTTTATAACAAATGCTTTTTTTGTGATTTATGGTGCATTTAGGCTTTACATTTTATCATTGAGTCCATAACTTGGTAATCAAACCATAATGTTGCTAGTCATCCTCCACCAGTTGAGCTCCAGGAGTTAACTGGATGTTGGATATGTCTTGTGCACTTCCTCTGAAAACACTATTTATGTGGCTCCCCATGAAGAACATTAAAATCACTGGTTTACAGCGGTACACTTACTATATTTTGATCAGGATGCTGCTATAGACAATGTTGCAGCTCAATATGTTTACAACCTGCCATCTCTCACCCCATCCTCACTTTCTTTCAGCTGCCCTGTTCTCTTTGTTATTCTCTCCCTATCTAACTCGCTCTATTTCTCTCATGTCTTTTTTAATCCTTCTCGTACAGGCCTTCTGATGGTGAGGCTAGTGTACTGTATGTAAATGCAGGAGGTCAGAAGCAGACTGATGACTGGCCCCCGCTGTAATAAGGAATGAGAAATGACAATCTGAATTTGGAGATTAATGGATTATCCGGAAAGGGCTCGTCACAGTGCCGCAGTCAATGACCTTTTCAGATTGACGGATGACTCCATTTTACCTGAACCAATTCTCTGGTCCAGAAGCTGATACAACCACACACTTTCTCTCTTTCCTTTTTGATCTGATAATGAGAGAAGCTTATTGAAATGTATTGAAATTTTAAAGTGAAGTGTGAAAAGATTATCAAATAGATTTTGCTAGTACTATATCAGCTATAAACGGCTGACATACAGTAGATGGTGTTGTTTCTATATATTTGTAAATTTGATAATGAATTAGTGTGAGGGAGAGTAAATTATGAAGTTGTGATAAACTTTTCATTTAATTGTTACAAATAATATTTGTACATGGAATATGCTTCTTGATGTTTTATTATGTTATTATTTTGAAGGAAAATGTTTAAAATGAATCAGCAATAAAATGTAAACTTGTGGAAAACCTGTGGAAATTACTGCTTAAATCACCCCCCAAAAAATCAACGTTTATTTACTCTCATTCCAAACCTTTATGATTTTCTTCTGCAGAATGCAAAAGACGATATTTTGAAGAAAGTTGCCAATCAAACAACACTTCGTTGACTTCTATTGTATAGACACAAAACTAGTGTTACATTTATTAAAATCTTCTTTTGTGTTCCACAGAAGAAAGAGTCACATACAGGTTTTTAATTTCCTTTGAGATAATAAAATGATGACGATTGATTTATCTTTAAATAACATGAATTCTGTAACATGAATTTAAATTGACCATATAAAACCTAAACACAGAGATGTTTCTGAAGTAATTTCTTGAGATTTAAATTAAGACTGTATCCCATAATTATAACATTACAGTCACACAGAATTGTTAAAAAAAGAGAAGGTTAAATAAATACACCTGGGATAAACAGAATATAAACCATATTTAGACTGCTGTATTATATACATTATATACTGCTATACAGTCATAAAGTGGTACTTCATCTTATATCTTTGAATAAGTAACTCAAACTATGTAGTAGTATAATACATCACAGAAACAAGTGGCAGAAGCTTACACAGAAGAGCTGAATATGTATCGCACAATGAAGAATTTGCATGAATATTTGTAATGAAGGTCTTGATACTGCACATACAAGAGCAGATATTGCTTTTAATGAGGCATTCAAATATGCCTAATATGCAAGCAACATATGTTTTTATGTACATATTTCTAAAAGAGGGGATTTACATTTTAATTGGCATCTATGACCTTGCAATTGCTTTGCACTATCAGGAAACATCCTCTAAAGTCTAAACACACTCGATGAACTGAATTTTGAAGAGATTTATTTTCTAAAAATGACTGTATTCCCTATGTAGCCATTTCCAAGGTTTCCAGCCTCTTCAGCATCAAACGGCACACAGTTCATTGAAAGGTTCATCTGTGAGATGAACTCTCTGATGATGTGTTCTTTGTTAATGTGTGCGCACAGACTTTTAAATTTTAACGCCCACGCTTTATTAATTTAGTTGTAAATGAACTAGACAGGAAACATTTTTTCCCAAACCACTTGTAGCCTGTATTTTCCTCTGTATTCTCAGAAGCACGTTTTTGCCAATCTTTCTCAATCCCGTACAGACATTATAGGGATAGATGGGTTAAATATATAAAAGAAACTAAGGAAAACAAAAGAATTTGGTTTTATAAGAAAAGTTACTTTAGGCAAGCAGGTCGCTGTTGAGAATCAGTCGAAATGCAAAGGATTAAATTCGATGTATTAGATATTATTAAACGGCCTGTTGGAATGCTTGATCCTGATTGGCAAGTCATGACATTTGCAGGTCAGTTATTCCCAAATAACAGCCTCTTAAAACTAATAACACACGGTAACCCGGATGCACCAAATCATTTAGACAGGTTTTTTTTGCCAAATGAAATGTAAATATCTTTTATTATTACACAGCTCGTTTGAATTCTTGATTCTGATTGGCCAGTGGAGACATTTGCAAGTTGTTTTTTCCCAGATTATTCAAGTTAGCTGGCTGTTAAGCCCCTTCAGTGTGTCACAAGACCCTCCGCTTCATGGTGGGTCCTGATCACACTGTCGGCTGCCTGTACATTATACCTTACTTAACAATGTGCAGACTGATTGATTGCTGTTATTTCATTTAGCATTCATTCTGAACACCCGTTTCCACTCATACTGTCATGTACCTGCACACCAGCCTGTCGCTGTGCTCCGTTCGAAACCCTCTATTTAAAGCTCTTCATTTGTTCCCCGCGTGATGCTATAATTGTTCTTTAACAAGCTGAGTCAATGGGCATTTATAGCTGAAGTTAATGCAGACAGGTCTCATGTTTTAATAGCTGTGGAGCAGAAGATGACATGAATCAGACGCCACTCACTGCAGATGTGCAATGACAGCGTTCATTGTGACTACAATTCTTTATTCCATCGTCTTTTGATTGTAATAGACAATTTGACACTGTGTTAACATTTATTCTAACACAATCAAGTAGGTTTCTCTCTTAATTGTGAGTATATGCTGGCTCATATTACAATTTGTGTTGCCACAAGAACATTTTTGTATGCTGGCTGTGTTGAAATGCACAAATGCATTAACCAGGTTCCTACTTTAAATTGCTCGTAAAGGTCACATTTAACATTCGGGTAAACCATCGAGAGTAACGCATCTGTAATAAGGGCAGGATGGGATTATTTCAGGCGGAAGGAAATCACACCTGAGAAACTCATTTCAAGCACTAATAAGAGGAAATTGTTCTGAAACTTCAAAGGTGAAATGGTGTAATTTTTTGTGTTAACATATCATTTTTCATGTTGAAATAATGTTGAGGTTGCTGATGTGTTTGTTTTGAGCGGGTCTATTTGTTAACTAGGGGCACTTTTTTATAGGTCAGTAAAAAAATAGGCCTATGCGACATTAGCCATGTTTTGCATTTTTTGCTAAAGGTTTAGCGCATATGTTGAGACAATCTTTTTCCATTTATTTTTACCGCATCAAATACATATTGATACATCAAATTTCGGAAACGTTTATGGCGCACATTTGCTTTGTCGATAACAAAACAGCGCAAAATCTGGAAATGGAACTGGAAACATGGCTATTGAGCGATTTCTTTGTAGAGACCTTCTTGCGTTCGTTTAAGGACATTCAAATGCTATTTGAAACATTCTTAATGTATTGGGAAAAGATACATTGATCTCCTTACAGGCTTGAGCGAATGCAGTAAGGTATAGTGTTAAATGATGATGGTACAGTTTGGTTTCGATTATCTTTCATATTAACTGAGTAAGGCCATGTCAGAGATTAACATTTTATTGATGATGATATTAATGATTAATATCAAACTTTGATATTGGATAATTGGATTATGAGACTTTAGCCTGGATTTCACAGACATGTTCACACATTTAATTATTTTTGAGCTTGTGTATTTATAAATATCCAATTTGATGATGGTATTACTTGATATTTATTTGTGGGGGCTTTCTCATTCTCATGGTTGGACAAGAAATCTGTATTGGGCAGGATGAGGCATCAATTTGACACTCAGATTGTTTGTCTCATAATATGTGAATAAAATATTTGTATAAAAATTTTAGAAAAATCTTGTGGCATTATGCAAGGCTAAATATCACAAAAAGTGTTTTCTTTCTAATCTTGCTAAACTTTTTTGGAAAACAATCTATATAAAAGCAATACTTTAAGAGACTTCTCGGATCTTTGTATTCTAAGCGAGGCTTTCAGGGGGTGTACGCTGAGAAATTAGAGCCGGATTCTGAAGGTGTAAGGATCGATATGGGAGGGAATAATGTTGATCTTAAACTTCAGAAAACAACTACTTTAAAAGCCTCTGTGCTGTGGGACTAATGCATGAACCTGCCCGCCAGGAGCTGCACTCCAACATCCTTCAACTGTCTCTTGAGAAATATGAGATTATCCATTAGAGGGCAAGCATTTAGGATTGATCCCAGATCATTGGACTGACTAATGCCACCCTTAAAGCATTGGGAAAGCCTGACGCTGGGGTCCTGTGAATATATGTGCCCACCCTTTATGTGTGGGATAAAATTTCAGCATCAAAATATTTTTGTGAACGCAAAGTCTTATTGCGTACAGTAGTGTGTACTGCAGTTAATCTATATTTGGAGCCTTTCCTGTACAATGTGTACTAATATAGCCCTAATCCTCCGCTCTGATATATAACCCTTGTGCTCTGTGTATAATGATACATGTCACTGGTTTGTCAATGAAATTAAAGTGATAGTTCACCCAAAAAGAAAAAAGTATAGTTTAGGCACCGTGTTGTCATTTCAAACCAGTGTGACTTTCTTTCTTCTGCAGAGCACAAAAGAATATAGTTTAAAGAATGTTGGTCCCCGAAAAACGGCGGCTCCCATTCACTTCTATTGTATAAACACAAAACCAAAGCAAGTCAATCGGTACCACCGTTGTTTGATTACCAACATTCTTTAAGATATCTTCTTTTGTGTTCTGCAGAAGAAAGAAAGTCATACAGGTTTGAAATGACAAGAGGGTGAGTAAATAATAACATTTTCGTTTTTGCGTGAACCATCTCTTAATGAGATTTGAGTAGTTTTCCTTCATAATCTACAGTATCATACCTTTACAATCTAAAACTATAGTTAACCGTACAGAAGGTTATAAAAAAGCTATTATAAAAGTTATAATTTTGGGGTTTACGATTTCTATAAACATGGTAGACTGGCCATCAATAAACGACTATTTTTACAAATGACAGGGAACCATTTGCCATGACTGTAATCGGTTTGTTTGTCTGCTTGTGCAACCCTTTTAAGTAAATATAATGCACAAAACGTACAAAATAGCATTTGTCCCACAATGAACATTTCTAAATTGATTGCGTATTGATTGTGCCACGCTGTTTAGATTCCGCATCTTGACATTTGCTACATGCATTTTCCAGCGCTGCCAAATAACACAATTAAACAAATTACAGGTTGCAAGCGGCAAGACTGATTCGTTTTGAGTGTGACCTGAAGTGAACCTGATTAAATTCTCCAGATCCACGGGCGTCTCAGGAGTCCCCTCTGTCCCTCCCCTCAGCTCTTCTCATCAGGGGAAAGTCAAATTAAAGCTGACTGATATCTTTGTTAGCTTGTGTATTTGTGTATCCCAGCAGTTTTTTCCCCGTTGTGACATTCTTGTGAGATTAAATGAGAGGGAAGCGTTTGAGATGTTGTCAAAAACTGTCCGCAGATGTGTGGAAGAGTGTAAAGCAGTAATCACGAGGTGAAAGTGAACTACTGACAGGTACTTTTAATAAAATTCTCAGTTATGTCTTCGAATATTCCTGAGGAGAA
The DNA here is from genome assembly GCF_015846415.1 of Triplophysa dalaica. NCBI lineage: Eukaryota > Metazoa > Chordata > Actinopteri > Cypriniformes > Nemacheilidae > Triplophysa > Triplophysa dalaica. The sequence continues at coordinate 18,324,008 of NC_079544.1, read as the reverse complement.
ATCAAGACGGACGCAAATGAGCCGCATCAGCTCTATAAATTGTGTATTAGACGTTTTGGAGATCTAACTTTTTCTAAGAGAATTCTCTGACTTTTTGCAGACATATCCAAGCTTTCTTTTAAAACTCTAATGAAGGCACATGTGAGTTCATTAGTCTCTTTTTCTCAAGGGTCACGTCTGAGAAGCAGGGAACTGAAGTGAAAATCTCTATTTAATCTCATTGCTGAAGCAATTTAAATAATCCAGAGATCTCATTTGGGATTTTTCTTCCAGTATATGTGACTTCTGGTGCAATGAAAGCTGTTGCCATTTTGCCACGAATGTGCTGAATTTGTTTGTTATGTGTGATCTCTCTCTCTCACTCTCGCTGTCTTGTCTAGCTTTCTCTACTTTGATTTCCCATGAGCACGAGAAGCAGACTCGATATGACAGTCTGTCTCAACTGCCTCGGCAGGAATTACCTGGGGATATGGATGCATGCAACGTTTTAAAATATTTGCTTTATGCAGGGCTCTCATCATCCTCAAATTTTCACGGTGTTTACCGAAGCCCATTTATCATTACGTGTTCATTGTGGTGAACATGACTCCTGCCAGAAAGATCTTACTCGGAAAAGAAATAAGTTATTACAGAGTAAAAAGGTGGAAATTGGCCTGTGCAATTTCACGAGGAATAGACACATTGACTTTGGGTTGAGTTTAACATTACAGTGAACATATACAGATCATAATGAAAGTCGAATTTGGCTTATATCTAAATATTTTCTCCCAGGCAAGCTTAATATGGAGATACAACTATGAGTATCCTGAGTCAAATTTGTAGGATGATTTCCATGAACACAGTGGTGCCAATGCCATCAATACAATGTTGTGAGGTTGGTATTATTGACAATTTTGAGCACATTGATTATACAGCAATATTAACAGAGCGCATTCTTATAGTTGTCACACTACGGTTAGTAAATACCTTTATGACAAGGTAAAAGACACTTAAAGAAGTATTCATTGGAATTAATGAGGATGACATAGACAGACTGGTAGAATGGGATGATTTGAAATCACACACATGCATAGATGAGCAACACACAAATAAATGTACTGTGTTTTGATACAATATGTTACAAGAAGTATATCTAGTAAATAATGTTGTTTACACAGAAGAATGTTTTAAAGTGTTTTAGAGCACATTATAAAATCCAGTGATGTCCAAGGGCCTGTGAGACCTTAAGGCATCAAGGCCTGAATTAAGCCTACCCGTTGTTATGATAGGAAAAAAAATGCTGATCTTGCAGTTCAAAAAATTGCTCAGACAAAGAAGGTCCAGGTGTCAAAGATTTTACTTTATTTGTTCAAGTCAAACAAAGTGAGATGTTTCCCAAAAGCATCTGAAAATCGGGTGTTTTCCAACCTCTAGTTATAGTGAAACATCTCAGGTGTGTTTCCTTCGAAACCAATCTCTTATTTTTTATTATCCAACTGTCCTTGTCTGCCACCATTATTTCTAGGCATCAAGGTTTGTGGTCTAATGGTGGAATTTCAACCTTGACTCATTTTTTTTAAATAAGTTGTGCTATAATGCATCATAAGTTTGACTTAATTGGGTCAGGCCTTTAAAACATCACTGGATTTTGTCTTGCTGAAAATGATTAAAATCTTTTATGAATGCGATTACTGCATAAGTACACATATTTTGTTTCTGTCATGCATAAATATGTTGATTCTATCATTTCCATCATGCATAAGTATATTGATTCTATCATTCAAACAATCTTGATTCTTATACTCATCTAAGTTAATATGATTTCTGATCTACCAACACAACTATGTTACAAACATTCCTATGAATACTTCTTCATAACCGGAGTAAATAACAGTCCCCATAGTATACAGGATATGATCAAAATTATACACAATATTGTCTATGTGAAGTTTGCATACTTTTCCACAGTTTATGGAACTCAACGACCCAGTAATATTGGGAAAAACATGTTTTTTATGTGCCTGGCCAGTGCTGCGACCAATTTTGGGCAGTCTCTGGCCCCAATAATATGACTACAATCTTATAGTTAGCAAACCCCGAGTTTGGCCTCCGTTCAAGATGAGAGAAGGAGGTGAAGAAGTGAAGTACAGTATGTAAAGATTTGCAACAAATTAAAAAGATTCTTTATCATCATTAGAAATTAATCATGTTTCTTAAGAAATAAGGGTGGCAGCTGAAAAGGGATTGGCTAAGAAAAATAAGAGATAACGAGAAATTACCTGATTGGTATGAAGTAAGGATACAAAGCACTGTCTTCTAAAGCATCTCACTTGTTGACTCAAGCAATAAAGTTTTGACCTTTTGGCAACTGGAACCTTTGTCTGCGAGATTCTTTTTGCGTTGAGAAGACTCACTAAAGGTAATGAATAGGTAAATTTCTAGTATATATAAAGGCCAGCTTGTCATGGTGGCAATTCACTGTATTTAACACTGTATTTAGTGTTTGTGGACAGGTTCACATAATAACCATGTCAATGGAAAGTGCGTATAAGTGGTCAAATTAAAGGGTGAAGGGATGGGAATTAGATTCCAGACACCTCGTAGTAGATATCAACATCTCCTGTTTACCTAATTTAATATGGACCGATCACACATACACACAAACGTTGACATTCTTGAATATGCACACACATTGAATGGCTCCTCTGAGGGAATTGAGTGGAAGGAAGGGGATAGAGAGGGAGCAGAGATCCAGCTGTTTCTAAAGCATGTAAAGGCACATTAAGGTGGTGACGGAGTGTGTGAAGAGCTTGGCCGCTGAATTATTCATAACCGTTGCGCGAAGGACAAGATTCTCGCTCGTGAAGCGCCTTCATGGACGCTCTCTGACAATTTGTCCTCCACACTTCCACTTACAGGTGCAGAACAGCAGCGGCTCGGCTTTTATTACGGCTCAGACGTGCGGAGCAATAACTGCCTGTCGCACACAGAGACCAAAGGCACGGCTTCCTGCTTGCTATGAACTATAGCTATTACTGCTGAAGTATTTCTAGATGTAATGACACTGATTGTTTTTTATTTTCATATTTTTAACAGGAGTGAGTGATCATCAGGCCACAGATGCTGCAGAACATAAGTTGAATACTGCAGGTAAAATACTTATAGCTTTAAAACTATTCAATGTTAAAACTATTAAACTGCATCACATACTTTAGTTTCCATATGTTGGCTTTCATGTTATGTTTTTGTGATTTGAAAGCAAAGCCTCTTTCTCTCACGGGTCCCATCATACTATGGCAGGTGTAACATCATTAGCAGAGGCCATTTATTTTTGGCCAATTGTTTTCCCGGACAATTGTCGCATCCCAGCCAGTAAGTAGCGTTTATTCTGTCCGATCCAACCAAAGCCTCTGATGTATTGTTGTCTGTCATGTCTGCCCAAGCCCACGGGTCATTCTAGAAAGCCAGACGGACATTGAATCTGTTTTTATGAACTCAGGTTCGGACTGTAGGAGCAAAAGCAATTTCATGCTTGAGGAAAAGCGTTTGAGATGTGCCATTCGTTCTGCGCTCACCTCAATCTTTATAAAGAACAAAAGAGAAGCAGGTATTGAAATTAATAATCCAAGAGTTATGCAAATGAAAAAGGGTGCCGGTGAGATATGAAGTAAAAGAATGGAGAGTGAGAGCCACCGTCCCCAGTCTACATGAAATAGCCAGCGATGATGACGCACGTGATTTATCATAAAAAGGGACCCTCGAGTGGTCCACGAAGAGAATCCTGTGAAATTCCTGACATTTACCGGCAAATTGATTAATGACATTTAACTGATATTGAAATATGGTGTCTAAGGGATAAGAGGGATAAAATCAAAGTAAAATGTCACCAATCCACCTCTTGTCAAACACAGAGGTGGCTGGAGATTGTGATGATTATTTTGCAAATCAGAAGGAAAGAAAGAAAATAGGAATTTAAAAGAGCGAGTGATAGAGCACATTTCCGCCACCCAGGGTTTGGATGCAGGGTGGGATCGCACTAAAATGAGAATGACCTCAGTCATCTAATACAGCTTAATGGGTGAAGTCAGTGCCATTATGATATCCAGAGGAGTATTAATAGCTCAATTAAAGAAAGAGTATTGGATTTTTCTTTTTTCAATTGCTACGTTGAAAGTAACATTGATAAGTGCAGAAGCAGCAGGGATTGATTTTACTTCTTAAGTCAAGAGATCACAATGGTATTAAACCTTCTGTGAGACATAAGGGCCATCTGGGGCTGTCCTTTCTCTCTCTCTCTCTCTCTCTCTCTGTCTCTCTCTGTTACTCTAAACCTGTTTCGTTTTTTGTAAATCTCTCTCATGAAGGATAGACTAGAAGGCTAGAAGGGGAAGGGTGAAATTAGTGGAAGATCTGTGAATTTGTGCTACAGTGCATGAAACAGACAACACGAACAAACAATATGGTAGAGAAAAATTACTGTACTGTTATTGCCGGTAATTGTTTTAGTAAGAAAATCAATAAACTATTGATTAAAAATGTAAAAAAGCCATTTGGAGTTGGCTTGCATTTGGCTTAAGTAACTTGGCTGCTTCTATTAAAGTGACGGCACACAGGGGCGTGTTTATCATTTTGGGGGCCCTCCACACATGCATACATGCAATATTTTTTTTCAACAGAAATATACTTGTAATAAGTGGGACATACATAACCTGGATTTATTTTACTTTAAACTGCAAAACAACACACACAATTGTTGACAGTTTGGTATAGTAATAAACATTCTTTGTTTTGGAATCAAATATTTGATATGTGCGCTTCATGACAGTGTATCTGTGCCAGGGGTGGCACCACTACCCGAGAAAATTATTTTAGTTGTCAATAATTATTTAGACTAAATAGCAGGAACACAAATCATGTAAATGTTATAACAATTAAATTAAAGAACCATCAAGATTTCAGAGCTTGCTTTCTAGACTATGGTGAACTCACTAACTTTTAGGTTAGATAGCAGATATGTTTGTGCCTGTGCAGGTATGTAAAATGTAAAATGTAAAACATGTAGTTTTAAATTATATTTTAAAATTCTTTGAATTGATTTACAAATTTAAAAGGATAGTTCAATAAAAAATAAAATTAAGTCATCATTTATTCATCCTCGTGTTCCTCAAAATCTGTATACTGTATGTCTCAGTGGAACACAAAAGATATTTCGAAAAATGTCATACAAGTTTGAAATGACATTAGGATGAGTTAATAAAATAACTTTTTGGTGAACTATTCCTTTTAAGCATTATACCACAGTAATCCACAGTCTCCAGTCTCAATATTTTAATCATTTGAAAAAAAAGAAATGCAGGCCACTTGTGATTTTGTATTCAGATAAAGGATGGGTTTGGGGGTCTTCTGCAGTTACATCACGCCATGAGTATATATGAGGATTTTTTGTTATTTTCCTGGCTTCTGATTAAATGGTTGGACCAGGAAAAGATATATTACCGTCCATATATGGTGGTGCGTGACGTTAAGTTTAACAAGCAACTTCTATTATTTGAGGGTGTTGTTCCAACTGCCCTGCCTAATTCCTGTGTCATAAGTTCATGTCTGTGTGGAACTGGATACATGGTGAATGCTTCAGTTAAAATTTGCTTGAAAGGGAAATCCAATATTGTCTGACCATTAGGTCAGCTTTCTAAGAATGGCCATTTGTTTTTATCCCTGTCAATAATTTGTCAATAATAATGACTTTTAAACACAGAGGTCGACACTAAAAGTGGAACAGACCCTCAGTGTCAACAAATCATGTTAGTTGGGACAGTGTGCAATGGGTCGAAAATGAAGTTGAAGGCTACGGAAATATTCTCCCAGATTGTATTTCACTTGACTGAAACCATTTTCACGGATTTTATTTTTTTTGCCTCAGCAAAACATGGCTTCCAAACAAACACCATGTTTTTAACAGGTGCGCGGGCACAGACTCACACACACATGCTAAACATCATAAGACAGGAACCAGAGGATTTTCTTCACCTCACAAATGTGTTGCCAGGATGCCAGATGGCCCCTGTATGTACGGAAAACAGGTTCCTCCCTCTCTTTCTGAGACTGCAATATAAAAATAACCACCGGCCATCAATCAACAGCCCAAACTACCAAGCAGATCTCATTGAACTATGAATCCCGCTAGAACGATCCATTTTTCCCCTAATCATATTGTTTAAGTTTCACCCTCCAGTGTATAAACAAAGGCTTCCGGGTAATTTTTTGAAGTCGCTGTCAAATCACATCAGATGTTCCTGGATCAGGTCGTTCTTTAACCGATGCAGTGACATTTCATTCAGTCGCTGCTGTTGTATCGCAAACAACAAACATTGTGCATGCAACTTATTTGATGTGTCTATATTTGAACGCGGAAACGTTTGGGATAATGGCGTGAATCTGCTAATGTATGTCTTACAGTGCGTGGTAAACCCGCCTTTAAAAAGGCCTGGTGTCAGCTTGCCTTTCTTTTTATCCAATCACAGTTAGGATTAGCCTCAGAGGATTGAGTCTTTCTTGTCTGTGTGGGGTCTCTGCAGAAATGTTAAGGATATGAGTCCTTGGAAACAGTACACATGCTTTCTTTTAGGACAATGTTAAGCCTCTAGAGCTACTCTACTCCTTAGAATAACTATGAAATCATGTGTTTGACATATCGTGCAAGACTGCATGAGGGCATAATAACTGCCTGTGAGCTCTTTCCGCAAAAGGAGGCTTCCTCATAAAACAATATAGCTACAACTTTGTCATATTTAACATGTTTTTCATATTAACTAGATGAAATTGTTTGCCAGCCTGGGACCAGCTTCCTTGTAGTTTAAATGTGGTTTGAATCTATTTGTTTCTTCCAATTAAAATAGCAATTTTATCTTATTAGTCTTGTTTTATCGTGCCTGTGTCATTTATGCCTGTCGCTTGCTTTGATAATGCATATTTATGTGCAGACTAGAGAGAATGAAACAGACTAGATGACCAGAGTCGACATGACATCATCTCCATCTGTTCCACCATCTAGCACAACAATCTTTCCTGTTCATTTCCTGATTGTGTGCTGAATTCGCTGGACCATCAGAGCATTCAAACTGTTCTGACAGATGATGGACATCTTGCACATGAGATCTGCTGGAGGCCCTTGAAATACCACAGATACATGCAAACGGAGGGTTTTGGTGATTGACATGTACACGCCGTTTCATCAATGGACTAGATTTTACGAGTTCACCTGAGCAGATAATGAAGATAGCAGAGATAGTAAAAGTATGCATGTTTGGCGTGCTGTCCGGGGAGCGGGTTCCGAGGTCGCCGGTTCCATCCGAACCCGGAACGCTCCCGCCCCTTAATAGGGGTGAGTGCGCTGAGCTCAGAAACGGCCAGACCCAGAATTACCCCCCTGGATTCCTGCTATCAACAAGAGCCAAGTAGAGGAGCCGTGGAGGTGGTGTGATGTGTAATCCTTTAGATATGGATTCAGGTAAGAATCTTTGTCTACTTATGTGCTGGTTCGCTTGAGCTGATAGGGTAGAGTCTATGATTGCTGATTGCGAACCAGCCAGTCTTAATCATATGCTCTGGCTTCTCCCGAACTTTGTTAATCGTTAGCCAATCATTAACATAATTGATCACGCATCCCTTTTGATGTTTTTCCTTTTAATGCTAACATTACTGTTGTTTAAGGTGAAGCTTGTAGCACCATTGGCACCAAATGGAATTGCAACAACGATTTGTGACCCTGGACCATAAAACAAGTCATAAGGGTAATATTTTCAAAATTGAGATTTGTTAGAAAAGGACAATATTTGGCCGATTTATAAATATTTGAAAATCACGATTCCGCTATCATGTCATGTCTATTCTTGGTCTTGGGGCAGAGTCATGGCATAGCCTTAGGTTGTGCGTGGAGAGAGAGATAGTGATCCTATCGGCGTGCTATACTCTCTCTCTGGTCTGCGTCTTTGTTCCCGCCATGTCGTTCCCTCGTTAGCTTTCCTTGAGTGTTCATCCCTATCACCTTGTTCTTGTTAATTATCCTTTGTCTGTCTCCCTTTAAAACATTATAGTGTTCATTGTCCTGTGCTCGTTCATTGTACCCTGTACCTTGTACTTTGTACTTTGTTTGAATCCTACCTTGCCGCGTCGTGTCGCGTCGTGTCGTGTCGTGCCGTGTCGTGTCGTGCCGTGTCGTGTAGAGCCGTGTCTTAACTTGCCCGTGCTATATCCTGTCTGTAGATCCCTTACCTTGCCTGTTGTGTTGTGACGCTGTGTCGACTTTTTTTTATTTCGTTTTTTGCCCCCTTGTGGGAATTCTTTTCGTTTCTTGTTGATAGATATATTATTTAGTCTTGTCTTTGTTACCCCCCACCTTGGGCTTATGTTTTGTTCGCGTTTTTGAATTTAAATAAACCTTTGTTTACCCGTCATCAACACCTGCCTGCATCTGGGTTCTTCTGCCTTGTCAAAACCCTGACACATTCGCATGTGTATGAATGGAAGTCAGTGGGACGAAAAGTCAAGTCTGACCGTGGCCTTACAAAATGATTTTTTGAATTTAAGAAAAATTGACAATATTGAACCACACAATGTATTCTTGGCTATTGCTACAAATATACCTGTGCTACCTACGACTATGGTTTTGTGGTCCAGAGTCATATTTAAACTTTAGGTACGTATCCTGAATGGTTCACATAATGCTGTCATTTTAATTGACCTGTGATAGCAAAAAGTAATTTAAACTCAATAAACTAGTTACAATAAATGTTCTCTGGGGAAAAGCTTATTATTTTAAAGCAGGCTGCTTGTCTGCAGAACAAAGTGAAAAGTGTATGACCAGAAATGACGTCAAGGCAGCTGTAGATTTTCTAAGTGAAGCACAAAATGTTGAAATACCACAGTCCAGGTTTTATCTCTTTAATGAGTTAGCACTGCCCACTCCAGGCCAGAGGGTAGTTGGTGATTCAGTCCCTCCACTTAAAACTAATTGGCCACTTGTACAAAGTGGCCGTGTGGCCAAGTTTTGGAAAATTTCTAATTAGTGTGGCTTAAATGCGTATGAAACAAAATTTTAAAAGATAATTTGGCTGAACATTAGAGAAAGATCAATATGAATCATGAATCATTTTTGGGTCTGGTTCCTCTCTCTTTTTCTCCCATGTGATTGATTCATTACAGTTTTTGTTTCTGCAGGTCCGAGAACAGTATGGAAATGAGACTGAGGCTCATTCAACCCTTTTAACCTGCCCGAGATTAGAACTTTTTAATTTTTTTACAGGAAGCTGTTATGCAGGTCTGTAGTGTGAGGATTTAGAAGCATTGAAATGATGGGATTCTTTTTCAGGTAGGCATTTCTAAATGTTCCCTAAATTTGATAGGGTGTGATGAAAAACTGACAAAGACTGCCTGCACTAGAGCACTCCGGGATCTTCACTTACAGTTGTCTGCACCTAAATAAAAACCTCCCTCCGGGGTTGCTTAAATCAGTTGTCTTGTCTCATTGCCTTCTCTTACCGTGCCACAAGTTGTGGTGAGTGCGGGCAATCTGGTAATAGAAAAACCAAGCTGAAACTAGTCACTGACCACTGTGTACTGTTTTCCCCTGAGCTACGCAGCTCTCCCAGCCAGGATGGAAAGAAATCCTCCACCAGCTCATGGAGGTCTCTGTCCCCCAGCAGCAGTACTTTGAGCAGCTGGCTGCTAGACAGGAATGGACGAAGCAGGGAATGGTTCAGCTCTGCGCGGCCCCGCTACATACTCGCTAATTGAACCCCGGGTTATGGCGTCCCAGCTGCTCAACAAGCTGACTGACCGGGAGGATGTGGAAGCGTATCTCCATACGTTTGAGGTGATTGTTGCCCAGAAGTCCTGGGGACAAAGACGAGTGGGCTTGCATCATTGTGCCATTCTTATCAGGGGAATCGTAGCAAGCCGACTACTCGCTTTCGGCTGCCAACCGTGACGACTACGACCGCCTGAAAGCTGAAGTCCTAGGTCGGGCTGGTCTGACGGCCATCTGCGTCACCAAACAATTCCACACCTGGACCTACGACGAGCGGACGCCGCTGCTGATGCACCTAAAACACATCTAGCTGCTAGCAGACGAGCATAATGCGCTGCAGGTGCCCTGCTCGTGCCCTACCTTGACTCTATGGATGGCTCGTGAGTATGAGGAACCCACTCACAGTCCAGAAACTAGTGGAAGCAGTGGAATTGGCGGAAGCTTCTTTCGCCCGGGATGCCAGAGAGAGAGCGGGGACAGAACCTCGAACAAAAGGCGACCAACGGAGGACTACTCAGGACCAGTGAGTAGGACAGCAGCCCCCGAGCCCATGGACAAGCCCATGCCCACCGAACCCCCTTGCCAAGACGTCCGCATGGTTCATTAGACAGTCCCCCACGGGGCCCCAGAGAGGTTGATCTGGCAGATCCACCAAGCCCTTCTCGACTCTGGCAGTGCCGTCACTCTGGTCCAACCAACAGTCGCCCGTCCACTGACAGATAGCAAAGGCACCATCCCCATCACATATGTCAAAGCGGATGCTCGAGTGGCCATTTCCCCGGGACCTGGAACCTGGCACGTGAAAGTGGGCATCATCTGGGATCTCCACGTCCCCGTGGTGCTGGCCAGAGACTGGCCGGGGTTCGAACAGCTCCTGGCCACTCCTGTGCGAACAGGCAGAAGTGCCGGGGGCCGCCAAAGACGCCTTGCTCCGCGGCCTCCCAGACACCATTACTAGCCACTGGAGGTGAGAGAGAGGGTGAGTGTTAACATTCATTGGCCAATTTATATATGAACCTCTTCCAACAGATCACCGCCGGCGGAGCATTCGGACGAGAGCAACCTCGCTGCGACACCCTCCACTCAGCCAGCTAATTCCTGGTGGGACCGATGCCAAAGTCCGCCCTGTGCCATGAACAAATCCTTTTCATCATGGACTACGCCATCCTCTATCCATCCCATTCCACAAAGCCATCGCCAAAATCATTGTGAAGAAGCTGTTCCTGATGTTTAGCTGGGTGAGGATCCCATCAGAGATCCTGACGCACCAGGGGACACTGTTTCCCATCTGATGGCGGACCTCTGCGGGGTCCTGCTAGTAAAGCAGCACTGCATGTACATCAATCATCCCCAGATGGACAGACGGGTGGAGCGCTATAACTAGATGCTGAAGCCGATGCTGCGCCAATTGGTGACCGAAGATTAGCGCGACTGGGACCTCATACTGCGGTATGTCCTGTTCGGGATCAGGGAAGTTCCCCAGCCCTCCACCGGGTTCACCCTGTTCGAGCTGCTGTTCGACGGCCAACCCAGGGGATTGCTGGATGAGGCAAGAGAAGCCAGGGAGCAGCTGCCCGCCCCACTACGGACGGTGATCAAGCTCGTACTTGGGGTAATAGAAGCATCACGTAACCCATGGTCCAGCCCCTTAGTAATGGTCCCCAAACAAGATTCTGCAACGATTTCAGAAAGGTCAAGGAGGTGTCCTCCTTCGTGCTGGATGAACTTTGACGGTCTGGACTCACAGCCAACCCAAAGAAATGCCACCTTGGCTTAACCGAAGCCAAATACCTAGGTTACCAAATCGACCGGGGTTGATCAAGCCACAGCCGAAAAAGGCGGAAGCCATCAGGACGGCTCCCCGACCAACCACCAAGGCACAGGTACAGGCATTTGGATTCAGGACGGGTTGTCGAGAATGTGGTCTGGTTAGGCAGGTCTGTCAGGTAACACTGCCCTCACACCTCACATTCCCACTCATGTTCCCCGGATACCAGGTCGATGCTAGATCAGATCCAGGATCAGCGTCACCTTGGAAACAGCCTGGCCGATTAGCTGCCAGGCATTTAAGCCGCATGAGCACAGCATTCGGGAAGCTGATTCTCACTCGACTAATGCTGGGTTATTCCTCCCTTCTCACAGAATCCATCGGTTGAGACACGATAGAACACGAAGCACACAAGCACGGACAAAGACTGCCCGCACCAGAGCACTCCGGGGATCTTCACTTACACTTTTCTGCACCTCTAAATAAAATCCTCCCTCCGGAGTTGCTTAAATCATCTGTCTTGTGTCAGTACCTTCTCTTACCGTGCCACAATGTGTTAATGTATGAATTTCACAGATAAGAAAAATGTCACACACCTCTACATATAATCAACATATATTTCAAATTCTACAAAAATGTTGGTATGTGATAATGACAAGATTTTGTTCACAGTATGGATTCTTACATAAAAAGTTTCAAGATTCTTCATGTTTGAATATTCCATACTTTATTCTTTTTGTCAGAGAGCATCTTTTAAAAACTAACCAGCATAAACCAGCCTGGTCCACACCTGTTAAGACAAATCAGTCAGACAAATAGAGACACTAAAAGAACTTCCCTCTCAGCCACTGTCCCCCTAACGCCTGTACCCTCAAAATAAACTAAATAACTCTTGTTTGTGGTGGTGTGTTGGGGAACAATCTGGGAGGTTCAGAAGGTGTGTGGTGAGGAGATTGACTCTCATAGGGATGGATGATATATACCCGTCTGACAGCCAGCGGCTGAGACTGCACTGGGCCCTGCGGCAAAGCTCTGATTCATGATTGAAACGTAAATAAAAGCCACTGGCTGTTATTTAGAGAGAAGATGTTTTGAAGAAAGCCTTACCCTGGGACATGAGATGGAAAGAAGAAGAAGGAGAGGACAGGATGAAGATGTTAGATCAATTAGATCATTGGTTTTGATTATTGTAGCTTTTGCTTACATTGTTAACCAGTATTATTTATTAAATTTGGTATTTGGGTATTAATGTTCTTTCTTATACCCGGTTTTGTTAAAGGGATATTTCACAGGCAAAACTAAATTTCCCCATGTTTTACTCACCTTCAAGACATCCAGCTGAATATAACTTTCTTCTTGAAGAATAATGCCGTCGATGTTCAACACATCATTTTACATCTAAGTGGTTGAATGGGAGTGAATAAGCGTCAACTTTTTGAAGTTCCAAAAAGTGTTTTAACAAAGGTCTTCTGAAGCAAATCAATGGCAAAAAGTTTTTGGAAAATCTTTATTGACAGTGCTATTCACGTTGATGTCAAGCTTCAGTAATACATTGGCTGCGTGTGAACCTGAGGCCTGAGACGTGTGAACGCTTCATAAGACCTTTTTTAAGGACACAGAGCCGTGTCGTGCAGTTCTTTGAATGATCAAAAAGTCGAAACCCCATTCACTCCCATTCTACCGCTTGGAAGAAAAATGATACATGGTATTATAACTTCGACTGCATTGTTCTTCAAGATGACAGTCATATTCAATCAGGAAGCCTTGAGTTAAACATGGGGACATTTTGTGTTGCCTGTGAAGTATCCCATTAAAGCTGTGGGACTGTCTTCCCAGCATTCACTGGGTTTTAATGATCGGTTAACATTTACACTGTTTTTCATGGTTTAATGTATTATTTAGTGATAATCTGATGATTTGAAATGGTCATTACAGCGTACATATTTATGTTCAGTCCAGACATTTACAGCATGCTATGAATTAATTAAACATAGTTCACCCAAAATTGAAAATCCTTTCATTCTGTGTTGTTTCTTCTGCAAAACACTAAATATATTTTGAAATACACTGGTAACGAAACAGCATGTGTGGATGTAAAACCACAGAAATATTTATCAAAATAATACAGGACACAAGAAGAGTGACAGTGACCCAAGAGACTCCTGAGTTAATAAGTCTTCTAAAAGCCTCTTCCAAAGGTTTGGGTAGGAGGCACAATATAAAATTTGTCAAAGTCTTTCTCTATTTGTCTTCATTGCTCTCTTTCTTCGCTTCACAGGCTTGATTCCAGCAAAAGGCATAATTCATCATGGACATGACAAATTACAGAAGCCTACTTACTGGGAGAAGAGATTGGGTTGCAACGTCTATGTGTGTGTACGTGGGTGTGCAATCTGTTCTGCCAAAACTGACGGTAGCATTATTGGAATATCTGAGTCTGGCAAATCTTGATTTTCAAATGAGAAAATCGAGTCGAGCACAAAGACAGAATTAGACCGGTTTTTTTTTAGTGTGACGGCCACCCCTGGGACCCTCTCGACCCAGCCAGATGGCTAATAAGTCTGTTGAGGGGAACAGAGCTATGCTTTGGGGCAACGGCTGAAGATGCTGAGATTGAGTGGATATGGGAGCAACAGAGTGCAGGGGGATTTTGTAGGGCTAGAAACGGAAGCATTCACATATTCATTCTGTGTTTATGGGGCGAGTTTGATATCTGATCTACAGTAGTTTTTTATTCCCTTTATGGGAAATATGCTCATAAACTCATCCAAACCTCAAGAACTGTTTGATCAACTTCTCATGACATTATATGTGTCAAAAGTTGAGTCAGAAAAATTATTAACGGGAAATAAATAAAAACTATAACTGAAATTAAAATAGAATAAACTTAAGTAGCATATATTTAAAATAGCATATATATTAAAAAAAACTTTAAAATATTACAAACTAAAACTTAAATAAATGTAACTTAAATGGCATATATTTAAATTTATATATTAATTAAATAAATTAAAAAAATATATTAAAAATATTAATAAAACTACAATAAAACAAAAACACTGTTGTTAAAATGCAGTAAGTCTCCAATATTTCTAGTTGTATATATATTTATTTATTTATTCCTTTACAAAGTACTCCTGTTTAGTACAATATTAATATAAAATACATCCTGTATTTTCCTCAGCTTACCTTTCTCAACACAAAATTCAACTAGAACCATCAAAATCAAGCACTACTATGAGCAAGAGTTTATTGCTTTTATAAAACACCAACAACAGCAGAATTTTCTGCCAAGTATTGTAGTCCATTAGGCTTACAGTAGGCCATTCAGAGTTGCCAAGCTTTATACTGTAGCAAGTTGGCACAGCAATACGGAAATCAATTGATGCGCTTTCACAGGTGTGCCTACATCGGCTATTTAATGGCTTCCACCAATCAGATTCCAGAGCCAGAACCATCAGTTTTATAATAAAGAGTTTCTCCTAGCTAATTCTCTGCTGTGTTAAAGACTGTTGAGCAGGTGCCAGGCCTGCTCTTCTGGTTCAGCAAACTGACTGCAACAGCAGGTGCAGAGTAATGAGAAGAGATACCCTTAGGTGTGTGTGCACAGACGAAACTATTTAGTTTTTTGGCTTAGAGTGCACAGCTCACCCCTCTGAGCGTTGAGGGCTCCATGAGAGCAGGCCAGAGATGGGAAACGTTGTGTCTGCAGAATTATTCTGCATTAGCTAAGTAGCCTTCGAAGTGTGGACTGGTACAAAGTGTGACTATATGTGATCCCATGTACATAGGTGTTGCGGTGCAAGCACATATGTTGCATAGCAACAAGCATAAAGGGCTTTAAGTGGAGTCTTGAGATGATGTGAATTTGATGGTGAATGATGATGGAAGTCTCTCTGACAAAGTTTCCAGCAGCTAACAAAAACCAGGTGACAGATGAGACTGTCGCTGAATGAAAGCTTTGGTTTAAAAGGCCTGAGCTATAGTCTATGATCATCTTGTGCGCCTTACACACTGAGAAGTTCATTTGAAAACTATCAGTCTTGGATGTCAATCCATGTCAATCTTAACAGTCATTTTTGAGGGAGTCAATTCGGTGGCCATCTTGGTTGCAGCCCTGGGCAGTTACTGTCCATCCAGTCATTAAAGTTAAGCCTCAGTCTGCTTGAACGAAGAAAGACAGAATTTTTTCTATAGTATATATCAAATTATCAATAAAAACAGAAAATGTGTCATCCCTTTAAACTTCACTAGCATTTCACCGTTTGATTTGAAAAAAACTATCATCAAACATGCGCTGAAAAGGACTATGCAGCGGGCCGTCAAAATGAAAGTCTGGTAAACTATAACACACCCACAATAAACTGTAATATACTATATTATTTATTTTAGTGAATTAAAATAAATGTGCAAGTAAATTTATAAGACATTGTAATTAAATAAGGCCCAAAAACACTGTAGTATTAAGGTATTTCTTCATGTGTCCAAAAAGTGTTAATTCTTTTTTTTTACCAAAATGATTTCCATTAAAACATTTCTGGATTCCGTGTTTTCTGTTTTTTTAAACAAAAGTAATATTTGCATGAAAATTACACTCGTTTATGGTAAAAATGTAAACGCAGAATCTAGAAAAACTTAACCTGAGAATATTGAATTAAAAAAATTACAGGAATTTGTGAAAAAAAAAACTGATTTCATAGGGCACAAAATTTCTATAATTTTTCTTTTCGGTGATTGTTCTCATTTCTGTCTTTTTTAAAACTTGTCCCCATAACAAACAAAATAACAGTTAGAATTGATGATAACACCCTTAAACAAGTTTGATCTGTTCTCCAGGGTCATTATACACCTTCCTATCAGCTAATCACATATCTGTTACCTTCTCCCCCTGGAAATGAGATCTTTCTCCTTGATCATGTCTTACAATAAGGACATCCAGAAGACAGTTGCACTCTGGCGTCACAGTGTCTGGAAAAAAGGGATACAGAAGCAGGCACTTCCTCCACCAGAGCTTACCCTCTGAATAATTCAGCGCTAAATCCTTCCGTATGAGAACTCCTTTCTACATATGTTTTTTTTCTGACCAGCTGAGCTGGCAGCTTGTTGTGGAAGCTTATCAGGTGCTGACTTGTGGTCTGGGCCTTTGTGATTGCTTGTGCGGCAGATGTAATCAGTTGTGTTGTGTGCGAGGTGCTGTTTTTTCCCATGAACATGTGTGTTTACATACTTAATTTTGCTTACTTCAGCGGCACTGGAGATAATAAGGGCAAGTGGGTGTAGCTGACCTGTTTTTTATTTTCTGGCAAGAATACAGATTCATATAACACATCTCTGATGCAGGGTAAATAAGTTTAATGTGCTGTCCCTGTCTGATGCAGGTGATATTGATGCTGGCATTAGTTTGAGGTGTCTTTGGTTTCTCTTTCATTGATGTATTTGAGTTCAAGGGATGGAGTTTATCTGACATACTAGTGGGTAAGTCATTTAGCAGACAGTTTTATCCAAAGTGACTATACAGTACACTCATTACAGGGTTCTGGAACCACCGGAGGCTGTGTCCTGCTCATGGACACATTACCCCTCATTCTATGTTGTGTGCTTCACACTGGCCCCTTAAACATACTGGTCTTAAACCTGAAGCAGTCAACATGAATGTCTGGTACATTTATGATTAGTTTGGTTGCCTGAAAAGAAATATGGTATCATGTTTGTGTGTTCAAGTCATGATAGTAATATTGTATTCTGAAGCTGATTTAAGTGATTTAATGTTTTTTTTATATGCATCAGTATTTTAAAAAAAAGAAGCAAATTTGTAGACATGTAAACATCTGTTGGATGTGCAACTTCATTGTAGCTGCTTTTAAATGTTTTATTTAAGCGTCCCGTTTTTGAGCATGATATTGATTCCAAAACAAATTCAAAACATGTATGTTGAGTGTTTTAGCTTTTTCAAATGATGCATAGTTTTAGATAGTTGATTGAATAGTAATGTAAAACAAAGGTAACAAAAAATGCAGACATGCTAAAAACATCTTATATCTCATTTTGTGTTCAACAGAACAAAAAAATATATACAATAATTTTTCCCACTACAGTCAAAAATGTCAGTTGCTAACATTTTTTCCATTATTTATTTGTGTTCATCAGAAAAGTGTAGAAAGAAATGTATACAGCTTCGGAAACAACTTGTCGCGGTTCTGTCTGGGTTATCCTTGTTAGTTTGGACACCTCGCTTCATGCTAAGAAAAACTGACTTGTGAAACAAGATATTTTATAACCACAGAATTTGATGTGTTGGAAATGAATGGACCATCTGAAAGAGAACAGAAACACAAGAGAAACAAACTAAAAGTCCTAACTAACTGGAAATCACAGACAGAATCGTGACACAACTTGAGGGTGAGTAAATGATGACAACATTTTTGGGTGGAGTATCCCTTTAAGAGTTTAAAGTAATGTTTAAGTTGATGTGATTACGACTTCCCAGGTGGAAAAAAAACTTCAAAGAAGGACTTGAACACACCATGAGAACCTTGTGGTTACAGTTCAGATACTTTTTTTCATCTATGTAGCTTTAGGAAGTTATGGGTTGAGAGAGAGGGGAACATGAGTCAGGAAAGGACCACTCAAATTAAGTCAGGACTCAAAACAGGCCGCCGTCTGCTGTCGGTCCACAGTCCACTTCACCACCGCGCCATTCAGATCATTAGCCACTCAAACTTTGATTTATTAGAATTATATCAGGCTTCCAATTTTAGACAGCCATGTCCAAACCAAAGCGTGAAAACCTGACCTTGTTCACCTAGTGGACAATTTGAAGAAGACAATGTGAACCACCTTTGTCACGGAAAGAAAGAAATGACATCATGAGTATGAGCCCCACACAAAGCATTTTACTGCCCTACTGCAGAGATAATTGAGAGTCTAGCCCCCACTATCAGATATTCAGCTCGTGCCAGATCACACGCAGCGACGATTTAATCACGCCGCTCTTTTGCATTTAAGCAATTCCACGGGTCACTCCAGCACACTCTCTGTACATAATTCATTGAGAGGGTGAAGAGCCATTTATGAAATGATGGCCATTTTCCCAGGGCACGTTTGACAGTCGACATCTCCAAAATGCAAAACAAGAGCATAAAATAAAATCCGCCCGCCCTTCAGAGCGTGAGACTGTTTTCCGTATTAGGTTTGCACCACATCACACAGGGAGACAAACGGCAGCAATATGCTTTGTGGTGCTGACTGTGGGCGATGGGTCTGATCAGTTCATGAACATGTTGTTAGTCCTCCCACATTAGCTCTATTTGAAGTGCAAGAGCTATTATGCAAGTCAATAACAACACCCACTAGCTCAGGGCGATCATTGATCATACAAATAAAACAGGTTTTTTATCTAACCAATCTATTTCCTTTTGCATTTTTGTTTGAATTACTATAGCTTTGTATGTTCAGAATGTAGCGTAGTCTGTTACACTGAGAACTTCTGTGTGAGAAGTAATGTGTTTATTTCATCAAAGATTGTTTGCACTATGTAATGTTTATTGGTTAAGAAAAATATAAAAATGGTTGTTGAGCAATAGCCTACATAAAAGTCAGTGCCTTACGCCGTTTCACAGCAGTTAGCTTATAATAATGATTAATAAATTGAGCTGTAGGTTACCGTTTCGCAGAAATTTAACTTCATCCCATGTAAATATAAGTATATTAACTGCAATTTTACGTTTTTAAACAGGGAGGGTGAAGAAGAACAAAGATCATTTTTATTAACAAGATGCGCCACTGCCATTACAATAAATAGAGAGGAATGCAACACTCAGTATGGCTGCTCTAGCCAAGAAAGCCATGCCTTCCAGTAGAACGATCCAATCGTCATTCGATAAAGACTCACGATTATTTGGGGCTGGACGTATGTAAGGCGGTTGGGTTCGTTTCCCAAAAGCATATTTAGGCAACTATGGTTGCAAGTTCCATCATTCCAGCATAGTTCAACGATTTGAGTGATTTCAGAAACAATCGTTCAAACGATCAATTGCAAGCTGAATCGCAAAGTTGCGTGATTGGAACTATGGGTCTAGAGCTGTGGTTAGAAGCATAGTTCCTTTTTATAATAACCTGTAGACTTACATGCATCAAGCTTTTGAGCAAACTAACGTGGGAGGAAACTTATGAACAAATGACATACAATAGATAACAAAAATGGGATAAAAAAGTCACAGTTAAATGCAAGGTATGATATATACAGCAAGAATTTGACAGTAATTTTATCTAAACTTATTTACTAGTAGATGTCATTACTCCATCACCCGTATAACGTCATCATGCTAGATTGCTGAACCATCTCGGTTCAAACAATCGATCTCTGACGGTTTCGGGACAGTCATAACTAAATGGTTAATTTTCCCAGTGATGCATTTTAGAATTGGTGGTTAACCAGCAAGTTATGATGTTGTTCGGGAAACGAAACATAGATGCGCAGTAAATGAAGCGACCTCGAAAAATGCAATTTATGCTTGGCTAACCGAAGTTATGGTACAGTCCATATCAGTTTTAATTATTGGTGGAAATGTTCTATTTAATTGTGATCTTGCCATTGTTTAAGAAATATCCACCTTCCACCAAATGATAGGACTGTTGACAAATGATAGGACTGTGGTGTAAATAACTAGCCAGAGGCGTTGCAAACATTGCTGCCTAGTGCCACGACTCCTGAAACGGAATGTGGAAACTGTGATATTGTTGATTGGTCAGCTCAAGTCTGTCTGGTGCCACATCATCCTGTGTGTTTCAGAAAAGGACAGGTTTTATCTCTGAGGGCACAGGAAGCTCTGGTGTGTAACATGATAGCCTGGTCGTAGCCTTAAGGAACTTTAAACTTTCACAGTGTTTTAATGCTTGTCGCTACACGATCCGTCCCGGAAACACGATTTGTTCCGCGCATGCGCGAAAGTGCGTCTACTTCCGGTAATTCCCATTTTCACGACAGTCGACTCGATGCGTTCTAATTGGCGCCACTTCCTGTTATCTTAGATGTTTTACGACAGTCTGTTAGTGGCGATGTTGGAGAGTACAAAAATGGTTGACAGCACTATGGATTCGTTTGTGTTTTATGAACGACTTCAGAAATTTCTCTTAAAAGGAGAGATTCCTGACTGTCCTTCAGAGCTTCGTTAGGTTGACTGAGTGGGTGGGTGGGGTTTGGGTGGTTGTTTGGAATAATCAAATGTGTAAATAAATGTAATAAATACATGAATAACTTTTTCTGTGTGTTTCTTAAATGCAGACATTTGTTAAAATATTAGAAAAGTAAGGTTCCTTAATCAGCAATTTAAGTAAATGAATAGATGTTTGATTGTGTGACTGAGAGAGGCTGGGTGGGAGGTTGAGATTTAATGAATGACTAAAGAAAATAAGGAACAAATGTAAAAATAAATTGGATGAATTCTGAAAATCCTGCTTGTCAAGGGCAACCATGTAAGGATTTCAATAATCTAATTAGGTTATCAATTTGTGCCACATATTAACCTTGACATATTTTGCTAAAAAAAAGGTTTTAAGAGAATCACTAATAAACATATTCATTTTAAGTTTTATAGTTTTTCTATAAATAAAGAAGTATTTATATATATAAAAATCAGTTTCTCACTCCTGACATATAATATTTTGTCATATTGTATTTTCTTGGAATCAAAAAATATAATAAAAAGAAACATTAAGATTATTAGAGAAAAACTACTTTTCACTCTTTACAGGATTCCTTGTGTATCCCTCCATACGTTTCACCAAACCATTATCATTTGTAATATGTTTGATGTATTTTGATGTTAATTGCTCTTTTTTTATACAGAGTTTATTAAAAAAAATATTTCCGGTATGGACAAACAACTTTTCTATTAAAACTGCCGTAAATTGTTTCGAACAGAAGTAGACGGAGTTTCACGCATGCGCGGAACAAATCGTGTTTGCCGTAAATTATTTCGGCCGGAAGTAGACGCACTTTCGCGCATGCGCGGAACAAATCGTGTTTCCGGGACGTATCGGGTAGCGACAATGCTAAAGGATGTCGTCATTGGGGTAAAAAAATACAACAAGTTTGTTCCAAGTGTTTTTGTCTGTTTTTCTCACCTAGGGATGTTGTGGCTGCAAAGATAGTATCTGTTGCTGGTCTTCTGCCATTACCTTAGCTCTAGACTTACAGCTGTACACAACAAAATATACAATATATATATAAATAAGATTAAGACAGTTTTACGTCTTTTCGTAAACGTGGTAAGCTGCATGACACAGTATTTCACTTAGCCATGTTTTACCACACTTGTAAAAACATCCATGGTTAATATAGTTTAACCATGTCTTCTAAGCAATGTGTTCATTTGTTTGAGGAGTTACGTAAATTTCAAGCGGTTGAATCAAGAAATGTGCAAGGCAAGCTGTTTGAAATATCAAGCATGTAATTTAAACGAACACTCCACTTTTTTCGGAAAAAGGCATCATCTCCAACTGGGACAGCTCCATAAATCAGTTTTAAACGAGCTCCAAATCAAGCTTTATATTCACTGTTTATATAACATTCATCACCCAAATGCAGTGAACAAACAAACACCTGACCTTTGCGAATGTATGCTCTCTCTCATTTATACAGGTTAAATTGACGTCTGCCCATGCTCCTTCTCCTGCCCTCCTTGCTGCAGTGTGGGCATGCCGTGTGCTTCTCCGGGAGAATTATCCAATAAGGGACTAAGAAAAATGGTTACGAAACAAATTTATATGTTCCAAAAAAACTTTCCGAAACCTCTGCTATCGTTGGGGGAGTGTCTTGTGCACAAAAATACTACGTCATACGCCCAACCCGTTTTTTGACAAGTTGACCATGTTAAGTAAGAGAAGACAGCACGTTTAACATTGTATAGAATTCAGAATGCAATAAGTTGAATTTTACCGCTTTGGAATCTATTCATCCGATCTCCGGGTCTGGCGATAGCACTGTTAGCATTGGTTAGAATAGATCATTTAATTCAATTAGACCATGCTCCCATTCCGGCGTAATAATCAAGGAAGTTTGCTGCCGTCTCATGGCTCAAACTTTTTTGATTATTATGCCAGAATGGGAGTATTGTTCCTAATCATATCGGCCTAGAAAAATGCAACTTTTCATTTACCGCCAGTCTTAGCACACGATATGAGTACAGAAGAGTCAAGTTTTAAAATTGGAAAAATAACAAAACTCTTTGGTAATTTTTAACACGATGCTACTGGTCTAATTGGACTAAATGATCTATGCTAAGCTTTGCTTAAAGTGATAACGCCAGACCCGGAGATAGGCTGAATAGATTCCAATACTATAAAACTGAACTTATTAACTCTGGAGAATGAGCCTATATCCAAAAAAAGTGGAGTGTTCCTTTAATGCAGAGAACTGAATTGGAATAAAGTGTTAAATATTCTATCTGTATTTCATAAGAGAGTCGAGGTTTTTAAAAGTCTCTGTAAAACAGGAATGGTCTTTGATGGCTCTCAGGGGAGTGATTGTGTGGAGTGCTTCTGGCTCTCCAATCTCCTTTGTCACTTTCACCAGGATAGCTCTGCCTCCCAAATGCTCTGGGGGTCATTTTGACATTGCACTTCTAATGCCTTGAGTAATATTCACTTTATCTTGGTACAGTGTTACCTTCTCTTTACAGAGGATACAACCAATTTGCTGTGATGGAGGGGCTGTATTTGATCTAATCCCATACAAAAACACTGATACAAAACATGGAACTCAGGTAAATGAAAAACACTTAAAAACAGTCAATGAAAAACTGTTATTTGCATCATGTATTTAAAGTATTATGTGCACTATACAGGTGCGGATTAACGCACAGGCTTGCCTAGGCTGCAGCCTAGGGGCCCCACCTGTTTTAGAGTCCTATGATTGCCAAGATTTTTATTTTAAATTTACTTCAGCGGGAACAAAAAATAGACCCTTATTGGCCCATAAGAAATATTTTTTTGGTTGATTGGATAGATGTTACGTTTGGTTCACATCTGTCACAATCAGCTGTTCAAACCATGTCAATCATTTTCATTTACGTCACTGCTGTTGCTAGACGGCATAGCAGCAAAATGTCAGAAATAAATTACAATAGTGGGGCACAAAAATGGAAAATACCAAGGTTAAAAGTGACTAGATAGCAGCATGAGGACTGGCAGCTCGCATTGGCATACATCGGTGCTGCAGTTGAAACAAATGCAGCAGGATCCTTAGCTGTTGCAGCAGTCAGCTCATCATGTCATCTGTTATATTTCAGGGAGTTATTCCACAATGACACGCATTATCCAAGTTGGTTTTTGATTATGGCTTTGTTTTATACACAGTTTATGCGCTGGCATAAAGTTGGTTTGATGTTGGACGTTCGATATTCGTGAATTTATGTCTCCTTCAAATACAATTTTTAAAGCTCAATAGCATTTAAAGAGAATGACTTACAGCTACATAAATAACTGTACAATGTTCATTTGTGTCAGCTATAATACACATCTTGTAAATTTGTGATATTTATTATAATAAACCGTCAAATCATACGCAAATATTGCTATGTGTTTCACTACTCCTCTATGGGCTCATGCACAAAACTATTTTTTTAAAGCTCAATAGCATTTAAAGGGAATGACTTACAGTCACAAAACTAACTATACATTGTTCATGTGTGTGTCAGCTGTAATAACCATTTTCCCGATTTTTTATATTTATTATAAGTTATTGTAATATTTATTATTTATCAGGTCCGCACCTGAGTTCGCGTGACAGCTTTAACATAGTGATGAATTAAAAAAGATAAACCAAGTTGACTGACTACAAATGAGATATTTTAACAAGCTGTCGATACTGACCCACCAGGTTGTGAACAAGTCTTGTGAAGCTCTAGATTAAATGACCAGAGTGAAAAAGGCACCACATCATTTTCAACCCAATTAAACAGAAAAACAGTTTTTCCAGAACTTATTTGTTCCAATGACACTCACAGAGTTTTGTGTTTGTAATTTTGATGATGTGCTCACCGTACCAGTTTCACAGGATCTCATATAGACTCACAAGTGGCAGGGCTAGCGCTTGTGAAATTGGATGTTGCTCCGGCTGTCTGAAAGTAATACAAACACTGAATTCAATTTCAGGGCACCATTTGTGTTTGGCAAGGACTTTTAGAAATAAATGAAGAGGACATAGTTGGTGTGAAACACCTGCCACTGTGCTTTTGAACTTAACAACATACATTAAACAGTTGACAATTGTCCTCTAATGCATACAATTGATGCTTTGTGTATCAAAGGTTGAGTTTACATTTGTCATTAACAATCCAATCTCTGTGATCCGGACAAGCAGATCGCACCTTCAGACAATCATAGGGGTTTACTGTCAGTATATGATCTCTGTTTTGCGATACAGATGTTTCAGCAACAGTAATGTAGTAATTTGTGACGGAAGTGCAAATAACATGCAGATTAAAACTGGGACTTGATACCTTTGTTTTGATGTAATGATCGCCAATCCAATCTGTCTCAGCCTTGTAAAAAGTTCATAAAACTGTCTAGTGGAATACATCCAATGGCCATTTTTGAGTGTAAAATCCGTGAAATATTGATATATAATCCATTGTTTACATCAACTTTCGTCTGTGAACAGCATGCCTGTCATCATTGTTCTGCAGTAGAATTAACAATCTCAGCACTGTTTATGTTGTAACATTTTTTTAGTCATAAACATTAGACTCTTGCATAAACAGAGTTTGTTTTTAAAACAGGGCGGAAGTTTCACGCATAATATAGTTAATAAAAGTTTCATCAAAAAATATGACTTCCTGAAAAGCATAAACTATCACTCTCTCATTCCCCCTCTACCCAATACCTTCATGGAAAAATATTGACAGACAAACTCTGCGTTCCATTTCGAAGGGCTCATCTCTAACAACTGTTTCTTGAAGTGCCCTTCTGCGCCATCATTCCGCAGCCATAAGGAGGTGGCGTCACCACACAAAGGATCTGCGCAAAGAATCACGGGAGCATGAAGTGACCATCAGTTGTACCCTTCGAAATTCTTCATTCTGAATGAAGTGTGACCTAACACTGTTTTCTTTTGCAATTTTCAATCACTCCACTGGCGTTATACACCCGTCCACAAACAGTTCAACGTCTATCCCGACCACTTCATTGAGGATTGACTGCATTCATTTTCACAGACATTTCAATTGCATAATTTATTTATAGTGGAATAGGCCCCCCGTCTTTGGCGACCCGTCAGCTCTTTGACAATAAAACGACTGCAAGGGTGTTTGAGAACGTGCACAGATCACAAAGAGGTTTGCTTTGTTCTACAAAGAAATCTTTCCCCTTTTATGTTGTCATTTTTTTATCCTTTAGCTTCAAAGTAGCTGGTTGCTTTTGCGCGCAGCATAAAGATCTGTCAATTCCCCCTTTTTGTTTGTATCAAAGGTTTAATTTGGTTTGTTGAAAACCGATTTCAAATTGAAGCTGGTACACAGGGGTTTTGTCCCATCCGATCATCTCATTTGAGGAGATGTGAGGCTCTCTCTCCAGCATGACGCCAGATCAGTCGACCGGAGCAGTCTGATGGTTTGTTGACATCAACTTTGCTCATATTTTACGTAATTAGTTGACATCAGATGAATGAAAATAAACTAATATGCGTATCTTGTGGTTTTGCATGTTTCCACTTTTGTTGAAATTTTTTATTGCATCATTGACAAAGTTTTGCTGTTGAAACAGTTCTATTTACATCTTCGCAGGTTGATTTAAATTCATGAAATAATGATTATTGTAAATAACGTTTATTTCATTCTGTTTTGACAGCAGTTCTGTGTTTTAGTTTTATGACCTCTGCATGGTAGCTGTCACCCTTTTGTGTCTTGTTTTGGTAATTTACTTTGGTCCTTAACATGACACTTTTTGTGTGAATTTTTGCTTATGTGAATGAGTTCGCCCTTTGAATTCAGTTTGAAAAGTCCTCTGGGTTGAGAGAAGCTTATAAGATCCTGGCATAGGAAAGGGAAGTTCCTGACCCCTTATTATTGGTGAGTCAAAGGGCTATTGCGGGGTGCCGGGACCCTCTAGGCCCTGACCTCTTCCCAGGCACATTAGGTTCCTGGAGCACTGTTGTGGAAAGACTGCGGAGAGGAATGTTGCTTGTATCTTTCCCATCTGGGAGAGGTGAATGTAACACTTTTGTTACAGAGAAAGTGATGAAAGGCATTTGTTAACTTCTTTGGAAGTGATTTAGCTGAATCAGCAACACAAAATGTGCATTTTTAGCTCTAAATAAATAAATAAACAAAATAAATAAATGCAAGACATGAGTTAATTCCTGGTCAATCACTTTTGAGTGAAGAAGAAAGTTTTGTTAAAAACAACACTTTCATTTTGGTCAATTTATTAAATTGATTTATATCAAAGTAGTTTTGAAGGAATGCATTGATCCTTCTAGGAGGATTTGTAGTTATTTAATCCAATTTATATTCTTATTCAAGATAAAACAAAAAGGGGATGTGTTTACCACTACAAATATGTGTTTTTATAATATTAAATATAATCATATATAATTTTCTATAGTAAAAGTCTATATACGTTTTCTATTATTTTGTGAAAATGTTTTTTTTTTAATAATGGACTTACCATTCTTAAACAGTATAAAAAAGTGTTAAAAAGATGTTTTTGGCAGTCTAAAACATGTATTTCATAAAACAATATTTACTTTTTCTAATACTTTTTTCTTTAATACAATTCTATGATTTTTTTCTAAATAAAAATATTCTAATAAAAATAACATCTTCTACAAAATAAATATTTTTCTTAGAAAATAAATCTGTGAAATAAGGAATGTGTCGTAGTTAAACTGACTATTTTGGGCTGTCTCCCCAAAAATACAAGAATGAATCAATGCTTACATCATACAATTAACATCCCCCATAATGTCTCTCTGGAATGGAATATATCAGGAGACACAGTGGCGTTATAGCTACGGGCGAATCGTGGAGATGAACATTTAAGCTCACTTGTCAGTTCTGCTGCTTTAAAGAACTGCTGAACTCGACACTTGAGATCAGGGAATGGGTTTACGGTGCACCAGAACCTCCCCCACCAACGGCGCTGGGCGACTGATGTGGCCTAATCTCTGTCTCAGAGCGAGACACGGCAAATTACGCGTTGGTTGGGAACACACACATATAGGGCCTTCCACGCAAAATCCACTTGTTATCTTAGTCGGGCAGAAGTGTCTTGATTTTAATGGCTGTCTGAAGCACAGTCATGATGTGTGAAGGGAATGTTAGCACTTTGTGACTAGACTGTGAAGAACAGCTAAACAGTCAAACTTAATTGAAAAGATAATCATTTAAAAATGGCAATGCAGGAAATGTACAAACAACGTTTACAATGCATTGATCTACGACTCATGAACAAACTGTTTTTCAAAAGGTCTGAGTGTGCTTTATTATGAATGTTACACAGTTGTTATATTTTGTTCACATCCCCTCCTAAACACCCTCTTGTGAATTTTGAATCAGTGCCATCTCTGTAATGTCTGAAATTCAGAATTCAGTATGCGTTACAAATTTTTATAAATATTCAAAAATAATGAAACTTGATTATGTAGAAAATATGTTTGATTACGGACCATTTACGCACCATTTAAATAATATCTCAATTATATAAATATGTTTTTAGTAAACATTACATCCAAGCATCTAAGGGATAGCTCACCTTAAAATTTTTAATTCTTTCATGTCATTCCAAACCTGCTCAACTTATTTTCTTCTGCAAAACACAAAAGAAGATGTTTTGAAGAATGTTGGTGACCAAATAAGCACTCATTGATTTCCATTGTATGAACACAAAAACTACTGAGACATTTCTCAAAATATACAGTATTCTTTTGTATTCAGGTTTTGAGCAATATGAGGGTGAATAAATGATGACAGAATTTGTTCCAAAATATTATTTTGATGCCTAACTTCTCCTACCTAAGATGTTGAGATACTTTTCATAGAAACTTAACTTGCAATTTTGCCGCAATAGCAACCACCCCGAACACCCTAGTAAGCCGGAGTTGCATATCTAGGGCTGAAAATGGGGTAAAGGGGATGCATTTGAACGGGGTTACAGTTTAAATTGTAGAGGATTTCCATCTTTAATCAATGAAACGCTATGCAGATTTTATACTTAAATTAAGTGGCATTTTCTGCACCTCTAGTTTAAAAATATAAAAAATGTGCAGAACTAGATCCTCCCCAATGAATCTTGACCATTTCCAGCACTGTGCTTATCAACACCCATGCTACCCCCAACGCCATTCTATCGCTGTGATTTTTATTGTTTGTATGGGGAAGCACTACATTTTCCTTAGGATATGTAAAAAATATGGGGGGCACGGTGGCTTAGTGGTTAGCACGTTCGCCTCACACCTCCAGGGTTGGGGGATTCGATTCCCGCTTCCGACTTGTGTGTGTGGAGTTTGCATGTTCTCCCCGTGCCTCAGGGGAAAAAAATGTCCGTAGGGTGTGAGTGCGTGAGTGAATGAGTGAATGAGTGAATGAGTGAGTGTGTGTGCCCTGCGAGGGGTTGGCACTCCATCCAGGGTGTATCCTGCCTTGATGCCCGATGACTCCTGAGATAGGCGCAGGCTCCCCGTGACCCGAGGTAGTTCGGATAAGCGGTAGAAAATGGAATGGAATGTAAAAAATATAGTTTTTCTAATTATTGCTTCACTCGGAAGAAAACAACATATTTTCTGCCCTGAGCAATTCAGTTACTTTTATAGAAACTGAAATCTGTTTTCACATATTTTTCTCTCTGACATCTACGAGCTTGAAGATCCAAAAAGAAGCAGTCCCGACAAATTGCAAACTGAGCATAGAACAGTGCTGTTTGTTAACACAGGTGATTCTGATGTAGTATCACACTGGGCAGATTACAAGGTTGATAACATCATACTGTAGCTGTAAATACACCAATTGTCAATTTTTTTATAATATTAGGAGGCAGGGACACACAGCTATCCGAGTCCTCTGATTGAAATATAAACCTTGAAGAGTAGCGATACATCAGCCTTCTTGACATGATTTTGACAGCCTGTGTCACGACTTTTAAAATGATTTGATTCTTGAACAGTAAGACATGTTTTCTTATCATGGAAAAGTGGCTTGATAGCATAGGTAAGAAATCAATCTGAATATGTTTGTTGGCGGTTCACGGCTGTTCACTTCCGGATGTTACTTTGAACAGACAACGGCCATCTAGTCAAAAGTGTCAGAAATTGCAAGGAAGACAATGCAGGGAGAACCCAATTGCAGGCAGGACTCAGGGATGACAGTGTTAACAGATAATTTATTATTAAACAAAAGAACACTACAAAACAGGCAAAACAAAACCCACAATGGGGAAAACAAGACTGGATAATATTAAACTCAAAACAAGGACACTAACTCACTAGACTAGAAAATAAACACTGGATACAAACACTAAACTAACACTTACTTGACAAAGACACAGGAACAAGGAAAACATACAGGTATATCCACAAGGTATCTTCACAAGGTATATCCACAGCAAACATCAAACACAGGTACAGCTTACAATGCACGAGCCAGAAATTAACCCAGCAGGCAGCAACTCGTCCCAGGCTTGGTGGCAGTCAGCCATCTATGATGTGCAGAAAGGCAATGGCCCTTTTCCTCCCCAGGGTGACCGGACCCTGGAAAATTATGCACAGGGGTCGTTGGCTAGGCGGGGCTTTCTCCCAGAGGTTCTGCTGAACTCCTATTTCCTGGCTGGCCTGGTCAGTCCTCCTCCGCTGGAGGAACGGGAGAGGATTATCCAGGGGTCTTTCCAGGACCTGGTAAAGAATCTCTCGAGCAGTGGCCCCCAGGACTCCACCCACTTCCACCTGGATTCCGTCCCGGAGGACCAGGTGCTGACCACTGGGATGGTGAGGTTCGCCGGTCCATCCCACTCACCTCCCGTCTGCATCCAAGGGAGACGCCCACGGAGGCAGTCGTGGGACTCCCCGTCCGACTCATCCTGCACGGAGCTAGCCGTGTCTCCCACCGCCTCTCTTCGGTCGGCCACAGTCCCTGTGGGCCGCTCCCGGAAGAGGAAGCCCAAGAGGGGAAAGCGTTCGAGTACTGCCCAGCATCCGGTGTTCCCGAGGCTGGCTTTCAAGCCGGTCCAGCAGCCGGCACCAAGCGCTGCCCAGCCACCGGACAGCGCTGCCCAGCCGCCATTCCAGCTGGTCCCGTCTGGCCTTCCCGGGTCTCTTCAGCCGGCCCCGTCCGGTCTTCCCGGGTCTCTACAGCCGGTCTCGTCCGGCCTTCGAGGGCCTCTACAGCCGGTCCAGTCCGGCATTCCCAGGCCTCTCCAGCCGGTCCAGTCCGGCATTCCCAGGCCTCTCCAGCCGGTCCAGTCCGGCATTCCCAGGCCTCTCCAGCCGGTCCAGTCCGGCATTCCCAGGCCTCTCCAGCCGGTCCAGTCCGGCATTCCCAGGCCTCTCCAGCCGGTCCAGTCCGGCATTCCCAGGCCTCTCCAGCCGGTCCAGTCCGGCATTCCCAGGCCTCTCCAGCCGGTCCCGTCCGGCCTTCCCAGGCCTCTCCAGCCGGTCCCGTCCGGCCTTCCCAGGCCTCTCCAGCCGGTCCCGTCCGGCCTTCCCAGGCCTCTCCAGCCGGTCCCGTCCGGCCTTCCCAGGCCTCTCCAGCCGGTCCCGTCCGGCCTTTCCGAGCCTCTCCAGCCGGGGTCCAGCCCAGCAGTCCTGCCAGGGACTAGGACAGTTCCTCCAAGGACTTCCCCTGTTAAGCCCTCTGGGGCTCCGTGCTCTGGCGCGCCCCCACGGGCTAGGACTTCCCCACCCAGCCCTACCCTTTCTGGACTTCCCCCTATGTTCTCTGGTTTGCCAACACCCCCCCTCCCTTGTTTGTTATTTTTATTGTCACACCCGAGTCCACTCGTTGTCATGTCATGTATGCCCCTTATCTTGTTGACCATGTCTGTCTGGTTCTTGTCTTTGTCTAAGTCTGTCTTGTCTTGTTTGTGCCTTTGAGGAGCATCAGGATGCTGCTCCTTAAGGGGGGGTTCTGTCATGATTCCACCTCACCTTGTCAGGTATTTCTTGGTCTAGAGGTGGAATCATACAGAATCCTCTGTTTCATGTGGGAGAGAGACGATTTCTTCTCTCTCCGTGTCTCGTCTCTGGCCCCGCCCCTCTCTCTTCTCGTCAGCTTTCCCTGAGTGCTAATCCCCAGCACCTGTTGCTCGTTACCATCCTCTGTTTGTTTCCCCTATAAAGAGTCCTCATGT
Organism: Triplophysa dalaica; assembly: GCF_015846415.1. Lineage (NCBI taxonomy): Eukaryota > Metazoa > Chordata > Actinopteri > Cypriniformes > Nemacheilidae > Triplophysa > Triplophysa dalaica. The sequence continues at coordinate 18,292,119 of NC_079544.1, read as the reverse complement.
TTCTTTGTTTTGTTGCTCGTGCATTGTAAGCTGTACCTGTGTTTGATGTTTGCTGTGGATATACCTTGTGAAGATACCTTGTGGATATACCTGTATGTTTTCCTTGTTCCTGTGTCTTTGTCAAGTAAGTGTTAGTTTAGTGTTTGTATCCAGTGTTTATTTTCTAGTCTAGTGAGTTAGTGTCCTTGTTTTGAGTTTAATATTATCCAGTCTTGTTTTCCCCATTGTGGGTTTTGTTTTGCCTGTTTTGTAGTGTTCTTTTGTTTAATAATAAATTATCTGTTAACACTGTCATCCCTGAGTCCTGCCTGCAATTGGGTTCTCCCTGCATTGTCTTCCTTGCAATTTCTGACAAAAAGTAAATCAAAGTCGGGTCAAACTTTAGGTGACAGGCCCGATAGCCAGAACACTCCAGTAAGCTCAGCGTGCCCGTTGGGCCCTTTGACTCCTCCAGCTGCGAGCGAAGAATCGCTGACTGAGAATGGCTGAAGATCAAGGTCATCTGTATACAGTCAGCCAATTAGGAGCTTGTGTTGGTGAGATCTGGAGGGAAGATTTCAGAGTTTGTGCTGGGATAGACACAACAAACCAATGAAGGTCACGCTGGCAATCAGAGGTACAAATAATGGCATAAATCATGTCAGGTGTGTTTACAAGTGACTGACAGAGAAGGTCAAGGTTGATCCTTCTGTTGTGAAACAGGATGTGCAGTCAGTAAAAATTCAGACAGGGTGTTGGTTGTATTACAGTAGACTTGATCATACATGTAAGTGACAATTCTATGCAGATGGATTAGATTTCTCATTGAGTTGGTTGAAACCTAGTATGATTTTTTTTAGGAGCAGTTTCTCCGGTTCCCTTGTTGTCACTGCATGCAGATCTGTTTGTTTCATCGTTCTGTGATCTATAAACAGTTTGACTTGTAAGTTACGCAGTTTCATCTTTGCATAGTAACTACAGATTCAGAACCATGTTGAATTTCACTGTAGCTCTCATTGAGATTTAAGTCTTCCAATCAGCTGGAATATTTGCGTACATTGTAGTGCCTTATTACACTTGCCTGTTTGGAAGGGATTTGCGGTTCATACAAATTTCCTGATATGAAGGTAATGAGTCACTTTAAGCTGGAGAGAGCGTTTGATTTGGCTCAGGTGAACACAACCTTGGCCTGATTTTAACCCGGGCAGATAAACTGGGTCTGATTCCATTGGTCACCTCTAGCTCAGCAAACAAAGTTGGTGTAAACTATGCCTAGGATTTATGTGAATAATGCAATATGTTAAAAGTGTAAGATATATTTTTTATGTCTGTGTCTTTTGTTCATTGCATATGATTGTAAATTGTGAAATGTTTAGGTATAGATTCCGTTTAACTGCAGTACATTTTTTGCACTGATCTGGGCAGGATTTTTTTCCAGATTATTGAAAGTCAAGCAAATAACAAACCTAACTATTATGATAATGAATAAAGGACCATTGCAGATCCCAGGACCACTGATCTGACATTTGTACAGTTTGACAAGGAAAATCTGATTTAACCAATAATAAAACAGATGGAGAGAATCAGGGCAAGGAAGACAGTTGCTATATTTTTTAGACTTATGGATTTTTCTTAAGATGTACATCGGACCCTTTGGATTTTTAATCTTGATTTTTGGGGCTGGTTCAAACAGTCAGTTTTGAAAGTGAACTTTGTCTTTTGAAGTTTGGCTATCTTGTGTCCTCCTTTTACCACCATGTTATGTGTAGCAATTAGGACTGGATGATGTGTTAAAAAAACAGTAACCGACCTTAAAATCATCGCGATATCAGATAATATTGGGTGTTGGACTTTATGCTTTGTTACGAAGACGAACGATCTGATATGATACTGACCCCCCAAGTCCTTTTTACGTCATTTTTTGCGCTATAAAATCATCCACCTGTTTCTACAAATTATTTAATACCTATAGTACAATTTGATTTGGTGTTGCACTGTAAATTATTCCTACATGTTTCTTTTCTACTGGTCAAATAATCTGACAGGGCATTTTGTGTGGGAAAATCATCCTACCTGTTTATTTTACTGATATGGTTTATAAAGCTTTGCCCTGCGGTAGGAAAATCTGACAGTGTAGGACAATTCTAACACCGGTACAGCCCCACCAGTGTGAGGTTTTGCTTTGCCGACCAAGCTCGTCTTTCTCTTGGTCTATCTGTGCAGTGACCGGCACAAAACTGCAACACATTCAACTGACCGAACAAAACATCGTTTCCAAAATTCTGTCACTGTTACTGACTACCTGGGCATACGAACATATAACGTTCACGCTAAAGCCTACATCACATGATAACGTTATGACATGTATTTTCCATTATTATCATCTGTTATGTGTCTGTTGTAATCGATATAGGGATATTTGCGAGACATCGGCGATATACGATAACATCGTCACTTCGCCCAGCCCTAGTAGCAAGTACTGGTTAAAGGAAACTACTCTTAAATTTCTCACTTGCATATTCAATTCTCCCTTTCACATTCATATGTTGTGTATCAAAATATAGTTTTCTTTGCAGAGCACTAAGATTTCTCAAAATAGTTTAGTGATCCAGTGGTGTGGATCACATTTTTGTTTCATTTTTTTTTGCTTGAGGATTTAAATTAGTTTTTAAATATAAAAACCTCAAGTTCCAAGAGGCTACTTGTTTAAAAGTGTGCTACTGCAAACATGGTCTTCTCCTCCAAACCTTGAACTGTAGCCAACAGAGAAAATACCACATAGGCCTACATGAATCAGACAGAGAAGAGAAGAAACTATTTACAATTTACATGCCTTATAGAGGCAGCAATGAGGCAGACATACAGGATCCAAAATGTCTTAAAAGGATGAAAGTGAAAAAATGAAAAGGAATTAAACTATGAATTATTTACTCATTTTAAAATAGTTTCATACCCATATTAGAACTTTCTATTGAAGGAAAAGGTTTGTAGCAGAGTTTCCAAGATGCTCATTACTGTACAATGACAGTGAATGCAACTAGAGCTATCCTTGATGCCCATCTATATTAATTTAAATGAAAAAGTGGTTTTGGAAGTTCTGCCATTGTTTTTTTTGGTGAAGAAAGGTTATGCAATTTTCGCATACAAGTGTGTATGTGTGCAGAGGTCAGCCACAGATTTTGGTTATGACTGGAATGTCTGCACATGATAAAATGTGAATTTCCTTATTAAGAAGAATCATTTGACAAGGTTGTGAAATTTGATTTATCACATTCTAAGACAGGACCGTGTTATCTTGAGCAATGCTCAAAATGTAATTTTGACTTGTGATTTTTCATTAGCACATTGGCATGTGTGCCTTTGACAGGGAATAGACAAGTGCAAAGGTTTTGGCAAGAGGTAGTTAATGTTATGTCGAAACATGAGGCTTCAGCATGTAAGCGGGGAAAGGGCTCACACTACTTTTCCACAAATAATCTTTTCATGAGGTGTAACAGAAATTTCCTCGCACTTAAGATATATTGAAGAGTCATGGGTGTATGTCTGGGTTGTGCTTGGATGAGATTTTAAAAAAAGTTCTTCATTATCAGGTTGATGTGTTGTATGACCTAGAAAGCTAATTAAATACGATCATAGGGTTTAATGTAAATTTGATGTGTTTGTAAAAAATGTAGGAGAAGTGAAAGGAAGATGCATTTTTTGTGCCTGAATACAATGTTACTTAATAATTATGTAATATTTGTATGTGTTTAACAAGTTAGAATTTCCACTGTATCCATGTCCATGATTATATTCATATGCAAATCTATTAATATTTCTTCAAATGTGCACGCTTTTGGATTAACAGCTCTTGCACATTGTTGTGTGAAGCCATTGATTATAAGTTTACACATTTTGGATGTCTCTTTTATCTAAAACATCTGATCTCAACCGCTTTCAAAGTGATTTTCTTCTAGTTGATGAAAGATAAAACTGCCAGTCAGTCCCTGGCACTGATCGGATTCCTGAATGATGTTATTGCCTCTTCTTTCACAACATCCAGGATGCCTACTGATACCGATAAAATCAACACAGGTTCATTGCAAATACGCACCTCTGCCTACATTTCTGCCTTACCCGAAATACGTAGCTCCAGGTACAAATTGCTGCATCTTTCGGGTGGAATGGAAGGTTTTTCTCCGATTTTATCATGTCGTTACAGTGAGGATTGATTGTGTTTGGCTGAGGTCAATCAAGAACTTGTTTGTTCACTTAAGCATAGCGGCAATAAATTAATAATTGTAAGTATAAATGTACAGACCCCTTTAAGGCTGACGTCACTATTACGTCACGGTGCAAACTGGAGTTAAAACAAAGGGAAAACTGAAGGCGGCCAATACAAAACCGCACAGATTTGGATACATCATGAGTTTAAAACATCATCTTGTAATGTTGTTTAGTGCCACAGTCGACAGAATACAGTCTCCAATTTGATATTTTAACACCTGCTGCCATGGCCATACAAAACACTGATGACAGCTGTAATAAACACAATTAAACGAACGGACCAGTAGAAATGATCATCAAAAATGAGTCCGTTTTCACTCTAGGCCTACATTGTATATCACTTAAAGTTAAATAAACTCATGTCTTGTTTTGGCATGGATTATGGTTTGTGTCTAAAAATGTATCATGTTTGCAAACGTAATCACAACAACAGGGGAACAAGTTCAGTTATTTTCCCGTATCGTATAAGCTAACTTTGTTAGCAGCAATTCAACTACCGGAGACTAAACATAAAGGAACCGGTTTGCCGTTGCTGTTTCTACAGTTTTCATAACTGCATAAGTAGAACTGGGTAGAGACAACAGTGAGTAGGTGCATGTTATATGTCAAGTGTGTTAAGTTGTTGCATATAAGGATCTAAAGATGTACACGCTCTCAGTTTCTCTTTACTATACACGCCTGATTTCTATATCTGTCATTCTTTATATGTCAGACCACTTAACTAGTATAAAGTTAGGAAGTAATCCTGTCTGTTCGTCCATCTATTGAGTGAGTGTTTACAGGTTGGCCAATCTGGATCTTTACATTAAAGTTTTCAACAACAGTCACAGTCCCAGCAAGTTACTGACCGTAAACATTCAAATTAAATTGGATTTTCTCCAGACATTGTCATAAAACAAGCTATCAAAACATGCTCGCGAGCGTGAGAAAAGCGGCCCGGGGATCTTTCTGTCTCCACCTATGCTCCTGACAAAAGAATTCTGTCACAATGTTTATAAACAAAGAAGGGGCCTATACGGTTGAATGAGATGCGCCTAGGCATATTCCTGGAGCGCTATCATTGGTTATTAAAACCTTATGTGCTCATCACATAATGATATCGTATGGTTTTAGAATATTCTGAATGTAACGTGAGCTTTTTTTAATGCTTTTTGTTTTGGGCAGTGTTTGCATCAATAAATACCTTTGACTGACTTGTACTTGCTTGTTCCGTGTTTTATAGGGTTGGGAAGTGGGTATGTTTAGGGTGGGAGTGGGGTTAGGTCCTCTAACTTTTTTACTTTGTTTATGTGTATGCTTCGTAACTTAAAAAAAAACACTAGAACGGAGAAAAACATGCCTCTGGTGGAAATTCCATTGGAAAGATGCAGCGATTCGTACGTGGAGCTGCATAATTCACATTATGCAGAAATGTAGGCAGAGGTACTGTATTTAAAATGAGCCTGGGCTGGATAAAAGCATGTAGACAAAAGCATCTCTTTTTCTTGTTGTTTCTTTGTGAAAGGTTAAACACCAGCAGGCCCTCTACATTCATCCTTATGATTTCAGGATGCGAGCTTGGAACAATTTAAGTTTAGTTCAATTCGGGTTTAATAATATAATGCCTTTTTACAATGTTGAATTTTTTCAAAATCATGCAAAAGAGGAAAATGGTTAAATGTCTTCAAAACCGTACAAGAGCTGAGGACAAATAAGGACTTCTTTTCTTGTTTTTAGTTATGCTTAGGTTGCAGATTATTCAAAGTACTGTATGTCAATCCAGGCAGCCTATAGCATGAAAGCATTTAATCTAAAATAGACATGCAATGAAACAGGTGGTTGTAAAGTACTTTTTTAAAACATAATACAGAACATGCCAATTAGTTCTTAAACTGTTTATTATGACATTGACATTAAGTTTCATAATTTTGTCTTAAATTTTAAAGATGATTCAGAATCTACAAGACAGTAAATGAAGAATCTAATTTGTTATTTATAATTGAACTTTATCTAATCTAATGATTTTTAGTACTGTGATACAATCTGGATCATAAACGCAATCCTCTTCTAGACCACTCGGCACCATCCCGCAGTCAGGAGGAACCCATGCTGTGTCATATCCGTGTCGATGCCAGGTCTTTTGTAACGGATGACCCTGGAAATCAATCCTCTTCACTCTGCCCACTCCTACTTTCAGTTCAAGAACAGCACACCTCTCTCCATGTGAATGCAGTGGGTACTTGCAAGCTTTGTCAAAGTCTCTGCTTACATACACTCCACGTCCCAGCATGCCATCAAAAGAAGGAATGAAACCCTCTTTCATGATCATCTTCGCATTTGCAAGTGTAGTGCCATGATACATTGTGTAAAATCTTTTGCCATTATACCTCTTTGATTGATCATAACTCGATGATGAAGAATGCTGGGATGCCCTGCTATCTCCACGAGAGCACAAACCTTTAAATAAATGCGGTTTTCGTTATCAATCCATACCTTTGACATGCTTTCCAAAAATAATAATTTGTGTTTTTTTGCATCTTCAATTACACTTTAAAAAATATTAATCTAGATCCACTAATCTAAATCATAGTAACAGATTACATGCATTATTATTTATTTAAATACAATTCTGCTTAGAATTAAGTGAATGTCAATCAGTTTTATTCCTTAAGTGACATAATAAAATTGAGTAAATCTTTAAAAACGATTAAATAAAATAAAGACATGTGCTATACACAAACTCTACAGTTCACTTACTTTCATGTTGTAGTATATCTTACTATTTAATAGAACATGGAGGAACAAGTAAGAAGAGACTGGCATTTCACAGTTGCTCACTTCATGAATAACAAGTCCTTTTTAACAACCACGCCGAACCATTCTAAGCATGGGCTGCACGGTTATGGCCATAACGAACCTGGCTCGGTACGGCAAGATTACAAACTGTTTCGGGGCCGGAATTTTACTTCGGTTAAGCAATGAGAATGGTTTCGGCACGATGGTGGAAAAGTGTTTAATGTGCTTCACCCATGTTAAGCAGAACCATCGCTCTTCTGAACAATGGTAACCACATGAAAGAAAAACTTTAAAATAAAATAAAAACTTTCCTAAATTTCAAAGATAAATCAACAAAAAACAGTTATTTTTACAGACTTTTTTTAAGGTCATTCATTTTCAAAATTAATCTCCTAAAACATTCAAATACAAAGCATGCTGGTTATACATGCTAAATTGTTAAAAATTGTGGTGTGTTAAACATAGTCACACAGTCTAGTAAACAATCCAAGTAAAACAGATGATTGTAAGGACATCAACTTCAAAGTAAAACTTCTCGTCTTTCCTTTACTAGTTACAATTCAGTACTTTTCCTTTACTAATTTTTCTTAAAGTAAACAATCATACTTTGATTTATTATTCAGTAATTTTACTGACGAAAATTCAATTTGGCATTCGAACGAGACAACCAACCTACCTCCCATGTGCTGAAGTTCAGTCTAGCATTTGGGATTTTAGCAGGGAATTGTACAGAAGTTGTTTCACTTTAATGGAACAATGTTGAAAAGGGGGAATACCACGGGTTACGTAGTAACCACGAGGAAGTAGTGGTAGGAACACAAGGAAGCGGTCTTTCTGGTATTTTTACATTGTGCTAGGCTACTTTAAAATGCAATGCAACTAATGTGAGTACATTATAATACAATTATAGCTACAACATACCAGCTTATGTGTTTGTACAGTTAACCAGGACATTTTTCCTGTTAAAATTATGTTAGATCATTTGCTCGATCTGATATATGAGCCATTCTACAGAATTGGTGCAAAGTAAGAGCAGAAAACATCTTTAAAAAAATCTCCCCATATTTTTTGTATGCAAATGTATAGTATATCAAAGGTAGGATTACACATTTCATTGTGCAGTTCATTTTCATATTGTCATTTCAGAAAGTTTTTGAATGTTCTTCCTCTCCTCAAATGTTGTTACCACCGAAACACAATAATTTAATAAGAATTAATACATTTATCTATTAAGATTTTGTAATTTTTTTTTGCTATTTTAAAAAATTAAATTAATTATATCAATAACAGCCCCCTTCTTCCTGCGGGTTTCGGCACCAATGTAAAACAGTTCTAGAAATAGGAAGAAGTTAAAGTGTCCCTGAAACGATGTCATGCTTTCTGACTTTTTTCCAATGTTAAACGTGCTGTCTCCTAATATTTAACATGGTCAACTTGTCAAAACACGAGTTGGGCGTATTACGTAATATTTCTGTGCTTAATAAACTCCCCCAGCAATCGTACAGGTTTCAGAAAGTTTTTTTCCAACATATAAAACTGTTTCGCAACAACTTTTCTTAATCCCTTATTGGACAATACTCCCGGGAAAATCGCCGTATGTTTTCGGAAACAATCGTAAAGCTGTATCTATCTTTTTTAAATGTGATCAAACTAAATACTCTTCGAAGATACAAAGTATGCAATACTAGTCTATAGGTACTCAAGATCATATATGAGATTGATATGAGATTGACAGAAACCCTGTGTGTTACGCCCGCTTTAACCAACTTTAAATAAAATAAACAAACAACAAAACGAAAGTAGCTCCCTCAAGGTCGACTGCCGGCCACACACACAAAATAAAACCTAATGTAAAGTCCACGCCTGGTCCTCTCTCGTCGCACGTCCTTTTTGCTTCCGATCTCCTCCGTGAGAGATGCGAGACTGGTCCAACTCGCAGCTGACACTCATTATCACTCGGGTCACCGTCCTCGCGTCGTTCTCTCATGGCTCTCGTCCCGCCTTCCTCGTTACAGTGAGGTTTTGGGAGCTTGTGGGCAACAGAGCATTATGCTCTGATGAAATGTACTAAAGTTTCTGCCACAACAAACAAAATATACTAGCTGTATATATATAAATACAGTGCTCAGCGTAAATGAGTACACCCCCATTTTAAACAATATCTCAATAAACACAAAAGCCATTTACAAAATGTTGACAAGATTAAGTTTTATATAACATCTGTTTAACTTATGAAAGTAAGGTTAATAATATAACTTTATACTGCACTGTATACTGTATATAGCCTATACTTACCCAAAAATGAGGTGAACTTTTCTTTGCCTTCATTTCTCTGTTGTGTTCTGTTTATTTATCTGTGCTGTTTTTTCCATTATACATTAATTCTCTTCCAGTCACCTTGTTATTAGTTCAGTCAATAACACTAAATACATCCAGCATTCCAATATCAATTCTGCTGCAAATTTTACACTGTAGATAAAAAATAGATTAAACTTATGTTGTTGCAAATGAAAGATCCAATAAATATTAATGTGAATTAATTAATGTGAAGAGAATGACTTGAGTTATTAATGACCTACATTTATGGATCACAACTCTTTCCTGGTGGAACATTCTTCCTAACTCAAGTCCGGTCAGCCACATCTCTCACAACATTCAAAAAACAACATGAAACCCATCTCTTCTGTGAATACTCGACAGACAAATAAAGAAAAAAAACTAACCCTCTCTCTTTCCCACATCGGGTAATGGTATGGCTTTTGTATTAGCACCTATAGTATTATTGCTCCTGTATGACATATTGCTTTTTGAACCTTGAACTCTCTGTAAGTCGCTTTGGATAAATGCTTCTGCGAATTGAATAAATGAAAATGTATGGATAAATGAGGACATTTTTATAAGATTGTATAAGGTTATTGAGAGTCTCTTGCTTTTACTTGGTCAATTTAGTTAACTTCCATAAGGGTCCCAAATGTTATCTGCAGAATTTTTTTATATAATTATACAAAAAAACTGTATGTTTTTAGAAAGTTATCCATATTTTTATCCATATATCTGTGTGGGCCTACACATGAGCGGTTTCATTCAGCCGCATTACAAAGAAATCTCTATGGCTCTCTTTGTCTAACAACAGGAGGGATTAATCTGAGCCCAAATATTTCTCTTTCATAAAAATGTTGTTGAATGTTTACATGGGAGTACAGCAAACAGACATGGAAGCTCAGGTCAGCCAAATCCCTCCTTCAGGCGAAACAGCCAACAACACTGTGTTCTTGAATGTCAAAGGGAGGCTATGGAATCACTTATGACTATCGGAATACATGGGAGCACTTAAGGATGAGTAAACATTAAGATTAGATTTTTCCAGACCCACCACAGACCTCACAGTAAGATGATTAAAACATTGTGCTTTTTCTCCACATCGTAACACAAGTTTAGTGTTTTCCAGAGAAGTTATTGCAGCTGAACTTTGGCCATTATTCAGATTTGAAAATAATTTTACAATGAATAAAGGAGCAAACAAGGAGGAAGTAACATTACAATTTAAGAGTATTATTTACAACAGCCATATGGCTCAAAATCATAAAAGCATTTCCCTATTTATTAAAATTCATTCGTAATGGTCATACGGAAGAATGGTTAAAGAAATGCTAAAAAATTGCAAGAAATAAATGAGAAACCTCTGAGGAACGTTCAGTGGTTGTAATTAGAGCGCTAAAACAAAAGTTGATCCTCAAAGGAAGGAAATTGGTTTTCAGTGTTGTGTGTGTAACATACGGCCTGCCTAGCTGAAATATGATGGCCATTACAAATTCATAAAACACTGGCTGTAACTCTCATCAGCTATGCCCTCCAAACATCGTTTCAGAGCGTTTCAACCGCCCACCAGCCTTGGACAAGCTGCAGGGCGTGTGTTGAACTCAACTTTATATTCCTTCCCTTTTTTAACCTGTGTGGAGAAACTCTTCTGTGAAATGTTTCCCTGCTTTGTACAGAATATCTCACTATTCATCCATGATTTTTGGTTCTAACAAACAACTTCCACAACCAAACAACATTCCACATTAAACCAAAACAGATCAACCGAAAAAGGCGTAGGGAAGCCTTTGCTTGTTAAGCCTACCCTTTATACATAATTATCTGATTAGCGGCACTGCTTCACCAATAAGTATTATATAATAAAAAATATTGATTAAAAAAAGATGGAAAAAAAGAAACAAAAAATCCCAAAACAGTAGACAATAACCGACATGATTGCAAGATAAATTTTCCATATTTCAATCATATAATTAATACAACAATATATACTCATTAAACATATAAGTGATTATCATCTTATTTTTGTGCAAGTTCTTATATATACAAAGTGACTTACATAATTTTCGTATGACCACACACCTCCAAACAATTAATAATGTATGGAACTATGAGTGTAATGTATATAATATTTTTTCACTTAAAATATGTTTAGTCATATTTAGTATTGCAATGGATTTAGACATTTTAGTTTTTACATAATTTATATGTGATTTACAACACAATTTAGGGTCTGTAATAATACCCAAATATTTATTTTCATACACTCATTCTATTTCTTCATTATTAATCCTTATTTTGCTGTATTATTAATTTGTCGATTGCTAAATATTATGAACTTTGTTTTCTACTTTGAGTCTATTATCGTCAAACCGTTTTTTTAAAACCACAAATTCAATTTCCACTGTATTAAGAAGTTGCCCATGTTTTTCCCCGAACAAAATACATTTGTATCATCAGCAAACAATACCATCTTAAATATTTTATACACTTCACAAAAATAATTTATGTTCAATACAAACAATTCTGAACCTAACACCGATCGTTGTGGAACAACCCGTGACTTTCATTAGATCGGATTTCCCATTGTTTAATTCGACATATTGGTATCTGTCATCAAGACTTTTTAACCTTTTAACTTTTTTAACCAAGAAAGAGAATTTCCTCTTGTACCATATCTCTCCAGTTTCATCACTAATAAACCATAATCAATAGTGTCAAAGGCTTTTTTAAATCGATTAACACCCCCACCGTATATCCTTTTCTATCCATTGAAGTGGAAATCTCTTCTACCGGTTCCATTACTGCATTTTAGGTCAACCTTTTTTTTTCAAAAACCAAACTAGTGTTCACTCAGAATATTATGTTTATCTATGAAATTATCAAACCTATGCACAAATAATCTTTCAAAATGTTTCGAAACTGAGAAAGCAGAGAAACGGACTGATTGCTATCAATAATATTATAAATCCCATATGTTGGTAACCTATTTAATACAAACAACATGATTTTTGTTTATGTTGTGAAATTATATAAATGAGCGTAGGAAGAGACTATAAATATTGAGTGTATGGTGTGTGTATGTCCATTTACAGGTTCAGCCTTTTTATATTTTAGTTTAGATTTTTCACACAGCAGCTGAAACTCAACTCGAGTTTGAACTCGTATGTCCTCTGTGTGTCTCTGAATGACAGCATGTCAGTAGACTTTTCTTCGGAGAAGGACACTGCAAGAACACTCAATCACAACCCAGAGGCATGCACACACCCCCACACACTGCTAAATCCTGCGGCGCCTGGGTGCTGTCAGTGCTCTGATGCAAATCATTTGTTTTGGTGGGTTTTCTGCTCATCAGCACAAAAAAAGCCACACACAGAAAGGAAATATAGAGCCAGAGCTGCGGGTTCTGAAGTGCCACACAACAGCAACTCTGAACAGGGTATACTAGGGACTTAAACTGTATTTTTGACAAGCTATCAATTCAATAAGTTTACCTTGAGTTCTGCTTCTGTAAGATACTGAAAACATTCACACATTATAGGAATGTTATAATAGAGCACTTAAAGTGACCCAAAAATCTAAGTTTATTCACACTCAAACTTATATGACTTCCTTTCTTGTGCAGAACACAAAAGAAGATATTTTAAAGAAAGTTGGACATACAACTCAGTCGATTCAACTTTTTTACATTACTTTGATTTACATTAACATTTATGCATTTGATAGACGCTTTTATCTCAAGTGACTTACATGGCATTATACTATACATTTTTGTTTCTAAGCATATGTAATCCCCAAGGATCGAACCCACAACCTTTGGTACCCACTTACCGCTTCAGGAAAGCATTTTGATGCATCAAAATAAGTCAAGCACTTACTTTTCAACTTATTTTGTAAGTTTTATCAAATTGAAGTTCAAGTTATAGCTATCAATGCAGCATTTTTTACAGTGACTGTTAATACAAAACCTTTTTTCTTTATAAAATAAAGAAATTTGAAAAATTAGAGGCTACCAATGTGTGCAGTATTAACATGATTGATAGCAGATATTGAAAGAACAATCGCTATGATGAATTAGGAATGAGTGTATTGAGCATACGTGTGTGCGTAATGTAGGTATGAATAACACGTGACAGTGTGTAATTATTTATGCCATAAAATCTTGCATTCAGTTCAATGCGGCTGAATACTGAGCATTTCTTATGAACTTTATCAACCTTCAGCTCTGCCCTTCACATCAGCACTTCTTTAGCCTGGATATTCTCTAATTATCATCCACTTACAGTATTTCAATAAATAATTAAAGCATAAGTCATCAATCAACACTGAAACATTGATAACGCGACCGAGGAAAACCAATACGCGTCGAGCCTCGCGACTCAATATCATAAATAAATTGTGGCTCGTAATATTCGCATAAATCACGGCGTAAAATATTATGGAGTGCGCTGCGAGAGATGAGAATTTTGGTAATCGTAGCGGATGCTGATAATTCGAAGGGTAAAAATGACACAACTAGCCTCAGATCCTAAAAGCTCACGTGCCCAGTGCCGGCCCGCTCTGACTCACATTTCAATGGCAATAAAACTGAAGGAATGCCTGGCTTTTGGAGAGATTGGTAGTTATTGATTTTGCCGGAGGCCGACAGCCTCGCTCCTGGCTGCGGTTCCTGCTACATGGCAGCTGCGGTAGCAGTGCAGCTTTTTGCAGAGCATGGCCCACCTGCAGTGTTTTGCCGACTGCCAGACACTTTATAAGTCTCTGATCCTAAAATTCTAGAGAGAAGCGATGTGCTGCAGCGGGAAGGCCTATATGGATTAGAAGACACACTTCCTCAAAAAGATATGCACACACACACACATTGTTGCATTAAATCTGTAGCCAACTTTCATCCGATCATTTTTGTGTCTGTGCCTGCACTGGGTCTTCATGGATAAGAGCGTTCGGTTGCTATCAGTTATTGCCTGCGGGAATTTACAATGAGCGGATACCCCGCCACGCTTCATATGCAGGAACATTTCGATAAGATGAGTGAAATTTAAGCCCCCAAGCATCTGAAAACAAGCGCCTGTGGCTAACGCAGAAAAGTTCAGCAGCAGAAATTACTTTTCATCCCCGCTGGCTATATGATGTTTAACAAATTTGTCTTCGCGAAGGACAAGAGCCTAACGTCCTGACCTCACTCATCCGAGAGAACACGCGTGATCGTTGGTACAGCAAAAGCCTGTGATGATGTAATTGAATGTTCAACACCGACACAAATGGTCCACATTACAGCGGCATGATGACCTTGCCATGTGCTTTTCAATTTTATAAATGAAAAGATGCAAGGTCCCTTATGATGCTGTCGAAACTAAGAAACAAATGAGGCACAATTTAACTTAAACTTTATGAAAATGTTTTCCTAAATAAAAAATGGCACGTTGTGGCATCCGAGACCGGACTTCTGGAACCTCCATGTCTGGCTCCTGGACGGGACAAGGAGATCCTGAGTGGCCTACCCCCTGCGGTGGTTAAGACCATCACTAGGCGGCTGTGCGGTTTTAAGAGTTGCCTCTTCTTGTCCTTCTCGAGGAGAAGACCCGTGGAGTTGCTCGATCAGGAACGTTCTGTCCTTCCTACAAGAGAGACTCGAGAGTAATCTATCCCCTTCCACACTGAAAGTTTATGTAGCTGCCATTGCCGCTCATCATGAACAAGTTGCTGGTAAGTCTCTGGGACAGCACGACCTGGTCATTATATTCCTAAGGGGTGTCAGAGGGCTAACTAGGTGGGTCAGCTTGCTATTTCCGCCTCCCTTCTTCCCCCACTTGGTGAAGAATGGTCATTCCATCCATCACTAAGCACCTCCTGTGGGTGGGCTGGGCAGAGCAGCCCTGCCTCCTTAGGCTGGGTATCAGCGTATAGCTCCAACCAGACCTAGTGCTCCAAACGTAGTAACCCCCCCCCTAGCAAGGTGGTTCCGTCTCATGTATCCTAATGATTGGTTCCCACCTTGGTAACCCATGACCTTCCCTAGGTGGACCTCCACCTTGCATCACTTCCTTCACTCTGCACATTCCTCCCATGAGTTCTCCCCTGATGGCGAGACCATATTGGTGTCTCCACTACACTTCTCCCTATGGCAGGAAGTGATCTCTGTACTGCGTTTCCTCGGTGAGGAAATAGCGCTTCTCAAGTGGCCCTTACGGTGCGGGCAGCATCTCCCTGTTAGAGAAACAAAGCCTCCGCCTGTGATGGCCAGTAGAAGGGGCTTCCCACCTTTCCAAATCTCTGGGACCCCCTACCCATCCACTGGACGGTTACAATTTCGAGATAGGGCTCACTTCTGACACGCCCAGGCCAGTCAGCATCACTTCACTAGAAACTGTGGCGCCGCACAGCGCCGTGGCATTTTCCATAGGAACCCCATCTGTCAGTTCGACACAACGTCGAGAGACTGACAGAAAGGGAAACTCTTGGTCACGGATGTAACCTCTGTTCACTGATGGAGGGAACGATCCTTTTACAAAATGTATGATGGATGCATAAACCACAAAGGAAACAAAATTTAGATGGACAAAAATGTCCAAAACAGCGCACAAGGGTTAAAATGTGTATATTTGATGCAATTGAATTATGTGTGTAATATAAATAGTTTACACACACAGTATATATATATATATATATATATATATATATATGAGTTATTTATAACTTTTTTTGTTGCTGAATGTTCGGGTGGAAAATTGAAGCCCAACAGAACCGTAATTGTCCGGTTTATGGAGTTTGAGGTCCCTGGCATTATGGCTAAAGTTCAAGCTGCCCTTAACTGTGAAGAGCGACTTATACTAATGGATGCATAGGGCAATGAAATAGTGAAATAGTGGAGTCAGAGGGAACTAAAGGTATTTTTATGTATATATTTTATGCAGAATGGTTCGGGGTGACTGGTGTGTGTGATTTATTTATTTATGTTATCTACAGGTTCGTTGTACTGGAAGCAAAACGCTTTCAAACGAGTTTCAAAGATTTCAACAAGGGTTTAAACGAAAGAGGTCCGGGTACTGAGCATATCTTCTTATATTTTAAAAAGCTTTCGGAGTACTCGACACAGCGTTGAAGCCAGATGGCGTGGCTGAAACTCTGAGATTTTAATGTAAATAAAGTCAGATTCAAAAACCGCCACTTCGCATTCAGCAATCACTCAGAATTTCTTAGACGTAAGATTCTTGGGTTTCTCCTTATATGCCCGCGAACTTCCATCCGTTCTCTCTCACTCGTTCGTCTCCTCCGGGTGGCTTTTACGGTCTCCTCGCCAATCACTGGAACGAGATACAGGTGTTCACAATGTGCACTTGACCTACTCTGAGCTCATGATAGACAGACAGACAAACAAACAGAACAACACATTGAAAGGTTATTTTATCTGAGTTCTATCCAGTTATAAGCTTTATCAGTAAGGTAAAGATGTGTTTTGTTATAAGCAGTTATTTTATATATAAATCTGCAAACTTGATTCTTAATAATTATTCTTAATTCATTAAATAACACAACCTAAAATGTAACGAGTAACTAGTACTTGGAGTAGTTTTTTAGAAGAGAAATTTTTACTTTTACTCAATTACTTTTTTAACACCAGTACTTTTACTTGTAATTGAGTACAATTTCAGCAATTTATCAGTGCTTGTACTTATGAACTAATTTCCAGTACTCTTTCCACCACTGAGTGAAAGTAATTACAAAAACAAGTATCTGATGTGACAAAGACAACATTCTAGAAGAACTGCTAAAAGAGCTAAGAAGAGGAGGAGGAAATAAGCGAAAATAATATTCAAAATAATTGTGAACAAGATAAGCGGAAAAGAGAAGAAAACTGTTAAAGAAAGTAAAGAAACTAGATCAAGAACCTTACCAAAATCAAAAGAGAATATCTTGAAAGACTGGAGTTCACACTTTAAAACACTGCTCGATAACAAGAACAAAAACGCAAGTCCAAACAACCATCCAGTTGAATCACCCGACGATCCGGACAAACAACGACTGAGAAGTCGTCAACGCGATCAAAGACTTGAAGAAAAACAAGGCTCCTGGACCCGACTACGCAATGACAGCAGAGGCATTACAAGATGCACTGCACACTATTTGTCAAGCAGTTAACGTAAAGAAACATGCCCCCAACCAAGGGACATCAAGTATGATAATCCTACTATCAAAGAGAGGTAATCTACAGTTGATGACAAACTACGGAGGCATATCCTTGATATCCATAGCAGCCAAGGTCTACAACTGCGTACTCTTCAACTGAATACGAGAACCGATCGATGCAATTCTCAGGAAGAACCAAGCAGGCTTCCGAACAGGTCAAAGCTGCACCCAGCAGATCCATGTACTGAGAAGAATAATGGAAGGCGCCTATAGTCAAAACCATACCACTATTCATAATGTTATCGTCTTCAAGAAGGCGTTAGACTCAATCGATAAGGAGATGATGTTTGCCATTATGTGACATGGAATACCAAAGTGGATCATTGACGGGATCAAGGTATTGTACGACAAGTCAACAAGTAAAGTTTACTTCAAAGGCCTACTATCAGAAGCATTTGACATCACGACTGGAGTTCTCCAAGGTGATGTATTAGCACCTTTCCTATTTATAATTGTGATTGACTATATTTCTAGATTATCCAAAAACAACTTGGGATATCTCACGCACAAGGCTGAAAAAGTTCAGGGCAAAAGCTACTGTGTCACAAGAAGTCAAACAAAGATGAAAGAACCCTGTTACGTCCGTAAGGACGTTTATAGAATGATGTGTGTGTGTGTGTGTGTGTTTGTGTTTGTGTTGTATTGTTTTTCCGTCCTATCTGTTTCTCTTACTTACTAGAGAGCTGTGTATTGAGAACATTTGGTAGAGAGCTGTGTATTGAGAACATTTGGTAGACAGCCTTGTATTGAGAACCTTTGCTTATAGAAAAGTGCTTGTATATTTTATTACATTGTTCTCAGTGTGTTCATCGTTCCTTGCTTTGGCTGTGTCCAAACCCATTTTACTTGTGAATGTTGTGGTCCACAAAAGAGAAGGGGATAGGTAAGATGTCACGTGACGTACATTGTACACACGTAGTAAATTTGTTGTATTAAAACACTAGTTAGGGATTTGTGCCACCCGCTGTATTTATGTTTATTAGTTAGTGTAGTTTAGTTACGACATCACGGAAGTTTAAGTCTTTTTCTTTGATCTTTCTTTTTAGTTTCGTATTAGAGGGTAAAATGTGTTAGATAACTTTTTTCCTTGTATTACTTTTGTTTGTTTGGCACAATCCGTTTTTCCCTTTTCTTTGTGGTTGGCATGGCCGCATTAACAATAGGGCTAGGCGGGGCTAAAGCCCCGGGGCCCGAGCAAGGAGGGGGCTCGTGATTGGCTGTGGAGCAGATTGATTACTACTAGCCATCTGATTGCCAAAGCCTTACCACGCTCCCCACAAATTAGCCCTGTTATTTAGTAGCGCTTTGCCGTATATTCCATCCATTATCATGGAATCATTCTCATTAATATTATTAACAAAATTGCGCATTCGCATTATGATTGGTCAGGTCGCATGTCAATCAAACTCCCGTGGGCAGCAGGGCACGGTGAATTGAAACGTCACATTTGAATTTGATATACCAAATCAAATGCATTTATTTTATATACAACAATTCAACTTAGGCCTATCAGGCGATGGCTGTCTGCGCCTTATTAGAATATAGCCTACGCATCAACCAATCAATCGCCTCCACTCTTCACTTCATTCTAGACTATTCTTAAAATTGCCGCGCAAAAAACAGTCTTTGACAGCTAAAAATGTCATCATTAAAAAAAAAATGTTCGAGTGGGGCTCAAAAAATGATTTTTTTAAAAGCTAAACAGCAGAGGAAACATGAGCTACTCAGTAAAATCCCAAAACTATCGGGTTATTTTACTAAAGCTGATGATCACGGAGTGGTGGATGTTGGTGCTGATGATAAAGACACAGCGTCATCATCGACCCCACTAATTTCAGGTAACGTTAACTGTTAAGTTTGATTATTAACTTGATGGATGTATGATATTGCTTTTTGTGTTTGATCAAACTATTCGCCTAAAGGGCTGGCAGTGGCGATAGTGCTAATGTGTCCGGTAGAAATATGTCAATTGTGCTGAGCCATCATCATGATGTAAGTTTATAATTTAAACACGTATTTAAGCATTGTGGTATAGATACAAATTATTTTAAACTGCTCAGGCACAATAAGCAGCAGGAGAGGATTCATTTTGTAAATGCTCGTTTTGATACCATGGTGAACTTGAGACGGTTTGGTCTTAAAGTGACAGAAGCTGCTAATAAAGCTGCTGTCGCCATTGTGTCATTGTGTTAATCAAAATTAATTGTATATTGTAAAGGAATTGGCAAAAGTTATTCTGAATGATTCTAGATTATATTTATGTAAAACAACTTCAGCAGTGTTTTAGAAAAAAGCAGTTTTTTTTTCTCTTTCTCTGTAGTTGGTGACCTAAAGTGGTGGGGGGGCCCTGCAGTAACTTATAGCCCCGGGGCCCAGTGAGCTCTTAATGCGGCCCTGGTGGTTGGGTTTTGTTCTTGTATACATATATTTATTAAACTCATATTCACTTTATTCAGTGGTCCTTCGTGTTTTCTCACTTCACTCCGTGTTATAAGAGATGTGTGTATGATGTGGTTACATATGTTCCCCTTCTTAAAACCCTAGACGTGTACGAGTCATATGAGGGTCGTAACAAACCCGAACAAGAAAGAAAAGTCAATGATATAGCCTTCGCGGATGACATGGCTCTTCTAGAGAGTGATGCGAACAGCGTGCAAGAAGAATGAGATGCTCTCAAACGAAACGCCAAAACATACAAAAGTACAGTAGGCTACTGGTCAGAAGTTTGGACACATTGCAGTTCTAAATGTTTTTGAAAGAAGTCTTTTACCGCATTAATGTTTTTCTCAGAATTAAAGTTGTTCTTATAATTAAGTCAGTCGAAAATGTAACTTCATTTTATTAGCTCGCGTGCGTGTCAGATTATGACCAAACAAAGTGTTTGTATTTGTTTTATATGATAAATAAAATAAATAAAAATTCTAAATAATTGCCATAAATTCGTGGTATATTTAAAACTAGGCATATTTCCAAAATTTCCCAGATGAAGTTCCCATGGAAAGTTTCCGATCTAGTGCATTATGCGTCACTCACCATGTAGGACATAATAAACGTGCGAACAAGTGGCTGATATGAGGCATCACTTCTACAGCTCAACCAGTGAAGGGAGCGGAACTCTTCGGATTTTAAAGCGGATTTGATTGGACAAGAACTTTGAAGAGACTCGAAGTGTAGCGTGATGTCATGGAATTTTGAGATTTATGTGAGCGCACGTGCCAGAATGTCGGTTTTGAAGGGTAATATCTCCTAAATGCAGATTTTGTCCATGCTTAAGCATATTAGTTTATTTTCGTCCTTATGGTCCACAACGTGAACTGCAGTTGGATCGTTTTTACTTTCGCATCCTGACACATTTCCGAGTGAAAAGAAATTTCAAAGTAGAAAATCAGTAGGCATGGCTTGCGTTTTTCACTACTAACGGATTGTAGGCCTATGTGTAAAACAGCTGTTGTATTAATTTTTAAATGAAGCTGGTTGCAGACTGACGGTTGAATCTGTGGAGTAAATGGATGCTCCCAAGCAGTCTAATTTACGTAATTTCAGATGGATAGTCATTTCAGGGCGGAAGTGCATTTTAGGATTTTAACTGAAGATTATGAGGCAACATGAATTTTAAAAAGAAAAATACCCATATTGATAAACTTTTTACTTATATACAATATTTCATGAAAGAATGAGAATTGTATTTGAGATTCAAGATTCAAGAGCCATTTTTATTTCACCGGGACTTTAAGGCTCACTCATTTTTAATAAAAGGGAAAAAACTTTTATTTTTATTTCACTGGGTCTTTAAAGTCACCACGAAACAGAAGTTGCGATTGATTGCTTTTCCACATTGTGACGTGTATACGAGTGAAACGGTATAGAGCAAGAAAAAGTAGAGCAGGGCTTTATTTCTCGCTTTTTGATTGGTTAGTTGTAAGTAGGGCCTGGAGTAGAGGTCTGTTGGACAGTCAGTATACATCCCTACCTCTTTTTTGTTCCGTACGTCATGTGGTGAAGAGTTGTTGTTGAGAGGGGGAGATGAGCTAAATGTTTTTGATTAAATATAACAAGTGCAAATCAATAAAGAAAAATTAATAAGTTGTGCACTAATCAATAATTTACATGCCAGCAATCATCCACGCCAGCCGGTACGTAAATGGTTTTATTTTCCACCACAGGGCTGACAATGGCAATTTCTAGAATGTAAATACAAACGCATCACGTGCTGTAGTGATGCGCGGATCCGCGGGTCGCGGGGATCGGGTAATAAAAAAATACATTTTGATAAATTGCGGGTGAGTCGCGGTTGGATGATATCATATACAATATTAACTAAATTTCTAAAAAATATGAATATGTTTTAAATGCATTTTTAATCCGGTGCTAATTTGCAGTAAATTAAAAGAAATGCGCGCGTGGCGGTGGTAGATGACGGTTTATTTCTTAAAGTAGAAATGGAGGCAAAACAGATCCGAGAGAAATTTAAAAAGGGAGAATTATAAACATAACAACAGGTAGGAAAGAAAAGTACCGTGTGGGAGCGTTTTAGCGAAGTGGTTTTAACAAGGATGAATCAAGTGCTGGGTATGCAACGAATGTGAGGCACTGTATGTATATGAAAGCCATAAGACTGGTACCTCTAATATTGTACATCATGTGTGTGCTAAATCGAAAGATATTTATAGACAAAGACAGTGCTAGAAAATTTACTGAGTAATTGTTGGATATCTATATCCAAGAAAATTATACGTGCTGGTGGATAATTTATTTAAAGAAGCGGATGCGGGAGACATTTTAGCTTATCCGCGCATCTCTAACGTGCTGCCTTGGTAACATAAGAGACTGACTATAACGCTTCTGTTCGCATTCAATTGCACGATTCAGCATGGTTGTCTAATGTAAATTCCGAGCCGAAAACACTTTGTAATCGTGCCGTGTCAAACCAGACTCGCCTCAAACATAACTGTAACCGTTTCAGACTGTGCTTATAATGGTTCGGCGCGATGGTGGAAAATGCTCTAGAAATGTCCTGACTTTAATATCACACAAAGTAATGTTCATTTTTCTATCATATCTATATTTTAAATGGCTATTCATGTTTGTCTATGTTTTTTTATGATTTAGTATCATCACAAGTTTATCATATGACTTTTGAAGACGTGCAATATTATTGTTTAGACTATTTTTACTGTGCTTTTGAAATGTTCTGTACTTTTTGAAGCTAGACGGACACTTTTGGTGTCCTATGAAGATTTTCCATTTGTGTTCGACAGAAAAATAACAGCACTCAAGTTGTAACAACACAATTGTTTTTTTCCGTAAACTTTTCATTTGAAGGTTTTTCTCATCCGCTACAGGGGAAATGTGATCTTATGGTTGTAACAAGAAGTTTTGCAAGTGTTTTGTACCAAAAAATAGGTTCCCCTGTGAATTATAATGTTTGCATCCCAATCAGTGTTTGGATTCTGTCATTTTAAGATCACATTACGATTCGCAGGCACTCGCTGTGTTTAATGTGTAATCTGTGTTGCCACAGTGCACAGATATCTCTGGTCTTCCTATAGTTACTGGAGGATGAAGTGCATCAGGATTGCATGGGTAAAAGTGTGATTTTTGTGGTAACTGAGATGCAATCAGAAGTGTCCAGAGTCATCAATCACAACTATGTTTTCCTCTCTTCAGCCTGTGTATGGAGATGATGCCTCCCCCGCACGGCATTGACATGCAAACCAGATCCCACTAGAGACATTGAAGAAGAATCTAACTGATGAATGACGAATGGATGCTTAAAGGTTGCCATCTTTCTTTCTTTCTTTCTTTCTTTCTTTCTTTCTTAAAACCATGCTTCATTGATGTTGGAGTAATAATTAGCATGTCTTGTCACATCAGCTCCAATATCACCCCAGCTCAACTAACAATGCAAAACACTCCCATAATCCTCCTAAACGTCTATTACTAGAAGACAGTTAATGTACAGGCAAAATGTCATTCTAGTTGCACGTCATTAAACGGCTAGTTCACCCAAACACTGTGCAGTCCATTGTACATACAGATGATTTATTGATCTTTAAGCTCTGATAAGTGGACCACTTTGTGTCCTCTCTACGGTCAATGTGGCCTGTTTGGTCTAACTGCACCCTAGTCTTCTTCAATTGTTTTTAGATTGCAATAAAATAAACACTTTACCATTTTATGATATCTGAAGGTTCGCAAACAAATTTTCAAAAACACCCTGATTCTTCCATAAACACAGCAAACAACAGGATGCTGTCGATACGAAGCTCAGCACTATTGAACGAGTCAGACACACCCGAAGAAACTCAAGTCGGCACTTCTTATTTCAGTCGCCTTTGAAGCCATTCAAATATAGAATCAGTATGACAGAACTGAAGATGGATGACAGGGATCATTGTGAGTCTTAGTCAACTAGCTTCATTATTTCAGAATCCTCTGATGAAATAAGAGAAGAGAAGAAAAACAACAAAGGATAGGCAAAGCAAATGTGAGTCACTCACAAGGTCTCATCTAACAAGATTGAAGAAAACGAGCATTGAAGATTTGTCACATCGGTAAATGTTTTATAAGTCCATGTGGAGTAGTTGAAGTGTTGAATAGGTTTTGATACTTTTTGATTAACGGAATTGTTCTCACTTTATTGAACTGTTTGAAAAAGAGGCTGCTTTCAGAAATAGGGTGTAAAATAAACTTTATATAAGTTTATCTAAACGTTTAACAGATGGCGAGTGAGGCAAGGTGCTGATTGGTTGAAAATGTTTGAACGGTTGAGGTTGGGTTTTACATTTTTAACTCAATTGGGTATTTGTAATTATTTTTTCAAATAATTACACAGCCACGGAGAAAATTAAGTTTTATGTTTTTCTGAATTTAATGTTTATAGATATGTGTTTAGGTAAATGATCATTTTTTTACCAAACTGTGAACTACTAACTAATTTTTCACAAATTTCTAATAAAAATGTTGTTTCTTATGCACTCACTCCTGATTTTATTGAAATTTGTTGAAATTCAACAGATACTGGACTGGAATGGCCACAGTACACCTAGAACGGCTAATTCAATTAAAATTTGTTTCTGTGGCTGTCAGTCTCACAGATTATGTCAAAATTCACAGAAAAACCATGTGTGCTTTAAATGTTGGATACAGTGAGAAAATGGTACAGACCAATGTCAACATTAAAAGATGATGGGACACAAAAATGTACTTTTGTGATAGAACGGCTAGAGTTCCCTGTACCTTAAGCCCTCAGTAGTAAAATTTACTCATGCACATGAATATTGTTTTGCTATGGCTAAAAACTATGGCTTATTTTGTTACTGTTTAAAAGTAATAGAGACATGAAATTATTTTTTTTGTCATCAACTGTTTTTGTGCTGTTGTTTTGTGTTTCACCTAAATAAATATTAATTTGTTTAGTTATACCATTAATAAGCCAGAAAAGAGAATAAAACATGAGACAATCATAAAAAATAAAGGCATGAGGTAAATTTGACCCCATGGCGCTTATGGGTATATAGCCCTATAGGTAAGTAGGTCATACATTGCCCTCCGATAACATTGGCACCATTGGTAAATATGAGCAAAGAACGCTGTAAAATTAAATCTGCATTGTTTCTCCTTTTGATCTTTTATTTTAAAAATCCACAATGTTCCAACATTTCATTAAAGTAAAACAATTTGAAGAGGGAGGTGTATACCATTATGAAAAACTTAAGTTTTTCTCTAAAACACCCTGGTCACAATTATTGGCAACCTAAGAAAATCTTATAAGTTTAATATCTCCCATGTATATTCCAATTGATATTTACATTTTCATAGCCCAATGTGACTAGAAACATGATGTTGTCCATTCATGACTTCTTGTTGCACAGGAGAATAAATATTAGTGACACAAAGCCCAAACCCCCTTAATCATTCATCACAATGGATAAAACCAAAGAATATAGTTAAGAAGTGCAACATAGTTCTGTTGAGGTAAAAAAGTCTTTAAGCAAATTGTTAAAAGAAAAAATCTAATTTCCAACATAAGGGCAAAGATCAACAAGTTTTAATGGACTTGAGATGTTGAAAATCTGCTTGAAGCGGGATGTGTGTCTATATTGTCTCAATCACAGCGAGGAGAAGAATTTGAGTGGTCAAAGACTCTTCAAAGACCAGAGATGGCAAATTCCAGTAATCAGTTGAATTTTGGGGTCAGAAAGCATTTAATAAAAATAAAGGAAATCTGCACCTTCTCCATCTCCACAAGTTGTTTGAGACACTGTTCAAGACACAAATCTTCTGCTCTCATCCAAAAACAAACTCCATCATATTAATCAAGACTTTATCTAAATAAAGATTAGGACAGGGTATTGTAAATAACAAAATTTGTGAAAAAGTAAATGACCGGGAGACTTGGATATTTGATTGAAAATCTGTTATCTACATTTGTTACTCTGTGATGGTTCTAATGTTAAGCGTAAAGCTATTTAATAACATTACCAAGCTTTGATTTGTGATCCTCTTTTGCAAGTTTTTGATTCTTTTGGCTTCGGGGGGATATGGTTTAGTCCGCATGGATGCTAAGTCACTTTCTCCTTGTGACATCTTATTACGATGGCAATTTAATCCCCGGTGACAAGATCAACCCGAGACGGCTCGCATATCACATACTAATTGAGAACGGCTTGTACGACTCTTTTGCAAATCCTGACCAAGACGACGACTCCAATATCTCTAAATGAAAAGCTCTTCTATTATAAGAGCTTTGACCCTTATTACATTTTGAACCACAAATATTTCCAGACTTACAGTTTTTATCATAAAGTTAAACATTTTGCGAAAAAATGACAGAGCTGCATGTTTCCACCATCAAATGATCATTTTCTCGCCCTGCAATCATATTTCGAGGGTGCAGTAAATTAATTTGGACTTGAAATGAAGAGGCCCGAGGAGGGCCATCGAGAGAGAATGATATGTAAAAATCGTCTGCTTATTCAGTGCTCGGTCAAGTTCTGTCAAATATTGTGCTCTGGATGCCTCGTCTGAAAATGAAGGCAATCTCACGGGTCACTGGCTGCTCAAAATTAAGTTACACACCCTAATTGCTGCCTACGGCAATTAGACACAACATATTTGCACAATAAATTTAAAACATAACCTGCAGTATGTTCAACTGACCTCGTTCAGAGGAAATATTGCTTGAACTCTGTTTGGAGGGTTGATGGATGCTGATCGCCAGCTTGACATTCGATTGTTATTCTTTTGCATATGCCAAATTTCTCAGGTATGTTCCTGCCATGCACGACATTTTGCCAGTATGATGACTTGTGTTTATCTAAATACTGCTTATTTTCTATTTTCCTCCTGCTGTAAGTGCAAGAATACCACTCATTAACCTGTAAACATGATAGCGTTAAGTCGAGAGCTGTCAGTGGACACGATGCAGGACTGCAGCGGTTTGAGGACAGTCAGGATAATTATAGAATGTGGTGGATAAGCACCAGAGAAAACACGTTTTTGTTTGTATTTCGTGCCCCTTTGAGAGGAAAGGGATCCTGAATGTTTGAAGCAGGGTGGATTTTAAAATCTCGACTGTCTAATCAAGTCGGAAGAGATCAAATACTGAGGGCAGGAGAACAGCCCTTCCTCAGCCACGATTTCTCTGCATATCAAACACAGGAAGAGCAGAACAGGAGGAAATGTCAAGGGGTTGGAATCTTGTCTCAACGAGACTCGTGTAATTATCAAGGCTAATTTAAGTTGCTATTTTCCAGCAGCAGCTGGAATGTGAAAGCAAGTTTAGTAAGGCAAGTGAATGGTAAGCTAAATGTTACTTTTGTTGATTTTTTATTTCCTAAAAATGATCAATGCAAGAATAATAAATAGAGCAGTGATTAATAAACACAAATTAGCCAAATTTGTGGTAAATAAGTTTTCTTTCCGTCTCCATTAGCCCTGCAACTAGGACAATAACATTGTCCACTGTTATTTGTACCAACAAACAAATTCATTAGCATTACCACGTTTGAAAAAAGGAGCTGCTTTATTTTCACCCAGTGCTGCGTTTAAAAAGGAGCAAAGCTAGCAGTTGGGTCGTAAAATAAACTATGCTCGGTAGTTTCAACCCAAAATGATGGGAAGTTTCAAAGGGGTCATATCGCGCGAAGACACGCTTTTCTGTCTTTGGTGTATTGTAAGAACCTGATGTTCCAAATATGGTAAGGGGTGCAACATTTCCCATCACACGCTTACAGTATTCGACCAATCACTACGTACTGGTTAACTGGCCAATCATAGCACACCTCGCTTTTCAGAGCGATGAGCTTTGTTAAAAATCCTCACGTTTCACATAGGAGTGGCAAAAGGAGATACAAACAAGGATGTTATGTGAAAAAATACAGCGTGTATACACATTGCATTATCTAACTATTAGTTATGGACCACATTAACCAGAATTCTCTGCACTCACTCTTATCACTCATTACAGTCACACCTGCACGCCATCATCCACACCACATATAACCACTCACCCAGGCATGTTCGTCAGGTCTAGGTGTTTCATGGTTAAACGTAATGCTTACCCCTGACTGTCCGTGGATGATTTAACTGTTCGAAGTTCCATGGATGTTTCAATGTTTCTTTGGATGTGGATTTAAGTTACGTTGGTGTTCATCTTGTCTGTCAGTAGTGTGTGGTATTACAGTACCTTCATATTTTGTTATTTGAATTTTTGCCAAACATCATTATCATTAATCACTCTTTATATTTGTCACTGGGTTTTGCGAAAATCTAAGCAATAAACAGACACCAAAGTATTTAATCATTTCAAACGACTTCAGAATCGATTTTCGTATTTGTTTACTGCAGTTAGCTTTTATGAAGTAACAATAAGACATATCGTAAATGAAGTTATGACCACAGCTCATTTGTTGTATAAACACAAATGCATTCGAATGTCCAGTCACAGGAGACGCACATTAACAGCAGGTGTAAACAGAAGCTGCGCGTCCTGGTGTAATGTGTTGTTTTCAGTTAAATGAGTTTCCAACTTCATGTTAGTAGGTAATATCAATATGCTTCATTATCTATGTTTTGCTTCACTAAACAGGCAGAGTGTGACTCACACGCTACTCTGCATTGCTTTGCTCCTTTTATCACCAGTGCTTCTGCTGTTTATTTAGATGCCATTATCTGCTGTGACAGATGATGTGATAACAACGCTGATGCCCTGCTCTGCTCTGAGGCTCTCTTCCTACCCATCCAAACCTTCACTGGCCTGTCAGATATTTATGAGTTAAGCTTCTGTCCACTCACCTCTAAATATAGGCCGGTATAAACACACATCTCACCCAGACGTGTGGTACTGGCCTCGGGCCCAGACGCACAGAGCCAAAGAGGAAGTTAAGCATCAGCCAATCCTCCAAACTCAAACTCACCTGCTGTGGACTGTTTACGCACAGCCGGACTTAAAAACACTGTCATGAGAAATTAAAGGCGCATTTACATACACATTTATCTCTCTCAGGTGTCCTTTTTATCTGAAATCTGTTTCCACGAGTTTCAGTCTCTTTATGCATGAGGGGGAAAAAGGCGAGAACATTTATTAGCAGTCTCTCGCTTTGTTCATTTGCTGACTCACTAGCGTGTATGTGTTTGCATACCGTGTGGATTTATGCTCTGATCTGAGGAGACAGCACAGCTGTCTGTCGTTTTTTAAAAGTAGCAGTGTCTGATATCAGTCAGGAAACTAAAGGTACATGTGTGGAAAAACATACATCCAAATTTTAGCTTAATTTCCCTCTGAAATTTTCACGCTACTCTAGGCTGGTTTATGCTGGTTTGGTGGTGGTCTAGCTGATGGACCTGTATAGCTATGCAACTTTCATGGAAGTGGATTTTAATAAACATAGTGTAAATAGAAACCTCACCTCAAATATAAGTAATTCACTTCATTTAGTGCTTAAAGGTCCAGTGTGTTATTTTTGGGATGATCTATTGATAGAAATGCAATATAGTATACATAACTATGAAAAATCATCTTTCTCTTTGTTCTGTCTCATCATTAATGCATGACATGTATGGCAGTCTTTTTAATCTGTTGGCTGGTTGACATGCAGTTTTGATTTCCTTCTCGCTGCGTTTTCTGCTGATTACATTCACATGCCCAAATTGAATGAAATTGAGAGATAATTCGTTTAAACAATCGCCGGCACAAAGACGCGCTCTTCACATTTCACCAACGGGCCACCTCCCGCTTCGCCATCGTTTTGCAAGGCACATCAAATTGAGACGAGTCTCAGTTTGAAGCTTAGAATACCTGCATCAATCTGATCTCATAACAGCGCGAGAAGGCTGATATTACTTTTCGCCATATTCCTTCTCCCCTATCTCCCTCTGAAAAGATCTCTTGATGGCTTTTTATCACTCTTGTGACTTGTGAAACATCTGCATTCACAGCTCACCGGCTTTGTTTACTTTAGCAGTCAATATCTCAAAATACAATTATATGAACGGAGCGGTGGAGTCAGCAGCTCAGCGCGCCGTGGTTTGAAAGAGCTGTGAGAAAGAGATGAATCTGCATTGCATTCTGGGTGATCTTTCCTTAGAGTGTTCCTCCCCTCATGACAGAGTCACATTTTATATCTCTATGCTAATGTGATGAGCCTCTGCTCCACCAGGCTCATTAATCTCATGGATGAGTCTGCACGCTCGCAGCCTGAGCCACAAGTTAGACCACAGTGTGTTTCCCCTCCCCTTTCTATTCAGAACCTGTTCCCCGGGGAGGCATGACAGCAGACTTCAGTCGTTTGGTCTTTCTTCAATGCCACAGTGGGATGCTGGGACAGCAAAGACTGCACGCAGGATTTCTTTTAAGCAGGATCCCGTTTTATATTTATTTGTATGTGTGTTTTACATGATAGTGCAATCAAATCTATGGCTTTGGTGTTGCAAGTGCCATGCTCCACCAGTTAGATGAAAGAATGTATTTCACCAATAACATCTGTATTATGCTAAAGCATGTTTACAGTTTTGTTTGATTGCTGAGAACAAGTTCAATATAGCAACATAACATTCAGACGAACGTCTGCATGATGTGTTCACTGGTGTTCCTGGAGGACCTATAAATTACTTGTCCAGCACTACGTGACCTTGGAGCACAGACGCACTTACAACCCAATGAAAACCATCAGAGGCTCATAATATAATGTCTCTTCAATAAATAATCATACCTGGGTGACCGGGACCCGCTGATTTGTCTTTCATTACTTTAGCGCAGTGTGGTTTGGACAAGGATGCTGCATTATTATGTTTTCTCTTTTTCTCATTATAATGATTCCTTTCCATCAGTATTTTCTCTCTCTCTCTCTTTTCCAGATGAAGTAGATGAATAATTCATTTTATAATTCATTCGTTTAACCAACTTGATAAAATTTCAAATTGAACCTCAGGGAAGTAAATCAGATGCCTTTGTGTGCTTAGCAAAAGAAGTTTCCTTTTTTAAGCAGGCTTCTTAAGAAAGCGAGGCAAGAAAACACGAGGAACCAATGATATGTAGCCTTGAACAAGCTAGTGAGCGTAACTTAAAATCGCACAGTCACAGCTGGGAAGGCAGCTACAATTTTTGTATTGTATTTTTAATAGCAAATATATTTTGAGGCTCTCATTGTATTCTTTTTTGATACAGATAGCGTTGCTAATGTGGAAGATTTGCAATACTACTACTTTTATTGGTAGTGTTACTAAATAATAGTATAATAAGTTTTGTCTGTTTGTTCTAGATTGTGTTTTCTGTACAGCTGCTTTGCAATTGTACAAAACTGTGACAAAATGCTTTTGTGAGCAAAAAAGTAAATTTTTGCTGGGACATATAGCCTATGAAAAATATCTGATCTCAAAAGTTGTTGAGTTGCTTCGCTGTTGACATACTGTAAATTACTGCAAAACTCTTGAATTTGTAACAATTCCATACTTTTTATTATTTATTGTGTGTGTGTGTTTTCTATTATTATTCTATTCACAATTCTGTTTTATCCGGTATGACATTCAATAATTTTTTGTA
Source organism: Triplophysa dalaica (assembly GCF_015846415.1). NCBI lineage: Eukaryota > Metazoa > Chordata > Actinopteri > Cypriniformes > Nemacheilidae > Triplophysa > Triplophysa dalaica. Next base: position 18,260,552 of record NC_079544.1, on the reverse strand, counting down.
AGCAAAAAAATTCAGGCTGCATTGTTATTGCCTCCACATTGTGTTAACAATGAAAAGCGAATATTTTTCAACAAAAATGCAGACCCTATTAATTATTTGTCCTCTTTACTTTTAATATAAACAAGGACTTTTAGCAGTCCTAAAATACAACAAACGTCATGTGGTGTGTTCCATCTCTGTGACTCATTGTGTTGTTCCATCTTAGTAATTTAGTGCTTTTGTGAAGCTGTACAACACCAAACATGAATGATGCTATTGCAAAAAGAGATTTTTAGGAAATTCTGTGTGCTATGCAGAAACTAATGGAGTTCTTGGTTTCTTTAGGTAACTTTTCCATTTCCCCAAACACAACACTTGCTCAAATGAGTGCAAGTAACCATATGAGATGATTCAGGGCTTACATCAGAATTTCATGTCAGTTGATGTGTCTACACCAGCCTGGCTCCTATTCTCTTTTGGGAATGGAGCTTCGTTTCCTTTTACAATAATCTAGTCCATCTGAGGTAAGCAATACTGAGACACAATTCTCAGACTGCCCTTATCTATTAACGTCTAGTAATATTACACATTCAGCAGCTTAGAATAGCTGCATAACTCTGACCTCACATATCTTATGCTCACACAGCGAAAATATGACAACATATTAGTTCTGAGTCAGACACTGTAGTGCTTTGAAAGGGAGGGGTGGAGTGACCCGTTAGTTGCAATTCACAAACTCACTACTAGATGCTGCTAAATTTCATACACTGAATCTTTAAGGGGAGTTCTGTGATATTTTTTGCACCCCCATGTTCTTCAAAATTTAGGTATGATTCTTCTGTTGTGTTCTGTATGAGACAGAATGTCATGTACGTAACAGCATCGTTTTTTGGTTCAATAGCAAAAAGATATTCAATGCAAATTCATCTGAATCCCTAATGCTATACGATGCAATGATTTTGTACTGCTCTTGTGTATGAATTATGAGAGCATTGATTAAATCTGCACATTTCAAAATGACAATTTTGTAATAAATGTGAATTGTCAATGTTATTGTGCAGGTCAGAGGCACCCATTTGTGCAGATAATATGTTTATACTTTGTCTGTTTCTCAAATAAAGACCTTAATCTATTCATTCTGTCATGAAATACAAATAAAGCTTTTTGTTTCAGACTTGAACCATCAGTAAACCCTGCTGTAGACAAAAATAACAACAACATTCCATTGCGCTTAGGTAGATGGCCACAGTAATGCCAGGGGTCAGAGGTGGTCTAGTCAGGAAGGCCGTCCCTTAATCAAAAGCAGCCCTGTGTGCCAGAGACAGAGAGATAGAGGTTTTGCCTTTTAGTTTGACTGCTGCACAAAAGCTTTCTGTGAATGGTTCATAACAGAACAAAAATAGTTGTAGCAATACTTTTATTAAAATGTCTCATTGTAGCAAAACAACAATCTTTGTAAGGCAGTCCATTGTCATCTTTAGACATTGTGAATTCCTATTTGCTCTACGAGTTAATCTACTTTCAACAAAATGGCCACGCATCAAGTCTGTAAAACTTGGGAAATTTGCTGCAAGTTATGCGCGAAGGAGCCCAGCATGTGCTCTAGGAGCTGTTGTAACTGCATAACCGGACCAGAGGGAAGGAGCGGCATTAACATTTGTCTCAGTGAAGCTACCCAGCAGCAATGATCAGCCGCAACACAGCATTTCCGCAGCTTGTGTCTCGCCCAGGTCGTGAATCTGTATATTATGTAGCCGGGTTCCCGGCACTGGTTAGGACCCTGGCCCACTTCACATTGGAACACTGTTCACTTATTTTCCTGTGACGTGACTGCAAAGGGACCTTGTTATACCTCACAGCTGGTATTAATCAACAACCGGCAAATCCGACATCTCTCTGACTTTATTTTTAAAATAATTGTTGAAGTACATATGAGAGACACTTTCATTATTCTGTTACATATCAGTGCCCAAATTTGGTCGATTGTTACATTTAACTGTTAAGTAGATTCTGTTGCCTGCCTGTCTAGCAACGTTTGTTTATACAAAACATAAAATAAGCTTTTTGTTTTCTGATGCATTACATGAAGTTTATTGAGCTGGCTTGTGCGATTTTGGATAAACGGCTTTAAAAGTTGTCATGTGAAACCGGTTAGGGAACATAGGGAGCGTCGACTCGTTTTTGCGGTGCATTGTGGGAATTTTTAGGGAACGAACGTTTCAGTGCATCGGAATGATTTTACGAATGGCTGACTCCCTGATCAGTGCCCTGACTACTGAACAAGGGAGCTGATTGAAACACAGCCATAGCTTCATTATGCTCTGGGTCCCCAGGCCCAATATTGTGATATCAAATGACAAGCCGCCATTGAGACCGCCATTGCCTCTTGGTTGTAAATAAAAATATTGCTTGCGGTATTTAAGCGAGCGAGTTGTAAACATCATTTGTTTGAGTTAATTTGTACAAGATCAGCGGCGTAGAGAGATATAAGCTGGGGAATTACTTATGTTAAGGCACTAGCTTAGGAAAGCTAGACGATATCCAGAGCTTTTGTTTTATCAGTTCTTGAGTAGCCATTGATGGTGAATGGGGAAATATTTATAAACAAATATTGTATTATTGTCTCAGTACATTATTTGACATATGACAGCATTTAAATTGAATAATAACATTTATAATGTTGCTGTTTTTTAACTAATTCATTGAAAATAAGTAGACTTCATCACTCCTAAGAAAAACGAGGGTTTGACTATTAACCTATTGTTAGATAACACAAAAAAACACATAAGTGAATGATACACTTGAACCTTTACAAAAACTCATGCCTGTGGCAGTCAAGCTTCAACTTTTGAGTTCCCAATACTGCCTACTAGCTGTGGAGGAGGAGTTTAGCATTTGTACTAAAGCCTAACCGGACTCTGTGTTGATTTTATGTTTCACAGCGTGGAAAAATGTGTTATATTCCTCACACAAACATTTTCTTTTTACAATAGAGTGCATTGGCATATAGTGCATTTCAGTGTTTAAGAAAATTGGAATTAGAAGAAAACTTTGCTTACACGGGCCTAACCAGGAAGCTCAGTTTAAAGAAACGCATATTTTAATGAAACTCGCAGGCGTTCGCAACAAACGAAATATTTCCTCGTTTTGTTTGAGAGCGAGTCTGGAGCGCGCGTGTGTTGTGAAAGTGGGTGTCGCTGTGCACGCTGCCGGAGGAGCTTCACATCGATGTGTCGAGGACTTTAAACACAGTGTAGACTGCAAATACACTGTCACAGTGGAAGAGAGAGAGGGACACCGCGCTGGATCCGACCCCGCAACAATTCTGATACAATGTCTCCAATGCTTCACTTTCCGATGCAATGTGTCTGATGATTTACTTTGCTCGCGCGCTGCTCTGATCGCGCTGTTTTTATGGAGACAGTGTATCGGCGTGCTAAAAAACGGTCAACCGGGAAATGGTAACACATGAACCTCCTCACTGGAAGGAACATGGTTGAGAGGAGCAGTAAATTTCTGTTCATCGTTGTCGGCTCGGTTCTGTTCATGCTGATTCTGTATCAGTACGTGGCCCCGGGGATGATGAACTTCGGATCTCCGCACGGTTACGCGCTGGAGGACGATGCGGATCTCTTCCCGACTCCCGATCCACATTACGTGAAGAAATACTATTTCCCCATCCGAGATCTGGAGCGCACTGTGGATTTTGAAATCAAAGGGGATGATGTGATCGTGTTCCTCCACATCCAGAAGACCGGTGGGACGACTTTCGGGAGGCATCTGGTCCAGAACGTCAGGCTGGAGGTACCGTGCGACTGCAGACCGGGGCAGAAGAAATGTACCTGTTACCGACCCAATAGAAAAGAGACGTGGCTCTTTTCTCGCTTCTCCACCGGTTGGAGTTGTGGCTTACATGCGGACTGGACCGAACTCACCAGCTGCGTGCCGGGTGTTTTGAACAAGAAGGAGAACAGGATGAAAAACCAAAGGTAATGCTCTCTTATTTCATTGCATCTAAAATACAGTAAGTTTTAACTGTGTTTAATGGGGTACTTGTATTTGTGTTCAGCATATTGCGCATGCAATCCTATGTCTAGATAGAAAACTGAGAACTTATCATCAGAGGCAGTATGTTTACAAAGAAGAACATACTCGCATAATCCGTTATTTATACATTTGGGTTTCTTTGCATTTGTGGTTTTATGAAACCAGGCGACTGTCAGAGACGAACCATGGTTACCATATTTGACTAAGGAAAAATTACTACATTGATCTGTTACTTTATTATGGGAATAATAAATAACGTAAATAAATCCATTTGAATAAAATACCATGCTACCCTCATTTTAGTTTAGAGTATTTCTAATAACCATACAATTTGACAGAAACAATGGTAACTGTGGTACGTTTCTGTAAATTGTAAGTGCCACAGAAGTTGTGGTTAGGTGCAAAACAGTTGAAAAGACTTTGCTTTGTCTAATGTTTGTGTCATTTTGATTACTGCATGTGTTTGTGTTTTCCCCCAAATGTGGTGGAGGTGGAAAATTACTGTGTTGTAAAACCGCTTTTTGTAAACACTGCTGGAAAGTGTGTGTCAGATCCTTGTGTCAGATCAGGAAAACTGGCTGTTTGCAGTCCACTTCATTTTGTTGTATCTCAGTGAAGAATTGTCAGTTCAACACTGAAGCTTTTCCTCACTCTCTCTTAGTAAAATTTTAATAATCTCGGAGCATTAAAAAAGATTAAGCGTTACTGTTTGCAAAGTATATTATGTTTACTTTATAAATGATGTAAATCCATCTAAAACCCTGTATGTAGACAGTGTTTTAGTTTCTAATAGGATTTGGTGGATTAAATTATCCAAGTCCTGTAATGTCAAATACATCATATCAGTTTTGCCAAATATTCACCATCCCATCTCCGCTTCCCAAAGAAACACTCGATCCTCGAGTCATAGCCTCGAGTCAAGTCCATCCCAGTTCCAGATATGACAGAGATGACATGAATCTTGTTGTTTTTGGCGAGCTTAGGAATGTGATGCTGATATGGATGCACATTCCTCTCTTTGATGAATCTCTCCCATGATAAAGTCAGACCAACCACACCAGTGTTATTCTCCCCTAATTCATCACGCATGTGTACGTGAATGCTTCATCTGCGAGATGAGAGCGGGGTTACCCGTTGAAAGAGTTTTGACATTTCTCGTATTCAGAATCCGCATTGTTCAAGTAATTAAATGTGCGTAGATAATTTGGATTTGACATGCTTCTTTGTTGCACTTGCACAGATCTAAGCATTTTATTAGTTACAGTGATTTCTAAGGCTCATTGTAGGTCGCACAGAAGGATTGTGAATGTGCCCACCACCGTTTTTTAAAACCGTTTGGTAAAGAAATGTTTCTTGGGGTTTTCATAGAGCTTAATCATTCATGGAGAGCTACTGAAGTATAAGTAAGTTTGATATAAAGTAATTCAAGGATTTATAACCGAGTGGTTCCCTATTCTCAGCAGCCCCAGCAAACCAACCCCCCCCCGGTCGCGAGTCTAACAGATTTTAGTGCCCAAATGTTGACAGGTATGATTTACATTCAGAAACGTCACTCCGCAGACAAAATATTTAGTGCGTGTTATATATAAATCTTCGTAGGCATTTTCTTGACAACTTGTTGACAAACTGTTCTGAGAAGCCGCAGTTAATCATTAATTACTGCCGTGGTCTTGTTTTGGAATGTCAGTGTTGTTTTATCATTACAAACATTTTGATTTAGTACAGAAGCTCCCTGCATGCTTGTATCTTCCCTCACTAAGCGTTGACTGCTCCAAGATTTGAAGCATGTTGGGCGGCCACAGCACCTTTACCACCTGTCGTCCGTCCATTGAGTTACAGTGCACGGAAGCCACCGCCATTCCCGACAACAGGCGGGAAGTCATCTGACAGCTGTGTCAATCTGCATGTTGTTAGACGTGTTTAACAGGGTCGTTTATGTCGAAATCTCTCTCACAGCTCCTGAGATGCTCCACTTTTCTCCTCTTCGCTAGTCATTAGAGTAGCAAAGGATAAGCTTTTAATTACAAACCGGTTACATTCGGATGTTTGGGATTTTCCGAATGGCATTTTATGCGTCTCGTACCCCAGGGACCCGGAGATGTGAGAATGATGAGGGAATTTAAATTGCTTAACGAGATGTGTATGACCAGATTCTCATTGAAGCGCTGGTTTCACTTGGCAGCCATCTGGCATGCGGTGTGTGTTGCAAGCACGAAGCACAGGGGTTTCGGACTGGAGTCCAAAGGAGAGTTTTTAGTGTGGGTGTGAGGTGTTGGAATATGTTTCCCACAGCGGTGTCTGTGTAATCAGCCACCGGTGGCTGTTTTTCTCACCCCTGTTGGAGTAGAAGGCACCGGTCATGCGTAGGTCCTGCTGCTTTAGGCTGTGTGTAATTTGTTTAATGAACGGCCACAGCATCTGCTCTTTGGTTGATATGTTCGGAACGGTAGAAACAGGGATGCTGTGTTTTGGAATCCTATAGAGAGGAAATTAAAGGACGGGCATCTGAGTTGCTATGCAGGAAGAGAGAGTTAGTTCTGAAAAATAAGAATCCAATACCCAAAAAATTCCTGAATCCAAAAGTAGTGGCACTTGGATGTACATTTACAATACAGAAAAAAGCCATCACAATTTCCTCTTTATGCAGGAGTTTATATATTTTGTAAGCTGTCCCTTTAAGAATGTAATCTGTTTGATGTGATTTCTCATTTTTAGCTGTCATGGACGAGGATAGAATCACAGTTGGTGGGCAGCCTGGTTAGGAGGGCTGGCGCAGCGATCAAGCAGACACAATTAACTTAAAATGACAATGTGCCAATGGGGTACCACAACAGACTGTCACATTTCTATTATTCCAGACATTTATAATGGTTATTTTTGTAGAAGTTAAACTGTACGTTTTTGAAATGAATGAAGAATTTGCTAGGGCCTTCCAATAGGGAGATCTATCTGGGATCCAGACTTTTAGACCCCACTGTATCTAAAGCTGAATATGTGCACATTATGAGAGAGAATTCTGGGCCATGTGCAACTACTGTCACTTTTTTCCTGCACCATCTATATAAAGATATTGCAGCAGATTTTGAGTCCCAATCCAATAAACTGGCACAGAAAAAATCTGCTGTCACTCTTTTATTTTATTTTCAGACATATATCTACACTCATTCCTTCAGCCTCGCTCTATCTCTCTCCCATCATCACTTCCTGTTTCTCCAGCAATGTCAGTCTCTAATCAAACAGGCAAGATAATTTTCCACACCATGGCTTTATGGATATGGGCTGCACGATGTACCCCAAGCATGACTATAACATTAGAAAAATGTATTTTCATGGATGATTTAATGTAATTTCTAAAACAGCAGGTCCTACTAATAGGGAACTACCGTATTATAAATAACATTGTTTGGTGTACATTGGTGCAGGGCATTATCTCACAATGCATTGCACAGAGTCATGTCTGGAGTTTGGAGATATTGTGTTTGAAATAGATAAACTGACGTTTTTTGTGGGTTAACGTGTGATCCACAAAGCACCACTAGCCAAAATGGCAAAAGCTCTCAAGCAGTGCTTGGTTTTTGTAGAAGTATTCCAGAGTCAATTTTTTAAAGATGTTCTCCACCACATGGACACTAAAGCCACATTGTGACTGTGACCGTTAAAAGTCTTGCTCTCTGTTTAGGAATATGTGTGTTTTTGTGGTTTTGCCGCTCCACAAATTATAGTCTTAAGTGGTTTGTGGTCGTGTGATCTTTGTGGTCTGGAGGTCAGTAGCACGGACTTTATGAAATCCTCAAGCTCATGGATTCTGGCTCTGGAAATGTGAGTCAGATGGCATGGTGGTCCCCAGATCCTCTTGGAGTAGAGCGCGGAGGTTCTTACCGGCCAGTTTTCCTGGATCTGTAAAATTAAAGCTTGGAGCTGGGCCTGGTAGCAGCAGATTGACCTCGATGTGTTAATCCCATCAGATCAGCGTAGATTAAATACAGGCTGCTCAAAGCTTGTTATGCTGTAATGCGGAATCGGTGCTCACACACTGTGAAATCAAGATCTGTGATTTGGGCTCTAGGAACATTTAATTGCAACATTTGAGTCAGTATAGTAGTCTTGTTATCATGGGAATGGTATACATCACTTTTTTAGAAGGAAAATCAGCCGAAAATGTTTTAAAAATTAATGTAGATAACCTTCAGGCTTTTCAAACTTAACAATCGTTAACCCCGGGTTATTTGAAACCCCACGTGAACAGAAACCTGGGTTATCTCTTTCACGTTTCATACTGCTTATAATTTACAAGGGGGTTAAGAGATAACCCTGTGTATTCCTGACAATTTACACTGTACATCACAAAAACAGTGCATGGTCCCTTTAACCCTATAACAGGATACCTTGAAGTTCTGCATTGGGGAAAAAAATATGCCTCGCTAATCTTTTTGGGCTGTTTTAAGCCTCCTAAAAGGTTACTTCCTCAAATAAATAAAAAAACTCAAAGGATTTACACAGCACAAGTTTCTGTGAAATGAGGTGAGCTCTTCTAAATTTTTGATTGCTAAGCATCTGGTCGAATCATTCTACACCCGCTTTGTTTTCACACTGCACATGTTTGGCAAAGCAGGGCTAACCCTGCTTTGGAGCACGGTTTCATAAACATGGGCAAAATGTGGGGGTAACGTGAAACGTCGTTTCCTCAGGGTTAAAGCGGGGTTTGGAATGAAGATTATCAGGGGTTGAGCGCAGGGGGTCCCTGTTGTGTCCTATGGTGTGACAAAATCAACAATGAAGATGTAACTATTTTTTGCAATTTTACATCTGAATTTATAAAAACATACCATATGAATATAAATAACATAAAATATTACATTATTACAGTTTGTTTTCTAAAATTTGTATGGTTGATATGTCTACTCCCCAAAATACCAATGCTACTCCATATTATTCCATAAATCAAAAGAAACATAACTATTATATATTAAGTTAAAAAACTCCTTTATAGAACTTAAAGGAACAGTTCACACAAAAATAAAATTCAACCAACATTTATTCAGCCTCAAGTTGTTGCAAATCTGTATACGTTAAAGTCTTTGTTCTGATGAACACAGAGAAAGATATTTTCGAAGAATGCTTGTAAACAAACAGTTCTTTACAGAACGTAGGAAAGCAAACAGTTCTGGGTAATTTTTGACTACCATTGTCATTTTTTCCTGCTATAGTAGTCAGTGGAAATTTATACAGATTTGTATCAACTCGAAGGTGAGTAAATGGTGAACTATTTTCCTTTTTGGTTATACTGTGCCTTTAAATATGGCTGAGTCTGAGTGCACACATTTCTTGGCAGCCTTGAACAACTCAAGCCCTATTCGCATGGGATTGGTATGACCTGAGGACCTCTAGACATTTACAAAAATTGCGGAGGTTGTCTGTGATCTTAATCCCACGCGAATCGGCCATGTCTGTAATTTGTAAAGTAAAAAATCCCCCGCAAATTACCTACAATATTTCGCCGAACACCGAGGTCCTTTGATAATTTCTCCCGTGCCAATTGCCATCTCTGTTATTTGGAGGGGTCGTATATCCTTTTTAAAGGTTTTATCCACTGTTCGTGAATAATGGAGCCTGTGTTAAAGTGTTTTGATATTAATTCGGGTGCTGGGTCATCCATACCTGCCAACACTGCAGTTTTGGCCGAGAGTCTACCATTTTGTTATTTCTCTTGTGCTGTGCAGGTAATCGAAAATTAATTGTAATCGTCAGTAATCGAGGTAAAACAATTATTGTGCCGCATTCCATTTTTCAAGGATCCTCTCTTTTCTTGTGGCATAAAAGCACAGCGCACAGCGCACAGCTTTCCTTTATAGTGGTTCAGCTAGGGATGTAATGATTACCGGTTTAATGGTTTACCATGATAATAACGTTCAGCAGTTAGTATTACCGCGTCATATTTTAATTACCATTACACTGTACCAGTGTTATGGTTTGAAAATCCCTGTCCAGCATCAAACAAAGTTATTAAGAGTTCAACGTACAGTAGATGCAACATGAAACGTGGGATTTGTTTTTTTATGTCAGGAGAGTAAATCAGGATTCAGGAGTATTGACATTCAGAAAAAAATAACGTTCTATTTATTCAAGTCTGCTCCTGTGAGTTTGTGATGACAGTGCTTCACCAATTATGACTTTAGACATACTGACACATGTTTGCTTCATATTTCTGTATACAAACCCATCATTTCTATTCATTTTTCATTAAATGGTGTGATCTGATAAGTTTGAAACTCCGTTCAGCTTGTTTCATCTGCTATGAGCTCAGTTATGAGCGCAGATGTCATGCCGCTTCCTCCCGGTTCCTAAAGTACACACTATGTCTCACAACACACGCAGACAGATGATTTGCTGAATTGTGTTGTGTGTTTTGATGAAAATCTGATTTACTCACTTAAGATTGTGTTTAATCTGAACTAGGAAACGTTTAAATCTTGACTAATATTTTATTTATTTGGTGTAAATCTAATTAAAGTACATTTAGAGGTAAACTCAAAATTAAATTTGGTTTTAGAAGTACTTTTTTGACATTTCCAGAACATGGACCGTGGTAATTTTGAAAACCGTGATGATGTTGTTCTGTGATTGAATATATTATCATTGTGATCTATAATTGTGATTGGAAATTTTGTAGAAAAATCTCTAGGTTTTCTTTACATTTATTTTTCAGTTGAATTCGCAGTTTAAAAGCCAAGTCTTTTTTTCAAAGTCGTTTCAAAAGTAAGTGAGTGATCGTGTTAAATAATCTCAATCTCAATATTGGCCTGAATAATCACGATTATCGTACCGCACAGAGCGATCCGTAAATTTGAGTAAAATCACAGGCCTCACTTATCTCGTGCGAATTCGCCACATGAAATACAGATGTGGGGAGGTAGTTTCTAAGTCCCCAGATAATACTTATCTTTTGTGAATAGGGCTTTATTTCACAAATGAGTAAAACGTATATTTGTGTTCGTAATTAGATATTTGGAGGGATGAAAACACTGTACGGATGTCACGGGCAAGAATGCCTCCTTTTCTCCGATCGGATGAAAGAAGGTCTTCATCTCTGGCTCTGACTGCTGAAAAGCTTCTTGTTTACCTCACTCTTTGGTGATTATCTTGGCCCATTTCTGAGTGTTGTCTGTGGAGGTTTGGTAATTGCTTGACTGCGTTCAATAGTGTTCCCGTTAGATAAGCAGTTTTTTTCTTTGTCTTCAATGAATGTTTTCAGATTAGAGGTGCTATCACTCGCATTTCAGAGAGAGAGTGCTTTTTTTGGCGCCTGACATCTCAACTGTGTGAAAAAACAAAGTGCTAACAGAGATTGTGCGTGTGTGTGAAGTGATGCAGGTCAGATCGAGGGAAGGTCGTGACTCGGGCCGCCCGTGTTTTAGGATCCGCATGCTAAGCTCGCCGTGGGCTCTGAGACTTTATCAAGATGTTCAAATTGCTTCTCTGTAATGGTATGTGTGTTTAAATGTCAATATCCATAAAGTAGTTTAAACTACAAGTACATTGGGTTTTATCAACTTTGATCAATACAAATCATCTGGTTTACCGGCCAGATCAGGCTGATATTAATATTAATGAGCTGGAGAGATCGGCCGGCTGCCGTATGATGATATGGATCTCATGGCCCGTGAACAGAATCGTGCCCTTGAGCCAGACCTGATGTCTGCACTGCATGACTGAGCGCTCCATTGCCTCTTCTATCACTAATGGCTTTTTAATAAACAAAGACTTGACCACCCTTCAGCTTGCCCTTTGTGTTTTGCATAAATGAATATGTGAACGCAACTCCAATGCCGATACTGACTAACTTGCACACTCTGCTTTCGGATTGCTGTTTTCTTCATCTGTGATTCTTGTTCACATTCGTTTAAAGAAACAGTGCATCAGAAAATTTCAAATGAGTCTTTTTTCCCCTCATGCTATCTGGGGTGAAACATGACAAAATATTTCAATCTGTGTATTATTCCTCACAAAGAAGTCGCGTGACTAAGTTCAGATAACTTGGAATATAGTACAAAGACGACCTTTATGATACTTTGTGATTCTTTGACATTTTTTTGAAGCATCGATGGTTTCGGTCCCCTTTTATTGAAAATGCATAAGTGAGCAGGGTCTTCAGAATTTCTCTTTTTGTGTTCAATGTCATGTGGGTTTAGAACAGTAAGCATGAACTCTTCCTTTAAGAAATTCTTCATCTCTACATTTAAATTGATGCTTTTGGCGGATGCCAAAGTGAATTCCTCTATACATATCTTTTAGTCAGATTGTGTGTGTCCTTGGTATTGAACCCATGACCTTTGTCTTGCTAGTTCAATTCTCCCCTACTTGATCTGTCCCGTAGGAACACCTCTAACTTTCTTTCGCTTTCATTAACTGTGTGATTATTAGTCTTGTTGACTTTATTTATTAAATTTTTTTGACAGTGCAGAGTGATTCGGCCCGAGCTGAAACATTCCTGTCATCTAACAGACGTTTGCTTTGAAGTCTTGTTATTCGCTGTGCTGCCAGGTAAAGCCCTGGACGATGGCGCCAAATTGAATTCCGCGTGCTGTGGACAAATTGCCATGCAATGACTAATTGGTAAACATTTTTATAATTCATAATTAGGGCCTCCATACTCCCAGTGTGAGCTGGCTCGCGGCCGAGCTTTCATTTGTTAAGCTACCGATTTCACATTGGTCATATAAAGACTCACATTTTAAAAAGACTCACACACATTGAAAGCTTTTATCCTCAAGACCGATTTTAGGTTGATTGGAATACGTAATTGGAACGTTGCTTGGACAAATGTGACTCTGGACCACATGTGTTAACAGATACTGCCTGAATTTTAAGTGTTATTGTATCATTTAGGTTTTAATTGGCGTGGTCACAGAAGAAAAAGCTATTGACCTGTGTATGATGTGAGTTAATTAGCCATCCACCCCACCATCAGAGCTGTTTGTCAGTGACTGGCTTTGTAAATAGTGGGCGTGGAGTCATGAGTTTGCTGTCAGTGTTTTGTTGTAAACGAGGCGAGCACAGGTTGCAGATTTTTGTTAAGATTTTTTCCACTTTACAAGCTTTCCTCAAAAGAAAATTTGCATTCATAATCGCACCTAATTTGCATAACAAGCTGTTGCTCTTGAAGAAGTGCTTTGAAAGACTATTTTCCCAAACGTTTGGAGTATGCATGGACCACTGTCAGAACAGGAACTTCTGTATTGATTTTTGTTTTGATTTGATATGTTTATGGCCATCTGACCTGTTGAAATTTGTAGGACAGATAAAATGTTGTTTATGAAGTATTGCAAGAGGTTCTTGTGCATTTGCCTTATGCATTTGTAAATGCTATTCTTTCTCGTCTCGCTCTCTTTTGGTTAATTTTGGGAAAAATATTTCCTCTTTTTGAACATCCCGAGTAACCTGCACATGCCCCTTTGGTCATGTTTCTAAGAGAAATCAGAGGTCAAGGGATTTATCTATCATCTTTGAGTATCATTTTGATGTATTCTCATGAGTATCTGTTAGATTTGTGAAGTGTGAGTGCCAAACATTTATGGATAGGAGCCGAAGAGAGTTTTTTGTGTGTTCATCTTTAGTGTTGGCATACACATGTACAATGAATCCGGGCCAGGACTGCGTTAATATATAAAATTGTATCTGTGGTACGTCGTAATGCTCAATTGTTTTAAGCACTTTTGAGTGCTATAAAATGTAAGTTTATTCGATGTGGGTTCAAGTTTGGTTGTTTGGCATAAAAGCTGTTTTCCAAATGATGCACCTGTGTTTTGCACTCGAGACCAATTGAAATAGTGGTCTGAGTCCAGCTCAGTATGATTAATTTCATTCAATTGAACTGCTCATGGTGACATCTATTTTGTTTTCACTTGAATTGCTGGCAGGTTGCATTGTTTGCATCACTTGCAATGCAGACAAACATAAATGGTATTTTGTGCAGACTAGGCAAGTTTTGCTATTCTAAACAAATCAAATTACAATATTGCATAATTTCAGTGACAGTGATATTGGCAGGTCCCCAAAATGGCATAACACTAGCATGTTGGGCAGCACTATTCTTCCACACCATTGGCTATGTACTAGAAGACCTGTTTTTATTTCCCTGTGTCCTTTGACGCCCCACTCCAGGGAGCATGAATCTGGGGAGGAAAGTTTATTTGTGGGGGCCGTATTATGGCACATAATGTTCGCGTATTATACGCTTTTCTGCTGATACGGCCACGCTGTCGACAACTCCACTGAGCTGGCAGCTATGTACAGTGTTATCTAGTAATTGCGAAGGAGAGAGAGAGAGAGCAGGCTTGATTTATTGCCTCTGCAGAGGAGTGAGAGAGAGAGAGAGAGAGAGAGAGAGAGAGAGAGCGGGGAGGGGTGACGAGTGATGAAGGAAAGCGAGGTTCTCTCTGTGACTCTCCAGAGTTGAGCGAGACGGGTTTGAGCTGGAGCGAAGCTGAAATCTGAATGAATGAAGAGGTGCTGAATTTCACCTTCTCATCTACAGGAGACTTTCCTTAACTCTCCTCCTCTCCACATACTCTGTGGGCAACTGTTTCTTCTGTGTCCCTCTCCTGGGAACCTGTTACAGACCTCATCTGACCACAGCTCAACAAAAGCCTGCCTGGATTTACCCAGCATGCCTCTCGGTCTGGAGAGTCCTGTCTTGATAGTTTTTCTGGTGGTTGTGTGTGAGAGAAAGAGAGAGTCTGTCTCTCTTTTTTAAACCCCCTGCTGTGTTATTTAGCTCATTCTGAGCCCAAGCTCAACCATGAGAATTCCAAGCTTGTGTGGAGTCCTGTGTATCTTTGTTCAAATGAGTAATTGCATAAGGCCTTCAAATATATAGTCAGTTACACATTAGCAGTGTTTTACAAACAAAGATACTCTTGGCAAATAAATTGTGGTAAATAATTTACTTCATGTAAAAGATGACCCCACGCACGCATCATTCGTATAAGAAAGTGCTGTGGTTTTGTTTATGTAGTATTTTGCAGTCATAAAAATTATGGTTATTATGTTTGGAAGCGAATAAATACAATGTAGGTTCATACAGAATTTGTGTTTAAAAGCAAAATTCACAATAACGGTGATAAAAAAAGATGTTTAAATGTTTAATTAAAATGTGCATTATTGCAAGTTTAACAATATTATGTTTCATAGAAAAATATTAAGTCAGTTGTTTCATCTCAAATATAATATAAACGGCTTTTGGTAAAAATATTTATGTTAAATAAAATTCCAGTGCAATTCCTTGACTGCTAGTTTAATAAATCTTTTTTTTAAACAGTAAAATTTGCTTTCGTTGTAACCAACATCGTACCAGATGTCGGCTTAACTTGAATTTAACCAAAAAAATCCTTTAAAGTACTTTACCTTGTTTATGTTATATAAAGCAAGTGGATTGTAATCTAACATTTCCACGGTATTTTAATTTGTTAAATGGCCAAAAAAATGCTTTGTGAGGGCTTCGTTGATTTCATTGGTGCATAACATTTTAGCATTTCTGTTCACAAAAAGTGGGATGCTGAATTCCCACTGGAGTGACTTCACAGATATTGACACAAAGAGGCTTTTATATTTGTGAATGTTTGTTTAATGAACCATTCATATGAAGCGCATAAATCTTTTCCTGCTCTCAGCTGTGCTCAGTCGGACCGTCACTCATCCTCTGTCAGTGGCCCTAGGAGGTAAAACCCACAAAAGCCCCTCTCTCTCTTTCTCTCACACTCAGGAAACCGCAGGAGCAGGATGGGGTCTGTGCAAATGGAAGGTCTACTGAAAACAAGTTCCAAAACCATCCAGATTCTCATTCTCAAAAGAAGAGTCATTGTTTGTTAAATAGACCGTCCTCCGCAACAAGACGAGATTGAAGTTTGGATGAGCCATGAATTATGCAGCTGTAGTTTTGGATTGTTATCTGTTGCGTCTTAAGTTTTTACATCTTTTCATCGAGCGGGCGTTTTCTACCCTTGCTTGTGTGAAAGAAAAATGATGGGTGTCTTTATTATGTTGGTCACTTATGTGTTAAAGGAAAAGTTCTTCTCTTTCTTCTCCGTAATGTCCTGTCTTCTCACTTCTGTCAATGAAAGGCCCCCAAAATGACAACAATTGGGCAGTGCGTGGTGAAAGCTGTCAGGATTCACTCTGTTTAAACTGATTTTGACTGCTGACTGCTCTTCAGCTTTTATTCACAGGCTGACATTTCGGCAGAGGTTGATACACTCCATATCAGTGCTTAAACATGATGGATGACTCATGAGAGCTTTGTTGACTTGTTAGGAGATCACACAACAGCTTCTGGTAAAAGCGGGTTTGTGCGGTGACTGAAGATCAGTCGCAGTCATGGGCCAAGCATGTTGTCATGGATTCATGCTCTTGAAAGATGAGATCGGAGCGTTCACTGCACAATTAGCTGTCACATATTTCACACGTTTGGTTTGTGTTGAAATAAAAATGGCCCTGTTTGAAGCATGGAGAGGTGCTAGGGATTCGAGTGGTTTTTACAGACCCTGATAATGGTTAGAATGAACAGTCACGGTTTGGAACGGTGTGAAAGTCTTCTCATCATTGTTTTGTTGAGCTGGGTGTATCTAGGTTCTGGTGCTCTGAATGTCTCAGTTTTACAGTAAAGTAAAGACAGTAGATTACGAAAGCAACATGAGGAACCATTCAGTCTCTTTCATACCTTTTTACAATCTGAAGAACCTTGATCTCCACAAAGAACATAACCAGATATGTTATTCAAATGTTAAAGTTTTTTTATGAAGCATTTAAGATATACAGTATATATATATATATATATATATATATATATATTATATTATTATTATTATTATAATTATTGTTTGTTTTCTTTTTTAGTTTATTTTTTCTAGGTAGGAAAAATGCCATATTTTCAATTTTGTAGTATTTTGTAATCTAAAGTTAACTTTCAAGGACAGCCATAGTTTAGTTTTTCAAGAACATCCTGTAGCTTTACGGTTTATGTAAATAACTAATATTTTCGATTATTGGTTTTTGATGTTTTGTGGAATACAATGTGTCTTGTTCTTGACCACTCTTCATATTTACTTATGTTCTGTATAGCATGTTTACTCACACCAGCGTGTGTAATACATGCATTTATATATTTGCACCAGTCAATGTGATTCGCCCATTCCGTCACCTCTTCCACAGGAAACAGAAAGCAAGATGGAATGATTGAGAGAGTGAAAGTGAGTTAGGTGGAGGGTGGAAGTAAATAATGAAGAATCAAGTGTGTGCGGGGGGTGACCATTTCGTCATATTCTAGCTGTTGCCTTGACATGAATCAGATGACCTTAGACTGTCAGCATCTAAGTCCATTACGGAATATGATCTTCCATCAGCGAGGGAAGAGAATTGCAGGACTTGCAAGAGCCGTGTGCAATCGACTTACGGAAAGCCATAATGCTAGAGAGGGTGATGGAGAGTGGAGGAAATCAGGAGTGATTGAATGAATGAGTGAGGGAGGGACTCCGGGCACTTGGCAGGAGCATGAGTAGATGTCATTTTTTCGCTCTCTGTGTTGTATTGTGATGAATTTGAAAGGATTTGTCTGTCTGCCATTTGTGGGAGTGACCCCTGGTGTTTCCTGTTGTCGTTAATACTTTTCATTTTTTACTCACATTTGCCACATACACACATGTACACCCGGTCCAAAATTAACTTCCACACACCTGCCAGTGCTGAGTGAATTGAAGAACACTTACAGGCTATAAATAATGTCTGGATTAAATAAAATACAATATATGAATGTGAGAGAACTGTAGAAATTTGCACTATTTTTGGGTTATGAGCTCATGTGTGGCTTGGACCATTTTACTCTATTGCACAAAAGGTTGGATTTAATGAAGTCTGTTCCATAAAACTTGTCCATAAAACTACATGTTCATTTTTGTTCATACTGTGCTAGCATGATTCATTTTTTATTAGAAAAATGCAGTGTATCACTATATGCGGGTAATATATATAATAACCAGCTAAATGTACATTTTCCCGCTTATTCCGTGGCCAAATTGTTTGCTTATTTGGTAAGTAGCCGTGTTATATTTCCTTATGTGAGAAGAAAGCATGCCACCACTAGTCAGAAAAACCTGTCCACTATTTCAGAGAGCTGTGTAATAACTCAGTTTAAACCGTGTATATGGTTGCAGTTCCTTTTAAAGTTACTGCCCACTGGCGAGTAATTGAGTTTCATTTAGTCAACAAAGCTAATTTTCCTTGCACTGGGTGCTTGGTGAGTGTTTGTTTTTAACCCCTCTTGCACACCAGCATTGGCACGATATGTGTATCCCATATACAGTAGACGGTCACCCTGCGTTCCCTCGCTGTAGCGGTATTGAAACAGGGCCCTGTGAACCCATCCCCCGTGCTTGACAAGCGTGCTAATTGAATTGTGGGAAAATGCTAATCCCTGGCTTTCCTATACATGTAGGGGAATGTTGGTCTGTTTTCTCGCTGCCTGTGTAAGAGTTTCATGGAACCGCAGTTGTCACTCACAATTTGTTTATATATTACATTTTTGTAATATCTGTTCATGTGAAAACACTGAATAAATGACACTTTGCTACAACTGCTGGCAACAAAAGTGAGTACACCCCCAAGTAAAAATGCCAAAATTGGGCCCAATGGCCATTTTCCCTCCCCGGTGTCATGTGATTCCTTAGAATAACAAGGTCTCCGGTGTGCATGGGGAGCAGGTGTCTTAAATTTGGTGTTATCGCTCTCACTCTCATATACTAGTCCCTGGAAGTTCAACATGACACCTCATTGCAAAGAACTCTGAGGATCTGAAAAAAAGAATTGTTGCTCTACATAAAGATGACCTAGTCTATCAGAAGATTGCCAAGAGCCTGAAACTGAGCTGTAGCACGTTGGTCAAGAACATACAGCAGTTTAACAGGACAGGTTTCACTCAGAGAGGCCTCGCCGTGGTCGACCAAAGAAGTTGAGTGCACATGCTCAGCCTCATATCCAGAGGTTGTCTTTGGGAAATAGACGTATGAATGCTGCCAGCATTGACGCAGAGGTTAAAGGGGTGGGGGGTCAGCCTGACAGTGCTCAGACCATACGCCGCAGACTACATCAAATTGGTCAGCATGGCTGTCGTCCCAGAAGGAAGCCTCTTCTAAAGATGATGCACAAGAAAGCCTGCAAACTGTTTGCTGAAGACAAGCAGACTAAGGACATGGATTACTGGAACCATGTCCTGTGGTTTGATGAGACCAAGATGAGACCAACTTATTTGGTTCAGATGGTATCAAGCGTGTGTGGCAGAGTACGAAGACAAGTGTGTCTTGACTAAAGTCAAGCATGGTGGTGGGAGTGTCATGGTCTGGGGCTGTATGAGTGCTGCTGGCACTGGGGAGCTACAGTTCTTTGAGGGAACCATGAATGCAAACATGTACTGTGACATGCTGAAGCAGAACATTACTACCTCCCTTTGGAGACTGGGCTGCAGGACAGTATTCCAACATGATAACTACCCCAAAAGAAGCAGAAGGTAAAGATGATGGACTGGCCATGCATGTCTCCAGATCTAAACCCTTTTGAGTATCTGTGGGTCATCCTCAAATGGAAGGTGGAGGAGCGCAAGGTCTCCTACCTCCACCAGCTTGGTGATGTCGTCATGGAGGAGTGGAAGAGGACTTCAGTGGCAACCTATGAAGCTCTAGTGAACTTCATTCCCAAGAGGGTTAAGGCAGTGCTAGAAAATAATGGTGGTCACTCAAAATATTGACACTTTGGGCCTAATTTGGACATTTTCACATGGAAATTAATGGCTGTGTGTTGAGTTATTTTGAGGTGACAGTGTACACTTTTATACAAGCTGTACACTCACTACTTTACACTGTAGCAAAGTTCCATTTCTTCGGTGTTGTCACATGAAAAGATATAATAAAATATTTACATAAATGTGAGGGGTGTACTCACTTCTGTGAGATACTGTAGCTCATTCTAAGGTAATATAAACTCAACGGTACATTATGTAAGGTCTTTATGCACCTCTGAAGACATAGTTATGTATATGATATTGCATTTATGTCGATAGATCCTCTTTATAAAAATTACTCACTGGACTTTTTAACCATCTTTGTATGATTATATAGCTACCCCATGACATTATTCTTTTGAAATACAAAACAACTGACAGAATATTTTGTTGCTTCTTGCTGTGGCTGCGGGTTATAAGAAATGTAATATTGACATGGATGAAAGAGCTTTCAGATGGACAGGTGGTGGAAGATCTGGGCTGTAGTTCATGGTAGTGCTGTTCTACGAGCGTTTTCTAGTGAAAGAAAGAGTAAAACGAGTCTGAAAGACCCAACTACGACGAAGTGTTTCTCAGAAACACCCCGTCTCCGCCCTCACAGTCACTTACCATTTTGACAGAGCAACTCTGACTTTTCAAGCTGCAGGACTCTAAAGTGCACTTAACAGCTTACAGTAACAACGTGTTACTCAAGGCCTGCATCAGAGAGCACTTGTTCAGTCTTACAGGGTTGAAGATGTTCTTCTCCTCCATCCTGTTTATTTTCACGTTGTCATCGGTTGCTCAGAGTCTGATTGACAAGCTTGCTGAATCGTCGGGAGACAGTTAATGCACATTTCTTGTCTCGTATCAACCTCTGAGGAGCTGCTGAATGCGTTTTTTGTTCAAATTCACTGTCAGAGTGCCTGCTGACTTGTTTTACTGATCATACGCAATGTGTTGTTATAGAGTGTTTTCACATTTTCGTGACTAAGAAAGCTCATTATTATGGATAATTATGATATACTGTAGGTAACACTAAGCTCTTATTCCAGTAGTTAAAATGCAAAAAAGCTTGAGGATATATTCTAGTGTTGAATTACAACTGCTCAGTATGTGTTAATTGTGTTTGAGAGATGTGAAGGATATTTTTCATTAGTTGTTCATTGTTTCCGGTTACTGAAGGAAGATATGCATCAGGATGTGTCAGGCATCTATCAGGAAGAGATCAGATCTCTGTTTGTGATAGGGCAGTGATTTGGCTCAAATTATGTAATTCGATCATCATCTTCATCCTCTGAGAGACATTTTTTTTTTGATATGCAGATGCCCTTTGTGAGAGGTCAATGAGCAATTTGAGATCAGGAGGTTCTCTTGTGATTCAAAACCACACGTTTGTCTTTGAACTTTTTTAATGATGAAATGCAATTGCAGATGTCGCTTGCCTTTAACATCTCATTTGTTGCTTTTAGACAGCAATGTGATTAAATGTAGAAATCTCCTCCATCTTCAGTTTTTCTTTCCAAAGGGAACCTTTTGCTCAGAGGTTGCTTGCTTATACCTAAGGAAACTTCTCACATATATTTATGTAAAGTATTGCCTCAGTCTCATTCTTTACCAGTCTTGACAAATCTGGGCAAAGATGTAAATACGACATTATTATCACCAAACTATCTGACTTGTGTCATCCACATTATTTGATAAAGCCCTTAAACATACTGTATTTAAAAATTATCAAATTTGTTTCCATTTACAGGGACAGTTCTCCACAAAATGTTAATTCTGTCATAATTTTATGATCCTCGAGTTCAAAATCTGTATAAATTTCTTTGTTCTGATGAACACAAAGACATTTGGAAGAACGCTTGTAACCAAACCGTTCTTGGCCACCATTGACTACCATAGAAGGAAAAATTACATTGGTACTGCCCAGAACTGTTCTACATTCTTCAAAATATCTTTATTTGTGTGTTAAACAGAATAATGAAATTGATACAGATTTGGAACAACTTGAGGATAAGTAAATTAAGACACAATTTTCATTTTTAGTGAACTGTTCCCTTAAAAAAATATTTTGATCACAATTTTGAAGTTGGACAATCAAGAAAGTTGTTCTTGAGACCTTCAAAGTGGCATATTGAAGAACTGGGGCATACTTTTTAACTTTGTCACGGGGCCTGTAAATGCCAGACCCGAGAAGTTGAAATTGAAATGAAACTTCATTGAGCTCCCGAGAAGGCAACCTCCAAGCAATACATTTTTCCTCCGGGTTCCCCTGGTGACGGCATCACGTGAAACAACCAGGTAATAAAAAGGAAAGCGGGATGATTGTCTCAGAGTCCCCTTCGCTCCGGGCCCTGTTGCCGTCTCCTCCATCCATCTTAACTCCGCTCGTCTCGGTGCCCAGAATGGAATTCTCTCCCCCTCTGTCCTTTGGAGGGTCGGCATGTGTGAAAAATTGTTAAGAAGCTCTCCCTTTCTTTTGCTCTCTCTTTTGGTCCCTCTCTGTTCTTTGTGCTCGAGTAGGCGTGTTCCAAACTCTTGACATCAAAAGAAGGCGTAACACATCAGTCTCTCACCAGGGAGACTCTTTTCAGCAGGCCGCAGAAATGGGAACACGAGCGAAACAGGATCCGTTCAGGGGCCACGGAGGTGATTTGCGGCCTTAAGCTTTTAAGGGGGGCCTAAGTGGGCAGCGGAAAGCGGGAGTGAGGTAGCCTGTCCACACTGTAGCACTGGAAACATAATCACAACGCTGAGCATGCAAACACACATGGCACTCATTTGTCAGTTTTTGTTCCCTTTCGAGCACTCCCTCTTTTACTTCTCACCCCATTAAGTTTTCTGTTATATTCACCTCTGAACTTTTCTCTTAAATACTTCCCCTCTGCTGCTGCATTTCATTTCTCTCGTTTCTTTTTCCTTTTACCTTCTTCTAGTCTTTACTAACTTTAATAATCTGTTCACTCTGTCACACATCTTTTAACAATTTTTCGCTTTTTAATTGTGTACGGGACAAAAGATGTTGAAGGAGGTTTTGAGTTTTGTTTGGTTTCGCACTTTATATATTTTTTCTTGTTTATTTTCTCACTTGTTAGTCATTGTTTCATCCATTAATTCATTTATGCATGAACTTTTCCACTCACTTTGTTTTCTCACTCATTAATTGAATGTATATATCTTTTTTTAAGTTGTTTGTTTATTCAATTACTCATTGACTCACTTGTTGACTCCCTCACTCACTCATTCAGTATTTGAACCACTCGTTGACTCACTAACTTGTTGACTCACTTTTCCGTTTATACACTCATTGGTTGATGCACTTTTCCGTTGACACACTCATTTGTTGACTAACTCACTCATTGACTCATTTACTCACTTGTTGACTCACTCACTCTTTGACTCCTCACTCATTGACTCTCTCACTCGTTGACTAACTCACTCCTTGACTTACTCACTCACTCACTCACTCCTTGACTCACTCGCTTCTTGACTTCCTCACTCCTTGACTCACACACTCCTTGACTTCCTCACTCCTTTACCCGCTCGATCCTTGTCTCACTCCCTCACTCCTTGACTCGCTCAATCCTTGACTCACTCCCTCACTCCTTGACTCACTCCCTCACTCCTTGACTCGCTCAATCCTTGACTCACTCCCTCACTCCTTGACTTGCTCAATCCTTGACTCACTCCCTCAGTCCTTGACTCGCTCAATCCTTGACTCACTCCCTCAGTCCTTGACTCGCTCAATCCTTGACTCACTCCCTCACTCCTTGACTCGCTCAATCCTTGACTCAATCCCTCACTCCTTGACTCACACACTCCTTGACTTCCTCACTCCTTTACCCGCTCAATCCTTGACTCACTCCTTGACTCGCTCAATCCTTGACTCACTCCCTCACTCCTTGACTCGCTCAATCCTTGACTCACTCCCTCACTCCTTGACTCGCTCAATCCTTGACTCACTCCCTCACTCCTTGACTCGCTCAATCCTTTACCCGCTCAATCCTTGTCTCACTCCCTCACTCTTTGACTCGCTCAATCCTTGACTCACTCCCTCACTCCTTGACTCACTCCCTCACTCCTTGACTCGCTCAATCCTTGACTCACTCCCTCACTCCTTGACTCCCTCACTCCTTGACTCGCTCAATCCTTGACTCACTCACGCCTTGACTCACTCCCTCATTCCTTGACTCACTCACTCCCTCACTCCTTGACTCGCTCAATCCTTGACTCACTCCCTCACTCCTTGACTCACTCCCTCATTCCTTGACTCACTCCCTCACTCCTTGACTTCTTCACTCACTCCTTGACTCGCTCAATCCTTCACTCACTCCCTCACTCCTTGACTCACTCACGCCTTGACTCACTCCCCCACGCCTTGACTCACTCCCTCACGCCTTGACTTCTTCACTCACTCCTTGGCTTCCTCACTCCTTTACTCACTCACTCCTTAACTTCCTCACTCACTCCTTGACTTACTCCCTCACTCCCTCACTCACCTGTTGACTCACTCATTCGCTAATTTATTTGTTTTCTCACTTTTTGATGAATTGTTTGTTCATTCACTCACTCACTGATCCATTTACTCGCTCGCTCACAGTTGGTAATTCACTCACTCATTCACTTGCTAGTTTATTTGTTTGCTCTCTCATTGATGAATTGTTTGTTCATTCAATTACTCATTGACCCACTCGTTCACTACCTCCTCCACACACTCGTTCACACTCAACTCTCTCTCTATGTACTTTAAAATGACCTCCTCCCTCCTTCACCCGCAGTATCTCTCGGCCTCTCAGCCAGGCGTCCTGTAGTGTGAAATGGGTCTGTCAGTAGAATTAGCATAGCTCTTCTGCAGCAGATTGTATAACATAACTTTGGCAAAGAGCTCCATATGGCTCCTTGCTCGCTCTCTGGACCTGCTCACTGACTAATACTTCTCTCAGTGAGTCTGAGTGCTGCATTAACATAATTAAAGTGGCCACACACACACACACACACACTAGGCCTCCATTCAACCGCCCTGCTCTGATCCAGGCTGTTAAAGATGTCAATATGGCAACTCTGTGTTGTGTTTGATTAGAGCGGTTCATGTCTGTTATTGTCATTAGAGATTTTTATCTCTGTCCCTAAACAGACGGTTGCAGTTTGATATTTCAGTTGTACAGAGGGTCGCAGCGGTCTTTCAGAATGCTACATCAACTCCACGCACCCTGTCATATCAGGCCATTGTTTGCTCTTAGATGAAATGGCAGTCCAATTATTCATTTATGGTTGCGTGCTAGAATGATCTAGTTATCATTGATTCATGAAATGAAATGCCAGGCCGCATGTTGACTCAAGTGCCGTGCTATATTGGATTTAATTATAATGTATAATAATGTAGGTGAGTCTGTAATTGCAGTTACGCAGGTGGCCCCCAAGCTGTACATAGAGTAGACCAGAGCTGTAACTACCAAGGATGCCACAATATTCAAGTACATTTTTAGTAAAAATGTTTCTGGCCAGTGTTTACATCTCGCAAAGTGTCTATAAATAAATCTAAATGTTAATAAATTGCAAATAAAATGCATGAACAGTACTATTATATATTTTATTGAAGGGGCCTCTGATGGGCTTAAATGGCAGTACGTTTGTGTCGCCTGTGTTTGATTTCTTGGCATGTGCAAACACTCGCAGATCCCAACATGAACACTAACAAGACCCCCCAAACCCAGATTCTGTTTGTCCTCCCCCCGGGAGACAAAAGAGAGGTCTGTTGCTTCACCTTATCTCCACCTGAGGGCTTTATCCCACCCCATCTCAAACATACGCACACACTTTTCTCTCCCCAGCATTTCATATTCTTGTTTTGCCATCTTTTGTGTTTTATATATATATACTCTCTCTTTTGTATGTGTCTAGACATGCAGGTGTGCACATACTGTATGTAAGAAGGCCGGTTTAATCCAATTGTTTGGTTTGTGTCTAAATAGACTGGCTTCAGTCTCACAGCAGCTGGAGTTCTTATTCTCACGTATTTTAAGAGAAAGAAGTCAAATGATTGTTTAACCTCGGTTCAGGCGTAAACAGTATGATGCTTTCTCGACAGCCTCCCACCGATGAAACCGTTAAATGGAGTCGAGTGGGTCAACATCTCTGTTTGCGTTGTTTAGATGGAGCATTGAGAGCTTGCTTATACTGTATATAGCTGCTCAACCTCTCACAAGAGAAATTACAGGAATGTTTTTTACTCATTTTTGTTTGTTGACAAACAAAAGGTTCTTTGGAAACCGACTGTAATTTGTTTTGTATAGATTGTACCAATATAGAATTGATGGCATGAACTGATTATTAGCGAATATAATATATATTTACAAGATGCGCCTTTGCATGGCCGCCCAGTGGCACAACTTGGTAAACAAGCTTTATTCGTTTTTATGTTTTTATAAATATGGTTGGCTATATTAATAATTTGTTTCTCTTCTTTTCACACTAAAACATTTATATTTTTTTATGCTTTTGTCCAGTGCCCTTTTCCAAAGCGACTCCAGTTATAGTGTTCCCTGGAAATGCAATTTGTCATGCAAGTGACATCAGGCATCTAATTATAGTAATGCAAATTACCTCTCTATCCAAATTTACATAATATTATGTATTTTTTAAAAAGTGAAGATGCTAAAATTACCTTAAATGATGTGTGCGTGTCTATTTTATAACCAGGATACCAACATATGCCTTGGACAAAAATTTGACTAAATTCCAACAGTATCAGTAAACAGGAGACTTTTATCTTGTTTCTTGAGTGTTAACACGATCTCTAATGTCAGGCGTACAAGACATACTTAATCAAACTCTCTGACTGCTCTTCACCGACCCATGATCCTTAAATATTAAGAAAAACATTCTTCTTCAATACTGTATGCAATGTGTATCGTAAAAAGATTAAAAGTCGAGTGTGTTTGAAAGTATGTCTGAAATTTCACCTCTACAAGATTCTTCAGCAAGTGAACCATGAGAGGGCTCCAGACCGCGTATAAAACGGATGTATTTGTGACCACAAATATTTATTTGTGAGTGATATTTTTGTGGTGATCGCCACTGGCGAATTTACTAAATTTAGAATTGGATCAAGCTGGAGTTTATCCCGCACGTTCAGCGCCAACGATCTGCTCCAATGTCGGGTGTTTACGAAAACACTGCATGCACACTCAATGTACTGTCATTTTGCATTACACCACAACGGAGGCACTGTTTTGTTATCAGCACAGAGAGGCTCTGAAGAGTTGAAGTACAAAACCTAATAGGCTGTTTTAGCTGTGTTTCCTAACTGTTTAGGTCAATATTGTTTCTGTTGCTTCAAAGTACTTTTCATTTCTTGATACATTCACGACAAATTCACGCGGCGTACATCACTGTAATGTTTTAACCGTGCAGTTGGTTCGTTGAATCAGCGTTATACTGTAAACAGCGAATTCGCCAGTATGAACGCATTATTAAGTTTTGTCTGGAGCCCTCCATGATGTTCGTCATTGGATCAGATTCTTTGTATGAAGTGAGCACCACCATCAAATCTTATGTCTGGTGTCTCTCGTATGCATTTTTGGGGGGTCCACACCAAAGACGTGAGCTTTAATTCTCAGGTAATGCATTGCTTATACAAGATAAACGTTAAATTTACCAGATTCTTAAATGCATTCACATTTAATGAAGAAGATTGTAGGTCAATCACCAGCATTTCTGTCTATAGAGCTAACAAAAAGTGTTTTTATTAAGTTATAATATTTAGTCAATATAGTTGTAGCAGAAGCAGAAAGACTCTGAAACGTTTATTCAAGTAAAATCCATTGCCGTAGATCCCACACGTCAGATAGTTCTTTCAGTCATCGCTCATTAGGGCACTTCTCTTGCTTCATTTTCCTCTTGCTTCATTTTCCTCTTGCATCTTTTCTTTTTCTATTTTTTTGGGGAACTCAGCAGGCATTGGCCTATTCATGCAGAGAAAGAGTTTGGATAATGAACAGTTGGCCCAGAGAAGCTTTCATGACACAATCTTTAGAGAGTTTCCCAGGGCATCTGTCGGCCCATGATGAAAGGTGGTTAATTCAACTTAACAAAGCCTAAATATGAATCCCTCTCGCGTTATGATCTGATGGCAGAGAACATAGCAGAACTGTGAGAAGAAATAAAGAGTAAAGAGGGGGTCAGGGTTTGTATGGTGTGTTACAGTTATCCCATGCTGCTAAAAATTATTTTTCTTCATTGACAGACATTCAAAAGCAGGTGTAAGTATTTGGCCAGGATCAAACATTGCTCGTTTCGTGTGTATTGTGCACTTTGTTTCTTAAAGTATTAGTTTCCCACAAATTAAACTTCTGTCACCATTTACTCACCCTCAAATTGTTCCAAACCTGTATAAATCTGCTAAACACAAAGGAAGATATTTGAAAAAAAATGTCAGTAACCGAGCAGCCCCCCATTGACTACCATAGTATTTATACTATGATTTCCTTGTCTTCATGTCAAAACTACATTCTACACAGAGATTGCGCCTGACCTGACACAAAGTATCCTTTCCTTATCCCAGAAGAAAATTGCATTTGCCCCTAACTAAATCAACTCTTGAAGAAGCAACGTCCGCCATGCCTTTACCGAGAGAACACCATGTGGTCGTGCCCTTTAAGATGAAAACAAAAAAACACATCTTCCATTGATTTGGGAAAACATTCGTCTTTCAAGGTTATGACTCACTTGAAGGTGTCGTATAATTATTTTTCCTGTGTAGGAGATACTGATTCAGTCATGATGTTACGAATAGCTGGGTAAATGAACTAGCAGCAAGATGCATCTTAGATCAGTTTTAAAAAAATGGCACGTGTCAAAAATATGAGTGCATCCAAAAAATAAGGCATTGTGAAAGTTTTTCAATCGTGAATCCAGCGTGAAGAAGTCCATGCTTTACACGTAAAAAATCTGTTCATGAGTTTAATCCAGTTGGCGTTTCGTTTCTTTGAAACCGGCCTCACGCTGTCGTTCTGGTTCAATGGAAAGGATCAGAGCATATAGACTCAACAGGGAAGCACCATGAGGAGATTCAGGTGAACAAAGTGCTCATTAGGAACGTTAATGTACCTCGCAAAGGTTGCGTAGCAGCCATTCCGCATCCTCATTAGTTGATTTGAACCTTTCACAGTGACCCTTCATGGATCATTGCTGACCTCAGGATAAGGTGGCTTATAAATGAACCAGGAAACTATGATTTAAAAGAAGCCAGAGGCCGATGTGCCAATTTATAAGCTCTCTTAAACTCCGACCTGAGGAGACATAACTTTTTAATGAGGGACCAAGCTCTTGATTGATTAGCCGTCTTTGTGATGGCCTCGTTGTGTTTATTTTCAAGGTAGCGCGGCTGTGAGGTCGGATTGCATTATTATCGTGAATGCTTCATTAGTGATGGCTGCTGGAGATATTGTTTGGTTTGCATGACTTCATCTGAATTGCGGTTAAATTACAGAAGTTCCTTTTTTATTAAGCCAGAGGAAAATCAATGAGTCCGTTCAAGAATCCTGAAAGAATGTGGTTTCATTTTTCAGGTTTTGTTAATTGTTTGACTAGCACTGTCCCTCTTTCTTAAAACAGAGAAACGAGATTTATTTTGTTAATAACGTAGATGTCCTATAAGTGCTTTAATGTAACTAGTTGTTTCCATTGGCATGTAATGATCATCATGCCTTCTGAAATGTGGAAGTTTTTACATGATGTCAAAATAATGATTTTGGTTGTTGTTGACATAAATCATTATTATTAGTCACCCTTTATGTGTGTCACTGGGTTTTGCAAATATGTAACTAACGTAATTATCCATTTCGTTACACTGTACTTTGTTATATGTGTAATGACAATAAATTGAATTCAAATCCAAAATTAATCATTTCAAAGTACGGTGTTTTTTCCATTTCCTGAAAAACAACAAATTTGAACACACAAGGTATTTGAAGGACAGGAATGTTTTGCAAAATCATAATTATTTATAGCAGACTAGTTCAAGACAAAATTAGGGTGTTAAGTCATATGTACACAGCAAAATTGCTAGTGTTTAAATTGCGATTTAACCGTGTAGCTTATCCAAAGATCTTATTCCTGTCACTTTCAGAAAAGCTTGTGAATCAAACTAAGGGAAATTTATGTCAGCGTCACAGAGGTGAAGAGTTCATTGACACACTGGCCTTTAAAAACTCTTCTCTGCTCTTCACTTTGTCTAATTGATTGGAGAACGGCTTGTCAAGCACTCAAGAACTCTATTTGACTCTCTCAGTGAAAGCAGGGAGGAGGGGTTTACTAAGTGAGGGTGTTGAGGGAAGTGGTAAGGTTGAGGGTAAGATTTTCTGTCGTCTTGGTTGCGCTTCCTCTGTCACTGTCTTACTGTAAGAGAGAGAGAGAGAGGGAGAGAGAGAGAGACGGACCTTCTATGACTTCTATGCTCTGCAGACGTGTGTAACAGACATAGACTAAACAGCAATGCTTAGCCATGTATATTTCACAAAAATGTAAATACATGGAAACACATTTTAATCAATGACATCTTGAAGCAATTGATTTAAATCAATTAGAACGGATTCAAAATGAATCTTTTGCTAGTAAAGTCTAAATATGTTTTAGGATCTCAAAACAATAGAGGACCACTAGTGCCATTTAGAAAAAAATGAATTGATCAATTTGATAACGAAAACATAAAAATGTAAACAAATAAACCACTTTATAAATTGAGAAAATAATAGGATATCTAAAATGTTTTGTTTAATTTGTGTTTTTAAATATAATTTAGTTGAACAATAAAACACTAAATATAAAAAAAAATGTTTTTAAATGTATATATAAATGGATCAATTTTAAACCTTTTTTCAATTATTTAGTTCACGTTTTAATATTTAGAAAATTAAAACAAAAAAGTTCATTAATAAATCATTTTAAATGCACATTTAAAATCACGTTTAAAAAAAGCATTTGCCGAATGCCTGTTCTCTTTCTTTGCCAATGGCTTTTCTTTATCCATTCGTCAATCGAGTTAAAAAATGCCATTGGACAGTATACAGCTCAGTTTTAGGATACACCCTCTCTCCCACATGTCATACAAAGTAAATGTAAGCTGGAATTCATTTTATTTTTAAACGGCACTATTGGTCCTCTATAGTTTTGCGATCCAAAAACAGATTTAGACTTTACTAGCAAAATCTTTGTTTATGTTTATGTTACTCGGCCACCCACATCATTATTTAGTATTTAAAACCAAAACAGTTATAGAAAAATATACATAAAGAATGTTATTCATTTACTGTACAAAAAAGAAACATCTATGATATGGATGAAAAAACATGTTTGTCTTGAAAACATGACCAGTAGGTCGATAAAAATTGAGTGAAAACTTAATTAACCAATTAATTGATGTTTTTGTCTTCCATACAGTTGTATTTCAATTTTTCACAAGTTTGTTTTCAAGTTTTAAATCCCATCCCATATGATCAGTGGGTGGTTTTAATTGGAATATAATTGGTGTTTTTGGATAGAAAGGAATACCCGAGTTTGGGTAATAGTACGCCCTTCTTGTTAGTTCACTGTCTGTTAAAAGCTGACGTCTGGTTTTGCTACCAATTATTGGGATATAATCTAACCATCTGTGTATAAGCCACATGTGTCTTATATTCACCTACTACATTTTATTAATACAATAATGTGTGAGATTTCATATTTTGATCATGTTTGTACATGCAGATTTGGATGGAGTGACCTCACCATCTGCACACTCAGCTGGCGTGGTGCTTTTGTTTGCATTTGGTATGTCCAGAAATAGCAAAGAAAGCTTTATTTCTCACTTAAATTTCTCACTGATGAGCTGATCTAATTGCTGTCAGTTAGCACAAAGCAAACTATGCCTCTTGTGAGATTAGCATCATGGGAGGATTTTGAGCAATTACCTGAGAATTTTTGGGTGCTAAAATGCCTTTACTGCAATTGAACAGATTGTCAGCATTGCTGGAGGCCATGTCAGATGCCCTGAGGTCGCCTCCGGTCCAATTTCTGCTTAAATACCACCTCTGGGTGGGTCACGCCCTATAGAGAAGGATGCCAGGAGGTTTGATACAGGGAATACAGTCAAAAGAGGATGGGCTGCTTGTTTGTGGGCATTATTTACTGAATACGATGGGTAATTTTACAGGACTGACATGTCGCTGGTCAGGGATGTGTGTGTAACATGAAAGTACTGGACATACTGCTGATTCTGCCCAACTGCAATATCCCAGCTGGTGTCTGCACTCTGAAGATGCCCTCTGGTTATCTCTCCATCTCTCACACACGCACACACACATTATTGGAGAAGGGATCGTTCCTTCATTACTGATGCTTTGAGCCCGGCTTGTTATTATGATATCCGCTTAACAAAGCCATTTTCATCATCATCATCATATGTCCCCAAGCACACCCTCTCACAACCACAGGTGTCTGTTAGAGGGTGTGTGAAGGGCAAAGGAAGTGAAAGCACATCCATCCTTTTGACACACCCACTCACCCATTATTTTCTTTATCTTAAACACACTTTTATACATTTGCATCACTTCCTCCTGTTCTCCAATCCCCATATTTCTCTCCATCTGTGTGTTTTTGTTCAGTTCCCTGTCTCCCATCTTTTTATTTTTCCCTTAATCTTTTCTTGCTCTCCCTTTCCCCCCATCTGCCGTCTTGCGGCCCATCTGAGAGCTGGCGAGGCTTCTGAAGATTCTCCGCTGGGGGGAGGAGGCTGGAAAGCAACAAAAGGATTCAAAAATAAGTTTCTCTTTTCCGTATTTTAATGAGACCCTCAACATTTCCCAGCCATGCTGCACTTTACAAGTCACAAGTCAGCTTGTGCGTGTGTTGGGTATGAGTTGATTTCTAAGCTTGTTTGTTTTAGAGCAAAAATAATTTAAAGTTTATATTTTATCAGTTCTTTGCCATGCCTGATGGCATATGGGTTCTAGATAAAAGTCATAAAGCATTCCTCCAACGTGTAGCCGTTTTATGAAAGTAATTATAATTTTAGCTTTGTTGAATGGATTCATTTTAATTGGTTGGATTAGAATGTTGTCCATTTCTAGAATGACTCATTTGTTGTGTTATTTTTAGTTTGTATACAGGTGGTTTGAAAGTGGTGTGAGAGTGTGTTTGGGTCCTTATAGTGTCGTATAACTAAATAAATATGCATGAATGCAGTAACTTGAACTGCTGTAATATTCGAAATAGACAAATTGGATTGCAGCCATTATTTTGATGTATTTGCTCAATTTTTTAACACAAAAAAGCACATATTTCATTTGTCACATTCTCTATTAAAATGTTAAAAAAATACATAATATTTTGGAATATTTTATTGGTCATGATTTTATTGGGTTTTCCTATTATAAGGACAGAAGGAAGACAAGAAAGAAACATGAAAACATTCGATTTTGGCTTTTTAAAATATAAATTTTATTCCAAATATGATTGAATAAAGTTGTTAAATTACAGAAATCAGTCATAAATAAAGTCATTGCTTGGTTAGAGGTTTTGATAGAAATATTAATATTAATTTATGAAAGGTTACTCTGAATCCCTCACTGAACAAAAGCAGTCTTTAGATCTTCATTTCATCCTGTTAGGTGGCATTCTTTTAAACATCCTGTTACTTTTTTGTTGTCATTGAAAGTCTGTTTTACTCTTACTTGCATTAAAAACCAGAGGTTTCGTTTTTGACAGCTTCAGAGCTCATACGGTTCCGCATACAATGAACAGTTTATTTGACGGTCCGAGATAATCTTTTGTGATCTCTCCCGTAGTGCGCTCCACTTTAACTTATGAGGAGAGATCTTAGCCTCTTGTTGATCCAGGTCAGGAGCATTAGTGAGCAAATCAGATGAGAAATGGGGGAAGGGGTGTGTTCCCGAAATCCTTTTCTGTCCCATCTGTTTGGTATTGAACAAAAATGCTCAGATTATCTGAACTGCTCTCTCATTTTGCATTGTCTGTGCACCTGCCGTGAGTATGCGTTTATTTCTTATTTTAATACAGTTTGTTTTAAAACAAATTAGCAATTGTGACGAGACAAAAGACAAACAGCAGTCACAGTTTGCAAAGTGAGTGTTGCTAACCGGTATGAGAGACACTGTATAGTTACACATTCAGCAGTGTTTTTGGGGTTAACTGGCTGTGTTTTTTTCCAGTCTCAGTGTGAGTGGAGTGTGTAATTGGTTGCTGTGATGGAGGATGAACAGGATTGAGCGTCCGGGAGGTGTAATCTGAGGTTATTTGGGGTTGAGTGTTAGACTACAGTGATTACAGTTAGCCGCAGCACCCTCATAATCTGTCCTTAATCTCATTAGCATTGCGTGAACTGTGATCCAGTGAAGGACATCCAAAGTACAGGTCACGGATTTCATACAAACACGATTAGACACAACAAACAACACTTGCCCTGTGGTATTCTAGCCAGAACAAAAAAAATGACCCAAAAAATGATAAAATCAATTTAGTTTGTTTGTTTTTATATAAAAATAGTTTATATAACTGTACAGAATTATATTATTACAATTTATAATGACTGTGTGTGCCCTGCGATGGGTTGGCACTCCATCCAGGGTGTATCCTGCCTTGATGCCCGATGACTCCTGAGATAGGCGCAGGCTCCCCGTGACCCGAGGTAGTTCGGATAAGCGGTAGAAAATGGAATGGAATGGAATTTATAATGACATTTATGAATACATTTATTGTCATTTATAAATAATATCATATGTACCCTTTTTTAAAGATTTTGAAATATAAGAGATCTGTTTTGTGAAATATTGTTATAGTACAGTTAGCTTTTTGCCAGTACTGTGCTATAGTTTTGTTTGATATAAACTAGGACTGCCAAACGACCGTCATTAATCACATCCAGAATAAACGTGTTTAGATATATGTCTGTGTACTGTGCATATTCATTTTGTATTTATTAAAACATACACGTATTGTACATGCATATATTTAAGAGAAAAATATTTCTAACATTTTTATATACTTGAAATTATTGGTAAAAATAAATGAATAAATGTAAATCTTTCCTAAATATGTATACATGTATGTGTTTGTAAATACAGTGACATATTATGTAAACAACAAAAACTTGTATTCTGGATGGGATTAATCACGGTTAAAAAAAGCCTTCATATAAACAGATGATTTTAAGGTATTTATCAGATCTTTGTTGTTGGAGTGTAACAGTGTATCTCATATCAAGATACAAAAATGGAGGATATATATCATAGATCTATGGCGATTGCTTTACAATGTGAAGTCTGTTTATGGTTGAGCTGGCAACATATGACCTGCATCAATATAAATATATATATATTTATACATGTATATTATTATAATATACGGTGTACTGTTTCAATTATACTGTTTCAAAATACACTTGTATTTTTACCACTTTAATCTTGGGGTTTAGCTTTCTTCATTTCTTAGTTTTAATTTTGTGTTAAATTCATTTTTTTCTGCGACATTCAGTACATTAGAACCTAAAAGGACATTAAGCTATCTCTAGCGGTTCTGGAGTTACAGACATAAACATTTTGTAAAAAGAACACAAAAAATGCCCTTACTTCATTTTTTAGTTTTCACCATTTGCTTAAAATGCATCACGGATTGCTCAAATTAACAGATTTACTAACATATATACAGATATTTGTGTTAAAATTTAATTATGATGCTGGCATATTTCTCATGTCATTTTTTACCCCTCTAATAACGGCAAAATAAATCCTCGCAACCCATAATCTGGCTCCCCATCCCACAACGTACCCTCATTACCTTGGTCAAAGCAAACTCCGCACGCCTTGCATTTGCTTCCTTGATCACTGAAGCATACAGTCAACAGCAGGGCAAGAGTCTACCGTTCAGATCTTGACTACAGAGCCGAGAGAAAAGAGAAAAGGCTCCTTACAACACAGTTGACTTTCTGATGTCAAAATGTTTGTTCTTTTTGCCTTGTGCTTTTTGTAGGAATCTTGTCTCTTTAAAGTGCTTTAACCTGAGAATCAGAGCGGAGGGACTGAAGGAAGGAGGCGTTGCAAGGCCTGCTGCTCCTGACAGGTCTCTGGGGTCATTTATATCTCTTTGTGCAGTGTTGTTTGGAGCACACATGCCAGGGCGTGCTTTGACTTGCACAGGGCTGTTTGTTATCTGAACTCCATGGGCTCCCTGTAGTTCATAATGCCGCAGTTCCCGTGAAGCTCAGCGTGTCTCACTGTCTGTCCAATAAAGGCCAAATGCCCAAAAAAAAGAAAAAAAAAGAAAAGGGTTTCTAAGAACCTGTTAGTCAAATTAATGTGTATTCAGTTTTGAGTGTTTTTGCTGGGATTTTG
This sequence comes from Triplophysa dalaica, assembly GCF_015846415.1. Lineage (NCBI taxonomy): Eukaryota > Metazoa > Chordata > Actinopteri > Cypriniformes > Nemacheilidae > Triplophysa > Triplophysa dalaica. The sequence goes on along the minus strand of NC_079544.1, from coordinate 18,224,336 downwards.
ATGAATTGTAAAATGTATTTTTTAATATTGTTGGTGTGTTTAGGTTTGACATGCATAGTAATGAAACAAAAAAGTTTTTTTTTATGGTTGTTTGTCATCCACAAGAAACCAAGCTTTAGCATCATTTGATTTCTTTATCTGTTTCATCATAGCCCCAACCACTACGAAGTGTCAAGGTCACAACAGAAACGTATTTTTACTTATTCTCTAACACACACGATCTAATTTTTCAAATTCAAAGAGTCAGTGCTGCAATGTTAATATTTAAATGAAGTAATTGTCTTTCTTTTAAACGCAAACACAGCTCCTTTCTATGTAAATGAAGTACGTTATAGATTCACAAACGAATGCTGCTATCACCGTGCGCTATTCATTCTTGAGTGTCTCTCCATTGCAGACAGTCTATGTATCACTGGCTCTTGGATCCACTTACTGATCACGGAACATTAAACACCTTTTCCTCTCTGAATTGACAGAACCTCGTCCTTACGTGCTGATTGAAACTATCATGAGGGCCGGTAATGGGCTATCACACACAAGTGCTTCAGTCATTGTAACCTCTACTGTCTGCTTGGCCATCCCCTCCACCGCTGTAATTGCATTTCTAACCGACTGCTTGTAGCTCGGAGGATCCTGCTCATTTCTCCCCCTTCATCTCGGCTTCCATAACGGCTCCGTACAATTAGTCCGGCTGAACTGTGAGCCCATGTAATTGCATTTGGCCACATGACCGGCATGATTTCACACCTTGCAGACGCAAGTCCATTTACATGCAAACAGCTTTAAATAACAGCGAACGGGGGACAGTTCGGGGGCTTGTCGTAAGAAACGCACTGCGATTAAATGAGTAAAATCTGTTTCATTATTACCAAGCCACGCTCTGACATTAATGACAGGTTATGGGACAGTAATGGAAACAAAAGTGTTGTTACGACAGAGATCTCAAATTATTGCTCGCACGGATATCATGAGGTAGCACGTGTTAGAGAGCAAGCATCGCCTCTGTGTCTTAGAAACGAATGAGACAGCCATGTGGAAAATGAGTTCGATAAGTGACATCACTTCAGGATCTTCACAGAAATTTCTCAAGCGCTTAACAACAGGTGCGAAACAATTTGACAGCTTTGCTGTGAACAGATTGAGATAATGGGCTCAGATGCGATGTATTATTAGATTAGTGAACGTTTTCCATACTCGCGTTTTAGAAATGCCAAACCGAGGATGGAGTCCGCAAGATCATGTTTAAGAGAAACCGGGTCAGCTGAGGCTTTAGACTTCCTGTGCTGCGTACTTGTTTTCCTGTAAATTTAATACTTAATTGGTTTCAGGAGTTTGGCCGCAAAAGCCAATGTTTCATTATAGAGTGTTGCTTACTCTTGGTGCCATATACACTCACTCTCTCTCTCTCTCTTACACACACTGAGTCAATAAATCTTTATTGGCACGACTAGAAAAGATTGCAACAACCAATGCATTAAAGTTTTTACATGGCATGGATGTATAAAACAGGTTACAAAGAGTACAGTTACAAAGAGTATGATATCCATCCATCCATTTTCTACCGCTTATCCGAACTACCTCAGGTCACGGGGAGCCTGCGCCTATCTCAGGAGTCATCGGGCATCAAGGCAGGATACACCCTGGATGGAGTAGAGTATGATATATAAAAGGAATTTCTTAAAGGAATATTGTACCCAAACATGACAATTTTCTCATTCCATCCCAGATGTAAATGACTACAGCTGAATACAAACAAATGATTCTTAATCTCATTTGTTTGCTTGTGACTTTGTTGTCTTGAGTTTGGACCAAGAAGATTTGACGTTTACGACGTGCCACCATAATTGAATTTTCGGTGCTTATCTGTATGTTGCCATGGAAATGTGAAGTATTGTTCATCACATATCTTAATGGGATGTTTAATGCTTTCCCCTCAGTGGTTAGAGCATGGCTTTAGTTAGTTCTTTTTGGAGCTTCACCATATTAATATTAGGTTTGGATAAACTATTCCTTTAATATGGATTTATTTTTTATTTTCAAATGCCCTTTATTTAAAGAAGCATACATACACACAACATGTGTATCGCTTAATGTTGTAGGCTTAAAAATGTCCCTCAGGCAATAAGATTTAATGTCCTGCATAGATGACATATGTAACAGGTTGGCCTGGGAACTATGCAACCTTTCCCAAAATCATTTTAATTTCTTCCTCTCACTTTCTTTTTTGGTTTTCTCTGTTTCTTTTTCACTCTTGATACACTTCAAAACGAGCTAAAAGGTCACGGCCCAGCAATAGCTGTTGTTAATATATCAGCCCCTGTGTTTTGGACTGTAATTATGCTGTAAAGTCCTGGAGGTCTGACTAAAGCATGTGTGTACAGGGCTCTGGGCCAAACACAGAGGAAAAGGGAGATATTTTCGCTTGTTTAGACTCAGTTTTATAACCATTATAGCTGCGAGACTCCACGTTTTAGGGTCCAATACACTTTTTGTGTGAATTTCAGAGCCACACACGTTAGGACGGAGCTGTTTAGGGTTTTGTAATAGCTGTTTTGCCTGTTTTTTCTGTGTGCAGATGACCTGCAACTGTTTTTGAGATTTATGGGGTGGAGCTGGAGAATTAAGCGTTGACCTGGTTTGGAAAGGAAACGGTACAATCCGTCTTTGTTGGCACTAAAAAAACAACAACAAAGGAATCACACAGACCTGGCCCCTGGGTTTTACTCGCATGCGGAAGGAATAAACCCTGTTTCCAGTTCATGAACTGAGATTGGCACCAGAGTGGGTCTTTGGGTCACAGCACTGATGATGCATATTTATGAGGAATTCTGATGATGTTCATGGAGAGTGAGCTCATAGGGCCTTCATGGGGTATGTGTGTCTCACAAGATACACCTAAACTATATACTTAAAGGGTTAATTCACCCAAAAATATAATTTGATGTTTATTTACTCACCCCAAGATCACTTGCAGAAAGGGAGTGTTTGATTCTGTGCATTCTTCATTTCCGCGACAGTCGCTCAACACTCCCTTTCTGCAGGTGGCGCTTAACGCACCAGAAGCTGGTGTACTGTACCATCCGCCACGAAATACTACAAGAAGACGATTGCGATCAGAACGCGTGGCAGAGGCTGTACACTACGGCTAATATTATTTAAGGAAAACACCACCGTTTTTACATATGTCACTATGTTCTTCCCTCAACTTTGACGAGTTGATACATATCCGTCCTGTCTTAGTGCGTGCACTTAATCGCTCTAATGCGCGGCGCCACTATGTTAGCGCTTAGCAACATTCATTCCTTAGGATCCAAATTCCTTAGGGATGAATTTAAATGCCACCAAACACTCAATGTTTTTCCTATTTGAAGACGGTTACATTAGTAGTTACACAAGTAAGAATGCTGACACAAAATAAAACGTGGCGATTTTCTAAGCGGATAATAATAATTATAATTTGTTACATTTATATAGCGCTTTTCTGGACACTCTAAGCGCTTTACATGGAAGAGGGGAATCTCCTCCACAACCACCAATGTGCAGCATCCCACTGGATGATGCGATAGCAGCCAAATTGCGTCAGAACGCCCACCACATACTAGCTTATTGGTGGAGAGGAGACAGAGTTGTGAAGCCAATTTGAACATATAGGGATGAATAGAAGGCCATGATGCATTTCATTAGCTCTGTACTTGTACTCTGCATAAGGACAATAAAGTTGAATCTATCTATCTATCTATAGTCTATGTATTGAGGCGAATGGTCGAATTTGGCCATTTGGGATTTTGAATGACCACAGAGAGTCAGGACCCGGGTTTAACGTCTCTCCCTCTCACGTTGGTTGTATTGACGGAAGCCATACATTAAAGTTATCATCTTTAAAAGAAAAATGTATAGAAAATCGCTATGTTTTATTTTGTGTCACCATACTTACTCGTGTAACTACTCATGTAACCTTCTTTAAATAGGAAAAACATTGAAGTGTTAGGTGGCTTCTAAACTCATTCCTGTTTGGATCGTAAGGAATGAATGGTGCTAAGCCAAACGCTAACATGCCGCGCGCTAGAGCGATTAAGTGCATTAACTGAGATGGGACAGATACTGTATGTATCAACTCGTCTAAGTTGAGGGAAGAACATTTTGACGTATTTAAAAATGCCGTTCAGTTTATTGCAAATGTCGATGAATCCAGTTCACAAGATGTCAATATGTCACCAGGAGCCGCTTTTGCTAGAATGATGTGCTCTTAGGAGCTCAGGTGGACCCCATATACATTTATTATATGAAGTGATTTACCAAACACTCTATGTCACATATGTCTTGGATGGGTAAGTAAATAAACAGCAAATTGGAATTTTTGGGTGAACACTCCCTTTAAAACTATATTGTTAAAATGACACCCTTTGTCATTTTAAGCCTTTATGACTTTCTTTCTTCAGCAGAGCAATTTTAGAAGAATGTTGGTAAGCAAACAATAGCATTACCCACTGACTTGCATTGGTTTTGTGTCCATACAATTGAAGTTAATGGGTACCGGAGTTGTACGGTTGCAAACATTGTTCAGAAAATCTTCTAATGTGTTCTGAAGAAGAAAGTCATACAGGTTTAAAATGACGTAACAGAATTTTAAATTTTTGGTGAACTTTGTTGTGGATGAATATCACAGGTGTGTTTGTTTGCATTGTGCACCCCATTAAAACACACCTCATGTTAATACAATTTAAACAGATTAACATTTATTTACAGCATTCTGATAATAAAAGCACATTTATTAAATATCTATATTAAATTTTATTTATTATAATTATATTATATTTAATATCCATATTAAAATCTATTTCACAGAATATGTTCAAACAAGTGCATGTATGGCATTGGTCTGCTGACAGCGTCAGGTGTGATTCTCATCTATGTGTGAGTGTGTGTTTGTCTGTGTGCTGTTGGAGCAGTGACTGGGCATCTTGCTGTCCTTCTGTCTGTCATAAGAGAGAGCCGACAGCTGTGCTCTGCTGAGCTCAGATCCATGTGTATGAGGATTCAAGCACTGATAGAAACGGATGACAGCTGAGAGACAGCAGACTGCTGGAAGATCACACAGCCTGTTCCAGAGCTCTCCCCACCACCTTTTCTCCCTCTCGCTCTTACTTAAAATAGTAGATTTCTTTATTATTTAATTTGCCTTTCAAAGCAATAAATCCGTGATTCATACCCCAAGGTGTGTTTTTCATCTTGGCTGGGAATCGTTGTTTTTGCAGCGCTTCTTGTTGTTTTAAAGAAATCCAGGAAATGAATGTGCGCTTTGTGTTAAACCACATGACACAGTTTAACTTTGTTTTCTTTCTCTTCTTTCCTTTATGTCCCCCCGTCCTGCCCACCTCTGATGTTGATCCTCCTCTGACATGCAGGTAAAACTCTCCATCATTTTATTAAACTTGTCAAGTCTGAATTCCATTGATCCACCCACATAAGCGTGTAGAACTTCTGAAACTTCTGAAAGTGATGAATAACTTTTGATGATTTTTAAGGATAACCTATGAATGGGGTCAGACAGGCAGAACTGCAGGTGTGGGCTTGTCTGGTCTGTATTTTTGTAGCTTTTCAAGGACGTATATGATTTTGGGGGTCGACACTGGCTTTCTGATTCAGTTACATCAGTTTTAAAACACTTCTATTTTTCATTTAGGATTTTAATAAATGGTATGTTCTTTTCTGAAGATTTTTCGGTATGTTTTGGCCTGAGATTAAACTGAATATTATGTGAGTATTATGTTATATTAAGACAAAATATATCTTTTGTCTTTTAACAATTGTAGTTGTTTGTGGTGGATTTTAGGACTGGCCATCTGTGGAGCGTTTTTTCTTGAAAAGGCTCATGTGCTTCCCTTGACCCTACATAGAATAAGTGGTATTGGAAATCAATTGCTTAGTTATATTTAATTATATCACTGATCACCACATTGCTTTAATCTATTTTGACATAGATTCTTGTGTGCTCATTTTTCTAGTAATCAAAGAAATGTTGTCAAGCTTGTTAGTAAGTTCAATTTTGTCAAGGATTTGCTGCTTTGTTTTATGCAGAGAAACAGAGAGAAAGGTAGGTAAATGAGGAGTACAGTGGTTTGAGAGGGGGTCGGTGGGTAATGAAGAGGCAAATGAAGGAAAGGATCCAATTTAAAAGAGTTTATCATCAGGCTTGGCCTGGTCGTAGCACTTTTTTGCTGTAATGGACAAGCAGTTTTTTGAAAAACAAAAGCATTTTAATGAAAGCTCCCAGACACATAATTTATAATCTATATTGCAAAATGGTTTTATAAGTGGCGACACAGATGAGTTATATGATTTCCAGTAAAATAAATGAAAAAATGTTCGTCTTCACCCAGCTGTTTAATGTAAAGCGTTATGCAATTTTCAGAGCTTACCGTGGTGCCCTCTTACACACATACAGGAAACATCTGCCACTGTTTACAAGCTTACCCCAACTCCAATTTCATCCTGACCTCGTTTATTAGCTTCCTGTGCCGTAATTTTACCGATCTCACTTTCTTTATAGCCTTCACCTTCGCTGGAAGCCAAACACGCTTACACCGTGTCTACACTGGACGCAACTCAAAACGACATGCGGCTTGTTCTAATGGGATTGTCGCGGCGCATCCAGTGTGAACAAAACTATAAATTATAATGGGTTTTAATGCCTCTTTTGTCACGTCACATCTGGTGTAGACACAGTGTAAGAGTTCACTGCTTAAACAACACTGAACGTTTTGAAATCACAAAATATATGCAGTCAGTCCTACCTCATGTTACTGACTTTTTGAAGTACAATGTTTGGCCCTTTAGGATACTATTGGCAGTTCTTGGACAATCTTGGAATTTTAACAACCGCCTTTGTAATCAACAAGCCATGTCGATATGGTGTAAATAAAACTACATAAGATTTAGAGTGCTGTGGACTGTAGATACCCCTATTGATCCCTATCAAGATTGAATCACGATATATGAATGCGTTTGCTAAAATTCTACATGTAAATGTTAACTAGAGGATGCGTAGGTCATAAAAAAACATGGATTGATCAAATTATTTTCAAGATATCAAGATAATAAATTACCAATTTTTGGTTACAATTGTGCGATCCCACAAGCCATAGATCTTTCGCAACGTCATTAATAGACTGCCGGTGATATTGTGCAAGCGTGTTTATTCAGTAAATGATGTCTTGAGTGTAATCTCTCCCTTGGGTGGCACTCTGTGCTCGGCAGGGGTGAACTAGTCAAACAAAGGATTCCACACTAATGTTGGCTTAACAGTCATCCAGATCCACCCCTCAACATGTGTCCCATTCCCACCCGGTGGCTGCTGAGCATGCTGGGAACATGTTAAAGATGCAGCTGATCCTCAGGAGTGATTCTCCTCTCAGCACACAGATAATTGCTGCGGTCCGTGTATTCCCAGACGCTTTAGACTTTCTGTTAGAAGACTGCATTATACTGTTTGTCAACTTCACATTTATTTACTTGGCTGACGCTTTCATCCAAAGCACATCACAGTGCATTTTTTGAGGAAAACATTATTTTGTAAAGACCACTTTTAATGTTATTTTTCCAAAGTTTTTAATTTAATTTTATTATCTCCGATATAGCAAAGCTGTACACACACACATCGTCCTCGCACTCATTGTGTCTTCCCTGTCTCACCTCAGGGGAAGATCCGCTCTCACTAGCTAGGGATGGGTATCGTTAAGATTTTATCGATACCGATATCGATTCTGCTTATCGATACCGGTTCTTATCAATACTGTTATCGATACTCCGCTCTATAATTTGATGCAAAAACACATGATGTGAAAAGATGTTTAACAGTTTAGCTTTCTTTATTACAGCTGAGCTTTAGAACTACAGTTTACAAATGCTTCTGAGCAAACAGAAAATGCCACATAACAAAATGTGTGTGCGTTCCTTAGCATACGGCACTTAGCATGTGCATAGGAGCAAATCATAATGTAATTCAACGTATTTACTTTACATCACTATGGTAATTTGGCTGGTAGACCGTATTTCTTTTTTCCTTTCTGATTTAAGGTCTACATACATTTAAGTACTATTTTCTGAGCAAGTAATATTTTTTTAATTATATGTACTATTTTCATATTTTTACTAGCACATTTACTTCAATTTAATAAAGTAAGTACATATACCCGTGGCCAAATTATTAAAAACGATGTTATAATTTCTCAAATAAAGGACTTTTATTTTGACGGGTTGCCGCAAAGGGTAGTTTGACGGAATCTTCCTCGTAGTGAAACTCCGATGCTGAAAGCTCCACAACGCAACCATGCCACTCTTCACTCAGAAACACGCAAAAGAAGCAGGTTACAAATATAACGTGGATCATATGGCCCTAGATATCACACATACGCAAGCAAACTTCGGCCATTCGGACATTATTCAGACAAATGACAGGCAGCAGCAGTCTATAGTTCGCCATTTAAAGCCCGAATACACAGAGAAAAAACAACGCAAGTATCTATAACAGTATCGTTTGTAACGAAGCTTATCGATACTCTGGTATCGACCCAATTATGTACAGGTCCAAAAAAGTACCGGTTCTGGGTACCCATCCCGTGGCAATATAACGTTGTCCCGTCAAAAGTTCATGCAGACTCCATCAAAACAATATTTTTTCCAAAAAGCTGCTCATGTCTGGGCTTATACATTTTGAGACAAAGAGGATCCTTGTTTTTGTGTTTGTTGGAAACGATTTACACACTGTATATTCGTGAGTAGAAAATTTGGAGAGAAAACCTTCACTGGAGTAACTCTAAAGAGACGTCGCATGAGCTGGAGTGAATGACTACCTCTGTTTGCATGGTAACTCTCATCTCCTCTCAGAGGTCCTCAGGGAACGAGGGAAACCATTTGTATTTGTACAGCTTGTGTACTTTGATGAAAACATGGATTCGGATTAGTTTGATGAGCAACTTTCATGATGGGAAGGGAAAATTAGTCCAAGCGTTTGATGTTCTCTGTGGCGAATGCTCAAGGTAAAGCCTCTATTGGGAAGGAATCAGTTTGCGGGTTTTATGCCTTGCTTTCTGAGTGTGTGTGAGAGACGTATTGTGTCCGTTAGCTCTCACGTATACTTAGCAGTTTGTGGAAAGCACTGAGATGTTGCAGCAACAGCTGGCGTGCAAACAGATGAACGTTTAATTGAGATCCAGTAGAGAGGTAAGGACAGATCATCAACATCCACCTCAGCCAACTGGAGACACAACCAGCCAAGAGTTGAACAGCTGCAGGGCTTATTATTGTATATGTGTGTGTGTGTGTGTGTGCGCGCGTGTTTGCATTTTTTGTTAAAAAGTATGCTCTGCTGATCAAAAACACATTGTGTGTTTTATAAGCACATGCATTCTTCTGACCTTACACACATTTTATTCTAAAAGGTTTAAATGTCTTAGTTTTGAAGACTTATATAATTCTGCATACACATTGGCTTCTTTTATTAAAACCTGACATTTTATTTAACCCTTCTGGGGTGTTTGGGTCTCTGAGAAACATTTTTATATTGACTAAAAAACATGATGGAATTGTTTTTGTTTTTAAATTAGCCATTTTTACACTTTCAAAAAGGATGTTTATTATTATTTAAAAAAATTGTGTATGGATATTTTAACATAATGTGTCATTGTAACACCGTGTTAAAAATCAGAATGTTAGAAATTAAAAGTGGCAGAAAATGTGTTGTCCTTAACTAGACACACATGTTTTAATGACATATTGTGTTGTTTTTCGCACAGCGTTTTTAGAGTGTACTGGATGTGACAATAAATTAGAACTATTAGCCATAATTACTCTCTATGTGACTTGCAGCGGGGATAAAGTGAACATCTGTATTTCTTATTTTTAAATACATTTTTATGGCTGATTTAAAAACAAATGAAAACCATACAAACAAAACCCCATACAAGGGTAAACTTGACCTTGACACAATAGTGAGGAAAAGCTGCTGACAAAATAAAGAAACCACTGTAAAACTATTTTCTATATATAGGTATGTGTTGTAAGTAAAAGGATCATTTTTGTTTCATTCCTTGAACTAGTGACAATATTTCTCCCAAATTCCAAATTAATGTTTTTTTATTTGCACTGGCAGAAAATTAAAACCGGACAAGATGCACTAATTGCAGATCTTAAATACTACAAAGAAAACAAGTTCACAATCATGTTTAACAAAACAATACTAATGTTTGTACATGCATTTTCGAATCAGGTCAAAACTTATTGAACTGTTTTAACCCCCTTTAGCTGCGTTTTACACTCGGTCACCTTTAACCTCTGGCATAAATCAGCAGGTCTCATACGCAGTTACTTTAATTTATGGACAGACACCTCGAAACTGGCTTGTTGCATTAGGTTGACAGACATGTGTGCGCGTTTACATGTAGGCAGGCTTGTGTGCACATGTTTTAACAATGCGCAACAATGAGGATAGTCCCTGAGGCTGCATCATTAGCTCTACTAAAGCCCCTCTCTCCCCATCCATTCAGGTTAGGCTCACTCTTGAAGCTTTTGACAGCTCCCCGGGCACCCATCTCGAGGAGGACAGGGTTCATCGTTCCAGGATGCAGCTTTGAATAAAGCGTCTCGCCTTTGAGCCTCGGCAGCGCGTTAATAGTTAATGTCCTGGTGGCCTCCACCCTGCCTGAAATATTCAGAGGAATATGAAATAGTCATGAACATTGATGGAATGAAACCCGCTAATTTGACTAACCCAATTTTTTCAGCAGAGCAAACAGTCCGAAATTACTGGTCGTGTGTACATAACAAATGCAACGATGAATGGCCGGGTCATGAAAAGCTTCGATTTTCCCATACTGGGGCACATGGGAGCACAACATACCCAACAACTTAGAGATTTTATGAGAGTTGGATATGTCCCCGACTCACATGGGTCATCTTAAATGCTTTTCTTCTTCCGGTGAACTTTTTAAATAGGACAAGTGTCCCGTTTGACTAGGTTGCAAGCCAAATTCCAAATGCAGAACAGAGACGCAAAGGCTGAGGAACATGGTGTGCTTGTTTACTTAAAGATTTTATTTAATCCTTTAAATTGCAATCAGGTACAGCCAATGTTAGTGCTTGTTTATATTAAGTTGGTGATGGGATGTTCGTTTTTGCTTTTCTGTTTCGCTTTGCAATTACCTTTACTTTCACAATTCCTAATGAAATTTAGGAAATTAAATTTCCTAATGTATCATTTCTGGATACATATTCTAGTGAAATTTCATGATGCGTTATACAATTTTTATTCCAACATACCGCTGTATATAGATAGAAATAGCTCATTCTTAGGTAATAAAAACATAACGGTCCATTATGTAAGGTCTTTATACACCTCTGAACACATAGTTATTACAGTATATTATAGGGGTATGACGAGACACTTATCCCACAAGACGAGACAAGCCACAAGACTGAGTTCACGAATCGAGACAAATTTTTTGTTTTTTCTAAAGAAATCCTCAATGATTAAACATATAGGGGAATAAATATTTTATTCACCTTACAAAACACAAAATGCATAAAATTGTGGCATTATAAAATTATTTTGTACTTTACAAAATAAATTAAACTTCTATTTTAATGAATTATACAGTATTATGCAGTAATAATCAATATGTAAACACTGCAAAATGTTTTGTCACAAACTCAACTGACAGGGAGTAATTGCACAAACATAATGCTTTGTTTTCTTAACAGGTGCAGCTTTTATTAAAGAGCTGTGGTTGTTTTCTCTTTATGCTTTTTGCATTGTGCACGAGTTAGCAGTGTTGTCGATCATATCACACTGTCAATCCTCCTTCCTCCACTGACCAAACCCGCAGAGAACATATAAAACTACATACAGTTCACTGTAGCTCACAGCAGCATGCACATACTTTCTGCAGTTATTAGCATGTTCTGTACAGTAATGAAAACAGGTCGCACCACAACAAAATGTGCACTCACACAAATGCTCCCACATATATTTAGAGGTCACACAGGTTAAATTTAGGTAGCATATGCGACTAAAATGGACGCAATTTCCAGCCCTGCACTCCATCATGCCAATTGCGTGAGGATAATGTGTTCTCGCGAGACAAACTGGATATCGTCCCACCCCTAGTATATTATATAGCATTTATTTTAAGAAATCCTCCAAAAAATGTTCACATACTGCACATTTAAGCTGCTGGTTTCACAAAGGGTAAATCTCTCTCTTCTCTCTTAGTCTGGTGTGGGGAAACATCTTCATGCCACATACATTAGCTGCAGTTGTCCATTACTATGTTGAAACAACATCCACCATGAGTATCACAGCCAAGGGCACCCGGCCACGCTCCAACACTACCTACTTGCCTTCTTGCCCTTCTGAATATGCTAGAGGCCATGTGGAGAGAGATCTACTTTGATCTTTTACTCTGAAAAAAGTAAGAAAGGACAAGGATGAATGGATGAGAGAGAAGATATGAGGGCTTGCTGACAGCTGGGTAGGGTCAATATCGTGACTGGAGACAACAGTGTACCTCTGTGTTTGTGAGCTTATCTGGCTATATCACAGGAGCACAGATTGTCGCATCTTTTTGGCTCACTATAAAAAAGTAGAATAATTGAAAAAATACTATGCATTTTATGCACATTAGCAAAGATGACCAAATTGACACAGGCTTGGTGAACTACTTAAAGCAGATGAATGTATTGGCATCATATACATCCGTCGTAGAGCCGCAGAAATTGATTTGTACCAATTGGCTCTATTAGTGGAATTCTTTTAAAAAAACGTTTTTCTCTTTTTGATACAGTTATACTTATGCAACTCTTTGTGTTAGGCGTTTCAGCTGAAGTGAACTCATAGACATAGCATTTATATAATGAGGCAGACAGGGGCAAGGATATGAGTCGAGCTTTGGGTTTGTTTTGATTTGAAGAAGTTATATTCCCAGAAATAACACGAATCATAGCTGAGTCTTATTTAATAGTGTCTGTCATCATTATTCTGCCCTAGTTTTGGGTCAGGACATCTCCACGCTGAATCAATGCAGACCTGAACTGAATCTGAAACCGGGGTTTTGTTCACCGCACTCACAACCTCCACCGAAGGCCCACGCTGTCTATACCTGCATCGGCTGTGATCTATAATCATAAAGTTAGCTGTCATGGGGCTAGTTATTCATCTGTAGAGTTGTTAACCTTTAGTCACTGCAGGAACTGAAGATTCACCGTCTACATGGTGAGCACACACACACACAGACACATGCTTAGAGTAACACACTCGCACAAATTCAGAGACACATGCTTACACGCATTCAAAAGCACATGCATACACACACATTCAGAGGCACACGCTAGTGATGCGCGGGTCAGGTTTTTTTCCAAGCCGCTGATCTCGCTGTTATGAAATTATTTGGCCCAGCCCGCACCACGGTGTCTATTTTTACCTCCCCCTCCGCACCCGCGACCATTAAATAGACATACTAGGCATTGTGATGTAATTGAAAGCAGACTTTATTTTTGCCTAAAATTCTTGGAAACAGCCATTAGATTACATCACCCTGTAAACTGGAAACAACATATGCTTATGAACCATAGAAACTTGCACTTGACGTAGCTGATATACAGCATTTTTCTCCTGCTGCAACATTTCTGAGAATCGGTCCCAAACATTAGATTTAGCAGCTTGACCTTATTTTCTTTTAATGATGAATCACCTTGTCTTCCATATTCACTTTTATTTCTTCTTTGTTTTGCTGTTGTGGATGGTTGCGGGAGCTGCTTGGGGCTTTCGTGAAGTGTTTGGTTTGGGGACATCATGCAAGTTATGTTGCCACATAGGCCTTTGTATTGTAACCTTTTCAAGAACCTAATGAAATATGAAACTATATATTTCCAAATATTTTATATAGGCTATAGCGAATTGCACGCAACATACAAGTTTTTTTTTGTAGTTTTTAATGACCCGCCCCGCAAATAAAGTGACAATTTCTTTACCCACCCAAGCCCGACCACCGGTTTATGAGACAACCAGCGCATCACTAGCACATGCGTAGAGAGATACACATTTACAAAGACACTCTTACACAGATACAAAAAGATACTTACATACACACGTTTAGAGACATACACTACACTTAAATAAATACATTACACACGAGCATACTTACACACGCATAAATTCAGAGAAACACACACACTTGCACAAACACTCACATAGGCACACATTCAGAAACACACACTTATACAATTACACAAAGGCACGCACACACATGCATTCAGAGACTCACACTTAGACACTCATATAAACACGCACAAACACTTACACAGATACGCACATAAGCACACACATTTAGAAACACACAGACACTCACACAAAGACACACATTCAGAAACACACACTTCAGACACTCACGTAAGCACACACACACACACACACACACACACATTTAGAAACACACCAATTCAGACACTTACATAAACACCTACTCATTCAGAGATGCACACTTACTGAGAAACTCCATTAACACCCACACACATTCAGTAACACACATGTACACACGCACAAACACATTTAGCGACACACACAGACGCTCACATAAAGACTCTATGATCAACTTTTCTGTGTGATCATCTGACGACTGCAATCAGTTGTTGATCTTTTTGTGCGTTGTTGATCTTTTGATGAATGTCTCTTTCACCTCTGTCTCTTCTCCTGTCTGGATGGGTTTTTCTTCTGTCCGTCCAATCAAAGGACACTCATTGTGACTTCAATTACCTGGAGCTCTTGGTATCTGTCTCAGGTAGACAGAGGCTCAATTGGAAGTGGTGTCAGCTCCTTCATTAAACATTAATCACGGCAGGTCCCTCGACTGAGCATCTAAAAGGGCAAAGCTCTTCTCATCTCTTCTCTGTACACTTTTCCTCTCCATCCTCTCTTCTCTGCTCCTCGCCACCGCTCTTATTCGTCTTCGTTGTGTTATATAAGACTAGTAGACATTTTTTTATCTCTCTGTAATCACATGTGCATGTGAGCATAGGTCTGTAGATTACCTCATATCTGGCATCGTGTTATTTAACATATTCATGAATTATTTATTCCCTTTACTGCATGTGGTGTGCCAACTGTGTTTAAATGCAGATCAGGGGGCTGTTTGTGTTAAAGAGTTCTGCTCCTCTGAAGAATTTGCTGATATAATAGGTCTGTTATTTTTATGATAGTTATTCGCTGGCAGGCGAATTGAGACAAGGCAGAGGAAGTGTCCGTGGGGAGGGCATACCGGCACCGGTCAGTCTCCACACACACATTCCTGCGCAGTGTGCAGGAGGTATCCAGGAGGAAACCTAGTAGATGAATTTTCCAGTTTCAGAGGTGACAGACAGTTGCATGCTGGGATAGAGCTCAAACTTATCATGTACGGAGCATTCCACTCTAAGATCTGACACACACTGGGGTTCTAGCTCATTGTGTTCGGAAATATCTGCTCTTTTTTATATATACTTGTGTAAAATTATGAATGTTTGTCGTGCGTGTTTGTAAGTTGCATATGTAAGTCTTTTATCACTTTTTTTTTACTTTGTACTGTTTGATTCCTCTATGGGGTTTATTCTGGAGCAGGAGCCACAACAGAAAACAGAAAGTCATGTTCGTGTAATTGAGGGTGACTGCAGAATATAGTGTCCTGCTAGGTTTGGGCTTGAAACAGAAAGCAGATGTTGCCTGAAGGAATTCACAGGATAGTTATTGTTGAATGTATACATTCCACCGATGCTCTGCCTGTCTGGAACATTTCACCCAAACTCATGCGGACAGGAAATTAAAAGGATGCAGAGGAAATGATGTGATACTTCCAGGTGGAAACTCTTTGGAACTGTAAAGTTAGCTTTGGATTAGTGCAAAGATACATAAAATTCATGGGAGCTATTACTTTTTTGAACTTGTGAAAAATCTAAATGAAAGTGCTTTTCAGTCACAAGTACTAATTTTAATTATTGATATAAATAAATACATTTATTTATTTAATTTGATTATTCATGATTTTATGTAATCAGTGCCCCATCTTAAATATGGGAATTGGGCGTAGCAATAGTAAATTAGTTGCTTGTTTTTTTTTCCATAATGTAGGATAATAATATGTATGGTGCTCATTTTTAAATGTCCAAAAAAAAGCTCACAGCAATTATGCAACTGTTTTACAAGATTCCTAATTTGAACAAAATCGTAGGATCTCATTTGTAGTATAATTTGCTTTCACGCAACTGACTGTTATGTTTAGGCGAGAGGCTATAGTTGTTTTTATGATAATCACACATTTTTAATAATTCACATTGTACGAATTTGTTAAATAGTTACGATAGTTTAGATCAGAGAATATCTGTCACATATTTAGAAATGTCACTGCTCGACCTTCACATCACAATAAATTGTGAGCATGTCAGTCTTTGGTTGGAAACTTTATGCAAGTCAAGTCATAATGAGTGGCTGTTAACTATGGGAACCAGAACACACCAAAGAAGAAATAAAATAAAACTTCACGATTTAATATGCGGAGTGTTTCTTTATCTGGGGAATTTTACTAAAACACTCTCTGTATTTTAAATGTTGTTTATCACTTAAAATGCAAGCAGATAAATTCACTTTTAGATGTTTAACAGATGTTTTCACACCACATTTGAATGAGAATCTAATGTTTACTAGTTGATACACATTTCTTCTGATGCGTCTGAAGCTGTTTTTGTGCTTCTGGCTAGCAAAGAGCCTCCTCTTATCCTGTACCAGTAGGCATTTTTTTTGTGAGAATATAGAGCTATTGAAACTTGGCAGGGAATTAAATAAAGACATTTTATTTAAGCCCGTCCCCTTGAGGAGTTTTAAAAAACCGTTGGCTCAAAGCTAAAGTGTCTAGAAACATTCTGATAGCACGTCCCTGAGGAGAAGTGAGCGATCCCACGTGTCTCTTTATTATCAGGTGCTTTTTGGCGATCACTGATGTTCGTCTAATCCACTAATTAAACAAAAAAAATGACTGATCTTTTTCATTTCTGCTTTCCTCAGATGTAGTTCAGATCTAGCTTCTGTGTCCCATTCTGTTTGCTTTTTATTTGTCAAAAGCTTAAAGTTTAGGTACCTCAAATCATATGAGGCATTTTTCTTAGTGATCAGACCTTGTAGCCCAACTTTATAAACGCACATAAATAATGAAGGAGAAACCAGAATATCATACTTATTTATTTTTGCCTGAGCCAGGAAACAACTACTGTACCTTCATAATTTCTATCCACAGTTCTTCATCTACAAATTAACTTAATGGCAATAACAAAGTGTGTTTGCTCATGATTTAGTTTCTTTTTTCACGAGGACACATTTTTTCCCACTCTTAAGCCTAACAAATAGATAAAAAGCAATGCTAATGTATCCATTTAAAGCAAGGGAGTGTTGCAACATGTTCAAAATCTAATCTTTCTTTTTGCTCTTTTATGAAGTTTTGGTCATTTTATGTCTTCATTGTGAAACTTTACGACTCACATAATTGTAACATAGGTATTTAAGAAATAAAAAAGAATCACCTTTCCCCCCATTGGCTTGAGCCAATGACTAGGCGTGTTTGTCTTGACATTACATTATCTCTATTATGACCTGTAATGAGCACTCCTTATGTCCCGCTGTGACAGACAGCTTAATGATTTCTAAAGGGAGGCTCTGAAACATTACACCTTCCTTCAGATGTTTCAGCCACAGCCTTGACAGCCAGATAAGTGCTGCCGGCGGCTTTTACGGTCGGAGGCTAGAGCTGATGTCGAGTCTCAACGCTTACTACATTAACCTACATGTAGGTGAAGATGTAAGTTGGTATTATGGAGCAGACTCCCTGGTGCAAGACTCTCGTGTCATGTCTGAGAAACATCTCAGCTAAGCCTGCAAGATGCACGTGATACAGTTTTGAAAGAATGGTTTGTCTTGCATCTCCCTCTCCTCCCTTAGTTTCTCCGAGAACGTAACAGAGATGCTCTCGTAATGGAGCTGAGAGTTTGGTAAGCACGTCCTTTTGAGTCATTCTCCCTCGGTGAAAGGCAGGAATGCTGTGTCTTCCCCATGCTACAGCGAGCTAAAGCGCTTCTTTGTCACGGCTCGGCGCAGTAATTAGGAGCGATGTTAAATGCTGTCTGAGATGGAGAAAGGCGTTTGGTTGCTCTCCCACATTGTCATCCTCTGCCGATTAGAGGCCCGCCAAACAATGTCCTTTTGTCTTTCTCCAGAGCCGCTCGCTATGATGTGCGGCGTCTCGCCTCACGGTTCATCTGGGGTTGTTGAAACATTCTCCAAAATATCATCTTCCTCAAGCCGAATGGGAAACACACAAAGGGTCTAGAGCAAGTGTCAGTCACGTCAGTTGAGAATTATGGGAGGGAATCTGAAAGTGAATGCGTCCTAGCTAAGGCTTCGGAATGATTTATTTGTTTTGTAGTCTTGCTTTTTGTTATGAATCCCAAATTAGTTTGCCTGCTTGCTTTAAAAGAATAGTTCACCGAAACATGAATAATTTGACATTTACCTGTATGTCTTGTGAAACGCAAAGTAGGACTTTCGTAGAATGTCAGATCTTTTTTCGCAGAGTAATGCTCCAGAATTTTCAAGCCTTAAAGGAATAGTTCACAAGAAAATGAAAATGATCTTATAATTTACTCATACTTCTGCCATTTAAGAAATATGATTTATGTCTTTATTTCTTTTGTTGAACACACAAATAATTTTATATTAATCATATAAGAGTGATGTCATAATTATTATCATAAATAAATGATTATATCTTTTTTAATCATATAATAATGATGTCAAATAATGTTTTAGACTGTTGCAGCAGCAATATCATAAACAAGCGTTGTGGTCTAAATTTTCCGGTAGACCTCTGGAAAACTATATTCGTTTATATATGACTTGTGAAATCATATTAATATGTTATATTAAAACCTATCACAGACTTCTATGAAGAACTCTATATTTTAATTTGTTACTTAAAATGGTGTAGCTCCAAAAGCACTTCTATCATTGAATCTAAATAGCTCTAGTGGGTTATTCAATTTATTACAAATTATAATTTTTCGGTTGAACTATATCTTGAAGTTGTTTGTCAGATGAAGTCTGACTTTACACATTTCTCACTTTTTGTTCTGTTTTTGTACATATTTGTATCCAGAATATTTAGAAAATGGTGCACATTATATTTGCTTTTCGCCTTATGTCAAAGACTCAAGTGTTCTTCATAATATTTGTCAGATTATAGAGGTTAATGAGACCAACCACTCATGTTCTTGTTGAACGTTCCACAATTGCTCTTGTTATTGGTCGGTTGCAGTGATCTCTGTGTTGACAGACAGGCCGGGTGCGTGTGAGTGTCAGCTGGCGCCCGACTGGGGATGGACATTTGGGCTTTTCTTTGTCCCTGCCTTACCCCATTCCCTTTTCTTTTGTAAATAACAAGCACCCACAGTCTGGTGAAAGACTTTATTCAAAGTGAGCACAGACCCTGCTTACACCGATACGTACACTCTGGAGACATTCTTGACACTTTTTCTCTCATTCTTTCTTAACCCCCTACCCATCCTTTCTTGTTCGTTTTCCTTTGTTAGGTCATACAAATCTTACAAATTCTTTAAAAGTCTAGAGTACTAATGCTTTTCAAAGGGACATTTACCCCCCAAAATGTTGTTGAGTTTTTCCAAATCTGTATAGATTTCTTTGTTCTGATGAGCAAAAATCTTTGGAAGAATGCTTGTTATCAAACACTTCTTAGCCACATATTGACTACCTAGTAGGAAAAATTTCAATGTTTGTCAAGCAGAACTGTTTGCTTTTCTTACATTCCTTAAAATATCTTCTTTTGTGTTCAACAGAACAAATAAATTGTTAAGGCAATTTTTGCTTCTATGGTAGTCAATGGTGGCCAAGAACTACTTGGTTCCAAGCATTCTCCCAAATACAAATATCTTTCTCTATGTTCATCAGAACAAAGACATGTATACAAATTTGGAACAACTTGATGGTGAGTAATGAAGACAGAACTTTAATGTTTGGGTGAACTGTTCCTTTAATTCCGAATTTGCTTTTTATGTGAATTGGGAAATCATCCAGTGTCTGTTTAGTTCCTGAGGTGGTGACCAACCACACACGCACAAGCACTTCTTTCACCTTCCTTCCTCAGACATCACACATCCAGCATACGCACCAACTCCAGTATCCATAAGTGCGTTTGCGATGGTGAGGAGCAGTTATGCATAAATATATCTCACTTTTCATCTCCAGCCTTCAATTTTATTGCCCATATCCGTCTGTTATAGCCAATCTACTCAGTTAATGCTCATTTTAGATGACAAACAACATAGGGTTCAATTTACCCAGCTCTGCGAGTCATCTGAGAGCTTCCAGTGATGTTATCTGGTAGATATTTTATCTGCTGGCTCTCTTTTCTCATTTGTCTGTAGTCCCCACAGTCTGGATGGGCACGATGGGATGGTGCGAGACCACCTGCTCCAGAAACTTTGCCACACGCACGGGCCTAATTCTCTCGTTGTTGCATTCTCTGGGAAAATTTAGTGTTATTCATCAAAATATTGCCTCTCAGCTGAGTGTAAATGAATTAATTACACCGTCTGGCACAGATGTTTTTGTTTTTGTTTTGACAGAGCGGGAGGCTTTCATTATTGTTCAATTTGAATGTGTTTTTCCTGGAAGCATTTTTGATTGCTTACCAAATGGAATATTAGAGTGATTCAGTTCCTTAAGATGTTTTGATAAGTTGTTTTTTGTGCTCAATTTCTGTGTCTGTGTCCTGATTTGAGATATTGTGTGTTGAATTCTGTTAACAAACACACATCGGGTGTTGTGTAAGTTGCGTAAAAAAGAACATTTGGAAAGTCATACCCTCTTTCTTCATGCAAGTACATTATGAAGTTTGCAACTGTGCACAAGAGAAGTGCGGATGCTGACCACATGATCTGAGGCAGGTACCACAGCTCTGAAGTCTCGTCTCACTTCACAGGTTCACTCAGTGTTCAGTCTCACAGCTGTCTGACACATTTTAGATGCTGTTTTGCTCTTTTAGTCTACACTAGGGGTAGGCGCATTTACTTATTTTTGTCATTAAAGTCAAAAGACACTATAAAAATGTGACACTGATGTGAGATGCTGAGAAAACCACCAATATGTGTTTCAGCATTCGGTATATTTGAAGTTAGAAGTCAGCAGTCAGGTAATGTCAATGGAAGGTCATTTCCAGGGATCACTGATTGTTTTCCATTTTTCATAACCATGGTAACCAACCTATGGCTTCGAGAGAATGCAAAGCGATTCTTGTCTCTGTCTCGCAGGCATTCAGGTCGGGAGGTATAGAGAGAGAGAAGTGATAACATGCGACTCATTTGGTGAATCTTTCAGAATGTTTTAACTTTCTCTGTCGCAGCACTGCGGTCTTTGTTTAGAAAGGTCAAAGGAAGGTTAGTTTCTGTAATGCCTGAAGGAAGACTTTTAAAGCTAAGCTTTCTATTTGTAACTGGGTTTTGAACATTTCTTAATTGAAGAATTGACTTTCTTGTAATCCGTAAGTGTATGTTCGAATTGATCTTTACAGGAGGTTGAATTTGTGTTTAAATCGGGATGACAGTAAGTGAAATATGAAGAAATAAAGGTGACCAGGTCACCATGTCATTCTGGGAATGTTTTTTACCTAGGGCTAAGAAATAATACTTTAGTTTAGATGTGACATTTTCCTCAGTACTGCAGTATTTCTCAATTTTTTTTATTTAACTTTTTATAGATAAAAAGCATTTTACATTCTTTTAGAAATTACGTTGTTATATATATATATATTTTTTTTTTTTCTATCTTGCAAAATAGATTTTGTCTATATACACACACTGTAAACGTTTTTGCTGTAGTTATGCAGCTAGTTGCCAGTAACTTACTGTAGATTCACATTTATCTAACTTATTGGCAACCGTTTCTTAAAAAATAAATTAATATTAAACACTAACAAGTTTTATCCATACAGGAAAAAACTATAAAATAACAGCCTCATGCAAAGCATGCTGGGAACCAAAATAAGAAAAACAACTGAAAATGATCAAATAACAGCCTCATGCAAAGCATTCTGGGAACCAAACTAAAAAAAGCAGAAAATGATAAAATAACAGCCTCATGCAAAGCATACTGGGAACCATAAATCCACATTTACATGTTTACATTTATGCCTTGTTTCCACTGTGCAGTACGCTTCAGTGAAGTTCAGTACAGTACGATTCGGTACGGGAAACCCGTATCAGGCTTACGTTTCCACTGCCAACAGAACCTTTACTTGGCAGGCGTGGTATATGCCAGAAAGTTGCAATCGACGTCACTTGATCTGTGTGGTGTACACCAGAAAGTAGCGATCAACGTCATTATCGCGCGACGAAGCAATCCATGTACAACTACAATGGAGGACATACAGCAGATCCTGTTCAAGCTTCTTGACCTCCCGGGTCGACGATGGATCATTTCTGCGCACAGACATTTCGGCTGTGTTTTCAAAAATGCCACTTCCTGTGTTGTCGTTCCCCTTTTAGCACGCATAAGTGACGATTCTCTGTAAACCAACCAGTGATCTTCTGTGAAACTAGCTCCACCCTAAAGGTTCCGTTACTATTGATACTACTGTGCTAGGTACCCTCACGAAAGGGTCCCAAAAAAGTGGTACGGTACCCTTCGCTATTTGGGTACCATTCACAGTGGAAACGGAAAAAAAGCGTTCCTTAGTGAACCGCATGAGTCATTTAGCAAACGCTTAAATTTCTAAATTTAAAAATGGATTTCTGGTTCCCAGAATGTTTTGGATGAGGCTGTTATTTTATCATTTTCTGTTTTTATTTCTTATTTTGGTTCCCATAATGCTTTGCATGAGGCTGTTATTTGATCATTTTCAGTTTTTTTTCTTATTTTGGTTCCCAGCATGCTTTGCATGAATTCAAACATCCTCCAAACATCCAGACTTGTTAATGTTTATTGATCATTTATCTTTGAACAAACTGTTTCCTGTTAATTACATAAATGTAAATCTACAGTAACTTACTTGCAAACTACTGCCAGTAAAACGGTAATTTCTACAGACAATTTTTACAGTGCAGATACATTGAAATGGAGAGATTTTAGGGGGGGTTAATATACTAACCAGCAAAACCAACCCTATATTCCATCTGTCAAAGGATGATATTTGAGAGAGAGAGAGGGAGAGAGAGCAGAAATGGAGGAAAGACCAGTAATGGGAACAGTACATACGAGGGGATACATGCCTCAGGGAAACTCATTCCGTCTGTCCTTTTTACAGGACCTAAGCTCCTTCTGCACCAATCTCCAGACAACCAACATCTCCTCAAATCAAACACACATCTGTCCCAGTCTCATTCAGTCATGAATCCAACCCCCCGAAGCTTCGAAGGAAGTGCATCTCCAAATGTCTCACCAGAGTGAACCCCAGGCATTTTTCAGATGCAGCATCGAGCATACTCGAGAAGAGCCAGGATAGTTGCTGAATTCAGAAGCTGTCCTAGTTTGAGAGCCTGAGCGAGGGAATGAGCCTCGGGCGTACACGGAGAGCCGGGTAACGTGCTTGGAGTCCCAATTGTAGTGTCTACCTCGGAATGCCCGCGTACATGAATAACCTTCGCTCTCTGGTTGCCACAACCGTTCAAATCAGCTCTTCAACGTAGCTTCAGCATTTACATACATGGATTTATGGGTTTTTCCTGCTTTAGTGGATAAGAGAGAGAATGGAAACCCACTTCCTCTAGACTCTTGCGTTTGAACTTGAATTTGTTTTGCTCCCGAGATGAGCACTGAACCCACTGTCAGGCATGAAAGTTTGATTAGACTATTTTTCATGGTAAACATTGAGACCGTGGCGAATGTGCCGTCCCTCTTGTCCTGTGCACTTATGACATCATCAAAATATTTTCAGCCAAACAAAGATGTCAGAAATGACCGGAGGGATTTAGAGGGAAGCGTATCGACTTTACTTCTTCACCCCTGGTCATTCCTCTCCTAAAGTTGCTCTCTAAAGACATCCAGCTCTACGCACTCTGCCTCAAGTCATGGCGAACAAATTCTCCTCATTCCTTCACTGCTTTTGTGCTCGCACCCCCCTCACCTCCTCTCAGTGTTTTCGGCGTCTTTGTCCTGTATTTTTCCCTCAAGCATTGTCCCACTATGAATATAAATAAGGCCGAGAATATTAACAATTCCTCCGTTCTCTCATCCTCTCAAGCTTGACTAAAATAGATGTTTACATGGTTTTGCAAATTTAGCATGAGAGCGAAGAATATGGGGGATTTTTAACAGTAAATGCTTCGCCGGCTTCCACTTTAGAAGGCTCAGGGTGATTTGCACCTTAATGTTTGCCTAGCTTAAGGTTTTCACGAAACTGGACGTAGAATAAAACATTCGGATGTCTATTGTGAGCGAGAAAATTTTGACCTGTAGATGATAGCAGCTCAGGTATACAGCTCGAATCCGTGTATCATTCGTTCTTTTCATATTCAATTGAGATATCAAAATCGGAAAATTAAAAAACGGTTTGTTATTTCGTTATTCGTTTATAAATGTGATACCAAAAAACAAATAACGGGTCATTTTTCGTACTTTTGATTTAATGCTCAGATCAAAAATAGGAAATGAAATAAAGGGGACACGACAGATTTTGATTTTGAGATTTAATTTGTTCGATTTGGGTAAACCGGAAGTTATCTTCGTGTGTATGTGTTGCACTTGGAAGTTTGCCGCATTTGCAAAAAGTTAAAAGAAGCCTGAAAATCCTCAATCTTGCAGTGATTGACTAAGTAATTGTTTTTGTAATTTCGTATCGACACCATGGCCGTACTGGAATCATATGCTGATTTAATTAAAGACTTATTTGAAACTGTCAAGACACATAAAGAGATGTCAACTACGCTGCAGAAGATGGGTATCCAGCGAAGTTCTGCTACAAAATGCTACAATAAAAATATCTGCTTTTTGGCTAGATGTTAGTCATGAATACTGGGTATAACTCCAATGTAGAACGTCTAACGCACCCTCAAAGAACTCGAGATATGGCACCCCAAATTGTCCAATAACCCAAAAATGCTACAGTAAAACTGTTTTCTTGCATGACGGTAGACATCAAGACAAGGTGTAACCTAGCTGTGGAACTTTTAACGCACCATCAAAGACATACTTGTACAAAAACACAGTTCTGTGTCAAAGTTTACTTAAATATATATACATGTAACTACATAGCAGTAATATAATGTGTGTATAATGCACTGGCTAAGACCAACAAGAGTATAATAAATTGTATAAGAACAATGGATCAGTAAAAAATTAGAATAAGCTTTATTTTCAAATTGTGCACACAAAGACAAGCAACGTGTTGTGGTTTCAGGAGCTCAGAATGAAAAAATACAGTATAGACAAACAAAGGAAATAGAAAAAATAAATATATAGAATAAAAACAGTTAATTATATATATGCAAAGTATAACAAAACGGTGTATACTATGTTTTTTTTACAAATATACACGTAAATTACTCATGCATAAACCGTACTGCATGTTCTGCACCAGAATATTGCACTTTCAAACATGTAGGTACTTTTGGATTCGATTAATATTCATGGTGGACATAGGCTGCCTAAAAAAACTGTTCGATCAAAGTAATATAGAGAATGTTAAGGGGAGTGGGTGATGGAGGTTCCACGTGAAGTTCACGGTCATCTCAAGGGGCATTCAGCAGGTCATGACTTAGACAGCGAGCAGCAGCCCATCCTCTGTGCACTCTCTCTCACACACGCACGCAGGCAGGCACAGACACACGCCAACAGACACACACACACGCGCGCGCACACAGAAACACACACACAAAAAAGTTTTTATTTTAAAAACGTAAAAGAAGAGAAACGCGAGATGGTCCCTAAGAAGCTAAGCGTGAATAAGAAACTGCGAATAAGAAGCTGGATTCAGCCTCGTCTCATTTCAGAACTTCGCTGGATACCCATCTTCTGCAGCGTAGTTGACATCTCTTTATGTGTCCTGACAGTTTCAAATAAGTCTTTAATTAAATCAGCATATGATTCCAGTGCGGCCAGGGTGTCGATACGAAATTACAAAAAAAATTACTTAGTCAATCACTGCAAGATTGAGGGTTTTCAGGCTTCTTTTAACTGCAACACATACACACACGAAGATAACTTCCGGTTCACGCAAATCGAACAAATTAAATATCAAAATCAAAATCGGTCGTTCCCCCTTTATTTCATTTCCTATTTTTGATCTGAGCATTAAATCAAAAGTACGAAAAATGACCCGTTATTTGTTTTTTGGTATCACATTTATAAACGAATAACGAAATAACAAACCGTTTTTTAATTTTCCGATTTTGGAATCTCAATTGAATATGAAAAGAACGAATGATACACGGATTAGCTCGTCTTCTTTGTGTAGCTCCCAACCACCTCATCTCCATGTTGCTTACTTTATCTAAAGCCTTTTTTTGAGGATGTCTCAGTCAGTGTGATATGTGAATCAAGTAGTTTTTGAAAATGTGCACCATGGGAGAGCAGATCAATATTGAGCATCATATTCGAGCGCATCCACCTTGTAAATGTAGGATGAAGTACCCACCAGGCCACACGTCTTCTAATATCCTCCCACAAGCTTTCTTAAGTATCACTTTTTATTTCCGCCCAATCGACTCCCTGTTTCCCATCACAAGATCTCCGACGCTGCAAAGCAAATGAAAAACATGTTTTGGTGGAGTTGTCCTTTTCTTTTAATGCAACATTGGCCCCACACCCAAAGTTGTAATTTCTCTCCCAGAGACTAAGTGCGTTCTCTGGAGCCTGAGGCCAGGTATTTTTTCTCAGCCGTTTCTTCCTTCTCTTTTGAGGAATATGGATTTATATTTGTTATGGCTTTTTTTCGTCCCCCAACAACAAACTCTGTGTTTCAACATTTATCTTCCTGTCCTGTGACATTAGAGACTGGTGAGAGCTTCGGCCTTTTTGTTGCCGTCGTCAGATTTCAGCTGGCTCGGCTGCGGGGTTACGGACAGGAAAAGGCGATCGTAATCGCTTTTGGAACGCTCTGCTCCGAATTTGAATAAAGACATTAGCAGCTTGGCCTGGATAGTGACATGCAAGTTATATCTGGTTTTGTTCCTCGTCTCTCTGTCTTTTTGTTCGGTTCCAGAATTATCTCACTGTTTGTACAGCCTTGGAATGTGCTTGTGAGACGTTACCGCAGGATAAGACAGAAGAATCCGCTCTTTAGGTGGAAGACAGAAAAGCATATTTTTTGTTGTCTTGGGAAGAAGTTTTTAGGCATGACTGTGAAATGGCCGGTTCTTTGAGAAAGATAACAATTTTATTGTAAACTTTTTTATCTTATTACATGTCTCCCCTCTAGCTCGATTTAAACCTATAACCTTTTTGTTGCCAGGTCAGACCATCAACCACCCGACTACACCTCCTTATTTGCTGAGATTAAGCCGTATTAATTCATGAACCGTTAGCTTCGCTGCCCAAATCTCACACTTTAATCGCACCAATTAAGCCTCTTTGTCTCCGACTCAATGTGACTAATTATCTGGGAATATACACGCATATCCTTTGATATTAATGTTTCTGTATTAACCAAAGGCTTTCTCACCTGGAAATAAAAAATTGTGCATGTTGAAACAATGCCTGGCCAAAGGCTGGATTTATTTCTCCAGTTTTGGAATAATTGTACCTAGTAATCCCATAACCGAAAGTGTCTAAACGAAACATCCTCCTCTACGAACCTTCATCTGAGTGTCAGGACGTCCCTTTATCTTTAAGACTACTTTAAGCTACAGTCAAAGGGGAGGAATCAAAGGGGTTTAGGGGTAACAGGGTCTCTTTTAGGGGATGACTCTCTTGGGATTGAGGCCGGGAACTCGAAGCTTGATTGGCTACAGATCAAATCTGCAAAACAGAACCTGATAGATCAAAATTCTTTTCTCTAGCTAGTGTTCTCATTGTTATTTTTCAATGAATTAATATAGTTTTAAACAATTTTTCCATTACTAATTGTCTTTTATCCTGTTTGGCTTCATTGCAATGATACATTGCAAAGAAATTAAATTGACCTCGAAATTTAAAATCGACACGCAATTGGTAAATCCCTAACAGCACAGTACCATTTACCTGTAAAACTTGAGCAATACCATTGACTGATCTGTTTTTTGTTCTTCGAGGACATTGTCAGAAGCATTCAGCTCGTTGTTCATCAGAAAGGAAAAGTGAGGGGTGAGGTCAGAGTTTTAAAAGGCTAAAGTAGGCCAGGCCAGATGCCTGCAGGGGTTTTCCTCAGGGGGGAGATCCACGCTCTAGCATCTGACCCTGGCTCTGGATCTGCATTTTTCCCTTCTCTGCCTTTTTTCTCCTTTTATCTGAAATCTGGCTGGAAGCAGAGCCAAGCTGACAGCTGCATTTATGCTGGAATTCCTCAGCATCTAATCGGGGGCACTGGAGGAAAGCGTCCATGTGTGTGTGACTGTGGGAGGGGTGTCTTGATGCTTCCTGGCAGGCTGAAGGGTGGGAGGTCACGAGGCTTAAGGATAAAATAGAAAATGGCCCCCTAAGCTGGTTTACGTTTCAGAGCGGGGAATCTGCCCTGTCAGAGTCTGTCAGATCATTGGGATTGTCATATGACAATGAAAAAGCTTTCTTTTCGTACCTTTGCTGTCTCACTCTCTCTCCCTGTCAAGGAAGTGGTCCTTAAATGACTGACAAAGAAATGATTCATGCATATTATAGTTTTCTTTTTTATGTTGTTGACGGCATCATTTCTATCATCATTTTATTCCACAATCTGTTGCGGATGTTTCTTTAATACCTTCAGCATCATTAAATCAATTATTTTTCCTCTCGTAATGCACAATATGTGTCATTAATAATGATCAAATGTTTTTCAAAAATACGGGAATCTGATTGGCTGAAGGTTGAACGTGATGTTTACTTTCAAGGATCTGCAGCGTTAACACAGAACAAAATGATGTGCATAAACATATACGCTGAAAACAATTGCAGGATAAAAATGTGGATATAATGAAAGTCTCACACATAACCATTTTCTGAAAGCAGCGGATGAGGATGCGTGTTATTTTGATTATAGGCTTGCTGTTGCGTACTGTGTTATTGCTTTAATGCATCACTGTCAGGACGATTGCAGCATTCTTGTCGTCTTTAACATTTCTCACAGTTTGTCCTGGTTTCAGATCCAGTTCTGTCTTACCTGCCCTGTCTCCTGGGGTCTAAGCTGCAGTCCTCAACAGCGTAACCTTTCCTCACTCCGACCTTAATCTTGTGATTAGCCGGCCCCACTGCTCATCACTGTAGTCCTGCCCACAGGCCCATATGCACATTGGCACTGAGCTAAATCCTGACAGCCAACCTGTCCGTTTCTCTAAGATCAGTCTCTGGTGGAGTTTGTGGTTTTTTTCTTCTTGAAGTTTATATGAACTTTTCTACACTGGGGAAAACCCTTTTTTTAAAAGATATATTTTTGGTGTTTTTGCCTTTATTTGTACAGTTTAAGTGAGAGAGAGAACAAGAAGCTAAGTGGGACAGAGAAGGAGGTGAGATCAGGAAAGGACCACGAGACGGGAATCGAACCCAGGTCACCCGATGCGGCTCTGACAGGAAAACACTTAAGAGTATTTTTAAGTTATTTTAGCATTGTTTACCTATTTTTACTAAAAAACAAGATAAATTCACAGTGAAAGCAGAATAAGTCTATGGCTCAAAATGATAAATCTACTGTAGCTGAAAATAGTGAGATTTATTCCTAAAAACAGTTCCATAATGCCCATAATGTTTGCCTCTTTATCACCATCCCTGATTTAAACATACAAATACAAGTTTCTTTAAAAACAATAGAACCCTGTACAAAACACAATAGAAAATTGAATGGATTTAATGTAGAGATGCACCGATTGCAATTTTCTTTGCCAATTCCGATTTCCGATTTTATTATTAGTGAAACCTGCCGATATGCACAAACTACAATTGACAGTATACAAAAAAACATTAACTTTTCTTCGTATTTTGCCTGCGTCGCTGGCAACATACGATCGGCTTTGAATCGGCAAGACGTGAGACTGACCGGCCGGTCACCAGTCACGGCCGATCATGCGAAAACCGGTCAATCGGTGCACCTCTAATTTAGTGCTTATAATGGGAATTGTATTGAAAAAACTTCGACTGGTATGTGATGGACATTTTGTAATGGTTTTGATGGAAAAAAGGGTATTCTAATGAATACCATGAGAATTTCTGTGATGGTTTCTATTGGGTTTCCATTGTCTTTTTTGACAGGGAAATGACGTCAAACTGAAATTTCCCTTGAAATCCTACCTGACAGCTCAACTTACACATCATTGTTGTAAGCTTAGCGTTGCATTTGGTAAGATGAGGAGACAGTTTAAATCACCATTTTTTATTTATTTGCTAAATAACAATTTTTTGTTTATTCTTAACCAAGAAAATACGGAATGCAACTTTAATTTAAAGGGAAAATACATTTGTTTAGATAAGTATGTTTACTTTCCATTATGGTCTTTGTAGTGTAAACACAGAAACCCAAAATGATTTAGATAATCATACTGCTGACTTTCATTAGTGAATGTGTAAGTGTATAAATAACCCTTGGAGAGACTTTATTGATCTGTAGAGGAAAATTAAGGTCGAAGGACCGAGCGGGTCTGAAATGGCTGCTGTTTTGCTGACTGTGTTTATCTAAACGCAATGTTAGCCTGAGGATTTGTAGTTGACATTATGAGCTAATCCCTTCAAATGAAGGCATTTATCCTGAATAGACAAAAACAGTAAAAAGGATATAAAACCTAATGTTGTAGTCTTCAGAAAATAAGAGCGTCTACCTGTTTTCGGGATGTAAAGGTAAATTGAATCTGGAAATTGCTCACCATAGCTGATAGTATCATGGTATAAGCACTATCTAGGGCTTAGTCTTAACAATCCAGTACATTTGCACATTCTAGTGCATTTATTATGATTCACTGAATAAAAAATATTGGAACGAGATCTCGGTTAAACTGAACGTGCAGGTGTGAAAGAGACCAAGCGTGTCAACAAAATATGTGAGGTTAGTTGGAATCTATACTACGTGGTTCACTTTATTTTTGTTGTCTAGTCTCAAAGAAACTGCTCTGACTGCACTGACAAGCTAATGCATTAATATTAAAGCTGCAGTATGTAACCTTGGTATTTGACCACAAGAGGGCGCATTTCCAACAATAACAAAGGCGAAGCTTGATGACGCTATGAAGCAGGTGACGATGGGAGATGTCGTTTTAAATGCGTTTTCGCCATAGCGATGTATCTAAATTGGATAAACGAATCATGATCACGGATGAGGTAATTTATTTGTTTTTGTATTACCGGTATATCTGATCGTATTATTTTATGTCATCATAATTAATGAACTGCAAGGAACGTGAAATGTTATGCTATATTATCCCGTTACAACTTACAGCTATTTGTTAAATGATTTGTTGGGTTAATGTTGTGCAGTGTTACGTGTTTATGGTTAATGCCGTGTTGTTTAACGTGCTCAAACCAATCGTTCTAAAATAAATAATTGATTTGCTTACCTGTCTATCAATACACTCGCGAGAGCAGAGTCTCTGTCAAGTCCAAGATTGTCGCGCAGCTCTCTCCATCTCAAAAACGCCTGGCCGATATTTATCCTGGTTTTATTCATCCGTTTGTCACACAGTCTGCGTGTATCCAAATATGGACGCTTCCGTTTTACTGGCACTTCAATACTCGCCAAAGAGTAATCGTGATCCATAACAACCACTTCCGCATTTGACCATGTGATATTCTGGTCTACACCGGAACAAAGTATAGAGCGGACATTGCGTCACTGAGAGGCGACATTTCTTTTCCGGGACGGCCAGTTATTTAAAATCGGAATTTCTCTGAAATAAAAAATCTTTAGAGACTTTTGAAATATTGTAAGTACACAACTGGATGAAATATATCACACTGTGCAAGTTATTTTCTGAAATTTTATTACAAAATTATTACATACTGGAGCTTTAATATGTATAAACAGATTTGATTTTACACAAAACACTGAATGACTGTACACTGAAATACAAAATTGTATTATTTAATTTACCAAAATATTTCTTTTTTGAAGACACAGGCCTATGATGACAAAAAAAATGTCTTTCTAATCAGTGATACAGTGGTCTTTTTGGAGACCAGAGAAGGCTGTAGAAACGTGGCAGGGGGTCTCTGCTTCAATCAGGAGCCAAAACGCTCGAATAGCTTAAAAGAATGATTTAGGGCGGAAAAGAGTCCGAGCCAATGCTTTGTCCTCTAGCTTAGTCCTCAGACCCGCGGTGCCCTCGAATCCGGAGAAAGCGGCCCACTGCAGGATGAAATGTGACCAGATGCAGCACGGTCACGTTGCGACTTACAAAGCACCAATCTCACACAGAGAGAGTAAATTGTGTCTTGAATTTATGTTGTAGCTTGACAGAAATCGGCGCAGACAGAACAGCTGCTGTACTTGCGAGCGTTCACTTTCGTTTCTGATAACTGAATAAAAGTCTGTCCTTTCCCAGAAAACTCATTACCTGCGAGTTCCACTGCGTGGGGATCTCATTATTTGCCCCCCGCAACTTTCTCACGATGGTTTTCATAGAAAAAATGCAACTTTTGTTGTATAAACTGCTGCAGTGAGTGGGTCTTTGCACACGGTAGGATGACTGATGCAAACGAAGCTGGTAATGCAGAGCAGGTCACAAAAGAGCCAACGGAACCGAGGTGTCGGAGACCCCGGAGGCCGGTCATGTTCTCCTAGGCTCTGACAGCGCAGCCTCGGATTAATGCGGCTCGCCACAATGGGGCTCTTTCATCCACAGCTGCATAGGAGCAGATTTACTCTCATAATGAGCCTTCTGTGCGTCAGGAATATTTTATAATGTTTTAACACACTCAAGCAATATTTTGTCACTTTAAATGCACATCGCTGGTGTTTAAAGTTGTGTGTATGCTTTACTGCGTTACATTTCTTGTGCATTTTTAAACACACAATCTTCTAGTTTAGATGCTCAATACATGCAAATCTCCATCAGAAAGCTTTCAGTCACCCAACCACCTGCCAAACTATGTAGAATGACAATCTAACATGAAATAAAACCAGACAGATTTTGACAGAATACAAATTAGATTTGACAAGTGTAGATTTGACCTCGCTTACTAAATAAATAGATTTTGCAGATTTGCGATAGATTTACTCAATACCTTTGCTTTGTTTGTGTGTGAGTTTGATCTCATGTTTTGGTGGGACCGAGTCCTAACATTTATTACGTCTTTAGTGAGATTTTTCTCTGCTGTTGTTCATGTAATCCCCGAGCTGTAATCCTGATGTAATGATTGTCAAACGTTACCATAACATCACGTTGGCCCTGTGCCTCATTAACTGATGCTAAATCTAGTTTACTGGAATAGAGAGGCCTGTGAAAAAGAGGGCAAACGCCCCCGTATGACCCACACCCCACCATCCAAACCTTTCCCAGGATGAGGTAGGGCCGTCCCCTGCTCTCAACTCCATTCAGCCCTGTTCATTAGCCTAAAAGCCCCTGCCATGCAACTGAGACATGTTTGGCAGAATCCCCACCTCACCGATTCAGGATTAATTGGGCATGGAGCGGTGACGTGAACATGTACCATGAAACACCCCGCCTCCCTTCCACTTACTTTACCAGATCCAAAGGAACTGCTTTCAGGGTGGAATACAGACTGCCTCAAGCATTTTGGCCCAGGAAGGTGGGCAGACGTTGACAAAGGCTCTGCTGTAGGTTTGGTTTGTTGCTCCTCAATGGGCGTTTTATTGTTTCTCACTTTTTTCTTAAAATGCTAATCTAAACTAATGTTTGTTTGGTATTTTTATGCAGTGTAAAACCAATTTGAACCAATTACAATAAGGGTAGCTATAATTCTAGCGATCACACCAACAGACGACAATGTTATGTTTATTGTAAAGCTTGCACATTGCAGATTGAGTCGATTTTCAATTTATTGTGATCATTGCAAAAACCGCTATAAAAGTGATCCCAACAATATAGTTTCTCTTATTTGTTTAACAATATACAGAATTTGTAGTTATTTGTGTGAATGAACCTGATGTTTAATTCTCAAAGATGATCGAATTTCAGTTAAAAAGATCAATTCTGTTATCATTTACTATCCCTCTTGTCATACAAAAAAAACAATGCAAGTTCATGGGTACCGCCATTGTTCAGTTACCAACATTCTTAAGCAGTGTGTCCAGCCCCTTAAATCATTTTTTTTGTGTTTTGCAGAAGAATTAAAGCCATACAAGTATGAGATGACAATAGGGGGTCAGATGATGACAGGATTTTCATTTTTGAGTGGAGTTTCCCTTTAAATCGGTTTAAAATTAAACATAAATGCGGAAACCATTGTTTAGGAGACTTCATGAAGTTTCATGTGCAATAAATATCAAATACAGTACTGTGCAAAAGTCATGTTACAGTTTTTAGTCCAATATAGGATTTTAAGCCAATAATATTTACTACATATGGAAGCCCTGAACCCTGAAACACGTGAAAAAAATGTGGTGAAGAAAACAATGTAATCCCGTTATATTCCCTTCTGTAGCCTAAGTCTAGACAATTTTTTTTCTTTTATAGTAAAATGAATTGTTTGAATATTATTAAGATGTCTTGAGTACCGCGTGTGACATTGTTCTTCTCTGAGGTCTCCTCAAGATATTACTGTTCTTAATATCTTTCCTCTTAAATTGAAGAGCAGGAACAAAGTGAGGTGACTAAGATGTTATTCTCCAGAGAAAAATATAGACACTCCATTTTCAAGTAATTGAGTTTAAGAAATCTCCTTTGTCATTTTTCTTTCCCTTCTTCTTTTTTTTTACGTAGTGCATCCCTGAAATACTCCATCATTCTTGATTCGCAGAGGAAATTGGAGGCCTGTTCCTTATATTACCCCTTTCCTTAATATCATGTTTTGCCCAAAGTCCACAGGAAATCCGGTAACACTGGAATCAGTTGATTCGTTCTATATGTCCCATATCAGCTATTATACTGTTGCTCTGTAGCAAACCCTAGTAAGTATTGCACTTTATCAGCGCCTTTAAAATTCAGCCAGTCTGGCTGGGTGGTGAATTAAACATACATCTTATGACCTTGTGCACACTGTGTTTCAGTGCTATAGAGGATCTCTCCTGCTTACAGTGGTTGTTGCCGATTTCCTCACTGCTCGTATCTCCATTTACATCGTTCTTACTCTTCGACCCCGTCCTTGAGTCATCAACCCCTATCTGTGCTGCTGAACCTGTACTGTGACTATCTGATACACCAGAGACGGCCATCTTGGGCCATGGCCACATCCTATTAGGAAGATGTAATTACTGCAGTGAGGTGGTGTCGTCTGGCCAATGTTCACTGCCATCTGCTTCCAAAAGCCTGGCAGGTACAGCCACAACATGTTTGTCCTGTAAGTGACACTTCATTGCATTGGTGGAGAGGATCATCTCTCAAGATCCAAATCCACACACAAATGTTTGCGCAAATCCATGCATGGACACGAGGAGCTCAGAGGGGAGATAAGAGTAAAGTCCCCTAAGGCTGGGCTGTGTTTGTGGAGGGCTCTGTGGTGACTTGTGTATCACCCAAAAAATGGATTCATTGACCGTTGGATTGTTTGAGTGATCACAGTGTCATCCCAATAGCTTCAGCGAATCTTCTTAGGGTTGTTGTGCTACATAACTTTCCACTTTTCAGCTTTTGATGATTGATTGTATTGTTGTGCACAGGCTCGTGTAATTTGCATATTAGCTTAGGTAACTAAGGTGTTTATTTGTTTTACAAAATGACTGGCTGGCAGGCTTAAACTTTTTTTATTTCACTATTTTTCTTTATATTATTTAATATTCTTAATTTCTATTTAAATATTTTTTTCATTGTTTTTGAATTAGAAGCAGTCCTTCAGAGTCTAAGATGTATATGTATTATAGAATATAAATATTTTGGATTTCTTATATTTTGGATTATTTCAGTGAGGTGTCTACATGTCACAATGCAATATCTTATAACAAGGATTCC
Organism: Triplophysa dalaica; assembly: GCF_015846415.1. Lineage (NCBI taxonomy): Eukaryota > Metazoa > Chordata > Actinopteri > Cypriniformes > Nemacheilidae > Triplophysa > Triplophysa dalaica. Next base: position 18,188,105 of record NC_079544.1, on the reverse strand, counting down.
CAACCTGTCCTGGAAGACCCCTAACACCTAATTCAGGTTTTGCACTCTCTATTAATGAGCTGATAAATTGGATCAGGTGTGTCAGATGAAGGAGACATACAAAATGTGAAGTACTAGGGGTCCTCCATAACAGGTTTGGGAACATCTGTCCTATCAAATTCATTTTTATATTTCATTACATTTTTATCATCATCATAATTTTTGTTCAACATATTTGATAGGCTATATATATATATATACACAGGTAAAAATTTAATATCGTAAAAAAGGTCAATATTTTTTGTAACTCATTTCAGAAATAGAAACCCATATGTCATATAGATTCATTACACATGGAGTGAAATCAGCTTTCGGTACCTATGGCAGTGTGGGGAAGTCCTGCTGAAAAATGTAATCAGCATCTCCATAAAGCTTGTCAGCAGAAGGAAGCATGAAGTGCTCAAATATTTCCTGGTAGATGGCTGCGTTGACTGTGGACTTAAAAAAAAAACACAGTCTCAAGGATGTCACAAACCAAACAGAAACTCAGAACATCTTTGGTTCAGCTTCTGTAATAATCCGGAAGAGCGGAAGAGAAGAGGAAACCTGAAAAGCATCACGTGGGCAGGCTTGAGGTCTCAAAGCGAGGCGTTGTGGATTTGTGTTGCAAATGTCCCATGCTCTCGGCATCAAAGCCATGTGTTAATCCATGCCGGAAGGTTCCATGTCTGTGATCTTGCTCTCTCTAACAGCACCATCTGTCTTAGTATTAGCGCCATTAAGGGTCTGTTAACTACGTCAAGGCCCGTGCGAGCCACCAGCATAGTCTGGTTTATCCATCCTCCGTCTTCTCTTTCACACTCAGATCATCTCGTGACCTCGGTCTGATGGCTGGAGATGTCTTTTGGCAGGAATCCTATTATTCATGAGGCGTGATTGCTCAGTCAGAAAAAATGTGTGGGAATATGCCACTTCCCCCTGACATTGACTGCAGAAGCTTGGGACCAGGGTCTGTTTATTGGATGTTGAGAATTCTTTGAGGTTTTTATTTATTGAAAAGATAAAGTAAAGAGTGGCAAGAAATTGTTGGGAAGAATGAGGCAGGGGCATGAACTTGCATTACCTGCTTAAGCACCTCAGCTCATGTCAGGAGCATATGGACAAATCACTTCACCTCAGCACCATAGTTATACAGTATGACGGACTTACAGTAAAGAGATATTTCACCCAAAATTAAAATTCTGTCATCATTTCTTATCCTCATGTCATTTCAAACCTTCCGCAGAACAAAACATATATTTTGTGTTCTGCTGAAGAGTAAATGATGAAGACATTTTCATTTTTGGGTGAACTATCACTTTACAAAGATAGTAATCCCAGTCATCTTTGACCTTGTGAGGACATTCTTTTGCCCACATGAGAAAACCAGTTTATGAATAATACTAAACGGATGTTTATTAGAAAACGTAAAAATAATTAAATCATGTCATTTCTTTCATCATTAACATGGAGCAATAATGAAAGAATGTGAATACTACACACACACACACACACACATCGTATCCAGAATCCAGATATCTGCATTTCCCAGCTTGTTTTGTTCTCAATGTTATTCCTCAGTTGTCTTTAATAGATTTAGAATATGTTTTGGTCAATGTTCGTACCATTTTCCGTTTTCCCCTTGCGAGTATTCTGTATTTTTCTATTCTGTTAGTTCAATGAATGTTTTTATGCTTAAACCATGGGATGCAACCTTGCATCTTGTCTGTCTGTCTTCTATTCTACTGGATCCTTCCATTTTTACTTTGTGAAGTACATTTAGCTTGTGTGCTCCCAGAGGGTACGACATGAGAGAACAGGTCCCAGAACATTCCAGAAAGAGCAGATTGGCATTGCCAGCTTCCGGAAATATCTTTCTATGCTGAATCCACATTCCTACTTGTACAAACACCTGTAGTTCACAGTCTGAATCATAACTGCTTCTTTAACACACATGAATCTTTAAGGGAAGCTGATGTTTCTATAATCAATAAAAAAACCTGAGAAATATAAACATTGATTTAACATAACTGTTTCAGCTGAGGTGGTCTTCATGTCCTTTAAATTGATTTGTTCATCCGGCCACTACATGACAACTTTCCGTTGACAAGTAGTTTATCTGTCCACACTGAAAGCAAGACATCTCTTTTATCATTTCTCATTCAGTGTTATTGGCTGTTGGTTAATGCACACACTCATATTGACATTAGCATCACATACTCTTCCCCGAGGTGATGTTTGAGCACGTGGTCTAGCTCAAAGCAGTGTCTTGTTACCAGTTTTAGTGCTCCATCACCTCACAGCTAAAGTTTATGATGTGGAAACGCGAATATAGAGGCCTGCTGGGTCACTACCGGCCCCTGACACACAGAGGAAAGAGGCGAAATACAATATCATGTTATCGTACACAATACGGCCTTATGTTCTGTACTGTTAATTGATATCTCTCTTATTCTCTTTTCATGTTGCTGCCTGCGTGCCGCTCCTCCCTCTTCGCACCTTCTTTGGCTCAATGACAGGTAAGAATCAACAACACAAAAACACTCCCAAATGCACGATGACTAAATCTTTAAACAAATACACATGCACACACCCCCATGTTTAGTTTAAGCTGTGCAAACAAGAACTGGGTTCATGCTGTAAGACCATTTTCATTCTAAATTATTCCAAAAAAAAATCTGCTTTGAGTAACAGATTTTAGAAATGCTTAGTAAAACGTTTACTTAAGAAAATGTTAGGGATAAAGGGATAGTTAACCTTCAAAAAGAAAATTTCATTGTTGACATGCCCTCTTGTCATTTCAAACCTGTATGACTTTCTTTCTTCTGCAGATAAGACGATATTTTAATAAATATGGCAATAAAAGGAAAGCGTTGTTCCCCTTTGACTTGCACTGGTTTTGTGTCCATACAGTACAAGTCTATGGGTACCAATGGTCTTTGGTTAATAAGTTAATAAAAGAAAGAAAACGACAACAGAGTGAATGAATGGTGACAGATTTTGAAGTTGAACTGTTCCTGTAAATAGTTAACCTCCATGGTATGAATACAAATTACGATGGAATGTCAATGGGGGCCAATTCTGAAGTTGTCAGGGTGTGCTATGCAGTTGGTAACTTTTTTTGACAGGACTGCTGGGCCGCCTCCTCAATGAGCCACACATGTGGTATAGCAACTTTTGGCAAAGTCTATTACTTCAAAACCGTAAATATGCGCAATAACAAGGCATGCCTGCGCAAGCAGCGCTAATTAAACAGTAATTCGGAACAACGGCTAACAAAGCTTGGATAATGTCTGGACTTAAATATGAGAAGAGTGTCGCTGGCTTTGTGTGGTGTGTGAATGTAAACTCCTCCGGGCTAAAGAGATCAGTTAAAGGTTTTACTTCACTGCGGCGAGCGATCATTTCTCTGTGAAGAGTTCTCTAGGGACAACAAAATCTACTCTTTTTGCTCTATGTAGAGGATAAAGTTGCATTTGACCCCTTTTCTAAAAAAGATAGTTAATGTTAGTCAGAGTTTGTAAATTGTTTTACATTTTACTCCTCCTCTTATAGCCTTAGGTTATTTCTGTTACGGTTTCTTTAAAAGGTTTATATGTAAATAGCAGGAAAAATATTTTATTTCATGTTGCCTCTGAAACCATCTGTAGCAGCAAAAGATGTCATAGCCTTACAGTTTAACAGATTGTTTTTTGTGCCGCTTCTTTAAAGTGTAAATAGATGGTTTCATTGGACACACACCGCAAGTTACTAGCATTGCTACCAGATAAGCTAGAGAAACACAGCATCTAACTCTTATTTCAGAAGAAAATGTTCCATAACGCAGCCCATTTTGTGCTGTGAATTTGACGCTTATGGAAACTTTGACGTACTGTGTATATATCAGATGTTTATGCATTTACTGTACTCTGGGTCACACGCTTCATCTTAAGCTGAAATTTTTTCCACTTTACATGAGCCCTGTAAGCAGTTGTTATTCCTTATTTTCCCCTGCATCGCTATGTTTGCTGACTGCCTCACCCAGAATAATTTCATCATCACCCTCCCTATTCTTTATCCTCCTCCGGTCAATGGATGTCTTAAGCTCTATATAATACCTTCCAATGACAGAAAGGTACTTCAAGTGAGGGACGATGTTGATGATGTCACCCTCCGATTGGCCTCTGCATGTAGTCAATTTGTCAAAGGGGTTTTGTGGTATTAACCTCTTGTTCCACTTAAAAGAAAGAGACAACATAGCTTGTCAAGTGTAGCAGTGTACTAGCAACAGGTCATCATGGGTTCGATTCTCAGGAAACACAAACTAATGGAATGGATGTATACAGTATATGTGCACCTGAAATTGAAACATCTACCAAATTGTATACATTTAACTAAATGTTTATATTAGTACAGTAGGGGGTTGCTTGTAATGCATGGATGCTGTATTGTGTCAAATCTAGTTTATTGGAAGTAAGTGGTTGTTTTGCATCGCAATAGTGGTAATGATTACACTGGACTACAATTAGGTGAAATAGCTGTACGGTAAATGCTGAGATGAAAGGTTAACGAATGGAGAAGAGTATAAATGATTTTGAGTAATCGGCCATGGCAGCACATGCTGACGGTGCAGAGCGCGTCTGTCGCAGGCCAGCAGAACGGCAGCCTGCAGGAACCCCTTTTGATCTGAGTTGACTTCTGGAGCTGACTTTCAGATCTGGACTGTGTTTGCAGAAAAGCCAGAAAATAGCATTTCAAAATCCCATTTTCATCATTATTTAGAGTTAGGACGATGTTTGCGCATACAGCTTGCGTGCAGTTTAGTCCATTAGTCTGATGAATGCCAGGGAGTTTTTCCCGTTACGGATGGATCGGTGGTCACGAATGACTCATCGTTAGCTGTGGTGCTCATAAATGATACTGTCTGTTGTGCTCCCCTCAGGTGGTGCTTAATGGGTTCTTGGCGCTTGGGAAGATTTTGATTTTGCACCTATTAAACTGAAAAAAATAGATTCAAGTAACTTACCATGGTTGGTTTTTTTCTAGTTTCTTTAGAAAGAACTAAATAATGTGTATCATTTGTCCTGATGACACTATCTTTTGCTATTTTCTCAATGTTTTTATTATTGCATTTCTGGTGACTGAAAACACAGTCAGAAAAACGTAGAAACGTTATTATTTTTCTTTAATTATAACTAATTTAAACAAAGAAAGAAAGCGCTAAAAAAGTGAAAGGTTAGCTCCGCCCCCTGCTGAAAGAGTTCAGGGGAAAAGGACAAAAGCTGTGAGAACGATATGGAAACGTTATCGAAGAAGATGCACTCAGCAAGTTATTTTAGAGCGATCTAAAGTATTGATTCATCTTGATTATTAACACGATTATTATGTAAATGCAGCATGTAGCTGTAGGTAAAAAAATGATGTTGAAGAAGCTCAGCGCTTAGAAAGGGAAGGAATAGAACCTAACCTGCATTTTGTTGGGAAAATAACTCATTTATTTTCATTTTTGTATCACATTTCTCCTTGGCCGTGTTTTTTGTTGTTGTTTTCTTTTTGTGATTTAATTCCCTGCTGTGATCCTGAAACCTGTCCTTGCTGTGGATGCAATTCCTGTTTCGTACTGGCAAGTCATCCCATCAGTTAATACCTGGATAAGAAAACACTTTTTGATCTGGTAGGACAAAAATTGCTTATATCTTGAGCTTGTTCCTCAAGATTCTTGGATTTCTCTGGATATGAACTGATTTTTTTCTGATGTTTTTTGGTCCTTCACCACTAAGAGACGATACTATTATTTGTTTCCTTTGGAATTTGTACTCTCTGGAAACGGGGCATTGAATTTTGAACCTGAATTTGAAATCTGCTATTGAAAAGATTTAGAAACTAATTTTGTATTTCAGAACACAGGTTTTGAAAATTGGAAACTAATTTTGGAATTTCAAATTGATTTTGAATCATGATTTTTTAAAACATTGAATATTACTTATCTGGGGTTGTTTTCTTTATTTTTATATTGATTCCAAAGGTTTTGGAAAAGTATCGATTTTTATTTGATTGTTTTCCGGGCCTGGATTTGTAGGGAAACATTTTAATTGAAGATGGAGAAATTTATGAGTTTCCAGACTATTGCCCTATTCCAGTGGTTCTCAAACTTTTTTGATCAGGTATGGGACAAAAATGTGGGAAGAATATTTAACAAAGAAGATAAATACATATATGTATACTTAAACATCAAGAGAACCGCTGTATAGATAGCAAAGAGAGACATACACTTTACTGCAGCAGGTTTTGTCAAAATGGCGTGTGAAAACTAAATCGCGACTCGCGCTACATTGATTTAACCTCAGACGCGTGTAGAATTATCGCTATACAGCTTTAACAACAGCTTTAAACAGCTTTTAAACAATAAATAAGCAACTTAATTTGCATGAAGCTCATCGGAAGAGAGAGAGAGATGCACAAGCACCTGTCTGCACTCGCTCTGTATTTGAGCTACCCTTTACGCACACATCAATCATCATCAGTTGAGTTACATCAACTATGATAAATAAACAATAATTCATACAACTCATTCATACGATCTACTGTGTATGAAATCATTGTTTATTAGGTTTTTTATTTAAGTTTTTTGATGTTATATAGGTAATTTATGTTATAGTAAAGTGTTACCACTTGAATAGTATTAATAACAGTATTTGACTCTGAACTTGAAGTGTCTTGCCCTAAAACAATCAAAAATGCAAAATCAAACAAAGAGGAAGCACCATTATTGCTGCTTGCGTCTGGAATTACCTATGGGTACTTTTTACAGGCTATTTCAGTTTTTAGATGAGCTTTGATGTACTTTGATGTTTAAATCCCATCGTAGCGTTGTGTATTGATTGGCTGTATTATGAAGTGCTGCGGCAAAATGGAAACCCAGTCATCACCATAACTCTGGTCCGGTCGCCTCGACAGACGCTTCCGGAAACGCAGACTCTGTGAAGCACACGCATCATTCGAGGCTTTAATAGAATGGGTTTTTCACAGAGGTCTAATTTGGATTCTGCATTTAATCATTAAACCGATAGTTCTCCCAAAAATGAAAATTTTGTCATCATTTACTCACATTCGAGTTGTTCAAAATGTGTATAAATTCTTTGTTCTGATGAACAGAGAGGAAGATATTGGAAATACTGCTTATAACCAAACATATCTGGACACCCATTGACTCCCATAGTAGAATTTTTAAGTATGTAGGACAGCAAACAGTTTTGGGGCACCTATGACTAACATTGTATTTTTTCTTAATATGGGAGTCAATGGGGGTCGAGATCTGTTTGCTTATTAGCATTCTTCCAAATATCTTTCTCTGTGTTCATCAGAAAATAGAAATTTATACAGATTTAGAAAAACGTGAAGGTGAGTAAATGATGCAGAATTTAAATTTGGGGGTGAAGTATCCCTTTAACTGCTCATTTCTTATATGTGGATGTTTGTAGGTTGAATAGAATTTGGAAGAAGATTTGGGTAAACGCTCCGTGTGTTGGCTTGTTGTGTGTGAGTAGAGTTGCATGCGACAAAAGTGACGCCAGAGTTACACAACCCTGTTATTACATCTACAGTTCTGAGAAGAAGTTTGCATAGCCCCTGCAGAATTTGTTAAATATTTTTATATTGAAAAGTAACTACTATCATAAGTTTTGTCTAATTTTGATTGCGTTGAACTGCCTTAAGGAAGCTATTAGTCATTTATATAAAGATGTTCATCTGAGTACGAATGATAACTTAATTTACACAAATTATGTTGTTTACATACCCTTGGTTCTTATTATTGTGTGTTGTCTCCTCAAGCATTAATAACTGTTTGTAGTCTTTTCTGATAGTTGTGCATGAGGCCACGGTTTGTTCTGAATGTTGAAGCTGCCAACAAGCCTCCGGTTACGGAGTTATTTGCTTTCTTTGCATACTGTGCACGTCTGAGTTTTCCCCACAGTGCTTATATGATGTTGATATCCAGCTTTGCCACTCAGCACAATTGAAGAACTCATGCACAAATATCACAGAGGGCTACAGACAGTCATTGATGCTTGGGGAGAGAACACACAATACTGAGAAACGGAGGATGCGTCCATTTTAAAATGGGATAATTTGAGTAATTTCAGTTATTATTCCGTCTTGAGGAAAATGTAGATGCACATTAAATTGCGCTTGGTCTTGGAGATGAGTACAGAGCAGGTCCTCTCAGACCGCCTCAGGGAACATATTGAATGTTAGATCAAATCACTAGGGTTCGTATTCCCCCTCTTAATAGCATATAGCGGGCAGATCTTGAGGGGTGCGAGGAGGTGAGAATTGTTTTTTTTACATTCCAGCTGCCATTCCGCTTCTCTTTGTCTCTCTCGTCACACGTCTCATTTCTTCTCTCAGACCACTAAAGAAGAACTTCGTCTTCCTATCAACGGCTCATCCATCAGGCCGGTCCACGGTGGCCAGCTGGGAAAGAGTGTGTGTCAGAGTTTCTGTTCGGCGGTCAGGGGGCCTGAGGTGTGAAGGTGTGGGTGGTCTCTGGTTGTCTTAGAGTGGGAGTGAAGGGTACAGAGTTGAGTATGTAGCTCAGTGTACAGACTGAAGCCCACATGCACTTGTGCTCACTGAACCGGACATCCAGCCGTCCATCTTTTTTTTGTACAGTTCAAGGCTAAACAATAAGGTTGGCCAGATGGTCTGTGTGTGAAAGCATTTCAGACTAGGTGATAAAAGTGTCACTCGGAATATCGGAGCCAGTTTTGTGTCAAAATAGTGAAATGGGTTACGAATTATAAACAAAAATCGGAATTGTTTTGAAATGTGTGGAATAGTTTCTTATGAGAAAAAGTGTTTGGATTTACAGTACAGAAATGAGCAAAAAAATTGCTATTATTGAACGTACAAACATAAATAATTTAATAGTTAAAAGAAAAGATTTTGACATAAAAATATATATCTAAGAGTAACGCGTTCTTTTGACATGACTAATAAGTGTTCTATTTATTTTGCATGAAAACATAGCTTCTACTTTCTAACTCTTCCTTTTAGTGTTACCTAATACGCTTACTCTTTTACCTCGTATTTGTACAAAAGTGTCACCCTTTGCTCCTCACGCCTCCCCGCATGTTATTTTCGTACCTCTCTGTCTACCGAGCGCTCTTCCACTCTTTCATCACTCTCATCTCCTCTGGCTCCCTCTGTTAACCCCATCCGTCTGAATCCTGAGGCACGATATCGATCTGACAGTGCAGATGCTTCTCCGGTGGAGTTGAACGTGGGCCGACAGCGACCGCCTCGCCGGATCCCGCTCCTTATAAAGGCAGATTGCGAAACTACCTGCCTCCGAGGTGTCTGGGCTTTTCCTGTCAGTGGTTCTCATTAAGAGCCTGCAGCGGTGCATAAGAGGCCAGCAGGTTGAGACGTGAGGGAACACAGCCGGCCGCAATGCTTTCTACTACGAGATGCTGAAGAATTGAGCAGGAATTGCTGCCTAAGGGTGCAGAGATGCGCTCCGGGAAGATTTGATTGGCGGGTGTGGGTTTTGATGAGGCGTAACGGCAACATTTTGGCTGGGGGTTAACTGTGGTTGCTTAACAATGCCATGTTTGTTTCTGGGGAAGCTTGTGCGATATTTGGGAAGGTTTTTGCATGGCAGTCAGTCTGAACTTTAGGTTGATTCAACATCCCTCTTCCCTCCCCACGCAATTCTCTTTTTGATATTGAAATTTGTGGCTGAAGTCTGTGGTACGCTTGAGTCACCATTGGCAACCGCGTTTTCATGCAGCTTTTTTTATTTATTTTGTATATCTTTTTCCTATTTCGTCTCATCGTCAACATAATGGAGATTCTATATTTTACCATTCATTATGATGTATTTTTAGCCATTCTAAACAGTGATAAACACATTAATTCCCATTAGTGTCGCAGACTACAATAAATTGCACAACGCATTGAGTTATGATACTTTGGATGGATATTAATAATTTTATTCTGTTACAATAGGTATTCTTGGTTAAGCGTTTGATAAGAATCAACATTAAGACAAATTGACTTTCCAGAATATTAATTTGATCATATCTGCATGGTTTAGTGTTGTAGCATGTGGAGTTAAAAACTAAAGAACCCAAAGTTCTTTCATGGGCTCCTTGACTCCCACACAAGTGTCTAAGTTATAGGCTCATTCAAACTTTTCAAGGTTTTCGATTCCACCCTCAAGTTGCATAGTGGCTTTGAAACTCTGTGTTGAATCCGAGTCTAAGAAAGGCGAAGACTTTTCAAAAAAGTCACATTCAGAGCTTGTTAAAAAACCCCGCTTCTGATGTCCCTGGACACTGGAACTCCTGAACATCTGAGTAATCCATATACTGTGCTCACTATGAGAGAGAGAACAAGAGTCCAGATTTGATTAAAGTGATGCAGAGGTCAGAAATGTGCTTGATGTTATTCTCAACGTTTTTTTTTTTCAGATAAATGTATAAAGATTTCAGGTGGCTTGGCTAAACTTGCAAAAAGCATTTGATTGTTTTGAACCTGTATGCTCCATTTCAGCTGTGTAGTTTTGTCTCAAATGGAACGAGAAAGATCTTTGCGTTGCCGTGTTTGTAAAATAATTATACGAAGCTCTTTAATCTCAAAAGATCAAGGGAAATGTTATTTCTCATGATATGACTCCTTTAATGCGGGTGTGTGAACGTCTGCATGTGCTTGAGGCATAACGGGATGTTCATTTGAGAATCCGAGGAGCAGGTGTTTTTGACCAATGTTAACTATCAGCTTTCAGGTCTGCCCAAGTCTGTGTTTGTGGAGATCACTACATATATTATAATGCCTTCAAGCAAATGTAGACTGCACTACTAAACATGTTCTCTCTTCTTTGTGTTTCTCTTCCTCACATATAAACTTTACAGCAGTAACCTGCAAACAAAAATAAGTAGCTGGAATGCAAATGAGCTTTCCTCATTGTTGGGTGAACCATTCCCTTAATTCTGTTGTCGTTTATGTATTGTTTGGTTACCAACATCCATCAAAATAAACAGGAAAGTCTTACAGGTTTAAATTGAGAGTGAGTAAATAATGAAAGAAAATTCATTTTGGGGTGAACTATCCCTTTAATATTAGCATTTTTTTATGTGAGTTAGGTTTAGGGGTACAGTACACATTGTCATCTTAGTATGTAAACCTTTGTCTCTAAGTAAGATCTTTACTTATGTTAACTTTTGAGTGGTAATTCAAATCTTTTTAAGTATCAGTGAATTGTAAGATTGTATATAGAAGGCTCTAAAAGTGAAGAGGGAGTTCATTTATATTGTGCCCAAGGACCTAAAGATTGTTTTTGGAATACTGCCTTATTCTGTATATACTGTATAGCCAGTCTTAATCTAATGTAGGTTTAATATTTTAGACAGGTTTCATCAGGATGTTTTCATTTATGTGTGTGTTTTTGGTTTGTAATACCGTAAGTGATAAACTACTTCAGCCTCACAGCCTGGACCATTTTTACTTAAATACACCTGACGCTTATTAGTTTTGCTTTAAATTTACACATGTTTCATATTCAACAACTAGATGTTATTGTTTTCTGAAGTGATCCTTGCCTCTGCAAAACTGGGATGTCATGTCTGGTTGCTGGATCTTCGGGGTTGGATTAATTTAGATTATTCATTTCTAATTACTGTATTTATAGATAGAGATACTTTTATTGGCATTGTTTGTACGTGTCTGAATCTATGCTAATGTATATTGTTAATGTTAGTTTGTGTGTCTCTCAATGTTTGTGTATGTAGCACAGAGGTTGGCAATGCCAGTATTGTAAATCTGTCTGGAGTAACAATGAAAAGTGCCATTCCTGTGTCTCAGCGCCAGGTTTTTGCCAGTCTACAGGTCCCCCGGCACATCTGGCATGAGCACATCAATCCAGCCTGTGTTCATAACCAGCAGAATCCATTTTTCCTAAAGCTTCCCATCACTCAATTCTGTCTTATTGTCTCATCTAACAGCTGGAGGATTGCCCTCCCACAATGCACTTGTGGGTGACCCATGAATGAGGACCTGACATGCCATACTAATCCTTTTAGCGCTCTGCTTTAAACGGCTACTCATTATCTGTGTGTTTCTATCATTTTAGAGTGGGGGGTGAGTGCATCTCGCTTTACATTTAGGGTAAACGTGACGCACGGATTAAACAAGGCGCTATCAAAGAATAGGGCAGATGCACATCGCCGTTTACGTCCATCTGTAAGATTCTGCAATGGTTTGTCGCTGCCCTCTTTTATGAATAACCGAATCACAAATGCATTTTTAACAGAGCCACAGCGATGCGTTTTCAAGGTTTGCAGATTTACTGCATAAATATTCTTTCTTCGGATTGACTTATCTTTTCTACCAAATGAATAAGAAGCTTATAAATCCAAGATTGAGAGTGTCAGGCTTGAAGAAAGGAAAAGAGAGAGCGATAGAATATGAATTTCTCTCTCTGCACCTGTCTGTGACTCCGCCGTGAGAGAAATGCTTGATGGATGGGGGTGAAAATAACGAGAAGGGCGGGTGTTGTTGATGCTTATATTTCTGGTGTCATTACGTGTTTGTGTGAAACCCAGCTTTGGTTTATCAGTCTCAGAGGCAATCATAATATTTTGGGATTAATTAAAATCTTAATCGGGCATGTTCATCTTCAGCGCTGTTCCCTACAGGCTCACTGCTGACAGCTGCATTTCAGTATTCTGAAAAAGACTACTGGCCAAACAAGTTTGGCTTGCAGACACATCACCTCAGGAACAGCCGGTCACGCTTGGGGACGAGCAGCGGGACATGTAGAATGTCTGCACGGTTAAGTGTGCCTGCGCAACTGGGAAAAGCTGCAATGGTAATGATAGAAATAGAGTGAGTGGCGATGGGTGGAATGATTGGCATGTGGATGGAGAGAAATAGAGACGGAAAAATATGAGTGAAAGAGACGGCATAGGCGTATTAAGCATAAGTTTTTTGGAAGAAATTAAGAAATGGTTGCGGAAGGTGTGTTTTGTTTAGGACCATTAACATCTAAAACTTGTGGAAAATGCAAGACGCCCTGCTTTCTCACCATCTCCCGTTGCTCACACTCGTAAGTTATATTTGGGGAAGACAGAGAGCCGCGACTCCAGAAAAGCAGCCAGGATGAAATAAGTGCGACATCTGAACTCGCGGCGCTTGCTTGTGCATCCAGTGTCCAAGCATAAAAACGCGTAAACCAATGAACAAGTGACATTTTGAGTCATATAAATAAACTGATTTAAGTTTAATGCACTGAAACAGCCAAGTGACCTTCCCCAAATGACAGTTTGGGAGCAACATACTGTGATAGGTGTAGTCGAAAACAAGTCAATGGACTTACTGCCAAATATATATGATACAAGTTATTTAAGAAATAATTGGTTAAAGTATTGTTTTTGTCTTTGTCCCCACCCCTTTTCAAAACAAAGTTACACCACGAAGAGGAAGAAATATTTCAGACAATAGGGAGAAAGCATTTGGTGGGTGGAGCCATGGTCTAGACAGTAATGCATGTGATAAAAGTTTCATAAAGGCCAACATTTTAAAATAGAGCTTGGTGACATTTCCACAGGGGGGTGGTTTTGCAGCCCGGTTGTCTGTATATCATGAACTGCAGATTTAATTGAATATAGATTGTCAGTGCAGGCTTTAACATTTTCTCATTCACATTTTTGGGTGCATGAAACATGCACATCAAACAGTCCATTTGTATTACCTGCCTTGTCATTTCTCATTTCAAAGATTGGGAGATCTATTGATATCACTTGTATGCCAGTCTTGCTTTTGTCTGTTATTGAGGTCAAATTAACTCTTTCTCTCATTTTTCAATAAAACCTTGCAGCGAAACGAGGTTTCCGTTTCCAGATCAACACAAAAATTCATATTTATGAGAAGGCGGTCGGCTATGAATCCATATCCTGTCATCAGGACGACTCTGATGACAGATAAATCACCAGCTGTCAGTCACACACATCCTGTCATGCATGTGTGCATTTATAAGGATAAACCTATTCCAGTTTAATGCACTCAGACTTGCTCTGTTTTGGCACGGAGGAAATTTGACTTGCAGATCTCTAACACAGAAAGATGAAACATCATTCAGTCCCCTTGGTTTGTTTATTTTTTGTACTCCGTGTGTGTGTGTTTTGGCATTTATCAGTATGTGTGTACATTTGTGTCCTTTTCTCTTGGTTTAGTTTTTACGCCCAGAAAAGAGCTTTTAAAGCTCAGGAGATTTGATCGGGTATTGATCAGTTCTCGGGTAGGTTAAACTTAGGTTCCAACTTTCTCTCAAATGTTTCTCCTAAAATTTCCATTGAGAAATAGAAATAAATGCAAATGAGGCTATTGTTCACATACATTATGAGAGTATGAATCCATAAATGTAATCTTTAAAGATAAGACTATCTTGTTTTAGATCAAATTAATATTTGGAATTCGTATTGAAGTCTTGACGTTTCCAGACATCTGTATTTAGCACGTCTGAGCACCTTTTGAGACATTGTTGAGCTCTCTTGTGAAACTCTACTGGAGACATTGGTGAGATTTATGTGCCTTTTAATATGCATCCTCTTTAATATCTCAATTGTTTGTCCTAGGAATCCGTCAGTTTAGAGCAATGGGACTTTTTCTGCATCTAAGACATTTTCCCTAAAGGCCACACAGCAATCTCATACATGTGCCCGTTACAGTTACAGCCTTATTGTCACAAACTGAGCTCAGTTTTGCCAAAGTTGCAATCAAATGAATAAATAAAATATTGTTATACGAATTCAAACATTCAAATTTATCCAAAACCAGATTACTTTAGCTATACAAACTACATAACATTTATAGTAGTGCTTTAATATTTCTCAACATTTCTATTTTTAGAGCCACAGAGTGAGTCATATATCCGAACACAAATACATTGGCATTCATATGCAAGAGATCTTCAGTAACTAGTTGATCTAATTGCTTATAAAATATTTGCTTCATGTGTGCAAACATAGCTACTCTAACTCTGTAGGAATATCCCGCTTATAAAGATGCCATGCCCTAGCTGCACCACATCACACACAAAGTTTTCAAGACCGGTGACAGTAAAGTCAGTTTATAAAGGATCGCTTGAGCTGACAGCATCCTCCACCATCTTAGGGGCAGGGACAGGGGCCTTTTTTACTCTGGCGTGAAGGAGTAATGGCGTGTTTCCCCGTGATAAGTAATAAAACGGTAAGCAAAACTGGCAGGCGTTACTTCACACATGCAGACGCACACGCAGGACTTAATGCATGGCACATTGGAGCGAATGTGCTGTGTTTGCCCCAGAGGTGTTCTGTGGTTCAGAGTGAAGGTTTAGCTGAGAGAGAACAAGAGATGAGGGTTAGACAGAGGGTGTGAAGTTTAAAGCGCTAAGGGGTTTTACCGCACGAAGTCACAAGAGTTTACCATGTTCCCTTATGGCAAATTAAAAATGTGCTATTTGTGTCAGCTCCTATAGTCGGTTTTAAAAAAGGAGAGGAAAGGGAACAGAATATTGGGCATTGAGATAATGGTAGGATGAGTTTTTTTTTTACTATGGTAACCAGGACATTTTGACTATATAATTCTTCATACAATCATTTTTAAAAAGTGTGAATACAATAACTATTGTATACTGTATTTTGAAGTATCATTTTTGCATTTCCCTAATCATTAGATTCTCCCATCAATTTCTATTTCGCTCTCCACCTGCCAGTTTCAGGTCTCTCTCTCTCTCTTTCTTTTTTTATCTATCATTGTTGGATAGGAAGGTTGAATGTAGAGGAAAAATCCCCAGGACACTGGGTCTTGAACCTTTTACCCCCCTGAACACTTTTTCTTCAATCTCTTTCAGAATTCAGTAACTTTAGTCGCAGGATACCTCTTTCCTTCTTTTCCCCCATCACGCTTCCTTTTTTTCCTGAAGCCTGCTCTTTTGTTTGTGTGAAAGCAGATCTTGCGGTTAAAGCATGTTTGTATTGTGCTGGAAGGATTAAATACAGTATGTGGGTCACAGCTGTGATAAGCACTTTGGGTCGGAAGCAGAAGGCAAAATGTCAGTCAGTGTCACATCGCCGCAGTTGGGACCCTGTAAAATCAGATTTTGTGGATTTAAATCCATACGTTAGTTTTGAGGCCGTTCAGTATGCTAGTCTCCAAAGTTCGAGCAAAATAGTGTTTACATTTAACCGTTCAAAATATTGATGCAGTTTCAACTCAGAAGGGATAGACTTCCCAAAGTGCCTATGCATCTCCTTTGCTAGAGGAACTGATTTTGATTAGTCACTTCTCATGTATCTATCTCCCCTGTCTGGTCCTAACTCACTCTGACAGACATCAGGTCTTCTTTTCAAACCATATTCCCTCTGGAACCCGTGACAAGGTTCTCTTCTAAAACTTCTATCATGTTTTTATATCCTCTTCTCTGAAGTTGTCTTGTCCTCTCCATGGTGGAATGACACGAAAATCCTTCACAAATTCAAATAGATTTTCATTTTCTTCTTTGATCAGTTGGAAATATTTAGTTTTACGAGTCGTACAACAACAAGGATTTTTTTCAATGTGCACTCACACACACCATATCTTTCAGCAGCAGGGTCCCACAAAATTGCTCCAGCTCTCCCGCTGTGTTGTCGCACATGTGCACTCAGGTACGGCTGAAATGTGGTGCGATTTCGAAAATAGGTGTATGAGGAACGGTGGGGGCCATCTTGAGTCCTTTTAGGAAGAGGCGGAAAAGTGGCATCAGGGATGTTCCTCAGTGTCATCTTTAACCTCCCTCAATTTTCATGGCACAATCTATTTAGTTTTATTTTAGAGCATGTTTTTAAATGTGAACTGTTGAAAAGCAGCATTAGAAAATGACAATTACATTTAAACATTTTGTAGAGTCTTTTGTCCAAAGTGATGAAACGATGAGGCATTAATATGAAAGTGCTAAGATACAAAGTTTCAATAATTATTACAGATACAGGTGCATGAAAGAGGGAGAAAGAAGAATAAACCGTTCGCACTTCATTTTCAATAGTATATTAGTTTATTTGCAAAAATTATATATATATATGTGAGTTTATTAAGAATAATAACAATAAATATAAATATATATTTATTGTTATTTTTACTTAATCAAAACAACCCAACAGCAGTTTGATTGATATTAATTGAAATGCACAATAAAAACATGATTTTTAAAAACTCTGTTTTTGCAGATGAACTCTTCATATATATTTTAGTTTTTTGTAATAAATATGCATTGGGGGATTTTGAGGAAGTTTCAAGAGAGGAATCTGAAAGAAAGCAATGAATTATTCTGATTATTTAATGCAAGGAAGAATGAGACATTCATGGGATGTTCATATTCTAGACAGATGAGGTAGATAGGTGGGTAGATTCTTCAATTTGTAAGTGTGAATTTAAATATGATTGGAATTTGAATTGCGTCTGTCTGTCACTTCCAGGCAAAAGTTGTAATTTTACAGCTGAAATTACATGATTTGGTCTATTGAAAAAAATCTAAGGGTTATTGGAAAGTTAAAATTGTCCCTGGATGGACTGCCTAGCTTATTCTAAAAAAGTGATTGTAGTGCACAAGAAAGTGGTGTCTTGAAAGCTTTTCAAAGTAAATAGGATGTTTTCACAGTTAAATAATCTGCATATTGCTTCTTCTCTCTTATAATGGTAAAACAGAAAGCATAGACTGTTTGACTTACTAGCCCAGGCTAGAAATCTAAAAAGTATTGATCACCATTTTTCCTAAACTGTTCACACAGTTGACGTGTACATGTATGAGCTACAGACAACACAGATGTCGCCTTAAAGACAAAAACTCAAATAATTTCCCAAGTATCTCACTCCCTGCCTCTCCCTTCCCAGTTTTTGATGTTTTTGTTGTCTCCCCATCTTACACAATAGAAAACTGTATTACTCTTTCATAGAAAAGAAAGACTCTTATTCACTTTGTGGTTATGTGACTGTGTAAGTATAAAAAGTGCCATCTTGTTCACTGTAGTACTACACTGTGCTTTGTCTCTGTAAAATCACAGTTTTGTGTTCCTGCCAGCCACAAAAACCTCCCACACAGCAGTAACAGACTCAGACGGGTTACACAGGGACAGAAATCTCCTTCACAATAGGCAGTTTATTAGAAACAACATACACAGAGAGGGCGACGTAAACCTAAATTAATATTCTAATAGTGGATTTGGTATTATTAAGAACACACGCCTGATAATTGAGAGAAACTGTTTTGTTATGTCAACGTTGCGCCTGCCTCCGGTTGTTTTTTCTTTCTGTTTAGTTTTAGCTTGTCATTCTATAAGGCTAGCCATGTGACATGCTTTCTCATTAAGAGAAGCAATAACTTTGATAAATCATCCCGGCTGCCAGCCCAGCCCCACGGTTGGTAGTAGAAAAGCTAATTGAAATTCTCTCTCTCTCTCTCTCTCTCTCTCTCTCTCTCTCTCTCTCTCTCTCTCTCTCTCTTTCTCTCTCTCTCTCTCTCACGTTGACGCTCTTGATTTGGTCTTTTTGTTGAGCTGTTCCATACTGAAGTTGACACTTCAAAGAATTCTGATCTTACACTTTTGCGTTGTTTGCTACTACTGGAAAGTGCAAATGTTTCTTCCTATAATAATAGCTTTTTCTTTAGAAGGTCGTATTTGTGGTGTCATATTTAATTTATAAAATGTGAGGATGTGAGTTTGTTTTTAGCGAGTGTGTTTATCACGTGCAAGGGCCGTCAATTTTTATGAACATATCATTTTTGCATTGTGTATTATGATGATGTATTTTATTCAAGATGAGCAGAATGACAATATATTAAATTCAGTAAATACATAAAATAATTTTTTTGACAAATTGT
Organism: Triplophysa dalaica; assembly: GCF_015846415.1. Taxonomy (NCBI): domain Eukaryota; kingdom Metazoa; phylum Chordata; class Actinopteri; order Cypriniformes; family Nemacheilidae; genus Triplophysa; species Triplophysa dalaica. Next base: position 18,169,210 of record NC_079544.1, on the reverse strand, counting down.
TAAATACATCTCTCTCATTTGTAAATTGCTTTGAATTAAAAGTGTCTGTTAAATTAATAAATGTGTGAGGGAAGTTGAGAAATATACTGTATATGTGTCCTATAATTTTTAAAAAAATGTACAAAACAAAATATAATAGTATATTATTTTACATTGTTGATATTTATCATATAAAATAGCGTATGAGATTTATCTTTATAGTTATTTTTTTAATCTTTAAACTAAACACATTTACTGTTTATTTGTGAACAACCGATGCATCAAAATACCAGTTTTTTCAGGTTGCTTATCAGTGTAGATTTAGGGGAAAGGGCTATAAAAATAAAAAGGTGCAGAACTGCCTCTAATCGATAGTATCAAGAGACACGGATGTAACACAGATCCAGGGGAAGCCATATTAACATCAACCAAAAAGTAGTTTGTATTAAATCTGTATGAATGTCACCCCTTTTTATGTAAAGAATGTGTTAGTCTAATCTTCTGTTCTTCATCTTCTTTCTGAATCAACGAGGAAATTTCAGTCAACACTTTTCAGCGTCCAGTTTGTTCCTCATCTGTATGTTTGCAAGAGGTTAAGCTCACCGGTTTCATAGATGTGAGTGGAGGATGTCTGAGTGCATTATGAATGACAGCCGAGCTTTTTAATGACAGGACTAATTCACAGCCGAACACTGACTGCCTGTGGATAGCATGCCCCATGAGGCAAAGAACAGCTGCGGGTGCGCAAGTAGCGTTCGCGTTCTGTGGAGGTTTATCTTACATCAGTACACCATGAGAGCTCTAAGCGCTCTCGCTGCTCCAGAGAATGATTGAACGTTGTGAGATAGAGCGGCCTCGTGACTCACTCTCAGCTCAGAGGAGGTGCAGGTGAGAGAAGAATCATGTGAATAAGAAACGCAGCCTCAACCAAAGACAAAATGTATTTATGGAGACTAAACTCAAAACCGTGTGTCTTTGTGGCCTTTGTATATAGAGCAGTGTTGATTTTCTTAACTGTGTGTGTCTGTAGCCTTGTGGGAACCTCATCAGTCGTCATTGTTACAATGAAACGCCCCCGCTCCCTGTGTTCAAGTCTCAATAGAGAGTGATTGGTGAAAAGAGAGCTGTCAATCAAATGCAACGCCGTAGGTCTCGTGGCTCGGCCTGCAGTCATGTATAGCGCTCTCACATAGAGTGTCAGCCTTCATTCACGCTCTCAGACCAGACCGGGTGCCATGCCAAGTACGGAGTCCGAGCGAAAACTCCCAAGCCCCGTTGGCTTCAAGTTCCTTCCAAATTTGGGCCTTTTGTGGCCAAACTTGGCTGAGCTGAGGTGAAAACAGACAGATTTCCAGAAGTAAGTCAATCTCCTCTTTTCAGTGTCATTGAATGCACGCTCCTTATAGAAGAGTCAATAGGCTCTGTGTGGAGTTGAGAGGAGTGTTTAAAGTGTGTAAACAGAGGAAGAGGAGTTCCGCTGAATGACTGGAAATTGTGAAGCGGCCATGGGCTTGGCATGATATATGTTTTTTTTCCAACCAGGGTTCACACTTTTGAATTTAGTAGCAAAAATAATTCAGTTACTTTATATTGAAAGAGTACAACATTATACATTTTTAAAGCATGTTACAGTGAGGTACTAATAATGCTGTACATTTAGTAGCCGAAAAGTTATATTGAATGATTATGACAACATAATATCAAACCAAATTTTACTAGAAGTTATTGGAAAAATAATGAAGTGATATTTGTTGTTACATGTAAATAGCTTTGGAATCTTACTTGCAGAAGTCAACTTAATAGTTTAACCCAATAATTTAAGTTAGGTAAAGTTCTACATTTTGAAGTATGATTTGACTGTCCAAACCAAAACGGGAAAGTTTTACTTTTATTTTCAATTTATATCCCATAAGATCCCTTTAGCCAGTCAAACCACTATTAAAGTAATTCCAGATATATACGGTTTCAGTGGCGACATCATAAACAAACGTTATGTGGCCCAAACGTAACTGTATTGAATTAAAATAGAACTATTCAACAATTAATATACAAAAGATATTTATATAAATTAAATATAAAATTAATTGTCATAGTATAACCAAATACATACCGGAAGAATCTGATGAAACTGTCTATTAAGTATCAGCATCTGTATTTTAGGAATTGTTTGGTGAGTTGAACAGTACTCTGCTTACTATAAAAGTAAATAATTGCAATTTTAGCTAATAATGATGCAAAATGATGGTCATTAAAGAATATTTGAATATGAATTATAGAAGCAGATTTCTGATTTGGTCTTCATGTAGGATTGTTGCTTGCACTGTGGGGGTACATAACACAGCTAAGTCTCTACTGTAGCACTGTACTCTAGTTTAAGAAAGTAGTAAACAAGTGTTTGTCAATAATGGAGGACCAGCAGTTGTCTGATTGAGATGAATGTGAGAGGTAGACGAGAGTTTCAGGGGAATGACATGTGTCAGGTTTTAATGGCAGGCGTGTGGTTTCTCAGAAATGAGCGGACGTGCATCGATCGTCCTTCACTCCTCCGATGCTGTTGTTGGGGTGGAAACTTTTTTGTGGTGACCTGTTATCTGTCAGTGAAATTCCCATGAGGCTACAGGGTGTGTGTGTGCGTGTGGGTTTGTTCTAAGTAATGTCAATACAGTATTTATGCAATATGTAAATTTGTAAAGCATACATCCTATGCTGTCTTCATTTTTCAAACAAGTTGTCTTATAAGACAACGTAGTTTTGCTTTCTACCTTTCAGAGCATGCCAGGAGCGTGCCAATTATATCTGAAAAAGCCCTATAGATTGACAGCCCACTGGAGTTTGTAGCTTATGCATGTGTTTACGCATAATTTGTGGCCAAAATGTGTGTTATATGAGACATGACATCTAAGTTCATTATTTTGTCTTATTATGGCCCTCTCTCCCATACAATGGCATGATTGCTGTCCTCTTGCAGAGTTAAATTGTATTTTTACCATGACGGATAAAAATGTGCCACGTCCTTAACCAGTTTCACCAATTATCAGGAGAACCTGCAGTTCATACCAGCATGAAGCGGCTGAATCTCATGTACCCTCACTCTAATAAGAACCCAGCAGGGGATAGACCGCTGAGCCTTGCCGGGCACAAAACAACAGCCTCCGTTTCACACGCGCACACACCTGTCGGTTAGCTCTCTGTATTAATGCACCACATAATTAAAGTTCTTCATCACCTCAGTGCCTAGCGTTATGAAGCTGTTTGCTGGATGCACAGACATCCTTAATGATCACCCCGCATCTGGACTCAGACCGAAGTTTGGACTGTTAGCCGTGTGCTTTAAACCTGCAGGACGGGCGAAGTTATGTCGACAGCTTTTCAAAACTTAATGAGGATCCTGCCATGTGAAGCACGTGTGAGCCACACTTTACTTTCCTTAAAAGTTTTGTGATGTTATCAAACTCACACTTGTTTGAAGATAGCGAAACATGATTCCCGTGGCAACAGCTTTTGAGAAAAGGGTCCTTATAACATGAATATTTGGCTGTCAGCATTGCGTTTACACGTTTTCGCCATCCAAGACATTCCACTTACAAGTTTGAACTCTTCCAGAACTCTGTGTGTTTGTGTGCATTGGTGTGCATTTGTGTGTATGTGCATGTATGTGTGTATATCCTACAGTTAATTTGTTCGGACATGTCACTCGCTGATGTCATTCCTCCGAGCCAGAGGATGGCGAGTCTTGCGGCCCAGCTGTGAGTTTGATTGACTTGGTTGCATTGTGCCAGTAGAGCACCTGCATCATCCGTCACTGGGGCAGATAGATTAATATACCTAACCTGTTAAAACAAATCGCAGAGCCGACAACACTTCCACCACCCAACCACGCTCAAAAACACTTATTGAGTCCAGCTGCTAAGAAAACAGACCTGGGAGGTTTAATGTGAGGTTTTGTGTGGGCTCAGTGCCAAAATATAATGAACTACCTCAATAGTTATGAATGTTTGTAAGTTTTGGCAAACTGGTGGGTAATTCAAATGAATTTGTGAGACCTTATTTGTCAATTTTTGAATAACCTGCTTTTGCCCAAGTGATGGTTTTGTTTAGGGATTGACCTTTATGATGGTACAATAGTTAAGTTTTCCCTTGAAGTGAGGTGTGCCTTCCTTCTAGGCCAGAATAGTTTTCTGTTAGGATTGGAGTTAAAGACAACTCAAAGCGGAGATCACAATTTGAGGTTAAAAAAATTAGTATATAGTAATTTCTTCTGTCTTGGATGATGCACGGCCAAAACAAAATATCTTGGACTTGCCACGGAGCATCAGTGTGGCATGCTGGCTAATGTTTTTCACAGTCTTTACATTACAAGCACAGCTATCATGCTTTAAAATGCTTCTTCAGTAAGTGGACAGCTCACTGGGCTTGAAACATATCGCCACTGTCCTCATCTCTTGATTGGATAATCAATACAGGGAATTCTGACTTTATCTGGGCGGTTATATTAAGTGTGTTTTCACTCAGAGAGACACGAAGAGAAACCTTCGCTCTCTCACACAAACATACAAGACTCATCAGATTCAGGTTTGGGGTCAGATTGGAAGCGGTGGTGGTTACTTCCTCAGGAGACTCGAAATAGCTTTTCTCTCCAGACAGAATAAGAAATAGGTTGCAGTATCTCTGCGGTAACTCAGTTTCTTATGACTAACTTGTATTTACAGGCAGTTGGCTTGATATAACACAACAGTGTTATCAGTTTATACTTTGCTGTATACTTTATTTCAACTCCTTCCACCAGCATTTTTTGAGTTTTTTTTTTTTATAAAAGCAAAGTATCACTTTTATTAAATTTCACATTTTTGTATACGAGTGTTGAAATGTATACTTATAGGTGCAGTTTCTACACATTGAACTTTAAAGATTCTTCAAAGGATGATAACGAAAACTGCAAAGATAAAGTTAAAAATCATTCTTAAAGCGATAATTCACCCAAAAATGAAAATTCATCATTACTCACCCTCTTGTCATTTTAAACCTGCATGACTTTCTATCTTCCACAGAACACAAATGAAGATATTTTGAAGAAAGTAGGCAACCGAACATCACCGGCACCCATTCACTTCTATTGTATGCACGCACAACCAATGCAAGTGAATGGGTGCCTTCTTTAAATTCTTTAAAATATCTTCTTTAGTGTTCTGCGGAAGACAGAAAGTCGTACAGGTTTGAAATTACATGAGGGGTAAGTAAAATATGACAAAAAACACTTGATTTTGTAGCAGCATCCATCCCACAACTATAACAATGGAGTTACTTTAGAGCGTTGATTTAGCTGATGAACGCTAAAACATTGACTTCCAATCAAAGTCCATTTTAATTTAAAGGTTCAATGTATTTAAATGTGAAACTGCAGAGAAAGAACAAGAATTAACTTAACTTTATAGTCCATTGGTGTGGATCCTAATGAAGTTATCTATGTAGTTATCCTCCTTGTTGTGAACAGGTCTTTGCAACCCAAAATTATTATCTCTGTTGAAACTTTGGGTGTTTTTCAGGAAAAACACTATACTTTTTAATGATAAGATAGCTTAGAAAAAAAACATAAAGGGTGATTTATTATAATTTGTGGCAAAAAGATCACAAAATATGTAGATAAAAGGTTTCTGAAGGTCATCATCGATATGCTTTTTTAAATAAATTGTCGCAAGATCACCTGAACATATTACTCACTGTGACTTGCAGGATAATAAATAACAATGAGATACTTCTACGACAAAATGACAGCCCCAAAGACGATCGTTTTGGACAAACTTTTCTCCAAAGAACCTGTCAGGCTGTACTAGCACATCATTTCAGACTGAATAAAAACTTCAACTCGTTTAGACATCGATAGTTTTCTTTTCACAGCACTTCACTAAAGTCCATTATAGTATTTGATTACAAACACTGAGAGTCAGTTGCGGGAGTGAGGATGGGCCAGTGGTGACTCTCAATTCCGGAACGCTCCGTCGCCCGGTCCCCGGGGACAGACAGTGGCTAATCAATTTCAGACCAATGGGAGCTTCATTTACATCACAAAAGCTAATTACTGCAGTCTAATCAATCAGCACATCCTAATTAGCTCAGGGCTTGAGCTGGGACTGCCAGAAATAAAGCAAAAGTGAGAGAGAAAGACAGAGATTTCTGCCCTGCTGTACAGAAACAATTTCAGACTAGCTGTTCAGGCATATCCAGACAAGCCTGAGGTTAGTGACATTGTTAAACCTACAGAGAGAAAACAAGTCGGAATTACAAACAAGAAAAGCTATGTGGATGATTGTTCTCATGTTTTAATAACATTCCCAGAATCCCTTAATCTGCCCCCTTTAGGGCTCCTGTCCTGGGAAGGATGCGTTGAGGTCCAATGTCAAATGTGGGCGTCTTATTTTGTTGTGCGTGTTTGCTCGGGTTATGCTGAGAAACGCCACGACATCCAGTTCACAAGCTAATGTTTCTTTTTCTAATTTGACTAACTGACCATTAGCTTGAGCAAGTTCGCATTGAAGGACTGTCTGGTGCTCTTAGTTATTTCCTAACAAACTGACAGTCTTGACTATACACATCATTAAACAAACTCCTCATAATCGAATCCCAGTACGTCTCACAGACATGGCTTTGTAATCCGCAGCAATGAATCTTGCAGATGCAGTGTTTCATTATTTTCCTATTGTGAATTCAAGGCAGTGACACTATGTACATTGAAGGACACACCCCCTTGGGGTTCGTACAGCTGAAGATGCAATTTTCACTTTTTCCATGTCCAAGGATGGACGTTTAAGTGCACAACCTGAATGAAGATCAATTTACATTTGCATTCGTGTTAGCAGGTTGCAAACCGTAGGGAATTACTGTAATGTGCATAAATTATGTTAATGGAAGTTACTACAACAGGTAGTAGAGAATACGCAGTGCATGTTAAGCTGAAATAAGAACCCGACATGTTGGATTTCTAAATCATGTTGTTAGTGCACAATACATATCGCTTATGTGCACGAATATATTTTGTTGCCGAAGACGAGACACTGAAGGGAAGTGCAGTCCCTGTTGAAAAAAACAGCATATGCTGGTTTGGTATGTTTTGATGCTGTTTTGTACTGGTTTAACTGGTCATGTGATGGTCAAACCAGGATTATAACGTACCGAACCCAGCATATGCTGTTTTTTTCAACAGGGGTATGTATTACTGATGCTTGTTTAAGAAAGTACCACTGATTTACGGTTATGGATTTGGGAAAAGCATTAACACTAAGAATTATGGGTGAGAGAGTAACTTGTTTGCATAATAGACATGATTGATGCATAAAACACTGCTGCTTTTTGACACAAGTTGTTCATTTTATAAGTGCACAAGCTGATCAAGAAGTAAGATAATATGCGGTTGAGTCACATTGAGTAAGGGTTTTTTCAGAGTTGTGACCCGGCAGCAGTGCTTTTCTCCAGGTGTTCAGGTTTTTTTGTGACTGAGGAAATTGCTCATAAATTTCAAATGGTGCTTTGCAGAGAGACAAAGATTTCCCCAGATTCCCTCGCAGTCAGATTTACGGTACAACAAAGGCCTGAGGTTGATATTCATAGATGGTGCTTGCCACCACCTCCCCGCACACAAAAAAACACTCAGTAGAGACTCGCAAACAATAGAATCCAATTGTTTGAGGGATAATATTGCAGTGCTGTGTTCTTATTGCTGAACAGATCATAGCTGCATTATTTCTGTCCCATTTAAGCCATCCTGTAAAAGTCTATTTCGTACGTCTCCAGATAAGATGCGCCACTCCTTTTTGTTGACACGGATGATTGTGTAATTTGTAGAGATTCCCTAGCCATTCTTTTCTAATAGCATGAGGCTGTTTCTCAATTCCAAGAATACAAAGAACGGACTTGTGTTCTTGTGGAGACCGGTTGTGCGAGGCAGCCTCAGAACAACAAAGTTGGATGGACAAGCCCCAGTGACTTCTGGGACTTCAAGCGGATTCCGTAGGCGCGCAAGGCTGCAAACGATGCATCCTTGATAACAAGAACACATCCGGGTAATGTCATGCGTTCTCTGTTCTTGTGTTCTTGAGTATTGGAACCGGACACTGACGGTGATGTAGCACAGCGAGAAAACGGGCACACAAGACCGCTGAAGAACGCCTATTGAGAAAGTTTTACATACTATTCTTATTAGGTCAAGTGACCAGTTACAGTCAGCCAATTAGAGTGATCCTTACAAAATTCGACAAGGAGTTTCCAGTGTAGACGATGTGTGAATGTACTGTGGGTCTGGAAGGGGCTTTTAGATATAATAGTGGTCTTCAGTTAATGTACAGAATTTTTTCAGAAGCTTTTATAAGGACAACATGTTGCTTAGCATGTGTGGGTTTCTCTGCTCCCTTCTTATTAAATTAATTAGACCGGACACAAGAACTTATTAATATCGGAGACTGTAGCTCGGGGGTGGGCAGTCAAGCAATTATGTCTTTATTGGCTTGTGGAGCTCTCTTTAATTAAACCGGACTCTCCGGACTAGTCCTCCTGTCAGGGGATGAGGGTCTCTATAAGTCACTGAGCTCAGGGGAGAGGTGGAGCCCATGAATTTTAATGATGAAACTTCCTGTATGCTTGGATATATACAGTTTTGGCCACAAATGTAACTTTTATGGTACGGTCAATAACTGATAGGATGGTTGATATAGATTTGTATTGTTTTGGGTTTTTTACCGGAAAAAAGTACGTCTCTGCTTTGACGTCTGGACTTTCAAATATTATCTAAATGTTCTTTCAAGGTCATGGCTGTTGTCATTCATCTCTGTTACTGCATCTATGTATACACTTCTGTTCAAATGTTTGAATCACTTGACTGAAATGTTTCTCACAGTCTAATTTGTTTTATTCCGAATGTATGTACAAATGTTTGAAATGACATTTATAGACAAAAAATAAATTGTGCCAATATAGTTATTATTTTCATAACAAAACAACAATTTATAATATAGTCAAATAATTCAGAGTACCCAGTTTGTGGCTATTTATTTATTTGGATGCATTTCATTCATATGGTTACATAGTTTGCTTTGAGTTTGCTTTTATTGTAAAATGTAGAAAAATAAAGAGTGATTTAGTGTTGCAATTTTTTGAAGGGGAGTGTATGTGTGTATGGTGTGAGAAGAGGTCAGTGTGACCATGACTTTGTACTCTTGTTTTGCAGTTTGTTCATGGTTATACAGGATGGTGCGTATGATGTTATGCTTGTGAAAGCAATTTTCTCTTTTTTTTTCCTGTTGCACTACGGCAATGGCATTGACTCTCTGCCACCTTCTCCGTGTGACCCTTTCCAAACCTTCCATTCTCTCTCCACCCTCCCTCTTTAGCCTCTCATTCTCACGCATTATCTCTTCCACTGTTGCATGTACTTCTCAAAGAAATGCTGCTCTGATAACATGTACTTAAATGTGACTTTGATACCGAAACTCTAATGCAACTTGCGAGAGCTCATTTTTTTATGGAGAGATCTCTGGCAATTCTGTGTGTATATCACCACCAAGTGCTCGCTGCATGAACTGCATGTTAGTAATCTGCTCACGACCCAGCAGTGCCCCAGAGGAGCGGAGCTTTAGATGCACGATGATTGAAAACAGAGGGAAAAGGTCATCGGATAGGGTGGTGCTGAGCGTGTAAACCAGGAGGAGTGAATATATTACAAAGAACAAAGAGGAAACGTGTGAGGGAGACAATGCAAGACAGAAGGAGAGTTTTGTTGTAATTACAGAACAGTATGTATATTGCAGACTGCAACCGAGGAAGGAAATGCTGGATAATGGGCGACTCTCTTTCTCTCTCTCTCTTTCTCTCTCTCTCTCTCTCTCTCGTCATATTATGCTGAATGCTGCTGTATATCAGAACAGATAAGCTTATTTGATTTGACAAGATCCATCAGCCAGAGATGTTTGAAGCCTGTTCTGTTCCTGTTGGCCGCTTCTGCAAACATTAAATTGCATTACAGTATTTACCACACACGTCAATTAATGTGTGTTCAATTTTGTAACTGTGTGGCGAAAACATGTCTGTTGGCGTTTTTATAAGATTGCGGCTAGTGTAAAGTGCATGGTGCTGTCAATTTTCAATCTTTTCAATCTTTATCTTGCATTATACAATTGAGTAATACTGCTTGCACTCTCTTCAGAATTTGACCTAGATATTTTGGTATATTAATATGGACAGATTATTTTTATGTGTATAAAGTAAGAATAATGAATCAACAATATTTTTTGACTGCTTTTAAATCTCAGATGCTCAACATGAAATTACATGACATTCTTGGAGAAATAAGGTGTCAAAGCTAAATGTAAAATAATAAAGGTGACAGCAAAATACCAGAATATACAGAGGGATATTCACATAGGAGATGTTTGATTAAGTGCTACACGGCAGTGAAAAAAGGTTGACAAATGTGAAAGTTTTTAAACTACAAAAAAATATGAGTTTACGGGATTATCAGCAGCAGAAGTCATTATAGTAGTGCTAAACTTCTATACCGGTGAATGTGAGACTACCACAGATATATATTTTTGCTTCCTTATTTGCTCAAATAGCAAAAAGTTGAAGTGATTACTACTTTCAACAAAATGAAAAAAGGAGAGAGTCTGATAAGGGCAGCAAAAGAGAGAACGATGTAAAAGTGACGTCCAAAAACGCTGTATAAGAAGCACCCTTGCATTAGCGTTAACATTTATTTTGTAATTTGATGCAAAGGTAGGATATTACAAAATATAGTGTGGAAAATATAAAAACTTTATTTACGAGGAATTACGATGCTGACGACCGTTGAACGCATCATCACAATCTCGTGAAAAAGGTCCACTGGGAACCGATAAAGCAGGAAAAGCATCATTCTCCATTCTCAGGCATTTAAAAATATATAAATATTTACTTTAAATAGACACATGAGGGTAAATGTGCAATGATTTACATGTTCACAGTTTTTTTCTGAGGTGATTGACAGCACCACAGATGGTGTTGAGAGAGCTTAGCTTGTACTGCGATTACCTAAGAAAATTCATTCTTTTATCTCATTACAATTGCTTTTGAGGTGCATATGTCATATTTTAAAGATGTTTTGATATTTTAACTGAAACATCAGTGATTAGGAATAGGATTTTTGCATTGCTAATAGCATTTAGCAGAATGCTAATATGATTAGCATTCTGTAACCGTGTTTGAGAGAGAGAGAGCGTTTTATTCAGGATCACTGCTGTACTCGACGTGCGAGCCTATGGTTGACTTTTTGTTGTCTTTAGTCCTGTCTATCACAAATTAATATATGCATGCATCTCCGCAGAACAAATAGAATATAATAAATAAGCCCCAGTCATTCGGCACACTAACGTCAGATCTATTCAGCTCTGCCTTCTTAAAAGCACAAGAGGGACACTTCCAAGAATTCCTTAATTTGGTTTTGAAGTGCTGGTTCAAAATGGAAGATGGGTGTTGTGGGACATATTGCGCTCTTTATGAAATCTCACTGAAGCATATCACAAACAAGAGCTTACAGTTCACTTCCCCTTTACCATTTGTTGTGTGCACAAGCACCGAAATTATTTCTCTGCTGGAAGCAAGAGGAATTATAATTCTTGCTCACCAGTCCTACGGTTACTCCTTTACAGCAATACGGCCATTTATGAGCTGAATAATAGAGTTCAAGTTTATGAGAAAGAAAAAAATTTACACTCAGCTTGCTTTTTAATGAGTCAATAAAAGTTGTAAAAAATTCCATGTGAGAAAAATGTTAATGACATAATCTTGTCAGTGATAGTCCTTTCTAGTGACCAAGCAGCTTTTCCAGCTGTCGGGAAAAAAACAGATTTTGTTAGTCAGCAGGTTCTTTGAATGATTTGTCGACTAGTCAGTCTTAAAGGGATAGTTCACCCTCATGTCATTCCAAATCTATAAATTTCTTTCTACACTAAAGAATATATTTTGAAAACGTTGGTAACCAAACAACAATGGCCCCATTTACCTCCATTGTATGGCCACAAAACCACAGAGACATTTCTCAAACTATTTTCTTTAGTTTTTTAGTTAGGGCGACATGAGGGTGCATAAATGATGACTACAGTATTCAAGACACCAGACAAGAATACACATATATATACTGTAAGGAAAAAACGAAATTGTTGTAATTGTAGGACAACCTTTTTTCCTTATTTGCTGAATATTTGTGTGTTTCTGTTTTACAGGAAGTTCTACTACATTACGCTGTTACGAGACCCCGTATCTCGCTACCTGAGCGAGTGGAGGCACGTCCAGCGCGGAGCCACATGGAAAACCTCCCTGCACATGTGCGATGGGCGAACGCCCACGCCTGATGAACTGCCATCCTGCTACGACGGCACTGATTGGTCGGGCTGCACGTTGCAGCAATTCATGGACTGTCCGTACAACCTGGCGAACAACCGTCAAGTACGCATGCTGGCCGACCTCAGCCTGGTGGGCTGCTATAACATGTCCTTCTTTCCGGAGAAAAAGCGTGCCCAAGTATTGCTAGAGTCGGCCAAGAAGAATCTTCGAGATATGGCCTTCTTCGGTCTGACCGAATTCCAACGCAAAACTCAGTACTTGTTCGAACGGACCTTCCGCCTCAAGTTCATCCGGCCCTTCATGCAGTACAACAGCACGCGGGCTGCTGGCGTAGACCTGGACAACGACACAATCCAGGGCATCGAGGAGCTGAACGACTTGGACATGCAGTTGTACGACTACGCCAGGGATCTTTTTCAGCAGCGCTACATGTACAAGCGACAAATCGAACGACGAGAGCAGCGTCTCAAAAACCAGCCTCTCTTTCCGTTTCGCCGGATGGCCATCTCCGACCCTTCTTCCAGGGACGACATGCCTGAATCCGAAGCTTTGCGCTTGCCAACAGAGGACTATATGAATCACATCATCAACCGTTGGTAGCAGTGCCGGGGGGAGGGTGATGATGGGAAATCCGGGAGGAAGAGGCAGCGATTCCCAGGTCAGGTCATGAGGGAGATAACTGTAGAGAAGGACACAGATCTTTAGCGCCACCATGTTGTCCGTTGACAAGTCGTACACGGCCCTCCCCCCTACTGTTGTCCTTCTGAGGACTACAAATGCAGGAAGCATTTGCGTTGAATCAGTTTTTAAGACCGATCACTTGCCTGATGTCAGAAACGTGACTGACTAACTGAAAGCACTGAACCTGGATTTAGACATTTACAGATTTTCAGACATTTAAAGACTTCTGTGGACTGAAGAAAAAAAAACTTAAACATAGATTATGGGAATTATATTCACTGCAGATTTTAAAGAATGATCGGAACGGAATTGTATAGAGGTGTTTGCTTAAATGTCTGCTGCCATTTCAGCCATAAATTTGTGACGATAACAGTCTGTATTTTTGTTTTTAGTTTATTATGTCCTTTATTTCGTTTTGTTCTATTTTTTAAAGGGATGTTATGTCACTTAAAAAAGAGATATACTCACAGCACTGAGACCAACAGAGCTGCCTAACTCTTATTGGATGCAATTTATTAGCTGTTCATAATCAGTGATGACTTGAAAAAGTCTGTTCTGTTGGGTTCATTTTTTATTTCGATGCACAGACAGACAGCGCTTGGACCATAGCCATTTTTTAAGCTTTCAGGATACTGTATGAGAAACCGGTGAGCTAAGTGTACTAATATAATCTTACTGATGCCTGATGCTATTGGCCGAGACAAAATCTAGGTTGTTGTGGCATCGAGCCTAGGCATCCAATTCAGGCTGTGTCTTAGTAGCTGAGCTCTGGCTATTATGCTTAAAAGGGATGCTGGTGGAGACCCAAAGAGTAAAATAGTGTCTTATTTTACACTTAGTGGGAGGGATGTGCTGTGTTTCTGAACGGGAAGATATTGTGCACTATATGGAGATGAAATAATGATGTTGACTCTGTAATGACGCCTTTGTGTCAGTCAAGAACAGGAGCGTTGTAGAGTTGTGTGCGGGAGAATGAGAGACAGAGAAAGAGCTCACGAAAGCCAAGAGCCGAAGGAAGAAGCAGCAGACGCAGCCTTTATAAATGTCACCATCATTCCCAATTCCCAGAGACTACTCAATGTTTTGTATGCGTATGGGTGGAGAATGCTCGTATGTGTATATACTTCGAGTGTTTTTAAACGTTCTTTAAGAATGGACGTTCTTAGTATGCAAGTGTATTATCAGATTTTAAAGCCCTATGAATGTGTGTGTGAGTGTGTGTTTCACAATCGCTTTCCATGGTCCTCAGGGACTGAAGCTAATATGGGGACTAGAAAGATGTCACATAACTCCCCTTATGCAAGTCTATGGGTACTCAGAGTCATCTATTGTTAAAGGAACAGTCCTCACCACTTCAGTCTATACAGTGTAAGTGAATGGGGACTGGAGCTGTTATGTTCCAAGAATGACCAAAAGCATCATAAAGTCTAGTTCCATGTCCTGAAGGAACTCTTTATTGGTGATTTGTTTTGTCATTTTTGGTCCTCAGCTGCCCGCTCCATGCACTTTCAATGTATGTAAAATAAACATTAAATTCTAATGTCTTAGGTATTTTTTTTTAAATAAAAAGTAAAATGAGTTGGAACAAACCAAACTTGAGTAAAAACATTGAGGACAAAACGTCTGTGTGAACTGTTCCTTTAAATTACAGCCAAGCACCAGAATAAACAATATGTGAAAAAGGTATCAGGAAGAATTAGCCTATTGGAAATGTTCCCTACTGTTCAACTGACTTAAAAGGTTCTGAGGAACGTCTTTGCTTCTACTTAATGCTCTGCGATGGAAATTCACTCAGTAACCATAAAACAGACAACTCTTCACCTACTGCATATTTAACCAAGCCTAGAGTGTTGTTTTATTAAACAGAAACAAATGTCTTCTAATGAATGTTCCTTAAAATTCATGAATGATCAGCCCTTTATTGATATCTCAAAATGTGATGCTGTCGTTTCTGTCAGCCTGAAATAATTGGAAAATATTCCTAATAGAAATTTGGGATTGTCTTACTGCAAAACTCATTCAAGCTCATCTTGACTAGCTCGGTGACCGAGTATTTTTCTGTCTATAGCAATGATGTCCAGCCATCCAATCAGAGCGGAGAATTTATGTGCTTTTAAAATAATCATATGAAACGTGTGTGTGTGTGTGTGTGTGTAAAAGTGTAAGCAGCACTATAGCGTATCCCTGAGCCCTGAAGATAGCGAGTGCTTGAATCCTGGGAGCAGTTACCCATCACATCCAGTTCATTTTCTCTGGGTCTTATTTCTCATCATTTCAAAATGGATCGTCAAAGACACCAATAAAAAAGATTTCACTTTTATAAAATCAAAAACGCTGTCTTTATTGTTTTGCTTTTGTACGAAAATGCTGTGGGCATTTTCAATGGAAACTCATACAAGCACAATTACAGGAGTAATAGTGTACTTCATATTATTTTATGGCCATTGATTTGCACACAGTTATATAAAGCATAAAAACAAATATATTTTTTCACATTCACATTGATGTAGCCTATAATGTATAATATGAGAGAGCGCACTGTAATAAAAAATGCTCACAAATAAATTCATCCTCACTACTGTCCCAGGTAAAAAAGTTCACCAAGTACACTTCCATAATGTCCTTAAAGTGCTCTATTGTCAAACATTAATGCTGTACTTAAAGTGATAGTTCACCCAAAAGTTTAAATTCTGTCAACATTTACTCATTACTTGTGGCATTAAAACCTTTATGAATTTTTTCTTTTGCAGAACACAAAGGAAGATATTTTGAAGAAAATTGGTAACCGAACAGCACTGGACCCTATTCACTTATAGGCTATTGCATGAACACAAAACCAACGCAAGTGAATGGAGTCCAGTAATTAACGTTTTTCTAAATATCTTATTTTGTGTTTTGCGGAAGATGGAAAATCATACAGGTTTGAAAGGACTAGAGGGTGAGTAAATGATTGCCGAATTTAAATTTTTGGGTGAATTATCACTTTAATATACATTTTGTACTCCTATTTGTGGTGTCTCAAAATAGAACAGCTGAGAACACTTAGACATTATCTAAAAAAGTATGAAAAACGAATAATAAAGGACTTTATGAAGTACATAATTTGAGTGTGAAAATAGAGCACTTTTAGCACATTTAAGTGTATTACATTGCACTTCTTCCATCTGTTGCGATGGATATTTTGAACTATTTGTTAAATGCGATATACCTCATGTCATGGCCCACTTGAAAGCTGTAGATTTGTTCACTTAGTATTTGTGTGGAATACAGAATGTGATCGCAATGGATGTGGCTGTAAAGCACTTTACAGAAAACTGAATTCTGCAAACTCTACCCACCAGAATATCAGCTGCAATGCATAACCAGATCATTCACATAGTCCCACTACAGCTAAAGTCTAAAATGTCTTACTGTATATACACATTCAAGTAAAGTGCCTTTATAAAAATATAGCCTAGGCTTTACATTTCCGGTCATAAACACTTCAGCCTGCTTGCCTGCCAAGCGTGCAATGTGTCACTGTAGTTATAATCAGAAGTTTTATCTTAACTTACAGTACATCTATTTATTACAACCATCGATATGGTGCATTGCTCAAGTATTTATTTGAAACTCACTTTGGGCTTCAGTCCATCAACCTTACAAATCCTTAGCTTTTGCAGGGGACACAAAATCACTATGACTGTGATGTTTGGCGCAATGGTTGATACAAACTTTAGAACTGACAGCAAGCCCCAACCACACACACTCACAGCAGACATCAGTTCCTACACCCGAGCCTACGCCACAGAAGCATCTGTCTCAGACTTGAACGCTCTCGCTGATCGTTACAAAACACCTCCTGGCACGGATATCAAGACGCTTCTTTGTCCCGCAAAATTGAAAGGCAGAGAAACAGCATATCAGCGACCATTATTGTGTGAAATAGATGGGGTAATCACTCAAGCTCCTCTGAGTTCTGCAGGGGTAATGAATTGCCTCACTATGTCTCTTGGACAAGAGCCACACAGACAATCGCTTGCACCCGCGGCCATTGTTCTGCCAGGACATAATAAGAATTCCCACTATGACAAATACTGTATATAGAGAGATGATGAAGTGGCCGAGGGAAGAATTAAAAGCTTTTCTAGAGCTCCGCACATGTATTGAACCCGGGGCGATGATGGACTACAAAAAACTTTACGTTTTCGTCTGGACAATTAAACAATGGCCTCAGCAGGTTTTGGGGTTCTTTGAAACAAAAAGCCTAAAGTGATCTGAATCTTTCAGAAGCAACAGTTGTATGTAGTGTCGGATCCAGATATGCAACTATATAATCAGAATTGGGAGCCAGGTTTGCTTTTAAATGTTTAGGAAATTTAAGTCAGTGTCATGGAAACATGATGTCATGGTGTATCGTTTATGTGCATCTCAATATATTTTTTTTCTTGTACTTCGCATGATTACTATTGCCACCAAACAGGCAAGAACAGAAACACTTATGAAATTCAAGTGCGAGTTCAACTCCGAAGTCACAAGATAAAGACATTAATTTTATAGATTGGATCGGTTTCTACAAGTTTACGGTCATATATATTAAATTCAGATTTACATCACTCTACAATACTATTTTTGTGAATTTGAAGTCGAAGTCTCGATGTCAGCTTCAAAGGACAAATTGCCTCCTAATCAGGGTAATTGGTTTTATTGCTCAACACCTTTCGAAGCAGGCTGCTGGTTTTACAGCCCTACTCGAGATGAAAGGTGAGCGCTTCGATGGAGAGGTTAACAGTCGACGCGGGAGGAGATTTGTCTTTTATATTCTTCCCTTTTTTTGTCTACAGGATAATGTGTAATGAAGGCACCTTGACCCCATAAAGCACCTAGGGCTGTCTGTCCTCCTTGAAGTGCACTTCCACCTGCCACACTTGATCTATAGTTTAATTTGATCCTGGAGCATGCAATTTCTGACTGGTGTGTGGTGCTCTACCCAAAGAAAGCAAATGGATGTGTGTACAGTATAAAAACTCAGTTGAAATATCAGGCATGCCCTTGTCAGTATGAGTGTGGGCTGTAATAACCCAACAGTTCCAGGGTGTCCGATCTTGAGCCGTACAGAAAGGGTGTTTTGACATGTAACACACCAGTGGCCTTGAACTGTTTGACAGTGTTGAGGAAAAAAGCAGCCGGTGGAACTGTTGTCATGCTGGCTAGAAGCAGTAAGCACAGCGAATCAAACAATAAAAGAAAGATAGTTTAGGCCTGCTATGGAGACATTAACCATGATGCCTTGCACTGATAGTAAAAATAAAGAATCTCCTAAGTTGAAGTTTACAAGTTGTACCTATTATATTGCATTCATGCTTAATATATTCATAATGAATAATATAAAATGCCACTTAAAATTTACATAAACTTGTTTGGTTATACTACATTTTACAGTGTACTGTACAGTGCAACAGGCCCAGTTCTTACCAGATGCAAAATGGTGGGCCAGCAGACATCCTGGTGGGCATTTACCACACACAGCATATAGTTGCAAACAAATTAAGAGATCATATCCAAAGTGTTTTTCTGATAAGAATGTGTTTTGGTAAAATGATAGTTTTTGTTTATTTCTGTGAACTTCTGACAACATTTATCCCAAATTTCATATAAAGTTGTTGTATTTTTTTCAGAAAATGAACTGGAGAAAACGGGTCAAGGCAAGAGAAAAGACGATCTGCGTTTTTAAAAAAGAAACATCGCAAAAAAACTTCACATTTAGTTCTAAGCGACACAAAACTATTGTTTGGGAATGTTAGAAAAAGTATAAAAAAGATTTTTTTATGAAATAACCGTGATTTTTAAAATTAGTTATTATCATGCTCTCAGGCTTTAATATTGCTGCCTTTCACTCTTAAAGTTTGCTTTTGTTGAAATTCAACAAACAGTGCAATGACTTCAAATGCAGGATTTAAATGATTTATGATATTCTAAATATAAAAAACACGCATTCATTACAGAAGACTGAGAGATTAAAAAATATATATGTATTGTTGATTATTGCATTTTATATAGTAATTGTGTGGGTTTGATTTTAGTGATGTTTTATGCGTTAATAAAGCGGTTATGTTAACCGGACATAAGTAGAAGCCTATAAAGTGGGCTAAGAACAATCCCCATTACTGAACGATCACTGACTTCTGTTTAATTTCACTGCACAATGAACTTTACATCATATCTGCTGTTGTTAGTGAGTTCTGTGAGTGCGCAGCGCGCAAAAACTATTTTGCACAGTGTTTCGTTACCACCTGCAGCATGAATTGGGATTTTTGAGATGGAGGGAGGCAGAGAAGTAGCTTTCAGTCATTACTGACGATCAACAGGTCTAGCCTATTGAAATCTAGCCTATTGCAACCAAATAATAGCTTTTTGTTAACAACACAAAATAAGACCGCATAAACTCCCTTTATAATAATTGACTCAGACTTTAATGCACAATTACTTTTACATGCTGTTCATAATAATCCTGCAGAGCGCGTAAAATTTGCTTCCAGCATGTAGCCTACTGTAGCATGCTTCTCTGTTACAACTAAAGTCACTATGTGAGTGATATGGCGTTGCTTCCACCCAATAGAATAATATTTCTGAATTTTTGGTGTTATGTTTTTATTATCATTGGGTGGGCAAGATATACGTTTAAGTGGCCTCATCCCACCCCTGCCCATGCCTGGAGCCACACCTGCAGTGCAACCTCCAAATATGCCTATTAAGATACAATATCACTTCAAATTTAAGAAACTGAAAACAAGAATGAAAGACCTAATGTTGATTTAGAAAATCTGGATCATTTTTAAAAGGTTTTCACTGAATAGAATAAACAACCCAAATATTATATAGGCTATCATTGTTTAATTTGATCCTGACCTCCCTTTTTGCACTAGTCTTGTTCTCAGTCTGAGGACACTTCCAAGGGGCTTGTAGCTTGAGTAAAGATGACTTACTGCTTCTCATTAGTGTTCAATATTACATGAAACGCTGTGGTAAAGAAGACTAAAAGACATTTATTGTGCACAATGCTGCCATGGTTGATCAGAGGTGTGACTGTCATATTTGGCTCCTGCTGACAATGTTTCTTTATAGGTCTTTCTGTTAGTGTTGTAGTCGAGAAGACACCAAAACCAAGACAAGACCGAGACCAGAGCTTGCCGAGACCAAGACACGACCAAGACTTTGAGGGGCCAAGACCAAGACAAGACCAAGACCAAGATCACGGCAGGCCGAGACCAGTGTTGGGTGTATCTAGTTACTAAGTAATTAGTTACTGTAATTTAATTACTTTTCCCTTGAAAAAGTAAAGTAAGGGATTACTCATGTTTTCTGTAAATTAATTACAATTACTTTTGATGTAATTAAACTAAATACTTTGTGAAATATATGCGTGTGCAATAGTGTAATGGACATCAAAATTCAAAGTCTTACTTTAAAATCTGTGCTTTAATGTATAATTCTCACCTTTGTAATACTTTGGTCAGTTAATAATATTATTTATTTGAATGAATTAAATAAGCCCTTTCATGTCTATCCTTGAATCACTTAACTAATAAAATTTGATGTGGGATAGAAAGTTATTAGTAATGAGTAACTAAATACTTTTTGGACAGAGTAATTTGGACAGTATTCTAATTACACTATTAAATATGTAATTAGTAACTAGTAATTAATTACTTTTTCAGAGTAACTTACCCAACACTGGCCGAGACCGGGTCGAGACCAAGTCCAGCACTCCCAAAATGCATTCAAAAGATCTAAAGTCATAATATAATAAGAATAGAAGTAACTTGGGTTATTTATTGTGCAGAAATGTATGTGTAGAAAGATTTATGTTTGATCACCCACCTGTTACATATTACAATTTTTGTGCAGGTAAAAATTCCAACAACTAAACATTAAAGGGGTCATATGACAAGCTAAAACAAATTTTCCAATATGTATACACGATTTAAGGCTATATTATCCAGACAACGTGCATGTTTGTATCTCCTCTTTGCCTCGCCTCCGAAACGCGTAGATTTTAAACCGAGGTGTGCTTTGATTGGCCAGTTAACCAGTGCGTAGTGACTGGTTCAATACTGCAATCGTGTGATGAAAATTTGACGTCTCTAACAATATTTGGAACATCAGGTTCCACAGAATTTTTACGTCCACCTTACTTGCGTATACATTTTGGTGGTCTTAGTCAAAACATACCACGAACTTGCGTAGATTTGTTGGTGTGTGGTTACACAAGGCGTTTCAGACAGGTCTGGGTGAGCATTCGCTTTTAGATTGAATGCATCTTTTTTTCCGACACTTTAATTTTAGCAACTGTGTCTGATACATGCAAAGGCAACTTATAACACATGATATGACCCTTTAAAAAAAGGTAAATACCCAATATAAATTTTAGTCTGTGACCTTCAACAAAATATTCAGTGACTTAATTAGTTTAATTGCTTTTTTATCCAATCAATAGCAAAATAGCTGTGTTTTTCAGAAATCCACAAAAATTCAGATTTGTGCTAGATTTTTTGGGACTAACCAAAAAAGAACAAAAACTTGTGTTTAATTGTGTCTAAAACTTTAGTCAATAGTTAACTCAAAAATAATTCGAATACTTATACAAAATCAGTATCACATCAGATGTTATAAAATAAAAAAACAAGATCTCATACAAGTACCTTTTTTGCAATCACATCTCGGATATTGTGGGCTTATGTGTGTATTCATTTCGTTGAAACATGTCTTTAAGACAATCCCCCATTCTTCTATTACCAGCAGTAAGAGTAAGAAAAGTAAAAGAAGAATCAAATAAGGCACAAGTGGTGAAGTTTTTAAAGCCAGAAGATTTAGATCCAATCACATAAATGATGTTAACACATAAATCAGACAATGCACCAGCAATTTAGTGTAATTCTCACAGTTGTGGTCTTGACCGGTCTTGAAATAAAAATCCCAAGACCACTATGTCTGAGACCAAGACCAAGACCAAGACCAAAGACAGTTGAGACCAAGAGAAGACAAGGACCATCAAAAAATAGTCTTGATACCTGTCTCGAGTTCTACAACACTACTTTCTGTAAACACATTTTATTTTTAATTTCAAACACTGTTACTGTAACTTATAATTTATAGAATTAGAAAATTAAATTAGGTTTTGTTTCATGAAATTAGTATAATGTCAGAGTCAGTTCATGGTCGATTGTTTTCTAATAATAGGGTTTTAAATAGCATAAATAAAATAATAGGAATTTGAGCATGTATGTTTAGTGTGTTTTAGTTTCTGTAACTGATTACCATATATTTTGTATTTCTTTTTTTTACCTTTAGTATTTTGCTGCCACCAAAATTTATCAAATATTTCGTGTTAAGACACCAAATTGCAAAAATACAAACGATAAAAGGTATAACAATCACTATAACATTTTTATCTTATACAGTTGACTAAAGAGAAGCAAACATTTTAAACCAGATGCAGAATTTCAGTTTCCATTCCTCAATATAGTATAATAGGCATTTGCGCTCTGCTGTTGAGCCAAGATGGCGTCTCTGACCAGCATGCTGTCTAATAAAAAGCCTGTGAAAAATGTTGCCGCTATCGTGATTTTAAATTACATTCATCGAATTATTTATAAAATAACACATCATATAATATTTTATCAAAGATTTGCTAAGACATAAATACTATAATATATAGATATGTTTTGTGATGGGAGCGTTGTTTGTAAAGGCATAATAAATATGTGCTACTTTTCACCCGTGAGTTGGGTGGACTAGTAATATCCGACCAAACATGGCATCTCACGAAGGGGATTCAGAAGCCGGTGCTGGTATGATGCTTTCTGAATTATTATGTCGTACTCTTGGTTACTCTTATACGGTGTATTTGTTCTCTTCATCATTCACTTTGGAACTGTAACAAAATTTATTGTAAAAATCGTGCTAGCTGTGCTGGCCAGAGTCAGGGTATAACATAGTATAACTTAAATGCAGTAAAAGGAAAAGTAAGATCAATTAAATAGGAATTCCTCCGTTTGGATTAAATTCTGCAATGTTTTTAAATCGTATTTAACATAATTCAGTTCCATCTCATGTGCATAATCTCGTTATGATTTATAAAAATTTTAGCACAAAGATTTACCACATTTTTACGTTTTCATATTAAATGTTTCGGTATAAGCCAGTGAAAAGTTGTCCTCATCCATGTATGAAAAATTTGCGTTAAAATGCTTTGTATTAAAGCCATGCAGGAAGTTAAAGTGAACCCGGAACTGTCGCTCGGCTATACAGTATGATAACAACCCATATTGTAGTTTGTCATAATGTCCACGCTCAGCGCTCTGATTGGCTGAGACTCATTTCATCTCATGTTGTCATTTTGTCTAGCTGTCAAATGTAATGACGAACAGAAATGATGAGTAAACCATGAATTGCTAAAATGCGCCTTTTTGTTCTATTTATGACGAGAGAAGGTTGTATATCAACGTGATTACTTTATATTAAAACGTCCCACAATTTGTTTCATTTTCTTTTTGATATTTTTCAAAGTAAAAGCACGTTTGCCTTACATGCACTTGACTACTCTTATCAATTAAAGATTGCTTTTTGTCATGGTTAGGAGGAATGATGTGGATGCTGTGTGCTGCACTGCTGGTTCTGAGCTCTGTCAGCTCTGTTGATGGAGACTCAAAAGCCGTTACCACAACACTGACTACTAAATGGCCCTCTACACCTCTCCTTCTGGAGGCTAGGTGAGCCATCCACACTCCATCACACAATTATTACAATTGGTTAAATTTACATCTTTTGATCTAAGACCCTGTTGAAAGTTTGTGATTTAAAAAATCTAATTTAATTAAGTTTAACAAATTCATCCCTATTGTAAAGTGTTATCAGAAGTGTTAAATTGTCCCACTACATTGTTATTTTGTAATCCCACAGTGAATTCCTTGCTGAAGAGAGTCAGGACAAGTTCTGGGACTTTGTGGAAGCCAACCAAGATATTGAAAAGGATCATGATAGTAATGTTTGATCATATTCTTTGGCTTATTCTTTTGCTTATTATACATGCTTGGACTTACCTGCTAACTTGTATTACGATATCTTTGTGTTTATATTATTAGACACAGACTTGGCTTACCATGAACTGATCCTGAAGAGGGCCAGTGCACTGCTGAGCCCTGTGCAGCTAAACCTGCTGAAGTTTGCTTTGTCTCTGAGGACCTATTCATCCACTGTGCATTCTTTCCAGCAGGTCAGCACAGCCTCTATAAATGCGGTATTTAACGGACAGTAAGCTCCTTGTGTTGTTTACTCAATATTTTCTTTTTGTAGATCGCATCTAATGTGCCTCCTCCACCCGGCTGTAAAGCTTTCTTCAATGTCCATGGACAAACAACTTGTAACACAGAAAACCTTAAGGCCATGATAGATACTGCCTTAGAACGGTAATCGCACATCCTACTGTATGCTGTTGTTTATTATAATTTTTTCCTTAAATACAGACAGCAGTTACTTGTAATTATTTATGCATTTGTTTATTTCAGGCCAAAACCACTTCTGTTTAAAGGTGATCACAAATTTCCTTCAGCCAATCCAGATGCACCTGTTGTGATTCTTTATGCTGAGATGGGCACCAAAGAGTTCTCAACATTTCATCAACTGATGCTGGGCAAAGCCAACAAGGGCCTGATCACCTATGTTTTACGCCACTTCCTGGCAGTCAGTATATTTTACTCTAGAGAACAAAAACAAATTCTTTTTTTAAGTTGTTTTCACAGAGTAAACCTTACATCTTCTCTGTGATACCTGCAGAACCCAAGCAAAAGTAAAGTGTATATGTCGGGATATGGAGTGGAACTGGCTATCAAAAACCAAGAATACAAAGCTAAAGATGATACACAAGTTCAAGGTAAGATATTGAGAGGTGTAAAAGAAAACTGGTATAAATCAATGACATTTATTCTTAAAATCCATTTTTTTTTTCTTGAATCTTTTAAAGCAGGAGCAGATGTGAATGCAACGGTAATAGGTGAAAACGATCCTGTGGATGAAGTTCAGGGCTTTTTGTTTGGCAAACTCAAGTAAGTCATTTGTATGAAATTATATAAACGTTGAAGATTAAAGGCAAATAGCACATAAGTGATGTTTTGCATGTTTACCAGGACTGTTTATCCTGAACTAAAGGAACAACTAAAGGAGCTTCGTAATCATTTGATTGAGAGCACCAATGAGATGGCCCCTCTTAAAGTCTGGCAGATGCAAGGTGGGGGATGCTATATGCTTGTCATTATGTGTAATACTTGCTTATTGGCTATAGTCAAACAATACATAGTTATAGTGACCGCTGAGATGCATTACACCTGTTATAATGTAAAATTGACATTGCAAAGCAAATTGGGCAACATTTTGTTATGCCAGAGAAAAACATTTTCATTTCAGGTGGCCACACGCGTATGCACGCACGCACGCACGCACACCAAAAAATCCTATCATCCCTTATAACTTAAACCAACGCTTTAAGATCCTTGAAACTCAATTATTATATTACCTATGACTAAGAGAGCACTCATCTAGTTCACTGCTCTTTCTGACTGGGTCCAAATGGACCGTTCCCATGTTGTTAATTAGCTGTGGATCTACCGGCGGATCTACCGGCCTCGTGTAGTTGTCAAACACAAGTCCCTCCGGCTCAGAGCTCATTACTGCTCTATCAAGGTAAAACCATCAGAGACCACTCGCATCAGGCAAAACCTCTGAGCCAACACATGCAGTCACAGCTGAATGCGCTAGTTTGATCCCATTGGTACTAAAATGGCGTTTTTCAACTCATCAGATTCATTTTATGTAGATTAAGCAAGTCTGTCAGGGCATATGGGATATTAAGAGAAAACGTGGAATGTTACACAAAAACAGAGATATGAGTTTGAAGAATACAACTTGACATGTCATATGTTCTCTATCCTCCTCCCTCAGATCTTAGCTTCCAGACTGCCGCCCGTATTCTGGCAGCTCCTTCTGTAGATGCTCTCAACGTCATGAGGGATTTGAGTCAAAACTTCCCCACCAAAGCCAGGTAAACAAGCATCTTTATTTTGAACTGACATGTTGGTTTTGCGTAGTTTGCACTTTTTCGCAGTTTCAGGAGTCTTTCAGGTCTCTGTGTTTATTCATTATTTGATCGTTGGCTCTGTAGCTGGAAGTGCTTTTTCGATTATAATTCCTGGCAGCAGAACGCTTATGCAATCAGATTGTTATTGGTCCTGCTTATATTTAGGCTTCATTCGTGTTTGCCCATGATAAATGTTGCTAGTCGAGATGTTCTGGAAGGAAAAAAGATTTAACCATCCTCTGAGGTTTAATTGACACTTTAAGGAGGAAAAAGTGACCCATCAGCGGTTATGATGAAAACAATTTGCTCCATTTGGCCCGGACAGCAGTCACAGCTGGGTTTTTGGCAAATGTATTATAAATGTGTCTCCCACAGTAAAATGCAATTTCGTTAAAGTGATCCTGGACATGGTACAGTATTATACGCAGCCATTAACTACAGCTGCGGTTCATTGAATGTGAAGTTGATGTATATAGTATATGCATTTATGTATAAATAACTAGTTTATGGTTCAATCAAAGGTTTAAACTTGCACAACATCAGTAATGGCATCTGTTCAGTCCTTTTCAGGTCATTATAGTTGGCTGTGTAGTTTTCAATATAACACACTTTCTCTTTCAGGTCTTTAACAAAGACGGTGGTGAATTCAGAGATTCGTAGAGAGATTGAGGAAAATCAAAAGGTGAGAGACACTCTTGACCCTATTGATATTCTTTTATTCTCTTAATGTGTTTCTCAAAGAAGTGGAGCCAGAAGTTTTTGTCATTTGAAGAGGCTACGTCCTACCAATGTTGTCCAAACACAGAGCCACAGAGTCTTAGTTTTGCCTCATAATTCATAAGATAAACTCCATTTACCTTTATACATTTGGCAGACTATTCTATCAAAAGCGACTTACATTGCCTTTTCCTATACATGTGTGCATAGGTATGTGCAATCCCCTGGGATCGAACACACAACCTTGCGTTGTTAACGCAATGCTCTTATCACTGAGCTACAGGAAAGAACTAATGTGACTTTTTCTTTTGTGGAACACAAGGAAATATATTTTGAATTATCTTTTGTGTTTGGAGGAAGGAAAATCATACAGTTTTGGAATGACATTGGGGTGAATAAATGATGAAAGAATTGTCATTTTTGGGTGAACTCTCCCATTATTGACAATTCTCTCATCCTGTATATTTAAACCATCATCTAGAGTTGGGTGTCAAACAGTCCGTCAGTGTTCAGGTCCAACGATTCAAAATCCTAACAAGCTTTAGTTGCAGGTTCAAGTGTGTTTGGAGCTGAACGCTGCAGGATTGTGGCATTTCTTGGATGGAATTTGACATGGATGGTCTAAAATGAAATGACGTCATTGGCAAATACCTGTTTTGGTTGTGTAAGTTAATGGAACAGAGAATAGCCTCGCATACTTTTTCTCTCATCTGTATTCCAACGTACGTTAGCGCTTTATTCATTGCCGAAAAGGAAATGGATGGTTTAATTCCGTCGATGTGGTTTATAAGTGCGTTTATTCATTGTTTTGGTCATTTCCTTTCTGTGATTAAAGCAGTTTCTTGCGTGCTGTAATGAGGACGTGTAACGAGGCTGCTCCTCATTCCTCACTGTAATTGTGTGCTGGGAAACATGACGAATAGAGGCTCTTTAAGATTCTCTAACAAGCTCCCTCGCTCTAATGCATGTGCCTTTACTCAATAACAAATGTGAGTGGAGGGATAAAAGCGTGAATATATACTTGGCTTTCCAGTGGCTCAGTGGTAAGAGCATGGCGCTAGCAACGCCAATGGCATGGGTTGGATCCCAGGGATCGCACATATTTAGAAACAAATGTATAATATAATGCAATGTATTGCGCATATTTGCGTATACTTTTGCTCTGTACTGTGCCTCATCTAGAGATTCGCAGCCCACACAGCTTTGGTGGATATATTATGTTAATAGAGAGTTTGCTGTACCTAACGTGTCTTACTGTTCCATCTCTTATAGTATTTTAAGGGCACATTGGGCCTCCAGCCTGGTGACTCAGCTCTTTTTATCAATGGACTTAGTATTGACCTGGATGTGCAGGACATTTTCAGGTGAGATGCCGATTTTAATTTGTTTGTCTAATTAAGAGGTTTGTTTCATTGATTGGTGGCGCAGATAACTAATCTATTAAACATATCGGAAACACAACTATGTCGAAGTCTTTGAGAATCGTTGCTTATAGCACTGGTTGGTTGACACAGTGTTTAAAAAAGTTATATTGATTACCCATGTGAAACAAAGAAGCGGTTACAACATATATATACGACCCTTACAGCTCATTGAAATAATGGTTAGTGTCTCCTAAAAAGTAATGAAATTAAAACTTATTGTATCATGTATACTTGCATGTCTTTGGTATGTTATAGAATAATGCAAAGATGCTGTGGAAAGAGATGAATTATTGCTTGTTCTACTAAGATATTGTAAAATGGCCTGGACACATTTGTTGAACCCCTTAAAAAAGATCATACATTATTGGATTACAGTGATATTTCAAACTAATGAGTTTCTTTAATTAGTATCACACATGTATTCAATCTTGTCATCAGTCATTCAGCCTGCTTAAATGAAGAAAAGTAGTCACTGTGCTGTTTGGTATCATTGTGCGCACCACACTGAACATGGACCAGAGAAAGCAAAAGATGGAGTTGTCTGAGGAGCTCAGAAAGAAAACAATAGACAGGTGTGGTAGAGGTAAAGCCTACAAGATCATCTCCAAGCAGCTCGATGTTCCTGTGACAACAGTTGAAAATATTGTTCCGTGGAAGTCCGTGGAATTGTAGCCAACCTCCCTGGGCACGCCCGCAAGAGGAAATTATCCCCAGATTGAATAGAAGGATAGTGCGAATGGTAGAAAAAGAACCAAGGATTACTGCCAAAGAGAGACAAGCTGAACTCCAAGGTGAAGGTACGTCAGATTCTGATTACACCATCCGTTGCTTTTTGAGCAAAATCGGGCTCTATGGAGAAGACCCAGGAGGAATCCACTTTTGAAAGAAAAACCTGAAAAAGCCAGATTGCAATTTTCTAAAATTCATATTGACAAGCCACAATCCTTCTGGGAGAATGTCCTTTGGACAGATGCTGGAGCTTTTTGGCAAGTCACATCAGCTCTATGTTCACAGACGAACAAAATCAGAACAAAACATTG
The DNA here is from genome assembly GCF_015846415.1 of Triplophysa dalaica. Taxonomy (NCBI): domain Eukaryota; kingdom Metazoa; phylum Chordata; class Actinopteri; order Cypriniformes; family Nemacheilidae; genus Triplophysa; species Triplophysa dalaica. Next base: position 18,139,895 of record NC_079544.1, on the reverse strand, counting down.
GACTATTCTGAAGTGGCCTTCTATGTGTCCTGATCTGAAAGAGTTGAAACTTGCAGTCTGGAGAATGCACCTATCAAACGTGAGACAGCTGGGACAGTTTGCTCAGGAAGAGTGGGCCAAACTGCCTGTTAACAGGTGCAGAAGTCTCATTGAGAACTACAGAAACGTTTGCTTGCAGTGATTGCCTCTTTGTGCAACAAAATATTGGGTTAGGGATCCCATCATTTTTGTCCATGACATTTTCATTTGTTTTATTATTTACAATATTTTGTTGAATAAAAAATCAAAAGCAAAGTCTGATTTCTATTTAATATGGAATAAACAATGGTGGATGCCAAATAATTTTGACCGTTTCAATTTTTTTCAGAGAAAATTGTGCATTCTTCATTTGTTGTGGAGGGGTACCAACAAATTTGAGCACGTCTGTTTATGTATAAATATTACATAAGGTAATTTCTGTCTCTGCAGCATCTTTGATGTGTTAAGGAACGAGGCGCGAGTCATGGAGGGTTTACGCAGTCTGCAAATAGACAACACTTATATCCACGACATCCTGAAACTTAACGTCCAGCCATCAGATTCGGACTACGGCGTGGATATCCGCAGCCCTGCTGTTAACGTGAGCTGCGTGTTTTGCACATCTATCTGATTTCTGAGTTTGAGATCCGATCTTATGTCCTGCTTTCCTTTTCCCCTCTAGTGGATTAATAACCTGGAGACAGATGGACGGTATATGTCTTGGCCGTCGAATGTACAGGAGCTACTCCGGCCCACCTTTCCTGGAGTCATTCGACAGATCCGCAAGAACTTTCACAATTTGGTGAGAGGCTGGATGCTGTTTTTCGCTGTTTCTTCAGTAGATCTTCAACTTCACGAAGCTTACATAGTTTTGAAGTTTAACTTGACAGCGTTCATGTGTCTTTCTGACAGGTGATGATCGTGGACCCGACACATGTGAATACGGCTGAGCTGATCAGCGTGGCAGAGATGTTTTACAGCAACAACATCCCACTCAGGTCCATCTGGAAATGAACTGTTATTACAGAAACATCATTTATAGTTGTGGATTTCTCCTCTTTTCTGTAAAGAAAAAGATTTATCACACTGAAGTTTTTTATATACTGTACATTCTCCAAATATTTTATAGGCCTTAAGTGGTCTCTCTCTTCAGGGCATTGTGTTACAACTGAATGACTCTTTGTTTCTGTCCTGCGCAGAATTGGACTGGTGTTTGTGGTGAATGATTCTGATGATGTTGATGGGATGCAGGACACTGGTGTGGCCCTGCTCAGAGCTTTCAACTACATTGCCAGTGATGTGGATAACCAGATGGCATTCGATGCCGTTATTTCAGTAAGCCAATGAATTCAGTGCTTCATACAGCTCATTGGAGAAATGTTTAAGGATGTTTACTGCTAGCAGTTTTATATCTGTAAGTTGCCAGGTCGGTATGGTAGGCGTTCTTCATGCATTTGGGCCTAATGTGGGTTGCGCAACTAGATATCTGATTAGGACTGTGAGGTGAAGATATCTCTTGTCTTGTAGATGCTGAACAAAGTTCCCAGTGGAGGCCTGTTGAAGGTGGAGAATGTGGTGGATGTGATGAAAAAGAGATATCCCTACATAGAGATCAGCAGCGTCCTGGGGCCTGACTCTGCCTATGACAACAACAGAAAAGTAAGCATTAAACCAGTAACTGTTTGAATAAATATTTTAGCAGTACTACATTTCGAAAGACATTGGCAAGAGGGATTATATTGTCTTCTTCCTTTCTTACTCACGCACTCACGCACGCATGCACAGACAGACAGACGCTCATACAGATTATTTAAATGAGAGTTGATTGTTTTCTGTCAAAATGATAGACATCATTTGGTATTATGTGCGAGTGACACATTTTTTTCAGTCAGCACAACCTTTGCTCCCAATAACTGTAACTCTTATTGAGGTCACATCTCTGTGTCTCTGCAGGAGGGGAAAGCATATTACGAGCAGACCGGTGTTGGCCCGCTGCCCGTGGTCTTGTATAACGGAATGCCTTTACAGCGTGAGCAATTAGACCCCGATGAGCTGGAGACGGTCGTCATGCACAAGATCCTCGAAACCACCAGCTTTTTTCAGCGTGCCGTGTACCTGGTGAGAATGACCTTTTTTTTTTATTTTGACCTTACCTGTCTGTGACAGAACACCAATTACTGTTCACCGTCCAATATTGTGAAAACAAAAACAAAAAGCAATATTGGGGTAACTTCAGCCAAAACAAAGTACACAGACTTGAGCTTTTTTCATTGTTTTATTCAGTCACATGTACTGTTTAATTAAATATAAGGTGTGCATATCACTTATGGTTATTTTACTGCCTCAAAACAATGAATGCAGATACACTAATATGGTATAATATGTTTTCCTCTAATTTTTAATCCAAGTTTTTTTGTCATAAATATATTTGAAACCCCTCATTAAAATAAGATAAAGGGATAGTTCACCAAAAAATTAAATTCTATCATGACATGAATTACTCCCTCTATAGTTGTTCCAAACCTGTATACATTTCTTTGTTTGGTCGAACACAGAGAACATTATTTGAAAAAAAAATTTAGCAAGATATTTGGAAGAATGCTTTAAGCGAACAGTTCTTGGACCCCATTGACTACCATAGTAGGAAAAATTACAATGGTAGCTCTACATTGTAGAAAATATCTTAATTTATGTACGACAGAATTTTTTTATAAAGAAATGTTTCCTACTATGGTAGTCAAAGGGGTCCAAGAACTGTTCGGTTAAAGCATTCTTCCAAATATCTTGCTCCGTGTTCATCAGATAAATGATAACAGAATTTAAAATCTAAAATGAAATATTCCATTTATAATGCAAAAGAGGTAATGTTGTTCATAAGGAAAAGTTTACGGTTACTTATTGTCTTTTGAAATGTGATGGATCATGTCTATTTTTCCTTTTGGTCTGTTCAGGGTGAACTAAACGGTGATCATGATATGGTGGACTTTATCATGAATCAACCCAACGTGGTCCCACGAATCAATTCCAGAATCTTGACCACCAGCAGGAACTATCTGGATCTCTCCGCCACCAGTGAGTCCGACTCAATTCATAACTAAATGTTCTATTTTGTTGCATCATAAATAGCTTCCTGTAAATGAGCTAGTTTGAGATTGGGATAAAAGGCATGCACACACTCTAGGGCTCTAGGGAATGGATATGCCTCATTTTGAATTCTGTGCTAAATGTCTTGTTTGTTCACGAAAGCTCATTTATTTACAAAGACGCAGAAACGAGACTGCGGCAATGATATTCACAAAGTACTTTGTTTTTGCAGGGAATATGAAACTGAATTTTAATAGCTTTTGAAAAGCATGTTTGCAGTCTTCCAGAAAGATGAGAAAAATACCCATTTCATTTTGAACCTAAAAAGCACTCCAAGTTCAGAAATTGCTGCATACAAAACAATTTTGTCTGGATTTAATTTTGAATGTGAATATACCTTCAATCGAGATCAAAGCGTGACCTTGTTTCCCTATTCTCCCCAGCCACCCAAAGAAAATAAAACGTTCTCCTCTCTTTTTTTGCAGACAATCATTTTATCGATGAATATGCTCGGTTTCTCTTCCTCGACACCAAAGACAAGAATGCAGCAGTGGCCAACAGTATGAATTACATGACAAAGAAAGGTAAGGTGATAGTTGTCAGAGATCTCCATGAGAAACGGTCTCTTCTTCAATCTGCTACTGATCGGTGGCCTCTGAGTTTGTCTTGTTCGGTCCATCGTACAGAAAAGTTTTTAGGAAATACCCCCAAAATAAACATTGAAATAGAAATTGAGACAGTGCTAGTTTTTTTCCTTTCAGTTTAAGCGAATGGAGACTGAAGTTAATAAGCTTTGAAAAGCCTATCAGTATTATAAAAGTACAAGTGTAGTTTTAGGTAAAACAGATTATTTGTTATTGACTTATTCAAGGATGCACAAGCACCATAAAACTGGTTGACTTTACACTTAGGTCCCCTTTAATTGTAAATGCATGGAAAATAATAAATCTTTTGTTTTACGAAAGAAGGAAACAAGACTTTGGAAGAGCATGAGTAAATGACGTAATGTATATTTGGTGAACTTCTCATTCTTTTCCTTTAATAATTATATGAATCATCAAAATGGTCAGTGCATTAGTGAATTTATCTTACTTCATTTCTTTTCTTGAATGCTGTTTTCAGGAATGGCATCCAGGGATACTTCTGGTAAATGCATTGAGCTGTTATACTCACCTAACTGACAGCCCACTTTCCATAGAACTCATCTAAACATATAGTACTGACGTAAAATATTGTTGACATTTCTGCATTGCCATCTTTAACATGAAGCTCCAAAGGAATATTCTCAGTATGTACGAATGGATAAAAAGATATTTTCAGGAAATGCATTTGCAGTGAAACCGTAAGAGACAAGCATAGCAGATTTTTTTAGCATGTAACGCTGAACCAGAAGTTCATCCGCTTCAGAAAAATACTATAGACATCTTTACAACTCAAATACTGCATTGTTTTTCTTTAAAGTGCCTTGACGGAATTTCCTCTGTAGCATGCCTTGCTGTTTTTACTGTAAAGATGTTTTTCATCTGTTTTTACAAACTGAGGAAAGTCAAAATGATTTTCTTCCGCTGAACAGCAGCATGCCACAGATGTTGTCGATAGACATTTTAAATTGTAAGTAATCCAGACTATTTGTTTAAACACTGTGATAGTTTGTTGAAGTTTGAAGATGAAATCTATTGTTGTATTTTTTTTTGTTTCGTTCTACTGAGTCGAGGAGTTTACCGTGTATTGATCCAAGAAGGCAGTACATTTGTCAGCTGTCAGAACTGCCAGCGTGTGATGGATGAGAGAGAATCTCGGTTTCTTACAGACGTTTACAGGTTTATATCTAGGTCGAAATTGCCTGTCTGTCTGTTTGTGCCGCTCGGGCACTTCAAATCTGGCTCACCTTTTTGATGGTTCAAACTCGAGACGAACAAGAGAAGCCTTTTAACTCACATCATTTCACTCACCTGTTCAGACTGCATGAGGAAAGCGCATATGTCATTTCCTTCCGCCCACGTCTGTTTTTCTCTGACCTTCAGATGATGGCATCATCCGTCCTGTGACTTTCTGGGTGGTGGGTGACTTTGACCAGCCCTCGGGAAGGCAGCTGCTTTACGATGCCATACGACACACGGTAGGCCAGTTCTCTTGATGTAAGCCATAACGTCTACAACTTTATACAGATTACAAAACCTTTTTGCCAAGATTGAAGGGATGGTTCAACCAAAAATGAAATAATGTCATAAATTACTCCACTTCAAATTGTCCCAAATCTGTATTTTTTTATGTAAATTTCTTTGTTCTGATAAATTAAGAGAAAGATATTTGGAAGAATGTTAGCAACTGACGTTTCTGGCGCGCCATTGACTACCATTAAAACGGTTGTCATATGTGCCAAAAACACTCTTTTTTACAAAATAAATCAAAATATTTTCTTTTGTGTTCAACAGAACTAAAAATTATATAACAATTCTTTCTACTATAGTGGTCAATGGTGCCCCAGAAATCTCGGTTGCTGACATTCTTCCAAATATTATTCTTTATGTTCAACCAAACAAAGACATTTTATCAGGTTTGGGAGTACTTGAGGGTTAGTAATTCATGACAGATTTTTTTTTTTTTTGTGATCTATCCCTAACTATAGACTCTTCAGACCCGTCCAAAAAATGCTAATTAGCATATGATGTCATTTGACAACATTAAGTGAATTTCCTTTTAAAATACTTGTCAACATTTGTCCAAAATGTATTGAATTTTATAAATATTTTTTTGCCCACTAAATTTCATTAAGGGCGCTTTCTCATCTTTAGTTCGGTTCATTTGGTCCTGACCAATGAAAAAGTTATACATTGTAGCATTTTTCAGCAGATTTGGTTCCTTTTCACACCACAATGATTGCTTTGGTCCAAACCAGTTGAAACGGACTAAAATGCAGTAATGTGACAACATCCACATCACTCGTTGGCGAGAACATATTTTCTAAACTGTTTTTTCAAACTAAATAAACTCACCATCAACATCGCGTGTCAGATGTGGTAACGTTAGCCCGGTCAACAATGCTAGCATCAGTCGCATCATTGTTAGCGGCGATGGCGATCTCAACAACATCCACCGGATTAATGTCTAGTTTTGTCCAAAGTATATTATCGAGGTCATCGTACCAGGAGAACTTTTACATCCTGCACTTGGATGATCTGCTGGCAGTGTCTCTTTACCTGAACCCAGCACTTTTCCACAGATCTATGAAACCCCCTTTCCCCGAGTTGTTTGCTAAAAGTTCTTGTGAGTTTTCGAAAGTTGGAATGTAAAATGGTCATCAGACCAAATTGAGGCTCCGCACCTCCTCACAGCAAGTTTGTTTGCGAGCTGTCAACAAACACTTGTCCTTATTCCATAATGCACAGTGCAGCTGACTACGGAAGCTGGTTTAGTCCAAAAAAGGGCAGTACTTTTTGCGTTTTATGTCTGTTCGAGGTCAGATCACGTTCTCACCACAAACAAACCTCTCCAGGGTTCGTTTGAAAGCGTACACTTATAAGGTCTGCTTTTGGTGTGCACTCGAGTGCGATTTCTGCATTCACACCTACCCAAGCGAACCGCACCAAGAACAAAAACGAACCCTAGTGCGATTCAAGTATACTAAATGAGTCCGGTGAGAAAGCACTCTAAGTGAATAAATGTCCAAACAATTTTTTAAGTTGTATCTTTTGGCTTTCTAGCTATACATCTGCTGTGAGATAAAAGTCTTGGTGAGAAAAAAGTTAGCATGACAAAACAAATTAGATTAAAAATAATCTAAAAGAAGCCGTGTTGTTTCAAGAGTAGCCCTTAACGGACACACTGCTCTACAGAGCACGTTTCGTAAATATGTTTTCTCCTTTGGCAAAAAAAAGAAAATGCGGCAACAAATTTGTCCTGTGTCAGCTTCCGTAGTGCTTCAAAAAGGAGGTGGGAGGGGTGGAGTGAGCTGTTGGTTGCAACCTCACCACTAGATGGCACTAAAATGTACGCATTTCTACTTTAAAGAGTGTCGTTTTAGACCTTAGTCATGCATTTCATAGCTGTCGGTCGCAAACCTAGTATTTTTTTCAAACATCATTTCTATTGGTCACCTTTTCCTGAAAAGTAGCGGTTGTACAAGACAAAGGTTTCTGTCCAAATTATGGAAATTTATGGACAAACCTTGAAAATGTAAAACCTTAAAATGTGTGAAAAGCTTAAAAACGTTTGTTTTTTGTCTTCAGAAAACCAGTAATAATGTCCGTTTGGGAGTGATCAATAACCCCAGCGAGAGCCCATCTAATGAGAACAGTCTGATAGCTCGCGCCATCTGGTCAGCCATGCAGACACAAACCTCCAACAACGCCAAGAACTTCATCACCAAAATGGCTAAAGACGAAACTGCACAGGCTCTGTACGCAGGGAGTGACATTGCAGAGTTTGCTGTTGGGGTAAAATAAGCACTTCTGTGATTTTCTTTCTTTTTTACAGTTGTGATGGATCGTTTGCTCTAGGTTATGTTACTGTTGCTCTTGCTAATTCTGCGAAATTTAATATAGAGCCAATTCAGCTGTATTCCTTTCTCTCTCTGCTGCAGGGCATGGATGTTCCTCTGTTTAAGAGTGCGTATGAATCTCCTAAAGTGGACTTCCTGTTAGCTCACTCCGCCTTTTGCCGGGACGTCCTCAAATTGCAGAAGGGTCAAAGAGCTGTGATCAGCAACGGCCGGGTTAGTTGGACGATCATCAGATTGTATCTGCTTGATATTGTGAGTTCTTCTCATCCGGCTTCCTGTTTTTTTTCTGCAGATCATTGGTCCACTGAAGAAAGGGGAGATCTTTAACCAAGATGACTTCCTGCTTCTAGAAAGCATCATCCTGAAGACGTCAGGGGAGAGGATCAAGGGCAAAATTCAACAGCTGGGCATGGTAGAGGACAGGTATGATAGATACGTGCAATTAAAAATCTCTCAGAAATGACATGTTCCTGTAGCTCAGTTGACCTTTGCAAAGACACGCCCCCCTTCACTACGTCTGACAAGTTTTCGGTACAAGCCAAGGCGTTCCCAGCTTTGTAAAGGATTGTGATGTATTTCATTATCCTCACTTGTCCCCTCGGCAGTAATTACTTCCTCTTAATGATGTGTGTCAATCTGCCTTACAGACGGAGAAGTAATAAATGTGCGTTTCATGTGTATTAACTGGAAGAGCAGACTGAGACTGTGATGTCTGCGGTCATTACCCTCTCAGTAATGTTTTAGAGGGCAGATTATTGGAGTGTTGGCTGTAATCGAGCAGCTTTTGTCTTTATAAGAACTTGAATCAGGCCTTTGAACAAACTTTAGAAGACGCTCTATCTGATGCCAATGTGCTGTGGTGCTCATTTGGGCAGTTTCGATTTTCTTGTAATAGTTTGGATAAGTAAGAAGGCTGGCATTGTTCGGTCTGCCCCAACTTTGTGTCTGTGTAATTTCAGAGCTAGTGATTTGGTCATGAAGGTGGATGCACTGCTCTCCTCCCAGCCCAAAGTTGAAGCAAGGATGGAACACACCTTTGCGGAAGACAAATACAGGTACATCACTTCCTCTGAATCATTATTTCCAATTATTTAAAACATTCCTAAAATTCACTACGTCAAAAACATCCTCTATGTTGCTGTTAACAGTGCAATGAAAATCAGGCCAAAGGAACAGGAAGTGTACTTCGATGTGGTCGCTATAGTGGATCCAGTGACCAGAGATGCTCAGAAACTGGCACCTTTCCTCCTGGTGAGCACAACTGCATTTGGCTCGTAGAGTTGGTCATCAGTCATTCTGGATTTGTCGGCTCTGTTTGCATCTTTGACCCATGTCACTTCCTGTTTCTCATTGTGCTCGCTCAGGTCCTGAAGCAGCTGGTCAATGTCAACCTGCGAGTGTTCATGAACTGCCAGTCCAAGCTCTCTGACCTCCCGCTGAAAAGGTTAATGGCTAGAAACTCTGTCCATCACTCACATGCTCCATCACAGGGTCACCGTCAGATTTCATCATAAATCATTTCTAGTGATTTTTAATACAAAAATATTAGTCTCGAGCACTTTTGAAGTCATTGATTAATCTTTTAAAGTAATATATATATATATATATATATATATATATATATATATATATATATGTTTTCAGATAAAATTACATCATTATTTATCTCTTCCTAGTTTCTACCGATATGTCTTGGAGCCAGAGATAGCCTTTTCGGCAGACAGCAGCTTTGCTCCAGGTCCGATGGCTAAATTCCTGGACATGCCTCAGTCGCCCCTGTTCACTCTCAACCTTAACACACCCGAGAGCTGGATGGTTGAGTCTGTCCATACTCGCTATGATCTGGATAACATCTACCTAGAAGAGGCAAGCATGCTTTACTTCACAGACACGCACTCTCAATCTCAAGAGATAGGTTTTCAACTGTGTAATACCTACATTTCCCTTCTGTAGGACACAAAAAACGATATTTTGATGTTTTGGAAAAATACCTTGTAGACATGCTAAAATGAAATCTTCCATTAGGTGGACAGTGTTGTGGCCGCCGAGTACGAGCTTGAACATTTATTACTGGAGGGTCACTGTTTTGACGTAACGACGGGTCAGCCGCCCCGCGGGCTGGAGTTCACACTGGGCACTGTTTCTGACCCAGTTATAGTTGACACCATCGTCATGGCCAACCTGGTGAGTGGGCGTCCCATACACATCCAAAAATTGTAATTGCCTATTTGTTCCAGGAGTTGACTGTCCCTTATGTGTCTTTACAGGGTTATTTCCAGATGAAAGCAAACCCAGGAGCCTGGATCCTCCGACTACGAAAAGGCCGGTCGGATGATATCTACAAAATCTACAGGTAACCTATTAGGGCTTGTCAGATTTCTCTTTCTATGTCCCTCTGTTGGTTTTCTAATCGATGTGCTTCATTTTTTCTCTTCTGGCAGTCATGATGGCACAGACTCTCCAGCCGAAGCTGAGGATTTAATTGTCGTCCTTAACAACTTCAAAAGCAGGATAATTAAAGTGAAAGTAAGTTGTTTTCGTGTGAAACTGTCGGCTGTGGTCAGACTCACAGATCTTTGTCTCTGTAATGTGCTGATTCCTTCCATTTCTGCACACACAACTGCAGCATCTTTATTTTTCCTGTGCATACTGTTTATGTTTGACAGACTGTCAGATTTATGCAGTCGTGTGGGTTCTTGTCCATTGTGTGTTCTGGTTCTGCCTGCAGAGCTGTGGGTGGATTTAAAATGTGGATGTTTGTGTATATATATATCTTTCGTTTTGACACTTTTCACCTGTAGATACACAGCATGGGCTGTAGGGAATGTGTGTGTTTATGAGACAGAAAATGTCGAGAGGTTTGGATTATTGTTTTCTTGTCAAAACTTGGCAGATGTGCTTTTGCCATATGAGCAACGCTGTCACCAGGGTCTGAAATTAACATATGCGTCACCTACCGGTAGCTGGGGAATTGAGAACATTTACTAGCCGTAAATGTGGCGCTTGTGAAGAAACTTTCAATTATGTTGTCGTAGTTCCCGTGACAAAAGAATTGCTTAGCTTATTCATATTAGCAACAACTTTGCATGTCAACGGAAACGCAAAAGCGAGACTTAAACTAAAGGTACTTGCATTGCAATTTGAAACATTTGTTATTCTATAATTGCATAGAAGTTGCAGACTAGCCAGTTCTTATTTACGTGCCAAAGTCAACATGTTAAAATACAAAGACAGCTATAAGTCATCTAATCATTTTCTTCAGAAGTCGAAGCACCACAGAGCCAAAGATCTTAAAACATTGTTTTGCCAGTTTAAGCATCCCAGACAACCCATATAGCAAATTATGTGCTTTGGGACACTTGGCTTACAGAAGGTAGCGTTCGATTTTTGAGATGTGATCTGCTATACTGTATGTTTAAATGTGTTCAGGTGCAGAAAAAGCCCGACATGATGAATGAGGAGCTTCTGAGCGATGATACTCACGAGAACGAGTCTGGGTTCTGGACGTCTCTAACCAGGTACAACCATCTCTGTTGTCTTTTCATAAATTATTGTAAATTAAATCTAACCCATTTAACGGATCCTTCACTCTTTCAGAGGGCTTACTGGTGGTTCCAAACCAGTCGAAACCAAGCAGGAGAAGGACGATGTCATCAACATATTCTCTGTGGCCTCAGGTCACTTATACGAGAGGTTCCTCAGGTAAACAGCAAATCGTGACATTTATGTTACATGTAAAATCAAATCTGTGACTTTAATCTCATTCTTATGCAGTAGAAAGTGTAATACAGACAAATACTCTTGTGTATATCCCTTTACGGGATATTGAAAAACCACCCACCAATCTTCACATATTACGAAAATCCAATAACTTCATGACCGCCTGGCTTGGGTCACATCTTGGCTTTCTGTGACATTTACCTTTTATATATGTATATATATCTTTTTTTTTTTGGAGGGAATAAGCTTGTTTTCAAATGCTGATCTTCAGATTTGCCGTGTCTTATTAGCAGCAGTGTTTGTGCTTGTGTAATGCAGCTCGGTTTAGAAGGTCACACACATTACTCATCTCCTGTCACCGCAGGCGCAATTTGTTGAGCTCTGACCTCTCTCTGTCTCTGCAGGATAATGATGCTGTCTGTGCTCAAACACACCAAGACACCTGTCAAGTTCTGGTTTCTCAAAAACTACCTGTCCCCAACTTTTAAGGTACCTGTCAGGATTTAAAACGACGAAGATTGTGCTGTTGTGTAACGGACCTTCGCCGATAAACTCTCATCCTATTTAAATGAGTTCACAAAAGTTTTATTTTCATTAAATTCCTACGGTACCCTTAGTATTTTTTCAGACCTGGTTCGAATCCTTCATTGTTCTTAATAATTGTATGTTTCTTGTAGGAATTCATTCCATACATGGCAGAGAAACATGGCTTCCAGTATGAGTTTGTACAGTATAAATGGCCACGCTGGCTCCACCAGCAGACAGAGAAGCAAAGGATCATCTGGGGATATAAGATCCTGTTTCTGGATGTGCTTTTCCCTTTGGCTGTGGACAAATTCCTCTTTGTAGATGCCGATCAGGTACTGAAGGGTTTTGACTTGACTTTGGGATACAGTTTCATCTCTTTATAATCTAAATTCAAGTTTCTTGACATGTTGAGTTGTAGCTCAGAGTGGTAATAACTAGAAGAAGGCAAATTCAGATTTTCCAGTGATACATTGCTGCCACCTTTGGGTTAGAAGTTAAATACAGTTTCGTAAAGGAATAGTTCCCCCAAAAATAATATACATTTATTATTTGTGCACCACAATGTCCATCCCCTTTTTTGTTCTATTTCTTTATTTCTAGCGTATTCATTAAAACGCAAAAGGAGTAATTTTTCTGAATAACGCTGTCTGGGTTATTGAGCTCCAAAATGACATAAAATACTTAAAAGTTGAAAAACGGTTTCATAAAACTTAAACACTGTTTTTCATATTCTGAAGTAGGCTTGTGCTGGTGTGACATTTTTATGTTGCAGTCATTGATGAACCTTTTATTACGGTAGTCGGTATTATGACGGTGATTTAATGCATTACATAAAAATAAAACGTCTAAAACCTAAGCAAACTTCTGTGTTATAGTGACAACAACAAGTTTAAAAACTTTTTCAAATATCAACCAATAATAAGAAATGAATGGAAAGTAAAGCTTATTGATAATTTGTCAGGTGTTTAATGAAATATGATAAATATATCTTTGATTCCATACTAGATTTTAGTAAAGTTGAAGTGCGCATGCCCAGTGGAGGAAGCTATATCCCTTCTAGTCGAAACCGTTTACATCCAGTGCGCGTGTTTATGATGCCACAGCATAAACGCATGCAGTGTTATTTTAACCAGTCAAAGGAAAAAATTGGGGACATTCTTCTTCACGATGATTTGAGTTGCCCGCTGTAACACTACTGTGGATTTTTACTACCGTGGTGTACCATATTCCCCAACACCAGCACAAGCCTATACTGAAGCCTTGCAATAGTTTGTGACTAAAGTTTTAGAAGGGTTTTTACCCATAATGATATTTTATCATATTTATTTTAAGTATGTCGGTGTAATCTGTCACACAGATAGTTCGCACAGATCTTAAGGAGCTCAGGGACTTTGACCTTGAGGGGGCGCCGTACGGTTACACTCCTTTCTGCGAGAGCCGGACAGAGATGGATGGATACCGTTTCTGGAAGTCGGGCTACTGGGCCAGTCACTTGGCAGGACGTAAATACCACATTAGGTAAGAAGTGACGTTTGGATCCATATGATTTTAAGCTAAACTGGCCATATTGAAAGGAGCCCATCAGGGTTTTTTCAAAGACTGAATATTAAAAAAGGTGTTTTTGTGCTCCTCAGTGCTTTATATGTGGTGGATCTGAAGAAGTTTAGGAAGATCGCAGCAGGAGACCGATTGAGAGGCCAGTATCAGGGTTTGAGTCAAGACCCAAACAGCCTGTCCAATCTGGACCAGGTGAGGCATTCTTTCTTAATGTTATCACCCGCATCAGACAGCACGAAGGAAAGATGGAGACAATGTTAAAAAATCTGGCACTCAAAATCAAATTCTAACATAGAAATACAGTTTTGAGGTTTTGAAAAATGTGAAAAAAATGTGATTTGCATTATTCCTCGGTCACTAATCAAACCAGCTTGTTTTGTTGTTTTATTTTTCATTTGAAATGAAAAAGGCTGTTGAAAATTGGAAAGGCTGTATATTGGATTCTGGGATCTCCTCAAGTAATCCGCCATTATGATTCCTTCCGTTAATAATGTTTTTTTCTGTCAGGATCTGCCCAACAACATGATCCACCAGGTGCCGATTAAGTCACTTCCTCAAGAGTGGCTTTGGTGTGAGACCTGGTGTGACAATGCTTCAAAAAAGAAAGCCAAAACTATAGATCTGGTAGGTGTTTTCACACAGTAATATGACAGAAATGTTGTCTTATATTGGTCAATTTTCTGTCACATCTTGTAAAGCTCTTCAGAACAGTTCGTCAGTAATTACAGTTTTGTTGCTTTCTTAGTGCAACAACCCTCAGACGAAAGAGCCAAAGCTGCAGGCTGCTGTGCGTATAGTATCAGAATGGAGCGAATATGATCAGGAGATTAAGAGAATCTACAATCACTTTTTGGAAGAGAAAGAGAGAGCCAGCATAGACAGAATTCAGACAACAGACAGAAAACACACAGGTAAGCTCTTCTGGACCATTGCATGTCAATGTGACTTTTCCAACCAGTTCAGTGCTTTCGAAAAGCAGCTTGGCGATGCTGAAAATAGAAAGGAAAAATTATTGAGGAGTCTCTGAGGTAAATGCATCAGAACAACCGTAAACATTGCTGTTGTAAGTCAGTGTGGCTCTTGTTTTCTGTGACTGTCTTTCTATGGCAGATTATATATGAATTTCAATGTTTTAATGTTTGGACATATCCAGTCAATGTTTTTGTAATAACTCATTTAATGAAAAGTGTGCATTGAGTAATAACTAGATTTTTGCTAAATTGTACATTTAAATGTCACTTTTTATTACCTTGCAAAAAGGGTCCAAAGTAATTCTAATACACAGTTACTATATTTTTTTGCAATTAATGCATAAAAAGGTCTTGTTCACTTCCTATCACATGCAGATAGCTTGGAAATGTTGGCTTGATTTGAATTTCTCAGCATTCTCTCTCTCTCTCTCTCTGTCAGGTGGTGACAAGCACATAGAGCTCTGATCTAATGCTGTACATCTGATGAAGAGGGGACTCTGTTTAAAGAGTCGTCTTTTCTTCACTCGTTTTAAATAAGCCTATCCTCCAGGAATGGGTTGACATTCATGCTGTACTTGACTAGAAGAGAAATAATGCAAATTCCCTCTTTTGTATCTGAATGGTTGTGGCTTATGTTTGATGGTGTTGGGTCAGGGTAAAGACAGACATAGGGCATATTTTCTCGCACTTTTAATGATTAACCCCAAAACCACTCTGGGCCTGACACATATGTGCATTTATAAACGAAAGCAGTTTAACCTAGCACGGTCTCCGATTGGTCAAGGCAGGACCCACAGGGAAAAATGTAATTGTGCGAGACACAAACACTGCATGTGCACAATTTTTAATATAATAAGGTTTGGTAAATGTCTCTCTTAACTGTAATCATGCACTGAAAATGATGATTAAATCGTGAAACACAGATTTTGTGGAATTTTATGAAATAAAAAAACTGATTAAACATTTTATGCAATCAAACATCAGAAAAATAAGTCCACCAACCAAAATATGTTTTAATGTGCCAGCATTTTACACCTGAATATGTTTTTTGTTTAATTAAAATTCTATGTTTAAGATTATTAGTATTTATTTGGGGGGCCACAAAGCGATTCACCCTACACAAAGGGGGCCTTGCAACGAAAAGGTTTGAGAACCACTGCTTTAGAATATTCATATAATATTCTTGAAAGAAAATCTTGCGAGTTCATTCTTCAATAATTCTCCTGTGTTCCATTAAAGAGAGTCAAATTGTTTGGATCATCAAATAAATTACGGAAAATGTACTGGTGATTTCTGTTAATGCTAAAATGTAATTCAATGTATTGCAAAATATAAAATACAGGTAAACAACTTAAAAAAATAAGTATGTAAAATACAGTAAGTAAATATATATATATATATATATATATATATATTGTGCCCTATTTTTACAGATTTATTTTTACAGTGTGGAGTTTATGATGACATGATAAACATTATAATATTGATATTAATATTAGCATTATGCTTCCAAAAGGCACATGAGCGGCTTTTACCTTAGGATTTAAAACTTGTTTGGTAACATTTTACTGGTAATTTTTTAAAGCCAAAAGTTGTAACTGTCAATAATAGTTAAAGCACGATTAACAAGTAAACTGTTGGATCAACATTAACTAAAGGCTGTAATAAACTATATACAACTTTATAAAATCTGAACAGATGAAATAAGAACAGACATCATACACTTGCAGACGTTTTTAAATTTGCAGAGGAAAAACGGCATCACACACACTACATAATGAAATCTGCAGACTAGCAAAGACTTTCTGCAACAAGTCCAACAAATCTGGTCAAAATCTGAGCAAAAGTCTTGTAGTGTATTCCAGCCTTAACATTAACAGAGATTATAAAATGATGAAAAACTGTTTTGTTGTTCATTGTTAGTTCATGTTAGCTAACGTATTTATTACTTTTAACCAATTCAACCTTATTGTAAATTGTTTCAGTTATTTGGTTTTAGTAACCGTGGTGAAAGCTAAGCATTTTTATTCTGCACACAGAAAATATTAAACTAAATATGTTTGTTTCAGATATCTCTGGCAGTATTTTCAGTTGTTGGCTCACGGTCATAATAATTTAATAAAGCTCTTTCAGTTCATTAACATAGATCAATGTAAGCCCCAAATGACGAAAATGAAGACAATAAAGGGATGCTGGATGTTACTGCATGATAATTATTAAATCTGAAATGTTGTTTTTTATGTTTTTTTTTCTGTCACTGGAATCCTCATACTATAACTCTTGAAGTGGTTTCCTTTTCTGAATATTTCTTTTTGTCAGCCACTCTGGTCGTTTCTGTGGTTATGCTTTGTAGGTTTAGGAATAGGCTGGGTGGACCACTGCTTTCATACAACGAATCATGAAATGGGCTGTTTATATTATAACATGCATATTATCTGCATCTGTTTACAGAACTAGAGAGAAAATGAAAACAGGGCTTTTACAGTGACTTTGGTTAAAGATTTAAGAGGGACATTACATTATCTTGTTATTGTGTGTTTATAGGTTACATTGTTCTTATGGTAGATACAGGAGTGATCAAGCCCTGCTATGATCGAATGGAATATCTGTAAGAATGTGTGGGATGACAATATTTTGTAATAAAAATGTATCAAGTGGTTCATTAAGTTTTGTCACTAATAATTGACAAATAATAATTATTGCTTAAAGTAAACTGTTCTTCCACGAAAAAGCCAAATAAGTAAAATAACAACAACACTGGTTGCAATGCAGCAGTCTGCCACACGATGGCACCCCAACTTTGTGAGTAGCTGAACCCTTATTCTATCTTGTTGCAAAAGATTGATGCCGTTTACATTGTCCAGTAAAAATACTACTTTCTTTAAATATTTGTTTTATATTACTTTTCGAGCTACAAGTAAATAGATAAGAATGTCTTACAGCACTCTCATCAGTAAAGTATATGTTCCTCAATTTCTCAAACATTAGCACATATAAATATGTGACCTTTAATTTTATCTTGTCCTTGAAGTCCAGATCTAAATACAATATTTTTACCGGTTTGATTGTGTTAAACAGTTTAAAATATGTATTGGTGGTATAAAAATGGCAGGTCGTGGTCGGAATACACATGTAGGTGAAAATTGTTATCATAACTAAAATGTGTTTTTGTCACATCATAAATGCGAGCTTTGTTTTTTTTTTCAGTCCCAAAATGTTTGGGGTAGGCCTACATTAGTCTTCTACGCCACTGGAACAATCCTTTTAAGAAGTGGTATCTTGACTTGGAGAATAAATAGTTAATGTTTCTATTTAGAGAGGAAGAAAAAAAGTTTGTCAATATGAGAGCGGGGCAGTGGAGCCAGAAAGAGGATCATTTACATGTAGATGATAGCTTTAGCCTGGATCCATTCTCTCGCTCTCTCTCTCTCTCTCTCTCTCTCTCTCTCGCTCTCTATCCTTTCCTGTTGGTTCATAGTTACCATGACAACGCTCATGGTATTTCTGTACATTAGGCGCAGACTGCTCGTCTTCTGCTATGACTGCTTTTTTCTTCCAGACCTCCTTTTTAGTGGGATGAATTTGCATGTAGATGAGTTTGGGCTGTCTGTGTCCTCTCTCGCTCTCTCTTTTGTGGCTTCTCATGGTTTTACCTTACCTGTCTGTCTTCCCCCCTTTGTGACCTTCCGACGGTGTATTTTGCTTCTCTCTCACTACTGTCTCTCCTTTTTCTCCACTCATTGTGATCTTGTTCCTCTGAGACCCCATGAGAAATCCATATTGGACGAGAGGGGAGATGAGAGAGAAATTGGGCATCCCCTGTTGCTGGGGGAGACTCAATGGGTCCACTTTTGGATCAGAGGGATGGATATTGCGTAATTCCTTGTCTCTGTCCAGATGGCACTGGTCAGCCTTCCGTTACTCCACGGGCATATTAAACGGATCGCCGAAAGTTATGACCAATACTCACATCTGCTAAGCCACGTCCAGTCTATAAATGCGGGCATCCCGATGCTTTGATCTCTGTAACGGCTGTCGGTCTGGGCCAGGCGGGCTATCTGTGCGCCGCTGGTATCCATGCCATCCCTCGCCCAGGCCCAGCAGGAGGCTGGGAGTTTGAGTTACACATTGCCAGCTGGGACTGGTGCAGCTTTTCTCATTTGCAGTGGTGAATGCGTGATGCTTATGAGAAATCAGGCGTAGCCTGTTCACCCCTGGACCGTTCTGATGTTTTCAAGCACAAATGGCGTGAGCTTTCTCAAAATCACACTCTGTAATCTGATTGGGTGGTTGTATCCATGGTGTTAGGGTTGGCAAAGTTTGACTCCTATAGGTCTAGTTTTATGTCCTAGGCTCTGTGTGAAATTGAAGTCAGTTGGCCAGCACATATCAGTGTCTTTGCATAAAGCAGCTAAAAGCTTTTAAGGCATTATGTCATCATATTTATTTCTAATAGTTATAGCATCGTGTCCAAAAATGCCAAGAGAGTTTTTTGCTGCATTTGGCAAACACTTTAAAACAGATAACTTAAGCTGCATTTAGTAGTATTTGAGTTTTTGTTTTTTCCTGGGGATTGATCCCATGATCTTTGCATTGCTAGCGCGCTACACCACCAATTGTGCTACAGGCTTTTCACATTGAGGACATATGAAATGACTGGAATGTCTATTCCCTTATTGAAAACAAATAAAACATAAGAAAAATAGTTAGAATGTTATGTAACATTGTTTGGACATGCCTTGAAGCGTTATATACTGAATAACTGTGTACTAAAAAGCATGCATCTTTTTTAGGTTTCAGACTCCACCCTAATGTTCAGAAATCTGACTTATTTTCCCCATCCAACTTATTTTAATCCAGAAAAAACGAATTCCTGTGTGGTTTCATACCCACGAAGTGTTTCTAGACGTCCCATGACATTTTCTATACTTAAAGGAACAGTTCACTCAAAAATATAAATTCTTTGAGTTGTTACAAATCTGTATAAATGTCTTTGTTCTCATTACCACAGAGCAGATATTTGGAAGAATGCTTGTAACAAAATGTTTTGGCCACCATTGACTTTAAGAAAATAAACATTACAATATTTGTCAAAACTGCCCCAGAACTGTTTGATTCCCTACATTCTTCAAAATATCTTATTTTGTGTTCAACAGAACAAAGACATTTATAAAGAACCATAACAAAGAGACTTGGAAAAAATTGAAGGTGAGTGAATGAAGACAGAGTTTAGATTTTTGGGTGAACTGTTCCTTTAAGCATTAAAATATCCAGCTGAATAAAATAATAGTAATTGATGGCTCAGATGGAATCCATTGCAAATACCATCATGATCCATCAGCTGTTTGCCATTAAAAGCAGAGCAATTATTTAATATATTTGGACAACAGAACAGAACCCAGCACATTACTAATGAAGACCGACAGAGACCATTATAGTTTCCAATAAAACCAATACTTGAATCATTAAATCCATCAGGAGTTCTGTAACGGTTTGTACAACATTTTTTTCAGCAGGGTTGGTACTGTATATAAAAACATGCGACAAATATAAAAAAAGGTTCAATTTGTTTTGTGAGCTGGGTCAACCAGTTAAAAAGAACTGTCTCTGAAGAAAGATGTGTTCATGAGTCAGACATCACTCATCGATGATTGCCTATCAAGCTGCGAGCAGTCAGTCCCTTCCTACAGGTTCAGCTTCTCATCCACACAGACGCTTGGCCTCTTTGATTCTATCCGGATCTGGTCAGCAGGTGATGGTACACCCTCGCTGCTCTCCTTCATAACATTTCTCTCATTCTCCACCCGCAGTGTGACTCTGTGTTTCCTGTTGTCTGCACTTTTCTACAGACATTTTCTTCTTGTCAAATCTCTCAGTAGGTTGAAAGACCCCTGCTGAAAGAGTTTTATTTCTTTGTTTTAAAAAGTGAAAGCTGGAAAGTGCAGTGAGCTGGTGTTTTTTTGGAGGGTACTGAGTCAAAAGTCTCTTGGTATATCGTAATACATCAGGACTTTCATTTGAATCAAAGATTTATTTTAAAACTCATCTGAATGTGTTCAAACTTTCAGGTTCAGTTAATGCTGCAGTTATTAGATGAGCCATCCGGTGGCACTCTTGCTCTACAAACCAATGACAGCGAACTGGTCCAATGTACATGAACATAAACATCATCCCACGTTTTGATATAGTTAGTCGGTCTTGTTGTCTTTATATAAAACAACTTCTCTTTTGAGCTCATGCATTTATATGCTTATGCTTCATTTACTTTTGTTTTCTAGACAGTGACATAGTGAAGTGCGTAAGGATGTCCACATTGTTTTTTTATTAGGGTTCGAGCCCGTAGGGCTAGAAACCTATTGTATTTGTTGGTTTTATTATTATTTTTCTCCGGTAAAACTGATACTGCAGCCCAAACCGTAAGGCCGACAGAGCTGAGACTCAGTCAGATGGTAGTAGTCCTTGTCGCTACTCAGATACACGGACCCAGCCATATCGGCCTATAGGGGGCGCTACAGCGATGAAAACAGCCTTTTTGTTCGTAGCCCCTAAACCGTTTGTCGCACACCCAAGTGTCTTATATCAGTGTAATCATTGGCTCAAAACTTAAAAAACGTATGACTCAGATTTCATTTCCGGTATGCAAATTTTTTCGCTAATTAGCATTTTATGAAAAAAAAAAAAAATGAACTAGTCCCTGGATTTTTGCCCTATTGGAACCAAACCAACGCTGATGTGTTCTGTGGAGTGTGAATATGAATAATTATTAAAAAAAAGTTGAATTTTCAATTCACGGTTGCTAGGTGGTGCTAAAACATCCAAACCGGAAGTAACATATTTAACTTAAATGGCCATAACTCCTGAACTGTTTGAGATATCTTCATGGGGCTTGGAACATATGTGTAGACCCTCAGTCCGGGGTCACAATAAAAAAAACAGTGGCGTTTGGCCACTAGATGGCGCTATAATTTGAATGAGCTAGAAAATGGCTATAACTACGCAACAGTTTGCCCGATTGACTTATTATTTGGTATGGTGTGTCTTTGTCTCATTCTACATGAATATCTAAAAGGACATTGGCGTATCTCAAAAAACATGGCCGCCATTGGTCGATGAAGTTTGAGCACTCATTACAATGGGTTAACGGAGGCCAATCAAAACGCCACTCACTGTGCTTATTTGTCTCATGGTCCTGAAGGTCTGTAAGAAACAAGAACTCATTCGGCCACCGGGGGGCGTAATAGCGCTTTTGGAGTGCATGCACAACTGTGTATCACGTGATATTTGACATATACCCAAACTAAGGTTATAATATGATAGTACTCTTCATTCTGAGCAACTTTGCCTCTGGAACAACTTCTATCGATCGAACGGTTCGTGAGTTATTGCTGATGATGTCAAAAACCTACTTTCGCGAACTAGTCGTTGGATTTTCGACCGATTGGAACCAAAACAATACAGATTACTTCTGTGGGAAGTGTTTGTAAATAATTATTGAAAAAAAGTTTAAATTTCCTTTCACGGTCGCTTAGGGGCGCCAAAATAAAAAATGGGTGGAGCCTATCACATTTAAATGGCCATAAATCCAGAACAGTTAAACATATCATCATATGCCTCGGGAAATATATGTAGACCATCATTCCGAGGTCACATACAAAATAACGTGGCGTTTGGACACTAGGTTGCGCTATAATAGTAAAAATGGCTAAATGTACATGTCTTTTGGTGGCCTAGACAACGGTGTGTCACGTGACATTTGACTAATACACAAACTATTGATATCAAACGATAGATCTCCTCATTCATAACAACTTTGCCTCTTGAACCATTGATGTCTATCAAATGGTTTGTGAGTTATTGGTGATGATGTAAAAAAACTACTTTTGCAAACTTGTTCAAGGATTTTCAAGAAATTTCAAAATTTCCACCACAGTACATTTCTCTGGACTCTCTAGGTCAATAATCATCAAAAACATGTTGAGTTTTTTTTTGTTTTGTGACCAATGGGTCTTTTAATATATTAGCGTGAAACAAGTACGGTGAAGGTCGCTACTCCTTAATAATTAATCCAACTGACTTGCCATTAAGTACTATTATACATATTATGACACTGAACAAGCATGCAACATGTGATTCTTATCGGAAGAGGCTTTCCTTCACAACAGTCAAAAAGGTGAAATATCATATATTTAAAATTACTATTTTAAACTTGTCTTTAATAAATACATCATTTGCTAATCAAATTGCTAATCAGCCAGTCACATAGCATAAACTCAATCCATTTTGGCTTCTAGACGTGGTAAACACACTTGCTGAAGTTCAAACCGAGCATCAAAATGGAGAAACAATTGGATATATGGTATGGGATTTGTTAGATAACACATACCACCTGAGGATTGTTGCCAACCATGTCCATGTTTTGATGGCTACTTCCAGCAGTAAAAAATGGACCATGTCAGAAAGCTCAAATGATCTCAAACTGGTTTCTTGAACATGACAATGAGCTCACTGTACTCCAATGGCCTTCAGAGTCACCAGACTCAACCAAATTAGCATCAGTTAAATGGCAAGGTCTTCTGGAATATTGTTGCAGACCATGAATGTGAATCAATTATCTATTTAAATTGGTCGTATTTTTTTTATCAATTCTTCAGAACACAAAATAAGCTATTTTGAAGAATGTGCATTGTATTAAAAAAAGACCTATATATGTGCAATAGAATGTTTTAGAGACACAGGAGTTGCTTTGTTTTGCTAATGGCTTCATTCTTTATCAATTGACAGCTGCCAAGCCACACCCTTAGCAACCAAACAGATTATTTTTTGCAATCGTCTAGCCAGACCTACATCTCTGCAGTAGAATATTATAAAGACACGGGGCTTGGTTCGTTTGACCTGTGGTTTAATGTGTTATGAATTGACAGGTATTAAATGACACCCATGGCAACCGAACAGGTTAGCTTAGCAACCGTTTAGCAAGATCTCTATCTCTGCAACAAATCATCATAGAGACATGAGAATTGGTTTATTGCACTCGTCCCTTAGCACTCGCATGCATTATCGGTTACGCCCGTTTTTGCATACGAGTGTACGCATGCATGGTCTGTATTAAAAGTTACCAACCGTTTCTGTCATATTTCTTGGTTTGGAAGAGTGTCATTCGTTGTGGATTTGTTACGGTGCCATTCCTGAGCCTAGTTGACAATGGCAAGGCCAATAGAGGCCTTAGACTGCTCGAACCCGCTAAATGCTGCTTGCAGCTTTAATTTTTTTGTTTTTTTAATGTCTCTAAAGGGTATTTATTTAACGACTAGCACATTTCAAACATTTTACCTGTTGGATAGAGAATGTTGGAAACAGAACCGTAATTGTTCCCAACAAGGTTAGCGCTGATCAAACTAAATCTAACCACCCAACAACGTTTTACTTTTGGTGCAGTGTAACTAACCCAGTCTCTTCTGTTTAACATTTGCAGGATGTCAGCAAAATATCTTTGCTCATACCGAGAGGATTTATAGTAAACGTATTCATTAGAGCAGGACTATCCTGGAAGTACGTGATGATGTCACATTTCCTCATGGCCCGTCCCCTTATAGTCATTTGAGTAATTATTCTTATTTGTGCAGATTTGGAAGATGTCTTTTATGAAATTACAGTGCACAATGTACATTTTCTAAGTATGTGAATTGTCTGGGAATAAAATCCATAACAGTTTAGGTCCAGGAATGACGTCAAATGTAGCATACAGAGAAAATGTCAGTTGTATTTCATGCCTTTATGAGCCTTTTATAAAATAAATAAAGACATTTTCTGTTGCCAGATGATGATGTTCTGGCATTTACCAGCAGGGGACAACTGGGCCCCTAGTTGACACTCAGTTAATGTCAGTGTCAGCCAATGAATATATGTGCTCACAGTTGATTGGTCCGACATTAAAGCCTATGAGCTTTCACTTGATTAGCTAAGATTAATAGGTTTTGGTGCCAGAGTTCCAATTATGATAAAGCATTTGCTATCGGAAGTAAAAACACAGCATGAATGAGCGATGACATAAGGATCTCACTGCTGATTCACTGACCAGAAATCTATCTTCATCTCTGATTCCAGACCTGCCTAAGAGATGTTTGCACTTCATTGAAAGTTATACGGTATCTGAGTAAAAACTCTTGCATCATTTGTTTGCAGATGTTACTTGGTTTACTATTTTTTAATCTATGCCAGGGGTTTTCAAACTTTATGATGTCAATGAGCCCCAAACAAGACAAACCCAACACTGTAAATAACAGTATTCCTACTAAGTGATTTTGTCTTGTTTTTCCAAACATTCTTAAATCAAGATGCACTTTCTGACAAGTCTCTTTTAAGGAGAAAATAGAAGAATGATGTAAGTTTATGGTAGAAACAAGCAAAAAAATCTGACAATTTGATGAGAATTACCCAGTTTGAAAACCCCTAATTTATGGAATAAAATACATTTTCTCGATCAGATATGATCAAGTATGTTGTTTAAATGTAGAATTATGCATGCGACTCGGTAAATGTGAATTCAGGCAACTCTCCAAATACTGCAGGATAATTTGCTCACAATCCAGAAACCGCAGTTTAAGGAAATAAGGGAAATAAATGTAATGAATCGACAGTAGATGCTAAACAAATAAAGGCTTGATTTGTTATTAATAAGATTGGATTGATCGGTTGATATCCATGGAAAACAAACATGTCATTTTCTTCAAAAGATTGTTTTTGTTTGTCCGTGTGAACGCGGTATAACAGAAAATCAAAGGCATTATGGATTCCTCAGCGGGACTCCTGCTGTCAATCTCCTACCAAGGTAAACAAAAGGACCTTGTAAATGCTTCTGGCATAAAAACCTGATTAAAATAAGAAAGGAAAATCTGATTAACATTGATTGACATCCTCTAAGCAGTGACTGCCATCAATTAACACGGTGTAAGGCGGCTGCGGTGCGGGATGTGTTTTGCAACCTCACGCCCAGCAGGTGATTGGTTACGTTGGATCTGACCTTCAGCAGGTGCTGAAAGAATAAAGAGGTTTGTGCTAACACATCCACCACACGCACACATGGGTCTACCCTCCGGCGTCCTGCCTGAAGCACAGTCGATACTGATAACTCAGCCCAGAGCTAGTGTTTGCACGCTTTCCCTGCCCTTGATCTCCTGTGTCCTGCCTGGTGTGTGTACAACATGTCCTGATCTCTCTGTAGAACCGAGAAACTGGGGACCTTAGCATAATGACTTCAGCCGGCCTTGTCGGCACAACAGCGTTTAAAGTACTAAAGTGAAATATAGATTTGTGTTTTGTCTCAACAGCCCTGAATAGAGGAGGAATTGAGCCGCCATGAAACAGGTTTTGTGTGTTACATCTGTACAGCAGTATCTTCCTAAACCACAACTGGTTCAAGATCATGGGTTCAATTCCCAGGCAACATGCAGACTGATAATATATATCTTAAATTTATTTAGAATTACGTAAGTTGTATAGAATAGGTTCTCGCTAAAGCTCATTGTAAAAATGTACTTGAATTTCATAATTAGTATTTTTGTCTCGTTTTCCAGTGGAAATATCTTTAAATAAATAAACTTGAATTAAGTTGAGGCTTGAATTTAGTTTATTGAATTAAGTAGATTTTTTAGCCCATGTTTATTCCTGTTTTAAGCATAACCTCATGATACTTAAACAAACATTGTGATACTACAGGATCAAGACTTGATATCTTAAGTCATTAAGCTTATCAAGTATATGTATCTTCATAGTTATTATGGCCAAAACAATTTACAGTAAATATATATTATCAAAATATCTATTTAATTGTTTTTTTCTTATGAACAAAAAATGCTATTTTTTTATTTAGCAATTTTTTGGCCAACAAATCCCACTTAAAATGAGTTTAGGAATAACAGAGAGAGTTCTTAACCATTGGGATTCTTGGTCACACCACTTATCTTTTTTTCTTTAAGATTATTTTTGTTAGACATTTGTTCTGGAAAACAAACAAAAAAATAAGAGATTCCTTTTCTTGCAGTCTCTCATCAGTTACTTAGAGAAAGGTGCTCAGTTACAGAAGATGGCTGATGGAAAGATGTTTAACTGACCCATTATCAAAAAAATGGGTTTAAAGTTTTATTGCTTAGAGGTTTCTGTTTTTATTGCTCAGGAGACTAAGTCAACATTCTCATTTATGTTTTATGATGAACTCTAAAAGCAAAACAAAGGACATACCAGTGTTCTGACTTGGGTATTTTTACAAATCTGAGCACAATCTGTGGCATTGCTAGGATGTTTGTGATATAACGTTTTTGCAGGTTTGGGTTAATGGAGGGAATAAGTCGCATTTGGCAAAACATGAAAAGTAAAATGGATTGAGACCGGAGCTACAGTGGCAGACAGGAGAGAACGTTTGAGGGGGCATGAAACATGCATTTCCTCCTCACCCTCAGATGCTTAATGAAAGCACACAATTCGTACAAAGGTAGAAAATCTGTACTAATGGCCTATTTCACAGGTTTGGTTTTGTATTCTGTAAGAGATATGTAGTTCTAAGTGTGTGTTTGGCCGTAAACATGTTTTAATGCATTTTCTTGAGTTTGATTGGCACACTTAGGCAGAGACCAGTCGCAACCCTGTTTACAGCCATAAATATTTCCATCGCTAATTGTTTCTGAGGTTTAAAAGCAAGCACCTCAGGGGCTTTTTCTTTAATGCAGGTGTCAAAGTCCTGGAGGTCCAACCTCCATAAGATACTCATGAACCAAATACTAATACTAATGTTCTGGATAACTTGAAAAGTGAAGTTCTTAAGTATTTCTGTCTTGTTTTCCAGTACAAATATCTTAAAGGAAAAATAACGCTGCTGTCCTTCTGAAACACTGTACCTCCATATTTCGTGATTTTTCTTTTTTACCATAAATCATTATTATTTGTTACCATTTACGCTTGTCATTGGCTTTTGCAAATATCTTAACAATAAAAAGTATTAAAAACACAGTATGCAATCATTGATTTTTCACATTTGAGGTTTCAGATGCACAGCGACAATAAACTTCCAAGAACTGAAGGTCCAACCTCATGAAACACAAATAAACCAGCTACTAAAGGACAACTTGAAAAAAAACTTGTTTAGATCAAAGCAGAAAAAACATATTTTCTTAATCTGTATTAAGAAACAGATCATTTTTCAGTATAAATAATCAAACATTGTTAAATCAAAATAAGATTACTTGATCAGTCTTATTAAAATATTAAGTCTGTTGCCCTTTGAAAAAACATCTGCTAATGGGGTATAAAGAATAAACTTAATTAAAAGGGAAAACAAGATCTTCCCACATTTGGCAGATTCTTTTTCTTATTTTAAGCAAAACCTAATTTAATTTCGCAAAAATAAGTACAAACATTTGTTTACAGTACTGGAGGATTGTTGCCATTCTGCAGTTTGATCCCCTTTGTAACAGATCAGTTGTTCCCTGTCTCACTTATCTGACATATCCATCTCAAGTTTTGAAGTGCTCAGTATTCAGTATTAACAAGTTGGTGAGTTGAATCAGGTGTGTTTGATTCAAGTGATACTCTTTCCATATTGCCATGCTGAAGTCAGATTAAAGTCTGATTCTCTTTAGTCTGCATTGCAGATATCAGATGTACTGTATCTAGCCAGTGCTGTGTCCACACAGAATATCTCCTCCTATCCCTCAGATCCACCGTACATCAATCTAACCGCGATCAGAGGGGGGCCGCTCCGTCAACAGACACTTACTGCTTTAATGTCGGCTTTGTAGAAGCTTTGAGCCAGATCTCCTGAAATCATTAGGATGAGACCGGGCAGGATTCATGCTGAGAGGAGGTAAGGTGGAGGTGATTGCGGAAGGTTTGAGAGGCTGTGAAGATGATACGCTAACATCAGCTCTGTGAAGCCAATGATCTCTTTCTTCATCTGATATCTCACAGTCGCAGGGTCTTCTGCTAATAACTTCACATAAGCTTCGCCGTAGGTTCAGTATTTGACCCCTTGATGATGATAAAGGCATTTTAATTGAAATGTTAAAAATCTTTATTACATTAATCACTAGATTATAGCACACATACATGTATTTGTACTTGAATGTGATATTCCTTTATGAAAATTAATCACGGTTTTACTTTACTCAAATGAATCATGTTTTGACAAATGATAATTTGTATTACCATAGCATTACAAATACTATGGTTATTGGGATGAGATCATAGATTTGTCTAGCGATGATGACCATTACCACCAGTGTTTTTGTTCAAAACATAAATCTCGAATTCTTATTAAGACTGCTAGCTTTCTGTCCGCCAGCGCAAAGAACAATTTTGAAATGGAAATGAGCATATGGCTATTTCGTCACGGCTCCTGTCAAGGTGGAGGCGCCTTTCGCAATGCCTTTTAAAGAATCATTGGCACTTTAAAGTTGCTTTTATGCATTAGAGAAGGATTTACGACCGTATGCGTGTAAGCGTTGGCCAGTCCGCTCGAGCTAAGTGTGATCAGGCTAATAGAATTATTGACACACCTCCGTACGGCCGCAGTCTTTTAAACATCCATCAATCCATCCATCGTCTCCCTTTAAAAAAGCATTTAGACAACCCAATGCATTTCATTAAGACTTCAAACTACTTCGAAAATGGGGAGATAAATAAAGTCAGTTTGCAGGCAAGAGGAAATGCTTAAATCTTCATAATGGCCGTCCAAAAAAGGGGAAGAAAGAAATATCCATTAGGTTAAACAAAATGATGTGGTAGTGTGATGAATAAATGGGATTAGAAGAATAACACCTCACTCTTCATTACGCTAAGAGATGTTCACAAGCACCAACTAATCAATCTTGTCAGTGAAAGTGAAAATTAGCTTGTACATGGCAACAGAGATGTAGTCAGGTGCTGAGACATCGTCATTCCAATTTTAATATAAAAAATTACAGTACAAATGACTTCACACCTTCACTCTGAATTGGAAAGTAAATGTTTCTTTTCTGATAACATGAGAAATGAAGGACTCACACCCTCCTCTATAATCGAACGGCATACATTGTCAATTTTGAAATCAATATTGAAAATAAAAAACTTTTTTCTCTCCTCACAAGTAAAGTTGCTTCTCATCATAAGTAACAATGAGTGGAAGTATGGTCTTGTTGTTGAATAAAAAAAAGTCCTTCGACAGAATGGAGGTCAATCGCCTCTTATTGGCCGATTGATTGTATCAAATTGTAGCGCTAATACAGCCTCCCACTACGAGACTCAGGTGTGATGGCTCCAACCTTTAAATACTCATTCTTTGTAATTTGTTTTGAGCTGAAAGATGAAAACACACTTGTAATCTGATGATTTGTCTCAATGTGTGATTCTCTAATTATGGAAACAGTAAATAATAAGAAAATGATACATAATTCATTGTTGACTCAGATTTGTTAGTTAGAATCGCATTAATGAATGTTTAATAAGTGGAAGGATCTCATTTGGAAGGAGGAGAGAAAGTTTGCCGTGGTTTTGCAAAAGCGTGTGAAGTTCCCTTCAGGACGGCTATGCAGATGAGCCGAGCAGTCAAGCGCGGACAAACAAACAAACAGGGAGCTAAAAACAGCCCTGCTGTTCGGTATGGAGATGAGAGTTTGTTTGCTGGGGAACTGGAGAGTTTAAGCCATGCTTACTTTCTAACCAAATGACATGAGAAACATTGTCAACTCTTAAGTGTGCCATGAATCTGCTGTTTGCCTCTGTTGCTCCTTGTAAGGTTGATCCTAACACCGGTGATCCTAACACCGATCCTAACACCGGTTGATTCTAACACTTTTAAAACAAGCAGGTTAAGCCCCATCTTTGATGTAATGTAAATTATTGTTGTATTTCTATTTGTTTTCAAGTGACTTTCATTACATGTAGATCACCACTGACAATACTATTATCAGTAATCTATTTCTATAACATTGGTTGTACTTTAGTATTGTCAACTTGTCAATTGTTTCTTATCCTCAAAAATGATTGACGTTGACATATAATTGAGAAAAAAATGTTTTTGTTCTTTTGAAGCCATATTGTACAAAATTGGATTGTATGAAATAGTGTTTCCATTTACTGCTGGTCACGCATCATCACGTGATACTGTATGAATTCGCAGGTCAGAGTTCACCAAACTTGAACTCTGAACTAAGTCAACTTCTGTAATGTTCTGTATTAAATTAAGCTGTATTACTTTCCTACTGTAATTAAGTTTCAGGTGACGGTGAATGATGTCACTCCCCCCAATGCATAAGCCCAGCCCCGCCATTGATTGACAGGTTTCTGTAGAAGTCAGAGAAGAAAGCAAATGCAGTGGGATTTGCGATTTCATTTGAGTTTTGGCAGGCTTAATACGCGACGCCAGAGGAAGTGAAATAGCATATGAGGAATTGTAATTTAAATATGGCAGGGTTCTGACTCGTAAGACAGAGGTAATTCATTTGCATATAGACTTTGCTTTTCCTTTTGAAATTTGGCAGACATTGTACGTTTGCGTAAATGCAAACGGTTTGCATTTGCGTTTGAACTATGTCACCATTTTGACAAGAACAAATAGAAAACGTATTTGCAAATGCAATTCCTTTGTAATTCAGTCCGCAAAATCATTCCATACTGCTGCGTTCATATGTATCAATGTAAATCTAGGGAGCAAAAAGTCTAGTGTGACCACGCACTAAGATTGAACAATTCATACATAAAAGCTCTTATAATAGTTAGGAATTCCCTGTCAATGATGGGGTTGCAAGATCTGAATACAAAACCAGCCCTATGGGTTATTTAAACCCAAACTATGAATAAACATTAAATAAACATTTAGGGTTACTGTTATTTATTAACGCAATTTCACGAAAATTACTGCATAGGAGCTAATCACTAACACACTCTGTTTTCATAAATGACGTAATCTTACTCTTAGAATGGCAGCTGATGAACAAAATCTATCCACCTTTAACCTGCGGCATGAGTTTAAACCTAATTCTACAGGAAAAACTGCAGACCCTGCAACGCTGGTCAATAAGTCTAATGAGAGTGGTGTTTTATTTGCTTGAGATATAAAGAGCTGCAAAAGAACATTTTCTGCTTACACATGTAGTGTCCATGTTGTGCTAGCACAATGCCTTAAAAGACAATTAAGACCATTTTTAAAACAATTTCCGTCATTTGCATTGAATTTCATGTAATAAGGAAGTTAAGAGGCTATGCATAAAGTCAGCTGTTTAGCATGTAGAACATACCTAAGTGTCAGAGGATAAGACAGGAAAGTATCATAGCAAGACCATCTCAGCTGTCAGAATTTTAAAGTTTTAGTATTGTTTAATAAAATGTTCACTCTATTTTTTAAAAGATTGACTTTTGTTTGAAAGTGTTAAAACTCGCTGACCGTTAATGACTTTTATAACATTTAATGAAATTATGTTTCAAGCATTTTTGGGCTTTAAGACTTGAACAACACCACTGTATTTTGTGTTTTTGGAAACATGGCTTATGAGCTCATGTTGTGTTTTGGTTTCCATTATTGGATTTGATATTTCACAACCAGCTTCTCTGGTTTTGCTGGTAAACATCATTTTGTTGGTGAATGGAATTTGTGCTGTCTTTTCAGCTGGGTTTGAATGAGATTCTTCCCAGAACACCCTAGAAACATTACCCAGTATTCAATTTTCCCTAAGCATCATCATGTGTTATGGGGATTCAAGTGTGCGTGTGCATCATCCAGCCCTTGAGAAATATACAAAACAACTGCTTTTCGTTCCCTGTTTTTCAATTTGCCAACAGACTCGTCTAACCCATTGTGCGGTGCGCCTGCACTGTTTTAGTCGACAGGCGTTATCTGAATCTCACAGGAACCGCAAAATCAATGCTGTCCCTCTGTTCCCATTCTTTCTGCATTGTGCAGCCCGCCTACCAAAATAGGGCGACGCGTGGTTTACATGCAGAACGTGTCATGTAGTTTGCAGTCTATTTAAGACCAGATGGGCATCATTGACCCAGGAGTGCTTGTTTACCAAGCTTAAATAATTTTGTGTTCTGCTCAGAACAGCTTGGATACCTTTGCAGTTTTACTGTCAGTATGTATTAATTTGTTTATTATTATCTGTATAAAATGCTAAATGAAAAGACAGTTAGGAGGATCCCAAATGACCATCTGGCGTATACAGTTTATAAACTACTTGAGTCAATTAATTTATGGCATTGCATTTGGAGAATTCCCGTAATTGTGCAAATTACACGTGTCATATGTGTGGACTTAATAGGACAACAAATATGTGGACTAATCTGCTGTCATATACAATAACAAACATGATTGGACAGTTGAGTTAATGGAACAAAGTTGATCTGATGGAGAACTTTAAGTAATGGATCCAAAACTCTCCATCAGGTGCCTCGCTAAGTACAAATGAAATAAATGAATAAATTAGAGTGCAGAATTTTCACAGTCAACATACTGTGGTGATTCTTGAGCATTTGAGTGTCGTGATTTAGGTATAGGAATATTTTTTTTAGGTACCATGTTTTTAAGACAATCACTATTCAAGTGCAAGATCTTTATCGTCATATGTACTATACCCAGATAGCACACATATCTTGGAGACATTTATTTGATGTCTGCATTAACAAGACAATTTTTTATTGTTTGCAACAAAAACTCCAATACGCTACTGAGATGTCTCCTGTCAGACGTGATATAGACATCTAAAAGATGACTGTAAAATGTTTATGATATAGAATGTAAACCTGCCTTTTCTAAGACTTGTTTATACACAGCTTTTCCAGATCTTTAGCAAATATCTTACAGATCCACATGTGTTATCTAGGCTATCTTACTTTGTTTACTCCTCAAGAGAAAAAAACTGAGTGGAAGGGGAACAAATAAACACCCATACAATAAAATATTTAAAGAATAGAATATATACAGTATGGTGAACCAACAGCAAAAATACAAATAAATAACAGTAGGAGCAAGAAAACAAATCTGTGTAATAAATACAAAGAGAACCTATATGTAATTATGAAATATAATGAAAATACAAAAATACAGTTTTCACAGTATAAGGATGCTGTACAAGTAACAATTAAATGATGTGGGCAATAAATAAATTAAATAAAGTGTGCAAAGTGTTGACTATATACAATTTGTGGTTGCTATCGTTAACATTTTTTTAAGGGCAATTATTTGTTCTTACTTTTGATAAAGAAGATTTGTTTGTCAATTAAATCATTCTAGGATTTAGTCTAGATTATATTTTTTGACAGAATGTACTTGCTCAAAGTACACTTTTGTACACAAGGTACAGTTGAAAGAAAAAGTATGTGAACCCTTTGGGCTTACTTGGATTTCTTCATAAATTGGTCATAAAATGTGTTCTGATCTTCATCTAAGTCACAACAATAGAGAAACACAGTCTGCTTAAACTAATACGGCACAAACATTATACGTTTTCATGTTTTTATTGAACACAACATGTAAACATTCATAGTGCAGGGTGGAAAAAGTATGTGAACCTTTGGGTTTAATAACTGGTTGACCCTCCTTTGGCAGCAATAACCTCAACCAAACATTTCCTAGAGTTGCAGATCAGACCTGCACAACGGTCAGGAGAAATTTTGGACCATCCCTCTTTACAAAAGTGTTTCAGTTCAGCAATATTCTTGGGATCTCTGGTGTGAATCGCTCTCTTGAGGTCATGCCACAGCATCTCAATCGGGTTGAGGTCAGGACTCTGACTGGGCCACTCCAGAAGGCGTATTTTCTTCTGTTGAGGCCATTCTGTTGTCGATTTACTTCTATGCTTTGGGTCGTTGTCCTGTTGCATCGTCCATCCTCTG
Source organism: Triplophysa dalaica (assembly GCF_015846415.1). Classification (NCBI taxonomy): domain Eukaryota; kingdom Metazoa; phylum Chordata; class Actinopteri; order Cypriniformes; family Nemacheilidae; genus Triplophysa; species Triplophysa dalaica. The sequence goes on along the minus strand of NC_079544.1, from coordinate 18,105,659 downwards.
TTAAGCTTCAGTTGGCGGACAGATGGTCTTAAGTTTTCCTGCAAAATGTCTTGATAAACTTTGGAATTCATTTTTCCATCGATGACAGTAATCCGTCCAGGGCCGGAGGCAGCAAAGCAGCCCCAAACCATGATGCCCCTCCACCATATTTCACAGTTGGGATGAGGTTTTGATGTTGGTGTGCTGTGCCTTTTGTTCTCCACACATAGCGTTGTGTGTTCTTTCCAAACAACTCAATTTTGGTTTCATCTGTCCACAGAATGTTTTGCCAGTAGTGCTGTGGAACATTCAGGTGCTCTTTTGCCAACTTCAAACGTGCTGCAATGTTTTTTTTGGACAGCAGTGGCTTCCTCCGTGGTGTCCTCCCATGAAGTCCATTCTTGTTTAATGTTTTCCTTATTGTAGATTTGTCAACAAAATGTTAGCATGTGCCAGAGATTTCTGTAAGTGTTTAGCTGACACTCTAGGATTCTTCTTCACCTCATTGAGCATTCTGCGCTGTGCTCTTGCAGTCATCTTTACAGGACGACCACGCCTAGGGAGTGTAGCAACAGTGCTGAACTTTCTCTATTTGTAGACAATCTGTCTTACCGTGGACACATGGACATCAAGGCTTTTAGATATACTTTTGTAGCCCTTTCCAGCTTTATGTAAGTCAACATTTCTTGATCGTAGGTCTTCTGAGAGCTCTTTTGTGCGAGGCATGGTTCACATCAGACAACGCTTCTTCAGAACAGCAAACTCAAAACTGGTGTGTGTTTTTTATTGGACAGGCCAGCTTTAATCAGCACATCCAATCTCATCACATTGGCTGACTCCTGGCTCCAATTAGCTCTTGGAGAAGTCATTAGCCTAGGGTTTCACATACTTTTTCCACCCTGCACTATGAATGTTTACATGTTGTTTTCAATAAAAACATGAAAACGTATAATGTTTGTGCGGTATTAGTTTAAGCAGACTTTGTTTCTCTATTGTTGTGACTTAGATGAAGATCAGAACACATTTTATGACCAATTTATGAAGAAATCCAAGTAAGCCCAAAGGGTTCACATACTTTTTCTTTCAACTGTATGTTTCTCTAGGCAGTAGTGAACCTTAATAGTGAACCGTGACTGTTACAACATGTTGCAACTAAAGTGTGTAGTTCTTATGCTACTCATGGGATTGAGTTCCCCCAATTCAAATTTAACCCCTATACGTAGCAAAATGTTGAGCCATTTGAAATGATTGAGCGAGCATTATTTCAGTAAAATAATTTGTAAAAAAGCCCCCAAATGATGAAGGTAATTCTCTGAGGTCATTTTTGGAATGTATACTAGAAGCAGAGCCAAAATCCATATTAGCGTTCAGCAGTTCAGGGCTAAATTTACAACATGTCTACTAAGAGCAAGCTGTTAATTTTCCTGCTTTTATTTCCAATTAGCTGATCTGAAGAAGGGACTTATTGTTTTTTTCTCTCCACCCTTTACCTCCAGATCTGGGAATTACAGAGTAAGAGAACAGAAATGACTCTACAAGGGCATGTGAGATCACACAAGGCTGGTAAATGACAGACTGAGCGTCTTTGTGAATGATTAGGTGACAGGCTGAAAGTTGAGGCTGCTGACATCAAAAATTGCTTTAAGGTGATCCAATCCCCCTAACAACACCGACCACTCACTCCCCTATAGCCCTGTTCTTCGCTTTCAAGGTTCTATATCAAAGCTTCTAATGTGTGTTGGTTTTGTTGACCTCCATGTATCCTCTACATCCCTCATCAAGAGGCACTTGGTGCATTGGTTTTGTATGACGATTTAGTCAATTTAGTTTTTAGATTGTGGACAAAGTTTGTTCATTACTCCCCTATGTTTGGATGTTGGGACACTGTATTAATGTTATTGATTGCATGCAGTTACTCATAAGCTGCTTGCTCGCTGCCTGAGCTTGCTTTGTGGTCTTGTATTTCTAGAATTTTCTGTAGACAAATGAATTACTCTTGTATGCTGAACATAAAGGATTGCAAGCCAAAGAGCATGGATGGATTTTATGCACACCTATTATAGATTCTAGTCATGGGACTAACACTTGTAACAAGAGACGCACGACTCTGGCTAAAAGGCAAATCTTACTTCGTTCTTAATACATCTAATAGTATTGCGTGTGATTTGTGTAATAAAACAGGAATCATTTTTAGTTTATATTTTCAGACATTGCTTTACCATGCTTGATGCAATAAAGTGTATGTATTCTTTATATATTCAATTTACTCTCTCTCTCTTTTTCTCTGGCTCACATTTTTCACCAACGAGAGCTGTGTGGAGTTCAGCCGATCATCTCTTGACCTTGGCTGTCAGACCAGTGAAAGGTCAGGCTTAAATATTTGATTCAGGGGACTGCAGTGTAGGGATGAGACAGGATAATCTAAATGAAATGACCCGGGCTTCAGCCAGCTCATTCAGAAACACGGCTTTATCACAGGGAGAGAGAAAACCTGTGCCTGTCCCTTCTTAAACTGTAAGGGCTTATGAACATCACAAAAGAAACTTCAACCAACGCTTGCTTATCAAGTATTTGCACATCAATTGCGGCTTAAATTGGTGTCACAAGCTAAAACCACTTTATGTTTAGAACAATATTCCACTTGTTTATTTCAGCTGACATAAGCACTCTTCACTTTCTGTGTGAGAAATGATTGTTTCATTCCATTTACCAGTACTATTGTCTCGTCTACAGTAATACGAAAATTAACAATGTCGACATGTTTCCGTTTCTTTGCCAAAGGAGATAATTTATTTATGAAACACGCTCTGTAGAGCAGTGTGTCCATTTAGGGCTACTGTAGTAACAACATGGCGAAACCCATTCAAGGAGACCCGTTGTGTATGTAGATAAATAGCTCTTTCTATGGCGATAAAAACACAATGGTTCATTATGTATGATATCCTCCTAAAATTACACACTGGAGCTTTAAAATGTTTTAAAAAGCTAAATCTTGTGAGCATATCATATCTGATTATCTTATTATTTTGTTTGATTGGTTGAGATTTTAATCGTTGTAAAATGGTGCTCAAAACAGCACTTAGTGTAATTATCCAAATGTGATAATAACTTTGACCAAAATTATAAATGCAACACTTTTGTTTTTGCCCCCATTTTTAATGTGCTGAACTAAAGATCTAAGACCTTTCTATGTACGAAAAAGGCCTATTTCTCTCAAATATTGTTCACAAATCTGTCTAAATCTGTGTTAGTGAGCACTTCTCCTTTGCCGAGATAACCATCCACTAGCTGTGGCATATCAATCGGCATATACGACAGCGTGTTCCAGTTCCTTCCAATGTCCAGCAACTTCCCACAGCCATTGAAGAGGAGTGGACTTACATTCCACAGCCCACGATCAACAACCTGATCAACTCTATGCGAAGGAGATGTGTTGCACTGCTTAAGGGGAATGGTGGTCACACCAGATACTGACTGGTTTTCGAACCCCCCAATACAGTAAAACTGTACATTTTTGAGTGGCCTTTTATTGTGTCCAGCCTAAGGCACACCTGTGCAATAATCAAGCTGTCTAGACACAATCTTGATATGCCACACCTGTAAGGTAGATGGATTATCTCGGCAAAGGAGAAGTGCTCACTAACACAAATTTAGACAGATATGTGAACTATATTTGAGATAAATAAGCCTTTTGTGGACATAGAAAAAGTTTCAGATCTATCAGATCTGCTCATGAAAAATGGGAGCAAAAACAAGAATTGTGTTTATTATTTTGGTCAGTGTACATTATGAGAGCTTTTCTGTAAGTTCTGATTTGATGCCCAGGTCTAGATCATTAATAAATGTAGTTAGTTTTACACTGCTGTTGATGCAACAAGCCAGTATAATCAAATAGTACTGTTCACTCCATTCACAGTGATATTATCATATGATTATATAATCACACAGTTGTTTTTTAAGGTCAGTCCCATTACGTTGTAAAACTGAAAGCAATAATTTGATTCAATTGTAATGACCCCCTACTCCAACAACACTCCAAATAGCTGTAAGAGGCAGACAGTCAAAAACTGACAAATTATTAGTTAAATACCGTATGTTAGTTACACAGTTCTCTTAAAAATCTGCATCTTCGTTTCTATACTGTTTCTGTATAACTACCTTCTTCAAATCTAAACTTTCTGTTCTGAAATTGTATGCCATGAATGGGTTTTATGAATTCCCTCGAGCCTTATAAAAACAGAAGATGTAGTCAACTGTTTAGAGTAATTTATTTACAGTTTTAATTACCCTTTCTTCACAGTTTTTTAGAAAAATGAAACAAAGGACATCAGTATGAATACAGCTAATTTACATAGTGTCATGACTTTTGACTACATCAAGTCTAATTCTGTTAGATCTTGCACACGCCACAAAGAATTAAAAACAGCTATCTGCTAGCTTAAATTTTGCATATCTTTTTTATAGTAGACACAATATATTCATTTCATGTAAGACAATATATATACAGTATACATATTATTATTCTTAACTTTCTGCTTAAAGAATCTGTTTCATCAATTAATTATTAACAAAACAGATACACTTCACCCAGGGTTTATATTCTCACACTTTAAGATTTCCCCCAGAATCCTTCATTCTTGCCTCAGTGCCGCTTCAGACAGGCTGTTACATTTTATAGCCTCCTTTACATAAAATAATGACACACATGACCTCTCTGAACCTCTGTCACTCGAATGCTGCGTGTGAAGGGTCATTTATGCTCATTAGCTTGCTGATGGAACCACTGCCTTGTACGTGACCAGTTCGTTATGTTATGAGGGGCCATCGAGACCACCAAGGTGTACTTTTTTATTACATTTTATGTAATGCTGTAAATTACTGCATGTATGCTCTACCAACTGAGTAACAGAAACACTATAATGGGACAACATGTTTAATAAAAAATCAACACAATCTTGGATGCATATATCTGTCTGTTCTGTAAAATAAATGCGTTGAATAAAGTGTCTGCCATGTGCATAAATGTAAATGTATTATTTGTTCCATAGAGTCCGTCTCATCCTTACATGTTGGACGAGCGAGCGAGGGAGAAAGCTGCTTTAGAGTGATGTTTTGCATTTCAAGCTCAATTTGTTGAAGGCCCGGTTTGAATTCCATTGAGATTATAGTGACTTTGCTAAATGAGTCACTGGCTGTTTGTCTCTCAAGAATATAATTGACATTCTGAATGGCTAATGATACTATATTAGTTGCAGATTGCGCTCACATACCGTCTGTCAAAAAGGAATCTATTATAATGGTATTAGCGTAGTAAAGTAGTCTGCTCCATTGAAAAATGCTCAGAGAAGACCGTTTATCAGAAATCTTGGCAGTGACAGGGAATGATTTTGTTTTGCTGTCCCATCAGTGGAGTGAAATGAGTTGAAAACTAGCCAAGCCTCTTCACAGAGATGTTTACGCCATTGTTTTATCTTTAGGCTTTATTTGTTCTCATTTTGTTGGCCATTAGTCTTCTATTGCTGCTTTGAAGGTGTACAGGATATGGATCAGCCCTAAAAATGGATCAAATTAAGCTTATCTTACTTTCTTGATCAATACGCTGACTGAATCTTTTCCTAGATGAGAACTCCTTGTTGTGCAGGCTTTGATGTGTAATAGTGCATACATCTGTTGTCATTTATATTTATGTACCAAAAAGCTACAAAAGCTTTCCACAGCACTTTAAAGTCCCCGTGAACCGGAAGTTGCCATCGTTTTTATTTCCGTATTTTGACGCATTTGGATTTCATCTTTCTCTGCGATTTGATTGGATGCATAAAAACAGCCGTTGCATTTTAAAGCGGAAGGGGAGGAGTTAACGGATACACCGTCTAACATACGTCTTTTAAGATGGAAAGTCATTACAGGATGGAAGTACTTTTCAGATTTTAATTTAAGATTATGGGGGCACACAAATTTAAAAGCGAGAATGACCCACATTGGTGATCTATTTACAATATATGCTGCAATATTTCTTGGAAAAATAATCATTGTAATTTTTAATTTCACTTTGACTTTAACTTTAAAAAAGTGTACTGTATCTAATAAGATTTACTATATTGTATATAGTTTGAGATACAACCTCAGTTTTGTTGAAGGCAATAAAATCATATCAATAAAATAGTTTTTAACAATTCATATGACTGAACTTCCATCACTGTGATGAAGGTTACAGTATTCTCGCATTGCTATTCCGGAGTCGTGATTACAGCACACAGCCAGGTGGAATGAACATCCCCAGAGGAGCGCGAGAGGCCGTCTTACTCCAGCTCTCCATTGAATTAGCACTAACTCGCTTTGACTTTGAAGAAAAAACAACAATTGATCAATGCATCTGCGGCCCGGTGAGGGAGAGAGAGGATTCCTGGAGGAGCGCATCGACTCGCTGAGACAGATCAAAGCAGAGGCGGGTAAGCGATCACAACTTCTTCCTAATAAGGAGAAATGAAACACCTGTAACATTGTATTTTTCTAAATAACTTTATCTAATCTTCAGCAAGAGCTTCGAAATTTCATCTGATGTGAGACATTTAGGTTTAGAGATTGCAGAAATGCTTTGTAATTGATATAAGACTTACCGTTGATTTCCATCGTTGATGTAACTGCATCATTTAGTTTATATATTGGTTTTAGATTAAATCTATACAGAGATGCAGTATTACTTAGGGATCTTATGTTTTTTTGTCCTCTCATTTATGTGTTTGTCAAAAGTTAAGTGAAGCAGAGGAAAGCTTTTGTTTGGCATGCACAATGAGAAAGGCGACTTTAAAAGGTGCATTTTAAGCTTGGCACGGCTCCACTGTATTGCTGTAAAAGTCATTTTAGGATTACTTACTGTAAGAGGAATCTGTTAATCTGATGAGCGAGACAAGACATTTCATAGGCCTCATTGCTCATTCAAGACGATTTTAGCTATTATAACGCAACAAGAACAGCAAGTGGGCATAATATAACATCATTATTTGTTATTACTATATATAATTCCATAAGAATCTATAACATAATATTAGGGGAGGATCTAGTCATGGTCTGTGTTGTTTGTATTCATTGTGTGTCATTAGTGAGTCACATTCTCCATTATTGCCAATTATTTTTTCTGTGTTTTTTGCTAAAGCAGGATAAGAGGGAGCTTTTATATACAATACATCCCGACTCTTTTCGTGAGGATTGCTCTTTTATAGAGAGACTGGTGTTGATTATGTCCTCACACAAAGGTGCGAGTAAAGCACTCGGTACTTTATGAGTGACATTCAGACATTCAGTACGCAGTTGGACGCTCAGGTGTCAATGAAAGCAATTATGGTCCTCAACATATAATTTTGAAATAAGGGGGTTATTTTTCATCCAAGAAAAAACAACAAGCAGAAACATTTGGTGGCTTAGTGAAGAATAGTTCACCCATCTACTTTGTTTCATCTTCAATTAAAAGTGCATTTTTGTCTGTTCCTCAGAGTCTTAACCTTATGGGTTTATGGGTAGCGTATGATATGATTTTACTTTGTTACTTACATCGGATCACAGATCCATCTGAAGTTATATAGCCATGCAATGTATGTATAATATACATACATTGTATTTAATGGAAACATTTGAAGGACATTGCAACGTAGCTAAACATTACAAACCAAATGCTGCACTTTTGTTGCATATTTTCATTTTCTCATATTTATATTTTTATAAGAGATGTACCAATATACTGGCCAACAATCTGTATTTTTCACACTCTCAGTATTCAAAAGATATTTGAAAAAAGGACGATGATCAGGGTGATTAAAATGTCAATCAAAAGAGGACTGGAAAATGTATGAATTTGTGCTCTGTATATAGAAAGTGTTTAGAAACATCACAAGTTTGACATTCAACATTAATAGTCTTTATATTAATGAATGAGATAAAGAAAGTAAAGAAACATTATTCAATTCTTCAGAATGGGTATCGGCAGGTATCACTCTGAATAGTCGACTACCCTATCGGTGCATAAATTTCGTACCGGTGCATCTCACATTTTTTTGCACATTTCCACACTGTTTACAAACCATATAATTGGCAGAAATTTTCATACTTTTGGAATGAGACACAACACCAAAGGTTATTCCTCCTCTCTGATTTCTATTTGTGTCTGAATAAACATATCATAGTGGATTTTGAAAGTATGCTTATCAAATTAAAGGTGCTATAAAATATCTTTACAACGATGCCTAAAAACACTACGTTTGGTCACGCCCCCAAAAAAAACCTTTTATTAGTATACAAAGGATCTTTTTTTGCCACAGAATAGTTTATGTCAAAGTTTATTGGAACCTCCACAGTTCAACAAAGAACATTTTTGGTACCCTGACTTTTAAGAGTCTAGATGGTGACAGGGCTTTCATCTTTGTGCTAACTTTTTCTTTAAGTTCTTATGAAGCCATTTATCTCTCCCTCTCACAGACACATGAAAAGTGACTTGACAAAATAATCGCTCTACACGTGTTCTCGTGTGAACTAATATATAAGTCTGCGTCTCATGCTGGTTTTTATTTGTTCTTATCATGTAGCTGTCTGTCCAGTGCAGAACTCCGTTTTTTGGCCCATGTTGGGCATTAAAGGGCAGAACGTGTGTGGCTTTGAAGACATCAGATAGTACGGTGGATGTTTGTACGGACCTGTGCCCTACTGAGAAAGTGTGTGGGCTTTGCTTCAAAGGAAGGACGTACTGACCTTTTCATCACAACAGAGGGGAATAGCAGAACCAGACTGCCGTCCTCTCCACAGGGCCTCTAACCAGACTGGACGTTTACCGACCTAAGACAACTCCCCCCCCCCACACACACGCACATCACATTACCGCAAAAAAACTAGGCGTTTTTTTGCAGTATTGTTTGTGAAAGCTCAATATTTCATTTATCCTTTTTATGAAATTAAGTAGACAGAACTTAAGAAAATACACCAAAATTTCATTTTTAAGTTTTCATTTTCACCTCTTGTCCCGCACGTCGCATATTAAGAAAATGTCCCGCATTTTCATCAGTCTGTAACTTTTCAGTTGACACATTAAGAAACTCGTTCTTTAACCTGAAACGCACTAGACGTCATTGTTTATTGAACTATTTAACAGCGCTGTGTCAAAACAAGCAGCAACCCGGTGCACACCTGTGTCCAACAACCTCATACAAACGCAACTATTTTTTAAGGCCTGACTTTTATCCGATGTATGGATAAGTTGTGGTTAGCATATTAAAATTATTTTAAATCATGAAATGTATCAGAGACACTCTTTTTCATTTTTATTGTTCTTTATTCCTTAAGTTTTCTCTTTTTGAGAAGATCTTCAAAGTGTACGACATGATAATTACGGCTGAGTTGTGCTCAAAATGTAAAGAGACGGTGTAACAATGAAACGAATTACCCGTCCCTCATTCGGTTTGTTGGGTGGTGGTCAGCTGTTAAGTTACTTATAGTATCTACACTGTCTAAAGCGAAGAGATAAAAAATAGTTGTGATTTTTAAACTATTTAAATCGATGACTAGTACTGTTTGATGCTACAGGGAAATTATGCTTATGCTATAATTATGCTAAATATTTAATACAGATTTTAAATTTGGTATCCATTCTCACAACTTCACATCTGAATCATCTTATTTGCAATTGGACCATAATTCCCCAGGATGTGTTGTAGCCTTTAGAGAAATTTTCTCCTTACTGACAACACCTGACATTTAACAACTGGCAGTTTTCCTCCATAAACAAAATCTATTATTTAAGACCTTATGCTTTGTTCAGAATGTGCGAGTTATGAGTATCATGACGCAGCATCAAGTCTTTGTTTCATAAACTATTGCTTGACAGATGATGGAGCATGTTTTTCTGTTTTGTAACTTGTATGCTGTTGCCTAGAAACTCAGGTTTTTGTAATTCACTTTTTTTTAAGTACCGCACATCAATATCAGTATCCGAAGTGAATAATTTCTCCAGCCATGAACATGCTAGAAAATGAAACGTGACTTGAAATGCATTCACCTTGATGTGCTTCATCTAATCAATGATGCTGAGCGTGCAGATTGTGTAAAGATTAGGATGTGATGTTTAGATTTAATCCCATTTCCTGTGTTTACACAACACTTGTTGTTTCGTCCCGCAATGACAATGCCGCAACCTCGCTCTCCAGGCACACAAAATGCCGCGCTACAAAACAGTCTACTGATAACAGCTAATCGGTAAACATGTTATCTACGAATCACATCAGTGACATTGACTGAGCCCTAAACACATCTTTCACACTTTCATTCTGTCTGTTTAGGTGCCTTATATTTTACAATGAATCCCACTGTCCCCTGAAGTCGATAACTTTAACTCGCGTGTGGCCGGTTGCCCTCCCACCTGGTCTGGTTTGTGTTATACTCCTGCTGGAGCTTCTGTCCTGAGGGATAGAGTTTGTGAAAATCCAATATTGCAGTTATTGTTGTGTGGGCTCAGCGTGATTGAATGGACTAGTGGAGAATGGGTCAGTTCGCCAGACAGAATGAGGCTGGAAAGACAGATGGAGAGGTGCGCGGGGAGATAGTGTGGCAGATAAAGTTTGGTGCAGATCTGCGTCGATTGGATACACAGATTGGTGTCGAGTCCAACAAAAGACATATTTTGAGTGCGGTCGGATGAAACATGCACCATATGTCTCGATGTAGCAGCGATGGACCTTTAACAGCTTTCGCCCATGTTGCTTTGGAATGGACTGAATAAAAATCATACAATTTGTTGTTTATGTGTAGTTTGTTTGTGCCGAGAGGATATTTTTCATTACCCAGAGGTGGCTCTTTAATAGCTTAAGAGATTTGGTGAAGTTCTTAGATGTGTATCATTATTAACTTAGATGTTTCTCCTGAAATTGCCTTGGAGACAAAACAGCAGAACCGAATCAGAATGAACATGGAAATATAAAATATATGTAGATAATGTATAGGTAACATAATTTGGATATGTTTGAGACTATGCTGAAATCTTCTATAGCATTTCAAAATCTGGGCTCAGTTTGTGACATTGATAACACCTATACCGGAAAATCTAATGGAGACTTTTGTGAGATTTCTGGCTCTTTATCTCAGTAACAATATTTAAAGTCATTCCTCCAAAAGAAACTGATATCAATTACTCAACCTCTTGTCATTTCAAACCTGTATAGCTTTTTTTCTTCTGCATAACACAAAAGAAGATATTTGGAAGAACGTTGTTGACCAGCAGCAATTGACTTGCATTGGTTTGGTGCCCATACAATAAAAGTGAATGGGTGCCGGCGTTGTTCTGTTATCAACTTTCTTCAAAATATTTTATTTTTTGTTCTGCAGAAGAAAGAAAATCATTGAGTAAATGATGACAGAATTATAATTTTGGGATGAACTGTCACTTTAAGCAAAAGTCCCTGTTTGCTTTGCTTTTAATCTTAATAAAATAATTCAGATGTTAAAGAGATCTCATCTTTGATTTTTCTCATGGGCTGGTAAGTTTGTTAGTTATTTGGGTGTTGCTTTAATAGATAATTATTAGATCTTAAGTTAGGTGCTTAGTTAGTTAGTTGCTAGTTAGTTAGTGTATCAGTCCAACAAAATCTCTATTATTCAATTACAATCTAACAATTTTAGGAGTTGGCCAATTCCTATGAATTCGTATATCTTACAATTTGCTTTCACACCAGTGACGTGAGATTTAGTGGAGGGAGGTAAATATTGTGTTTTTCTCATAATTGTATGTAATTTCACAACAACATAAACAACGTCCAAATTAGCCACCTTATGTAACAAATTCCAGTGAGATCAGATTGGTCAGTCAGTGTGTTAGTTGGTTAGTCAGTCTTTCAGTCAAACAATCAGTCATTTATTTACTCAACAATTTAGTTAGTAATATAGTTATTTGGTTAGCTTCAGCTGTTCAAAGTGCGCTACAATATAAATCAGGGTTGATTTTTGTAAGGCTCACTTGACTCACTTATAAAAAATAAATGCACTGCTACTCATTTACATTTAAAGGCATTTGGCTGAACCAGGCACAAATATGATGAAATGCACAGCGATGCACACCAAATGGCTGTTTGACCACGCTGTATAGTGCGACATACATCAGCCTGACGTCTCCATATGCTCTGGTTGCCATTGGAGATGTAGCATCATTCATCACCCCTGGAGACAGAGGTGCACCGTACGCAGTCTGCAGCACGACTCCACCGTCTCTCCTCAGCGATTGCTGGAACAGACTCAATCAGGTAGAACAAACCGAATGAGCTCTGTTCCTGTCAACTCTCCTTTCTAATTTCCACCAAACTCTGTATTTAAACACCTGGCATGCATCACAGCAAACCATCACGGCTTGGACTGCACTTGTTAAAGCCTACAGCGGAAACACACTGTCCGCAAAATGCCCTCTGTTTCTCACCTCTCTGTCTTTTTATTTCACTCTCTCTCTCGCCCGCAGGGAGCTCTGCGCAGACCATTAGGTTTGGGGTTACTAATGTTCCTCTCGCCCGTACTGCTTTCCGTTATGACCTCAGGCACTGTGACCTGTTTCTCTCTGTGCTGCATCCCCTGTTCTGTCAGTGTAATTTTCCCCTGATGGAAACACCTCACGGGCATCTCCCGTCCACCCCCAAACAAAGCTAATAATGTACATTTCTGCTGAAGACAGAGCCAGGCCTGGCCGTTTTGTTCTTCTCATGGAACACCGAAATGGACCTTACTTTATTCCCTTAGACAGAATGCACTGCTGAGTATGTCAGTTTTTCCTCTTAATATGTTTCATTTATGGCACAACCAGTGGGCTTCAAAAGTCTGAGACTGCTATAATGAAATGACTTACATTTTTCGTCGCAAATGATATTGTCAGCAGAAAAAAGTGTGGTATACATTTCAACAGCATGTGCATTGCTTGGATATTGAAATCGTGGCCTGCTCGCCGACCAGATCTATAAGAATTTATATATTGAGTGGAAAGCTGCATTTAAATGTGCATACATGTCAGATTTTTATAACATTTGATATGTTTCTCCCTTGAGGATAGCCAAGACTCTGCTAGTTTGGTCATGGCTTTCATTTCCATGCAATGCACATTCTCAAAAAATAAATATCCTAAATATCACTGTCACTAATAAATTCTTGTATAAAAGCATCTGCCAGATGTAACGTTAAAGTAACATTAACACCTTAGGATAATTTGACGGTGTTCCAAAGAGTTTTAATGGAGGCAATTAAAGTACAAGACTTAAAGGAGCAATGTGGAGGTTTTAGTGCCATCTAGCGGTGAGGTTGCGAATTGCAACCAACGGTTCACTCCACCCCTCTCTTTTGAAGCACCACGATGGCTGCGCAGAAATTAAATGACGAAAATTGACGAAGTAGATAACATCTTTACGAAACGTAGAGCAGTCCGTTTAGGGCTTCTTTAGAAAGAACGCTGCTTCTATTGTTTACCTCATTTGTAAGTCGCTTTGGATAAAAGCGTCTGCTAACTGATTAAATGTAAATATGGTTAATTCCATGCAATGAAACCCGTGGTGTAGATGTATGTAGTTAGCTCACTCTATGGTTATCAAAACATAACGCTTCATTACTTAAGGTCTTTATACACCTCTGAAGACAGTTTCACAATGTACTTACATCAATATTTCTGCCACAATTTTGTTTTAATTTTTTTTGTATTCTCTTAGCTGTGGGGTTTTGTACCCCACTGTACGTTTTTTTCGCTCCGTTCGATCTAGGGTCTTCTCTCTGTGGCTCTTATTAAATGAGAGTGTGTTTTTTCTCTTGTTCTGTGCAAAGGAAGCCCAGCGGATCGATCAGTGGACTTCCATCAGGTGGCTGCTAATGAATGAGATGAGAGTAGGAGGGTGAATCCGGTGAAGTATTGCTCTCCTCAGCAGAGTCCATGTCTTCAGGTCTGACAGCATCCTCCCGCCCCCACCTGATTCACTACTATCAGTCCAGTCACTATCAATTACCAAGCCCTGAAACATCTTGCCCCCTGGACGTTTCCACAGCAGGGGTATGGACACACCTGTCAGAGCCTTGACCATGCTGTATTACTGTGTGTATGTGTGAGCAGTGTGTTCATGCATGTCAAAAAAAGGAAATTTAATGTTGGAGAGGCAGGGGGTTACTGAAGCATCTTGCTATCCGTTTTGTGTAATTGTGGACATCTCACCTTGACAATTTGTGTGTGTGTGTGGCCACTGCAGAAAAAAAATAGGGTGCTGTGGCTATATTGGATGCTGTGTTTCTGTAGCTCATTTGGAAAAGCATTTTGTAACAAAAAAGTCTTGGGTTTCATTTTCGGGGACGACACATTCGGATGAAATGTATAGCTTGAATACATTCAATGCTTTAACATGAACAACTAATTAATTACATAATAGCATTGCTTTATATTCTGAAATACAGCCGTGAAAAAAAAGAGACCGCTTTAAAATGATTTTCTTTTCTCAGAATGCATTTAGGTAAAATTTCTATTTTTGTGTTATTTAGTGAACTAAAGTCACAGTTTTTTTTTTAATTCCAAAATATTTCGATGATTTCGGGAACTTGAATACTGCAAAGAAACAATACAATACTGGTTATTTTTACATGACTATATAATGGAATAAGCCTGATGTTTCCATAACTTTCATGCATCTTTGCATTCTTTGTCGTTCACATTGTTGTTTGATGAATGTTTCATATAAGGTCTTTTATTTTGCAAAACTGTCATCAAATTTGATTCATCCTCCAAATAAAATACAAAATCCTAAACAAAATATCTTATACAGTATTTCTGTATATCAATATCTTATACACATGCTCAAAGGATTGACCTGATATGTGGACACCCAAACAAAATTCTGTGCTGATATGGCAAAAATCCTACCTTCTAACATATGAAGTGCTTTTTGCCATAATCATGCTCGATTTTCGATGTGAAAAACAGCGCCGAGAGAGCTGATTACTGAAGTTACAATCTGAGAGTGACTGATGAACAAGGCTGAAATTTCATGTTTCCTCTCCGGAGCCCTTAAGCAGATGTCACATTCTGGCAATTTCCTCCTCAGTATTAATGGAAAGGCTCAGCTGGCCAGAGAAAAATGGTTATGAGTCAGCTGCCGAGAGACAGAGAGAGAAAGAGAGCACGCCAAGCTTATGGAAAGTTTATGAGTTTGTGCCATTCTTAAAAAGCTCTGGAGGTGGACAATGACAGGTCCAATCGATTCATTATTACTGATTTCTATGAGTTATGGGAATCTATTCTGTCATTCCGTTATGTATATCTCCCTCGGATGCCACAAACACCCAATGCAGCTCCAGTAAAACAGACAAAACAATGTATTTTTAAGGATGTCGGTTTATACGATAAATTGCAATACTTTTGTCTGTGTTTCACTTTTTTTGCAGCCCAGAATATATTTGTTTCATATGCTCACGTATTATTTCGCTTGAAGGACTAGAAGACACCTAACCCATAAATTATTCTAAAGAATGAGCTCTAATGACCTAACAAAACTTTAATATAGCCTGTATCATTGAGTCGGCCCATTAAGTGTAGCCAGTATTTCCTACCAATGCATTTATCATGCTGCAGACAACCTTGCTGTTGATTTATACCGCCATTTATTCTAGACGAAATGAGCAGAGATTACATATTCTATTCAGTGTCATATAATGGGGTGAGTGTGGGTGTGTGCGTGTCTGTATTAGAAAGAGTGCATTTTCATTTCCTCAAAGTTTAGCCTATTCTGTTTGTTTTAGCGTTCACCTCCAGGTGTTTGGCAGAAAGTCCTCACGGCGGAGCAGCCATTGTCAATCTGGTTGGGCTTAACCTGACTCGCGTCCTCCAGAACTGTGATGGGTGTTTTTCTTCATCTGTTATTTACAGGTATTGCTAGTGGAATAGATGTGGAGCATCTCATTGTCATGGGAAACATTGTGTGTATAAGCCGATTACAGACAGCTAAATGGATTTCTGGTTGGTGATCATTAGCCTGAGGTTTAAACCAATATACTTAAAATTCATGCTCGCCCCTTTCAGATAAAGACAAGTGGTCATATACGCTTTTTGGAACATGGGAGCTAGTTTGGGTTCTTGTCTTCTGGGGTCTACCAGCCATACCCAGCTTGATCAATCTTGGGACGTCTAGTTAAAAGGATGGGTTAGCCAAAAAAAAAAAATGTGTTTGAAATTGTGGCATTCAGAACCTGGAAATGACTCTTTCTTCTGACGAACACAAAAGAAGATATTTTGAGAAATGTCTCCGTTTTTTTGTGTCCATACAATTGAAGCCAATATGTGCCACTGTTATTTGGTTACTAACATTCTGCAAAATAGCTTCTTTTGTGTTCCGAAGAGGAAAGAAAGTCATACATGAAACAGGCTTGTTTTCCTAACTCAAGTCACAAATTCACAACCAATAATTTCCCAAATGGCCTTTTGGCCACACATTTTAGATTTGCAGCTGCACCAATGCCACCCAAGACACACTTCATTCCACAATCACAATCAGAGATATGCTGGCAAGCCAGACCTCTCCAATCACTCCTCTGGTTCAGAGACGGGTGCAGAGCTTTGATTGGAGAGCTCTGGTAATCAGAATGCTTTGACATTCTTTCCCCTCATCAGGGCTGGGGGTTTGGGTGTCCTGGTTGGGCCCGTGGGGCTGAAAGCACCCCCCCCATAGTCTCACATGGGCTCCACAGGCACCTAGAGTGAGAAGGACCCCGTGATTACAGCTCCACAACCTCTTCAGTCTCGTGAATCAGCCACGAGGAGTTACGATGGGGGCCTTTCATTTCTTTTTAAGCCAAAAGCCTTTTAGGCACTTGTCACATTTTGCAACTAGAGGGGTTTGGTCAATATAACCTTACAACATTTATGCATTTGGCAGACACTTTTAACCCTAAGCGACTAACATTGCATTATACTATACATTGGTTTCTTAGTATGGGATCGAACCCATGAAGTTGGCATTGCGAGTGCGATGCTCTTACCACTGAGCTACAGTAAACCTCACAAGCATTTCATGTGTGTGTCGCCAAACCTAGATGACTTTAAATACTTCAAATGAAAGTCGAAAAGTGTGACAACACAATTTAATGGCAATTCTTAACTTTTTTAGCTGGTGGCAAATTCTTATGAATCTGTACGATTTTATTTGTCCTTTTTAGAAATCAATAGTTTAGGTGTGCGTTTTAATTTTTGCTCTTTTCTAAAAATATTAAGATTATGTATATGCAGACAAGTCTATGAGAACCTGATGCATTTACTCTTGCTGTTCTTATGATTGAAGAGCTATTCGAGCCATATGTTTGTTTATCTGTTGACTATCAGAGAACTATGGTGCATTAACATCCGATCTGTTTATCTTCATTCCTCTTCATTTTCAACCGCTTGATTGATAAAGTTAGTTACTATAATATGTATATATGATAAAGTGCAGGCTCACATATCCGCAATACTATCACAGACCTCAGCAGTATAACCTCTCATTCAGCTAGTGTTTAATTTGACAGATATAGTCGGACGCTGCTGTGTGGCCCCTGCTGTCATGGTGATTCTTCTCTCCGGTACGAGGATGGCATTAATCTCTCTGTCCCTGTGAACGAGGATCACAAAGGCCTGAAATTAGCGGCCCGCCTCCAGCCGCACTCAGTGTCACATTCAACAGACACACACATACACACTCTCATAAACACTTTGCCAGGAGTCATTAATTTTAGAGCTGAGCTTGGAAATCCGGCTATATCCTTTTCATACCCGGCTAATTGCCTCTAATCGTTCTCTTAGCAGGTGTCGTGCTAAAGTAGACGGCTCTGCCTCTGGTTCCAACCCTGGCTGTCCGGTACCTCAGTAGTCGACAAAGAGGAGGCCCCAATGTATTTGGAAAACAAAAGTAAAGATTGATATCCACGTTATCTTCAATAGGGTCCTTGCAGGTCTGTTTCTTAATACCCTGGATGTGTGATTTGTTAAATCTATTGTGTCCATTCCAAAGGCAGACTAAAGGGCCATTCACACCAAAAACTATGGTGATAACTACACTCTAAAAACATTTTCGACGCATGGTTGGGTCAAATAGTATCGAATCCAACCCCTGGATTATAAAAAAATGGAACGGAATACTTACATGCTATTCATTGTAAACTCTTTATGTATGTTTTGTATTGAGCCTTTTTTATTTTAAGTGTGTTTTTTGTAAAAAGCAGTTTTGGTCCAGATTGTAACCAATCATCATCGTTTCATAGCTTTTATGACATCACACTTTACATATTTGTTGCTACATGATCTCTTTACTGCATGTACCATTTGGTGTATTTGCATTTATTTGGGTTACATTTGCAAGAATTACTGTGGAAATGGTATATTGGCTTATTAATATTCCTCTAGAAAGCTAACAAGGTTAATAATCTACCCACATTAAAATTGCTCATTTAATGACTACTAAAGTGGTGTGTCATTTTGTGTAGCACGTTTCACAAAAGAATCTTTTTAAAAAGCATCCAGTGACCATATAATACAGTTTCATTTATAGTAAAGACAATTTAAGACATTCAGACAATGATATTCTGTCTGAAAAATCTAAGCCGTCCATGTGTGAAAAATTGCAGATCCACACACAGTTTATGGAGTACAGCCCAGTTCTCAATTAACCAGGCAGTGTATGGAAGAAATCCCATGAAGCTTGCCCTCTTTGGACATTTCAAAAAATTCTGTATCATTAAAAAATAGAAGGCGGAGGATGTTCTACTATTGCCAACTTGACCTTTAAAGGGTAATTGCCTTTTCCTTATGAATGATAAAATCCTGAAATGTTGGAAGGAAAATAGGACCATCTTGACAAGCAGCAATAAACCAAACAATAAAAATCTTTCTATAAAATGTTATATCATTTAGGAAGTGATCTTAAATGGATTTCAAAGTAAAAAGGGGCTCACTACTTATAACACTCGCCCCCCCCCTCTGAAACATTCGTTGTAGGGGAACATTTTATTATTTGTAGTTTTTAGACTTTAGAGTTTTAACTGAATTTACACTGGTCACACACAATTGACTTTTACAAGTATAGTGGTCACTTCACAAACTTTGAGATTCCGTGCTGTTAGACTATGGGAAGAAAAATACTTTAAAAGAGTAAAATTGTATCTGGCTCTTTGTAAAGCGAGTCAAAGTTTTGAGTTTATAGAGAAACTCTGGCTTCAGAATGAACGCGTTTCACTGCAGCTGTCATGAAAGATCAACTTTAAAGGAACCTTTTCAGACT
Organism: Triplophysa dalaica; assembly: GCF_015846415.1. NCBI lineage: Eukaryota > Metazoa > Chordata > Actinopteri > Cypriniformes > Nemacheilidae > Triplophysa > Triplophysa dalaica. The sequence goes on along the minus strand of NC_079544.1, from coordinate 18,086,397 downwards.
ATTGCCACATCAAAGCGCTGAGGTTCTCTTCTGGGTATTGTGCTACGCTTTTCTTTTTTGGAGGAATCTATCCTGTATATACTAGTTAAAACCACCTGATGTGAAAAGCTGAATGGGGAACGATGCTATGGGAATGCCAGCAATAGATGTGTTTGTGAGAAGTAGTCGGTTGGGATCTTCAAACGGCTGAACGCAAATGTAAGCACATTGATTGGCTGGTTGGTTGGTTGCTTGAATGATTTGTTTGGCTGTTTGGTTGGTTGGATGATTGATAGATTGATTTGGTGATTGATTTAGAGCTTATAACATAAATACACACATGCACAGACACATACCAAAGCGTTTGAGTTCACCCTACATCTTTATCCAGGTGAAATGCTAGCGGTTTTTATTTGAGATGGAATAAGGGGAAAGTTGAATTGCGTACTGGGCTATTGGGGTGGTTCATTGCAGTGTTTCAACTGTTAGTTGGGTAGAAAAATGTTCACTATAGAGAGCAGGTGGACAGTAAAGGTCAGGAGCACCACTCTCCTCATCTCATCCTCCTGGTGGAGGTGCTGTTCCCATAATTACAGTGTAAGCAGGGCCTTCTAAGTGCGCCTAAAGCAAACATAAAGCTGACGGCAGTAATTTTATATCATTACTGAATATGACTGGGTAGGACCATTAGGAATGGAACATTAAACTGCCTCATGCCGATTCCAAATGGTTTGTAAAACAACGTATGATTCCTTTTTTATGATTTATGCCACTTTCAGTAGACCAGCACAGACACAGGGACGCAGAGGATGGGAGAAGAAAATGAGAATGATGATGATGTTGGTGATGATGATGAATCGTAAGTCATTAAAGACCAGTGCTATATGTGATGATGATAACAACAGCTGTGGTCATGAAATGACTCAGACATCTGCTCACAGTTGAATACATGTGCTTGTTTACCCCAATAATGATACAACAGCTGTAAATATTTAACTTGCTTGATTATTTATTAGGTCAACTAGCAAATGTAGGGGACTTCAGAGTGCATCCCGATCACAGAGGAAAAAAGTTTGGTAGCAAAAATGATCATAAGTAAAATAATATTGGTATAACAAAATAATTAATGTTTGTAAATTTCCAAGGACCTATTGTGTAAAATAAAAAATACAATAAAATAATTACATGGAAAAATAAAATAATACATAATAATACATAATAAATAAATAATAAAATAAATAATAAGATAATGAAACAAAATATAAATAAAAAAGTAAAGTAAAATCAAATAAATACTTTGGTTTAAAGTATTTCTCTATCATTACATTAAAGGCATGAAATGTATTTTAATATAAAAGTAAAACTTAGTTTAAAATTAAACACCGATGTTTATTTAATTGTGATGTTGCCATAAGACTAATATGATTTTCTTAATAAATAAGTTATATTTTCTTAATTTTTTCTTAATAAATAGTTAGTATGGCTACCATGTAACAATTTTTTTGTCTGGTGTTTTCTTGTGTAAATAGCCGACTTCCTCCCTTTCGTCACAGTTACAGATGAAGAACACATAAGGTGAAAAAGAGAAGAATACAGGCAGGGAGCTAAAATAAAAGAAATGTTGATATGTATTTTTGAATTTCTTTTAGATATTAGGAACAGTAGTAGACAAATGATTACCAAATACTGAAGTGGAAAATCTCATTCTCATTCAAAGTTCTCAGACACACAGTTGCGGATTGAACATGAAGGGGCTCATTTCTCTGCCGTGGCTAATGTCTCTTCTGAGACTCGTCTTTTTGCTAAATTAATTTCTCTTCCTTTGAGTGCATGTTTGCTTTAAACAGCACTGAAGTCCCCTGACAAATGCATTTTTTTCTCATCCCCTGAATGCTCAGATGTTCTCCAGGTGTATGTAGAATGCAAGTGTGCCAAGAAAGCATTTTCTGGGGTTTATTCAAATCGCAGATAACTAGAGAACTGAAATGTATGCTCACCCGTGTACAGCTTCAACATGATGGCTATAGAATGTGTTTAATTGGGTTAATGCTTAAATACAGAACTGTAAAACTGATAAAGAAAGAATCCAAAACATCAAACAGATACTTCATGTCAATCTAAAGCCCATAAAACAGATATCTGATAAGGTCTTGAAAATGCATCCCGTGGACACATTTGGTGCTGAAATCTATCAGCCTGTGCTTTTGTGATTTCGATATGGCTTATTATTTGTATATGCGTATTTATTCAAATATTTTTTCGTCACACGTCTTTTCTGCAGAAAACAGGAGTCCCTATTGGAAAATGAATTACGCGAAATAATGAAGTCACTGAATTAGATCATTAGCTTGATTAACTCGGCCCATATGTCGCAGTCATGGGAGAATGATGAAAAAGCAGGAAAACACATCAGTGCTTGTGAATCATAATTAAGAAATGCTAATTGTGTTTTTCATTATGGGAAAATCAATGGCTAACTCTGGAGACGTCACACTTGGTTTGTTTTGTTTGGGCCAAAGATTACATTTTTTGAAGTTACATATGATACCGAACCTTGAGGTTTACAAAATACTTAAATCTGTCACAGGCTTCAGCTTTCATACGATCTCATTACATGTCTGAGAGAAAGAGTTATGCATTTGGCAGACACTTGCAGTGCATTATTTGTGTTGATGTTTAAAGGTATAGTTCTCCTAAATATCTAAATTCATTAATGTAATCACCTTCTATCATAGCAGATCTGTGTGAATTTCTACAAAACACAAAAGATGATATATTGAAGAATGTTAATAACCAGAGAATATCATTTTTGTGGGTCAACGGAAGAGTCAAATTTGAGAGTCATCTGATCAAAACAGGGTTAAATAAATATGACAGAATTTGTATTTTTGGGTGAACTGCCCCTTTAATGAATTCCTTTGGAATCAAACCCATGACTCAAAGTTTATATTTGTGCATTTGGAAGACGCTTTCATTTGTGTTTCTTGGGACTTGAACCCATGACCTTGAAGCTGCTAAAACAATGCATTTCAAACTGAGCTGATTCATAGCCATTGTTCCCTTTGAATACTTTGATTTATGTTTAGTTCTTTATCGAATTTGTATTCATCCAGCATGTATGTGCATATTGAATCAAGAGGTATCGCTTCACATACCTATGAATAACTCATGTATTAAAGCTGAATACCTCGACCCTGGCCTTACCTAAGTTACAATATATGCTGAGATGGAAAGTTTCTGGATTGTGCATTGTTTGCAGGGTCACACACCATGTAATTATATTTTGAACCTGCTGGGGAACTCAAGACAAGAGCATACATTTGAATATACAATAGGTGACGGCAGAAAGGAAAAGTTTTCATTAAGATGGTATCATCTTAACAACATAAACAAAAGTTACTGCGCCTCCGCACTTTTCTGACCCCGACTGAACTTCCGGTACACATTCACAAATAATAAAGTGCCTTTAGATTATTTCTGATAACAAGCAAAAGAAACCGAGAAGCACAGTTACTTTGCTAAACTTGTTTCTCAATATTTTGAATTTAGACTGCGATAGAATCAACAAAACAAGATGTCAATGTACCATACGGTTTGTTTAAATGCGACCTAACTATAGGACCCATTCAACAAATTGTTCATTTAATAAAATGAACATACAAAAAATTTGGTAACACTTTACTTAAAGCCTCTATGTATGATGCATTATAAAGAGTTGAATGGTAAAATGCATTATAATTCTTCATAATGTGTGTTGTAATGCATTATATGTAGTTTTAAAGAATTCTAACCAATGTAAAATGTGTGGTGTAGCAATGAATTGCTTAGTGTTATAATGTATTAACTGTAATAACAATTATTTATAAGACATTACAATGCATCAAAAGGTCTATTACAATGCTTTAAAACTACTTTTATAAGGCATTATACATACATGTTTCAAGCGTTACAACAAATTTCAACAAATCGTTTATTTAATACAATTATTAAAAAGTTATAAATAGTTATATTATTAAACACTAGCCAAAAATAAACCAGAAGTTAACTGGGGGTCAGACGCGCATGTGTCTGATGAAACGATCTATACACTAACAAAATATGTGTATGATGTTGAAAACTAGAGCCGATGATAAGATGCTTTCTCGATTTCTGAAGCCTAGAGTAACAATATTGAAATAAGGTCTGAAACTTTAGAATGAAATTGAAATAGTCCTAATTCAGGTTCCTAAATTCACTTTGGTTTATGTCACATATTGTATAGTATAAATATAGTGAGAGCTAGGACCTTAGTGAGAAATATTGTTAGGCCTATACAGTTAAGAGAATTCTCAGTGTTTCAGACTTCACAGTTACATTACACTCCACTCAAAATAACATTTTCTTCTGTTTCATTGGATTCTTCTGTCCACAGCATAAACCTCCAATAACAAGATGATGTCAGTCGCCTATGGGAACATGAGATTAATGTTCTCATATGTGTTTATTAATTGCTGTAGCCTGTATTCTATTTCTTTTCAATAATCACATATATTTTCCAAATGACAGCAGTGAAAGCTGGATCAATATTGTTCGATAAAGACGAGAAAAAGTTTTACTGGGTGTATTAATTACTTCGACTATATAGATTAGGAAATTTCATGTTAAAAGTTCACCGCAAAAATAAAAATCATGTAATTCTAAAACTATGTAACAGTATTTTTTCTTATATGTGGAACAAAAAATGAATAAAAATAATAGTAATGACTGACATGATCAGTTACCATGTACCTACAAAGAGTGTCCTTATTCTTCAATTATATTGGTATTTATCTATTTTATTGTTATGTTTTATATTTATACATTCTGATACTATATATTTTCTTTCATCTTCTGTCCCCTCTCATGAGAACACAGTTAAGAGATGAAAACAGCTCTCCATGACTTATGCACAGAAATAGGAAAGTACATATTTTTATTGTTTGGCTCCACCAAAAAGAAGGAAAAACAATGCAAACACTCTTGTCACCTGAACAACACATATTAGTGACATCCCTGGAGCAGTTTAGGAGAAGAGAATAGCAATTAGCATTTTTAACACATATATAATGCATTAAGACAGCCAGCACAATCAGAATGTTGCAGGGTGGGCTGGAAAATGAGCAGACTTGTAATTGAAATGTTTTGTGGACGGTTGAGTTCTTTAATTTTATTATTTCTGTAATGCATTATGCCGTCACCAGGGGACACTCAGGGCTCTGAGATTGTCACCTGATGTTTAGATGCTCTTCATAATATCGTCTTGGTTACGTATGTAACCTCAGTTCCCTGATGGAGGGAACGAGACGTTGTGTCGAGAACGACAGATGGGGTTCGCCCTTGAGAACCAATCAACTCTGACTACTATAGAAAAGGCCAATGAAATTTGGCGAATGCAATTTGCATGCCGGGCTCCGCCCCCGGAAATCCGGTATAAAAGGAGGCCGGCGTGCAGCATTCACTTACCTTTGTTCTGAAGAGCCTGAGACCTCTCAAACTGCAGCAGAATACGATACGTGTTCGTGGCATAAGGGACACAACGTCTCGTTCCCTCCATCAGGGAACTGAGGTTACATACGTAACCAAGACGTTCCCTTTCTGTCGGTCTCTCGACGTTGTGTCGAGAACGACAGATGGGGTTGCCTATGGAAAACGCCACAACGCTGTATCGCGTCACAATCTCTAGCGAAGCGACGGTAACAAGCCTGGGCGTGTCATCTCGAAGCTTTCGTGAGACTGTAACCTTCCAGTGTGGTGGTCGGGGGGTTCCAGAGCTTTCTTGGAGAAAGATGGGTACAGCCCTGACCGGTAACTTTCACGGACGGGGCCTTAGCTCTCTATAGGCGAGAGGCCGTCCAGATCAGTTTACACCGGGTAAGCGCGACTCTTAATCAGAGAAGCGCTACAGAGGCCACCTCCTACCCGTGGGGAGGAATATGGTGGATATAGGTATGGTCTCGTCCTTGGAGGAGAACGCATGGAACGTGCGGACTGAGTAGTTAACCGCGAGGTGGAGGCCCACCTGGGGAAGCTCATGGGTTACCAGGAGTGGGAACCATTCTCATGAGGATACATCAGACGGAACAGCCCACGGAGGGGGTGTTACAGACGTCCGGTAGCACTAGGTCCGGTTAGAGCTATCTGTGATAGCTCACATGGTATCCCGGCCTAAGGGGGAAGGCTGCTCTGCCCAGCCAGCCCCCAGGGGGTGCTTGTTTGGTGATGGATGGAATGCCTATTCTTAACCAGTGTCTGGGTAAGAAGGGAGGCTGATGAGGTACCAGTTTCTTAGCGATGTGTTCGGGTAAGAAGAAAAGGTAAATAGCACACTGACCCAACCTGTTAGAGGGTGGAAAGGTGCTTTCGCAGGCATACGCCCCCCCGGATGCCAGTCCTACATGTTGCCACGCAGGACGTGGGCTGACACCGGGTTTACGCGAAGGTTGTTAACCCTTGCGAAGGTGTTTTGGGCATAGCCCAACCCGCAGCTCTACAGATGTCTGCTAGAGAGGCGCTTCTGCCAGTGTCCAGGAGGTGGCTAAACTCCGTGTGGAGTGAGCCCTCACCGCCAATGGGCATGGGAGATTCTGAGATCGGAATGCCGTCGTAACGGCGTCCACGACCCAGTGCGCCAGCCTCTGTTTGGAGACAGCCTTCCCCTTCTGCTGTCCTCCAACAGACACGGAGCTGGTCAGAGCTTCAGAGCTCTGCGTGCGGTCCAGTACATACTGGACACAACACTAATCGGGTTGGGTCTTCCTCCCCTATGGGGAGCGCCTGCAAGTTCACCACTTGGCCCCGGAGGGAGTAGTGGGAACTTCTTGGGCACGCATCCGGGCCTGGGTCTCAAGATAACGTGAGAGTTTCCAGGGCCGAGTTTAAGGCAATCCAGGGACACGGAGGATGCTCGGTGGTCCCCTACCCTCTTGAAGGAAGTGAGCGCCGTCAGGAGGGCCGTCTTACTCTATGAGGAAGATCGGAACCTCCGAGGGGCTCTTTGGGGGGCCCTGAGGCTCCCCAGGACCACTTAGGGTCCCAAGAGGGTATGGAGCGGAGATGAGGCGGATTCCGCCCTCTCGCTGCTTAGGAACCTGGTGACCAGGTCGTGTTGCCCTAGAAACTTTCCACCGACTGAGTCGTGATGAGTGGCAATAGCGACTACATACACTTTCAGTGTGGAAGGGAGATGTTAGTCTCCAGTCTCGTGAGGAGGGGAACACAATCCTGATCAAGCACCTCAGTGGGTCTTTCTCGTTGAGAAAGACACCAGGACGAGAAGAGGCACCGTCTAGAGGCGTGTAACCGCCTAGTAGATGGGGCCCTAGCCTGGGTGATGGTCTCAGCCGTATAGGGGGAGTAGCCATCTTAGGATCTTCTCGTCCCGTCTAGAGACCAAACATGGGTGTTCCAGAGGTCTGATCTGGGATGCCAGAACGTGTCCTTCCCCTGAGAGAGCAGGTCCTCTGTCAGGGGAATGGTTCAGGGGGAGTCGCTGTCCAGAGCATCGGCTCTGAGGCCAAGTGCGGTTAGACCGGTGTGGTGTAACCAATAACACTTGGTGCTCCTGCTCCCTGACCTTGCACAGAGTCTGTACAAGAAGGCTCCTGGGGGGGGGAAGGTGTGCTTCCGCCCATCCCGCGGCCAGCTGTGCGCAAGGATATCCGTGCCGAGGGCAGGGACTATCAAGCGGGCAAATGGTGGTGTTACGGGAGGTGAACAGGTTTTACCTGGGCCTACCCGAACAGCCTCCAAATGAGCTGGACTGCACGGGGGTGGAGTCGCCACTCTCCACGAGGCATAAACTGGCGAGAAAGCACGTCGGCTGTCTAGTTCAGTTTGCCCGGGGTGTGTGGCCTGCAGGGAACGAGTCACCTGTTGACTCCACCGGAGGAGGCGTCGAGCAAGTTGTGTTTAGCTGCTGTGTGCGAACGCCACCCTGACGATCTGTATTCGCTACAGCTATAGTGCTGTCCTCGGAACAGCACGTGCATGTCTCGCACGAGAGGCCGTAGCCTGCTCAGTGCAAGTAGCATAGCCCACAACTCTTGGCAATTGATATGCCAGCGCAGGCGGGGGTTCGTCCAACACCCCACCTGCGTGCCCGTTGCACACTACACCGCACCCCTGCAGGGAGACTTCAGTCGTCACCACGACCTGCCTCATAACCTGCTCAGAGGGACCTGAGTCCGTCGAAAAAAGTCATAAAGACTAGGGGTTATGGTGCGTCGGCAGCAGGGCGGCATCACCATGCGCCTGCTGCCGGTGTGCCACGCTCTCCTCGGAACTCGACTCTGAAACCAGTGTTGGAGCGGTGTCATGTGCATCAACTCGAGGGGTATTAACCCGCGAGGACGCCATGTGTCCCAGGAGCCTCTGAATTGTTTCAGGGGGACCGCTGTCTGCCTAAAATGTTCATTTCAGACAGTTCAACACTGGTTGGGCACAACTGCGGACAGGTGTGCCGACATGGTGACAGAGCTGAGTTCCATACCGAGAAAGAGGATGCTCTGCACTGGGGAGAGCTTGCCCCTCTCTTGGTTGACCTGGAGTCCCAATCGACCTAGGTGCCGGAGCACCAGGTCCCTTTGTGTACATAACAGATCTCGTGAGTGTGCCAAGATAGGCCAGTCGCTGAGATAGTTTAGTACCCGCTCGCCTTCCTCCTCTCAGGGAGAAAGGGCGGTCAGGGACAGACCGAAAGGGAGGACTCTGTACTGATATGCCCGCCTCTCGCACGCGAACCGTGGGAACGGCCGGTGTCGAGGAGGATCGAGACATGAAAGTAAGCGTCCTTCAGGTCGATTGCCACGAACCAATCCTGACACCTCATAGATGTCAGGACGCGCCTCTGTGTGAGCACCCTGAATGGCAGCTTGTGAAGGTGCTCTGTTCAGGGTACGCAGCCTTTGGGGGCAACCCGCCGTCTTTCTTGGGAACGATGAAGTGCGGGTGGTGACCCACTGAACATCTTGGTTTTGAGGGACAAACTCGATGCCTGTTTTGCCAGAAGGGTGGTGACCTCTACCCGAAGTACGGAGGCGTCCCTGCCTCTGACAGAGGGAGAGATGATGCCCCGAAACTTGGGTGAGTCTCTGGCGAACTGGATCGAGTAACCAAGACGGACCGCCCTCATTAGCCAGCGAGACAGTGTGGGCAGCTCTCGAGCTCCCAGGGACTGTGACAGGGTGACCAAGGGGACGGTCTGCTTCATCATTCCCACGGGGGGTGGTTCGTCGGCTGGCGGAGCTAACCATGTCGTGGGGAGTCCCCGGAGGGAAGGTTTGCTCCGCCTACTTACCTGCCTGGCGGGACAACGGCACGCACTGTCGGTTTGAGAGTGGTGACGGCTGTCGTATGTGTACGACCTCACGCCTCGCCAGGGTGTGAGGTCGGTTCGCCGAGCACAGTCCAGTGGAGTGTGCGATCGGCTGCAAGTAAACCCGGGGAGAACAGAAAACTCAGTGAGTAAGTGGGCGCCAAGCCCTAACAAGGGCCCGGCTTTGGTGACGAGGCAGGAGTCGTCCCGTACCGACCGATCAGAGCCGTGGCTGTGAAGGTTCGGGCCCGATGTTGTTCTCCCTGGGGTCTTCCCGTCAGTGTCCCTTCTCGCGAGGAGGTTGCTGACGGGGTGGAGGTTTCCCCCTCGACCTCTGCTTCCGGGGTGCCGCCTGTGGGGGCACAGGAACCGGAGCCGATGTCGAAAGGGTCCTGGGTTGCAGGGAAGCAGACGTCACGTGAGATCTCGGAGGCCTGTAGGCGGCCGAGTCGCGGCGTGAAAAAAATGTGGTTAATTGCCACTGTCTGCTTCGCCGTCAAAAAACTGCTGAGCGCAGTCCTCGACGGTGTTACCAACAACCCACCCTGCGAGATGAGTGCATCAAGAAAGCGGACTTCCTTGCTGTCACTCTTCTGCACAAGGTATAGCCGGGGGTGTCTCTCCTGGACCACTACCGTGGACATCGTCCGACCCAGGGCCCGTGCCGCCGCCTTAGTCGCCCGTAGAGCGCTGTCAGCGGTGGCACGGAGATCCTGCATTATACCCGGGTCGGCCTTACCCTCGTGGAGCCCTCTCAACGCCCTGGCCTGGCGGACCTGCAGGATGGCCAAGGCATAGAGAGAGGAGGCAGCCTGGCCCGCAACATCGCAAGCCTTCGACACCAGTGATGCCGAAGTCTTACGTGCTTTGGACGGTAGGAGTGGTCGATCCCCCCCCAGGTGGTAGCCGTCCGCGGCACAGGTGCACCGCAGGCGGACGTTCCACCCGGGGGATCTCGACGCAGTCCTTGGCTGCCTCACCATCGAGGGAAGTAAGGGAGCCGGAGCTGGTTTCACTGGAACGGTCCGTGAGTGGAGCGTTCCAAGTTTTACACAGCTCCTCATGCACCTCCGGGAAAAACATGGCACCCGGGGTGGGCGCGGTTTGCACCGCGCATTGACCTCGGGAACCACGTATCCCCGGGTTAGCACGGATGACATCACTTCTGCTTCCTCCTGAACTCGACCGCTGGGGGTGGAGTTTGGATTCGGCAGAGTCGGATGCCAGTCTCCCTCCGATGCTGCGAGCGACATCTCATCTACGTCACACATCGTTTCCGAGTGTGTGCGTGAGGATCCGGACGGTATGCCACCGCCGGTTGGGGAACGTTCAGAAGAGCGAATCGGGGTGCGATCGGCCCGTGAGCACTTGGCTGGCGGGTTTACGTTCGCAGAGTTCCCCGTATCACTAACGCTGCTAACGTGGGTGGTCATCGGGGCCGTAGCCACAGATGTCACAGCCCGGGTAGCAGACGAAATGGTGGCTGGTTCCCGTAGGAAGACAGCCACCCGTGACCGCAACTTCTGAATGACAATCTGCCCGCAGTGCAGGCAGATGTGTCAACGAACGCTGCTTCAGTGTGCTGGACGCCCAGACACCTAATGCAGTGATCGTGTCCATCCCCCTCCTCGATGAGGGTGCCGCACCCAAGAGAACAGCGGGACATGCCGCGCTGGAGAATGCTCAGTCAGTCCTGAAAAGGACTTTTAGAAAAAATCTCTAACACCTCCGGAACCGCCGAGACGCCCAGGGGAAGGTCGCTGCAGGAAGGGACGATCCGCTGTAACACGTCGTAGCACCAGCGTGTAGTTGTAGAGGATTGAATCCTGAGTTGTACTCATGAGCGATGGCTCTGAAGAACAAAAGGTAAGTGAATGCTGCACGCCGGCCTCCTTTTATACCGGATTTCCGGGGGCGGAGCCCGGCATGCAAATTGCATTCGCCAAATTTCATTGGCCTTTTCTATAGTAGTCAGAGTTGATTGGTTCTCAAGGGCGAACCCCATCTGTCGTTCTCGACACAACGTCGAGAGACCGACAGAAAGGGAACTCCTTTTATGTTCCAGGATAGAATGCCAACCCGTAACGGCCCAAGAGTCAGTAAATGATAACAAGTAAGGTTATCAACTGGTCCATGAGAGATCACATTCGCAGCCATTAATTGCTTAACCTACACAAAGGTCACAACACACAATTAGGGCTCATTACCAATTGCACTAAAGTGGTCTAGCATGCCGGCTGTAACAAGAGCTCTGGCTTTAATTAGACTGAACTAGGAGCTACATGGCTTATTGAGCAGCTCACATTATCCGTTGTGTGCGTTGCGTGCAAGATCTATTAATGTTTCTTCGAGCGGTCTGTCCGGCAATAGGCCCCCGTGTGCGTGTCGTTCGGTGCGAGGTTAATTGCTACACCTTAGCTTGTGTCCTTGCGCTAATGCAAATGAGATCTTTTGACATCCCGCGTTAAGTTTGTGTGGTGCAGCAGAAACAGAGAATGCTTGTAAAGGAAGATGTGTAACAAGGGAGCTTGCAGTTGTTTGTAGAAGAGGTCCAGAAGAACAGTGTATTCATGAGATGAAGCAGACACTTGTTGCCTACCTCAAACTGAAAGGTACGGTTACAACGCAACACCATTTTATCTCCTCGAGTGGGTTTGACATATATAGCCACCAATGAAGAGGAATAATGCATGTTGTCAAGTATGTGATGGCCGCTAGAGATGTGTGCCTTAATTGAACTGAGTTAAAAAGTTTGTTTTCAATTTACGGGCGTATATGTTTTTCATACTGTATGTTTTTTTTCATATTTGCTTCGTTGTGTACGGATGTCGTTTAGTACACATATACAGCACAAGCATTTCTCATAATGCATGGGTCAGTGGTTTGATCCCAAGTGAATGCAAAATGTGGCAAAATCCAGTTTAAATGCATTTTGGATTATAGTGTGTGCAAAATGCATAAATATACCAGTTCACACGCAAACGCCCCTGTTTACCGCATCAGTTCACTTTTAAATGCCAGTGCACCTTTTCCCATATGAGCAGAACATGATCTTTACCGTGGTACGGAAAGGCTAGGATTTGTCCATTTTGACAAATGTAGGGCGATTTTGCAGTATTACACTTTGTTATAGCCTGGTGTCTCCACAAAAGTCACACAGCATCTGTGCTAACCAGCCTACAGGGAGGAAGAAAGTCAATACTGCACTGTAGTGTACATGATACTGCATAGCCCGAGTCATTTAACTGAGCTTTTTATGTGCTGCAGTAAGAGCAGCATGCTAAATTATCAGCATGCATTTTTGGATAACATTTAACTTCAGTTTATGTGACCGTTTAAGTTATATCTTCAGACTGTTTAATGCATCTCAATATGCATGCTTTGCATATTATGGCCTACAACAAGACAGGAAAACTTCTGATTTTCTTCACACTAAGACCAAATAAACACATACATAACATGCTAAACTGAAAAATATCTATTCTGAGGATTAATTATTGAGATGCCAAACAGGTATCTAACATAAAAATACATTGCATGCAAATGACATTAGACTTTATGGTTAGCTCATGTGTATGGAAGCTTTTTTTTTGATGGTCACAATTACAAAATTGACATTACTGGTGCTCATTCCTTTGGAGAAACTGCGCTGCCAGACATTTATGATTAAATAGCAACACATAACACTTCTGAACCTGAATGGAAAAAGGTTCACGGCTAGTTCACATGCAAATTAAAAGATTTGCATAATGACTCCTTTATTGTAATCTTCTGAGATTGGATCTGCGGCCATAGGTAAATTAAATTCATCACTTGTGGAATGATTCTTAATACAAAGTGGGGAGAATCTGACAGGAGTGATATTTAACACCAGTGAAGCAGATGCAGCCTTTTCATTCCTCTTTGGATAGTATTGTAATTGACCTGATTTGATGGAGGCCTATACCTTTTAACCCAAAACTAAATGCCACACTTTAGCTTCATATCTGCACAATTTTTCAAAAAATTAACATTCACACTTTTTAGTTCAACCAAAAGTAAAAATTCTATCAACATTTACACACCCTCATGTCTTTCCAGACCTGTATGACTTTCTATCTTCTGCAGAACACAAAAGAAGACTTTTTGAAGACATTGGTAACAAAACAATGTGGGTCCCCTTTGACTTCCATCGTATGAATACAAAACCACTGAGACATTTCTCAATTATTTTCTTTTGTCTTTCACAGAACACTGAAAATTATTTTGTCTTACGTTTCTATGGGTACAGTAACATTTACAAGGCATCTTCTCAGTGTCCTTGCTTTGCAAAAATTTGAAGAGAGAATATGTGTATTTACAAAAGACCGGACTATGCAAGAAACAGGCAGATACTAGAGGTGGGAATCTTAAGGCACTCAACGATTCGATCCGATTCCGATTCTGGGAGGAACGATCCGATTCCCAAAACGATTCTTAATGAATTATCCTGCTGTGCAAAAAATACTCTAAACTTTTTATTTTAACCAAAATTGGAGTTACTATGCTTTTTGTGATCTTTACACTCACTGTAGAGTGCGGGGACAGCCGTCTCACTAAAATAACGACGTGAGGGCAAAGTGTATCGTGGCTCAAGTACCTGTAACATCGTGCGAAATCCTTGGTTTTCCACAACGGAGTACGGGCGCAGATCTTTGGCAATAAAACCCGCCACTGATCGGGTAATTCGCTTCGCCTTTTCAGAATTCGTTGGAAGCTTTGCTACTTGATCCAGGGTCCTTTGAATGTAACCGGGAGTGTTCGTGATTGGAAGAGAATGCTGTTTCTCCAGCTCTCTCCAGTGGAACCGCGTAATATGTTTCTTCATGTTAGTCGTGTTGCCAAAATATTTGAATTTGGCGCTACAGACTTTGCACACAGTATGGCTTTTATCAACGACACCTTCGGTGTCTTCAGAAAATCCAAAATGTTGCCACACATCCGATTTTAAATGAGATGGTGCAGGTCGTAGTTTGTCCATTTTTATCTTAAACGAAGCTAATTCACCAGCATATGAACGGTCGTCCATCAACGTCTTTTTTGTTTGGTCACGTGAGTCTTGACAGCGCCCGCATTTGAATTGAACACAGAATCGATTCTGAATTTTTGAGAATCGATTCTGGATCGTTAGATAACGAATCGCGATGCATCGATGCATCAAGCTTTTCTCCCACCACTAGCAGATACTGAACATTCAAAAAAGTAATTGAGACACTTTATATCCTCCAAATCAGGATTACATTTAGCCCAGTCAAAGAAAACCATGTGAAACGATCATGTACAACCGCAGCATTTGCACATTGCATATGCTTGGCACTCTATGATAACGTCATTGAATGAAAATAAAAATCATTTTACAAGGATAAGTAATTAAGTCTTTCTTTTCTCCTTTCTCCCACTGTTTATTTCTTGCTCTCACTAGACGTTTAAAGCAGATCGGCCCACTCTCAACGGGACTCGTAAATGTTTTATATTGTATCTTCACTTAATTAAAAGTATGTCCTTGTGTCCTAGTATGTCATGTATTGACCGTGTCTTCAGGAAGCTGACTGACGTTCATTTCTTTGTTGTCCAGCAAAGTGTGATAGACTTTACTGTCCAGCTCGAGGGAGTGGAAACTTTCACTTGAATATAGGCTGTCCTTCATATCACAGTGACACCAGTCAATAAAGCAGAGATATCTCATTCCCCTGTGAGGGCAAACTTTATATAGGCCCTCTGTTTTTGGCTTCAGGCCTACTTCACTTTGATCGAATAACTTGTGTTGCCATATCCTGCTCTTTGTTGTTTTATCTTCACATAGATTGAATCATACAGCTGTTCTACAGCAAATCAGGTCATGACACAGACACAAAGGAACAGTCTGACCACCATCACTTTCAAAGGAAACACTTTCTTTTCATGAAGCAGGGTTGGGAAAAACTGTGATGTGACGCTTTTTGTTTTGTATGGAATAAGTCATCTACTGCAACACGCACAGCACCAGTTGCGTCCAGTGTAGACATGGTGTTACAAGTGAAGTCTGAATTTTGAGTTACACAAAGGAATATAATGCCAATACAATGACAATATAACTTCTTAGTATATTTCAACATCTTGGAATTATAAGGTTCTATCTGCAGTTTTGAGATATTGACCTTCAAAGTTTTTGCATTCCATTGAATTTTGTCAATAAATGTAAAAAAACTCAAGAAACGTAAACATCACATAATATAAATAGGTTGTTTATAGTTAAATAAATAATTATTTATTTTTGATAAAAATGTCAGATAGAACCTCATACTTCCAGCGTGATGATTTGTATTTATACTGCATTATATTATCCAAACTAAGTTGTAGCTTTAATTTTAACTGACAGGTGGGCACTTAAACAGTGCATTATAAAAACTATCCTTAAAATGTATACTTGAAAAAACAAGTTCAAAAGTAGTCTAGTAATAGTCATATTAATTGAATTTAAATGATATTAAACTTACTTAAAAATAACGAGCTTCACCTATTTCAACTTATTTTTATAAATTTTACGAAAATCAATAGATTTTTAATGTCAGTTTAATATTATTTAAAATCCAGTGACTTGTAAAGTCATTTTCATTTAGTTTAAAACAGTAAGGCAGCTTTTGAAATAATGTTTTTAAATTGAAATAAGTGAGGCTTTTTTTACAGTGTAGGAAAGTGCTATTATTTAAAAGTCCTTCCATTTCAATTTTGCTTTATAAAATATATATTAAACAACCTCACTTGTTAAACTGTATTTTGAAAGAGGTTTTTAATTCTAAATGGTGCACAACCCTGAAGTAAACTTCTCCCAAACATTTTATTGTGCTAAAAGAGAATTCATATGGTCAATTTTGTATTAAAAACACTTATATAACCTTGAGCATTTTAACAGAGGGTTGAAACAGCAATAAATGGATTTACATAAATTAATGATACAAACAGCTGCACTGAAACCCAAAGTTAATCCTCTTCCTGCTTTGGCCATCGAGTTCCTCGCACAGCATTTATACTCAGCACTGTGTCATTATCTCTAACCACAGTCTTTAAACACACAATTGCTTGTGTATGAGTATTAAATGCACAATAATCAAGGAATTGTATCGAGAGTTCCTGTAAAGCCTTTGGGTTAGTACAGGGGAATGAAAACTGAAGTGCATTTTGATATTTCTAATATTTATATGACATGCTTTATTATCTGCTACACAGGATTGGAAGTCCAGCTGAATTACACTAGAACTCCACAGACACAGTGTCATAATTTTCATAATTTCACAGTGACACATTTTCAGTCCCAGTGCAATGTAAATGAGTTTTTTCGGAAAGGATCATTTGTTTGCTTGTTGTTTTTGGTATAGGCACCAGCCCACCACTCTCTAATACAGAGATTCTGCCTGTGGAAAATAGGATTATTGCACATGCTATTGGCCTCTTTTGATGTAACAGCATATGAGCTCGCACTGATAATCAAGACCAGGGACCACGGGTTGGCTCTCTGATTGAGACGCGGATAGCGGCTTCTCCCCATTCCGAACCATGTCGGCCAACTCTGACTTAATCAGGTGGGGAAAAGAGGACCGGCAGGAGGGCACTGATTAAAATATTGTCTTTTAGCACAGCCTGGGAGAGCCAGGATCCTTATTAAAAATTGATCCCCGTGCTGTGTCGCTTCACGTTGTTGTCCTGCAGAAGAATTCATTACCACTGCCACGCACCATGTCGCCTGCTTGGTGTCCTCCATGTCACCACACGCTGCCACATCCCCGCAACCTCCCCTCCCACCCTCCTTCATCAATTCTGAGATCCGAACAAACCAATATTCCAGAGGGAGGAGAGAAGAGAAGGACGTGGAGATAGAAACGTGTGGCCCTGAGGCCGTCACAGCACTGAGAACATTCTTCATCACTGACATTAGTAACGATTTGAAACAAACGTGCTGTTCATTCGTATTATCCTATCTTTTCAAATTTCCGTCTTTGAGTTCGCCCTAATCTTGATGTCTCTGCCAATGGAAAAGATAAATCTCGTTCCACTGATGTCCTCCAGACAGCAATGAATTTGCGTGGATAGCCAATCAAGGCTTTGCTTCTCTTGCTATATTTCCCCTAAAAATGATCTAACTTGCGTGTTCTCTGGGTTTTCAGAGAAGATAATATCATGGACTGTGCTCAAATTTATATGCACATAATACACAGATTTCGATACGAACGGAACAATTTCTCCTTAAATTGCTCTCTCTCCATCAGATGTGTGCTGGGATGTTGATTAAGAACTAATGCAAATGATGAAACCTCAGCGTCAGCCACCACAGGAAATCAATATCCCTCAAACCTTTGCTCCGTCCCCCTCATTCCTCCACACCGATAACCAGAGCCTCCTCAAACAAAACAATTAAAGACTCTACCTTAAACTCATTACCCACACCGCTGAACAAGAAAGCCCATTCCAGGATGACATTGAGTGCTGTTTGCTTCTCATTGTGAACCTGTTTGATATTCAGCAGTTGTCTGCGGCCTGTTTAAATACATAGATTAATTGAGTTCATGTCCACTTGTCTTTGCTCACAAAGGTGTGCCTTTGTGATTGATTTGCTGAGGACTTTGTGTTTATTTTCCATTGATTTAGCACAGAATTGGCAACTAGCACTATATGACTCATTGTTGGACTTGAAAACCCTTAACTTGAGTAATCTCCATCCTAAACACAAGTATGAAAGATGTGCAACAGTGTGTTTTTGGATTTATCGTGATGAGTTTTTTCAGTTATACATATGAATTTCACAAAGCTTGATCGATGTACTATTTCACTAGTGTTTGAGTCATTTCAATAATTTAGACCTAAACGGCTCCTCATGAGCGTCATTACATGATATACAGATGATCGATTTTTTATCCTTTAATTGGCAGACTGGCACCTTTATTGAATCTACATGTACATATACTAAAGAGGACAGTATGCTCTAAAAGGCCATATGTCAAGTTTTATCTATTATTAAGATTATTGCATTCATTTTAAAATGGCATGAAATAATTTTTGAAAAATCATATTTATTTAATGAAATGTTTTTTAGGGTGACTTATCTGTACACTTAAAATGTATGTGTCCTCATAATATTGAATCAAAAACGCTAACCTCCTCCCCCCTCAAAACAATCTCTCTTTACTTCCGGTCACGAGGAGCATCGTGAGGGCGGGGTTCCAATGATTGACTGACTGCAAACTAGCAGTCTGGTATTTTAAATCTGCCTCCATTTTGTTAGCAATCCCCAACTTCCAATGATCCAATCAGTTCCTTAATTGTCGAAATCAAGTTCTGCCTTTCACTTTTCCATATCAGAAGCCGTTTCATTTGGATATACATCAAGATACGGAAAAGAAAACAATTACTTCTATTTCATGGTAACTTTGAAAGAGTGCCTTACATACATTGGAGTAAGTTGATAAAAATTGTCCAATTTCACAGAAAAACCTGTATTACAAAGTGACAATAATTTGACGGTTATTTTGTGTTATCTATCTCTAAGGTGTTAGAGATGCTTTTCACCTGCTCTTTTTTCTGTCACAAACAGACCGAGTGCCTTTGCTAGTCTTAACCAAAGCCATTGAAAGAGAGAGAGTTTTGTCAACTCTGTTGACTCTAATTGAATTTAATTGATTTTTTTACAGCAATGATGGTTCATTGAGCCTCTCAATAGTTCCCCGGATGTTAGTAACGCATGGAGCTGCAGCAAAACAGACTGATTGTGATGAACTTTTAACCCATTTAAAGACATAAGTCATTTAATTCATAAAAAAAATTAAAGAAATAAAGCATTTGAAGAACAAAACACAACTTCCTAGAACTATCTGAAGGCTCCATTTTAAACTTCTGTTGCTGGCTCTGGTCTGAACTTGTGTGAATGAGAGAAGGCGAGACTTATTTGCATATATCTGAATATACTAAATGAAGCAATTGTGTAGAGTTCAAGCTATTTTAGAGCATGGAGAAATATTTTTTTACATAAAAGAACATTTAAATATGTCATGACGTTATCATCTTTAAAGGGATCTTTGTCTCTTGTCGCTAAGCAAGTATAAACACCTTTGTTCTTTTCTAGGTTTTTGCTGAGGGTTAGTTTTTGATAAGTGTTACGTGTCAGCATGTGATTCTTGCATCATGCTGTCACTCGTGCTCAGACAGCACCTGAGCAGCCGGTAATCGCAGCAGCGTCCATTTAGATTACAGCGTTAAATGCCGCTGTGATGGATTACATTTCATGGCCCATTTAGCGTATATATGGCTGCCAAGTAAATGTAAAAGGAAAGAATTTTTCCCTGCATTTGCTGATATGGCCTCATTCTAACAATCACAAAAATAGCACGTTAAACCCAGAATAGAAATGCCAAAGTCATTCCCGTAAGTGATGTTGTGTACTGCAATCTTTAACTTTAAACATGAGAAAAAATAAAAACAAAGAAACCATTTTAGAAAGCATCAACGAGCCCCAGCAAGGAGCAGCAAAAAATTCAAGGAAGAAAAACACAAAGAATAGCAATCTCCTGTAGGGGAGCGTCTGTAAATTAGCAAACTTAATGAGCCAGTGACAGCATGACGGATCTTTAGCATCTGGGCTGGGTTGACAGTGATTGATAGATGTTGAATGTCTGCGGGCTGATCTGATGTCTGATTTATGCCCGCGTGCGCCACTGATTGCATAAATGCCATTAGAGCTCCCCAATGGCAGCTCTGGAGTGCAGCAAGAGCCAGACTTGATGGAGAAGAGGACAGTGACCAACGTGACACAAGTCAACCCCTCGGCTAAGTGCCCTCAGACTGCAGTGACTTGAAATCATTGTATCATTTTTAAAATGGTTGTTTTAGTATTTGATTAGCTGTCCTCTGTTTTATATCATCTTTCATTGTCTACATTAGTACAGTATATGATAACTTTTCCTGGGGCTTTGACTTATATATACAATTTATTTTGTAAACTGTTAATATTCCGATTGTTTGTCTGGAAACTTGGGATCCAGTTTCAGGTCATAAACTTGAACAGTGTGTTACCAGTTTTAACCTTCATGTCACAATGTTTAATATATATTTACTAAAACCTCAAATAAACCCTTGACTAATGTCAGAAACTAATACACAAATGTACATCAACATTTCAGATATAAACAGGTTGTGAATAAGTGATCTTCTGTCTATATAGAATGAAATGGTGTTGTCCTGTATTTTCTCCTTACACCCAGAAGTCACAAAAGTTGGTCCAAGAATAAAAATGCTGCCATCATTTACTTGACACTGCTCTTTTCTCCCATAAAGTGAAAGTGAAAAGAGGCTGAGGCTGTTTCACACAAGTCTGTCAAGTCATACAAATTTGGAACAACTTGAGAGTGAGTACTGTTCTTTTAGCTTCACAGCTGTGCTTATTTTAACACAATTTAAAATCATTAAAAAAATATTCTAACTAAACAAATTGAATCTGTCAAACGTTTGTAGGACCATATAAGATAATTCCTGTCATAAAAAGTATATGTACATTTGATATATAATATATACAGTATGTATATAATACTTTACTGTATGTGTGTTTGTAACATATACATATGTGTTTGTACATATATATATATGTAATGTGTAGTTTCAAACAATAAAACGAAAACTAAAATACTAGGATAATGTGTAAAACTGTCAATCCACCATGCCTTCATCCTCAACTCGCTTTCCACAACAGCAAACCTGCGTCAATAAATGACTTTGCTTGCTTCATAAAATATGTATGCCTGTACAGAGAGAAAAATGCTAATAACTCTTGGTGGCCGAATTAGATTTGGAAGCGGATGCAAGGAAAGAGGAAAGAAATGCATGAAAGAATTTAGCTGTGCAACTCATAAATAGTTTACCAACCTAGTGAAGATTCGTCAAGTTGCATAAGAGATAAATTATATTTTCTGGCTTTGCGTTCTCGCTCTCACGCAGCCTTTTCACCAGAGGAGTGAATTGAATAAAAGATGAGGGATAGAAATTGTGTCTGCGCGGCGCTACCAAGGCTAACTACGGTTTATACCTGCCGACGCTCGTGAAATCTCAATATCTGCGATAAGCCGCATAAGGAATGGGTGTCGCCCATCCTATCATCTTGCCGCGGATGAGGAAATATTGACAGCAATACTTAATATCCTCCATGTACACTGTTACATTACAATGTATTCTCAACCTCCTTAAGCCGACAGCTGCTTAGTGTTTAAGTTCTCGTTGCTCATGTGGTAAAGAATAGTGCTAAATACATATCCGTGAGTTAAGAGAAACATATGCTAAATAAATAAATGTAACATTTTGGGGAGATGTCCCACCATAGGTTTATGTCTGTGCACTGTATGTTGACAAACTGAGAAATGTGCCTTTTGTGTTACTTAGGATGAGAATTGCTGGTGAACAGTTTCCTCACCAGCTGGTGTAATTGTGCATTGCCTCAGCAGCGCAAAGGTTATTGGTTTGATTTCCACATACTAATAAAATGTGTAGCTTGAATGCAGTGTAAGTCTTTTTGGATAAAAGCAACTGCTAGTTTGTATTAGTTAATGCATTTACAAATGTTAACAAATACAATCTTATTGTAACATGTTACCACACTTTACTTCAAAAACAGGTAAAGTGTACTGATAAAGA
The DNA here is from genome assembly GCF_015846415.1 of Triplophysa dalaica. Lineage (NCBI taxonomy): Eukaryota > Metazoa > Chordata > Actinopteri > Cypriniformes > Nemacheilidae > Triplophysa > Triplophysa dalaica. Next base: position 18,064,421 of record NC_079544.1, on the reverse strand, counting down.
CAACCCTGATCTATTCTGTTCTAAAATGTCTCTTATAGATTTGTTTTTTGTTGTTTTTAAATCTTTGTAATGTTTTGTATTGGCTAGACATGGTGTCTAGGGTGACAGATGTGTTTATTTATCTTCTATGGCACACAGCAGTGCCCTATGCCCAATGGGAGTGTTCTGGTATGGGAAAGCCGATATGATTGGTTGTGTGTCGTTTAGCGATCAAAGTGAAAGACACTTTTAAATCATTCCGCATTTGGTCATAGATTACTCAGCGAGGTTGCGTGCAGTCAGAAAACAGAAAGTAATATGTGTCCAAGACTAATGGCCAAACTGTGCACAAGACCGGCCACCTCTTTCAATGCATTTAGTTTGATTAATAGCTTTATAAATGTACGCTGCAGACCGGTCTATGATTCAGATCTAAAGGTTTTTATGTGGAGCGCTGGCTTTGAGATGATTCTACCATTGGGGTTTCATAGAGATGGAAATTATTGCTGCAGATACAGTTCAGAGCAAATATTGGTAAATATTATGTAGGGTTTTAATTACGTCTCTTATGTATCAAATATACTTTTATAATTTGTGTGTTCTAAAACAAAAGTGTTATTGCTTTAAGTTTATTTAAATCCCCAATACTCCTTCAAAAATCATATTTTTTTATACATTTTTAATGTGACATGCAGGATTAAACACCCATTAATGTTATTTCCATTTTATAGTCACTTTTGTATAGCCTACTCTTCACAGAGAGTTGAACTTAGATTTGTTTTTGCAGTGATTTTAATGTTCCCTTTTTCTCGTTCATATCAGTAATACGCTGCATCACCATGCGAAATAGCTTTTTTGCGGTTCGCTCATCAAATGAATTGCAAGGCGTCTCCTGTGACGCAAAAGTTATTTAGCTCTTGTTAGCTGTTGTGGAATCATATTGTTTTTGATAAAAAAGCGTCTGCGCACACCATTCCCCCAAGCGTTTTCAAATCCCCGCTCTCGCGTTCAGTTTTTATCCTCCCGCTTTCTTTTTGTTTACTTTTGTGGTATCAGACACCATTCTATTAAACCCCTCATGTAGCGCCGCTTCGCTCTTAGTGGCAGATTTTCATTACCGAACAAGTCAATCATCATCAAGCCGTCCTTTTGCCTTTATCGCTTGAATCTATTAGAGGTAATGCTTTTAGCGGCATTAACCGGGGCCCCACAAACCTGCGGCAACCAATAGGCGAGAACAACATCCCATGCTGACGCGACCAGAACCCCTGCTGAAAGACCTGAATTGATAGCTCTGCAGGTAGATGAATACCAAACAGAGAGGACCCCCGCCCCTGCTTGGAGTGGAATCTCTTACCGCATCTTAATGGGGCCCGAACTCCTCTGCAGAGGATGGGAGAGATTGATATGCTGCCGGACAGCTTCTTGCCTGCTCCCATTGTGCTATAGGGGAGGGAATGCAGAGTAAGCTGAAGAAAGATTGTTAACTTGGCCTCTGAGATGTTCCACTCACTGAAGGGCCATTGTGATGAGCTTCACTCATGCCCTGGCAACATAAGCATGGTAGTGTATTATGTGTCTTCCGACCTATGCGGTGCAGGAGAATGGCGCAATGCTTTTCTCCCAGGGTAACTGTGCAATGTTAATGAGGAAACGTGGACGACTTAAGTCTTGTACTGCACCATTGATTTTTCCCAGAATTCATCACTCTTAGCGCTTTGCTGCTAATGCCTTAAAGAGGGCCTGGAAATTCCCTGTCATTCACGGGTAAATGCCATGTGAGATTGGGTTTTTGTCTCCATGCTGTTTGCCGCATTAATGGAGCCAGCAAACCACGTCCGGTTTTAAAAGCGATTAAGCTGGTGTCATTGAATTGTGATTTATTTGTTTCTGTTGATGAAAGTTTCATTGTGGTCATTTAAATGTGTGGTTAAAAACGCTCCATATGTGGTTAACCAATGGTTTCCACAAAGTACCATTTGTGCTTTTTGTTTAGATATTTAGCCAAGTAATTCCATAGTTTAATTTTAACCATGAAACATCATGGAGACAGTTTTGTTTTAGAAGGCTTCATGTTAAATTCAGTAGTGTAATTTAGAATCCTTGCATAGTTTTATTGATTGGAAATTTTTCTTCATCGAGTTGTTCTTGATTTAGTATGCTGGCCTAATATGTTTGTTTAGTAACGTGTGCTAACAACTTCCCCACATCCCATAATTACCCAAAGAGATTTTCTAAATCACTGTGCAATGGGTAAAATTGGATTGTTAGAATAAAAACACTTATAGATTGAATAAGGCTGTTGGCCGAAATGCCGTAATTTAACACAAAGGTTACCCCTTAAGAGCGACCAAGGGCCTCATTTATAAAGCGTGTGTATGCACAGATTTGATCGTAGAGTGTGCATACGCAAACATCTGCGGGAATTTTTTATACTTATTGAAACTGTCTTTGACGTGGAAAAGTGCTTCGAGCCACGTCTGACCAGACGTACTTACTTTTGCCGTCCGAGTTTTTCAGGTTTTTGGAAATATAGGCTATACATGCACTCACACTGTAAAAAATTGCTGTTAAAACAGGCAATTTCCAACAGTAATACTGTTATAACAATAGACCGTTTAATACTGTAAACTGTAAAATCTAATTGTTGTCCTTACTTGCAAATTATTTGTTAACTTTACTCAGTTGTCAAAATGTATACATTTTACTAGTTTTTATTAAGTTACGATTACTTGCAGGGGAAATAAAACAACTTACTTTTTGCCTTTAGAATACATTACTTAAATCAAGCAAGTAGCAGCAAGCGAAGCAATTACTCTACTACACCAGCGAAAGGCAGTGGAAAGCAGATCCTGCCTGTACGCAGACAAGATTCCCAGCATGCTTTGCGCCAGACTACATTAGGAGAGTGCATTTTTTAAAATATGATTATTTTATATGTTTTTAGTAAAGTTAAAGATTTGATAGTGTTTAATGTTCACTTCTCTCATTTTTCAGTTTTGTGGTTACCACTGTTTAGAAGATAGGTGCATGTGATTTGGGTCTGTGAAGCTTGTGTGTTTTTATTACTAATGAGCATAGTCTGTGCATACAGTTCTGAGATCAGTCTCCTCTTGCTCATTTTGTGTTGCACGAGTCAAGGTGTTTGATTTATACATTTTTAGAATAATATTTATGTGAAAAAAATAATTTAATTTAACTTAAAACTCCAATGATGGATAAATTAAATATTTAAACTGTAGTAAAATTTAATTTAGCTATACAGTTATCAAAATTTAGTATTGCAAACTTTTCCGGGTTTACAGTGCAATACATCTAAATTATTTTTTTTAGTTACTTGAACTCAACAATACCATTTCACTTTACTTAGTTTTTTTAAGGCAATCGGTTTGCATGCTTTTTTTAAGTAAGAGCAACTAATTAGATTTTACAGATTTAACAGACCAAGGCCCATAGATTAATCCCTTTCTGTAAATTTGCAGCATTTAACTGTACAGCCGTTGGCGCCTGAAAAAGAAAACAGTCTTACGCTGTGAAATGCAGCATGTGGGGGTGGGGAATTTTAACACATCCCACTTTTTCAAAACACAGAGCAGTAATCAAGATCATGTCACAGCTCGTCTTTTCCCAGATAGCAACAAATTCTGTATTAATTCAGGCATTTTTTTATGTTTTTTTCCCACAGTCTTTGTGTGAAACAGAATCAGGGTCGTTTTTGTCTGGTTAGCCAGAAGCTACATCCTGGTCTTAGGCTTGCCATAAAAAGGACGAAGTTCAGTTATGATTTTGGTCGGTTGTGGTAAGCCACAAAGTTAAAAGCAAAAAACTGCCAATAATAATATCTAATAATATGGTGCTATTATTACTATAGGGAAATATTTATATGATGTTATATTATATAAACATTTATATCATTAAAAACGATTATATATTATTTTTTATATTATTTGTATTGGTGTTTTTTGGTATAGTTTAAGCATTGAGAGCCGACTGCTTGCCTGCTTTTTGATCCATTATTCGCAGTGCTTCATGAAATTGAGCAAGCCTGATGTTTTTGCAGATACGATGATGTAGTAGATGCCATACATCTTGGAAGTTGTAGTCGATTGGCGAATACAGCGTTAAATGCGGCCTATGAAAAGGACTTCATTCGCTATAATACTTTTTCTCACTAGATGGACCAGAAGTCCGTAATTCAAATTCTACCACGTAAGCATCCTTTGTGTTGATCTTCAATACTGTTCGGTGAGTTAAACTAACAGGTTTTGCTTCCTACTCGATTGGCTTTTTTGTTCATATGCAAAAATATTTTTTCCAAGTTTATCCATGATTGAGTTTTGTTTGAAGAAAATGTTGTTGGCTTTGTTGGCATTAAATAAGTGGATGTTGTGCTTCCAGTCTGGGTGAAGAGTGATTTTTGTTTCATTTAAAATCTATGTGTGTGTTTTGATTTTTGAAATTATGTCGTTGACAGAGTAAAATAAAATAAAAAAGATCACGACAGCAGCGCATTATGTGGAACAGTAGACTCATCTTCAGTCAAAGACAGACTCCCTGAGGCTACTAAAAAGGAAAACAAATTAAGACTGTATATTATTTCATTCGTTAACATTTTTCTAACAGGTCATTGTACTTTTGTACAATTTCAACTAAATCTGTAACAATTTGAAAATGAAATGTTTCTAATATCAGTATTAGTTCCAAGAGCATGTTGTAGTAATTTGGCTTAATACTGACAGCATGTTTTCAAACATTCAAGGTACTTGATCTTGGATTATTTGGTGGAGTGGATGTGAAGACACAGTCTGGTGAATGAAGCAGTCAATAAAAAAAAACAAGCCCAAACTGTGAACTGCAGAGCTATACATGCGAAAATTGAATTCCCAATTTTGTTGTGATTGGTATGCGCTTACATAAGGAACTCTTAAATGTACTAAAAAAACTTCATGTATTAAATGTAAAACTCTTGGCCCTGATGGTGTATTATAGTGTGAAATGTCTCTAATTATTATGCATTTTATTTAATCACATTTTTAACCCTGTATTTGTATGTTTTTATTCTAGAAGCAGTAAGAAGTCCTTCAAGTGCACAGATGACTGAGCTGGAGGTCAAAATAAGTATTTGATAAATATTTGCCTGTCTGTAAACTTACTTTTTTGTCTTTAATTTCTCTTGTTCTCTTTATATGCACTAAATCTTTTCATTGTTTTCATTTAATCCTTAATATGTGAATTTATTGCTCATTTTATTGTTGCTGTGTTTTTTGTTTGACATTATTTGGTGCGTAATTTCCATAGTATTTTTATGTTTCTGTTGTATTGTGTGACTTTGTTTTTGTTGTTCTTTTTCTGTTGTCTAAATGTTAGTTTGATCGCTTTTTGGCACCTCTTTTGACATTGTATTTATTTTTGCTGCATGTGAGTAGATTTTATTGTCAGCATGAATTAAACACAATACTTGCATTTGCATGGTGTCTGTGTTTTTTTCCAATTATTTAATATATCATTATACATTTCTGGGAGAAATAAGATATTTATTTGCTATCTGGGCAGTAGAGTAAATATAAAATAACATAGCTATAACCATGAAATTACAGTACAGCCATAAAACAGAAACCTGTACTTAAACTGTACAGTTACAGTAAAATGCTGCCAGTACTTTACTGTAAAATTACAGCAAAACTGTTAAATGAAAAACGTCTGCAATCATGTAAATTTACAGTTAATGTCTGGAACCACTGCTGCCAATACTTTACTGTGAAATTACAGCACAGCTGATAAACAGAAAACTGTACTTGAACTGAACAATTGAGGACAATAGCTGCCAGTACTTTACTGTGGAATAAAAGCACAACTGTTAAATGAAAAACATCTGCAAACCTGTAAAATTACAGTAAATGGCTGGAACCACTGCTGCCGGTACTTTACTGTAAATTTACAGGGATTTTTTTACAGTGCAACGTTATCATTTAGACATTGTTAAAAAGCAGAGATCTGAAGCTGCCAACAATTTCAAGATCATATGCGATTTATAGATTTCCCATCTGAAAAAGAGGCGTAAGTACATTCGTTCTGTGAATCCCACGTACACGTGAAATTGAATTGAGCACGGTTTCCAGTCAACTTTTATAAATGATGCCCCAGTTTGCATTTTTACTCTTTTCAACTTTGATGTTTTTGTTTCAATTTATGTACCACCTTTCAATCTGGTTCAGAACAGCTTTTACGTTACACACTTCAGTGAAAATCTAATAGACGTCTATCCATAACCCAAAGAATAGACTAGTCATGAAAGTTAAAATATAAAGCTTGCATTAAGGAAAATATCAATTTAACAACACAATATAATAAAATGTATAAAGATACATTAAAGAAAAGGATAGTCACAAAAACATTTATAAATTAAAATTGAAATGCAATAAACAAATATACCAATAAAATTGAGTTGAGAAAAATATTTTTTCATTTGTATTCTATATTAAGACATTGAAATTATCTAGGGAATAGATTCTTAGTTTCAATTATATAACCACCCCCTGCTCTGCCTGGACCTTTTAAAAAATGCCCTCCTATTGCGTTCATTAGGTCAAACTTTTATGTATTAATCTTTACAATAAACAATAATTATGACAGTCATTGTAAACTGTACATTATTTGTAGCGAAGTTGTATAAAAAAACCTTTCAAGACAGCGCAAACCTTCATTTTAGTCTGACTACCCTTAAGCCTTTTCCAAGAAACTTGGCCTAAAAGTCATTCAATCCAATGGATAACATCATAACAATTTTGAAGTCTTTAAACTGCCTTCGGGTTATTCCAATCAATTTTTATAAAGAACTGAATGGTATAAGCCCAAAGTACATCATTACCGTTTAAGGGCACAAAGAAACTCTGTTGTTACAGTACAGGAGCACGCAAGTTAGGTTAGCATTTAAAGCCAACTACAATGTGGACAATACTGTTAAACCTGCTTAGTGCGATTCCTACACATAAATAATGTAGTGAAATAATGAAAACATGTGAAACCGAAAAAACAGATACATACTAACTAGACTGTCAAAAGCAGCTGTAAAAGCAGATACAAAACCGCACCCACTCAATTAAGTGATTTCCACATGTAGCATGCGGCAAGTAGTGACTTCGGCACCCCAAACAAAAGGGGAAAACAACCCAAGTGAGGACACACGTCTACATTCTACTCAAAAAGAAAGGCAAGAGGCGAGAGTAACACAAATATTTGTTCCTTTTATTCAAGATTAAAACATTTTGGCCAAATGTCATTTAAAACCAGAAACTAACGAAATATAGTAAGTAAAAAAAAAAAAACATTAGATCCCAAAAAGAAGTCAAATCAAACAAGATGCTGAAGCTTCCTTTGAATAGAGTGGCTCAGAGATGAAGTATTTTTGTAGGCTAACCCGGAAGTTCCACCCTGGTTCCCTGTAAAAAAAGCTATCACTGTGCTATAAACGGACTACACTACGGTCTAATCTGGACCTCTTTTTCCATTCCACTCCCACCCGCTGAAAAGTCACTCGTTTCACCCGCTACCTGCTTAGAATGATTTTTGTCCCGACCCGACGGATCCAGCTTAATTTAGATCACTTTTCAGATCTTTTGAAGACCTCACATTTAAAGGACTCTTTCATCAAGTTGGTATGATTTATTAGGGTCTTCATGAATGTCTGGAACATATTTTGCTAAACACTCAATTGCTGTGTAAACCGAACCCTTTTTGCCTAGTCAAAAACTGCTATGCAGTTTTTATGCTCACAGCAACCATTTATGGTGGATGTCTCTTTAAATGTTAATGAGTCCTTCTGTCCGGTGTGTTAACAAGTGTAGTACTACCATGGCAATGGTTTAGATAATTATGTTTCCCGAACCCCTTTGCGGTTAGTTTTGTTTTAAACGTCTCAAATCATTCGTCCAGAGACTATAAATCAATCACAGCAAAGAGCGCTCATGTTGTGAGAGCTTCTCTAAAATCCACGGAATGCACACCTGCAGATCTCAGTGAAATTACGTGGATTTTATAGCTTGTCGTTGTTGTTGACCTGCAACATGAGAGCATAATTAATGTTCCATAAGATTTTTCAGCCCGAAGACAAATGATTTGAGACGTTTAAAACAACCGCAGTGTTCACCCCCGTTCATTTGAAAAACACAGCATGACGCAGCTCAACATAGTAGCTCACATAATTAACGTACACCTAAACTCCAAGTGTACATTTGCCAAATATAGAGCAAGTAGAACACTGGCTTTGAATGTTCTTTTAAAAAGATGACGGACCTGTTGCTATCGTATGTGATGTTATCGTCATATAAATATGGTACATGTCCGTCAATTCAGACTGTTGATCAATATTACTAACATCAGCAGCTTTGTCTCATTCAGTTGGTCTCGATCCCTCTTGAGGAACAACTTTGAAGTAAATCCTGCTTGTACTGTCCCAGGTTGATAAAGTACTCCTGCTTGAAGAGATTCGCCCAAACGAGCAGGTTTTTTGCTAATGGTTGCTCAGGGCTTTCCACTAATAAAATAAATCCACTCCTGTCTCTTCAGAGGTTAGGACTCTGTGCAGTCACTACACTGCATGTTGTCCACAAACTTTTGCCATGGCATCACTTACACAGCTGTCGCATATGTAAAACAATTGCACCAGTTCCGTGGGTGGAATTGTGTAGATGAAGGGGTGGTAATATTATAATAGGAGCCTGCATGTACTTCACATCAGGAGAAGAATCTGAACGGCTACATTTCTCACATGCTTGCAGTGAAAGGTGTACCAAATCAAAGTTGCTGGGATCTTGTCTTTCACGTTTTCTGGGTTATTAGACGCACCAGGGACCCAAATTATAGCACTTAAATGACCCATTGCATGAAACTCTTTTTCTGTTTAAGGTCAACCGTTCCTTAATAGGACAAAAAGGTATAATATGTTCGGTTAAAAGTATGTTTGGGATGGTGTTAATGGATGGTTAACAAAACTGGTTTCAGCAGGTTTAAGCTTTAGACTAAATTTAAACAAAATCAGGAAAACAATTTTATTTTCATTCCTTCCATCAACAGAGAGAGGTAGAAATATATGATAAGGATAGAAAGGACAATGTGGCTTTTGGGTTTACATTGCAGTGGCTGGTGTAACAGTTGTGTCTGGAAAGCGAGTGGAAAAGAAATGGAGACTGAAATCCAGACATGGTCATATTTGCAAAGGACTAGGTCATGGGACAAGAGAGGACCACAGGGTTACCGTGCCATAGCATCCGCATGAAATAATTCCCTCCCTGAAAAACACAAACATCCAAGTTGGCATTATAGCTTTTAACCTTACACATTGAGCAACTTAAATATGAATACCTGTTGGGCAACACCACATCCATCATAAGGTGTAGCATAAACAAGACCTCCATGAGTGGGTGAAATGTGTCCACAATCAGGTGGCAAATTGCCAAGAGGAACAGGAGCAGAACTACCTGTGAGAAAGTTAAAGGCGATTCAATACTGAAATTATTGTACAATTTCATTCCCCGAGTCTTTCATCTGCCATCACAATTGAAGACCAGTTATCTTTACGCACTGGAATGAACCAAGGACCAAGGAGTAACAAACACAGCTCATGTGGACAAAATTGTGCAAAAACACTGGCATGTGGCCCGTTTTAGAACATTGGATCTTTAAAGAATAGTGTAGCATCATAAGTGTTGATTCAGTGCATTGGTCTAGTGAATATTTTTGGCAAAAGGCCAAGATGTCCTTGTGTTTTCACTTTTCCGAAAGGTATAACACACTGTGTAGAGCAGTTTGTCAGTTTTCGGCTGATATGGTAACATGGCAAATTCCATAAAACTGAAAGCAACAGTTAGGTTTTATAAGATATTTAAGTATCCTGTATTGAGCCTAACTGACACAAAATAAAACTAGTAGATCATACAATTTAAAGTCAATTTATGCAGTGGATTGTCAAGTAAATCACAAAAACAACAGGAATTCCCAACTTACCTCGACAAAGCTCAACTTGGTCCACACCTGAACCAAAGAGTTGCAAATTCATTAAATCATCACCACACCTCAGCGTTGGAGACATTGCAGCCCAGCCTCTTTCAGAGGAGTTTCCGAATTGTTCTTGTGATACTTCGCTGCCCTGCAGACCTTCAATACAATGCAAGTGATTCATATGACATTTAAATATTTTTTGAATCCATAAACGCAATGTACAAGTGCATTGCGTTCAATCTGTGGAAAATCAACAACTGGCCATACTCTCACTTCACACATTCACCCACCCCTCTGGCCCCAATTTCTCTTTTCTATCTTACATTTAGGCATTTGGCAGATGCTTTTATCCAAAGCGAATTGCTTTATCCTATACATTTTACATGGGTATTTGCAATCCCCTGGGATCGAACCCACAACCTTGCTCTTACCACTGAGCTACAGGAAATCTTTATGTATATTTGCACCATGTCTGCAGCATGTGTACACTTATGCATTAAGCTCCTGTTGCGAAGTCAAATTTCTTGTGTTTTAAAACATACTTGGCAATAAAGACCATTCTGGTTCAGATTGAATGGGGAAGTCAAAATCAGCTAACTGCTGATTAAATCCCTCTTGATCTGACATAGACAATGTTTTATCCCCTTCATCACTTATTTCTACAGCACTCCTTGGCCGATCTGAAATACAAAAAACGATTTGTAACTGACATTTAAATTATTTTTGAATCAATATACACTGTGACACACAAGTGCATCACATACAAGAGACATCGTCGTCATCAATGGGGTAGTCAAAATCAGCCAACTGCTCATTAAACTCCTCTTGATCTGACATGTCAGACAACGTTTTATCCCCTTCATCACTAGATGTTTCTATAGCACTTCTCAGCAGATCTACAATATAATGCAAGTGATTCGTAAATGACATTTCAAATCCCATTGAAATAAAATTACAATACCTATTTTTTCATGAAATATTCCAGCGTTTATAGTAAATAGTTTATCAATGTGGGTCTCAAATTCCATTAAACTCGGAAATGAGTAAAAATACTGAAGAAAAAATTATCGCAATTTCCAGTAAACGTACAAGTGTATTACATACCCAAGACGGCGCCGTCAAAATCAGATAACGTTTCATCCCCTTCATCACTAGTTTCATCTGCAATACAATGAAAGCGATTACTGACTGACATTTAAGACCCCTGCATTGACAAAATTACTATGCCTATTTTCAATGAAATATTGCAGCGTTTACTGCAACTAGTTTATCAATGTGGGTCACAAAATTCCATTAAACTCGGATAGGAGTCAAAATACCGAAGCAAGTTTCCGGTTCACAGGGACTAAATCCTTTTTGAATCCATATACACTACAATGGCGCATTACCAGAGATGGCGTCGTCAAAATCAGCTAACTGCTCATCAGATAACGTTTCATTCCCTTCATCGCTAGTTTCATCTGCAATACAATGAAAGCGATTAGTAACTGACATTTAAGGCCCCTGCAGTGACAAAATTACTATGCCTATTTTTCAATAAAATATTGCAGCGTTTACTGTAACTAGTTCATCAATGTGGGTCACAAAATTCCATTAAACTCGGAAAGGAGTCAAAATGCCGAAGAAAGTTTCCAGTTCAAAGGGACTAAATCCTTTTTGAATCCATAAAGGCGCATTACCAGAGATGGCTTCGTCAAAATCAGCTAACTGCTCATCAGATAACGTTTCATCCCCTTCATCACTAGGAGTCAAAACACAGAAGAACGTTTCCGGTTCACAGGGACTTTAATTCCTTTTTGAATCCACATAGACTACTATGATGCATTACATACCAGATATGGCGTCATTGTCTATGTGATTGTCAAAATCATCTAACTGCTCATCAGATAACGTTTCATCCCCTTCATCACTAGTTTCATCTGCAATACAATAAAACCAATTAGTAACGGACATTTCAGGCCCCAGTGAAATAAAATTACTATGCCTATTTTTCAATTAAATATTGCAGCGTTTACTGTAAATAGTTGATCAATGTGGGTCACAATATTCCATTAAACTCGGAAAGGAGTCAAAAAATAAAGAAGTAAATTTCCGGGTCACGGGGACTTTAAATCCTTTTTGAATCCACATACACTACAAATACGACTACCTACATACCAGAGCTGGTGTCATCGTCTATGGGGTGGTCAAAATTAGCGAACTGCTCTGATCTCTCTTGATCTGACATATCAGATAACATTATATCCCCTTCATCGTTGGTTGTCGGTGTCTCAGACAAATGTAGCAAACTTCTGCAGTGTATCAAAGCACTGAATGTACTGACCGTAAATGTCATGGTTCCACTATCATGTCATGTTTTATTCTTGTCTCAAGTGGAGCCATGGCATTGCCTGATGGTTTTGTGTGGGGAGAGAGGTTTTTGACAATGACGGTCTTCCATACTCTCCCTGAGTCGCGTGATCATTCCTACCCTCCTGTTTCCTAGTTTCTGTTAATTACCTTGCCTATAAAGAGTCCTCATGTTTCTTTGTCTCGTTGCTCGTGCATTGTTTGATTCTTGCTGTTCCTGTTACTTGTTGCTACATGTTGTTTGATAGATGCTGTTTCTGTATGCTGTTCTTGTTCTTGTTCACGTTTGCTGTACCCATTGGTCGTTGTTCCTGTACCTGTTCGTCATAGTAAGTCTAGTTTAGTCAGTGTAAGTGTTTTGTTGTTAAAGTGTTTGTTTTGTTAGTTTAGTCAGTCAGTGTCCTTTGTAGTTAGTTTATATATAGTATCCTGTCCTGTTTTCCCCCCACGTGGGTTTTGTTTTGCCTGTTCGTTTTGTTAGTGTTTATGTTTAATAAATCCTTGTTCCATCAATACCGTCTGTGTCTGCCTGCAATTGGGTTCAACCATGTCTCACCTTGAGAGTCATGACAGAATGCACGAGCCAAGATTGAACCCAGCAGGCATGGAGGCGAGACGCGCAAGTCAGGCACGTCGCCAGTGTACTGTTCGTCAGGGATACGGCGACGTGCTTGGCTTCGCGGATCGCTTCTTTGAGACTGCAGGGGAGATGGTCCATGATGAGCAGGAACAGATGGTCCTGTTCAATGGCGGCCTCAACCATCCTCTGACGCGGGAGGAGATGCAGATGCTGAGACCGCTGGGCTTCACCGAACTGATCAGGTACGCCATGAATCGGCCGAAGCCCAGGGTCTCAGTCGAGTCCTGCTCTCCTTCTCCGCTGGCCGCCATCCCCGAGGGTCATTCCCTAGAAATCGGGGTCATGGGCCTCTCCCCATCCTCTGCAGTCTCTTCACCACCACCCACTGGTCTCCGTGGCAAGCGGGGGAGGAGATCTTCTTCGGGGTCTTCCTCGGAGGCCTCCAACCCTGAACCAGTCGAGCCCTTCACCTCCTTCCTTCAGCCAACCACCAGGCGGGTGGCTCGGCTGAGGAAGAAGAGACAACGGAGGGCAGCTCTGAGTCCGGTGGTCCCGAGTCCGGTGGTCCCGAGTCCGGTGGTCCCGAGTCCGGTGGTCCCGAGTCCGGTGGTCCCGAGTCCGGTGGTCCCGAGTCCGGTGGTCCCGAGTCCGGTGGTCCCGAGTCCGGTGGTCCCGAGTCCGGTGGTCCCGAGTCCGGTGGTCCCGAGTCCGGTGGTCCCGAGTCCGGTGGTCCCGAGTCCGGTGGTCCCGAGTCCGGTGGTCCCGAGTCCGGTGGTCCCGAGTCCGGTGGTCCCGAGTCCGGTGGTCCCGAGTCCGGTGGTCCCGAGTCCGGTGGTGTCAAACCCCAAATATTTTTTGGGGGGGCGCTGTGGGAAGGTGACGGTCCGTCCGGCACCGAGCCCGGCCCAGCAGCCGCCGGAGGTCGCTGCCCAGCCGCCGTCAGAGGTCGCTGCCCAGCCGCCGTCAGAGGTCGCTGCCCAGCCGCCGTCAGAGGTCGCTGCCCAGCCGCCGTCAGAGGTCGCTGCCCAGCCGCCGTCAGAGGTCGCTGCCCAGCCGCCGTCAGAGGTCGCTGCCCAGCCGCCGTCAGAGGTCGCTGCCCAGCCGCCGTCAGAGGTCGCTGCCCAGCCGCCGTCAGAGGTCGCTGCCCAGCCGCCGTCAGAGGTCGCTGCCCAGCCGCCGTCAGAGGTCGCTGCCCAGCCGCCGTCAGAGGTCGCTGCCCAGCCGCCGTCAGAGGTCGCTGCCCAGCCGCCGTCAGAGGTCGCTGCCCAGCCGCCGTCAGAGGTCGCTGCCCAGCCGCCGTCAAGTCCGGCTGCCCAGCCGCCGTCAAGTCCGGCTGCCCAGCCGCCGTCAAGTCCGGCTGCCCAGCCGCCGTCAAGTCCGGCTGCCCAGCCGCCGTCAAGTCCGGCTGCCCAGCCGCCGTCAAGTCCGGCTGCCCAGCCGCCGTCAAGTCCGGCTGCCCAGCCGCCGTCAAGTCCGGCTGCCCAGCCGCCGTCAAGTCCGGCTGCCCAGCCGCCGTCAAGTCCGGCTGCCCAGCCGCCGTCAAGTCCGGCTGCCCAGCCGATCTTCCAACCCTGGTCCAGCCCGGCATTCCAGCCGTGGTCCAGCCCTACAGTCCTGCAGGGGACTAGGACAGTTCCCCCCAGGACTACTCCTGTCAAGCCTCCTGGGGCTCCGCGCCCTGGCGCGTCCCCAAGGGCTGGAACTTCCCCACCCAGCCCTCCCCCTTCTGGACTACCCATGTTTTCTTGTCTGCCCCCACCCCCCCTCCCTTGTTTGTTATTTTTATTATCCCACCCCAACCCATGCATTATCTTGTCGTGTTTGCCTCTTGTCATGTTTGCCTTGTCTGTCTGGTTTTTGTCCTTGTCTAAGTTAGTCTTGTCTTGTTAGTTACCCCTTGGTGAACACCTGGAGGTGTTCATTAAAGGGGGGGCTTATGTCATGGTTCCACTATCATGTCATGTTTTATTCTTGTCTCAAGTGGAGCCATGGCATTGCCTGATGGTTTTGTGTGGGGAGAGAGGTTTTTGACAATGACGGTCTTCCATACTCTCCCCGAGTCGCGTGATCATTCCTACCCTCCTGTTTCCTAGTTTCTGTTAATTACCTTGCCTATAAAGAGTCCTCATGTTTCTTTGTCTCGTTGCTCGTGCATTGTTTGATTCTTGCTGTTCCTGTTACTTGTTGCTACATGTTGTTTGATAGATGCTTTTTTTGTATGCTGTTCTTGTTCTTGTTCACGTTTGCTGTACCCATTGGTCGTTGTTCCTGTACCTGTTCGTCATAGTAAGTCTAGTTTAGTCAGTGTAAGTGTTTTGTTGTTAAAGTGTTTGTTTTGTTAGTTTAGTCAGTCAGTGTCCTTTGTAGTTAGTTTATATATAGTATCCTGTCCTGTTTTCCCCCCACGTGGGTTTTGTTTTGCCTGTTTGTTTTGTTAGTGTTTATGTTTAATAAATCCTTGTTCCATCAATACCGTCTGTGTCTGCCTGCAATTGGGTTCAACCATGTCTCACCTTGAGAGTCATGACAGTAAACGCAAACAGTATAACGAACTCAATTCCTCGTCTTTTACACAACGCCATTCTGTGCGCGACTGTTTGAGGACGTACATACGCTATTGGTGCACAGACAGGATACTGTGCTGCTTTATGAGCTCCCATATTCCTCGTTTGGTCCATTGTTATTTCCATGGCCAATCGCAAACTTAGTTAAATCACTGACGTATCAGTTTAAGGTGTTTTCAACTTCATTCGACTCTGCGCAGACCATCGGCGTATGACAAATGTCAAATGCGAAATTTTCGGCGCAGCGGAAGTCTGGCACGACCATTGCTTGGTTTGCGTTTTTCTCCTCCACTCCCAGCAAGCAATTTAGCGTCAGCCGTCCAAACACAGCCCAAACGGCTCATCTAAAACACGTTAAAATTTGGGCTATCATTGAAAATCGAATAGACGTCTGACTATAGACCAAGAATAGTCATCAATTAGACGGCTTTCTAACGACTACATGTATACGTCTATTAGACGGTGTATGTGTGTCTAGGCTAAAACAATACTCAATTTAAAACACAAGACTAGACCAGTCATCAATTAGACGGCTAATAAACGAATATGTAAAAAAAAATGTATTCATCAAAACAACTTAAAACTTGTATGAAGAAAATAACATTTCACAACTCTGAAAATAAAAAGAATGAAAAGAGACAAAATTAAACAACAATGATATCAGGGTTTTTCCTGCACAGAGAATTTGGAGGCGGACGCCTCCGCCTAATTTTGTGCCGCCTCTGCCCCTCTCGACAAAAAGAGTGTAGCATAAAACGCTGTCTTCATGCCATGGACAATCGTTACCCTCAATAGGCATTTGTAACTGTATTTGTGACATTGCGCCACTATTGTGGCGCTGAATCGCAATTAGGTACAGTGATGCTCGATCTGCTTCAAGAAAAAGAACTGCAGTTTTCCAAAGATTTTTCCTCAGTTTTGTCGTGACTGGTTAGGTGAGTATTGTTCGTTTTGCACCCTTATACGTTTTTAAAGGCTTTCAAACTATACATTTCATCACACGTTATGTTTTTAACTTAGCAGATATGGCTCGTAAAATCACAGATTACTTTTTAAAGCCAGTTTGTAAGCAGGCGGATCACGAGGGCAGGTAAACAGTCCAGGCATACGTTACAGTCTGTAAATTAGCCAATATTCTGTAAACAAGTCGTAAATATGGTGTCATTTCCTGTAGCATAATATTTTGGATATTTTGTCTTTCAGCTTCGATTAACAAATAAGCTATAATACACCACTGCCTTATCTACTGTCGCTGAATGTCTGAAAAATCACTTTCATTAAAGACAGTGTGGTGACAGACGAAGGTGTGGTGATTTCGGCTATATAATGACACATTAAGAAGTTAAGTGACTAAACTGCATTCGCTCGCAAAATTGACCTTGTCTCACATCACGTCATCTTTTCCACGTTGCGCTGTTCGCGTTCGGTATAAGTTAGGGTTTGAGTAACACTGTGTTCCGTGCTTACATTACTACCTGACTGGTAGTAATGCGCAGATTGCAAGCAGCGATACCTATAAGGGCTGTTATAAAGTTTGTTGCGTATTAAATCTAATCTATCAAATTTGAAAAGAGGGACATAAATAAATGTTACTGACCAGATGCGGGAAATTTGTTAGGTCTGAGACAAGTAATGCAGAACCAGACTGAAAAATAGGAGACTAAAATGTTCTGCTGATGGTTGTGAACTATGTTGATAAGAAAATAGTACAATGGTCTCCAATCTGCATATTGTTGTTTGTAAAAATGAAAATGTTTCATGATGTGTCTGTTCAGCTACATTATAAAAATAAGGATTATTTTCGACGAAAACTTTAGACAATTGAGAAACACAATGAGAAATTGCCTTAAATTAAAATGATATAAAAATGTAAGTTAATTCAAAATAGTAATTAAAAACTGAAATGACTTTAAATTAAAACTGTAAGTCATATTTGCATTTTAGGGGCTTTAAACATTTGATGACAAATGAAAATTACGTTTCATTTAATCGGCAGTCCACAAGTTCTTTTGAGTAAAAATTAGCTAAAACCAATTTATTGAGCAAGTACACGAAAGAACGCTTTTTAAAACTGTGTCATTATCCTTTCACCCTATTCACCACGGAAAGCTTGTAATAATGGTTTGTAATTTGCCCTGTCGGGTGGACTATCCCGGAAATCCTTATATGGTGTCTTATATGCGTCATTTCGTCACATTCGTACACAGAACGAAGAGGATTACTTATAAACGCCAAGCAGTGTTGACATCTGGGGTTAGGTTTCATCATTTGTGAAAAACAAGCAAGAACGAAATGATGACAGTTTACAAAGAAACAGGGAATGTGATCGGACTCGTGCGAAAACCAGAATTAATATTGGCAAGGCATTTCAAAGGTGGCGGGAACTCATTGATCTGAAAGGATTGTAAACGGATGCAGACATTTATTCTGAAAAGGTAACGTCTAGGGTAAGACATTTTAATATTTCAATAGATAAACATAAAACCGTTGCGCACTTGTTGTGTTAATACAGACGGGCAGTTTCATCGGTTATTCTTTCTCTCTTTGTTATGTTCATTATGATAATTTAAGACCTACTCAAGTGGGATTAGTATTATCTGAGGACCTCACGTGATTTAGAAAACTACGCTTCCCGCGCAATCTGTATTTCATGCGGCGCGAATTAGCACGGACAAGTGAAGTCTGTGATTTTACTCAAATTTATGGATTTATATCCCTCATATGATGGTAAGGCTTTGCATATAGCATATATAGTTGTATGGTTATAATGATTTATGACCGAGCCTGTCAGCATTTGAGAGCCGCGTTCGGGGATCTTCTGTCAGGTTCATGTTACGGGAGTTTCCATGAGAAATAACAAAATGACCCAGCACCCGAAATAATATCAAAAACACTTAAACACACCCTCCGTTTGGGCTATTTGTGTCTGTTTATGTTCTTATTTGCTCATTGTTATATCATCTGCCATGTCATCTTCTGTGTTTATTATGCGCTACTGATGTTCAGTGATTCTCACCGCTGCACTGTCACAGGCCACGACTCAAAACATCAGACTCATCCGCGCAGCTGAGCAGAGCAGAATCACAACTCACGTAAAGAAATACCTCCGCACATCACCTGCAGTAGCAATTACAAGCTGAGATGGCGACAAAGAGAACAATCCTACGGACTGCCCCTTTAATGTGCTGTATAACATAAAGTTCACTTAAAACAATGATGGTACCATAAAGCGTACATTTTACAAGGTAGTGTGTGCATGCACATGATCAGGATGGTACCACGTCAGCTTAATTTTGAGCCACGAACAACCCTGGATATTAGAATATGGTTGTAAACAGACTTTTTCTAAGCACCACCTAAAGCGCTTTTAACCAATCTTTCCTTGGAAACTGTGGTCATCTGTCAAATAATTGTATAATAAAGGTCCTACATTTCGTGTCATTCAAACTGCTTTATACAGAAGTCATTTAAAAGAATGAAAATGAAAACGTTACTGATCCACATGCTTAAGTGTTTCGTTAAGTTAAATATCATAAAGTTGTAGATGTATGCTGTGAATTAAATTGTGTTTGGCTTTATTCCAAATGAATACATTTCAGATAAACATCTGTATAGGCATCATGTCTGGTAGAAACATTTTGATTTATTTTTAAATATTTTTATTGCCCCTGCGCTCATCACTGAACACAGAAGAACATCACCATCATTGATCTCTTACTATTATATAATACAATATACAACACTCCTGCCTTGTGACTTAGTGTAATTACCTAAAGACACGACCAAACTTGCATCAACAAAGAACACAATACACACTATGCATAACGAAACAAACTAATAATTGCCATCAATGCCAGTTAAACTTTTTTCAATTGAAAAAAAAGTCTTCAGCTGTTTACCCGGTCTGCCATAAAAGCATTTTTCTTGTCCATCACATGTTTATTTGTACTTTTTGGCATATATATATATATATATATATGTGTGTATGTATATATATATATATATTTATGTGTGTATATATATATATATAGATACAATAAAATGAGCAGTTTGTGACAAGTTACAAACGCTGTCTACTGCTGTTAGCGGTTAGCACTAGATATAAGGAGGGGCTCTGGCATAGGTAAGTTACCCTTATTTTAGTGAAATGGAAGGGTCTGTAATACTTCCAGCTGGAGAAAGCGTAACAGCTAACAAAACCCATTGGCATTCATTTAAAAAACTAGCCTGTGTTCTCCTTTGTTGTGTTCCGATGTAGCCAAGGTGATGGCAATAGCCGTTGCCCTTTTCAGGCTAAAGCTTGCACCGGCTTCCCTTCTATTTGCTTTGCTGTGGGGGAGGAGCTGAGTAAATTAAAGGTTCTGTGTGTAAGTTTCAGAGGCCACTATTGACGATGGGGGCGATTGCAACCTACAGCTCCGCCACCCCCCTCCCATTAGAGTAGCTTCTGTTGCCGTCACAGGACTAAAGGGTTCCGTAAATGATAGCCTATTATTGGTGGTGTTGATAATTGCAATCTACGTCTCACAGGTGAACAACAGACTGAGGTTAGGGACACAGGACAGAGATGTCGTCGTCTGAGACAGCAGAGAGTAACCTTTGCAAGTCAAGTGACGAGGTTTGTTTACAAAGAATTTCTTACTTGATTTGCACACGGCCATACAACAAGGACTTATAGTACAATTACAAAGTGCTAATAATTGACAAAGAAAAACGCTACTTCTCTTGATGATCAGCTCATCTATTAGCTAAAGCTATCAAACAAACAGTTCACTTATATTGCGGAAATTAGACAAACTTACCGGTACAGCAGAAATCTGGCAACTTCGGCGTTGCTTCGCAAACCCGTTTCCTGCTTCATTGCCCTCCATTTGGGAAAAGCCAAGCCAATGTTTATTCAGGTTTTCTGCCGTTTTTTGTCTCGACTTCGCCTTGCTGCATCATATTTTCTCTTTTTTGATGACACAGATTGACGCTCTGTCGGCTCTTGTGTAGAGTATGTGTGGTCTGCCATTAGCGCTAATTTCACTTCTTACTGCAACAAAGAACCGTTTCTATTTCTAATAAAAACGTGACAAGTAAATTTTGTTCTTGTTCTTCCTCTTCTTCTGCTAATCCTTCTATGTAGTGGCTTTGCAAGCTGCCTCCAAAACACAGCCGAAGAAGAAGAACATAGTCCTGTGCATCCTTAGTTTTACAAAACGCGCTCAGTTTGTCCGTGTAGTGCTACTATAGAAACATGGCTGTGCAATTTGATAAATTACATGTAAGGGTGTGCCCGCGGTGTATATACATTAAAATGGCTCATTGTAAGGTAATATAAACATTTCGGTTCATTTTGTAAGGTATTTCTTCACCACTCACAACATAGTTTTGTATAATATATTACATTTTGGTAAATAAATCCTTCAAAATGCTACACAGTGTACCGTTAAGTCTCGCGTCACACAACAGCAAATCGACTAGGAGCAGGCAAAGTTCAGATATCTTAAACTATAATTGCGACTAGTCAAAATTAAGTTAGAGATATCTTTAAATAGGTTTGCGTATGTGTGACGCTTTGATTTTAGATATCTATGATGACATTGCAGATATCTCAAATAGAGTTTTGACTAGTCAAAACATCTTTACAGACATCTCAAATCAGATTTCTTACTAGCGAAATCATAATTGCAGATATCTATCATTATAAATCTGACTAGTCAAATCTTGATTATGACTCGTCGAAATACAATTAAAGCTATCTAAAACATATTTTATGGATAGTCAAACTACAGTTTTTATGTCGAAACGGCTTGCCATACCCATCGGGTGAGAAATACTTAATGCTCACTTGGGATCTCGCCCACTAGAAAACTAGGGCCAAGAACAGGAAATACGTCATGCAAGTGGTCAAGTGGAAAGACCGAAAGTAGGGGTATTTGGACGCAGCCTAACTTTCAAGTCTCGCGTTGCCAGAAGTCTCAGTAGGGCTAATTTTGCCTTCTAGCGGTCAAGAGTTGTAATTGCATTTATGTTTAATTTGTTAAAATGAAAGAAAATTTACATTGTAGAATGTTTTAAATTATAGAACATGATGAGATACGTCAACAATATCTGCGCTAACTGGCCAAAGAGCGTAAATGAACCAGCCTTTACTATACACGGTTAACAAATAGCCAGTTTAAATCCTGGCTAAGCATAAAACATGACAAAGAAATTCAAAACCAAATGCCTTAAACACTATTGGTTCTGTTTACATGATGGAGTATCATGCATCGTACAAGTTTTTTTTGGCAAAAAAAGAATGGTAACCCAATTAAAGTTTAATTGGGCTAGAAGTGGGTTACTCTCATAGCAGACTATGTATGGTCTATGCTTAACCGAGACGTTGAAATGACGGCTATTGCTTTCTGGGTAGTTTCTCAATTTCACCATGTGTTCTCTGGATCTGTCTGAGAGTGAACATCTGATGAAACGGTGTGTCATCAACGCTTTCATTCTCACATACTGATTAGGCGAGATGTCAAGTCATACAAGTTTATTTCCATTACTGCACATCAATACAGGAAGACGCTATTTTTACATCTTTTTTCTCTGACAGACATTCTAAGCATTCCATTAGCAATACTCATGATCTGTAAATACTCTTCCAGAACCACAAAGGTGAATTGTAATGGAGAAAGTGTTTCATTTCTCCTTAAAAGCATTGCTCTGCCTGTTTATTGATGTTGTGGAGACTTGATACGCTTATCCTTTAAAAATGAGAGCTCATCTATTTCAAGGCACCTTTTTGGTACTTTCTTTTGGATCTTATTGAACGTCTTTGATTTCACCTCTTATCACTGGCGTTCAGAATAATCTCCTAAACAATACTAGACATTTTCTCAAAGATACATATACAATGTATCTGTATTTTGCAGTGAACGCTTGATATTGATATGTGTGTGCAGTGTGATGAGATTTAGATACAAGCGTAGATCTCTTGTGGATACAGGTTCTGGGTATTTTATTGTGATCCAATTAAATTCTAAAGTAATTGTTTTTGTGTTATAAAACAACAATGCTCATTTGTTAGGCACTTTCGATAAAGGCCTCTGCTTAATGAATAAATGTAAATATAGAGATGACAAACAAAGGAAAAGGTGAAAGGTCAGAGGTCAAGAGTAAAATAGTTTTGTCTTTAAAATTAAAATTCTGTCATAATTTACTCACCCTTTTGTCATTTCAAACGTCTATGACTTTGTTACTTTCGCAGAACACAGTGAAGATGTTTCGAAAAATTTTGTTATGGGGACCCCATTCATTTACACTGGTTTTGTGTACGTACAATAGAAGTGCATAGGGTCAAGTGCTGTGAGGTTACCAACTTTCTACAAAATATCTTCCTTTGTGTTCTGCAGAAGAAAGAAAGTCATAAATGTTTGAAATGACAAAGAGTGTATTTCTTTTGTTGTCCAGTAGCATATATTTATGAACATGTACTTATGTAACATTTATTTGACATACTATATTTAATGAGAGGTAAATGCTTTATGAAGAGGTAAAATTGCCAACAGCACAAGAAAAACATGTATATTAAAAATGTATTCTCTGAAAAGGAGCATAATTTTTTATACTGTATATATTTTATATATATTTTTTAGATAGTTTATAGTTATAATTACATTAAATTTTGGGAAGTCTGTACCCCAAACAGTTGTAAAAAACAAATACATAATAAGTGATGGATGAACTTGCATAATGATCTACTTCTCTAACTGTCCCCTAAGAGCTATAGTACAGCACATATTGTATAAAATAATGTAATTGTATTTAGTGGTTGATAAGATAACACAAAGTAATAATGTATTTTCACATGTAGTTATGTGACATGACACATTCAGAGAACCCATGAATAAAAGTTCATGTAGAAATTTCAATGCAAAGCTGTTGTGAGTCAACCAGACGCAGCTCTTGCAGTGGCATGCTGGCGGTGCCAAACTCACGTGTGTGTCTGGTGGGTAAGTGGGTGAAGTGACGCCGCCTCTCTGACCTCAAATTCACCCCGAGTTCAGCTGAAGTTCATTGCCGCTTTGTCTCGCCACCAGCACTAAAGCCTGCCGAGTTATAACCCTCCTGTGTCTACAGCTCCTCAATATTATATAACGTAGTGTCCCCAGGATGGCACTACATTGCTGAAGTCAATTAAACACTGAAGGGCACAGTAAAAAAAATCTACAATGCCGTCTTAAAGAGGTCACTTAAGTGTATTTGGGATTGTGCAAATAAACATTCAAAATCACAGTCAAATTGTGCAATAATGAGAAGTGTGAAGTCAGACGTTTATGTAGAAATTTGAAGTACAGCATGATTTTTGTTAAAACTATTCAAACTTAATTTGTATTTGATTGGTTTAATGTCAGGGACGTTGAATTCATTCCTTCAACGTTTTAATTTAACTTCTGTTTCAAAAAGCTCTAATGAGAAAAGTAAAGCATGTTTTTTTGCCCTGTCATAGGACTTGGCCTTGATTTCTGGATTTGGCAAACATTGCACACTGGCTCTACGGAGAGAAGCTGTGACCACCCTTTTACCTCTGTTGTAAATTATTTAGCTACAACAGCTTTGTCTGGCCACCTACCGAAACGCAGAGAGAGGTAACCAGCGCACTGCCTGCCACCACATTACATATTTTGTAAAATAATTATTCTTAAAATGATGGGCTAATGAAACACATTTTAATGTTTTGCCCTCTGCACGGTTAGTATTCTTAAACTGCCCGAGAATAATTATAAACTTTCGGCTTCTCAGAAAGGCAATAAAAAGATGATGAGGCACATTTTATTTTCCTTTCAATGTTGTTATGTTTTATGTTATTTTTACTCTGTTACTTTAAATCTCCAATCTGTAATTTTGCCCCTCTTCACTTGCAGGTTATTTTATGTATCTGTACGTAAAGTAAAGTCAAATTGGGTCAAACTGACATTTTCAGTAAAATTGTACGAAACACATATTAACACGTATTATAAATCATAGCATAAGCGTAACATGGTGAATCATGGTGAAGTGAGGAAACAGCTTTGAACGCAATTTTTCAATAACTGTCAGTATTGTACTTAAGGTTGTGATTTTCTTGATGTTAATATGTTATTTTGCTCTTTAGCTTCTGTAATGCAATGTAATGTTGTGTTTTAAAAATATATATATATGTTCAAAGTTCCTGAATGAACAACAGGTTTTGTAAGGAAATGCATAGTGTCTCATCTGGTAATAATATGATGTTTAAACTGTACAGCAATGTACAACAAACAACACATCAGCAATGCCAATATGCACTACAAATACAAACAAAAAAGGGCTTGTACAGAAAGAAATATTAAATAGACATTAAGTTAGTTGGTGTTTTCATAGGCGGATTGTGGAAATGCTGGCAAATGCCTGAGGGGCCACGGACCATTTTTTAAAACGTAGGTCGGTCAGATTTTAAAAATACATTTAAAAAATGTTTTTACAGGAGGAAGTTACAAGACGGAGTTTTCCCGTTGGCCTGTTGCTCAATGTGGGCCGACCCACTGTTTGGATAGAATAACAATAATAATTTTCTTTTGCTCACTTGGTACAAGCTGTTGTGAATTCTGTGTCCCAGTGTTTTTACACAGGCAGCAGCGTGTAAAGGGCTCGTCAAGGTCGAAAGGTTGACCAATCAAATTAAATAAAATCCGGGTTCACAGAATTCCAGCCAATCAATTTACAGAGACCAAGTAGAATACAGCCAATAAAAACCAAAGGAGACAGAACTTTCAGCCAATCAAATTGAAGTAGGCAGAACTAACTGTCGGTATGCAGCGTTTAATATCTAAAAACATACTGAAACAGACAAGTTTAAAGCATATGAGGCATAAGATATGACTGTGTGTGTATATGGTCCATTTTATTAGCATGGAAGAATTCAATAGACTGCAGAACTATCATCACAGGTAATTCAATTACTTGTCATTTTTCAAATTTGTATTTAATGAACAGTTTTAAAAGGCTTATTAAGCTTTATTTCTTAAGCTTATAAGTAAGCTACTTACTTATTAAAGTCCTAGTGAAATAAAAAAAATACAATGCCTATTATATCATGAAATATTGTTTATTGTAAATAGTTTATCAATGTCTGTCATTCTCTTTTTAAAATTCTTGTGCCCTCATAATCTTCAGTAAAAATCTGAAAATACACTTCCTTCCTGCAATGACCATCCATCTTAAATGATGTATGTTTGAGCATCCGTTAACTCCACCCCTTAAACTGTCTTCTGCCAGTTCCAGAGCCATTACGAGAGAGAGTCGCATCGACTCTGTTGACTCCAGTGGAACAGTTTTTTCACAGCAATGGTGGTTCATGGAGGCTCTCAATAGCAGTGGTGGAACATAACGAGTTACAAATACTCAAAATACTGTTATTGATTCGTTTTTTTCAGGAAAATGTACTTTTATAAGTAGTTTAAAAACAGTGTACTTTTACTTGAGTACATTTTTAGTGCTGTATTGATACTTTTACCAGATTTTTTTCCACACATTGTCGTCGCTACTTTATATGTTTAATTTTCATGTGATTGGCTAAGTGGGATAATCCGTCCCGTCAAGTGATCCCGTCCACTGAAATGGCGCATGGATAACATGCGCCACACCGATTTCAAGACATCCGCCGCCAATTTAGTTTAATCATGGAGGAGGAGAAAGTGTGTTGCAAGCAGGGTTTTGTTGGATGCTCCTGTCGAAAAAGTCCTGGGCCACTTTTTAGTCCCAGTCTGCCCATATGTGTCTTTATATACAGTATAAATTTACTTATTTGTTGGAGTTAATGTGTTAACGATGATCAACCAGGCTTGTTGGAAGGCAATGTGCCTATACCATACTTTTCTGGCTTTGTAAGGGGAATAAATGCTTTTTTATCTAGTGACCTGGCATCCAGAGACTTAAAGCTGTCAATCAAGCTGTTAATCTCTCTCTCCCCCCTCTCTCTCTCTCTCTGTCACTTTATCTTTAATGGGCGTCTATGATGCTCTTTTTGCCAGGAGCTCCTTCAACCCCTCCGTCTTTAGCAGAGATGTTCTGTTGCTGCTCTCACAAGAGAAACAAGCCATATGACAGGGTGATTTTATGGAGGGAAATTGTAAGGAAACTGTCTGTCACGCAGTGTAGGGTCTTTTTGCACGCCTCGTTTTTCTTCCTGGACATCACTAGCGATGACAGTTATTACCACGGCAAGAGTTTCTATGTCAAAAATTAGAGTGCTTGTTTTAGCATGGAATACAGACACCGGGAAACTGCCATTCACAAAACGTATTATTGCTCATACTTTCTGTGTGTGTGGGGGTTAGGTTGAACCTATTTATAAGGACCAAATATAGGATGGTATGAATTTAAACCCGTATATTATGGGTGACCAGCAGTCAACAGTCTCTGATAAGTAGATGGATTTAAAAAGCATAGTTAAACTAAAGTTTTAGTTGACCCAAAAATGTATATTCTGTCATCATTTATTCACCCTCTTGTCCTTTTAAACAGGTATGACTTTCTTATGTGGATCACAAAAGAAGATATTTGGAAGAATGTTGGTAACCGAACAACTACGGTACCCATTTATTTCTATTATGCACACAAAACCAATGCAAGTATAAGGGCCTTGTGATTGTTCGGTTACAAGCAATATTCAAAATATCTCCCTTTGTGTTCTGCAAAAGATAGTCATACAGGTTGAAATGATGACAGTTTTTTTTTCATTTTTGCATGAACTATCCCTGTTTGGATGCATAAACATATGTGTAGGGTTATCTTGACTTATTATTAAAATACTGAAGATCACTAAGATATTCTAATATAGTAGA
Source organism: Triplophysa dalaica (assembly GCF_015846415.1). Taxonomy (NCBI): domain Eukaryota; kingdom Metazoa; phylum Chordata; class Actinopteri; order Cypriniformes; family Nemacheilidae; genus Triplophysa; species Triplophysa dalaica. The sequence goes on along the minus strand of NC_079544.1, from coordinate 18,037,119 downwards.
ATTTACTAGAACTGTGGGCACAGGTGTTGTATCCGTATTGCTTCTAGGTTGATAGTGTAATTAATGTCCATTACTCATTCCACACAGACATATTGTGACAGACAGACAGGCGTGTGGTGTGGTGTGGTGCACATCCATATAGATCATGTACACATGCAGCAATGATAGTAAGGACTTGAGGCATGAATTTAAAATATGAACTGGTCCAGTCATCATTTTGGCAACTTTTCAGGGAGCATTTTCCACAGAGGAGGACAGAACGTTTATTGATGATGTCTCTTGGAGAAAGGGACATTCAAATGTCACGTTCGTGAATGATGTACCATCAACATCCATATCCGTAATATGAAATGAACTGTTATATTGTAAAAGTAGGTAGAAATAGCCTTGACCGATGAACTCTAAAGCATGGGCGGTCATTTTCCTCCTCTCATTTCTGATTACTCACATATATTGATAGTATCACCAAACAGCACCTGTGATTTGTCAGTGATATTGTGATTCATGGTGGGTTTTATGTTATTATCTACTTGAGAAGCTGAAGAGGAAAAATGACCAGCGGTAAACTCTTATGACAGAGGGGATGACTTTAATCAACATCGTTTTAGAAACAAGGACACGTTTGAGCGCTGGATATAATGCACATTTTTGTTAAGCAATGGATGTTTAAAGGGATATTCTCCCTCATGTCATTCAAAACCTGTAAATGACTCTTGCTTTTGTCGAATACAGAATAAAATATTATGAGAAATGTCTTTTTTTTGTATTTGAGTTTGAGTCAATGGAGGTCAATCTTGTTTGTTTGCCAACGTTCTGGAAAATATTTTCTTTTAGTTCTCCAGAAGAAAGAAAGTCATACAGGTTACGTAATGAGAGTAAGTGAATATGATAAAATAATTGTCATCTTTGGGTAAACTTTGCTTTTATGAAAGAGATGTAAGTTTGAGCCCTGCAGCATGTCCCTGAACCCCTTTCCCATTTCTATTACTGATTTCTAATCTTTTTGTAGTATTCATTTGCCTTTAAAAAAAATGAATGCATTTTATTGCATTAAATTAAATATGAACCCCAAAGCAAACAATTGATGTTTGAAAGATTATTAGAATGTGTTGCTGCTCCTATCACCTAATATTTCATATATGAAGTTCCTAAATGCCCTGCGATGGGTTGGCACTCCATCCAGGGTGTATCCTGCCTTGATGCCCAAAGACTCCTGAGATAGGCGCAGGCTCCCCGTGACCCGAGGTAGTTCGGATAAGCGGTAGAAAATGGATGGATGGATGGATGGAAGTTCCTAAATGACAGTCATACATAATTAAGTATGGCTTCAGTGTCTAAATACATTCTGCTCAGAAAATGAAGCAAAAGGAAAATTAGCTAAGAACTTGATCAAATGTTCTCAGATTTTCATTTAAGTGAACGTACAGCCCAATTTTCCAGCCTCTTACGACAAGCCTTCCAGCGTTCATTTTGCCACCTATCCACAGCTGCCCGCCTGTTCCCCGAGTAATCACTCAGTTTCAAATAGTGTGACATTGAATAACTGATGCCAACTGCCTGGCCCGCGTGTTAGTTTCATTTTATTCCGCTTCGGGTTTTGGATCCGTCCCTCCACTAGCCCCTCATTGTGTCAGATGAGCCTAAATGAAGGTGTCGGCGTGAGTAATGCGTGTTGACTGCTAAAAGTGGAGGAACAGCGCCAAAGTCGTGTCTATCCATCCTTCTATCTTCCTGAGCAAGTACAACAGGACGCAGAGGGTAGACACAAAGCAATGTTATCCATCTTCCTTGAGAAAGGAGGAAGCTGGGGAGAAAAAATGAAGGAAAGGGAGGGACATCTGCCCTTGTGTGTCACAGCAGAGGTCAAAATAAGCTCTCCATGTGCATGAGAGGCAGAAAGAGAGATTGTAAAGAGAGTTAATTTGCTCTATAGATCACTGTCGCTATCCCCTGTTGTAGAGCGGTGAAGGCATAAGCATTGAGCACCATGCAGGAAATTGCCATGCATGAGCAGTGCGTGAACACGCGCGTGTGTGCTCTTTTTAAGAGTAATCTGTCACCCTGACATGCCTTTTAAAGGGAAACAGGAGAGTATTTTATTATTCCTACAATGAGCTTATTCTACGGTGCACCAAGCGTGCAGCGTGCTGTACATTAAGCTCATTTCAAGATCTTTTTTTGCCTTTAGGCAATATATCAGTAGGTTTATTTTACCAGTGTTTTATTTGTGAGGGTTTCCAGCAAATGGTCTCCAAACAGGGCCTAGGAAGAATCTGATCTGAAAATCGAGGTAGGTGGGGAGCACGATAATTACACTTATGAGCTTGGCACATTAATATTAAACACATGGCATCATGTGATGTTTAGCACCCCTGTAGTCCCTTCTCATTTGCTGAAAGGCATTGATACAGCCACATGCAGCAGAGATTTACCTGACATCAGCTTTTAACCAGTAGGGCTGGACAAGCAGTCGCAGAGGCTCTTTCCTAACCTCAGACGGTTGGAATGGAGATGCTAGTTGGACATGGTACCATGATGCATGGTGGATATGATTGGAAAGACAAAATATATATTTTTATCTGTACAGTTTTAACACTTTGACACTGAAGATAGATTGAGGCTGTGACACCTATCTGATCCATCTGTCCTGGCCCGCCCTCATTCACAAAACCCTCTAGATTTTAATAGTGAGCCTGGTAAAAAGAATATGGGGTGAAGATCTTTTCTTGTACTGATTCACCAATATTTTATCTGGGAAGAGTTTGTTTAATAAAGGTATATGGCATAATTCTTTCAAAATTTGACCATGTGTCATTTGATTACTTCCATAATATATATTATCAAAACTGGATTATGGTTGGTTGGTTTGAAAGAAACCTTATAAGGTGTGTGTATAACTTAATCCTTAAATCAGGGAAAATCAAGGAGAAAACACACATTGGTTTAGAATATCAAAATGTCATTCTGGTCTATTATCTAGCACCTTTCAGAATCCTTTGCCAGACATCTCATCTCTCCCTAAGATAACGAAACCCAATCAGATTTCCATTGTGAATATCACCTCCACCCACCTCTCTGTGCCTCTGAGAGTTTGTCCCCAGTTTTTTTTCTCTGTAATTACAACTGTCAGTTCCAGCAGAATATATCAGAAAACCAATGCACATGCGAGACTGGGAGAACTGCACACTTCATTAAAACACCCGTCTGCAAATGTCATTCTCAATTTTAGCCCCAAAACTTTTGGGAAGTAATTGCCATCTGTTGCCCGTGTAACCTCTCGGGTCAAGGCATGGAGAGCCAGTGTTTTGTCCTCTCGACCAATCCCACAATCCCCAGTCTGCAGAAAAATGCAGGGGGGGATAAAGTCTTTGACCTTTTTTATAATTGCTTCATTTTTGGATTCAGGTTTTATACCAACAGGAGTTTCAGGTCCTTTTGATTCTTCTCTGCGTGTGTGTGTGTGTGTATGTAGCTGTTTGACTGACAGCATAAAATTACTCTCATTATTAAAAACCTTGTATTATGTGTTCAAGTGTAAAATCAAGTACTTGTAAGCCCATACAAATGAGAGATGATAGAAGCACAAGATATTGTTTAGTTGTTTGATCGTTTTTGTTGGGCTTTTCATTGTCTTATGATTGTGAATTCCTTTTATAAACAGGTCTTATAGATGTTATTTATCCACACGACAACAGATAAACCAAATGGCAATTATAGGAAGGTAGAAAAATAGGATGCAGGTAAACAGTTGCAGTGGAGTAAGGTGAGCTGTTTATCAACAATGAAAAGACTAAATCAATAGTACCGCCAACACAAGGACAATAAACTCAAGCTGAATGACCTGTGTGGTCCATGTACAACAATAATGCTCCACAAAGTCTAAACAAATGAGTGGGGTTTATACAGTATGTGTGGTTAATAAGAAAATTATTGTGTGGTAATTGTAAACTTTATTTCGGGGAGAGTAAAGTTGGGTAGTAAATGAGGGAGACTAATAATCTATGTATGTAAAAGAAAACAATAAAGATAATTCTCTCTTATTGTCATGACAGAACACAAGATAGACCCAAGTGCGGGGCTAAGATGTTTTATTTGAAGTGTAAAGTCAATAATACAGCTAGTGTCCAGCTGGTGAACGCCCCCGTCCACGGCGGCGAGAATATAGAGCACCAGATCCCAGCAGCTATGGTGGGAGAGACGCCTTTAACTCGGTAGTCCAATGGGGCGCAAATGGGGCGCAAACGGGAGCTGTGGGACAAAACCAGAAGAGGTAAAACACAACAGGAAGATGCCACCAGACAGCTGTCCTCGGTCAGCGAGATGCGGAAGGGTGGAGAGAACATGAGACTTATATTATAAATGTTAAAATCAATAATATAAAATGATATACTATAAACAATTTGTTTAAATTGTTTTTGCTATGTCACACCGTAGGACACATGTACAGTATATTTGTCAACTACCCATTAGTTGGTTATTTCGGGAATCTGGGTTGGTTTGAATTGAATACCTCTTACTAAACAGCTAACAGTATGTACATCTTACTGTTAATTGAAACAGTTAAACTTTAACAATGATGTTATGCTAACACATGGGTGGATCAAAATGGGACAAATCCAACCATTGGGTTAAATGAACACAGAAAATGTTCATACTGTATTTTCCCCAAACATGGGCTGAAACAATCCAGCATACGATTGGTTTTGTCCATTTTGACCTTTTTTAAATAATTATTCCTCAGTAAATGTTTCAAAGAGTTGTACATTACCTTGATCTCATTACATGGCATGCAAGTAGTCCACTTATCATCTTGAAACGAGATACAGTGATTTCATGTTTTTTATATATAATACTGGCAAAAATGTTGTGGATATATTTGTGGACATTTCATCTATCACACTTTATGGAAAGCCAAGCCTGTAACATTGTGGGATAAAGTATTTTGTGTAATGTGATCTGCTGTACAGTGCACATTTTTGACAAATGTGGTCATTCATTCATGCAGAAATTTGCAAACTATATATATTGTTTACATTTGGCAGATGCTTTTATCCAAAGTGACTAATGTACAATACGTTCAGGCTTTTACATTTTTATCAGTACATACTTGCTAGCACCATGCTCGATTAGTTGAGTTTTGTACTATGAGGAAATTGTACTGCTAGATAGAGCAGTATATAGGTTACTATTCCTCACATAGCCTGATTTTCCAGTCTCTTGCATTCCACTCTTTCCTTATGCATTTCAGTCAGTTCTTTCCTCGTTTTCTCTGTCATTTACAATACACGAGGTACTTTAAATGAAGTAGCTCAATGAAAGCTCATTCTGTTGTGATTGCAATTCAGCGTGGGTAGTATAAGTGCTCTTACCCTGTTCCCTTTAGTCGCCGTATCCATGGTGAGGCACATCTCAAGAAAAGTCACCATAAAGAGTAAATACTTCAAAAAAGAATGGCATCGCTCTCTCAAAGATTTGACTAGTTTATTGTGTTAGAGGTTGTTGATCCTTCTTCAATGGAGTACCAACAAATTAATATTTTTTTCTTCTTCGCTAATCCACAAGAACAAAAGATGAAAGGACAGTCACGCTGTAGCAGCCCCAGAAAACAGCTCAGGGACACAATTACTGTACACCGATGAAAAATCTGTAATTTTAACCTCGATCTTTAAGTACACAAAGCAGTTTTTATTTTATTTTTTAGCCTGTCCTTGTAGTTATAAATAATAATAATATACATTTGAAAGGTCTTATTCTTTCTTTAAAACTGTTCTGTACTTTCTTGCTGGTGCTAGCAGAATATATTTGAAACTTTGGATATAATCGCCTCGTGCTCTGAGGAAATCTTAGTGATCGCTTGTAACACAGCTGCAGAAGAATAAGAGGTGTCCTAGGGAGAGATGCTTCATGAGCCTGTTGCATTTATTTTGCAGGCACTAATCAAAAGCTAACTACAAATGAGAAGTTTTGATAGGAGTCATCAATAAATACGTTATACAAAAAGTTAATTGAATATTTCAAATAAACTTTTATAATAAGCATTATTGTTTAAACTTGAATATTGAGTTTACGTTGTTAAACAAGGGTGAGGTAATTGACAGTGTTGTGTCTGAAATAGCCCACCTATAACCTTAATAATATATTATTTGAGGAGACAGCCATTTTGCAATGGTGTCCGAAACCATAGTGGACATTATTAAGGGCACTTATTTAGTCCCTTGCATTGCACTTCAATAGAAAGTAACAGCTGATGTATACTTAAAATGCATTCCATCCATTTTGAGGGTCATGCCAAATAAGGACACCCTGCGCACTCCGTGTCCGAATTCGCTCTCTCATTTACATTCGCTCCTTCAGGTGGACTATATCAGTAAAATAATGTAGGGAAAAAATGGGTATAGATGCGATTTCAGTTTTGCTGACCTGATTGTTATTAACCAATCAGTCAAAATGGCATTTCATTTTCGTGAGACTCTGAAAAAGGATCTCATGATAATGCTGATTGGATGATGGCTACACAGGTAAAATTACTGCAAATCAGGTATTGTTAAAACATCTATCTTCTAATTGAATCCTCACCAGATCATATGGATAACTTTGAATATTCTTTTTTTTAAACCTTACCAGTTACCAGGCCACTGTGCCATGTCACCCCCAGTATGCTAGACAGCTCTGAGACTAACTAAGATAATCAAAATTGTGTTATGTGTGTTTGTTATGATTTTGCCTGTATGAGTCAAAGACAGGTCATTTGGACATCTGTAATAACAGTTTTGGCTGGTGTTACAGTCAACCTATTACTATTTTCCAGGTCGTAGCATCTCATGTATCTACACTTCGTACAGCCCAAAGCAAAAGACCCTGCTGTCAAGTGTTTCGCAAACAAAGAGATATTAAATACTGCTTATCTCCCTCTTGGATGTGAAATGTTTCCACCCAGTATTACTGCCCAGGGCGCTACGTCTCTCTAAGTTCAGGTCTACCTACCCTACTTACTGGCCTCAAACAGGCAAAAGGGCTTTAATTACAAATGTATCTTTTGTGCGGCACGGCTTGCTAATTGTTCCGAATTCCCTCCGGTGTCATTCTCTCATCGCCCCAACGGCGGCCTGACTCACAGCTTCTAATTGTCATGTACACACTCCAGCACACTAGATTTAGTGCCACGCTGGCCTTAATTTAATTGGAAAGCGGAGAACGGTGTGTGCAAGAATGGGAGAAAAGAAAGAAATAAAAATGGAAGCAATCTTTCTTCAACAGGCAGTAAAAGGGCTGCAGGTATGAATTATTCATCCGCTTGATGGATGGGTCTGCAAATAAAATTGTTGAGTGGGTCGCTGACTGTTAACTGAGCTTCGCATACTGTCACCCTGTTCTTTTACCTGCTTTCAGGCTGTTGAGGGAAACAACACGTACTGTTCACTTTTGACTCTGTGTAGCCACACAATTAATATAATGTTCTACTACGTAACAACTGACATCTAAATGTGTCACAATAACTGCTGGGTTTTTGTTTGGCTGCAGGTTTTAAAGCCAAGGCTAAGTTAATTAAAAGATATAACGGAAATCAAAGGTGTAGCAGTACTTATAAAATCTGAAGGACTTTTTCATCCAAACCTGTCAAGCACGTTGTATACTTAAACTGTATAAGTTGCTTTGGATACAAGATATTACAGCATCTTCATGAGATAAACTGATACACGTTAGTTTCTGAGTTGGAAGTGCCGACAGTATCACAGAAAGTAGTCTTGCAATTAGAAACATTTCTGCAGGAATTGTCCTTAAAATTACAAGTAAGATCATCAAGCATCGACATTTCATGCACCTGCACTCAACAAACTGTTTTCAGCTGCTCTGCATTTGGCTGCAACTGACAGCCCTTCATAAATCTTAATCATCAGTTTCATTAAGTAAAGTGACAGCTGATTACAGTTATTCATAAGTAACCCAAATGACATTAAGATTTTCTGCAACCCACTCTTACCATCTTTTGTCATATTTCATCAGGAAGCCTCTTTAAGCCATTTTACCATCCAGCCCTAATTTATACATGGCAATGATGGCATCCTGAGACAAATCTTGCCAAGAAAATAAGATAGAAAGTGATAGTTGACCTCATCCTCAAATTGTTCAAAATCTGTATACATTTCGTTGTTCTGATGAACACAGAAAAAAAGATTTGGAAGAAGGCTTGTAATCAAACAGTTCTTGGCCACCATTGACAACCATCGTAGGAAAATGACAACGGTATTAAAGAGTAAGCAGTAAAGTAAAAGTAAGCATTCTGCCAAGTTTTACGTTTTAAGTTATTGGCTTATTAGGGAGTCGACTCTGAATCACGCAAACGAGATGTAAACTAGTCCGAGTCTCTAACCACCGTGTATCTATGTCACTAGAAATAGTCCCCGCCTACAGTTTGTTGGGCGAGGACTACCAAAGGAAGAACTTCTGATGAAACGATGGTTCCAATTCATTTTTCAAAAGACACAAAAGGAGGAAAAACCCAGGGATTTACTGTGCATGCGTCATTTCACCAAAGATTGCTTCAATAATCTTGGCGCATTCCTTGCAGGATATGTTAAATAGCTATTCTTGAAAGAGGGGGAATACCAACTTTATTTTGACCTATTAGTTCCACCGAATCACAACCTGTAAGTGTGAATATTTATTTTTGTCTAAACTTCAAGAAATATTTGTGTACCTTATGTCTGTGTTTTTGCTAATGCTTATAACGCTAACGTTAACACGTACCGTTATTTCTGGGGTATTAAGTTTTTTTTATCCAGCTATGAACTTGGCTTATTTAAGTCTGAAACAACTTCAAGGCATGGGATGAAGGAGGCGGGAACCGGCGTAGATTTAACCCAACTTTTTAATAACAGAAACCAAACACAAAACGAAAGTAAAATGCCGGCAGCTTCCTCGCCCTCTCCTGCCGGCCACATTAACATAAAATTATACCATAACGTAAAGTCCAGGCCTGGTCCTCCCTTGTCGTACACTCCTGTCGCTCGTCCTTTTATGCTTCCGATCTCCTCCGTGAGAGATGCAACTCACGGTGCTCAAAGTGTTCAATCTAATATCTACTTTCGTGTTCAGATGTTTCTTCGTCAGACTCAGGATTGAACTGGTAATGTAAAATCCCCGCCATCTCTATCTATACACTGTATATAATATCCAACCACCCGTAATCCATAATCCAGTAATGATTGTAGGCATTCCATTTGCGACACATGATCACAGCAGACTCCGGTAATGATGATATACGTTCTGTTTGCGGCACATCATCCGACCAATCACATGACACTAGGCTAACGGATAGGAGGGGATTAGACGGATGAATTGCGGAACAAATCATTTGAGAGTCAGTCAAGAAGAAGGGTAAGAATAACTGCCTATTATCACAACATAATTGTGTTTTTACACCTTTTATGTAATACACTTTTTGTTGGACACTCCATAAACCAAAGAAGGACCTTAAAAATCATATGTTACTTACTCTTTAAAACGTGCCGCAGAACTCTTAGCTTTCCTACATTCTTCAAAATATCTTCTTTTGTATTTTTCCTGAAGCAATCTTCCCTTCTAAATGTCATTCATTTCCATCGGAAGCAGAACATTTTCCTTCGCTAACGGATCCAATTGGTGTGTCATGGAAAGAGATGAGCAAGCCTGTGTGATTCAAGATGTAATTACTTTCACGCAGCTTTGAGTTTTCATCTTTATTGGATGCTGCACGTTCAATAACTAAAGTTTAATTAGTCTTTATGGCCGCGATTAAGGAAAACAAACATTCTGCTTGGGATAAAAAAAACCTGTTTGTCCTGAAGTTGACTCTGATCTTTTGAGACCAGGGACATTTGCATTTGTTTGTTAATTTAATAGAAAGAATTTTAGCCTTGTATGAGGACAAAGCTGTTGTTCTGTGATATATTTACACACGCTTAAAAACCAGCGGTTGATTAACTCATCAATGGTCCATGGGAGATGAGTTTCTGCCCTCGCCACTACATGGATTAATTCATGTTAATGTGCTAATTAGCTAAACCATGACAGATAAAACACAGGATCTCATTAAAATACCCCATCAAGGTTACCTGTCTTCTCATTTTTCAGCTTAGATTTGGTTTAGGACAAACAGTATTAAGAATTGACCTCTGAAAGATGGTCTGAGGCAGAAGCACTGATTGAATCCAGAGCCAGCAGACGATAAAAGAATCAAGACCCACTTGAGTTTGATGGAGGGCAAAAACGATAGGGACGCAGCTGTACAGCCATGAGCTAGAGCTCATCAACCTCAACAACAGGCTGCAGACTCTCTTCGGGCTACAAGAGCGAGATGTTGGTGAAATTGCATCAGACAATCACAGATGCCGCTTTGCTTTTCAGGTGAAGTCAGAATGTTCTTTGAAGCAGCAGCTTGAGTGGAAAAACCCAAGCAAATCTCTCAGTTATGAAATACTTGGGATGCTTGCTTTTGAGTGATCAGCATTTGGGTTTTTTTCACACAGAGATCTACTTTTTCTAAGTCCAGTGCACTGTGTTTCTGTCCGCTACCTACATAGCCAGGGTAAGACAGACTTACAGTTGTAGATCCTGCACGATAAGTGACTAAATGGTCTACCTTGCTCCTGAGTTTTTAGCCTGAAGTCCTGGAAAAAAAAATGTAACGATTGAGAATAAACCTGCAGGTACATTCTTTTCAATTTCACTGTTGTGTTCAGCTGAAAAGTGTGTCTTCGCAAACATTTTCATGGGACAAGTGATACAAATTAAGACCTCTAAAATGGAAGTTTTAATTTGTACTGAATTTAGCAAGTTGACTACTACTTCAAGGTACAAAGTTTGGGATTTGGCAAAGCATTCTCTGAATTTGCCCTCACCCAGATTTTTACAGATTCGCTCCTATACCTTCAGTGTAGATGAAATATTATTTTTAGATACTGTGGCATCTATTATTGATACTCTGAATTTGCTGCATATCCGACCACAAGACCGTCCCATTTTTCTACTCTTGGCCTAGTTGTGCGAGTCCTCAAGGGCAACAGAGATCTGGGAGATGTACTACACTGTAAAAAAAAAAAACGTAAAAAAACGGTAATTTTCTGGCAGCAGGGGCGCCAGAAAATGTCTGTTAAAAAACGAAAAAATACTGTCAAAAAAAAACAGGAAAAAACAGTAAAAAAACGGTTATAAATTATATTATAATTACGGTTTATTACTGTTATTCTACACAAAAATATCCTTATAAAACCATGAAATCTTTTAATTTTAACATAAATGAATTGTTAAAATACAGTCATACACCTCTAAAACACAGAAAATTGTCTTTAAAAGAAGTTTTAAGTACAGATAATAACATATACTGTAAAAAAACGGTAATTTCTTTTCCTATAATTACGGTTTATTACTGTTATTCTACATAAAAATATCCTTGTAATACCATGAAATCTTTTCATTTTAACATACATTGTTAAAATATTCAAACACCTAAAACACAGAAAAATTATTTAAAGAATGATAAAAAAAGTTTAAAAGATCATAATCAGCAATTCTGATGAGCCATATAAAAAGTATTTAACTTGAGCTAGAGAGGTGACAGACATATCTAAAGGTATAGTTCACCCCAAAATAAAGTTGTCATCATTTACTCAACTTTAAGTTGCAAAAATAACTAAGATTTGCTTTAATAATAAAAAACAACAACAACAGTAATCTTAATTTTGTTTTATTTGTTATCTGCAAATACATCCTGTGATCAACATTTAACAAAGCATCGTTTAGCAACACACATTTTATTTTATAATGAAACTGGTTCTCCCCACTGGTTAAAACTACTGGTCTTTACTGTGAGCTTTTTTTTAACCCTGTACTTTGAATTGTACACAATTTAAAACGTGTAAACACACGTCAAAACCCTGCAACTCACTCAAGATAACAGTCAGCCACAAAATACAAGCAGAATGAACCCTTTACACATTACAGAATAGTATATAAACTAAATGGAAATGTATGAAACAGAAAGAAGCTGGCATGTGAGATGTCTACTCTCGCCATTCAAAGTCTGCAATGTTTGTAATCAAAGAAAGAACCTTAGGATTTATGGACTGCTGTTTTTTAGATTGCTGCTTCTCCACTTTGGTCCCCCTATCTGGATTTATCCGGAAAAGGCATCTGTGAAGACAGAAATACACTTGAATATAGTGCTACAAACATTTTTCATAATCAGCAATTCTGATGAGCCATATAAAAAGTATTCAACTTGAGCTAGAGAGGTGACAGACATATCTAAATGTATAGTTCACCCCAAAATAAAGTTGTCATCATTTACTCAACTTTAAGTTGTTACAAACCTGTACACATTTATTTCTTCTGTTGAACACAAAAGATACTTTGAAGATTTGTTTGTAACCAAATTGTTGATGGACCCCATTGACTTCAATAGTATGGAAAAAAAATACTTTAGAAGTCAATGGGGTCCATCAACTGTTTGGTTACAAACATGCTTCAAAATATCTCTGTTCAAAAGAAGAAATTCATACAGGTTTAGAACAACATGAGTGCAAGTAAACGATGACAATTTTATTTTGGGGTGAACAAGTATCTCCCATTAAGCAACTGTGCCTACAATGGCTGTGATGCGTTCCAACAACCAGTGTTAAAATCTGCTGCCAGTGTCAACATCTCCATAGGTCATAAAGGAAAGGTTACACCATGTCCTAACCAGCCGTGTCAGCGACACACAATGATGCTATTTTAAGAACTGCTTTTTTTTCCGCAACATCGCGGCTGGAACTACAACACAAAAAAGTATGCCAATGATAATCTCAGGTACTGTTTATGTGCTTTATTTTATGTTAAAAGCGTGTAATGTTACTTTGAATATAATTTATTGTTCCCAGCCTTGTAGCCATACAATTACACAAATGGAAACAAGAATGTTCAAACTTGATTCTATAGCAAAGATTGTTGTAATAACTCTTTATGTATTTTTAATAGTTTAAAATGGTGTAATGTGTAAAATAATAAATTTTGTTTTATTATGTTTTTAACAAAACTAATCTCTGGGGCCGTGCACTTGCCACGGGAGCCCGCCCACACGCTGTTCTGATTGGCTGTGGTTTTTGATTGATTTTATTGCATCTTGTAATCGTGTCTGGTGTAGACAGACAAATTGCTTGTCGCTGGAATCTTAACGCATCGCGTCTGGTTAGGACACAGTGATAGTCGCACCACAAGATTGATGGAAGGTGAGAATGTAATGTCCAACAGGGAAAAAAATTTGATCTATTAAATCGAAATAGACAGTTCATAATGTACCAATACCAGTTGTCTTCCCACAGATGCCAGAAATGCACAGCGTCTGCTCATTTTGCTCCTGTCATTGAATAAATGTTGTAATGATCTTGCCACCGAATAAAATGTATCTAGACTTTTTTCTGTTACCGGTTTCATGTCCATTAATTTCCTAAATGGATAATTGTTTATCTATCCATCTTTGGGCCATATATACACACTTTTTGTTCTTCAGGAAATGCATTTTGTGGTTAAACTTTAAGTCTTACCTCTGCATGAACTCCAGAGTTGCTCCAAGTTCCAGTGGATAACTGATGTTGAGGCAGTAGTAGTATACGAACATCATTACAAGGGCATCAACACAATTTGTGACCCCATCTTTCACGATGGTCTGGTCCACAGCAATCATCAAGTTTTCAGCTGTGAGGGGAGAACTCCCTACAGTACATAGGAAAATAAGAAAAGTCAAAAAACATTAGGTTAAAAGAAAAGTCTAACATCACGACTATCAAAAGACCACATTATTTGGCTTGCATATTAGCACAACAAGAAAACCGTACTATTCTGGGTTTTACCTTTCCATTATGTTAAAAAGTTAAGGGTGTCCACCAAAAAATAATTCTCACAGTAACTCATGTATTTTCAAAACAGTATGACAGTTTATCTGTGTAATACAAATTAAGATATTTAAAAGGTTGGTTCACCCAAAAATAAAAATAATGTCATTAATGACTCGCCCTCATGTCGTTCCAAGCCCGTCAGACCTCCTTTCATCTTCGGATCACAGTTTAAGATATTTTAGATTTAGTCCGAGAGTTTTCTGTCCCTCCATTGAAAATGTATGTACGGTATACTGTCCATGTCCAGAAACTAGTCCATGTGACATCAGTGGGTTAGTTAGAATTTTTTGAAGCATCGAAAATACATTTTGGTCCAAAAATAACAAAATCTACGACTTCATTCAGCATTGTATTCTCTTCCGGGTCTGTTGTCAATCCGCGTTCAGGACTCCGCAGTGACGCTGCTGACGTAAGTCTCCCTCAGACTGCTGACGTGTCATCTGGTGCGCTTCTTTTACACAGTCTGAGGGAGACTTACGTCAGCAGCGGAATACTACAGATGAATAGAGAATACAATGCTGAATAAAGTCGTAGTTTTTGTTATTTTTGGACCAAAAATGTTTTTTCGATGCTTCAAAAAATTCTAACTAACCCACTGATGTCACATGGACTACTTTGATGATGTTTTTATTACCTTTCTGGACATGGACAGTTTACCGTACATACATTTTCAATGGAGGGACAGAAAGCTAAAATATCTTAAACTGTGTTCCGAAGATGAAAGGAGGTCTGACGGGCTTGGAACGACATGAGGGTGAATCATTAATGACATAATTTTCATTTTTGGGTGAACTAACCCTTTAAAAGTTATCAGCTGTTTAGATCCAAAAAATGTAGATGAAAGGCAACCAACATTGAGGATACACAAAGATAAAAGCATGAGTGTAATCCATTTGACCCATGAGGTTAAATCCAAGTCTTCTGAAGCAAAAAAATCCCTTTACTGTTTATAAATATAAAATGCAGTTGTAACACTCAATTTAAAATCACATATAAAATAAATCAGGCCGTAAAGTGAAACCTAATTTGTCTATACATTATGGCAATGGTGATTAATGAAATTATATGCTAAAAGAGATGTGACATTTTGTATGTGATGTGGAAGTACACTAAAATGATTTGATACTGTAGTTAATAAATCTCATATAAAGTGACCATATTTGTTCAGAAGACTTGAATTAAAACACGAGTAACGTGGATTACATTAAAGGTGAATGGTAACCAACAAGTTCCATCAATGTATGGACATAAACAGCTGATAGTTTGGAATGACATAATGGTGTATTAATGCCAATTTTCTGTTTCGGCTTGACTACCCCTTTAATGAACTTTAAAAAAAAAAAATTAATTTAGTTCCATAATGCTAGTGCTACGCTGATGAAGGTCTAATTACAGAAAATGCTTCACCCATTCACAAGATATACTTAAGTTTACTAGAATCTCCAGCCAGCCCCTGATTTAATATGCCTGTATCAACCCATTCATATATTTAAAAATGCCTTTTGCTTAAATGGGTTAAAACATAAAATACCACATACCACACACAACGACGCAAGGCGTGCTGGGCAGTTGATCAACTTCAGACGGCAGACACGTCTCATCAACCATCACGAACATCTTTGCCTGATCTTCACTGAAATGTTTCAGAAGCAGCATCACACATCCAGGAAGATAAGGATCTAGATGCTTCGCTTTGGCACTTTCAATGCCTTCTAGGATGCCCCCTATTTTGCTGTTCTTCTTGTCATGGGACATGAGATATGAAATGACTCTTTCAGATTTACTTGAGATGGCTCCTCTGTCAACATCCATATCTGTTAGCTCTTTGAAGTGGACCATTATCCCGCACATCTCAAACAGATATGGCCACTCTATTACCAAAAAAGGGGTTTCCATTTTACATATGTCGCTTCTCTGAGTGTAGAAAGTAGCCAGCATTTTTTCTTGAATACTTTTGGTGTTCTTGCTTTTGTTTTTGTGCATGTTCTTTAATTCTTCTTGTGCACATTTCTGAGTCTCCTCGGTTTCACCCGGTGGCAGCCGTTTTGGTTGCCAATTTGTGCAACCATATGTATCCACTCTTCTTATCTTGGAAGGTGGGTCTTCTCCCTCACTTGTGCTGGACGTCTGTCTTTTCAGGTAAAGTGAGGTTTTCCCTCTTTTCATGTTGTCAAGTCTAGCCTGCAGCTGCTTGGTAAGGGAGTCATAACCACTACCAACAACTTGATCTTCAATAACATCTCTAAATGACAGAGGATATCTTGAAACAATCTTCCTGGCAATTTCACATAGATGTTTCTTCCCTGGTGTAGGGCAGATGGTTAGAATCTCTCCTAACATCAGGCGAATCAGTTCACGTCTTTCACGTCCTGTTGGCCGCTCTTTATTTTCGAGCTTTCTTGTAAGTTCTGACGGCATTTTACTCCAGGGTATCTCAAAATTGAAGTGCCAGTTGTTATCCACTGGAGTGTTTCTATGAGGAGTTGAGACTTCACTTGAGCTTGAGGAAGCCTGTGGAGAGTTGGAATGATCTGCACTGTTTTCACCTGGAGAGGGCAGAAAAAAATATCTCAAAATAGTTCATTAAATTTTAGCATTCACTACTGGCCTATGAACAGAAGACATGCCACAACTCGAGTACATTTTTGATGTTGTGTGAAAAAACGACAACAAAAAACAGCTACTGTATGTGAAACACTAATCTATTCTACCAGGCTTAACATCAAATTTAAATGATAAAGCATTTTCAATTGTATATTGATACATCACAGTCTAACCCTAAGCCTGAACAATACAATATCCCTTATTGTATTTTTCAGGCTTGTTTGTCTCAGATCAAAAGATAGTAATAATTAGAAAATACGCTGTGATATTTTAATTAAGCCAAAACATTTTCATCACACATACTTGTAGATCGATGGTCTCCGCATGGCATTGTTCCTGTGTGTGTGCTTATACATCTTTCTGGCTCAGCTCTGGTAGGCAGATCAGGAATCTCTTTGGCATTCTTTTCAGCTGGATAGAAGACAATAGGATTTAGGCCTACAAATCTTTCAAAATCGCTCTGCAAAACTCAAATACAACTGATCCATTATGTTGTGAGGATATAATATTATTTTTTATGTGTTTACAACTTACAATTAAGTATACTTACAAAAAGCTTTAAATCTCGCAATCAATTTTCGAGCTTCAATTGGCCTGATGGTATTAACAAGATCTGCCTCCTGGACATATTTTAAATCTTCCACGGTTTCCACACCCAAGGTCTGAAGAGCCTCTAACAGCAGGTCATTTGAACTTGAATTTGGCAGGACAGAGTAAATTAAGTCAGAAAGACCACTGTCTACATCATCCATCACTAAGAAAAGAGTGAGACATTGTAATTCAGTGTTAGCCCAAATAAATATCCAAAGTGCAATTCAGCCCAAAAGGAAAATGTAATGTATTCTTCATTTCTTAGCTTCAGAGGCAGCCATTTCACGATCAGCTTTAAACATTAGCCTAATGTGTGTGTAGATTTGTTTCTGCATCTTTGTGAAGTGGTGACCGTTTTTATCATTATCTGTTTTTAACTACGCAAAAATATGTATGGAACTCTGTTATTGAAAGTTAAATTCTAAAATGTAATTTCAAGCATTTAAGGACCTCTTCAGCCATACTCAAGTCCTGCACAGTCTACTGTAATCATCCTTATATTACCTAGTGCTCACACAGTCACAACTCAGCATTACATTTCCTACTCAATATCCACTTTGCTATGTTTGAGAGAAATTACTCGAGTTCCACAAAAAGCATAAGTAGGCAATGGATAGTAATCCAACAACAGCTCTCCATTAATGCACATCATGCCTCCACATGCTGTGTGAATTTCATACAGTCCAAACTCAGGTAAATACTGTGAACCATGAGGAGTTACAAGGAAGTGCACATTTTTATCCATTATTAGCATAAGTTCGATTTGTGCAAACTCTGTTGGCATGCCAGGACCTATGCAAAGAAAAAATCCCTTTCTGTATTGTGTGCCTTTCCACTGTATCTCAGTAGATGCTTCAAGAGCACACTGATCTGGTAAGCTTGCTTCTACTGCACTGCGTACTGCATCACTGTACAACTCTGCATGGAAAGGGGTGGATTGTTTCACTTGCAAAGTAGGAGCAAAGACAGAACTTGAGTTTAGATATGTTTGCAGAAGTTGGTGGTTATTTGCAAGTGTCTGGCACACATTTTTGAAATTCTGTGTTCTTCTCACACATCTTTTGAAATAGGAATGCTTGCTTTCGAATCTCATAGTCCACAATCTTATGAGTGGGCCAAACTTGAGAATCAAAGCAGGATAGTGGCCCATGTAATGGTGCTTTGGTTTGAGTTTATGATCAGGAAACATCTCCTTTCTTGTTTCTAGATACTCCACAATGAGAACATTGAGCAGTGCAACTTGAGAGTGAGATATTTTAGGGGCACATATTAATTCCACAAGTTCTTTCAGCTGGACTGTCAGCTGCCATATCGGATCATCTGTTTCGGCAATCTTTTCACCGATTATAATAGGAAGAAGCCTCAGGAGAGACCAGTTTTCTGTTGCCTGGCCACCTATTTTAACTCCCTTTTCAGAAACATCTGAAGGAGTAGAAGTGGCATCAGATCCCTGATAGCTGAACTGCCTGATTCTCCGGTTTAGCTGACTGTAAGTAAAGAATTTCTTTACCTTCACAAAGTGCTTGATGTACATGGCCAAGTCATATGCCACAACTCCTTCAAACACATCATGTCCAATACAAGGTGGGAGGCCAGGCTGGCTGACATGAAAGTAAGTGAGGGAATTGAAAACGGAATCAAATTTTAAACCCCTGAATTCTGTCAGGGCACCACTTCTAATCTGTTGTACTGCCTCATTGTAGTTTTGCACTGTTCGAGGTGGTGCACCTTTTTGGAAATCATGGAACTCACTTCTAGTTACCAGGCAATATCTACAGAAGTAAGTGGAGGTACTGAAGTTCTCTGTGAAACCTCCAATATTGTGAGACCCCAAATTATCTCCAGCAATGCAAAAAACTGATGCCTTAACAACATGCCCAGATATCACAAGCCCATTTGTCTCCAGTTCCTTGATATCTGACAGCATTGTGGAGAACACTTTGTCGTGGCCAAAATATTTAAAGTGTTCTTCCCTACACAAGAGCAGAAGCTGCAAGTTTTCAACACTGGAACGATAAAACGGGTCAAGGTTGGCCAGTGTAAAGTAAACCCCAAGTATCTTGTATTTTCTTTTTGCTGACCCAAGAGGATTAACAACCTCGAAGGCATCTTGATACAGTATGAGCTTTATACTTATACCCGACTCCCTAAACAGTGTATTACTCTTGTAGACAGATCCATCTCTCACATCACTTAGAACATGTGCAGAAGTGTCATCTTCATGCTTTGTACATTCTTTCCACACAATTGGGTCTTTTAGCAAAGCCTGCAAAGTCTCTTTTATTGGGATATACTGAGCAAATTGTTCCTTTCGATTATCATCAGTGCCTAAACTAATAGTTTGAGGATGCACATAAGAGAAGTTTGTCTGAAAATATTGCCTTCTCAAATACTCAGTAGAGAGTGCAGGGCTACAGGATGCATGCAAGCTAGAATCATTTAAACTTGCCAGAACATCTTTTATGTCTGACTCTGTCAATCTCGTATTAGCTTGCAGGACACCTTTAAGCTGATTTCTTGTGTACTGGTGACACACATCACTGAGACTATCTACTTGTTCCACAATCATCTGAATAGTGGATGAAGGTACAAGGTATTTGGCCTGTAACTTCATGTAAAACATACACAAGTTTCTCATATATAGCCCTTTTATATCAGGTGGGTCCAGGATATCCTCAGGCTCGTCAATGCTTACATCTGACGGACTTTGAGCAATATCAAAAGACTGGCTTGGCACAGAATCAACAAGATACATAGCTGACATGTGCACAGATGCGGCTTTTTTATGATTTCTAGAAATGTGCGCAGTAAAAGAGGACCTCAATGAAAAGGCTTTGCCACAGCCTTTAAATGGGCACTTCACCTCTTCTTTCTTTGAAACATGGAACTTTAAATGATCTAAAAGATCTTTCAGATCAATGCATTGTTTCTGGCAATGTGGCTTTTCACATTTCAGTGGACCCTGTATGGTTTCACATTGTGACACGGATGACCGCCTATGGTGGCGCAACATATGACTTTTAAAGGAATTATACTTGGTAAACTTTGATTTGCACCCAATTACACAACAGGCATATTCACCATGTGCTTCATTTGTGTGTAATTTTTGATGATTTACATACCCTTTCACTGTTTCCATAGAAATGCCACATATAGGACATGTGAAAGCATTTAGAACACTTGCCATATTGCAAACTTACTTAATGTTTGAGCTTGAAGCCTTCTGACTGATCTCAATTCCAGAAGTTCCAGATAGCTATTGTTCCAATTCCTGGTATTGAATCAAAAAACTGAAAAAAAGAAAAAAAATTAGTTTGCATAATATTTGTGCAAAATTACATTACAATAAATTGTAAAACAGCAACATTGATTTTCTTCATTTAATTGAGTCTCAGATTCAGTCACAAAAAAATCTGTAATTTAGGCATTTCTGAAAGTCACTCAGTGTTAAGCCTTTACAAATTGAAATAAAGTGTGTTTGTTTCTTAAACCTTTACAATGTGACCATCGAGCACCACACTACGAGTATTTTCCATATGCCATTTTAGCTGTAGGCTATATCAATTACACTAAATTTGCTGACTGTTAGTGTACCATTTGAAACCAAAGTCAACGTTGACTTTAAGCCAAACAATTATCTTTTTCTAATAATTTTGACGATGTTTTGGGCCAGTTAATGCGCTTACGTGCGCAGCATATTTGAAAACTGTTGCTAGCAGTGGTCAACTTTAGTTAGCTAACTTTTATAGTTAGCCAGCCACGTGCCACACAGTCACGGCCACAAAAATACAAGCCAACACAAAGATAATGTTCTTAAAAATGCAACGTTAAATTGCGTTCAGGTAACGTTAACACAAAGCTAAAATGCATCTGCAAACTAGCTAATGTAACATCTGACATTCATTAGTTGTTATGTTTTCGGTCGTCAATCTTAATGTATACTCTAGCTATGTCAGTATTGCGTTGAATTTTAGAATGTGTCAGTAAATATTTTCAACGTTACCTCTCACAAGTGTTGCTTCTTCGAAAACAGCAGAATAGTTCACCAGCGCGCCGCCGTCTTCACTCTTCATCATATCGCGCGCTTCTTTCTGCGTGCGCCAAGAACGTAGCAGAGGTGTCAATTCTGATTGGCTTAGATAATTATTGCCGTGAAAATGATTTGCTGAACACAGAGGTTGGTGATTTGTCTTTTGCATTGGTTTTCGTAGCTTATTATTTAAATTGCAACGGTTTTAAAACAGCTAAACTTGCCATACCACACCAACTTTATTTGTTAAGCACTTTACAACAACTAAAGTGTTGTCCAAAGTGCTGTACAGAAAAATAAACATAAGTACAATTAATACGCACACAATAAAAGCATTCAAAGTAACAAATTAAAACAAGCAAATAAAGTCGACATCTAACTAGGTGTCAAAAGCCAAAGAGAAAAGATGGGTTTTAAGACTGGTTTTAAAAACAAAAAAAGAGGCCTGCTTAACACAAGTAGATTGATATACTTTTAACTAGGATATCTCTATTTCTAACAGATCTCTGATAATCTGTGACAAGCTTAGGGGTGTCAGAAATTAACACAGTTGTTACAGTATTTCATGTATTAAAAGAGGCCAGCTGGTTAATAAAAAAACCTTTTTTTTACAGTTAGTTTCTTTAAAATTATCATTGAAATTATGTTAAAAATCAGATATATACTGTATTCCATTTATACAAAGTTTCTCTGTTAAATTACGTTACACATGTCAATAAACAGTTTTTTTTTGTAATTTTAATGAAACATTTCTGTAATTTAAATAAACAGTGAAAGCACTGTAAAATTTATTGGCAAAAACTGTAAAAAAATATTTATTTTTTACAGTGTATATTTAGTTGGGAGCCTTTGAGCCCTGAAGGATGCTGGGGAAATGTGGGGATCTTTTCTTTACACACGTACACACACCTGGATGCGCCGGAAATTAAGCTGCTACGATCAAGTCAACAAACCATCACTAGTAATTGATTATGTAAATCATATATAGAGTGAACTATTTTGATACAATAGTTTGTCTGATGGTTTGTTTCTGATGTGCAGGACTTAAAGGGATAGTTCACCCCAAAATGTAAATTCTGTGATCATGTCACCCTCTTATCATTTTAAACCTGTATGACTGCAGAACACAAAAAAAGATATTTTGAAGAATTTTGGTAACCGAACAACAGCCAATAGGTACTATTGACTTGAATTGTTTTTTTCTTCGCAAACTAGATGTAAAAGAAAGTCACATAGGTCGCTAATGACAAAAGGGTGAGTAAATTAGGACAAAATGTTCACATTAAGTGGGCTTTCACTTTAAATTCGGTGGGGTAGTAACTTCAACATTTCAACATTTTTTGGTCATTATCTATAATCAAGCATGTAAGGCAAAACCAAATAATACAAAAAAGTCAGCACTATACAGAATTCATACAATATATTTACTTTACTTTTTATTGATTTGTTTAATAATTTTATTTATTTAAGAAATATTTTTTTTGTTCAGCTGATGTTGTTTAGATTCTGGATTGTTTTAGCAACATTATGACAACAAATAATAAATTCCCTTAGGATATGGGGAAAATTCACAGTTTATATATTATATTATATTATATTCCAGTATTTAAAAAAGGTGCTAATATAGATCTAGTTTCTTTTACATGTTCGGCTTTATTTAGTTCTCTATTGTTTAAAATTGTGTATCTGTGTGTTTTTTATTTTATAAGCTGTGTCACTGGAATATCCTCTCTGTGTGGGCTTGCTTTTATAAACACCATTAAGCTTTTTGCTTGTTTCCCTAAACCCATCTTAATTTACGGCTGCAGCCCCTTTTGGCTTTGTGTTAATTTGCGTGTTAAGTCCTTCGAGTTTGCGGCGAGCTGGTGTTAATCACACAGCTCAAACCTCAACTCTGTCTACGTCCCCTTTGAAAACACCATTGATCAGAACGAAATGACTACACAAGCCTGCGTTCCCAACTATTCAAGACACCGGCTTGCCGGAGCAGACAGGCTCTGCCCTTAACATCCCATAATTACCCTGGGGGAGAGGCGAAAATGCAGAGAGAACGGGAAATCTTGCTCCAGAAATGCACAAAACGCTCAATCCTGCGTTTTACTAGATGCCGCGTGGAGCATTGCGGCGGGGGTCTAATGGAGGACTTGTTTGTAGATGGAAATTAAAATGAAATAGAAGAGGGGAAAAGGTCCAGCTTTGATTTGCTATTTGTTTTCCCACTCAAATGACCTAAACCATCTCTCAGATTCATGATTATGTTGTGGCTGGACCTGCTGTGTATGAGGCCCAATCAGTGGGGGATAGGCCCTTGATTGGGCGTAGGCTCTCGAGTCTATGATGTTATTAGGTATAACAGATTTGTGGGACGAAACCGCTCTCATCAAGACGAGAGCTTAAATTCGCTCTGCCCACTCTATCAGCCTTGGATGACTCCAGTGTAATGGCCTATGACACCGTAAGGATGATAGATTATGAAGATGGAGTGTCTGTGATTGGCTGGTTATTCAAAATGATGGACTCGGATAGACCGTCACAGTCTAGCGTGCTCATAGTCACCCTTGCATATATCTGTAATATATTGTCATTTTCTAGCGTCACGATTCAAGTACGAGTGGAAGGCTCTTATAAAAATAAGGGGTTTTATAGTTTATTCGTGGTAAGTGGTGAATGATTCTAATGAATGAGTTTTAAGTATTTTGGAGTCTTGTTTTATTGCATTGGCTGCAGGTGTTGTATAATCAAGTGGAAAATATTAGATAATCCAGTTTCTCGTCGTACAGCTGATCCCAGTGGTATTGTATCAATATAAACCTTATCAATAAACCTTATCATAATCAAATTATTATTAAAATGTATTTTTGTCTGTTTGCTCTAGTGTGTGCAAGACTTTAAAATAGTCAGGTATAAAGTTGTAAAATGGGCTTTATGCTGAGTTTAAGACACCTTGGGATATTGGGATATTTCCCACCACAAACCCAGAGATAACATCTGGATGTAGTTACATTACTATGTTACTTATTATTTCGTAGCATTAAAACATTACAAGTATTTAACATCATTTAAATAGCCATTTTCCTGAAATTATTTCCAGTTTGAAGTAGGAAATATCCTAAATCTGACGTGTGTTTAACGCAGCATAAAAGCCTATTTTACAATTTTGTACTTGACTATTTAACTCCGTTCCAGTTTTCTAACTTATGTTTTTAATTGATTTCAGCCAGCTTAAATATGACTAGCCATAGAAGAATCATGTATAAAAATGTAAAAACGTTACAATAAGGTAAGTAATTTGTTAATTAGGTAACATGATATAACAATGAAAAACAAGATTTATAGTCTTTAGTAATCTTTGTAAAAATACATTTCATTGTTTGATGATGTTATTTTGTTGTGCATTAACTGATATTTACAGAACAGAACACTACATTATTTTTATTACAAGGATTTTAGTAAAGGTTTAATTTAACATTGTCTAAGAGTAATAAATACTGTAGAAGTTTTGACTCTCTATCGCCATCTTTGTTTCAAATATACAAATGCAGTCAATCTACTTGTTTTGCTCACCGGCAGACAGCTCAAATAATAAATCATTATCATACGCTTACTGTTGTGAGTTGGGGTAAGGTAACGAATGTAACCTCATTTGTTAAGTGTTACCGAGTAAACCAAATGAGATAAGACTGGAAATACATAAGCAGTAGGCTTCTTTAAAAGAAGCTTTAAATGTACAATAAATAATACAGAACCTATGTTCATGTCAAACATTTCATAACAATGAGTGGGGGAACTAAATTTCAGACTCAGACTGCTGATTGCAGGCATTCAGTTACTGAAGTGTTTGACTCATGCTAATTAGCAAATGTTCCAAACAAGCAGTTCTCGAATTACAGGATTAGTGAAGAGTTTGAGTTACCACAACTGAAAGTGTGTTTCAAATCTTTAATTATATGATGATTTGGTGTAAGGCCTTAAGGGTAATTTAAAAAATGAACGTTGATATCATCGTGGATCATGAATATTAATTAGGTGATGTAACATGCATCCAGGATCTGTAAGTGCAGAAAAGTGGTTAAGTGGTGCTAGCCATATCATGACTACAATTAAATGTACGGTCATTTTATAGACTGTTGATGCAACTCTTTGGCAGAGGATTCTACTTGATTTTCAATTTATTGTTTTATGCGGGCAGTTAAAAATTGTCTTCATGCTGCGGAAAGAAAAACAGAGCTCTGTTAAAATTACATTAATATTGTTTAAAAAACATGTTAGGTTAAATCATTTATAATGGTTGCTGCGCACCTGATTTGATACAGTATATGGGCCATTCTACAGAATTTGTGTATTCAAGTATTCAAATCTTAGTTGTTTACTATCATCTTTCGATGAAATCTTAATTTATTGGGTTATTTTTTATTGGGAGATGGGTGTCCCAAACCCCTAAATTTCAACGTATGAAAATTATATCACTTCTTTTTGCATTTTCTTATATATTTTTTATGTTTTTAGTTAAAATGAGTTAAATTATTTATTTTATATTTTATTTTTAAATTAAATGATTAAGCTTTATGTAAAAAATGTGTCCCAGATTATCATGTCACTACTGAAACAGTGTATGTTTTAATCCATTGGCATTTTTACTGTGTCCCTCTTGCTAATATTTACATGGTGTATGTGTGAAAAAAATCTGTGTGTAACTTTAAGGAATGTCACTACCAAACATATTTTTTCTGTAATTAAAGGGATAGTTCACCCTAAAACTCAAATTTTATGTTTATTTTCTCACCCCCCAGGCCATCTGAGATGTAGGTGACATTTTTTCTTGAGTAGAACCATAAAAAGATTGTTTGGTAAATCCGCAGCCCTCTTGCTTCATATAATGGGAGTCTATGGGGTCCACCTGTCTAAGAGTTTCTAAAGCACACGATTCAAAAAGAGCGCCTCCTGGCTACATGTTGACGTCTTGTGAAGCAAATCATTCAATATTTTCAAAAAACTGAACGTCACTTTTAATAATATTAGTCATATTGTGCAGCCTCGGCACACGTCCCAATCGCGATCTTCTTCTTGTAGTATTTGGTGGCGGATGGCATGCCAGCGTCTGGTGCGTTTAGCGCCACCTGCAGGGGAGTGTTGAGCGACAGTCGCTTTTTCGGAATTATGTGCTTTACACTCATTTTTTCTACTCAAGAAAAAATGTCACCCTCATCTCGGATGACCTGGGGGTGAGTAAATAAACAGCGTATTGCAGTTTTTGGGTGAACTATCCCTTTGAGAAAACTTTTTTGGGCGTTATTCCATAATTTTTTTTTGTTTATGTCTGTACATTTGTTCAGAACTGTGCTTGCTAAACGTGTTGATTGGCATCTTTGAACTAGGCTCAAAAGTATAAAAAAATAGTCACTACCAAAACAGTGACAAATAAATGTATAACTTCGTATCATTGTTTCGGTAGTGACAAAAATTAAGTCAGTAGTGAGAAAAGGGTCAATTTATCCTTTATTTGAGGAAATAAACAAAACTCCGTACAGTTATGCAAATCATAAGTATTTTAGTGTGTTTTAGTAGTGATATAGTATGTGAGCTGTAGGTTTTATATTAGATATTTATTGTCAGATGTGTGTTTTCTATATGTGGTGTGCTGCCTGTGTATGTGCAACATAGTAAGTTATTTGTATTAACATATATTGTTGAAAGTCTGATTCAGCCGTACAAATTATATATTGTGATCACTACCAAAACATTACCATCACTTCTGAAAATGTGTGCGTCACGACCGAAACATGAGATGTTTTTTCAAAAATAAAGTATATTAAATTATCAACTTCCCGCTTCCGACTTGTGTGTGTGGAGTTTGCATGTTCTCCCCGTGCCTCTGGGGTTTCCTCCGGGTACTCCGGTTTCCTCCCCTGGTCCAAAGACATGCATGGTAGGTTGATTGGCATCTCTGGAAAAATTGTCCGTAGGGTGTGAATGAATGAGTGTGTGTGCCCTGCGATGGGTTGGCACTCCATCCAGGGTGTATCCTGCCTTGATGCCCGATGACTCCTGAGATAGGCGCAGGCTCCCCGTGACCCGAGGTAGTTCGGATAAGCGGTAGAGAATGGATGGATGGATGGAAATTATCAACTAAGATGCTATGATAGTGTTTTGTTCAATGTATATATAAACTAATGCCTTTTACAAAGAAAGATTGGATTCAAAATACAACAAATCTTATAAATTACACTTAAAATATTATAACTGTTATCGATTTACATTTGAAAATAGCAAAAAATATATTTAAAAAGCACATTTAAACAGAATCTTAATATAATAATATATTCCTTCTTATTAAATCATATAATGTTGTGTTTCAGTAGTGACACATTTTGGGGAGAGGAAGAATTTTCCAAAACGTTCTGAAATTAGAAAATTAACTGCACAGTTATTAGAAATGCTTACCACGGACGGATATTATAAAATTTCTAGGGATTTTCTCGTAGAATGGCCCATATGCACTCTTGAAAATTGATATGAATTTTGAACTAAAAGCACAAAAGAAAACAGGTTTGCTCTAGGCCATTTTATGCAAGAAACTAAACGAGCCCAGACGGGCACAGTGTGAATCTGTCCATCAACATATGATGTGTTTTTGCCGCACTGAAACCTCCCGTAGGAGGCTTTTAATTGTGGCTCTGTTTTAATGATTTGAGTAAACAGGACAAGACGCATCCCGAAACTGACCTTCCCTCTTCCCACGGGAGGCTGGACGTGAGATTTTCTCATTAAATCCTAGTGCGAAAGGTCTTAACCGACCCACCGGGTGATGAGAAATCTGTCAGATATTGAATCTTCATCTAAAATCAACAAAAATCGTGGTTGACACTGGCAAAATATTTATACTATGTAGAGATTTAGATGCAGATTTCTGCGCTGTTATGTTTTTAAAGTAT
Source organism: Triplophysa dalaica (assembly GCF_015846415.1). Lineage (NCBI taxonomy): Eukaryota > Metazoa > Chordata > Actinopteri > Cypriniformes > Nemacheilidae > Triplophysa > Triplophysa dalaica. The sequence continues at coordinate 18,009,049 of NC_079544.1, read as the reverse complement.
AAGAGATGTAGATTATTTAAGAATGCAAACATTTATGTGTTTAAGCAGTAGTCCATGTTTCCCTCAGGTTCTCTATAAATGTTTTCCTGTAAGGATAGCCGATAACTCCCCTCCCTCTGGTTTGTTTTGTTCTCTAAATGCCTCCGAGACTCTCAAATGCCCATCAGAAAAGAACAGATAGATCTGAGCATAGCCTGAATGCTGAATCGATATCAATGTTTGAACATGAATCAAGACGCCCACACTGCTCTGTAGGGGAGACAGGAGTATCCTTGTGTGGGCGTTAAACCTCGGCCCCCTTTTTATAGTCAGACAGACCCCTCAGCACTCTGCAACTGATGCTCTAACCACAAAGCTTTGATTGTAGGGATCAGATGCATCTCGGGTCTTAACATCTGATCACCTCAAGTGGGGTTAATCTGAATCTATCGACTGGATGTTTTCCTGTAGCTCAGTGGTCAAAGCATGGCACTAGCAATGCCAAGGTTATGGGTTTGATCCCAGGGATTGCACATGCTCTGATACAAATGTATAGTATTCTGCATTGTAAGTAACTTTGGAAAAAGCATCTGCCAAATGCGTAAATGTAAAATTTAAATGGATGTTGGAACATATACAGTACATTTGGAAATACTAAGATCATCACTAATTTATTCAGGTTTTCAGTAGATATTTAACCATATTTCATTGAATGGCATTCTTTTGCTAAAATATATGATCATACTGTACTACCACTAAAATTACTTTCATATTTGCAAACAAATTTAAAGAATCTGTAAAATGTTAGTGTTAAATGTGACTCCTGACAACAAAACCAGTCTTTTTGGTCAATTTTTCAAAATTATGATTTATACATCTGCTGAACACTTTTTAGATGTATGGTTTATTATAACGACAATATTTGGCCGAGATGCAACTGTTTAAAACTCTCGAATCTGAGGGTGCAATAAATCAAAATATTGAGAGAATCACTTTTAAAGTTGTCCATCAGAGGCGCTGTAGCAGGCCGTTGGTTAGAAGGGACGAGTTTGTTTCAACACTCTCTTTTGGCTTTCTGCTGTAATGACTTTGTGTAGAGTAGATGAACACGATATCTGATATTGTAAACTTAACATGGATTCCAAACTTAAGTGGGAAATTCCCAAAGGGCGGGCAGCAGCCAGCTTTATAGATGTGTTTACAGCTATTTTTCGTAGCAATTTTGCTGCTACCACTCGCAAGAGTTTTGATATTTTTACGCAAGGAAAAGTCCAAATATCTTCATGGAATCCTAAATGGATCTTTACTTAATAACCTTATGATTTTTGGTGTTTAACAAAAATCGATAATTTGACCCATACAATGTTTTGTTGGCTATTGCCACTAATATTCCTAGGCTACCTAAGACTGGTTTTGCGGTCCAGGGCCACATATCTTATTAATTTGTTTTCAATTCTTTAGATTGCTTGTCTACACACCAACTGTTTTCAGCTATCCCATTAATATAAATTTTACGTTTCATTGGTAGCTCTTCTTATCATTCTTAAACAGGTTATAACAAATCATGAGTAAAGGTAGTCCAGAAAAAAGTAAAGATTTGCTTTGTGTGCCAGGTCTAGATGTCTGTGAGTGGCTCATTCAGTAAACATGTCCATACCTCTGCTGACGACTGAGTCAACAGCAGAACAGATGGTGAGATCCTGTAGGAGCTCTTCGGTGTACAGAAAGCCAACGCATCACCTCCTGAATGAATGAGGAGGGAGAGACAGAAAGAAACAGAGTGAGAAAGAGAGAGAGTTGTGTGAAAGACATCCTGAGTATAAAAGTGAATTGTGCAATGATACTTAAGATTGATGGTAACTATAAACATTGTTTTAAAATCAGTTTTTCCATTTTGCTTTCTGAGGAAATTCAAGAAAGTATGGTCTAATGTTGTGTACACACTAAACATGAAGCATTGTGTTCCTTGCTCTATCTTTCTTGGGTATTACTTGTTTTTATTTGCGCAGTAAAAATTTGCGACATGTGTCTTTGTGCAAATTAGGCAAATCTTTACTCTTGAATGAGATGGAACTTAGGCAAACATTACCTGTTCGCGGCAATCGCATCGCCCAATTTGCGTCATTCGCATCACCCACTACAAATTCATGTCTATATACGTCTTTGCATTGTTTTTGTAATATACTTACGCAAATAATGAAATGTTGGTGTGAACACAGCATAAGAATTTGTGCAAAAGAACACTATATGCTGAGAGCCAGATGTGAACCTGCTATGTCTACATGAGCACCACAGCTCAATGTGAAGCACTTGCCTTAAGACTGACTTTGCTTGTGTCTGAGTATCACTGCTTAAAGATGTCTATGAATGTGTGTCACAGGTTTGATGACATTTTAAATATTCATGCGAATTAACACATGAAGAAATTGAGTCTGGCAAGGTTGGGGGCAGGTTTGTTTTGCAGGAGCAGGCCTTTGTAATTGCTTTGTTTATTGCCTCTTGGCTGCTTGAGATGGCACGTATGAAATATTACCCAGGATGATGATACATCTCTGCCTAATTCAAAATTATGACAGCATAAAGTGATGTGTAGAGCTAGATGGGGTTAGTTGGATGCCTCTTCCGTCATACATAACAAAACTTTGAGTGGATCCTGACCTTCCAGCCCACAGGTACAGCTAACAAGATTTTAAAATGATGACCTTCCATAATAAACGATCACCCGGACCAGGCCTCGCGCAGGCGGTTGACACAGTTAGTGTTTAAAATGATGGCGACTTGAGTTGCGCTATGAAAACTAATTACAGACGGGTAATTGTTTTATTTGTCTTGATGCTGGCGTGTGAGTAATGGCCGTGGCAAATGCATATTGGAAAATATGCCTCATACCAAGTCTAATTTTTTCTCATTACAGGATAAAAGCTATTTGCTTTGGGATTCTGAGAAGTAGATATGCTGCAATTTTCTGCCATTTATCAAGCCACAAACAGCAAGTAAACAGGTCAATTTAGGCATTGCTCCGTGCACATCACAGTTCTCGTTCGAGGGATGCGTGACGTTTTATATGATGCGTCTTTGATAAAGAATTCAGACCACACCTTCCCTTTTATTCTGTCCATCTCAATTTCCAGGCATTTTGGCATCGACAAGTGCATTATACCTCTATTTTACACCAGCCTGTACTGAAGTCAAACTACTCTTTTAAGTGTCATTGTCCATTATATTGAATGTCACTCTTAAGGCGCTGAGGGGATCCAAGAGACGCGGAGACCTGAAAGTGTCCAGTCAGTCAGTGTTTATTGGATTTGTGTAGAATATCACTTTTCCATTTGCAGTCACAGCACTTGCGTGGCCAGTTTGGGTGGTCGGGTTGGTCATCGGAGCCAAGTCTCCCTGTTAAAACCATCTGACTCCACATAGTCTGAGTAGCTTTTTGTGAGATGTCTAGGTATCTTGATGTGATGGCTGTATAGTATCCATTTGAAGATAACTCAAACACACATTTTCTGCCATACACACAGTTTAGGGGGAACATTTATCTTAGATATTTCAGCTATCGGGATTTAAATATCAGTAGAATTCTTGCATGTTTATGGAAGAGATGTTAAAATGATTTAAATTATGTTTTTGGTATGAAAAGTGGTGCAATGCTTCCTTTTATTTCATAAGGGTTCAAGAGCTGCAATGCGTGAACATCATCTATTCAACATAATTAATCCTAGCATTTTGGTTTCATCTATAGAGCCCCATGAGAAAATAGCTGACATTTGTTGAAAGGAAAGGCCTCATCTGTTGACAAAGCCTCTAATTGACATTGAAATCCAAACCTCCGGAGCTCACAGTATGAGGTCCGAGTAGGTGAACGACATTCAAAATTCTACGAAAAAAATCTCCCTCTGGTAGAAAACCAGTGTTTTGAGTTGAAAAGGATTGCGTGTGTCTATATTTATGACTGGAGGAAGTTTTAACATGCTTCAGATTCAGTGCCTTTTGGTTTTGACGTTTCTTTAATTCAAGATTGCAATGACAGAATTGATCTGTGATTATGTTCTCCCCAGTTTGATAGGCGGTTTGTTTTCACGGCTTCATCTCTGAGACTGCTAGTCTCTGGTGAAATATTTAGAAAGGTGTTATGTTGTGGGACTACCAGGTTATGTTTGTGAATTTCTCTCTCAGAATACAGGATAGAAATAGTGACCCTGGGGTCGGTTCATTTTGCAAGCTGAAAATTGGCGCCTATTGTATCCTTGTCTTCACGAGGCTGTGAAATGAGCTGAAATGTTTATTTCTCTCTTGTTGATAAAAATTACCGTAATTATCCAGCCTAAAAAATAGTCTCCATACATTACAGTTTCAAGGGTGTGAATGAGAGACCCAGACAGACAACAGAAAGGTACTTTTTCCTGTTAAAGAAGATTCATTCAAAACCAGAGATAATGACATGGGTTATTATTGATACGAAATGTGCTGCTGTTACTGTAGCAACACGGCTTGAATTATTAACAGCAAATGCACCGATAGCTCATCTTTGAAACCTTTTTAAACACATTAAAAGCATTGTAATCATTCAGGAAAACATGTTAAACTTGAGAGAAAGAAGAAGTGGAAGAAGAAGAACATACGTAAAGAAAGCATGAATATTAAACAGGGTGATTTTGTGGAGGGGCATCTGTTGAGTTTCATGGCTTTTTTGCCACATGTGCAACCCACGGACAGACCCGATGAATTCAAATCAGTTTAAAACTGATTTTGCACGTTACTTATCTGTGCCAGACTGTGTTTACCTTGCTGTCAGTCATTCTGTGCAAAACATTCGGGTCTGATGTTGATCTGTGACAAATGAAATGATCTGGACAGAGATGGGGGCGTGGTAAGTTCAGACCACCTAAATGAAGTTCAGACAATTGTAATGATCTTTCAACTTGTTAATTCATAAAAAAGGATTATTAGTCGTGTCCTTAAAGGGATAGTTCCCAGAAAATAAAATCTGTATAACACAATAGAAGATATGTTGAGAAATGTCTCAGTGGTTGTGTGGTCACACCATGAAAGTCAATGTGGTGCAATGTTGTTTGGTTACCAGCGTTCTGCAAATTATCTTCTTTTGTGTTCTGCGGAAGAAAGTCATAGGTTTAGAAAGATATGAGGGGGAGTAAATAATGAAAGAACTTTTATTTTTGGATGAACGATGTCTTTAATATCAGACATTGCATAGATGCGAGAATGATGACTCATAATTTTAGCTTATTAAATATTAAAATTTTTAACCATTGACAATACCAGCACTATTGAACTCATTAAAGCACTTGAAACACAAAGTTGAGTTATTTTCTGCTCACAGGAAAACAAAATGTGAAAATGGTTTGAAACATGACTTCCAAATCAAACATCCTAAAGTTTAAATAGGTTCAAATTGCTTATAGCTTTGTCTGATTCCTCCACTTTATCTCCTCTTAGTGGGTGGATTTATTCTACAGAATTTATTCCAAAGAAATAAATTCTTTCCAGAAGCTCTGGCTTAACATGTAAGTGCAGGGTTGGCGTACAAAGTGAACTGAACATTTTCTTTTGTGCCATGTCCCTGTTTCAAATCGACTTTATCCATCAATCAAGATTTATGAACTTCTGGTGACAGGCAGTAATACAAACCATATTTTTAATTAGGTGCCAATGAACACGCCTCCCGTAATCAAAGTTAGTGCACAATAGCATTTGATTGTACAGCGTGTGTGCGTCTTTACGTGAGAGAGAGAGAGAGAGAGAGAGAGAGAGAGAGAGATGGTGTTTGGCATGAATGCTATAATCGGATACTGAAAAGCAGCAGTACAGTTTACAGGCGGCTGAGGCACTTAGCTTATTGCTGTCACATTCGAGATATATAGAAGTCATAGATAAAAAGAGCATAATAACAAGATGCTGAAAAAAAGTACTGTTGAGATATTTAATAAATCTTGAATAAAAAGCATAAACTTGAAACCAATTATTGTTGACTTTTGCTTATAACCTCACATCGCTTTAGGAAGTATCATGTACATTTGCCTCCGCACAATCTATGACGGCGATGCCCGACTATCTTTAGAAAGAGGTTTTGAAAAGTCTTGAGGGCGGTGAGGGCGAGTAATATAGCTCTTTTCTCTTTCAAAAAGCATTTTTAATGTTACCTGGAGCAAGGCACAGCAAGGGACATTTTTCTTGTCAGCATTTGTGGAGTTTCTGAAGCGGTTATGGTTCTTTGGAGATTAAAAAGTTTTTAAATTATAGAGATTATTTATAAATGACTTGTTTTGTAAAGAATCACTGAAAGTTTATTTGACAAAGTTCTCTGAGCTGTAAAACTATTTATGGTCTCAATGCTTCAAATGCAGGAAAGTAGATGTCATAATGAGAACAACACAATAAAATAGTTCCAAGATACAAAACAGAGAGTTTTACATTATGAAGAAAATCATGTTGCTGGTTAATTCACTTACGAAACCAATATCTTACTGTAACCTAACACGACAGGATCAATTGCAATATATCAGACTTTTGAGGCAGTTAAAACAGTCTTACACTTGAATACAGATCCTCTTTCATAAAGAAAATTGGCTAGTTAAAATCAATATCATGGCTCCACTTCTTTCCTTATAGTTTCTTGTTTATTGGGTGGTGCTCGCGCAGGGTGAAACCTATAAATGTTAACTTTGCCTTCCCTCTTTATTGGGCTTAATGAGCAGACAAGGCCAACTTAACAACTCAATACTTCATCTTCACCTGACCTCCCTCCATAGCCAATGTGATGCCTTTTCACCAACAAAGAGATGCTAATGTGGGGACCACAGCATCTGTGTACCGCAGCGGGCACCTGCTTCAGCCAGCACATTGACAGCTTGGCTAGATTTCAATATTGGATCCATACAGGCTTCCTGGCTCACTCCACAGCAGGGCCACATATTGATGTTCTTCCTTAGCAGAGCAGATTGCTTTTTAGAAGTCATTTTCTGTACCTTTCTCTGCATGTCTTTTGCATCACCCTCTTGATGTTCCAAAGCGTTTCATTTGACTCTCTTTCTTATAATGCAGAAGATGAGTTTTTGAAGTATGTCCTGTTAATACGCTGTTTAAAAATCCTAGGTCTAATATTAATTTTCTGGCAGCCTGGGAACCAGAAACATCCTGTAAAATAAAAAAATATTTCTTTAAAGTTATACTTTTTGATAATTTGACAGTTTTTTTAAAGTATTTCAAAAGTAGACTGTAAAAAATCCTGGGGAATGCATTTTTTTTCCCAGCAGTTGGCATGATTTTCCTGTTTTTCTTGTTAATTTCCTGTTTTTCTGTAATCGGATGGTTTTTGATCATTTTTCAAAAAAACATGAAAAATTTGTAAAAATATATATGTAAGATAATATGTATTATTCACTAAAAACTCAATGACCTGGGTAATAAGGTTAACGTAGCAGTTAATACAGATAATACAATTTTATGAAATGTAGCACTGAACATATACTTCCTCCATTTGCATTCTACAAGCTTAGAAATGTATGTTGAGATTGTGCGCTGTAGAGTTTAAAACCCATCGTCCTCTGTCAACAATTCAATTGATTTTGCCCTTGTGGGTGAAAGGGTGTAAAAGCCCCATGAGTCTTTGAGGTGTCTGTGGCAGATTGGAGACACACTAACATTTCAAAGATGCAGAACGTCTCTGTTGACCTAATGAGAGGTGGGAGAGAGAAAGAGTGATAGAAGATGATGGCTACTATAAAGAGAGAGAGAGAGAGAGAGAGAGAGAGAACAAATGCCTTTGGGTGTTCTTATGTTTCACAAATATTGTCACTGTGACCCTCACGGTGTACGAGCCTCATGTTTCAGCGCAGTCGAGGCGAGTTGGGTGAGCATGGACAGATGTGACATTTGTGTTGATTAATATTCTCGTCACCTTCTTTTGTCGGTGTGGCTCTGTGGACACGGTGGAGCAGTTTCTCTTTTTTTGTGCTTTCTTCTCTTCATTTTATTCCTTGCCTTTAAAATCACTTAATAAAAGCATTTAGTTAATAATGGTTGCTTGGCTGTGATGTATTACATGTGGGGATCACAGCATGCAGATGGAAGAGATGGTGAATGAAGCCCAAATGAAGTTTCAACAGGACTAAAATGTCACGTTTTCGCTTCTTTCCCGAATGCGATAACATATTTATTAAACGTATTCGTTAGAGCAGTTTGTCGGTTTAGGGCTACTGCAGAAACAACATGGCGATGCTTGACAGGGGACCCGCAGTGAAGATAGAAACAGCTCATTCGGAGGTAATAAAAACACATTGCTTCATTGTGTAAGATCTTTTCTACACATCTGAAGACATAGTTGTGTGTATTGTATTGCATAGTCGTTAATAGGTCCTAATGGCATTTAAAACATCCTCTTTGCCAATAAAGTGAATCAACATCAGTGCCTGATTTTAGAACAAAAATGTCAGACAGCATTTTGAGGCTTTTGCATCTGACCTCTTTAAATATATACTGTTTAGTGTAATACGTGTTAAAGATTAGCGGAAAAACTGTCTGTTCATCATTCTGAAATATCTCTTCTCTTGACACAGTGTCTGTTCATACAGACAAACACAAAAAATGGCCTCTTGCCTCCCTTCCAGTGTATCACAGTGTTATGCTTTATTTTACTAACCTTGAAGGGCCCCCCAGGGGGCTCCGAAAGTAATTAGCCAACTATAAACATCTGGACACAAGAAATCGACAACAGGAAACATCACATTTCCAATTTCTGTCATCAAAATAAAAGTCTGTCATAAAGATAAAGTCAAGACAAATAACCACAGATTAACTTCATTATGCAAGACATGAATTTTTCATGGGTTTGGCTGACTTCCTTTTTTCCATTTTATAGTTTTCTTGTAAAACATAAAGAATTTGACATATCCTTTTTTCAATTTGTCGTAATGAGTGTTTGTGATCATCAAGTTTTCGGTGTGGGCAGAGTTTCCTAAAACAACTACTCTGCGACCAACACAATGTTGTGTATGTGTTTGTGTAATGATCCATTTGCAGGCATGAGATCTTTGTATACATTGCAAGTGTGTATGATGTGTATCAGACCAACCATCTTACTTTTGTACCAAAGTTGGATTGGGTGTTGTAAAACAGAGTTTATAGTGTAGTATCTGGAAAATATCAGCACTGTAATATTTAAAGATAGATGGGATTCAGGGTCAAGGAAAACTATTTAATATCAGTTACTAACAGTTTAATCATGGTTAAAGTAAATATTATGTTTTATGTGGCTGGAACTTCCCTGGATGAAGTATTGCAGATGCAATGGTCCGTGCAGCAAGTTGTGCCCGATTTATTTTGACGATCGGTGCATTTTATGACCGTGGGATGTATTTTATACGGTTTACACAAGGGCTGTATTACGGGTGAAACGGTATTATTTTTATCATTTGTATTTCTACACTGAAGCACGTGTTTTAGAACTAATTGTACAAATTCATTTTGTTACATCATTCCTAATGTAATGCCATGTCTTTCCGAGAAACATTAATCCCCATTTCAAGTGAGATTGACAGAGGAAAGTGATTTAGAGTGTGAATACGCATTTGTTGCCGTGGTTATCCACACTACATCTGCTTCACCCCCCTATAATGGACTGGTCCCCTCGCCATCTACCGTGAACATGCCTGTCAGATCTGATTATGTCGGTTACAATAAGAGACTGCTTTTGACCTCTAGGACCCTGTTCACTTTTAAACGGGCAGTGTAGTGGACAGCCCTCGGTGAGTAATCAGTGTCAAATGAACCGTTGATAAATGTGTTTGGCTCTCATTTGAAAATCTGTCATGGAGGCTCGTATGGAGTCCAAAGCCCTGTCGAGAAACACCAAGAGAGCCGCCTGCCAAGACCACCAAGACCTGTCTTTTCAGCTTTGGAATTTTAAACATTTTGAGTTATTTCTCAGCATGAGTTACTTTTTTTGTTTGAGTTTCTTTTGAAAAATGAAAAAATGAAATCCAAAGTCTGAGACAACATTGAACATGTGACACGGAAAATGTATTTTAAATTTGAAGATAATTGAATGTTTCGAGAATTCATTTTTTTTCTTCTACTAAAGCACATATTCATGGAACATTCTTGAATTAAATCATGGTGGAATAAAATAATTGATAAATCTGTGCTGTACTAAATACATACACTTAAAGTTCCAGTCAGTAAAATCTAGCTGCAAGGTTGCGAATTGCAACCAATCGATCAATATGTTTTTTTTTTTAAAACTGCTCATTAAAACTGCCACGAGAGGTTAAGTCGTATAATGACAGTGGGAAACAAAGCAGTACAGTAAGTAGTTCCTGAGAATTGAACCTTTAATTAAATATTTAGTCATCATTTTGTCATTCTCATATCGTTCCATATCAGTATTTTCTCAGCAAAACACAAAAGGTAATGTTTTTAATATTGTGAATACATTTTCCTGCATATTAAAAGTAGGTCATGAGGAATACACAGAAAGATCCAGAAAAACATTTTGGAAGTAATTTGTAAACCTGGTCAACTGGTTCTAATGAATTGAAAAGAGTTTGCATAGTTTATAAGTCATATAGTTTAAAATGACACAAAGGATTCTTGGGTAACTATTCCTTAAAATTTCATTTTCACTGCATGACAAAAAATCACATAAAAAGAAAGTGCGGAAGACCATTATTAAAGCCTGATTCTAAAACTTTAAAATTGTAAGAATAATTCCTTTGCGGTCTGGACCTGTCATGTATTTCATTAAGCACCATTAATGCCTCTGTACACTTTAGTCTGTCAACCTATAGAGACCAGCTGACAGATAGCTCCACCAACTATTGATGTGTTTATTCCCCGGTTAGCTCTCAGTCTTAGATGGAAAAATAATTTGTTTTGCGAGAGCAGGAAGGCAGTTGCTAATGGCGTAGGATATTGGGTTGTGTGTAGGCATTCGGCACGGTGCTTTATGACATCATACCTACAAGACTTTTAGATGTTTTCTTAAAGGGATAGTTTGCTTAAAGATAATAATTCTGTCATCATTTACTCACCCTCAGGTTGTTTCAAACCTACAGTATATGAATTTATGTGTTCTGTTAAAAAAATCTGTTCTGTTCATCCACTCTGATAGTAAGAAAAAAAATGTTTTTTTATCTTTTGAACACAAAGTGAGATATTTTTAAGGATTTAGGAATACAATTAGTTCTGGGGCATCTTTGACTACTATTTAATTTTTCCTAGTATGGCAGTCACAGAATTGAACATTTCTAATATTGTTCAAAATATCTTTAATTTATATAGGTATGAAATTACATGAGGGTGAGCAAATGATGACTTTTGGGTGAACTGTCACTTTTAGCTCCAAATGATGTTTTAAATATTTCTCAACTTACAATTCTAGTGTCACATTGTGATTATGTTTTGATTACATTTGATTACAGATTACATACTGTCAGTGAAAGTCTTTTACTGGTCTCCATTTAATTTTATCAATGTTTAAGTGGAAAAACAAAAGACCTTATTTGTTATTTCCCAATTGCATGCATTAAACAACTGCTATATGAAATTGATATATATCGTTCAAAATTTATTTTTTTATGTTTTCTTTATTATAGCAAGATGCCTGTTTCTAGGTTCAATGAGCATGGTCTATGATGTTTTTATTTTTGAGTGAACATGGAAAAACTGACTGTTCCGAGCACGGCTGTCTAAATGAAGATTAATGCAGGCATTTGGGTTCAAGGTGATATTTTATTTGGTATTAGCCTATCAATTCTCTAATGCACAACTTTGGTGAGTTGCTCCAAAGAACAACGTGACAGCTGTTGGAAATGGATATTGATTATAAAAGGCTTCTGGGTTTTCTTTTTAGTTTTTTCTTGTTTCTATTTTCTCTTTTATCTTTGTCTCTTTCTTTTGGTCACGCCGTAATGTCTTATGTGGCGCAAAGCATGATGGATGGCCAAAGCGGATTTCAAGGCTTCGCGTCAGAAGAGAATGTTCGAGGATACCTGATCAAATTTCAGCCCTCTTTTCCATGGAATCTCTTGAATATCACTATTGATTTTCACCCTTAAAGCCCAGCCGTGAAAATGGACCTGTGCACAAATAACTGAATAAAAATAGACCCAGGTTTGAACTATTTCCTTTTAGGGGCAAGAGAAGACGGCCATATGGGATTGCACATGGAAAGCCACCAAAGTGTTCTTCTACGTAGTTAAGTTCATGCGATTGTCCACGATTTGCCTGACGTTATTTAATAACTATCAGACTCTTACAAGAATCATTCGTTTACAGACACCATTGAAATGAATTTGTAATGTGCAGTTCCTTGAAAAAAAGCCTTGTATTTTCTCACACCGTGAATTTCATCCCTTATGGCCACATTCTGGTTATTTGTGTGAGTGTCTGTCCTCCTGAGTTCCCATCAACAGTGGGCCTCCATCCTGTTATGGCCCTGAGAAATATTCCAACCTGATCCTACACGAATATTAAATGTTGTATTAAATATAACTGACTTAAAAATGAATATTACATTTTCACATTGAGACATTTCTTACAGTTCTGACAGACAGAACTGCCACGGCCCACAGGTTACTTTTAGATAACCTTGAAGGACCCTTGCAGGAGTAGCTGCTCAAGCATCTATAGACCTACACAAACATACATTAAAAGGGTCATATGGCACAAATACTTGTTTTTCGGTGTCTTTGGAGTGTTATATGTTGCCCATGCATGTATTAGACACGTAAAACTGCAAAAATTAAAGTGTAGGAACAAAAGATGCATTCTATCTAAAAGCGAATGCTCACCCAGACCTGCCTGAAACCGTGGTCAGTTTGTGGTATGATTTGACTAAGACTATCCAATGGTATATAGTCGCTGTCGGACGGAAATATCCAAATTTTGTCAATTTCATATTTTTTCACAAATCGATGCTATTGGTCAGTCCCCATGTGGGTCTGTTATTTTTACGAATTATTAACCAATCTAAAGTGATGAAAATAGCTTGAGAGCAAATCTCTTAACTCCATTGGACACTTCAACTGTCTGAGAAGTCTTGTAACTCCACCTCTTCACTGCGCGGGAGCCTCTCGCTATTACATCTTCTGATTGAAAGTCGGATAACTCTGTCTGTTTTTTAGACAATTACGAGTGAAAATAGTTAGGTTAGATACATTTGAGTAGGCCTGTTTTGTTTAAAAATCGATAGTTTTAATTCTTCTGTGCAGAAGGAAGCCTGTGAGCTACGAGGTAATTTTGCGAGCAGATTAGTCTAATTTCCGCCTATTAGACAGCCTACTCTGCTCATCGTTTTATTTTGATATTGCATCACTCATAGCTCTAACGTTTAAAATAGAGTTTAGGAAGATGTATATAACCACGATCATTAGCTTTCATTAGCTCTTAAAGCCTCGTTGTCTCTTGTCAAAAGGCTCAACGCGACAGCAGACTTTGATGAACACTGCTGGCAGCAGCGACGTTTGTGTCCGTACCATTTTTATCAATGTTAGCGTAATCTCGTATCTCCCTGCTCCCAAATTTTAAACCTTGTATCTCCAATTAAACATTGTTTTGGGAAAATGTTTTGTTAATGCTGGTAAACGACAGAATATGTTAGCAATATAAGGTATAATACCAACATTAACGATACAATGTTTAATAATTAAAAAAATATGCAGTTTTACTCCTGAAAAATAATGGTTTTGGAGATGCGAGGATTTCAAAAATCTGTGAGTTTCAGAGAGGCGGGGTAAAGAGGAGATACAAACATGCACGGGAAAATACAGCGTTTTTGAACTTTAAATCGTGTATACACATAGCATTACATCTAAAACAAATGATAATATTTGTTTTCGCCATGTCATGACCCCTTTAATTGTCCCATATTACAAACACTAATACACTTATAAATTCCACTCGTTCTCATAGCTGATGTTTTTGTGTAGTCAAGGTTATTTGACAACGATTTGTAACCCACACACTCGCTTATAAACTCCTATGAATGTGTGTCCCAGTCTTTAAGATTTAAAATAAAAACATGTGTGTTTCACATTGGCTTCGTTTGTTTAAAAAAATGTGGCATAAGCTCTGGTTTAATTCGCAGCATTACTCTCGGATGTTTTCACCATATTTAGTGAGGCTTATGAATCTGGCTTCCCATCTGCATCACAGCTGCAAGGTGTCCTTTTATTTAATTGACTTTGACGTGGCACTCCAAACACATGGCAACACAACAAAACAAATAGCCTGATATACTGTACACGTACACAATCAGAAATGCAGTTAATAAAATAAAATAAAGGACAAAACAATGTATTCGCTTATTAACGACTTGAAAGTGTTTTTTCATATGAATTGTCTATATCGTGTTTATGACTACACAGCCATGCAAAACATTAAGAGACCATTCCAAACTTTCATTTAATCAGCATTTCTATATTGTGACCATTCAAGTCCAGTGTCTGTTGAATTGCAACAAAATCAAACCTCAAGAGTGACAAAGTCACCCAACAGCAATGTGAAAGAGCATGACAAGACACATGAAAACATCTCGGTTATGGAGGGAACGAGACGTTGTGTCAAGACAGAATGGGGTTTGAACTTGAGAATCATCTCTGATTGTATTTGAAAAGGCTAATGAACTTGTCGAATGACATAGCATGTCAGTCTCCACCCCGTGCATACGGGTATAAAAGGAAGATGCCGTGCCCAGTCATACACCTTTTGGGCTGAGGAACCTGAGAGGCATTCTTGGTCGCTGCAGCAGACGGCGAAGCGTTGTGGCTTGAAGGACTTAACTTCTCGTTTCCTCCATCACGGAAAGAGGTTCAATTCGTAACCGAGACATTCCCTTCTGTTGGTCTCTCGACGTTGTGTCGAGACAGAATGGGGTCGCCATACGAAACGCCACGGCGCTGAGCCGCGTCACGACTTCCAGCGGAGCGACACTGACTGGCCTGGGCGACTCACAAGTGAGCGTTACCATAAATCGTAACCCTCCCGTGGTGTAGTAAGGCATCAGTTCGAGTGAGTCAATGACGAGAAGCTCTTACCAACGGCCGTACAGGCGGTGGCCTTCCTACTATAGAGATGAAATTTAGATGAGGAACACTGGGATGCACTACCCCCTCACCGGAGACCACATCTGCTGTAAGGGGATAATACCTATACTGGACACGGCAGGGTTAGGTCTTCTTCTCCAAGGGGGAGCGCCTTCAAATTCACCACCTGGTCCCTGAAGGGAGTGGTTGGAACTTTGGGCAGAATCACGTGGGAGTCAACCGGCCCGAACTTTTGGCACACAGATGTACCGCGACAGCATGCTCGACCTGGGGAACGTCGACATATCCCTTAGCGGCCCCATGTCGAGGGAATTTAGTGCTATGGGGTGTGTTTGACGCGCCAAGAAGGAAGGCATTCCAGGTCTTGCTGATTTCCTCATGAACCTTCGGGAATCAAGCCGGAGGGCTGTGCAGCGCACTGCAACCCGATGCTTGTGGCAGCCCGAGCAAGCATGGCTGACACATCTCCGTGTCAGCCTTGTCCTGTGACCGACCGGCCAAAGCGGGGAGCTCCAGGGAGTCTTCAGCGTCTGATGCCAGCAAGTCACCTTCCGATGCTGCAACGGAAATCTCATCCTCATCATGCACCTATGGGTCGGTCGACTGCTGCCATCGGAGACGGATTTGGTGAGCATGGCGAGGCACGGACAGTCCGCGGCATCAGCTGCGGCGGTTTGAGGTCCATGGCAGTCTCCAGGCGCTCGCTGCTGCATACGGCTTGGCAGCCTCCGCGGAATGGGAAGCAGACGATGTCGTGGCTGCGTCCAAAGTGAACACAGCCACCCATGACCGCAACACCTTAATCAACATATGCTCAGTGTGCGGGCATGCCATATCAACGTACGCTACTTCAGCATGCTGCCCAGCATGTGATGCAGGCATCGTGGCTATCGGGTTCGAGGTGGCAGGATCAAAAATTACAGTGGCGAGACGTGCCTGGCGACATGTGCACCCTGTAGGAAATTTCAGCTCTTTTAGGAAATTTGCTCTAATAGATACCTAGGTCCGCTACAGAAACGCCCTGGGGAAGTCACAAACAAGAGGACCAGCCCGCTGTTCTGCATCGCAGAAAGTCCACTAGGGAGAACAGAGAAATAACGCTCAGCATTTAGTGCCTCAAAGGTTCCGAAGAACAATTGCCATCCGCCAAGTTAATTGGCCTTTTAAAAGTACAATCAGACATCATAGGTTCTCATGTTTAAACCCCATTCGGCCTTGACACATCGTTGAGAGACCGGCAGAAAGGGCCTGTATTTTCTTTGCAGTATTTGATTTCTGAAAAAATACCTTTCTGTTATTTTGAGTTCTTTCTCCAGTTTTCATTGTTTGCATATAAATGCGAATAGAATGAAACAAAAATGATAATTGTACTTAAAAACATATAAACAGTAATGTCAGAAAAACTGAAAATAGTTTTGAAATGGTCTTAAATAATTATGCAGCTGTACAGTATAAGTCAAAAATAATAATAAATAATACTGTATAGGCACACCACACAGGAAGCCTAACCCCCTCTCAAAACATGTCTGTATTATCACTAATTCTGATCTAGTGATGGCTCCAATTAATTAAACCATTCAGCCATAGATCAATAAGATTGATTGTAGATTGTTATCATTGATAAAAGTTCAAAGGTTAAATGGGTTATAAAGAGCAGTAAAAGGCATTTAACACTTTTGTCGATGCTCTCATTAAACTGTAGCCTGGCTTCTGATTTCAATGTGAATATAACGGACGATTCTTTTGATCATCTTAAGTGTTTGAGCAGTAGTGACTGTGGTACATTTCAAAGTGAGAACTTGAACTATGCAATCTTGTATTTCATACCTGTTGCCAACTTCAGCAGAGGGGAAACTCTTGATTTTATTTTTGTTGAAAATAAGGAACGTACTTAATTTCTTTATATCACGTGTCATTTAAGATTAAGAAGTGAATGGTGACAGGTGAGGATTGACCACATTGTAAACAAAACTGTAAATGCGACAGTCGCAGTGTACGCCTGCAGCTATGTGTGTGATGCTGAACTAATGCTGACAGCTTGACTGAATTAAGTGCTTAAATGCATTTGCAATGCAATTATTTTGATTTTGGCTTCATTTCATCTGTAAAAATGAATTTATAATGTGATCTGGTGCTAAAGTGTCACTATTACACACAATCAGTTTCAGTGAATTGTAACATTAGAGGATCGCGAGTGTACATAACTGTTTCAAGATGAACAGACGTTTGTTTGAACTTTTAAGTGCTTTTTGTTTTAGTCATTTAAGTTAACATACATTCGCTTAATGTTTGCCTTTTTAATCTGTCAGTTGTAACAATAACACAAATGAAATGCATTGAATAGTGAAGCACTCATAAACACATGACAAACTCTGTTCCATATTGACTTATTAAAGAAATAAATAATATTGTCCTCAAATACAGGCAGGATGGCCACAACACATGCGCCTTTTTATATCTGTTCTCTTCATTCAGTTTCCAACATCATGCGGGCATTTGGTAAAAGCCCCAAACAAACCAGTTTAGGAAGAACAGCCAGGTCTCTGAAATGGCAAAATATCAAAATGTTTGTTGTGACAGATGTGTTGGCCCACACTGACACACCATTCACAAAGAAGTTCTAGCTATGACATATTGGGGGCAGAGAAGGAGATTTGTGCTATCTGACAGACTGACTGTACCTAACAAGCCATCCATGAAGTCAGCTATAGACCCAAAGAAGCTTTCACAAACAATGCTTTGCCTCAGAAGGAAAATCACATTTCCCAAAACGGTTCTTATATCACATCACGAAAGAAACTTTGTAGCACTCTCCTTCTTCGGAATGTAAGGTGAAATGCAAGTAAAACCATAAACATGCTTGTCAGTATTTTTATCATAGGTCAGATGTTTAGCTAGATCAGTCATTGCATTATCAAAAGAAATCCAAATTACTTTAAAAGCTGAAGGCTGTGTTAGGCACAAAATGGAAAGTGTTGGAAATTCAGATGGTCCATGGGCTTGATTCTTTTACACTGCCATTAACTTCAGAACTGGATGAACTAATTACGAGGTCTTTTAATTTTCTTGAATCAAGTAAGTTTGCCAATTGCAGCAATACAAGTGCCTGCTAAGACCTGTGGACCTAAAACTGCAACCAGAGGCTGCAGAAAAAACAATGTTTTCGCAGTTGTCCTGTTTTCTGAATCTGAGCATATAAGTAACTGCACCACAGATCAGACCCAATTTCTGTCATACGCTACCGGTCAAAAGATTTTTGAACACTTGAATGAAATTTTTCTTATTGTCTTACAAGCATACAGAACATGTGTGAAATTAGATTCATGGACAAAAATATAACTGTGGAAATATAATCTTTTTTGATTATTTTATAGTCAAAACATACTCATTGTTCCCTTTTTTGTTATTTTACAGTTTTGATGCACTTCCTATTTTTCTAAAATGTGAAAAAAATATATAACTACTCTGATTAAATGTTCAAAAACTTTTTACTGTACTCCAACTTCTACAAAATCTGTAGCTTTTGTGTTCATGTCTTAGAATAGTGCACAAATAAAATTGACAATTTGTGTAATGATTTTTTGCAGGTTTTTTGTGTATAGCTTTGAATGTACTGTTGTTAACTTAAAATCTCTGTCCTTTGCTTTCCAAAGTAAACAAAAACATAACCCTATTGTATGGAAAGCTATATATAATAATGTTTAATAATGAATGTGTTCTTCCTCAGACCAGCTCTCTGATTGAATCCGGTTGTGTAAAAATGCCAAAATGTCTTGTGATACTGACCCCAGTGGAGCATATTGATGCATTTGAGTGGCTGGAGAACTCTCTGGTTAGCATCAGGTTTTAACTTAGATTCAGCTTGAATGCCACAGCTGAGCCTTTCAAATATGACATTTGTTCCTATGTGCATAGTTTTCTTAGATTTGCAAATTCGCAAACAAAGGAAGCCGGCGACCAGATTTCTCAGACGCATTGCGAAAATGAAATTCAAAACTATGTGTTGACATTTCCATTGTAAGGGTTATGGGAACAGTTTGCTAACCTGTGATTGATATTTATTCGTCCTTAACAGGCACAAAAACACACTTAGGGTTTAATGCTGCGCTCTCAAACTGCTTTAAATTGAATATTGATTTTGATTTTTCGGAAAGCAACAGTGCATCCGCCTCAGACGAATACGACCAATGTTCATGTTAATAGCATCTGTAATGAGCGAAAATAACAACAAAAAAATGTGACTTAAGAACATTTGCTTATACAAGATAATGACGTCCATACACTCTAGTATAAAACAGGAAATAGTCAATCTTAGGGCTTGTTCAGATCGGATACAATCGCATCTTTCAATAATAGCAAACATATGTCATTTTACAGCAGAGAAGTGCAGAGAGGGCACGCTGCATTCATTCCCTTTGTGTGTTTGCTAAGAATTGCTATAGTTCAAAATCTGTGTGATCTCCATGCATGACACTGGGTGTTTTCATAAGAAAATATATCCGATTTCAACTCACCAAATTGCACATGTACTCCATTTTTATAAAGCAATCACATGGCAAAATCCAGCAACTGTACATCTGTGTAGGTCTGGAGAAAGTGAGGTTAATGTCTGTCGCACGCGTTCCAAACCGTTAAAGTATTTGGAAGACATGAGACATCCACACTGTATTCGCATAAACTGTGAAATATCTTCTGTATAGATTCACAGGCAGTAAATATTCTGTTGGTAACTTGAGAATCGTACATCTTTGAAGATATATTGCATTTTGCGTCTGTGAGTCGTTGACTTTTAAATGTGTTGGCTGTCTTTGATCAAAAGGGGCAGGTTCTGTTCTTAAGCTTTAATGGTCTGAGTCTTTATAGAAGTCTTAAAGATACGCAGCGGCCACGGGCACGCTCAGGGCCGCAGAAGGCCTGTGGACCCAGAGAGGAGACTAAGCATGAAAGGTTTTTGGATGGGTGTACGCTCGGAAAATGCTGGGGAGGTACCCTCGCTCCAGGCAAAAACACAGACTCAATGGAGAATATATTGGAAAAACATAGCTGACTAAAAATAAATTGTGGAGTGTGGAAGGATAGAGAGATTCATGTGTGAGTTTTTATCTATAAATGAACTTGAAAAGTTCACTTGAATCCATGTGCCAGGTTTGGAGCTTAATTTGGGTGGCTAATCAGATGGATAAGGTGACAGATTTTTAGTTTCTTTAAAGGTCCAATGTGTACTTTTTCTGAAGGATTTGGATCGTTGACAGAAATGCAATATGATATAAACAACTAATAAAGACCTTACATAATGAAGCGTTCTGTTTTAATTACCTTAGAATGAGCCATTTCTACACCGCGGGTTCGTTTCCATGGAATTCGCCATGTTGTTTCTACAGTAGCCCTAAACGGACAAACTGCTCTACAGAACGCGCTTCGTAAATACATGATTTGCTTCCACAAAAAAGCGAAAACGTGATGACATCTTAATCCTGTGTCAGACACCGTATTGCTTCAAAGGGAGGGGTGAGAGGTGGAGTGAGCCATTGGCTGCAATTCGCAACCTCGCCGCTAGATGTCGCAAAATTTCCTACACTGGACTTTAAAGAGAAATGTCTACGTGAAATGTGATATACATATGAAGTTCCCTCACAAGGACAGAATGGAGACCAATACATTCTGCAAATCTAAAGTATGCCACAGTCCCTAAAGCTGATGTTATCCTACCACCACAACCACTTCCCCTCTAATGTTTCTCTAGACACAACCCACAGCAATTTTCCTATTTACTGTGACAATGACCCGTCAGAGTCCAGATAGAGCTCGTAGCACACGACTGGATTGGTGTTTATCTGAGCAATACATACAAAACATTTCTCATTAAGACAACAAGTGAAATCTGAGAAACCACCTGGCTTCAGAACCCTGTCAGCGTAAGACTCACAAACACTCAAATGCGTGTGTTGGCATGCTGCCTTTCC
This sequence comes from Triplophysa dalaica, assembly GCF_015846415.1. Classification (NCBI taxonomy): domain Eukaryota; kingdom Metazoa; phylum Chordata; class Actinopteri; order Cypriniformes; family Nemacheilidae; genus Triplophysa; species Triplophysa dalaica. Next base: position 17,988,045 of record NC_079544.1, on the reverse strand, counting down.
CTCAGCTATTTTACTTGTCTGTTCTGAGAACCATTCATTTGGAGTGAAAGTAAATAAGCAGACGCAGCAAGGCTGGAAAAACAAAATGTTTAGGCACTAAAATTAATGAGTAGGTCCCACAGAGGTCTTGACTGAAGTGGTTTAACCCAAAGACTCACCCATCTGCCTCCGATGCGAGTTTTCAGGCTGACGGCTACTTTATTGCACGTATAATGATCGCCCGCATTATATCTTACAGATGCTGCAATTTCATGCCTTCATGATGCGCCATCTCTCTTTTTTTCAAGGGTTTGCTCGTTGTCAGCATGTGAGTGATTGTGACCAGTGACAGCCATATGGTCAGAAGATATTGATGCAGCTTTTAATTTGAAAACGTCTTGGTTACGTATGTAACCTCAGTTCCCTGATGGAGGGAACGAGACGTTGTGTCGAGAACGACAGATGGGGTTCGCCCTTGAGAACCAATCAACTCTGACTACTATAGAAAAGGCCAATGAAATTTGGCGAATGCAATTTGCATGCCGGGCTCCGCCCCCGGAAATCCGGTATAAAAGGAGGCCGGCGTGCAGCATTCACTTACCTTTGTTCTGAAGAGCCTGAGACCTCTCAAACTGCAGCAGAATACGATACGTGTTCGTGGCATAAGGGACACAACGTCTCGTTCCCTCCATCAGGGAACTGAGGTTACATACGTAACCAAGACGTTCCCTTTCTGTCGGTCTCTCGACGTTGTGTCGAGAACGACAGATGGGGTTGCCTATGGAAAACGCCACAACGCTGTATCGCGTCACAATCTCTAGCGAAGCGACGGTAACAAGCCTTGGCGTGTCATCTCGAAGCTTTCGTGAGACTGTAACCTTCCAGTGTGGTGGTCGGGGGGTTCCAGAGCTTTCTTGGAGAAAGATGGGTACAGCCCTGACCGGTAACTTTCACGGACGGGGCCTTAGCTCTCTATAGGCGAGAGGCCGTCCAGATCAGTTTACACCGGGTAAGCGCGACTCTTAATCAGAGAAGCGCTACAGAGGCCACCTCCTACCCGTGGGGAGGAATATGGTGGATATAGGTATGGTCTCGTCCTTGGAGGAGAACGCATGGAACGTGCGGACTGAGTAGTTAACCGCGAGGTGGAGGCCCACCTGGGGAAGCTCATGGGTTACCAGGAGTGGGAACCATTCTCATGAGGATACATCAGACGGAACAGCCCACGGAGGGGGTGTTACAGACGTCCGGTAGCACTAGGTCCGGTTAGAGCTATCTGTGATAGCTCACATGGTATCCCGGCCTAAGGGGGAAGGCTGCTCTGCCCAGCCAGCCCCCAGGGGGTGCTTGTTTGGTGATGGATGGAATGCCTATTCTTAACCAGTGTCTGGGTAAGAAGGGAGGCTGGTGAGGTACCAGTTTCTTAGCGATGTGTTCGGGTAAGAAGAAAAGGTAAATAGCACATTGACCCAACCTGTTAGAGGGTGGAAAGGTGCTTTCGCAGGCATACGCCCCCCCGGATGCCAGTCCTACATGTCGCCACGCAGGACGTGGGCTGACACCGGGTTTACGCGAAGGTTGTTAACCCTTGCGAAGGTGTTTGGGCATAGCCCAACCCGCAGCTCTACAGATGTCTGCTAGAGAGGCGCTTCTGCCAGTGTCCAGGAGGTGGCTAAACTCCGTGTGGAGTGAGCCCTCACTGCCAATGGGCATGGGAGATTCTGAGATCGGGATGCCGTCGTAACGGCGTCCACGACCCAGTGCGCCAGCCTCTGTTTGGAGACAGCCTTCCCCTTCTGCTGTCCTCCAACAGACACGGAGCTGGTCAGAGCTTCAGAGCTCTGCGTGCGGTCCAGTACGTACTGGACACAACACTAATCGGGTTGGGTCTTCCTCCCCCATGGGGAGCGCCTGCAAGTTCACCACTTGGCCCCGGAGGGAGTAATGGGAACTTCTTGGGCACGCATCCGGGCCTGGGTCTCAAGATAACGTGAGAGTTTCCAGGGCCGAGTTTAAGGCAATCCAGGGACACGGAGGATGCTCGGTGGTCCCCTACCCTCTTGAAGGAAGTGAGCGCCGTCAGGAGGGCCGTCTTACTCTATGAGGAAGATCGGAACCTCCGAGGGGCTCTTTGGGGGGCCCTGAGGCTCCCCAGGACAACTTAGGGTCCCAAGAGGGTATGGAGCGGAGATGAGGCGGATTCCGCCCTCTCGCTGCTTAGGAACCTGGTGACCAGGTCGTGTTGCCCTAGAAACTTTCCACCGACTGAGTCGTGATGAGTGGCAATAGCGACTACATACACTTTCAGTGTGGAAGGGAGATGTTAGTCTCCAGTCTCGTGAGGAGGGGAACACAATCCTGATCAAGCACCTCAGTGGGTCTTTCTCGTTGAGAAAGACACCAGGACGAGAAGAGGCACCGTCTAGAGGCGTGTAACCGCCTAGTAGATGGGGCCCTAGCCTGGGTGATGGTCTCAGCCGTATAGGGGGAGTAGCCATCTTAGGATCTTCTCGTCCCGTCTAGAGACCAGACATGGGTGTTCCAGAGGTCTGATCTGGGATGCCAGAACGTGTCCTTCCCCTGAGAGAGCAGGTCCTCTGTCAGGGGAATGGTTCAGGGGGAGTCGCTGTCCAGAGCATCAGCTCTGAGGCCAAGTGCGGTAAGACCGGTGTGGTGTAACCAATAACACTTGGTGCTCCTGCTCCCTGACCTTGCACAGAGTCTGTACAAGAAGGCTCCTGGGGGGGGGAAGGTGTGCTTCCGCCCATCCCGCGGCCAGCTGTGCGCAAGGATATCCGTGCCGAGGGCAGGGACTATCAAGCGGGCAAATGGTGGTGTTACGGGAGGTGAACAGGTTTTACCTGGGCCTACCCGAACAGCCTCCAAATGAGCTGGACTGCACGGGGGTGGAGTCGCCACTCTCCACGAGGCATAAACTGGCGAGAAAGCACGTCGGCTGTCTAGTTCAGTTTGCCCGGGGTGTGTGGCCTGCAGGGAACGAGTCACCTGTTGACTCCACCGGAGGAGGCGTCGAGCAAGTTGTGTTTAGCTGCTGTGTGCGAACGCCACCCTGACGATCTGTATTCGCTACAGCTATAGTGCTGTCCTCGGAACAGCACGTGCATGTCTCGCACGAGAGGCCGTAGCCTGCTCAGTGCAAGTAGCATAGCCCACAACTCTTGGCAATTGATATGCCAGCGCAGGCGGGGGTTCGTCCAACACCCCACCTGCGTGCCCGTTGCACACTACACCGCACCCCTGCAGGGAGACTTCAGTCGTCACCACGACCTGCCTCATAACCTGCTCAAAGGGACCTGAGTCCGTCGAAAAAGTCATAAAGACTAGGGGTTATGGTGCGTCGGCAGCAGGGCGGCATCACCATGCGCCTGCTGCCGGTGTGCCACGCTCTCCTCGGAACTCGACTCTGAAACCAGTGTTGGAGCGGTGTCATGTGCATCAACTCGAGGGGTATTAACCCGCGAGGACGCCATGTGTCCCAGGAGCCTCTGAATTGTTTCAGGGGGACCGCTGTCTGCCTAAAATGTTCATTTCAGACAGTTCAACACTGGTTGGGCACAACTGCGGACAGGTGTGCCGACATGGTGACAGAGCTGAGTTCCATACCGAGAAAGAGGATGCTCTGCACTGGGGAGAGCTTGCCCCTCTCTTGGTTGACCTGGAGTCCCAATCGACCTAGGTGCCGGAGCACCAGGTCCCTTTGTGTACATAACAGATCTCGCGAGTGTGCCAAGATAGGCCAGTCGCTGAGATAGTTTAGTACCCGCTCGCCTTCCTCCTCTCAGGGAGAAAGGGCGGTCAGGGACAGACCGAAAGGGAGGACTCTGTACTGATATGCCCGCCTCTCGCACGCGAACCGTGGGAACGGCCGGTGTCGAGGAGGATCGAGACATGAAAGTAAGCGTCCTTCAGGTCGATTGCCACGAACCAATCCTGACACCTCATAGATGTCAGGACGCGCCTCTGTGTGAGCACCCTGAATGGCAGCTTGTGAAGGTGCTCTGTTCAGGGTACGCAGCCTTTGGGGGCAACCCGCCGTCTTTCTTGGGAACGATGAAGTGCGGGTGGTGACCCACTGAACATCTTGGTTTTGAGGGACGAACTCGATGCCTGTTTTGCCAGAAGGGTGGTGACCTCTACCCGAAGTACGGAGGCGTCCCTGCCTCTGACAGAGGGAGAGATGATGCCCCGAAACTTGGGTGAGTCTCTGGCGAACTGGATCGAGTAACCAAGACGGACCGCCCTCATTAGCCAGCGAGACAGTGTGGGCAGCTCTCGAGCTCCCAGGGACTGTGACAGGGTGACCAAGGGGACGGTCTGCTTCATCATTCCCACGGGGGGTGGTTCGTCGGCTGGCGGCGCTAACCATGTCGCGGGGAGTCCCCGGAGGGAAGGTTTTTGCTCCGCCTGCTTACCTGCCTGGCGGGACAACGGCACGCACTGTCGCTTTGAGAGTGGTGACGGCTGTCATATGTGTACGACCTCACGCCTCGCCAGGGTGTGAGGTCGGTTCGCCGAGCACAGTCCAGTGGAGTGTGCGATCGGCTGCAAGTAATCCCGGGGAGAACAGAAAACTCAGTGAGTAAGTGGGCGCCAAGCCCTAACAAGGGCCCGGCTTTGGTGACGAGGCAGGAGTCGTCCCGTACCGACCGATCAGAGCCGTGGCTGTGAAGGTTCGGGCCCGATGTTGTTCTCCCTGGGGTCTTCCCGGCAGTGTCCCTTCTCGCGAGGAGGTTGCTGACGGGGTGGAGGTTTCCCCCTCGACCTCTGCTTCCGGGGTGCCGCCTGTGGGGGCACAGGAACCGGAGCCGATGTCGAAAGGGTCCTGGGTTGCAGGGAAGCAGACGTCACGTGAGATCTCGGAGGCCTGTAGGCGGCCGAGTCGCGGCGTGAAAAAAATGTGGTTAATTGCCACTGTCTGCTTCGCCGTCAAAAAACTGCTGAGCGCAGTCCTCGACGGTGTTACCAACAACCAACCCTGCGAGATGAGTGCATCAAGAAAGCGGACTTCCTTGCTGTCACTCTTCTGCACAAGGTATAGCCGGGGGTGTCTCTCCTGGACCACTACCGTGGACATCGTCCGACCCAGGGCCCGTGCCGCCGCCTTAGTCGCCCGTAGAGCGCTGTCAGCGGTGGCACGGAGATCCTGCATTATACCCGGGTCGGCCTTACCCTCGTGGAGCCCTCTCAACGCCCTGGCCTGGCGGACCTGCAGGATGGCCAAGGCATAGAGAGAGGAGGCAGCCTGGCCCGCAACATCGCAAGCTTTCGACACCAGTGATGCCGAAGTCTTACGTGCTTTGGACGGTAGGAGTGGTCGATCCCCCCCCAGGTGGTAGCCGTCCGCGGCACAGGTGCACCGCAGGCGGACGTTCCACCCGGGGGATCTCGACGCAGTCCTTGGCTGCCTCACCATCGAGGGAAGTAAGGGAGCCGGAGCTGGTTTCACTGGAACGGTCCGTGAGTGGAGCGTTCCAAGTTTTACACAGCTCCTCATGCACCTCCGGGAAAAACATGGCACCCGGGGTGGGCGCGGTTTGCACCGCGCACCGACCTCGGGAACCATGTATCCCCGGGTTAGCACGGATGACATCACTTCTGCTTCCTCCTGAACTCGACCGCTGGGGGTGGAGTTTGGATTCGGCAGAGTCGGATGCCAGTCTCCCTCCGATGCTGCGAGCGACATCTCATCTACGTCACACATCGTTTCCGAGTGTGTGCGTGAGGATCCGGACGGTATGCCACCGCCGGTTGGGGAACGTTCAGAAGAGCGAATCGGGGTGCGATCGGCCCGTGAGCACTTGGCTGGCGGGTTTACGTTCGCAGAGTTCCCCGTATCACTAACGCTGCTAACGTGGGTGGTCATCGGGGCCGTAGCCACAGATGTCACAGCCCGGGTAGCAGACGAAATGGTGGCTGGTTCCCGTAGGAAGACAGCCACCCGTGACCGCAACTTCTGAATGACAATCTGCCCGCAGTGCAGGCAGATGTGTCAACGAACGCTGCTTCAGTGTGCTGGACGCCCAGACACCTAATGCAGTGATCGTGTCCATCCCCCTCCTCGATGAGGGTGCCGCACCCAAGAGAACAGCGGGACATGCCGCGCTGGAGAATGCTCAGTCAGTCCTGAAAAGGACTTTTAGAAAAAATCTCTAACACCTCCGGAACCGCCGAGACGCCCAGGGGAAGGTCGCTGCAGGAAGGGACGATCCGCTGTAACACGTCGTAGCACCAGCGTGTAGTTGTAGAGGATTGAATCCTGAGTTGTACTCATGAGCGATGGCTCTGAAGAACAAAAGGTAAGTGAATGCTGCACGCCGGCCTCCTTTTATACCGGATTTCCGGGGGCGGAGCCCGGCATGCAAATTGCATTCGCCAAATTTCATTGGCCTTTTCTATAGTAGTCAGAGTTGATTGGTTCTCAAGGGCGAACCCCATCTGTCGTTCTCGACACAACGTCGAGAGACCGACAGAAAGGGAACAAGTGTTTGCGTGCGGGAAACTGAGGTGGAAATTCTGCCCCTATGATGTCATTCTTACTTTTAATTTGTGCAGAAGTGTTTGCGAGTGTGTGTTTGTGCACCAAACAATATAAAGAGAATTCAAATTGAGCTGCGTTAAATTCTTCTCAAGTACCGTGGAAAGTTCTTGTGTGGTAGACAGTTTTATTAAAAGACTTGATTTGTGTGGCATCGCCAATTCTTCAAATCTAAACATATCCAGAAATGTCTGAGAGCAATAAAACAGCCTTTCAACAAAAAACAAAGAACTCTCATTAAAGTGGAGAGAGTTGTGGGAAATCAGCTCGTTCCTCCGTAAAGTGTAAAAGGTTTTACGTTGTCAATCACTGGAACAAAACATGTTTATTGTTGCATCTATGTAATTGGTGTCACACTTCATTTTTTTATTTTGAGAAGTGCCACAAGCATCAGCAAATGAAATAGTGAAAATAATGGCCTTATGAGCTGGCTCTGCATATTAAACTGGGTCTTATAATTTCATATAGAGAGCAATTACATTTTCCTTGCATTCCTACATGCTTCTAGTCCAGGAACTTCACTTTACAGCCAGCCACTTGTTCCTTTTTAGGTAGGGTAAAGTTTTACTCAGTTGGTCTCTTTCAAAGCAGCACATTAGATTTGTGTAATTTTGGCAAACCACACAAGATAGTGTAATCTAAAAGGAAGTAACAGATTTACGGACCCAGTCGCTTGAGGACAAAGTTTAGTCAAATGAAACGTTTCAAGGCAGCTTGGCAAAAACACAAGCACAATTATTCGTTCTCTGTTGTTATGCATGTCTGTAATTGTTTCTTTTATTAAGAAGGCCTTGAGCTTCTCTTGAGGACCATAAATTGTGTAATTATGGGCAGTGAATGGAAATCCAGAAACGGTTTGTAGTCTTCTAGTCTGATGTCTCCCGAGGACCTACGGTTTCTCAGCCTTTTCAAACATGTTCTCCTATGTGACTGGTTGCTCCGGCAAACTAATGCGTGTTGTTTGTTTTCAGTTGTGTTCCAATGATTGTGATTCTCAAGACTTTCTCTCCCTAGCTGCGTTGCTGTTTTTGTTTGGGTCCGTCCCAGTTAGCAGGGGAAGGATTTTCATTAATTTAACTACTTTTGGTTAGTGTCAGAGGCCGGTTTGACTGACAGCACTTCGATTGCACAGTTGGCCAGAGATTAATCTGTTCCAGAATGGGCGTGGCGGAGTGAAATTGATCAAGCCCCTAGTGCCCGGTCTTATCTTCTAGCTCACGCCAAGTGGAAAGGGGGAATGGCTGGACCGTAGGCTTCTGGAAATGGGATTAGATTTGGGAGTGACCTGGGCAGAACGGGAGGTGGAAAAGTTCACGTTTGACTGGTAAGGAACTCATCCAGCCTACTGATACTTTCTTTTCAACCTGGAATTGACCCCATTGATTTGAAACGCTTTGGATTTGTAGTTGATTAGAAAAAAAATATATTGAGACAGAGATTTCATTTATACTCAGAAGTGTTGTTGAATTCATTCAAGTGGATATAAATGAACACAAAATGAACATTCTCTCATCATGCATCTTTTGCTACAAACAGAAAGGTAGACCTAATAAAAGGTAAAGATACTATGGTATCGTTAAATCTTTATGTGATATGTAAACAAAATTTAGTCTTTCTCAGGTGACGCATCTTGAAAACTTTTATGGGGAAAATCCATTTTGGCATGTTTTTTTAAATGTCTTACATTCATTCTTCCCTTCTACATTCTCCTGACATAGCTTTAGCATCATGTAACTGCCAGTGTCAGAATGGAGTATAGATTGTATGTTGTATGTTTTGTAGTGTATTTGTACAAATCATCAGCACCGAATTGAGTTTAATGTAACAGTGCCGTAATTTTCCCTGCTGTGAGGTGTGTACGACAGCCCTTCATCATCATCTTTCATCTCCGTCGATGAGTATACTCATCTCTCCACTTCTGCTCTGCCAACGCACCAGATCATCTTTTCCTCCAATCACTCATCATTACAGCTAGAGATGCATGGGGCTCCCCTCTCTCTCTCTCTCTTTCTCTCTCTTTCTCGTACCATTCTGCAGTTTTACTAGTTTGCTTCTCATTCCCTCATCTGCTGAGAAAGCCCTCTCTTCACTTCTCCTCCAGCTCTAACTCAGCTGCAATCTCACACTCCTGTGGTTTTTCTATGAAATATCACGGCTGTAGGAGTACTTTTCCACATTCAATCTTTCAATTGCTTTTTCATTTTTTTTCTTCTTCTGCAGGCAGTGGTGCAAGATGGACGAGTGTTTCAAGGTGTCAGAGTAATCGATGCGGCTCTCTCTGCAGGGTGATGCTGCTGGATGTGGGGCATCTTACCGCTGTAGCCCACGTGTGTGGAGACGAGCGTAATGAAACAAACTCTTTTCCAACTACTGTAATTTCACACTGAGCTACATTCTTCAAATGCTGTATGCCAGGTTCTCAAGGCCATTTGTGGGCATTTTGGGGTGGAAACTGAAGATAAGTATTATGGGAACTGTTTTCCGTTAAATAAGTCAATGGGACACATGTGTTAGCCTAGAAACAAGAGTTTACAGCTATATAATGACAAATAATGGGTACAATTAGTGTCACTTAATGGTTCCCTTACCATTATGAATTGTTTATGTTTAGTGACCTAAAGAGACACCTGTCATCATTTATTCGCCCTCATGTCATATAAAACCTGTATGAGTTTTTCTTCTGTAAAACATTAAAATATTTTCAGAAATGTCTCAGTGGTTTTATGTCCATACAATAGAAGTCAATGGGGCCCAGTGATGTTTTAGTTACCAGCATATTTCTAAATATCTTCCTTTGTTTTCTACAGAAGAAAGAGAGCCATACAGATTTGGAATGACATGATATACTTTTTATTTCTTTGTAAACCATCCCTTTTATATATACTGAAAAAATTCATAAAAAACTAAATTTTCTGGCAGCTAGGGCGCAAAAAATATGCCATAAAATAACATATTTTAAATTACATATTTCCCATGTTTTTCTTGTAAATTTGCGGTCTTTTCTGTAATCTGCCAGTATTGACCGTATTTCAAAAGTAGCCCAAAAAAGCTGGGATGACAGAACTATACCATAAATAACTTTTTACCTGTTTTTCTTTGTAAATGTGCACTACTTTTCTGTATCTTTACCTCTTTTAAAATTATGTCAAAAAAACCACTGAAATTCGTAAAATTACTTTTTACAGTGTAGTTTGCTGGACAGGCTAGTCTATTGGCTGTTTTTAAGACACTATTAGAAGCATGAAAGCTTTGTGTCATAAAATCTGTGACATTTATGGTTTTGTTTGTTCAGACACATTAGCAAATAGATGACAAACTCAATATATGTCATCTTATATGTAGTATATTTCGTGTTGGTCAGTTGGTCTTCTGCTGTCTGTGGTTCTTGGGCGGAATAAGTTACAATGCACATCAAACTTTATGCTTACAGTAAAATATCTGGCTACTTGAGATTGTAATGCTGCCTCATTTAGAATTAGATCAGTGTGGTGTCTCTCTGCTCAAGTTTATCGTGGCCAAAAGCCCATCGGCAAGTAAAGCTAGATTTCCCTGAGCTCTCAAAAAAGCATCATCCACCATAATCTTTCTCTGAACATCTCTTTTCCAGCACCCAGACAGGGCATGGAGTGATTTAACGTTTGCAAGATGTGACACAATGTATCTGGAACATGCAGCAAAGAGACAAGACCCGTGCTAATTTTTCACCCAGCAATCAAATGCAACTGGGAGAGGCGACTCTTCCAGAAACCAGTGCCAGCTGCACACCAAAGCAGCACATCTGCAGAGGGTTAGAGGAGATCCAGACCTCCACTGAGTTCTAGCCGGAGAGAAACATCCTGTACGATGAACCAACTCCCCACAAACCCCAAAATAATACTCTTCTGAAACCGGGAAAGTCAACCAAATGTTATTGAGCAGATCACAATGGGAACTCTGGCAGTTCGCCCAGCACTATTGGAAAGCAGGGTGGCAGTCACAACATGAAGAGGAGATGGTGCTAGTTCCCCCTTTTCTTTTTTTCTTCCTCTAGCAGGGCAGAATGCAATGAGCGCATTCTTGCGTGGGTCAACAGTATTGAGCGTGCATCTCGTCGTAGCGTGCCGATCAAAGCGGGCGTGATGCGGGCCATGCATGTAATGCAATTTAAAGCTCCGTGCTCACTTTTCAAATTGAATAAGGAACTCTGATAGCTAATGAAAATCTGAGGCAGGAAATGCTTTGATAGACAAATTAAAATTCCAAGAGAAACAAAATGGAATGAAAATAGGCACAGCGAGAGGCAGCTACGGATTTGATTAAAGTGAACAGCAAACAAAAGCAGCTTCAACAATATCAAGAATGTATAAGCCTCTGATGTATATGCCAAGGTCAACTGCACCTTAAAAACATCTGAACTAAACGGATTCATTGTTAGCCATTTGTGTATACATTAGTATGAAAAATATTTTATAGTGACCAGATACTGTTGCATATTGTCTCTGTCCGACAGAAAGCTTGTTTCTCCAAAACTGGCACTTTACAGGAAACAAAAAAACATGCATTTTTTTGTTAAACACTGTGTTAGTTAATTAGTTAACAAGCTCTTTTCAATACTTTTTATTGGTTAAATATTTGCAAAACAGCATTGAGAGTGACAAAAAGTATGAAAAAATATTTTGGTTACACTTTGTTTCACAGTGCCCGTGTTACATTTAAGTACTGAGTAATACATATTATGTACATACTATAGGGCTAGGATAAGGGTTTGATTCACAGTTAGTTACATGTAATTATCCATCATTTATAGTAAATACTACAGTAAATACATGTAACATGTAACAAGGGCACCGTAAAATAAAGTGTTACCAATATATATTTTTTTATATATTGGTAACACTTTACTTAAAGCATGCATGTAATGGTTTATAAACGTAGTTTTAATGTATTAATTATGCCTTGTAATGCACCTTATAATTTATTGTTATGTCTTTTGTAACAACAGTTAATACATTATAATACTTTTCAATTAATTGTTACTCTTTGAATTTTTAATGTGTTTACAATTCAACATTTAATATATTACAACACATTATGAACAATTATAATGCATCATACCCTTTAATAACCCTTAATAATGCATTATACATAAAGGCTTTAAATGTTACGAAAAAAAAATCATACAAAAAATAGACATAGAATGTTTTAGTCTAACAGCGATAATATGTTGGCTGACGTTTTTTGTGAGTGATGTTGTAAATATGGTAGAATGGTTTTCTTGCAGGCATCTGCTCAGACAGTCTCTAATTAACATCTGCTGTATGTGATGACTTTACTGAAGTAACATCTCCACAGATATTATTGGGTCTTTATTGAATGAAGCAATAAAACATAAAAAGCTGTGTATTACAGTGGTTTTACCAGGGGTGACGACTGTTGTTAGGCATGCAGCCCACAGAACATCATAATAATTCATTAGTCTTAATGCTTAAGGAGCTTTTGAAGATAAAGGGCATTAATGTAGAAAAATTCACATATATAGTGGTTATTTTATGACTATTTTATGTGGCTCATTCAACCAGAATTCACGGTTAAAACTATCTGTTCTATAAAAGAAAAAGTGTTTTTCGCTACAGCAGTGAGGGCCTATTAATTGTTTTCGTAGACTAGGGCCAAGTTAAGAGACACAAAGAGTCTTTCTGAACAACGCAAGGTATAGGGATGATTTAGCTGAAGAATTTCCATTAACATTTATCCATCTGGAAGATGCTTCTATCCAAAACAATTGGGAATTATATCCATGACATTGGCTTGGTCAGGTATTAGGTTCAATGACCTAACATGAACATTTTCAGGCATTATTTCCTTTTTGAAATACCTTTATACATGGAGGACATTTAGTTAAAATACATTTTCAGTACTTTCTAATGATAAATATTAATTTATGTTTTGGAATCTCAAACTGTCCAAACTAACGAATAGATCGAAAAACTAGAAGAAAACTACTAATAATTTTGTTTAAAATATAATAGATTCTAAATAAGACTTCACAAATATCAGTAGTTTTAATGCTCCCGAGTGGTCCTTCCAGCTTCCAAATAAAAGCATGTTCAATGTTAATTAGTTGCAAAAGTCAGGTAATGTAATAATATATTGTCGCCTTGGAATTATAAGGTTTTGCACTCAGATAAGTTTTGAGATAATGATTTTTGCATTACATATGACTTTGTAGATAAAAATGTTTTCTTTACTAAATAAAGTCGTCTCAGAATAAGAATGTTAATGATTTTGAAAAAAATGCCAGATAGAACCTTATAATTCCAAGGCGACAAATATTTACAAAACTTTGGTTGTACCAACTTGCATTTAAAAAAAAACTAAAATAAAATTCTCTTAATGTTAGTCAAAAAACAGTACTTGTCTAAACACATTGTTTCTGAATCAAAAACATGAATTACATAAAGGATTTGTGTTATTCTTTCATAACCAGTCCAAATCTTTTGGCACTGGGCTACATTACCCTTTAACTGCAAAGATGTCTCATTAAGGGCATGATATTGAAAACTGTTTGGTTACAGTTCAATAGTTCCTGCAGAGCGGCTATTGAAACTGCGAATCAATAAAACACTCATTGTTTCTCGCTGAGGCTGATTTTCAATTTGAACAAATCTACTTACAACGCCCTGACTATGCAACCTTCAAAAACATCATTCATGGGGCCTGAACTGAACACGCCTTAAACAGCCATGACAGCTCTGTTTGTAAGTAAACTGTCCCTATAGATGCCTTTGCTGAAGTGGATTAGGATGACAACTAATCTAGTTAAACGTGAAGATCCCCTTTGTGAGCAAAATTTCTCCCTCTCTTTCCACGACCCGCACGCTTCCACTCTCAAACAATAGCATAGCGAGGATCATATTCCACAGAGGACTGAAGTGTAAGCACACATTCCCCAAACGTCTCAGTACGTTACTTCGGTTGGGCAGTAAAATGTACCGTCGTGTTTTTGCATCAAGTGTCTCGTCAAACAAATGTAATTTGGATGATGGAGACGCAGTAACACAGAAAACTGTCCTGTAGATCGCACTTTTACTGAGAACAGCATATGTTCGGATAACATTTGCCGTGTAAGTCTAGCGTCAGCTGCGAGGAATGTGGTAGCATGTGTCTTCGGGATTTGAGTATTGATAAAAGCGCTACAATGTGTGTGTGTGACCTTTTTGCTATTCATTGTTGTGCGAGGATGGCACTTATCCTGCTCTCAACTTTTTGTTTGTCTTTAATGAAAATAAAGGCCGGGCGCGTGGGGAGCTAACGCTAAATGTCACCGCTAATCAGCCAAGATTACATGACAAATTAAAAGCAGTCATTGAGCCACAGCTAAGAGTAATAACAAAGAGGCAGAAATTGAGTAATTGGAATTTATTTACACATTCATCTCGCCATATTTGTTTGGGATTGGATCGGTTTCGGATTAGATATTGGAGTTTAGCGTTTGGAGAAATACGTCACCAAGACTAATGCATTAAGTGCTGCCAAGTCAAACGCATCCCGGGAAGAGTGCGGTGGGAACAGATCTGTTCCCAGACGGCCAGTACCGTCAGACTAAAGGCCAAGTCATGTGACCTAAATTCAATCGTACTCAATCTTCCTTTGTCATGTTCACCATATTAAGTAATCATATGACACCACGGACACCAGTAAGCAGGGCAAAATGATGGCCAGCTGTCATTTAGAGCGGCGTGATGGATCACCCTGTGTTAATGTGTCATTTCACCATACCAGAAATTAAGCCCGCGTGCGTATCTTAGCAGATGTGGACAAACGGCTACAGTACAACGAATTGATTCATTCTGAAACGCATATTGACATAATTTGAAAAGGTTATGCGGTGTGGTGAAGAAGGCTAAAAAGGCCAAAACATGACGAATGGGTCTGCCAGAAAAAGACAGGAGCGCTCGAACAAAGAATAAACGTCAACTTCTTCGTGCTCGTACGGAGCGAACAAATTCGCTCGGCGAACGAATGCAGAAACACTCGAACAAAACAAATTTACTATAACTCGCTCGCTGTCTCACACACTCTCTCGCTAACACACACACGGTAGCACATCTCCAGGGTGTTTAGTCTAATTACCCCTCTCAGTCATGCTGTCAGACAGGGGCTTAGGTGTCTCTTAATGTGAGTGCAGAAGGCATTAAAACAACACAGGAGCCCGAGTCTGCATCCCGGCTATAGATCCACTCAGATCTCCGGAGGGTCCGACCAACAGCGTTAGAAAGCTGACCCCTGCCCTGCTGGCCTGCACTTTAAAATCGGCCCTGAACGTTCGGCACACATACAGAATGACCTCTAAACCCCCTCTTATGATAAGGCAGAAAATAAACAAACCGTGCAGCTAATAATACCTTTTATACTTCCCAGCTTAACAAGATTCGGATTTGGAGAGCTCTATAAACACTTCATGTTTTATCATTGAGTAATGGGAACACAAAAGCCCATGTAATCCTCATTAAATAGGAAAAACAACCGATGAAAATTCCTGTTCCTAGCTGAAGTACTGCGGCAAAGGAGACCCGTTCCGACGCATAACTACAGATCAGAGTCCACAACGGCGATATCGTACTGTTAGAGATGATTTGTGTACTGTTTGAACTTCTGTAACGCAATCAAATTTGTTTGAAAGACAGTCCATAATGTTCGTCTTTTCCTACTGATTTTATTATTGTTGCCCTGCAGGCTGCCCATAAATCCGTCCGCCTGCCATTCTAATGATGGCTGAAAAATGACTATGTGCTTTATATCATGTGTGTGTGTAGACGGTAACGCAGCAAGACAAAGGAGGGAAAGAGAGTGTGGCGATTGGTTGTAATGGCCATAACATAGAGTGAGAAGAGAAACAGGAGTGCTTTTAAAATCTGATCTTCTCTGACCTCTTTTCACTCTCAGGAGAATATGACATCCGTCTCTGGTGCAGCGTGTGGGTCAAAGAGGGCCTGTTTTGTTTAGGATTTCAGGAAATAACAAAAAAAAGATGAACAGTGCAGCCACACAGCCTTTTTAGGATAATCTGATTATATATTTAGATTTGAAATGTTACAATTTTATTTGACCTGTATCAAATCTCATAGGCACATGCTGTACAAATTATAAATCACAAAAATCTATATATACTTATCTATTTTTTATAACTTAAAAAATGAAATAAACTTTCTAAAATTCAAAATATTTACCCTGGTAGCACACATACATCTGGGAGACGACTAATGGATGTCTGCATTTACATCTGCATGATGTTATTTTATTGTTTGCTCATCTGCTAAACGTCTCCGAGACATCGGCTGTGAAATGCCATATAGACATCTAGAAAATGTCTGTAGTATGTTTAAGATTTAGAATGTTTGTTCAATGGACATCTTACAGACGTACCTGTGCTATCTGGGTATAGAGTAAATATTTGCTTTAAGGAATCAATTCAGTTAGCATTTGATCACAATGCACCATTTTCATACCCCTGAATTTGAAGTTTAGGTGTTTATTTGTGTCTGTGTATGAGCATATAAACCATAGTGTGTGCGCGTTTAGAGGCAAAAAAGAAAAGAGATGCAAAGCTTCAGGTGAGAAATTAAAAATATTAGCATTTATTACAGCGACATGAATGCATACACCCTTTTCGCGAGCTCATAGAAACCTGCAGTGTGAGGAGAGATGGGTACACAGCTTACAAAAGAACAGAGATCTCACAAAGGATTAGTCCAAACACATGTACAGAGCGAGGGCAAAAAAAAAATACAGTTGATCTATCGCTTCTATCATATTAATAACATTCTGCATCCTGCCACTAACACTGTTTAGACACACATCTGTTAGCTTAGATTAGTTTAGTGAGATAAATACTGTAGATTTCTGTAGCTGTTTTTTAAATTTTGGTGTTGCAGTAGTAAAGATTGCCTCTTCAACTGGATCTTTATCCGATACAGACAATTTTGCCACATCATATTACATCCCTTTATAGAGCTTAATGGATGAAATGTTTTGATTGAAAACTTATGATGACCAATGATCAATGTTATTTTACACACTGCATCACAGATCTTAAAATAGAGCCATGAATTCATGTAAATGCATCTTTGTAAAATATGCATTAATAAAACTAAAATAACATTAACGTAGTTATAGTAGTGAACGTCTTATTTATTTGTTATTCTAGTTTTACACTTAATAATTTGTAGTTTAGTCGCAGTCTATGAGGTAACAGTTATGAAAAAAATATGGAAATGGTTGAGTGACGCAAAATCTTTAAATCAAATAAATCAAAATCAAAAATTATTTAAATCATGATTCTCTTTATGGGCCCAAAAACATAACAATAATATATATTGAGAGAAGGTACTGCAGTTGTGTGCACTAAAGTAAACAAAACCAGCTCCATGATCATTTTCTTTTTACTTAAATCATTATAATTCCATTTTTTTTTTAATTCAAGGTACCAATAAGATATTTCTTAGCTGTTTAATAAATTGTGTTTATCATACCATATGTACCATATTTATTACATCCTGCAAAATTAAAACATTGAAAAATTCTGCAGACATTCTCATACAATCAACAAAGAAAATGTGGCTAAACTCTGAAAAAAAGACATTTTGAGTGGTCCATTGGTGTTGTGTTAAACCATTGGTACAAAATCATGACATAAAAAGAAAGAATTTGAAAAACATATGGGCTTCCTGGTTTGAAGGATGACCAGCTTGTATTTATCTCTCAATACCAACATTTTTCCTGTTTTTAAAGTCTCATATGTTTTTAAATAAAACAGACTTCTACTTTACAGAACAACTTCACTAGTACAAAAATATACAGTGCAGCAAATCAGTCTGGATAAAGTATGACGAATGAAGTTCAGCCCAATAGATTTATGAATCTCTGTCTCCATACCACCTGTTAAAGCGGCGTGCATCGAACTAAAACAGCGATAAACACTTGAGCTGGGCTTTAATAGAGCTCGAGTTTCTCAGTGATGCAATGATAAATACTATATACATAATACTTCATGATATTGTTTCTAAGGGACGAGAAAAGAGAGAGAACTGCACATTTAATAAGGCATCTAAAGTCAAGCAGCTAATGCCACCACTTGAGTGAAACAACTGCAGTCACTGCCACCTGTCAATCAAAGATGAAGCTTAGGATCCATGCTACATTCCAACGATCAGTTATCACCGCACATCGGCAAGCCACGGTGATAACACCACGCGCTCGCCTTTTCCTCTTTATACTAAATAAAATTACGTAATTACAAACATTCTAGTTTTTTTTTTTCGTTTTGATGTCTTTTTTAAATCAACACTGTACATTTTATACACTATAGTACAATAGCATACTTTCATGTTGTGGTTGTCACGCACTGTAGTTACATGAGTGTAAACATAAAGACGACATGAACGTGGTGCACGATGCTAATTGCAAATATCTTAACCTCTTCCAAATGACAAAAATGAAACTCGTAGTTGTTTTTTTCGTTAAAATCTGGGAAGCTGACATGCACTATGTATATTTCTCCTCAATAAACCAGGACTTCAGTGATTTGGCATGAATACACCAGGTATCTGTGCAGCAGACTAAAATAAAATGTCTATTTTGATTAAATGTCTATTTATACATATTTCTGGAGATGCACTCCAGAAGTCTTCTAATTCAAATCCAGGTAATGCCTCAATGCCTAATCTTACAGAGCGACGCGGCGAACGCAACTGCGAGTGAAGAGCAGCTATTTTTCAGCTAAATAGAATTCAAAAGCTCTTATCTTGTCATCTCTCGCTCGCCTACGCAGCTGTCCGCAGGATTTGCTTCAGACGTCTGTTTCACAGTCGAATGTTTCCAACCGTCTCCGTTGGTTTTATCTCTGCTAGTGGGACAAGAGCTCCTGTCGCATTAAGACCGAATATCAGATTCTGCATGATGTGAAACATCAGTGCCCAACAGGTCGCCTCATTTATGACAAAATAAATATACTATAAACATCTGTTATTTTATATTGATTATAGATGATATTTAAGGAAGATCACATGGTTCTAACGCTCCATAACATCCCTCCTATACATACCACCTTATTAATAACAGTCCGACCCTTGATATGCAAGATATGATGGATGTGGAATGCAGATGTTGAAACTATAAAAAAAACACTGTACACCGCACTAACACAATGTAAATTGTATTATTGTTTCTTTTTGTTTTCGTTACACTGATTTCCTTTTATTTATTGAATGTATTTGTATCTGAAAATGCTTGGCTTTGCCGAGCGATTGTAGATCAGTCTCTGGTTGTCCCTCTGCTCAGAGGAGGCTCAGGCGTGCATGGACGGAAGCCGGAGTGGTGACAAGGGTTCGTGTGTGGAAACATCCAGGGTGGGATCTGTATGGTGAAGCAGCTGATAAGGACTGCTCCGGAAGCAGTTGTTTACCCTCTCAGTCTATATGCTCTCAAGCGATGAAGAAGGCATGTTATACCTGCACGTGGGTCCCTTGCGCGTGCAAACTCTGGATGCTGGAGAGAATCTTCTTCTGGTGACCGACTAGAGTCACACCCATCTTGCTTAACTCACTGAGGAAGCAAACGAGAAAATATTTTTAAGAAATGATGAAGAAACTGTGATTTGAGGGTGTCAAAATATCAGCCAGACGTATTTGCAAATGCATGCAGATCGCAGTCTTACCTCAGGCTGATGTACAGTATGGAGTCTAAGGAAACGTAGCCTGCGGTGGCGAAGTTGTCCTTGTACTGGCCCATATTGATGCTGTCTAGCCATTCATCTACTGTACTCACACTAAATTCTGGGGTGGTGGGGTCTTCCCTGCAAAGCAAATTCAATTTGTGTCAACTGTGCTTTGTTTCATTGCTATCTCATTGATTCATATCTGAAAAAGATTTGTCTTGCATCACAAGTTGGCTTAACATGATCCCACACTTGTCTCCTACAATGTCTCATTGTCTTGAAGTGCAATCAAATGGAAGAGATAAAAATATGATCTCAAATTATTCAACAATCAAAATGTCTGACCAATTCTATTCACAATATTTTAATAAAGTATCACTTTGCATTTTCCCGCAAATGTACAAGTATACTTCTAACCATTTTGTTAATTTATATTATTCTATTAAATAGTGTACTTAAGTAAAGTTCAAGTATAGTATTAATTTAGTAGGTGCTATACTAATATCAATGGACTAGTAGTATACTTGTAAGTGTACAGTTTTGAAGAACAAACGAAACATTTTGTTGTGAAAAAGTATAATTTCATGAACTAAAAAGTGGGCCAATTTAGTCCAAATAAGTATTTAAATAGTCTATTTTAATACTTATTGGCCCACTTTTTAGTTTTTGAAAGTATACTGTACTTTTGCATTAATTATCATAGTACACAACAGAAGTACACAACTACATTTTCCATTTGTTGTGAACTTATGTGTATACTAGTTTACTACTTCAAAACTTGTAGCACATTTTTAAGGTTAAGAAAGTATACTTTAAAGTAAAATACTAGTAAAAGTAGTGATAAATATTTAATAGGCTACCCAAATGCAAGCCAAGTATACTGTACTTCATCTTTTATCAAATTAGACTTTTCTGTCAGTATAAAGGATCATCTTTATGTATTTTTAGTAAAAAGTAGAAAAGGTATTATGTAAAGAATTATACTTATTGGACACTTGGATACACTTTAAAAGGATTTTGAAAGGTGTTTTGGCAGGTATCAACATTGTCTTTTTGTTTCTCCTTTATTAAAAAATAGACACAAATGAGACAAATGAGAATCATACAAGACAATTGACATTTTCCTCCAGGTATTTCATAAGGGGAGAAGCTCTAGTTTTTGTGTTGCTTTTCTGTGTCTGGTGACAGGTGAGTCAGGTTCACACTGCTGTGAGTGACAGCACCGTTTGAGTAAAAACCGGAGGTCAATTCAATCTCCAGAAGCGGGATGTATTTAACGCCCTCTTTCTTCAGTGTCGTCTCTCTGGACACTGAGGAAAAGAATGAGTGGCAGCTCAGGCCGTGATCAGACAGACTGTGATAGTGTCGTGAAAGCCTATATCTCGTGAAGAGCTTGGACTGGTTTACGGCTGTAATCTGAACTACTTCTCTCCCTTTCCAGCCTTCCTGATGAACTGTGGGTTGAGGGCGATCTCACGTCAGGTTTAACAACAAGAGTTCAGGCTATTTATAAGACAATGTCTCTGCGTTTTTACAAATCCAGCAGCCAAACGTTTGTTGGATAAAGGATCAGTAACGCTGGGCTAGAAAATGGAGTATATCAGCTTGTTGTTGTTTTCGCATTAAATGAACGATTTGAGAGCTAATGGGACAGACGGAGAAGGACGTGTTGGATTTTCTCTAGTTTTATAAGACCTGTATGGGATTTGATTTATCTGTATGTCAATTTAAACAAGACAGTCCTTGTTTGAACTGCCGCTGTTTTTGGTGCTAAACCTTTTGTGGATGTTTCATACTTGAAATGATTAGCAAAGACATCATTTTGGAATGCTCACCCTACACAATGTTTAACACATGCATTGTTCAACAATGTATACTGCAATAGAAGTCCCAATCCTGTTGTAGACATCATAACCTAAATGTATAACTTTGCTAAAAGGGATATGTTCACCCAAAAATGGAAATTCTGTCCTAATTTATTCAGTCTCATGTCATTCAAAACCTGTTTATGACTTTTTCTTCCGTTGAATAAATAGATGATATTTTAAGAAATGTCTCAGTGGATGTGTATCCATACAGTGGAAGTCAATGGGCCTCTTTGTGTTGTTGGGCCACAAAATACCTAATTTTGTGTTGTGCAGTAGAAAGAAATTCATAGAGGTTTGGAATGAAATGAGGTTGACTAAATGATGACAGAATTAAAATTTTGGGCTAACTATTCCTTCAACCCAGGCTTAAAAATGATGATCTGTTTTCCCATAGTGCACTCACCACACTGAGCTGTTGGCCAGCTCTTTCAGGCTATTGGGGTTGCGGATCAGTTTGTCAAGAGTGTTGACAATATTCCCAAATTTGGGTCGTTCGCCTCTACTCTTCTCCCAGCAGTCCAGCATGAGCTGGTGGAGGACCAATGGACAGTCCATTGGTGCAGGAAGCCGGTAACCTTCATCTATAGCCTTTATCACCTGAAACACACCAAACACCGTTCTATTCATAATGTACCAGATGTGTTCAAATTATTTTCCAGTGACCATCCCTAGTAGGGTTTTACCAATAATATTTGCTTAAAATATTGGCCTCTATAGATAACCAGTAAGCTACGTCCCTTAGAAATTTACAATAGTAACCACAGTTACAATTTAGTTAGACTGGTTTAGCCACTTGAATCGATACTTTGACTTCTATTTTTAAGTACATTTTTGGTCAAACTGTAAAACAATGTTTGGACCTTTTCCTAAATACACTGTACAAATATTATTGTTATATTGCTTAAAAGTGAATATGAACTTGTTTTCCTCTGGGTATTTGAGGTCTGAAAAATACAGAGCATCTTTTTTGTAATTCTGACCGGTTTCCATTTTCTAAAAATAAATGCAAATTAAACAATTATTTGAAATTTTGTGAGAAATATTGATAGTAGTTCCCAGGATGAAACAAAAATTATCATTTTAAACACATACCTATAAATATTAAATTCAGAAATATCTAAAATAATTTTGAAACCGTAATTTATTGTTTCTGTGGCTGTCAATATTTTTTGAAAATGTAGCTTAATGGTTGTGTCTGTAAAACCAATATTTTTTTTTTTTACTGAAGTTACATTTACTATAGTTACTATGGTAAAACTAGAGTACATTAACACGTATAGTACCATCCTTCATTTTATTTCGATTTCTACAATTCTCTTGCTAAATGAACTCTATTGTCCTTTGCACACATAACTCACACACGAAAATCAGCAGACCACACTAAAACTCGACTCTCCAACAAACTGCTCGCATTATATACAGTACCTATAACTCACAGTATGGTTAAAACAGCTTTTGCTCCCTGTAACTCACTGTTCTTAAATCAAATGATCTATTTTTATTTCAGACAGGAATCATTTCTCTTTAACACTGATTTCTTTGTTTCAGCGCGAGTACAGACGCTCTAAATCTTCATCATTTACAGAGGTGCCCTGAAGGTCTTTAACATTTTTCCGACATTTCCTCTGATGGTAATAAAGGAGAAGTCAGAAACCGTTAGCAAATACTGCCACGAGGGCAGAAGTGTGTTTTTACTGGCTTGTATTAAAGACGGGCAGCTCTAGTTTTATGAGGCTCCTAAAAACATTGTCATCCGAACGCTTTCTATACAGACTAAAATCGTATTTGCAAGGACACGCTGCTCGGGACTGAGGCTGTCCCCCTCGAGAGGTGGGAATGATATTAGTGAAGATATTAGACATTAGTGGAGCAGATTTCAATTTAAACAATTCACATGAGAACGTATGTGTTTCCATTTTCTCAAGGACACTTACATCTTGATTAGACATCTCCCAGTAAGGCCGCTCACCGTACGAGATAACCTCCCACATGACGATACCGTAACTCCAAACGTCGCTCGCTGAGGTGAACTTCCTGTACGCTATAGCCTCCGGAGCGGTCCATCGGATGGGGATTTTTCCACCCTAAAAACAAAAACAACAAATTCAAACCCCTGCTAGTAACAAAATAGCTCATCAAAGCTTGTTTGATGCTTTTAATGGTTTAGCTGGTCCGCTTAGGGGTTTGATTTCCAGGTAACACACATACTTGAAAATACAATTTTAAGCCAAAAATGCATGCTAAATCATATTAAACTGAAGTGTTTGCCACATATGTAAATGTAAAATGAGACGATCTTCCATCTAGTGTTTATTTGGTTTAGCTGACCAGCTAATAAGATCAAAACTCCCCTAAACCATCAAAACAAACCTGCTTTTCAATACCAGCTAACCTCTTTACGCTGTGTATAGAAATATTATTTATTTCCAACAGGCCCACCAGATTTCAATACCAACTGCTGTTCTGCTACATCTCTGTCGTCGACACGCATAACGAAGATCTGAAGGCTGTTTTTGTTCGCTTCTTTCCAACCCCTATGGTGAAGTCTATATTTCTCTAAATGTCTTTTTAAATAGCTGCAGTCGCTGGTAGTTAATTTCTGCAGTCAAAGTCAAACA
This sequence comes from Triplophysa dalaica, assembly GCF_015846415.1. NCBI lineage: Eukaryota > Metazoa > Chordata > Actinopteri > Cypriniformes > Nemacheilidae > Triplophysa > Triplophysa dalaica. Next base: position 17,964,330 of record NC_079544.1, on the reverse strand, counting down.
AAAGACAAACCGGCTGTACTCTATATAGACGTACGGGAGGGGAGTGCCAAAGAGCCGAGCCCGGGCCCATGGGGTAAAATCATTTAAAGAGAATTTCAAAAAGCAATCTTTACAATTTTTTAATTATATAAAGTCACGCCACATAAACGAGTGCCTCGTTGTGGCCTGGAGAGTTTCATCTTGTCGTGATTTCAGCCCTTCAAGCGACTGAAAACAGGGCGTTGAATGTCAGAGCCTCTTATGTTTTAAGAGTTCGTCCCTGGACATACACTTCATCCTCAGACACACACACGTTCAAGCAAAACTTCAACAGCGGTCTGTGGGGGTGCGTTCAGAGTTGTACAAGTACTTCCATTCCCTGTTTGCATGTGACAACAGATTCCCCTGCTGAGTCTACGTTTTGTCCACCCGAGTGGACACTAATGACTACGTGGACGCAGCCTCACGCCCCTCTCTCGCCCTTGGCCTTCATACGCATCCACAGGGTGCTCGCCAATTACACAGCGGAGAGAGAGAGGGACAGAGGAGGGAGCGGAGGAGGTTTGGAGGCTGTTGTCCTGTCAGAAGGGGATGTAATTAAAACACGCTGGGTGGACAGAGAAACTGACCCGTGAGCGGAAAGTCAACTTGCTTCTTTCGCTAACTCAAACACGGTCTCTTTTATCCATGTCTTTTCTTGTCCTTATTTGATTCACTTTCAAAAGACATGAGATATTTTAAATGTAGATTAGATATGTTACCAGAATTACAATTTAGAAATTTTCTTTTTAGCTAAAATAAGAGATAACTAATGAAAGCTATCTGTAAAAGAGCATTTTATTGCTTTTAACGTATTAGACTAAAATAGAAACCTAACCGTTTATCCCAGATATACACAATGTCTACATGTACAGTATGTAGATTTGTATTATAGATACATATGTGTATTCGTATCTGTATGTTTTTGATATTCTTTACTTTCTGTATTTCATTTTACTTTCTAAGGTCATCTTTATCAGCTTGCTTTCTTTATGATATAATGCAACTGGTAAAAAAGTGCTATAAAAATTCATTTGACTTGACTTGTAATTGAAGCCACGAGGTCAAAGTGAACGTTAAATCAGTTACTGGGAACTGAACCGGTGACTTGCACCCACCAGCCGAGCAAGAAGAACACCTAACATAAGATGAAAGGTGTTTTACCCGTGTTGTGTAGGCAGCTTCAGGGTCGTCCTCTAACACTCGGGACAGGCCGAAGTCGGACACTTTACACACCAGGTTGCTGTTGACCAAGATGTTGCGTGCCGCCAGGTCACGGTGGACGTAGCCCATGTCCGACAGATATTTCATTCCTGATGCAATGCCACGCATCATTCCAACCAGCTGAATGATGGTGAACTGCCCGTCGTGTTTCTAAGAAAGAAAACAAGAATTACATGTAAAGCCTTTTTAAAATTCAATGGATATAAACTATTAAAACCCCAAATTTAAATTATATCTTTCTGGAAATATTAGAAACTTTTTACACTGACATGTGCATTCTTCAGATAACAGAAATTACACACTTTACCCTTTAGGATTTGACAACTGATTTGAGCTAGAAAATAAATTTCGATGCATTCAAACTAATACTTTTCCGACGTCAATGTCGTCGCTCAGTTGAACTGGAAATTGTCTTGAGTTGAGTCTTAAGTTTTTTTACATTAACATTTTCAAATTACTTTAATTCAGGCTTTGTGTATTTTTCATCCACTCCATTTTCACAGTTGCCACAGTTTTGCCCTCAAAATCATTATGCAAAGGACCTGTGCTTTAACAGCTCTTTCCGCCATAATTCCTATAACGTTGACAGGCCGTTATTAGTGTAAAACCATCTGGATTTGGAGCTCCTGTTAGCATAACAAAAGAGCCCAGACATCCACTTTGCCCCAAAACAATCTCAGCAAAGAGCAATTAGCCCAATGTCTTAATCTCCATATCAGAGCGGTTCTCTAATCTTGTTAAAACCCCACTTTTGTCCCTCCCAGCAACATCAATCTGAAACGTGCACTTGTATTTCATGCATCATATAGTGGATAAGTTAATTATGTTGTGTTTTGTGAAATGTGCCGGCTGATTGATTGCCCGGTCTGATCAACTGGATGTTATCAATCCGGCGGCAGAAGTCCCGCTGCTTACAGTAAGACACAAAGAGAAATGTTTTGTTTTTGTACTGGTAAGTGATACTTCACTGATCAGATCTTTCTTATTAAACACATGTAGCTGGGTGGCCGAACTATGAGCTATTAGCCATAAAAGGGACCCTGTAATTATATTAGCTCTTTATGTGGGCTAAGGGGGTATTTATGGGATTCATTATGTGCACTGCAGAGAGATGGAAAGACTCGGACAGGCTTTTCTTAGGAATGGGGGTGTCCGATTGCATTTCATTTTCTCAAAGTGTAGGCAATTAAAACGGGCCCTGACTTAAAGGAAAACGTATCTGTGCTAAATGTAATAAAATTTCATGGTCCGATCTGCCGGGTGACAAAGGCGGTAATAAATTAGCGAGGATCACAGAAGACGTTAAGGCAATGTGGCGGAGCAAGCGTACGCTCATAATAAATCTACAGAGTTCATTCATTCACGCCCTGCTCCTGCAAAACATGTTTGCCATGCGCTTAGATGTGCACAACTATTTATTTGTAAATTTAGATTTACATTTATGCATTTGGCAGACGCGTTTATCCAAAGTAATTTACATTGCAGTAATCTATACCTGTATATTTAGGTATGTGCAATCCCCTGGGATTGAACCCACAACCTTGCGTGGTTAACGCAATGCTCTTACCACTGAGCTACAGGAAAGCACTATATGGAAACCAAATGATGAACACAAATACATAAAGCGAACTGAAATAAAGAAACAAAGATAAATTGGCTTTATAATTATCTCCAAGATCATTCTACGTATGTTAATAAGTGGGCGTGGCTACTTTACGTGCTCTTGGAATAGGGCTGTCACAATACCACCCCCCCGTCTACAAAGGGCCGCATCCTGGGGGGACAACATTTTTAATTACAATGGATTCTAATGCGTTCTATTGTCTTTTGTCGGGTGTAGACACGGTGTCAGATTTACGATTTTCGTTTTGGACACGGTTACCGTGGCCAAAACATTCATGATAACGATATTATTACAATATTTATTATTGTATTATCATAATAATATTATCATGTTATCAATCAAAAATGTACCTTTAACTTTGTTTATTTAGTTTTTATTTAGAGCGAGAGAGAGAGAGCGATAGTGAGAGTGAGAGAGTGTCTAACCTCTATAACTGTGTCCCATATGGCCAAATGTTAAGAGCGCTAAATTATTTCTAAGATTATCATTATTATGTTGGTAGTTCATTTTCAAATTGAATCATGATTATGGCCAATATCGGTATATCATCACACTTTGTTAGATAAGTGAGACGCTGCACTTGAAATTATGACGAAGAAATGTAAACACAGAGAACATATCACTAGCCAGAGGAGGAGCCTATTTTTAAAGGGGGATGCGACATTGGGGCTGTGGATATGTTTTGAGTATATATACTGTTACCATAAAGTGTTTTGTCAAATCGTGAAAGTTTTAGGGTCATACTGCTAACACCTGCTCAATGACTTTATTTTTGTTCATCTCTATAAATCAATTGTTACAATAAAACAATCAAAAGTCAATTTCCAAACCGAAAAAGAATGTGTAAAAGGCTCTCATACCCTGACACACTCACTGTACAGCAGAAATCAGTAAAGCTCCTAAAGGACCCTGCGCCACCTGAATCTTTCCATGCTTAATTTCCCTCCAGTACTTTCAGGGAGGTGTCCGGAGCTTAAACCCCTGAGCAATGCTCATTTATCGTGTGTAAGAGATTAAATGTAAGTTATTGCCTTAAATGGCACGTGAGCATCGGTGTGGAGTGCTGCCACATGTATTTTTCCTTTCTCACCTTTAGGAAAGTATCCAACGATCCATTCTCCATGTACTCTGTTATAATCATCACGGGCTTGCCTGTAGAAAGCACAAAGACAGAAAATACAAGATTTACCATCGGAGTCTACTGTAGATGGAAGGAAAAACATAAAACGTCCTAACAGATTGATGATTCTACACAATGCAACGCAGAAATAAATCATGATAATGGCTTCATTAATCCTTTATCGCTGAGATGCTGAAACAGTGGAATGGAGGGGAGAAGAGAGGAGGCTACAGCCGGCCACACTCTCCCGGGCAGCCCCATTATTCAGCGTGACAGACCTTCATCCGAGCCTTCCACTATCAAAGACAGCAGTTAATTAACCCCGGCTAATCCACTGAGAACCAATTAGAGCGCTTTGTTGTGATGGGCAGGCAGGGCGGTCTATGAGAGCCGATGGGAGGGCTCAGCACCTGTTGTGGTGAGCACAAGGAGTGATGGATAGCAGGTAGCGAGAGGCTGATCTCCTGTTGTTATCTCGACACTTTTCCTCTTCCCAGGATGCACTGGGTGTGTCTGTAGGTAGCAGACAGCGGGGCATCTCACCAGAGCTACAGTCTCAAAAACACACACATACTAATGGCCGTATGCTATACTGCTTCTGTCACCAATACACCCCAAGGCTACATCCGCAAGCTGATGTCTAAAACAGGGTGACAGAATGAAATAAACACTTTTAGAGAGTCACGGTTAACCCTCTTAGTCATTGCTTCTTCAATCCTCTGACCCAAATAAGTCACTCAAAGGTCACAGAGAGTTCAAACATTTTGCAATCTTTGTCCCGGCTTGTGCCCTTTCCCAAAAAGCACACTGATTCAAAATAAAAAATAGATATACTGTAAGTCACTTTGGATAAAATCTTCTTCCAAATGCATTAATATAAATGCTAAATGTTTATATCAAATTATATAGTAAACAACCTTAGAATAAAATCCCTAAAACTTCCTGTCTCTCTTTACTGCCTCTCAAAAACAAAGGAAAAAAATATAAATATGACTTAAATAAAAAAAATTGTTGATTGATAACAGAACAAATCCAAAAAACAATACATTAATAGAAAGAAAGAAATGGAAAAAACAGATAATGCACCTGGAATATCTGTCTGGACAATAATTTATGGACTTTTAACGCTAAAACACAATGCACTGAATTGCAGAATTCAAAATATAGGTGCAAAAGCTTACAGAAAAATACAGAAAAATATTGTATTTCTGGGCAACTTGCATGTTTCAGTGCATTAATGGAACCAAAGAAAATGTTTAAAAAAGCAGGTTTATATTATTTTTACTTCAGGTACCCACACATCTGTAAGACTAAAAGTAGTTTTGGCATTTTACAAAAAACAGCAGGTTAACAACCATGCAACCTCATGTGATCGAGAATCTTCAACAAAGGTCGCCTCATGCTGAAAGAACGTCTTTGGTTACTAGTGCATTCGTGTAGACAGTATATGTGTGTCAGTATATTAGTGTTTGTGGTCACAAAAGTGCTCGGTTGTGTCCTAATGTACCTGACTTTCGTGTCGGTCTTTATAAATGACTTTTATTCCTCACATCTCCACTTTAGAATGCTGAAATATGTGCTGTTCTCAGGATATGTGAGAGGTGTATGTGTGAACAGTACATGTGTGTCCGCATGTATCTGAGAAAAACGGTTAGATCGCCCCCTCGGAGCATCGCCACAGCAACCGGCCGGTTATACATCACCTAAAATTAAATCACTATCTCACCAAGATAAATGCCTTCCCTGACACCCCCAAACCTAACCCAGCGTGTCTCATCCGAAAAATGAAAAAAATCCAATTCCCTTTACTTTTCTGTAGCAGACTAATGTAGCTGTCAGCCAGAGAGAGAGAGAGAGAGAGATGGCCGTGCAACACTGCGTTACGGGAATGGTACAGCGACGGGTGGCCATCGGATGTCACCGTGTGTGTGTGAATCTGTGAGCGTTACCGCCTCATCAGAGTGACAGCATTGATCCTGAATGAGCGGGTGGTCGAGGTGCTGGATGTGATCAGAGAAGCTCACGGCAGCCTCCCGGGGCTCTGACCTACAGCGGAGCCTAGAGAGATGCTGGAAATCTTAGCTGAACGTGTAGCGAAACACTAAGGGAAAAGATGTGAGGGCATTAACAAGTTTGTGCTTAAAACAAATACCGAATATCCAGCAAATCTGAATTGGTTTACTAAAAATGGAAATGCTAATGTAGAACAAACATTTTAACATTAATGCATTTGGAAGAAGCTTTTATCCATCATCCACTTTCCTACAGAAACACATCTTTCTAAAATGTCTAACAATAAAACAGCCCTGGTTAATGTTTTTAAAGGTTATGTAGTTCTAATTTTAAACAAGGATTTGAGAGCTAATCTCAACCTTTGGCCATGACACCAGCGTTCGATGAATAAAACCCTCATTACTGTAAACTCTTCAGAACCCTGAATGTGAGATTGTTACTTGACATTCATCTCTGGCAACCCTGAGCTGCGTTTTTTAATTTCCCCTCTTGTTCATACATTATCAAGCTATCATCTGGACATCTGACATGGCAGTTTTTCCTGATGAGATACGGAAAGGTTACTGCACTACCGCAAGCTCACGCAATCTCTGTCTGGCGGTCCGTTCGCTATCTGAAAAGCTCACAATGGAGCTCATTGAAAGCTTCCTGTATTAGCATCACATGTCTTATGAAGAGGGCAGTCATATCTCTGTAATTCCCCTCTCAAGACCTGCTTTTTGCTCTCTACCACGAGAAGAATATGTTTAACCCTTCGTGAACCCTGAACTGAAATAACAGCCCTTCACAATGGTCTCTATGTGCACAGTAAAGTTACTGGTGTGTTTTTGTTTACATAAAAATTAGTGGTGGGCATAGATTATTTTTTTTAATCTAGATTAATCTAGATTAATTCCAAGATTAATCTAGATTAACCTAGATTAAAATGGCTCATTTGAATTCTGCCGAAGGCATTCAGAATATGTGTGCTACCCAAATAATGTCTAAAAGTAAATCTTTGAGAACGGGTTCTCAAGCCAGGTGGCGCATTAGACCAGGGGCTCATCTCCTGTTTCCAAAATGCATCACAAACTGCTTGAGAAAGCTGTTCCACTATGATAATTGGTGATGAAAATTAAATTATGTTCAATAAGATGAACTTGTGTTTACTTCCGCATTAGCTAAGGGATGATTTGCGTTTAGGTGGTACTTGAGACTGGAAGAGCTCCTACAGTACATTTACATTTAGTCATTTAGCAGACGCTTTTATCCAAAGCGACTTACAAAGAGTGAGGGAGCAACAAGCGATATGTCATACAGGAGCCATAATACATTAGATCTCAATACAAAGTTACTGGTTTGAACTAAAGCTAGACCACTACCTGTTGAGAGAAAGTGTTTTTTTTAAACCAATTCCGCATTGCACAAGGTGCAAACAACCTTAGTCTTGTCGATGTTTCCATTGGGAAGCTTTTTTTAAATTAATATTCCCTGAAGCAAACCCGGCGGCTTCATAGCTGCATCCATGTTAGCACGTCACGTTTGATGCGGTAATTTCACAGTAACGTTATGTTGTGTTCAGACCAAACGCGAATGCCGTGTCAAGCGCGAGTGATTTATATGTTAATGCAAAGAGGCAATAGACCTACTTGCTGCGCGAATCGCGCGAAAGAAGCCCTGGTGATGAGATGATGAGGCGGCTTCTGCTTACGCAAATGACGCGAATCACGTACAGTGTAGTTAAGCTGGTATACATCTGCGCTAAAATATCAAGGTGAAAGTCATCATAGCTTGCGTAGTATAGACCCAGCTCCAACCCAACTTTGAGAATAGATTAACGGTGACATTTTTTTTATCGCGCGATAAGAGTCTCACTGCGTTAACGCCGTTAACGGCCCACCACTAATAAAAATACAAAAATTTTGCCTCTTTATCAACATATCTGTTTGCAACATGAAATTGCAGGTTATTTACATGCTTATCTTAAAGGGACAGTTCACCCAAATAAAAATTCTGCCATAATTTCCTCACCCTCGAGCTGTTCCAAATCTGTATTAGGGATATTTTAAAGATCTAAGCGCATGGTCTAATGCGCACAGCGTAAGTGGGCAATTCAAGCGTTCTGGACGTGACATTAACATGTTCAGAGAATGAATTTGTTATGATTATATTGAATCATCTGTTTCTTTTACGGAGCCCTTGTTGATAGAGTCTTAACATCCCAAAATGTCAGTCTATGAAAAAATCTGTGCTGTTATCATAGTAAAAACCGCTGGTAAAAACGAAAAACCTTGTCTAGGTGAAACTAACAAAAATAATTGCCCTGCTCCGCATTGCGCCGAGTGTACAATAGGGCCCTTAAACCCTTTGTTCTGATGAACACAACAAAATATATTTGGAAGAAAGCTTGTAACTTAACATTGACAACTCTAATAGGAAAAATTACACTGTTAGTCAAAATTCCCCCAAAACTGTTTGCTTTCCTACATTCTTCAAAATTTCTTTTTTTTGCTCAAAAGAACAAAGACATTTTCCAAAGTAATTTTCCTTTATGTTTAACCAAAAAAGCAACAAACTGCAGCATTAAGTCATTCTTTTCCAGATTATGTGGCTGTCTGGTTTATCATGATCTCGATGGTGGATGCGTCATCTCAGCTCTGCCAAACACAGAATCCCTCATAACTTGCAAGAGACACAATTCTTCAGTGAACACTTAAAGCTGCCCTAACACACATGGTTTCTGTCAATCTCATATTAATCTTGAGACGCATTGCATATGTCATATCTTTGAAGAGAATTTAGTTTGATCACATTTATAAAAGATAGATACAAATGTGCGATTAGTTCCGAAATCATACGGTGCGTGCGGGGGGGAGGGGTAGTCTGAACTAAAGCACATTGTCAACAAAACACAGACATCAGTTTCATTCAAGTCCAACATCTTATAGCGCTGGGATGGCTCCATATATCATATATTCAAATGATCTCCAAACACACTGTTTTATCCACCGTTTATATAACATTCATCACCCAAACGAAATGAACAAACAAACACCTGAATTTCATGAACATATGCTCTCTCTTTCTTTCTCTCCTGAACACAAGTGAAAGTGACGTCTGCGCATGCTCCTTCTCCGCTGGGGGGGGGTGTATCGAGCACAGAAATACTTCGTAATACGGCCAACTTGTTTTTTTGACAAGTTGACCATTGTAAGCATGAGAAGACGTTTAACATTGTAAAGAAGTCAGAATGCATGACACATCGTTGCTTCCCCCCTTTACGTGTTAGACTCAACTGTTAACTGCAAAGAACACTTAAAAAACATCTTTTTGATGAATCTCTTATGCATTCCTCATTTGTGAGTCATTTTGCAAACTGGCAAATGAACAGTAAATGTAACATCATGAATCCAGGTCTGCTTGTGTTCTGATACAGTATGTAGGGCAGAGACTTAAAAACCACATTCACTTATATAAAGCTGTCACAGCACGGTGCCGTCGAAGGCGTTTTGCGAGGAATCTCTTAAACTCTATACGTACTTACGGTGGGAAATTGCTTGATAGATCTATTCCCGGCATCCCCCTGACCTATATGTTTGCAACGCAACTTTAGTGAAAAAATGAACACCTGCGAGAAACTCAGAGTGTAGGTAATCAATATCACATAAACTCGTTGTCTCCGTAACATGAGGTCCCTGCAAATCAGTTATTAAAGTAAACTAATCTATACCTTTAGTTTATTTGGTGTCTTGAATGCATGTTGTGTAATTTCGTATGGAGAGTGATGCGTGAACATATGTGCGCTCTACAGTTCACACGTGTAAACATATGCTAGCGTGTGTAGTTGTAAACTGCAGACTATATATTTGGCCGGCAGCCGTCCCATCAGGACCCCGGCAGTGACAACCCTTAACAAGCTCAAATCAGGCAACAGATTGGCCCATTCTCTCTGCTGGCTCATCTATAAAGTGAGAACCCCTGTTGCAAATAGAGTATTGATTTCACACCCGTGTTAAAGCTGGTTTATTTCGGCAGCGGTTACCCTGGTAACTGTTTTAAAAGAGAACTCGGTATCTCCCTATATTCTTGGCTTATACAACAGAAACTAACCTATAGGATCAAAGAGATATTGACCAGGTTGATGCCCTTACGGTCCGCTCGGCGTTCTCTGGCTATGATTATGAAGAAAAGAACAAAAGGAACTGTTCCTTAACTTCACAATGTTATTGATTTTCCTAATGGTGCTTTAACTAAATGACACATAATGTACTTAGCACTGAGTTCTTTCCAAGTCCTCGAGCTGGCAAGAAAAGCTTGCAGACCCGGAGGAACGTCAGAGCACTAAATCTAACGCAGGAGTTAACGTAATTTAACACAAGAGCCTCCGCAAGACTTTAAACTTTCATTGTCCCCTAAACAAAGGAACGGCAGTTTAATGAACGGCTTCTCGAAATAGCAGCCACTTCGTTAAAAGCGGCGAAGGAAAACCCTTTGCGCTAGGAAGAGCGAAATGAGAAGAGATGATAGCCTCTTCCAAATTGAATGCTTCCAGATTAGGCGATTGTTGGCACATAAAGGAGGAGATGAGAGGTAGCGAGAGATTCAAACTTTTCAGACAAACGACGAGATAGCAATTAAAAGGGCTCTTTCCAAACCTTTCTTTTAGTCAAACTGCACCCGCTATCTACATAACAATGGAAGCAATCAAAGCGAGAAGGAGGTTTTGAAACATTGTTATGATAAATGCTGGTTGATTGGACCACGTGCCAAGAAAAACAGGTTTACACATTTCCAATTCGTTTCTTACTAAAAGGATCCTGCTCCTCACGACAGCGGTATGTACATCATACACAATTTTCACCGTTTACTATCAGCATCTGTACATTAAAGACCCACATAACAAAGTGTGTATTTTTCTTAAAAAGTTTGCGTTTTATCAGCTTGTAATTTTCTTCTAAAATTAGTGCTTTTATCAGACTCCTACAGTAGGTTCAGGCTCAGTGATTTCACTTTAATGGCAATGAATACATTATCTTTGCATTAATGTAAATCAACTTTAAATATAAAAGCCTAATAAAAGTACTTTTAGAAGAAAAATGTCAGAAGGTACTTAGAGGCTTTTGCATCTGATGTCTTCATTGATTACAAAAAATATTATATGCAAAAGTATAACTATTATACCAATAAAGTCGTGGAAATATTTAAGAGACCATTCCAAAATCAAACCTCAGGCGTGACATAAAGTCATCCAACAGCAATGTGAAAGACAGACAGCATGACAAGACACATGGAAACTGTGATAAAAATCGAGGTTGTCACATAAAATAATAAATTTTTAACTTTTACTAAACACATAATTACTGTTGTATTGCTTAAAAGTGAAGGTTTCTTTGCAGTTTTTGGGGTCTGAGAAAATACAGAGCATCTTTTCTGTTATGTTGACCTGTTACTCCTTTTTTCATTTTCTGCAAATATGCAAATAGAAACCATATTTTTATTCAAAATACAAAATAAATATTGTTTGTAGTTCACAGGAAGAAACAAAATGACTGTTGTAGCATGCCTCACAGCGAGTATTTTAATATACAAATAGTTACTTCTCTACATATGACAAAAAACTATAAATTTGAGGGTCCCTATAAATTTAGGAGTATTTTAGCGATGGAGTGCTTTTTATGAATCAGATATCGCCACTAAAGCACCTTATTGATGATAAAATAGTTCCTTCAGATTCACATTAGGGTGGGTTTTTGGTGCTAAAGTAAGTTGCAAGTGCTACAAAAGGAAACTCAGAATTATTCAAATAGATGCTTTGAATAACTGTGTGAGGTCAAAGGTTACTCAGACATCCCTTCTGCTACTTTCTCCTATTCTCGGCCCTGCAGCCGCTGACCTCCTGAGCTGTGATCTGTGAAATTGCTTCCCTGTCATATGTGCATATTCACATCCCATAAGGCCGGAGAATATACAAATCCATATGGAGCATGACATGACTTGTTGTTTACATTTACAACCCCCACACTTTCTTTGACTCCCTTCTCTATATGTGGTGTCTCCATGTAATTTGTCTTATTTTAAATTCTCCGTTGCCCTTCAAAATCAAGTCTTGTTTTAGATTCAGACAGTGGACTGGTCTGTTTCGCACAAAGGTGAACGTGCAGCCCAATGATGAATGCATTACTCTCACTTAAACTGCTACTTTGTTTCTCCAAAGAGTCTGTGTACTCCGGAAGAAACCGAACTGAGCTTTGACCCCGAGCCCCTGATATTTGCTCATAACATAAATACACCACTTATAACTGGAAGACAGGCAATTAGGCAGTGTCTGCCGTTTCAAAGTGAAAACCAAACTCGATTCACAGAGAAAACAGTTCTGTAAACTGTACAAACTGATCCTAACAAAAGGTCAAAATTAGCATTCCGCATTAGAGAGGAAAAAAATATACAAGAAACGTTGAGAGACTTCACTGTTCATATGTGCGACGCTGAATATTTATGAAATTTAAAACGCGTCCAATTAACTATTTAAATTATTAATATTCATGTTGTCATAAATATGCATACTCTCATTGTTGTGCTCTATAGGTAGTGCGGAGAGAGCGAGACAGCTGTTCAGTCAGAATGACGCTTGAAAGAAAAGGTTTTTGTTTGGCGTCTGGTGAAAGCTAAAGTTCTCTGATAAGCTCACTTCATTACCGATGAGATAATGAGACTCTTAAAGGTTTCTAACGCACATAACGCGGTCTACCCTATCTCCATCTATGACCGAGATGCAATTTAGACAACTCCAATAAGCCACAAATGTGTAAGTGCCAAACGGCAGGCGGAGATTGGAGAAACAAGCGATAAATGGAAAAGTAACGCAAAGAGGCAGGAAGAAAGTATTTTAACGTTAACTATTAAATTCCCAGCTAACAAATTCTTCTTCTTTATGCAACTAGACAAGGATGATTTTATCAAAGACAAACCAAAAACTAGATTTTTCCATGAAGAAAATGTAAAGGTGACTTCCCCTACATTTTATTACCCGTAGTATGAAAACCTACACATCCCTAAGTGAACAAGACAAATATAACAGTGTCAAGAAAAAACTGTCTAAGATACCTTGAGAGGAAACAAGACAAACTACTCAATCCACCTCCTCAATTTGTCAGTTATTTAAACAATATAACATCCTAAGATTTACCCTTTTGCTCGGATAGTTAAATGAATAGTTACTACGGTGATAATATGCTTGGCTACATTCTAGGCTTCCTCTGCAATACATCTGCCCCAGCGAGTCTTTGTCTTCCAGTCCTCTTGTGTGACCAGATTTAACTCAACGGAGCCGTTCAGGTGGAACAGTCAAGCTACGGTTATCTCTGTCCCCAAGGCTGAACACATCAGAAAGAACACAACACCTCCATCTGGCTCTTAATCACAGCCGCATGAAACGCTTTGTGACCACTGTGGTGGAAAGTGTTGTTGGCATAGTCACAATAATCATATACTTTTGTTCTGTTCGACAAAGCCATGTAAAATCTGTAAAAAAAAACTCAAGTGTGCAATTGAACGCTTTTGAAAACAACTCAATTTCCCTTTTATGTTAAAAATGCTGTTCTGCTCCTTTATATACTTTAATCCGTTTTTTTTAAATCCATCAGGTGAAGGTAAACACAAGGGCACAGGGGTGTTAAGTCCTTGAGTAAATGCACTTTACTCAAGTGGCGTACTGTTGACACCAAATACTATTTTCCAAATGAAAAGACCTATAAAATACAAAAAAAACATATTTGGACAAAAAACTAAAATCTAATATGCTGTCTCTAAAACCTTGGATGTCCAAATTCGCTGTTTTTCAGGAAGTGGAAAAAACATTGTACTTTTTAACTGATTGCATACTGTGTTGTTACAGTTGACAGGCACTTTTATTATTTTTTATTGGTTAGATATTTGCAAAACCCTGACTTATAATAAAGTTTTTTTACAAGGTTTCAAAAGGACCATTACAAAATATATTTAAAAAAACACACAAATATTATATGTAAGCATATTTATGATCCACTTACTTTTGCTACCAAACAAATGAAATGTTTTTTTCTAAAATCCAATGGTTTATTTTCCTAGTAAGTTTGGGAAAAGCTAGACACTTGTATTTTACGCACATGAAATTATTTGTACTTTATGGCAAAATCACATTGCCCAACAAACAACCAACAGAAAATTCCAACAGCTTTTATGTGTATTGTTGGATTAGTGTGTATATCTCAGTGACTCACATCTGGTTACGACGCCCTCCAGTCTGATAATGTTGGGGTGGTCGAACTGGCCCATAATGCTGGCCTCGCTGAGGAAGTCTCGTCTCTGTTTCTCTGAATATCCTGCCTTCAGACTTTTGATGGCCACGTAGATCTCTCTCTTGCTGGGAAGCTTCAGACGGCCGCTACAAACCTCACCAAACTCACCTGGGGAATGACATAAGGCTACTGTCAGTACATCAGAGCAAGTCTACGACAGGTTTATGAGAGAAAACTGCATGAATAACATCCATCTGACCAGCCTTGGAAATCCTGTAGCTGGATTTTACAACTGTGACTTATGTGGCCATTGTAGTGTTTAGAACTCTGAAGTCTAAAATTTCTAAAGAAAAATGTTTCTCACACTTTTAAAGGGATATACTGCCATGCTATTGAAGTGTAAAAAATTATGCTGAATCTGCGATCTTGTATCATCCTAAAACTTGAGGTTGCTTGATTCTTTTTGATGAAGTTTAGCTTTTATTTTTTAGTATTAAGTTAATTTGAGATGTTTCATCCTTAGGAGAAATATAGATAAACACAAATGAGATAAACAGTAAGTAAAATTTTGTTATCTTGGAAAATCTTAGCACCTCTTGTTCTCTTACAAAAATGGAAAGCAGCATCATGGAAAACATCGTTTTAACTCCATTTAAATACACTGATGTGTAAGCAAAACTTTGAAAAAATAATATCTTTGGTTTTCTGCCATTTGGGTCTACTTCGCAATTATGATGAATGAATGTGATCCACGTTTTTACATGGCTGGCTATGTATATAAAAAATAGGTTTCCTGAAACAATGGTTATTCTACAGTTTAGCATGAACAAATCATGTTGTCTGTGATTGACTAATAAAAAAGTATTTCAGAGATGGAAAAATTCAAAGCAATTGGGTAGACGTGAAGTTTGAAAAGCTCTCTTGGCTGATGTATAAAATCTCACAAACACGTCTCGGGGTTAAAGACATCTTTTACTTACTGAACGTATCTGTTCTCACACATAGATTCTTTTCCATAATATTATTTAATTCAGAGTTCTAAAGCCTTAAATAAGCTCATCGTAGGCGCAGACACTATTTCAAATGGATGAACAAATAGAAAGAGATAAAAAAGGAGTATGATACAATGAGAGAAGAGGGATAAAAAAAGAATAAGGTCAAAGAAATGAAAAAAACAGACATGCTCAGAGAGAAAATGTATGCCCAGGAAAATGAAATTTCAAAGCCACGTTCAGACGCACAGCTACCCGGCATTAACAGCTCAGTATTTCAAACAACAGCTTTGTGTGTGAGGATTATAGCCGGCAGACTCTCTGTAATGAGAGCTCAAATAAAAAACTCTGTTCTTTGACATACATTAGCACCCGACTGACTGCATGTCATCAAAGGAGTAAGAAAAAAAGTTTCATAAAGTGAACTATTAAGTCACATTGACACAGTTCTATCTGTTTGATTCCTATGGATTTTAATTCTTGATGAAAAGTAGTAGATATTGTTTTATCTTCTCACCTGCACCTATAACTCTTTCTATACGTATAGTTGAAGCATCGATTTCTTTGGCGAAATCCCTGACGGCTTGATTCGGGTCCTCGTAAGTGTGAGGGTGAATGTACGTCCTGGATCCCGGCAGTTTGACTACAAACAGACACAGAGAGAGGGAAAAAAAGGACACAGTTTTTACTCTGGCCTGTTGAGTAGGCATCAATGCTAAGACACGGCCGTATCATAAAACCAAACAGTCCCCTAAAAATGTTGGAGAAGATAAACGTAATGGTGAGGTTGAGCGTGAACACTGATTTATTTTCCAGTAGAAACTGTGAGAAGATCATTAACATTTATGTTGTCTCTAAAAACAGCCATTTGTTCTGACAGTGTGTGAGTTTTCTGTGAACGTGTGTGTTGTGTTGGCCACCGTACCTCTGCCGTTCTGAAACTGCATTTTTTCTTCATCTGGATCTTGTTTCGCTTTGATATAACCGCAATGCCTTAAACACACAAAAAAAGATCATTTTAAAAAGGGTACATTTTATAAACCAGCCATAAAAGGATGTGATTCTAGATTTCAGGGTTGTGCGAGAGCGAGAAAAAGATTAGCACTGTTTCTATGCTTCTTCTAAGGTTGTTAAGATACAGTTTTTCTCTATATACTGTACTGCAAGGGTTTTCAAACTGTGGGTCAGGACCCACTTGTGGGTTGCACAGTGGCATGAGGTGGGTTATGGAAAGTCACATGGCTGTTAAATGACAATTTTGTTTTATATTCTACCATAAGACAATTTGGTATTTCATCTTAAATATTTGTTTTCTATTTAGAACTACTCTATTTTAAGAGGATGAATGTGTATTTTCTCCCCATATTTACATAAAAAATATTTTGGTGGGTCTCAAGATAGATTTTACCTGTCTAGGTGGGTCCTGGAATGAAAAAGTTTGGGAATCGCTGCTGTACTGTACACTGTACATATGTTTGTTACATTACTCATGACAGAATTTCTTTGTAACTCACGCAAGTATATCACTATAATTGAGTCTGAATGAGCGTGCAGTCTATAAAACATCCCACTGAATGCAGAACATGAAGGAAAGTGTTAAACCAGGAGTTTTAATAAGCGTTCAACATCATAAAAGTGTGTCTCTCTATGTGTGTGTTGAGCGTTCTCTACGAGTATTCTCTGTGGGCATGTTGGAATGTCTAAAAATACCCACTGGTGTTCTGGGTCTCTGTGGGTACGATACAGAAACTGTCTGCCGCTGCCTGCAGCAATATACTGCAACACATGCTGTATAAAAGTATTCGAGCTTACCATCATTTTACACATCAGTACAAACATCGCCTCTCATTTGTTAACTAATGGAACTAGTTATGCAGTTGGAGTCTACATAAAATTGTCTGGGGGGTGATGCCTGAAACATGTCTCTAAATTGCAGCTGAAGAGTTTTTTCATTAAATAATACCAAAAGAATATATACATTTATATTAGTGATGGGTCAGAACTGACATATAGCGCAAATGCGTTACCCAAGATCGGCTCCTGACTCAAGGTCCTATCCTTCTCCTCTTTTTGCTTCATGTTATTGTGATTTACTGTTTTCTATACAACCATCCCATACAATGTTAAGAACATTCTGTGATGAATATAACCTTGATATCTTTCATATAGACTGAGCAATGCCATGTCAAATATTGAAATAGTGAAATAAATCAAATCAAACTTTGATGATCCTAATTTCATATCACTTTTGAGACCTAAACCTGGATTTCACAGACAGGGTCACTTATTTGAAAAACCAAGACGTGCCTCTTTCATCACACAAGTAGATAAGAGATGTGACTAGAAAATAGCTGCACGAGGGCGATGCTAAGATGTCCATTGAGCAACCCAGTATAGGTCGAAAATTGAAGAAAAATGTGATATCCAATAACGTTTTACATCATGTGATATGCAGTATGCAATGCAATAACACTCAAAGTTGTAAAATCAAACTGAATTAGGTTGAAATATTCTTTAAAAGGAAACGTTATTTAAACAACATACTGTACTTGTTTCACATTGTGTCTGGAAAAGGAAAGCAACATTATATCTATCTCACCAGACTCTCAGACCTCTAACACTTGACTGAGCATAACCTTTTCCATAAATCATTGCAACGTCCATATTGCTATATTTTGATCATTTTATACATCTTACAGCCAAATATCCAACCCTAATAAAACAAATCCAAACTAGCTAATGGAAGTCTTAGACAATTCTGAATCCGTATATGTTTCTTTGTTCAGATGAACACACATTTTTAAAAGAATGCTCGTAACCAAATAATTCTTGGCCATTATTGATTTCCATAGTAGAAAAATTAATTTTATAAATGTCTCTGTTCTATTGAACACAAAAACGGATATTTTGAAGAATGTAGTAATGTAGTAGTTCTGGGACACATTTGATACCATTATTGTTTTTTCCTATGGTAGTCAACGGTGGTCAAGAACTGTTTGGTTACAAGCATTCTTTCAAAAAATGTGTGTTCATCAGAACAAACAAATCTGTACAGATTCGGAACAACTTGAGGGTAAGTAAATGATGACAGAATATCTATTTTTGGGTGAACTGTCCCTTTCACTAGAAAACTACAGGTTGTTTAAAGTGCTCCTAGAATCAAACTTTAAAGGAAGACAGATCTCCAAAAGCAAGCTTGGTCACCCCTGCTGAGAAACATTGCCCCGAAAACCATTTCCTCTTCCATTCAGCACGTCGTGAGGATGCTTCGCTGAAGATCTTTTTGAACCGAATTAGTCCCTGCAGAATTCCACACGTAACCGTCTAATCTTTTATACTTCCTTGCAAACAGCATTATGCTTTAATCAGAGAAGCGATCGCCGAATTACATTTCCCTTCTCTCAGGTTTATCTCTCCCCTGCTCCTGCGCCTAAACTCTTCTCTGTAATTTGTTTCAAAGTATGAATCCCTTATGACAGCTAATCTGAGAAGAAAATGTAGAAGTCTCTCATTACAATCAAGCACTAGTACATTTTAAAATCATATCTGATTATAATTGGTTTGGGGTGAGTTCCAAGGATTCTGTAATGAGCGTGATCTCCATCCAGCACGGCGAAGGAGACGGTCGAGCTGGTGATAAGAGTCGGCAGATGAACTGGACGCTTCTGGCTTTTAATTTGGCAGTAATGATGAGCAGAGGGGAGAAGGGACGCTGGTGCCAGGGTCATGGGAGCCCAGCCGTGGCTGTTTGGCAGACTTGAGCTGTGATTGCAAAGCGGAAAAGAGTGAGAATGATTCTGTCACTGGCGAACCCCCCTCACACACACACACACACATGTATGACACATAATGAAACTGAGTGCCAGTGTTCATTATGCACCATCACTTTACCCTAAGGCTTGGCATCATGTAAACTGAACAAATCGGCTGGACAGAAGGCCACCCCCCGTAATATTCTATAGTGCAGTATTCTACATTTACAATTATTATGCATATTTATGTTAGGTATGGGCCTTCCGAAAGTCTCTCATCATTTGCATAAAGTTTAACAATTCCCAACTTTCTCTCGTCGCTAGAAATGCCCACTTCCTGTCGCCAACGGTAACTGTTGCTTGTGTTGTTAGCTCTTCATTGAAATGAATGGAATCGTGTCGCTTTGTCGCAGGGTGTCGCTGGCAGTCTAAACGGGACGTTACCCTAACGTCACTGGCCTGAAAGCAAATCGCACTAAAACGTATGAATACGATTAATCGAATTTATACAAAATAGGCACTTCGCAAAATTGTTACAAATCCCTGTGAGATTGTGTTGGTGTATGTGTTTGGCATATATAGCTCATGTTTATGAAAACTAGAGAAAAATAATGCATTCAAAATAGGGCTTTAAAAGATTGCAAAAAATAATCCATTAAAATATTACATTTAGTATGTGTCATATGTTTATGATTTATGCAATCCAAGACATTGGGAAACATTAAGCAAGTTGTTTATTATGGCAACACACAGCTACACTGCCAGAACACAATAAAATATTGTGTGGGTATGGTGTCTTCAATTTTGCATTACTAATTGTCTTGATGGTGCTGAATTCATTACCATAATCTATTTAAATGGATGTTTAAAATCACAACTGTTAAATTAGCAAGCCTTACTTGAACATGTTTTCTTTTTCATTTTAAGCTAGTTAATGTACCTATCAACAGTGTTGTTTTGCTCACAAGAACAAACTTTTCCCTGTTTTAGATCCACAATGACAAAATACACATCTAAAGACCCTTCAACATGATTTGTAGGTCTATGTATTAAAAAAAATCAGTCAATGGCATGTTTATATTCTTCAACTCATGTAACTCAACCGTCCTGTAATGAAATCATGCTTAAAAATGAAAATGTGTCCTATCCCGCTTATGTCAACAGCATGCATTTACATTAAACAGAGCGTGTGTGCGAACACCGAAGTCCACAAATCATAAGAAGCTGTTCTCATTGTGAGCCTGTATGGTTGACAGACCTCTCAGGAACCTAATGAGAAAAAGAGCATCTCATATTGACAAAACGTCTCTCCTTGAAGAACAAAGCAGCGAGGATCATCCTGATGTATGACTCCAATCTCACAGCGTTCCTCGGCAAATGAGCGAGAGCTGCTTCCTTTATGTTCTGCAGTGTCTCTGCTCTCTCAGCTCGGCCCCGACAAATCACTTTGCGCTGCTTAATGTACCCTCTCTCTCATTCTGCCACACTGAAGAGACGGATCTAAGATGTTCCATAGGCCCGGGTCTGCTATTGTACTTTGCTGACTAGAGAAAAAGAGCTATTCTTGCTCTACGTGCAGGCCTTGCAAGTTTCAGATATTTCATATTTCCTCTTTCTCTGAGCCTCACGCGCAATTTACATATCAATTTACCTTCCCGGTATAATACACTGTCACCTGAATGCCATTTTTCACGCCGCCTTCCAGCTTTCTGTCCCTGGGACCTTACGGTTGCAGTCGGAATGCCTCACCGTTCCTGTTATTCATACCCCTTTCTCTTTGTATCATTTTGTTTCTTCTCCCTTCTCTGAACTTTTCACTTTTTGAAACTTTAAAAATCTTCGTTTCCTTCTCTCCCTTCATCTTCTGCCATACTTTAAGATCCACGTCTTGACACTCTTTGAGAGCTTGAGTTGGAGCAGGACCTGGTTGTGCTGACAATGTCCTTTTTACTGGGAGCGCTCTGCTGGGCTGCGGCATACTAACGCTATTGAAATAAGAGCTGGAGAGACAGCGATCCACTGTAACAAGAACCCTGGAGCTGTAGAGCCCATTCCTATCAGCCCCGTACTGGGCTATGAGCTGACTAAGACATATTTTGATTCTCCTATCACTGCTAGGTGCCGGGGTCTAAAAAACGTCCTTCCCCAAAGAGACTCTCAAGATCAAGGACGTAAGAAAGCCGCCTAAACAAAGACAGCTCTGAGATCAAACGGTAAAGGAGACTTTCTTCACAGCTTTGGCTCAGATGGACGGGTTTTATGATAAGGCGCCTTTAGAAGAAATCTTTATACCTTTAAACTGTGCTCAAGTTAGGTAAATATAGATGTGAAAGGGGGCTTTGAAACCAAACGGTTTCAAATTGAAATGTGCAGGAAGTTCAAAGATTGGAAGGATGCGTGGTGTGCCTAAATGACCTACTCAACCTTGGCCAAACCTCCTTGAAACTTGAGTGGTAAACACATGACAAGCTGGATAATGATAAATATGTCCCAGGCTTTCAGGACTTTCAGAAGTGAGACCTGACGGAGCCGTTGGTCGAGTGACCTACCCGAGCATTTGGTACCTGTAAACTACAGAAATAGGAGGAGGGGTCTCTTTTTCTCCATCCTCCTGGCACAGCATTCATCTCCATTAAAGCCTCCCCAGCCACATGTCCTTGCCAAGTGTTTCTAACTGACTTGCAATTAGGTTAAAAAAGCAGCTCAGATATTCCCATGACTACTGTTGCCCTTACCCTCGCGTTCCAGCAGTGTGTTGAATTACGATCACCTCATCTGGTTCAATTCATCCGGCATCTCATTTTACAAACATAAAGTGGACCGGCTATAGAAATGAGGGCAGAGGCGCTGGCATCGTACAAGCCTTTTGCTAATGAGTAATCAGTGACTGTTTGGACCAAGTCATGACCCTGAAATGCCCGTCAGTTTATTATAAACTGCTTCCTCTTTAAGCCTGAAAAAGCTTCCTGTGATCGACCAAAATAAATAATCTCATGGCCGTTCACTTTAGGGTTGCAAAATAAAATATGTGACCTTCTCACTGACTTTCTGTAGTCTTCCACTCCCCTATTAAACACTCTCCTTGTCCCCGATGATGATGAATTGCATGCAGTGAAAATTGTTTGACTTCCTGTTTGCCATGTGCCTGGCCTGAGGAGGAGCTATAAAGCTTGAAAGGACTCCACAAAGGGCACAGCGTGAAGTTATTTCCGCTCATAATGCTTAATTGCTTGTTTGATTACCTTGTGTTTTCTACTGCATTATAAAACAGGAGGTGACCAACCTTAGCCTTTCATTTGGCAATAAGCATGTGACCTTGAAATAACCGCCCATGCTGACAACACAAAACCGCCACGGTCAAGCTGATATCTGGGTTTTACATTTTTATTAATGTGAGGACTGAAGAAACGTAGGAGACAAAGTGACCTCTGCTGTCCTACAGGCTTGTTTTAAAAACTTCATGAAAAATAGCGTTCCAGTTGAAAGGAAAGAAAAGAAACTTGGATTTTTTTATTGACCAAAAAATGGTGTAAAGGTACCAAAATGGACGTTCAAACTTTTTTATTCTGCAGTTCATGTTAAGGAATACTTCGAGGAGCCCAAAACACCAACAAAATACTATGCATTTTGACTTTGTCTAAATTTCTTAAATCAAGATACATTTACTTCACAAAGAAAAGTCTCAGTAAATGCTTAGTCTAAAAAGCAAAGAAAAATACAAACTTATATATAGTTTATGTTTAGAACAAACAGAATTTGTTTTATTAGGTACTTAATGGAAGACTTTTTTTGGAAATAGGCTCATTCTCCAACTCCCCCAGAGATAATAAGTTGCGTTTTACTGTATTGGAATCTATTCAGCCGATCTCCTGGTCTGGCGATAGCACTTTTAGCATAGCTTAGCATAGATCATTGAATCCAATAAGACCAGTACCAACGCGTTCAAGAATGACCAAAGGATTTCGATAGTTTTCATGTTTAAAACTTGACTCTTCTGTACTTACAGTATATCGTGTGCTAGGTCTGGCGGAAATGAAAAGTTGTGATTTTCTAGGTCGATATGATTAGGAACTATACTCCCATTCTGGCATAATAATCAAGGAAGTCTGCTGTAGCATACCCATAGCAGGGGCAGTGATATCAGGCAGCTCATGTGGAAATAGGCTAACTTCCGTCATCATATCCAACGTGACCATCTGATGGCACATGTTATCACTGCGCCTGCTGCGGCCATGCTACGGCAGCAAACTTCCTTGATTATTACGCCGGAATGGGAGTATAGTTCCTTAGGTCCCTTTCCTGTAATGTATCATTATTTATTAATTCTTAGATATTTGTACTAGAAACCAAGACAAAAATGTACATGAAGAAATACATTTTTTGCAGCAAAACCACAACAGTGATCAAACAACCTCCAAAGAACAATACAGGCACATCAAAAACACCAAAACTGTGTTCTTTGATAAACCAAATGTGCTCTACAAGTATTCCTGTGCAATGCATTGTGTTTATATGTTGTTAACAACTGACAGACACCATCTGAACATTAAGTATAATTCAAATTAGACGTCAATGTTCGAGTCGGTCTTTGAAGGCTGAATCAAAGTAAAAGCTTTTGATCAGCCTCAATTACAGATAAACAAAAAGAGAGATTAAGTGAATGATCCAGACATTTCTCACTAATGAAAAAATTCAACAAATGACGACACTTTGTACCGAGTCCTTTGTTCACTTTACTGTCACAGAGAAACAGAGTGAGGGAGGTAGAGAGAGAGAGAAAACAGCACAGATTGTTTCTGGCCTTCAGAACATCTCAACCACACGCAATGCAGAACAAAAGAAAAAGCGAAGCCACAACAAATACAAAGCTTCTGTTGGAATTTCACTCTGAAGCCAATACCCAGACAGAGAGAGAGAGAGAGAGAGAGAGAGACTGGGAAAGACTATCCAAAGCTCCATATTTTGGTTGAGGGAATGCATTGGCCGCAGTGGCTGTCAGCAGGGCTCATTAGCATAGACGACAGGCTTTTTTCAAAGATCAGACGATTTCTAATCACTCGGTGGGTTTGTCACAGAACTAATAGGATGGAGCAGAATGGAGAGATGCCTCCCTCATTTCAAGGCTTTCATCACGCAGAGTGGCTCTTCAAATTAATGGCAATCAGCGACACCCACCGCTTGAACTCACCGGAGCCTGCGACAAAAAAATAACCTCACGCTGCTCCGTGCGGTCATTACATTATCATGCAATAACAGATAGCGCAAATGAATGCGAAACAAAACGTTCGTCTCTCATCTCTTGATCCCTTGTTTTTTCAAGCCCTTTGTTTCGTGGCTCCCACTCAGTAAGAGGAGACCTGGCAGCCCTCCAAGGCTCGCGCATGCTGTTTTAAAAAAGATTTACTCCAGCCAAAGTCATTATTAGTGAAGTGAGGAGATTAAATGGTGATATCTGCTGAATTCCAGGATGTGTTTCTGATAGGTGTGGAGAAACATCCAATTTGTTAACTATTCATTATGGTAATTGAGAATGCGGGAGAGAAAATTACGCCGATAATGATCCCATTTTTTAGAGTCGGATTTTATAAGTTTGATGCAGTCGGGATCTAATTCATTAAGAAGTTTGACCTATGACACGATGGCGGGTGCACCCTAATCTATGCAGGGGCCGTTTACCTAATAAAACTCTCATTTGCTAATCGGCACACTGGAACATAGCCGTGGGTCATCGCAATAAAAATGAAAGATAAAGAATGCCTCTGTTTTTAAAAAACAACATAAATTACACTAAACATGATTGCAGATGCTTTCTTGTTACATTTATACATTTACATTTATTAATTTAGTTGACGCTTTTATCAAAAGCGACTTAAAAGTAGGAGAGCATATAAACATTTTGTCAAAACGCTAAACAGTACCATTAGTTTACAAAGCTTTACTTTACTTTGGTTTGGCTAGTTTAGTTTAGTTTAGTTTGTTTTTGAGTGAGATGAGTAGCGCTAGAAAAAATAAACATTTGTACAGTTTCTTCACAAATGAACAAATATAAATTTGTTTTTGTTAGTTGAATGAGTGTGAATTACTTAATGTGGATTTTAAATCATTCTTGTAGTTACAGAGTTATTCCACAGTTGTGATGAGTTTTAATGTGAAAAAATCTCAACCCATTGAGAGGATATAAAAGTAATTGCACATAGTGGGGATTGCACATGGTCAGAAACAAATGTATAGTACAATGCAATGTATACTTGGAATGCACTTTGGGAAAAATGCATCTACAAAATGCATTAATATAAATATATAATCAAGTATTTCAGGAGCAGAATGTTTAATATAAAGAATATGGCGTGCAATTTAATCAACATTATTAATCATTGCAATATCATGGATAAGCAAGAATGATTTTGCCATAACCATGCAGACCTACCATCAGGTATTTTGATATTGCAATTAATGTATTAATTTGTGAAAAAAATAAAAACTACTACAACGAATGTGTGTTTTACCCATGGAAAAAAAATGGTGCGCACCTGTCCCACCCGCACATTACGTCTATGTATTGATAAATAAATTGATAAATAAATGCCAATAATTCAATAAATGTTCAAATAAATTATTATCAATAATAAATAAATAAACAACACCAATATTTAAATTAATGGTTAATTGTTACATTATTAATGATATCTGGTCAAACATAATATTGTTAATGAGACATAAATAAATAATATACAGTTGCTAAAACCTGGGTGGCTTTTTACCACTATAAACCAGGTTCAAACATGTGTTTCACTGATGAGCACCAAAGCTAAATATGTCTGGACTATGTGTTCCACTTTCTAAACCATGCACATCACATAGACCTGACTTTCTTTTTTTTGTATCAGCAAAGCTTTTGGAAAGGTACTGTGGTACATGGAAATTTAGACTCCCTCCCCAAAGACCGGCTGCTCAAAGCACACAAAGAGTGCCATCATCTTTTCCAAGCTGGAGGTGTAAGATTCTCTTCCTGTGTAATTGTGCTTGACAGGCGGCAACTTGCTTTGCCTTCATTATCTCAGTGTTTTCCTCTCTTTTGTGCTGACTGTGCGATATTTTAGCCTTGACTCACATCTCACAGCTCAAAATGAACCGTGCTATAGTGTCGGGCACCCTATAGATACAATTACTGTGTCATTTTGTTACTGCTGCCAAAGAGCATTTTTATGCACAACGACTATATTGCGGTGAGAGGCCGGTCCATCATATTAAGCAGCTAGGAGAACAATTACACCTTAAACATGCTTGGGCTATGTGTTGTTTTATATGTGTTGGTATACGTCTGGGCAGCACACCTGAAGAGCTGTGTTCATCATTCCAGCTTTCATTATGGAACTGCACTCCAGTTCACAAGTTTTGGCTTTAAAAAGCAATTATGTTTGCTGTGCTACAATTGCGGACGCTCTCAGGTGCTTTGGTGGTCCTGCTTGGATGCACGAACGCATTCGTGCCAAATTAGAAAAACAAAGAGCCAAACATTCTGGTGCCATTTGGCCAATCAAAGATGTCACCCAGACATCAGCACCTAAAGACACACTTGAGGTAAAAATGAACATTTTATGCAGAAATCCATTATGAACATGGCAGAGTAACAACCAATTTGACATAACATGAGGATGAAAATCACAGAAAACACAATCTGGAGCATTAAGTGCACTAAGCTTTAGGTTCTATGGAGAAATTGAAAACTCAAATGAGTGTATCTGACATTGTGCGTTCGCGGGAAGCATGCTTTCCTGTCATCATTAAGTTTTAAGAATAACCCAAGGCTCATAGCAGATGCTACCCAGATAACATATCACTAACAAAGAGCTTCTTATTCTTTCTAATGAGCTCCGCTTGAAAATCTTCCTGTGTACTTCATCTCTGATTACAATGACATATGTATCTGTGGTGTACAGTACCTGAATCATCAGGGGCATTAACCAATGCTCATATTACACAATCTTAATAAGTAAAACACAGTAAAAAGGGGGTGGAGTAGTGGGGGTTACATTAAGGATATATCCTGCCTGGTTGACTTCAAAAAGCATAAGCAGGAATTGTTTTTAATTGACATAAATGTTTTAATTGGTATAACTCAATCAAAAGCGGCATATTGCTGCTGTCCTTCTGAAACTTCGTATTGTGGAGTATAATAAATAAGGAGACAAGAGACGAAGATGCGTCGAGACAGCTTTACGCTCCACTTTAATAAATAACACTCTGAACAGCAAGTGAGGACAAATACAACCACGCACATCAACCACCGGAACACAACACTCAAACCGACTCCTCCCTCCCTTAAAGGTACAGTACCTTGGAGAATGTCTCTTCAGTAAAACTTGTGGTTCGCCACAGTATCTCCATATTTTGTGTTTTTTATTTCTCGCCATAAATCATTATTATAGTCACCCTTCATGTTTGTCACTGGGTCACGCAAATATCAAACCAATAGAAAGAATTAAAAAGTCTTGCTATTTTGACAACACAAATAAAGGTATTTAATCATTTAAAAACCTCAGTGTTTTGTCTATTCCCCAAAACAGCCAATTTGTACATCCAAGGTTTCGAAGGGTCAGCTAAGATATAAATGTAAGACAATTAATATAATTTTTTGATTAGGTTATTTGAGATTTTTTTAAAGAATGTAACCAAGTATGATTATTTGAAAAATGTATATGATTATTTTTAAATACTGTAGCTGTTGATAATCAACCACCCCCCCCCTTAAAAAGGAGCTTGCTTGATTTTCTAGCAGCTGAAAATATAAAAAATATAATTAAAAGAGAAATATTGGCATATGGGGTGTGCGCGGCAAATAATTAAGCGCTCCACTGGGGAAATGGCTTAAAAGAGATAATCCTGCTGGATAGAGCGAGTTGGACGTGGGAGTTAAATAGATTTTCCAACTTCAGTATAAAATGAAAACAAAAATAATTGTCTGGCAATGATGGAAGCGACAGTGATGTTCTGCAGGTCCACGAGCTAAACTCGCAGGAGTTTCCCAGTGGTTAGCACCTGGCTGCCGCTTTATCGCTTCTTGGGTAACGCGCTAAAAAAAATGCAGAATTTGATGACTGAAGACCATCTGCTTGCTGTAACACATGCCATTTTCTCCTGTTGTCAATATAAAAATACCAAAATATTCTGTGCCAAAAGTACTCGGTGTGCTGGAAAAGCAAATTAAAATAGTACTATTTATAATTTATTTATTCTTGTCTGGGTTTTCTTTTCTCATCTTTTTATCAGAAGAAAACAGGTTACAGGAGTGGACAGACTGGTCCCTGCATCTCACACCATGGCCATGGTGTCTAGCATACTAACAGCTGGGCCACTGCTCCTACTCCGACTATATGGGACATGGATACTTTTATCCAGATAGTACACATATTACAGAAGCTGAACATGAAGCAGGGGACGGATCAAGAAAGATCCAGCAAGGGGAGCTAGTATTACCTCTTTGCACTTTTGGCCACACATGCAGTGAAGTCCAAATTGATGGCAAAGCCAAAGCATTTAGATTTATGTGCATTTGAGTCTACAAATACTACATAGTTGCAACTTTGAAACAATTCTCCCAATAACATGAAACACACGGGAGAACAGCTTGTAAAACCAGCAAAGTGATGGATTTATTTTAGAAATATTAATTGTATAGCAGATACTGACTTTTTATAGTATGCTAATCATGGCAGCTTATTTATACTTAGGAGACAAAACAACCCCAATTAACTTCATGTTAAATGATCAAAAAGCACATATTCCATACAGTATTTCTTGCAGGCTAATGTGTGAGTCTCATTAAGTGAAGGAACAGGCAATGCCGACGTTAAAATCTCTAAATTATGCATTATCTCCCTGAGCCAGGTGAAGCTGTGAACAGTACAAAAATATGCTAACAGTGCTGTAGCCTTTAAAATTATTGCTCAAACTCCAAACTTACAGGGAATGGGAACACAGGCAGAGACAGAAGAGGAGTGTGGGGAATAGAGATTGAAAATAATAATATTGTGAAAGAATAAGGCGGATGCTGGAGGTGTGAGTTATTTTGTGGAAGGTGATGCAACCTGGCAACCGCAGACTCCTTATGGTAAGTAAAGCCAAAATGACCTCCAAAGTTCAAGTGGGATTTGCATAGATCAAGATGTGAGGTGATTATGTTGTTTGATCTCATCTCCCTGCACACCTGAACTGCACAAAACGACATGAAATACGCAGAAAAACCCTGTTCAGTGTTTGAAAGGAAGCCAGTCGTTCTCCTCAAGGACATATAGGTGCCCAGAAAAGGTTTATCGAGACCTGACTTCCCTCCGAGAGACAGTTTAGATTGTGAAAGTTTGTATAACCTTCTGTTGTATCTTAGACAGCTATGTTACAGCAGAGAATTATGCCTGCAGCTGAAGAAATAATCGGCGTGTCTGCTTTGTAAGTTACTGACTCCACAAGTTATCACATTTTTGAATAGGGGCTGTTCAAGGGTCTGGGGATATTTAGCCCAGAGACACTTATGAATAAACAGTTTACGGTTTAAATATGTATTCTTCAAAAGTTACATCAGAAAAGAGTCTTTATTCAAATGAAACAAATCTTTCAATATTGCAAATACCACATTGGCCTGGACATAAAAAAATATCTACATACTTCTAAAATCCACAAGGCTACCAGTTTTATTCAACTTCTGTACACATTACCTGCATTGTCATGAATCCGCTATCATGTCATTTTATTCTTGTCTTGTAGTGGAGTCATGGCATAGCCCTTGGGTTTTGTGTGAGAAAGACATGGTTTTGCTTATATATTGGCTGACATGTGCTTTCTCATGTCTTGTCTGTGTCTCCCGCCATCTCGTTTCCTTGTTACCTTCCCATTAGTGTTTCATTACCCACACCTGTTCCTTGCCAATTATCCTGTGTTTGTTTCACTTTAAACTTTAAAGCATCCTCTTGTCTATTGTCTTGTGCTCTTGGACTGTTTGATGTCAGTACATGTATGCTGTTCCCTGTAAGAGTTACCTTGTCTACCAAGTTCCTGTTCCCTCGAGTTTAAGTAAGTCTAGTTTTGTGTTTGTACCAGTGTTTATTTTCTAGTTTAGTTAGTCTGTGTTCTTGTTTTTGTTTATAGTTTATCCAGTCTTGTTTTCCCCATCGTGGGGTTTGTTTTGTCCTTTTGTAGTGTCTTTTGTAAAATAAATATCTGTTTCTTCACCACCGTGTTTGCCTGCAATTGGGTTCTTCCCCTGGAAAATCCTAACACTGCATATTACCATCCTTGATACTGTTCTCTGCTTTCATAATTTAAAGTCAAACTTATTGAACTTGTCTGAAAATCCAGAATCATGACACCAAGCTGAAACTGCTTGTCTTATTACAAGCCTGCCTACGCTTCATTCACAACTTCTCAAACTCTGCTACGAAAATAAAATACTGGACACTGGAAACTGGAAACAAAAAAAAACAGCATAACAAAGTTTAACACCTGCATGCCATAGGTGAAAGGTAAATTAGTTTATTGCGTTGAGAAAGAGAGAAAGTCACGTCAACTCTATTCACTTTAATCAAACTGATTTTTCACAGCAATGGCGGTTCATAGAGCCTATCAATAGTTCTCCGAAGTTGGCAATGCATTGAGCTGCAGCAAAATGGACTGATTGAGATGAACTTTTAAAACGTTTAAAGATGCAAGTCGTTTAAAAAAGAACACAATTTATAGAAACATAACTTCCGGGAACTATCTAAAGGCACCATGAAGCTTGTGATGCAATAGAATTTTGAACTTCGGTTGTCGTGACTCTCTCTTGCTCAACCACTCTGATAACTTTTATAAATTACTAAGGTGAAATTCTTGTACTTTACATATCGTCGCTGTCTTTCTGAAACCTTGTAGGTCCAAATTTGTAGTTTTCATAAAGTGGAAAAACACAGCACTTTTTGCAAAAATTGCATATTGTGTTGTCAAAATTGTGAAGCCCATTTTAATATTAAATTAATTTTAATTAGATAAAAAAAGGTTTCAGGAAAGACCGCAGCAATATACCTCAGTAACACCACAAATGTCCAACACAAAACTAGTCACATATCCCATATTTCTAACCAAAGTGTGCTGTATTTGGTATGCATTTTTTTAAAGGTTTAATCCGTTCTAGATTGACCTTCACGTTGTGTTGTGACCTCATTGTATTTGCTATATCTATAATGAAATACATTGCAAGTCAAGGACTTTGTGGAAGGTTTACAATGAACTGTTACTGAATTAGTCTGTGGGTTTATAGACGATTTCATCGGACGCATAAGTGCCTGATCCCCAGATGTGTTTGGCTAGTGTCTAATAATATATTTAATTTAATTTGTTCATATTAATTTGTATTATTATTTTAATGTATAATTATATTAAATACACGATTTGTTGTATTTTATTAAATAATACATTTGTTGAACGTGTCCTGTAGTTTTGAGGCATTTAAAGAAACCTTATGGTACATTGACATCTAGCGGTTGAGCTTGGTCTCAGAGTCTAAATTCAAAATATTGGAGTGACAAGTTTAGGCAAGTAACGGTTCTTCTCGGTTCTTCAAGCTGTTCTCGGAAGTTAACTGCAACCCACGAGTGTGCGAATGCGCAGTAACGTTTGTTTATGTTGTCACTTTGAAACCGTCTATAAACCTCTACAAAAATTTTTTTACTTGCATGTTTCGATAGCTCAACATCTCCAAAGCTTTTTTTCGATTGGAACCAAACTATAACCTTTCTTACTGACAGCGATTCTCCTTGGTGTTCTCAATGTATCCTTTTCTGTCCATCACTGTCTTTTCAAAATACATCTTTCTGAAAAAAAACACCCACTTCCAAACAAATTCCCCACCTGCCTGTTTTTCTATCAGTAAAACCACCTATCAATGGGCATGTCTTTCATACTGCATTCTGATCTTCCAGCTTTCACTCTGGACAAAGTCGACATGGGAGAGCTCTAATGGGTAATTCATGAAGCTGCAATGACTTGTGGGTAAAACCTGGTTTGCACTGCAGGTGGCCGTGTGGCCAAGTTGTTTACTCTATGATGCAAACTAAGCTTCTTGGCTGATTAAAATGTGGTTACAAACTCAGGCACATTTTTTTAGTTTTGGTTCATAGTTGAGTGGCTGCGATGAATTATTTGTTGCGCGGGAATTCATTACATGTATGTGTGTGTGTTTCAACATGTACGCTCTCAGTAGGCCAACGAGAGGCTGATTAGGTCTATTCCAGTCAATACTGAATAGAGCACTCAGCGTGATAGGCAATCACCTCAGATCAATACTAATGTTTTTAGAGACTGCAGACAGGCTTTGTTCGAGAAAGAAAGCGCTATTTAATTTAGTCAGAGTATATTTATTATCAGAATTAATTTGTAGGCTCAGTAAGTCTCCTTCGGCTGGCTGCGCCGTCTTTTCTGCTTCAGCTGTTGTTGAATATCTGAGGTGCTGTGCAAAATATCTTCTCTGACTCAAATTTCAAGCAAAACTTCACAGAGCCTCTGTATTTAGATCTTTTATATGCTTTGCCATGAAGGAATCCGTATTTTATTGACTTTCAAGATTCAATTTCTTGTTAAATAGTCCTTAAGACAGAAGCCCTCATATTCAACATATATGAAGTAACATCAGCATTTAGGTCCAGTACAGTACCCACTCGGCCAGGACGAAAACAAGGACAGAGAGACTCACGTAAAAGTTCGTTCTTACCTTCCGCTCACTACAAAACACGTCACAAGGAAGATAAGTAGTACAATGCCACCCGCTATAGACACCGCCAGGATGGTCGCCTGGTTAGGGTCCCCAATGGCCAGCATATCTGAAACAGAAAGAAATGTTTGTTAATGTTAACCCTTGTGTTCTTTAAAGGTTCATTTTCTGTCTGTTTAGGGTCCTAAAAACAAAAAAAATCCACATGTAAAAGCAGTAATAATTAATAATTAAAAAGTATGTTTTCATTTAATATGATAATAAAAAATATTCAATCAAAAGTCTGCAAAGAAAGCATGCAATTTATTTAAAGCAAAATAAAATTCATTAATAAAAAATATTCATGGAAACATACAAGTTAAATATTGTTGTACAATTATTGAGTAAGAAAGGAACAAGGAAATGTAAATTCTGGAAAAAATCATATTTGTAGTTTAAACCAAAGTTAAGTACATTTTTGAGATTTTAAAGGGTCTTGAGATCCTTCAGACCCCAAACTCTGGCCTTTTACTTCAAACTCTGCCTGGTTCCACCACCAGCTGCATTTTGCTGCTATATACAGTACATGGTTGAAGGTGGATGTCAATTCTCTAATTTACGCGTGCCATCCAAATAGGTATGTTAACAGAGGGAATAACAGGCTCAGTATGAAAGTTTCACGGCGAGCGTATGGATTTTATGCTGCCGCAATCGACTCATTACTCAAAACAAATACATCATTTATCAAGCCCGGCAACGTATGAGTAACCACCTTCTTCAGGAAAATGAATATCTCCAGCAACAGGAATTGATTTAGAATTCCACTCAACACCGTTCAACAATCTCAGTTACGTGCTGCTCCCTGTACAGCAAGATATCGCAACCAAAGGAGACAGAAGCAAACATACCCAAAATACAGTAGTGAGATTTTTTTTTTTTTACATCTGAGTAAACAACATCCTTAAGAGCACCGTGTGTCAGAGCAGGTGCACTTACTGCTAAGCATGAAGACATTTTAAATAATCTTCCTACGCTGTCAGGCTAAACATGTATCCAACGCATGCACAACTGCACACATGTGAGAGGTCTATGAATGTCACCGTGAGCCGAAGGCTTAAACATTTCTCATATAATTAAAAGAGCAATTACTGTACTGGTCTCCGTTAACTCTGAGCTTGGCAGATGAGGTCGGCTGAGCTCTGTGATATATTCCCAGAGATGCTCTCTGGACCGCAACATGGTTTAGATTAGACGTGTATGCCACAAAGCCTCTATGTTTGCTGTATAAAGGCTTTTAAAGTGCCTCCATTCTTTGATCCCGCAGGTCAGCTCAACACAGCCCTGTTTGTCCTCACGAGACACAGACACGCACAGTGGGCCCCTCCCAGGGACTATAAGCAGGGGCTTTAGTAAATAAGTCACACACCGGTTCACCATATTGAATTCAGAGTAGTGCACTGAATTCTCAAGCATCTGCTCAACAATGCAGACGGAAAACACATACATTGGAATGTAAAAAAACACAATATAAAGACAGTTATATCCAATGCTTTTTTTTCTTTTCTAGAATCTTTACAGTCCCTTTTCTTTGATTTACACAATAGTCACATTTTGTATTAATATATAAATAACTTTAATACCTGCAGCACATATGCAGTTGCTTATACTGTAGTTTCATCTTTTAAAAGACCAAAATCTAAACAAATGTTTCAGGGGCACAAATGGCTGACATAATAAACCCAAAATTATCAAAAGGACAAATATGCCCAACATAACATCACTACAGTGTGTCTTTGACTTAATATATCACGAATAGGACTTATAATTAAAAGAATGCTAATGCATGACATCACAATTCGCTGAGGGCCACCAACATTCACGGTTCACAGCTGATGAAAGTAGAAGAAGAGAGGTGTAAAGATAGAGAAAACGTTGAAAACAAGAAAAGAAACATGCCGAGAACGAAGGTAAAGTATGCAAACAGCCAAAAAAAACACTGAGATCAAATCTATGACTGTACCTTCATGACTGGTCTCCAGCTCGATCTCTCCACCATAGTTGCCGTAGCCTCCGTCCGTGCGGGCTCTCACCCTAAACACGTAGGTGGTGCCCGGCTTCAGCCCCTCTACTGTCATCATGTGGCCTTTGGTTTTCAGAACAGTGTAGTTCTGATCTCTCTGGTTCTGGAAGGAAAGACACATTTTTCACTGTGAGACTTGTCTTTAGCTTTTATGAGTAGCTATGGTAGACAGAGAATGCAGTGTTAACCAAAGGTGAAAATGAGCAGAATGTCAGTCAAGTATTATTACTTATTAAAGCTCTTTGAGATAAATGGCGTGGTGAAATTCTGAGACGTGCGCCACGTAGAGAAGCAGAACCCTGCGTCTACATCTAAAAAATGAGAGGATTAATGAAGGATATTATTTCGGCAGCATGTTAACACTGTAGCCAGCAGTACTAATCTTTTGGTAGTCATTATGGAGAGCCAGATGCTGAGTTAATTTTTTCATTATGCGCTAACAGGCCAGTCAAGAGCTTTTATTTACACTGTGTACCACGATTATTGGTCTGATTACAGTTACATGGGCGAGACATCTGATTTATAATGCTGCAGTGCATATAAGAATGTGAGTCTATGAATAATGCATAGTGATTAATATTAAAGTAACTGCTCAAACTAACTAATAACAAAAAAATACTGGCTTCATGATCAATATTGCATAGAAAAATTAAAGAACTAGCTGGAATTCATTATGATTGGTTGGAAAGTTGAACCAATGCAATGGGCTATATGCATGCAAGACTTCTGCGTTTCACAGTAAGAACCCTAGGCAGTTTCCGGTTGGGGAGTCTTAAAGAAGAAATAATTTTTAAAGCCGAAAATTTTTAAGTTTAGCAGATCCTGAACAATGCGACACATAGCATTGTTATATAGAAGTGGAGTTATACAGTTTTTTGAATGTTATAACAAAATGTTAACTTATGAAAGTATAATTTCAAATATGTCTGAAAAGCACTTCTATATACCACTGATGTGTGCCGCAATGTATAGCATCTATTAAATTAACTCTATTCTTCTAAATCTTAAGTTCATATACTTAATATACAAATATCAGTTTATCCATAAAATAAACAAATTTGTATAGAGATTTTAAAAACATTCTGAAAACAGAATGAGTTATGTAAGCATAAAATGTACATAATGAAATACAGTAAA
The DNA here is from genome assembly GCF_015846415.1 of Triplophysa dalaica. Taxonomy (NCBI): domain Eukaryota; kingdom Metazoa; phylum Chordata; class Actinopteri; order Cypriniformes; family Nemacheilidae; genus Triplophysa; species Triplophysa dalaica. The sequence continues at coordinate 17,928,398 of NC_079544.1, read as the reverse complement.
CAGACATTAAATCATTTCAAACATCCCATAACTACTGTAATGGATTCTGGGAAATACTTGGTCGCTGTCCACCACACCCCGAAAGAAGGCAGAGCAGTTTTGTGTGTGATCATGAGATTGTTCCAGTTCCAACAAATACACATCCAACACACAATCACCATTGCCAGACATCCATCTGTGCATTCAGCCTGCGCACACATCCCATAATCGCACGGACGGCAACCAGTACGAGTGCCAGACCAGACTAGGTCAAACGATTGCATCTGTGTTGGACTGATCTAAAATAAATCTCTTGCATGTGAATAGACATTTTTACGTATTAATGCTATTACGGGTCATAAACAGATGTTGTGAAAAGTTGTTTTTTGTGATTTGGTGTATTCTACATAAATTCACCCTAGATAATGTTCAGAACATTAAGTGAAAATAAAACCTGAATAATATCGACTGAATAAGACAATCTCAAGGATTAAAATCATATTGAAATTAAAGAGACAGTTCAACCCCCTCAAAAATCTGTCATTTTTTCATTTCAAATCTGTCTTTGTTCTGATGAACACAGAGAAAGATATTCGAAAGAAAGCTTGTAATATAGCAGTTCTTGGCCACCATTGACTACCATAGTAGGAAAAATTACAACAGTAGTAAAAAATGACGCAAAACTGTTCGTATTCCTACATTCTTCAAAATATCTTCTTTTTGTGTTCAACAGTAGAAATAAATGTACAAAGCAATTGTTCCTATAATGGCACTCAATGGTGTACAAGAATTCTTCCAAACATCTTCCTTTATGTTCATCAGAACAAAGAAATGTATACAGATTTGGATAAAAAACATTTTGGGTTGAACTGTTCCTTTAATGACTGTAATCAATCTTTGAAGCTCCAAATTTCATAATTAACACATCATTATAAAATAGGAATAAAAAATGTGATCATTTAAAACCTAACTCACTTCTTTCAGTAACACGTATTATCTTATATAATGCATATGCATTCACATATTGTGTGACTTGTCTCGTCTTGTTTTCATACCCAGGCTACACTTATTAACATATAGTGGCACAACCCTAAATTATGTTTATAAAACACATAAAGTGTTATAACATCACCACTATAATGGCCAATTTAAACCTGTTAGTTAAACATAAGCATATATGACCTGGGAAATGGGTCAGCTGTGTTTTACACTTGTGTGAATGCACGTGTGTGGTGTCTACAGGTGTGTCACAGAGTTCTCTTTGAACGGTGATGTCCCGACTTCATTTTCCTTTTATAATTAAAAAGGCTTGTGTATGTGAGCAGTCAGCTGTGGCATACGGGCTTTCTGATTGCTTTCATTCCCGAAGGTACAATGATGCTTCAGCTCTCAATTACACGTGCCAGGGCTGCGTGGACAACGGCAATCGTTATGGCTTTTAATAGAGGGCAAAGAGGCATGTGTGTAATCAGTGTGTAAAGAGAAGAGACGTCTTATTAGTATGAGAAACAGAAATGGAAGAGAGGAGATTACATGAGATGCGTGGAGAAGAAGAGATGAGATGAAAAACGAGGACGTCAAAGTAGACAATATTTACCTTTTCATAGTAGATGACCTCATATTCAACTATGACCCCGTTGGGTCTGTCGGGTCCTTGCCACGCCAGTGTGATACTGTCTTTGCTTTTTCTCTCCTTCAGGATTACATTCACTGCAAATAGAAAGATGGCGAGACAGGTAAGCGAGACAGAAGTACAGCAGTGCCATGTGATGATGTGCATTCAACATAGTGCCCTCGGGAAGCAAAGGCAATCATGTTAAGAGTACATGCGGTGTGTGTGCATCTGTCAACAGACACTTAAGACCACCTCGGTTCAATCACAGCTCCTCGGGTCACACTGTTTTATTCCAGTTACACCTCTGTTGCTGCAAATCAATGGTCACAATCCTCCTTACATACTCGAGTGTGCTCGACACATACACACGCATCAGCTGACACACAAACTGCTGCGAAACCTTTGTCTAACGAGACACAGCGACAGCCGCACACCATGTATTTACACTCCTGAAACGCCATGACCTGCCAGCTTCAGTCTAACACCTCTCTCTCTTTGCCTTTCTACACTACACCAGGACAAAGAGAAATATGTGAGAGGGTGTGTATGGGAGAGAGAGACAGCAGGTCTGATATTTGGTCAGATGGTTGGAGGTAACCTGATGTCCTTCACCTTTTCTGTGATCTCTGAGAACAGCTTTTGAAATCACACTTGGTCAATGACTTAAAGATATCTTTTATAAAGACTGCACTCGCAAATACCCGAGTTGTGCATGATAAAGAAATATATTCTAATTTATTAGACCATAATAATATATAAGACCATAATCTTATAATACAGAGAAAACACAAATATTGTATATAGAAATATATTCTGTATATCCATATTTTCATTTTACCAGTATTTCTTAATGTATTTTGGCCATTCCAGTCCAGTGTCTGTTAAATTTCAACAAAATGAAACCTCAGAAGGGACAAAGTCATCCAACAGCAATGTGCAAGGTTGACAGCATGGCACAACACATAAAAAACTGTGAGGTTATTAAATAAATTATGATTATTTTTTCCTAAATATATGAAGAAATAATACTATTGTATTGCCTAATAGTGAATAATAACCTGTTTTCTTTGCAGTATTTGAGGTCTGATAAAATACAGAGCATCTTTTCTGTTATTTTGACCTGTTTCTCCAGTTTTCAATTTCTTCAAATAAATGCAAATAGCAACAATGTTTCATTTGATATTTCGGGAGTGTGACGAGCAAGGGGCTGATGACGGCAGAGATAATGAGTGTCAGCTGGGCGTTACACCGGCTCCGTATCCCTCAAGGTGGAGATGTGAAGCATAAAAGGACGAGAGGCAAAGTGTACAACGAGAGAGGACCGGGACCGAACATATGTTAAGTTTGTATTTTTGTTCCTGTGGCCTTTTTCTTCCGTGTTATTGTTTGTTTATTGTGATTAAACTTTGTTTAAATGTTCGCTGTTTCCCGCCTCCTTCCTTACCAACTTTGAACTGTGTTACAGGGAGAAATATCGTTCTTTCTTGGCCTTCAGAACTGCTTTTGTACATTCTTCAAATAGTTTTTTTTTGTTCAACCAAACAAAGAAATGTATAAAGCAATTTTTCCAACTATGATAGTCAATGGTGGTCAAGAACTGTGTGGTTACAAGCTTTCTTCCAAATATCATTCTCTGTATTCATCAGAACAAAGACATTTATTCAGATTCTTAACAATTTAAGGATGAGTAAATCAAGACTGTTACTTTATGCACTATAATTGAGAAATTTCTATGATTGTTTTTCAGGTCTCTTTATGAGAACACTATTGTTTTTTTATCTTAACTGAAATTTTTTCATTATGTGAGAAGACATCTTTGTGCTTCAAGACATCAAACTAGCACAATGTAGGACATTAGTGATCGGGGACAATCGTCACATATGCCTTTTACCCCTCATTATGCTAAATATTTGGCCACAGTTTGTTAAGACTGACCAATCAAAATCACTTCTAAATAGTGAAATGCATTTTACTGTCTAGTGCTACATAAAGTCAGTCATAAAATCTTTGGCTAACAGTACAAAAAGTACACGGCTTTCAGAACGACTACAGAACAAACAGTTCCTTGTGGATGTCATCAGGATGCAGAACGGTAGATTTTAGTAGAACTTCAGTTTGTAATAGCATATCCAAAAATTTACATTTTTATGGGTGGCATTAAATCTTTTAAACTCTATAATTTCCAGATTCTTGTAAGGTCAGCATCTGTCATCTCTGAATGTATAAATCATTTGGATCTTTGACCCTGTTCTGACACAAAGCACCTCTCTCTCTCTGCGTGCGCTCAAGAGCCTCGCTCTATACCCCGAACAGATTCATACATATTTAATACCTCAGCCGGAGTCTTCCACCAGGCCCAATCGTATACACGCTCACAAACCCGCATTTAATGAGAACACACCAGCACCGATGACCCTGGTCATCCCTTCAGCGGTGTGAGACAGAGTCAGTAAGTTGTTAGGGCAGTTGTGTGTTCAGCACATTTTAGAACCAGAGTACGAGTCCTGACTGAAGATACTGTATTCGATGAGATGTATTATTGAAAGCATTTTGATTTTTGTGAACTTCAAAGGAGGTTGTATGTGTGTGTGTGTTTTGTGTCTGTGAGGGTTCATATATGAATCCGGTCCAACAGCAGCACTCTAGTTGTACCGTTACATTGTCAGTTATCCGTCACTGGGACCTTGAGCAGATGAACACAACCGCTGGAGATTCCACAATATGCTCCATCACAGGAGTCAGCACACAGACGTGCAGCAGACACAAGGATTGTCAAATACTTGAGTTTTGAAAGCTCTCATGGAATGAAAAGATAACCTTTGCTGTCAGCGTAAAGGTTTGTAATACGAAAGGTAAGTCAGAAAAAAAGAGATTTTGTTTACTTTTTTCTTGAAACACAGAGGCACAGGTTGACTACATAAATACCTTTAAATCACATTCAGAGACGATTGTTCAAAGGAAATCTAATGAGGGTTTTTTCCAGTGAAAAATGGAATAACATCCGCCTCTGGCGTGTTGTTTTTTTGTTTATCAACAGCTAGCTTTGCTCCGCCGTTTGCATACACAGCGCAAGATTGCCTCCTAACCATAGACAATCCGACAAACTTTCAGATCAAGAAAATCTTTTCAATCCTCACTGAAAAGCACTGAACTGCTACGCAAAACAACAAAATTGTGGAATGTGTGTCTATATGAGAAAAAAACAGCAGCTGACAAAATATCTTTCTCACAATTGCTGCTGCTTAGAACAAAACCTCAGTAGGCTACATCCAAAGTCATAGAATCCATAAGCAAGAAACGCACACACTTTAAAGGGATAGTTCACCCAAAAATGGAAACTCTTTCATTATTTACTCAACATCTTGTCATTTCAAACCTGTATGACTGACTTTCTTCATTAGAACACAAAAGAAGATATTTTGAAGAATGTTGACCCATTGACTTGCATAAGTTTTGTGACCAACATTCTTCAAAATATCTTCTTCTGTGTTCTGCAGAAGAATGAAAGTCATACAGGTTTGAAACGACAAGAGGGTGAGTAAATGATGACATCATTTTAATTTTTAGGGTAAATCCTTTTTGTGTGAGGTGTCAGAGTGCCAAATGTGTAAATGTAACCATGATGTGATAATTCATAATACAGCACTTCTCTTTGTTGTGGGTGTGTAGAGTAGTAATGCAACCTACCGGTCTGACTTGTGGTGATGTTGACTATAACCTGCTGTTTAGGGGTTGGGCTCAGATCAGACACCCCGTTAACCGCCTCTATGCTGAAGGTGTAGTTGGTGTTGGACAGCAGGTCTGTTATCAGCACTTTGGGAATCGAGAGACCGAACTGTCTGGGTACGAAATGGACACTGGTGCTACAGGGGGTACATGTCTTGCCATCCCCCGCGCACTTCCTGCAGTGGACGCTGTAGATGACATCGCCTCGCCCGCCGCTGTCTCTCGGAGGACTCCATTCCAGGGTCACAGAGGTGTCGTTGAGGATGGAGATGGGGTTCTCGGGTGTTGATGGAGGCCCTGAAATAGAATAGTTACAGACAAAAAAATCGTCATTTATTGTTAATATTGTTTCAATTCATATAAAATGTTTTGTTCCTGTGGCTCAGTTTCATAGAACGTTGAGCAAGCAGTGCAAAGATTGTGGGTTAAAATACGAATTTATTAATACAGTAATAATATCTACATTTTTGGTACCCACTTCCAACATATTTGACCAAACCAGAAAGCCATGATGAATCCATACAAAATTCATCATCTAAGGCATCTCTCCTTCCATCACAGGGGGCATGATAATGAGAGAACGATCTGAGCAGGATGTGAGGAGCTATAATGTGCTGCCGGGTTATTCTCTAATGGTGTGCCGAACCTGCACCTATATTACAGTAGTTTTTTACATCACTTTGTTCAGCAGAGGCTCTGACCAAAAAACTGGGTCTTTTGTAATCATGTGACATGAGAAAAGGAAATGCAGCCTTAAGGAAAGAGAGGGAGATTGTGAAGTCTGCACATATTCCACATGGACGCTGATAGTGTTTTAATCAAGCCAGCTCATCTCTATTCTTGGAGAGTGAAGGATGCTCTCTGCTCTGCTCAAAGGCTCTGATGAGTCTGCAAGAGGGTTTTTGGATGAAAAAAGAAATGACGCGGAAGAATGAGGGATAGGAGGAATTTAAATGTGGAGATGACATTCACCAGATCTACTGGCTGCCTTTAGATTCGTGTCTCTCTCTTTCTCTGTGTGTGTGTGTTTGGCTTAACTTCATCACACTTCATTACTTCATAACATGCTGAACATATATATATATATATATATATATACACCCTTAAAGAGACAGTTCACCCCAAAATAGAAATTCTCTCATCATGTATTTGCCCTCATGTCGTTCAAAACCTGTATTTGATTTGTTTTTGTGTGGAACACAAAAGAAGATATTTTGAGAAATATCTCATTTTTTTGTTTCCATATGTAATACATCCATAAAAGGGAAGGAAGGAGGCGGGAACCGGCAGACATTAAACACAACGTTTTAATATAAATAATAACAGCCGGCGGCCCCTCACGGACGACCGCCGGCGAAATAACATAAACAACAAATATAAATACAAATACAAACGTAAAATATGTTCGGGCCCGGTCCTCTCTCTTCGACGGTCCGGTCGCTCGTTCCTTTTATATGCTCCCTATCCCCTACGTGATTCGAGCCCGGTGTGCGCACAGCTGGCGCTCATTCACAATTACTCACCGGACTCGAACCATGGTCTCGCCCGCCTACTCTACTACACCATATAATGGAAGTCAATGAATGTTAGTTGGCTAACCACATTCTCCAAATTTTCTTATTTTGTGTTCTGCAGACAATAAGGAAGTCATAAAGGTTTACAATAACATGAGCGTGAATAAAACAATTGTGTAAAATATTCCTTTAACTTTACAGATGGTTTCATCGGACGCACACAAAGCGTGCATGCGCAGTAAAGTTTATGTATCTTGTTGCTTTGAAAACATCTGCATTGAGCATAAAGATGGCTGGAAGTATGTTAACTCTAAAAAACATGACTAAAAACACCCATTTTAGTCAGTTGAAAAGAGGGTGTAAATATAGTTGCTTCTCCTTATGTTTACATATGTGAGTTATGACTGCTATCTCAGTAATAACATTAGCACATTTTTTCCTGGCACATGATTTGCGTGAATAAACACAGTCTCGTATCGCTGCTGTTGCCCTAATTTATTCCATCATTACATTAGACAAGCAGGTTGTGTGTCTGTCTGTTTATTTGGGATGGAACAATAGTTTGTATCTGTTCTGTTCGGTATAACAACCGAAGGTCATTAAGAACATGCATATGTTTTACTGCATCAATGATTTGTCTTATCAGATGAGTGAACCCACTAATGAAGGTCTGTCATATGAGGCTTGCTTTCTTTCATATGTGTTGTAATAGAACATTCAGGCCATGACTCACTTCTCTGGTCTATGGTTAGGAGTGACCTCCACACCCTCATAAATGTAGCACTAAACGTCCAATCTGACGTGATGTCTGATAATGAGACATTGATGAAGGTGAAAATGTACAGCGCTCTATAAGAATAAATAAGGAAAACAGCCTCCAGGTTCACTCCTATAAACATCTGTCCTCTATCGTGTTTTAACATACGTGCATTAATTCATTCATTTATCGCCTATACATCTGTCTGTTTACCCATGCTTGCATGCATAACTTGATCCATCTATCTATTCATTCAACTTTCCATCAGTTTATCCAAGCATCCATCTATAAATCCATCCATCCATAAATCCATCCATCAAGTGGAGCATTACAGATCACTCACGAGTGCAGGCCATTGAACGCGGGTCCAAGTCAGCTCGGTAAAATCCCTTCTCGCAGGAGCACTCGGACGCCTTCTCTTGGTGGGAGTAACTGTGGGGAGGACACTTGGTGCAGAACGCATCCATCAAAGATGCTTTGTAGGTGCCCGGAATGCAGGCTGCAATACAAAAACACAAGAGGTGAAAGGTTAGGCTACATTCAAACCTATACAGTAATGTTAGTTAAAGGTTGTAATCTAGTTCAATCATGCCGTGGGTTGTAAACCAGCTTTATACAGGTTGACCAGGACTGTCCCCTGTCTTTCATTCTGCGCTTAACCTTTTTGTGCTCTCTTTCATTTCTTGCTTTGCTTGAACTTAAATACTCGTCGCTTTCTCATTTTCCGGGATGTTACAACATCCCATGTTCTGTAAAAATGGGTCAGTCGACACGGACTTAAATAACCAGCGGAGAAAAACGAGCTTGAGTGCAGGAATTACAAATAGTTTCGTGTAGCAGAGCATCCCTTAAGGACTTGCAAACCCAAACACATCCCAGAGACCTGGATTCAAAAATCCCATCGTTTCCCTACCTCAGAATGCACCGTGATTATGTTTACCAATCTGAGAAAAACAACACAACATTCTTCGTCATTTGTGGGCATTTCTGTCAGGAAAAATCCTTTAACATATGCCACTCACATTCATTTGTTTGCCTCACAGCCCCGATGGATGACCCAATTTTTCGTGCCCTCAGAGGAGCTGCTCTGAAATGCGAGGTAACATTCAGTCTTTTATATGCGTAGGGTTTCTCATAAACACAGGCCTGAGAGAGGGAACACGTGAAGCGGCAGAAAGCAAGGATGCGACTTTAGTAAGGCAACGTTAGAATCACGCTAGCTCAAGGCGCCCATAAAAAACACCACATAGGGTTGTGAGTATTCTAATGTATGTAAATTCAGAGGCCCATGTGAATGTTAATGAATTGGAAAGGGCATATTTATTTGATTGCCTTGCTGCCTGGCAATCGTTGAGGGGACGGTGGTGGGAGGGAAGCGGTTTGTGATGGCGCGTCTCAGGGGTAGAGACGTAAATCCACACCGCAGTTAAGGCGAGAGCGCTAGCAATCTGCACCGCGAGCAAATTAGACAATCCTGCTGGCTGCCGAGGTCAAGCTATCGCTAGTGTCGGAAACGCAATTCAATTGATGGATCAATGCAATGATGAATTTATCCTCGCCTTGATTGCTTGTGCGAGTGGTGAAGGTCACCGATTTAATCAAGGCCTGCAGCTTCCCTCCTCACCCATAAATCCACACCCGGCTGAGAACGACGGCTCAACCTGCACGCGATGATCCAATCTGCACCTTGATTCCTAAACATTCGCATGTCACTCACAGTTTACTTTCTTTTATTCTACTAAACATAGGGCCCATCATATACTGTATGTATTTTTGTTTCATTGTATATATTTGACATACCAGACTGACAAAGATTTTATTGTGATTTAATTTGTTATCGTTTCAATACTCAGCCCTATTCTGTTCTACATGAAACATAAACACACAAAACATAAAAAAATATGTTAATAAAAATTTCACAAAGTTGAGTGAATTCTTACAGAAAAAAAACAAATGAATATCATGTCATCATCATAGTGCTCTTTTATCAGCATGGCTGTGATTACGCCAGAGGCTCGAGGCCGGAGGCAATCAAACCCGCTGATATAAGAACAATATACACGACTACGAGAGCGATATTGCATTTAAACAACAGCTCGACGGCACACGTGTGTAGATAAATCAGGAACAACATAGGAGTATCTTTACACTTATATTTATACATTTGGCAGACGCTTTTATCCAACTTACATTGCATTATACTATACATTGATTCTAAGTATTTGCAATCCCTGCCATCGAACCCATAGCCTTGACATCACTTACACCATTCTCTAACCACTGAGCCACAAGAAAGCTGTAAAGAATCCCCTCCGGTTTTTAAAAGAACAGGGCCCGGTTGCATAAAGCACCTTAAGTGTAATTTTCCCTTAAGTGTGCCCTTAAATATACCTTAAGTTTAACTTATGTTATTCTCCTTTTGTCTTTGGTAAAGGGAAATCTCCCTTTAAGTGTCACACTTAAGGGAAAAACAGGGGAACTACTTTCTTCCGCCACAAATTCAAGCCCAGCATATCAGTTACCGTAATCACCATTTTTACTGAACATCACACTTTATTATAAACAGAGCACAAACGTATCACCTTTTCCTGTCCTCTTTTGACTGACAGGATATATCGGCCCTGATCATCGGCTGTTTTTAAACTATCGGCTAATAACCAATAGTGAAAAAATTGCTTTTATTGACCAGTACAGATTATTGTCCCATATATCAATGCATCTCTAAAAAAACATTGCTTGACTAGACAGTGTTAAAGAGCTATTGCACACAAAAGTGAAAGTTGTCACCCTTTCATCAATCATCCTTATTTCATCTTCAAACTTTTAATGTTAACTAGGCACTGAGGTTGTCACTAACATTCTCTTTTCTCAAAATGGGCTTGGGCCAGTGTGTGGGGACATAAATGAGAATTGAAATGTTTGAATAAAGAATCCCTTTAAGGAAGGCTTGTATAGACGGTTTCGTCTAACATCACATGCGCACTTTTGTGACCTCAACTGAACTTTGGGTGCACATTCACAAACAATAGAGTGTCTGTAGATTATTTCTGATAACAATCAAAAGAAACCGAGAAGAACCGTTACTTTGCTAAACTTGTCTCTCCAATATTTAGGATTTAGAATCCAATACCTTGCTCAACCGCTAGATGTCAATGTACCATACGGTTTGTTTAAATGCGACCAAACTACAGTAATAAGTCATCAAATCGTTTATTTAAATGCTTTACAATAAAATAATAATACAAATTATATGAACATAATTGAATTGAAACAAAACAATGAAACAAAAATAGTTATTATAAGACACTAGCCAAACAAAGACCAGAGGTTAACTGGGGGTCAGGCGCGCACGCGTCCCATGATACAGTCTATAATGAGGGAGGTTTAGGGTCTCTCAGGCTATGCCATTCAAATAAACATTGGGCTTTCCTGAGCCGTATGACTAACACATGTGAATTTTCCACTGTTTCTCTCTGATTTGCAAGATCATTTAGGTTGGGCCAAACTCACGAAACACGACCAAGGTTGTTGTGTTTTTTTCACTGCTTGAGTTCAGCAGCTTTTGCGGAGAAACTCAGTCTTTGAAAGTCATCTAAATAGATGCTGGAGGTCACACTACTTCTCTCTTTGAATGTCTTTCAAAGATTGTTAGCTAAAGGGAGTTTCCTGTGGCCGCGAGGGTCTGTGTATGTTTGCTCCAGATTTGTGTGTGGCCAGAATGCCTGGGAGTTCTGATATACCGCGGTGGACCGGTGCCAGGAAGAGGCAGCCAGGCAACCCTCTTCAGCAGTCCAAACCTCTCTAGTGCAGGGGCAGCGTGCCCAAGTCTCACCCCAGACACTTAGCCTCTGATTAGGCTTTCTGAGAGCAGAGCCACCCCTGTTTCACCCTACTCATCACTTTCTCTATCTCTCTCCGGACTAACAAAAGGTCTAACACACTCAAGTCTAACAAACTCTCAAAAAACTCATTTGAATCCATTTGTTTACTTGGGACTATTAAGGAGGCAATAAAAAGAATCTAAGAGTCTTTTCATTTGAATCAGTGCTGTGAAATGGAGAGAAGTGGTGGTTTGGTGGTGAAGGCTCAGGGGTGGTCATTTAAAGGTTAATGGTGTTTTTACTATAGTGACAATGTGAACAAGTTGTGGAAATAAATTCAGCTTTCTCTGTGTATGTGTAAAAATCAGAAACATAAATATTTTTCATTAAAATTAGACTGCTCAAATTATGCGATCAATAAGTCATTAACACCATTATTATACATTAACTCATCAAAAGTGTAAATTGTCATAAAAGCAACCAATATTCTTTTCCAGTGTTTTATCCTCTTTGTAACCCTTTGCTTATGGTTTGTAAGGATGCTTTTGATTTTATCCACCAACTTCTTGAGGTTCTGTAATCCTTTTTAAACAATATTGAAGGAGATTCTCTCTATCCAACTGGCTGTTTTTCTATATTATTTGGGTATTATCAGAGCCGTTGAAAGGGAGAGAGTCGCGACAGCAGAAGTTCACAATTTTCACAAGTCACGTGATTCATGGAACCTTCAGATAGTTCCAGTAAGTTATGTTTTCTCTTTTTTTTATTCAATAAATGACTTGCGTCTTTAAATTTGCGTTTGTCACAAATAATCTGATTTGCTGTAATTCAATGCTTTACTTGTAACTTCCGGAACTATTTAGAGCCTCCATGAACCGCCATTGCTGTTTCATTGTCGCAACTCTCTCTCTCCAATGGCTTTGAAAATTTTTTTACTTTTTAATGAAATTGTATTTGCTTCACATAACTTTTTTCAAAATTTCAGACATGCCTTTTGATAAAAAATATCTTGCAGAAAAGACATATCACATCAGCAAAAACACCTGTGATCACATGTAAAACATGTAGTTTTGAATCATTATGTGAATCCCATGAAAATTTCTGTGTGAGACTCAGCGGATCACATGTCATATATACACTTTTTCTTGAGCGATTTTGCATAAATGTCACTCTGAATATTTGATATCGGTATCAGTTGAGAAATTTAGTATGAGTGTATTTCTAGTTTTTAATATTATCTATTATTTATTATATTGGTAACCATGTGGTTTTCATTTTCATAAGGGACCAACCAACCAAATTTGACAAATTCCTAAAATCCTTTTTTTAACTTAACTGTATTGCTGTCTGATCTCCAAAATCCTTATCAATATAAGTACTGCTGTGTTGTTTCCAGGGGTATAAGAGAGAATGGGTGTATCTATCCCAAAAGAAAGAGTCTGTGAAGAAAGAGCAAAACAGACTAAATCTAAAAACACTACATGGAGGCAGAATCAGAACCATGGCCTGAAGATACTTCAGTCAAACACTAATGATGTGTCACAAACGAATGTCTCTCACAGGAAAAATAAATGAACAGAACAGAACAGTATTTCTCTCTATATAAAACACACGTATAGAGCTGTCTCCTTGACTGCAGCAATACATCTCTACAAATGTAAAACATAACGCCCGCTGCACCCAACAACACGTGCTCATGCCCAGGTAGTAAATCACGAGGCGAGGGGAAGCAAACGCCACAGAAAACTACATCTCAGATATCTCCGGGAGGTTTTCCCCATTAAAAATTCATACTCATCTGACTCTGGCTCTTTGTTTATGGCAATCAATAGCTTTTAGATATGATTCTAAAGAGAACAACATGGAGAACATGACGCTTCGCCGAGGTGAGATATGGCGAAGCGATCCAGCATTGTTTATGAGATGAACGTAATCGTTATTTTAATTTACAGAGTGGCGCTCATCTGTGGAATTTGATTACGGTATTGCTGAAATACTTTATGGTGGGAGAGTTTTATGATGTTCGATAATTGTGTGCCGCATTATAATAATGTTAGCAAAAAGAAGAAAAGAATGGGTGAGGAAGAGAGATGAGGTGGATATAAAACAGGATTTATGTTAAGTGTATGAATCCATTTTATGAACATGAATCCGATCTCAGCAGTATCCATATCAACCGTCATGTAAGTAATCAATTTTAAACAGGAATAATTCGCTTCTAAACTTTGTGGGTACATCCCAACCGTACATCCCGATGAAGAATGACCCCTCAGGGCTAGCTTGCTGCAAAACTGTCACGTTGCATCGACGTATCACTGATTATAATCTAAACAAATTTTCTCTGTGCTAATTGGCTATCACGGCAGTAAACAGGCAGAATGTATTTCAACAACGTCTCTCTTTATCCGATCAGACGTCAGAGCAGAGGTGTGCATTTTTCAATTACTGCCCTTTGTTCTGCCGGAAAACAAATTCGCAAGACAGAAAATTGCAAACCCTGTAACCATCACCGGGTTCATACATAATGTAGCAGTCGTCATTGTCTTTTAAGAGAATGACAGTAAGTAAACTGCACTCTGGTGCTGAGCACAAACCCACGCCTTTGCAATAACGGTGTTTGCGAAAGCAACCTTGTATAAGCATCAATAAAGATGATGTTATTTGCAAGGCAAAGACAAGTGCATGTCTCTATGCTGCGGTCAAATGAATCAAATCTTTGCTTTTACAATTTTCCAGCTAAAATCTAATCACTCAAGCTGCATTACTACCGGTGTTCAAAAAACTTGAGGGTTTAACAATGTGCATTCTCATGTCATTCCGATCCTTTATGACTTTCTTATGGAGAACACAAAAGAAGAGATTTTGAAGAACGTTTATGACCAACAATATTGGCCTCCGTTGACCTCCACTGTATCAACAAGACTACAAAGACATTTCTCAAAATAGCTACTTTTGTGTTACACAGAGGAAAGAGTCATATACAGGTATTGAATGACATGACAAGGAAAAATTATTACATATTTATATAATTTTTTATTTAATCGTAAATTTATTTAATTTATAGTAGTATGCTTTAATGAAAGTTATTATAAATTGCAACAGAAGACATTTAGCCTTTACATTTTGGTCTCTGGTTGTCTGTTGTCTAGGTAAAGTGATAAAATAGCAATCTGAATGCTAGTCAAGCCCAATAGGCCTAAATCTGATGTAGAATACAGATGTGTCAATCAAGTTTTTCCTGCTGGGGCTCCTTCCCAACAAGTGTGAAATTTATATGAAATACAATCACATCCTGAGAGAGAAATACCAGGTCCCCAGGCAAAACAAGTGTGTGTGGGAGAAAGAAAGAAACCAGGGGTCTCAGTGTCTCTTGCCAGCCCGGGCAGAGAAATAGAAATCACACACTCCTAGATAACTGTGAATTACATCCTGTAGGATGACATCATTACTGGAGGACGGCTCACACACACACACACACACACACACACACACACAAAAGGTTTGTAATCACCAGCAGCGAGTTGCTTCCTGGACTGTGTGTGATAAGCCTGTGTGCCACTCAAATGCACGCGCACACACACAGCTCTTAAAAGTGCATCATATGATATCAGGACATGGAAAATCAGGATGTGCCCATCACACTCGTGGTTGAGAGTGAGGTGCATCTGATAAACACACTTGATAAGTGTTAAGGTGGGCTTTTCTAACCAAACTCAAACTGCATATTACATTTCTTCGATGCAATCTTTATACAATCCTGCCTTAAATTTGACAGTAATCTCTATTTACTAATCCACTGAGCAAGAGATGTTTACAGGGAAAACCATGTGTTAAGAAAAATACTTCCTAATACACAGTGCAATACTGCCTACTATTGTACTTTAAAAAATGTGTAAATAAAATTGGCTTTGCTACATTATATTTTTATCTAATATATATATTAAATTATATATATTGTAATATAATATATATTATCTACTTTTGTGAGTACTCAAAAAGGTTGTTAGGTATTACATTGAAGAAATAATAGAAGAAATACTGTGTATATATATATTTTTAACAATTATAATTTCTTAGAATTTATATACAGCAGCCGAAAAAATTAAGAGACCATTTCAAATTTTCATTTACACAGCACCTCCAGATGTATTGTGGCAATTCCAGTATAGTGCCTTATGAATTTGACCAAAAACCACCATCAGGAGTGACAAAGTCACCCAACGGTAATGTGACAGCATGACAAGACACAAAAAAATGTGATAAAATTCAAATTGAGGTTTTATCACTTTTGTTTACTTTTCTTGATAACATGCGCAAATATTACAGTTGTGTTGCTTAAAGGTGAATATAAACTTTTTTTTTTGCAGTATTTTAATCTTTCCCGTGATTTTGACCAGTTTCATTTCTGCAAATAAATTTAAATTTTAACAATATTTTTGTTTGAAATTTGGGAGAAATCTAGTTAGTAGTTCACGGAATGAAACAAAACATTTTGCCCAAACACATACTTATAATTAGTCAATTCAGTGAAGCTGAAAATGATCTTTGAAATGGTCTCTTATCTTATTTTGGCGGCTGTATATAATTTATGATTTATCTATAATTTTTTGCAACAGATCACAAATTTTTATTAAATTTAAATGACTTTCAAGACCAATTTTCATGCTTCCAAACTATTAATTAAAATTTAACAGTTCATATACAGTTTTCAGTTATCATGGATGAAATCCAGTGGATTATTACAATTTCAGACAAAACCAGAAGCAAATCTCCATTTATTTATTTAAAAGTGTATAACATGCTCTCTCATTTGTAGCTCACTTTGGATAAAAGTGTCAAACACTTTAAATGAATAAAAATAAAATGTCTCCAAAAACATTTTTGAAAGTTCTTTCGCATTTTTTTTGCCACACGAGAAATTAAAAAAAGTTGCCTTCAGTCATTCACTCAGCTTGTGGGAGCAGCATGTGATTGGTCCCTGTAGTTACCAGGGCAATGTCATTCTGAGATAACTCATTTTACAATGTGGCCCCTTAAGCAAAATCTTTCTATGGGATTACGCCTCTATAGAACTTCAATACAGAAAGCTTCAATAGACATGGGATGCGAGATAATAGGATTTGACTTGTCTTAAAGCCTCAGGGCCCACTGTCGAGGTCGAGGACATCCAGCATGCAAACGCTTTCACTTTCTTATAACTTCATCCGCACTTCGGTAACAAGCACAGAAGATGCTCAGGTCAGGCCATTATAGCTATCAGATCACGGTGCGAGGCGCACTTGAACAAATAACCTCTGAGCTCTGAGGGAATGATGGTTTATTCACTGATATCTCTGAATTTGCAATGCAACTTCAGTGGTAATGTTATTTTAAAGTAAACAACTAAACTGTATCAGCCAATCGCATTTAAATCTCAGGATATGAAAAACATGGCATGAAATTGTTCCTGCCTCCAATAAATGTCGGAGAGATAAAGAGATTCAATTTCAGGCCCTAGCGTTAGATTTCCGGGAACTCTCTTTGTCATTCTGAGCCTTACTGCGGGGCCTCTACCTGTATCTCCATTTACTGTTTATGATTTCATAAAACCACTCCCTGAGCATATTAGAGTTGGACATTGACATAAAGAGTCGTTCCTGAAGGGATCTAACTTTGACAGGGCTCATTTTTCACCAGACAGTGGAGTGTTTCTGGCAGACAGCACAACAGACGAAGCTCCGCAGGAACGATGATGGCATGGAGGAGTGAGATGTTAAATCAAAGCTCTTTGTTTTACTCTCGGCGTCTGATACCTATGACAGATGTGTTGTTACCGTTTCGGGACAATAACACACGGTTGACGGACCGCTGTAGCGACGGCGCAATTAGCTGCACTTCCTTTGTTGGACCACAGAACCTAATAGCCTGGAACAAACAAAATTAGCCGCTGACAAAGCTTGGTTTGCCCTGCATTTTTATGTATTAAGCCGCGTACCTGCAGTTTTCAAAAACACACGCTGCATTTTATAAAAGTAATGAGCAACCGGTTCAACTTTGATTGTACCGTGGTTAAAGTGATAGTTCACCCAAAAATGAAAATTCTGTCATAATTTACTCACTTTCATCTCATTTCAAACCTGTATGACTTTCTTTCTTCTGCATAACACAGAAGAAGATATTTTGAAGAATGTTGGTAACCGCACAACATTCCTTAAAAAAGTATTTTAACATTTGTGTTCTGTGTAAGAAAGAAAGTCATACAGGTCATACATAGAGCTGCAAAAAAATGAAAGATTCAGTACAGAAAGACAGAAAACGTAGAGCAACTATCACATAATATATTTGAACTACTGAACTACAGTACATTACGGCAATAGAGAGGCACAAATCATAGCTCTAAAATAATTTCTGTAGATGTTAAAAAAAAAATAAGAATCGTTTCTTTTTATAAGAATCGTGATGTGAAAAATCATCACTGGTTTTGCCAGCTTTTATTGTCTGGAAAACTCTGAGATCTTGTCTACAGCTGTTACCTCACCGGGGTTATATGCTCTCCTCAGGGGTTACATAAAAGAAAACAGCGACCTAAAAATGTTTTGCCCAGTTAGCAAGCACTGGGTTAAAGCTCTGGAGGCCAAATTGAGACATTCGCGGCTTGGCTAGAGGCAGCCGGAGAGCTTTCTTTCCCTGTAAGAGCCCAAATCAGGGCTAAATCCTAATAAGCACTGAAGCAAACCAAATCCCCGCTCCGCTCCTCCTCTCCATCTCTCGATTACGCTCCTTTGACTTGCCTCAGAGAGACAGACGGCATTCTGCCAATCAGCTGTGAAGGGGAACACTTAGACACCCTGACTCATGTAATGTTAGATGAGTAGGCCACACAGAAACATACACTCGGTCAAACGCACACATACACAAAAGCGTGCACATGCTCTACCAATTGAGCTTTAGGGGCAGTATGTTATTGAACACTGTGCAAAGTTCATTCAGCAGGTTTTTACGTGTGTGTTTGTACACTTTATAAACTGAGAAATCAGACAGATAGTAAAATAGCACATATACAAACAAGCTACTTTACCGGAGGTGAACCTAATTCAACATGAAACTCTGCTGACTGCTTCACAAAGACTCGCAGATTCTTACTCTCCTTGCATTTTCATTCACCTGATGGGTGGTGGGCTGGTCTGAGATATCGATTTTATGTCATGCAGGAGAGGACAGGTTCTGGCAATCATCTTTAAACTCTTCTCTCTCCTCCTCATGGTCAGCCCGAGCGCTGCACTGCATCAATAGAAAATCAACATGTCGCTATTCCAGGCCGAGCAGAGCTCCAGATGAGCTGAACTAAGGGCTTTTCTCTGTAAAAGCTGCAGCCGGCCGGCAATCATGCATAGGCGACTATACACCGGGGAGTTGCCTCAACAAAATGCATTTATCTCGTCTGCTGGTGTTTTCTGAGCTAAACGGGTCACTGAATAATTATCTCTGTCAATGGAAATCTTGCTGGTAAAAGAAAGAGGAACGGGGAAAAACGTTCATGGCATTAGGTGCAAAACCAGGACTTCAGTTCTATGGGACGGATCAGTCGTATCAATGGATAATAATGACGCTTCTGAGGAGGATGAATAAATGTGTGTGTCAAGGCTCTTTATCAGATAAAATCCTTCAACAGGTTGAATTCCAGTGTTTAGTTACAATTACTATTTCCAAACTGACAGCATAAATAAAACCATGAATTCAACAATGATTTTTTTACTAGATAAAGTGAAATAACATTTGACGTCTACATAAGCAAACGAGATAAATGGAGAATTTTGGAGGGCTGTCTTTAAGGGTTTCAACTTACAATATATATAAAGAGTTTGGTTCCAAAATAATTTTTGTGCATTCCAATTAATATCAATTAAACGGCAGTTGGTTTGTTTTAATTTAAGCTATAATAACTAAAAAAATATAGCTAACAAACACAACAAAACAGAATTAAAACATGTTAACATAACAAAAATCAAGATTTTTGAAAAAAAAAAAAAACAGAGCTACCTTATTTTGGAAACAAACTCATCATTTAAAGGTCCAGTATATGAAATTGAGCGGCATCTAGTGGTGACGTTGCGAATTGCAACCAATGGCTAACTGCGGAGGCAGACATAGGAACAAGATGTCATCACGTTTTGGCGACTAAGGAGATAATGTATTAACGATACAGTCTGTTCTGGGCTAATTTAGAAACAACATGGAGAAATTCAAGTGATGCGACCCGTGGTATATGTATATAGAAAAAGCTCATTCTGAGGTAATAAAAATATAACACTTTAGTATGTAAGGTCTTTTTACACCTCTGAAGACATAGTTGTGTATATATTACATTGCATTTCTGTCAATAGATCCTCCAAAAAATTACACATTGGATGTTTTAATTTTCATATTTAGATCTCTATATTATTAAGGTCCACTAAGATGCTTATATCAAAGTCAACCACTAGTTTAGACATTAAAACCGAATCTCTCTATGGGCATTTTAAATCTATGGGTTTCTGCTTTATTCTGAAAATAGAGTTTTAGTCTCAATTTATTTTTAATATAAATTCTTCTTTAATCCAGAAAAAATGATTATTATATTTTACCAACAGGTCTCTTCAATGTGACCCGTGTACCCCTTCACCCCAATTACAGGAGATCACTTATCGGGTGATTATCTCCCTAAAATACTCCAAATTTTTAACTGACCATCTGTGAACCACCGGGTCAACCGAAACACCACTCCAGACGCAGGTCAGGCTTTGAGTGACACTGTGCTTGTAATGGACAAAACACCACAGACATTCTGACATGAACATGAACAAACAAACAGGCACACTTGCTTATTGGATTCGCAGTCTCACTTAAAGAAAACAAATTGCATAAACCTATGATAGCAGAGCACAGTGATAAAAATAAGCGAAGTCTCTCAATTTTTTAGTTCAGTGAAGGACAACTGGTATCACAGACTGCTGCTTTAGCTTCAGGCCACCACAAAACTTCATTTTCCATCAATCACTGTGGCATATGTGAGTAAAATAAGCATCATGTTAAATTTTTGTTCTATGCTGTAAGAATACAGAATACACTGTGTCCACATATGATACACTTTAATGTGGAAAAAAAATCCATTCTTACAAACGGATAACTGTACAGTACATTCATAAAGTACTTTACTTCATTATCATAACGAGAATTAATGTGCATTACAGAAATGAAAATGTGGGGGGAAATGTGACCAAAAAATTGGCTTCAATTCTTTCATTTGTACTAAAAAAGTATCTATTCAATGCAAAAATGATATCTATAGCAGTTATACTGCACAACCTGCTTCCGACATACATCAGTCAACTATAAAAAAACAGATCTAGCAGAAAGATATAAACAGAAATGCAATCGGACAGACAGACGGGCAGAAAGATTCCGAAAAACTCAAGCTTTGGTTTCCGTCTGGCAGTTTGTGATTGTTATTCCTCCCTGACCTCTCGTCATTGTGCTGGCCATTTGAAATTAAATAAATATTAGTGCAGGAGCTCTGGAGGGGTCAGGGTCAAAATCTGACAGACAGCCACAGTGGGAGGCAAACACACACACATTCCAGCTCTAAAACTACCCGTAAATGATGATGTGAATGCAAAACGGTTCGAGAAGAAATGTAAAAAAGAAACAGAAAAAAACCCTGCAGTTTCATCTCTCTCCAAACACTTTCTGTATCCAACTGCTGTTTGATAGGAACTGGAAGCCCATATAAAAGACAAAGTGAGAGGGAGGTATAGAAGATGAGAGAGAGAGAGAAGAATTTGGTGAGGTGAAGCCCAGCTGGGCGTCTCAGTCTCGCTGCTCTTCCAGGAAAACATGGTCCAGATTCTCAGCCAGCCAAACTAATCACTCACTAATTTCATGCAAGCCTACAGAACCTATAATCACACAAACACACAACACAACCAAATGGATTCCAGCTGCATTTCTGCTTATGTGCATATAGCTGGACGCAGCATGTGTTCGCTGAAAAATGATGACGGGAGCATGTGATGGTTTTTCTAGAGTTTTTAATGTCTCAGTGTGCATAACATACGGCATGAAAGACATACAGATGAGCTTTAAGCCCTTTTACATTCAAGGGCAACATGAAAATGTAAGTTTGCCAAAAATGTATTTACACCAAAGTAATACATTTTTATGGGATAACAAAAGCAAATGGTGCACCGGTCATTCATTTGCATTCCTTAGTGCAAAACAAAGCCTATGTAACAGATGGAAACTGAAGATATTTTCTAATTTCGGACTAAAACCTGTGAAACTCTCCAGAAATGATTTACACATGATAAAATGTGTTAAAGGAGTATTGCACTCAAGCTGTTAGCTGGGAGTACAATTCAATCAGCCAAAAAAAAATCAACATTTTAAGAAACCCTCAAGTGGGGGTGTTACAGTTTTAGTTAATTTTATTCTGTTTTGTTCAGTTGTATGAGGGCTTACAGATTTATAGAAATCTGCAGAGCATTAATAGATTAATTTTAGGGTTATTCTGCACACCTAGATTGTGAGTCTATCTATATAAAAAATATTTTTGATCCGTAAACTTTGATACCCACTGTAGTAAAAACAGCCTACACAAAGAAATAAACATTGTTTCATTGTCAAAATTATTCACGTGCCCGCAGTGAAAGGGATGCACGGCCTGTCAAAGTAACAATTCTAGCTTTGTGAAAAAATACTTTTAGTTGGGAAAAAAATAGAAACGAATGATCATATTTCTGCTATGCCTTGCCAATCAATCTTTATCTTGTACCAGCAAGGCGAGACACCAATATTGAAAAAGCGTAACTTTGCAAAGTACAAATGTCAACATGGAAGAAATGACTCACTGAAGAGGATAGGGATGATTCAGGAGTGAAGGACGAAGAGAGAAGGAGAGAGAGAAGCTCGCTGTGTGATCTGTGTTGTCATGTGTGATGCTGAGCAGTAAATATTTAACGCTGCGGGCTCGAGGTTCACGTGGCTGCGGCAGGTGCTACAGCCCTGCATCTACTATCTGGAGACGACTCTCTTTCTCTCTCTACATCTACATTTTCATCCATCTCCTCACTACATGCTTGCTTAATGAAGTTACAAACTCCTAATATGTTGTAACACTTAGTATTCAGGAGATCGGACTAGATGCAAAGTCAACACGTGGAAACACACAAACATAGTTTTTTGAGAAGTTTTCCATTCATGTATGTTTTCGACATCATTCTACAAAAGGCTTAGCTGGGGAAACGCCAAGACGACGTCCCGCTCTCTGCAATTTACAGGACAAACTGAGTAGCAGTTAAATAAAGGTCTATAAACTGTGGCCCGGCTTTCTTCAAACCACTCTGAAATGTCCTTCTGAGCTCTTCCGTGCATAAAATATCAGACATGAAGAAATATAAACAACCCCCCGTTCACCAAACCTCATATTTCTCACTGGGAGACCAAGGCCAAACCAAACTGCGTTTCTGAATTTATTCTGAACATGTTCATTTGGTCTATTTAAAAGGATCATTCCTTCATTCACTGTTTTAACCAGAACGTGATTTTAATTTGGATTCTACAACTGAGGAATGATAAGTGAAAAAGCAAACAAATGGCATATACAGAATAAGACCAAATTTACAATCAAGTGCAAGAAAAAACTACCAAAGCACATAGAAACACATCATGGTTGAAAGTAGTTCCAAAAATCTTATTGTTTAAGTTAATGCTTTATTAAATGTTAATGTTTAAGGCTTATTTTTAGGGTTTTTCTTTAGGAATACTCAATAGTAAAAGAAATTACTTAATAATGTGTTAATAAGAAATTTCCCTGACTGTTGTCTGCTCCTGACACAAAGCTATCATATGTCTTTTATGAAAGCCTGGAGTAGTTTAAGATACCACCACACAATGTTTTCTGCTGGTTTCTTCCATATAAAGTCATTCCTTTAAAACAAAGTGCGAGTCAAGACACATACATTTCACACGTTTTACTCACGTGATCACATCTGTACAACATGTGTTTTACATGTGCAAAAACACATGTAAAATGTGTGTTTTTGGAACACTTTTGCGTTAATCCAATTTAAATTCCCATGTGGAAACCATAGGATAACATGTAAAAACCCATATGGGTCAACATCTGCAACATGACATATCATGTTGAACATGTTATCCCATGCGTTTTAACATGTCCTATGGGTTTCACATGGGAATTTACATGTGATTCACACAAAAATGTTCCAAAAACACATATTTCATGTGTGATCACGTGTGCTTTTTTCACATGGGAATTTCATGTGTATTTTGTAAGGGACAGATTTTGATTTGAGATGCTAATGCAAGAAGGTATTAATGAAAGAAGCATATTGAGGGAAAAACCATCCTTTCACAATTTTATTTTCATTAAAGCCAGTAGACCTGAATTCAAAAGATGTAGAATAAAATAAATGTTTGGCTCCTGTCATCAGCAGTTATCAGGTTTCGGCAAATTACATCCTGGCTCCGTTCATCTGCCCCATGTGCAAATGGCAAGTGATGCTTCCTCTTGCCGGCGGCACACACAAACAACCACACACAAATACACGTACTGTGCGAGACAAAACGCGATCAATCAAAATACTGATAACAGTCCTGACCTGACACAATATCTCATCCCTATTCACTCATTCACACGCAGCCATACTCCAGATTGTCCACGGGCCATTGTTCCTTTCATCTTCAGATGTGAGGTTATGGATTTCAGATTGAAAACTGCATACTGATTCCTACAAACCATATGCTCTCCCTGTCAGAATTAATAGGAAATGCTTGGCGTGTTCACTCAGGCAGATAAGGATTTTAGTGTCCGTTTCTTTGAAAGTACGAATGAACCCTGATGAGCTCTTTCTCGTTGATAAGCGCAGTAATATCCGGGTTTCACCCTCCGTGGTGGCCTCCCGCTTTCTATTGTCCTGGCCTGATTTGAGTCATGAAACTCACCGGGAAGCTTTCCAGACGGGTTCTTTATGAGGTTAGCGAACGGTTCCAGATGAAGCGACACCCCTGCCTGTCATTTCATGCCTGTTCAGCTCCTCTATCTATATTGCAGGAGCAAAGAACAGCATTGGTTTATCTTTTATCAGGTACGGTTATTTATAAGTGTCTGATATTAAAGCGGCCATATCTGACAGTATACAATGTTTTTGATATCCACTTATCAATAGTAGTCAACGTGTTTTGCACCAAGAGCTATAACAATTTGGATGGTATAATCTCAACTCTTGCAATATTATAATGTGTAATTTCTGTACCAGGTTAAACTGATATTGTATACAACTGTATAAAAATCATTAAACATCCTAGTCTCTTTTATTATTTCTATATAATTGTTCACAATATTCAATATTCAATTCAGTACTCCATTGGCATAAAACATGACACATTTTGTGTGCATTCAAGTTTTAAGGAATAGTTAACCTTCAAAATAAAAAAATCGGTCATTTTTACACGCACTCTAGTCATTTCAAGCTGTATAACTTTCTTTCTTCTGCAGAACACAAAGGCAGATATTTTGAAAAATGTTGGCAGCAGAAAACCGTTTGTCCCCATTGATTTGTATTGGTTTTGTCTCCATACAATAGAAGTCAATGGGGACCAATAGGTTTTTGGTTACAGACATTTTTCAAAATATCTTCTTTTGTGTTTTGCAACATGGCGAGTAAATGATGACAGAATTTTCATTTTGAAGGTGAACTATCCCTTTAAGTCTATTTATAACAAAAGTAACCAAACTCTTGACACAAAGACGGACACATAAAAACATCTGATGTAAGCAGTTGCCACAGAAATATTACAGCAAAAAAGTATGACAGCAAAATTGTCTCGCAACAAAAATACTATTTGTTTTAAATAAATGACAAAACTTTACATGAAACTTACAAACCTACAATTTGTATCTTGAACTCCATACTGTTCTAGACACATCTATATAAATGAAGATCATCATGGGGAAATGCCAAATGTCAAACCTAGAGCCACTCAAATCCCCTCTGACACCATTTGATAAAACTGAAGGAACCAGTGTCATATGTCGCATTAATTCCATGTACTCAATACTGCTGTGCAATTCAAACAAATATTTTAGGCAATGTGTGGGGGGCCTCGGGACTTGACTTTGCTTAGGGCCCCCAAAATGGTAAACACGCCACTGCCTTCAGATTAATAAAATTAGCAATCAAACTGGTGTTACCAGACGCAGGCTCACTCAGCTCCCCCATTTGAAACCAGGCCATTTAGAGATTCACACGCAGAAATACAGCCCAAAAAATTAAAAGTCTGTAAATATTCTTCACACTCTGAACTCCTATGTAATTGGCTTACCATAATATACTTAGTGGAAGCAGAATCTACAAAGCGAGTTTTGGCCTCTTCGCCTCAGTCTCAATTAAGGAGCCGCAGGGTTCTCGTCGGCAGGAGACGTTCTGACTCATGCTACCGTGATGCCCTTTCCAACCACTGTAGCCATTCACATCTGATTCACAATCAGCAATATAATGTTGTAAATGAATCACGCGTTGCATAAGGTGTTTACTTTCCATTAGTCTACTATTTTTTATGCTATGAGGTGGCAAGTTTTGCACCAATTGTTTAGAATAAAGAAATGACATCGATAAGCAAGAATACGGATTAATCCGTGGGAGTACGGGAGAACAGTGTGGGAGTTTGAACAGTGTGGTGAGGCTGATAAAGGGACTGCGAGACTTGTGAATGTGTTACTGTGAGCTCTTGGGACAGAGGCTATGAATTATTGAGAGGGATGAACTTAAAATAAAACAGGACCGGAGGTAGTCTGAAGATCCAGTGCCGTGTTCTGGGCTATAAACTCTCTGTGTCATTTTCTACCTCACCACTGTTTTACTGTTTGACTGACAATGAGGCATAAAACACATTATTTTGATTAGGAATGGCAATGACATTTAGAAAAAATCTATGTTAAAGTTATTTCCCTGCTGAAAAAACAATGGAAGCCACAAAAACTAATAGTTTGCACAACCGTCAGCTGTTAACTATTAAAATCATCACAGTTCAATCTGGGTTACTATTGGTTTTTGTTTCAGAAGGCTTTTTCATGTCTCATTCACTATAAACGAAGCATACATTTCTTTTTTTCAAGACACTTTTATATCCTTGATAACCAACACACTCATTTTTAGTAACTTTGCTGGGGATTACATTATTAGTTGGGTGTTGAAATGTATATTTTTTGAATAAATAAAATACAACATTCTACCTAATATCATTAAACCTAATATCTAAATGGTTTACGATTAAGAAAGACTTTAAGAAAGAAAAAACACAGATGAGATTCTTCAATACCTCAAATCAACATCTTCTAAACAGCAATGACATTGAATGAAGAGCAAATGAAAAATGTTATGCAAGCCTCCTGTGTCTAAAATATTTCTAACCAAAAGACCCAAAAATCATATGTATATCTTTAATATTTTCCGATATCTACTACTTTCATAACACATCAAAATAAAGGGACAGTTCACCTTCAAAGTGAAAATTCTGTAATTACTTACTCATTCTCTTAAAGTAAAAGGGAAGAAGTCAAAGGGGAACAACAGTTTTTGGTTACCATCATTTTTTAAATAGCATATTTGGGGTTTTAGAGAAGAAAGAAAATAACCCAGGTTACAACAGAGTAAATGTTTTTATTTCTTTTTAAGGTGAGCTGTTCCTTATGTGCATATTTGCTAAGTTTGTAATCAAAAGTCAACATCATTGAAGATTTCACTGTGAACTCATTAAATAGATCCAAAATCAGATTTCTTACCTACAGACCACTTCAGAAAACAAAGCTGGTCCAACGCTGGTCCAAAAAACTTCCTGCTTCATTAACACCAGTTTCAAATCTTTAAGATTTGCTTAAATACTGTATGTAAGAAATAAAAAAATGAATACCGGAAGTGCTACTGGACCAGTGTTTACATATCGCGAAGACTATTTTTTAGCTCCATATTCTCACATTTCAAGAATCGTTTCTATTTCTCCAACGCAACTACAACAGTAACATCTGAGACAGTTGATATTGAAGTTTATACCTAAACAACAATTCAATTAAATCTCCTAAGCTGTGAAAGTGCATCCACTGAGCGATACATTTTTCCTCCGAGTGAATAACGACGGTAAACACAAGAATAATAGCAGTAGCTCAACTCATGATCACAGGCAGATGCAGAACACCACTCTCTCTATCATAAGGACAGTGATGTCCAAGTTCCTGCTCTCTGTAATGAAGCTGTTGAAAAGCACAGCTAACACACTCTCGGCTCACAGTGACCACAGATCGCAACAGTGAACGCCAACATGGCTCGGCTACGATTAACACTGATTAGCTCACCACCTCTAAAACGCTACACTCTAATAACTGTTAATACTGACCCCTGTGGTGGCTGGATTACAGAGATTCTGTTTTCAATTTTTCCATTCAGGGCGTAATACTGAATATTCCCGCAGGGATCAATGGAGTACATCTCTCCGTTTCAAACATTTGGATCTCGGCCATCATGTAAAGCTCGGCTTCATCACAGTGGTCCCAAATGCGACATAGTTTAGTGATATTCTCCATTGAGCAAGATTCGGGTTGTGAAAGAACACATCAAATGACTTCCATGCACCTTTTCATACATTTGATTATTTTAACAGCTCCTATGAAGATTTAGATGACATTGTTGGTCTGATACATTCATATACTGCAGGTAAACCAGTTTGTCCAGTATAGCTATGATGGTTACCGAGTAGTCTCTCACAGCGAGGCTGATAGATTCTCCACAGAAACATGTTTTGTTTTCAGATCATATCTAATTTGTATCCATTTCTGAAAACAGTTTTTTCCTGCACTGCTCTATTATCGTGGTACATTGATTTCAGATGCGGATCAGCCTGTAAATGTCACGTTAAAACAAACTGTGGGTGGTTGGTTTACATGTCAATCTGATGACTTCTTCCTATTTAAGTAGTCAGTTCCTGGACAAAATATTCTTGTAAGTCAAAGTCAACAGCTGATCTTGTCAAAAAGGTTATTTTAAGGTGGGTTGCTGAATCTGCATTATCGCTAACGGTTTATTTTATGGTCTGCTGGTGGGCAGACAGGGAGTGGGTGGGTGTTATAAATGGGTGGGGGTTGTTTGATGAAGCAGGTGCTGATCTTTAGCTCCTCTGACACACTAATCAATTCAGAGTGATACTTATCACCTGCCTGCCCTTTCCAATACATCTCAAGCTTCGTTCCCACCTGGACCAGATTTTTATTAAAGAAACCTGGCAAATGTTGTGAAGCGTTCATGTGTCTGATGCTGGTCTGATTATAGACTTGCCAATCTGTCCGATGACGTACATGTCACCTGTGTCAGAGCATTGAGTCATTACAAATAAAGAAAAATAGATGCAAAGAAAGAAAGTCCAGTCTGAAGCAACTGTGTGCTAAAAAGTACAATTTTTTCAATCCAACAATGTCCGAGCTGCCGTAGAGTAACCACACTTCAGAGAAGATACACGTCAGCCCCCAGGTAAGCAAAACGACACGCTAAGGTGCAAACTGGGTTATGAGAAATACATACCGCAGGCGAATCACAGTGTTAGAAACAGAGCTTCTGCATTATTGATAACATAGCACCACAGCGGGCAATGTTCATATGGCGCCCCACAATTCTCAAGGCAGCGATTGGTTTTGTCTGCAAAGAGCTAAACGCAGAAGCGGGCGTCTGTCTGACATCGCTGAAGAACATCTGGAATTTATCGCCACGAATCAGAGGAGTCGATGCACCATTTCCTTCAGGAATAGCTGCCTGCCAATGTGCACCCTAAAACAACAGCGACCCAATTTATGTAGAACTCTGACTCTCCAATATTCTTGAGCTTTTTTCACCTCTCTCTTTTTTGAATTTCTCTTCTGCAATACCACAATACCACAAATCATTTCAACGTCCTTCTCTTTTTTCACTTAACTTTTTGTTTCCTTCCTCACTCTAAAGTCAACATAAAACATAAATGATTGGCCCTATTTAAAGGCATTTTCTCAGGTTTATTGTGCATGTTCCAAAAAAAAGTATTTTAAATCTTAAAATCAAAAGCTACTACATTTGTACACTTCTAAAATAAGTTTTTGGATGACGTCATCAACAGCAATGCTGAATGAAAAGGCAAATAATCTTGATACCTCACTCATTAAAGCATCAAATCCAGTTTAATTGATACTGGAATGCAAAATATAGAAGATCTATTTATCAAATAAGTTTAGGCGGCGGCTAATTGCTTTAAATAGCAATAGATGCTATATACACTAAGGGTGCGTTCGTATTTCTAGTTTGGTTCTTTTGGTACGGACCAAAAAAAACAAAAATATTTAGTCATGGTTTGTTTAGCGTTTAGACTGGCTTTCGATTGAGGGAACCAGCGCGGCACTTACTTCCGGGTTAGCCTACAAAATATGCCATCTCTGAGGTACTGGATTGGGCTGGACATATTGCCTGGCTCCTCCCTTTATAAAACAGCCAATAGGAGTTAGTTACCTCAGAGCCTGGAATGGCATAAGAAAAAACTATATCTGTGAATTTTGTCAATGTTCATATATTCTTATTTATACCAAAGGCCAATTGATTTCAATGGACTTTCACAAATTAAAAAAGTATCACAAAACAATAAACAATTTAGTGTATTTGGACAAGTCTATGTAAACCATTCAAACTGGTCATGTATGAGAGCTCATGGCAGCCTAAGGTTATTAACACATTCTTAAGAGACAGCTCACAAGGTTTGAAGCAAAGCTAATATTACAACGGCCTAGGAAAAATTTGCTTTGTTGTACCTAACTACAGCAAGATATTGAGCCACAAATGCAATTACATTTTCCCACTATTGCAGATGCATCATCCGTGGGGGAAAAAATCTATATTTGAAACTAAGATTTTCTAACTGTACATCCTTTTACGTGCACGTTTTTGACATACAAAAGAATAAACGTTATTCATTTCACTAAGAGAATTGGGGGGGGGCCTGAAAATGAGGTGCAGCTGTGTATTTGAGAACAGCGGTAAGCAACACTGCAGATTTGTGAGGATGTGAGCGAGAGAACAGGGGGTGGGGAGGAGGAAACGACCTGCAGATTGTTATTCAAGGAGTCGTTCCACATCACCCATCAGCCCCCCTCAGAAAACATCTGGCATGAGGTAAAACTGCCCTGCCGCACACACTGAGCTTCAAGAGAATCCTTTAAGCAAGAGGTCTCCTGCTTCTGACTGACCCTCAACTGCCAGAGAGAGAGAAAGAGCGAGAGAGGAATAATGCAGCTGCTCAGGGAACGCTTGACCTTCAAAGATCCTTCGATGTTTCAGATGAACTTAACAGAGATCAGGTGGAGCATGACTGACTACTGCTGCCGCATACTGGTTTAACAAACACACACACTGTCTCTCCCTCTGTGATATATGACATGATTTGTAAGCGAGAGAAAACTGCATTACGGATATCTAAGAAAGTAGATGTGATCACCCAGAAGACGATAAAAACTGCCCCCTGAAATGATTAAAATGTGTTTCACAGGTCTGAAGACTAACCCTTCATAACATCTGTTATAACATCTAACATGTTCGTATATCACTGTGAGTTCATATATCACGAAGAGCTCTCTTTTTAAAATATGAAGTTGCTTTTTCTTACGTGCTACAAAGAGTTTGTGCTGCAAAGTTAAGTTATTTTCCTTTGAGATATTCAATCAAAACTTCACTGAACAAGCAGACTATTTAAAGCAAAGATTTGACAGGCTGCGTATTACTTTAAGGACAACTGCAGGAGTTTGGGGAAACATAAAAGTCTGTGTTCTTTGGAGAAATAACTCCAAATAATATATAATATGCTTGACCTTACATACACAAAACCTTTTAAAATAATTAATGGACATTTTCTCAGATTTTGCCGTTTTTATGAACTTCTAATGAAAAGCAATTTCATATCCAGGGTGGGATATATTATACATACACAATCGATCTGATTTAAACAAAATCATGCAGGAGAATTCCGGCTTTTGGTGATATAGTTGATGTCCTTCTGATGATCCAACACAGATAATATATGCTGCTGAAAGTCATGACCCACTTTCCCTACTGTAAAATCAAATCAACCTGATCTTAATCGCTACTAAGAGGGACTCACAGGCAATCGGCCAGAATGTGCTTTCACCACTGAGCAGAATGTGTTTTCTGTTGTCATTTCAGACACTCAGAAAACTCTGGTTTAACTTAAAGAAACAGTTCACCCAAAATGAAAATTGTGTCATAATTTACTCATCCTCATGTGTCTAATGCATAGCACTGTAAAAATTACCGATTTTTCTCATTTATTTGAATTGTGGTAAAAAGTCAAATTTTAGAAATAAATGGCGAGTTGAAATGATAGTTCACCTTTGAAATGAAAAAGATGTCATTATTAACCTTATTATTTAAGACTTTCTTTCTTCTGCACAACAAGATATTTTGAAAAATGTTGATCCCCATTGATTTGCACTGGATTTGTGTCCATGCAATAGAAGTGGACCAATGATGGTGGGACCAATGATGGAATTTTGGTTACCAAAATTTTTCAAAATATCTTCTTTTGTGTTTAGCAGAAGAAAGAATATCACAAAGGTTTAAAATGACAACAGGTTGAGTAAATATTACATTTTGACGGTGAATTATTCCGTTAATTTTACGTTTTCCCCCAATGACCAAGTACCAAGTATTTTTTAACAGTTTTATCAATTCAGTAGTTTCCAAGTCATCATTAGTGAATTCGAAAGGATTTCTGGGAGATCTGAAACGCCCAAAAACATTACGCTAAACAAAGCATACTGTGATTGGTTCTTCTACATGTCACTTAGACCTCTTGGCCAATAAAAGCTGTTATGGAATGCAGATTTTGTCTTTTAGTCTGGTTAGGCAAAACTTTATCCCATTTAATCATCATATCAAACATTTGATCCAGTGTCACAACCTGTTCCATTGCTCTTGTCTAAAACGTTCATCCATTTGAAGTCAACCACTGACTCTATTCCATTTCCTGGTTGTAGTGTGCAATATAATACCTTGACTGACACAACAATACACACAGCGGTGAGATCCTTCCTAAGTAGAGGGCGAAAGAATGGAGCACAGAGACATTGAACATGCAAGCTAAAGAGAGGGTGATAGAAAGAGCATAAGTAGAAGAGATCGGCCAACGTCAGAGGGGAGGAGTGAGAGTGAGTCAGAGAAAGACAGTGGAAGTCTACTGGGTTCCAGGACAGAGGCTGTGGGAGATGACAGGTGCCTGGGCTGTTCTGGTCTCCGCTGGATCTGTAATTGGTTGTGGCAGACGCAGACAGCATGAATGGCCTGCTTCAGGCCTCCAGGGGTCAGGTAGAGAGAGAAAAAAGCATCAACTCAAAGCTGTGAAAGAAAAGGAGGAACAGAGAGAGAGAGCTAGCGATGAGTGCAATTGAGGATATGCATCCAGAGGATGTTTTGACAGCAAAACTCAATTTCCTAATAATATAATCCCTGTGACAGTATGCAGTAGGTAATTTTTTCGTGAACGTGTGGGGTTACTCTGAGAGAGTGAGACAGAGATAAAGGATGAGTGAAATCTACACAGCGCTCTGGGACTCGTACTGTACAGCGAGTTATTCTTGTTTAATCAGTGAGAACCTGCCAGACATCAGTACATTGGGTACTGCACATTTCTGCATACAGTAAAATACGCTGACTGTACAATATAAATAAACAGTCCTATACCGAAAATTAACTGAATATAAAACTTACACAGTAGTTAGGAACTTTAAATGAAAATATTAAGGGAATTCGAAAGTATACCAATCTAATGCATTTTGCACACTTTGAAGAATTTCTTAATAAAAAGGAAAAAATGCATTTTTATCTTATTTAATTTATGATGCAACTATTATTTTTCCTTATTACTTAAATCTTAAATATTTCTGTTTATTACTGTAATATTTTTTCTCTTTAATTTGTGAAAGTTGGCTGAAGGTGGACAGAAGTGAACTATCTTTACTCTCAAGAACATTTTCAAGTCTTATTTTGTATTTTTACAGTGTTTAATTTAGAAAAATTTTACTTCAGTACATTATAAAGCATAACATCATAGTATTCTACTACATTTCATAAATACATACAGTTTTTTCCTTTCACACTTAAAGTGCTTTTACTCAAAACATTATGAAATTTAGTAGAGAAAAGGATGATATGCATTAAAATGAAGTAAGAACAAATTCCCAAGGTAAGTTTCTTGAATACTAATTAGAGTAAAAATACTTCACTACTGTCCACCTCTAATTTGTATGAATTCATATAATCTCATTCATGCATTTTTGTATGATCAGTGTCATGCTTCTTTGTTGCATTTTTCTATTGAACGTACATTTGTGACTTCATGAATTCATACGAAATAGCAACTTTGTAAAATAGCTAAATTCCTTTCAGGTCAGGCTGAAATGTCACATAAAAAATGAACTGTGGTTTTCTATTTTGTATCTAAGAAAAATAAAACAAAATCGGTCCAAAGTCTCCCTACACACAAGTACCGTCAAGATGACAAATAGACACACAAACAAGCACACACGCTGCTATTCATACAGGCTATGAGTGCTCAAATGAAACGGGCCTTGTCCACCCATCTATGAGCACTACAAACCAAGAGCCCATCAGCTTTATTCATCCAGCTGATAAGAGCAGCCAGCAGCAACACAATAACTGACCCGGGAACAGGCGGCTCTT
Organism: Triplophysa dalaica; assembly: GCF_015846415.1. Taxonomy (NCBI): domain Eukaryota; kingdom Metazoa; phylum Chordata; class Actinopteri; order Cypriniformes; family Nemacheilidae; genus Triplophysa; species Triplophysa dalaica. The sequence continues at coordinate 17,894,196 of NC_079544.1, read as the reverse complement.
ATCAGATAGGTCCCCTCTTGTGAATGAGGCCCATTGAACACTTTCCGTGCTAATGAGAGCTCCCCTGAGACACATACAGCCAGAGCATGTTAATTAACTAGCAGGGTTGAAAGGTTTTGGACCGGCCCGTTTTATAATATGCCAAATGAGAAAAACACTATACAGTAGCGGTAACGTCTGAGAGAAGGTGATACCAGGAATGGAGATTGAATGGAGACACTAAGAAGATGGATAGATGGGTTTACTTGGAACTCATTACGCAGGACACCAAAATATATTTCAAGAGTATTTTAAGCACTATATTCCACATCCGATCCAGCATTAAATTTACATTATAGCATCAATAATAAAAACACTTTAAGCTTGTGTTAAACTGGCTTCGGTAAATTATGACTTTCTTATAGTACGTTGACGAAGAAATTGCTGACAAATTAGTAGGAAGATTTATGAAAAAAATATTTATGGACCTGGATGGTAGTGAATCTGACATTGTCAATTAAGTAAATCAAATCTATTACAGGTAATAAAGAAAAATTCAACCCAGCTCAAAATATTACAGTTGACTACCTGACAAGCAACCCAACTAGCTGAATTGGACAGCAAAAGTCTTTGCAAATGTTTAACTATTTATATGATTTTATCAATAAAAAAAATGTATGTCAATAATAATCATCATCATCACATGATTAAAATGAAAAAAATAAAATTGTGTCATTTCAAACCTGTATGACCTTCTTTCTTCCCCAGAAAAAAAAAAGATATTTTGAAGAATGTTGGTAAATGAACAACGGCGGTACCCATTCGCTTTATTATATCATTAAAAAAAGGCAATGGGTACAACCATGGTTTGGTTAACAACATTCTTCAAAATATCATGATTTGGCTGTGTGAAATAACTGGTTTGAAATGACAAGAGGGTGAATAAATGATAACAGAACATTCGTATTTGGGTGAACTATTCCTTTACATAATAATTATTATGGATAACATAATAATTACCTAATCATGTGAATGAACAGAAAATAATCTTTTGCCAACTTGGGTTTTGCTTTTAAAGTGCTTCTGAACGTAAGGCAGTGTCACCTATCATAATCTACTCTGATATTCATACACTCGCTGCATACACAAACAAGCCATCCTTCTGATAAATGAAGTTATACCCAAAAGAGAGTATAAAACTATGTTTTAAAGATGTGGCCACACAGATATTAATATTTCATGACCGGTACGCTGGCGTCATCTGAGAAAACCATAGAAGGAAAGCGCTACGTGCAGAGGTCCCTGTGGAAATGTGGTACCAGCGCTCTACCCTGCCTGACTGCATCGGCACAGAAGACAACAAACGCCCCCTACCAAACGCACCAGCACATTTATGCGCGACTGTTGAAAAGCCCAGTCTTGAACAAACATGCGCTGATCAGCATTCAAATGGACTTCCTCGCTGACTTCCAAATGAGAAGCGTTGACGGGCAGCAAGTAGGCAGGCCTAATTGAATGTCATGATTTTCCATTATTTGTTGCCTTTTTTAAATGAAAGCACTTAGCTTTTTTTAAGTTTACGTTTCTCAGTTGGATCCATGAATCCTAATGAATTTTTAAACAGGGAGCAGCAGTCTCATCTCCTGAGTGGTCTCGGAGCGTCGCTAGAGCCCGCTTCGGGAAGGAGGGGTGACCATTACCGAAACTCGACCACAGAAGGGCTGAGGAAAAACACCAATATTACGAAAACAGCACTATGGAAAATGTCGGTAATTAGAGCAGGCTGCCATTACAGTGCCAGAGCGGGCCTGTCTAATGAGTCCATTAGCACCTACCTTGCATAAAGAAGACAAGCAAAAAAGGCTCATTTTACTACATTTGTCCGCTGACAGTTTCACTGTGCGGGCCTTTCAGAGCCGCTGACACGCTTTTCGGAGCGCCCTGACCTTTTGCTTGCAGAGCGCTGTCTCTGACGAGAGTGTGGATTCAGCTCTCCTGAGCATAAACACTGGAGGAAATGTAAGAAACCAACACCTTTGCTTTCTCCGATTCGTTTGGAATACATTGCAGAAGAGGCAACACAATTGCCCATGTGGGCATTAGTCAAGCACCGTTTCCAAATTTAGCTGACGCTCAAGGCCACAGAAACATTTCCAAAAGCTCTCTGTTTAAGTGAATATACGCATTTCACCTTGGCCCAGAACCAACAAACTGTGAAAAGGATAAAGTATTCTCGCTTTTTTAATTCCTGAATTTCCCTCCGCTGTCAAATTTCAACTATACTCCAAGGACAAATGTCCTTGCCCAGATGCTTAAATGGTTAGTTTGCTTAAAAATTAATTAAAATTCTACCATCAGTTTCTCCCCCTCGTGTTATTCCTAATAACTATATGACTACTATCATAATCCATGTGACATTTTTCTGTGGAACACGAAAGAACAAGTGACCTCAATGACAAACACAATGACATCAGGCTGGCAAGCTTTCAAAATGACCTCAAAAATTAATATAAAAGACTGTCAGCAAATGACAACTTTTTCTGATCCTTTTAAAAGTAAACACTTGACCTCATTTAGTTCTTTTGAACAAAAAGTATGTGTGTATTACTATATCTACAGTACGCCTTTTATTGTATAGAAAAGAACAGTGTTGTCTAACGTAACGTATAGTCTTTACAATATAAAGAGGCTCTTCATTTGTATAACATGACTATTCCTCTAAAGGTCTTGTGTGTAGTTTTAGAGGATCTATTGACAGAAATGCAATATAATATACATAACTATGTCTTCAGAGGGGTATAAAGACCTTACATAATGAAGAGTTATGTTTTTATTACCTTATAATGAGCTATTTCTATCTACACACACCGCAGGTCCACTTACATGGAATTCACCATGTTGTTTCTACAGTAGCCTTAAACAAACAAACTGCTCTACAGAGCGCGTGTCGCAAATACGTGATCTCCTTCGGCAAAGAAGTGAAAATGTGATGACATCGTACTCCTCCGTCAGCCATTATAGTGCTTCGAAAGAGAGGGGTAGCGGTGGAGTGAGCCGTTGGTTGCAACATGAAACCTCACCGCTAGATGCCGCTAAAATCTCCAAATTGCTCCTTAATCGAAGTCCTATAAAATGAGCCTATTTGTATATCCATGATACACAAACAGATGCAAATAATTCATTGTTTAAGTATCCCCTTAAATGTTCATGTTATTATGCTTTAATTATGCTTTCCCATCTCTATTTCACCAGAATGATAAGGTGACAGGCTAACCCAAAGTAGCCTACGGTGCAAAGCGATAGATCCCCATTTCCTAATCCCTCTCCGAGCTGTGTGATATCTGAGAGGTGTCTGCCCGTCGATTAAAGACTGCTCACCAAGGCAGCTATTGTACTACCGGCAGAATCCATCCGTTTTGTCAACTGAACAAAGATCGAGGATAATTCACAAGTCCTCATCATAATCAGAGTTTCAGCCGTATCAGCCGTGTGATGCATAAATATGAAAGCCATCTGTCTACCTTATGTGTAATTCATTCACTAAGGTAAAAACAACATGGCCACACGTGTACTTAACCATGTACGCGGACCCCATACACAGCTATAACTCAATGCCTTAAATGAAGGACAAGAACATATATAAAGTGACCTCTGGCCTTGTGCTGCCAATAAACTGTGATTATAGCCATTTCGTCATGCCGGCCCACGGATCACCAAGCTGAATAATAGCTCAACACGGTCAATCGGCATTTATTGAGTCTTGCGTTCTGTTAGCTGGGCCTTCGGTGCCTCCTTTATTCTCTGTTCTGCTGACCTCTCACATGATTGATTCAGCGGCTGGACCGGAAAAGATACAGCTAGTTTTGTCTTGAATAAGGTTAATTGACCGACGGAGAGCGATTCATTACAGTGACACGTTCTGATAAGATTATTTTGCAAAGAGTGACCGTTCCTTGACCCCAGTGCATGATAGAGGGAGGGAAAGTTGCACAAACTCTTGAAACTTGAGGGCAAGAGAGTATGAGAATGTCCTAATCGGCAACGCACCAGTTTTTGCAATACACAATGAAAAATACATTTTTAACAAACACACTTTTTTTCAATTAAAATTTGTTGTTTTAAGAACAACCTTCTAAGAACTGGATGCCATTAGCTGATTTACATCATGTGATAACAATGCTACTCTCATTCACATTTAATAGAAAATAAATAATTCTGTTAATTAATATAACTAACATAACTCAGAAATCCACAGCAGAGCTAAAATGCATGTATTTTACAAAAAAAGAGATATATCTGCCAGAGAGTGGTGTGAAGTCTGTGAACGTTTCATCATGAAGGTGCTATCATTAGCTCCTCAGCAGGTCCCTCTGTGTCGCTCCAGACCGACCATTAGCAAACAACATGAAGCCATTCGGCAGCTATTAAATGGGAAACAGGCAAACGCAGAAAGAAAAAAGAACAGCAGCCCCGCAAATAGACTCAAAACCGCTCTCTGTTTTTTACTTATATTTTCCACTGCAGTACGAAAACTCAGAGTTGCGAAAGCAAACTTACACTGCGCCAATGTGGGCACAAACAAATAAAGATAAGTGGGAATTTAGCAGAAGGTTAAAAGACAAATTTCCTCTGTGCTGCCAATTTAATCAAGTAGAGGCTTGATAAAATGAGAAGCGTGTGGGTGGATACGATTCCTTTTTTAATGTGTAGACGTTTTTGCAGGCTATAGAGAAATCAAAACAGCAACAGCACAAAGCAAGATGAGTTTGGAGAGCAGTCGAGTGTGGTTCGATCTTAGTTTATGAAATGGTTCTGGATGCTGATTGGACTATACAACATATCAGTTAATCCGAAAAAGGTCCACATTGACTACACTTTATAGTAATGTGTTAGGGATGTCTAAATAAATTAATATAGTAACAATACAATAAGGTTGTTTTGTTATTAATTGCATTTTCAATAATCAACTTTTTGCATAATTTTTGTTAATGTTAGTTAATCCAATTGTTCATGTTTGTTCATTGTGCATTTACTAATGTTAACAGATAATTTACCACTGTTAATTTCAGATTAATAAATGATGGAATTAACATGAACTAAAATTAATAAATGCTGTAGGTGTATTGTTATTTCAATGTTAGCTCATGCATTTACCTATTGTGAAATATATATATATATATATATGTATGTGTTTATAAATACAAAATGAATATGCACAGTGCACAGACATATTATGTAAACAAAAAAACTTTTATTCTGGATGCGATTATTCATTGAACAGCCCTAGTTACCATAAACAATTATAAGAAATCGCATGTCTAATACTTTGACTAGGTAGATATCATCTTTGTAAATAATAAAACAGTATAATAAAAATATAAATAAGAGTCATGGCTGAAGGGGTTCCATGCATTCTGCAATGTTCTTCTGCCTAACAAGACCCATCAGCCCCACTCACAATATGTCACAGTCTCTCATTTCTTCTATCTTATATATAAATCCATCCAATCGAGAAGATCTAGGGTTTTAGTCACTATTACATAAGCTGAAACGAAAGAGTTTAATTCCCTCAAACAGCTGGCTTAGATCTGTTTGGAGAAAACTTTTAGAAACTCACCAACACACACACACAGTCACAAACATACTCTTTTAAAATAAAATCTAGACGGCTTGCTGGAGGCCTATGGATTTGCGGCAAGTAAACAGAGCATATAGTCTAAGGAATGCTATGTCTCAATAATTTGTATCCTAGAGCAAAGCTACCTTCTCCAACACAGAGGAAAGAGGCACACAGTGAATGCAAATGAGTCACTGAAGCCCTCAGCTACTTTCATCACAAACTTATTTGCATTTGTTCACAAACCCATGTACACTCACACTGTTCTGAAGCAAACACAAGGAGGCAAATTTACTCAAATTTTGCAAAAGTTACAAAAACCTTATATAATTGACTACCACCTGCAATCCAAAGCCGCTATATGCATCGAAACAGCCTTGCACAATGCATATAAGTCAACGTCGTTCTTCACAAGGTAAACATGCCTATGAAAGTGAGGCATATTATAGATGCCACCATATGGACGAAATATGGGCAAAAACTGCTGCGCAGACTCAACAAATCTAAATCTAGTGCTGAAACAACGCAGATAGCACGTGCCAAAAAGTGCAGATATTATTTCTTAGTAAATTTTCTCCATGGATATTTTTACCAGCAGACATGTAACAATATCCAATAAATCCCATATTTAAAATAAAAAATTGAAATATTCATAAAAACTATTCATAAAAGCATTCATAAAAGAAACAGGTGGACAAAATTCTGCATATTAAACTCACGCTGACAGTAGTCCTTATTCTCCTCGAATCCTGACTTGCAGACACAGCGTCCGATGGGCACCAGCCATCCGCCATCCCCACTGCAATACATCCTCGGCGCCTCAAACTCTTCGGAGTCATTCACGCAAGATCCCCTCACCTCCACCAAAGCTGAATCTCCACCCGTGACCGTGTCTGGAAACTGGGCCAGATTCAGGACGGCAAGTGGACACTTCTTATAGAAGACCCGCAGGGACACCAAAGCAATGCAAGCTCCGACGTCTTGAAATGCCAGGTAGAAACCCTTCTTGCTCAGGTTGCTGATGTCCCTCACTTCCGTGTTGAGCTTCATGACCCGATCGCCAACGTCGGTCTGCGTGAAGCTTTCGTCGGCGGCGATGGTGTCGATCTTTATGTACTGGCTCTCCTTGATAAACCACAGGTTGGGGTTGTTGGATTCATAGTAGTACATGTTGAAAGTTTCTTTGCAGGTTCCGGGGACCCCGGGTAGGCTGTTACAGTCACGAAGTGTGAATTTAATCTCGATGTAGACGCGCTGTGCCCCGTCTCGTGGTATGTGGCGCGTACGTAGCCAGTTGTTCTGGTTAGCCTCCATTACGTTACACACCTGGTAGGAGCGCATGGGAGTGTTCCTCTCATCCATCACGCTGATTTCCTCCCACTGCAGAACAGACAGAACAACAGTTACGGTTGAAATAAGGTGCATAACTCATCGAGCTGATCAATTGAAATGTTAAACAGAGCATGAAGACGTTGACATGACATTTATAAGGAAAATAACACTGTTGGCAAGGACAATTATCTTTGTTACATTCAGTAATGACCAGATTAAGATCTTTCAGCGGAATCAAATACTTTTTCTGTAGACAAATAACATACATTTACATGCAGGTTTGAATGTCTATAGCTTTGTAAATCTGACCCCTGGATGTAATAAAAACATTATTCAACATGATTTTATGTGCATGTCTGCAGTCGTGTAGACAGCATTAGATACACTACATTTAACAGACTTTGTCTCCCATCATCTCTTACCATCTGCTTCCACTTGTCTAAGGTTCCTTCATTTGGAACACTTCATGCATAAGTAACATTTCACTCCTAAAAAGGAAAGCAAATAAACCAACAAGGGAGGCTTCTAGGGGAGTTTCGAATGCTTGGGTCTTGAAAAAAATCTGATTTACTTCGATAAATTCAGTCCTTCTCTGCATAATTTCCAGAGGAGATGGGCTGAAGGACCACCAGCTCAGTTTTTAAGTGATTACAGAATTCATTAAATCTACTGATCAATCCGAATACCGTGCTAGACCTCAAATGCCAAGCATACAGGAATCATCGCTTTCCTGACCACTTGACCACCCACTCGAAGGTTTACCTCATTGAATAGCGCTTGATGGGAAAAAGTGATTACTTGACTGCAAGAAGCCAACGGAGTTATGGTTTTCTATGAGCGCAGCGAGTCCTTTTAACAATCCTTAATCTGAGTGGCATCTGAATATGGGTGCACATTTAAGCAAACGGACAAGGAGCCCAAGTACATTCAATTGACTCCAAAAGCCTCATTTTCCACATCAGGGTAAGTATTTTATTCCATGCGACAGCACGGTCTGGGCTGTACATCACTGGCCCCTCCTGCCATGATGTCATCGCATTTAACAATGAGAGTTATTTGTGACACATTTCCATTAGCTTACAGTTAAAAAAACCATCGAGGCACACGAGTCAATTGCTAGCACGGGTCGGTTAAACTGAGCCATATGCCTACGGTTAGAACGGGGGGACATCGCAGATCAAAGCGTACGCTAAATGTCTGTGCGTTCTTTCCCTCGAGTGCAATAATTTGGACATTTGAAGGATTATTTATACAGGCATAAAGGCGGGTTTATGCTTCTCTGTTTATTTATTTTCAATTTTTGGTCCGAAGTTAACCGCTATGGAAAGTTGTTTCGGGAATGCTTTGTCTGAAATCATGGAGCATTTTACCACAGACGGGTGGCTTTTACAAAAGTCGAGAGGATTGTGTTACACACTCCAGATGCGCTAGTACAATATAGTTACACATTTCGATATCCCATGATGGCGTATAATCATATGAAAAAAAACCGGCCATATGCGATTCATATATTCCTTTAAAAAATCTAAGCATATGCCAAAACGTTCACACGTCCTCCTACGCAAAGCTATCCCAACACATACACAATTGTTGAGTGAAAAACAGGCTATTTGGACAGAAGGTAAAGCTTAGCCACTCTTAATCAAGGTAGCAGTCACAAGTGTGACGTTGGCGTCCCGTTAATTAGCCTCTCCAGCTGTCCGCGTCCCATGTAAAATACCTTAACTCCCCGCTCACCCTTCAGAGGGTCCGACTGCTTTGAAGCCCGGCGAATATGTCAGTTCATGGGGTCTGCTTAGCCCTTCATTGGCTTAACTTAATTGCCGCACACAATCATCTGGTAGTTTAAGGTACTTAAGCGCAATTGACTTTAAATCCCTAAAAGAGCGTCTGTTTTAAGGAAGACGGCCCCTTTTGCATGACATGTGATTAGGGTTACCTGTTTTCTATCACTCGGTCTGAATTATTCCCTTCTATTTTGGTAACAGACACGCACACATACCCTAAATGACTACGGCCGTTTGAGAGTCGATCCAAAACAAACCTTCCACATCTGGGATAGGGAAAGCTGTATTAGTCTTGACCCCAAAGGTCAAGTGGCAGTCGATTGAGTCAGTAAGGTAAATATCCAGCGGAGGCGAACCGGTCGCTTCAGGGACGTGTTGGCTTTTCCTGCGAGCCTCACCAGATGCAGCACAGTCGGCAGGTTCGGCGGGTCGCTGCAATAATCCGTGGGTATGAAATGCAATTCGCATGTGTGAGACCTGACGTCGCTTTACAGTTCACCCACATTAAATACATACAAAACAAAGCCTAGTCTAGTTTCAGAAAATCTAAGGTAAACGTTGCACAAGGACATGAGCAAGTGTTTTATGAGGTGCTATTCATAACAGACGTAAAGTGGGAACAGGACTCTGATGCTCAACTGATACATTCACAGGGAACGGTAATGTAAGTCTTTGGATCTAGACAAAATTCTGAATCTACATCTGATTTATGGTGATATATGAATGGTATTGTGTAGTTAGTAGTATGCAATGAAAGAAGGTCTATTTGGGAGCATGTTGCGTAACCAAGTTTGTATCCCAATTCACCAACTATGCACTACAGTACTACTTTGTATGGGATAGAATATACTAAGTATTTAGCAAGAGGGTAAAGCAGTATAGGAATATAATACGGCACTAAAGGTGCTCTGTGTAATTTTTTGGAGGATCTATGGTCAAAAATGTTACATAACACAAATTACTGTCTTCAGAGGTGTATAAAGACCTTTCACAATGAAGCGTTATGTTTTTATTACCTCAGAACGAGCTATTTCTATCTACATACATTGCGAGAATTCACCATGTTGTTTCTACAGTAGCCCTAAATGGACAAACTGCTCTACAAAGTAAATATGTTCGGCAAATAAGCAAAAACGTGACGACATCTTAGTTCTGTGTTAGCTGCAGAAGATCTTCGAAAGGAAGGAGTGGAGGAGTAAGCCGTTGATTGCAATTCGAATCCTCACCACTAGATGCCACTAGGAGCTTTAAAAATGTCTCATGTAACAATGCAGCTAATTTATTTAATTTGTGACTTTATTTGTGAAATTATTCATTAAAGTTCAAACATTTAACGTTCATACATTTAAAAACTACTGTTACCTTCAGCCTTGCACTGCTCACACATTTTTTCCTACAACTGATTAACGACAATCACAAACTCTCCCCTTCAGTAGCAATTTTGTATCCAAAAAGGATTTCATGTTGTACATATACTGTGTGAATTGAGAAGCAGCCCAGGACAAAAAAAGCCCCCTGTAGTGACTCCACTTATCTGCTGATAAGCTATAAAGATGGGTTCACCCACATTACAGCAGAGCACATATTCACTAAAGTAATCCGCTAATCTTCTTGACATTAATTTAAGCAACCTGCAAGGAATATCGTGAATATAAAATATGACCAATCCTATATCTGCTGTTTGGCTTACAAATGGCAGTAACACTTTATTTTGATAGTCCACTTTAGATATTTTACGTAACTTTACACCTTAGTCAACTACCAGTCAGTAAAGTAGACTGTCTCTGTAATATCTAATAACACTTTACTATAAAAGTCTCTAAAAAAACTGAATTCTACTTACTCTAAACTAAACCTAAATCTCTATTAATACTCTAATGAGATTCAGTTGAAATATAAATGCAAGTAATTGAGAGTTTGTTGACATGTAGTTGCAAAGTTATATATAGTCAGTATTATGTCTGGAGGACTGTATATAAAGTAGACTTTGACATCAGAATTGTGGATCTGCAATGCCTCCTGGTTATCTTTTAAATTGTTTTTGTTGTCAACGATCATGTAATTCAGAAAGTATGTCTTATTAACAAAATACAAGTTCTGCAACTCATACTCTATTATGCAAATGTAATATTTCTCAATGTGAGTACTGTCTGCATTACTATTTTCAGCATTGTTGAAAAATCATTCCCAAATTTTCCTCGTCTCCAGATTTAGCCGCTGGTGGCCCAGCTTATGCATGTGCGACATCGGGCAATCTGATCTAGCCTATGACGGCTCTATTAAATCATTTAAAGGGTGTCTGTGAAATCCCAAAGATTGATTTTCTTTTAAGCTTACCATGGTTTTTACTAACTTGATTATTTTTAGACCCCTTTGGTTACATCAAAAAAGAAGGAGACGGCCTCCTCAACTCCACTCAACGTAAACCGCTCCCTCTTCTCCCTCTATGGCACAGGGGATTGCATTACATCTTCCTCAAATAAATTGGAAGCAAGCGACCGGGTAGGTGGTGTTAAGCCGAATTGAGCCGCTCTTGGCTGGAAACAGGACTAAGCTCTCAAAACCCTCCTTTGATGGTAGACTTCATAGATGACCTTGAGAACACCTTCCGTAAAACAGTAAGGTTGGATTGATACCAGAATTTTGGCTTCAGCATGATACCGCCCTCTGCTTGTATTGATACAAACTCAAGCGACGGATGAAATGAAACTGGGGCTCTTCACAGACTAGATGATTCAATGTAAAAATCTCGAAAGTGTTTTGGTCTCAATGTCTTATTAGCGTTTGTAAAATTCCTATTTTAAATTTGTTAGCTTCAATGATAATCGAACTGATTCATACATAGACTGCAAATGACTTTTTCTGAATTCATTGCAGCAACACATTGATTTTTATGCTTGACATAATACTGCATTAACTGCATAATTTCAGGGACCAAAATGTGCAAAATTACCCTAAAAAAACAGGCAGCTTTATAATACTTCAGAAAATGCATAGGGACCCCCTATCCCACAGTCCAGATGTATACAGTATACGCCATATCCATGCTTATGAATATACATCTGACCATGTGAAATTCCAGCACATCTAAAAGGCGACGGCATGATTAACCATGATTGTTTGCATGAAAAAAACATGTACGAGGGGTTCAAAAGTGTGTCGAGACCCAGGAGAGCAGCTTCATTTTAATTTCAAAACAGTATGTAGGTCCCTACGCAGTTCAAATCATTTTGTCTAGAACATGCACTGGGACAAAATACGGCATAGTTTTGGCTGGGCGCATGAGTCAGAAATGATTCAAGGCATTTGGGGTGGCGTGTGTGTTTGTGTCTTGATTTTGATCGGTTGTGTTACTCACCCCTTCTGCCGGGTAGGCCTCCCAGCCAAGGTCTCCCAGAGCAGACATGGTGTCCAACAACGTAACTGCAGAGAAAGAGAGAAAGAGAGATAAAAAGTAATGATTTGCTAAAGTTCAGTGCAACTTGCGACATATTGTGAAAAAAATAAGATGGTTGGATATTTGGCGAGTAAATCATAGAACAGTTGAAGACAATCAGGTTTGTAGTCTGAGGGACGGGAGTCCGGCCCTACGATTTAAATCATTTCCACAATGCCCTCGTTCTTCCTGTGGAGAAACCTAACGCTGGGAGCCTATTACAAGAAAATGACTGTTTTGTAAATCAGAGATATCAATAAAAACACTTTTATGTCTTACACAGCGTTACGTGCAAAACAAAGTTTGCTCTCAATCACGGTATTGATGGTTTTCATTTTCATTTCTGGAGCGAGTGAGTGTGTGCCAAGGGGATTGGGTCAACAAACCATCTAAGTGGCTATTTAATTCTGGTGCTGGTCTCCTCCATCCCGAATAACTCAATCTGTGTTTTTCTATTATGAGTTGCATTCCAGGGTAATTAAGAGCTCGACACCATTCATTTTTAATCACTTCAGATGTTGCTTTTTCATATTGAGAAAAAATATAATAATATTTGCTTTAATAATGCATGTAATGCATAGTCCCTGTTGGCTTCTGTATGTTTGGAAGTGTACGATTTATTTTTACAATTCTGTTTGGCCGTGTGAAGAAACAACCTATATTTCATTCATTATTAACTAAAATCTTCACATCCACCATAGCTTTTATTTTCCCACATGCATGACAGCTCATAGGAGAAGTAGTAATGTACAATTAATGAACAAATTATTCTTTTGTAACAATTTTTGTTATATTAATTGATTGATCTAGTTCATAAAACCGATCTGAAAGACGTCGTGAATCAGTGAGTCAGTCACTGCGGATACTAGATTATGAAGATGAAGAATAATGAAGTTATATGATAACTTTGTGTACAGATGAGAGTGCAACTTGAGAAAAGCTTAAAGGACCCAGTATTTGGCTGTTTTAAAGGCTTTGGTTATGTTTTTTGGTGTTTAACAATGGATGTTCATGTATCTAATAAAAAAAACAGTTTTTCAAGTCTATTGTTCATCGCTGTCCCACTTCTAACAAAACGACCGGATTTCTTCCCGTTCTATATAAAGTCCCTCATTCTGAAGTGCTCTGATGGGTCTTTCGTTATTGGCTTCCGCTTATCAGGCTGTTGTGATTGGTCGGTGCCCCTTTCATGTGTACTCATAAACTTCATCAGTCTTTGTTAGTGATCTTTTCTTCCTACTATGGCGAGGGGAATGACACCGGACCGAATGGCGTCAGACCAGTTATATTAAATAACTGTAATAATAGAAGCGTTAGTTTTTTTATATTGGACCCGAGTTGGATGATAAAAAGGCATTTGCAAGCAGGACTTCAAAGGATGTTTCATAAATGTGTTTAAGAGGTAAGCGCACACACACTGTAGTCCTTGAAAAGCATTTATAGGTGCATTTACAACCTTTCTTGGAGGGATAGTTCACCCAAAAATGAAAATTATATTATCATTTAGTCATTGTATGACATGATTTCTTCTGCATAACTTAAAAGATGATATTTTGAAGAATGTTAGTAACCGAACAATGGCAGTACCCATTCACTGGAAGTCAATGGGATTAATGGAAGTCACTGGAAGTCAATGGGTTCCGTTGTTGTTTGGTTACCAACATTATATTTTTATATCTTGTGTTCTGCAAAAGAAAGAAGTCATACAGGTTTGAAATGACACGAGGGTGAGTAAATTATGACAGAATTTAATTTTTGGCTGAACTAAACTTCAAAAACCTCAGTCACCATGGAAAACAGTATATGAGAGAATTTTCATTGTAAGCTGAACTATCGCAGCTACATTTATGAAAAATAAAGGTAAAATATTGCCAAATACAGTTAGAACCGAACAAATGAAGTCATATGTCTATGTGTATTGTATTACTGTGTATATAAACAAGACAAATGCCTACACATACTCTCTGTCACATTCACATACTTATTCATTCTTGTCTTCTCTGTAGCCAACAAACACTTTCAAAGACACATTTCCAGTCACTGCTTTAAGATATCAGCATAAGCAAATGCTGAGCAAGGCACATTTGGCATATTGGCAAGCATGCAAGCTATTGGCATGCAGATCTTAAGTGGTTTAATAGCCTTGTTTGTCTTTCACTCTCTAAAAGTCAATATTTTAATTATATTTGGTCAAAAAAGTTAAAAACTGAACATTTATTGCAGTACGAGTTACCTATCCTTTCTAAAGACAGAGAGGTGTTGATATGAAATTAATGGACTAGGATTCATGTTTTCTAAATAGTAACCACCTACACTTACTATAATCCTTCACTTGATGAAAGATCTACTTCATCTCTGAGTGCTGTGCACCACAGAACAATCCAAAGTATACGGGTGAGAAATTGTTCTGGTGACTGTGGTTAGGTTTGGTGCAACATCACTATGGCTAAAAATAGAAGTGATGAAAGAGCGTACAGAATTCTCAATGAATCACTCAATAAACATCATCCCATAGGACAGAGAAATAAAATGTAATGCCAAATTAAATCCCTTTAAAACCTCAATTGTTCCTAGATAGCAGCAAGATTAAAAGGCGAGCAAATGCAGACTTTTGCTTGAGACTGGCTGGCTCTGAGAAAAACACTGTGTTATATTATGTGCCTTCTCTAAAGCTTCAGAATAGATCTCAGTATTTTAGACAGGACTTATATTTAGCAACATAAAAGAGACATCAATATGACATTATACATTTCTCATCAGATTCTAAAAAGAACACATAATCTATTATTTTTATCTGCATTCATTGTATAGCAATAAACTCTTTCTTTATTTTAAAGGGATAGTTCAACCAAACATTCTGTCATCATTTACTCACCCTCAATTTTTTCAAAACCTGAATAAATATCTTTGATCTGTTGAACACAAAGAAAGATATTTGGAAGAATTTGAGCAATTTTCAGTTCTGGGACATCATAAACTACCTGGTACTAAGCAAACATTTCTGTGGCACTATGGTAGTCAATGATGTCCCAGAAATGAAAATTTCTTTCTCTGTGTTCGTCAGAACAAATATATTTATGGACAATTCCAGCGTTATGGACGTGACATTTTGGGTTAAGGACGTGACATAAAAATGCTCATAGAATGCATTTGTTACAAGTATATTGAACCATCTGTTTACAGTTTACCAAACCCTTGTTGACAGAGTCTAAACATCAAAATATGTCTGTCTATGAACAAATTTTGTATTTAAAAAAAGGGATATAAACATGCAAAAAAAGGACGTGTTTTTGGAAGACGATAAAAACTTTTAAGGATTTCTGTGAAATAAAATGCACAATCCTGAAGCAATAATACGCAAAGAATGGAGAAGGGATGCCTCTTTATAGAACATGAAATAGTTACTTTATATAAATTTGCATGTGTCCATTTATGAGGAATATGTAGCGTTATGGATGTTACAATTCTGAAAATGGCTCTTACCTGACTATGAAAAATCATGCACTAAAAATAAAACAAATACTGTACAAATTTGAAGATAGTTCTCACATGGGTGTCTGAGCCACCAAATGATTAAATCAGTGCTGTTACCATAGTAAAAACATCTGGTAAAAACTTAATTTTTCATGGTAAGGTTGATATTTTCACAGAATTGCCCATATGCAGATTTGGAACAACTTGAGGATAAGTACTAAATGATAACAGAATTTTCAGTTTTGGGTGAACTATCCCTTGTTGTGATTTGTTAACTGAGAACTCCATTAAGTCTCCTGAGCTGTGAAAGAGCAAACTCTGAGAAATAAAAATGTCCTCTGGGATCTTACTCTACCGTTTCCGTCTGGACTCTCTGGATTGATGAGGAGCACTTTTCCAAAGAGCTCCATTCCTGATGCAATGCATTACACCCTGGTGACAGTGACATATGTAAATAAATAAAATTGCACCGAAAGTGTGTCAAAGCGTTTGCGGAGGCCATTTGCACAGCGAGCAGGTAACATTTCGCAAAGGAATGGTCACGCTTTAAAACTGCATGTGAAAAATACAGCTTTTCTGTGGTCTCTGTTTGGTTAAACATGCTGATGTCTAGCATGCTGGCTAATGGAGGGCGGATGCTGACACAACAGCCGAGGGGCTGAGAACCACTCATTTAAAAGAGGAGAAACCATTTTAAACAACAGAGGAGGAAGGAAGTCAGAACAAATGTGATCCTGCCTTAAGTAGCACGGGAACATTATTAGTAAAAGACAAAAATACATTGCATGGGTCAAAATAATAGATTTTTATTTGTTATGCCCTGGGTCAAAATAATAGATTTTTATTTGTTATGCCCAAAATCATTAGGATATTATATAAAGATCACGCTTCATGAAGATATTTATTATATTTATTTATATAAAAAAATTATTTATATTAAAAAAAATGTGAGTGGATGGCCTGCTACAGTGCCTCTGATGAACAACTTCAAAGGCAATTTTCTCACTCTTTAGTTTGTTTTTCACTCTCGGATTCCTGAGTTTTAAACAGTTGTATCTCAGACAGATATTGTCCTATTCTAACAATGCATACATCCATAGAAATCTTATTTATTCAGCTTTCTGGTTATGTAAAAATCTCAATTTTGAAAAATTGACCCATAAGACGTATTTTGTTGTCGGATGTTGAATGAAAATGCGGATAACACATGTGAATTACTGTTATATTAATTACTCATAACAGCTTCTGGTGAAGCCTTTGAGGGTGAAACAAAATAGTTCAGCCCCGAGATCTTAATTTAAGAAAACAACAACTCCATCTTTATAAGGACAACCATGTTCTTTTTCAACTGAATCTCATGGTCTTAAGGGCTTTATGTAATAAGCACACCTCTTATCTGGTGCAGAAACTATTAGTATGCGTTCTGCTATATTTCATTAGGGGTTTTGCTAAGGCAAGCATCACTATCAGTCAGATTTAGGGTTTGTGTATTAGTGTTAATAAAGTATTAATTTCGACATAAATGATTGCACCAAATGTGTGAAGGTCTGCCATTTCTATTTGAAACAATTGAGTGATTAAAAAAAAAAAATTTAGATGTCAGTAGGAATCTCATAAGATTAACATGTAAAAAGTAATACATCCCTAGACCCTGGGCCGTCTTTTGGGCAACGCAACTGGAGCGACCGCATCATGCTCCGCACTCTAGAGGGTCCCTCGGCAAGAGGAAATATAAAAAATAAAACATTAAAAAATCTTGAATCTTGCATTGATTGTAGTGTTTTAGTGGGTTTTTCTGAGTAAGTCTTTTTTCATGTGTTTGATCCTGCTTTGCACGGCTGAGTAGAATGAGTGCCTACTGTGTGGAAAGAGTAAGCTGCAAATGTGTCTGGTCCTTTACAGAAACGAGTGAGAGTATGCATGAACTAAACCATCAAAAAACATGCATTTTGTTGTCTGCAGGCTCTTTAGTTCTCTGATGTAGGATATTTTTATTCGCTATCACAAACAGGTATTGTTATTTGTAACAACACCAATGTGTGCGCGTTTGCATTAAACGCACTTTTCCTTCGAAAAGTGAACCCAGAAGAGGCAACATGGCAAGAAAAACATGACGCGTTCCGGTGACAGCACATTCCTGTACGATGGAATATTGATTCAGAACGGACTGATGAATGATTTGGCAGCACTTGGAGCAAGCGCACGCGTGACATTTTATTTGCGTATTTGACCAATGAAACACTGTAGTAGGACCTAAAACCATATACAAGATATGCCATTATGAAAAAAGTGCCAGCCAGGTAGAGCTTCTGCGTCTTCTGTTTCGCACTGAGCCCCACCCCATGCTTGGGACGGCCCTGCCTAGACCTTAAGTGTTTCACTGTCCACAGTCCACTCTCTCACTCTGTTCTTCTGTCTCTGGGGAAGTCGATTTGTCCGCACGTGTAACTCTAACTTTGGCTGGACTCTCACGGCTAAAAGACTTGTCCATTAGCCGCCCAGCCCGGCTCAAGTTCATCATTATCCAGTAAGACCTCACACAAAACATCAATGACTTGATACTTGATGACTATCAAAAACACTTTACTGGAAGAGCCATATTTATCCCATCATTTGCATTGCTATGGTAATTTGCCAGTTGTTATATATTTTTCTGTAGCAGAAACCAAACCGTTATCAAATTTCACTTTTACTAGGGCTGGGACGATATATCATGTAATTCTCATGGTGAGTTTCTCATCGCATTACGGTTAAATGCTGCCATATCCAAAAGCCAGAGGGCGCTTTCGCCCAGAAAATCCATATATGGGACACAGAAGAAGAACGATTTACACAATTAGTTCCAGGAAATGCCAATGGTCATATTGTATCGCTCTTTTTCAAACATTTTCAGGTATTTCATGATAATAAAGTATATTTATAATTTAAATGTTTTACAAGTATAGCTTTTTCAAATGCACGTTATAAACGACTCAATCTCGTAGTGATTTTCGAACGAACAGTTCCTACTGATCAAAGAGCTGTAGTTAACGAAAGAGCTGTGCATAAAACATAGATTTGAAGCCCTTGCGATTTCAGAATCGCCCTAGACAGGTAAAATTAGTGTGAATCTCGACATATATCATTCCGGCCCAAACTTTTTATCCTTTTTAAACTGGCATCCCCCTGGTCAGTGTTTCCTTTCTTTTTCAGTCCTTGAATATTCCCATGTCATGCTGTAATCTTGCAATGAAATTGCAGCATTTCCGACAGACTCGAAATGAATGAAGAGCTGTGTTTAACAGAAATAATCCTAACTTTGACAGTTGGCTGCAAATATTTTCTTGTTTCTCTCTGCTGACAAATATTAGTTTAGATGCAGTAATTGTACCGTGGATGCGTAGATTTGCTTCACATAATCTGCAAAAGTCGTTCACAGTCATCGTCAGTCCGTTATTTTGCTTGATGGTGTTTTGTGTTATGTGATTGGCTTACGGGTACACCAATGATTTTTAACTTCAGACAAGTGTCCGCTCACGAGAAAGTTAACACTTCTCAATTATGCCCTTCCAGACTCTGTCTACTAAGTAAAGCGAAGCAGCAGAGTTTGGTATTACCAGTCTACTAACTTTTACCCCTATAATACCAATCCTGCCTTACGGCACATTTTGACCGAACTCTATTCAGACACAATGTAATTTACTCTAATGGTCACATTTCATTTATACCTCATTATCACGGCACACTGCACCTTTCTATATTTCTTGCACTGGTCTCTTACCATCTGAACCTCATAACAAAGTCATTTGCATTTGTGCCATAATAACATGCAAATATATCTTGCTATCTGAATGTGTGATTAAATGTTAAGTAGCAAGCCAATGACAATATAGTTTCATTCATGGTCCAGTGAAATTATCCAATCAACATATTTTTTGTGGTCAAGCATGAGTGTGGGCCACTTTTTCAGCCTGTGTAAATGACTGGATTCTCTGTACGTTTCCTCGCCTGCACTAAACTTGCTATTTCTGGATTGACTTTCCGAAGGTTTTCACATCAGTGGGTAAAACGCCCATTGCTAAACACTCTAGCTTTCGATGTGGGAGTATGCTAGTTTGAATTATGTTTTTATGAAATTTTATGAGTTGTGTCAATTACATTCATTTGCGGAAGGAGGTAGTTTTCATCATAAATTGTAATTTATATAATTTCATTTTCTCACAGTATAATTTCATTGTCTATGCAATTTGTTTACCTTTGATGAAGAACAGAGATAAAAACCGGAATCAGAATTTTTTTATGACTTGACTGCCTTTAGTGAGCAAAGTTCATTTCCCATAATTCTTTGTAAAAGCCAAAAAACACAAATCACCCGATGAACATAAT
Source organism: Triplophysa dalaica (assembly GCF_015846415.1). NCBI lineage: Eukaryota > Metazoa > Chordata > Actinopteri > Cypriniformes > Nemacheilidae > Triplophysa > Triplophysa dalaica. The sequence continues at coordinate 17,874,206 of NC_079544.1, read as the reverse complement.
TTTCCCTTCATATTGTTGGTGTAAAGCTTTCAATCTTCTTGTATTGTCAATAATTAAAATAAATCATGAATATGAAGCTATTTAGTGATGTGTTGTAACCGAACAAATCACTTTAACTATTGAAGGTAAATAAAATAATTGTTTAAAAAAAAAAATGAGAAAATTTAAATAAAAACCAGATTAACAATTTCATGATACACAACTGTGCACACAATATGTGCCAAAATAAAATGATTTTATTTTCATTTTTACACTGACAATGCGTTGTCCCTGTTAAATTGAAAAAGAAAATGCAACTTGTGATTTCATTTTCACTAAAATAGGAGGCAAGTCTGCCAATATGAAAATGAAAATGCAAAAAACACTTTTACAAAGGTTTATAATCATAACGCTTTAATACTGAAACACTTCAAATTAAAATGCAAACTTTTGTTTCATTTTCAAAGTCATGCAAATAACATGTTAATCAGTGGGTGTGGATGAACGTCTGCACTACTGGGAACACCCACAAAATCTTCATATCCGTGGGGCAAAAAAAACATTCGAATGAACGTGTGTAGACCTTGTTTGGCGCTTGCTTTTAGATCTTTGTCATGATTACGACTGCCTTGTGCTTGGTGCAATACCGAAAAGTTGCTGTGTGGTGTTTTTCATCTCTGACAGGTTAACAGACGTCTGAAGTGAATCATTACCAAGAGCTAAGACCAAGCACCTAAAAAGTTCTCTAAACGTTCATTCGAATGGTTTGTTTCCCCTACGGCACACATAAACTAATATGACAATTTTGTGGGCGTTCCCAGTAGTTCATCCACAGCCACTGATTAACATGTAATTTGCATGACTTTGAAAATGAAAACGAAATAAAGGGAAAATTCAATGAAAATCAAACGTTACATTTTAATTTGAATAGTGTCAGTCTTTTTTGTGTGAGCATTAATAAAAACCTTTGTAAATATGTTTTTGCATTTTTTTTCACATTGGCAGTCTTGCCAAAGATTTTTGTGAAAATGAATAGTGGAAATGTCAAATTGCATTTTCTTTATCAATTTGACAGAGACAATGCATTGTCAGTGTAAAAATTGAAAATAAAATAATTTTGGCAATTCTGTGAAAATGTCAACCTTACCACAATTTTTTTTTTTACCAGCGGTTTTTACTATGGTAACAGCACAGATTTTAACATGGAAATCTCACCCATGTGAGATCTCTCTTCAAATTTGTAAAGCCCTTGTTTTATTTTTAGTGCATGATTTTTCATAGTCATGTAAGAGCCATTTTCAGGATTGTCACATCCATAACACTACATATTCCTCATAAATGGACAGACGAAAATTAAATTAAAATAACTATTTTATTTTGTATAAAGAGGCATCCCTTCTCCATTCTTTGGCTATTATTGCTTCAGGGTTTTGCAAAAATCTTACAAAGATTATTGTATAGTAAATAAAAACTAGGAGGATTTCAAGTTCATTCACCTTGGATCAAAAAGCAACAAATAGCTTTTAAAATTGACCTGTGTATCCAGACTTGGCAAATCGTGCTGCCTGCCTCATGTACATGCTTTAGCCATTATGTACTGTACCTTTGTGAAAGTGGTTGTTCGGCACTTACTTTCCAGGCATAAATTGAAAATGTAGAAACTGACTTATGACTCAAATTGGCAAACGTAGCATTAGGGCATTTACACTGATTTTACACTCTCCTTAGTAGTGGTGGGATCCTGCTGGTATTCAACTCTGTTAGCACACGGACTGATTCATTTTCCCATGACCACATTTGCTCTCCACATGTCGCGCAGACTGCACAGGCTCTTCACAGGGTTAGGGTTTCAAAAAGGCATGCTCACATATCGATTATTGTCGTCTTGTTAGCGCTTTACATAGGGGAAGAAAAGCTTAGAGACTATGGGACCATGTTACTGGAACAGCCCCCCCCAGAGACAAGACAGAGTCCATGATTTTATTGTGAGAAATCAATAAATATGACACTTTCATAGTAATCTATTGATCTGTCATACTTTAGGTCCCTTGTATTAGTGGATCTCACAAAGCAGATGTGGTTTTGATAACCCTTTGATGGGTTACTACAAAATAGTCAGCCGGCCTTTATATGATCATTCGCAATTTGAATTTGTGTACAAGTAAATATGAAATCAAATAGTTGTTGCATTAAAAACATTTAGTCAATTTGAATTGGTAAATGAATATAGTCCCCACAAAAATTACATTCATTTGAACATACTTTCGACCCATAACTTTTTAGAGGCCACTAGCATTAAAATGCTAAACATTTTAATAGCATTAAATTGTGTAGAACAGACCGGTCTTTTAATTCTGAAAATTTGTGTTGCTTGCTGTCAAACTTTCTCACTGATTCTGTGCAGGCCTGGGCGTTGGCCAGCCTCCTCTTAACAACAGCAATATCAACACATTTCACTCCATAACCAAACACATTCACAAATTAAGACCAACCAAAAACCCTTTCTGGACCTCTCTCTTTCTTTGCCCACATCTCCCATGATACTCTGTGTCGACTGCTTGAGTCCAAGCCGGGGGCAATTACGGACACTTTTAGAAAGCTCAGTGTTCCTCTGGCTGTGATGTGCACTTTCATCCCTTTTCACTTTCTAATCCCAGCAGAAGAGCTGCTTTAATCTTCCTGCCAGCAATCAAACACCTGGCCAGGCCATCCAATACCTCAGACATCGCTGCGGACTTCACGATGAGGGTGGCAGCCAAGAATAAACGCACATTGAAACATGCGTAAATAATACACAGATCCCCTCCAAAAGCTTTTTGCAACAGATATAATACTCGAGTGTAGAAATGAAATGTGCACACACACACAGCCTCATGAATGAGGCCATCAGTGTGCCTTAAAGTTTCGTTCCGCTCTCTTCTACGACAGGGCCCAGAGTGTTGTCGTGGTAACAGGAGGGTACATGGGGTACAGGGGGGAAATTGTCGATTGGTGCATCTGGCTCTAGTAAGACATTAAGGGAGACTGGAGTCTGTGCAGTTCGGTCAGCGATGGGTCACTCAGCAGCCAATGGCACATTAGTGAGCAGATAATCACTGCTGAGGACCGAGTCGGTGTACCTGTGAGCGGATACCACCATCATGTACTGCATCCCTAATGAGTCATAGCCGTCAGAAAAGCATATGGACGAGTTTCCTTTCTCTCCCAAACTCTCAGAGCCAACTTAGACATTACTGTAGCCCTAGTGTTTTATTGAAATGATACGAAGTGAATAAATTAATGAAAAAAATGTATGCAGAATATATTTGTGATCGTAACAGTATTTGCCAACCTACACATCAATATTACAAGCAAATAATATCAGGACTTACTTTGCTTAATTCTGTTAAACTGTTGTTTTGAGTTCAATGTTATGCAAGTACCTTGTAATTTCTGCGTACGAGTAATAATACCGATATGTATAAATGTGTGAATTTGTCATTTGTCAGTTCCATTAATGTGATTTTCATATTCACCCTGTTAAACTTCATAAAGAAATAGTAAAAAATTAAAGGGTAACATAACTTTTTTTAAATGGTTAAACTGTGTTTTTAATCTTCTTGTTAAATAAATGATGCTTTTGCTTATTTTTAACCAAAAAAGGTACAAATAGTTACAGGTGTACTGTGAAAAATTCTCATTTGGAGATTTATTGTAAAAGAAAACATATAATTATCGGCCATAATTATTGGTCAAATGTTTTAAGCCAATAAATCTATAATGCTGGAAATGTTCTCTCTCAGGTAGAGGAAACATTTTATATATTGTTTCTTAAGCGTTTTTTCAGCCCGTCTGTAAGCTTACCAACAAAAGGACAGTAGAATTCATCTGCAGCTCTGCAAAGCTATACACAAGCCCTGACACACACATAACTGAGGATAAGATAGAGGGCAAACTGAACGCTCGTCCTCACACACACTCTGACCATCACACAGCAGGACAAAGCCTGGAGTCATGGGAACACAAAGCTTTAGAAGACAAGATTTTTGAGTGACAGGATTCTCAAGTCCCTCGGCACCAAATTGGCCACAGGAGGGAAAGAGAAAGAGAGAGAGACGAGAAAGTGTGAGTGGCTGAGAGAGAGAGATTTTCAGTCCGTTCAGGCTGAAGCTCATTGGCATACAAATCCTTCCCACAAACACATCTCCATTCTGTCTCTTTTTTCCCCTATCAGCTGCCAGGTCGCCCTGCTATTGTGCTGCCAACATCAGCCCCGCTCTGGAGAGTGTATGGAGAATGAAGCTCTCACAAAAAAACTATCTTTTCTTCTTCTTTTCATGTCTTTCATTCTCATTTTCCTATGCCATTTCCCACTGGCCATCAGGTTCTAAACTTACTGAACAAAAAGACGACTATAGGAAATTTCCATAATCATTCGGTTGTAGATGTCAAATGTTGATTTTATTCCCAAACCGGAGTATACCTTTCATGGCCAACCATGTTAGAAAAATGTTTAATAAAGTAACATGTCCCAAATGGTCGAAGACCCAAAAATTACAGTTTTGTGTTTTTTTCTTCATGTGTGTAAGAATTTACGCCATCTTTACAGTATGTATCGACGGTAGGGTTGTGCCGGTAGCACATTTTTATGTGGCGGTAATTGATGAAGCTTTTATTGATGAAATGCATTACAAAAACATAAGCCAGTATCAGTGTTAAAAACTACTTTTTCAAATATCAACCAATAATAAGAAATAAGTAGAAATCACAGTTTATTGATAATTTGTCAGGTGTTTAGTTAAACTATATATAAGATTTAAGAAAGTGAACACATGATGATTTAGCTAAAGATGGCAACTTTACTCACTGTACAATAAGGTGACCAGATTTTTTTAATGAAAACCTCTGACATTTTCTTGTTAAAGAGGTCATATGGCACGAATACATGTTCTTCTGTGTCTTTGGTGTGTTATTAGTTGCCCATGCATGTATTAGACACGTAAAATTGCTAAAATGTAAGTGTGGGAAGAAAATATGCATTCTATCTAAAAGCTAATGCTGTTGAAATATGATTTTTATAATCGATTAGGGATGCATGATAAATTAATGACCATTAAAAATGTTCATTTTTAATGTCATCGGTTTCGGATAATAACATTATTTGATATAAAATATTATAGCCAATAAATCATAAATCATTTCCAAGTAGTAGAATAGTTTACTAAGCTTAATAGACATTTAAAAGCAGCACTCTGTGGCAAGATACGATTGTGTCGCGTTTCATCTTCAACTTCAAATCACAAGAATTGTTCTGCCACACTGACATTATTATCTGATCATTATTATAACAACAATATGCAGGTTACTGTTTTTTATTCGTTAAATTACGAGATGCTAACTTTAGAGTAGCTAGCAGACCAAGCTAGCTCTATAACTGTCAGGAATGCATTGGCAATATAATCCATATAACCCTGCCATTTTGGCACTTTGTGGTAATCAGAAACACATAAATATGAGAATTGGTGTGCCATAGCTCATATTTCACCTTAGGTCGCCAGCGCTCCACCTTCACCCATTCTTCTCCACCTGAGGCTGTTTACATCAGAGCGTGTGACTGTGCACGCAAATGAAGCTTGCCAGTGTTATTTTATCCAGTCAAAGGAAAAGATAAGGCACATTTTTCTTCACAGTGATTTGACGTGCCCGCAATAACACTACCGTGCATCTTCACTAACGTGGTATTACCGAACACCACATATGTCTAATCTATGGTTTCAGCGCCAACAACATAGATAAATGTTATGTGGCCCGAATTTAACTTCCAGTAGACCTCAATAACTGTTGAGTTATTTTAATTAAAATCATACAATTATTAGGTCTATACAATAAGATATCAATATAAATGAATATTAACATAAATGTAAAATAAATTTTTATATTATAACAATAAGTAACCGATAACCAAGCATAGACCGGAAGTTAACTTTGAGCTAGGCGTCTTCATCCTATGCTAGTGTAATTCTTAACACTGACCAGAAAATAAAAGTATTATTTTAAATAACCTTTTAATCCCAGAAAAAAAGCAAAAACTTTACCTGTTTTTCTGTCACCTTGCTTGTAAAAGTGGGTGGTATGACACTGGAAATCTAAACCCACCAAGGTCTCATTTTCACACCAAAACATGCACACCAACTACTTCAAAACCTCAATCCATCCATTTCAGTGCACTTACTGATAACCACCAGCAGTTTTGCGGTTCATTATTGTATCACTTTTACTTTTTATCCCCCCAAAAATGCTGCCCACCTATCTGTATAAACATGACCTGGGTGTATTATTTTCTGTTAAGTGGTGCACTGCTTCAATTACAGCTCTTCTATTACCGCCTAAAATGCCGCCTTAAGAACCACATAAAACTGGATCAGATCTCAAAGACAGCATCGCTTTAGTATCAGGGTGACCTGGGAAGCAGCCTGTCCGTCGCAGGATGTTGGTTTTGGCATTTGAAATAGATGCATGCAGGGTGAGCAGAGAAGCCGCTGCCAAGGTCATTCTGCACCGCAATGTAAATCCAGCCGGTGTTTGACTCACAACCAGCGCAGGTGAACTGAACAAACAGCCCACCATCAGCTCTGATAAACAGAAAAGGGTACCTCAAAGCATGCGGGGCAGATGCGGTGAAAGATTTCTTCCGGTCAATAACACCGACCCGAGCAAATAGAAAAACCCTGCTGTTTGTTTAGCGCTGCGGTAAGGCGGCGATTCTCTGAGCACAATAGACAGACAAATTCAATTAAAACAAATAAAAGGTCAAGACCGGGACCCAGCACGACCGCAGGGAGAGCTGGGCACGCAGCATGACGTTCAGAACCAGACTTCATTCCCTGCTATTGTGTTGACTAGCCTGCTAATGAGTTTCGAGAGAACCGGTTGCAGAACACGAGGCGTTAATTTGAAGAAACAGAAAGAAAAGAGCGAGAGAGAAAGAGTTATAAACGGAGGACAGTGCAGCTCATTTGCCGGAGAATGTTTAGCTGACGGGACAATGCGGGACGGCCCCGGTGAATATAGGTCACTGGCCCAGCATGTCACAGGAAGTGTTCTCTTACAAAAACAACAGATACAGTCCAAACAAACTGAGCTCAACCAAAACAAATAAGTCATCCCGTAAAACGATCCTTTTTTCTTCCCCTCACAAAGAATTTTCTCTTTTATGTCCAGCTGTTCTTAGAAAAACAGGCCTCCGTGCACACGGGTGAACCGTTCCACGATGAGGTCCCAAAAATCAATACCTTCCTACCTATTTTAATTTCATTGCAAATAACATTGACAATCAATTATCCGGTTCGGGTCAATGTGTGTCCAGAAAATCATTTTGCCCTCACATGCAATAATAATGGCATGTACAGTGGGAAATTACGGGATCCTCCGAGGTCTTTTCATGATTACACATCAGCGTGTGAGCCACAGTGCAAATCCATCAGTAATCCCAGTAATAGAGGTGAATCAGAGCGGTGAGACGGCCAATCAATGTCCACGTCAGCTCAAGGTCATGAACAAAATAATGATGGTGATAAAACCCAATCCAATTACACCTGTGCAATTAATCACAAGACTCATATTATGATCCTTGCTTTGATTATATATTTAAACAACTAGATGTATTACTACATACACATTGCTTGCATGTGGCTGTAGGGTCGCTCTAATCCAGACTGTTTAAACCACAAGAAAAGACGGAGAACAGAAGCTCCTTCACAAACAGACCCTCTTCTCCTTGGGGAACCGCTAATCCGGCTGACCACTAAAGGAAAGAATTCAAGGGACAGGTCACCCAAATTCCAAAAGGGAAGGAAAGAGAGAAAAAACAGATGGGAGAAAGCAACACATCACGATGGAGGAAGAAAAAATGAAAAAGTATCAATCGATGACCATTCCAGGGGTTCTGCAAAAAGATTAAATGTTCTCTTAAGCCAATAAACCGAATTAAGCTTTGCGGCCCGGATCAGACTTTATCTAATCTTTACTCAAGCAGGTGGTATGAACCCTCTGCTGTTCAGACTGCATGAAGGTCTTTTTCATTTTATAGCAAATTACCTTGATTTAAATTAGCAGTCATGTGGTTTTTAAACCGTGGAGGTCTGCAAAACAAGCTTGTAATGTCTCATATTGTCAATAAGTGAACAATATGAATTTTGATGTACTTTGACGTGCCATTGAATCTTGAATCTAATGGATGTGTTCCAATAAGATGCCCATAAAAGCCTCAAATTTTCCTGCGACACTCATCAGAGTTTTTGAAATCCATAAAACTGTGATATGATCTTTCTCAGAATAAAAGCCTAACAATGGAATGCAACAAGGCGCCCTCTGCTGGTCCCAACAGTTAATGTTCTGTCCCCATCACTTCAGTAAGAACTCATTCCTCCTTATGTGACCTCCCCATTTCTGTCCTGCTCATATGTGGCAAATGACTCCTGTGTCATTGTGTACGCATTGCTCCGCTGTAACATGGCACCCGTACTCCCACTGGGGCTTAAAATAACAAACGCTGGCCAGTCTTTCGGCTCGGTGAGCAAGCACAGCGGGCACCCTCCAGACGAGAGGACGTTGTTTACAGTCACATGGAGCACATCAGAGCATAGCAGAGACAAAGCAGAAAAGATCCTGCCATGCCATCGGAAGGCACTCGATGGGTCATTACCCACTCTCCTCAGACACGCAATAACAGACAATGTCATGAAGACATTAGACAGTTGACAAATGTCTGCCAATTAGGCCGAAAAAGATAAGCCAAAAAAACATGATGAACAAGGTAGAGCTCCAGAAAAAGAGAACTAGAGAGTAAGAGAGAGATGGAGGTAATCATACAAAAAATTGGAAAGCGGCTTCTACATTCCCATCTCCAGACAGATCAAACACTGGACACCCACACGGGGCACAGAAACTATTTGCTTAAAACAGTATTCTTATTTCCACTGGTTAAACACAGTTTCATCATCTGCTGAAGTGTTGTGGTTTGGCAGAAGTGTGACCTAAAACTGCTTTTCTGATTCAGAAACCAGAACAAGCGTGATTTAAATGTATAATATGAAATGAAAAAAAAAAAAGAGGAAAAAAGTTCTTCCCCTCCTATACTCTGGATGGCAAATTACTGCAATAAGGTCTCTGTCTCGGTGGATGCATTATCTTCATTGTCTATCTAAGCGTGCATTTTCCTGAACTGAGCAATTGCTGAATTTTCCAGCAATTGGCATTTAAGAAACAAGGGCTAAGCTGTGCCAGAAGAGGAAGCTCACTCATAAAATCTTACTGCATCTTCAACAAAAAAAAAAAAAAACAGTTCTCATTCAAAACTAATCATATTGAAATATTTGCCAGGCAACTCGTAGCTTTGGCACACACACAAATCACACTACTGTCTGAACTGAGCGAGACCTTGGTACCTTTCAAGTGAATTAATATCATAAATGAAAAGTATTCTGAAATCAAGTACTAAAGTAGTTGGTTTCAAAGAACTAAATGTATACAGTATACCAGGGAAGTTAATGTTTTCTTTTCTCCCCTTCAAATATGCAGGCCGGGTAAACAAATAAAACAAGTTTTCTCTACGTGGAACGAAAATGCAATATACAAGCTGCAGTCACCATAACAAATCACCTTATGGCCAGCAATTAAAAAATCATGATTACAGGAAAATTCAGTTATCTCTGTAGCTGACTGTACACGGCACATTGCTCCTCGGACATTCAACCTGGAGCAGTTGTCCTGATCACATAAACTTTATTTGTATCAAATTCTTGGTAAATGTACTTTTTAATAGAATATCATTATATTCTTTATTACCAATTTAAGTAACGTTTTAATAAATAACATTTTAATATATTAGTCAAACCACTATTCTCTTTCTGAGATTGTGGGCAAGAAAAATATTGATGCACTGCTGTGATGCACATTAGTAAATATTAGTTGCAGACGTTTTCAAATTCATCCCTTTTTAGCATGTTTTCGTGGCTTGGGTAATACTTAATTTTTATTTATTTATTTATAAGTGTTGATTTGATGTTTTTACACTCCACATAAACGGAGTACTATTTTTTTGTTGGAATCCCAGATGTTCTTTTTACATGCCATTATCATTTTCATTATCTTAATCATTTGCACGTGTGCGTAATGTCTATATACTGGAAAGCTCCGACTCCCCGGGCGCACTGAATTCATCTGGACTCGCAGTTCCGCTGTCGGATATGTATAGTGCTTTTGGACCAGCCTGACATATAAATATTCCAGATACAGCAGATATCTCAATAAAACTAACAGAAGACACATGCGTTTGCTTTATTCCCCTCTGCTTGTCTCCGAGAACTCATGCGTGGTTTAAAGAAAAACGCAGCATTAAACCATCCTATTCTAAAGTTATTCAACAGAAGCCCTCTCTTACCTTCATTTTCTGGGTAATTCCGTAAGGCTTGACTCGGTGTGAGGGAGGGAAAGAGAAAGAAAAGAAGGGACGGATAAATCCAAAGGGTTGCCATTTTCAGGCTGCGCTGAGCGCGCGCTGCATCTCTCTCGCTGTAGAAAGTTACTGAGGCTCCCGATCGGAGGTCGAGTGAGAAGAGGAGAAGAGAGGGAGGGTCCGGGACCAGTCTCGGGCTGTCAATCACCCAAGGCTGCCAGGGAAACGGAGGACGGCGAGCCGCGTCGGGAGGCGCGGGACGCATTTAAAAGCTCGAGCTAGATAAAGATCTCATATGAGGGAAACGCGGGCGATGACAGCTGCCAAATTTCATTTTAGAGGGACTTTAAAGTGGTCAAATTCGATCATCTCAGGTAATTTTATCCAAAGCAACGCCATGCTTGTTTCACTTTAGCTACAGCAATTAAGCGAAAAAGAATATGAATACGCAATAGGAACAAATGCTTGCTTTTGTGCATATTCGCTCATAGATTCTTAGTGACAAAACAGGTTACGAAAAGAAAATAAATTAAAGTATCACAGACTTATTTTGTTTTGTAGGCTAAGTTTAAAGACAAATGTGCATTTGAAAGTTTCCGTCAACATCTCGACAACTGATCACAATAAATAAATACACAATGTGTCCTATATATATATATATACGGAGAGATATAACATCACGAGTGTCATAAATTGAGACTATGATTGTATTCAACTGATCAATGTCACCACATAAAATCTTCTTGACAACCTTCAGTGTTGGCAACATATACTGCATACAATAAAGGAAAAGTTCATCTCAACATCAAAATTGTGTTATTTTTTGCTCAACCACATGGCGTCTTAGGAACACAAATAAATTAGGTGACATCCGAGAGGTTTCCAGGCCTATTCATATAGACATCATGCAATAGTGGTTTTCAAGGTCCAGAAAAGTACTATCATTAAAATAAAATATCTTTATTTGTGTTCCGAATACTTCGGGAGGTCTTAAACATGTTGAATGTCATGTGGGTGAGTAAAAAATAACACAATTTTGATTTTGAGATGAACTTTCCCTTTAATGAAACAGAGCAGCCATTTGGATTTTGTCGTGTTGCTATCCTGCTAACAGGACCTACTTAAAATGAAGGAAATACTAGATAATTTCTCGTTTGACATCTCATGTCAGTGATGTAAAACTCATAAACACTTAATTACTTCTGGGATATGAATGAAGACCATTAAGACTCTAAAAGAAGAGCTTACAAAATGAAGCTAAATATATGAAACCTAAAAAAACGTAAACATTTGTATTTCTGTATACCTAATATATAGTTTCGTCTATATCTAGACCAAGAACAGGTTGTTGGAGATCAGAAGTTTTTGTACAGGAATGACGCGAGAAATGTTGTGCTTCTTAATTTATAGATCAGTTTATTAGGTAAAACTGTTATTTAGCGTTTTGACATATTGAAATACAGTTTTTGCAACGTATTCAAGGGACTTGTATAAACACCCATTTTAAAGTCATTCAAATATCTACAGTAAATGGACTCCAGGAGAACCTCAGAGATCCCAAGGAGATCATTCGTAAACTATCTGTACCTAATGCATAGCATTGCAACAGCGACCAATGAAACCAGTATCATTTTATCTGCCCACACTTTGCTCCAACTGCACTTTCTAAGTGTCCAATTAAGACCGCAATTTACACGCCATGCAGGCCGTTCGCCAATGACCTAATTTCCCCACGGGGTGAAAAATAGAAAAGGTTTTTAGAAGGCTGCATTCAACAGTAACAAAACCCTGTTCTGTCATGGCAACCCTATCAACGACATGACAGGGCTATCAGGCTTTACAACTACCACCCACCCTGTTTGTATGTGTGTGAGATCTCTAAGACACTCACAATCCTCACAATCTCTGTGGATTTTCTCTGAATGCTACAGTAAAGTGCACTGTCAGCTTCTGCCCTTCAGGACGAACCGTCGAAGTCAGACCATGTGAAATATCTCTTTAATATTCTCTTCTTTCATAACACAAATGGCCATTAGAGGAGGATAGTGAGCTACTGGTAAATCTTTTTGTAGAGCTCTGTGTGCAGCATCAGTCAGTGCTATGTAAAACACAAAGCCTTTTTTCTAATGCATGTGTTGGTTGAGCATTTCTTATTTTCAGTCCCATCAAAGCTCAATGGTTGACTTTTTATCCTTCAGTCTCTACCTTTTTCAGCCCTTTTCTAAAAGGATTGAACCCTGGTCACCTGCTCTCTCCCCTCTTCACCCTGAAAGGTCAGTCTGTTTTATAGCTTGGATTGAGGGCCAAATCCAACTCTTTATTGAGGATTGTTCTTTGGAAAAGTCTGCTACAGTGCTGGTTCACTGATGGGGAATGGGTGGCAATAAACTCACATAAAAACTGGCACAAAATACCCACAAAATAAAGTGTTCTGTTAACCTCAAAATACATACAAGGTATCAATCATTTTGATGACTTCTTATTCACATACTTTGCATTGATATTTGAAATCATTATAACTTCAATTGAATTAAACATTTACACTACAAATGTTCTTGTCTTGTTTACTAGTACAAATGAATGAGTCTTTTTGCAAAAACGGAAAGCTCTGTTTTGAAACATTTTCAAAATAATGTTTTTTTTTTTATTGTAATGATTTGAGTTTTATTGTGTTAGTTAGCTGTATGTTGAGTTATTATTACTTTATCAAATCAACCCAACTGCAATTTGATTTGTATTATTAGAGCCTTTTAATACTTACCTATAGGATAATAGAGCGTAAGCTGCAGTGATTTAAAAAAATAATGTATCACTGTATTTTGAATGTATCTATGAATATGCACTTACTTTTACATAACGCATCATTTTCCAAATATCTATGACACCAATGATGTTCACTCTGTTATATTGACTTTTTTTAACATCATTTGACTATCAGTTAGATGTGTCTCAGTCAGCCTGTCCTCATACCCTGAGGTTACAACTGCTTTGAAAACAGTTTAGCCCTGTTTTTAAATCTTTAACAGTGTCAGTTAAGGCCACTGGGCCCGTTGTACCATAGGGCTCACTGCCATGCTCAATCCACCTAACACTCTCACAGGCTTTACAGAGCTACTCACTCGTGTGTTAATGTCTCTTTTGTGCCGGACCAAACGTTTAATGGCCAGCAGTTTGGTGCTCGCATTTAGAGCAAAGAAAGGCTTTTTATTGGGAGGAGGGGGCACCGATCCAGAGACATCTTCAGCCCCCAATGAGGGGAGGGCTGTACAGGGCTAATGGGCAAAGAAAGAAAGAGAAAGTTGAACAGCGCGGGGCCGTGTGCCTAGACTTCTGAGATAGATGGTTAGAGGGTGAGGAACATAATAGAGGGGGAAGAGTGATAGTCTGCTCATGAACGGAAGGAAACAAATTGAGAGATGAGCGTGGGGATGGGTGACGGGGGAGACGGGGGTGGTTCAACTGCGGCAGAGAAAGAGAATCGCGCTTGAGTACTTCAGTAACTCCTGCGCGACTCAACCGCATGGCATGTGGCATGCAGCAGGTAATTCATCACGTCAAAGTTTGCAAGACACAAAAGTGAGAGTGTGGGAAAGCCCAGGATAACAATGGACACTTATGAGCCCCCCATAAACACTCCCTCCCCCGTTCTCCTCTTCCACCTCCAAAGGAATCCAACCCTGAGCCCAGAACTTCGCCTGCCACACTGTAGAGCAGACAGCCATTCAAGCCCATCCAACAAGTAGAAACGGAAAGACAGAGTAAGAAAAACTTTGTGCTAAGCAGCAGACAACCTAGTTGCCAGTCGCTCTCTTTATGTGTTCTATTTTACTCTCTCTTTCTGTCTCGTGTCTGTCTGTCTTTGTGCACACTTGCTGATGTTGTCAGGTTCGTGCTGTGCATTGCGGTTGTGCGAGAAAAGATTCAATGATAAAAATCTTCAAGACGGCCCCAGCCTCTAACGCCTGATCTATTGGCCTTTTTTAAACAAAGCTCGATTCCTAAGTGCTTTTTGGTTTTTCGGCATACTGTCTCTAGGAAAGCCACAGAGCCAGGAAGGAAGCTGACATGTTTTATATCTCAGCCCTCACCACAGATCCACACAAATAGCTGTGGGGGACATTTAGTGTCACATGTGACACTGGATCACAAAACCAGTCTTAAGTAGGGAACGGGAACATTTTGAGGAAAAGACAAAAATACATTGTTTGGGTCAAAATGATATACTATTCTTTTATGCCAATAATCATTAGGATATTAAGTAAAGATCATGTTCTATGGAGATATTTTGTACATTTCCCACATTAAATATATAAAAACTTTATTTTTGTGAGTGGATGACCTGCCACAGAGCCTTTGAATAACAACTTGAAGGGGAAATTTCTCAATATTTTCATTACTTTGCACTCTCAGATTTCAGAGTTTTAAACGGTTGTATCTCAGCCAGATATTGTCCTATTCTAACAACTCATACATCAATAGAAATGTATTATTTATTCAGTTTTCAGATTATGTAAAAATCTCAATTTCTAAAAATGCATCCATTAGACTGGTTTTGTTGTCCATGTTCACATATTAAATTCACAGTCATTGTCTTTTTGTCTTTCCAGAAAACATATTAAACAAGATATTTCCTTCTCGGTTATTAAGCCAACAGAATCTGAAACTAAATGTTGGTAGCACATTGGGTTTGCATTGAAAGCCACAGTGATTTCCTGCATGCTTAGTGTGAAAAAGAGGAGCTGTCAATCAGGTTTAGCTTTCAGTGTTACTAAAATGAAGCATCTTGTATCATCAGGTTCTATTAAAGCTAGCTACATCCATATATTCACCTTTTATAGTTTATAGACAGCAATATTGTGGTTTAACCAATGAAAGGTAAACTAGTTCATCCATAACAGATTCTGAGACAAATCAAGATCTATCATATATCTAATGCAGCGGTAATATGAAACATGAAACCCCCCTTTCCATCCAATCATTACAGCATCTACATGCTAGAGAACGTTTGGCTTTGCTGGTGAAACATGTTAAAGTGTACAAGACAAGTTTACAGTTAAATGCCTTATCAAAAAACCTCAAGTGCCCCTTAACCAGCATTACCTTTAGCATTATCAATGGTATTAAGATGCCTGTTGTGACAACCAGAATATAAGAACCAAAAATAACCAATGTTGTTGAACAGACTCATCAAGTCTGCTTACTGTACCTTCCCATTGACCTGATCTCATTTCACAGTTGTGACAGGGGGGCAGTCATAAAAAGGTTTAAGGTCAGTAAACAGCCAAGTAAATGCATTCATTCCTGCAGGGCTAGTTCTCCCAAAAATGAAAATTCTGTCATCATTTATTCACCCTCTTGTCATTTCAAACTGTATTACTTTATTATCCACAGAACTCAAAATAAGATATTTTGAAGAATGTTAGTAACAAACAACGGCAATAGACATTCAGTTCTATTGTAGAGACACAAAACCAATGCACGTCAATGAGTACCGCAGTTGTTCTGTTACCAGCATTCTTTAAAATATCTTCTTTTGTATTCTGCAGAAGAAAGCAAGTCATACATGTTTAAAATGACAAGTCAATAACCGTTGGTTTCAATGAACCTATTCTGGGTTATTTCAACCTAAAATGCTGGGTTATTTCATCCCTTGGTTGGGTCAGTTATGGACATTGTTAATTTAAACAAATATGGACAAATTATTGTTTGTCCATTTTTATTCAATGGGTTTAAACATCACAGAACCGTTTTTCTGGAAAATTTATGCTGTATATTTGTCTGGTTATGGATCACTGTACTACATAATTCATTGTTTTCCATGATAATGTGTTAGTAGATAAGACTAGAATTGTGTACTGTTGAGTATTCTTAACACTCCAAAAACAAGAACCTGATAACTTCGAGGCACTGTGCATACAAATATTATGCTGGACAGTACAATACAAGACATTCTGGTGAATTAAAGCAATAAGCCCCAAGAAGCAGTGGGTTACAGTGCATTTTATAACAGCTAATGGCAAAACTGTTATTCCATATGTGTAGCAAGGTTTCATAAAATAAGGTAAATAAAGTGATATTAGGCTATGAAAAGCGGTCATCCGTTATAAATTGGGGTATTTCATGATGCCTTAGAACTAGGCTCAACCAATCAAAGTCAAGGACCAGAACTGACCATCCTAAAACAAAGCATACTTTACAAATAATTTTTTTAACGTTTATTTACAGTATATATAATATTCATTGCTCTCCTCCTGTACATTGTAGTACTATGGACTTTATTGTATGTTGCTTGCAGTACACTGATAGAAAATCTATGTGTGATTTGTCACCATTTACACAAAGTTAGACACCCAGGCACACAAGCCCCATCCTTAATGGACACTCTGCGCACGCTAAACAAATTAAGCCCACGCATTACAGCTAGAGTGCTAGACAGAGAGAGATAAAGATGCTAAAGCTAATGGCTACCAACACTCTCTTATAACTCAGTGATTGATGACAGTTCGTAACATAGTTACCAAACCCCGGAGGTATGCTGGATAGGCATCCCCGCAGCTAGACATCGAAGGACGCTCGCATACCCTGACCGAACGAGTCAATGCATTACTATCCATCAACGCCTAGACGCCTTTAACACCATTACAGAGATACTTTCACTTAGTCTAGACAGGGGAAAAACAAACTGATCATCTCACCTATAGATGGGGATGGAAACCATGCTACGGTTCATCCACCTATATGACAGTTTCAAGTGCTAAAATTGGTGTTCGGTCACGTGTAGATGTCAGGCTGATCTACACATGCACTCTAAGTAGTGTACACATGCGTCAAAATCAAAGAGGACAACAGTCTGGGAAATTTGAATTTAAGAGACAGCTAAGCACTGTAAATGTTACCCAACAGCTCCGAAAAATGACTTCAATTGAGGACTCCTTGAGAAGATAATTGCGTTAGTCTGATAAACAGCAATAACTGAAGCAACGGCGCTGGCAGAGATAAGGAACAAGATGGGTGAAGCCCATTAGGAGACACTTCCTCACGAGAGGGAGAGTGAATCTCTCACACATCAGTGGACGTTAATCAGATCTGGGGCCAAGAGAGGGTCTCATCTGCACCTTTCATCTTTCGCTCTCCTGAAACCACTCCATCTGTCACTCCATCATTCTTACCTACAAATCTCCTTCCTGATTAATGCACAAACCATGCCTCTTGTGTGCTGACTGTGTTACCCAAGTAACCGCTATAAGGCTTCTTTAGCATAAGGGTGTAAAGTGCTAAAAGGGACATGGTGAGATTAAACAGTGGGGATGGTGTGTGTGTTCATGTAAACCAAATATTACATGCAGTTCAACGCACCGGCTCACAGCACAACAGGGAAACTAATTAGCAAACATCATTTTGACAGTTATCGTCATGGTTCTGTTGCGGTTACACCCACGATAATTTTGAGGCCTGTGGAGAATTCCAGAGCATTCTTCAGCCCCTTTTAGAACCTGTCATGGTCAGTAGGATAACCAGCCATCTTTAAGCTCTGACCTGGCCTCGTATCTTGGTGGAGAAATCTGCTGAAAGTCATAAGAAGACCCCCAGGGCTCATGCCGTGACCCCAGGGCACAATTACGCCCAGTGTTTCCAAACACAGCACCAAGTTTGTCATGAGTGAGTGAGGTTGAGAGAATAATCTGACTCAACAGTGAGGCCCCTTTTTCCACATGCAGGTCTTTGATTTTGACCTCATTTAACCCTGCAAAGACCAGTAATAGTGAAGCAGGGGGATGGAGCCAAAGACATTCTTATATTTATTTACTTTGAATACATCTTTATCTATGGGCACTTGCGTATTTCTTTACAAAAATGATGTAATTAAAAGTATCTTTGTGTCGCCTCCCCACTCTTAAAGTTTCAAGCCAAGCTCAGCTTGTTATTTGGGAACCAGCATCCTTTATGCGGTTGATGGTGGACAAAACCATTAAGAATAGCATGAGTAGTTACCAATGATGAACAAGTCAAGCGAGCATGGTTGGTATCTAAAGTAATCATTTCTGGATCAGCTGTGGCTTTCAGTGGCTGTGAACCATAAAATCTGGAGCAGGCGCACAACAATTTAACTGCTTATTGATGTATGCTTCAGCACCCTGCGATAGAGACAGATGAAAAATCACTTTTTTTCTCATCGAATCTCGAATATTGCATGGTGCCTTTTTTGAGACAAACTATTATTTATTTGGCAGATGCAGACAAATCACAGGGCTAAGATTTATATAAATTGGAAATCATTGTCAGTTTTAATAGATTTTAAGGCTAAGGAAATTAGATTTAGTTCTAAAACATAATCATTAATACAGTACAAACTATTATGTGAGGCTCTTGACGTATTGCGGAGAAAAACAAAAACAATTTCATCTTCACAATAAAATACTAAAGACTTTGGTAATGAAAGAAAAGGAATAGCCATTTATCTGTGTTTTTTATAATGATGTTTAAGTATTAATTAAATTGAATGATGAACAAATAAAGAACATGACCAAGAACAAGTTGTCTCTCCATCAACAGATAAATTGATTTTGAGATTTCTGAAGTTCATGGGAAATAAACTTGAGGAGAAAAAGAAAAGGATTCAGGGCATTGTGGTGGTCTGAAGGTCTATGTGGTTGAAAAGTTCAGAAACCCAGATAAAAAAAGGAGACAGAGAAAATGAAATCTCAGGATTAGAAAAACAGCTTTTCAGATCAATGGCCAAGAAAAGGTCTGAGTATCGATTCGAGAAAGGTACTTGTGGTGTATGAAAACATAGAGGTGGATTTTCTGTCTGCTGATGGCTTTGATGACCTTCCTCGGGTCCTCAGAGGCAGCAAACCACCTACAAACCTTTCATATCTCAGGCCAGTGTCCATTCCTATCAAACTCAGGGGTAGGATAGTATAACCTGACTGAATCGTATTAAAGAAAGGATGAAAGAAAAGCCTCAAGGCTGTCCATTCTGATCTTAGTAGTGAACTGTAATTGGCTCGTAGCCCACTGACATGATGATGTCAGCTCTTGTGTGATTGACAGCCTTTAGTCCCAGAAAGCCTCATTTGTGGTGAGTTTCTTGCACACTTTGGCAATAATGATCCCTCTTCATCTCCTTGGGTAAAATGTACTCACGTTCTGCTCATGTGAACAATACACACAAAGAGTCCAATGCAAGAGTAGCTGTAAGCTGATATATGTCAGTTAAAGAAAGGGTTCACCTTCAAAATGTAAATTCTGTCATCATTTACACGCCCTCTTGAAAAACTGCATGACTTTCTTTCTACTGCAGAACACTAAAGAATATATTTTGAAAAATGTTGGTAAGGTAACAGGCTTTTGTAACCAATGCGAGTGAATGGGGGGCTGTTCAACATTCTTAAAAATATTTTATTTTGTGTTCAGCAGAAGAAAGAAAGTCATACAGGTTTGAATTTCAAAAGTGTGAGTAAATGATGAAAGAATTTTCATTTTGAAGGTGAACTACTTCCTGTAGCTCAGTGGTAAGAGCAGGTCAAAGGTTCGATCCCAGTGGATTGCACATACTTAGAAACAAATCCATAGGATAATGCGATGTAAGTCGCTTTCGTCTGCCAAATGCATAAATGTAAATGTAATTGTACTACTCAAATTGTCCTGCAATCAAAGATAATTGACAATAAATCGAAACTATATAATGTGCTTGCAAAACACATTGCTCTCCTTCTCTCTAGGGTTGTCTATAAATATGCTAAAAATGGCAATACGATTGCTATAAGCCATCAGATTTTAAATAAAGTGGCTTTGGGCCAGGTTTTAAGTAAAGCCACACTTTACCAGAATAAGAGGGACAGACTATTGATTAAGGGAAGGGAGAATCCATTACTAGGGGTCATTCTTAATCCTGTCTTCCAGGGATACCGGCCGTATTGACCACAGGTGGATAAATTGAACAGAGGAAGTGAAGATATGCACACACAAACACCTCTTCCAAGAAGATAATTCACTAAGGAGAATGAGACATGAGCGATTCAGGCAAAACAGAGGACGATAAGAATGAGCCTCCAGTGGAATTCAGACGGGGTTATCTCTCTTTAAAAAGGATGATTGAAGTGAAACAAACTTGCTTTCCTGCCGTCACCACCTTTGGCAAATTTTTCAATATGTATTTTATCTCACATATAGCAGAGTACATACTGTACTGAGACCTATGACAGTGAATAGGCCTACTTCATTCTCAACTGATGGTTTGTGACCCAAATGTGTCACAGGTCTATTCTTACATAGTACAGACAGCACGATCGCGTAACAACTAAGTGCAGGAAATTAACTGCAAAACAATGAGACACATTTTTGAGGGGCAAAATAAATAGCTTTGAGACGAGTATATGTCTCTAGACTTTTAATTTTAACATTTATTATTATTATTATTATGTCTCTTATTATAACATTAATGTTACGAACAATAGTAGCAAAGGTATTTAGTAACATTGACATATTAATCACACCTCTAAACATGATGTGGCACATAACGAAACGAGATTGGTTTCCTGTCAGTTTTATGGCCTCTTGGGCGGACTTTTGCCAAAGAAACCGGCGATACGTTCTAGACCTTCCAGACTACTGTACATCCAGACACGCAATATTTAAATGTTGTTTAAGGATATTGTAATCATGATCTTTTACACAAGTTGATGTTGTTGCACTTTTCAGTGTGCTATCTCGAGTGCTTTGAAAGAAGGTATAAAACCTTTACTATATCCTTAAAGTATATTCTGTTTTTGTAATGGAAAAGTATATATATTTTAGAGCGTAGCAAAACTGTATGCACTCACTGGGACACAGGCTACTAAGATGAAACGGAAATGGCCGTTGTTGCCTATAGGACACTGTGATCCTTAACTGCCACTAACATAAAAATACATTTAAGTATTTATTCATTCATTCTTTCATATATAATGTTTTCTGTATGCTCACATTAATTACATTTGTTATTTATAATTTTATTAATGCATTGGAGTATAACTACCTCCCCCCTAATATTCACCGGAAACAGTGGACCATCTGGGTACTTAGAGGATACTCATTTCAGCATACTATTTGGGACATACTTCGAGTACTAGGACGGACATGTGCTATTGGGACCAGCATTTGTTTCTTCAGGCGATAAACAAAACCCGAACCTGCTTACCCACTGAGTGCGTTTACATTCACAAAATAAACGGATATCTATCAAAATCTGCTTGAAAAGAAACTCGTAGAGCGGATATTGCTTACTCTGTTTATGCGCTTTCCCCGATAAAAGAAAACCATTTTACGCGTTTACATGACCTTACAAATATATGCTTAAGTATAGTCAGCTCAAGACTGCATGTAAACGCGCTCACTGACAGACCATAGGCCAATAGGGGCGGTTTCCCAGATAGGAGCCAGGACTGTTAAATTAGGATAATTAAGTTGTTTTAAAAACATAATTTACAAAAAAAACATTACTTTGTGGTATGTGCATCTTGAGACAAGTTTAAGACGTCAGTGCAAGTTGTTTTTGATCAAGGCATCTCTGGCTTAAGCCCTGTCCGGGAAACAGCCCGTTTAAAATTGTGTATTTGTCAAGACGCTTCTCTGTCTTTCGACATGTGCGTGGCATATCTACACTACAGAGCCCTCATTTCCTCCACCTGCAAACACACTTACCTCTCTGGACTTTAGCCATCACATTTTATATTCAGTGAAACAATCTGATCATCGATATGATTTTGTCTTGAAAATACATCAACGTATGGTCTTTATAATAAAGTTCATTATGATTTTGCATGCTTAGATAAGTAGTCCTATTATCTTGGCTGATACATATATTTTTATCACAGAGATACAAAATTTGTTAAAATAGTTTCACGGACTATACAATACAATAAAATGTAAATCCATGTAAACAAACAGACCAGAGGGCCTAGCGTGGATGGGATTATGCGCTGCAACAGGTTCGCTCCTCCTGTCAATCATCAGTGACCTCACTGCCCTCTTGTCTCAGTACATGTCAAAATCCTAATCAAGTACAGTGTTTTTCATTCAAATTTGAATGTGTCTAATTTACATTTTTACATAAATATGCTTTTATTGAGATTTACACTGCTAAACCCTGGGTTATTTATAATTTTCTCACACTTTTAACTATTGACACATTTTTTTTAAAGCCCCTGTGAAATCAAAAGGACTTACTTTTATTAAAAACAAGTTACACTGTGTCTACACCAGATGCAGTGTGATGCGACGGGACGAGACACTAGAACGCATTAAACTCATTATAATTTTACATTTTGTCCGCGACAATCCCATTAGAGCAAGGTGAGCGTCGCATCGTCGTGCCACATCCGGTATAGACACGGAGTTAGCCTTAAGGACGTCAATAAAATAATATGCTCCTACGCGCTGACAAAATTCCCGTTTATAAGATATAAGAGTTCGGACATCGCAGTCTTGATGAGTAAGGAAGACAAACGCAATTGTCACTCACCAACGTAAAAAACAAACTTCAAATGACACATCACTTGTAACATTGATCCTTCCATTCTTTTGAGTAGACTTTTACACCACTGGGGCTATGACGCTGTTTGATGCAGCTTTGCCAGGCTGGCCATAAAGAAAACCCTATTGGTGATTTAAAGGGGCGGGGCCACTCCATATGTCTCTCTGCGTGTCTCTGCATTTTTCATTTGAGATAACATCCACACATCAAATTGTGCTGTGCTTCCAAGGCGTTTCACTGAGACTTTAAGGGTAGAACAGTGTTGTAGGCCTACACTTGATAATAAATCTTACTGTTCAAGAAATTCAACCAAGTTCAAGAACTTTGATGCTTGAGAGAAATTATGAAATTTCAATACCTAGTATTAATAGTGTTGAACTTAAAACAAGATAACCCAGGATTGTTTGTGACCCTGGGTTAGCATTTAAGTGTGAATCTCAGTCACATAGTCATCTCCTTCTTTTTTCTGAGGTTCTGTGGCCTATAGATGAGCCTGGTTTGGAAGATCTTCGATCGCTCGTTGTGCCCTTGTCTAATACAGGTGAGTCACTGAATGTAATCTCCCTGTGTCAGAAAGCATCGATCTTGTCCCGGTCTCTCAAGTTAAGCTCTGTCCCAAGAGTGCATGTCCATCAGGGCTATCAAACCTTCTGCTCGGCACAAACTCTGTGTGTTCTGGCTTTCCTTCTCCTGCATTTAACATGTTAGGCAGCATGACCATGGGAACACTACATATTCTCCGTAACCATGGCAGGCACTTTCAGTGGAATACATTAGGTGACAAACAGGCCTGCAAAAATTTCACAATGCTATTAGTAATGGAAATTTTCTTTTATTCTGCATTCAAACAGATTAGTGAAAGTATAGTTTACTTTCAAAACAGAGAGCAAAATGTATTTTTTAGTGCTTGATTGTTAGTTTTAAAAAGAGGCTGCTAGTATAATTAATCTTGGTGAAGGTGTTGTATATTTTATCAAATTATGAAATGGACTGAATTGGAATGTGATCTCAGACACACAGTTATTAGAATCAGTTCTCGCATCCAGATTTTGGCCTCAGTATTTTTTTAATTGTCAGACATGGAAATCAGTATTTATGACAGTCTTACAAAACGTAGTGACCCCCCATGCCTGCGAGTAGGCACTGGGAGTTTGGGTCTTTCTTATTAGTGTGCAATATTATCATATTTCACGGACGAGGAGGCAGTAGAAGGTAATTACCTGCCCCGTGCTATTATGCCCTGTTTAATTCCATTCATTTTCGCCTGGCCGGCTCAAGCAAAGGGCTGCAGGCATTTATTTCCCGTCTGTAGATTTATGAGTACCGAGCTTGGCCACGCCATAAAAAATCTGGGAAAGAAATCCGTTCGATGTGTCAATGTGTGTTCACGCGAACGTGACGAACTCGTGGCCGATAACTGTAAACTTTCACACATTTATATGCGGCTGTTACATAAACAACATGGATAGACAATTAAAATTTTGTTGTTATTAGAGAAAACCATCACACTTTTTTTATGGACAGACTGCAGCTGAGGCCTCGTCAAGCTGTCCCTGAGATAAAGGATGCTCCGCCCGCGGAGAAAAATGGAAAGACAAATGCGATCCGATCTTTAGACAGGTGTTCACTCGTCACCCGTGAGATTTGATCTCAGTCAATTCAATCGTTTTGTTTACCTCTCATTGAAAGATCTAAATAAATGCTTTTCTCTTCCTTATCAGAGGTATCCTCGGGTTTAATAACAGCACGTCTCTCTTCTGCTTTTCAGCGTAACCGTGTTTCCTACGTTACGTGATGCAATTTTCATCATAAAAAGGCTCGATATCGGATGAGCATCTGAAGCAGAGTATTGATTGTAATTTCCTGCAACGTTCATTCCAATCACAGACTTTATTAAGAATCTTATTTCTGTCTGCAGTAGGATGGCTGACCCAACAAGCGTACCAACTGAGAATCAAGAAACAAAGACAGCCTACTATTATCAATTCACGTTCTACCAATGATCCTTCTACAGTATGTTTTATAAGTGGTAGATTACTGACATTCTTAAGTATTGAAATACGTGTCAGTATGCTTGAAACATATGTGTATGAGACATTGAGACTTTTTGCTGTATCTTTAATGTATTTATATTAATGTTTCATTTACACTTCTTTTTCTCTTATATGACACTGGTGCCTCTGAAAACAAAACTAAACTGCAAGTTGACAACGTGGACAAAAGGTTTTCTTGTGCAGGCACATTTCAATTGATTCTTGTAACCTAAAGCTCTGCTTTGTGTGAGTCTGCCCCCTTGTGGTAACAGTGTGACATTGCGGTCCTTAATGTGTAGGTTGATATTGATGATGACGAGGTGTGAAAGATTCTCACCATTTATCTTTTTTCAATATTAATAATTTAAAAACTGTTTAGAAGAGGTGTGTATATTGTCCATATTGCAGAACCTTGTTTAAATAAGTAGGAGATTGCTTTATTATAAAAATACTATGGACATGTATTTTATCCATATAAACAAATATTTATTAAAATAATTTATTGATGCAATGATAAAGCAAATTATAATAAATTATACTCTTAGCAGAAACACAGAATACAAACCATTGGTTGAAATTCCAATCAAAATAAAGCGAAATAAAAAAAAAGACCTGGACAAGAATGATGTAATGTCTGTAGTGCTTTAACTCACAACCGAGTACATTCAGACTTACTGTACGGCATATAGAAATAAAACTATCCCGTTGATTTATCCTTGAGGTCCCATTCTCATTTGATATTTCCTAAGTTGTTTCTTGCTTTTCCCTCTCTTTCTCTGGATGATTTTTGGCAGTGTTGTTTTCCTTGTTGTTGTTCTGTCCTTTGTTGAAGATGTAAAAGTTGTCTGTGGTGCTTCTGTGTCTTTTCCAGATGGTTTGTGTGATGTTTCCGTTGATTGATTTGGTTCTGTACATTGTTTTGCTGAACTCAGTGGAGATTGTGAGGTCTCTGTGGATACTATAGCTGGTTTGGAGGACGTTCTCCTGATTTTTGTCTGTAATCCTGTCGTTTTGAGTGTGGTCACTGTTGATGGAGCAGTTGAGATTGATGTTACTGTTCTTGAGCTGG
Organism: Triplophysa dalaica; assembly: GCF_015846415.1. NCBI lineage: Eukaryota > Metazoa > Chordata > Actinopteri > Cypriniformes > Nemacheilidae > Triplophysa > Triplophysa dalaica. The sequence continues at coordinate 17,848,173 of NC_079544.1, read as the reverse complement.
TCTTAGTCTCTGGTCCTGGTGTTTTGATTGCTTTAGTTGAGATGCCGGTGGATGTACTTGTTATGCACTTAGGGGGTCCTATGGTAGGTTTCGTTGTCGTTCTCAAATCTATTGCTTGCATTGCCCTTTTAGCCCAATTCTCATCTGGATCCCAACAAACTGTTTTGCCTTTTTTGGTGTGGAATCTGCACATGTGAAAGAGTTGTTAGTATTATACAATCATTCAGCTAGATAATATTGATCCAATTGTATTATAATTAATAACCTTTAACTCACCGTATAGCTCTGATGCTACATGGACGGCTGTTTTGTATTTCGTAATCCAAAATGTCTCCAATTGGTACTCTGGTGTTTAACACCTTAAGACAGCAAGTTACTGGAGGCTCCTCACCTATACAGAAGCACATTAGTAATGTTGTTTTTCAGGTATGTATTCTTGACCTCCACAGTCTGAACTCACATGAACTCTCTTATAAAGCTTAAATTTTGGCTCAACTATCTCTACATTTAATTGAGGTCAAGGTTTTAAAGCCAAACAATAATGTTTAGCACTGAAGAGTTTAAGAATTAGTTTCAATCAGACTCACCTGATACCTCAACACTTGTCAGCCATATACAATAAAGTATAAACGTTAGAAGAATGAGCTTCATCTTGTCCTTTCGCACACTTCTAACTATGAAACTGTTCTGGGTTGAAGGGTCTATGTTGAGGGAGGTCTCTCAGCCCACAAAGCTCACCACCCTTGCTGATCACTTTTCTCCATCATGTAGGCCCACAGACACCTCAATGAGGGACAGGAAGAGATGAGTGAGCTGTGGAAGACAAAAAGAAATGAATTTAACCACACAGAGGAAAGTAAGGGGTTACATAGTTTACGTCTTTTGATGACCTCATATTGTTCACTATTGGCTATTATACATTTATACTTACACACATGGAGTTTTACATGGTGTGAGGATTTCTTTGTAATAAGACAAACTCTTAAAAAGGATAGCCTTTTGTCATTTATTCACCCTTTTGTTATTTCCAACCTATTTTTTTCCTGCAGAACACAATTTAAAATATTTTTTAGAATGTTGGTAGCGAAACAACACCACCCCCCATCTATTGTATGGACATAAAAACACAAAGACATTTCTCAACCTTTCTTCTTTGTTTCACAGAAGAAAGAGTAGAATGCAGGTTTTGATTTACATGGTGAAAAAAATATGTCAGAATTATTTTTTGTGAACTATCCTTTTAATATGAAACATACAAAAAGTGTGGTGCTGGTAACATAATGCAAGTATAATATAAAATATTGGTACATTATAACTATTGTACTTTTATAAAGCATATACTGGTATGCATTCATATACTAGAGTATTTACATCAGGATACTTAAAAAACGATGGTGTTACCATGGTTCATACAGCAAGAAGCATAGGATTTTCATAGCAGTTTGTCAACGTACAGTATATGGAGAGTTAGACCTCACTACATAACTGACCATAGATTACTGTTTGTATATAACTTCATTGATTCATGTTATCTGACATACTTAAAAAAACTAAAATATGCTACATTTAACATGTGAACGACAAAAGAAAGCGCTGATGTTAAATGTATCTAAATTAATCTATCCATTATGTATCTAAAAATAGAACCTTGTGCACTTTGTACTGTAAGAGCGAGTATGAAGCAGGTCTTTTATATGTGTTTGGAAACTACAGAGGACTTAAAGGAGCCGCATTCTCAAAACCACAGGCGTTTTTTCTCCTTCAGCCGGATATTCCACATTTCAGTGAGACCTTAAAACAAAACCAGCTCCCCCCCAGCTCACACCTACAGTTCAACTGAAACTCATTTTAGATTCAATTGTCTCTTTATGACATACAGAATGAACAAATGCACAATGTGATTATACATAATGTAAAGAAGATTTCAAGGTTAGAATTTAATTTTTCTTACTAGTATCTCTCCAATTGAATAACCACATGCGTATTTCCTGTTTCAAACGCACCAAGAGAAACATGTGATGTCCTGTACCTGAGCTATTTATTGAGAGGGGATCTAGATGAGATGTGGCAGACCACATGCATCTCTCATCACATGGTGAGAGTATACAAACTTGTAGTGAAACAAACAGCAGCCAGTGGTTATGTTGACGTCTCAGACACATTTCACTGCATTTAAGAAACAAAATGATCTTCAACTTGACCTGAGTCACTGGAAAGTGTTGTTTTATAATTTAAGTCACAGTAAGAGTGGTTGCCAGGGTATTACGGTAAGGTTTTGGCCACAGTGTAGTTTTCAAACGCTCAAGTCAGACAAACTAAAAATTATGTATAGATATTTGGCATAAAGAACAGGACAGACCTTCCAAGTCAGTTTTCCAAGTCAGTCTAGCTATGACAAAAAAATGATACCAAGGATATATCAAATAAAAACCTGACATTTGAACTGGATTAATGTGAATGTTTTGGCCTCCCATCCATTTTCTTCCAGCAAAAATGAAGCCTCACCAGGTTTCCAGGTTGCAGATGCACACTAAAGTCTCACACTTCAGATACTTGATGCTTTTTCAGAAACACGTTATTTACAGGAAAATTTGTCACTCATTATTCATTCTTTCCACAATCAAAATGTTCGATTTTAGGGGGCTACAAAGTAAGTAAATGGCCATCTCAACTGAAGGGAACCCCCCACACACTTATAACACAATGAACTATTTTCAGCTCACTTAAACATTATGACTGGAATATTCATGTTATGTGAGTGTACATGATTTTAAAGATGTTTGCCAAAAAAAGGAATTTTTATGGGTTAAATCTATTTTTATTGTTTTAAAGTTATTTATTTCAAATGTATTTTCAGGCTAACACGTATGTTTTCTGTAGGATCTGACATAACTATACAAACATAAAACAACTTGTATGCAATTTTTTTTTACAAATGCTATATAACAGCCGATCATGAAACAATCCGACCAGTGTGTCAAATCATAATGGGTGATTACTAAATTAGGTCTTTACAGACATAAAGCTTATTTACAAACGCAGTTTAGCTGTCAGAATGGGGAATCGATCTCGGGTCTCTGGCGTGAAAGTGTAATGTTGTGTTCAAACCAAACGTGAATGGCGCGTCAAGCGCGAGTGATTTACATTTTAAGTCAATGCAAAGACGCGATAGACCTACTTGCGGTGCGAAAGGCGCGAATTGCGCGAGTTGAAAAATCTGAACTTTGGCGAAAATTCACACCGCGTTAACCAATCAGGAGCTTGCTCTGGCAGTCAGGTGATTATGATGTTGCGAGGGGAGGCAGAAATCCCTAACAACAATGGAGGACAAAATCATCGTTGCTGTATTTGGATACCTGGAGCTGTACAATACATCTTTTACCGAAACAGAAATAAAAAGGATCTTGCTTGGAAGAAAGTGAATGAGGAGGTCGGACATTTTGGCAAGTTGTCAAAAACGATCTTTACACAATTTAAGCAATATATATATATATGGGACTGGAGCCGCCTGACAGAATCCCCTCCCATGACGCGAATTCGCGTCTGCAATGAAGTGAATTTGACGCGCGAATGAAGCGATTAAATTAAAATGTTAAAGCGTCCAACTACACGCGAATAGCGCGATTCATTCGCGCCATTCGCGTTTGGTCTGAACACATCATTAGATTCCACCACTGAGCCACAGGAGATGTATGAACCCAAATGCAGGCAGACAACTTGGTGAATTTGAACAGATATTTATTACAAAAAACAAGACCATACAAAAGAGACAAAACAAAACCCACGATGGGGAAAACAATACAGGGAAAACTATAAAAATAACAAGGAAACAGACTAACTAAACTAGAACAATAACTCTAGAAACAAACACTAGACTAACACTTACAAGGACACAAGGAACCAGGAACACCTACAAGGTATCTTCAAAACAATCTTCGGACGAGGTAGTACACAACCTCAAACAGTCAAGGTAGAACGAACACACACAATGAACCAGCACAGGACAATGAAACATGAGGACTATTTCAAGGGGAACAAACACAGGATAATTGGTAGGGACCAGGTGACACAGATCAAACACTAAGGGAAAGCTAACGAGACAGAAAGGGCGGGAACAGACGAGACTCGGGGAGACAGTATGGAAAGCCAAAAACGTCTCTCCCCACATAAAACAGGGAATTCTGTTTTGGTTCTGCCTCAAGACAAAGAATTAGCCAAACATGATAGGCAGAACCGTGACATTAGCTCCACAAAAAAAGCTGTTTGATTGTGGTTAGAGATTAAATATGTCAGAGCAGGAATAAAAACTCCTGATCTAAAATACTTAAGACTTTTAAAACAGAAGGAGCTTTAGGGTTGTTTGATACAAAACTTAGAGTATTTATCTTGCTCCTTTAAACAAAAGTTGTGGATTTTTGTATATGTATATTTGTTTTCATTTAGGTCATTTATTATCATTGGTGTATTTTTTGACCTGCGCTCCTGTTTCTTATCCACCATATGTAACTCATTCATGTGAAATGTCTCAGTGATTTGAGAACGGTGTTTGGTGTGCTCCCTTGGTTCAGTTCTTGTAGTAAAAAGCTCTTTATTTGTTTTCTCAGTCGAGTTTCTTTTAAAGTTTTGTTTATAATCCTGAACCGGCAGCTCTGTTGGAGAAGCACAAAGAGTCTTGACTGTAAACTTAATTCAACAATCTGGTTGCTTTGTGAAAATGAAGCTTAACACTGATGTGCCCAAGCACCTAAATTAACTGGTAAATGTTCATATATTTGTGATTATTTAAAAAAAAAAAAAATAGTGAAAACCTAACATTTAAAACCAACTTTTTGGTTCCGAATCCACATTACACATTTGGTTAAAATTCATCACAATTTAGAGCGATTGTATGAGAATTTGGTTGTATAAAGATGGTGAATTAAATAATCTTGTATGTTAGCATGTGAAGAATGCCTGGACCTGGTTGATCATTTGTTCTTCTGTTCTTATACCTTTAAATGTGGTCAATGTTGATGTTACTGTACCTGTGCTGGTCACAGTCTCGGGTCCTGGTGTTTTGATTGCTGTAGATGGGATGCGGCTGGATATACTTGTCATGCACTTAGGGGGTCCTATGGTAGGTTTGGTTGTCGTTCTCACATCTATTGCTTGCGATGCCCTTTTAGCCCATTTCTCATCTGGATCCCAACAAACTGTTTTGCCTTTTTTGGTGTGGAATCTGCACATGTGAAAGAGTTGTTAGTATTATACAATCATTCAGCTAGATAATATTGATCCAATTGTATTATATTTAATAACCTTTAACTTACTGTATAGCTCTGATGGGACATGGTGGGCTGTTTTGTATATCGTAATCCAAAATGTCTCCAATTTGTACTCTGGTGTTGAACACCTGAAGACAGCAATGTTCTATAGGCTTATCATCTATTACAGAAGCACATTAGTGATGTTGTTTTTCAGGTAAGTAATCTTGACCACCACAGGCTGAACTCACACAAACTGTCTTATAAAGCTTAAATTTTGGCTCAACTATCTCTACATTTAATTGAGGTCAACGTTTCTAAAGCCAAACAATAATGTTTAGCACTGAAGAGCTTAAGAATTAAAATGATCAGACTTACCTCGTGCCTCAACACTTGTCAGCCGTATATGATACAGAACAAACGTTAGAAGAATGAGCTTCATCCTGTCCTTTCGCACACTTCTAACTATAAAACTGTTCTGGGTTGAAGGGTCTATGTTGAGGGAGGTCTCTCAGGCCACAAAGCTCACCACCCTTGCTGATCACTTTTCTCTATCATTTAGTCTAGGTATGCACCGAAATGATAATTCTTGGTCGAAGCCGAATAAGATTTAAACACTTGGCCGTGGGCCGAATACTAAACAACATACATGGCTTTGCAAATTCCTTCTATTTATTTAGCCATATTTTTTCTCCATTGCATAAATTGAATGGTCAAAATGTGCTTTCTATATTATGTCTTGCTTTTCAATATAATACAATATAACTTAAATAAAATGGAACTACACAAGTAGCTTTCCGGTGGTTCAGTTGTTAGAGCATTCAGTTAGCACCGCCAAGGTAATAGGTTCGATCCCAGGGCATTGGAACAAAATATGTAGTACAATGCAATGTTAGTTGCTTTGAAACTGACATTTATGCATTTGGCAAACGCTTTTATTCAATGTGAAATGTAAGCTAAATTAAAACAAAACAAAACATTGAGCTCTCTCCCTTCTTGAAAAGCCTATATTAGGCCTGTAACTGACTGCTGAAAGAATGTGGAGTGCCCTGTACACCTAAAACAAAACACTTCATTAAAAAGTGTCATTCAACATTATAAGCTAAACGTATGAATATGAATAAATGGAATCTGTTTAACTATTAAAGGCTTCACTGCAAAATGGTGTGAAGTAAAAAACAACATCCATGCAAGCAATTCTGACTGAGAACCATTTCAGTTCAGATCTCTCCACCAAATTCTGCCCTCAAAGGCTGACTTTTCTCTCAGAGGGTTTCGCAGAACTTACTTTGACAAGTTAAAGATATCTGTACATTATTAGTATTGTACTTTTATATAGCATATACAGTGCCTGGCAAAAGTATTCATCCCCCTTCATTTTATTCACTTTTTTTTACATTATTGTGCATTCATTTTTTTTTAAAGAAGTCCAAGATAAGACAGCAACAAAACAAAATATGAATAAAATGAAGGCGTGTGAATACTTTTGCGAGGCACTGTACTGGTTGAGTATGCATCCGTATATGAAAGTTATCACATCAGGATATTTAAAAAACGATGGTTTACCATGGTTCATGTAGCAAGAAGCATATTATTTCCATAGTAGTTTGTCAACATACAGTATATGGAGAGATTGAGACCTGACTACATTAATGACTATAGATACCCGTCTCTATATAACTTCCTTGATCACTTAAAAAACTAAAATATGCTGCATTCAACATGTGAACGACAAAAGAAAGCGCTGATGTTAAATGTAACAGTGAAATCGAACTTATGTATCTAAAAATAGAACCTTGTGCACTTTGTACTGCAAGAGCGAGTGTGAAGCAGGTCTTTTATATGTGTTTGGAAACTACAGAGGACTTAAAGGAGCCGCATTTTCAAAACCACAGGCGTTTTTTTTCTCCTTCAGTTGGATATTTCACATTTCAGGGAGACCTTATAACAGAACCAGCTCCCACCCAGCTCACACCTACAGTTTAACTGAAAGTTTAGATTCAATTGTCTCTTTATGACAGGAATGAACAAATTCACATTGTTTAATGTGATTATACATAATGTATAGAAGAGTTCATAGTTCAAATATACATGTAATTTTTCTTTCTAGTATCTTATATACTGTGATGGTCAGTGGCGGTTTTAGGCACGGGCGAACCGGGCAGCCGCCCGGGGCGCCAAATTTTCACGACACGTGGGGGGCGGCACAAGCACTTGAAAAAGAAAAATTATCCGCACCGCAAAGCAGGTTTCTATTATGTATAATATAACTGTCTGTGTGGGGAATTGGCAAATCGCCGCCCCTGCTTGCTGAGAAGCGCAGAAGCTGTGTGAAAACTGTAAAGGGGAGGGGCTGATCCCCTGATGGACAGTTCACCTCTCCCAAATGGAGCGGACAAGGAGGGGGGCCCATTTAGTGGGCTAAAATCAGTCACACCTTGACTTTCTTCTAAATAACGCACATTTCATTCATAATTTTAAAGCACAGGCCTATTTTTCCACGTTTTTTTTCTGCATTGTGTGTGAAATGGCTAATAAAAAAAGTTAATCCAAAACGATTATGTGGAGGTGAAGTGGTTTAGTCTTGATTGTCGAGTGCCAGATAAACATGAAAGCGATGGAGAGAAAAAGGTTTAAGCCGTCAGGTGCCCAATATAAGAAAAAATCAAAGTAGAAGCGGAGAAAGGAGCAAAAGATAAAGGTATGTAACTACGTTCTCTCTGTATGATTACGGTGACGTTATCCATCATCAATGAAGGGCTAATGTTAATGGGTGGTAACGTTAACTCTTACGTTTGTTAGCCTTCTTGCTATGATGCTTATACAACAATAATTCGGTCTTAACTCAACAAACACGAGATCTAATTTCACCATAAGATTGTGCTTTGCAACAAAACTGTTACAAGTAAAGTTATTATTTATTTCCATCATTGGGGTTAATGTTGGGCCCTGTAATTAGCCAACGAAATTAACATATGTCTGGATGTGTTCAAAGGCAAACATTTGCTATAACTCTGATGCGTGACAAAGAATATAATTTGAGGCAGTAACCAAGGAGCTAATTGTTCCTCCCTTAGATTAGATTAATAAAGCGTCTAATGAGTCATGACAGACATTTGGCATGTAAGGGCATGTTTATTTAAATTTGCAATTCATAAGAGTTATACTGTAGCCTACTGTCTTTTGATGTCAATTTCAATTGCAAATTCATGGGCACTTCTAAAGTATTTTGGAGAATCCTCTGTCACTGGTCAGCCATCAAAAACCATCAGCCTCCTTGAATTTTATCACTTTTATGCATGATAAGGATCTATCAGAGATCTACCCCAACTTTTGGACTGCTCTCAGGATTACACTTACTCTGCCAGTCACTGTGGCTCAAGCAGAGAGGAGCTTTTCAAAAGTTGATCAAGTCATACCTGAGGTCAACCATGTCTCAAGAACAGCTCACTGGCCTTCCTATCATCAGTATCAATAACTCAATAGGGGGCAGATTTCGTATGATGACATTATTGATGATTTTGCATTAAGGAAGGCCAGAAAGGTCAGGTTTTAGTTTGTGTTTTCTGTTCTTAGTGCAATAGTGTAATAATTAGATTTGCTTTTGTGTGATGAAGGATTTGTGCTATTTAGAATATTTTTTCTATATTTTATTTGTATATTATTCTTAATATTTTAATGTTGTTGTTCTCTGGTCGTGTTACATCATGATACATATGTACATCATGTACATATGTTGCAACATTTATGTACATAGAGTATATTTAAGTTCTGATAACTTATACTGATTTGTGCAGAATTGTGTTTTTAAAATGTTCTGTTGAAGGATTTGTGCAATTGAGAAATATAAGGTTCGTCTTACACTTATATAGTTATGGTAAAACATGGCTTTTTTTCTCTCGGATGGGTGGGAGTAGATGGGGGGGCACCCAGAGCGGATCTCGCCCGGGGAGTGATTCAATGTAGAACCGCCACTGGTGATGGTCATTTCCGTTATTGCAGTATGTAAAAGTTAATGCGTCTCTCTAAATGAATAAACATGCGTATTTCCTGTTTCAAACTCACCAAGAGAAACATGTGATGTCCTGTACCTGAGCTATTTATTGAGAGGTAATGTAGATGAGATGTGTCAGACCACATGCATCTCTCATCACATTTTGCTTGGTAAAAGGAAATAGTTGTGCTTGCACCTGATGATGCTCTAGCAAGAGTATGCAAACCTGTAGTGAAACAAACAGCAGCCAGTGGTTATGTTGACGTATCGGACACATTTCACTGTATTAAAGAAACAGAATGACATCTACTTGAGTCAATGGGAAGTGTTGTTTTATAATAGAAGTCACAATTGGAGTGCTTGCAAGGGTATTATGGTAAGGTTTTGGCCACAATGTAGTTTTCAAGGCTCAAGTCAGAAAATCTATAAAACTGATGTAAAGATATTCGGCATAAAGAACAAGACAGACCTTCCAAGTCAGTTTTACCTGTCTAGCTATGACAAAAAAATGATACCAAGGATATATCAAATAAAAAAACTGACATTTGAACTGGATTAATGTGGATGTTTTGGCCTCCCATCCATATTTTCTCCTGCAAAAATGAAGCCTCACCAGGTTTTCAGGTTGCAGATGCACACTAAAGTTTCACACTTCAGATACTTGATGCTATTTCAGAAACACGTTATTTACAGGAAAATTTGTCACTGATTATTCATTCTTTCCACAATCAAAATGTTCAATATTAGGGGGCTACAAAGTAAGTAAATGGCCATCTCAGTTTATAACACAATGAACTATTTTCAGCTCACTTAAACATCATGACTGGAATACTCATGTTATGTGTGTGCACATGATTTTAAAGATGTTTGCCAAAATGACTGTTGAATTTTTATGGGTTAAATCTTTTTTTTATTGTTTTTTAATGTATTTTCAGGCTAACATGCATGTTTTCTGTAGCATCTGACATAAAAACGATACAAACATGAAACAACTTGCATGCAAAAAAAAAACTAATTTAGAAATGCTATATAACAGCTGATCATGAAACAATCCGACCAGTGTGTCAAATCATAATGGGTGATTACTAAATTAGATTTTACAGCCATAAAGCTTATTTATAAATGAAGTTTAGCTCCACAAAAAAAAGCTGTTTGATTGTGGTTAGAGGTAAAATATGTCAGAGCAGAATTATAAAATCCTGATCTAAAATACTTAAGACTTTTAAAACAGAAGGAGCTTTAGGGTTGTTTGATACAAAAGTAAGAGTATTTCTTCTGCTCCTTTAAACAAAAGTTGTGGATTTTTGTATATGTATATTTGTTTTCATTTAGGTCATTTATTATCATTGGTGTATTTTTTGACCTGCGCTCCCGTTTCTTATCCACCATATGTAACTCATTCAAGTGAAATGTCTCAGTGATTTGAGAACTGTGTTTGGTGTGCTCCCTTGGTTCAGTTCTTGTAGTAAAAAGCTCTTTATTTGTTTTCTCAGTCGAGTTTCTTTTAAAGTTTTGTTTATAATCCTGAACCGGCAGCTCTGTTGGAGAAGCACAAAGAGTCTTGACTGTAAACTTAATTCAACAATCTGGTTGCTTTGTGAAAATGAAGCTTAAAACTGATGTGCCCAAGCACCTAAATTAACTGGTAAATGTTCATATATTTGTGATTATAAAAAAAAAAAAATCTTATTATAGTGAAAACCTAACATTTAAAACCAACTTTTTGGTTCCGAATCCACATTACACATTTTGTTAAAATTCATCACAATTTAGAGCGATTGTATGAGAATTTGGTTGTATAAAGATGGTGAATTAAATAATCTTGTATGTTAGCATGTGAAGAATGCCTGGACCTGGTTGATTGATCATTTGTTCTTCTGTTCTTATACCTTTAAATGTGGTCAATGTTGATGTTACTGTACCTGTGCTGGTCACAGTCTCTGGTCCTGGTGTTTTGATTGCTGTAGATGGGATGTGGGTGGATGTACTTGTTATGCACTTAGGGGGTCATAGTGGGGTATCTTTGTCTTTCCTAGTTCTTCCATTGCCCTCTTGGCCCATTTATCTTTTGGATTTGAACAAATAATGATATTTCTCCTGGTCAGGAACCTGTTCACACAATTTTTTTTTTAGCATTGTTCAGATATGCAGCCATATATTTTAGATTCTGTGCAAAATGGCATATTGATTTATACTAAAAAAAAAACTTTTAACTTACTGTATAGCGCTGAGATGACATAGTGGGCTATTTTGTATATAATAATCCAGAAGGTTTCCAACTGGTACGTTGGTCTTTGACACTTGAAGACAGCAGCTTTTTGGACGAAATTCTATTACATAAGCATATAAGAAATGTTATTCAGTTAAATAATCTTTATACTCACGGTCTGAAAACTCACATGCACTCTGTTATTAAGTCAATCATATACTGCAAGACAGCAACGCACTAAAGGCTCCTCACCTATACAGAAGCACATTTGCTGAACAACAATGTATAGCACTGAAGAGTTTAAGAATTAAGATGATCAGACTCACCTGCTACCTTAACACGTATTTGATAAAGAATAAACGTTAGAAGAATGAGCTTCATCGTGTCCTTCGGCACACTTCTAGCTATAAAACTGCTCTGGGTTGAAGGGTCTATGTTGAGGGAGGTCTCTCAGGCCACAAAGCTCACCACCCTTGCTCATTTGTCTCCATCATTTAGGCTAGGGATACACCGAAATGAAAATTATTGTCCGAAGCCGAATAAAATTGAAACACTTGGCCGTGTCAAATTTCTTTGTATTTAGCCAAGTTTTTCATTATTGCATAAACTGAATGGTCAAAATATGCTTTTTATATTTTGTCTCGCTTTTCAATATAACACAATATTGTTACGGTAAGTGAGGGAAGAACCCAAGCGCAGGCAGCAGTGCAGAAGAGAACAAAAACTATTTAAACAAAACAAAGACCCACGATGGGGTAAAACTAAACAAACAAGATAATAAACTGGAGAGGACTAACGGATACCAAACAACATTACATAAACTGAACTCAAACACTTACTAGGATGTGACAGGAGCTAGAAAATCAGGCACAATGTGGACAGGCAATAACTCTAAGGTACTAGACAAGAGATTCACACAAGCATCTAAGGTACATGAAATGAAAGGACTACGAAGTATACGCAACAAACAAGCACAAGACCATGAAATATGAGGCATATAAATAGGGGGGCAAATCAACCAAAAACAGGTGCGGGGCATGAACTGATTAACAAGGTGATAATGAGACGAAAGGGAGGGAAACATAGACGATACTCGGGGAGAGTATGGAAAGCCGCAAGGCCAAAACATCTCTCCCCACATAAAACAGGAAATTCTGTTTTGGTTCTGCTTCATGACCAAGAATTAGCCAACAATCATAGGCAGAACCTTGAAACAATATAACTTAAAAAAATTGAACAAAACAAGTAGCTTTCCTGTGTCTCAGTGGTTAGAGCATTCAATTAGCAACGCCGAGGTTATAGGTTCAATCCCAGGGGATTGCACATAGTCAGAAACAAAATGTGTAATACAATGCAATGCAATTTACTTTGGATAAAAGCGTCCGTCAAATGCATAAATGTAAATTTAAATGTGAAGTGTAAGCTAAATTAAACCAAAACATTGAGCTCTCTCCCTTCTTGAATAGCCTTTTTAGGCCTGTAACAAACTACTGAAAGAATTTACAGTACTCCTTACACCTAATACAAAACACTTTATTAAAAAGTGTCATTAAATATTATAAGCTGTGAATATGAATAAACAAAAACTGTTTGATTATTATAGGCTACACCGCAAAGTGTTTTAAAGTAAAAAAAAAACATCCATGCAAGCAATTCTGACTTACAACCATTTCAGTTCAGATCTCTCCACCAAACTCCGCCCACAAAGGCTGACTATTCTCTCAAAGGGGGGGGGGCTCGTGGCCGGGATGCGCAGAACTTACTTTGACAAGCTACAGATAGCTATACATTATTAGTATTGTACTTTTATAAAGCATATTCAGTGCCTTGCAAAAGTATTCATCCCCCTTCATTTTATTCACATTTGTTATGTTTTTTTGTTTTTACATTATTGTGCATGGAGTGTAGATTCATGTAAAAAAAAAAATTTAAAGAAGTCCAAGATAAGGCAGCAACATAACAAAAAGTGAATAATATGAAGGGGGATGAATACTTTTGCAAGGCACTGTACTGGTTGAGTATGCATCCATATATGAAACTTATTACAACAGGATATTTAAAAAACGATTGTATTACCATGGTTCATACAGGAAGAAGCATATGATTTTCATTGCAGTTTGTCAACGTACAGTATATGGAGAGTTAGACCTCACTACATTACTGACCATAGATTACTGTTTCTATATAACTTCATTGATCACTTAAAGGTTCTGTGTGTAAGTTTCAGAGGCCACTATTGGCGATGTAGGAAATTGCAACCTATAGCTCCGATACCCCCCTCTCCCTACCATCAGAGAAGCTACGGTTTGCGTCATAGGACAAAAGGGTTCCGTAAATGATAGCGGCCATTATCGGTGGTGTTGATAATTGCAATCTACGTCTCACAGGCGAACAACAGAACGAAGCTACAGACACAGGACAGAGATGTCGTCGTTTGAGACAGCAGAGAGTAACCTTTACAAGTCAAGTGACGACGTTTATTTACAAAGAAAAATAAATAAATTAAATTGACTTAATTCATTATTTACTCTAATCGTGATAGTGAATATTATTGTTACTTGTTTAGCATTGTGTCAGTGATGTATTCTCTTATTTTGCATAGCATTTTTTGGCACGGTAACTTGGTTCCTAATTTACCGCCTATTGAAACCGCTTGCTAATGCTAAAGGCGTGTAATATAACCGCGAAAGTCTTGGCAGACGTTTGGCATCGCCCCAATTAATCAATTGTATCTTTTCAAATCTTCGTTGACACTGTATTGCTTATAAACTATGCAACTTGGAAGTTTGGATTTTATCTTATCAATTATTAAATTACACGTTTGTATGCACAGAAGCTAAGCAGTATTCTAATATAATTTACACCCGTTTTTTGCAAATTATAGTTGTAAAAATGATTTCTAACTTGATTTGCACACGGCCTAGCAAAAAGGAATTATAGTACAATAACAAAGTGCTAAAAACAAGGAAAAACTCACTTGATGCTCATGCTCATCTATAAGCTAAAGCTATCAAACAAACAGTTCACTTATATAGCGGGCAGAAAGCTGGCAACTTAGGCGTCGCTTAGCAAACCCTTGGCCTGCTTCAGTGTCCTCCACGACGATGTTTATTTGGGTTTTCTGCCGTTTTTTGTCTCGACTTCGCCTTGCTGCATCGTATTTTCTCTTTTTTGATGACACAGATTGACGCTCTGTCGGCTCTTGTGCAGAGTATGTTTGGTCCGCCATTATCGCAAATTTTGCTGCTTACTGCAGCAAAGAACCGTTTATATCTCTAATAAAAAACATGACAAATAAATGCTGTTCTTGTTCTTCATCTTCTTCTGCTAATCCTTCTATGTAGTCGCTTTGCAAGCTGCCTCAAAACACAGCCGAAGAAGAAGAACATAGTCCTGTGCATCCTTAGTTTTAAGAAACGCGCTCAGTTTATCCGTGTAGTGCTACTATAGAAACATGGCTGTGCACATTGATAAATTACATGTAAGGGTGTGAACGCGGTGAATATACATAAAATGGCTCATTGTAAGGTAATATAAACATTTTGGTTCATTTTGTAAGGCATTTCTTCACCACTCACAATATAGTTTTGTATTATAAATTTCATTTTGGTGAATAAATCCTTCAAAATCCTACACATTGTACCTTTAAAAAACGAAAATATGCTACATTCAACATGTGAACGACAAAAGAACGCTTTGATCTTGAATGTAACAGTAAAATCGAAATTGTGTATCTAAAAATAGAATGTTGTGCACTTTGTACTGTAAGCGCGGTGTAAAGCAGGTCCTTTAAATGCGTCTGGAAACTACAGAGGACTTAAAGGAGCCGCATTCTCAAAACCACTGGCGTTTTTTCTCCTTCAGTGAGATATTCCACATTTCAGTGAGACCTTAAACCAAAACCAGCTCCCACCCAGCTCACACCTACAGTTCAACTGAAACTCATTTTAGATTCAATTGTCTCTTTGTGACATACAGAATGAACAAATGCACATTGTTCAAAGTGATTGTACATAATGTAAAGAAGATTTCAAGGTTAGAATTATAATATATAAATTGATGGTCATTTCCGTTATTGGAGTATGTGAAAGTTAATGTGTCTCTCTAAATTGAATAACCACATGCGTATTTCCTGTTTCAAACTCACCAAGAGAAACATGTGATGTCCTGTACCTGAGCTATTTATTGAGAGGTAATGTAGATGAGATGTGGCAGACCACATGCATCTCTCATCACATTTTGCTTGGTAAAAGGAAAGAGTTGTGCTTGCACCTGATGATGCTCTAGCAAGAGTATGCAAACCTGTAGTGAAACAAACAGCAGCCAGTGGTTATGTTGACGTATCGGACACATTTCACTGTATTCAAGAAACAGAATGACATCAACTTGACCAGAGTCACGTGAAAGTGTTGTTTTATAATTTAAGTCACGGTTAGAGTGGTTGCCAGGGTATTACGGTAAGGTTTTGGCCACACTGTAGTTTTTCAAAGCTCGAGTCAGACAAACTAAACATTAAGTATAAATATTTGGCATAGAGACCTTCCAAGTCTGTTTTACCTGTCTAGGCATGACCAAAATAAAACCAAGGATATATCAAATAAAAAAACTGACTTGAACTGGGTCAATGTGGATGTTTTGGCCTCCCTTCCATTTTTTTTCCTGCAAAAATGAAGCCTCACCAGTTTTCTAGGTTGCAGTTGCACATTTAAGTGTCACACTCCAACTACTTGATGCTTTTTCAGCAACACGTTATTTACAGGAAAATTTGTCACTCATTATTCATTCTTTCCACAATCAAAATGTTAAATATTAGGGGGCTACAAAGTAAGTAAATGGCCATCTCAAATGAAGAGAACCCCCCACACACTTATAACACAATGAACTATTTTCAGCTCACTTAAACATTATGACTGGAATATTCATGTTATGTGAGTGCACATGATTTCAAAGATGTTTGCCAAAATGACTGTTGAATTTTTATGGGTTTAATCTTTTTTTTATTGTTGTAAATTTATATATTAAGAATTTATTTTCAGGATAACACTTATGCTTTCTGTAGCATCTGGAATAAAAACCTACTATACAAACATAAAATAACTTGCATGTAAAAAAAAACCCTTATTTACATTTGCATAAAATATAACAACTGATCATGAAACAATCCGACCAGTGAATCAAATAATCATTGGTGATAATTAAATTTGGTTATACAGACATAAAGCTTTGAATAAGGGTGAGCCTGTTCTCTGAGGGCTGCTGTCACGTACAGTTTAAGATTTTGTTTCGCTGTTTGATTGTGGTTAGAGATAAAGTCTATCAGAGCAGGACTAAACACTCCTGATCAAAAATACTTAAGACTTTTAGGAGCTTTCTTGCTAAACAATGAGGAGCTTTAGGGTTGTTTTATACAAAAGTAAAACATATTACCTTGCTCCTTTAAACAAAAGTGATGGATTTTTGTATTAATATATTTGTTTTCATATGGGTGATTAATTATTGTTGGATTTGTTGACTTGCGCTCCAGTTTCTTATCCACCGTAGGTAACTCATTCATGTGAAATGTCTCAGTGATTTGGGAATTACTGTGTTTGGTTTGCTTCCTTGGTTCAGATCTTGTAGTAAAAAGCTCTTCTTTATTTGTTTTCTTAGTCGAGTTCCCTCTAAAGTTTTGTTTATAATCCTGAACCGGCAGCTCTGTTGGAGAAGCACAAAGAGTCTTTACTGTAAACCTAATTCATCAATCTTGTTCGTAGATGAAAATGTTGCTTCTAGCACCTAAATTAACATTTAATACCAATATTTTTGTTCCAAATTCACATTACACATTTTCTTTACATTCATCATAATTTTGAGCGATTGGGTCAAAAATAGTATGTGATTGCATAAAGATGCTGTATTATATTATCTTGAATGTTTGCATGTAAAGAATGTCTGGAACTGATTGATTGATCATTTGTTCTGTTCTTTTACCTTTGAATTCGGTCACTTTTGATGTTACTGTTCTTGAGCTGGTCTTAGTCTCTGGTCCTGGTGTTTTGATTGCTGTAGTTGGGATGTGGCTGGATGTACTTGTTATGCACTTAGGGGGTCCTAGGGGGGGTTTCTTTTTCTTTCTTAGTTCTTCAATTGCCTTCTTGGCCCATTTATCTTCTGGATTTGAACAAATAATGATATTTCTCCTGGTCAGGAACCTGTTCATACAAAAAAAAAATGTTAGCATTGTTTAATCATGCAGCCATATATTTTTGATTCTGTGCAAAATGGCATATTGATTTATACTAAAAAAAAAACTTTTAACTTACTGTATAGCGCTGAGATGACATAGTGGGCTATTTTGTATATAATAATCCAGAAGGTTTCCAACTGGTACGTTGGTCTTTGACACTTGAAGACAGCAGCTTTTTGGACGAAATTCTATTACATAAGCATATAAGAAATGTTATTCAGTTAAATAATCTTTATACTCACGGTCTGAAAACTCACATGCACTCTGTTATTAAGTCAATCATATACTGCAAGACAGCAACGCACTAAAGGCTCCTCACCTATACAGAAGCACATTTGCTGAACAACAATGTATAGCACTGAAGAGCTTAAGAATTAAGATGATCAGACTCACCTGCTACCTTAACACGTATTTGATAAAGAATAAACGTTAGAAGAATGAGCTTCATCGTGTCCTTCGGCACACTTCTAGCTATAAAACTGCTCTGGGTTGAAGGGTCTATGTTGAGGGAGGTCTCTCAGGCCACAAAGCTCACCACCCTTGCTCATTTGTCTCCATCATTTAGGCTAGGGATACACCGAAATGAAAATTATTGTCCGAAGCCGAATAAAATTGAAACACTTGGCCGTGTCAAATTTCTTTGTATTTAGCCAAGTTTTTCATTATTGCATAAACTGAATGGTCAAAATATGCTTTTTATATTTTGTCTCGCTTTTCAATATAACACAATATTGTTACGGTAAGTGAGGGAAGAACCCAAGCGCAGGCAGCAGTGCAGAAGAGAACAAAAACTATTTAAACAAAACAAAGACCCACGATGGGGTAAAACTAAACAAACAAGATAATAAACTGGAGAGGACTAACGGATACCAAACAACATTACATAAACTGAACTCAAACACTTACTAGGATGTGACAGGAGCTAGAAAATCAGGCACAATGTGGACAGGCAATAACTCTAAGGTACTAGACAAGAGATTCACACAAGCATCTAAGGTACATGAAATGAAAGGACTACGAAGTATACGCAACAAACAAGCACAAGACCATGAAATATGAGGCATATAAATAGGGGGGCAAATCAACCAAAAACAGGTGCGGGGCATGAACTGATTAACAAGGTGATAATGAGACGAAAGGGAGGGAAACATAGACGATACTCGGGGAGAGTATGGAAAGCCGCAAGGCCAAAACATCTCTCCCCACATAAAACAGGAAATTCTGTTTTGGTTCTGCTTCATGACCAAGAATTAGCCAACAATCATAGGCAGAACCTTGAAACAATATAACTTAAAAAAATTGAACAAAACAAGTAGCTTTCCTGTGTCTCAGTGGTTAGAGCATTCAATTAGCAACGCCGAGGTTATAGGTTCAATCCCAGGGGATTGCACATAGTCAGAAACAAAATGTGTAATACAATGCAATGCAATTTACTTTGGATAAAAGCGTCCGTCAAATGCATAAATGTAAATTTAAATGTGAAGTGTAAGCTAAATTAAACCAAAACATTGAGCTCTCTCCCTTCTTGAATAGCCTTTTTAGGCCTGTAACAAACTACTGAAAGAATTTACAGTACTCCTTACACCTAATACAAAACACTTTATTAAAAAGTGTCATTAAATATTATAAGCTGTGAATATGAATAAACAAAAACTGTTTGATTATTATAGGCTACACCGCAAAGTGTTTTAAAGTAAAAAAAAAACATCCATGCAAGCAATTCTGACTTACAACCATTTCAGTTCAGATCTCTCCACCAAACTCCGCCCACAAAGGCTGACTATTCTCTCAAAGGGGGGGGGGCTCGTGGCCGGGATGCGCAGAACTTACTTTGACAAGCTACAGATAGCTATACATTATTAGTATTGTACTTTTATAAAGCATATTCAGTGCCTTGCAAAAGTATTCATCCCCCTTCATTTTATTCACATTTGTTATGTTTTTTTGTTTTTACATTATTGTGCATGGAGTGTAGATTCATGTAAAAAAAAAAATTTAAAGAAGTCCAAGATAAGGCAGCAACATAACAAAAAGTGAATAATATGAAGGGGGATGAATACTTTTGCAAGGCACTGTACTGGTTGAGTATGCATCCATATATGAAACTTATTACAACAGGATATTTAAAAAACGATTGTATTACCATGGTTCATACAGGAAGAAGCATATGATTTTCATTGCAGTTTGTCAACGTACAGTATATGGAGAGTTAGACCTCACTACATTACTGACCATAGATTACTGTTTCTATATAACTTCATTGATCACTTAAAGGTTCTGTGTGTAAGTTTCAGAGGCCACTATTGGCGATGTAGGAAATTGCAACCTATAGCTCCGATACCCCCCTCTCCCTACCATCAGAGAAGCTACGGTTTGCGTCATAGGACAAAAGGGTTCCGTAAATGATAGCGGCCATTATCGGTGGTGTTGATAATTGCAATCTACGTCTCACAGGCGAACAACAGAACGAAGCTACAGACACAGGACAGAGAT
The DNA here is from genome assembly GCF_015846415.1 of Triplophysa dalaica. Lineage (NCBI taxonomy): Eukaryota > Metazoa > Chordata > Actinopteri > Cypriniformes > Nemacheilidae > Triplophysa > Triplophysa dalaica. The sequence goes on along the minus strand of NC_079544.1, from coordinate 17,828,008 downwards.
GTCGTCGTTTGAGACAGCAGAGAGTAACCTTTACAAGTCAAGTGACGACGTTTATTTACAAAGAAAAATAAATAAATTAAATTGACTTAATTCATTATTTACTCTAATCGTGATAGTGAATATTATTGTTACTTGTTTAGCATTGTGTCAGTGATGTATTCTCTTATTTTGCATAGCATTTTTTGGCACGGTAACTTGGTTCCTAATTTACCGCCTATTGAAACCGCTTGCTATTGCTAAAGGCGTGTAATATAACCGCGAAAGTCTTGGCAGACGTTTGGCATCGCCCCAATTAATCAATTGTATCTTTTCAAATCTTCGTTGACACTGTATTGCTTATAAACTATGCAACTTGGAAGTTTGGATTTTATCCTATCAATTATTAAATTACACGTTTGTATGCACAGAAGCTAAGCAGTATTCTAATATAATTTACACCCGTTTTTTGCAAATTATAGTTGTAAAAATGATTTCTAACTTGATTTGCACACGGCCTAGCAAAAAGGAATTATAGTACAATTACAAAGTGCTAAAAACAAGGAAAAACTCACTTGATGCTCATGCTCATCTATTAGCTAAAGCTATCAAACAAACACTTCACTTATATAGCGGGCAGAAAGCTGGCAACTTAGGCGTCGCTTAGCAAACCCTTGGCCTGCTTCAGTGTCCTCCACGACGATGTTTATTTGGGTTTTCTGCCGTTTTTTGTCTCGACTTCGCCTTGCTGCATCGTATTTTCTCTTTTTTGATGACACAGATTGACGCTCTGTCGGCTCTTGTGCAGAGTATGTTTGGTCCGCCATTATCACAAATTTTGCTTCTTACTGCAGCAAAGAACCGTTTATATCTCTAATAAAAAACATGACAAATAAATGCTGTTCTTGTTCTTCATCTTCTTCTGCTAATCCTTCTATGTAGTCGCTTTGCAAGCTGCCTCAAAACACAGCCGAAGAAGAAGAACATAGTCCTGTGCATCCTTAGTTTTAAGAAACGCGCTCAGTTTATCCGTGTAGTGCTACTATAGAAACATGGCTGTGCACATTAATAAATTACATGTAAGGGTGTGCCCGCGGTGAATATACATAAAATGTCTCATTGTAAGGTAATATAAACAATTCGGTTCAGTTTGTAAGGTATTTCTTCACCACTCACAACATAGTTTTGTATTATAAATTACATTTTGGTGAATAAATCCTTCAAAATCCTACACATTGTACCCTTAAAAAACTAAAATATGCTACATTCAACATGTGAACGACAAAAGAACGCTTTGATCTTGAATGTAACAGTAAAATTGAAATTGTGTATCTAAAAATAGAATCTTGTGCACTTTGTACTGTAAGCGCGGTGTAAAGCAGGTCCTTTAAATGCGTCTGGAAACTACAGAGGACTTAAAGGAGCCGCATTCTCAAAACCACAGGCGTTTTTTCTCCTTCAGTGGGATATTCCACATTTCAGTGAGACCTTAAACCAAAACCAGCTCCCACCCAGCTCACACCTACAGTTTAACTGAAACTCATTTTAGATTCAATTGTCTCTTTGTGACATACAGAATAGACAAATGCACATTGTTCAAAGTGATTGTACATAATGTAAAGAAGATTTCAAGGTTAGAATTATAATATATATATTGATGGTCATTTCCGTTATTGGAGTATGTGAAAGTTAATGTGTCTCTCTAAATTGAATAACCACATGCGTATTTCCTGTTTCAAACTCACCAAGAGAAACATGTGATGTCCTGTACCTGAGCTATTTATTGAGAGGTAATGTAGATGAGATGTGGCAGACCACATGCATCTCTCATCACATTTTGCTTGGTAAAAGGAAATAGTTGTGCTTGCACCTGATGATGCTCTAGCAAGAGTATGCAAACCTGTAGTGAAACAAACAGCAGCCAGTGGTTATGTTGACGTATCGGACACATTTCACTGTATTCAAGAAACAGAATGACATCAACTTGACCAGAGTCACGTGAAAGTGTTGTTTTATAATTTAAGTCACGGTTAGAGTGGTTGCCAGGGTATTACGGTAAGGTTTTGGCCACACTGTAGTTTTTCAAAGCTCGAGTCAGACAAACTAAACATTAAGTATAAATATTTGGCATAGAGACCTTCCAAGTCTGTTTTACCTGTCTAGGCATGACCAAAATAAAACCAAGGATATATCAAATAAAAAACTGACTTGAACTGGGTCAATGTGGATGTTTTGGCCTCCCTTCCGTTTTTTTTCCAGCAAAAATGAAGCCTCACCAGTTTTCTAGGTTGCAGTTGCACATTTAAGTGTCACACTCCAACTACTTGATGCTTTTTCAGAAACACGTTATTTACAGGAATATTTGTCACTCATTATTCATTCTTTCCACAATCAAAATGTTCAATATTAGGGGGCTACAAAGTAAGTAAATGGCCATCTCAAATGAAGGGAACCCCCCACACACTTATAACACAATGAACTATTTTTAGCTCACTTAAACATTATGACTGGAATATTCATGTTATGTGAGTGCACATGATTTCAAAGATGTTTGCCAAAATGACTGTTGAATTTTTATGGGTTTAATCTTTTTTTTTATTGTTTTTTAATGTATTTTCAGGCTAACATGTATGTTTTCTGTAGCATCTTAATCTTTTTTACTTTTGTAAAGTTATCTATTGCAAATGTATTTAGAGGATAACACTTATGCTTTCTGTAGCATCTGGAATAAAAACCTACTATACAAACATAGAACAACTTGCATGTAAAAAAACATCCTTTACAAATGCACAAAATATAACAACTGATCATGAAACAATCCGACCATAGCAGTGAATCAAATCATCATTGATGATTATTAAATTTGGGTATACAGCCATAAAGCTTTAAATAAGGGTGAGCCTGTTCTCTAAAGGCTGCCGTTTTTGCCATGTTTTCAAAACTTTGATTGTGTTTTTTGCGTGTTTAACAATGGATGCTCCTGTTTCTAGTTTAAAAAACCTTTATATTTCACATGTTTCAAGTTTATCGTTGTCTTCAAAATCCTGCCTTCCGAAACGCTCGGATTGGTAAAGCTGACCAGGTCTGTCGTGATTGGCTCCCCGCTTAGAGTGTGTGTGAGAAGATGTCCCACCCATACCATATCAGCGAGTTCCGCTCCTCAAGCTGTTGTGATTGGCCGGTCCCCCTTTTCAGTAGACATGAATTCATCAGCTTTGGCTTTTAGCAGTAAAGAAGCGTTAACTTCACCTCATCAGTTGAAAACATGTGGATCGATCGAAGTTTGACGGAGGTCTGCTAGTGCATGTGCAAATGTCAATCTTTGTTAGATAATGCCTTTTTTCCCCCTACTATGGCAAGGGAGATGACATCGGACCGGTTGGGTCAGAACGGTTATATTATCACTAATAACAGAAGCTTTAGTTTTGCCTTTTTATATTGGACATAAGTTGGATAAACAGATTGACCAGGTGACCTTTGCAAGCTGGACTTCAGAAGACGTTTCAAAGAAGTGTTTAATAGGTATGCGCACACACACACACACACACACACACACACACAGAATATCAGTGTATTCCTCAGAACAGCTTCACAGCCGACGGTAAAGTCATGGAAGCTGTTATTTGACCGTTGGTCATCTTAGAAAGTGTGTAGCTGAATTCTTATTACTAGCTGTAGGACTGTGATGAAAGTGAAAGTAAAGAAGCTCAGTCAAATGTTTACAATCTCTGATAATCAAACACTACACCAGCAGCTTTTCCTCGCCCCTTTTTTTGGCGTATTCCTTTGGCTGGATGCTAATAAAAGCACTCGGAATAGTGACCTCATGTACCCGGGAAGAAGAGGAATGTAGAAAATTCCAGCCATTCTCTGTAGTCCATGAAAAGATAATTATTTGATTGTTGTTTGAGCTAAATTTTGTCAGAGACTTAACATTCATCTCCATCCTGCTTCAACGACTACCATCCAGTAGCACTCACTCCTATTCCGATGAAGTGCTTTGAACAACTAGTCATGCAACACATCAAGTCTGTCCTCCCCCCCTCCCTGGACCCCTTCCAGTTTGCATATAGGTCCAACCGCTCGGCCGATGATGCCATCGCCACTGCCCTCCACCCAGCCCTCACACATCTGGACAAAAAAGACTCATATGTCAGGATGCTGTTCATAGACTTCAGTTCAGCATTCAACACAATCATCCCTCAGTAGCTCACTCACAAATTGGCCCAGCTGGGGTTCAACACCTCTCTGTGCAACTGGTTGTTGGACTTTCTGACCGGAAGACCTCAGGCAGTACGGGTCGGCATTAACACATCCAACACTATCACACTGAACACAGGGGCCCCCCAAGGATGTGTGCTGAGCCCCCTCCTCTTCACTCTGCTGACCCACGACTGCACTCCGTCACACAACTCTAACCTATTCATCAAGTTTGCGGACAACATGACTGTGGTAGGTCTCATTAGCAACCGAGATGAGACAAACTACAGAAGAGAGGTGAGCCACCTGGCTGGGTGGTGCAGGGTCAACAATCTCTCTCTGAATGTGGAGAAGATGAAGGAGATTGTTGTTGACTTCAGGAGAGCGCACACTCAGCATGCTCCTCTGACCATCAACGGTGCGACTGTGGAGAGAGTGAGCAGCACCAAGTTTCTGGGTGTGCACATCAAAGAGGACCTCTCCTGGACTACCAACACTGCAGCACTGGCCAAGAAAGCACAGCAACGTCTCTACTTCCTCCGCAAACTCAGAAGAGCCAGAGCACCGACCACCATCATGTGCACTTTCTACAGAGGCACCATCGAGAGCATCCTGACTAGCTGCATCACTGTGTGGTATGGCACCTGCAATGCGTCCTGCCGCAAGTCCCTTCAACGGATAGTGAGAGCAGCTGAGAAGATCGATGGTGTCTCTCTCCCCTCCCTCCAAGACATCTACAGCACCCGTCTCACCCGCAAAGCCCTCAGCATTGCAGGTGATCCCACCCACCCGACACACAATTTCTTCAGTCTGCTGCCATCAGGGAGGAGACTGCGGAGTCTCCTGGCGAGGACCAGCAGACTGAAGGACAGCTTCATCCATCAGGCTGTCAGGAAGCTGAACTCCCTCCCGTTCTTGCCCCCCTCCCCTCTTTTACCCCACGCAACACTGAACTTTGACACTACGACCCCCCCCCCAGGACCCCCATCCTCCCCTTTACAACTGTGACCCGCACCAGTCACTTTGTGCAGTACTGCAGCAATGATCTCTACCTCAACCGGCATTGTCTGTAATCTACCTCTTCTGACAGTCTGACAAAAGTCTGTTCTTTTTCTTGCACTACCCGCATCTGCACATTTTTGTTTTATTTAACTGGTTTGCACTTTATCTCCCATGTGCCTATTGTCACTTTATCTCTTTTTTTAGTTATTTTTGTTATTAGTTCTACAATGTCCTTATTTGTAAATCTGTATAGTTTGGATGTACATATGGTTAAACCGTCTTATGGTTATCTGTATTTCAGCGTCTACTGTCAGTGTTTAATGTTAATTGTATGCACCAAGGGTCTGAGAGTAACGCAATTTCAATTCTCTGTATGTATGTACTGTACATGTGGAAGAATTGACAATAAAGCAGACTTGAGACTTTATTCAAAACTCACCCTGTATTTGAACACTTTTCCACCATATGGAGTAAAGCAGAGCTGTTAAAAAGTCAATTTCATCTTGATCTGTTGAAGAATGAATCAATAATAAAAAAGATTTTTTATTGCCAAGTGTGCTTGGACACACAAGGAATTTGTCTTAGTGACAGAAGCTTCCAATGCACAGGTAAAAAAGTGACAAGGCACAGGTAACAAAACATAACAAATAAATATGTATTAGAATATTAGGACTTTTATATCAACATTATCTTAACTATCCAGCAGTCTGATTAAACTGTAAAAAACTTGCACCGTAGCTAGAGAATACTAGGAATGAGTTTAGCCAACGTTGTGGTTTCTACACTGTTAAACCTAGTAAGTCTTTCAATTTCACACAATAATGATGTTTCCAAAAAACATGTGTTTCTAGCTGCATCAACTGAAATGGCTCACAGATTATAGAGTATCAGAGAGAAACTACTGTAGTAGATCAACAATAGAAAAACTTCTCCACAAAAATGCATGAAACTGCATTTCTGATATATTATCACTGCATTTCTCTTATTAATAGGGTCTAAGTTCAGCAAAAGGGACTAGTAATCCCCAGGGACATCAGTAATATAAAAAACCTCAGTATATTGAAAAAAACAATTATTTCATTAAAAAATATTTAGAAGGTAAAATAAAATAAAACAACAAATGATTCCAGTTTACCGATCTACCTTACCTTTCATAAAATCTTTCTTTGCCGTCATTCAGTTACGGTTACTGGAGGTCGTCTTTCTCTGCTTCCCTTCTACTCAGGGGCAAAGCCAGACGTTGTAGACAATGGGTATAGCCCAAATGAATGGGCATGGTCCCCCAAGGAGAATATTTTTTCCCCATTTATGGCAGCTATATGACTTGTATTATATTGTATTATCATTTTGAAAGCATAAAAAAATATGTTCAAAGTGACATTTTCACTTCTCTTAAAGGCAAAATATGAATAAACAGCATTACTTATATAGGATCTTGATGCCTGTCAAGTAATTTCAGCTCTGAATCTTAATATTTAACATTTTTATTGCAAACAGTTGGTTTTGTTATGTCTGCTTTCTTACGTCTCACTACAGTCATCCTCGCACTGGAATTCACGTATGGTGTTACTCGCCTGCCTGCTGATTGGCTGAAGTTTGGTCTTCTTCAGTCTGATTGGCTGCCATTCTGCTTGGCCTGTTTAATTTGATTGGCTGGAATTGCGTGAACTCTGTCATTCTCATTTGATTGGTCAACTTTTTTTGGTACTAGCCCCTGGTACCACTTTTGCAGCTGCACCAAGTTACTATAAGCCATAGAAATCACGAGAAAATCTATTAAAAAGTCGGTAAAAAATTGTTAATAAATTACTGTTATTATTTATTACCGGTACACACTGAGCAACATAGACTATTCGCCTATTGTTAACATTAGCCATTAACCGGTAATATCTGCATCAGCTAGCAGTTTTCACATCACATAACTATAAATAGACTATAAATAACTATAAATATCAAAGCCACTGTAATAATAACCGATTTGAAAAGCGTGTCAAAAGATTCAGCATTTTCATTTGCACATGAAATTTACCTTTGTTTTACTTCGAAGGTCATCTTCTGTAAAATTGACTAGAGTGCAGGACCGAGTTTGAATACTGCCACACAGCATACCGAATTAATTCATTTTAGAAACCTGAGGTAGGCTTTTGAAAAAAAATTCGTGGATTGAGCCCCAAAAGCCAACCCTCCGCTCCGCCACTGCTTTTACTGATGCTCTTTTTCAGATACACATACAGATACAGATTCCTGATTTTTTTCACTAATTCCTCTTCCTCTGTTCCACCTTTATCACGGCACTCTGTGTCTAGTTATTCACGGGAAATGCTCATTATTGTGAGTCTCTTAATTGAATTTCGGTTGTACTGATTTAAGTTATCTTTATTTATATTAATATGTTAAAGAAGTACACTATTAAACACTCAAGCACTAGCGGAGAGTAAAGGTGAAGACTCAAAACCACATTTGCACAAGCTCAAATTTCACTCATACAATTTTACATATGAATTTTACACCATACAATGCCACAGTTCATATAAACAGAGAAAAACTCATCAGCGTGCTAAACATAGCAGCTTCATTACATTAGCTATTTATTAATTTACACACATAATGATAAAAATTGTGATTAAAATTTTTGGCATCTAAATTATAGCAGAACACTGTGGCAATGTCTTCATTTAATGTTGTTTCTTGATGATGTTAAGACGTCAAGGTGTATTGGTAAAAAATTGTGTGCTGAGTCATATTCATATGATAAAAAGTGGGCATCATACTGTACAAGCAAGAGTTTATATATTCTCAGATGACTGAGTGATAGTTGCACACAGTCACGGGTAGTCTGCATCCTTCTTTATTAACTCGGAAAGAGGGTTATTGAAAAGACTGATGCCTTAACAGGTGGCCAGTCAGTGAGATAGGAAAATAAGGTGTAAATGACAAACCACAAGCACATGTGGAAAGCAGCTCATCCCACAATAAACCACAGATTTACTTTCACCCACATTACAAACCAGCTGCAGATCTCCCTGCTTTCCTGTGTCATTGCCAATACATGAAGCTTAGCATTGAGGCATATGTATCTATTTTGTTTGTATATTTGAATACAGAAACTATTACATGCTCCAAAACGTTGTTTGCTTGAATAAGAAAAATGCTCAAGCACATGTCTTGGAAATAACATGCGTGGAAACACAACCAAGGGGGGAAACACCTCCCATCGTATAAGGCTTAACTCTGTACATTAGTATGGTTCCTCCTCCTACAATGTGGTCTTGCATGTATGCAGTTGCAGTTGTTAAGCATCACCACCACTTAACCTACATAACCTACGGCTTTAACAGTGAGGTTTTCCTCTCTCACACCCTCTAAACTGACAGAGAATACGGAAAGAGAAAGAGCACTATGACTTTTATTCTTTGTAGGCCATGTAGAGGAACATGGGGGGCTACAAATATTTTCCATGGTGTGCTACGCATATCATCCAGTCTTTAGCTTTTTATTGCTTAATTATTGTTAATATATGTGTATATAAGCGTATATGTGTCTAAATGTGCTTTTTATACTTACTAGAGGAAGTATACTATACTGAAGTAGTACTATACTGAAAAATTCAAATACTAAATATATTTTGTGTCTTAAATTGCCCTTACATCTCATTTTTGGTCCTTAGAGGTGTCAAAAAGACAACTGGTAGATTGCTCTTACCAACAGCTGGGAACACAGGGAGACATATCACAACGAGCCAAAGTAACCGCAGAAGAGTTATTAAGATATTTGCTATTCCTACAAGTTGAAGAGATTGCTGGATGGATATCAAGAGTGCAGTCAATTTTACACATTTTAAGACTATTTCTTACCTTCCTCCACCGAAAGAAAAATCATACGAATTAAAAAATTCATCAGTTTACCAAATTTTGTATTTATTTCATTTATGTTATGATATTCATGCCAAAACATGCTTCAGATGACATCAGCTATGGAGGCTGTGGAAGTATTATTTATTGTTAGTTCATGTTAACTGTTAAACTTTTTCCCATACATTGCAGTATGTCGTGAAACTTTTTCATAAATATTCATTTTTAATAAGGAAAGACAGTTCACTTTAATCTCTGATATTTTTATTCAACAATATTACCTCTTAACACTCAAATAAAGTTACGGAGAACAAAAGTACAAAAGACACTCCTTTGTGGAGGAGACAAAAAACAATATCAACAATATAAAATCTTATTTGAATGAAAAACATTAAACATCACAACCGCAACAAAGTTAATTTTCCTCCAAAAATAATTGTATAGGTTTCTTGAGTTAAATATTGGAAGTTTAAATATTTATTAAAATCTTTCATACTAGTTTTGTTCTGTTTTCTTTTTTATCAAGGTACTCTATTGCCTTTTTGGCCCATGGTGAGGATGGATCTGAGCAGATTCTACGCCGCTTGACTGTAAGAAATCTACAGAACAAATGATAGTGTTGTCAACACAATATTGTACTACAAAATAAAGACAAAATGCTTTTAAAGTGTAATTTATGAATACAACATAGTCTGCACTCAGCTGAATCAGTTCTCACCTCACAGCATCCACAGAGTACAAGGGTGTGCGCTGCATAAAGTAGCTTATCAGATTTTTCATAGGAACTTTAGTATTTGTAGTAGTTAAACAGCTTTCAGGAATAACTGCAGCTGATGGAGATAAACAGACCATTAATGTGATTACCTTTCATGATCAATCGATTAATCATTCATCGTCAAAACAAGCAAAAAGCGATAAATCTAGTGGTCACATGAAGTTAATAATTATGAAAAGTTTACCTTGCACTGCAGTCGTAGAGAACAGAAAGAACATCAGCAGGACAGCAGAGAAGCACAGCGCATCAAACTTCATTTTTCAGCTCGATTGTCACCTGTGGTGTGACCCTCAAGAAAGACTTTGTCTATTTAAGCTCAAAACTGGGACACATGGAACAACCACCTACCGGCAGAACTCCTCTCTCACGCCACAGGTCGAATAATGGGGTTTTTCCAGACAAACCAACCAGAACACTGTTTTTTTTATTAATAAAGACAAATAGTGTGGTCACATTTTATTAAGCATTACTGCTGATATATCATATTATTTCTTGTTGAGCTACTTTCTAAATGTGTGTAACCAAAAGAATGTCAATGGACCGGATACTGTATTACATTTGATAAGATATTTGATACATTTTATATACGTTTTAAGAGAAATTCCAATACTTATAGTTTTATTATGAGTTTGTCATTGGCATTTTGCATAATTGGTAAAATGGTACTTCTTGTACTTCAGCTGTGGCGTTGCATTTCCTGACTTTTTAGGTCATGGTGGCCTGTTTGCTTTTTGGGGGGTTCTTTATTGTTGGCACAAGGGTTGTTTATCGCATCTTTGTAGTAGAATGTTTTAGCAGTGTGAAAGTTTACAGGTACAGGTTAACTACATTGAGATTGAATTTATGCCACAAGAAATCTTAACTACCAACAAAACTGTTTCACCATAAGGAAGAAGCTGGTGAACTAGTTTACCAGTATAGTTTTGTTAATGGGCATTGTGAGTTTGCTATTTTATCAGATAGATCTGCACCAGTCAGAATAAAAGGACAGATCGACAGGACTGCCGGCGAGAGAGGACCGGGCCTGGACATATGTTTGAAGTTTGTATGTATGTTCTTTTGGTCGGCAGTCGACTGTGAGCTTGCTGCCAGTATTAAACTTCCGTGTTTTCGTTTGTTTATTTTATTAAAACTTTATTTGAATGTTCGCCGGTTCCCGCCTCCTTCCTTTTATTGAACCGTATTACACACACACACACATACACACAATTCTAAATAAAGATGTTTATCAAAATGTGGTTACATTTAAAAAAACATTTTTGACAAAAATGCTTTCTGTAAACACGAAATGACAAGTAATTTATAAAAAACAGACTCAATGACCTGATAGTAAACTGTACAGTATAGCAATATGCAGTCATAAAGAATTACATCAAGGGTCAGCCCTGGTTTTGGATGAATAGAGTACTACAAAAAATACAAGAGCCTGTCATTTTCAAATAATCCTTAAAATGTTGGTTTAGTTTCATGTGTGTTTGATTGTGGTTGGAGATCTAGTCTGTCAGTGTAGAATTTAACACTTCTGATCTAAAGAGTTTTAGGGCTGTTTGATAGAAAAGTATGATCTCACTTGCTTCTTTAAACAAGAGGTGGACTTTTGTGTTTAGATGTTTCTTCATAGGTTATTGGTTATAGGTGACAATAATATTATTCGATTTATGGATTTGCGCTCCTGTATCATATCCACTCATTTGTCTGAAGTGTCTCGCTGGTTTGGGAAGATCCTTTTTGGTCCTGCTCCATTAGTTCAGTTGTTGTGGTAAGCTGTCTGTCATCGTTTGTTCTCTCAGTTGTTTCTGTTGATGGTTGAATTTTTTCATCAATGTGCTTTCAATCTTAATTGGCCCATTGTGCAAAATCTACAGAAATAGAGGAAATGTTGCCAAAACTAGTATGCTACAGTCAAGGGACATCAAATAGCACCCTGAAGCATTTCCTTGTCCAGTAAATTTGGTTTTTAGGGTGTTCATTCATTTAAACGAAATTAGTCTGCGTTCAGCAGAATCAGTTCTCACCAAACAGCATCCACAGGGTTTAAGGCTCTGCGCTGGATGGAGTAGCTTGTTTTTTTTTAACTTTATTATTTGTAGTATATGCAGCTTACAGGACAAACTGCATCTTGTGCTAAAATAAAAGCAGAACATTGATGTGACCTATGATGAATTAGTATTAAAAAAAATTCCTGATCAATTACAGCCCTCATAAACAAAAGCCACAAATCTTGTTTTCACCTGGCTATTATTAATAATAAGATTTGGGAACACCCCTTTCATTATGATCAAAGAGAAAAGAAGATGTGATGTGACGATACAGATCAGCTTTGAACTGCCACTGACAGCATCACTGTCACGCCACAGGCCGACTGCCAGAATTATACCAACCAACTAACATAACATCAGTTCTTTATTTGTTAACACATAAAGTGTGGCCACATTACATGTTAGCATCACTGAAGATGTAAATATTGACCAAGCTATTTATTAAATGAATGTAAGATCATTAGGGATGGCATACTGATTTTGATGTGAGCAGAGCAGATATGAGAAAGATATTCAGTAAGCTATCGAATATAAAAAGAGGAATTCTAATACAAGCACTGTTATAGTGAATGTGTTTGTTTAATTGTGTATGTTTTGCAAAGTTTTACTTAGTTGTACTTTTTTCTGCCTTTGTGGTGCATTTCCTGACTTTTTAGCTCCCTTCCTTTTAGGAGGTCTTAGGTGCTGGGTAGTTGGCTTTTCTCAAAATATCTCTTATGGGTTGCGACAATGAGCGACATGATGATAATTTTATTTTGCGTCAACTATCCCTTTAAAGTTGGAGTGTATGGAATTAAGCAGCATCAAGTGTTAGGTTGCAAATTGCAACCAACGGCGCACTCCAGCCCTCCCCTCCCTTTTCAAGCATATGAATATAGCTCATTATAAGGTAAAAAGACAAATCTTCATTATGTAAGGTCTTTATAAACCTCTAAAGATATGGAGTGTGTATTTTTAGTGTATGAGGGTTGCTTCCCTTAGTGCTTCTACTGTAGCCTGCATAGTGAAATCAGCCACTTGTGAGATTACATATCAGTTTCTGTCTTAGAATGTACAGTAGCTGCATATGCAGTATACACACAGATGAAGACAAAGCATCTTACACAATCTTTTTCTCATGTGTGTGAGATGATCATTTTATCATGAATTTGATCTACAGTAAACGGAGATAAAATCTGAGTTGTCTATTGAGTGTTTCACACGGCTTCCGGATGCAGAATTGACAGAAGCATCTCACTTTCTCTTTGTTTAAACAAAATCTATTCTTTAAATAAAAGTAATTTGTGTTTTAAATGTGTAATTTATAGTGGATGTTGATATCATTTTTGATGATGAGGTCTCCTCGTCCTCCTTCAACCATCTTGTTAGAAATTGACTGACTCAAGTTGTTTTCTCCCATCAAATACTTCAAAGGTTTTATGGCCTATTGTGAAGAAGGATTCAGATAATATTGTGTTTCCCTTATGTTCCCATTGATTTTATAAAATATAAAGAACAAAAAGAAAAAAAGAACATGCTGTCATGTTAATACCCCGAGGAGGTGTGATTCACACTCGGCGATGCAATCGTGAAAACCAAAAACCACAGCAGCAGAACTGCAAAGAAACTCAACGCATGCAACTCCAGCTTGGTTGACACCCATGATGTGGCCCTTAAGAAATACTCAAAGCCTGCTGAAGCCATGACAGTGTTTCCATCCACTGACACACTCCACTTTCTCTAGGGTTAAACCAAACAAAGCCACTAACCAGAAAAGTATTTTTTAGTGAGAATAAACTCATATTAAACTAACGTTTATCTGAGAATGTTATTAAATAAGGACAAGCCTTAGCCAAGCTATTTGTTTAGCTGCTTGACCTCAATAGTTGTTTTTAAAACATCTATGTATATTTTTCTCATGTATGCAAGATCATTTTAGGATGTATTTGAACTAAGGTAAACAGAGATCAAATCTGAATTGTCTAATGAGTGTTTCACCTAGAAAGGTTAATGGTGTAGTTCATCCAAAATGGAAATTCACAAAAGAAGGTATTTGTAAGAATGTCAGTAACCGAGCAGATCTCATCCCCCATTTACTCCAATAGTATTTTTTTTTCCTACTATGGCAGTAAATCGGGAATGAGATCTGTTTGGTTACTGACATTCTTCTGAATATCTTTCTTTGTGTTTAGTAGAACAAAGAAATGTATACAGGTTTGGATCTATCTACTATGAGTAAATGATGACATCATTTTCATTTTTGGGCGGACTATTCCTTTGAGGCTTCCAGCTAAAATATCTGTGGCTTATCATTAAGACAAAACATAGACACACGCACATCGAACAGACTCTGTTAATGTGCTTTCATGTGTTGGTCAGATTTTACTGATAAGAAGAGTTGAAATTGGGACTTCTAACACAGTTAACAATGTAATCATTGTTTACGACATCAAGCATCTTTGGTAAAGCTGTGCTTTGCACTAGCATTGTCTGGTTGACGCATTTCCTGATTTTCTAGGTCATGGCTGCCTGCTCCTAATCTCCAACCACAATCTGAGGGTCTTCGCGAAGTTGCGAAACTGTATATTTGATCTTTGCAGTTGAATGATCTTCAAAGGTGACAGGTTCACAGGTGGGTTGTACAAGCAATATGCATCTATTAAAAACAGTCAAATCTAATAAGGCAAAAGTTTTGTAAAGACTGTTCAGCGAAGGGATTTCCAAGCGAAATAATCAACTTAACAAAGCCCTCCAAATTTGATTCTCTGACAAAAATAAATATCAAGCAAGGCCTACAAATAAAGCAGTTTAGGACTAAATCCTGACTGAGCATATAAAAAATACACAAGATGTGGGCGAATATGGGGATAAAGTGGAAGCTTTTGTTTAAACCACATTTCCCAATCACTTCATGCATCTTTTGGGTGAGTAGTTGTTGTAAACTAAATAAATCAAACATCAATCTTTATAAGCCTTTCAACAAACAGTTTCAACTCTTGTAAGAGGCTTCCAAACCAGCTAGATGTACATTGTACAGTAGGCCTTTGGGGTAGTAACACAATGGCGACCCCTAGCAGGTGAATGTGGAGAGAACATGAAGATAAATCATTTCAAGAACTGTTTTTTTCAAGGCCAGAGGAGCCAGTGTGGCCTGATTCTGTTTTGAGGTAAACTGTTGCATCAGTTCATGTGAGATTATAAACGATTTCAAGATTGAACACAAAAGATATATTACATTAAAATAATTTTAACAATAAATAATTCTTGTTCATTTTATTTATGTTGCGTTTTGTCTTTTTTGCCAATTAATGAATCACATTTAAAAGATGAGTGCAGGGAGGTGGACATAAAGTTTGAAGCCAGCTCCTGAGGTTAAATATTAAAATGGTCCACCTATGGAGTGTTTGCCAGACAGTTACTGTCTTTTTATTATAATATTCTCATGTGAAGTACTAACATGATATCAATAATAATGGTTATTAATGTCACACTTATTTTGTCAATAGTGTTAGACCTATATTGTGACACATCTACTTCAGATATTTGCTGAATAAAAAGAAAATTAAATCCAAAATGTCAATCAAAATATTAGTCTAAATGTAGTCATTCTTTAATAAATAAATATGTGAATTGAGAATGTTATCATTGCTTTTAAATGCATTATAATTTTGTGAATTATAAATGCTATCATAATACCTTCTAACCATAATTTCTGATATCACCTCTTCAAAAATATTATTCTGCTTTTGTCTTTTAACTTTTAAAACAAGCATTGTCTCTAAAGTTGCTTTTAAACTATATACATTGTAGGATGTGAATTGAATTTTGAATCTTCACATGACATATTACAACAAGTACCCTTCACTGCTCAATGGGCCATATTTCCATGAAAAGGTATTAAAGGGTAATCTCAAATTATTTCTAGGTAACCTGGAAATCTATAAGAAATCTGGACTTTCCCTCAGTGCTTAAATATTTTCCCAATGAAGTCTAAAATTGATAAAGTACCACATCCTCTTTAGGGGATGAAATAATCGCCAGGGCCCCAGACCTAAAAGTGGAAGTGGTTTCTTATGGCTTTCTTGGTATTTTGTCAGGACATTATCACTGCCACTCTGATGCTGAAATCTTTGTACAAATGTTAAACTCTTGAAAGCATATAGTAAATATTTTACTGACAAACAAGTGATATCAAAGATATAAAAATAATGAATGAGAAGAGATCACTTAAATCACTGTCTGCATCAAGAATATAAAGAGGCACTTGTTAGTTCAGATGAAATGATGTTGCTATTTGACAATATGAAGAGTCGTGTGATGACTAAATGGAAGACTATATTGTGTGTAAAGAGGCATTATGTTCATATTGAAGCATGTACATAATATTTGAAGACAAATTATCAGACAACCACATGTTTTGAAAGAGAATTTTAGAAGTTGAAGATTGTGAAATTATTCTTATTCAAATTCTCACTGCACACATATACATACAGTTATGTAATGAACTTGAATTTCCACAGAAACACATTTTATTAATGAAAAGAACTGTGATGTGTTGAATAGGGTTCATGTTTACCAAAGCAAACACAAATCACACATCACCCGAACTGTGACTTTTTTTAACAGCAAAACAACATCAATAATACTTAAATGAGTTATGACCTTTTATTAACAACTTTTTAAACGCCCCATCAGTTCTTTAACCGAACATAAATAATCAAAATGTCAATATCATACAGTTTGTAGCTTAATAAATTGCAGGACGATTTGATTTCAACAATCTAATTTAGTGAAAGTTATTGCTATTTGAGGTCAGAATGGACAGTGAATAAATGAATAACAGATTAATATTAATATTGTCGTGAAAGTTCTGATTAAACCAGATTAAATTCTTCCTCTTTCCATAGAGCTCTGATGCTGCTGTCTAGACACAGGAAGCATTTGTTGGACGCCGACAAATTTTAATGAATTCTTTTATTCATTAGTCTGTTGTAAAGTCATTGCAAGCTCATTTCTTTGAAGTGACTTACATTATGTACGATATTATATACATTTTGTCAACATTACCATTCCCTGGGATTCAAACCCTCAACATTTCCGCTGTCAAGTCAGTGCTCTACCAACTGAGCAGGAATGTATGGAAAATGCTATTGAGTAATTATATTGTTAAAAAATCTATTTCCCAATAAATAATGGACCAGAAAAACTAAATTGTGGGAAAAAAAGACTAATTGAATGTGATGGAATATCTCAGATTAAGGTTTCACATTCAAGTCAAGTATTTCTCATTTCTTCATCCTTAAGCATTACACAATCAAATAAAAAAAGTAGTAAGCAAGAATGTGAGGGTGCTTCTTCAGAAAAAATTATGAGAACATATTATGTGTAAATCCGGTGGTGTGTTCCTCTTCTGACAATATAAAGAGGGTCTGTGGGTGCAGAGGGTGTCAGTGGTGAGCATCTTTAACTTTGCATTGACAACAGACTCAAGACATCTGAAGCTACACAACATGCAGTTCAATCAGAAGATGATGATGACTATTGCTGCCGTTGCTGTTATCATGTCAGTGATGATCAAGAGAACACGTGAGTTTACTGTTTTTGATTTACTACAAAATCCTTGTGTTTGATATCTGACCTAAAATGAGTCTAATCTCACTTCTTCATACATTACCAGATGGACAAATAAAGCCTCATGAATGCTGCACATCCGTCTCTAATAATATTACCACGTCACCTATAATAGGATTCAGACTTCAAAAACGAGATCCTCCATGTGTAAAAGCAGTCATGTAAGTTGCCTGTTTAAAAACAAGACCTAATTTCTCATTTTACTATCATCACCATTTTTCCAACAACATGCTGATCCTAAAACCTTCTACTTGTTTTGGCACACAGCTTCTACACAGAAGAGGGTAACCCATTGTGTACATACTCAAAGCTGCCCTGGGTAAGGCAGAAGGTCCAAGAGCTCAGAAAACTTCAACATCAGAGGCACGTCACAGAATAAACATAGCTTACACTTTAGTTCTACAAAAGTAGGGTATATCTGAAATAATTAAGTTGTACTGTTTTTTTCTCAGACAGGACATAAAGATGAACAACACTGTCTCAACACCTCTGTCAACAACTTCCTCCTAAATCTTTGAGTCTAAAGTGTTTTCGATTGCTCCATCAATTGTTAGATAATAGAAAGCATTCCTCCTTTAAAAGAATGATTGAAATCCAGTGTATGCTTTGTTATATTTATTGCAATGTAATTATATTCGTCAATTTTTATTTGTTTTTCCAAAAAAAGGGATTTACTGTATTTTGATCTTTAATAATTTGATGACTCTGAAAGCTGTTTAATTAAAGAACTGCTCACAAGCCACCTGTTGATATGTTTGGTCTATATATCTGCAATGTATATTTATGTCCCGAAATTACATGTAAAAAACTGTGTTCAAATAAAGTTATAAATGGGGTTATAAAGTTTGTATGTAAACCTATTCATTTAATCTCAGTGCACACACATTACTGTTATAATTGGCAAAAAATGTTATCTAAATGGAGTGCAGTGCATTTGAGTAAAGAATACATTTTAATAATATGTGTTTTTCTGGGATTTTGATTTATGACTTTGTCATTGCTAGTACTGTTCTACCACTGTAGTACTGTAATGCAAATAATGCACATTATCTCCATCTTGTCACGATACCAGTCTGTGTTTTCCCTGTGATTGTGAACTTTCATGTTACTTCCTGTTCTGTGCTATGTTTTGTAGTCTTTTATAGTTTTGTAGTGTTAATTAGTTCCTCCAGGTGTGTCTTGTTAGTTTCTGTTTATTTAAACCTCAGTGTTTCCTTTGTCTAGTGTGAGGCGTTACATGCTTGGTCCTGTTCCCATCTTCGTTCAGTGGCCTTTGAATTATTATTTTAGTTCCTTGTTTCTTTGTTGTTTTATTATTTTGTACTTTGTGTTTTTGTTTATTAAAATCTTACTGCATGTGGATCTGATGCCCTGTGTGGTGACTCCATCTACTGTATGAAAAATTAAACTTTCTATATTAGAAATAAATATCTTGTGGAAAGAAGGGCCATTCCTCCATATTATTCCATAATCACACGACTGTGTCTTGAAAAAGTTTGCAGAAGTTGTGTTTTTACAAAGTGTCATGTAAAAATCTTCCGCTTTTGAAAATATTAGGAGGTTGTGTGTGAGCATAAGTGAGCGTCTTTGCACTGACAACAGACTTGAGACACCTAAAGCTACACAACATGCAGTTCAATCAGAAGATGATGATGACTATTGCTGCCGTTGCTGTTATCATGTCAGTGATGATCAAGAGCACACGTGAGTTTACTGTTTTTGATTTACTACAAAATCCTTGTGTTTGATATCTGACCTAAAAAGAGTCTAATCTCACTTCTTCATACATTACCAGATGGACAAATAAAGCCTCATGAATGCTGCACATCCTTCTCTCATGAGAATATCACGTCACCTATAATAGGATTCAGACTTCAAAAACGAGATCCTCCTTGTGTAAAAGCAGTCATGTAAGTTGCCTGTTTTAAAAGCAAGACCTATTTTCTCATTTTACTATCATCACCATTTTTCCAACAACATGCTGATCCTAAAACCTTCTACTTGTTTTGGCACACAGTTTCTACACAGAAGATGGTGAGTTATTGTGTAGATACTCAAAGCTGCGCTGGGTGAAGGAGAAGGTCCAAGAGCTCAGAAAACTTCAACATCAGAGGCACGTCACAGAAGAAACATAGCTTACACTTTAGTTCTACAAAAGTAAGATATTTCTGAAATAATTATGTTGTACTGTTTTTTCTCAGACAGGACATGAAAATGAACAACACTGTCTCAACATCTCTGTCAACAACTTCCTCCTAAATCTTTGAGTCTAAAGTGTTTTCGATTGCTCCATCAATTGTTAGATAATAGAAAGCATTCCTCCTTTAAAAGAATGATTGAAATCCAGTGTATGCTTTGTTATATTTATTGCAATGTAATTATATTCGTCAATTTTTATTTGTTTTTCCAAAAAAAGGGATTTACTGTATTTTGATCTTTAATAATTTGAAGACTCTGAAAGCTGTTTAATAAAAGAACTGCCCACAAGCCACCTGTTGATATGTTTGGTCTATATATCTGCAATGTATATTTATGTCCCGAAATTATATGTAAAAGACTATGTTCAAATAAAGTTATAAATGGGGTTATAAAGTTTGTATGTTAACCTATTCATTTATTCTCAGTGCACACACACAATACTGTTGAAATTGGCAAAAAATGTTATCTAAATGGAGTTCAGTGCATTTGAGTAAAGAATACATTTTAATAATATGTGTTTTCCTGGGATTTTGTCATTGCTAGTACTGTTCTACCACTGTAGTACTGTAATGCAAATAATGCACATTATCTCCATCTTGTCACGATACCAGTCCGTGTTTTCCCCGTGTTTGTGAACTTTTATGTTACTTCCTGTTCTGTGTCATGTTTTGTAGTCTTTTATAGTTTTGTAGTGTTAATTAGTTCCTCCAGATGTGTCTTGTTGTCTTGTTAGGTTCTGTTTATTTAAACCATGTTTCCTTTGTCTAGTGTGAGGCATTACATGTTTGGTCCTGTTCCCATCTTCGTTCAGTGGCCTTTGTATTATTATTTTAGTTCCTTGTTTCTTTGTTGTTTTATTATTTTGTACTTTGTACTTTGTGTTTTTGTTTATTAAAATCTTACTGCATGTGGATCTGATGCCCTGTGTGGTTACTCCTTCATCTACTGTATCAAAAATTAAACTTTTTATATTAGAAATAAATATCTTGCGGAAAGAAGGGCCATTCCTCCACATTATTCCTTAATCACACGACTGTGTCTTGAAAAAGTTTGCAGAAGTTGTTTTTTTACAAAGTGTCATGTAAAAATCTTCCGCTTTTGAAAATATTAGGAGGTTGTGTGTGAGCATAAGTGAGCGTCTTTGCACTGACAACAGACTTGAGACACCTAAAGCTACACAACATGCAGTTCAATCAGAAGATGATGATGACTATTGCTGCCGTTGCTGTTATCATGTCAGTGATGATCAAGAGCACACGTGAGTTTACTGTTTTTGATTTACTACAAAATCCTTGTGTTTGATATCTGACCTAAAAAGAGTCTAATCTCACTTCTTCATACATTACCAGATGGACAAATAAAGCCTCATGAATGCTGCACATCCTTCTCTCATGAGAATATCACGTCACCTATAATAGGATTCAGACTTCAAAAACGAGATCCTCCTTGTGTAAAAGCAGTCATGTAAGTTGCCTGTTTTAAAAACAAGACCTATTTTCTCATTTTACTATCATCAACATTTTTTCAACAACATGCTGATCCTAAAACCTTCTACTTGTTTTGGCACACAGCTTCTTCACAGAAGAGGGTAACCCATTGTGTACATACTCAAAGCTGCCCTGGGTAAGGCAGAAGGTCCAAGAGCTCAGAAAACTTCAACATCAGAGGCACATCGTCACTGAAGAAACATAGCTTACACTTTAGTTCTAGAAAAGTAAGATATTTCGGATATAATCATGTTGTACTGTTTTTTTCTCAGACAGGACATAAAGATGAACAACACTGTCTCAAGACCTCTGTCAACAACTTCCTCCTAAATCTTTGAGTCTAAAATGTTTTAGATCGCTTCATTAAGACTTACTGTAGATAGAAATAGAAAGCATGCCTCCTTTTAAAGGATGATAAAAAGGCAGTGTATGTGTTATTATGTTTATTGCAATGCAATGCAATTATATTAAATATGTCAGAGACGGATGTGTTTATCCGTCAATTTTTATTTCACCTCACAAGCCACCTGTCGATATGTTCTGTCTATATATCTGTAAGGTATATTTATGTCCTGAATGTAAAAAATTTGTTTGTGTTGTAAAGTTATAAATGTAAGTTATAAATGGGGTTATAAAGTTTAGTTAAAAGTTATTATTTTATTCTCTGTGCAAACACACATTACTGTTGCATTTTGCAAAAAAAATGTATCTAAATGGAGTGCAGTGCATTTGAGTAAAGTATACATTTTAATAATATGTGTGTTCCTGGGAATTTGATTTATGATTTTGTCATTGCTAGTACTGTTCTACAACTGTAGTACTGTAATGCAAATAATGAACATTATCTCCATCTTGTCACGATCCCAGTCCGTGTTTTCCCTGTGATTGTGAACTTTTATGTTACTTCCTATTCTGTGCCATGTTTTGTAGTCATTTGTAGTTTTTTAGTTTCTAAAGGTGTGTCTTGTTAGTTTCTATGTATTTAAACCCCATTGCTTCCTTTGTCTAGTGTGGGGCGTTGTATGTTTGTTCCTGTTCCCAGTGTCCATGCTCAATGTCCTTTGGATTGCTTTAGTTCCTTGTTTTTTTGTGTTTGTGTTTATTAAAATCTTACTGCATGTGATGCCCTGTTTGGTTACTCCTTGTTGGACGTATACTGCATCACAAATCAAATTTTCTATATTAGAAAAAAAAATCTTGCTAACAGAAGGGCCATTCCGCTCCATTGTTCCTTAATCACACGGTTGAACCTGTTTTGAAAAAACAGAGTTAGCAGGTTTTTTTATTTCACACAGTGTCATCTAAAAGTATTCTGCTTTTGACAACATTAAGACAGTCTCGCACTGTTCTAATATGACCTACGTATATAGCTAGTGGACAACAGAAACAGCTGCTAATGCGGCATCTAGTTTTTATATATAAAACCATTTATATCTATTGTTTCTTTAAGGTGCTGCTCAGCATATCTCATCCGAGGGTAAATGATTTTCTGAGTGTTTTATTTTAAGTAAATCCGGCTTGAAAGGAGTCTGCAAAAACTTATATGGTACACAATACGGTACACATTACATATTTTGAACAAACATGATTAACTTTGTATATTTCCATGTCGGTCAAAAATTTAAGGATTTTTTTATTTCACATGTCCAATTTGTTCTTATTTCAGGTGGCTCCTCAAGGGCTTCTTACACCCATTCATGCACATTAGTTGCACACCTTGCTTTTGTATTAATCAGATACCGTATTAAGAAATTGCAAATTGACTTATTCAAGCACAATTTTCATTTTTCACAACTGTGTTTCCTGGTAAATTTAACTCATGATCTCGCCTTTAGCTCAGTAACAGGTGCAGGGGCATGAACAATCACATTCAAGAGCAATCTCTATGCTTCTAAGTAACTCCAGTGACATCATGCAGTTCACCTGAATAAGTACATCCTTAAACTTTATTTTTCTGTTAAAAGTCCTTGCTGAGAGGAGGGTCATACCTTTTCTCTAGTCTTAGCCACAATTGCACAAACAGATATCCGAAAAAAAATAAGGAAGCAGAGTAAGCAGAAGGTCAGAAGACATGTTTTTTTGGTATACTCTAAAGGGCTTGTGTTTGATATATGACTATATACTCATCCATTCATCACCAGATGGAACAATCAAGCCTGTGGGATGCTGTACATTTGTCTCCATATCAGAAATCACATCACCTATAACAGCATTCAAACTTCATCATCTGAATCCTCCTTGTGTAAAAGCAGTCATGCAGTCCTCTTATTGGAAAATAATAGGTTAACTTTTTCCCCCATCATTATAATTTTTTAACAACATGCTGATTCTGATGTCTTCTACCTGTTTTGGCACACAGTTTCTACACAGCTGAAAGAAAGATGTGATGCCTCTGGAAGGAGGAGCTCAGAAAACTTATAAAAGTTATAAAATACATAATATGCAATAGCACAACAAAACAACATTAATTGTAACAACAAGATTAGCCAATGAAATCAGTCTATAAGTCAGAGAATTGTGATTTTTACAGTCATAATACTGATTTCGTCTCTCTTTTCTCAGATTGGATGTGATGATAAACAGTGTAGACTCTACACCTCTGTCAACAGCTTTCTCCTTAAATACAATAGTGGAGATGTTGAGACTACAGAGAGATTAACGCATTTTAAAAGTTTGTTTACTTAATTTATTACAATATCATTTATCATTGCAAAAAATATACAAAAAGTCATTTAAATGTATTAATCAGTATTTATTTGGATTGTTTTTGTTAAGTGTCTAATAATTTTAGGACTAAAGCAATTTATTATTCTCTGACAAACCATCTGTTCCTGTAATGTATCGGTTATAATTTGTACTCACAAATTTAAATTATTTAGATTTGACAGAAACGTTTACAAAGAATTGTGCTCAACCAAAGCTGTAAAAGGATTTGAAGTTGACATTTATTTTTTCCATTTTAAGTAAAACCTTATTATGTTTGATAGTTAACCAAAATAATGTCTGATTATTTTTTTAGTTTTACAATACGTCTTTAATTTAGAAATTGTTAAATGCACTGTAGAATGTTCTTCAACGTAAAACTTTGAGAATCTGAAAACTTTTTTAATGGTAGAAGGTAATCATAAGGGAGACTCACTGCAGTGCTTCAAAAACTTCCCATTTTAAATGTGTCTGTCAACATATTTTAAATGCTTCTCTTAGCGAAATCTCCCAGCAGAGGGGGAAATGTTCTAGTCTGTTTGTTCAGAAATACGCATGGTGTTTGGATTAGAGGAACTTCTGTATGTTGAGGGAGGAAGTAAGGGCAAGGAGTTGATGACCATGACCTCTAACAAGAGGAGATATTGGACGTGTGTGTTCTGTACAT
Source organism: Triplophysa dalaica (assembly GCF_015846415.1). NCBI lineage: Eukaryota > Metazoa > Chordata > Actinopteri > Cypriniformes > Nemacheilidae > Triplophysa > Triplophysa dalaica. Next base: position 17,803,499 of record NC_079544.1, on the reverse strand, counting down.
CTTGCTCGGAGGAAGGTTGAATCCCGTTTTCATCATGTCATGCTAATCATACACCCATTACCTGGAACTGATTTGGAGTTTTGAATTCATTCCACAATCTGACCAAAGCTGCTACGCTGATCCACTAATAGCAAAGAATCTCCGTACTGCATTGATGAAACTTAAAAAAAGGCAATGTCCCATACTGATATGACCAGTTCTGGTACTGTACATAGATAATTATGCATTTGGTAAATGTTTGTATTTAAAGAGACTTGCAGTCAGACTTAAAGGTAGGCTATATGTGACTGAAGACTTACTGTATATTTTATCTGTTTGTGCATTCTGAACTTGCTGTGCAGTACTATTGCTGGAACTTACAATAGGCTACACAATATTTAATTGGAGAGTTATTAAATGAAGTGATTATTCATATATAAATATTTAGTAAATCTATTTATGGATTTCGCAAGAACGTAAAGCATTTTCAGTCTTTGTTTTTTCCTCTTTAATGCATAATTGCGTAATAAGATTTCCGGGTAAAGCACAAAGCACACTGCAAACATGTTTCTCAACAATTCATTTCAAGAATTTCAGTTCAAGAAACTGTGGACATCAGTATCTCTTTGCATTTCAACAGACCACTGCAGAAACCACGGCATGCAGTCACAGCTGCGGGGACATATTTTTTGAGCAGGGGGTGCTGTAATTTTTTTTCCCCAGTGCAGAAGTTATGACTATGCCATATGAAAGTGACCTATTTGTCAGATATGGTGACCCATACCCAAAATGTGACCTCTGCATTTAACCCGAGAATAGTGAACTGACATATAAGTGGTCAACACACGTACACCGGGAGCAGTGGGCTGGTATCACTGCAGCGCCCGGGGAGCCAGCAGGGGTAAGCTGCTTGGCGGCAACTTAACTACCCAAACATCAAAACATCTTACCTAAAATAAACCATGGGCAAACCAGTCACACAATTAAACACAACTCCACGCTGTGGTGGACGAGAAATTGACTTACGTTTAAATACATAAATGAATATATTAATACACACATAAATGCATAAATAAACAAATAAATACATGCATAAACACATAAATGCAGGAATAAATATTAAATGCATGCAGAAATACATGCATAAATGTATAAATAATTAAATCAATCACTCAATAAATGCATAAATAAATCTTTTTTTTGTACCATTTTTTGTAATACTACATTTATTTTCTGTATTTCTATGTTTATTTATAAATTTCTACATTGATTTATGCATTGCTACATTTATTAATTTCTGTGTCCGTATGTTAATAAGGAAGGCGGTCCTATTCCTCTCTTAAAACATCATTGGTCAGCAAGGCGAACCAAACTATTTAACCTGTGAACTAGTGATGGGAAGTTCGGATCATTTTATTGACTCGGACCTTTGAGTCTCGTTCAGCAAAATGAACGAATCGTTTTTCGAGTCATATCGTTCCTTTCGTTAATTTTAGCATAGTATAATTAAAATGTTACGTGTCACTTTCCTAACAAATCTACTACTTATGCAAACGTTGATTACATTACAACCAATACAAAACTATAATGCTATAATAAACAGAAAAGATGAATAACTTGTTTACCTGGGTATTAAGTCTATTATTAGCTCACCTCACCTCTTATCTGACAAGTCTTTTCGAGTCGACTCGAACCCGAAGACCCGAGAGGTGAACTAATCAATTCTCTGTCCGGCTCTGATTGCATTTGTTAAGCGTCCGGAGCATGTTGCGCAATGCGCATGCGCGACTGAACGAATCACTTCCCAAGATGACTCGTTCTTCCCGAGTCACATTTAAGATTCATCGTTCACGAACGGCCCATCACCACTTTTACGTGGCGTCGATCGGCTGATCGTTTGCTGATCTGCTGAGAGATGTTGCTAACCAGCTTTAAAATAGTACGTTTTATATGTTCGATCAATCAAAAACGAGTAGCTAAACATAGATGTAGTCGAACGTTTTTGTGCAGTTTTGGGTGCCCTAAGCCCGCCAAGTTCAGCTTCTCGGTCACGTGCACCTAGGCCCCCAGTTGACGGTAGGTTTCTGCTAGTTTATGATGCTAACGTTAAATTACAGACTGTGCTACACATTATCTGTAATAAACAATTATGTTGCTCTTAAAGCAAACAATTGCGTTACTACGATCTGTAAATTAACGTAATATACAGAGTTGCCCATAATGTCGCTGTTGTAAGTTACTCAAGCAACGTTGATTTTTACTGTTCTTGCCATTTGATTTTAGCTGATTATAAGACTGTTCGGCCATGGACTTGATCAAATATTGAGCAGCTTAATGACAACTGGTATTCACCGGAAGTATTAATTGAAACGTTAATTTTTTGCAGGTATCGGTGGACTAAGCGCACTAAGTTCAGTTTCTCCATCACATGCACCAGAAGGTACGTTATTAGTAGTGATGGGTCGCACATTAATTTTTAACATGACTCGGGAGTAACGAGCGTCTCAGAGAGTGATTTGTTCATTTTGTGTTGACCGCGCACGTGCAACATTGTATATTGTGCAACAGTATGATGAAGTTTCTCGAGTGATCGGGTCCGAGTCCTTTCGTTCTTTTATACCGGAAAGAGAAATGATAAATTAAGGATTAATTAGGACAAGCTACGCATCAATAAAATAATCTATGCCTTGCATTATCGCATCCATTTTGTTTTCAACAGGATTTAGAGGGAACCGCGGTTAACTGTGCACTAGTGATGGGAAGTTCGGATCATTTTATTGACTCGGACCTTTGAGTCTCGTTCAGCAAAATGAACGAATCTTTTTTTAGAGTCATATCGTTCCTTTCGTTCATTTTAGCAAAGTATAATTAAAATGTTACATGTCACTTTCCTAACAAATCTACTACTTATGCAAACGTTGATCACATTACAACCAATACAAAACTATAATGCTATAATAAACAGAAAAGATGAATTACTTGTTTACCTGGGTATTAAGTCTATGATTAGCTCACATCACCTCTTATCTTGATAAATTTTTGATTTCACTGTCTTTGTCTATCAATAAAGAAACACTAGGGCTAGGCTATGCACCCGTTTGTTAGGAAGGTTGTAAATTAGCTAATTTATCTGTCCAAAGCTGTCACACGTCACATTACAAAAGACCGAACGACTCGAACCCGAAGACTCGGGAGGTGAACTAATCAATTCTCTTTCCGGCTCTGACTGCATGTGTTTAGCGTGCAGGGATGTCACGTGATGAACGAACGACTCGAACCCGAAGACTCGAGAGGTGAACTAATCAATTCTCTTTCCGGCTCTGATTGCATTTGTTAAACGTCCGGAGCATGTTGCGCAATGCGCATTCGCGACTGAACGAACCACGTCCCATGACGACTCGTTCTTCCCGAGTCACATTTAAGATTCGTTCAAAATGAACGAATCGTTCACGAACGACCCATCACTACTGTGCACATGTTTGGGGAACGTAAGACCACTAAAGAACGCATATTGAAAAACAGCCAATATTCCAGTTCCACCTGGCTGCCTTTAATATAAACGATACACAGAAGTCTCTGGGAAAGAAAGCGCAGACATGGGGTGCGTCTCAATCAGCTCCCAAGGTCGTGAATCACAATATCGTGTACACGGGTTCGGGCACTTGTAAGGTCTTACTTCAGCAGAACACTAAAGATGATATTTTGAAGAATGTTGGTAACAGTCATCTATTCACTTGCATTGCTTTTGTGTTCATACAATAGAAGTGAATGGGTGCCACTGCTGTTTGGTTACTTTAAAATATCTTTTTTGTTAAAAGAATGTCAGAAAGGTTTAATAAAAAGAGGGTGAGTACATGACACAATTTAATTTTGGGGTCAACTATCACTTAAAATATAGAAGTATTGAAGCAATTTGTGATCTGTGAACTTATATGCACCGTGGCCGATGATGTAGCTGTGTTCGTAGACTTCTTGAGAAACATTAATTTTAGGCTGTTCTTGCCGCTTCCTTTTAGCTGAGGTTTTAAGACTGTCCGGACCATACACAAACTTGGATGATAAAATTGTGGATTTAGTCCCCACTCTGTGTGCTAAACAGTAGGGGTGAAACAATACAGCTCACCCATAGTCCAATACGGACCTTTGACCATGGCCCACGGTTTTTGGTTCGGTTCGGTTCTGATGGCTTCGGCACATTAAAGTGTTTTTTTTGTTTTTATGTTTGTGACAGGAACAGTAAAAACTTTTTTTTTTACTAAAATTCACTTTATTTTACTTGACTTATTTTATTATTATAAAGCAAAAAACTACTTCTACAAATTACTGGCGTAATTAATAAATTTAAAGATTTACACTTGTAGCTCACAACATTTTGGGTTTACTGTTCATCAACACACCGGTAAAACAAGCTTCTTGAAGAAGTTTTGTGCATCAGAGTAATTAAAATGACGTAATGCAAAACTTGCGATTGCTGTAAAGGTGCGCTCAATGGGAAAGGCTCATTTTTAGTAAAAGCCAAAAATACATTGTATGGGTCAAAATTATAGTTTTTTTTTAATGCCCAAAATCATTAAGTAAATATCATGTTCCATGATGATATTTTGTAAATTGCCTACCGTAAATATATCAAAACTTTATTTTTGTGAGTGGATGACCAGTAACATTGGCTCTTATTACCAACTTCAAAGGCAATTTTCTCTATTTTAATTCCTTTGCACCCTCAGATTCCAGAGATTTAAACGGTTATACTTCCACCAGATAGTATCATATCCTAACAACCAATTACATCAATAGAAATCTTAATTATTCAGCTTTCAAATTATGTAAAAATGTCGATTTCGAAAATTGACCCATAAGACTGGTTTTGTTGTCCAGGGTCACATATATTAACAAGGTGCATCACTGTCATTGAAATAATTAAGAAAAAATGCAACGCTAAATTGCTGCTTGGAGGGGCTTACTAAGAGGTTAATAACTGCCTGAAAGGCCACCGAGTGGCACAACTTTCATTAAACAGACATTGGCATGGGTGCCAGAAGAGACGCTCTTGTTGCATGTGCTGAGAGCAACGCAAACTAGCTGCTTTGGTATGCAGTGTAAAAATTAGGGCTGCAACTAACGATTATTTTAATAATCGATTAATCTATAAATTATTTTTTTCGATTAATCGATGAATCGGATAAAAACAAAACCAAGAAAAGCATTCATTTCCAACCTTTTATTCAAAAACAGAACTTAAATCTTTAGAAACTGCACAAACATGTTGCTCCTTGAACATCCCTGAGCTGTTATAATAATAATAAAATAAAAATGGACTAACAGAAAAAACATACACATGTATGTTTTACATCTGCCAAATATATAGACTTTTTGTAAATAAAGTGCCACCTGAGCTGCCAGAACAATAAATAATTTATAAAAAATAAAAAACAATACAAATCAGAAAATTTAACAGGATTTGTTTGAATGTAAGAACTTGTTCTCTACACTAAACTGCAGACAGACACTCGCAGATGCACACACTCGCAGACGCACACACACTTTTGCAGACGCACACACTCACAATCTCTCACACTGACACACACACACACACACACTCTCTCAAATTCACTTGAAGCTTAGTCATTCAATTATTACCATCATTGTAGTAAGTGCAAGCTTCATTTATACACCACATTTTAACAAAGCTTAAGATGACCGAGTGCTATAAAAGAACTTTAAAATTAAATTAAAAAGTACAACACACACAAATATATTTGTCAATAATAACCTATATGGGACAAAGCACAGAATATACACTGCAAAAATTGCTTTTCTAACTTAGTAGTTTTGTCCTGTTGTCAGTCCAAATATCAAAAAAATCTTAAATCAAGATACATTTACTAGACACATGAAATAGCATAAGAAATTATGTCTTGTTTTCTGAAGAAAAACACCTCAAAATTAAGTGATTGTTTGCTTAAAACAAGCAAAATTATCTGCCAATGGGGTACGAAAAATAATCTTAATGAGATATAATTTCAAACAGAAGTTTTAAGCATCACTTAATTTTCTCATGCCATTTTTCTTGTCTAGTAATCTTGAATTTTTTTGTAGATACTTGGACTGGAAACGAGAAATAAATTACTAAGTAAGAAAAGCTTTTTTTGCAGTGTAGCTATACATGACAACAGATTGATAAATGAATGGTTCAAAAAAGGCTAGTGAATAAAAACGTGTCTTTATTCTTGCAATGCAAAGTGCAAAGTAACTATACCAGCCCTGCTTTACTTCTGTTATTGACGTGCTAATGCTAACTTGTCATGCTTGTCAAGCTGGATAACGAGTAAACATAAGCACCAGGACATTACGTTCTTCACTTCAAAACGGAACAAAAGAAGGATTCTGTAATGACTTAACTCAAGAATCAGCATATTAAAGGTGTGAAGCACTGGGCTTTTTAAATGTTTTATACTGTTGTATGAGGCTTGTTAACGATTTTATACTGTTGTATGAAGTCTACTTATGGCATGTGGTTTTTACGTTCAAAAACATCAAAATCAATAAGTAATAGGCTTTCCACCTGGGTTTTGAGGCCGGCTCAACAAACGTTCGGTTTGAATGGGTGTTCCACCATGAAGACTTGGAAGTAAACGCCCACTGCTATGGCTGGATAGTAGCTTGCGTCTGAGCCTTTTGTGAATTTGGTTGGAGACGTAATGTTAGGTTACACATTCGACCTATTGATTAATGAAACTATGAAGTTGTTTTTAATTGAATGACAACTCAAGCTACTTACGATGTCGAAAAGAATTTTCAGAGCGGTCTGGAGGCCGTCTGCAGGATCTTTTACCTGAAAAGAACAGTAATAAAAGTGGTGTTTTGTGTAAATATATGATATTGACATATACTGACTTGCCAACTTTCAGATTTCAGAATAAACCATTTGTTTGCTAGGAGCTCCGTACCTGAAACCACTTGTGTTCAAAGATCTTTTCCAGACTAATATGTTTATCTGGATCCTCCTGCAGACAGTCTACAATCAAACGGCAACATTCTGTTCATATAGATGGAAGCTTTTATTACCTTAAATGTGAGTTTATCTGAATGTCTCTTAAACTTTACACCTGCTCTAATTCATCAATTATTGTATCAAATCGTTCTTTTTTTTTTCAATCATTCAGAACTTCAGTGGGTCTGATGAAGATCTCACCTTCAGTCAAGCCGTCTTTGTACCAGATCCTTTCATTGATCGAGGACCGCTCATAGCAGTTTGGGAATTTCCCGCACAACATGGCGAATAACAGCACCCCGAGCGAGAACACCATTGCTGGCTTTCAATAGTACTCACCCGTTTGAAAAAATTCAGGGCAGGCGTAGTCTCTCAGGCCTGATGAAAACTGATTCATGACACAGTCTACATTGCCACAGCATTTTGTAGCCACTAAAAGTGAGCCTACCATTGAATCTGAATGCTGTCATCTTATTTATCAAAAGTATTTAGACAAATGGTAATGTGTCTGACATACCTGTAAACGTCTTTTAGGCCAACTTTTGAAGTAGTTCGGCGCACCCAAAGTCAACCAGTTTGAAGTCTAGGGTGTCTGCTGTTATGACGAAGTCTTCCAGCTTAATAGCCCTGTGGAAAACCCCCCGTTTACAGCACATGTAGGCAGCCATGGTTGCCTGCCACGTGATGTCCTTGGCTTACTCCTCATCGAGTTCTCCCCCTTTACTCGCAACAAATTCATTCAAACCCTCGCAGGGAGAAGGGTGCTCCAAGACCATGATGAAGTGGTCTGGATACTCCTGCCTGTCAACGAGCTAGACAATCTCAGGAACGTCATCTCCCTGACAGGCAAGCATGTGAAGAGCCACCTGACGTGGAAGGGGTTCAGGATAACCCGACTAGAAGACAAATTTACATTTAATGTTAAAAGTGATGAAGTCGCATTGACATATTTCACTACCACCTGATCAACAAAACAAAAAAATGATTTTCAGTCAAATCGTGCAGAAAAAATGTCATTCAAAGCATTCATCATAAGCAGACATGTAAGAAATAGATTGAACACTAAATAGTGGACATAAGATACATTGAGAAGGTTTGTAAAGGACAGAGCGAGATTTTAAACAGATGAGCACAAACCAGATGAAAAACTACTTGATGGGTAGTTACTCAAAGTATAAAAACAAACCTTCAAATCATCCTGCACACGGGTCCCTTCATAGATGGCTCCAAAACCGCCTTCCCCCAGTATTTCACCGATCTCATACATGCAGGAGTTTATCTCTATTAAAAGAGATGCAGAAATGTAGTTAACATAAAAACTATTATTACATATGAGCGAAAGTGTGTATGTTGGGATTATGGAAGTTAACTTCCCCTGAATGATCACACTGGGCTTCTCATCATCTTCCAGCTTCTCTTCAGACTGACTAACTGAAGTTTGCTGGATTTCTTCATCCCTGTCTGACTTAATTGCGCCTGGATTTTGAACAGCAACTGTTGGAGTCCAACCCAAAGTGCATGTGGGTGTCAGAAGGGACTGGATTCTGAATACATGCCTGTGAGGATCTCCAGGTCACCGGTGAGAGTTTCCTGATTTTCCAGGAACTCTGGAGTGACACCCTGTCCTGAAGTCTCATCTGTAGAGAGGAACGAGATCATTCACAAAATCAAAAAGAACTGCAAGCAATACCACCAGGGCCAAGCCCACACTTTGCCAACACTTGACCAAGTTTACCCACCACACCCAGCCCACTCTTCCCCCAGTGTACCCACAACATGAAATGAGACAGTAGAGCAAAAGTAGCAGAAATACAGTGTAAAGGTGGAACAGATGTAAGAAGTGACAATGAAAGAATGTCATTTGTACTTACCGTGTTTCTATATATTCACATTAAACACTAAGTTGTAATACATGCATCGCACTTTATTTCATTACTAAAATGACATTACGTTTTGTTTGTTTACATACTTGCAAATCGATATGTATAAATGCACAACCCAAGGTTCGAACCATTAACCATTGTTTACTATAGTTTTTATTAAAAACGTGATTTTCAAATAAAATTTTGTTTTTAAATTTTGACTGTAGTAAAAACATGGTAAATTTTTGTAAGGGAAGTTTCATCATTTTCCTATGTACGCTTCACAGCGCTACCATTGGGGAATAATAATAATACTATAATTATATCAAAGAATAGAGCAGGACATTAAAGAGTGACAGGACAGTCAAACACTACAGATTTAACTCCTTCTCAACAAAAGTATCTGTTTATCCATCATCGTCCTTTCAAACAATACGTTGTAGTCGGACAACATGGCAAACATCATAAATCAAAATAATTCTATACGGTAAAACCTTAACCTTAGCAGTAAATGACAAAAAAAACATTAAAAAAATAAGTCATTTTATCCAGTGAATTAAAAGCATTACATTACATATCAGATCGTTATTTATAAAACATTGAAGTTTGACTCAAATATTTTGAAGCATTTCACGCATATTCATATACCACATATATAACGAACATATTGATTTGTGGTCATAATGCTTCATTACATATTTAGGGTTGTATTATTATTTTGTTAATTCAAACATTATACATCCATATTACATCTCTTATTACAAGTCTTCACATGCCATAGACGGTGTACAATAATAAGATAAATAAAACAATACAAAAATATTTGGTTTGTAGTTTTATAAATTGGCTTATGTCGACGGCAGTGATGTCAGCAATGTGTCACGTGCTTCTGACGTCCGCGCACTTTAAACTACATTATTTTGGCAGGATGTCTCTCGTGGCGCTGCTTCTCGTGTACGCAGCAATTGTCGGTGAATTCCTATTTTGACGGGATCAGACAGAAAATACATCGGATACATTTAAACTAATGAACATTTAACCCCGCGCAATGTCCACACAAATAGCGGAGAATGGGCTTATTTCTGTCTTTTCCGTTGATGACAGCGCCTGACTGTTACGAGCTTCCCTCATATGAAGAGTCGTGTGAGGACGGTTAGTCAATACTACACAATGAACGATTCAAATGGATCTTGTCTATAAAGGTGTAGACTACAACATTTATCAAAGTCGTGTTGTGACAGCCAGTGTCTAGACCCCAAATGTATTTGTTTAGCAGAAGTTTTAACACACTTGATTATTACAGGGGAATAGTATATAAAACAACAGGAAGTGAACATAATATTTGTTCATATATAGTTGTTTTGGTAAATAAGGAGCAGAATATCATGAAGATTAGCTGACGTTCAGGTGAAGTTGTGTTGATTTCTTCGTTACAGAAGATGAAGCAGATCTTCCTTCAGAATTACATAGAGTTAATCAGAGGTTTTGTGAAAGCATTGTCCAGGAGGGGATGCGCTCGAGAAATGAACAGGCCAACTTTGATCGTATGTCCAGAATACCTTGTCAGTAGCCCAGTATGTTTTGATAAAGTTAATGCACATGACGATACATCATACACATGTTTTAGGGTACAGGCATAACTGGAGTGAGGTGGTTGCTGAGATGACAAAGAAATACCCCCAATGGACACCTAGGGACTTTTTTAACCTTAGACATCAGTTTAAAGTTTTTGACAGCAATGATCTCTATCTTCTTCATTTCAATGATTTGTAAGTCATATTCATTTATTTCTCATATTGATACTACAGACAAAAATGCAGACGAATAGTCTCTCTCCATGTCAGATTAATCTCATGCATTTTAGAGTTTGGTCTGTAGGTGGCAGCACTGTCAAATATCATGTCAGTCTTAAATGGGACAGGAGTAATTTATTTTTTAAATGATTTGAAATCCCACAAACTCTGTGACAGCAATAAGGCGCTTGACTACAATAAGGATAACTCTTCTCCTGAGCAGCGCAGAGCGATGTTTGACAGCGTGGACACCCATCACTACAACTCCATCAACTTTGAGGAGTATCTTCAGGTCATTATTTTATAAATTACCTTCTAAATCAACTACTATTTGAATAGGATGATGGTTAGGAGGATATAAATATACTGTAGTACACATGGATGTTCCTTTCTCTCTTTCAGCTGCTGAACAATTTCAACATCTGCACACCAATACTCAGAGCTCCTAAAACTGCGGCTATGAAAGACCCTGTTTGTTTGGATATAATTTCAGACGTAACAAAAGCAGATCCTTTTTTAGGGATGTCCCATAGTTTATTCTGAACTATAATTAATGAATATAATAAGTAATTTAAGTATTGATTGTGCAGTTCTGTTAACTTTCTCTTAGGAGATTTTTAGGTGATTAAGAGAGCTGACTTTAAAGCTATTTTTATTAATTTCAACAACATCTCAAATTACATTACATGATATGCAAAGCTGAAAAATAAAGATAGAAAACAAAGAAGTTTTGCTTAATGTAGTCCGTATTAAGTTATTGAAATTATGACTACAAATGGAGAAAAAATCGGAAATTGAGTGGGCATGCTGTTTAAAACCATAGAAACTATGGGCTGCTGGTGTAAGGCATGTTGTCCATTCTGGCAGTGTTGAGGTGAGGCTGAGATCTGGGATGTGTAATTTTATTTATTCTAGTGCTGTAAAACAATACAAATCCAAGTCAGTAAATGTTATTTGACCACTGTGAAATAACTTCAATAACTTAATATTCATGTCTGTAGTTGTGAACTTTACTGATTTCAGATATTACATTGCTGTGGTTTTAAATGTTTTATTCAAATGTTTTGTTTTTTAATGTAAAATTTTTGAATGTCTTCAAAACACTGTTCACATTACCTGAGACGAGCAAGGGTTGCTCTCACCCACTCGTCTTTAACACTCGCGCACACCTTCTTGTTATGCTTGGTGAAGAAACTTAAAAAATAAGATTGAGTCAAAGCATTGTTTTCTTGTTTTTGTTTGACATTAAAGGCGAATGCCATTTGTACAAATGTGCTTTGTAATAATGCTGTGGGTTTCGTGACAATTATGCGCCTCATATTTAAACATTGGTTTAACCACTTTGTGTGGGAAGATGGGTGAACCCTGACTCACTCCTGTGGTCAGCTGGTTACTCACATAATGGCATCTATACGACACACCTCGCGGGAGCTCTGCTCGATATAGCCTTTGATCAGACCGAAGGGCAAAGGTTTTCGGGTATATTTCACACAGCAGGCATGGTTCAGAGGCCCATCTGATATGACACAAGGAAACACATACACGCAATAAGTTATAATATCAGGCAGAAAATAGCATCAAATATAATTTTTACATGATACAGTACAACTTAATCAGCCCATAAGAAAAAATGACAGATGAGATCTCTTAAATCAATCTGCAATTATTAATCAATACTTTTTAGGAATTCAATATGAAATCAAAAATTTCTTCATATTTATCCAAATCCAGACATATACATTAATACATCCGTTTTACAGTCCAAAACTCTTAATGTATTTCTATGTGTATTGTCTCATTTGTTTCTACTTGGCTATCTACCTAAATCAGAAACGAGAATTCTATCAAATCTATTTGCTATTAAAGAGCAACTCTGAGTAAAAATCTACAGTATTATTCAAAGCAATATTTGTATGCATGATAAACTTACATGCTTGAGTTTGAGGAAGAAAGCTCACAAAAAGGCTGCTGATGAGAGCGACGATGACTACAGACATTATGGTGGACATTTTAGTCAATCAAAAACGTTTCCTTTTACTCGCAGGGCCTTATATACAAGTGAGATACACGGTTATCATAGAACAAATCAGATGCAGGGTCAGAAATGGGGACAGGAAAGCCAAGAATGCATTGCACACGAAGAAAATGCAAACCGCACATTCTGCAGAGTGATATAAGACTTGTTTTGTTTTGAACAAAAAACAATCACACCCCACGTAAGCAGGTCTTTTGCATATTTATAAAAGAGCTTCAGACGCACATTTATTTCTGCATGAAACAGTATGTGTAATGGACTGCATATCATTCTTTTTAGTCTGTTTATGGGGATAGGAAAACATTGATTTAGTCATATATCACACATACAGTATATGAATAACCCATGACCAAGCTTCCAATGATCTTATCAAAGGACAAAACTAAATCCCGTCTTACATTTCTTATCATATAAGAAGCCTCTTTACTCGGATATACGTCACAGTATGGAAATATATGCTAATGCAACTTACATTTCATGACAACTTTAAGCCTGTATTGATTTAGAAAAAGTAAATCACATGTTCATCATCATCTTCTGTAACTCACTGTAGTTTGGTGTTTGAGAATAAAATCTTGGATAGATTACAGATGGTTCAATATGCTCCTGTGAGATTTTTTTTCTGACACTCTAACCACATTCCTCCAATTGTATATTTCCTGCATTGGTAAGCAATACATTTTACAAATTTAAATGGATTTTTAGATTTCAATGTTTTTAAATCTTTTCATGGTACTTGCATACATTGAAAAATTCTCAGAGATCTCTGTGGTCAATTGTGATCATACATTTATCCCATCACTCTAATATCTGATGTACATTTCAAGACTCTTATGCATTTTTATTGTTTTCATTGGTAGTATGACTTCTTTCTACCCTTTTACAGTTTAGGTGCCACTTGGACACGCACGCACGCACACAAACACGGCACAAACAAAAGTAACGATATGACTATGCTGGTTGTCAATGTTTATGCTTATTTGTCATGTTTTTTTGTCCATGTTCGTAATTGTTTGCCTGGAACACTTGTTATTTTGCATTTGCATTATATTAAAAATAAAAATAAACTGTGATCATACATGAGTTATAAAGACTTTAGTATAAGGATTGGTCTAATGAGTATGTCGATGTATTAATTTATAATTTGGGTAACATTAATTTTACACCGCAATTTGATCAAAATTGTTGTTTTAATATGTTTTATGAATAAACTGGAATTGAATTGAAACATTCTTATACCCTTAATGACTAACAACATTTATTTACAATCTATTGTTTAGCTGAGATTTACTATATCAGATCATGTTACACGACAACAAGCATGACTTAAACAATCTGCAATTGATGACATTAATTTACACCTTATCTCATGCCGCCAAATGTGTTTACTGGGGAAGTTGTTTCTTATGCAACGTGAGGATTAGCTCAACCTCTTCTTTACCATGACCCATTTAGTGGTGAGAATGACAATTTTCCCCTCTGAGCAAAAGAACAAATTAACATGCACAGCTTCCATGACCTAGAAAACATTTCAATACTGGAATCTAACTGAGAAGGGAGTTAATGCAAATATCATATATTATATACAGTTAATCTTGTCTCTTTCATATACAGTTAATCTTTGCACATAACACAGTTCATTACAGAGCGTTTCTAATACATGAAAGAGAACAAGTTTGTCCTTCTGTCTAAACACTACGTACCTTTGATGAAGTTGGAGATAAACAATGTATACAATTGGAAAACTTTTCACGCAAGGTGCATGATGTCATCAGTGATTCTGTTACTGTTGATCGATAAATCATTTCTACATGAAAATTGCAACCAGGCTATGTAACGAAGAATTCATTTTTTTCAAGAATTATAGGAGGAGTTGTCTCTTTTTTTTATCAATATTTAAAAAAGTCTGTCACCGACAGTAAGACATAGTTTATTGTGTATGAGCACTGTACAGAAGTGTCCAGACAAAGTCTCTCACTTCCTGTACATAAACTACTTTTGATGTTAATGTAATGAACTTTGACGTGTGCTGCATTAGCAGTAGGGTTGAGTGTTGCTGAGTAAACACATATACAGTATTCACTACCAAATCAGTCTGGCTCCACAGAATAAATGAGCACTGTGACACCTCTCTCGCTTCTCAATATCTCTCTGCTTTGTTTCTTTTTATTGAGACCTTTCTCTGTGCCAGTCTCCTCTCTCCCCCGCACTCTGCTCCGAAACACGTGAATCACATCGTACGCCCCCTCTCGTCTGCGCCAGGCTGAGTGGGACTTCGCTCCATTTCTGTGTGTGCACTTCAGTCTTTTTCACATGTTTGTTCTCAGTCTGAATAATTACCGTATGTGGGTGGATGTAAGCTTCACTCATTTTTATTCCTTTATAATGACCCAGTGGGAGGTTAACAAATTAATACTTCAAATGATGAATCTGCAGGGGGAAGAGAGAGCGAGAGAGACAGACACAAGACTTGTCAGGTCGCCAGGCATCTAATTTATTGCACTCCTGCAATAAATATTTGATTCTGAGATTAACATTCATTGGGTAAATGTTACACCTGGGTCCTAGGAAGGCTGAAGACTGCCTGATATCGCCTGTCAAAGTGATACTCTCAGGCCAGACCTGCATACATCGATTGGAAATGCCTGTTAAATTAGGAGAAGCAATCATTGGCTGACCTTCGCATGTTTTTGACCTGTTTGACCTCGTGGTCAGAGGTGAGACAGCTATATAGAGTGAATGGTCTTAATTTGAGCTATTTATTCTGACTCTGTCGATTTAAAATAGTCGTCCCTCAGCCCTCAGGCCTACAATTGTTTATAAGTGAAAAGCTGACATCAATCACCATTGTAATTCTCTGCACGCACGGGTCTTATTTATATGTTCATGAAACTGAAGAAAGACATTAACTATGACAATAAACATTTTTATTATGCGTACGTTGCAGACGTTTATCATTGGATGCTTGCCCGGATAAGGATATGTATCTCCAAACCATCTTTTTTTACACGCTACAGTAACATACATTTGTTTCTAAGTAGGCTTTGTGCAATCCTGTGATCTTGGCGTTGCTTTCGCCATGCTCTAACCACTGAGCTACAGGGAAAAAAATGATGTTGGTGGCACCGCTGTCTCTATACATTACGACAAACCAAGCATTGCGTCATCATCTATTGTTATATATTTTAATGCAAACAAAACTTGTTTTATGATCCTTACAGGTGACAACAGTGCTCCGACCCGCCCTTTTCTGTTCATCTGCGTACAGAAGAAGGTCCGTAGAGCTTCATGCGCATGCGCAGTGCATTTTCTACCTGTAACGTTCACCTGTTTGCAGGAGCAAAAAATAAAGAACCATTTTTGCTTATTTATTGTCTGCCCGCTCTGGATATTTTATGGCTTCACTTTTTGCATTGTTATTCATTAATATTCATGTCCTCGACGAGGACGTATGAAGGTTGGTGAGGAAAAATAGGTCATTAAAATTAGCTGTAGCCTACTTCAAATCTGTAAACTGACGTTTATTTGTTTGTTTTAATTATAATTAAAATGTTTAAAGTCCTATGTACGGTAGAAACTTTAAAACGAAATGTCACGAGTGAAGAAAGCGCCTTCCATATTAACCGAGAAGGATTTGATTCTTGAACATCCAGATTTGAACACCTGAGGGTGAGTAGTTTTATTGTATTGCGCTGTAGATTGGCTGTAGTTTCTTATTCAATGTGGGATGTTTTGAGATTACTGTTTTAAACTTTATTTAAACTTGAAGTTGACAACAATTGCTCAATATTTTCTGTATTTTGTTTGTGAGTCATTTTTGATATACGTTAATTTGTCAGTTGGATAATATACTCAGAGCATTTTTGAATGATATAAAACGGGACGTTTGTGCGTGGAAATTCATGTATGTTTTGATTCATGTATAATTTTGTGTCGTCGTGCATTTATATATGTTTGCATTTTGTTGCAGGTTGACTTTAGGACAGTGTGTTTGTCCTATTGTTGTGGTAAAAAAAATTGGGGTTGATTTCTGTATCCTAAAGCGAACCCTATAATATTTGCCTGCAGGGGGCGCCAGAGACATGAAGTTTCTTTTTCTTTATGACTACAAATAATTCAAGGGTTGCTAGGCCAAGTAAATCCATCAGTATTCACTTTAAAGTACCACCAGACTGAATAAAACTGTTTTAATCATTTCCTGGTGGCATTTGTTCAGCTTTGTCATCAAAAATGCTTTTAACATTAAAATCACCTCAAAGGCTTTGGCCAAAAGCTTAAGTAGGAGATTTGTTACTGAGAATAGACAGACTGAACGCAGATCCATAAATCTGAGATAGAATATCAAAGCTGGCATTACGTCGTCATGACACCACCAAATCCGCCTCCTTTCTTAAACGTGGGCAATGTACCAACTTTAAAGTAATCAAATATTTCTCATTCCAGAGATGATTTTTTGTAGTTTGTGATAAATTCCGTCCAATAAAGTCTGCTGGATGACAGCTATGAAGGATGTAAAGGACACTAAAAACAATGAATGATTATTTAAGGCCCCAGTTCCTGTAAGAAGGGCCCCGCGCCAGAGTCAGCGCAGTTTTAACTCTATTAAAGTGTCAGTGTAAAAGTTTAGCTTTCAGAGACGTAAGAGACCTGCATTTGCAATGAATAGAGAGATGCACACTGTGTGTGTGTGTGTGTGTGCGCTAGTAGAACTGAAGTAGTAGTGGCAGAAGTACAACTGAAACAAGATCACACAGAATCTCTCTCACTTGCTCTTTTTCCTTTGTTTTAAACTTAATTACTTAATTACTTAATTACTTTAATACTCTGATTAAAAATAAAGTGGCAGTGGTGTGTGTCTTTGTATTGGGGACACTATGCCCCCCCCACACTATGTTGATCAGTTTGACTGGCATTGGATTGATGGTCCTTGTTTGGGAAACAGTGCTGTTTTCGCCTGGAGGCTTACGTATTTGACGGGCTAGCGTGTGAGATTTTATGGAAAAGTGGAAGACTTTCATGCATGAACATTCATGCTGGTCTAAGCTGTTTTTTCAGCAGGGATAGTCTTTCTCTTTTTGTCTCTCTCCCCCTTATTTCTCTCTCTTTTTGTCCCTCTCCCCCTTTCCTCTCCGGCTGTCTTTTCAGAAGCGCATGTCTGTGATAAAGCTAAAGGTGACATGATAAGCTGTGCAATCATCTAGGTCTGAGGTGCCCTAATCCCTGCCTAAACCCTGTCATAAATCCATCTGTTATCTATGTTTCTTATACTCCCAACACCAAAACACAAAGCACCCACACCGCGGAGACTCTTGTCAAGATGCATTCTGCCTGAAGATTCTGTGTCTGTGTGTGTTGGGACTGGCACATTGATTTATGGTGCCACTCTGGCCCGTGCTTCTCTGGGCCAGCGGTGAGTGTTTGTTTTGTGTTGCACAGAGGACAGCGTTGAGCAAATGTTAGCATGCTGCACAGAGCTCTAACGTGTTTGCGTAAGTAAAACTACAGTAGCAGCCACACGCAAAGTGTGTGTGTTGGTGGCCCATTGCCCTTCTCAATGACTCATTGCATATACTTCATTAGAATTCCAAGCGATTAATAATTACATTGCTATATGAGAATTTAATGCACGGATTAAATTGTGTGGTATCTTGTGTGTCTGTGTGGATATTTGGGAGGGTGTGTGTAAGAGCATAACAGTAGATGTTTGTATTTGAGCTTGTCTAATGTTGTGGTTTTTAATGGCCGATGCCGATTTTAAAGGAATATTCCACCCAAAAATGAAAATTTGTTCCAAAACCTGCACAATTTCTTTGTTCTGTTGAACTCAAAAAAACAAGCAAAAAAATTAGCAGCACACCCTATATCAGCGGGCAATCCCATAATTCAATTATTTTACCAAAAATCACTGTATTACTGAGACTGATATATAAGTTACTTGATATCCGCAGATTTGGTTCTGCTTATTTAAAAAGAAGCAGACTCTACAGAGAAGGTTTTTGGATCGGATTTGAAATGATCCAGGCCTGTCTCAAGTAATCAACAGATAAATGATGTTTCCTGAACTCCTCCGCGTTTAGTTTCGTTTTAAACGTTTTATATATTAAATCGTTAGGCCTCAGGCTCAAGAAATCCGTCACAGCAAACAGCGACTTGTAGTAATGCGCTCACGTTGTGTGTGTGTGTGTGTAAACTTGTCAATTACGAACTGGATTGTGCTATTCCACGGCAGTAGGAAACATCTGTAACATGAGTGACCCACGCACTGGCGCGCCGTTAACTATCACTCAAGATAATACAATTTTTCCTACTATGGTAGTCAATGATGTCTCAGAAATGTCAGTTTTATCTTTTTTGTGTTCATCAGAACAGAGACATTTATACAGGTTTGGAACAACTTGAGGGTGAGTAAATGATGACAGATGGGTGGAGTATTCCTTTAAAAAAACATTCAAATGTGTCCGGCAAGAGGTTGACTCAAAGGGCCGGGCCAGGCGCCCACTTCCTCACTAAGAGAGAGTTTTTCCCTGGGTTTTCTTCCTCCACAGCACTCTCAGCTACACGGTGTCTGGGATGGACCGGGCTGCCGATCGCAACCTCCACAGGACGTTGCAGCGGTCAGCACCAAAAAGTAGGTAAGTCACAGATTTGTCAACCTCCCCGGAGTTCCGCCCTGTGCGAGGTGACCGCCCTCAGGGACCTGTGTCAGCTTGTGTAAAAGTATGTGAGATGTTACTGTGACATGTTTGTCCAATCACTCCTATACAGCAGTGTGTATGGCTGTAAACATGCGACGGGTTTGTCCTGTGTAACGTTACTTTCACTTGTCATGTGTACTTTCGCATATAGAAAACGTGACGCAATTGTTTCACGAGTCAGTTCCCTTTAGAAAATAGTGTGTTTTGTGTTCAAAGACGAGACATAGTGTTTCTCATTTGCTTTATGTGACCCTTCTTTCTTGTTTTGTCGTTGGAAGCACAGGCTCACGGACCTGGCAGCGTTTTCTCCTGTAAAGGGGGCAGAGACTAGTAGCTCATTTGCAAATAGCCTGTTAACTCTCACCCGTTCCGTATAAGGGACAAGTTTGTGTCAATATTGTGCATGTAATTTCTAATCGAATCATGACGAACTATATATCATTGGAATGGTCTAAGACTCTAGAATACAAATTTCTTTGGTGTTTTTTTTAAATAATTTATGTAGGGAGAGTAATTGATTGAGAGTGCTTAGATTTTTTCTTATCCTTTTGCCACCCGTATTTTTTTATTGTATTTTTTTATCAAAGAAAACTATAAACTTTTTTATTTATTTTTTACAATAAACCTAAAAACATACCCTTAATTTTTCTTCTTTGTGTGTGTGTGTTTTTTTTTGCAATGATCAGCTACTTTTCTTTTTTTATACGAGACCAACCGTAAATCTATATTCCAAAGAATTCATGAGTTACCACCATTTTAGTTCCAACATGTGTTTTCATGTGTTGGCTCAAAAAGGACTCAGACAAAACAGCACATTTCTCCTCACATGCAAAACTGGGCATTTAGGGCATGGTATAATAAAATATCTCCGGTGTATTTTAGGCTGAAACTTCACAGACATATTCTGTGGACCCCTAAGAGTCATATTATACTTGTGTAGTAAAAGAAGAAACTCTCCCCAAACGCAATTACAGTAAGTGAGCGACATGCAGAAAATTGATGAAACTAAATGATCAATTATTGCACATTACGTGTCTGCTTAGTAGCATGTATCTTTCCAGTTGCTCAGTGGTTAGAGCATGGCGCTAGCCACGCCAAAGTTAAGGGTTCAATCCAAGGGATTGCACATACTCGGATACGAATGTATAATACAATGTATGTCACTTTTGATGAAAAACGTCTACCAAAAGCATAAATTTAATGAAATGTCTTGAAACCGGGAAAAGGTGCACACATGTCATTGGTGTAGTCCCGGGCAGTTCAATGTGGCTAAATATGAATAAACATATAGGGTTTAAATGTTAAAATGTTAAATCTTTATTTGCTTGCCATACAATATTTGTATCTCATCCACCTCACATGACCAATTTTACTGTGGTCATTTTACTACATATAACAGCCGGCGGCCCCTCACGGACGACCGCCTGCGAATAAAACATGAACATAAATATAAATACAAACATAACACAAGTTCGGGCCCGGTCCTCTCTCTTCGACGGTCCGGTCGCTCGTTCCTTTTATATGCTCCCAATCTCCTACGTGATTCGAGCCCGGTGTGCGCACAGCTGGCGCTAATTCACAATTACTCACCGGACTCAAACCACGGTCTCGCCCCGCCTACTCTACTACAGTAACATTTTATAATAACTTTCATTAATAAATCATTAACAAACATTATATGATGCTTAACAAATCATTGGTTAATTATGTTCACATATCTAGAAATATGAGATAATGTGCTTACTAATGGAGTTTTACGAAGCATTATCAAATGATTAAAAAAATCGTTATTTCATGTCAATTGAAATGTTTACAAATATCATAAAACTTTCAATTCATATGATAATGCATATTTAAAAATCTTTAAATGATTTTCACATGGTTTACAATGATTAAAACGTAATTTATAAATGATTAAGAAACAGTATTCTTATATGTGCTATAATGCTTAACAGATCCTTAGTTAATACATATGTCATTAAACTTTCAATTCATATCATGCACTTTAGAAAAATCTTTAACATAAATTATACAATGATTAAGTTTATTTTATATACTTTATATATACTGAAAAAACTTTTACATTCACAAATGTTGTTAAAAACTAGCTTTGTAATTCTAATTTCTTCACAAACTTTTCATTTAACATATTATTCATTAATTCATAATCACAATCCGTAAAGGATTTGTTCATATATTTGTTCGATGTTTGTTGTGTAGACTTCTACTATTTTGACATTTTAGTAAATAATTTAGTATTTATTCGTTCATGTTTTTGCAGTACTCAATCTAAATAGGAAACTATTAATCAATTGTAAATGTTTATAAACATTTACTTATCATAAGTAACTTTATGAGAAGTCATCTTGATTGTAAATATGTTTCCCAAATGACCTGAATTTACCCTATTTACACATCTTTAAAAGTCATCTATTAATAATTTGTTCATGTTATTGCAGTACCCAACCTTAAATGGACAATTCTTAATTTTTGTGAATGTTTATAAAAAATGTGATGCAAAAGGAAGGACTTTCAATTCTTACAGCTGCCATATTGAGTGTTTTGATTTCTCTCTGTGGGAGGAGTGACAGAGGAAGAACATGTTTTATGTAAAGGAGACATCTTGTTCAAATAGCCAAAAAAACAAGCAATAGTTTTGGAGATGGTTAGAGAGGCCAAGCAGCTATGTGATTATACATTATCCTCCTCCGTACGAGTGCAACAGAGGTTAATGTACTTCATCTTTACATCACTCCTCTATCTTCATGGGCAATTATAAAATCCATAAATTAGCCACACTGCCAAGAGGTCGTTCACGTATTTCTCTGCCTGTCTCCGTGTTTTATTACTGGACGCTCTCAGCATACATGTAAAACCACCATAAGTTTATGTTGGATTTAATTTATGGCTGAATTTACAATAACCCACAGAAAACATTGCAAAAAGCTGACCCAGCATGAATCTTAATATTTTTGGTGAGAAATCTGTTTAACATATAATATACTCCTACTGCTAGCTTCAGCGTAATTAAATCATCCAAAATATTTCCTATATGAATACAGGGGTCGGACGAAATGTACAACTTGGTGACTGACGGGCGTGTGAAGTCCACCGAGTTCGGCGGGCTCAGATTCCATGTGGGCTTATTCGTAGAGAGGGTGGGTATACCACATTACAGTGACTTTTTCATTTCCAGCATACATGCTGGAATCTTCTGAGGCTCCTGTCACTCTGTTAGAGTCCACGGGTGTTTGTCATTGTATGTGCATGGCAGAGAAACAAAAAATGCATGCTAAGTGAAAGACACACAGCAGGCATTCCACAGCAAACTGTCACTTCCACCCCCTTTAGCTCACACAGTGTGGGCGGCAGCTTGACATCTGTGTGTATGTGCGGCCGCGAGTGGGTCGCCGTTTGTCTGTATACGTATGTGTGGATGTGTTACTGATGTGTGCAGGAAAGAAGTTTTGTTTGTGTATAAAGGACCATGACAGAATGTATATTCTTTGATGTCACTCTATCATGTGTTTGTGTGTACTGAAGCAGAGAGACAGCGAGACCTGTATAAATGATGTGTGTTAGCAGGCTAAGAATTTCTATAGGCTACAGTATATAAGAGTCATTGAGCTGTGGATGAATGAATGTCACAAAAACATGTCCAGGGGTCCCGGTTTTTCTCCAGAATCAAAAGAACTGTAAGTCATTATATTTAGCATAAAATGGGGGCTGTTTTGGGGGACTAGTAAGAATAAACATCATTGACATTGTTTTCTTAAAAATTTAATCTGCAATTCATAACTTTAGCCTCCATATCTCAACGTGTGTTTGAAACCTAATATTGTAAAAAAATGTGATCGATAAGTGGTCCTTGGCTTGTAATCATAGGGTTACCACCTTAAGTGCTATATAGAACCATATCTTGGTGCTTCAGTATTTCTTCAGAGCTTCTTCATCGGTTCTTCAGAGCTTCTTCCCCGGTTCTTTGGAATGACTGATGTGCTCTATAGAACCACTGAAGAACCATACAGGGGCTTAACAGGATCTTTATACGGAAGCGGTGGTATATAGCCATATAGTCATCTCAAAGAACCGCTGAAGAACCTCTCAAGAACCATTTTTGTGCTGTATAGCACCATTTTGTTTAGAGTGTGTATCTTTATTTGGGATGTCAAATTTCTCTCAAAAATGTACCCGACTTAACGTAAACCATCATCATTATAGGCTTACCGTTGTGAATAGCAGTATAATAATGAAGACATTTATAAAAAGCGTACAACCAAGAATTGAAGGTGCAAGCAGGGGTAAGATATAACCTTTTTCCTGTTTTACCAAGATATGCAAGTGTTTATTAATGTTAACAAATATGTGTGTAAAATTATTAAAATTACAATTTATTATTTGTAATATATTTGTTAAATAACTTTATTTTCTTGTATTCTGGAAATGAGAAATGTGGTAAAACCTGCTAAATTGTCATTACTTTAAATAGACTTCATTTTCTTTAGGCAAAATCTAATTTATATGGTCTTATTGATTTGTGAAATATGACCCAATCCTGTTCTCAGCAGGTTTTGTGAGATTTACCTGACTGTATTTGTCTCCCTTGTGTTGATGGTCAGTAAACACCTTTTATGCACCGACAGGAAATGACATTGAACTGGTGTAGTTGTCATGCAATGTTTGTCTATGGTCATCCTATTAACAAGCACCAAACCACAAACCCTAAAGATACACTGAAGGGTACATGACTGGACTATGCGGTAGCCTGCTACTGATTACTGCGAGATACCGCAGGGCTTGAATAGGGACTGTAATCCGGTCGTAATTCGTGTTTGCTCAGCACAGATGTACAGCCATTGTCATGAATGATGACAGAGCTATAAGACCACCCTGTTTTCAAGGGCGCATGACAATCATCCTAATAAAAAAAAAGAGAGATTACTGTGGATTAATGGTCTGAAGAGAAACGTGCCAATGAGAAGCAGACATATCATAATTGGTTGTGTGCGTGCGTGTATTTGAACAAGCTCAGAGACATGAGAATTTCACTCAGGCTGAGGAAAAGGCCAGATTGAATCCTTGATGACATTCACAGTACAGTAGACAGAACAAAAGTGTTTAACATTACGCCTGGTTTCAGAATGTGTGGGTATAAAATGAGTGTTGTTGTGTAATATGTTAATGGACATAAAGAGCTTTTAGACATTAATAATACGTATAAAAAAGAAAATTCTGTCATGAATTACTTAACCTCAAGTAGTTCCAAACCTGTTTGATTTTCTTTGTTCTGTTGAACACAAAGAAAGATATTTAGAAGAATGATAGGAACTGGCAGTCAATAAATGGCTGTCAATGTTGCCTCAGAAATCTCAGCTGCTAACATTCATCCAAAACAAAGACACAAAGAAATGTATACAGGTTTGGAACAACTTTAGGATGAGTAATTCATGACAGAATTTTCATTTTTGGGTGGACTATCCCTTTAACCAAGCAAGAATATATGCCTGTATAAAAAAGGGAAAACGAGTAGTTGATATGTTTTATATTCGCTGTCCTTCCGAAACCTCAAATGTCCAAATCCAAGTTTTTCAGGAAATATAAAAATCACTGTTCTTTGTTAATGATTAAATACTTCTGTCAAAGTTGACACAGGCACTTTTTAATTCTTTTTATGTGTTAGATATTCCCAAAACCACCAAGTGACAAACAGATTGGGGGACTTAAATTAATAATGGCAACAAAAAAATCATGAAATATGGACATGCAAGTTTTCAGAAGGACAGCATCTAATCTTTAAGGTAAACATTGTTATGTAAGGAAACATGTATATTTCAGTTGCTATATCTAGTCACTATTAATTTCCACAGTAGCACTTTGTAATTTTTTGTTAAAAGCTTTGTGATGTGACAAAAAAATCATGTATTTCCAAATCAAAATCAAATCCATTTATTGTCACCCAACCATATACACAAGTGCAAAAGTAGGTGAAAAACTTGGGTGCAGTTCCGTCAAACATGGCAGTATGACATGTTTACAAGTAACAAAGAATTAAAATACTTTACACTAGACATTTCTTGAACATATTTACACATTCAACATTTCTGTACAAATGTTAGACCATAATATAACAAATGACACATAATTTACATTTATAAACTTACATGTAAACGAAATTAAGCCCCTATTTTGTGCAAATAATAGTTAGTTGACATCAGCTGTGTCTGTGTGTTAGTGTGTGTGTGTAACACATTTGAGTTTATTTTGGATCAGTGCTGCTGTGGTTTGTGTGCTCCCCAAAGACCACATTCCGATTTCTCAACCGCTTGCCAGCTTCAGTTGAGATCGAAGTGTTCTTTGGGCTGACTAGAAATGTGGCACTTAAACCTGGCCTGTTTGTTTGTGCATGTTTTGGCTGAACACACAAAGACTTCTAGTGGCACCAGCGTACACTGCGCTTTTAATTTCGAGTGTGCTTTCTTTATGAGTGCGTATGCTGTGTGTGCGTTCACTTTGTGTGTGAGTGCTGTGTTTGGGCCTCCATATGGAGATATTTACTCAGATGTCATGACACTGCTGTGGAAAATCGGTCTGTAGATCTGAAACCACAAAATCTGTGCTGAGCCGGCCTTTGTATCTTACAGGTACTCCCACGTACTCCGAAGAGAACCGCAGGGGGCGAGGCCGTGCTTTGTGACGCCCCTCCCTTCAGGAAGAGCCGGGACAGAGAGTGGGAGAGCAGCTGAAACCTCTTTCTATCCCCCCTTCTGGGCCGGGTAAGGCTTTAAACACACACTGACTAGAACAAAACAACCCTGCAGTGATCTGTCTCTCTCTCCTTCTTTCTCCTTTTCCTTCTCATTGATTCCGTAGGAGCCTCCGTGCAACTGGAGATCAGACCAGAGTGCGGATTGGAAGTAAGCGCTGGAAAACACGCTGACCCCCAGACCACATTTACCCACACCCATCCGCAGATTACGAGCCCCTCTGTGGCCGGGGCATGCCATCGACATTATTAATGGCTGCTAAATGTGGCTACCTCAAGGTCCAGAATAGAATAAATATCATTCATCACCGTCACAATTCAAACACGGAAGACAGATGAGTATTAAAGTACATTCTTTTAGCCAGTGGGGATAAGTGCAGCTTGTGTGTATACTTGGAAGAGATATGTGTAACAAGAGGGGGAAAGTGAAATATTTTGACTTCAAGAGAGGACGTAGAGGGCAAACACGCTGTTGTACCAAAGAGCATTCAGCGTTCTAACACACGGGTTATAAAAAGCCATCACAACCTGGTTTATTCACACTCGAGGACCCTGAAAAGACACCACTTGTTGACCAAACTTTGATTGATTTACTTAAGGGTGCGCAGTTGTTTTTCTCACATTTAACACGGCCCGCGATCAGCTTGTCTGCTTTTCATCTGCACATGTTCGGTATAGAAACATCTATTCAGTCTGCTGGATGATGTCATTTTAGTGTTTGCTCATCTGCAACAAGTTGCTAAAATGTTGCCTGTTGGATGTTGATGAAGATTTTCTTTGACATTAATGGTTTAGAATGCATGTCTATCTGCTCTTTTTAATATTTATCACATGTTTGTACACAAATATGACACTGCTATACAAATAATGTAATGCGTTCCAGATGAGATTTCTGCAGTGCACATGTGTTTACTCACCAGCATGCTTGTCTCAGTTGTCTCTGTTGTCTCAGTTGTAAGAGACAGCAGTGGTAGTGAAAATTGTATACCTCAAATTTATTAATTGCAATGGTAGCATTGCATTCATTGGCCAGCTGCTTCATCATTTTATTATTACCATTTGCATTCCATAGAATCCCTTATGAAAATAATTGTTAGCCGTTTCTCAATTCCAAGAACACAAAGAACGGATTTGTGTTCTTGAGTAGACCGGTATTGCGAGGCAGCCTCGGAAGAACGAACTTGGATGGACACGCCGCAGTGACTTCTGGGACTTAAAGCGGATACCGTAGGTCACAAGACCTACATATGATGCATCCTTGTATCGAGAACACATCCGGGTACTTACATGCGTTCTGTGTTCTTGCGTATCGGGGCAGGACTTTGACAGTTAATGATGTCACAGAGCGAGAACCTGAGGACACAAGACTGCTGAAGAACGCATATTGCGAAAAGGGCCTATGATTCTACCAACGAAAAACGGGATTCGAATGGGAACCACAAATAAACATATTTTCCTACAGTCAGAAACTATAGTTTTACCATGGTAACTGTCGTGAAACTATGGTTTTACAAATGGTAAACAATTCAGCACAAAAACATGGTTATTTCACCTTTACTATAATAAAACCATGCCTAATTTTTTTCAGAGGGATTTAGGTGCCACTCCAAGGGACAGTAGAGCATACCATGCTATTACCATTATATTTTAGTCTACTGTACCATGGTTTTAGCGTGCCAAAATTTGTTACACTGTTCAGCTCTTTTACTGTTTAAAGTTTAGTTTGAATCAGAAATGTTAGCTGTAACCAACGAAATTGCAGCCAAGCCTTTGACTCCTGAGCACAGTGTTCGAGGACCTTTTGCGGGCAAAGAAAGTCTTTCACTGTGGACTGTTCACCCAAAATTGGTCTAAAGAATTTTAATGGATTCTGGCAAATGGGAGCTAATTGGAGCGGAGTAGCGGTAAGGAAAGGTGGAGGGAAACAAATGGACTGTAGAAAGAGTCAAGTTTCAGAGAGGCACACTGAGGAGGATAGACACCATTGCAATTAAATGGAAAGCGAACTTTAGGAGAGCCTAAGGGAAGGAGGGCATGAGAAACAGTAGAATTTCAAGTCCAAGCAGAAGGCATTGCATTCCTTCAGTAAATTGCTGTGGTGGAGAACAAAGAAGATGCAAAAGACGTCTGTCAGGCTTTGGACTTTGAGATGCTGTAAATCAAAATAAGTTTCCTCTTGAACTTGTGATGCTTATAATATATAATCATCTTTCAGTGCTGTCATTGCTGAGTTGTCTGTTTAGAGGATTTTTTTTCTAATTGTGGTTGGTGTTGTTTATTGTTGGCAGTGTAGCTATGCCGAGTCACTATAAACATAAATAATATTCAAAAACTTGTGATGGAACAGCTTAGGTCTCCAGTGAGCCTTATACTTCGTTTTGACCAGGGAAAAACACAAACTAGTATTTCTATTTATTCGATTTGTTTATTTTTTTTGTGCAGCCCCTCCCACAGCAAATGGTCCAAAATAACACTTGACTGCTGTCTACAGTGTACAATACAATAGATATTTTCTTTCTTGCTTTGTGCATCATTTCAGCATATATTGAAAACTGAAAAATAATTCATGATAAAAAATTATATCACAGGTTCGGACAGTGTAGTTTGGATAAAATCTGATTGCTGGAGACACATGGGGCATTAGGGCTCTGCCGAGCTGTTGAGAGGTATTTTTAGAGGCGGGTCTTATCTTAACTCTCGGAGGCCTGAAACTTGGTCCTTCACCTTGCCAGGTCAGGCGCTGAAAGGGGATCGGCGGGCATCCTGGGAACCGAGCTAGTGGTGGAGCCAGAGGGGTCAGCGGGTGACCTCGCGGTGCGGCGGGGCAGGCCGCTGACAGTTGGACGAAACCAAGACCACCAACAGGTCTATTTTCACCAGTTATGCACACAACAATGTGCTTTGAACTAAAAAATAAACACAATCACATATGGGTATGTTTTTAATATTTTTTTTAATACTGTAGTTTTAACCGTTCATAAAATAATTTCTTGATTTTGTATTAACTTATTAATAATTTATATTTTTGTAAATTTTCTTAATAATGGACACTTTCTTAACTAGTTAAATTAGGCTGAATTCAGTTTTTGCCATTAAACATTGTGAAATTATACCTGATGCCTCAAATTTTAAATCATTATAATAAGCTTTCGGTGTCTTTGCTCAATAACTGATTCATTTACTTTTATTTTATACTAAAAAGTTACACTAAAATTTCCATAACAATTTAAACAAAATATATATGTTAACATAAAAAAATGAATTGTAATAAAGGATATATTATGTTAACACTAAAATAGCTATTGTAATATATATGAAATGTGTTCCATTAAAAAAAATATGTGCATTGACATTTACATTTTATTTTGGTATTTCTAATTAAAAAAATATTATTTTATTTGAATGTTTTGGGATATTTCATTTTATTTCAAGTCTTATCAAGGATCCAAAATTGTTGTTCTGAATCTCTGAAAACCTTTGTCCTGCTCTCTCTTTTTCTCTGATCAAAATTAACTAATTTGCTCTCGATTCAACCAAGGAAAAGCATATAACATGCTCCTCTGAAGGTCACAGTAATACCAAAATAATTTGTTTGTTTATCAGCAAGCATGCCAGCATGATTACCGTACTAATTACTGCAGTCAGTGCGTAAAATATTACCAAGTGTGAGCCATTCACGCTGCAATATTCATATCACAATCATGTTATTACTGTAAACGTGGCTCACTTTGCTACAGCAGTAATTAAAAACTGCTCTGATCACACGTATCTGTGGCAGCTTAGCACCGCCGCACTGTCAGTAATTAACACTGCCGCCCCGTCTCTCGCTTTCTTAATGAAATCACTCAGACAGATCATGGATTTCTCATTCATCTCAGCAGACCCGGCCCAGGGAAGTCACCTCCATAGCTAGTCGACCATGGGAAAACTGTAAGCGCGATTTAAAAATCTCTCCATCTATGTCTTTCTCCCTCCCTACTTATCTAAGAACACCGAAATCGATGCTAAAATTGAAGCTGTACTTTAAGCAAAGCAAAGCTTAAGCAGGATGTTCAAGAGGACGTAAGAAACCATGTAACGTAAAATGATACAGTATATGAATGGTTTTCACAGTGTAGCTATTGCAATATCTGGCGAATTGACTTGGAAAGGAGAGACTTTTCCTTGTTCCAAGCTCTGCTTAAAAAATCTATATGCCAAGATGAACAGATGGTATAGGGCATTGTGAACGGAATTCTGTACGCCGTTATGCGATATTTACATATCTAACTAGGTAGCCCACGCTCCAAGATCCAGTCAGCTGCTGTCTCAAGAACTCAAGCCCCACATCCGATGATTTATTAGGGTCCTGGCGCTGGTGAAACCCGCTACCTGGCTGCTTTCCGCACCGCTCTGCATGTGTGTGTGCTACACACGTGCGTGTCAGTTTGCTATTTGGCATGCGAATGTCTGTTCATTTCCATATGTCTGTGTTTGCTTGTCTGTGTGTGCATAAGTCTGCGTATGTTTATGCCTTTGAGTGCGTGTAACCGAATGCGCTCGTCTGAATGTGACCTCACGCATTGTGCCATTGGCACGGCAACCCTTTTGAGACAATAATATAGCTCACCGTTTTCCAGCACCTGCTGCCGGGTTTCTACGTCAAACTCTTACCTCTCAGTGCCATCGGACGTTGACTCTCGGACAAATGGCACAGGACATTTAAACAAAGAGATGCGAGGCACAGTTTTGAATTCGTTTTTGGTTTGGGTTAACGCTAAACAGTTATGGCAGCTCGCTTGGTTATATGACAGAGTACAGTATTCCATGACAAATCTCATGTCCCGCTGTTTGAGCAGTGGTATACATAAGTCACAGAGAAAGAGGTTATGGAGCTTTCTAGAATATCAGAATATTGTAATGTGTTTTGCAGTCACGGTTGACGCTCTCTTTCCC
This sequence comes from Triplophysa dalaica, assembly GCF_015846415.1. Classification (NCBI taxonomy): domain Eukaryota; kingdom Metazoa; phylum Chordata; class Actinopteri; order Cypriniformes; family Nemacheilidae; genus Triplophysa; species Triplophysa dalaica. The sequence goes on along the minus strand of NC_079544.1, from coordinate 17,772,446 downwards.
TTTCATTTCACATTAATGCTGTTTTTTCTCTTTCCAGACGTGAGAGCTGCCCGGTGTGATGGGACTGTAATGCCTTCACCATTCAACTGCTTACTTTTGAGGTGCTGCGCTCTTACAGCTAGATCTGCAGCCATTGTGCCACATCCGAAGCCTGCTTTACTGCTGAGGGGTTGTGGCTGGCACTAGGCTGTTATTTAAATCTCTTAAGAAGTAAAGAATTAGTAAATAGCAGCCACACTACAGCAAACCTTGAAACCCTGTGGCTCACCGTCCACACCATTGTGGGATGTTTGCCAGTGGAGGTCTGGAGAAATAAAGAACTGGTAGTTTCCCTCTTTTAAAAAGCCATCACACTTTGGGATCGTTGATTTTGTGGGAGCTTGTTAACGTCCGTGGGGTTCGAAAGCCCTCCAGTCCTATAAAGCCAATGAAAATTGGTGGACATGTGGGACGGAGTCTTCACAACAGATGCCCTGTTCAGCAGTACTTTGGGACTTTGTGTCAATTTACATAAAAACAGCCCAAACTCAAGTCGAGTGTAAGATACATTGATTGTTGGGTATCTGATGGCGTAGTTGGGAAAACATGAGGGACTGCAGGTGATTAGGAGCTCTTACGCTATCCATTGATTTCTTTTCTGAGAGGGAAAAGAGCGGTTGAGATGGTAGAGAAGGCTGATAGCTTTGTGTTTGATTTGCAGTCTGGAATCCATTCACACACTCGAGGGAAGGGAACGGGACTCTATCTCGAACAAAAAGGTTTTGGGAGAATTGTGCGTAGAGGGAGAGAATAGGAAATGTGATTCATTCCTCATTTTTATTAGAGAGAGGAAGAACGTTCTATGTGAAATGATCACCGAGGTCTTTTGGGTAGAAAGATGGGTGGTTCAAACAAAGAATCTTCTCTCTTGATTTGGTTCCTTTGAATTGCTATAGAAACATCTAGTAACCATACATCTTTATTAAAGATTGAAAACCAATCAATCTCTTATTTTATTACACTAGGTCACATCTCAATCGTGTGAGCTGAGAGTGAAATAAATGCCCATGTTGTATTTTATGGCTCGTGTGAAGATTTGTAGCCGCTTGGAGAAAAACTGCCAAAATCTCTCTTCTTCAGTTTCTTTGTTCCTTTATCACAAACACCCACGCACTTCACCAGACTGCTGAGCCCGTCCTTTTAATTTGGCCCGCCTGCATTCGTATTTTATACATCCTCAACTACATTTTAACAATCCGTCACTCATTAGGTGTTTGCATATGTACAAGATGTGCACATTAGCGCAGAGTGTCGTCTGATATGTGTATACATTGTCTGGAAGATTCCAAGAGGCCGTATCAAAGAAGGGGAGAGTAGATGGCGTCCCATTCGAAGTTGCCAATTACTGACCGCAGTGTCCCTTGGGGGTGCAGGATGCACTCTGTGTGGAGGCCTGTGTTAGCATCGCACAATACAGATGTGTGGGCAGATGCCATCTGGGGCTCGGAGAACAAAACAAAATGTGGGGGCGCCGTTCAGGGAATCCAGGAAGAGAATGGAAAATTATCTGACGGTAATCAATCAAAAAAAAGTGACACAAATGACCAAACACAACGGCCTCGAACAACACACCCGTCTTTTAACGCCGCCTGTGGCGATTCTCCGCCCACTAGCTATAACGCGATCAATAGGCCTTCGTCGATGAGCAGAAGCGATTGGTCGGTAACGCTAAAAGCGGGGCGCCTCCTCGCCTGCTAATTGGGCCTTTATGATTGCGCAGTCTTTCGTGCACATCGAGAAAATAAAACGCCATTCTCTTCGTCAAACTGAGTGACAATCGATGTTGGGCAACGCCAGATGCTCCGCCCGAATTCATTATGTTGGGCGAAATCGTTTCGCCGGAGCAACCGCATGACCACAAAGCGTCTCGATTGTGGCCCTAGAGACGAAGTCTTGAATGTCACCTGCTCCTCAGTCTAATGCTATTACATTCGAGAGGCCCCAAACGCATATGGAAAAGAACAAAAACGTAGCTCTTCTGGCCTATACATAAACAGGAAGTGCTAGCCATGGTCGGACGAAACTTGAATGTTAAAGTCTGAGCAGACTGTGGCCCGATATTCAACTAAGGCGAGGGGAAAATTATACTACAGCCTAACAAACTGACTTTGAGTGGTGGGAAAGCAGCAAAACTTTACATGTAAGCTATACTGAGATCATCACATCAGTCATTAAAAAGATTAAAACAATGCAGCGTTTCCTCATTTATAATAAATGTAATGTGCAGTCTTTTTCTACTTTTCATGGTCACTTCAGCTAAAAGTGTGTGTCTTAGTTAACTAAACATGTAAAATTTATATCCATTGTCCTTTTCATTTCAGAAGTGCTCAACACTGCGCTACACTAAACACATGAGGACACGGACACGGACACATTTATATTATAGGAGAACTGAAGAACTGGCAGGTGGGTGTCCTGGTTATCTAGCAGTAAAAAGTTCACACTACATATACAATGTAGCTTATGTTAACTTAAACATACATGTCTGTTTTATATAGAGATAACAGATTATTTATTTAAGTTTCGGAACAAAAACAGTGCGCTCTGATATCTCTGCGTATCCCAGACATGAGCATTTATCTTCTAGTGACACAACAATGAAGTACTACCCTTGTTAATGTTGAAAGTATAAACATTGACTTGGCTCTTTCAGCTCCGTCAGCCTCAAGGGCGGCACCAAATAACTCAGAGAGTTACTCTCCCTTGCAAACCATCCATATGCAAACACGTTGTTGTCAAAGTTGTCAGCACACTGTCAGCCCCACCACCCGTTACAGGATGTGAATTGGCTCATCAGGTGGGCCACATGCAGTAAGCCATTGCGATCTGCGTGCATTTGCGGCTATTGATGGTTTTCAAGGATGGAGAGGCGCGTTCGGTGCGCAGATCTGGTTGTGGGCGTCATGCATACGGTTGATTGACAGGGGCATGGAAGGTCGTGAAGCGTAGGCGTATATTGTAAAAAGGCATAAAGGTTCACGAACTGACATCAGAAACTTCTTTATGCAGCATGAAATCGCAAAACTTAAGCAGATGCTTTTTACACAAGTCTGGAAACTAAACGTGATGTGAATACATTTTGATGCATTTTTTATGATTTATTATTATCAATTATTAAAACATTTTCTCCTGAATAAATGATTACTTAGCATCGACTTCATACACGACATGGCCGAATTACAGATAAAAATACTTCCACGATTGTGAAGTTGAATTGGAGTTGAATAAAGTGTAAACTCTAGGCGGCGCACTTGTTCTTCATACTATTGGTGTTGTACATTTTAACTTTTACTTGCATGCCCAATACAGCCATTTGTATGACGTACGCAGCAATAATTATTATGACCAGGGTATTTCCCATATATTACAAACCCTGCTCTATATGTTATATAGGCTCTGCATTTAAAACTCTCTCATTCTCTCTTTCCCACATTGCGCATGCAATCTTTAATGGTTTGTCTCTCTCTCTCTCTCTATTTTTTTTTAAGTCTTGGAAAAATACTTTCTAGGCATATAGAATTCTTCAGATAGGCTAGCTGATGAAAAATGGGCTAGCTATTTACCCGAATAGAGAGACTGTTGACTTTTGGCGTCTCGCTGTGACATCGCGTCAGGCAGGCAAGATCCGCCCCTCGGCGGTGATCAGAGCGCTCTGCGCATCACACTCTCAAACGCTTATTCCACTGGGATAGACGCAACTTCGGTCCGTGCGCGGAGCGAAGGAGACGCACACCGAAATGACACCAATGGCTGCGCTTGTGTTCACGGCGACTTTTGCGCTAATAATTTGGATACCGACTTTCGCAATAACCGCACGGGTCTACCCTCCTAACGAAGGTAAGGATTTACCGAAGGAGCGCAATTTATTCAAGTTCTTGTCTTTTGAGGTTACGACTTGGGACGGTGTAGAGTGCCCCATGCTCTATTTCTTATTGCCATCTGTTTTTCCCTGGGACTTTACTAAGTCAACGTAAAGGAATTATAACATTTTACACTAAATCTCGTTGGGCATCTCCAAGTGTCTGTTGTTCTCGTTCCCAAATCCGCAGTACCGATTCCAAGATTGCGCCGTTGTTTTCATCAAACGAAGTTCAACACGGACTCTATAGGACTTGAACACTCACACTGTTTGAACACATTACAAATTTTATTGGAATTAACAGACATCAGCGTCATGAAATGTGTACGGATAGCCACAATGGAAATTATAAGTTACGCGTTGTTGACATCAAAGAACTGAAGGAAATTTTTGCTTTATTTAGGCTATTTATAGTCTTTTTAAGTTGTCGTTTTTAAACGCAATGTAAGAAATTCGCTCATCATAATCGACAAAGACGCGCAAAAGCATTGCGGTCTTATTGGACTAATAGTCTCCCAACTCATGAAACTATCACAACAGACGGAATGCATGCTTTTGTTTTTTAAGGTTACTATTTGGTCCGTTTTTAGAGGACAATATCAAAAAGAGAAAGCACTATTGACTTAAAAGCGCTTTTCAGGGCCGCATTCAAATAATGAAGTGTGTCTAATGAAACTGCGGGCAAATCTTAAACGCTTAAAATAGACAAAATACATACTGTGTTGCAAAAATAAAATTACTAACTTACATTGATATATGATGCGAACTGACTATTTTTAAATTTCTAATGCATTTATTATGCTTAGTCAATAGTCGATTCTGTGCTAATACGTGGTCAAGAAACGCGTATGAAAAAAATGTATTTATTCCAAATGTAAGTGTAAATTATTGAAGTATTAACAGGGCATTTATATAGTTTTGCTAATTATATTATTGTGAATTAATATCAGGCCTAGATGTCCGGGGGCATCGAATGTAAGCCGTTAGTTGTGAACAATTGTGTAGCCATTGAAACAACTTGTGACTTAAAAGTTAGTTTGATGTATGATGGATGCTGGACGCTGATCACCCATCATCAGTGATTGATGCCATGTTGTCTTTCCGCAGTGACGCTGCTGGACTCGAGGACCGTGCAAGGCGAACTGAAGTGGGTTGCGAGTCCGACGGAAGGAGGGGTAAGTTCAGAGAAGGCGAAAGATAATGTTGCTTTTAAATGTTTATTTGCGTGGAAAACAATCGCCTACGTCTCATTATGAGGTTATTGCTTTAAACATAGTCTTGGGAACCATATTCACACCGTTGAAAAAACAGACAAGGAAAGTGAGCCTTTTTGACCACAACGGGGACTGCAGTGTAAAAGGTGGAGAGAGGGCCTCAAGTCGTTTTAAAACCTCACCGAAAAGTGATGGAAAACAGCTTAAGAGGCGACACGGTATGCAATCAGTAGTTTTTGCATTAGCACACGGAGACTAATGAGATATACACAATCCATAATTATAAACCCCGACAGCTGAAATGGCTTCGTTCTGTATAATTTGATGCTTTATAGGCTACAGACTGAGAAACGACTGGAGTTTAAGTGCTTGTACTCAGGATAATTCATTTCTAAATTATATGCATTAAATAATATTCATTTATTTATGTCATTTATGGGTTGCAATCTAAAAATGAGTGCAGATAGAATTATTATGTATGCGATCTAAAATGAAGGACCGCGAATTGTATATTTAATTCGCGCATCGTTTATTAGGAAAGGCCAACAATTAATATTTAATTTAATATTAAATAAAATTACGTTTGTATTGCCTTTTTGTTAATATTTTACATTAGTAAACTACATAAGTATTATTGTTGTTAAAGGGTATTTTTTCCTTTAAAAGTGTCTAAAGGGGTTAGGGTTAGTGCATGCATTTATTAAAAACTGTGCTTGTAAAAAAATCATCTAAATCGATCTATTGAGCACTGTGTGAAGTAATTTATGGGTTTTATTTGATCAGCGTTTTGTTAAATTAGGTACAATTAGGCTTCCTCTCTCTCTCTCTCTCTCTCTCTCTCTCTCAGCCCAGTTTGCTTGGTTTCGGGTTTAATAGTGAACTTGGCATTTGAGGAAATGTAACCTCGCACAACCAAGCAACCCTTTGCGGCTTTATCTCATCAACACGGTTGATTGACAGGGTCCCGACTGAGCCCCCCCTCACGCAATCAGGCCAAATGTACAGCTTTATCTGCATGACAGCTGGGATTTCTACACTTACGACTTACAAAGAGTAAAAAGCAAGAAGAAAAGAAGGCGTCATTGATCCTGACAGGCCTTTTCAAAACTTTTCTTCGTCGCATACATCTCATTTTAAACTCTCACCAGCAGGAAGTATGTAACTCTTAGGCCCGTGTTATTACAATAGCCTAATAGAGGATTGATGGTGACCGTGAAGATAATGTTGTAAATGTTTCTAGGCAGTGCATTTGTTTAGAACGTGTGCACGATTGCTGTGGTCGTATTCAAGAGTGGAGTGTTAAACGCAGACTAACATCTTACACCATTTGCAGCAATCCATCAAGTCAACACCTACCTCCATAAAACATCTGTTTTAGCTGGCTTAAAAGTTAGTCTAAATATTAATGTTCCGAAATGGCCCTCGTCTGGGATGCATTCTTCGAAGCATTTATTTGTATTATGGCTGTTTAACATTGCTTTTAAAATCATACCACTCTGGTTTTGCTAACAATCTTATGTATTTATCTTGTATATTAAATAATACTTCAAGTTTTCAAACAATAGAGTTTATTATGCGCTGTGAAGGTTAAGTGTTTAAAAGTTTACTTGTCTAAAGCTTTGGTGCACCACATGCGAATACTAAGTGAACAGAATTTGGCAGATGTGTGATTAAATTCTCATTATCATACCGTAATCAATTAAATCATTGCGTCTTTGCAGCTGTTTGTTTGTGTCGAATATCTCCAGCCCTGGGCCTTGAATTGTGTGCACCTGCCGAGACAAAAAAGCCTCTCCGGCAGAATCTCTATAGGCTTACTTACCACTCTGTCTTTCTCTCTGTCTCTCTCTCAGTGGGAAGAGGTGAGCATCATGGATGAGAAGAATACGCCAATCAGGACGTACCAGGTATGCAACGTTATGGAACCCAGCCAGAACAACTGGCTTCGAACAGACTGGATCCCTCGTGGTGGAGCCCAGCGCCTCTACATCGAGATCAAGTTCACCCTGCGTGACTGCAACAGCCTGCCTGGAGTCATGGGAACCTGCAAGGAGACCTTTAACCTTTACTACTACGAGTCTAACAATGACAAAGAGAGGTACATCCGGGAGAACCAGTTCTCCAAAATCGACACCATTGCTGCCGATGAGAGCTTCACGCAGGTGGACATAGGAGACCGCATCATGAAGCTGAACACGGAAGTAAGAGATGTAGGAATTTTGACACGGAAGGGCTTCTACCTGGCATTCCAGGATGTCGGGGCGTGCATCGCCCTGGTGTCCGTAAGGATCTTCTATAAGAAATGTCCCCTCACCGTACGCAACCTGGCGCAGTTTCCCGACACCACCACGGGGGCGGACACCTCATCCCTAGTGGAGGTGCGGGGTTCCTGCGTTGACAATTCAGAGGAACGAGAGGTTCCCAAGATGTACTGCGGAGCAGATGGAGAATGGCTGGTGCCTATAGGAAACTGTTTGTGTAACCCTGGCTACGAGGAACATGGAGGAACCTGCCAAGGTAAGAGCTCGAATAACCCGCTGGCTCAATTCGGTTTTACTCTTTGGTTTCTTGCAGCCTTTGTGTGCTGAAATGTGCCTGTTGCGATTAGAGATTTACACACCTCCCATACGGAAAATAAAATAAACAAGCCCAGATCGCCCAGCAGTAATATATTCTATAATTTAAACCTGCAAGGTGAGAGAGCGGTGAGATCATTACAACTGAAGTTGGTCCAGATGCAGTTTTTCCCCTTAGGGATGTGAGAGTTGACTCAGATGTAGACAGCTGGGCACTCGGCAGATCACTGCGAATTAAGCGAGTGTTGCTATTCGAGAGGTCTGGTTATGATTATGAATCGCCTTGTTTGATATCAAAACACCTCCCTGTGGATCTTTGCATGAAAAATGTTACCGCTAATTATTTTGTTGGAGCAACAGCCAAGTGGTTCATGTGCGGAATCCACTTAATTAGATCACGGACGAAGGCTCTCGCACCCTTTGCTTTGTGTCTTTCTCTCGTTCTCTGCGCTATCTCTCGAGGGCATGTGTGATGGTTTTCAGCTCGCATTGAAGGCTGGAAACCTGATTGACAAATGTCTGAAAGAGCAAGGGAGATAAAAGAAGAAAAGGAGAGTATCAGATAGGTTGTCTCTGTCACCAGAGGGCCGTTTCTCTATCGGTGCGTTGGCTATGATTCGCAGCATCCGTCGTCAGGCCATACGGCAGTAAAGCGGTGATCTAGTGTTTGGGGTAATGCTGAGGTCAGTGCAGGCAAAAAAGGAAGAGCCATAGGACATATAGACAGTTCGAACACGCCCCTTCTTTCTTTTTGTATGAGTGTCTGGTCTAGGAGAGGGTCGTTGCAGGGTGATAAACAGCCAACTGGCCAGTCTACGGGCTTTTATTTATGAGCGCTATCTCAGCGGGCTAATTGCATGACAAATACGGGCTGTAATTTAGGGCTGCTGTGGGCTGAGGGGGGCAATCGCTGTTCGCCGCGGGCGGTCTCCCTCAGTAGATTGGTTTGTGTGGGTAGTTGTCGGGGTACGCTGGGAAAGGCCGTTCTCAGAGAACTGGACGCTTTTCTTGGCCACTCTTTTATTATGGGAGCCTGCTGGCAATGACCAGTTTCCTCACTCGCATTCTCCACTTCTCCCCCTGCTCTCATTCAGCAATGTTAGAATAAAGAAAGAGGCTGTAATTTTCTGAGCAAAGAATGCCATTTACATGCAGACATTTAGTGCAACGCTCTACCTAAATCACTTCAGGGCCTGCGACAATGATTTCATTACTCTCAGATATTTGAGAGAGCGCATTTTTAATATTTCTGAAACCTCACGTCTGTGTTGGCAATCGCAATCACCAAAAGTTTACAAATTTAATTTCCCAGCTCTCTGCATCATTTAAAAACCCCACAAAGTCCCAAAAGCTGATATTGCTGAGGATATTGTTTCAGTATTCCAGGGCGCCTATGTGCCGAACAAAGGATCGGCTGTGCTAAAAAATTGAAAGTTTGCAAACACTTGATATTTGATATTGCACACAGTGTGAAGTGACCAAACATCAAATCGCATTATGTGAAGTATGTAGAGCTGAGGGTTAAAAATTGCTTTCATGAATATGGGAAGACCATTTTGATCTGTTTTCTTCTCAAGCGTGGCCTTGTCATCTATGGCTGATTAAGCCATCAAATGCTGTTTTCACTCCGGCAACTGACAGTTGTTGCCTCATTCAAGAGGGTTCAAAAGGTGCCTCTCTCTCCCAGCATGGAGATGAAAGTCACTATCTGTTTAATAAGTCTGTGTGTCGAGGCCAAGCCAAAGGAGCGATGCATAGGTTCACCTTCAATGTGATGGCGTAGGAAAGGGCGAGAACTTCCTCAATGGGGCGTCCACAGAACCTTGTGACAAAACCCATTGAGCCTAAGGGATACAAGCCCTGTACCCCAGGAGGCATCAATGGACCCTATCCCCAATTGTTAGGGTGTTGGAATCAAGGGTGGGGTGAAAAGAGAGGAACACTAGACGAGGGTCAAGGGTGATCTTTGGTTTTATTATTCCCCCTCCCCAAGAGACGGGGGTCATGGCCGTGATTGATTAAGACGTCAAAATTTGACAGCTGCAGCCTAGGCAGATAGGTTCAAAAGCAGAAAGTGAGACAGTGCCTCAAAACACCCGACTTTTTGGCTGGATGAGACAGAAATGTGATTTTGGGGATTTTGTGGCTTTTTTCCTTTGTAAGCGTTTGTTGTTTTCTCACTGCTCATCTGCGGTGTCGAGTAGGAGGTGAGGACAGAAAGGAAATATCCGCTTGTTAGTGGGCGTCCGACGAGCTGGAGAAGTGTAAATGCCCACTGAGCTGCTAGGATGCAGAGAAAGAACAGCACAGTCTCTGTGTTCAAATAGACGTTGTAATCCGTAAACAGTATGTAGTGAAACAGCACATCGGCATGTGGAAAAACCCAGCCAGCGTGAGACAAAAATGTACAGAGGTATTACTTGAGAAATATATCGTAGATTCTACCTACAACACTAAAATGATGGTCATTTTAGGTATTATTTGACATACCTTTAAGCTCCTTTGAAATACGATGGTGTATGAATATCTTGGTTAGGGTGAACACAGGTACAGATACATTTCATTCTTAACAAGTATTTGATGTGAGTGATGTAGCCATTTTGGATCATATTTTAAAAATAACATTAATCAGTTATTGGTGTGGCTCCCTGCATTCATCCTACATAGACTCTTTGTATCAAGGCACCATAGGACTATCTAAATAACATTTGTTTTTAAAGGGCACTAAGATGAAACAGAGCTACATTTAAGTAATTAGAAAGGAAAAAAGGTTTCGAAAAGGGGTTGAAGAACAAGAGCATGATGGGAATTGTGTTAATATGATACACTGAGCTTTGAATCAGAACTGACAACAGCTTGCGTAACCGGAAGAAAAACGATGCTTGACAAAACATTGTTTATGTATGCAAGCCGAGATCTCAAGAGTACGGCGCCTGTATCGACTTTACCAAGCAAAAGTAAATTTTTGTTTGTATCACGCATTAGGCAAATTGCCGTACTTAAGAAGTTTTATTGATTCGTTCTGCTCACGTTTTGTTGTTGTTTAAGTACACAATTATTCTTTAATGCAAACTTTGCACCTCAGCACCTGTGTACGTGCGTGTAATTAGTAAATTTCCCGCGTCATAATCACAGGCAGGTGTATGAGAATCATCATCCTCAGCTGTGAGCCGTTTTTGTGCTTTTCTTCGCCAAACAATAGCCACCGCCTGCCAAAACGTTCTTACCTATGAATATTCATCGCTTCCTTTTTCGCTTTTGATGGCAAGCGCATATGTTGATTTCTGTCACAATTCTCCTCAGTTCTACCCTAGCTCCTGCATCGTCCACTGAATGGACTGTCAGCTGTCCCGGGAAAGAGAAAAACAGGGAGAGAGAGAGAGCAGGAGAGAGGTGCCCTTTGATATCAAACAAATCCGTCATTTGCATATTTTGTGTGTCCGTGAAATGCAAAGCCAGCAAACTTGTCTCTCCGAGACAATGGGCGGCTCGTCCTTTCATTGGGTCCTCTTCTGCATCCTGTGATCATAATAACATGCTGTATATGTTTGAAATCATTTGGATAATACGATTCGGGTGATTAAATCTAGATCTTTCCGGTCCCGATGTGCACATTTCAACAAAGCATGCAGAGATCTTTGCCGCTGTGCGTCTTCGGCCCTGTTTGTCAGTATGTGCGCGATTGCTTGCTCATGTGTGTGTTGTTCTCCTTGACCTCTCGCTGTCCGTCATCATCCTGTGCTCCCAAACGGAAGCTCCCCTGCCAGCTCGCAGCCCTTCACTTGTCATGTTGTGATGGAGGCCGTGGGTGCAAAACGGCCTGAAGGACAAGAGCTGGTGGGAGGGGTGAGAGATGATAGTGAGCAGTCCAACTGTTAGCGGCAATGCTAATGCTATGATACATCACTGTAAAATGCCACCTTGTAGGGCTGGGAGGGGAAAGAAATTGTGTTTGTTAGTCATTATGTTACGGAAGGATATTCTAACGGCAAGAATCAGTTTTTCCACATGAGGAATAAAGAAGGTTCCAGCATTGATCGAAATATTGAGAAAACGAAACTTAATGTTATAGTTCACTCAAGAATAGCAAATATTTTTTCACCCTCATGTGGTATGAAACATGTACATGATTCTTTCATATGGGAAACATAAAATAAGATATTTGGAGAATGTCTCAGTGGGTTTGTGTCCATACAATGGGATTCAATGGGGAGTGTTATTTGGTTACCAAAATATCTTAATTTGCGTTTTGCAGGTTTTGAATGACATGAGGATCACACAGTATTATTGCACTGTGTCCCAGAGATTTTTAAGAAACACATGTGGATAGTTTTACTCTTTTTAGTGTCCTTGATAAATTCATTAAATTTCCCAAGAAAGACTGTTGAAACTACACTCTAAGCATTTTCCACTAATGCGATCTACCCCGCATCCCCTTTTGAGAAATTCTGATACCGCTAGTCTCATCTCTCTGGTGTTTAATTATTTTTTAATTACGCCGTCTGGCGCGCGTTCATTACTGACAGTCTGGATGTGTTAAATCAGAAGAGCTGAGCACAGATCTCCAGTGCAGTGGTACGGACGGCGCTTTCTCAGCGTCCGCTTGCCAGGGCAGATATCTTTTCGAGTGGATGAGGCTTATTGACTCACTGCTCGAGAGTCCCTCCACCCCATTCTCCCTGATTAACCCCGGATCCATTTAGCCGTTGCTCCGCACACATGCTTTATGCCAAAGGGTTTGTGCTTATTTGACGAGATGTCCATCAACGGCATACGTGAGCACCCAACCAGTTTATTTTAACCTCCCCATCATTTAGCACGGTTCGTTTCTCTTCCTGCACCATACATGGAAACTTTAAGTTGGCTTCCTCCCCGAAGAGGTCGTAGGTCAGCCTTGGGTGGTGTCAGCGGGGAGTTGAAGGCAGGGCGGAGATGGAACCAATGGAAGACCCAAGCCATCGCTTTTTCCCCTGAAAGAGTTATTTAAGATCCTGACCTGTTTTATGCAACAGGCCATGCTTAACTTTACAGTCAGAGCGGCTGCTGAGCATCATTGTCTTCGAATTTGATTAGGACCCTGCCAAAATTTTCTTTGTACAAACGCACCAGATGGAGCCTGTGAATGCATTTGTGATTTTTTGTCCTAATGAAGCGTTTATGAAGACATAATATGAATGGTTTGATTCAGGATGATGGATGCCACAAATTAATCTTAGTGTTTCCATTTCAATCTCAATGACAAAACTTCTCTCCAAAGTATGAATGGCAGGAACTGAAATGAGTCTTTGTAAATCTGTTTTCTCTCACTTCGGTAAATATGTGGACGTAAATGGAGATTGTTCGTAAAAGCACACAAAAGCAGTTTTTACAGCTCCGGACTGAGAGAACACTCCATTGCGCAAACATTTTTACTCACCAACATACTTGAGGATTCCTGACTGAAGTGCCCTTTGGAAAACTCTCCACTCGCTTCTAGAAAGAGCTTTGATAGGACGTCAGTTAACAGATGTCAATTAGCCGAGAGTGTGTCTACGAGAACAGGAGCGGGAGGAAAAACAGACTTAGTAATAGGATTATTTAGGGGGTCGGCAGACCTGTTTCCACAAAGCATGGCAACACTAGTGATTAGCCCGGAGGGGTCACGGCGGCAAATTCACAATGCACATTAATACGGGTAATTATTTGGAGGGGTTGAAGCATGGCTGGATGTAATGTCCTCCATTAGACTCAAGGGTTTATTTCTTTTCCGGGGTTTGCTGGAGAGGATTGGTCTCTCAGACCAGCAGCTGTGGAGAAAGCCACTCGGTTTGTCACTGAACACAATTAGTTTTGACTTTATGTCTTTGTTAGCGCTGCAAGAACGACAGAGAAAAGCGGGAGGGGAAAGATGAAAAGCGTTTGCTGAAACACTTCTTTGGACCTAAATCTCACGGAGGAATTTCGTTAGGACATAAAGGAACGAGAGTGTTATATAGCAGCATTAAAATGTAGCTACACGTTGGTTAGCAGTTTTATTCGTACTGAATATCACAGACTTTGCAGAATTTGCATGAGAATAGCTCAGCTGTTTTTAAGATAGTGTACCTTTTATTGTAACAAGCAACTTTTTCGAAAGTAAAGTCTTGCATTGATTTATCTTAGCAAATTGGTTTTATTGGTGTTTTGCGCAGATGTATCTGGTCATGTTTTTTTTTTTGTATGCAAGGTTAATAAGGTTGTAAAATCATCTCCTAGTTATGCATTTCAAACATTTTCCACCTAAAACAACAACATGTTTACCTACATTTAGCTGCGTATTTGTTGCTCCTAGTGGCGTTAATATCTTTTTTTAACAAAAGCTAGCTTGACAACAGTTCAACTACTTGAAATTATGAGTAGCTTAGAAAGTCTCAGTTTCAAAGTAAAAATGTTTATGTTCCCTCATATTCGGAGCATGTGATAGAAGACAAAAACAGTGTATTTTACCAAGTGAAAGAAGACTGTAATCTGAGAGGTTTCTTTTTCATACCCTTAAAGTGGTTTTCCATTTATTCTGGCTATTAACCTTACGCCCACTACATGAAAAGATTTCCTTACAAACTTGCTCCGTATTTCACAACAAGACATACATTTAAACCAATCCGTTTAGTTAGTGTTTAAAAGACCCTTAAAAGATTACAGTGTTATGGTTACGTCTAACACATGTAGCATACAAAACTAAGCCAAGTGTGTTTCTTTTAAGAGAGTCCCATTTGTCTGCTGCATTTGTGTCGCTTCCGCAATGTACACAAACGCGTGCGCTAGATCACACCTTTTCCCTTACTTGTGTTTGCACTCTTTAACCTTCAAAATCACATGTGACCCAAAGAAAGCAGACTTTTGAAAAAAGATAGCATTGCGAAGTGCAGTTCAGTCATCGGTGCTGTAGTGTTGACAAGTTTACCCTTTAATGGCCCTGCTGGATGTTAATCTGAGATCGTAGAAGTCTTTCTGCTCGCTCACCACCTCATTCACACACACACACCTCCGTTCTGAGGCACGAGCTTGTGGCGACAGCGAAACACACACAGCCACACGGTCTCCGACGTTTACCAAACCCCTCACAGTAACCACAACCCATAATCTTTTGCATGCATATTCTGTATCTCGAAGGAATTCCCTCTCTGTGTCAAATATTGGCCCGCTGCTACGTCACAGACCAGAAACGTCCGCCAACACATTCCTCGTATTAAAATCTTTCTTTTGCTTGTTTTTACAGTAAGTTGTTACTGCTCGCTTTGGCTCTAAAGTTGATTTGTCTAATCATAACGTAAGATTTTATCTCTTCAGTTTGAGATTTTTCATTCCCTTTTCTCCCCAGCACAGTGGTCTCCATGTCATGAGCTGGTCTTGGAGGGTTTTTTTAAAGCACAGATTGCTCGCTAAGCGAGAGCGTCTATTCAGCGGGCAGCGCAGTGCATTCTCCGTGTCTTTGTGTGGCAGCCTCCCTTTGAAGGCCCTTGGCTGAGAGGAGGTGGGGGGACCAAAGCCGACAGCGAGAACATTAGCATCTGAAAGCTTCCTGAATCAATAAGGGCCTTTTCTATCTCTCTTTTTCCCTCTCATTCGAGATCTCCCTCTCTCTCGCTCTGTATCCCCATCGAGGGGCCGTGACCCTCCCTGGCATCAGCCAGCACTGTACAGACCATCGCATTTGTCAGTGTTCACCGTGTTCCTTACTGAGCGACTGTGGCTTAGGTGCTGCCTTAATAAGATCATTGTGCGAGAGGAAGAGAACTCAAAAACTGATGCTTTAACTTATAGACCTAATTCATTCTTAAACAGAACACAAATACATGAACGCGTCAGGATCGATGTTTGCAGGAGAGCAAGTTTGTTATGAACAGCAGGTTGATCGGAACTTATAGGTTGTTTTTGGTAGGAAAGCAAGAAAAGGAAATTATGGGAGAAAGATAAAAAAAGTTCATAAAAAGCTCTCAGTAAATGTATAGCTTTGTTTTACAATATGTCCACAATTTTCTCTTTTGAAAATACATAAGAAACATTTGACCTGATCTCGAAGAGTAAAAAAAATGTACACAGTTTTTCAGAATCAGTTCTGATCTTCAAGCTTAAGGGTTTCTCTTCCATTTTGTCTTCACCATGAGCTGTCTGAGCACGTCCCACTGTTTCTGGCTTCTGCCCAGCCCAGAGTAGCCCTTTGCAGTCTCTGCGGGCCGTCCATTGAGCAATACAAGTGGATCAGACTCGACCCGTCCTCGCCAGTGTCAGCTTTTCAAGAGAGCTCAACCTAGGCAGGGTTCACACCGAACACACCCGCTCTGACCCCGCTGCAGAACTTAATATAGTATTCCTGTGTCGGCCCGAGGTTCCTGCTGCCAAGCCTTCTCGGCGCGAGTGCTATTTGTTAATGATTGTAAAAGTAATCCTGCCTTTGGGTCTCGGTGATGTGTTGAAAGAGACAGACAGGGCCGAGGGGGGAAAGGTTTATGAAGTGCCAGAAGTGATTGTGGGGCAGAGCTTTTGGAATGAGGGCGAACAGTTGGCTTTGCAGTGAGGCGACAATGATTTTCTGCCTTTTGGAGTGAGGTTATTATGATCACAAGTGAGAGAGGAGAAAGAGAAAAAGATGAGGGAAGAAAATAGATTTGAAAAAAATCTTATTTTTTTATTCAGTTACTATTGGTGTACTGTTAGATATCATAAGAAAACACATCTTTGGCTAAACTGTACCTAACATTTACACTCGTTGAATAGCAGCTCCTCCTTGTTTACTATGCAGGAATTGTAAGGAATGTGAGACGTTTGGCCCCCGCTTCTCTCAGCTGGCCCTCCGCTCTGAGGATACCAGACAAGACAATACGCTGCATTTCTAAGACACTTTACCTCCACATCCCTGCTGCTATCTCATCCCTACCCCCACAGCGGACAGAGAGAGAGAGAGAATTTTCTTGTCACCTGCCTAAGCAAACCCTGCTTAAAGAACTTCCTGAAATGCTGTGTGTAGGTGGAGTCGCTGTCTATCAGATGGGAACCTCTGGCTGGGATCTTGATATGAAAGACCTACCCCAGAGTTGTTGTCTATGCTGCTTCAGGCCCTCTTTCTTTCCTTTATGCGGTTCCTTATATAAAACACACACACACACAGTTTGTACAGCAGATGGCCATGTAATGGTGTAGATCTCTCGCACGTAAAGGTTAACACGCGTCCTTTCCGTACGTTCGCCTCTAGCTGTATTGGTATGCTTTACTTCAGTAAGACCTTGGGATTGTCTTCAGAAAAGACTTAGGAAAGTTTTGACAGGTAGGTGGATCAGAGAGTGAGAGAGGGCAGTGGAAGGGTACATAGAAAAAAGAAGAGGATAGAGAGAGAAAAATACAACCAGGGTGAATATAAAGATTAAGGAAAGGGAAGCTTTGGACCTTTACTGACATA
Source organism: Triplophysa dalaica (assembly GCF_015846415.1). NCBI lineage: Eukaryota > Metazoa > Chordata > Actinopteri > Cypriniformes > Nemacheilidae > Triplophysa > Triplophysa dalaica. The sequence goes on along the minus strand of NC_079544.1, from coordinate 17,755,343 downwards.
CAAGCTTCTCTGGTTTTGACACACACACACACCCAGAGACACTGCGGCAATGACCGATGTTTGCATGCAGCAAGAGGCTCATGGTACAGTATATCAGGCACTGCAGATATAATTAATAAGCAGAAGGCGGAAACCGATCAATGAGGGAATTGGTGTGTTCGTGCTGGTGGGAAGGGGTGATAATGATCTTTCGGTTACTGTGTGTTCTTCACTTCTTTTGAGGTTCATTCAGCCATAGCATCAGATTAGTGTGAAAGCAACATAAGAAAAAAGTTTTGAGTTTGGGAAATGTTATTGTCACTGCAGAGTATACTGTTTTCCATTCACTTGCATTGGTTACAATAGAAGTGAATGGGGGGCCGTGCTGTTCTGTTACTGACATTTTTCAAAATATCTTCTTTTGTGTTTTGCGGAAGAAAGAAATTCATACAGGTTTTTATTGACAAGAGGGTAAATGATTACAGAATAAACACCCTTTAATGTTGATGCCCACAATCTATTTATGACTTTTTTGATACTGCTGTAGGTTACACATGTCTGAGACCACATTGAAAAAATTTGAAAATTAAATCTCAATTTAATTTGTATTTGAATGAGGTTTAAATATTCAATATTGAAAAGTTTGCATTGAAAATGTTAACTGCTATGTATAGAATTAAATAACTGTAAAAATGTAATAAGTTAATTGTATTTATAAATTTAAAAAATGCAAAATGAAAGTATTTTCGTTATTTGTCTGATTTAGATTTTTAGATTTTTTCTAAGTTTTTGGCATTTTACCAAGTGTAGAATGATAAGTGCAAAACGAAACTTTCACAAGTGAACAGTTTTACGTCATTCTTTATCACTTATAAGGGTTAAACCCTTAGTAAGGATCCAGTAAACAGTAAGGAAGCGCATTAATGCGAAAACATGTACTGCATGTCAAGGAAAATCCCTGAAATTCCAATGTGAACCTGGTAGCTCGCGGGATGATGTGCGCGTGTGTGTGTGTTGGATTAAGCCGCAGTTGATCCTCCCATGCAGGGCTACAGAGATAAGCCAGCGCCATAAAGGTGTCATAAATATGTAAGCCATTAGGTCATGTCAGCCCACGGTTCTTCACTTTGACTGCCTTCGAGCATGTATGCTTGTGTGGTTCTTTTATCCTTCGTTGTTAATTTGAAGAGCAGCCAATTTATGTTCAAATTTTACCCCAGACTTCCAACGTGGGAAATTGTGAATCAATTAAAACCGTGAGTTTCTCAGCTGCATAATTATTGTGATGCATTGTGGGAATATGACGTCTCGTCGCACACCGCTGATATGCTCAGGGTCTGAGGGGAACCGACATGTGGTGGCAGAGAATAAGATGGACAGATATGGAAAGAGTAGAAGAGCGTTCGTCTCACTCCTGTGTGTGTGAGAGAGAGAAATATAACCTGGCAAAGTCAGTGTAGAATTTCCACTCGGACACACACACACACACGCTGAAGACCACCCAGTGCCGAAAGCTCCTCTTATTTTCCTGTCCCTTTCTTCTCATTCTTTCCACGTTTCCTCACATTTCTATTTATTTTTCCTACAATTTTACCTCTTTGTCCACTGTTTATTTATTTGCGCTTGTCTCAATGGAAACCACTGGCCTCTATTTACACGAGTATCATCAAAGTTCTTCCCATCCGAACATCCTCGAATTACATGCATCTAATTTAGGCTCTTTTGTCCAGGCTAGGACGTCTCTCAATACTTTGTTGAATTCCATAACGCATTCATTTCTAGCACAATGTCTCGCTTTTGTCCGTCAGCTCCACCCTTCGTTTTTATCTCTGTGGAGGACAACAGGTGACTGTTTTAAAATCCGAGGCTCATAAAACGCATTCAGAGCTCAGTCTGAGATGATGTCCTCATTGAGGAGAACATAGTCCTCATGCTGAACGCTAGAACGAGAGCGCTGACCCAGAATATTAGGGCATGGGCCGGTAATTACGACGCTATTATGTGATAGCCACTAAGCTCATCTCTTCAATCATCCACCGGAGTGGACAATGAGACAGTGATTGTCTTACTATTGTCCAGCTCAGTGGTCATAGGCTCCATGGAGAGGGAGTGGGGAGGTCAGATCGGTAGGGGGGCGCTGGAGATGTATGTGGAATGGAAACTGGGAGCTGTTAGGGGTCTTCGGGGACCTACAGTAGGCTGGAGGACTTAGAGAGGGAGGGGACAGCTGGTCGTCCTCCATGGGTCCCTGTCTGAGAAAACACTTGGGCACTTAAGCAGGTGGAGGGTGTTAGATATCTTAAGTGCTTGAGAAAAGTGCCATACGTCAATGAGTGCGATCGCTTATAAACAAGACTGAAGCGCTTTGGTCGAAAGTCTCCTGAACACACCTCCAAACCCCCACTCAGTTTTAAGCTTCCCAAGAATCTTTTTCAATTAACTCCGTCCTCCAGCCGGCATTAGGATAAACCAAAGCTGATCAGATCTAGCCTCCATCACTAATTCCCATCCTTCCTCCTCAACGCACGGTAATAAAGCTGGATCTCCTCCAGAGGTCACAACCCAGGGCTTCATCTTCTCCCCCCACTGTTGTTTTATGGACCCTGTTTAGAGAATGACAAAATTGCCTTAAACTCCTTTCTGGAGATCCACGGTAACTCTGTCTTGATCAAGCGTGCTATTGCGGCTGATTGCGAGTGATTGGCCCCTGGGTAGACTGTGATGGAGAGAGGGACCTGGAGAGATAGAGGTAAATGAAACGGAGAAAAGGAGGAGAGCGGAAGGTTGCGAGTCCCCAGGGCGAGCACTAATGCGGCCCCAGGGTTCCTGTCACTTAGGTGAAATTAAAGAATTGGCCAGGAAACAGAGAAAACGAGTGAAGAACATAGAAAATGGGGAGAGTCTGATGAGGACACACTTGTTTGAAGTATTGTGGGTTTTAAAGTATCTCTTGACCCTCCAGACTTTTGTCCGTCCTTCATATTTTTTCAAGAAGCACAGTATGAGGTTACAAAATCACATCCAATCAAAACACATTCAAGTTTTAATATAAATCTATTATATGGACCTATGAGATTTCAGTGTGGGCGGAGCTACTGGACAGATTTACTCCTGTTGTCACAAGTGTCAGATTTTGAGTATGCAAAATTATTTCACTCCCTGCAGCAGTGGCGTTCAATAGGATGTCACGTTCCAGAGCTTCCAGCACCCGCACATGTTTGCAAACCCACATGCTCGCATATCATATACATATGAATGAAAGTGAATGGAACGAGTTAAGTGTGACTGACATTGAAGGCTTGCCACCGTCTTTCTGTGGAATGAGGGCGTTTATGTTCTCTCTATACAGTATAGCTTATTTGTCTTAGTTGCCTTTTGTTCCTTTCCCATTATGCTTTGCTAACAGCATGTATGATTATCGCTAAGAGCATTATTATGATTTGTTACTCCTTGACGTGCATTTATATTGATGGGGCCTTTTAGGGAAACACATCTGTAAACTATAGAAATCGATAAAGTCTTAGATAAATGTCCTAAGTAGCATCACATCATTGTTGTTCAAATCTGTATTTATACGGGTATTGATGGCCTTGTAGGGGAAGAATGTCAATAAAAGACCTCAAAGCACGCTTTGTCTCTGTCACCATACTTGGGAAAATATGTTGTGTGTGTGTGTGGCATTTAAGAGGGAGGAACAGCACAAGAAGGAAGTTGATAGACAAACAAACAAAGGAAGAAAAGAATGAAGAAGGTGGAGACGGGACTAAAATGGTCGAGATATAAAAGAAAGCTGACTAACTTGAAAAAAGAGATTGAAAGGAAAAATAGAGCTGGGCAAATGCGTTCTGCAGAGAGTTTAGAAACAGAGAGAGGGGGGAGTGGCTTGTGTGTTTGGATTAATGACAGTGCATTCCTCCGGTATCACTTCCTCTCATTAGACTGTCATAAAGCCGTACGCTCCGGTCTTTCATTCAGACATTCCACACCACTCTCATACAGTGTCCCATACTTTGACCTGCCAGCCGCGCACACATGTTTACACACACATTGCGTTTATGAGAGCTGGAGCTTAATCGAAGCAAAGCCCTAAAACAAGCCAAGCATTTTTGTCACATGCAAATTATGAGATTAGTGTACCGGGAAATGTTGAAAAGTTCATGATCATTAACATCTCAATTCGTTTTTCTTTATTCTCTTGCAGCTTGTAAGATTGGTTCCTACAGAGCGTTAGCTACGGACGACAGCTGCTCCAAATGTCCGCTGCACAGTTACTCCGTGAGGGAGGGATCCACTTCCTGTGCCTGTGACAAAGGATTTTTCCGGGCTGAGACGGATCCGGCATCGATGCCTTGCACACGTAAGTGTATTTGACACTAAACATTAGTGCTGTGTATGTGTGGGCACAGATCTACTTAAAGCAATATTCACCTCAACATTTTATTTACTAACACTCTTGTCATTTCAAACCTGTTTGACTTCATTTCTTCTGCACAAAAGATGACATTTTGAAGAATGTTGTTAACCGGCACCCATTCACTTGCACTCGTTTTGGTGTCCATAAAGTAGAAGTGAATGGGCGCCAGTGCTGTTCGGTTACCAACTTTCTTCAAAATATCTTTGTGTTCTGCAGAAGAAAGAAATTCATGCAGGTTTGAAATGACAAAAGATGACATAATTTTCATTTTTGGGTGAACGATCACTTTAAGGGCCATTCACAACGAGAAACCAAAATTTTGCTGATAACGCTATATCAGCATGCGATGTAAGTAAGCTTGCACACTGCATTTTCACATTGTAAATTAAAATGAAATTTGTTTATTTGTTTTTTTAATAAAAATTGTCTTTATAGTTTATAATTTTTTTCTTGGTGTGAACCATGTTTGTGATGGTTTGATTATTGTATGTTTGTTACACACAAAAAAGTTAGATGTAAGGCACAATTTCTGGGCTGCTGCTGTCTTTTTGTGCGTGTGCACGTGTGGTTACGCACAATTATTAAAACTCGCACACCCACGTAATAATCAAAAGTTTGGCTGTGTGAAAAAAAACCCTAGACGAATGAGTCCGCCCTGGACATGAGTAATCATTAGACCAGGTCAGGGCGTATAGAAACACATATCACTTAGGAGAAGTGGTACTGTCAGGACTTGTATCACGCTACATCTGTTCATTTCACACACTAGTGTGGAGCTCTTATTCTGAAGGCCAGAATCACAGTTCAGAACAAAAACACGCTTGACAGTGACAAATTATTGAAGCCCAACCGCACCTCTTCAGCAGCGCACGTTTTCCGTGCGAGCGTTGCGCTCATTCTTTTATTCCTGAGCTCTTTTCTTTCCCGATCAAAATGTCTTTGTGTTGTATCGCTTTGACACTCACTGTGAGCGCGTGTGTGCGTGCCGTGTGTTGGGAGGAGTCCTTTCACGATCAGTAAAGATAGATGTGTGTCAGAGCCCGAGGTGACTCATGGACTTGATAACAGTCTTCAGCTTGTTAAATAGAGACTTGCAGCAGAACACCGGCAGTCGACGCGCCACGGCTCTGAGCCGAGACGACAGGGTTAATCATAAAACAGAACACACACATCAAATCACACTTGATTTTACACACCAAGGCTTGTACAAATCATTCACAGTTTGTCAGAATCGCTCGTTCGTACGAGCGCTTGATATAAAAAGCTTTATGTGATGAATGTATTAAGGTTTCTACAGAAAGCCTTGGCCAGATGTGTTATGCTGTCAGATTTGATGGGTTGTACACATCTGCAGGGGGGAGGGGCTCACAGATATCGGGCAACGTCGCCCTGGGAACGCCGGGTGTGAATTAGCGAGCCTGGGTTTCTTCCATTTTATGTATCAGGTCGTCTTTCTCGCTCCACCATCTGTCTATTTTCCAACTTCTCCTCTTTCTTTTCATCTTCCTTGAAACTGTCTTTACTGCTCATATTTCCGCTCGGCGTTAACCCAGAAACACCTCGATACACTCTCGACATTCAATACGCTTAAAAACGAGATAAGGCACAAAGTAGCAAGGGAGAAAAATAAGAGAAACGGTGAGATAGAGAGTGGAGAGCCGAGAGAGAATCGACCCCATTACGATTGCCAGGCTGAACCTCTCTCTCACCTTATCGTACTAAAATGCAGTGAAGCCAGTCGACTTAATCAGCTCTTGTCAATCACAACGCGTGGCACAGAGCCACCGTGGGAGCGCGCTCGGTTCACCCCCCGTCTGCCTGTGGGTACGGCAGTCACATACTTAATACAGGTTAAAGAGAGTTTAAAGACCATTTACACTTAAAGCTTAGCCAAGAGGAATTCAGCGTAATCCAGACCCGAGTCAAATATGTGTTTGATGTGTTGAAATGATTCGGAGGATATGGAGATGTTTGAAAATGGCTTTGGCCGTATGGGGAAACCTCAAGCGTGGATAATGTGACGCATCCTGTTCAACTGTGTTTGTGTTTATAGCACTGAAGAGTTATTTTACCTTGATAGGAAACAAATATATATAAATGAGGTTTCATTGATCGCAATTGTTTATTATTTTCTGTAGACAGCAGTGAGCTTAAATGGAGACCAAATGGAGACTTTTGCCCCATCTTTATCTTATTCCCTGAGAAAAAAAGGTCCCCTGAGCACTGCAGAAATAAATCGTATATTTCAATTTGAGCTAAAAAAGATCATTTTTAGCCATCACTTTTTAAATTATGAATAGCTCTCTTCACTTCATGTCAACAACATTCTCATTTTTAGTCTTAGACAAAGTTGATACTCTACATAAGTGAGTGCATTATGAAATCTCCTGAGCTAAGAAAAAATGAACTCTAAGCAATAAAAGTTTTCTCTGGCAGGTTTGGGATCGCTGATTCAGAAAAGCATATTTACGATGAAAACATCACTGCTTTGCAGTACCAAAAGTGGCAATGAGGGCAACCAAATTTGCATTTATGAGATCCCTATCAGCAAGTTGCTCAATTATGGAGATGTAATCATTGGCCTACCTATGTTTCTCTCTCGCTCTCATGGGTTTAGTGTAGTTCCTTTTTGCACAGCAAGAGCTGTGAGTTGCCTGTGGTGCTGGTTTGCTGTAAATGTAATTATCTTTAAATTCAGCAGCGCCTGGTTTACAAAAACACTTCAGAGAAGAACACAAATACACACAAGCGTACAAACAGACACGGAAACGTCACGGCCCGTAACATCATGTGCCTGCAGTGGCAATAAAAGGGTGTGTGTGTGTTTGTTGGTCGGTTCAGCATCATTTAAATTTTCTTTGCCAGCGGTGTATTTGGAACACGCAATCTCTGCTAAACTCATAATCCAGTTTTGTTTGTTCCAAACTTTTAGACTTCACTGTTGCAAAAATGAAGCATAAATCACGCGCAAATTTGTCATAATATCTCTTTAGATGTCATATTTTCTTTTTAAATCTTACAAAATGATCTTTCTTTTCAGAACCCCCTTCTGCTCCTCAACACTTGATCTCCAATGTGAACGAGACTTCGGTGAATCTGGAGTGGACGACTCCGCCGTCCAGCGGTGGCAGACAGGACCTGGCTTATAACGTCATATGCAAGCGCTGCAGCACGGACGGTCAGCGCTGTCAGCCCTGCGGCAACGGCATCCATTTCTCCCCCCAGCAGCTGGGCCTGCGCACAACCCGGGTGTCCATAAATGACCTTCAGGCTCATACCAACTACACCTTTGAAATCTGGGCTGTGAATGGGGTCTCCAAGCAGAGTCCTGGACCGGAACAGGCAGTCTCAGTGACTGTAACCACTAACCAAGCAGGTGAGCATTTTTCACATTTTGCGAATCGAACCTGTGACTTTGATACTGGCGTTAAGCACCACCAACTGAGCTACAGGAACATATTTAATTCTATGATGAAGTCAACCTGATGTAATCTGAAATAAAGCTGATGCGTCACTTGTCACCACAGTCTGAACTAAACTCAACTTCCTCTCCGTGTTACATCACCACAAAAATATTTCTAATTAATTCAGTTTTGCATGTGGAATTTCATTTTATGACATTAAAGCATGTGTTGGGGGAAACTGTCCATATGCACATTTGTTAGCGCATGGAGGACTGTTAAGTTTTACTAGGTGTTTAATTTCAGCTTCATGAGAGAGTGTGAGACAGGAAGTGACTAGGTCTGCTTTTGGGGTCTGCGTGTGTAAGACCCAAAGGAACAATCTCACTGGACCTTCAAATAATGCCCTCTCACCATCATTGTCTCGTCGAACTTTGAATGTTACAGCCGTCACACCTGTCTGTACAAACTTCAAACAGACATTTACTCTCTGACTGTCTGTTCTCAGTCTTTATGACCTTTTATGTTTGAGAAGACCTTGTGCTACAGCACTGATCAGACTTTTGCCTGGTAAATGATGAAGCTCCTTTAGACCCAAGAAATATTGCATCTAGGGACCAGAATGTGATGGAGACTTTGGGTGGGCTCTTTTTACTTGGGTCAGTAAGCACCCTAGCAACCAACCACATTGAAACCCCCAAAGAACCCTCTGAAGTAAACTGAAGAGTTGTGCAAGTTTCATGTTACAATGGAGATAATATGAGACTGTATTAAACACGGATCTGGTTCTAATCATAATTTTTCTCAGTGCTGAGGAATCGGGCCAGAATCATCTCGAGGCCTGGCTTAAATTCCCTTTGGCAGGAGCAGAGTGCTATTGATAACATTTTTAAGATTACTGATAAGCACGTCCGACATCAGTGGACCTTTTGTATTAACACAGTGTTTTTATGGGAAGACATAAAGAATCAGAGACACTGGGCTGATTCACTCAATCCAGAATAGTGATATAATGGACACAACATAAAAAAAAAATCTGTGAAGGATGGCAGCAGCGGTTAACTGCAATTACCGCATTTTTTAAATACTAACCTGCATGGCTACTAAACTGTACTTGTTATTCTGGTTTTCTCAGCGTGAAACTGCAAATATCTCCGCTCTCATAGCTCCTTATTGCTTTACGGTGCTAACTTGTTTATGTTTCCCAGAAACAGCTGGGTCGGCCGGTCGGGGTCCTCACAGCAACACTAAACTCTTTCTGTTATTCCCTATGCTGTTTTTCGCCAGCTCCGTCTCCAGTTACCACCATCCAGGCCAAGGACATCACCAGACACGCTGTGTCTTTGGCATGGCAGCAGCCGGAGAGACCCAACGGAGTCATCCTCGAGTACGAGGTCAAGTACTACGAGAAGGTGAGATGATTTATGAGAATTTTGAATCATTTTGTACCAGACAAAGCATCTTATTGTAAGGCATAGTATGTGGATTTACATAGTAAACAAATGACGGGAGGACACATGAACCTATTCCGTGTGGGTCGCATTCGTGGTATTTTCAGCAGGATGTTTAAATGGGCACGATGGGGTCAGGTTAAAAATGGTATGATAAACGGTCGGGATGCACTTAGCTAGGTGACGTCACTGAACAGTATGAGGTCAGGTGTCAGGAATATAAAGATCCATAAGATGTAGCAGTCTGTGCTTTAGTCCTTACACGAGCAGTAAGATGTAAGGTACATTTCAGTTCATGGTCAGAGCAGATTCGCTCAGTCGCAAGTAGGAGTCAGGTGAACGTGCAGGTCTAAACAGCAGGAGGTGGATGAACAGGGTCAGGGTGGAGCGTGCTGGTCCGGAGAGGATAACCGCCTTCTTCTATCTCTTCTCCCGCTGTGTCTTCCTCTGACTGACTGATTACAGATTGCACTCGTGGACAGATTCCTTTCCCTCATACTCTGAGGTTTTCCATTTCACACATGCACTTGCATGCCTTCTCATACACAAACCAGATCACAAAAGTTCATGTTGTGTGATCCAACAATTACAAGACAAACAGTAGGAGGGAAATGAAAAGAAAATAATTAAACATTGCTCCTCTGCTTGTTTTGGTTCAGTTTCGATGTCATTTAAGTGGTTTGGATGTAGCAATGAAACTGGGAATTTGAACAAGCAAATTCAGGTTACACCCAAGGGAGAGAGAGAAAACAATGATGGCTACCTCGTTTTTGAACAATGTAGCTGCAGTTTTTCCTACAAAAGCCTGGCTGTGTCGGACCTTAAACAAATCGCTTTGTTTTACTTTATCAAGTCAAATGAAACAAACCCGACGACCAATCCCTGAATGTTTCCTGTTTCTCTCGCCCAATCAGGATCAAAACGAGAGGAGCTATCGCATAATGAAGACCTCGTCCCGCAGCGCTGAGATCAAAGGACTGAGCCCACTCACTTCCTACGTGTTTCATGTGCGAGCTCGAACAGCTGCTGGCTACGGGGACTTCAGCGCCCCCTTCGAGTTCATGACCAACTCAGGTAAGTTCACTTGCGTGTGCGTTACTGATATGAACATTGACAATGGCAAGCGTTCGTTCCCACAATAAGAGACTCAAGAGTTTTAGGGTGGTTTAGTCACTCATCCGGAAACTATTTCTTTAAAGTTGCATAATTATAGCCTTCCTGTGCGTTTTTCTTTTTTATGATAGTTTCTTTGTTTGCACAGAACAAAGTCTCTGGAAGTTTTAAAAGCACTTTAAAGCGATGGAATGTTTAGGCGCTTTGATATTCGAGTGTTTCAAAACAGTTACGTGAAAGAGGTTTGCTCTTTATTGATGAATCTGTTACTTTAGTAAAACGTTTGAGGAAATAAGTCTCTGGCTTCAAAATTCTGTATTTTTCAATATATTACAATGAATGGCTGGTGGTTTTAAACCAAAAGTAATAGCTTACTCAAAATTGAAAATATATGACCCCGTTCGTCTCATTCGATATAGATTTTTGGAGAATTTTTTACTAAAATTCTGAAATTCTTTCTTCGTATTCCACTAACCAAAAAATCAATATGTGGGTTACAATGTAATGTAATGAATTATCATTTGTTAAGAACAACATGTGGATAGCACACATATTTATTTGATATTTTTTGCTCACAGTTCCCTCTCCTATCATCGGCGACGGTGCCAACTCCACCGTCCTCCTGGTGTCTGTTATCGGCAGCGTCATTCTGTTACTCATCTTCATCGGAGTCTTCATCATCAGTCGCAGGTAAGCCACCAGTCTCGACCGCATGTCAATCGTCTCCCAGACACCCCAAAACAGAAAACAATCCTGCATCCCGCGGGCATCTCCGTCACCTCTCCCTCACCTCGTCTGTCAGTCCGTATCAGTGTCTCTCTATCTCTCTCTCTATCTGTCATGCCCTGCTGTCTTTCACTCTCTCTACCCGTCCATCAATCTGTCTCTGACGGTTCTCACGGCTCTTCCTCTTGCGCTTTTCCTCTTTTTCCCTGTGGTGTCGCTGGTGGTATTGTGACAGCTCCGCCTGATTAGTGTCTGCTGTGCCGTGTGTGTCGGAATCCATAGGGAACATGTCCTGTTCTTTCCCTCCTGTTGGAGTCAGGGACGCACGGGAACGTGGAGGTTGCGTGCACGTGCTCATGTACCGCTCTCAATCGGAGCAGCTGTCATACTCCCACAGGCCAAATGTCACGGTTGCTTTGCCGTAATCAGACAACTTTTTCTGTTGGCACTCTTTGGCGGCAGCACTTCACCATGGTTATTATCGGCTTACGGTGGCAAATATATGTTGTGTTTTGGATGTTGGTTTGTCCATCAGCTTGTTTGACATGAACATAGACCAAACCCCTAACCAAGCTAGTCTTTTAAGAAAGGAACTCTTTTCCTATGTAAGCTCCTTTTAGACTCATCGCCGTTTTCCCAGACGGAGGCGAGAGCTTTTATTCTTGCCGGGGTTGACATTGTATCATTATCTGCTGTGATAATCATCTTCCTATTCTCAAAGTCTCTGAAGAGTTGCATTGGCTTCATTCACAGTGAAAATAACAATCAAAGCTAAAGAATGGGCCTTTTGTTTTGGCCAAGCAACCATTAAGCACTTCCTCACTAGAGCCCTTCAGAGGGAGACCAGACCGAACCTCCTCACAAGCTCTCACCTTTGGCCCGCTCCTCTCTACCTTGAGGGGACACCAACCCATTCAGAGAGAGAACGAGGGGGGGTCAGCCTCACACAAAGCCGCGGGTTCAGTACTTGGATAGCACACCTGATAATCTCCTTGTTCCTAAAATAACGTGTACCGGCCGCTCAGGCTGATGGCAGGGTCTCCTCCCAGGAAGGCATGCTCCCCTGCAGGCAGAACTATTTCCAGATTCAACTGTGCGCTGAGGCGTTCAAATCTGCTCTTCTCCTCCTGTTCTACCTGTGGATATGCCCTTCTCCCTCCCTCCTTTTATCCTTTCGTACTTCACTAGCCCCAAACGTTGGAGGCCTTTGTCAGAGCCAGAACGCAGTAGAAAAACAATAACAGCAGTTGTGCATTCCTGGAAGTTTTCTATGCGTGTGTGAACCCAGTCCCCTGCTCTATATGCAGCAGGTGACCCCCCTACCCAGCAGGGAGTCTTGGACGTCCCGGGTAGGGTTGTGTGTGTTCCTCTCATTCTGTTTTGCCCTCTGTGCCCATGGGAGGGGTAAGCAGTTTGGCCCGAAGGGGGTCAAGAGGTGATTGGGTGAAATGTCAACTTTGAAGATGGGGAGAATAACTCATTCGTGGACAGGTGGAGAGTGATGTATTTTTTTGGGGGGGGGGGGGGTTGTGGTTGGGTGGTTTCAAATGGGATTTTGTTGATGTTTGGGAACCTAATGAGTTCTCATGTTATTTACAATTTGTTTGAAAATGTTCTCATGTTATTTACTTTCTGTTCAGTCTGATTAGTGCTTAATGTATAGTGTTTTTTATTCTTTTTTTATTCTTATAAATTGAATAGTTAGCCCAGAAATAAAAATGATTTCTCATTTACTCACCCCCATGTCAATCCAAACCTGTATGACTTTATTTCTTCTGCTGAACATAGAAAGAAGGTTTTTGGAAGGATGTTGGTAACCGAACAACACTGGACCCCGTTGACTTCCATTGTATAGACACAAAACCATTTCTCAAAATTTCTTTGTTTGTGTTCCACAGAATTAAGAGTCATAGGTTTGAAAACATGATGGTGAATAAATAATGACATAATCTTTATTTTTTGCTGTACTATCCCTTTAAGGTTGTCCATATGTTCTCTTCAATCCCAGACATTTGGCTACATCCTTGTATTGCCCCGGTTTGATTGCTACACTCTTGATTTTAGATGAAAGACCTGATGAACAAACCTTCTCTCTGCTTTGATGGTCTATTCTGCTTTATTAGCTCACTAATTTTATTGCTCCTAAAAAGGTCATTCAGAAGAGTTATAACAGTTTATTCCTGTGTCCTACCCATGTGCCAGTTCATCTGCCTGTGTGTTCTATAGAAGATTAGCTGAATTTCTCAGAGAATTGTGTCATTTTGCATGTTGTTGCTCTTTTATGGATCAGAAGACCACAGAGTGTTTAGGAATAACATAGAATCAAATTGGACAATTGTTGATAATAGAAAATTGATAAGAAATATTAAAAACTAGGTTTGATAAGATCTGATGCTCTAGAGGAGAATAGTGAGATTATTAGTGTCCTAAAAAATCTGATAAACAGGACAAATCTCTCCATTTAATCTCATTGCTGTCTAGGCAAAAAAATGAAAAAAGGGTATTAAAGAGATCAGATTGGATCTAAATTGTGATTTTTCTTCTTCCTGCGAGTTAAAGGTGTCTCATCTCTGTGTTAACAGGAGAAGCAAATACAGCAAAGCCAAACAAGACTCTGATGAGGAGAGACATTTACATCCAGGTAATGCAGGAACACACAAGCATGGTCTGTAAATTGTATATATCATTTCGACAAAAGAATGAGTGTATAAGAGACGAGAATTTGGAATGCTCTCAGCGTGGCAGAGGGCATACATAAGCTAAGCAGAATGAGTAATGAAAAACAGATGTTTTACACAATGTTGTATATCACATTTTCTTCTTTCAGCTTCTAATGTGTACTCAACTCTCTCCCCTCTGTCTCTCCACAGGTGTCCGGATCTATGTGGACCCCTTCACCTACGAGGACCCCAACCAAGCCGTCCGTGAGTTTGCTAAAGAAATCGACGCCTCCTGCATCAAGATCGAAAAGGTCATCGGCATCGGTGAGCAAACTGCCTGCTGTTTTCTTTTCCACGGTTTTGTCTGAATGTAGCTTGACCGTAACTGTTCAGGCTGATTCACACTGTCCTAACAAACACAGAATTCCAGCGGTTTTGTCGAATCAGTGTGTTAATGTTTATTGAAACACTGCAATGATTCTGAATCATTCTGAATCCATTAGACCTCACAATGTTTGAAACGTTCCCGTTTGTGTGAAGCTCGTTTACAGTGAAATGTAAACTCGAGATACCTCATGAGTCAGTACCACATTTTTGATCCGAACTTGATTTTTCCATCTAAAGGAGAATTCGGGGAGGTGTGCAGTGGACGTCTTAAGATGCCTGGAAAGCGAGAGATCTGTGTGGCCATAAAAACCCTCAAAGCGGGATACACTGACAAACAGAGGCGGGACTTTCTGAGCGAGGCCAGCATCATGGGCCAGTTTGACCACCCCAACATTATCAGACTGGAGGGAGTCGTCACTAAATGTGAGTCTTTTTTAATCGTTTATAAGTGTCGGTGTCAGCAAAGCATGTGTACTATGGCCATAGCTTTAAACCTTATATTTTGCATATTTTTTGTAATCCATGGTATTGTTAAATTTACAATTCAAATTAGAAGGAGTGCTTCAACATCTACTATCATCTCAAGTCTTTCTTAAAATATGGTGCAGCTCATTTTGTTCTGGATTAAGTACAAACTTGAAAATAGATGAATAAATCAGTAAAATAATAATAATATAAAAAAAACAATATGAATATTTGTAAAATGTTTGTTTGCATTTATTTGTAATGAAAAGATAGCAAGGTTTATCTTTTTTAGTTTTTTGCACATTTAAATTTACACAATATTATTTCAAAATGATTTTATATTAAAAAAATATGCTTCGGTTTTTTTCATGCATAAACCTAACTTATTTAACATTTTTGTTCATTTTATTTAAAAAAAGTATTTCCAAAAATACTTAATGTCTAATGCTTCCTTATTTTAAGGATGTCACAGTTAGCCACCTGTTAAAGCTCCCCCGTTGAGCTGATAGTTTTCGACGTTTCGAATTGTGCTTTGAGTTTTCGGCATCAAAAGCTCTTGCTAGAGAATTGGGCCACTTTGCTCTTAAATCTTTTACTGATTCCTTCCTTCTGTCTGCATTTTAAATGCTTTCTGGAACCATGCTAAAGGCATGACGCATTGCCCGTTATTCCGTTTTGATAAAAATCAAACCTGTCTTTTGTAATGCAGTCTTTCCTTCACCAGACCGGAGTCTTGGCTAGCTGGCAGAGCTGACATCAAACCTTTTAATATCCCTGTATTGATTGAAAGCTGACTCTCTTTTATATGTATGCAACAAGCCTCAGGGGTGCAGTTGTGGCCAGCCTTCACCCGGCAGAACAACTTATTTATAATATGCAGAGAAGTTGGTATGTGTGTGTGTTAGTGAGGCGTGATTTGCATTAGATGGGTTTGAATTTGACAGCAGCACTGAAGAACACCCTTAGTGTCTTCTCACAGTGATGGCTTTATGATGGCTACTCGGCAGCCTGGGAGAAGCACAAAGATGATGTTTTTTAAGGTTCTTTCAGTGGACTGTGATGGGTGAGGGTTGCATTCATGGTTTCTGCAGACATGTAACAATCCCACTGAGTCACATCTTTCCTCCAGACAGCCCTGGCAAATCCCTGTCCGCTCTATGATGTATTAGTGAAGACAATGCCAACAGATGGGTTACAGAGAGAGAAGGCAAAAGAGAGAGGTAGAGAATGTAAAAAGTGTGAAATAAGACACAATCCTCTGCAGATCTTGAGTGTATGTTTTACAGCAATTGTTTGTATATATTTGGGTGCAGTTGACAGACTAATATGCAAATGTGTCCTACAGTGTGACGGCCAAAATTTAGAAAAAAATGACAATGAAGATAAATCTCTCAAGTTGTTTTATATTATGCATATTAATATTATAAAACAAAGTGATGTTACTACCCATTTATATTTATGTATATATTTCAAAAAGAAAACACAAAAATACATTCCCAGCAAATGTATTTATTTTATCACTGTTTTTAATTGGATACAAAATGAAATACTAGAGACTGAATAACATTTACTTTCATTGAAAGTAATACAGATACAATGAAAGTGAATGGTGACTGAGACTGACAGTCCTATGAATATTGAATATTCTGTGATCCAGTTTGGCCAAACAGCCATATTTTTTCTAAACAAGCTTTTATTGCATATAATGGCATACCTCTTCAAAAAATGTCCCACTTGTTCCTTTAAACATATCAAGGTAAATGAAAGTGATCTATATAATCCACACGAATGCAGTGACATGCTAAGCAGTCTCTTTTAACAAGTCTGCCGTCTCAGAACGCGATGTTAGAGAGCTGTTTATTATTAGCAGCCCGTCTCCCATAATCCTCAGCACAGCTGAAGTAGCGTCTTCAAAAGAACTGTTATTACAAACAGACAATGGCAGCCCTTCTCCTCACAACCTACGCCTCCAACAGGGCCAATTAAACCTGTTAAATTAATTACTAATGATGTCGGAATTGTCCCAAATAAATAAAGAGAAAATGCTCCTAAGCCTCGAAGAGAGAGAGAAAAACGCGATGCCAGCCCGTCCTCACGAAGTGCATTCACAGACCGGCATGGTGGGCACAGTCTTTTATGCTCTGGCATTTGCATAATGAAGGTACCGCTCGAACATTGAAATGATTCCTCAGAGGTGAACCACGTATGCATGGATCCGGCCTCGCGTGGGTGTGTGTTCGTGTGCCATTGTCCTTTTTTGTAAAGCCCCTGCGCTCTTTCCTTTCGGCTCTTGGAGAGGGCCCTGCGTTGCCATAGAGTTGCCATCTCTCGGTAATGACTGGCAGGTAGTGTGGGAATCCAGCCCTGATAGCCTCCAGCAACGGCTGCATTCGGTAAACAAACCCACACAGAAATCCCACTCGCAAACAGTGGCGGGAAGAAGAGGGAGGGGGTGAGAAAATAGGAGGGGCTAGACGGACACACCGGTTTGATTGGGAAGTGTCATTGAAAGATGCTGAATGTGATGCAAATAGCATAGAGAATGAATCATTTCACAACATTTGTTTTGCTGGATTTTTGTGTTTTTCACTATATAAATATCCTATTACAACTTTGAATGCAATATAGATATCTGTACGCTAATAGAATCTCATTCTTAACCTTTTTATTTCTTTGCGCAGGTAAGCCGGTGATGATCATCACTGAGTACATGGAGAATGGGTCCCTTGATGCTTTTCTAAGGGTGAGTCTAACCGCATCATATTGAACATACTGACCGTTGCAGCACTCCGGTGTAGTTTAACACATCATTTAATCTCCGCCGCTCTCTCTGTAGAAGAACGACGGGCGTTTCACAGTAATTCAGCTGGTTGGAATCCTCCGTGGCATCGCGTCAGGAATGAAGTATCTGTCCGACATGAGCTACGTCCACCGTGACCTGGCGGCACGCAACATCCTGGTCAACAGCAACCTGGTGTGCAAAGTGTCTGACTTTGGGATGTCTCGAGTGTTGGAGGAAGACCCAGACGCTGCTTATACCACCAGGGTATGTCTTATATGCGTTTGTGATGTCATGCTTCCGCTTGCAGCCCTAACACAAGCTTTCAGATTAGTCTGAGGATTTAACCTGCATGTATGTGCATGTCTCACTTGCATCTTTTCCATTAGTTTAGAAATGAGCAAACTAACCCTGAAGTTGTGGTTGTATGTGCATGCGTGCCTGCGTGTGTGTGTGCGCGTGTGTGTGATTAACCTCCACGCATGTGTTTGCTATCTCTTTCGGAAGGAAATAACTGGAACCTATCAATCACAGGGAGGCAAGATACCGATTCGCTGGACCGCCCCCGAAGCCATCACATACAGGAAGTTCACATCCGCGTCCGACGTGTGGAGTTACGGCATCGTCATGTGGGAGGTGATGTCATACGGAGAGCGACCGTATTGGGATATGAGTAACCAGGATGTAAGTGTTGCATTCACAACGTCAGTGTTTGTATATTTTCCTTGTTTATAACTTCCTGTTTGTATGACTCAGGTGATAAAGGCTATCGAGGAAGGCTACAGGCTGCCTCCGCCTATGGACTGCCCCGTTTCCCTGCATCAGTTGATGCTGGACTGCTGGCAGAAAGAGCGAGCCGAGAGGCCAAAGTTTAGCCAAATCGTCAACATGCTGGATAAACTGATCCGCAACCCCAACAGCTTGAAAAGGACGGGGGGAGAGATAGCCAGGTAATGCGAACCATCCCGTTCTGTATAAGAACGTATGCCATAAAAGCCATTTTCCTGTATTTAAAGTTAGTTGATTGCTGTTAATACGCTTTAAGCCCTGGCACGTAAGTGCATGTTAGACGCATGACTGGCAATGTTATATAAATGTGTTCCAATGAAGTGATGCGTTCAGCTATAAAACCTTTTATAGTTTTTTTACAAGTTATTAAAATTAGGCAGAGCCAACCCATTCTCCCGAGTCTCCTAAATAAGTCTCTCGCTCTTTTCTTTTTTCTAGACCCAACACCACCCTCCTGGAGCCCAGCAGCCCAGAATTCACATCCACCTTGGGATCAGTCACCGACTGGCTGCAGGCCATCAACATGGAGCGTTACAGAGACAACTTCACCGCTGCAGGCTACACGACTCCGGAGGCCGTTGTCCAGATGACACAAGAGTGAGTCACGTGACCAAATGCTGAGCACTTTTATGGGCGTTAGGAAGCGTTTGATGTGTGTGTATTGGACACGGAGAGCTTCCAGTATGCTTTTGATTAATGCAAGAAAAAGAAAGGCAGCTTTTAAATCAGCACCCGGGGATACGTGCCCCTGACATATGGCTTCGGTAGTCACAGTTCCGTGCAAAGCCCCTATAGATCTCAGTGAAGCATTTCCTAACTTTGCCATGCAAATGTTCAGCCAGGATTGAGTTCTTAGATTTCGTGTAAGACGCAAATGAGGAAAGAGGGAAAAAAACGTTCTGTTGGCTTGGAGCAGATTAAAAGGCCGTTTTCATCACCTCTGTCTTGTGTTTCTTTCAAACAGGGACATGGGGAGGATAGGTATCTCTTTGGCGGCACATCAGGACAAGATCCTCAGCAGCGCGCAGGGAATGTTGTCTCACATGCAACAAATACAAGACAGGATGGTTCCTGTCTGAACCCATGGGATAGAAACTCGAAACATGCTTTGGACTTTTTTATTTTGGTTTTTAAGAAAATCCATTTACCTCATCCATGCACTTTAAATTAATTTTTGGAAATGAACGAAAAACAAACAAACAAACAGAAAAAAAAGATTTCAGAGGAACGACACAGCACTTTTTTCTCCGTAACATCATCCCCGCCCGCCGAGAGTCAAACAGGATTGTCCCATGCTGTACTGATGCTCTGGAAATGTTTCAAGGAAGCTTTTGATCGGTTCCTTCATTTCAATGACACTATGAAGGAGTTTCTCTGTTCCTTTTTAATTGTTTTATTTTGTGTCTGTAAGTAAATGTATAAATAGTACTGGATTTTCCGTCCGCTCCTGCCATTTCAGGGTCGCTCGGATTGTTATGCTCAAAATGGAGGCATCAACGCTAAAGATTTAACGCGCTCTTTAACGCTCCTGTCCCGGGGATTTCTAAGAGGCATTCGTCTTCTCTCCGTCTCCAACGCAATGGAGGACGTCTCCGGGCTAGTTCTGGAAGACTTCCACATCTTCAGAATGGAATATGTCTCTCCACTCAACGATTCTCCACCCCGCTCCGCTTGGCTGGGAACTCACCGGTCGGAATAGAAAAGACTGCACTCCGTTTAAATCCCTCTCTCTCCACCTTGGTCTCCACGGTCCCCTCTTACTTTTCCTCACTCTCTCGCTCCATCTACGTCTCTCCCTTCTCGTCTCCGGAGACCTGCAGCGGGCCATGAAATCAACACATGTCTCCCTTACTGGATGTTCCATCAGAGCTGAGCTAAGGTAAGCACGATGTAACAAGTCTGACTGCGTGTTTATGAGATCTGCTCTACTTCCTCCCTGTCCCCTGCAGTTATTTATCCACTCATTAGGTGGGATTAGAACCAGCGCTGATGAATATGGGGCGATATACTGGCAAAGCTCAAAGCCGTTTGATGGGATGAGCTTGAAAATAAAAGCGAGCCAAAAATCTGAAATGTGTTTTTTTCCCATGATCCCCAGAAAGAGCACAAACAGTAATTTTAGTTTCCATACTCTGTGGATTGCTTCAATTAATACTTTGTGCGTGTGTGTGTGTCTGTTTACGGCTTTGAATGCCCAAATCATTTTCTCATTTCTCACTTTTCTCTCTCGCTCTCTCTCTACAGAATCATCTTCATACATCTGCTTCTCAGTCAAACCCAGTGTGGGCGCACATCCGTTGCCGTTTCAATAACTCCATTTACCTGATGCTGGGACAAAGGACTTCAATTCCCATGATTCCCAGAATGGTTCCACTACAGGAGACGGAAAACAAATGACAAACAACCCGAGAAACGGCGTAGGGCCCTCAGAGATTCAATGAGAGATTGTAATGAAAAATTTCATTTCCTCTCACTGTTGCCCTTATTCCTGACAGAGTATCTTCAAACGCTTTGTTCTCAGTGCATTCTCGGTGAAGAATGACAGTTTGTTTTGAGATGCGCACATAAAGGACAAAAACAGATGATGGGAGCTAAACCTACAAAACTCTTGAGTCGTGGCTACTCGCTGGAGACCTGGAGTTGTTTGCAATGTACGCTAAGACACTGCTGGTTTCTTTTTGTTGTTTTTTTTGCGGCAAGACTGGAGATTGTAACAAAAATACGGCAGATTTATTTGGACTGCTCGACTCAAACGGGAACTATTTCGAGAAGATTTGACGTTGATTCGAAAGTGACCCGTAAGAGGAACGTGATTTGTACCCAAAATAAACGTATTACAAGAATGTTTATAGAAACGGGAAAAAAGGCTTTTCAGCATTTCAAGTGTGCTCTGTTACATGTCAGCTAGATTCATTCCGTCCTTTTTAAGACTTTATTCTGAGGTGGGAGGGGGGGGTTCTTGTTGAGGCAGTAGAATATGAAATGCCTCTGACCTTGAAATACGTTTCATTCTTCCTCTTTGTTTTATCTTTTATGTTCCCTCCTCACTGTTTGGTGTCAACCTTATAGGGTCTGTCCGGAATATGCAATGAATGTGAGAGGAGAGAAACGTAATGTGTGCCATGTCTCCTAATGTAGTTTATTCTGGAGAAATCCAACTAACAAATCGCTTTTCTCCGCCGTTCTAGCCATTTAAGTTTAACGTTGTGTATAATTGTCCATACTGTCATCATCTACATTTTTTATTTTATGAATTTAGGTACATGAAAAATGTCATTTATTTATGGTCTTTTTTATCTAGTTTGTAAATTGTAAAATAGAGCTATGAGAGAAATAAATGATTGCCACGTGCATTGTAATTAACGTCTGACGTGATTCATGCCACTAATTTTGTTGAACGATCGCTCGCTAATTCTCCGAAGCCAATTGCTGGAAAGGTTAGCCGTCTGCCTCACCGACCGGTTATTTGGATGGGGCGTTCGATGAGGTATTCTCACATGTAGAGAAACGAACCCAGTGTTTAAATCCACACAAAGTGCCAGGCGAGGGTGAGAGAGGACATTTGGCTCCGTGCGATGCTGGTCACATAGTTCTATTACATTCTGGCCGGTGTTGAAACGAAACGGTGGCTGGAGTCGAATCTCATGGTATAAACAGGTTTGTCGGTCGTGCCAGCAGCGTTCAGATCGTTTCGGTTTTCTCCCCAAGCTTTTTGCTTCTCTCATCTCTCAGCCCGAGCTTGAAGTAAGTGTTTGTGTAAACGCTTTCTCTGATTGTGGTTAAGAGCGCCTTGGCAGGGATAACCAACACATTAAAAGCGTATCAAAACTAAAAGAAAAAATGAGAAAATTCTCCCCCGTAGAACAACTTCAACAATCAAACGGTATTATGATGAAGAGGGGGCGGCTCACGAGCGCCTGCATTTCGTCTGCCTTTCTTTTTTCCTTCCTTTTTCTCCAAACTTTTTTCCTGTCCTTTCTGCACTTTGAATGGGCCGTAATACAGCCGCTTTGGCATGCTGCGCCTGCTTAATCAGTAAACATCTGTTTCCCACAGCCGTCCCAATCGCGATGAGGTCTGATTGTGGAAAGCCTTTGATAAATAAAGGAGAGCTGAAAAACGGGGAGAACGCGTAATTTTAGAATCCAAGAAAACCAAGCAATGTTGTTCCTCTTACAATCATTCTAATGAGAGACGCATTCATTATGCATGTATTTAGACGCCTGTCACCCTTGAAAGAAAAAAGCGCTTAGTGGAATTAAACTCTGCGCAGGAAAGACTCACCAGGCTGAATTTGCTTGATATCTAATGAGCACGAGAAGCGGCATTCCTGCAGGATGAGAACAGGAACTGGAGTGTTTTGATAGCTCTCAATGAGGTTTAACGGGGATGGTGTGGTCCGGTGTTTAGAAACTAAGAGGGTGGTGAGGGACAGAGCGTGGCTGAGGACCCAGAAACAGCTTACAGCTGCAGTCTCAGAGAGTTAGGCTACTCCACCGGCTCTGGAAATCCTAGTTTAATCCGCAATCATAACCCTGAAATAGCATAATCATCCTCAGGAGCCATCGGGATATAAGCCAGGTCTTATATTTGTACGGATATGTTCTGCTGTGCTATCTCTGTTTATTGTAGTACTGCCGTCTTTTAGCGCTTTGATTTCAGTCTTGAAGAGTTGTTTTGTCAGTTCTTTCAGCAATTTCCAACACGTGGATTTAAAAAGCGAGGTACAAAAATGTCAAACAAGGAAAGATGCTGTTAACTTCCTTTAAAAGTTATAAAGAATTTACAGTAACTACAATATGGTTGTATTGTTAGCATTAGTAGATGCATTAACTAACATGAACTAACAATGAGTGATAGAGCTTTTCAGCGTTTATTAATTCTTGATAAATTAGTAACAGTCTATATAATTGCTCATGTTCGTTCACGGACCATTAACTAATGTAAACAGTGACAATGTTTGATTTTATTAGTGTATAAGTAAATGGTGAAATTGATGTGAACTAAGATTAATGAATGCTTTAGAAGTATTCTTCATTGTTAGTTCATGTTAGCTACTGCATTAACTATTTGTTAACAAATACCACCTTATTGTTAAATTTTATTGAATTTGCTACTTCCTGTAATATAGCGAGTAAATTGGGGGTTAACAGGGTTTCTGAAGAAAGATGTGAGATGACAAAACAAAAAGAAAGAAAGAAAGGGAATTTGCAAATGGCAAAACCATTCAAAGGTCAGTCGTTTGTCAATTTTTATTTTTTACTTTTTGCTCAAGCATAAATCATACAACATTTTGTTTTAAAGTTTACATCTTAATGACAAGAACTACAAATTTATTTTAATGAGTTCTCATAAAGTAAAAGAAAACACTGGATTTCTGCCTCTAGCGCTTTTAACATGAAAAGTGTCATGAAAGTGTGCCCTATATGTGTAAAGTGGGGAACCCTGAATGTTAAATAAGTGATCATAGCGGCGGTCTCTCAGGTCTTGATGGTGGCTGCTGGGGACTTAAGCATTTCCATAATCAGCCTTAAGCTGTGTGAGACCTCTGGTTTATTAATCCTTATACAAACAACCTTCTGGTTGTGTGTGTGTGTCGTTGTCATGACCTCCTCTTGAACTGTCTCTACATCATGAGCTTTCATGGCATTTAAACTGTATATATATATATATATATATATATTAAATGTTCTTAGGAATGAAGATACTGAGGATGCAATATTAAATATTGTATATAAATACAATTACTCCACATAATGTAGAAAACAGTAAATCACAAAAATGACTTTGGCTGGGGTTTCACAGACTGGGTCACATACAATCAAATAACCGAGTAGCAAATCAAGTTTTATATCTAATGTACCAATTTTAAAGACATTTGCCTACCTACATTTCCTGTTTCAATTGACGACAGAAAAAAAATCTTCCTCATCACAGGAATTCATAACTATTTACAAAACATCTACATAAATGTATGAAAAAAGCCATCCTATAGCCCCTACACTAACTGCACCCCTAAACCTAACATCAGTTGCGCCGAAGCAAATCATACTCAAATGATTGAATGAGATCCCATTAATTCATACAAATTAGTCGCCTCCTAAAATAATTACAAATTGTTGTGAGATTGTGTTAAAATATCTCAGTTCAAGATGGAAAAACACATTTCTCAAGCTGTTTTGAAAATCAAGGTAAATTCTTTACCAGTAAACAAGTCTAAAATCTTAGTTAAGAAAAGGTCTTGCAGGTAATTTAGTTGTGTTCTTTGACCCTCACATTCTCAATGTGTGGCACTGATTTCAATTTAATTTGATTCTGGATTATGTTCACTACATTATCAACATTTCATGCCTATTAATATGTAAGGTGTATAAGTTTGAGTGATTGACTATGGCTGTGTGCACATGCTGTGGTGAGCTCCAAACAGCCCTGCATGATTAATGAGAAAGAGATGACAAAGGTAATGAGGTTTGCTTAACAGTGTCATACTCACCCACAGGCTTTTACCGCTATCACATAGACAGAGAAAGCAGAGGGGGTTCAATGCAATTAAAATATTTCATTTATTTCCTTTCCATCTGTCTCGTCACTACTGTCATGGAATTCTGTTTAGTCGATGAGTCCAAACTTTGGCCAGTCTTCCGTTATTTGTTCATTTTTACAGAGCTTTTACCAGATGTAAAGCTGTAAAAAATCTAATTATTTTATTTTTTACTTCCCTTGATGTTGTAAAAAAACTGTTTCTTTATTTGTATGTGGAGAGAATTGTTCAAAGTGATCACATGGCTTTTAAGATTCAAAAGACTAAAGTACCAACATAATGCCTTTTTAAAATGTATCTGTGTTTAAAACTAAGTTATTATTATTCAAATATTATATATATAGTTAATAACATTATGGTGACAATGTTTGTTAATTTCGCATGAAATAAGTTTTTAACAGACGTACCGTACACACCCTGTCTAGAATGTTCAGCCCATATAGAAGTGATGAATCAGTTGAGGGGTAAACAGGACCGCCCCTCTTCTACCACGGATATGAAGTTCACTACACAAATAGCATCGGGGACTCAGCAATGCTGTTTTCGTCGTCCACACGCCAACAGGAGTTTGGTGTTTCGATCAGTCTAAAACACTGCAGACACCAACGCAGCCAAAAAGCAGTCAGTTTAATTTTTTCCCCTTCCGTGAAAAGTATTTATGAGATTGTGTAAGAAAACCCAGCAGTATAAATCAGATCCGTGCAGGGGTTCGGGCCGAGCCAGCAATCTTGAAATCCTCAACTTAGGAAAAGTTCAACAGATCCATCTTTATAATGCAACAAAGCCCTGGAACCCTTTCAACCGTAAAATGCGATAGAACACTTGTGTGATTCATCAGAAATGAAAGATAGAGAAATTGATAGAGGGAAGGGATAAATATTAACAGAGAGAAGAGAAGAGGAGGAAATGTTTGGACAAGGCGCTGAGCTTAGTGCCTCGGTTTGCATGCGCACCGCGGGACAATCCATACAGGCTCCCATGCCAAACGTCCCCTGCGACGAGCGCAAACACCGTTCTTTCGGGTTCACCGTGGTCCAAGACCAATAACCGTAGAGCTTTAGTATTTCTACAAAACTCTACGTCTCTGTCAACATTTGAAATCGTCAGCCAGGGAAGCTTGTGAAATGGGATTTATGACCGAACCCGACGCAGAGGGACAAATATGCATGAATCACATTTGACGTGGAACGAGTAATCCGCAGACCATCCTCATCATATCCAGCTTATAGAACATCGATCAATCAAAACATAAACACAACTTTTGATGGTCTTTCCATTCTCTGTTATTTGTTTCGGAATGTCTTCCAAAAAGTGAGGCAGAAAGGAACAGAGGACGTTTGGAAGAGGCGCTGCAATGGTCTGGCCAGTGTCCATTTTTGACAGGGGGCAAACGGAGGGAGAGAGAGAGAGGGGGAATGAATTTGAGGGCGAGTCAGAGAGAAAGAAAGGTATGGAGAGGGATGCTGAGAGCCGTTCTGTTGAAACGTTCAGTGGTGGAGGGAAGCCATCTGCTGCATTACAACAACCTGCAGGAGAGAGAGAGAGGTGAAGGAGCTTAGCATAGTGCCTCAGGTAATGATCTCACTCAGGTCGGACTGAAACAAATGCACACGCTATTCTGCTACAGTGACTTCAATCTGCTACTGGACTTTAATGAACAGGTGATAGAGACGACACGCACACACAATGACTGAGCGATGACCGCGTCCCAGAGGAATATTTTGTTTCTCCGAGGTTGCTCTTCAGTTTATCGGGAGACGCTCTCAACTTGCAGTATTGACTTTGTTTCCGATTCTTTTGGGTGAAATAAAAGTAGCAAACAATTGGGATGATTGTGACATAGTGTAAGAGTGTACAAATAGCTGAGGAGAAAATAGATGAGAGAATCATCGTCGAATTTGAGAAGATACGGTTTTTGTGTATTTTTGGAATGTCTGACATTTGAATTGCTCAGATTTGCTAAGATCCCCCAAAAAGTTGGATCTTTTTTGAAAAGGTGGCACAAGATATTCACCCAATTATGAAGTTTATGTCATAATTTTATGATCCCCATACTATCCCAGATGTTTTCTAGTACAAATTCTGCATCAAAAAATTCTTAAATCAAGACGAGGACGAGGAACGCGACCAAAAATGTGTCTTGTTTTATTTAAGAAAATGTAAGATGTATTAATATGTATGTTTGAAAAGCTGCCAATGGGGTAAGAAAATAAACTAGAACCTTTAAGTGCCTAATTCAAGTGTATTTTTCCTGCCCACCTGGCAAATTTATTGAATTCTTATATGTTCTTTCATTAAACAAGGCTAAATATCTTAGGCAATTTCCCATGTCACGTAAAGATCCTAATTTAAGATTTTTTTGTGTTTGTACTCGAAAACAAGACAAGGGTCATATATTTGTACAGTGCTCAAAATGTTCGAACCCCCAAAACCATTATAAAAGTAATTCAAATGATACTGGTGTGTTATATAATATCTTCTCAAATCGAAACGATACGTTTCTGAGAGAAAATTATTCATATTTGAAGCGTTTTACATGACCTTGTGTATCAATGTTAACAAACAGCGCTAACAAAAGAGTGCTAAATACAAAAATGGCGGCACAACTCTGCTTTGAATCTCATTGGTTCTCGAATCGTGATCTCATTTGCCCTTAAGAAGTTCTCTATATTCTCTCTATGTAATCTCTCATTATTATCTTGAAGAGATCATTCTGGAGATCTCATTTTCGATTGCTCTTTCATATGAAAAGCCTCAAAAGAAAAAGCGAATTATGCCATCCTTTTGTCAGCTAATTACCTCCTCAATGCTTTTTACTTATTAATGCTGATAAATCGCTTAACAATGAGATCATTTGTTATTCGCTTCGGTAGAAATAGCCGCCCGTATCACAGCTCGACCTGCGTGTCAGCTGTATATAAACGACATGGCACAGAATGCACAATCGACCGTGAAAAACATGAGATAAGGCCATTGTTTACAAAGAGAAGGCTTTATTTGGAGTACATCATTGACATTCCCGTTCGGCGCAGGTAACAGATAATATGGAGCCAATTGCCTCGCTCTGAAACTGGTATAAATATTCACCAGCCCTGCCCGCACAAAACAAATTGATTCCACATTCAAGGTTACTGATAAGATAACATCCGTGAGTGAATACCAATCTACCTCCCATTGACTAAGCTGGGGCAGACTTCAGCTGGGTGGAGGTGGAAAGGGGGGTCGGCAGACATATGCTGTTGAATGATGAATGGTCCAATTGAGTCTGAGGATTTCCATTACTTTCTATCATCAAAC
The DNA here is from genome assembly GCF_015846415.1 of Triplophysa dalaica. Lineage (NCBI taxonomy): Eukaryota > Metazoa > Chordata > Actinopteri > Cypriniformes > Nemacheilidae > Triplophysa > Triplophysa dalaica. Next base: position 17,727,341 of record NC_079544.1, on the reverse strand, counting down.
GAAAGTTGCTGCGGAGTGCTGCTCTACATTTTAGTATAGGAAAAGTTTATGCATACAAAATGAGGAGAGAATTAACCCTCGCAAGCTACGTCTGAAGCCTCAAGGCTTTCTGCTTGTCTTTCTGCTTTTCTTTCTCCATTACTTTCCCTGACCGTTCTCTAATAATGTCATCTACCGATAAAATTTACTATCTTGAAATGTACGTTGCCGCTCCTCCTCCGTTTTGTCTTTTATGCTTGGCCCCAGTCTTTACGCATTCCGGTCGGTGTCCCGCAGGCCCAGACTAACTCAAATATGAGATATAAATATCCTCAGCATTTAATCTCACCGAGTCTTCTTCGTGGCCTGAGGCTTCTCTCTTCTCCTCCACTTCTCCTGTGTTATTCCTTCCAACTAGAGACCGAAGTCTGATGGACTAACTGTCTGCTGTGCTGCAGGAAAGCACGTGAACATTTTGTACAGAATTTGTTTTAACTCATTGGCTACCTGTTTTTGATCCGTACCTGGATGTGACATAATTCAGAATATCTGAAAAGCTTGACATCTTACTGCTGTCTATGAAACACAATTGAGATATTAGGGAGATCTAGTTTGTGATTTCCTCTCTGTCTCTCTCTTTCTCTCCCTCTTTTGATAGATCGGCACCAGTGGCTTTGCTGACGGGATCGGCACGCAGACAGGCCAGTTTATTTATCTCCTGCTCTTGTCCCTGATCCATCTCCACTGTCACACACGCTCCTGCTCGCCCTAATCACCGCCATCTGCGAGCGTGCACGTGTAACAGGAAGCAGAACTTGGACATGTAACCTTCTGCCGCCACTCGCCAGGTCTAATCAGCGCCCGTGTTATCAGCTGCTGGAGAGCGCGAGAGTGAATGGAGAGCATGCGATAAAGTGATTTCATCATGAGTGATTATGCTTTGATTGATGTGAATAAAATTTCATAATCTCAAATCTCTTAAAGGAGCCTTACGGTCGTAAAGGTCATCCGCTGGAACGGAGACAAGATGCTTAACAATTAAACTGCTCGAAGAGGCCACTTAATTTACATCCTCAGCACACCATAACAGCCTGTTAAATGCTGATTTATATTGCAATAGTGCAGGGTTTGAAAACTGTCAACATGAAATGGAATTCGCAAGGGAGTTTACTTTTTATAATGGGATATTCTTGACTGTAAGTGGATAGTCGAGAGGAAAAAATGTGAATAAAATGAAGCATTATAAAGATGTCAATCCATTGCAGAATGCAGAATGCAGACAGACCTGTGGTGAGTGTGGAGAACTTGTCTCTTGTGAAACTGCAGAGACACATTTGTTGAAACTCACAAGTTTGTGATTTATAGTTGGAAAGTCATTTCAAAGCCAGAGGAAGTTTTTGCATTTGAATAAACATTTTGCAGCTTTTTCTTGTAGTTCTATGAACTGATAAATCATTCACAAAAATACCATACACATTTAAGATTTGGCTTTCACGTAAATTTTAATGCATTATTCTAAGGTTCAGTATATGACATTTAGTTGCATCTAGTGGTGAGGTTGCGAATTGCAACTAGCAGCTAACTCCACAGCTCCCTTTCAAAGTAAAACGGTGGCTGAAACAGGATTAAGATGATTTTGCCTCTTTGTTGAAGGAAAAAACGTATTTATGAAACACGCTCTGTGGAGCAGTTTGTCCGTTTAGGGCTACTGTAGAAACAACATGGCGGATTCCATATAGGGGGACCCGCGGTGTATGTAGCTCATTCAGGGAAATAGAAACATTACGCTTCATTATGTAAATTCTTTAAACCCCTCAAGTTATGTATATTATATTGCATTTCTGTCAATAGATCCCACCAAAAATATGCATTTGATCTATAAGAATTTAAAGATCTTGTGACACCTGTGGTATATTTTTCATCATAATTATATTTTACTGTAATAAAATTGTTTGATCAATAAGTCACAGCAACATGTATTCTTCAATCAACTCTCAATTTTTCATATCAATCAAAGCAACTTTCAACTAAAAAGATTTTTACAGTGCTATTTCATCTACATGTTAATATCAATATTTGCGGCAAACTTTTCATGATCTTAAATCAAACATTAATGTGGTATCATAAATACGATCCTTTTTTAAATTCTTTACTGTATTTTTTACCAGCTTGTCAGCGTGCACAGCTCTCTTTTTCCCTTCTAAACAAACACATTGAACAGATTCACGTTGATATGTGCAGTTGTATCACAGAGTGCACGTTAAGCAGAAAAAGAGATGGTTTGTTAGTCTGCGGGCGGTCTGGTCAGGTGACAGCAGGAAGTCTCTGCACTCTGCATCTCACCAGCTCACTTAGACCTGCGAGTATTCTCATCCAAGGAAAACTGATTACAGATCTCGCTCTGGTTCTCTGCATTTCTCCGCCTCTGCCCACCACAATTATTCCCACCGTGCTATCTGAGGTAAAATCATACCTTTTGACACACACTTTGCCCTGGTGGGAACTCAAAATAACATGCCACGATACAAACCAGACCAGCGTGCTGGAGAAACAGGAAAGGGTGTAAAAACATACAGTCAGAGGGATGGAAAAGCTAAAAAGAAGGCCATGAGAGTGAATGGAGATGTGGAGAAAGAAACAGAACAAATTAGAAGGTTCAAATGAATGGCTGTTTTACAAAGAGAATGGGAATGAAAGAGAGATTGTTGCTAAACGGTTGAAGATTACAGCCAACGTTGAGCAGGCTGATAGATGTTCGTGTGGACCCTTGACTAAGCACAGATAAAACTCCTACTGATGGCTACAGGGGTCTGATTTCCTTCATTCTGGTCTGGTAGCTCAGAGTTGATGAGTTTAGCTCTCGTGTTGCCATGGATAGCCTTTCTGCATGGAGATTCTCCCTGTTTTTGGCTCGAAACAGCATCTCAAAGGCCCAGTGTAGCAGGTTAGCTGTGCTGTGACATCTGACTCATCAATGACTCAGTGTCTCTGGTTATCACTCCAAAACTCACCTAACGGCGAAGATTCTGACATGGTTTTGCTTTCTTCAACAAAAGAGCTCAACAATATTCCAGCTATCCTGAAATGCAGTGCTTTATGCAATATGGCATCAGAACATTTCAATATGAATTCTATGAAAATGTCGTCTGATCATTTAGTTGCACACTGTTAATGCATTTTCTCAATTACTGTATGTATATTATGGTTTTCACAAATTCCGATTTTCACTACACGATTATCCTGGCCAAAATAAAGTTTTTGTGGAAAAATAATGCTATTAGTCAAATTTATCTTTTTGGGCAAGGATTCAATCTAAAAAGTGTAAGTAAGCAGAGACAGAGAGTTCGTAACCATTGTGGCTCTTAAAGGGATGGTTCCCCCAAAAATGACAATTCTGGCACCATTTACTCACCCTCAAGTTGTTCCAAACCTGTATACATTTCTTGATCTGTTGAACACAAAGATATTTGAAAGAATGTTAACAATTTCAGTTATGTGACATCATTAACTACCACAGTAAAAAAATATTGTATCATTCTTTTTGTTCTGTTGAACACAAAATTTGATATTTTGAAGAATTTTGGAAAAGAAACAGTTTTTGGGCACATTTGACTGCCATTTTTTATGTTTCCTACTGTGGTAGTATTAGTCAATGTATCCCAGAACTGAAAATTGCTGACATTGTTCCAAATATCTCCTTTTGTGTTCAACAGATTAAAGTAATACAGGTTTGGAACAACTTGCGGGTGAGTAACTATGACACTTTTTTTTATTTTGGGGTGAACTATCCCTTTAAAGCAATACGTGGTGCATATATTTTTGATTAAGTCAAATGAACAAGATACCGATAATATAGTTTTTAATTGTGATTTTTGTGAACACTGGTGAGACTCATAATGTCTATGTTTATTTCTTTTAAGTGCTTTCGGGGCAAACATAGTTAATTAATTGAATGCTCAAATGAAACAAAACTACATCTCAAACCAAGTAGAACATTAATTCTGCCAAGCTTTGAAGCATCAACATCAGAGCATTCGAAAAAATCTCTTCTGAGGAAACCACTAGGCCATGGTTTTGACTGTGATGTTGCTACTTAAATATCTGAAGATTTCGAGAATTTCACCACTGCTGTGATCTTTGCCGATTCAAAGTAATGGCGTTCATCTGCGTTGTTTGTTTGTTGTTTAAATCGACTTTAGCAGGAACCTTATTTGTATTCACGGTGCATATATTCATCAACGTGCTGCGCCCTGCTTCAATCAGTCTTGTGCGACCTGGTGTCTGTGTACAGACTGCGTGTGTGAGGACGTAAGCCTTGACTAATGGAAAAGAGAGTCGTGACAATAACGATTAGAGCTGGCCATGTCCCTAACGTATCTCTCGCACTACCAATACCAAATTAAAAATAGTCTGGCAAATGTCCCTTGTTTTTATCTGTCTGTCTATGAAGTCTAGATTTCACACATTCTCACTTGTCCGTCCGTTTATATACCCCAAGTTTTTGGTGTGTGTACTGTATTTTGAAGCTAAAAATTTCCAAATGGCGTCTGAAAATTGATTTTCTAGTCAAGCTGAAACTACAGTATTTCAAAAGGCATTACAGAGCTGGCATATCCTAACAGCTGCTGTCAAGACACTACCACCAGTAGCTCACAACACCCATCTCTCTGTCTTTTCAGCCCTTGTATTGCCCGATCCAAAGTCCCATTTCATTCTCCTCGCCTGCAGGAATGCAATTTAGTAGCCTTCAACAAAAAGTGGATTAGGTTTGGGAAGGAAACCCCAGTGTCTACACTGGCACCCCCTCCCACCCTTTAGGCTTGATTTTCTGCCTGATTGCAGCTCTCTGAATGAGCCAATGAATGAATAAATGTTTCAGAGAAGATGGTGGAGAAAGAAAGAGAGCAACTTTCACTTTTTTGCAATTTAAATGAAAGAATCACAGTCCGATAAAGCAGTAGTGAAATGAGGAGCAGATTTTTGGAAGGGTTGCTCACCCCGACCATATGGTTTGAAATATTCCTAAGACTGCTGACTGCTGAATGTTGAATGTGTTTTTCTTTTTTATCACTGTATGATGCGAAATGTTAAAAAAATGATGCTTTGGTTTACAATATACCAATTAGCCAAAATATCTCACTGTTAGAACAACAAGAGCCTTCCACAAACATTCAAATCCTCCTTTTCCCATCATTTGCATTGAGCGGGATCAATATTCCCGGGTGCCTGGAAACGACAAGCAAATCGCCTTCCGCTCTCCATTCTGAAATCTCATCCTTTACTCACAGTGCAATGCATCTTTTGCATACCAGCCCCAGGCTACGTGCAAACAAACATACACGTAAATACACTGAGAGACATTCAGAAACAGCTGCACCATATGAGGCCGGACCGCTGTGAGGCTTATAGTGAAGCCTTCGGGGACGGGGTGCATCAGAGAGATACGGAGGGGCCGGCAGCTTTGAAGAGCTGATCTCTTTAACCACGTTAGACACAGCACTCTTTCATTCTGTCCATTTTATTATGACATCCTGGCACCATCTCTCTCTGTCTCTCAGTCCCGTCTCGGCATGTGAGCCGAGTGCGTTCCATCTCTGTGCCAGATTCTTGCCGCTGCGGAGTCTGTGGGTTGATCCTTATGGATTGTGACGTGAGAGAACGATGTATGATCGTCCAGAGAAGAGCAGACCAGATTTCATCATGAGCATATTTTTGGGTGGGATGATGGAATAAGATGAGTAGAGCTGTGGCACAATTGAGACGGTTAAAAAGGAAGCAGCAGTCCCCAGAGTACATTTAACTGTTAACTTTGTCTCAGTTTTTTCTCTTAAAGTGCCTTGTTGACATGGCAATAGTACAAACTTTATAATAAACTTAGCATGAAAGTATGAAATAAGTAACAAATAACAGATTTTTTTAATGTCTTGTTTCACTTAAATTATTAATTTTTCTTTATAAAGTTTAAAATGGATTAAAATTACTTTTTTTACCATCGATGTTACTCACAAGAAAACAAACAATTTTGTTTACACATTTACGAATTTCTGTAAATTAAAAGGTAGTGGCAACACTGAGCTCGAAACAAGTTTAACACAACCGTTACAAAAAATTTATAAAACATTGATACTACATAAACTGAACATTGATACATGAAAGTAAATGTTACCACAATAATTACAAAAAGGTCTCAAGACTGTTTGACACTCTTAGTTTTTGGGCTAAATGTATAGATAATATATATAAAACTTTCTCTCAGGTAAAGGATCTAGGAAGCAGGAGACGTATGCAAAAGTCCACATTTATTTGTTGCTGTCTAGGAGCAACAACTGAGATATTAAAGAGATCTTATTCTTGATTTTCTCTCCTCAGGGCTTCTCCCCATCCTTTCTCACATTGTTCCTTTTTATCCTCAGATTAGTTTCTGTAAAAGGATCTCCTAATCTTCTAAGTCTGAACATTGCGGGGTGCTGGTGGGGTGTCTTTATGGCGCGGCCAGCCGTGCCCAAATGTGTGCTGACGACCTGAAGGAGAAAAGGGAGATGTCTTTAAAAAGCTGCCCCTACTGCCCATTTCCATTTAAATGTAGGGTGACCGGTGCCTGGCTTTAGGGGTTCCAACAGCAACGTCGATTCGGAGCTGCACGGGACGATGACAAAGGCAGAGATTTTGAGTACTGACCCTGGGTGAAGGAGAGACAGACATTTTTGCAATTGTTCTTCTCTTCCCAGTTGGGGTTGTTTGAGATTTTGACAACTCAATGAGCTCATTGCGGGGTCCGTCCGGTGAGGAGACGAGGCTGAAAAGTAAAGGCTTTCACTGTGGATTTCAGAGTAGCTTGTCCACTCCCCCTGACACGCGGCATTACTTCCGCTGCGCCTCCTTGCGCTGACAACTTGCGCTGAGATACAGTCAACCGCACTTGCTCAAATATGTTTGAAAATCTGCATGTTCTGTGCAAAATGCGTTGAATATTTACAATGTTGGGACAAAAAAAATATTTTTCTTTATCTATTAGGCTTTTGTCATTAAGCATGTTATGCCATTATAGTTCCTTAGGTTACAGTGATAGTTTAACATTGTGTATGTTCCCAACCTGTGTGACTTTCTTTCTTCTGAGAAACATAAAAGAAGATATTTTGAGTAATGTCTCATTTGGCTTTGTGTCAATACAATGGAAATCAAAGGGATCCAATGTTGTTAGATTATCAATATTCTTCAAAATTTCGTATTTTTTGTGTTCTGTATAAGAAAGATTCACGCAGGTTGGTTGAGCATTCGCTTACATTTGTGCAATTTTACGTGTCTAATACATGCATGGGCAACTTATAACACACCAAAGACACAAAAAACATGTATTCGCGCCATATGACCTCATTAAATTGGGAGATTAATTGGTAAAAAGATAGATTTTATGGGTTTGGCAACAATTATTGTATACTGTGACTTGAACGACTGAAAGTTGGTTTGGATAACAGCATTTGCAAAATGTATAAATGTAAATTACTGTAAGCAGTTTGACAAAAGCAGTAATGCCGATGCACTGGATAGATACTGCAGCATTTTACTTTGCATAAATTAGATGTTGTGATGTGTTACCTTTATTAGAAGTAACACAATAATACTATGCATTACATAAAAGTAACACATCCCAACACCGACACATCCCAACACAGAAACGCCTAGTCACTTTCTCTCTTTCAGTTAAGATCATCAAACCCGCATCACATGAAAGTAGTAAAATCATTCTAAGTGCTGACAACTGAAAGCTCTGCACTTCTGGGATGCTCCTAAAGAAAGCTGTAAATTTGTGTCTGTGACGGGCCAAAACCCCTGCGTTACTCTTCTGTCCAGACTGATTCAGCATCCCTCACCATTTTCTGAACCATTACGCCACATACACTCAGACAAATGAAGGATGCTGCACTTTGATGACACTACAGAAATACCCATCACACACACACTAGACAGTATCTTATCCAGGCCTTGCGGATTAAGAGCCCATTGGCACTAGACGGCCGTAAGACACTCAGGGTGTCTCCCAGGGAGAAACTTTGTAATTTCTAGGCATTTTTTCCATTTTCCTGGTTGAGAACAATATGGCAGTTCAGATGTGTTTCAATGCACAATGGAAAGGCACAACATTAGGAAACTCAATCATGTGGAACATCCCCTTGCCTCTTTGCTGTGTGTAGATCACTGAGACTGTATCCACAGGCCTGAATTGTATGGATGAATGGCTCTACCTGAGTAGTAATTGACAGATTGATGGCACTTAAAAGGTGCTGACAGTGTGTGGATATGTGTGTTTGTGTGCCTGTGGGAAAAGTCACGGGTCAACGGGACAAGATACCAGCTGACCAGATAAAGTGCAGTGTGTTCGGCAGATCCTCCCACAATGCCTGGCTCTGACCTGAACACCTCAAATTTCAGGAGAGAAATTCAACAAAGGCAAATCAGAGTTTCAATCTTAATGAACATTGTCTTCAGAATAGAATGAACTGCTTTGTAAAAGTACATGACTATAATTCAATGCAGTGTGACCTCTGACCTTCTGTAATGGTGGTGAAATGAGAGATGAGAGCTCATTGCATGTAGAAGATTTGGGGTTTGACACCAGGAGAGTATAGTGCCCATCTGTCAGCAAATATCTATCAAACCCCTCTTTGTTTCTTGTTCATCACACACTAGTTTCTATTGAACAATTCAGCCTCATGCACTACCTAACATTAATACACAGCAGCATTATAAAAGAACAACTTGACACACATTTTACCTAGAATATAGATTTTACTATGTACATGAGAAATATAAATGTGAGAGTTCATATAGACGGTTTCAGCGGCAACAACATTATGTGGCCCAAACTTAACTTCCACTAGACCTCCGCAAAGAATCAATAACTCTTGAGTAGGTTTACCTTAAGTCAATGCAATGATTTTCAATAAAATATGAATATAAATTTATATTAATATAAATTCATTCTAAAATAAATGGTTCCCTTTCTGTCGGTCTCTCGACGTTGTGTCGAGAACGACAGATGGGGTTCGCCCTTGAGAACCAATCAACTCTGACTACTATAGAAAAGGCCAATGAAATTTGGCGAATGCAATTTGCATGCCGGGCTCCGCCCCCGGAAATCCGGTATAAAAGGAGGCCGGCGTGCAGCATTCACTTACCTTTTGTTCTTCAGAGCCATCGCTCATGAGTACAACTCAGGATTCAATCCTCTACAACTACACGCTGGTGCTACGACGTGTTACAGCGGATCGTCCCTTCCTGCAGCGACCTTCCCCTGGGCGTCTCGGCGGTTCCGGAGGTGTTAGAGATTTTTTCTAAAAGTCCTTTTCAGGACTGACTGAGCATTCTCCAGCGCGGCATGTCCCGCTGTTCTCTTGGGTGCGGCACCCTCATCGAGGAGGGGGATGGACACGATCGCTGCATTAGGTGTCTGGGCGTCCAGCACACTGAAGCAGCGTTCGTTGACACATCTGCCTGCACTGCGGGCAGATTGTCATTCAGAAGTTGCGGTCACGGGTGGCTGTCTTCCTACGGGAACCAGCCACCATTTCGTCTGCTACCCGGGCTGTGACATCTGTGGCTACGGCCCCGATGACCACCCACGTTAGCAGCGTTAGTGATACGGGGAACTCTGCGAACGTAAACCCGCCAGCCAAGTGCTCACGGGCCGATCGCACCCCGATTCGCTCTTCTGAACGTTCCCCAACCGGCGGTGGCATACCGTCCGGATCCTCACGCACACACTCGGAAACGATGTGTGACGTAGATGAGATGTCGCTCGCAGCATCGGAGGGAGACTGGCATCCGACTCTGCCGAATCCAAACTCCACCCCCAGCGGTCGAGTTCAGGAGGAAGCAGAAGTGATGTCATCCGTGCTAACCCGGGGATGCGTGGTTCCCGAGGTCGGTGCGCGGTGCAAACCGCGCCCACCCCGGGTGCCATGTTTTTCCCGGAGGTGCATGAGGAGCTGTGTAAAACTTGGAACGCTCCACTCACGGACCGTTCCAGTGAAACCAGCTCCGGCTCCCTTACTTCCCTCGATGGTGAGGCAGCCAAGGACTGCGTCGAGATCCCCCGGGTGGAACGTCCGCCTGCGGTGCACCTGTGCCGCGGACGGCTACCACCTGGGGGGGATCGACCACTCCTACCGTCCAAAGCACGTAAGACTTTGGCATCACTGGTGTCGAAGGCTTGCGATGTTGCGGGCCAGGCTGCCTCCTCTCTCTATGCCTTGGCCATCCTGCAGGTCCGCCAGGCCAGGGCGTTGAGAGGGCTCCACGAGGGTAAGGCCGACCCGGGTATAATGCAGGATCTCCGTGCCACCGCTGACAGCGCTCTACGGGCGACTAAGGCGGCGGCACGGGCCCTGGGTCGGACGATGTCCACGGTAGTGGTCCAGGAGAGACACCCCCGGCTATACCTTGTGCAGAAGAGTGACAGCAAGGAAGTCCGCTTTCTTGATGCACTCATCTCGCAGGGTGGGTTGTTGGTAACACCGTCGAGGACTGCGCTCAGCAGTTTTTTGACGGCGAAGCAGACAGTGGCAATTAACCACATTTTTTTCACGCCGCGACTCGGCCGCCTACAGGCCTCCGAGATCTCACGTGACGTCTGCTTCCCTGCAACCCAGGACCCTTTCGACATCGGCTCCGGTTCCTGTGCCCCCACAGGCGGCACCCCGGAAGCAGAGGTCGAGGGGGAAACCTCCACCCCGTCAGCAACCTCCTCGCGAGAAGGGACACTGACGGGAAGACCCCAGGAAGAACAACATCGGGCCCGAACCTTCACAGCCACGGCTCTGATCGGTCGGTACGGGACGACTCCTGCCTCGTCACCAAAGCCGGGCCCTTGTTAGGGCTTGGCGCCCACTTACTCACTGAGTTTTCTGTTCTCCCCGGGTTTACTTGCAGCCGATCGCACACTCCACTGGACTGTGCTCGGCGAACCGACCTCACACCCTGGCGAGGCGTGAGGTCGTACACATACGACAGCCGTCACCACTCTCAAACCGACAGTGCGTGCCGTTGTCCCGCCAGGCAGGTAAGCAGGCGGAGCAAAAACCTTCCCTCCGGGGACTCCCCGCAACATGGTTAGCTCCGCCAGCCGACGAACCACCCCCCGTGGGAATGATGAAGCAGACCGCCCCCTTGGTCACCCTGTCACAGTCCCTGGGAGCTCGAGAGCTGCCCACACTGTCTCGCTGGCTAATGAGGGCGGTCCGTCTTGGTTACTCGATCCAGTTCGCCAGAGACTCACCCAAGTTTCGGGGCATCATCTCTCCCTCTGTCAGAGGCAGGGACGCCTCCGTACTTCGGGTAGAGGTCACCACCCTTCTGGCAAAACAGGCATCGAGTTCGTCCCTCAAAACCAAGATGTTCAGTGGGTCACCACCCGCACTTCATCGTTCCCAAGAAAGACGGCGGGTTGCCCCCAAAGGCTGCGTACCCTGAACAGAGCACCTTCACAAGCTGCCATTCAGGGTGCTCACACAGAGGCGCGTCCTGACATCTATGAGGTGTCAGGATTGGTTCGTGGCAATCGACCTGAAGGACGCTTACTTTCATGTCTCGATCCTCCTCGACACCGGCCGTTCCCACGGTTCGCGTGCGAGAGGCGGGCATATCAGTACAGAGTCCTCCCTTTCGGTCTGTCCCTGACCGCCCTTTCTCCCTGAGAGGAGGAAGGCGAGCGGGTACTAAACTATCTCAGCGACTGGCCTATCTTGGCACACTCGCGAGATCTGTTATGTACACAAAGGGACCTGGTGCTCCGGCACCTAGGTCGATTGGGACTCCAGGTCAACCAAGAGAGGGGCAAGCTCTCCCCAGTGCAGAGCATCCTCTTTCTCGGTATGGAACTCAGCTCTGTCACCATGTCGGCACACCTGTCCGCAGTTGTGCCCAACCAGTGTTGAACTGTCTGAAATGAACATTTTAGGCAGACAGCGGTCCCCCTGAAACAATTCAGAGGCTCCTGGGACACATGGCGTCCTCGCGGGTTAATACCCCTCGAGTTGATGCACATGACACCGCTCCAACACTGGTTTCAGAGTCGAGTTCCGAGGAGAGCGTGGCACACCGGCAGCAGGCGCATGGTGATGCCGCCCTGCTGCCGACGCACCATAACCCCTAGTCTTTATGACTTTTTCGACGGACTCAGGTCCCTTTGAGCAGGTTATGAGGCAGGTCGTGGTGACGACTGAAGTCTCCCTGCAGGGGTGCGGTGTAGTGTGCAACGGGCACGCAGGTGGGGTGTTGGACGAACCCCCGCCTGCGCTGGCATATCAATTGCCAAGAGTTGTGGGCTATGCTACTTGCACTGAGCAGGCTACGGCCTCTCGTGCGAGACATGCACGTGCTGTTCCGAGGACAGCACTATAGCTGTAGCGAATACAGATCGTCAGGGTGGCGTTCGCACACAACAGCTAAACACAACTTGCTCGACGCCTCCTCCGGTGGAGTCAACAGGTGACTCGTTCCCTGCAGGCCACACACCCCGGGCAAACTGAACTAGACAGCCGACGTGCTTTCTCGCCAGTTTATGCCTCGTGGAGAGTGGCGACTCCACCCCCGTGCAGTCCAGCTCATTTGGAGGCTGTTCGGGTAGGCCCAGGTAAAACCTGTTCACCTCCCGTAACACCACCATTTGCCCGCTTGATAGTCCCTGCCCTCGGCACGGATATCCTTGCGCACAGCTGGCCGCGGGATGGGCGGAAGCACACCTTCCCCCCCCCAGGAGCCTTCTTGTACAGACTCTGTGCAAGGTCAGGGAGCAGGAGCACCAAGTGTTATTGGTTACACCACACCGGTCTAACCGCACTTGGCCTCAGAGCCGATGCTCTGGACAGCGACTCCCCCTGAACCATTCCCCTGACAGAGGACCTGCTCTCTCAGGGGAAGGACACGTTCTGGCATCCCAGATCAGACCTCTGGAACACCCATGTCTGGTCTCTAGACGGGACGAGAAGATCCTAAGATGGCTACTCCCCCTATACGGCTGAGACCATCACCCAGGCTAGGGCCCCATCTACTAGGCGGTTACACGCCTCTAGACGGTGCCTCTTCTCGTCCTGGTGTCTTTCTCAACGAGAAAGACCCACTGAGGTGCTTGATCAGGATTGTGTTCCCCTTCTCACGAGACTGGAGACTAACATCTCCCTTCCACACTGAAAGTGTATGTAGTCGCTATTGCCACTCATCACGACTCAGTCGGTGGAAAGTTTCTAGGGCAACACGACCTGGTCACCAGGTTCCTAAGCAGCGAGAGGGCGGAATCCGCCTCATCTCCGCTCCATACCCTCTTGGGACCCTAAGTGGTCCTGGAGGGCCTCAGGGCCCCCCAAAGAGCCCCTCGGAGGTTCCGATCTTCCTCATAGAGTAAGACGGCCCTCCTGACGGCGCTCACTTCCTTCAAGAGGGTAGGGGACCACCGAGCATCCTCCGTGTCCCTGGATTGCCTTAAACTCGGCCCTGGAAACTCTCACGTTATCTTGAGACCCAGGCCCCGATGCGTGCCCAAGAAGTTCCCACTACTCCCTCCGGGGCCAAGTGGTGAACTTGCAGGCGCTCCCCATAGGGGAGGAAGACCCAACCCGACTAGTGTTGTGTCCAGTACGTACTGGACCGCACGCAGAGCTCTGAAGCTCTGACCAGCTCCGTGTCTGTTGGAGGACAGCAGAAGGGGAAGGCTGTCTCCAAACAGAGGCTGGCGCACTGGGTCGTGGACGCCGTTACGACGGCATTCCGATCTCAGAATCTCCCATGCCCATTGGCAGTGAGGGCTCACTCCACACGGAGTTTAGCCACCTCCTGGACACTGGTAGAAGCGCCTCTCTAGCAGACATCTGTACAGCTGCGGGTTGGGCTATGCCCAAACACCTTCGCAAGGGTTAACAACCTTCGCGTAAACCCGGTGTCAGCCCACGTCCTGCGTGGCGACATGTAGGACTGGCATCCGGGGGGGCGTATGCCTGCGAAAGCACCTTTCCACCCTCTAACAGGTTGGGTCAGTGTGCTATTTACCTTTTCTTCTTACCCGAACACATCGCTAAGAAACTGGTACCTCACCAGCCTCCCTTCTTACCCAGACACTGGTTAAGAATAGGCATTCCATCCATCACCAAACAAGCACCCCCTGGGGGCTGGCTGGGCAGAGCAGCCTTCCCCCTTAGGCCGGGATACCATGTGAGCTATCACAGATAGCTCTAACCGGACCTAGTGCTACCGGACGTCTGTAACACCCCCTCCGTGGGCTGTTCCGTCTGATGTATCCTCATGAGAATGGTTCCCACTCCTGGTAACCCATGAGCTTCCCCAGGTGGGCCTCCACCTCGCGGTTAACTACTCAGTCCGCACGTTCCATGCGTTCTCCTCCAAGGACGAGACCATACCTATATCCACCATATTCCTCCCCACGGGTAGGAGGTGGCCTCTGTAGCGCTTCCCTGATTAAGAGTCGCGCTTACCCGGTGTAAACTGATCTGGACGGCCTCTCGCCTATAGAGAGCTAAGGCCCCGTCCGTGAAAGTTACCGGTCAGGGCTGTACCCATCTTTCTCCAAGAAAGCTCTGGAACCCCCCGACCACCACACTGGAAGGTTACAGTCTCACGAAAGCTTCGAGATGACACGCCCAGGCTTGTTACCGTCGCTTTGCTAGAGATTGTGACGCGATACAGCGTTGTGGCGTTTTCCATAGGCAACCCCATCTGTCGTTCTCGACACAACGTCGAGAGACCGACAGAAAGGGAACGTCTTGGTTACGTATGTAACCTCAGTTCCCTGATGGAGGGAACGAGACGTTGTGTCCCTTATGCCACGAACACGTATCGTATTCTGCTGCAGTTTGAGAGGTCTCAGGCTCTTCAGAACAAAGGTAAGTGAATGCTGCACGCCGGCCTCCTTTTATACCGGATTTCCGGGGGCGGAGCCCGGCATGCAAATTGCATTCGCCAAATTTCATTGGCCTTTTCTATAGTAGTCAGAGTTGATTGGTTCTCAAGGCCGAACCCCATCTGTCGTTCTCGACACAACGTCTCGTTCCCTCCATCAGGGAACTGAGGTTACATACGTAACCAAGACGTTATATTATCCAAACACAGACCGGAGGTTAACCACGGGCAAGGTGTGTGTGAACATCTACAAAAAAAAAAAAATGAGTTATCAGTCATAAATCAGTCAGCTTAAAGTGTCCTCTTTCCCAATTTGATCTACCATGAAGTAAACAAGGTCAAACAGGCTCTGTTTTTTTATATTGTCAAGTGACTTAGATAATTTCCCAGTTTAATGTAGATTGTTAGTTTATGTATGTTGGTTGTGGCTCCTGTATTTTATGTTTATCTGATATATTTAAATAAATTAAAAGTCATTGCAAGCTGCATCACCAAGATTTCCACGGTAAAATCGCAGTTTTAAAATAGATCAAATTAACACTCAAGGTGTATATAATCCACACTCTCAAAATGTGGATTATATATACACTGTGAGAGTTCATTTGACCTTTTTCAATACTGCCGATAATGCTGTGAAATCTGATGAGTATTCAATAGATAAAATCACTGAGACATTTCTCAACATACTTTTTCTGTTCCACAGGGGAAAGTCACACACGTTTTAAGAAGCATGAGGGTGAATAAATCAACTTAATTCTGTATTTTCATAAAATTGTTATATTTTGTATATTTGCCGTTTTAAATTGTATATATGTATGAATCAGTTATCCGCAGAAGTTATTTAAAAAATTTCATATGCTTTTTTCAATATACTTTTTCCACACCAACCTGCAGATAAGCTTTTGACTGACTGTAGACTAACTGACATAAAATGACTTAGGTTACTTTAGTAAAGAAATTCCAAAGTTATTTCCCTCTATTATTCACCATATCACTTTTGTAAAAAAAGACCTTTCATTAGGAATCATATGCTTCTCATTCTTTCTTTGACTCTCTGGTGGCCTAATGTTTACTTTGAATTCTTCCAATACCTCACAAGCATTTTCTGCGGTCATTACCCATATCAGCAGAATTGAGACTGTCCTTTTTCTAAAAAGTAAACAATATTTTCCCGTCTCCATACAGAGCAGACCTATTGTCTGTTTTCTCCTGGCTCTGATTGCCCAGAACTAAAGTGATAGCGTGTCCTGAGGAGAATTTTCATCCTGTTATTGTCTGTGAAAGGCTGATTACTATTGTGACAGATGCCTTACACAGCTGCGACAGTGTAGCTGTTTCTCTGTACAGACAGCTGAAAATGAACAGTTATTATTTACAATATGTGTTGTAGACTTGTTCTCCTTTTTTGCCGTTTCCTACTCTTTCCGCTGTTTTTCTATGTCACTCACTGTTTCTTCATAAAGTTATGTGCATGAGAGACTGATAACTCATTCCTGCAAAGTCCAATATCCGAAGCTCCTGCCCCCCAGAGGGGCAGAAGGTAATTACTGACCTCCTATAGTCACACGCATACATGCACCTCACCTCTTTTCCTCATTTTCAATGGCTGTTAGTTGTTTTTTTGTCAGTGTACGTGTGCGTTAAGATAAATCTTTTTTCAAAAGATTCAAAATCCCCAAACTCAATCCTTTAAACTGTGTTTATATACAAGCAAGATTTTTTTATGCAAAAATGTGACAGATCCAGATCACACATATATAGTCCAACATGCAACAGATTAAACCATCTGTTTGTTTAATCTTATTTTGTTCATTTACATATCAAATGAAACTTTTATCAAGAGTTTTTGATATCAACGCGTTCACTGTCTCTAGATCTGTCTTTTTTACCGTCACTTTGATTCTGTCTCCTGAGCCCGTCACTGTAAACACCCCTCCCATCCCGCTATGATGTGTCATTTCAGTCATCTAAGCCATCTGTTTATTGCCATTCTCGATTACCCCATGTGAGTGTACGAAAAAGAGTGAGAGAATGAGAGAACAGGTGAAGTCAAACAGGTTAAGAACAGGTTGACTGCTTGAATGTCATTTTATAGCCGGTGTTAGATTATGTATACCATGTGGTTCTTTCTGCTCCTCTATAATGACTCGATCAGCTTACGCTAATTGCAGCATCTTGCGCTGATACTGAAGAAGTTATTTGTGATGTGTCATTGTTCGGAGAGAGCGTCTTTGTGCACGGCCCCCGGAGTGTGAACAAGGCAAACAGGATGGGATTTCACACCAGCAGTGATCTTATACTGAGAACGTAAGATTTATTTTTGTATTAACTTAACAATGAATAGAATAATTAATAATAAAACACAAACCTTATTTATATTATAATACATTTTATATAAGTTAATTCAAATATTTTTTAAATACAACTATTTATCCTACATTATAGGGAATATATAATGGGGAAAGAAAAAGGCACTGCATTATAGAAAACAAACACGAGAGAGAGAGAGAGAGAGAGAGAGAGAGAGAGAGAGAGAGAGAGAGAGAGAGAGAGAGAGAGAGAGAGAGAGAGAGAGAGAGAGAGAGAGAGAGAGAGAGAGAGAGAGAGAGAGAGAGAGAGAGAGAGAGAGAGAGAGAGAGAGAGAGAGAGAGAGAGAGAGAGAGAGAGAGAGAGATAGAGAGAGAGAGAGAGAGAGAGAGAGAGAGAGAGAGAGAGAGAGAGAGAGAGAGAGAGAAGTTCATCTGGAATGGTTTCTCTGCTTTCATTACTGGTAATAACCTTTCCTGCACTGTTGATCAGGCAAATTTGTCTGCGGGCCTTTTTTGACGCCCTTCTACGTCACTCTTTCCTACACTCACTCTTCATGCAGTGAAGCATTAAAAAGCCATTAAACTGTACTCATCTCACACAATGAAAAGATAGATAGACAGAGAGAGAAAGAAAGAAGGAGAGAGAGAAAGAAATGCACTCCAAAGTCAATTCAAATGATTTATAAGCTGCGTTTTGATCACTGGCTTGTTCCACCCTCTGGTTTTCAAGGACGTGGCTGCACTCAGATAGAAAAACAACTCAATACTGAAATGAAAAAGTGTGGAATGATGTATCGTCATTAAGGGAGAGATGCATTATGCTGTAGGTACACAGGACACTTAGTCCGCAACTCCGGCCCAAAAACAAGCATGCACTGGAAAAGACTGAAAAATTGGAAGATTACTGTAATGGGCTTATAGCGTTTTGAAGTCAGCATCGTCTTTCACAGACATTTAAAATACATTCTTGGATGCCACTGAAATCCATTAGGGCCTTTGGAGAAGCATTACGCTGACTGTGTGTGGCGTGCTGTCATGGCTGCCGCCCCTTTAAGACACACCAGAGAGTATCCCAGAACCAGATTTTTCCTTTTGAATCAAATCCTCTGACAACACTAGAATAATAGCATGTCTGTTGGACTATGGGAACAACAAAGTTATTGATTGTTGGTACAAGGGAATGAACGCTATGCTACAAATGTGATAGCATCTCAACGGAGTGCTTCATCCTGACAGCAGGCTTAGTGTCAGCGTGTGATCATAGACAAATCCCCACGTCGGCACGTTTACAAGGGATATCTGCGCTACAGGTGTCGTTGAGAGACACGGGAAGAGTTAAAAAAGTGTGTGTTTGTGTGTAGAGCGACAGGGGTATTAGCCTGCTAAGCCTTGGTGGCAGCGAATGGGCAGGGTACTTCACCACAGGTGTGATACGTGGCTTTAATGGCGGCCAAGGCAAACACACACACATTTTACAAATAAATAAGACTTCTGTTTAATTTGATGATTCTTAAAGAAATAGTTGACTCAGAAAAGAAATGTATTTACACTAATGCCATCCCAAATATATATTATTTCCGTTCCTTTTCTTTATATGAACATATGTATATGTCTTTTGAAGCCAATTAATACATTTGTACATTTTACATAATTTTGTACATAATACATTTTGAGAAAACAGCTAATGTTTTTAGCTTATTTACAGGGAAAGTTAAATGGTGACACGTCGAGTACTTTAAATCTCATTTATTCTTGTGTGTCTCGTAATTAGTTGTCATATGTTTCAACATGCAAAAACCAACAAATGTTAAGTTAATGTTGTCCTGTCAATGTAGCTTTATATGGATTTGTTTTGCTTACAGTTTCACTAAATAGGTCTAAATATTAATTGTTTTCTCAAATTCAACTATTGTTTGGCTTTAGTTGACATTTATCAATCCAGCGGAGATGTCTGGATTACTTTTATGATGGATGGATGTGCTTTATGGATCATCCTATGGGACCTATACATTACACACATAAAATAAAGTGACAGATAATTTTATATAAGAAAAACTTTGTTTGTGAACGACTGAAAGGTGCAGATTGTAACAATTTTGCAGTATGATATCGAAATACCAATAAGCTAGTGTTATATATTTTGTTCAGCTGTATCTATCAATGGTAAAGCTGTGTCTATCTTTTATAAATGTAATCAAACTAAATACTCAAAAAAGATACGAAGTATACAAAACTACTATATAGGTACTCAAGATTAATATGAGATTAGCAGAAACCCTATGTGTTACGCCCGCTTTAAATAATTAACCATTTACATGCTTAAGGGAACACTCCACTTTTTGGGGAAATAGGCTCATTCTCCAACTCCCCCAGAGTTCATAAATTGAGTATTTCCGTTTAGGAGTCTATTTAGCCTACCTCCGGGTCTGGCGATAGCACTTTTAGCATAGTTTAGCATTGAGTACAATTAGACCAGTAGCATCGCGTTCAAATACGGTCAAAGACTTTTGATATTTTCCTATGTAAAACTTGACTCTTTTGTACTCATATCGTATGCCAAGACTGGCGGAAAATGAAAAGTTTCGATTTTCTAGACCGATATAATTATGAACTATACTCCCATTCTGGTGTAATCATCAAGGTGTTTGCAGTGATATCATGCAGCTCTTGGTGAAATAGACTAACTTCAGTCATCATATCCAACGTGACTAACTGCTTGCACAAGGAGTGTGATATCACTGCGCCTTCTGCGGCCATGTTACGGAAGCAAACTTCCTTGATTATTACACCGGAATGGGAGTATTGTTGGCTGATTGGCTAAATAGACTCCAAAACGGTAAAACTCAATTTATTAACTCTGAGGGAGTTGGAGAAGGAGCCTATTTCCAAAAAAAGTGGAGTGTTCCTTTAAGACAATTGGGTGGTAAGAATTTACTGTGTGACTTTAGATATAAAAACGGGGACTGGTAAGTTACTGCTTTATCATTATGGGCATACCAACGTGGCGGCGCGCTAGATTCAGTGTAATTACGCATAAGCAATCCAGTCATTTACACAGATCAGTGATTGCAACCAATGGCTCGCTCCACCCCTCCCTTTCAAATAACTAAGCAGGCTGACACAGGACAAAGATGTCTTCATGTTTTGGCTTCTTTGGCAAAGGAGAAACTGTTATTTTTCTAAACGCGCACTATAGAGCATTTTGTTCATCCAACCCTGGTCCTGGAGAGCTATCCTGTAGACTGCAGGTCCAACCCTGTTTCAACACACCAGTTTCTAATTATCAAGCAACCCTCAACCCTTGATTAGCTGCTTCAGCTGCCTTTGATTGGGGTTGGAGCTGAAATCTTCAGGATGGTAGCTCACTGGGAGCAGGGCTGGAGACCCATGGTTTGGGGCTACTGTAGAAACAACTTGGCAAATCTCATGCGGTCTATGTAGATAGAAATAGCTCATTTTAGATAATAAAAACATTATTTAAACATATAAACATAAAAACGCTACATTATGTAAGGCCTTATACACCTCTGAAGACATAGTTATGCATTTAATAGAAAAATTACACACAGCACCTTTAAGAAAGGCAGACAAACACTGTATTAGAGATAATTCTTATACGTTGGTGAATTTTTTCTTTAAACCAAACTGTGTGGTTTCTTGCACCACATAAATCATCAAAAGGAATTACACAAAGCAAGACAACAGATAAGTATGAAAGAATAACATTTTTTAGATTAAAAGAAAACATCCATCACGTCAAACATTTATTTGTATATTACCAATAACACATTGAAACAAATATTATATACTCAAATAAATGATCTAACAAGCATCATGACTCTTGTTTCATAATTAGTCAAGTTTTGATCTATTCTGAGCATTGACACTCAGCAGGTCTCAGATCTGTGGGAAGAAGTGTCCAGACAGCAATTCACCACACCTCATCAGGATGTGTTATTTCAGCGGTCCAGATTCTGGATCGGCCCCGCTGTACGTGTGTTACTGGCTAATCATTTTCCCCCGTGGGGGTCCACTCACGCTGACGCCAGTAATACTGATCATGTAGCGCTAACAGCTTACAACCCATGCAGCTCATATATGCTCCCATCTCATGTGCAGTGATCGAACAGCTTCTTGGACAAACAGACGGAGAGATGATGATTATGTTACTGGCAATCTGAAGTCCCTCATTTCAGCCACCAGGGAATGAATGTGCAGCGCTTTTTAATAAGGGGATAAAATGATCCCCATGAGGCAAAGAAGTCCCATAGTAGAGATTGAGAGAGAGAGAAAAATTCACTCTAATGCTTATCATGGTGACTGTTTGCAACCAGGGGACAAAATAGCAATAAACAAGAGGTGCAGTGGAAGCCAGCGGGGTGATAATATGCACAGTTATTTACATGTCTGCATGTTTATCTGTGCTTGGCAGACTCCCGCCAGATCTGGGAGGCGTTCATTGCTCTCGCAGGGCGTAAAGCTTCTACGGTAACGCACATGAACAATTTGATTTCTTGTGCCACTTGAGTGTGTTTTTTAAAAAGGGGGTTGAATTTGTGATAAAGGTGTTTACATTCCCAGGAGAATGGACATTCGAAATCTTGAAAAAATCACTGTCTCAAAAACAGAGAGAAGGAAAAGTTAAATCATGGGGGGTTTGTTACATAGACAAAGCCAGGTGTTAGATCTGTGAAACAAAACCAACCCAAAAAGCCAATCAAAACTAGCCCAAAACTAGACTAATGACCACATCTCAAATATAAAAAGACCATGACACCCCTTTACCTAAAATACATTTTACAGTCACTGGTGTGCATTACAGACATGCACAGGCATGTAGAAGTAATCATTAACTGTTTTTGAAAAATAACTAAATCTTACCTTAATGACTGCTGATGAAGCCTTTCGATTTTACCCTGCAGAATAAAAACAACACCACTGAGACAGTTTAAAAGCAGCACAATTTTGTGAGAAAACTGCAGACTTGGCCATCCTGGACAAAACTAATAGTAAATTACTTTTGCTTGTGCAAAACTTGTTACCATGATGCTGTGAGTTGTTTGCCAGGGTTAGCCCACCAATAAGCAACTGTTGCTAAGGTTTTCTGTGTGTTCTTTCAGTGCATTGCATTACAGATTGTTTTTATGTCTAGGTGGTTACCAGGATGGCCCTCCTTTTGCTAGCTGTTTGGAGTGGTTGCTAGGCCATTGCTAAATGGTTGCTATAGGTTGTTCTTAGTCATTGCTAAGGCTTTACTAAGTGGTTGCTAGGGTGCGTGTATACTCGATATTGCTTGTTTACCAGATATTGCTCCCTTTATCTTTAGGCAGTGAAAAATCATAATTCTGAAAGTATTGCTTAGAAAAGTAATATTGCACTTCTCTACGAGCCAAACCAATTTCAAGTATCATTCATGTTTGAAGCACAAACTGTGTAGTAAGAGTTAAACACAGAAATGTAATTCTTTCGTTTTCTCAGATTTGCCTTGACTTGCATAGTACATAGTATAATAGTTACACTCATGTTGTTTTAGAAAGCACAACTTATAAAGCAACAAAAATAGATAACATACCTATAGAGGAGATGAAAAATGACTGTGTGTGTGAGAGAGACAGAGAGAGAGGGCAAAAGTAAGGACGAGAGAAAGGGATGGAAATAAAGATCAGGTTGAGAATTTGGGTCATAACCAGTTGTGTAATATGCAGCCACTATGCTGCCTTGACTTTGCCATTGTTAGAGCAGAGATATCCAATTCTCCTTGTCCTAACTAATAAACATTACGCTGTTGCTCTCTTCACTGTCTATTTTTCATTCGCCCTCACTTTTGCTCTCTGCAGCCGTCACTTTAATAGGTCTAGATTGTTCCCCTCCGTGGATTTCACCTTGATTGGGTGTAATGACAGCATGTGTAGTTGCAAGTGCCCTTGGTGAGCTCCCCCAGCAGCTGAGGTTCTCCACAAGTACACGTATCCCCAATACATGTGTACTTTTTCTAAAACAAAACCTAGTTTCGATTACCTATGGCTACCCAGAAAAAATTTAAAGACTCAGATTTAGAAAACCAGTGCTGACGGTGCAAAGATGGTCTCCAGGAAACCTTAAAGCGGCCCTGCAACAATGTTTCATGTATTCTGAGTTCTTTACAATGTTAAACGTGCTGTCTTCTCATGCTGAACATGTTCAACTTGTCAAAACACAAGTCTGGCGTATTACGTCATATTTTGGGGCTCGACACACTCCTCCATCGATCGTACAGGTTTCTGAACGTTTTTTTCGAACATATATAACTGTTTCGCAACAACCTTTCTTAGTCCCTTATTGGACAATTGTCCTGGAAAAGCACACGGCACGGCCACAGGAGAGCAGGAGAAGGAGCATGCGCAGACTTCACTTGTAAGCAGGAGAGAGAGAGAGATTATACTGTACGTTCGCGAAGTTCAGGTGTTTGTTTGTTCACTGCTTGTTTGTGTGATGAATATTATATAAACTGTGGATATAATGCTGGATTCGAAGATCATTTGAAACTAACAAATGGAGCCATCCCAGCGCTAAAAGATGCTGGACATGAACCACATGCGGTGAGTGAGACTGATGTCTGTGTTTTGTTGACAATAGGTGTGCATGTGCTTAGGTTCAGCCTACCCCTCCCCCCGCACGCGTTATATGTTTTCGGAAACAATTGTAAAGCTGTATCTATCTTTTATAAATGTGATCACACTAAATACTCTTCGAAGATACAAAGTATACAATACTACTATATAGGTGCTCAAGATTAATTTGAGAATGCCAGAAACCTCTCGTGTTACACCCGCTTTAAGGTCAGGGAATCAGATTAACGGGTAATAATCAGCTGTGCTTTGAGGAAGGGGGTCTTCCTGATGGGAGCATATATATGCACATATTCTGTAGTGGGTTTACTTTTTTGGTAAATGCCCTTAGGCAGCTATAATCTAGTTATGCAAGGAGAGGTCCAGCCTCTTCAAACTGAATCTCTTAAACTATTTGCCAAGCTTACATTTCAATAATATATCAAAACACCAATTTTCTAATCTTACAAAATGTATTTCACAAATTCTTCCTGGAGCTCGTACTGGATGTTTTCAGGGTGGTCATCTCCTCCTTGTAATTTATTTCATTAAAATAAAGTAAATTGGACATGTAATTATATATGTTTAATATATTTTAATTAAAGAAAAAAATAGATAAAAACATACAAATTTGTTTGATGGGTTGTTTAACTTTGTGGCATTTAAGTTTAGCCAAGTCACCGTTCTTCTACTAGTAACCCAAAATAATATTGGCTAGACATACTTTCAGCTAATGTCATTTACTTATTATTTATTTTACATGTTTTCAAAAATAATCTACAGTGACTCTTTTCTTGGCGGATGTACCGGAAGTTCGGGCCACAAAAGCGTGCATGAGCAATAATGTTTGTTTATGTTGTTGCTTTGAAACCATCTATAGAGAATGTGAAGCTGATGTCATGCCCTATGTTGCATGTTGCGGCGGCGCAACCATCTTGGGAGGTTATTCAATTGGAGAAGATTGGTAGTACCTTTCACACTGCAACTTTCATAACATTCTGCACTGTGTTTCTCTTATTTCAGCTGCCAAAGTATTGTTATGATATCTACAGTATTTTCATTTTGGTCCAGTGTTGTGTACAGCCTTAAATCTAAAATAGGTTCACCAGCTTTTAGTCCAGCTAAACAACCACAGAGAGAGGAGAGGTGATATACACATCAAACCATGGAGGGCATAACCTTTCCTATTTATTCCTCTTCTCTTGTTGTTTTCGATACTGGGTGCAAGCAGAGTTAGAAAATATGACCTAAGCCCCTGGAGAAACCGAGTGCAAAATCTGCAAGATATGGATTTGGACATGGATTTCATTGCAAGACAACATATCATCCTCCTCATTCCCATCAGCCCTTTCTCTCCTTCTGTTGATGTCTTAATGCAGTCCAGACTCATTCCTCTGAGACTCGTGAGCCTACGGATCAAAACCAGCCTTCAAATTCACCCCCAAAACACCAAGGTACGTCCCTTATTCATGACTGACATCAAGACAAGGACATGGGGTGAGAGGGAGAGAGAAAGAGGATGGATAAAAACCCAGAAAGAGCTGAGAGACAAACAGGGGTTGCTCTTTGTAGTCGTTTGATGTGCCGTGAGGATTGTGATACACAGGGCTGATATATTTTTAAGCCAAGCTAGTAAGGGTGGAGAGCGAGAGACCAAGCCAGCAAGCACAAGAGAGAGATTTAAGGCTTTGTTGTGTGAGCGGGACATGAGCGCTGACCTGGTCCAGTCAGTTGCTCGATGTGCAAGTTGCTGAAATGCTCTGCTGATGGTGTTACTTCACTTATGAGGGCCACTCGCCTCCACACGGGAATGCAGGTGTTGAGACTCAAGTACATGCATATAATGACGGTGATTATCACAACATCAAATTTACATCAACCCTCTGATGCATGCTGACCACTACAAGTTTTATCTAGTGTGTGTTATTTCATCCAGTCCACCATGGGGGATATACCTGTGACACTTACCCATATGTCTGTACATTTCACTGTATAGCCTAGATTATGCCATTGTGGGTTTATATGTACATTTGACATGGGTGATGAAATTATTGAGAAACAAGGTGACTCTGTAATATTGAAAATTATTTACTATGACAAATAACATGCAAAAAATATGTAACTTTCTCAGATAGACAGACAGACAGGTAGGTAGGTAGGTAGGCAGGTAGGTAGGCAGTTAGGTAGGACAGATAGTTAGATGTAATTTACAGCAAAAAAACATTGACTTACTTCAATTGTTGATAAAAATGGTAATGAAGGTACTCCTAAACATTTACCATTATTTTCTTAGCAAAAAAAAGCAACTTTCTTAAAAAAAAGATAGAAATTAAAACCTTGTTTTAATGTAAACACATGAAACATTTCCTCTACAAATTAATCATTATGCCACAAAGGGCAATGTCCTGCATATGGACTTTATACTTTATATGAGATGAGAGCTGCCATAGGAATATAAATGGAGCATATGTTTATGTAACACATCACTGCTCTAATCTCGGTTCAGCCGGTGTGAAATGTAGCTGTTCCTATCCAGTTTGTGACCCACTCAACACCTTCCCAAACTTCCACTTCCCACACTCACGCACACACACATTTACAGTTCAGAGTACAAAGCCCAGTGTTCCTCCCACACAAAGACACACTCAGACACTCACATATGGAAATCTGTGTCAATGCACTGACAGCATTATGTCAACAAAAGAGAGGTATTTTCTAAAGGAGGAGATATTTAGAGTGATAAAGGACATTTTAAGTCTAAGTTATTCCTCTGGTTTCCCTCATAGAATATCTAGAGATGGTTATTGCACTCTCAACAATGCACAATGACTTATATTACAGACATTAACTGTGTAACAATAGCAAGTACATTCTTCTCAAGGCAATTGTATTTCAGCATAAAGGGCTTGGGGGTCAAAAATGAAAGACTGAGGAAAGTGTAAAGCTCATGAGATGAGAGACGATGAGGGTCAGAGATCAGAAGCGCAACCATGGTGGTCCTAGAAAGTTTAAGAAGAGAAAACATCTTTCAACAAATAAAAACATTCAGGAGAGATAATTAGATTTAGGAAAGCCTTTTCACACAGTCAAATTATGTTTTCAGTTTGTTAAAAATGTTTAAATAGATTTTATCTGTCACTATAGTTTTAAATTTGATGACACAATTTCTTTTTTTTCTTTTCTTTTCAATCAAATTTATTAAATTTTCTACTTGGGCAAACATTTGTTTTTTGATAGTGTGGTAAAGCTTTTTTACAGACACAACATTGTGTGTAATCATTTCCTTTTTCTCTTGTATTGTAACAGTTCAAGAAAATGACAAGAATTGTGTTTCCTAAGGTAATTTAAATGAACGAACAAGGACCAAAAATACAGAAATATGATATAACTTCAGTTTTTCTAAAACTAGTTTGCCTTCCTGATAATTAAAAACAAAATCAAAGAAACTCTTGATCTTCTTTTGATGTTTCAAGATAAAATACAGCATGACATTTTTCATTACTCTATCAAGAACTGTGTTTATCTCTTTGGCAACATCCTTGAAACATATTCCATTGTGTTTTCTTGTAAGCAATCGCACATGAAAAAAATCATAGCCAATATTACACAACGACGCCAAAAACGAAACCTCATGAAAATGGGGTTCAGAATAAGCCTTTTCCCCCTCTAAGCGATCGCATATTTGCATTTGTCTATCTTTATGTTGTTTTCATTTTCTTTCATTAAGATCAAACAAATTCAGATCTATCAGACTACAGATTTGTTTTGAACTTAATGAAAAAAACGGACAACGCCAAAAATGGAACTGAAACGTTTTACGAAGTAGAAGAATTTTAGTAATCAATAAGTTCTTTCTCATCTGGCTTTTTCATCTTTCTCTGTTTGGTGAGGTTCTCGGGGACCCCACATATTTGCTGTTGTGTTTAAATAGAGACCATACAATCCTTGATTCAAGCTCATTAAATACAACAGATTTCTTTCCCTCTCTCCTCCTCACAGGCACACATTCAATCAGTCCCTTGGGGTCACCACAAGCAGAAATCCCCTTTAAATGTCCTCTGCTTGGCACAAAGGCCGTTATTTACTGTTGACAAGGAAGAACAATGGACATAAACAATGGAGAGCAACAACCTGCTGTTCGTTAAAACCAGTTCCTTGCCCGTCCAGACCAAACCCCCTACTGCTTCATACACAGAGTGTGACCCGGGGTTATCTGAGAACATGTGCAGAGGTGGGGTAGTCTGAACTTAAACCTGTGAATTAGTTTTCATAGGTGCATTTCTAAATATATTTACTTAAAGACAACTCCCCATATTAATCACAATCCCTACAAAACCACAGTATCAGATGAAAAGATTGACAGCTGACCTCAATGGAGAAGAAGCATTAGATTGAGATCTTGGAACACTGGATTGATTGATGATATTATGCTTGTGCATTTGGGATTTGCAGCACAGGCCAGAAGCTCTGCTAAAATTACTTTCGAACAGTCCACTGTGCATTACATTCCAGTTCTTCATAAACCACAGATGTGAAGCAGTTCATTAAGTTAATATGTGTGTGTGTTGGTATGAGGCCGTGTATCGACGTCCTGTCATACTAATCACATTCCGAAGTCTCTCATCGTGTTTTCCCTGGCCGTGATGATCTGTTCGGAGCAGCATCAACGACCTTGGCTTTGGCTTTGTTACAGATCCCATTGTGAGTGATTGCTCAGCTCTGGTAATGCTGGCAAAACACGATGTGGATCACATGATTCAATTCTGCCCCCAAGCTTCTGCATGCCAGCCATAACTGATTTTTTTATTTCATTGGTGTGACACTCGGCATGCTCTTGGGTCTGTCCTTGAGGGATGGTGTGCAGGCCCAAACATGGAATTGGAATATTAACAATCCCTGAGTCTGCCCTGTGCTATAATTCACGCATCCCAACAATGCAGGTTTCGCAAGGTCAAACACAAAGCTCAGGAATCAAAAAGACAGAATGACAGGCATGCTTAGATAAACAGACATAAAAAATGTTCAGCTGGAATCTGTAGAAACAGAAGAATGTGGGTTACTTCTGTTGAATTGGATTGTTAAGCACAATGATTCCCATCCAGAGGGGTTTGTGTCCCCCAGGGGGTGCTTAAGCAGGTTTCATGGTGCTCTGAGAAAGATTTAGATTTAGTTAAACCTATTTAAAAAGAATCAAATATTCAAGCAATGTTTTAGTTCCTCTTTTAGGTAAAGAAATGTGTCTTTTGTAAATGTTTTTTGTATCTGTATTGATGTCATTAAAGTAGACTTTACACCCATGAAAAAATTTGAGAGACCACTCCAATTTTATTTTCAGTTTTTCTTAATATCCAACTTATAGGTATGTTTGAGTAAAATGATCATGTTTGTTTCATTCTATAAACTTCTGACAACATTTCTTCCAAATTCCTAATGAAAATGTTTTTTTAATTGTTATGGTCTTCTTACTGTAACAAAAAAAGAGGGATCACATTTCTCCATTTATAGCGTCTTTACATTGGCTTCCCACACAATTCAGAATGGATTTTAAAATGGCTGTTTTTGTGTATTAGGCTTTAACTGGTCTGGCACCAAAATACATTAGTGACCTTCTGATTCCCTACTCTCCTCAGAGAGCCCTTAGGTCTAGTAATCGGCTTCTCTTAACTGTCCCACGTGGTTGCTGTAGCTCCTAAACTTTGGAATAGTTTGCCTGTAAATGTGAGGCTTTATCCTTCACTTGCCGGCTTTAAATCCTTTCTTGAAACTTCTTTCTTTCGCTTTTGATTAAAATTAGTTTAAGGGTTTTCTTTAAATAAGTTCTGATTGAATTTTATTTGTTGTGCTTATTGTCATATGAGGTTTGTTTTGCTTGGTGTTTTGTAATAAGGCACTTATGCGCAACTCTGTTGCTAATAAACGTGCTTTAGAAATACATTTTAACTTGACTTGAATGTAATGTATCAATATCACAATGTAAAATCTCGTTCTCCAGACATGCTTATGCACAAATTTGTGCTTGAAACCGGGGTAGAAAGTTTTAAGAAACAAATCATGATTCACCAAAACTAAAATTGTACAAAAATTGATTCTAAATCAAAAAAAAAAAAAAAGAGCAGCTGAAAGCACACGGAAATCCCAAAACATCTCTCTCGCTTTCAAAATGAAAAAAAACTTTCAATTTAGGCTGATAGTTATATACTTTAAATAATATATATATATATATATATATATATATATATATAGATATAGATATAATAAATTCGCTTTACTAGGACAAGGTGTTATAATCCCACTATTTCAGCACAGTTGAATTGCCCAATAGGACATTTCCCACACTTTATGCCTGAAAGGGGAAACACTCAAGAATATGACTAGAGGAAAGGAGGTCTGAGGTTTCAATGGATTGGTCGGGTAGGCATCCTCTGTTTGGGGGATAAATGATTAAAGAAATGCAAGGCATACTTACCTTTTCTTGTCATTATCAGAGAGACATCTCATGAGTTGTGTGTTCCACTTTCATCACATTCATTATCCTAGGCGTAACGGAACAGGATGACAGAACCCAAACGCAGGCAGTAGAAAGGTTAACAAAAAGACTTTTATTAATAAAACAAAAACCCACGATGGGGATAACAGTACGAAACAAACTAAAATACTTACCACAAGGGGGACAAAAAGGAACCAGGCAAAACGATGATCTAAATGATACGTCCAAAACACAAGGAGCACGAAGAACAGGAACGGGGTAATCCACAATACACGAACGGGATAGCACAGAGGAGTATACAAAGTGAAATCATGACAACAATCCAACCAGGAACAGAGAAACAAAAGGGCTCAAAATAGGGAACAACTAACGAGGGATAATTACAAAAGGAAGGTGACGGCAGGTGACGGAGATTGAACACTAAATGGAAACTAGCGGGAACATAATGGGACAGGTGAGAGAGATGAAACACTAACGTAGAAACAGAGTGACGGAGCTAAATGAAAAACAAGAGGACACGCGGTGCAAATTGACAACAAAAGCCACGTGTCTCCACACATAACACATGAAAACCTTAAAGACAAGGTACTGTCACAACTCTGTCCAGGGAGCTAGAAAACTTGTGACTGGAAGATCAGAGTCCTGACACTGGGTAAAAGATGCCTTTAAGTGAGGTGCTGCTGCTAATACCCTTTGCATGGTTCCCATCAATGCAACACATTGAAGTTGTGCACCTCAGCCTCATTGGGTGTTTCGGCCCTTTATCACAAGACATTCTCACCCAAGGTAGGCCCACCGCAGGTTGATCAAACAGGGGGCATGCCCAGAGCCCCCGGTTCCATATGGCGTAACATTCCAACATACAACACCATTTTATTACGTGGTCATTTGGCAGCCCATATTGCATCCTTCCATTTTAACCACAGCCGGTGGCTGCTTCTCTTAAGCAGCCTTGTAGTGGAATTTGAAACAAAGCCCCTGCAGCCCATTTCCACCAGAAACACGTTCGATGTCCATCCCCGATCTTCAACCTCCGCTGCCAAGTTGGCATACCGGAGATTCTTTCTTTCAAATGTTTCTTTAATGGCCTCTTACCAAGGTACAGTAAACTCAACTATGAGGACTGTCCTACTGGAGCTGGACCACAGAACCCTGTCCGGCCACAAGTTGGTTTCTGCCATTTCCAAGGGCATAGTAAGTCTGTGGTTCAAATCAACTTGCATTTCCAAATCCCTGGCTATACTCAGCAGGTCTGATTCTGGGGATAAGGGCTTATCCCGCGTTATCCTCCCCTCCCGAATAAAGGGCTGCCTTTTTAGCAAGTTAGCCTGGGCGCTCTGAGTATCTACTTGCTTCCTCTTGATGCTGAATCTCCTCCACTACTAGTTGGACACTGTTCCTTTGGTGTCGCTTTTCGCCATGTGGGTGTGGCCGATGCCAAACCAAGTCCCCCTCTGCCATATTGAACTTGTCCCATGATGTCCTTATGTCTGAGGGCTGCCTTTAAATCTCCTACCGCTGTTGTTGGGTTCCATTTCCAACCTATCGCTACTGTTTGAGCAGCATCTTTTCTTGAATAACAGCAGTTTTAGAGCTGGCTAACGAGAACTCTGTGAATTGCGTATCTGTATTAAAAGTGTTTTATTGTGTATGAACTGATTTTGAGGACTGCAAACTTGTGCGCATCTGTAGACAGTGCCACATGGAGTTGTCTGGAGTCTCTTCAACTTAAGTGACGACAGGTGGTAAAAGAAAGGTTGGGCGGAAAGCCCTAATCTGAAGATGGACTAGGTGTGTTTTATGCAAATTACTAAACTCGTGCATGCAGCCGCTAATATAGAATACTCCAAATTCACTAATATTAGGACAAGGATAAAGTCCCTGTGAACCGGAAATTGCGATCGTTTTTAATTGCATTATCTGACTTCTTTGAAGTTCAAATAAATCAATATTTGTATGAAAAAGTATGTTTTTTATTTAAAGCCCCTCTAATTATTTTGCTGTTGGGTGAATGTCACTTCTGAAGTTTGTTGGAAATGCACACAAACCGGACTGGAATTGAACTGCTTATTTAACTGGTGTGGTCTCTTTATTTTGTCGACAGCTGTATTGTTAAATATAAATCATTATATAAATTGATTTGTTTTTGTCTAAAATGTCTAATAATCTTGCCGCTCTGCCCATTATCCAGCATGCTTAGCTGCTGGGTTACAACTGACTACATAAAGTTGAGCTGGATAATTTTTTTTTTTTTAAAGATATGCAAAACAAAACTGCAGGAGCGATTAAAGTTAAGTGAATGTGCCATATGTAAATGGTGTTTTGCAGTGCATCGGTCTTCCTCTGTAATTTTTTAACATGTGATCATTTCAATTTATTTACATTACTTCAACAAATTAAAAAAGTTAAGAAATTCCAAGTTTTATCAACTCAATTTCTAGTTATATAAACTATATTATATCAACCTAAACTCAAAAAAGTGAGTTGAAATGACTTGTACAGCCAAGTTAATGTCCTTCAAAATTAAAGGCGACAAAGAATTGCTCAAAGTTGTGACTTTTGAACTTGACCTATGAAGAATAACATCTTCTTTCATAAGAAGCAAAAAAATGAACCAGTTATTTTTTGTGTTTTCCTGCAGATTATTTTTGTACAAATAGTACAAGGAAATGAGAGGTTCTCCCGCTGTATTTTGAGTAAAAACCATTCTCTATTTTTCTCACTCCTGTTCACCACCCTTCTCCCAAATCCCCACAATGTCTCAATTTCTCTATGAACTCTAGTTCAGTATCACAGACAGCTCCTCTCTTCTTTTCCACAAGTCTGGTGGGAACTCTGGTGAGAATCGCAGATGTTTGAGACATACTTCAGTTTTACTTTCAAAGTTGTACCTAACACAGCCACCACCCACACCCAAAAAACATTTCATCCCCCCTGAGCTTCACTTGCTCTCTCTCCTTCTGCCAAAATAGAACTCTATGTGCTCCTACCTCTTCCATTCCATGGATATTACCTTTCATGGGATTCTAAAATCTGCCTGTATCCATTTGGCCCTTGAGAAGTGCATTTAGTACATGCAGACTGCACCTCGGCCCTTCCCAGACCTGAATTCTACAACAGGGAGCAGTGAGTAGTCTTAATAGTGCACATCAGCCCAATGATCCCCAGCCCTCATCAAAACCATCATTACGTCTCTAATAGCTTTTGTGAACTTTGAGGTTCTGTCTGGATCAGACAACGCTCCCAGAACAGCCATAAACCCAGTGAAAAGTGCGGCAGTGGTGTTCCACTGCTCTCCAGATGACCGAGGGTAAAGAATATAAGCGGAATAGAAGCTCAGTAAATGTGATCTTTGGGACGTGAATGGAACCGTGGGAATTCTGGAGGGTGGAATATGAGATATACAAACGGTGAAACAGAGAATCTTCGCGCTGCCTCATTAGAAGCTGGAACAGTTGGTGGGGTCTCTGGAACGTAGATCGCGGCCCCCTCTTGTTTTCAAACAAAGGGACTAAATCTGAGAACTGTGGCCCGAGCCGGCCTGGTTTACAGGTTCTCAGAATCACGTACCCTTGAAATTGTGCCTTGGGTTTGCCAGGCTCCTGACGGTGTTGGCAGTTGAAGGAGGACTGTGGGTCCAGGCATGCAGGGGCACCAGAACGTTCTCCATCTGCTGCTCCCTGCTCCCTGCTGCCCCGCTGCTGCTCTGGCCTAATTGAGTGATGCAACTATTGTCCCTCATAGTGTCCTTTACATATCCATACATGTAAACATGCAGACAGGGTAATTCATGAACACACTTTGAGGTCTACTGCTTGAGTCTGTCGCACTGTTGGGTTTCGGGTAATTTTGGGGTCAGATTTTCATTTTGCTGAATTATTTGCATGCCAATTGGTACAAGTTACATCCCTGGCCAAAATCAGGCTAGCTAGTACAATACCACCTTAAACTCTGGGTTTGAATTGGTTTTGGATTACAGTCAATGAAAAATGTCATTTTTATTTTATTTTAATGTTTATTTGGGAAATTTCATTAAAAAAATATATTACTCCAAACTTAAATAAATAAGTATAATTTAGTTTTATTTGCATTTTTAACTTTCTGACCATTAATTGCATTAGGACTTTAAATTACAATTTGATTGTAAAAGAAACTCATCAGATCCAGTAAAGTTAAACATTTTGCTAAAAACACATTGCATAATATATGAAACAAATACAGCCACAGAAAAAATACCACTTCAGAGACTGTTTTTCTGATATAAAAAATAAATATTTATAGATATGTGTTTGGGTACAATTATCATTTATGTTATATTCTGTGAACTACTTACTATAATTTTACAAATCTCAAATAAAAATATTGTTTCAATTTGCAATTATTTGCTAAAAATGACAGAAAAATATAACATGTAACATATGCTCTGTATTGTTTTTTGGTGTGTGTGAGTATCTGTATATATGAAGAGTTTGTTTCCAAAATAAGATAACACAAATTTTTTAAAATCATGTTTTATATTGTGCATTCCAATTAAACTGCAGTTGGTTTGATTTAATTTAAGCAATAATAACTAAAAACAGTACCGCTAACTTACACAATAAAACACGATTAAAACATGATAATATAATAATAAACAGGATTTTGACGTTTTAAACCAAACTCTTCATATATATATTTATATATACACTGCAAAATTAAATTTTATATTTTCATTTGTATAATAATGTATTATTATATGTATAAAAATGTACAACTTACTTGAAAAAATTAAATATTATATATAAAATGTATGTTACAGTGGTGTCAGGATCTGCCAAGTAAAGTTTGGCCTGGAAAGTTACAACACTTTTCTAAACACACACATGCACACTTGCACTTGCATACATACAGACAAGGACAAACAAAAGGGGAATACCTCATGTTAGACATCCACCTGATCTGAAGCCGTAAGGAATGGAGCGTTTTAAGGGTGATTTTTTTGCTTGGCACAGGTTTTCGATCTCAGGCTGCAGAGGAATGACAGCGCGAAATGAGAGAAAACCTGGTGTGTCAATCAGCGAGACCAGGCGCTGAGACGACAAATGAAGTGTTGTGCTAGTCAGGGTATGGGGTTAATGCAATTACAGTGAGCCTCAGCAGGATCGAACCTCACACCTAAACCGGTCTCATTCTCTCTCCCTCTCTCCATTCAATACACCGCAGGTCAATCCCAGGGCTACTTCAGCCTGCTCTGATCTTGATCCGCCCCGCTGTGGGAACACAGTTCCTGGTGCCCTTGCTAACTGTGTTTAGTCTCCAGAGCTTCACGGAGGTAAACTCAGTCTGGAGCGAGACCAGGGAGCCTCACATGTGATATGATAGAGAAAGGTTCTGACATTAATTAGCGGGGCACCGTGGACCGTGAAATCCAATAAGGCCATGTAATGGTACGCAATGTACGCGAGCAATGGGGAGACATTAAACTGGACGCCCGTCTGCCACCATGATGTCTGAAGGGCGACCCTGCACTTCCTGCCCAGGGCAGAGAGGCACAAACATGGAGTAAGGTTACTGTCATAATGCGAAACAGACCACTAGCGCTTTGTGTGTGTGCGGAGGAAAGAACAACTCCTTAAAAAAGAGAAGATGGGATTCATGTGTGCCGGAATGAATTGTCCCTTGAATGCTTAAAAGTGTGTGTGTGCACGCAAAAAATGTGAATCGTGACCAGAATAACAGACCAAAGGTGATGGCCAATTTAACAGCCATTTACCGTTAATCATTTGGTAATGGTCACAACGATATGTATTAAATTTCAATCACTTTCCCTACATACATTTCTTAATAAATCAAAAGACTAAACAAGTTTCCCTGCCAGGAACACAAAACAAATACTAATTTGCTCACCCCACGATTCTGTGCACTCAGTGGGAGTGAACAGGCTTCTTCTGGACTATAACCTAAGAGTTCAAAACAATATGAACAGAACCTTCCAGACCTTGGGCAAACATACAGCATGTAAACATGTATCGATACATTATTTTTAGAAAAAAGGTGCAGTTGGCTTATGCTGATGTCTCACACAAGGTGTGTGTGGGGGGAACAGAAACACTCATGCAAACAAACAGATCCATGCAAACCCTTACAGATCTTAAAGTGAAACCATATGAGGAAATCCACAGCTCGTGGAATTTCTGGCGCTCCGGCACTACCTCTGGTCCCTTTACTTCTCAGGGTTATGTATTCAGAGAACCTGAGCATGAAATCGTGTAAACACTGAGGCAGAGATTTGCATCTGCTTGAGCATTAATACTGGAATGCTCATCTGTTCACGGAGTTCTTTTCAAACTCTGATAAAGGCATCTTCCCAGAGGACAAAGATGTTTTGGATTTCTTCTCAACACTGTACAAAAAATATGTATATTTATGACTTATAATGTAATCAATGGGCTTGGCCGCAGCTGAGATTTCAGACTTGGCATGAAACATACACGGTACACACATCACAATACTCATTTTTCCATTTCCTTTCCAAACACAAGATGCAAACAAAACATTCTTTGAAACGCTAAATGAAATCTGAATCCATATAGTTCTTGAGTTCTCTAATGTATTTATTATTTACATCGATGCATTTTGGCAGATTTGGCAGGATTTTATTCAAAGGAACTGTTACACATTTTATCTGTGTGTGTCTTCTGGGTATTGAACCCATGACCTTTTCACCATTATTAACACAATGCTTTATCAATTAAGCTCTTTCAGGGTGTGCTCAACGTTGCTTGGGGACTAAACCAAAAGAGATGAAAAAGTGTGTATAACATCCCAGGCGAAAAAAGTGCACTTACATATACTTAAATTTAATTAAAGTGCTCGATTTTCATGAACTAATTTTGTACTTCATATACAAAAAAATTGTCTTAGGTACTTTTTAAGATAAACTTGAGAAAATCTAAGTGTCAGCAGCTGTGCTATTTTGAGACACCATGAATAAAAGTAGTGAAGACTATATTTTTGTGTATTAAGTACAAAGCTAATTTGTGAAATAAATCACTTTAAGTACATTTATGGAAGTGTGCTAAGTGTAATTAAACAAAGTGTATTTAAGTGCACTTCTTTTTTACTTGGGATGGATTTTACTTATACAATCTAATTTAAGAACCCATTTATCAAGTGGCTAGTATATGCTGTAAATTCAAATACACATATATACATACATATTTAAATGGACAATTTTCTAACATTTTTAAATATATGTTGCACATATGCACAAATATGTTAAAATGTACTTGTGAAATCCATCTATGAAAATGTAGACCTACATGTGTTTTACATGTATTTTCCATATATCAGATTTCTGGAGTTCACCCCAAAATGTTATGATTCGCTCATCCTAAGATTGTTCTAAACCTGGATCAATTTCTTTGTTCTGCTAAACACAAAGGAACAGATCTCATCCATATTGATTCCCATAATATTTATATTCCCTAAAACTATCCCTTCAAGACTTTTCCCTTTAGAAACCTTTTACAGTAAAAAGTATAATCTTGTTTAATCTATTTGTTTTAGTCATTGGTGCGTGATATAGAAATATACCCTCTAATTTCTTTAAAATTACATCTCATCTGCAATAATAAGAGTTTTCCTGTAGTTCAATTGATAGAGCGTGGCACTCTAAATGGCAAGGTCATGGGTTTAAGATAATTTTGGTTTTGATCTTCAATTTCAAAATAGTTTACTGGGTTAGGGACAAAATGGTTTCAAATAGTGCTATCAAATTATGTTATATTTTGTAAACATAAACACAACAAACAACAATTATTTATACCTGAAAAATGATGCTGAGACTTTGAACTATTAAATTTAACTAATCCTTAAAACAAAAAACTAAATATTAAAGCGATAGTTCACCGAAAAATTACAATTCTGTCATCATTAATTCCCTCATGTCATGTCAAAACTGTTTGAGTTTCTATTCCGCAGAACACAAAAGAAGATATTTTGAAAAATGTTGTATACCGGACAGCGATGGCAGCCATTCACTTGCATTGGTTTTGTATCCATACAATAGAAGTCAATGGCTGCCACCAATGTTATCAACATTCATCAAAATATCTTCTTTTGTGTTCTGCAGAAGAGAGGGCGAACTATCCCTTTAAGGCATAAAAATATTATTTAGAGCAATTAGACAGTTCTGAGCCTCCAAGCCCCACCCACTTCCATATTTTATGTTAAAGCTGATCTTACACTCTTCTAATGCTTGATAAAATAAGGTGGACAGTGTTTACAGGACCGCTCACTCGCTGTGTGACAAGGTTACAAAGCAGTACAGTTCACAAATTTGAAAAAGTCCCTCTGACAGATGAGGTCTGTCCTAACCCATGGCATATCAGCTTTATTGTAATACTTCCTCAAGGCTGAAGGAGCTGAAAGAAAACATAAAATATGCTCCATCTGTTCTGACAAGGAGAAAGAGAGAGAGGTAGAGAGAGAGAAACGTGTGAGACGAAGGGAGAGAGAACACGAGACAGTGCATCATGCAACAGTGCACAAAGACGCTCTGGGAAATGAAAACATTTTTCTCTTGGGTCTTCTCACCCCATAAAACAGAGCCAGCGACTCGTCCGCCCATCTGTTACTTTTATCCACAAGAGTAAGAGAGGGGAGACACAGGGAGAAAGATGGTAAGAGAGAGAGAGAGACAGACGTCAGGTGCAAGGAGCAGAGTTAAGACAATTAACACTGACAGCGACGAATTCACTATAAGTCATTTATTATAAATGTTTCCTATATCTGCAGACACAAACGGTGACCATTGGCCAAATAATGTGGCCTTGTCCAGCGACTTGAAGTTTCACTTTGACACATGCTTTAGTCAAAGCAAAACTGAGGAGGATGTAGTGTGTTTCTGTGCTCACACAGAGGAATTTAATGAAATGCACTGTGCTAGAAATTGTCAGCACTTCGAGAGAATTTGATCAGACTGTTTATTATAATTCATCTCGTTTGTAATATGATGTATTATGCACTGAAGCAATTCATAAACAAAATCTTCCCGAAACATGTTCCAGAATGTTAATTTTTAGCAACATAAACTGATGTAATGACAAAATATACATTTATGTTTGAACTTGAAGTTGATTATTTACCCAAAAGATACACGGTTAGTTGACAGACTAATACGCAAATTTGGTGTGATTGCAATTTTTTTTTTAAACTAACAATGTAGATAACTCTCTCTTATGCTATATTTTACATGATAAATATAAATATTATAAACAATATTAACAGGTTGTTTTCTAAATTTCGCTATGTCAGACCGTAGGACACATGTATGATTTTTTCGTCAACTACCCACACACAAGCTAAAAAGGCACACATTACATTCCAAGGCAAAATGATGAGTGACAACGCCTGAATATGAGTCAGGAAATGAGTATATTAGCAACTAGATATTTTTTATCTATCATCTGATTTGTGTGAAATGGATTTATTGAAGTAATTTATGCTGAGTAACGGTTTAATTGAGGCCAGTAAAGAGTCTCTCATTACCTAGATTGTTCTGTCAGATCAGGAAAT
Organism: Triplophysa dalaica; assembly: GCF_015846415.1. Taxonomy (NCBI): domain Eukaryota; kingdom Metazoa; phylum Chordata; class Actinopteri; order Cypriniformes; family Nemacheilidae; genus Triplophysa; species Triplophysa dalaica. The sequence continues at coordinate 17,687,514 of NC_079544.1, read as the reverse complement.
GAATGGGTCTGCTTCTCTTCCAAATGCTGCAGTGACTAAGATAACCTGATGTACGCATACACAAACTCACACGTACCAACAGAAGGACAGCAGTCATTTAAGCATGTGTTGGTGACTAGCAAAATTACGGGTATGACAATAAGGAGAGACGAGACATTCACTCAAGGCTGACTCTGCATGAAGAGACAGATGGGAATGTTGCAGGACATTACAGTTCCTCATGTTTCTTTACAAATATGTTGCTTAGTTTCTGTTTTGCATTAGTCATCCAACAAGGGTTGAAATCTAATACGGGCTATTTAAGAGCCAACAGAGTATTTAAGAGTATATAACATGATGTAAGAGTACTTAAAAAGGTTTCAACTAATAATATTAATACATTGTTTTGTACAAATAGAAACGTCATATCCTTTTTAATGTAGAGGCTGTGTCAGAAACCATTATAAGAATTCCACACTTGCTTTTTCCAATATATCACATTTCAAGGGTGAGAAGAATATAATATCATAGCGCAAAGCAGCGTTGCATTGCATAGAGTACTATTCACACAAGGCAAACTGGAAGCCAAGACTTTAAACTTAAAGCCGCTAAAATCTCCACATTGCTCCTTTAATGTTATTCTTTTATCAGAAAATAATGGCTTCTCACCACTTTAAAATAATCATAAACAAATCTCACTTCACATGCTTAGCTGAGAAAATCAGTTAAAAATATTTTTTAACATTTACATATTTCATTCACATATATGTCAAGAGAAGGAATTCACACGCACAAACACACACAATGTGTGTAAAAGGCTTCAATCTATTCAATTGACATTGACAAGTAAGAACCATTACTTTCTCTGTGAGACGCTCAAGAAATACACATTCCTGATATGATGTCTCTACCAATGAGAATCAGTTCTTGAACACACAGTCATAGATTAAGTTTGTGTGTCCAGAAGAGGGTCAAACACAGGGACCTTCTTCACAGTTAGAAGAGAACATTAATATATCACTATATTTTACAATGTATATGAATCCTACACGGAGGGTTGAGTATTTAACTAATTAAAATGAAGACTCAATGCAAGACAATGTGTGGATTCTTACCCGTGACCTTCACTCTGGATCTCACTAATAAATTAGCTGAAAAATGGCACACTCGTATTGTTAAACTTCATGGTTGAATAAATGAATTCCTCTGGTAAAAAAAATATTCACTAGAGAATTACCATAAACAGTATACATCCGTTGAGGACTAATTAGGGGGTGGAATCCGTCCCCAGTAGCCAGCTGTTTTAAATTGCACTACACTAACCAAACAACATTTTTTGAGCCCTGTAAGCTGCAATATTATTTTTATCAATTTTTAAATATTATGTTGGTGCAGCAGGAATGATAACGATTTTGGCTTCTGATGATGTGAGGAAAAACAGGATGGAACATTGGAATTAAACACAGGATGTGACTTACAGATCCCCACAGCTGTAATCCTGTATAATATACTCTGGATCTAGTGGCTTACTCTAGGCTCAGCCAATACAACTAATTTATTAAACCCAAACACCACCAATCAATCAGCTCATTGCTCATAATCCCATCTGGATCATTCAGGGGAAACAGTGACCTATTGCAATGCATTACAGTGTTGCTGATATATTTATATATTTTAAACCTGTATGGCTTTCTATCACCCGCAGAACTCAATATATATTTTGTATATGAAACGCGGGATTTGTTCGTTGATGTCAGGACAGTGAATCTAGGAGTATTGACATTCAGAACAAAATAACGCACGACATACTTATTTATTCACGTTTGCTCCTGTGAGTTTGTGACGACAGTGCTTCACTAATTAGGACTTTAATCCAAAAATGTAGATACTTATACAGTTTTACTTCATATTTATTTATAAAGAGCACTCATTTCTTTCATTAAACGAAGTTCAGCCAAAATACAATCACATGAGACCCACAAATGAAAGACCGTTTGGTGCCATCTGGTTATGTGGCAACACTCCTCAGACAATCTTTTTCCTATTTAGACATGGAATTATTACTCTATATAATATATAATGTAATCTATTATATAATATAATAGTTTCCTCATCCAATTTTGGTCACACAAGTGCAAACTGTTGGGTTGACTGCAAGCCATAAGAGACTGACTGCAAACATGCACAACATAAAACAAAACAAAACAATTTACTTGATACGATCATTCCCATTTCGTTTAAGACTACCAAAGTATGCCATGATATTACCATAGTGTTTTATAAAATGCTACAACATTGGTTTATGAATTCCTTCAATTTATATAGTACGTTATTACCATCTGTACCATAGCAATTTGATCAGTGGGAATACACAATCCCAGGGCATTCCCACCAACTGTTTCTGCCTGGAGCAGTTGTGATTTTTCCTGTCTGCAATTCTTGTCTGAATTGTCAGGGTAAACAACAGATGGAGATATTATCACTCTCTCTACAAATCATTATTCATGCCCGCACCACCTGAGTTCATGGTCGCTGCATCTGTCTCTGATAATCCTAAAACATTACGAGGTAAAACCAAACCTTTCTTACTCAAAAAGGTTTCCTTCAGACCTACGCCTCCTGAAGTGTGTATTTTTAGTTTGCGTGGTGTTTAATATAAATCAGTGGGGATGGGGACACCTGATAAACATGGCGGTGCATTGCAATGGCTACAGTGCTTCCGGAAGTCTCGCGCTTACCGCGCTGCAGCGTCTCCTCACCTCGTTCGTCTGCGCGCGGCGGTAAACAGATCGCTGCTTTAATTGGAGGAGCTCGATTAATCTGCGCATTGTCATAACAGACACCGCGAACACGGAGACTCCGCCAAAAACCATCTCCTCACACCTCGGCCAGTGTCACACTGTCAGCCCTGCAGTACAACATTTTCACAGGAGAAGACTTATTTGGTTCCGTGTAAGACACAACAGAGAAACGCAAACAAACGCGTATAGCAAAAGTAAACAAACTCAAACACTTGTATGAAGCCAAGAGATAACTATGATCACAAACACACCCAGAGGAGCAGTTTTTTTGCGTAGGAGAACCAATTTACGTTTCATTCAGCTTTATTTATATTCCGTTCAGCTACAAAGTCTATCTGTAGCCTATCCATGTGGGTTTTGATGTGAAATAATAAGCAATTGTGATATAGGCTATCATATGGTGTACATTTCATGAACGAGTTGATGGTTAATTTACTGTTACCGTTTTTTCCCCTTTTTGTGTTTAATAATCATAATAGCCTATAAATTATGGTCACAATTAACGGTCTTGGCCAATCTTGACACAGTGTACACGCCATGGAGGTCTTTCTAGATCAAAACAAATGTGTGTGGTTAAAATAGTCTGAGATGCATTTGAGAAACAGAACACATGGGCCGATCACATAGAAAGCCTTCATTGCAGTAGACGTTGTTTCAGTTAGCAGGGAGCGGTTTCAGTGCTAAATAAAGCTAATGCGCACCTTGAAACGTCCGGAGACTGCAATGATGAAGGAGAAACTGGTGTTGGCTGACGCGGGTTTACCGAGCAAGGTCAGCAAGCGCTCTCTGCTTGAACCTTTTAAAGTTTCTGATAATATGAGAGTTAACACTACAGCAAGAGCCCTCGCACTATAATCCTTGACCGACGAGGTGCAGAGTATGAAATTTAGTGACATCTAGCGGTGAGGTTGCGAAATGCAACCAACGGCTCACTCCACCACTCCCCCTACCCCGTTCGAAGCACTGCGGGGGATACACAGAACAAAGATCGCATGTTTTCGCTTCTTTGCTGAAGGAGATAACATGTTTATGGCTACAGTAGAAACAACATGACGAATTCCAGGTAAGGGGACCTGCGGTGTATTTAGATAGAAATAACTAATTCCAAGATAATAAAAAAATAACGCTTCATTATGTCGCGTCGTACACCTCTAAAGACATGTTGGCTATATTAAATTACATTTTTGTCAATAGATCCTCCAAAACGTATACACTGAACCTTTAAGGAAAATCCGTTTGCTGTCTTTGGATAGTAAGATAGTAGTCGAGATCTCATTTTTGAGTTTTCTTTTAAATGGACACTCACTGACATGAGATGTTCATGGTTTGATATCAAACAGGTAGAACACTGTAGTCTTAACTGATATAGTCCCAGATGCATGAAAACAAATATGAGGGAATTGAGAATTTCCACTTAAATGTGAACTTAATATGTAAATAGAGCGGAGCGGTGAGGTGTGCCGCCATGTGTTTCAGCTCAGACACACTCCTCACTCACAGTCAATAGCTGTCTATGCTTTCGCATGCGTGCACACACAATACGCAGTCACTGTGCGTGAAGTCTTTGTTTGTTGCGAACCGTTTGCTTTGTATAACTGGCAGCAACAATGTGAGAGTTCATTTTTCACTTCATAATGAAATTTGCCTTGGCTCATAGAAAACGTGAACAGAAAAGCAAATAAAAAGAACGGTGCTGCGAGGCTGCTGAGCCTAGCTAAGCGTGACATATAAGAGCCTTTATGTTTACATAATGAAGTCTCCGGACTGCTTAATGAGATTAAGCTGACAATTTACTATTGTTTTAACAACTTAATTGTTCCTGTATGATGTCATACAGAATTGTTCTGTGTTCTGTGTACATCAAACTTGCTAAAACAAACAAATCAGCTGTCCTGAACATAATAAGATCATATACAGAAAGATTGCAGTATGAAATTACAATACCTTACAGTTGTATGCCCTACAGGTTGTCTGCAAGCATTACTTTGCATAAAAGATTATTTTATTATGGAAGGAAACCTGGTCCAGTCACTTTTCACGGCGCTTTTAGCAACGCAAAGCAGCTTTACAGAAAAATATTAAAGTGATTTTGACTTAATTCCAAAATGTTCAAGGAAACTAAGAAATATTTTTTTTGAAGCCAGCGTTTATGTTTCTTTTTGGATTTTTCGTTTTAAGTTTATTGGTGGTAAAGATGTGCATCCGAGCAGGCGGCGGTGCAAAGGTGTCTTTAGAAATAAGGTGTTATGGTCTGGGCCTGGGTACTGATTTACCAGCTTTAAATTTGTTTCTCGATTCGAGTCAATGATTATAGATTTAATACAAATCCAATGGATATAAAAAAAAAGATTAGTAAACATTAGATAACAATGGTGAATTAAATAAAGAGAGACAAAGATGTATAACTTTGAACACACTTGGGTATATCAAAACATAATCAGTAGCGTAGCCACAAGGGGGGCTTTTATTTTAAAATAAAAAATAAGAAATTGTTGATTTGTTACTCTGGTTGATCGACCAATCAGTGCTTCTCGCTCAAAGTTATTGTTTTAATTATGTCACATGTAGTGCATAGCATCTTGACTTTTGCGGAAACTTTTGTTTCTTTTTTTTATAAATTAGGAAAAGATGAGTAAGTAGAAAATGAGTAGACTACTAAAGATAACGATTACACTGAATTTAACTTCTTAGTGTTCTTGTAGACTTTTCTCAACAGAAAGTTTTTATCACCCTCGAACAGTGTTGGGTGTAACTAGTAACTAAGCTATTAGTTACTGTAATTTAATTGCTTTTCCCTTGAAAAAGTAAAGTAAGGGATTACTCATATGTTTTCTGTAATTTAATTACAGTTACTTTTGATGTAATTAACTAAATAGTTTGTGTAATTTATGCGTGTGCAATAGTGGAATTGACATCAAAATTCAAAATCCATGCTTTAATGTATAATTCTCACAATTATAATACTGTATTTAGTTTAATATAATTTATTTTAATGAATTAAATAAGCTGTTTCATGTCTATCCTTGAATCACTTAGCTAATCAAGGTTGATGTAGGATATAGAAAGTAATTAGTAATGAGTAACTAAATACTTTTTGGACAGAGTAAGTTTTACAGTAATCTAATTACACTATTGAATATGTAATAAGTAACTAGTAATTAATTACTTTTTCAGAGAAACTTGCCCAACACTGTTTATAATACAGGTGTATAATTTTAGTACCTTTAAATATCTACATGTATACAAACCTATACGTATACATAATGGCCTCCTCATTTACAGAAAGACCCCATCAAAACTAAAATTCTAGCTACGCCACTGAGTCGCATACCTTGATCAAACAAGATCAGGTGATTTTACATTTAAGATACAGTATGACAAACGTTCATAAAAGTTGGCTGTAAAGAGAGGCTACAATCATTTGAACCGCTGACTTTTAGGTGAAGGTAATATTAAATATGATGAGACACCCGAGTTCGCCATGTTAATTAAGCAACGAATGAATGGTATGCTCCCTGTCGTAACATCAACTTGTTGTTAATAGAAACGTGACATCTATTGGATAGTAGTAGCAATGACATTCATGTTAATAAATGTTCAGTGCTTACGGAAATATCAAAGAAAAAAACGATACACGGATTTTGAGAAATGATATGGAATTTTCCACATTTTAATAAAACGATTAATCGAGCCTTAGTTATGGCTCTAATGCCCACAAGGGTGTTATTTGAGTATGGCGGGGGCTGGCAGCTGCCATACCTTGGCTGTCTGGTCAATTCAATTCAAAGTAATATTTTATTGTAGTATTTATTGCAGGAGCATGGGCATTGGAAGCATTACAAATGAAGGTGGCTCTTTCCCCAGAAAAGAGTCTAAAATCGATGCTGCTTTACTAGCCACTTCAGTGGCATAGTGTGAAAGACGTGAATTTATTTAGACTCTTTTCTAGGGAAAGAGCCACCTTCATTTGTAATGCTTCCAATGCCCATGCTCCTGCAATAAATACTACAATAAAATATTACTTTGAATTGAACTGACCAAGACAGCCAAGGTATGCATTCGAATCAGCCAAACTCACTTCTCAAGATTTTCGCATCACACATCAGATCTACTTCCCTCTTTTTTCATCAATAGTTTAATTAAAGCCTGTAGTGCTTTATTATGTGATGATGGATCTATGATAGCAGCATGTATGATAGGGTCAGGAATGAATAAATACATGCAAGATTGTCATTTTTAGGTACAGCGAGATTGGATGGCCTCACAAGAGTCTTTCATACCTTGACTTTAGGTGAATTGATGCCACTGAATGCCCAATTTTCCAATGACTCTCAATCCATATACAGTATAAATCTCATCACAAGAAGAAACAATAACACTGGTTTAAGGCATGCACTAAGACAAGTGTCATTAATCTTTTCTGTTTTCTCTGTCCCACTTCCTGACAACTCTAGATTCAATTGTATGATCGATACACATGGTTCAATGTTTCATGTTTTCCCATGAGAACGATCTGTTTGAATATGATTTTTTCAATCAGCGGCCACAAAAGTGTTGATAACATCCTGTTTCGGCTCATGCTGACATTGACACCAATACGTAGCCAAATATGGTGTTGGCGTACAATTTTTACTCTATTATTGGGAAAAAGTGCTTGTTGTATGTGAGTGTGTGGGTGTGAGGTGAGCGAGGAATAGGGAAAATGCATTTTTATTTTATTAGGTTATTTTGTTTTTGTAAGTGAGAATGAGGAAAAAGAGGCAAGCCAGTGAGATAGAGAAGAGGGAAATGAGAAAATAGACTTCAATTGTCTATTAGAGAGGTTATTGGCCAGAGAAGATTACATTACCTACTCTTTCAGCGAGCTCATTCTCTTTACTCTCAAGAGGCCACCCTCTAATGAGGAGGGTTAGTGTTTAGGCATGGCTGTAGCCTTTTACCCATGATGCCTTTCAATATATACAAAGCTATCTTGCTCTAAAGCTCTCAAAACTTCAACACTGCAATACACACAAAGAGGGGTATAAGTCTCTCTTTTCGACACGTAGCTCATTCGGTTGCCCAACTAATGAAGATACCACACACACACTAATGCGGACCACTGAGACAAAAACAATCTTCTTGTCCAGCTTTTTGAAGCAGCAGTCAGAGCACCGAAATCATGGTGGCCGTCTGTGACGCTAGGAGAGAGAGAGACCAGGTTATGAAAAAGAGACTAGAGAATAGGGAACGTGAATAGGGAAGTTAGACTAGGCGAAAGAGGGAGTGCACGCTGGATGCCAGAGGTTCTCCGGTTTCATCCAAAGCGATCCAAACCACAGGCCCTCGAGTTCTCCTCCTCACTCCCTCCCCAACACAACACGGCCTGCCAGCATCCACCACAGTGCGCCACATCCCACACCAAGCAGCCCATGCCTAGGCCGCCCACTCTACCAAGTATACAGTATGCGTGTGTTCAGAACATGGATTTAGGAGATGTGGTTCTTTATGATTGTATTTTTTTTAGACTCTGTAACAAATATTTGTGGGCACTCTGAAAAGCCTGGGAGATTTTCATGTGCGCAGATTTTCTGGCATTCATTGCTTGTTGGGAGAGGAAGTGTGTAAGTCCAAGTCAAACGGATCGCACCACAGGTCGGCAGAGCTATGCTGGGAGGTGAAAAGCTGTTCATATATAGTTCTATCAATCTGGGCTTATTGTGTTGAGATGAAAAAGGTGCATGAACAAACCAATGATCTTAGTACTGCTAATGAAAGAATCAGTAATGCAATGCAATAATAGGCTGAACAAATCTTTAGGGCAATTTGCCCTGAAAACATGATGGTGCTTTGGAGTCGGTTGTGGAGTCGGAGTCGGTTGTGCACTTGTGTGCTGTATGTGGACGTGTATGGGTGTGTGTGTGTAGCAGGAATAAATGGGGGGTGAAATAATATGCCGAAATCTAAGTTGACTCTCATTTGTGTTTGGAAAGATGCCTCAGGGCCGTCGGGAAGATGCTACCAAATAAAAGAAAGCAAAGTGGTGGATCCTTTTGAGATGTTTCTCATTACAGCCTAATGCTTAAAGAATTACCTCACTCATGCACAAATCCATTGGGTGGAACCCAAGAAAGAAAGTACTGACAGAATGTATGCGTATTAGAGATGTATTGTGCATTTCTTTGACAAAGACTGCATTTGTTGAGGACAGCAATTTATTTTTTGAGGACTTAAGGGACATTGATCATCAACAATGTGAGTAAAACTATTTTTTTCATAAGGCCTACACAATTAGACATTTTTAGTTTTTAAAAAGTAGAAATAGTTATTGGATATTTTTAAAGTATTTGGAAGGGACTGAGAAAAGTTGTTACAAAACAGATTTTTATGTTGGGAAAAAAAATCTGAAAACTATACGAATGCTGGGAGAGTGTATTGAGCACAGAAATGCTGTGTCATACGTTTTTTAACAAGTGGACCATGTCAAGCGTGAGAAGACCGCACGTTTAACATTGTAAATAGTCAGAATGCATGAAACACTGTTGCACATCGTTTTTAATGATTAATTTATACAAGTATATGCGTGGTTCTCACTCCTGTACGACTGTCTAGATCTTTAGAAATTCAGAAATTTCACACCTCTGTAAAGCACACTCATGCACACAGACATTTCTGACTTTGATGAGTGCTCTCTGCTCCCTCTTTCAACCCCAAGACCCAGTCTGGTTAACCCTACCTGTCACCACCAGCCAATGTCATCTGATACTAATTGAGACCTCAATTCTCACATTCGGACCAGTTCCAGCACTGCAGGCCTTTCCGCAAATCCTCACATCCATCTCTTTGCCTTTCAGTTTGTGTACCCAGCCTCCAATGTGCCTCTCCTAGCGGCCAGGCTGCCCGGGCTTCCTGACCGGACCCTTTGAAGGTCTAGGAAAGACAGATTACCTGTCCAAGCCCCAGGATGCACGTGTTTGATGCCGGCCCCTCGCACGAGTGTTTGCTGACATTGCCAAGAGGCCAAAGATGTCTCAGGGTCCTTTGTTTTCCACCTTTCAACACCAGGTCCTGTTCACTTTCCAGAACATTTCTGGAGCAGACAGATTCATTGGTATGACATTGTTTAGGTCAAAGTTATGTGCCTCACAACTCCATTACACGTTTAAAAGTCCAAGATTCATAAGCAAATTATTCATATGAGTTGAAACTTTGCTATGAATCAGTTGGTCCAGTTCAGTTTAAAACGTGAAACGGTAATATGAGGAAGAGTGGTCAGGATATCGTTATTGTGAGTATGGCTGAATTTTTATTCTGTGTAAAAAAATTTATTTTAAGAGTCTGATGTTTGTGAAGGAATGAGGCATGGCATACAAAGAACTGTTGGCTTCTCTTGATATCCAATTATTGCTCCAGCATTACAACATGAGGTTTAGTGATTAGCTGCCCGTGATCGATGTGTTTGATCTTCTAAGCATATCATTTTCAAAGATGGGATTGTTGAAGACACTTGTGTCAAGCTAGACAGAATGTAGCAGAACAAACCGTAGCATGTTGATAAAGTTTTCTTTTTGTCATAGAAGGTAGACTGTGCTCACCAAGCTCCGAGTGCATGATCCTCTGGGATCCAGCTCTGAGGACTTTGAAGTTCTCCCTCTTTCTTTTTTTCTACCCTTCCACTTGCTAGACCTGACAGCTGTCTTAATGAAGACATATGCTCCCAAGTCAGCCAGGCCTCTGAGGAGAGAGAGGAGGGGTGAGGAGGCTGAGAGAGTGAGGGAGAAATGCACGAAGATAGAGAAGTAGAAGTGGTAGAGGCAAATAGAGGGAGAACGATTTTTGCACAGACATCTGTCAGGACAGGCTCAGGCTGCACAGACACAACGTTGAAGCTTCCAGTGGAAATAATCCATTTGGTTTTTTCGGCCCTTGGCAAATCACAGTTTTGGGGCATTTTTTGCTTCTACATCTCGATTACTGAATTTCACACCTACTTCAGTGTTGAATTTTGCTGTGCACACACTGTCATTCGATCCTTGAATATTTTGTCAGGATGCGCTTTGAAATGTGATTTTAGAATTTTTGTCTTTTCCTCGTGGAATTGTATCTTTTTTCCCATCATCATAATGACCTTGTTTTATAATCAAAATGAAAATTTGTCTGATCTAAAGGCAAGTGGACAGTGCTGGATGTGAAAGGTCCAAAATATGTGATTGGGTCGCGTAAACAACATTCAGAGGTAGTCCAAATTCATGTGACCTCTTGTGTTTGTAGTGTCAATCATCCTGATACATCCCAAAGAACATCAAAGTACCACCTACTTACCTCTCAATCAGTCACTGTCTTTTAAATGGTTACATGCTGCTTTCAAAAGAAAACAATGTCATGTTTAAAACTTTTGGAAAAAGCCATACATCCATACCTTATAGTCTGTCTTTAGTATACCATATTCACTGACACAGATAATTGGCTCAGGATAAAAGCGTTTGCTAAATGAATAAATGTAATACGTGTGCACTTCATGAGAAGCACTTCAGGTGCTCGACTAAAATAACAATGAGAAATCTGCTCAAAACAATTTGTGTGTTGCGATTAAAATTCTAATAGTCTGCATTTGAGAGCGACAGTGTGCCTCTGTGTTTTCTAGATTAGTCATGCAGCAGTACGCTGACATAGTAAGTGATATATACTGTCAGATTTTGAAGCGAGAGGCTCTACATTTATGATCACAAGTCACAGCAGATCCATTTGAGATTCATATAAATACCTCTGTAAATGTGTCATGGCTGACCTACTGGGATCACATTATCCTATTTAATTTGTATGTATTTAATGTAAACTTTCTCTCTTGCTCTCTCTCACTTTCTTGCTTTCTTCATCTACTATCAGTCTTTTTTAAGTATTGGGTAATCGGTAGTCTGTTGCTGAGGAATTTTTACTGCAGGATTCTCTGTCTTTGTCTGTCTCTTTTTTTTGCACCGATTTCTAACATAATCTCTCTATGATGGTGAGGCTAGCAAACGCATCCCCCCCCCCCCCTGTTACAGGCTTGCTTCACATTTTTATACACCTGAAAAATGTATAATACATGTAAGACCCATATTTATACTTTAATGACTGGATTTCATAGATATAGCAGTATGTAAGGTTGTTGATAAATAAACCAAACGTGTCCTATGGTGTGACAGCAACAATTTATAAAAAAAACTAACAATGAAGATAAATCTCTGATGCTATTTTATATTAGAAAAACAAATATGAAAAATATAAAATAGTATATTATTAACAGTTCTGTAAATTGGAGGACATTATCTATACTGTATATTTCAAAATTATACAGTAACCTGTTTTCTTTGGCGAAGCTAATATGACCATTTTTTTTGTGAAAAACCTAAATCACAATTATCGATATTATACATTATCCTTTGTTTGTTCATATACTTACATGCCTACATAATATGTAACAAAGAAATAGTGGAATTCGAAATGTATTTCCACATATGAATCTAATTGTATGTATTAAATGTTCGAATATGACTGTATTGTTGGATTACCTTATGGAAATTCATGAGGAATTCCTTTATAAGGAGCTATCCAGAGAACACACTTACACGCTGCAATTATGGAAAAAAATAAGCTATTTTTAGGCCATCTTCGCTGACAGTCTGAACCATTCTCCATGCAAACAATATTATAATTTTACAGTGCAGATTATGTAAGCTATTCAGTTTGATCATTCACACAGTAATAAATCACTGACAGATTGCTTGTAGATTTTGATAAAGATGTTCAGAATGGAGGGATATTGTTTAAAAAGTGTCCATTTTTGTAACGCTTCCCTATTTTAAGGTTTCTTGAAGCATTTGTCTGTTATGAGATGTTATGGCAAAACATTAGAGAAAATCAGATTTGCACTGACACACACAAACCAGATTCTCTGCATTTGTTTGCTTAAGAGAAATGATTTTCAATCTGAGGTATATGTACCCCAGGGGGTACTTTTAAGATTTGTTTGTTTATAAACATGTTAGACCTACAGAAATGACAAATGATATCCAGTCAAATATGATTCTTAACTCACAATGTTGTAGGGTTTAAACAAGACAAGAAATGTTAGAAAACACCTCTTGTAGAGGATTGGACTTTCAAGCTGCTTGACATTACTGAGATAAAAATCAGAGAGATGATACAGGGCAACAAAGAGGATTGAGTAAAAATGTGAGTAAACCCAGAACAAAGTTAAATAACTTTATCTCAGATGTTTCTTCGCAGAAATACATATTTAAACTACTGAGATTTTGGGTTGGCACACAGCAAGAAAAAAATGAATGTACTGTATTTTCTTAACATATTTACTATATGCACAGCTTGAGACCATGTCTTAAGCTTGTCAGAATTTTTTATTTATTTTTATTTTATTTTTTTATCTTCTTTTGATTTCTGTTTATAGATGGTTTCAAAGTAACAACATAAACAAACATTACTGTGCACATGCACCCAAACTGAACTTCTGGTACACAAACGCAAAGAATGGAATCCCTGTAGAAAACAAGCATAAGAAATTACAAGTGAATTACATTAGGTAGCAAGTTAAAAGTATGTCTAGACGGTATTATTTTGGGTTACCAGTAGAAGAAATGTTACTTGCCTAAACTTGAAATATACAAAGTTACAAGACACATTCAAGAAATTGTTTATTTAATAAAATGAACACACCATAAAATTCAACAAATTGATTATTTAATACAATTTTTACACAATAAAATATGAATATAACTTACTATTAATATAAACAGATTAAAATATAAATAGTTATATTGTTAGCCTCCAGCCAGGTGTTTTAGTCCGATGAAACAGTCTATTTTCAGTGTTGTGAGAAGCCTGTTAGCATCTGTTTTGTCATATGCTATTGAAGTATGAGAAAGGAAAGTGTATAAAAGAAGTTAAAGGAAGAAAAGGGAGAAGAACATAAAACATGAATGACAAAAAAATGAGAGAAAGAGGCTCCAAGGTGACTAAAATGATATTGATCACCTTATTGAGAGTCTGGTTTTGAGAGCAAGGCCTTTGCCACTGACATTAACCTTGCTGGTCTGACACCAATAACAGCTAATGCCTGCTGAGAAGTGATTGATCTATCCCCTTCTCTCAACACATACAGATGCCTCATGATGTCAGGCAGTAACAGAATGAATCTGGTAAGAAGAGAAATGCTTTGTCAATACTGACAGCAGTCTGGCTGGTCACTCACTCACTGGCCCTCACATATCTGATCAGTTGAAACATTGTTCATTAATTCTCCACCGCCCTCACATGTGACACTGTGTAACCTTGCCTGCAGAAATATACTCTGCTATTCATCTGGATAAAAGCTGTGGATTTTAGAGATACTTTAACTAAAAGCAAGTAAAGAATTCTTTGCCGGTGGTGAGGTGTTGAGATGCTGGTCGCATTTGCAGATAGTGAATGTACAGAGGGGTAGGTAAATTCCCGGCCGTCCAGACAATGGGGCTACTGTTGAGTCTAAGCTTTTCACACGGCCCGGGTGGGGCAGAGAGGCAGGGACCTGGAGGTGCACTGACAGCAAATGTCATCCCACCTCTGTCTGAGTTTATTTTTGAGGCTCGCTGAGTCATTTAAGCATGGTGGCGGCAGAATGGTGATGTTCACTTCCTGACACATCGGCAAAACCACACACACACACAAACCCGAGCATGGCAAGTCACAAGCTGTGCTCATAACCTCACCTCAATCCAATTGATATTTGATTGTGTGGAACTCAAAAGACAGATTATGTTTTTTGTATTCAAAGGACTTAAGCAACTATGTCTAAGCATGCATGGGATGTGCTCTTTTAGAAATCCACAGAAAGCTCTGCCGATTTAATGTTGGATTAATCCATTTATATATGGTTAAGATGTCCCCATCAAAATAAACGAACAAAAGTGATTTAACATCTATAGAAAGCACATTAAATGTAAGTAAAATGTCTACTTTATGGTGAATTGGAGAATAAAATGTCCAAATTTGGTTGAAATAATGTTACGTCGTCATTCAGTGTTATTGTCATGAATCTTCTCGATAGGCATGGCAGAGAACCCAAGTGCAGGCAGAGGCAAGGCGGATGAAGACTTGACAAATATATTTATTAACAATAAACACTAAACTAAACAAACAAGCAAAACAAAACCCACGATGGGGGAAAACAATACAGGGATAAATATACTTTGACAAAAAACAAGGACGCTGACTTACTAAACTAAAATTAAGAAAACAAGCACTAGGAACAGAACACTAAACTAACACTCACTTTGACACGGGAAACAGGAACAAGGTAAGATCACGGTATACAGGAACAGAGCACAAGTACAAGCACAAGCAATGAACCGCACAAGACAATGAAACAAGAGGACTCTTAAAGGGAGACAATGACAGGATAATTAGTAGGGGACAGGTGAAACAGATGAAACACTAAGGGGAAGCTAATGACACGAAATGGCGGGAAACACAGACGAGACTCGGGGAGAGTATGGAAGCCCAAAAGGTCCAAAATCTCTCTCCCCACATGAAACAGGGAATTCTGTTTTGGTTCTGCCTCAAGACCAAGAATTAGCCAGACAAGATAGGCAGAACCGTGACAGTTATACAATTTTTATGTACAAATTCAATCGACATGCTTATTCTGATGTGTATTTATATTCACTTATATAATAAAATATATAAAAGAATAAGAGAGCATATGACATTTTATTGTGCTGTGAATGTGTAAAATAATCTTGTTGACAAATGGGCAAAACCTAGGATAGTGGCTTAAAAAACTTATTACAACTAATAAGCATTTGGGGTGAAAGTAATTAGTATTTTCATATGTCATAAACATTTAGATTTTTGTTATTAATTAGCCTGGAAAGATTGAGTCACGTTTTAGTGGGCTTCTTCTGTAAATCAGGGGAAAATGTGTGATATTTATTTTTGCAATGAAAAAAATAATGCAATTAAATTAAAAAGAAAACCTTTCATTTTATTTAAGTATTACACTTGTTATTTTATGTTTAAACCCTTTTTCGTCACTGTACTTTACGATCCAGACACGAGCACGCTTTTGTCATTACAGTGCGACTGTTTGGAAGAGAACCGGAAGAAACAAGCTCTCTCGCAGCACAATGGAGTTCATCCGAATGTTACGTTTGTGGCTTGTTTTTGTAATCAGATTTTTAAGTGATGATACCTAATGCTCTCACATCCGTAGAAAATTTGTCCATCGATCTGTTGTTTATGTCGCTCAAAATTGTTCACGCCGTTGTGTTGCACATCTCAGAAGATTTTTACATCAACTTTTGACCACTTCCGTCAGTCGCATAAATAACGTCACGCATCATGTTCCGCGCTCCGGCGTGGTTTGCGGTCACACTGCCCCCTTTCTGAACCGCACTCCACCCCACCTCTTCCAACCAGGCCAGGGCACAGTAAGTGAACCGTGCCCGAGCGTGCTTGCGAGCACTTGCACTAGTCATCGAACCAGGCTTTAGGGATCAATCGCCTCCCGAGCGCGGTTCGAATGGGACAATGTGAGTACGCCCTAAATGTGAAGTATGCAGATGCCATGTATGTTTACGACCAAATTATAACTTATGTCTAAACCATGTTGATTGTAAAAAATGTTGCTTGTTTGTTTTAATAATTATTACAGGCTTGATTGAAGATTTATCATCAGGGCCATCAGGTTACAATGAATCACATAATGCAAAAATAGACGTGCTGATGTGGACACCATGATGGCAGCAGTGAATTAATGTCATTATGTGGGTGGAAATCCACAGAAACCTCATAGAACATGGAACCGGGTCAGTACATCTAAAACAGAGTTCTTTTCCATGTCAGGCACCACAGTTTATTCAGTTTTGCCATCATCCGTATCATCTCTGTCTGTGAAGGAGCTCATCCCTCCTGAACTCAGCGTTTGGAACATTCCATTCCTCCCGTGCCTGTGTGTTTATGTGTTTTGCTTGCTCTTTCTTCATCTGAAAGGCCTCGTGGTTCTGGTTGACCTGGAGCTGAAGTGCTGAGAATCTGTGTGAGACCTCTTCATGACTTCTCTGTAAAGATAAACGGTCCATTTTCAGCGAACCTCCAGTTCGGCTCACATATCGGGATGTTGATGTGGCATGCGAGGTCAAACGCAGGACTTTTTTAAATCCCTCTATTTTGTGCATTGACGTCTCTAAACAGACACACTTAGAGTAAAGCATACTCTCTTTTGTCTTTTTAACTTCTTGGCATAGGTTGTAACAGGGAAGATAAGGTTCATCTACGAGTACATCAATCAGACCTGACCTATAGAACGCTTTTGTCTAGTTGCGTTGTAGCTTCCTTTGGTGTGGTAAAGAAATAAATAGATGTTAGGAAAAGTGATCTTTAAATTGGGCTATTTTCACTGTTTGAGATGCAATGGAAGATGGACGGGGAAAATTCCAAGACTGTGTTTCGGCAGGGTTTCCAAAATGTTTCAGAGATGAAGAAAGGGAAATTGTGCACATCTAGGGAAATTAATCTTTGTTTTTCCAATAGCTTTTTTGCCATAGGAAGTCACACAAAATTCCTTTCAATTATTAAACCTCCAGCCTCGAAATTTTCTGTCTGTGAGATGGAGCTATTTATTGTCCAGGAAGTCTTGTCACATACAGCCTTAATGAGTTTCTCAGTAAGTACGTTCTGACAGACATAACTTGTGTTTTGGTGCTCTTGACCCCAGCTGGCCTGTTTCCATCATCTGCTGAATGACAAAGCTCCATAAAGTGGCCTGACCAGGAATTTGCAACCCCCAAGTAACTCACCCGAAGAGCATGTGTGTTTATTTTCTGCGTTTTAGCATAGTGTGCAGGTGCTTTTTAATTGACTTGTTCTACAAGACAACCAGATCAACCTTTGGACAACAAACTTGACAGATATCATGCCGTTTTTATCTGGTAAAAAGTATGATTCTGTTACTCCATCAGCACAAACAGCATAGAAAGAACTATTATTAACAGGAATATTAAAACATTTTGCATCTAGCGCTCTTATTTTTTGTATCAGCTGTAGCTGGAATCTATAAATGCACAAGAAGTTCTCTTGGAAATTCTCATAACCTCACTTTAACCCAACACAAATCTGCTTTAGTCAGTGTAGAGGTGGTCAGAAAGGAGGTCGAGGGTTCAGAAACCTGCTTCATGATTGCCAGCCTCAGGTTGAGTATGGATGCAGTGATCATGACCGCTGATCACATCAGTACTCTCAGATGGAGAGACACCCTTCAGCTCTTCCCCTCTGCTTTGCTGATGAAATGCTGCCATGCCTGAGCGCAACGCTGCCAGTGCAAAGAGGAGGGGGTTGAGGAGGTTCTTTTGTAACTATTCAAAAGAGACAGTAAGAAAGATGGAGGCCAAATGGTGTTTTAAACAAACGTTTGGGAGGAGCATGTTGATCTAAGCACCTGTCAATCACAATACAAATGGCTGTTTTAAGTATACATTCAGTAATGGCCATTTGAAAAAAATGATTTTTGATCGATTTTTGGCCTTTAGTTTAGGTTGGTTGGTTGGTTTAAATTAATTATGCATATTTCCAGAAAAACATTTATGAAAATGTGTAGTTAAACATTTTTCATTTCTACTTTCGGGTGAGAATGTATGTTAGAATTTGATATCTAAATTAATGAATTTTCCTATTGAAAATATTGGAAGTTTGTATGCCTTTAAAGATTTAGACAAGATAAATTTTATGATGTTTACAGTTTGCGAACCAGCCTTTGTTTGCTCGGTACATACATGTTTATTTACAGAAGCACTGTGTGGGGTTTATATGACTTGTTTTCCTTTTAAGTACTTAAGACCAATGCATTTTCAGATTTCTTTATCCATTAGTTCACATTTATTGAATTCCCCATATGTTTTATGTCATGTGTTTTTAATTATCAGTCATATAGCAAACCCACAAGGGTTGTCCATTTTCTTACCATATGCTAGTAAACAGTTGTTCTCAACTGTGGATTGTCTTTCAGGGCTTTTTGTTTGTATATAGTTGGCAAAGGCATTTGTTGAGGTAATTGAAGCTGGTTTTATGCAGTTTTTACAGCTGTGTCCTTTGAAGGCTGCTATTATCAAATTCCAGTTCATTTTAGCATAGCAAAATTCAGCGCGTCAGTTCACTGTTTACATTCATTTATGGAACAGTTCCCCCCATAAAGTGTCATGATGAAAGTTCAGGAGACGGCAGCGTTTTAACTTTCCTTGAGTTAAGAGCCACCATATCACCATCTACGTTGCCAGGAAGTCCAGTACAGAAACGGCACAATCAAACAGATGTAGCTTATGTTTAGATGATGTTATCGGCTCAGTTTCAAAGCGATTTCTGTCAGCTTTGTGACTTGTCTGTGCTTGACTTTGTGCATCGATTCATTGGGGCTATTGTGAAGGGCACTCAGTCCTGTCAGATGAAAACAGGAAGTACAAACAACACATAAACATTGGTCTAATCGCTTCCTGTCAGCGGCCATTTGTGTGGCATGACCCATAAGAAAACAACAGTGCTGTTGGTCAGATGGTGAGATTAGACAGACCATCTCTTTCATCTTTTCCCCTCTGAACACAGCCAAACAAAGGCTTGCAAACATGTTTATAGATACTCAGTATAAAATATACATATTCACAGGCAACCACATGATGCACTTATGGATGTCAGCCAGCAAACATAAGCAACGAATAGATGTCTACTATCATCTTGTTGCTCATGCCCACATGTAATATATTACTCGGTAGTACAGTCTAGGGTCAGATCTACCCTGACCATGAACCCAGCAAATACGTGATCCTTATAGGAGTTTGTGTATTAATTTAAATGTTTGTGTGCAAATTCCTTTTTCTATTTCTTGTAAGTAACATGCATATGCCCCTGGGGATGTGCATGTGCGTAAATGTGTCTACCTGCACATAATGCTATGTGTGATTTTTGTTGGTCAGTTTACGTGTGTATATGAATATGTTTGCGCAGAGAATAAATCCATCAGAGAGTTTGTGTTATTTATGTTTAGAATATACAGTACCTGCCAAAGAATATCAATTGTGTTAGTGAACATCTAACTTTGTTATATATGAGTATGTGTCTCTATGTACTGATATTTATGTGTTATGCCTAAAGCAGGAGATGAAACTGGAAATCCCTTGGGGGATGAACAATAACTAGACACACACCCCACTATCCACCTACGCACGCTCACACTGACTCAATCCTCCAATTGTAGGTTATCAGCTCTCCTCAATAGCAAGAAGGCTTCAACCATAAACAGGCAATGTCACTTTGAAGCACAGTTCCTCATCGAGCAGAATGCCTCTGGAAAGAGTCATATCCCAGGACCGATCAGAACATGACACATAGGGAATGTCCCGCTAACTTTCCCTCTTTGAAGTCTAATGCATTTCCATGCCGATTGCGCTGTACACTTGACCCATTTATCAATGTTTTGACAAGAGAGAGAATGGATGAGTAAGCCAGTCATGATCACCAATCTCTGCTGACAGTAAGGAAGCACCGATCTTCTCATGGAAGTAAAACAGGCCTGAGAAATTGTCTCTACTTGCATTCTGTCAATGATGGTGGAGGGAAAGATATTTGTAACAGATACATGTACTGGATTTTCTCAAAAGGTCTTTTGTTTTATGGAAAATATGTCAGGCTAAAGACACTTAGGAGACTTGTGGTTTGATGTGCAATTCTAGAATCTTCAATGTTCACATCGTTTGTTTTCTTGATCCAAAAGTCACACAGGAGCATTTATTCAGCCTGTTGACCATAAACCGCTATGAATCAAGATTCTTTAGTTATTGCCATATAATCGGGGCTGGAGGAATCTTTTCATGCACTGAATTTACTATCTGGGCAGACTCTAATAATAAAATATATTAAGATCAAAATTCAAGGGGTCATGCAACTGTGTCATGCTTGACATGGTCAACTTGACGTAGTATTTCTGTGCTCGATACACTCCCCCAGCGTACGTAGAGTTTTCGTAAAGTGTTTTTCAAATATGAAAATCCGTTTCGTACCAACTTTTCTTAGTCCATTATTAGGCAATTGTCTGCAAGGCAAAATAAATAGCCCCCCACGCATCAACCTACGAGCATTAACCGTTTGCCAACAAGATTGGCTGCGCTGTGGGCCTGCAGCTGCAGCTCGTTACTCTTGCGATATTGAGAGGTGTGTGTTTGTTTGTTCACTGCATTTTAGTGATGGATGTTATGTAAACGCTTGATAAAACGCTGGATTTGGAGATCATTTGAAATAGATGGCGCGGCCCCAGCACTAAAAGATGCCAAGCATGAACCGCACGTGGTAAGTGAAACTGAGTCATGTGTCTGTGTTTTGTTGGCAATGGGTGTGCTCGAAGATCCCTCACGCACGCGTCATATGTTTTCGGAAATCATCTTACTGCTGTATCTTTCTTTTATAAATGTGATCAAACTAAAGATTGTACAGATATTGGACAGGTGGGATACAATTCTGTAAGGACTAAGAACTCAGAGGGAAACTTTCACTTTCCCTAGTAATTAAACAATGTATTTAAAATGCATTTATTTCATGCTCAGTATAGTTTAAATGTATTGACATATTTACTGACATGATTTACTGATATACAATTATGATTAAACTTTATTTGGAGAACTATTTACACAAAATGCACATTTCTTCATATTAAGCCTTTGTTTTAATCAAAATGTGTTCGAAGGTCCCTTTTGATAAGGATTTTATGATTTTTTTAATAAAAATAAAATGTTCAATGCAATATATTTAGAGTGTACCTGAAGCATACTTGCAATAGTCCCACTTTAGCACTATCAAATACACTTTAATGTATCTTTAATCTGACTTAAGCACTATACTACAATTTATAGTATACTAAGTACAAAATTAGTTGTTCCAATTTAGAAGACTTGTAGTGTATTTTCCTTTAGTTCATAATATGTGAATGGATTTTCAGTATACTTAGCATGAAATAAATGCATTTCAAATACATTTTAGTATATTTATTAAGGGATAGTTGACCCAAAATGTTTAATTCATCATCATTTGCTAACCCTTTCACTTCAGGTTTAGGCTTGAAAAGTCAGTTGCTCCTGGGGATGCGTCTGTTGTATGTGTACTTTAATAACAAACTGGAAGGAATGCTTTTGAACAAGGCAGCAAAATCCTGGATCACTGTTTGCGTGAATGTGACCAAAACGTCTTTGATTTGTCGTGGTTGGTGGTCAAGTTCTTTCTGGACTCCCAGAGGCACAGCTTTAGCATGCAATATCACTAACTTCAGTCAACATGCCCTTTCTTCTTTACTGTCTGTTTTTCAGAATTTAACTGACATGCATGCATGCATGGCTCAAAATCTGCAAGAAAGTGATGTGGCAGTGATGCATAATGCAGTAAAGCAGTGTGAATGATGCAATAGGCCTAGTTTGCATGAGAAACACACTGCCGATGCTGCAGGGTTCCCCTGAGGGTCTTTATAGTTGACATTTGTGTCTCATTGGATCATTTCCTTCCACCTCAGCCATGGCATGCTCTCAGTCTCACTGTCTCTTTATGGAGAGGAGTCTTGCGTTTTATTGCACCCTTGTTTAGTTATTTGCATTTACAGAGTGAACTCTGAGGTTACACTACCCTGTGCTGGCTTTGTACGGACTAGGGCCGGCACGGCGTTCTCTACTCCCATAGAGACTGTTTATTTAATTGTGTAAGAAACTTAGTGTGTTGAAAAGCCAAGCTCCTTTAAAACACCTTAAATAGCTTGTAAAATCCATTGAAAGGTCACCGTAAAATATTTACTTTCAAAGTGCTCCCTCTTGCATCAGCTGCGGGGGATGTTTTTTACCATGTCCGTGTGCAATGTGTTTTAGTCATCAAGGCAGCAATTTGAGACGGAGGCCGAGTGTATTTCTCATACGAGATTATTCGGTTTTGAAGTGTTGATGCGAGCTTAAGTCCATCGCAGACAAGAAAACATCTTCACTACCAAGCGGGAACAGCGGAAAATTTGTTAAATCCAGCGCATCTGTTTCCAGATGAGCATCAGCCTGCGAAACTGATTTGTTAGATTCTTTTAATAAGGAAAAGTTAAAGCTAGTGAAACGATCGCTTGCCACATGACATGAGTTCTATGGATAGAGGGAAGACAAATTCTAAGCAAATTGGTTTCAGCGCATCGTCTGCAGGCCAGCCCTACACCGGCTACAGCTTCTGCTCCAATGTATTTGTGTCCCGTGAATACTGAAGATGAAAAACTAGCGGCGATTTGGCTTTGAAGCACAGCTCAGGCGGACATCTGCTTTGTATT
This sequence comes from Triplophysa dalaica, assembly GCF_015846415.1. Classification (NCBI taxonomy): domain Eukaryota; kingdom Metazoa; phylum Chordata; class Actinopteri; order Cypriniformes; family Nemacheilidae; genus Triplophysa; species Triplophysa dalaica. Next base: position 17,664,399 of record NC_079544.1, on the reverse strand, counting down.
TTATCACTGACCCATCCACCCCCCTTCCACCCAACCGAAAGCCACAATTTCCACTCAAGCGCTTGCTTAGGATTGTTGTAATTAAATACTTAGGTTTTATTGGCTTCCTCTTTTGCAAGAGACGTCCATGAGGCAACTCCGAGGAGTTGACTGCAGATTGTGACGGATTAAAAGGCAATACGGTTCAAAAGTTCAAGCCAGGAGAGTAGAGGAGGTGACCTGACTTTTCCTCTTACACACCGCAGTGTTTAGAGTGTTAAGCGTAGACGAGCTCCACACGGTCCTATCACAGGCAGAATAGGCTTGCAGGAGAATGTTTGATGAGAGAAAAGCTGAGGAAAGATAAGAGATGTTCAGAAATGATTCTGTCAGTAGAAGGAGAACATGAAAGGAGAGACAGATGAGCTTCTTAGATAAGAAGAATAACAAGTTGAGATGATGGATGAGAAGAGGACAGTTTAGAATGAGGACATGATGTGGAAGAAGTGTGAGATGCAAAGTGTGTGTATCTGTGTCAGGACAAAGCTGGAGGTGTCTGGGGCGTTTTTTCTTTTTAAAGAAAATTATAGCAAATAATTTGTAGACTCTTTTATTCAAAGTGACTTGAGGCACATTTTTCGCACGGGAACCCCCCCCCCTGAAACTTGCATTGTGAAAATGTTTCTTTGGTAAAGTAAATAATGCAAATAAAATAAAATAAAAATTGCCTGGTTTTTCTCTAAGAAACACAAAGGAAAAAAAATATTTAATTACACATACGCTTCCATATATGTACTTAAAGTGCTCTATTTTCCCACTTTGTTTAAACTTAATATCCTAAAATATAGTTAAAAAAAATATGTACAAATTAGTGTGTGAAAATAAACCACTTTAAATACATTTTTTAAACACGTTTTTCACCTGGGCAGGAGTAATTATCTTGATGCATCTATAAAAAAAGGCATTATCAACATTGAACTAGAATCCTGTGGTTGATTTCAAAAAATAACATGTGAATTGGATTAATTCCTTAAAATTTTATTTCAAATAGGGTTGCAGTTAAATAGTTTTTGGGTTAAGCCCCTTCCCAACATGACCCATGCATGGATAAGTAATTTGGTTGGGGTGTTTGTCCGTTACCTGTAATTTGTTTGGTCCAAGCTAACCTTGGGGTCTGTGTGTGGCAAGTTGAGGTTATTTAGTACTTCATAGAAGTGTTTCTCTCCCTCAAGTGTTCAGGAATGTTTTGTGTGAATTCAGGTCAATTGAATTACTAAATGTTTTAACCCCACCTTGATCAAAACACACTGGTTATGGTTGGCCTTCTGGTCACTAAGTCCAATCTTGAGCCCCCAAGCAACATCACATAGAAACTATAGGGCAATGTAGACAAGCAAAAGAATCAATTTAACAGTACCTGCACATCTGTAAATGCTCTACTCCTGCACTGGACACCAGAGCACAGAGCTCTCCTTTCCGAGCATTCCCCCTCCCGGCCAGACCACCGCCACACAACCCAAACCGTCAGTCTCTTGTCAGGAAATGGAACACATTCCTCCACTTTCTCCTTCATGTTCCCTCTGTTTTCTCCCAACACCGCTGCAGGCCACTTCAGGCAGTGCGTTAGGAAATGACTTGGAGAACGAGATGGAGAGCATGCAAGCAAAAGAGAAAGAAAACAGAAGGTTAAGCACGTTTTAATGAGAACTGCCCTCCTAACAAGCGAGGTGACCCCACGACGGCCCAGTGTGCCGGGAGACAGACGCTCTATACAGCCCATTGAAGGGCCTTCATCATGTAATGAGCCCCATGTTTGCGTGTCAAAGTTCTTCTCGTTTCTCAACCGCAATCTCCCTGAGCGCCCATCAGGTGCCTTTTTTGTCTACTTGCCAATCTTTCAGCCATCGACGACATGACAAAGCCATTCTGTTGCATTACAATGCCGGTGAGTCACGTTTGAAAGTGGATGCAGATTACTCTGCAAATGTTGTTTTACACTGATTGTCTTGATTATGGGTTAAGTATTAAATCCATGTGTGCTTCGCCCTGCATCGCCAGAGCTGTTTTAGTCAGCAGTTATTCCCTAAAGTCAGTTTCTTTGAAAAGGATGAAGCAGGCGCTAGCCGGCTCTGGTTCGTGTTCAGTCCAGTGCAGCGTTTTTATCATTCTTTTTGGTCATAAAGTATAGAAATAATGGATACCGATGGCTGCCAAATGCATTCGCTTCCTCTTACAACTTCTATTGTCAGAGTTTGTTAAATGTGTGCAAGTGTAAATTGTGCGTGGAGAAAAGGTGTGTTTCTCAGAAGCTGTGAGTGAGAAACTGTCTCCAGGGCCATAGTTGGCATTCGCTGTCCTCCTGGCAGCCACCACTGCAAGATGATGGATGACCACCCACAGGTGGTGCTGTCCAGGGGTGCAGAGAAGCTCGACTGGTGGTTTATCTAATGAAAACCTGCCATCATATATCTACAACCCAAAGCACCATCTGCTAGAGGTCAAAACGTTGGATCTCCTCTAGAAGACAGGAGCTGTGCTTTCATGCAAAAAAGGAAATGACTAAAGCACGTTTTTAATGTCTAACACTTTCATTCATAGTATTTTACTGTATGGTGCATTCAAGAATTTTCTTTATCAGTCTGTGCGCTCCCTTGATATTGTGCCCACGACCTTGGCACGATGCTATCCAAGGCAACCCATGCCAGCCCCTTGTTCTACCAGTTGTCTTTTAGAAACTCTTATAGCTGCAGTGGTTGTAGTTGTGCTGTGGACACATCAGTCATGGGCAGAGGGCTTTTTCTTTCTCTGTTTTATCTTTTGAACTAACCTCCTGCCGTTCAAATCTGTTTCCATTTATGTGAAGTCGGTTAGAAGAGAAATGTTCCATGTGAACGGCAATTTAAAGTGCGATGGAGCACAGGCCACAGGACCTGGTCACAGGGCATTAACTACACATTGGCATCACGCGTCATTAAAGAAACGAGGTTTGCGTGCGTTTAAGGGAATTTGTTCACGTTCGTGCATGTGTTTTTTTGTGTGAAAGCTCCTGGTTATCATCAAGCCCCTGTTAAACTCTATTGCTTCTACAATGTTTTCATTATGCAGTAATCTTCTTAAACAGGCATTATTTTGGGTTTGTTTGTTGTACAATAAGATTTAAAGATTGTAAATGAGCACTAACATGACATTTCCTGTCAGTAGCTGTTTAACATGGAGGATTTTAATGAGTGTCTGGATGTTGAATAAAACAGTTTTAGCTTGGCATTATAAAAGGAGTCTTTAACAGGGGTAGGCAGTTATTGTTTGATCTCAGTTTTTTATGATACAATATATAAAACCAAAATACAGTAGGTTATATTAGAGCTGAGGTTTAGCTAATTGTTTCATTGATATTTGCAAACTGTAATATATTTAGCTTAATTTGTTCATTCCAAAGCCAATAATGATAATGGTGAATATAAGTATATTCATATTAACAGTTCTTATTGGCTAGACTTAAAATTCTAGTCAATTTTAACAACATGTAAAGGGAGAAAGGTTGAACACCCCTGAAGTTCCAGACTGAGGTCTTTAATAAAGTCTCACATGTAATAGAAAAATCAGTTCAAGTTGAAAAGAGGCAGTTCTCACTTGTGAAAGTCTAAGTGGAAAATTGGCTTAATTAAAAAACAGCAGCTTTCAGATTTTTCAACAGGTTTAAAGGCTGCAAGTTGTTTCTCTGCATGTCATGTTATTATGTATTGATCGGCTCTACTTTCTCTAATCGCAAACTATGCACATTTCTTCCCAATTGATTTTCATCAAAAAATTCAGCAACTGTTCAATTGCTTATATACCTCAAACATGCTTTATTGTTTCATTAGCTTTTAGTGAGATTTGCTTGGTCTCTTTGGGACACGGAAGACGAATCAAGAATGATTATCTTGCTCATCTGTTTGTGGCTTTTTCCCAGTCTGCAAACAGTAGCTATAAATGACAGGCAGACATCTAGATACAGGCAGACATCTAGAGGGCTGTGTGCAGCCAGACACAACATTGTTGTGAAATCAGCCGAACAATCACAATACAGTCAAAATAACAGGAAATGACTAGTATTTTTTTCTATGTGTCATTCAGTATAACTAGCCTCACAGCAGTAAATCATTTTCTGGCACGGTATTGTTTTCCTGTAAAAATCATTTAACGTTTTAATAATGGTATGTTTATAAGGATTCTAAACTATTCTCTATTGCCTAAGTAAAATTATGTAATTAATAATTTTTCAATCTTGTATGACTTTTTTTCATCAGCAAAACACAAAAAAAGATATTTTGAAGAATGTTGGTAAACAAAATAATAATTGCACTGGTTTTGTGTCCATACAATAAGAATCAATGGAGACAAACGGTTTTTGGTTACCAACATTCTTCAAAATATCTTTTTTTGTATTTTGCTTTTGTTGTTTGTTGTGTTCTCCTAAAGAAATAAAGTCATATAGGTTTAAAATGTCAAGAGGGTGAGCTACTCTTCTAAAACATGCTAAATATCTCACACCTTTCTGCGTCTAAATGACAAGAGTGATTTGTGTTTCCAGGATGAGTGACAACCTGCTAGTAAAGAATAGCGGATGGGTGAACAGGAAAGAAAAAGAAAAAAAAATTTGTCTGGATCTTCTGCACAGTTGTTACGATTCAGCGGAAAGCACAGTCATGTCAGCTCTGTTAGCCCTCGCTGTGACTATTTGAGCATGCACACCCCTTTCTCAAACACACCTTAATCCTTTTCCATGTCTTATTCTTCCTCTGTTCTGCACACACACACACATTCTGGCAACGCTTCCTGCATCCTCACTGTCAGCATGGCCTCTGGTGGGTTGTTGGATTCAGGTGTCTGGGGAACCAGCCAACGAGAGCGCTCCATGCACACAGCCATGCATATGACGGCTCCATGGGACGACGTGCATGTGCGTGCATTTGTCTTGCTGTTCCTGCGCTAATCAGATCATCCCTGGGGTACGTCTGATTGACGCATTCTGCCCGCCTTTTCACTCATTTCTGTGGGAAGTGCTGGTATGCCATGCTCTACTGCAGGGTGCTGTTGTGTATGCATGTGCGTGAAAATGTACATTTAATCTCCGTTCTTGCTTCACCGTGTGATAATAATAATGTGTCTGTTTTAACCTTATCTTTGATTTCTTTTAAACAATATTATAATATCCATAAGTCCACATATATAATAATGTTCCATAACTACTGCAAGTGAGGGGCAAACACACTATATTTTACATTTAGCAGATTATTTTATCCAAAGTGACTTTGGATTTCACAGACAAGTTCATCTATATCATTTTGATGAGGGGAAGCAGCAGTTTTAAAGTGTATGGAATAATTTAATGAAATTAAATGAACTGAAATGAAAATTCTTGGCCGAAGACGAATTTGATGTGAAACACTTGGCCGAATAATACCGAATACCGAACATGTACTTTTTGTTGTTGCAATTTGGACATTTATTTAGCCCATTTTATCACATTACATTTAAATAAATAATCAGAATATGCTTTTTACTTTTTTGTATTGGTTTTCAATAAACATACTTAACACAACTATTCAATTTAAAATATTTATTTAAAACTCAACATTTTATCAGCAGACAATCAGAAAACTAAAGCAAAATATAAGTTACTCATAAATAATGAAATATTTGGTCATCTATTTACGGCCCTTCTTGAATACCCATAGGCCATAACAAGTGAAAGATGATTCATAAATATGTAAGCACCTTTTGCGTCTTTTTCAGACAGTTTAAAGTGTTTCCACACTGCGACATGTTTACTGCTTCAGTCAAGCTCGCGCGCCTCTAACTAAACGCTAACGCACCACTACGTTGGCTGGGTCAAAGTTTGCTAAAAATTATTCGGCCATTTCACAAATTCTACGAAATATCGAACATGCCCTTATTTGCCAAATTCGGCCGAATATTTTCGGTGGCCGAACATTCGCTGCACCCCTAATTAGTACATGTACATTATGTATTATGTACATTAAAAGAAGCCAATGCTGTACAGTAAAGTATAACACGTCAAAGTAATACCGCTGCATCCTCCACAACATTGCACTCAGAACCAACCAAGAAGGGGCATGCCAGACTGCATTCAGTACCAATTTTGTGGGTGTACTTGCTGCATTGTCTGATATGCATAATTCCTTTAATGAATCCTGTGCTATAATAATGCAGAGAGGCGGCAAAAGAACAGCGCTTTCAGCTCAGTGTCTACTACTGCAACGTCTGAATGGAAGAATGAAAAAAGCTATCTAAATCGATAGTGCAGTTTTATCTGTGCCATGTTTACATATGACTGATATACTTTGCGTGTACGGAAGTGGAGGTGCATGCTGTGTGTTATCCGTCTGTAGAATCAGTGCATTCCTCAACACTTACATCTGCACGATTTTGCACACACCAGGTCCAGATGTTGCTCCATGGACTCCACAGCAGGAGACGAAGAGCAGAGCTCTCCATCATTCCAACAGCAGCACACGGTCTGCTGAGGGGGGAAAACCTGAAACGTGTCAGGTGGAACAGGTCAGGAAACAGCAGTTTTGCTTATATGGCTTTACCTTAGTTCTCATTTCATATCTAGCGATTGTAGATCAGTGCGAGTGCAATTAGCTCAGAATATGTATGATTTCAGGGAGGTGGCCCATTTTAACCTTCAAGATTTTTTTGAAGCTGTTCACTGTAAACTCTTTCACAGGAGACACTGGAGAGAAACCAGGGCAACGGAATTATATTTTCTAACTACTCGTGTCTGCTTTGATGGTAAGCAGACGAATGCAGAGTCCGCTTCGATGCTCTCTTGGGATCTAAGTATACATCTGGTTTCATATGCTTTTACCTATAGCTGAAATGATTTCCAGAGGAAGACAGTGAGGATGGCCAGACAGAAATGAGAGAAGGTTTTGATGTCTGCAATTTAACCAATTTTATAGAACAGTTATTTTCCGTCCTATCTCTGATCTAATAGCAAGTGACTTTCTAAGAGTGCTGCTATTTAGTATTACAGTACTCGGATAACTGTCACATTGTGTCTGAGAATGTAAATGATGTGGAACTGTTGTATAGACCATTTTAAAAGACATTAACAACACTGGTAACTACTGTTTTAATTTTTTCACATTAACTAAAGATGTTCATTCAACATTTGATTCAGTTGGAAATGTTCTGTTGGTTGTATTTTGGTCTAACATTTGTGAAGCGCTATTAAAACGGAAAAAAAAATTGTTCCTGGACCAGTGTTGTTTACGTCTTGCAAAATGATTCTTAAAAGCAATATCTCACTCAAGATTCATACTGACCTTTTTTTTACTCTCTTATGAAAATTTTGTGTGTTCACACATGTAATTCAGTTGATTTGGTTTGCTTAGCATTCACACTGGCATTTTTAATACTGAGGCAAACAAGATACCAAACATAAAGGACTGATGATAACATCACAGTATTGTATCTCACCTTTTATGATGTATATTTGAAGAGCATTTGCGAAGAACGAAAAAAAGAGAAAAAAGGAACATTAAGGAAGTTAAATAGGGCCAATGTAGTTTATTTTGTGTTGGAATTTTAAATTGATAGTTCACCCAAAGAAGAAAATTCTATCATCATTTATTCACCCTCTTGTCTTCTCAAACCTGTATGACTTTATTTCTTCTAAAAAACACAAAAGAACATATTTTGAAGAACATTCTTCAAAATATCTTCTTTTGTGTTGGCAAAAGAAAGAAAGTCATACAGGTTTGAAATGAAAGGATGGTGAGTTAATGATGACAAATTTTAAAGAAGTTTATTGAAAAGAACATAATATATGCAAGAGTCAATATTTTATTTTTTTATATTGTTTTTAAAACCCAAACTAAAAATTCTAAGATATGCTAACTTAAGATATCCAGTATACCATAAACAAGTAGAAAAATAATCTACAAACACAGAAGCAGCAAACTTTGCAAACACAAAATGTATGTCATTGCCAACACTTTTGGACACGACTGTACATACAGTAAGGCAATTTTTGTTACCAACCCATTTAAGAATCTTTATTTTTAAGGTCATAGTTTGCACAGTTTTCATACTCTACAACCATTTCTGTATCCATCAGTGCGCATAGATCAGCATGCAACTACAACATAAAGAAGTACTTTAACATGTTGGCCAGCAGTTAAACTGAAAATGAATGTCAGAATGTGGAACAGCTGTTTTCATATTAGAGAAGGCAAGTAATAAAGATTAGCCAGTGCCTCCAGAGCAGCTGAATTCACCCACGCTGTGCTCTTATCTGACAATCATTTGAATTAGATGCTGAAATACTCCCTGTGTGCGTTTCCATAACTGGAGTTTCTGTTACAATTCTTTCTTTCTTTTTCTTAAAAGAAATATGACATGTCCCATACAAGCACAATGGTCTGTGATAAGAATAACAGGGCAGAAAAATAGGCCCGTATGTTAGTGTTTAATGTCAGGATTTAAACGTTCACTTGGCCAGGTTTTGACGGCACACCACAGCAGTTTAAGAAATAAATAAAGCAGAGAGACTCACTGCTAAGTTTGTGTATGTGTGAATGCATCTATACTTTTAGAACAGATTTGTAAACAGAAGTTAGCCAAAGTTTCTCTTAAGGGACATTTGGGGAGTTGAATTTATGAATGTTAAGTTGTGAGTTAGTCTTAAGTTATTACAATTTTGTGTAAATAAAAGCAAAAGAATTGTTTGTTGTGACCCATTTAGATAGCAAAATAAATGTGTCTGTTCTTGCCATTTTGTTTTTACTCTGAAAACAACAAATCAGTCCTGCTGAGACCCCATTCTCCTCTCAGAGGCCGGCAGAAATGATATATGCCAGCACTTTACAAAGGAAAACACACAATAAATACTTGCAATATAAACATATGTCAGACGAAAGAGAGCGAGAGGCAGGGGAGGGACAAAACAAAATAAAAATGATGAAACGACTGATTTAAAGATGAAACATACCGCTTTTAAAGAGAAGTGTTTGGTTGGAATATTGATATATGAACTGTGACAAATACTTCCTGACATAGTTGAAAGAACGTGTACCACACAAAACAATTTTAAAGCATTTTTGTCACAGCTTTATTATAAAGGGATAGTTCACATAAAAATAACATTTTGTCCATTGGAAGTTAAAGAGGGCCAATGTAGTTTATTTTGTGTTGGGATTTTCAATTGATAGTTCACCCAATAATGAAAAATTTGTCTTCATTTACTCAACCTCTTGTCATTTCAATCCTGTATGACTATTTCTTCTGCAGAACACAAAAGAAAATATTTTGAAGAATGTTGGCTACCAAAAACTGTTGGTTCCCATTGACTTCTATTGTATGGACACGAAACAAATGCAAGTAAATGGGACCAACAGTGTACAGTTACCGACATTCTTCAAAATATCTTTTTTTGTGTTTAGTAAAAGAAAGAAAGTCATACAGGTTCTGACCTATACAACTGTGCAGTGCTGTTTTATAAAATTACTAAATATGCCCCTTTGACAAAAAACAGGGCCTTGGACAATATTCCTGGTTGTTTTCGTTTATATTATAAACGTTTCGGAAATAATAGTGAGACTGTTCTTCTCATTTGTCAGTTTATGCAGCTGTGTATGAGGAAACACTTGTTCTCTGAAAGGGTACAAAAGCAGGAATCCGTCTAGAGACTTCAGTTCCATCTCTGATATGTTTCTCTTGGTGTTCACTCCTGTGGCCACATGCTGCCCAAATCCAGCCCAATAATCATTCTCTGGTTGGGTGGACGCCTGCGAGTAGGAAAAAAAATGAGAGGTGGTTGTAGAAAACATGAAGGTGCAGAGAGGAGAACCTCTGTGATGACGGCTTTCTGTCATGACAGGAATTCCTCCCTCTGCGTTTGATTGTTTTTCTTCAAAGCAGATGATGATGGCTCCAATATTTCATCGGGCAGTTTGGACAGAACTTTGCTTTAAAATGTACCCCCTGTTTTACTAGTTCCTGTAAGAGCGTGTGAATGCATACAGCCGCACACACATGCTCCCACAAAATTTGTTTTGTACTAAATAGGGCTCACACTAACTAGCCGATAAATTCAGCCATGGGACTTATGACTTTAGTGCGATTGTTTTTATATGCATGGTAACAGCATCAGGAAAATTCCTGCATCCCAGTGCAGCTGTGCGACTTCAGCTGTGTTTAATGGGCATATATATGTGGACTTAATACTGTATATGTTGGAAAGTGCAAGAGCATAATGTCTTAAAAAGGTTATTTTAAAAGCATGTTTTGAGCATATACATTGCATTGATTTGTTTAATATTAAAAAATTTGACTCCAAAATTTGTTGTATTCTTCTGTTAGTTGCGGCCCATATGAGTTTTGTATATAATGTTGGTGGTGGTTTGGATTAGCAAGCTCTTGAGCTTTATGGCATGTTTTATTTGTATGTTGTGCTGTGATTTATAAGATTTTGTGTGTGCCCATATGTTGGGTTAAAGCCAATTGATTGTGACTTGTGCCCCACCTGGAATAAAATGCCATTGAAGTTACTCATTTACATTAAGTAAACATTAGTCATGCAAGCCCAAATACAAATAAATTAATAGATGTAACTGTCTAGAAGTTAAAAATGAGTCATATGATTGCATATGTGCAAGAAGACAAGCAAACATTGAGACTCTAAAAGTAATTTCATTCCCTTTATTATTTCTCAGTTTCTAAATTACCAGATCCAAATGCAAGCCTTTTGATATCTTGATATGATTTTTGTAGACATCTCCTCGATAGCTGTAGAAGTGTGAAATAAATACCATAAAAAGTTGGCTCAAGATAGATGAATAAATACAGATCCTGTCAAACCAGCAAACCATTCAGTCACCCAAATCAATAACTATAGACTGCACTTTAGAAAGTGTGTTAAGCACCCCTTGTGGTCAGGAGACAGAACTACATTAAGTGTTTGTTAAAAGTCCTGCTGTACCTCAGTACTCCAACCATGACGGCAGTTATTCTATGCGAGCGTGGCTGGTTATTGGTCCTATGGTTTATGATCTAAGACTCTGCTGTTCTGTTTGATGTGCATGTTACGGTTGTTTGGGGTATTATGGGATACCTGATCCAGGCGGTTTTCTTCAGCCCCCTGCTGGAACTTTTGACGACTACGTGCAAGGAATGACAAGCATGAGGGAAATGTCTGGGATCATGGATTCACAAGAGAGACACAAAGCCATATGGGGGACTTTCATGTGTGCTAGTGATACGGTCAAATATAATTAGACCATGTTAAAAATATTGCATGCGGAGCATATCAGAATTTACATCTCAAAAAGAGACGTTTCACGCTGTGAATTTAATCTCAAAGACAGTGCACATTGGCATTTATGTACTGTTGACAGAGCATTGACTAACTAATTAAATATTGAAGAAAGTGCCATAATATATGATACCTTGTTTTTTTAATGATACCTTGTTTTTTAGTTAATGTTTTTGCCTAGTAATTAAATGTTAAAATTTTGCATTTTAAACTTAATATTATAATCAGAATTTAGCATTTTAAGCAAATCATTATTGTGATAAATTAATGTTCTTTAATGATTATGGAATAAAATAAAATGTTTTGTTTATTTACAACAAAACAAAATATTGAATACAAAATATTTATGGTTCTGTTTAGGTCAGGAAAAATATTGGTTTCAGACTTTTGGACTTCAGATATGTTTTAAGTTAAAGCAACAGTTCACCCCCAAAAAATTCTCCTTTTACTCACCCTCAAGCTGTTCCAAATCTGTATACATTTCTTTATTCTGATGAACACAAAAGAAGATATTTTGAAGAATGCAGAGAAAATAGTTCTGGGGCACTTTTGACTACCCTTGTAAATTGTAAACTTGGGTAGTCAATAGAGGCCAAGAACTGTTTGGTTTCAAGCGTTATTAAAAAATTATTTCTCTGTGTTATCAAAAACAAAGACATTTATACAGACTCGAGGGTGAGTAAAGGATGACTATATTCATCAACAGTCTCTTTTTAGTAACTTTTTCCCCTGTTTTTAGAGACTTTTAATCTTTATGAGGCAATTTATTCCTAACCTTATACAAGCATACATTTGATCTCACTATGTCAAATACAAACCTAACATAAGCCTAAGAAAATATTATTTGAAAACTGAAATAAAAGCAGGGCGAATTCACAACAGGGCAATTTTTTACCCTCAGCCCTGGTTCATTTCTTACCCTCCACCACTGTATATCGAAGTACCAGGTGCAGTTTTGCCGTCTGAGTATATGATCGGTGTAGCATGGTTCTTGTGTAAGGGCTGTGCATCAAAAGATCTGTGTGTGTGTGATGACACAAACCAGCTGGACTCTGGGAAGCATTATCATTATACAGAATGACACTAGAGGTGCTCCGACTTCCGCATGTGTGAACGCTGGTGTGCCTGGAAGAGAGCGAGACGGACATTTGTGGTGTTGCTGTGTAAAGTCAAAGTCAAATCCCACCCCAGGATTCACAGACATTAGCGCAACTCATAGAAACCTGTTAATGCTTCCTTATGCTTTAAACAGCTGCTGTGGTCATTCACACACACACACACACACACACACACAGGGGGTAGGGAGTTACCCCTGGCTTGAAATGTATTACTTTACGGTGTGTCATTACAGTTCTTTTATTCCCACTGTATTAAGATGGATTTGAGATATATTTAACCGCCACCTAAGCAGGGAGTGGAAAGGACCCAAGCCAAAAGACTCCTTGCTAGGGGAACCCTGAAAATAAAGTCCTTGATATATGTCATTAGAAAACCCTTATGAATTCTGACCTCCACCTATTCAATAGCTGTGTACTGTATGTCAACTTGTGTAAATTGCAGTAAGACCCTACAGGAGAAAAAGGAGAACGGAGAGCTGTATGAGAGAGTAGGGGATAAAATGAAAGAAGATTGGCACAGTTAAAAATAATAAGAAAAAAACTAAAAGGTGAAAGCTGACTAAACAGAAACAGAGAAATCAATTTTATCATTATAATGGCTGAGCTGACAATTACACACACAACTGCTGCCATATGAGCTTCAACAATATTTATAGAAGATCAAGTACATCAAAAACTAGAGGGGAGGGTGTGGGAGGGTTTGAAGACAGAAACCAGGAAAAAAAACGTCCGAATTGACATCGAATACCCGAAGAGAACTTCGAACCTGTGGGGAGAACTCAGACAGAGCGATTACTGATGTTTTTATTGCAACTGAATACACCAGCGCAATAATTGACTGCCTGTAGGAAATATGAAACTTTTATAGATAGAGAATCCTGGCCAGTGAAGAGTCAGAGCCATTTAAGCGTTGGGTTGGCTGGCACGTATACAGAGATGGAGATTGAAGCAGTTTACAGATGAGTCAATGAGTGCAAACAGGCACAGGACTAACATGTGCAGAGACAGAGCTGTCAGCCATTTTCCTGCAGGCGCTCCGTAATGAGGATGCATCTCGTGGGGGAAAAAATGTATGGCACTGCAGTTGGCTGTTTGTGTTTGGAAATGAACGTGCGAGAGAATGACAAACAAGCATGAGTTGGCAAAGGGTGCGAAGGAGAACGCAGTCTCATTGAGGAACTTTGACGTGATCGGGGTAAAGCAGGAATCAATGAAACCTTGCTGTTGGGTGGAGCGTCATGGGTAGATTTGAATCCGAAATCTTTTCTTTTGTTTGTTCCGCCAGTGGCAGATATAAATGAAAAGGCGGGGGACTCAAAGGACAGGACAGAAATGAGACTGCAAGTTTAGAGAGAACAAGAAAGACGTCAATGAGGAAACTTTGGAGAAGTTGTGGGGGAAATTTGAAGTGAGACGTTCCCCTCCTCCCTGCATAGTGTTTGATTTATAAAACACTGCGCCTTTCAGAGTTCACAGTCTGTGTATGTGTGCAGTCTAAACTCCATGAATTCATGCTAGGAAACGACAGCCAGAAAGCAGGCATCAATCATGTTGATAGAGTTAACCTGTTAGAGTGAGACTAGTGTATGTTATTTTTCTGACAGAGAGAGAGAGAGAGAGAGAGAGAGAGAGACCACGTCTACTTAAGGGCACTTGAGTATGTTTACCAAAAGAGGAATTTCAGCACAATATTTGCTCTGAAGTCTGCGCATACTTAATTGATTGTATTTCAAAGTATTTAGAAAGCACATACACATTTAAAATATCTAAATGTGTCGGAGCTGATAGCCTTGTGGTTAGTGCCCCGACATATGGCACTGTTACGCTCCAGGCGAACCGAGTTCGAGTCACAGCTCGTGGTACTTTCAGGATCCCAACCCCTCTCTTACCCACTTCGCTTCCTATCCTCTCTCTCCTACTGCACTCATAAAGACAAAAAAACGGCACAAATGAATCTATAAAAATATATATAAATGTTTTTGTTTTAGACAAAGACTGAATGAAAACCAACTGATTTGTTTCATATTCATATTCACATTTATACACATTTAGGTACAGAAATAAGACTTAAAGGGACAGTTCAACCAAAAATGAAAAATCCATTATTTACTCAGCGTCATGTCATTAAAAAACCTTTATGAGTGAAGAATGTTAATGTTGGCTGCCAAACACACTCAAAATATCTTCTTTTGTTCTACACGGAGTCATATACTGGTCGTAAACAACATGAGGGTGAATAAATGATGACAGATCACAGAATTTATGTATTAATCCCTTCCAAAGTATATTCTTTTTGTACACACTCTACAGTATATAGACCAAATGCAGCAACATGATTGGCCACACTGGATAAGTAGCCACACCCCATCAATCCCAGCTATGTCTTGTTGATAATCAAAGGAACCTTACACCCCCTTCTCACTCCGTCAGCACCTGTCTTGCTGTAAGGCCCATACATGCCTCCCTCTTAAAGATCGCTAATTAAAAGGTCAAGGGCCAACTGGATGGAAAACATGGCAGTGCAGAACATTTGAACGTTGGATAAACACAGCCAGCTTGTCACAACATTTTCTCTTCGCCATTAAAAAAATCGATTTCCCTTCCAAAGCACCCTTAACTTTTCCCTTTACACTAGTGCTGCCATCCCTCCAGGCATTACTCATGAGCAGAATGAATTACAAAGATGACTGTGTTCTGGTTCTCGACAGGCACCTTGATTGAAGTCTACAGAAGGTCTTGGAACCGCTTATGAACATAATCTTCGGGGGGATTTTTCCAATGGCGAGTGGATCTAATTTCTCATTTCAACACTCTATTATTGGAAATTGATTAAACACGGATGCAAACCCAGAAAAGAAACAAAGCAGAGCACATTTTTTTACGTTTTGTGCTTTCTATTCAAACAAAGTCATTCTTATAATATAAATAAAGCCACTGTCACCTGTAATGCTAGATTGATGGCTTCATTCTCCAAAACGCAAAGCCAACCGCGAACAGTCGTCAACTTGCTGAACACTGTTCCGCCTGTCATAGGGTGTTCAGACTCATTTCAAGTATTTCCCCTCTGTCTTATCGCCTTGACGGAAACCAGGAATTATATTTTGGGTGACGACCAAGTTTCCTTATATTGGGTTATAAACCCAAATGAGATGTGGTTTTAGGGTTTGCTTAAAATGCTGACTTGTTATTTCAGGCAGGCTGCCAAGAATGCGAGCTACGGCTGGATTCGAGAAACGTACGAAAGAAATCATCTCGGCACCACATCCCGCCAAACCGCAAGTGACCTACCGCCTCCTAATCACTAAAATCGTATTAGAAATAAAAATGAGAAAGCGCTTGTGTTAAGGCTTGTTTTGTATGTTTATGATTTCTTTAATGACTCCTTTGGAAAGAATACAATCATATTTTATGATGGAAAACATTTCTCGTGAGAATGGTAAGGAACTGACTTTTGTGCAGCTGATGCTGTGATTTCATACGTGTCGATCAGAAATGGGTTTATTAGGGTAAAATAATCTACTGCCAGCTTTCACAGCTCATTTGGGTAACTTGGTTTGGAATACGTCCACCTGATGATCTAGTTTGCAAGACCCTGTCACTCATTTTGACATCTCAAGAGCTGTAGACAAGGATAAATCCTGACAGTAAAATGCAAATTTATATGCAGATATAAACAGTCTCTCATCCTCATTGTAGTGCATTGGGAAATAGTGCTTAGCGCATGCTGGAATTGTGTTTTCACAATGTCCACCTACAGAGGCCAGGCGTGTTCCCCCTCCCACGACAGTTCAAAAGCGTCGTTCTGGCTTTGATCATCCTTTCTTTGCTCTCTTTACTCTTCACTTTTGTTCTCTAACTCAAAGGACAAGCAAAAAAAAAAAACTTGTTTATATTTGCTCAAACAGAATGTTTGCAGACCTGTCACCCGTGTCCCACGTGTGTAAACAACCATCACATGATGCACTCAGTGAAGCGTTGAAGCACATTCAGTCAACAATAGTCGAAAACACCTGCAAAACAACATGATCAATATATACCTTTGATCAACCAGACTCCATCCTTATTAAAGCTACAAATAGTAGCCACCAGGATCAAAGCAGAGTCCACAGTGAACTTCTAAAATGTCTTCAGGGAAGACAAAATGTCCTTAAAATATGCTAATAAATACATTTTGAGGACACTTTTTTATTACTTTTTTATTTTTAATTAGTTGTATTAGTTATTACCTGAACAATAAGCATTTTTGCAGCATGTATTGATCTATGTTCATTTTGGTTAATACAAATATTGGTTTTAGTTTATTATCGTCGCTGTCAGGTGGAAAACGTTTGTCCAAAAGTAAGAAGATGGGGAAAATACTGTGTATTTTAAATTATATAACATGTGTTGAATATTATTGTAAAAACCCACAAACATAAATTTATAAAAAACAGAAGACATACAAGGTTTCTACCCGACAACAATGTTATGTAAATTCATTGTGCTAATGTTAAGATATAAAACATTTGATTTATGAATACTCTATACTTAAAAACTAAAAATTCTGGAATTAAAATTATAAATAATAATAATATGTTTATTCTTAGTTCATGTTAACTAATGTTAACAAATATAACCTTAATGGAAAAGGAACCTTATTGTAAATTGGTACCACATTAGTATTTTAATTATTTAAATTGTTTAATGCAAATTTAAAACCTAGACCTTAATTTCAAAAGTGTGCCATAAGTAATGTGCAAAAAACCTCCAGGGTAAAACCTAAATATAAAGTTGTATTTGATAGCAATTGGTGAATGTATAAATACATAAAACTATAAATGGTATTTTTACATTTCTTTTTTAATTTATTCATTAATTTATTTGACATCTTTTAACAAATTTATTTTTGTATAAGTTATTTTGTTTTACATTTTGGCAGGATTGGGGTTACATAACTATGAACTAAAAGTGAACAATACTTTCATTTGTTAATGTAAATATGTAAATTCTATAGCATTTAATAATACATGTTTAAAATCAAAAAATTATCGCTAAAAGTAGTTTATGCACTGTGAACTAGAATGAATTATTTTATTAAAATATAATGATGATTAATTTCATTTCCTTTTTTTATTTTAACAAATATAAATAATTGTATTGACATTAAATAACATTAACAAGGTAAGCAAAAACTCATTGCTCATTGTTAGTTCATGTTAGTTAATACTGTACATTTACTAACGTTAACAAACACAACCGTACTGTAAATTATTCCCTCTTCATAATTGGCACATTAACTGTAGAGTTACAAACTAAGAACCAGAGATCTACAGCTTTCCTATTTAGCCACACTACCTACACTAATTCTATTTACACAGTGTAAGTCACCTTTCACCTCTGTCCCCCTGGTGAACCTGTTGGATATTTAAACTTATTATCAGACTCTATATCATCTCATAATGCACATGAGGTTATTAAAAAAGGGGTTGGAAACAGGTGGGTGACTGCTGGTGTCTGACATATTTCATTTGGATTAGTTTAAGGTTATCTGGAATTAGCATTGTCTAACCACGATTGTCCTGCCGAGACATCCCATCATAACACAGCGGTGAACGCAACTCTGCTACAATTACCCATAAATCTGTTTATCAATATTTAAATCTACAAAGGCTACAAATAGATCAAATTTAAATGGAAAAGCGACCCTTGTTGGAGGAACATCAAAGTCCAGCGCCGTTCATCCCTGCCCCGGCCCTCTCCAATGTCCACTATCAAGTTTCTGCAGGACAGACTTTAGCCGGCCAAGCAAATTAAACTCTTGCTCTTTAACCTTCCCGCTCTCTCCTCACATGTGTCATTCCTAAATGGTCGAGTTTAAGACAGGCAGTAAAAGCAGTGGGGAGAAATGCACAGTGGCCTTAGAGACCCAAACTCGCAGAGACTGACCCAGCGTTCACATGTCCGTCCTGGGCACGCACTCAACCTGAAAACGCAAAGTGCGGTGACTTCCTGCCATCTGTTCTTGGACTACGACCAAGCGTGGCGGCCGAGCAAACAAGACATTAGACCTCATACGGTTCAGTGTGTGGGGTTTTGACGCCTGCAAAAAAAGCTTGTTAGTACAAAGGACTTTTCGTTGGTCTATTTATTCTCTGGTTTTACTTTATTCCCTAATTTCACTTTTAATCTATTTTGTGTTTATTTTTTCATGCTTGTTTGTTCTATTATGGCTTAGTTAATTTCACTGGCAATTACTAATTTTTAACTGATACGTTTTGGGGGCACAGAAATGGTGAACAGGGATTTTTTTTATTTGACTAAATAATTAACTAAAAGATAAAACGAAATAAATCAGAATATATATCGGTGACACTAAACACTAAATGTAGAAAAATATCATTATTACATGTCAGATTATATATAAACAAAATGTAAAAAGTGGTATAATAATATTAGCATCAGTTAACATTTAGCTGATAGCATTTTTGTATGTAGCCCATTTTGCACTTTAAGTTTAAAACTTACAAAGCTATAGCAAAGCTTCCTGCAAGGCTCCATATGATCCATCCTTATTAAAGAGAACACATCCGGGTACTTGCATTCTCTGTTCTTTTGTTCTTGAGTATTGGAACCGGACTTTGACAGTTATTGATGACGTAGAGCTAGAACATGAGGACACAAGACCGCTGAAGAATGCAAATTGAAAAACAGCCCTTCTCTCTCTCACTCATTCTCTGTGTTTGTGTGTGTTTGTGCATGTGTGTGATGACAGTCTGACCCTGGTGCGTCCGTGATTATGACTCAGACATTGCACACTGCAGGGGGACAGACAGACCACACTGTTGCCTGGCAACCAGGTGAGACCTAAGGTCAAATGAGCATGTCTACTGTTTCCTTTGGAATGCACCTTGTGGCTGTGTGTTGCCGACAAGACGGTTTGAACATGCATTGAAACTGAATTAAAAAACGTCAGGTTGAAAGTCTTCAGTTACATTTATCGGTTACATTAATAAATACTACAAATGTTTTGAGAGATGGTCTTGATTATCCTAAAGCATTTTTTTTTTAAATGCATGCTTAAATGCTTAACATTTGTTTTGTGAAAAAATCAAAATTGTGCTGGGAATGTCTTTGTAAAACTCTTTATTTATTTATTGAATTTTTATTTAACAGTATATATAACAGTTTATTTATTTTACTTGGAATAAATTAAGTACAAGCATACACGGAATCTGGATCAGTACATTTTAAAAAGCGTCCCTCAGATGTCTTGTAATTTGCTGAGATAATATGCAGAATATTGAGGCCTGTAAAGTGATTTTGATTTGTTAGAAAATGTTTTTGGTAATTGCATAATTCCCATGTTGCTATTTCTGTTAATTGATAGACTTGTCGTTTTAACAAATATTATTACATAGCACATTTAAAAACAACCATAAATTGACCAAAGTGCTGTACATAGCAAATAAAACAAAAGAAAAACAGGACTGGAGAGGTGAGGTGATTAAATAATCAAGTAAAGGCTCTTTGAGCCTGGATTTAAAAACAGACAAAGAGGATGCTGTTCGGATCACTACAGGAAGGTTATTCCATAAGGTTTGGTCGGCAATCACAAAATATTCTAAAACATATAAAATGAATAGATATAGAAAATAATGATTATGTGTCTCTAAACCTGTGACTGGGTTTTAAGATTTTGTTTAAATTTAAATCTAGCTCATTTTTCTAGGTTAAGCTCTTGTAAGCTGAAGTCCAAATTTCCTGTTCACAGATGATAAAAGGCAGATATTTCGTATCATGGTAGGGGTTTGTTGTTGACATTTATGTCATATGTTCCTCTCTAGTTTATTTTCTCTTTCTGTTATAGACACGGGTATAAAGTTTCATCACAACTTTGGACTACAGCAATATTTTGGATCTACCTCTCCATAGAGAATCAATATTTTTGAATGGGGACGTCTTCTTGAAAGCTGCCAGAGGCTGGGTAAGACCTAATGTGATTAGAGAGAACAGTGGTGTAGGGTTAGAACCCCATCCACCTCCGTCTCATACTTCCATCACACACCGCTCCACAAAATACCGACATGACAAATTGAAAGCAGAGTGAGGCTGTTAATAAAAGCCACACCATTTCTGTTCTCTCTCGCTCTGCTCTTATTTTTTGCCGCCCAAGGGCAAAGTTTGTTTTGTTTTATGCTTAGGAGAGGCCTTTGAACTCTGGTGACCTCAAGCTGACAATCCCTCTGACCTCTGCTTAAAGTTGGTCAACTCTGTGTGTGCATGGAGTTCATTTTTTGAGCTTCTCTGTCTGTGTGAATTTCAACTTCTCTCTAGCTTCTGCCAACACAGTTTTTAAACACCTTGCAGTCTCAGCGAGTTTTAAGTTTATCTGAAATAAATATCCCTGTTTTCCTGTCCGTGATGAATCTGTAGTTGAATCCGAGTTTTGGTGTTCATGATTTTTAATCTTCATTGCTCACTCTGTGGCTATCTTGGTAACATCCTGTTCAGCTGTTTTGTATGTAGACGGTCGAAATATATGAGTATAGCCTCCAGTATGTTTTTCTGTAAGTGGTACGTTTTCTCCTTCTAAACTGTTAACACTAATAGTGATGTGATATGGAAGTTTCAGTAATTGAAATCAAAATGAAGACATTGCTGACATGGGTGTGAAACATATTGATGGTTTATCCATTTGCTCTTAATATTCTTGAATACAGTGCATTAATATTTGCCTTAGATACATGGTATTAGATATATGCCACTTTATTTTAAAAGGTACATTGTATGAAATTTAGCTGCATCTAGTGGTGTGGTTGCAAATTGCGACCAATAGCTCCCTCAACCGCTTCCCCCTCCCTTTCGATACACTGCGGTGACTGACACAAGATGTTGTCACTTTATCTCTTCTTTGTCGAAGGCGATAACGTATTTACGAAAATTGCTCTGTAGCAGTTTGTCCGTTTAGGGCTACTGTAGTAATAACACGGCGAATTCAATGTCAGGGGACCCACGATGTGTGTAGATAAAAATAGCTCATTCAAGGTAATTAAAACATAACTCTTCATTATGTAAGGTCTTTATACCCCTCTGAAGACATAGTTATGTATAGTATATTGCAATTCTGTCAATAGATCCTCCAAAAAAATGACACATTGAATCCTAAAATGTCTACCAAACAGTGTCGCTTTATTAACGTAGTTTAAGCTGCTTTACATAAAAACATCTTCTAAAATGTCTATTTGTTGACTCTATGGTTGACTCTTTATTATCGGTCAATGGGATGGAAGTCTGGCTCGGTATATGTTGAGGTTTGCGCTGACATTGGCACGACACTGTTTGAAAACTTCATCAGTTCCATATGTGAACCTTCAAAGAACCAAATGGGTAACGGTTCTGTTTTTGTGACCAGCTCAAGAGTTAAAGTGTCTGGTAGTTGTCTCCGGCTTCTCTCTCTATCTGTGTTTTTGATTCCCAGAGAGATCAGGG
Organism: Triplophysa dalaica; assembly: GCF_015846415.1. Taxonomy (NCBI): domain Eukaryota; kingdom Metazoa; phylum Chordata; class Actinopteri; order Cypriniformes; family Nemacheilidae; genus Triplophysa; species Triplophysa dalaica. The sequence goes on along the minus strand of NC_079544.1, from coordinate 17,642,508 downwards.
GGGGAACGTAGCTGAGAACATGCTGTAGGTACGGGAGATGGCCAGCAAAGTGTGGCAAGGTAAATAACATAATTTAGGATAAACATATGACAGACATGTTAACGTTAGCCTGTGTAAGAGGATAGCACGCAGACCACAGATACCATCTACTTTGCCACACACATGCACAAACACCAAACACTCTCATAGTTGGATGCAGTCTCGTCTGACTCACATTTGTTCTTGAAGATTACAAAGCATATTTTATAGATTGGGTTCTAAAAGCCAGACGTTCAGATGGAATATGGGGGGATTATTTGAGACATGAGACAAAATTCTAACCATAACTCGGATAATATGTGTGTAACTCTAGAGTCTGACTTTAAGGTCTGTCTGTTCTGAGAGTAAACTGTGTTTATGCGTGTTGAATAGATAGTTCACAAAATAGCTCATTCTGACATCGATGACGATGACTGTCGTTCTTCCGTGGAACACAAAATGAGTTACTCATAGCAGAATGTCCAGTCTGATCTTTTTCATACAGTAAAGTAAATGGTATTCAAGGAAAATCTTTAGTAAATACATTTATTTCAGTCTGTTCCTCACAAAGTTTAATTTTTTTCCTGCTTTTTATTTTTACAGATGCATGGGTGAAGAAGAGGTTGCTATAGAGTATCAAGATGTTATCGGTAACTCTAAACTTTTGCTTTTGTATGATTCTTCATCCACGCCGATGTGCTAGTTTAACACCCAAAAGCAAATTAAAACAAGGGAAATTTCTGTTAATTTGATAAAGATGGGATTTACTGTAAATAAACTACTACATTCAACAAAAGACCAACTTTAAAAACCAACATTCTTTAAATTTCTTCCCGGTTGGAGTGCAGCAACTCACAAGATTCAAGACACTCTTATCCTTTCTCTGGGGAAATGTACGGTGCTATTTAACACAGCAATAGTCTTTCAACATATAAAACCCGAATTCCCACAGCTAAAGGCCCACGACAAACATTCGTGAGTCGTCCCAGGGTACGTATTGTTCCAGACTTTGGAGTTTAATCATGCTGCAGAGCTGTGTCTTATTCCCCAACAGGTGCAGCTAAACCGCACCAGCCTCACCCAACCATGGGACCGTTGTGTGCCAGCCCAGTGCGCGTGTGCCAAAGGCATGGTGGATGTGCCCGCTGCGGGGACATTGTGGAGCGGTTCCTGTCGGCTTTGCTGGCTCCCGTGCGCTGCCTTGGTTTGAGCTCCCTGGAGGACGTGCAATCATCAGCAGTTAGAAAGCTTCCTGTGCAACTAAGCATCTGTCGAAGCCAGCACAGACCTGCCAGGGGAAGACGGTAGGCACTGATGCCGGGGATGTGGGGGTGTTTGATGGGGAGAGGGGGTGTGATGGGGTGTGTATATGAGAGGAAGTGGGTTATTAAGAGTCCCACGCATCATTAACAACCCCAATCTGTCTGACAAGGGCCAGTTTCACACTCACTTTGGAACGGCTACACGCATGTGCATCGTGGCGTGACGTGTTAGCAGTGTAAACAGTAATAATGTGATGTGATTCATAAGCGTTGCTTATTAAAATGCACTTTTAAATCTTTAAAAGAAAAAACATCTTTAATTCCTCATTTACTGTACACACCTTCGTGTTTTTCTACACATGAGTCACTTTATTGTTAAACACGAAAATTGTTTATAGACCACATTGAAAGATGTTAAGACTGGTCCGGAAGCACTTCCGGTTTCATTAAATGTTGTATACTGTATGTAATTCAAGATATTTGTTTTGTCAATTGTAAGATATTTGTTTAACAATTTAAATTCTGTTATAAATTATATATATAAAGTTGAAATCAGCGTTGAATCAACATTGTTTTTCAAAGTGTTCTATAGCAGAATCTCTGAGCTGATGTTGAATGGTGACCGTACATTTATTTTTTCAAATTTTAGTTTGTTCTTCAAAAGCTCTCATAGAACTCACAAGGCTCAAAATATACCGCTTTTTATGGGATGGTGGGAATTTTGTAATGATTTCTGGAGCTTAACAGACCTTGGTCACAATCCTCTTTCAATTTATCAAAGACAACTGTTATGAAATACTATTATGAGGACTTCCCCTCTGGCGTTTCAGAGACAAAATAAAGTCATGCAGGTTTGTAACAACATAAGGTGTAAATGACAGAACTTTTAACTTTTAGGTGAACCGTCCCTTTAATCACGGGACACTAAAAGCCAGTCATAAAGCAGCCGTAATATATCTGGAAAAAGTGTACACTTTATGCGAAGGATCATCTAAAACCACCTCATTTTGCGCTGATGTGGAACTCTGCCAGCAGTGGCCGGTTCGTGCCTGTATGTTGAAAGAGGGAAAATCATCCCACCCACTGCTTTTACTGATGATGGAGAAATGTGAAAGAAAGGGGAAACTTAAAAGTGAGATAGTAAAATGACTAAATGAGCAATTAGCTCTAAACCCAATCACAAGAGGCAGTTATCCAAACACACGGCTATTCCATCAGATCAAAATATATGTGTGTATATTCAACTGTGTGTGTGTATTCTAGGCTTTTCTATATTTTGAGTGGAAACGACAGATTCTCTTGGGTGAAAAGATGATGTTTCTATCTATCCTTCTTTCAAGCCGGTCTCGTTTATCTCACGTAGATTTTTCAGACGGCCTGTCTGTCTGAGTTTTCGAGGGCGGGCTGCGTGCTACGTTAGATTGCCGTTGATGTGTGCAGATAATGTTTACCCTGTATATAGTGCCAGATTTTCGCTCTCTGCTCTGACTCTACACGCACCAGTAACCTTGCAGACTAAGTCGTCATCGCACCAGCTCTGATATCGGCCCATCGCTGTGATCTTCTGGCTCCACGGCTACCGCGGCCGCAGACAGTGAGGTTTTTGCCCATGACGTTTTCATGTTTTGAAAAACAGTGTGTTCAAAGTGTCGTCTTGATTTTCAAAGACATAATGCATCTGATCCTGGTTTAATGGTGTGGTTTAGTTTGCCCAAATCTTGTATGACATCTGTGTGCTGGAAACATCCAGTATCTAATAATAAGTAGCGTAGGGCTACAACTAGCAATTATTTTAGCAATACGTTTTTATTTTTTAGTTTATTTTTTATATAATATTTTATTTATTTTTTATTTGCGTAAAAATATACACAATCATTGCAGTATGCAAAGTCACGAGGACACTGTCCACAATTTAGAATCATTAAAGTATAGATAAAAAGCATTTTTAAATGCAGCGTTCAATACATCTTAAGATTTGGACCACAAACTCGGAAGTACTCTAACGTCTGCATTAAGTAACATTAAAAGTATTTAAACTCTTAAAAATAAAGGCGTCTAAAAGGTTCTATACAGCAGAGAAAAATCCTTTTTGGATCCACAAAGAAAGCCAGTCAGTCAAATGTTCCTTAAAAACATTCCCTTTCTTACTCTTTTATAATCTAAAAAACCTTGTTTGCCACAAAGAGCCTTTTGTTAAACAGAAAGGTTCTTCGAATGTTAAAGCTTCTTTGTTGAACCATTTTGACAAAAAATATTTATTTTATGACATCATGGCACCTTTATTTCATAACATTAAAGCAACACTATGGAACATTTGCTCATGGGTTCCCCCATGTGGTTGATAAGCGCAGTTGTCTTTTACCAGTGTCGTAAACAATGTCGCTGTATAAGCTTCCCCGTAGGTGCATGAATTTGTTTATAAGCTGATGGAACAGAAACGACGGAACGAATGCAGAAACATCGTAAGGCAACTCTTCCGCAGCCAGGGGATGGGCGGGGCTATGTGTGACCCGAAAACAGAACTTACAAATGTGCTTGTAGCCGCTAGGAGGCTCCTCAGGTAGCAGTGGCAGTAAAATTTGTCTGGTTAAGAGTTGTTCTACCACTGACATTACTTTAAGGTCGAAAAACTACAAAGTGTTGCTTTAAAACAGTAACATCACTTATAATTTACAAGCATTATAACATTACAAGTATTTTATTAACATTAAAGAGTATTTCTGGGTTGAGGTTGGAAATATCCTAAACTGAGGTGTCTGTGTCTTCCGTAATCAAAACCAACCGAACTACCTCATCTCACGTTGAAGCATATTTATTCAAATACAATGTATTAAAACATTATCCAGTATTGCAGCAGTCCTTGTTGGGGGAAATCATCATTATGTTGATATTTCCAGGACTTGAATAAAAGGTCTCCAAATAAGGAACTAAGTTAATGAAATAAAATAAAAAGTTAATGTTTACAATCAATAAGAGCACATTTATACAAAGGCTTTTGGTGTGGACCTGAATCTGCACAGTTTGCACAACACAGTTCATTTGGGTTGTTTAAATATGGTTTTCCAAACTCATGTGAATAGCAGCGCACCACACCGCTTCACTTCAGGAGGGTGATTAGATTTATATACGGAAAACAAATCAAATCTGTTTACTTTCACTTCTGTTCAAGAATTATATCAACAACTTGTGAAAGCTGGCACAAAGAGTCAACATTCATAATGTGTAGCTTTCTACAGCAGAAAAACACATGTGGATGCTTTCTACTGGAAAAAAGAGAGTGAGAGAAAAAAGCCATTGAAGTGCTGGACATAGAGGTTACCGACAAAAACAATACCGGTGAGTGATTGCACCGTCAAGTCTCACGGACATTAAAAGTTCATCTGTCATTGGGCAGGTCTGCGAGAATTATGAAAATCTGGAAGCCATTGGCCACACAGCTGTGGAGGAGAGAGAGCCGAGGCTGAGCGCTCGGCCCCATCGGGGCCTCGAAGTGGGTCACGAGAGGGCCACCAAAATAAATCAGCAGTCAAGGGGTCATTACCACACAAATAATCCTATTAAAAGTAAACCGCAAGGATTGGTGCGCACACACCTGGGGTGGTTCAGCCGCGTGTTCATTACAGTTAGTGAAGTTAGATGGCGACCAGTGTGAACCGAACAAATCTCAATGTACAGCTAAACACAGACATCTATTCATAGACGCATAATGCACTTGCTCATGCACATGTGCTTAGTCGCAGACACTCTCGAGCCCATATCGTATTCAAAGCAGTCATTTTGTGAAAAAAACCTAATTGGCCAATCGGGTCTTTAGAGGATGCAGTCATCCATATTTCCACGAACAGCGCATACCGCCAGGGAACTCAATCCAGCAGAGCGGGGCTGTGGAATATGAAGCATAATCCGTTTCTATTGTGATGTCCTCCAGGGGCCGAGGGCGAGATCATTATCTAATCCAAATCAAGGAGGCCGGCCTCATATCAGTTTTTTAGGCTTGAAACCGATAGGGTCGGTGAATTAATAACTAAATGTTTGCTCGAGTCAAAGTGGGGTCCTAACATGGGGGTCAAATTTGTAAGGGTGTTGTCAATATCTGAAATGTTTTTGGAAATAATATTGGAAGCGAATGAGACTGAAGTACAGGCCTCTGGTTATTCAAAGTCTTTGCAGGTGGTCTTGGGAAGCGAAATGCAAAGATATAACCAAATATTTATGTCTCTTTCAAGATTTAAATGGTGCTTTCTGACTTTTATTTGAGATCTTATTTGTGATGTAATCCTCCACAAATCAAAGTGAATCGTTCTGTTATCAGTTAGCTGACTTAGCCAAGGATCAACTTGATGATTTGTCGCATAAAACAATGTTCTCTCTCCGGTTCTTTCTTTTTTAGATTGACCCCAAGTGCCTCTGTGTTCTGCTGCGGTGGAGAGCCGGGGGAGACCTGATCTTCTGATATTTCAGTGTGAGCGAAGCAGGTTGGCAGTGATGTTATCTCTCTCCCCAGTAAAGACCAATGAGCTCATGTAATTTAGATTAATGGCAGGGGGGGCTTCGATGTTTGGGACCCTGCCTGAAAACTCCCTTGAACACAGAGGATGGATTCTTTCTCTTCCTCTCTCATCTGATCCCAATAGCCAGGTTCTAGTTTTCAATGTCTGTCTTTTACTGGTTTGAAGGGATAGTTCACCCCAGAATAAAAATGATCTCATCATCTCTTTTTATACCTGCAATAAACAATGGTTTTTATGTTGCAACTCATTTAGCTTTAAATGTTACAAAACAGGATATTTTGGCATAATTTACCCAAAAATAACAAATATTTAATTAATCTCATATCATTCAAAACCTTTTTCTTTTGTGGAATACAAAAGAAGATATTTTGAGAAATGTATGGTTAGTGTCCATACAATGGTCACAGCAGTCAGTGGTGTCCAATATTGTTTGGTTATCAACATTCTTAAAAATATGTTCTCTTTTGTTAGGAAGAAGAAAGAAAGTCATACAGCTTTTAGATGACAGATAATTAAATTATGAAAGAATTTACATTTTTGATTGACCTATTCCTTTAAGGCAGTATAAAAATGATCCACATGGCAACACTATTTAAAAAGTGTTCTTAATCCATGCCGTAAATTTAACCTCTCAGATTAAATTGATGCCTTGACGTTTGGTCATGTGACTTGTGAGAAGAACCAGTGGCATTTGACATTAATGACATCATGGGTTTTTGGGGGGCTGAGGAAATAACTAGAGCATTTTAAGTGTAAATGTTTCCTTCTCTAAACTTCTTTCATCCTCTCTCAGTTTTTCAGAGTCCACTGGCGTAGCTTGAATTGAGAGTTTGTCAAAAGCGCATTTCTAAATCAGTTGAAAATGCACCACATAGAAACACACGTAACCGCACTGCAACAATATGACACTTCCAGATGGACAATAAGCCTGTTCGGAGAGGTCACCTTTTGACATTTATGCATCTCATTATTATGCTTATGTGCCTCAAATATCAGCCCCGTCCTTGTGGAGATTAAGCTGCTTTATCGCACAATGCCCCTCTCCTCACAGGTGCAGTTAATGCTTCACGTGCTGTTGTCATCGCCAGCTCCACTCACACATGAGAGCGCCACTTCAAAAATTGAGTGGAAATGCCCCGTGACATGCTTAATGAAGCCACATGATATGAAGAGAGACTGTGGAGGAGAATGGAAAAAGAGTGTATTTTCCTGCTCAACATTCCACATTCTGCACTGATTGGGGCTTTTGTAAATAATCCGTACTTGAGAGATCGATGTGTTGGCCCTGCATCGCCAAATGGCAACTGTAAACCAGGAAGGCCCTGAGGGGAAGCTTTTTCCCATCGGAGCAGCACAGTCCAGGACAAAAAGTGAGATTCATTTTCCAGGAGGAAAAACAAGGAGCGGGATTAGCTCCAGATCTGGGGGCTGAGCATTAGGAAGCCAAGACGCTGTGCGATAAGATCGAGAATGGGAAAGCGACTAGGCGGGCAGGGGCCGCACCTTCAAATCTCCTGTCCTGCTGAGATTGATCCTGATGCTCCCTAGAGATTGCTGCTACAACTAGGGTTCAAAGATCAGTGGGTCTATTGCTGCGACCTGCACAGATAAACAACATTGAGACTGAGGATGTGCCTGCCAAATTATAGTTCATCTTAAAACCGTAGGTGGAAATTAATGATATACAGTAGGTCAGGGACCACTGGTATTTGTTAACATAAAGTTGTATTGTTTTAAATATCATGTTGCTCTGATAAGGACAGTCTTAAAAGCAGATAATATCAGGGCTCATTGAGTGTCAGATTTGGAGCATTTACTCACCCTAGTACCTGTAAAGTTTGTTGTTCTGCTGAACACAAAGAAAGATATTTGAAGAATGTTTGTAACCAAACAGTTCTGGAGCACTATTGACTATCATAGTAGGGAAAAACTACAATTAGTCAGTGGTGCCCTAGAACTGTTGGGTTATAACATTCTTCCAAATATCTTCTTTTGTGTACAACAGAACAAAGATATTAATACAGGTTTGGAACAACTTGAGGATGAATAAATAATGACAGAATTTAGATTTTTGGGCAAACTTTTCCTTTAAGCACAACACAAACAGCATGTAGATAGCTTGAACATGATTTTTTAATTATTAACAAATTTTTTCTGCAATTAATTTTTTATCATTTTGTGTTGATATTTTTGTTAAATAAATAAAAGGGACAAGAAAAGGTTGTGTGAAAAGAAACACAAAATGCATTTGTTGGAGTGAATAGATTTTCAAACTATATGCAATAAATATGACAATGTTCATTAAATAGATGTATTGCTAACGTAAGAAACTAAAATTACTGTTACATTCTGTAAAAATACTTTATTTTGTTCTTTAGCCTAAACTGTGGGCTGTTTACGGTCACCATCACTGCAGTGATAGTTTAAAGTACAACCTGGTATATTAATATACTTTTCAATTAATGTGCACAGTTGTTTGTATACAATATACAGTACTATACAGTACATTTCATTATGTCTATGTAAAGTCTCCATGAAACATTTGAAACACAGCTGTGTAGTGTGAGGTGGAAACCAAAGTATAGTAAAATCTGAGATCCGCCTACATTGATGGTGATCAGCCAACAGTCGTAATAAAAATCTAGTAATCCGTGCAAAAATCTCTTTTAAGCATTTTTAATATCCTAGTTGTTTCTCAACACCAATAAGATTGGATCTCACATATGCCTTTCCTTTCTCTTGCTGTGGTACAGGTTTCTCTACATTTTGGTGACCCACAGGGATCCTTAAAGTCCAAACCATCTACCTGAGCCTACATGCTAAGTGATGCTTATCTGAAAATGTAAAAGGATTTCTGTGAGGATTCTCACAGTGTATAAAAACACGAGAACTGCAAAGGAACAGTCTCCTCTTAATTCTCTTCTATGTGGGGGGAAATACTTTGGATTTGTCCCTCCTCTCGACTGTACAGCCAAACACATGAAAGAGATGAGCACCACTTGTCTCCATCTGCCAAAAGCTTCTTTCTCTTTTTCTCACTGTCTTTTTCCAACCCTCTGTCCTCTTTTACTCTCCCTCTCTCTATTTCTCAATCGAGCATGCGAGTGAGTGAGAGGTCGGAATGCTGGAGGTGTATAATGACAGTGTCCTTCAAAAACACAAAGGCTCTTCATGTGAGCTAATGTCCCACCATTTCAGGCAGACAGCTCTGAATAAAGGGCCTGCTCTCCACAGCCCTCGGCTCACTAAACGCAGTGCGGTAAAACAGTCCCGCCCGCCCGTGAATGCAGCTGAGGAACACAGGGGAGAGGGGATGGTGCTAGTGATGAAAAGCCCTGTGTGATTGCACATTCCCTGACCTCACAGACAACGGCCTTTTATTATGTACTTTTAAAACGTCCTTTGAGAGAAATGCACTGCTGAGAGACAGTATATTTTTCTCATAGATGTATGCATTGGATTATTCCTATGGGGAAGGCATACGTGAGATCTTGTCTCATTGCTTTTGAGAAACAAATGGGAGATTTTTTGCCTAGGTTTCCCAATTTTTGTTATGATAAAATAATACTGTAAAATCTGTGTCTCTTGGATTTTTATTATTTAGTTTTCAAGAGCAAATTATCTGAGCTATGCTGTTTACATTACACTCTTATCAAATGCAAACAATTCACATGTTTATTTCCCCAGAAAAATATAGGGGTTAAAAATAACTCCAGATACCTAAACTGGGTCCTCTCATGTCACGCTTTAATAAAGTGTTTTTTTACCCCCAATTATATCTGTGATTTCTAATAAACTCTTGAATCAGATGTGATATTGAGATTGGAGCAAATGCAACAGCCGAACAGGTGTGGGCACATTTGGCCACCATTGTGACTCGCTCTGTATTTATCTGGAAATGCTCCGCATCCTAGTTAAACAAATAGCATTATTTGTTTTAACACAGATGTCCACTTGACAAGTCCCAGCATAAATGATGGTCCACCCACACATTAACGTGCTTTTACTGCTCCCTATAGCTTGAGAGGCTGTCTGACCACCACAATAACTTGCGTACAGGTGATGGAGCTGAAGAGAGAGAGCAGTGATTAAAATGCCTAGCGGTGTCCGTAGTGGTTTATTAATGGCTTTTATACTTGCCTAAGCAAGCCTGCGCCCTCTGATGTCTGCTAGATCATACAGAAAAGGCTAGAGAAAGAAAAAAGAGAGTTGAAGAGAAGAGATGGACCGAGGGAACCATGGCTCTTTGATCAGCATCCCTCATTAGTGCTCTTAACTGAATGCGAGCGTGGTGAAAAGGCCAGGCTGCCCACGTTGGCCTGGAATCTGGCAGTGCTTGGATCACCAGAATAAGAATTGCATCACATGAATTAAAACAAAGCACAGTGTATAGTTCTGCTCTCCTCTATGCCAGTTGCCTACCGGATGCTGAATGGGCAGCTGAGACAACAACAAAATACATTTCAAAATTGAAATTAATTTTTCAGCCAGGTCTGCGACCTCCAAACTGGCTTTACAGTAAAAGCAGAGAGAGCAAAATGTGAGAGGATGATCTGTAAAATGGAGGCGAGGAGGTACAGTACATAGCCGGACGCGTCTCCAAGCATCTTTAATCTCTCTTGTGGCTGGTCTCCGTTCCTCCCACAGAGGCCACCCACAGCTGAGCTACTGGACACGACAATCACACAGACACACAAAGAGTTCCTCAGAAAATGCTAATACTCTTTAATAGCACTGTTTTAAGAGTAATTGGAAAAGGAAGTGAAGCGATTGCTGGTGTCGGAGAGTACCAGCTGGATAAAGAAGAGCTGAGGGGGTAAACTGCAGCACAGATTACTGTCAAGATTAGGGGGAGTCTCCCACAGACTGACCTCTAACTGTTATTTCAGACGGCAGTCTGTCTGATTTTTGCAGTGTAGCCTAGACGCTTTGGTTTATAGACTTGCATGCAGGACAGAAGCATGAAATAGTAGAGGAAAAGACAATACGTATATTTTGTTTTGATTCAAAATTGTATCGCTAAATACTAGAGACAGTATCCAACAACAAATGTGGGAGGGCAAATGTTATTTTACATAAGCAAATTATTTGTAAGTGTTCGAAATATATTTTTTGCTTATTTAAAAGGATTCAAACCCTGCATGACGAAACCTCGTTTTATGAACATGAAGTTCAAACAAGACGACTATGCAATTTGTAAATTTTATCCTTCGTAAATACTTTCTAACACATGTTATTAATTAGCAATATTTACATTTAATTTAAGTGCAATATTTAACTGCACCAGTCAAGATGACAAGTGATGAAGTAAGAACAGAGCTTGAAGTGGCGCAACTTGCCAGTCAGAATATAGTACTCCAGAGCTCCGTCTAATAAATAATGTCAATGCTAATAGATGATAAAATACAATAATATACTAAAAAATTTGTATGATGGATACGATACAAAATGCAGTAAGCACATACAATTTAAGCATTGCAAATAAAAGGATAATATTTAAATTGATGTGGAAGGGCCGCAATCCACTTATAAATGTTTATCTACCAGAAATTGAGTCGCCAGCGTGTGTGCAGAAACACCCTGATTTTATACAAATCCATCTATTCTTCTTTTTGTAATCTCCTTTAAACCACATCAGTGACACAAAACAGGCTGTCGGCGATCCCCTAACATTCTGATGTCACATTGATTTACGCCTGCCCATAACCGCTTACAGACTCCGCCTTATGAGCGCGGAAAGTTCCACCTTCCGCCACGGACACGCTGTCAGCCATTTTCAGGCAAGAGCAGATGTAGCCACTAGCCAGCTACAAAAATGTTTAAGAGACAACAAATGTTTGCTGTTGTTGGATGTAAAATGGAACATAAAAGGAGGCCGGGAGGAGACCTTTCCAACGAGCCAGGGTTCGTACCACTGTGACCTCACGTGCCGGAGTTATAAACGATCGAAAGTCCATCGTTCACTGGTTTGTATCTCCGGTACGAAAAGACTTATAGAAACGAGTCAGGACTCGTTGGAAATGTCTCCACCGGGGCAGGAAAGGTTGAAAAATCTAAGCTCCGGGACCCGGTGGCCGGTCAGTATAGCATGGGTTTTGCCCCAGAAACATATTCTCAAGAGTGGATCAGTACCAGCTGTTCACAATCAAGCTTAATCGCCGGAAGAAGTAAGAATTTCACATCTTTTTTAAATCACCTTTCTTAAATAATGTGTTTAGCTTGTTAGCGGCTGTTGTTCAAATATTCGCGGCTAAACCTCAGACATGGTCCAAAGACATGTGTTATGTCGTAACGTTAGTGGTAAATGCATCGCGCCCATCGGTTCAGAAGACTTGTGACCGACATAATTTCTGTAAAGCTTATTCATTACATTGAAAGAAAGTTTAAGCAGTGTCTTTCTCGGTGAGGGCAGTGTTTTCTTGTATGTCCGAAGTACGACAATAATTAGTGTGAATAGAAACAGAGTTCGCATTTGTAAGACTCACAACGTAATATCATCTGGTTGCTGATCTTTACATACCTGTCTGTCATTTACAAGTACTCTGAATGCATGTTTATGCCTATATCCGTGTTTATGTCTGTTAGTAATATGCATGCACATGTTTAATCATCAATGGCCAACATTTCATACAGCAAATAATCAGCATATGGTGTTCTATCTATGTTTATGTATTTTCCATTAAATTCGTATCTATGAAGACAGAATTAAGGTGATTTTTATTGCAGTTAGTGTATGGTTTTGGTTGGGCAAGGCTTAACAGACGTAATTGCGCGTTCCACCATATTGCTTATCTTGATGTCATCCAAAGCACATGTGTAAGCACTCTACCTCATATTTTGCACACTGGGAGGGGAGCAGAAGCTCATTTGCATTTAAAGAGACACACATAAAAACAGTGCGTTTTCCATTGCAGCCACAAATGGCCATGTTCAACGTATTGTAATGAAAGATATGTGGTGTATTTTGAGCTGAAACTTTACCAAGACATTCTAAGGGATACCACTGACTATTTTTACTTTGAAGAAAACCCCTTGATTTGCCGCCCTTTAAGAAACAAGAAAGAAGAAATAATAGAAAACAAGAAAGTTATAAAATACAGTATCTAGAACAATACAATTTTAGAATTGTCTGTAGGATGTTAGCCAGACTGTAATATTCATAGTCATATGTCTATGTGTGCACGTTTCATTTTTCAGTATTGAAGAACTTTAATTTTTACACTGTAAAAAATTCACCTAGTTTAATTAAAAAGTTGAGCTCAAAAGCTGACTTAAATTTTCAAGTCAAATATAGTCATTTGAAATTAAATTATTTTAAACTCACTTACTTTAAACTGATAACCAATTAACCAACATAATTGTATACGTCATTTTAATATAATTGTTCAAGTTCAAGTGACTTAAAGGTACAATGTGTGGGATTTTGAAGGATTTATTCACCTAAATGTAATATATAATACAAAACTATGTTGTGAGTGGTGAAGAAATACCTTACAAAATGAACCGAAATGTTTATATTACATTACAATGAGCCATTTTATGTATATACACCGCGCGCACACCCTTACATGTAATTTATTAATGTGCACAGCCATGTTTCTATAGTAGCACTACACGGACAAACTGAGCGCGTTTCGTAAAACGAAGGATGCGCGAGAATATGTTCTTCTTCTTCGGCTGTTTTTTGGGGCAGCTTCAAAGCGACTACATAGAAGGATTAGCAGAAGAAGAGGAAGAACAAGAACAAAATTTACTTGTCGTGTTTTTTAGTAGAAATAGAAACGGTTCTTTGTTGCAGTAAGAAGCAAAATTTGCGCTAATGGCGGACCACACATACTCCGCACAAGAGCCGATAGAGCGTCAATCTGTTCGTTCAAAAAAGAGAAAATACGACGCAGCAAGGCTAAGTCGAGACAAAAAACGGCAGAAAACCCGAATAAACATCGGCATGGCTTTTCCCAAATGGAGGGCACTGAAGCAGGAAAAGGGTTTGCTAAGCGACGCCGAAGTTGCAAGCTTTCTGCTGGACCGGTAAATTTGTCTAATTTCCGCAATATAAGTGAACTGTTTGTTTGATAGCTTTAGCTAATAGATGAGCATGAGCATCAAGTGAGTTTTTCTTGTTTTTAGCACTTTGTTATTGTACTATAATTCCTTTTTGCATGGCCGTATGCAAATCAAGTTAGAAATCATTTTTACAACTATAATTTGCATACATCGGGTGTAAATTATATTATAATACTGCTTAGCTTCTGTGCATACAAATGTGTAATTTAATAATTGATAGGATAAAATCCAAACTTCCACGTTGCATAGTTTATCAGTAATACAGTGTCAACGAAGATTTGAGAAGATACAATTGATCAATTGGGGTGATGCCTTACTTTAGCATTAGCAAGCGGTTTAAATAGGCTGTATGTTACGAACCAAGTTACCGTGCCAAAAAATGCTATGCAAAATAAGCAAATACATCACTGACACAATGTTATACAAGTAACAATAATTTTCACTATAACGATTAGAGTAAATGATGAATTAAGTCAATTTAATTAATTTGTTTTTCTTTGTAAATAAACCTCGTCACTTGATTTGCAAAGGTTACTCTCTGCTGTCTCAGACGACGACATCTCTGTCCTGTGTCCATAACTTCAGTGTGTTGTTCGCCTGTGAGATGTAGATTGCAATTATCAACACCACCGATAATGGCCGCTATCCTTTACAGAACCCTTTTGTCCTGTGACGGCAACCGTAGCTACTCTAATAGAAGGGAGAGGATGGTGGCGGAGCTTTAGGTCGCAATTTCCAACTACGCCAATAGTGGTCTCTGTTACTTACACAGTTCACCTTTAAAAAGCTAATTTAATTTAGCCTTTTAGATGTATGTCAGTGGGGGGCACGGTGGCTTAGTGGTTAGCACGTTCGCCTCACACCTCCAGGGTTGGGGGTTCGATTCCCGCTTCCGACTTGTGTGTGTGTGGAGTTTGCATGTTCTCCCCGTGCCTCGGGGCTTCCTCCGGGTACTCCGGTTTCCTCCCCTGGTCCAAAGACATGCATGGTAGGTTGATTGGCATCTCTGGAAAAATTGTCTTGATGCCCGATGACTCCTGAGATAGGCGCAGGCTCCCCGTGACCCGAGGTAGTTCGGATAAGCGGTAGGGAATGGAATGGAATGGAATGGAATGGAATGGAATGTATGTATGTCAGTTTTTTAACAGGCATTTTTACAAGTTAAACTTGGGTATTTTACTTATAGTTTTACTACTGTACTAACTGTTAAAATAACTATAATAATAACTGTAAAATTATGCAGCACAATATGTTTTAATGTTAGAGGCTGTATGAAAACGCAATGTAAGTAAGTAATGTAAACTTTAGATGACAGTACAATTGCGATCTAATGCACAATGTTTTCTAACACCTCCAGCAAACAGATCTGTCTTTTTTCCCATTGCAGACCAGACATACTGCTCGGTTGCTTCTTTCCCACCTCTGTAAGATGCAGCTGCAGGGAAAAAAAAGGAAGAAAGAATCACCACACACACACTTACCTTTAGACACACGCACACACATATACATTTACACCCACAGCTACAAACAGAAGCCATTACTGTCTATCTGCCTTACTGACAGGTGAGCAGTGAGGGCAGGCCTGAGTGGGGATATACTAATGAGCCTCTCTCTCTCTCTCTCTATCTCTCTCTCCTCTAGACTGGGCTGGGCCATTGGGCTTTCTGCTTTTAACACTAGTGTTGCCCAATTAGCAGCCATCAGTGTATACATCGCTCTCCTGACCTCACCAGGCTGCATTATGTATTAAGGCATGATGTATAAGAGGAACTACAATTCCCAGAAGCCCATGTTTATCTTATGCTTGGAGGTAATGAGGTCTGTGATTTACAATACATTTGTGGTTGAGATATATGCTGTGTTCCAAAACTTGGTGAGCAGCGTTTTAAGGCCACAGAGGTGTGCTTAAAGGCTGTTCCAAAGAGCAGGAGACTTAAATGTTGCCATGTTGTATGGCAGTATCACATCATTTTTTTATTTTTAACTTATAGTATTTATAATACTTAGAATATTTAAGGTAAAAATATATAATACAATTATAAAAAAAATACAAATATAATTTAATAATAATTATTTTATTAAATAATGATATAAATCGAGCGGTCAAATACTATTTTGTGGCAAATATATGTTTATTAACCCACATAAAAATAATACCTATGTAACCTATAATTTTTTGTTTCAAACAGAGTTGGCAATGTAGAGGCAAAAGTTACAGATTGCATCTCTAAAATAAAAGAATTTTGATAAAAATCAAAGGCTTCCAAGGAATAAAAGACATGAAAGAAACCCATGGATAAATTGATAACTAAAAACATGCTTCCTGGTATTACACTCCAAAAATGAGCTATAGCACTAAAGTGGTTCTTTGCTCGTAATCATAGGGGAACCACTTTTAGTGCTATAGCACCATATCTTGGTCCTTCAGTGGTTCTTTGGGGTGACCGGGGTGCAATATAGCACCGTATGGTTCTTCAGCGGTTCTACACAGCACCTCAGTCATCCCAAAGAACTTGAGTGTAGTGTTGAATATATAGCTTTGAGTTTCTGACTTGGATTTTAAGATATCAAGTGAAGAACAGGCTGGAATTCACGCATGAAGACATTTCAAACAAACCCACCAAACTCCGACATGTCAGAACGAAAGCAATCAGACACATCAGACTCCACTCAGGAGAGCTTTTTCGGGCTGGGCCTTTAATGGGATGCATTTCAAAGCCTGACAAGCCCAAATAGCGTCTGCCTCTCTCTGCCAGCTGTCATCACCTGTCTGCACAGGATGGCCTCATCCAAAGGTCAGAGGTCAGCCATCACCCACAAAACCGTGAGATGACACGGGAAATTGTCAGCGCTGAGAGAGATGCCGTCTGTGGAGAGAGATCTATCACAAAAACGCCATCATCTCGGAGTCGGAGTGGCAACAACAGCACAGGAGTCTTCTATGTGCGATGTGACACTGAACAGTCAAACGCACAAAGGAATAGTTTTCTTAATTTATTCTCATAAATCTGCCATCAAAAAGTGAGAGAGGGAACCAGTTTTAAGGGAGTGAGAGTAGAGAAGAGGCTGTGAGGGTTTATTCCACTATGTTGTTGAGTGTTGACAGTGTGCATATGTGTGGAAACATGAGACAGGAAGAAGCAGTGACAGATAAGAACACAATGGGAGAGAAACAGCAAGAGAGAGAGAGAGGAAAAGGTTGAAGAAGAGTGAGGTGGCAGAGGAACAAGAGATAAGTATAAAGAAAGACATGCAATACAGTAACTTTGCACATAGACCACCAGACATGAGATCTCTTGTATCTCAAACAAAGAAATGTCATTCCAAACCTGCTTGACTTTCTTTCTTCTGCAAAACACAAAAGATGATATTTTGAAAAAAGTTACTGAACAGCACCGGTACTCATTCACTTCTTTTGTACGGACACAAAACCTATTCAAGTGAATGGGGTCCAGTTGACAACATTCTTGAAAATATCTTTTGTGTTCTGCGGAAGAAAGAAAGTCCTGCAGTTTTGAAATCAAAAGAGGGAGGGTAAATGATGACAGTACTTTTTTATTTTTGGTGAACTATCATTTTAATAGTTAATTAGACAACATGTCGTAAAGACAAAACTGAAAAATAAATATATTTTGATTCATTAAGAACATAACAAACTGAAGAAATAGCCTTTGTCACGATTTCATATCCAAATTTGAGCTGGCACATTCAACTCAGAAGTAAGAAATCAATCAAGCGTAACATCTCTATTAAAAGACTACACGTAAGCAACTGATTAAACCAGACCATCAGTTATAGATGAGACTCAATGATGGCCGACTAGAACTGTGTGAGCACTTCTTAGCTGGCGAAGGAGGAACAACCTCTGCTGGGGTTTTTTAGGGATGGCGTCTATTTGAGTGTCCCACTTCAGGCCCTAAGAGATGGTAGTGCCCAGGAACCTGAATGACTACTGAAGCCACAGTGTTGTGGTGAGTGGGGGGAGTGCAGGGTTGTTCACATGAAGTCTACGATCATCTCCACTGTTTTGACCGTGTTGAGCTCCAGGTTGTTGTGATTGCACCAGACAGCCAATTCTGCAACTTCCTGTCTGTAAGCAGACTCGTTTCCATTGTGGATGAGGCCAATGATGGTAATGTCAACTGCAAGTTTCAGGAGCTTGACAGAGGAGTCTATTGCAGTGCAATTGTTTGTATATAGTGAGAAGAGCAGTGGAGAATCCCTGAGGGGCACCAGTGCTGATTGTGAGAGTCCCGGATGTGAGTTTACCCAGCTTCACTAGTTGCTGTCTATCTTTAAGGAAGTTAGTGAGCCATTGACAGATCGGGGTAGGCACGGAGACCTGGGTCAGTTTGTCTGAGGGAAGGTCAGGCATGATGGTATTAAAGGCCGAACTGAAGTCCACAAATAAGTTCTTTGCATTATGATAGTTCTTTAAGTTCTGTTGACTGCATTATCAACAGACCTGTTTGCTCTCCAGGCAAACTGAAGAGGATCGAGGAGGGGTCCAGTGATGTCCTTCAGGTAGGCCAGGACCAATCTCTCAAATGACTCCATAACCTGAGACGTGAGAGCTACAGGTCTGTAGTCGTTAAGTCCAGTGATTTAGGATTTTTTGGAGACCGGAATGGTAGTGGAGGGTTTGAAGCTGTGGGGAGCTTTGCACAGCTCCAGAGATCTGTTAAAGATCTGTGTGAAGATGGGGGCCAGTTGGTTAGCGCAGACTTTTAAACAGGCAGGATGCTCCAAATGTTCATTTCAAATCAGCATTCCTAGATGTATTGTATTCTTTTCCAGTTTCCAGTGAACAATAGTCCAGTTTTCTGTTATTTTAACCTGTTTCTCCAGTTTTCATTTTCTGCAAAAAAAAATGGAAATAGAAATAATATTTTATTTTTGGTAAAAAAAAAATGCTGTTACTAGTTCACAGAACGAAACAAAAATGATCTTATTACCTAAACACGTCAATTTTAAAAGCCGTAAAACTGTAGAACAGTAAAACTGTTCATTTTTTCATTGGCTCTATATAGAAATATATAGAAAAAAGAGCAAAAGTAAAGAAATAGAAGGGCATAAAGAGAGAGGGAGAGATGAGGAGAGATTGAAGGAGAAGGAAACTGTCCAAAGCAGGGAAATTAGGGGCACACTTTGCCTGGGCTTTGATCATCATCAAAGGATAACAGCCTGACGGAAGAGTCAGCAGGACAAATATAACAGTTTCACTCTTGTCTTGTCTACATGTGTGTGACTGTGTCTTTTCACAGGTAAAGCTTCCTGTGTTTGCGGTCTGAGAGGAGATTCCCATCCCGATTGATTTGGAGAGACACTTGAGATTTTTTGATGGCAGAGACTGTAAGCCCCTTGTCCTCAGCCAAGCCCCTTCCAAAGACCTAGTGGAGTGTGAAATAGATCCAGGAGCCCTCAGGTGAGCATTAAACCTGCCGGAAGGAAAAGTACATGGGCAGAAACTTGGACAGTAAATAGCCTCATAATTTATGGGCACAAACACTCTGTTACCGTGGAGCGATGCGTATATAGGGCTTGGGAGTCTAAAAGCGCCTTAGCAGCACATGAATGTTTGCGAAGACATTAAAGGCCTCATGTGAGTCTTTTAAACGGGTGAGAAAGCATCAGATTGTTTCACGGTTTGTGGACACAGATGGTTAAGTACAACGGTCCTTCCTGGAGCTCAAAAACAGGCCGTTTCCACCCTCCAACACTTCAGTCGCTTTACAGCTTCTTCAGTAACCTCAAGAGCCTCTGAGACCTCACAGATAGCCTTTCATGATAAAAAGTAAATGCGTTCATAGATACTAGTCTATCAAGTTCTCAAAGAATCCTTAAGAGGTGGTGTTGTGTGCTGAATTTGAACAAATAGTTCACATCAAAAATATTCCACACCTCCCCGATTAAAAAATGTTTGCTATGTTAGCAAATGACACAGTAAACACCTTATTAAGTCTGTTTTGAAATTACATTTAAAAGTCTAAAAAATAAAACCATACATGTGGGTGAATGATGGCAGCATGTAAGTGTCTGGTGTCCTTGTTTCAAGCAATGATTGTTAGCACATCTTTGAAAAGATTGTTCGATCAGAGAGGTGGTAAATTGGGCCTGAGCTTCAATTATGTAATGTGTTTTACATTCAGTGTTTTCCTTTCATTCAACAGTGCCATTTCCTACTTTTCCCAAAGTCTTGAAGCATGAACTAATGAAAACCCTTTGAAACAAGAAGAAGTCCTTCTCCTCTTGTGCTTTAACAAAAAAAATACATAAGGTATACGGCTAAATTAGTGTGTTGATGGCAAGAACAAAAATTATTTTAAGTCATCCTAAATTATTTCTGATATATCTTATCAAAGCAGCTATACAGGAAAAAAACATTTTTAACAAACATAGTATATATATAGATATTCCCTTATTAAATAATATAACATATAAATCACTACAAAAAAAGTCAAATACAAACACACACACATATGTGGAGTGAGCCGTTCGTTGCAATTCGCAACCTCACCACTACATGCTGCAAAAATACATACACTGGACCTTTAACCATGACGAATGGATTACTTAAAAATGAAAAATAGGTTGTGTTTGTGGCATCAGGAAACATTATTGTTTGACTTATGTATGGATAGACATTAAGTTAAACTTATGTGCCATGTTCTGTTTTTGCTTCCAAAAAAAAGTAAAAAAGAAAAGTTGGCAAAATTGGTCTAAATCCACTTAAAGTTTATGTAAGGAAATGCCAGCGAGGGACTGATCCAGCACCATGGGTCGGGTCGGGTCCGGTCACTGCAGGGTGGAGGCTCCTCTAGCTAGCACATCACGGTGAAACAGTATTTTACTGCTCTCATTGTTCTTTGCCTGTTTGCTTTCCCTATTTTTACAACTGAAGCCCACCTCCTAGCCGCTAGCCAGAGTGGAAATGGCTCAGCCCAACAACACCCAACGGTCACATCACTTCAGCTGGGAAGAGACTGCACTTCCACCACAATAGGGAGAGTCCACCAGTGATGTCTGTCTGACTGGAGGCTCTCAAAGCAGCACCACTAATGAACCAGACCCTCCAGTCAGGCAGACATCTCTGAAGATGAAAATTTGCATACAAGTTTTGTGTGTGAGGCCATGTGTCTGTGTCTATAGGGTTGACATATATTGGTAAGACCCAACACAGGAAAACATGTCATTCCATAGGAGGGAAGAATAAACAAGTTGAATGTTTGACAACAGACAGACACGCAGAACTGTCGCCAGACATGTGAGCGGTGCTCAGGCAACAGGAAGCCATCTTTACCCAGACAACCAGCAGCAAAATCTGGCTGCCCCATACGCAGAGACCTGCCATATGACTTTAGGCTATGTAAACACACCCGTCCTGGTGTCTGCCAGTGGTTTACAGATGTGATTATTAGATCATTATTGCTTGCTTTTACGGGCCACACGTGTCTCAAGTCCTGAATGTTATATCTAGAAATGCTTTTGCATTATGTGTGCTTTAGCTTTGCAGTGTTTGATGTAGTGTTTTAGTACGGCTGTCAATTGATTAAATTTTTTATTGAATTATTTACACGATATTGCAGAATACTTTAATATTCAAACAAATAAAAAAATGGTTTAGTGAGAGCAAGTGTTTATACGGTGCTGAAATTAGCAAAGATCATCAGATGTTGTAGAAAAAATACACTTTCCTGTATATTAACTGTATAAAAATAATATATATATACATATTTATATATATTACAAACTTTTGACAGGTACTTAAAATATATATTTAATAGTACACAAAAAATTAAAAGCTCTTGTTTCCATTATGTGCAAATGTATTTAGTATAATATAATATTCTCTAGAAAATATGAATATATTTTTGGGTAGGCTATGGGTAATCTGTGTTGATACAGCTAAAGAAAAGGTGACTTTTGCACTGCGGCTGAAATCAGCTGACAGTCTTGTGGTTATTTTTTATCAACTTACATGTGTCTTTAGAGAAAGAAAATAAGTCAGTTGTTTATCTGACAGCCAAGAGCCCTCAGTGGAGCTTTATCCTGAGAATAAGCAGGCCTGACCTTAACCATTGGCACAGAATTCCTATATCCTTCCGATTGCTCTGGCAGGGGAATTTTTGTATAATTTTTCACCTACCATCCCTCCATCACTTTCTCTCTCTCTCTCTCTCTCTCTCTCTCTTGCTATTTCAATCACTCAGTTTTAGCCTGCCGTTCCTTCTTTAAAGCTTTAAAGATTTAAAATGAAACAGCTGAGGCTTAAAAACGTGCATACTATGTAAACCACATACAGGTATTTTCCTCCCTGTAATCTCAATCGACTGAATGTTTTCCACCCAACTTTCTGCTTGATAAGAGCACTTGTATCTTTATACTTATTGCTTAATGCAATGTAGAATAAAGAAAAACATTTAAGTATTTTACCAAGAGCTCTGGGTTTACATCAGCATCCTCTGTTGGATATTTTTATGTTTGCATATAAGTGCATATAATCATGTGCTCTCAAATGGCTCTAAATGGCCTCTTACAGCATGTGTGATTAGTGGTGCCTGCTAAAGCAAACATCACTGTTATTATCTCACAAATGTATGCTTTTTCTTCTCCTGTTTAAAAAGAGCTCGGACAGATCATATTTCTGGGTCGGAATATTATAGACAGATGTAGGGTGGGCTTTTTTGACTTTCGCTATTTAGTCACTCCAAAGCAATATTTCTGCACCTGAATGTCATACACACTTTTCACAACTTTTTCTGAAAATCTGAAAATTTGAATTTGTCTATTCTGTAAAGCAACAGCAATGTGACGTTTCTAACACACCATTTCTGTCCGTGCCTGTGTAAATTAGTCTTGTCGATACGTAAGTAGGGTCTGATCTTCAAGCATGTCTCCCTCCAAAGCTGAAGTTCAGCCGAGGAATATCTTTATCAGTTACTCCTGAATTCTCATCTTACCCTTCCTACCTTAATGCATTCTCTCTCGCTCACTCGCGCTCTCTCCCCTGCCCTCTCTGAATGCTTTGAAGCTGGCAGAGTCCTTGAAAACCTCCCCGCAGACTGTTCATTTGCAGAGTTCTAATAGAGTTCTCAAACCCCAGAAACATTCCTTCAGTCCATCACTTCAGAGACTCCCAAATCTCAACATTAGATATATGCTGTAAAGGTCTGTGACCTGTCTTGCACAGAGACACCAAAGGAGAAAGATTAGCAAGCTGCCGGACAACTTTTCTTTTCATGAATCTTCAGTCTTTGCTTTCTCTGTAAAGCCGAATTAGAATGGCACATCAATCTGAGACTGACAGGTGGTGTCCTTGAGATGGTGTATTTCTCTTCTCTATAAAAAGTGCATTTCAGAATTACATTTAGATGAATGTCCTCGTAAAGTAAAGTGGCCCTCCAACTCTTTAATGGATAGCTGATGTAATGAGATGAATTTTCTTAAAATGCAAACAGGGAGAATGTGAAGTTAAAGTTCTGCTGGCGGCCTGGAAATGAAGAGCTGATAAGAAAATGTTTAAAGGCTTAAAGAGAAGAGATGAGTAGAAAAGAAATGAGAAGGAAATGAAAAGAAGAGAATCTCTGCTCAAATGTTTACGTACTACATTTGATAATAAGTAAACAATCTGTGAAATGTTTATTATTGTTTTTTATCTGATGAGATGAAATGGAGAAAGACACAACACAAAACTTAAAAAGACAAGATTACCTGGAAATTATAAAAAGATGAAACAAAACAAGATGAGATGCATAAGATATAGAGTTAAGACAAAACTAGACAAGGTGGGAAAAAGAGATTAGAGGAGACAAGAAGAGATGGAGAATAGAGATGAGACAAAACAAGATGAGACAAAGAAAAGGACATGAGACAAGACAAGACACGATGCGACAGAGAAGAGAAAGAGATGAGATGAGATGAGATGAGATAAGATGGATAAGAGAAAGACATGAGACAAAACAAGATTAGATAGATAGAGAAAGAGATAAGACAAGACAATATGGGGAGAAAAAATATGAGACAATACTGGATGAGATGATTAAGAGAAAGAAATGAGTCAAATCAAGAAAAGACATGGAGAAGGACATGAGACAAGACAAGGTGCGACAGAGAAGAGAAAGAAATGAGACAAGATGAGATAGCATTAGAGAAGTCAAGAAGAGATGGAGAAGAGAAAGTAATGAGACTAAACCAGATGAGATAAAGAGAAGGACGTGAGACAAGACAAGATGAGATGGAGAAGAGAAACAGATGAAAGAACACAAAATGAGATGGACAAGATAAAAGACAAGACAAAAGAAGACAAGATAGAGACGAGTAAGACTTGACAATATAAAATGAGATGGAGAAGAGAGGGAGATGAGAAGACAGAATGAGATGGGGTGAGAAAGAGATGAGACAAGACAAATTGGATGGAGAAGAGAAAGAGATGAAACAACACTAGGTGAGATGGACAAAATAAAAAGATGAGATGGCACAAAAGAAAACAAAATAGCGAAGAGTGAGACTTGAGACAAAATAAAATGAGATGGAGAAGAGAAGAGAAGAGAGAGAGTTAAGACAAGAAATGAGAAGGTAAAAGATAAGAGAGGGCAAGACGACATAGTGAGGCAACAACAGTCCATCAGATCTGGCTGAAGGAACATTCACACATTTAGTCAGTTTACAGCTCAGTGGCAGGTGTGAGGAGGTGTTTTTCTCTGTTTCACACCGACTCTTCACCATCACTGATCCTCACTATGAGACGGACAGCAGTGTGATGTGGCCTAACATCAAATCCTTTTACTACCAACTGGCATGGTGACTATTTGTCAATATGATGTGTGCAGTGTATATTTTACAGTGCAAGAACACTTTTAACTTGTGAAATGACTTGGCTATAAAGGAACCTGTGAAAAAGTACTAATTTATGTACCGCTGAAGTGTTTGCTTTGTCTCTCTAACCAGAGAGAGGCGGACGCTGATGTAATATTCTTTGATCCTCTACGGCCCTGCACACACAGATGCTCTGTCATCTCTTTAAATGCCAGCGTCCTGCAAAACACACAAGTGACTCTTTCAGCCCAGAATGAAGCTATAATACATCCTCAATACGTGAGCCGGACTCCACCCCCGCTCCATTCAACACAGAGGTAAATAAATACCAGAGCGTATTCCACAGGGAACCGAAAAGGAACAGAGAGAGATAGAAAAGAGAAATTAGGAGAGAGAGAATAAGTAATCTTGTGGAATGGTATCCATTTTGAGGAGAAGGAAACCTTTTCGGTTCTTCTGAAAATCCCTGGCTTTGTTTACTGCCTCTTTGTAGCCGGGGTAGGAAAAAATATACATCTCTTCCGTCACAGACTCCCCGATGGGCTTCTTTTGCTCCCCGAGAGGAGGTCCTGTTACAGGCATATGCCCACACCCATGATCTTCACAGAGCCCCAGCACCTGTTCTGAGACTCTGCGTCTATATGTTTCTGTGCACATGCGGATGGGAAATCTCACCCACTTGAGTTGAGCACAGCGCTTAGTTTCTAGTTGTCATTCATAAAGCGTTAAGTAAAGAGATTTCACGCCTCAGAGCGCAAATATGGCGGCCTGCTTACCGTATGGAGCACAGCATGTCAACAAACTCTATACGTCTAAAAGCTTCTAGTGATAAAACGAAAGTTTGTTTTTCACTTCCCTTAGAAATGAAAAGTCCCATATGAGATTACTTTAATTTAATTGTTTTACCTCGACAGTAATGATATTAAATGGAGAGAAAATGAGACTTAATGTCTATGTCTCTTTCAAGAGAAAAAAGATCAAAGTAATTTCATGTGTGTTTCTTAAGTAGGAAAAGATTTCCGTTTCATAAACTGTGCTCTGATTTGCCAATACACAAGAGACTGCAATGAGATTTTAATAAGAACTTCAAGAATTTTATTTTTATTTTATTTTAACAAATCTCAACTACTGTATACTGTCTATTTCTCATTTAATTCATTTTTTTTTTCTTTTAAGGAATTTAAAGGGAATCTGAAACATAATCAATACCACTTACATAAATTAAAAAGAATGAACAGAGAAAATTAATGCAATTTGAACTCTTGTTTTAGAGAATAAAGTATCAAATAAAACGGGTGATTAAGTTGAAAACATCCGTTCAAAATAGCATGGTAGAAGATCACAGGTCATTTTTCAGCCAAGCGTTGAGGAATGAGAGTGAATTTTTTGCTTCGAAACAAATTAATTGAGCATACCTCTGCTTTTCATTCCAGCGTGCGGAGAGCCTGCGATGGCAATAAGGAACAATGGCAATGAAACCCAATCTCCAGGATGCCTGCAGGTCCTAGTGTTGAAACGTGTAGCCGGCCCACTACTTTGGACCACTGATCAAGCAGATGAACAAGTGCTGGCTTTGTTTGGAAAGAGAAGGGGGAGCTGAGATGTCATAGGAAGCCATTGGCGCACAGAGGCATGTGGGGTAAGTTAGCCAGAGAGGTTTGAGTTTCGCTTCTAAGTGCAGTTGTTTTGCTTTAGTTTCACCGTGTCTGTCCATAGCCGCACTATTGTTTTGACAGAACAACACATCTTTTTCTATTTATCAGTGGGGAAAAATGTTTTTGTATGCTTGGTAAATTGCTTTGCTGATAGCAGTGACAGATAATGCATCTGTTTTTTAATGCAGTATGAGTTGGCTGTGAACTGTTTTGTTTACATTAGTCTTTGTCTTATATGTTTGTTTTTTCCACATCGCAATTCATAATGTGATACAAATATCTGAACATCCTTGGTTCCAAAGAAGTTAATATTATAGCAAACAGAAAAAGAACAGCAGTAATTTGATTACTTTACTCTATACGAGACACAAATGTGACTGGAAATTCACTTGTTGAATCATCTTTTTCCTGTAAGGGTTGTCACGACACCCTAAACATATCTTACCATATAATATCAACTGAATTATCACAATATCAAGTAGTATCACTATACTTTGCAGAGTTGTTGCAAATCATAATTTAATCTACAGAAATTTACTAAATGTACAGATATAGCAACACAATCTCATGACAAAACTTAACTATTTTACGATGTGGCTAATTTCGGCTAATTCTTAGGAATGTAGAGACTCAGAGATGACATATTTTTGTAGACTTAACCCTTTGTTGGTGCCACGCTGGTTCCCTCGACCGAAAGCCTATGCATTTTTCCCATAGACTTTTTCCCAAGATCGCAAAAATAAGCTCTGTGATGAACAAAGTTTTATGATTTATGTTTTGTCTATCAAGATAATCTTTACAAATGAACACAACATTTTTTACTTTTGAAATACAATCGCCAGAAGTAAAAAACTAACACGATGCTATAAACAGACTACACTTAAGGTCACTCGATATCAATGTCACAACCACAGGCACGCAGTCGCGAGACCGCACAGCTTCAGCTCAGCAACAGCGATTGTGGGGGTAAAATAAATATACTTCAGATTTGATCAACTCTATGGTAAGAAGATTGACAAGACATATGTAATATGCAAGGTTTCTTAAGAGAAGATGAAGTACTTTGAGAACACTAAACGTAAAGACTCATATTCATTCCAGCAAAATGGAATAAAATCTAAACATGTATCACATCGAATTTTGAGGAAGAATCGTTATTAAAAATCATGAATCGATTTTGAATCGAATCGTGACCCCAAGAATTGATATAAATCGAATAGTGAGGAACCAAAAGATTCCCACCCCTAGTGAAAATATTTTAAGGTTTTGTTTACCACAGACCTTATATCGGCGATTTACCAAAAACTCATTCAAAAAACGTTTTAAGCGATGTAAGCAGAAGTACTTAAATGCCAACTTGCTTCCGGGCTTTGCATACAAAAACACGCCATCTCTTCGGCTCCTTATTGGTACAATCTCATTTGTAAATTTGTGTACCATTCGCCTTCGCACCAGTGACGTTAGGTTGGGGATGGGGTTAGGGTTAGGGGTTGGGCTTCAGTACTGCGTTTTTCTAGTAATCGTTCATTTTTGTAGGATTCACAAAGTACGAATTCTTTCGAAGTACCCACCTCTTCAGATAGCAGATCTTTAGGATGCCTCGGTGAACCATTTGTCTGAATTGTTCAAAACAAGGATTCATTTAGAAACGAGACATCGCTATTTATTGTTCAGAGAAATGCAACGATTCTCCTTTGTTTGGAACTATTTTAAACAGTTGTCCTGTTTTCACTTGGGTTGCTAGCGGGAAAGTAATTGTGTATTGCAAACACAGACATAGCGTCTTATGAGAGCTATTGAGAACCTGCTGCTCAAATATTATAAATATACCCCCCCAATGACTGATTAAGAAATTAATAAATCTGTGTAAATGAATGTTGAAGAGCCTGAAATATTTCCGCTAATGCATGCCAGATTTAAAAAATAATTGTGTGCCCACCGGTTAATGTGCTTACAGTGAAGAGCGTAATTCACACTGCTAGAGAAAATGCCATGACAAATGGAAGTGACAAGCAGCAACGAAGGTTAGCATGGGCAGTGATACACTGGGAGACAAGAGCAGATTTACCTTCACTCAAGTTCTATCTTTTCCCTTCATCTACCGCACCGTGAAATCTCTCTTTCTCTTCTCGCTTGCTCTCACACAAGCACGCGTTGGCTCGTGCAGATCAATACCAGCCTTTTCCAGTTTGCTACAGTCCATCGTATTCTCACAGCAAGCTTAAAATGATCTGATCTCTGGCATCTCGCTAAAATCACTGGGCATTTTTCTGGAAGCTGTCATGCAGCCACATATGTTTGGTGTTTACACTTTTAGCTTTGGGAAAATGGAGCTATTAGGTCTTCCTGAGAGACTCCAGGGTCAAGGGCACGGGCTCACGTACAAGCATCTTGTATTTGCCCTCGTATTTTGGGGATTTAAAGGACTCTTTTGTAAAATATTCAAAGTATGCTTGGGCTGGGTGATTTTTTGAGTCTTGGAACAGCAGGGCGCTCTTATGAGGTGTAGCATGGAAAAACACCAACACTATCACTTTGAATGTGAAATGAAGTTTGTTATTTTTCACATTTCGAGCGGTTTTGGTCTGGTGTGGTTTTTAAGTAAAACAAATATTCACATTACACTGTAAAAATGTTTTGTCAGCTAACATAAAAACGTGCTTTATGTGGCAATGTCCAATCTATCTGGTTTTATTCAAGTCAGAAATGTTCTAGAAAATGTTTTTCCCAAATTCACAGTGTTTCAGGAAATGGAAAAAACACTGTACTTTTTGACAAGTACATTTTTAAAGTGGTGACTTATAATAACGATTTATGGCATAAATAAAGAAAAATCACAAAATATGGAGATACAAGGTTTCAGAAGGACAGCAGTGATGTGTTCATTTTTACCACCTAAACTTCTAATAAAAATAATACTAATAATAAAAAACTTCTAATAATATAAAGGTTTGGATATTTATTTCTGGACCAAATGTAAGAAAAATCCATTTGAGGATAAGTGTGTGTGTGTGTTTTCATTTATCCAAAGTTTACATTCTAAAAAATGCTATTTAGTAATTTGAATGGTTATGTGAATTTTGATTGTACCAGAATTTTGGGAACATTTCATATTCAAAAAGCCAGGGCGAACTCTGTGAACTCAACTACAATGCATAGGTTACAGACTTAAATTCCTTATTTGACACTTTTCAGAGTATATGTCTAGACCACTGAATACCAAAGCTATGAAGACTTGTACAAATTCTTGGAAATATTATATTGAAATTATAACCTAATACTTGTAACTTCTATTGCTTACATGTTTGTTTGATTTTGTCCCCATTGTTACTTGTATTATTATTATTGTTGTTGTTGTTGTTGTTGTTATTGTTATTATCATTATTATTATTTTTGTTCTCCTCGTCATTCGTGTATTATATGTTCATTTCATGCAATAAAAAAAACATGACAAACCAAACTGTTGTGTTATCAATTAACCTATGCTGGGTTGTTCCAGACCAAAATGCTAGGTTTGAACCCATGGTTGGGTCAACTTTTTCTGGGTTAATTTAACCCTACAGGTTGGGGTTGTCCTCTTTTGACCCAACCATGGGTTGAAAATAACCCAACATTTTTAGTGTGTATGTCAATGTATCATTTTCTATGATATACCTTAGCGTTAATATTACTTCGGTAAGAGTCGTTCGTCACTTCTTTTTCCCACTTCAATCATTGCTGGTACTGCCAAAGTTGTGTTTGGATCAATGTTTGATTCAGTAGACATTTTTGTAACCTAGCTCACACCACATTAGGACTTAAGTTACCCTGCAATACCTTACAAGGTGTTTTACAAATCACGATGTAATTAGACTGTATTTTTGTGGACTTGACCAAAAAGAGACTTTGCTATTGCAAATATTTGCTATTGTAATATTTTATCCCACCTCATTATATTTGGCATACAGACCAATATTCCTCCCGTCGTTTTTGATTAATCAGACTCTCGTAACCCGCGTTTTGTGTAAAATGCCTGCCACATTTGACTGCTCCCAGGCGCCAATATATCTCAGCATCTACACCTCTGGCAGTCCGAGTATCAATCTACACAGAACAGAAAAATAGCACTTAAACCTTTCATAGATCTGCCTATGTTTTTCCTCCTTAACAATACTTTAACGAGGTGTGGAGAGTCAGGGAATATTAGTCAGAACGAAAGATCTCCTCGAAAATATGGCAGTAAAGTCTCGGCATGGCAAGTTAACGATTGAGCTAGTCCAGACCGCAGACCGGATTGTGCATGCACAAGGTCCACCCTGTTACGTGCTATGTGCAGTTCTCAGAAGAGAGGGCTGTGAAGTTACACAACAGAGTAAAAATAAGTGATTCACAGAGTTTCTTTCCAGTTGTGAATAACGTTTTAAAATTTCGCCTGTAAATTGAAAAACTGACTGAGAGAGAAACAGAATATGTAAGTCATAAAACGTTAAAACGCCAACATTAAATTGTCACCAAGGTAGATTATGGAAGAAAAAAGTAAAATATCCATGATCGTTAATTTTGATGACGTTTTCTGGAATGCGTCCATGAGCTCCCAGACGTCGCCTTTAATATCTGGAGGAGGACTTTAAACTCCAAGAGGAGCAGGATGCGCCTGAGAAATGTTTATTTACACTTATTCAATCAAACAACCAGGGAGGAGGCACGTCTCTTGCTTGTATATCACGCGGGGAGGGTTTATGCTACATATCTCATGTCGAGAAAGTACAGAGTTAAACTGAGATATGGCCTGAGCGTTCGCAGAAGATTCCTTAAGGCTCTGCGCCATGTTACGATAACAATCAAAGAGTAGTAACAACTCACTCCCGCCATCCGTCTTCGCGCCTACCGCCAGCAAGAACCGCCAGAATAAAGGCAAACAGATAGAAAAATACATTAGCCAACCACACCGGGCCCTTGTAACAGACGACGGGCTTGTTTCGCACACAGATTTTAACAGGCAGAGGGGGAGAAAAAGGTGAATCTTGTTTTCATTACAGGAGAAAATTGAACTGGCAGCTATTGAGCTCCATCAATCATGAATTCCATCATGGGCTGTCAGGGTTGAGTTATCACCCTGAATGGCATTCCCACACACACAGAGGGCACCGGCTCGACTCAGCACCCAAACCGTCATCTGTCTCTTCCTCTGCTTCCACCGAAACCCCCTGCACACCTTTTTTCACCTTTTATCTCTGTGCCGCACAATATGCATGATATTTGCCCATATGGTTTCCTAAAGTACAGAGGTCTGCTGGGTTTTTGCATCAACAAATTATTGAATGTACAGTGGTGTTCAAAAGTGATGTCCGGGGTGGCATGTTTATATGCTTTTGATGCCCCCTCAGGGTATAATAATCTATCAGCATGTGATGTGTACGGTGCAAAAAGAACAAAAACAAAACTTTGAAGGTATTAATTGGACAAAATAAATTGGTAAAAAGCAAATCAAAACAATGTATTTGGAAATATTGGTTTTATAAATGGGAAAATTATTTACATTTTTCTCAGTTATTAATATTTTTGTTATAATATTATAGTCATTCTCGTGGACTGTGTCTTTATAAACTTTGCACGTGTTGTCATAATTTACTCGCCCTCGTGTCATTTCAAACCTCTATGGCTTTCTTTAATCTGAAAAAGATTAAGATAAAAAAAGAAGATATTTCGGTTAAAATTTCTGTGAGTAAATATGACAGAATTGTCGTTTTTGGGTGAACTGTCCCTTTAAATTCTCAAGGCTGAGCTAAATTTATACTCCAAACACACCAATTTGTAATTTGCATAATCAGCAAAAATGACAATTTTCCAAAGTTGGACATCAAATTAGACCGTTCCTGTAATGTTTGGAATCATAAATGAATTCATGTATCTAGTTTAGATTCAACTTTATTGTCAATACACATCTGTGAGTACAGAGGTACTAAAATGTTCTAACAGGCTGTTTCTTTCTCTGCTTGTGTCTTCTTGTAGCACAGACTTGGAAAATGGTTTTGCTAAAAGTTTGAAGAAAGATAAAACAGGAAACTGGCCATCAGGATGCCATGCATACTGATTACTAATCCTAAGTAAATGAATCCTTTTAAACACACGAAAATGAGACGTAGGCCAATGCCATTGATTAACTGCTAATTCAGACTCAGTCAAACAGTGGGGAATTAAGTTTTCATTGGAATCTGATTCTTAACAATAGCTGGCAGGCAGTTCACGTACTGCTGCGTGGAGGTAGAATTCGATGTTAAAGACACGTTCAGTCCGGTGAGACGGCAGTTTCCTACACCCAGATAAATAAACAGCAGTAGTCTATAGACTACGATCTGCTCCATCTTTTTCTTTATTACCAGCTAACATCGATTTTTTTCATTACTTTTTTCTTGCCCATTTGCCCTGCGAGGCAGGTGAGTGAAAAAAGGACGCCGTCAAAATTATGAAACGGAAGGATAGAATTTGCCTCTCTGTGTGTCTGTCTGTGTATCTCTTTCTCTTATATTCTCTGCTTTTATCTCTCACTATTATTCGTATTTTTCCTCCCACCTCTTTTCTCTCTAATCCTCGCTGGCACCGTCACCACGCGTCTGTGTGTGTATGTGAGAGGCCCAACAGCCCTCTGAATTGAGTCGTATTGATTTGAGAGCAGACATTTTATTTCAGCGATGCATCAGCCAAGATGCACAGCATCAAAAGAGCTGAGGGGGATGCTTTCATGTCGATAGACGGGGTGTGTGTGTGTGTGTGTTACCGCCTGAGATCAAGGTTTCTGTGCGTGTTTGTGTTTGGGCAGGGGGAAAAAGATGCACAGTGTGAGAGACGCAATGGATAGTGGAAAGAGGGCCTGCGCTACAGTTTTTAAGAGAGAGATCAGAGTGATTTTACTAGCGCTGTTCATTCCTGTGATTATTTGCTGTTTATTTTAGCTTGTGAATGATCCCCATTTGCTTACAGCCTTTCAAATAAAGTATTTTAAGTTGAGTACATTCCAGGTTATGGTATGTTGGAAATAGAATGACAGAAGTCTGTGGATTGCACTGATGTTGCCTTTAAAGGAACAGTCCTTCAAAAAATAAACATTCTGTCAACATCTACTCACCCTAGAGTTGTTTCAAACCTGAATGAATTCCTTTGTTCTGATGAACACAGAGAAAGATATTTGGAAGAAGAACAGTTCTTGGCCACCACTGACTACCATAGTAGGACAAATTACAACGGTAGTCAAAAGTGCTCCCAGAACTGTTGCTTTCCTACATTCTTAACAATATTTTCTATTGTGTTCAATAGAACAAAGAAGATATTTTGGTGGCCAAGAATAAGCATTCCTCCAAATATCTTTCTCTGTCATTAGAACAAAGAAACCTATACAGATTTGGAACAACTTGAGGGTAAGTAAATGAAGACTTACCCTCAAGTTTTTTTGCCTGTTTTTGCCTGAACTGTTCCTTTAAGTACTGTGTGCACTTTTCTACATCATGGATAATGAAGCCTATCACACTATTTAAGAACGTTTTTAGAATACATACACATACACCCTCAGAACATCCACCAGGTAGAGCAAGAATTCACCACACTTGGTTGCACAACTTAAGGCTTAATAGTTTGTAACAAACCCCTATGGTTTGGGTTTCACATTTACTCTGGACACTTGGTGGATTTTATCTGTTTAGTCTAATCCAATTAGTTATTTATTTCTCACATGTAATAATAAAAAATGTCTGCCTTTATTTTCAAAACAATTATTTTGCATTATGTGTAGAGAAAAATGTTTCAGTGTGTTGTTTTTTGGTAAATCATGTTATTATTGAAATGATTTTCAGAATCAAATTGTCCACAAGCTTTTGCACAACAGAGGAGCAGCAGTTTGTGACGTTACTTTTTTCCACTGTTTTAGTTGGGAATACAAAGCTGAAGTGTCCCCATTTGTTTTTAAATAGACAATGCAAATGTTAACAAATGTGGAACGTTGAAGTCATTATCAAATATTACAAAGAGAAACGACACAATTTCAGTCTCTGATTTTTTTAAACCACATTCCCTGAATCGTTCATTTCTATCTTTCAGTCACTTATTTTATTTTAAATTATTTTAATTTTAGATCTTTCATTTCGGTTTATATACATTGTATATATTTAATTTGCACAGTCGAGTATACAAGATTTCACTAGAGGTTGTATGTTTATGTGACAAATAAACATCTTGAAATTTAAAAAATATGAGAAAAAGAGGTGGGACTTGATTTTATCTGTGTGTTACAGGTGGTTGGAGGAAATGCTTTGTGACATTAGCTGATAAGAAAAGTCATTTTAGAGGCGGAGCAGGTTAAGCCATTCTGATAAAAGATTACAAACACTTCCTTTGGAGTAACATGCACAGGTGAATTGTTCACAGTACAACCAAGAACATATAGAAAGTAAATTGTGTTTATTTATGCTAATATTAAAGCAATGGTTCAGGCTAGTCCTAATGTGACAAGGGGTCTAAGGTATCAAAAACAAATTACAGAATACTTTAAAATATATAAGTTCCCATCAACAACTGAACGCATTCTTAAGTGTGTGAACTAGGATGCACCATGCGCCTCAAAGATGTTGCAACCACAAGGGATAAAAGTTCTACAGCATGTATCAAGAGTGTAGCATGTTATGAATTATACACGAGGTCGAGAAAAAGTTAAATAAAATCATTAAAAGAGTTTTGGCTGAAGAACTGCTGAGATCTTCAAGTACGCTCATATAAAATTCTGATTTTAATTGAAAAACAGCACTCTTGCACACACGTTCAAACAAACATTCTGCATGGCGCCAACGAGGAACGAACGTCATTAGTCTATTAGAAATAGCCAACTAAAGCGTTGTGGCATTCACTAGAGTCAGGAACTATTTGACAAAGGGGGGAAGTTTAGTTATTTTGCCTCATGCAGGTCAACATCACACAGGATATATAACACCCTGTGGACTCATAAAATACATTAGACAGATTTTGACTCCTGTGTTAAAATACTGAAAATTTGAAATTGCATTTGACAGAATTCATTTTCGTCATGTCGAGCTGGCAGAAGAGTTGTGATTTTTCTAACAGAAGTGGGTATTTGTTTCACCATGATGCTTTTGCTCCTTTCTAAACTATTCTGTCTAAAACATAAGTCTAACTATATAAAATTTATTTTAACAGACTGTTGCATATTACCAATTTAGTATTAACTTCAGCACTCGGACCGCAGCCTTGTGCATGTGGACACATCACAACCCCGCTGACATTCAGTCTGAAGGTTTGCTCATGTAATATAGTTTAAATATGTATCATTGGACATCTAAATTTCTGTGCCAGCAAAGTACTGCCTACCATTAACCCTCAACAAATCTCAAAATCATTAGAAGTCCAATTGCGTACATGTAAAATGGTAAGCACTTAACATACTCTATTTAATATATAGGGCCCTTATAAAAGACACAAAAAGTGTCTATACAGCAGTTTATCATTTAGAGTGCTTGTCTAAATGAAGATGTGTTGAAGAGGGGTGAGAATACCAGTAAGATGACAGTGGAAAACTTTAGTGAGCATGGACTCCTCTATGCTTATGGCTCTCTGCTGAATGGGGGGGGGGGGCTGTAGGGGGCTTCATACCATGACTGTTAGATCTAAGAGAATCTAGTCTGACCCAATTTACAGAGGAAGGAGAAAAAGAGAGAGATGGTGGGAGGGGATAATGTGGAAGAGATTGAAACAAAAGGAAGGCTGGGAGAGTAAAGAGGGGAAATATAGATTTCATCATGCTCAGATTATAACACACACCAGCTAAAATGTTGTAAATTGAATATTGGTGGTGAACATGCAAAACAAATCCACAGAAGGATGCTCTATATGGGATGATGGAACATATTATCGTAAGGATAAACCACACTTTTGAGAGAAGTTAAATGCTGCTAGTGTAAATTTGCTCCCAAATGATGTCACAGGAATTGGACACAAACATTTATTATTTTTTCTAAGGTGGTAAAACTCCACAATGTATCAAGGATCTAAAATAAGATTTTATCCAGTTGAAGTGAGCTGCTTTTACTGACGGTCACATGGCGGCATCGTCTGGTCAAAGAGGATATTACAACGAGACTCAGTTCTGTAATATTCAGTTCTGACTCTATATCTTCTCTACTCTATATTAAAAAAAACACTCTAACTCAGCTCTGTATACTGTGTTAGGTTATATGAGACTAGTCTTCTTTTTTATTGCACTTCTGCTTTTGTTGTACTTATGCTGTCCCAATTGCTTCCATTGCTCATCCCACCTGTAAAATGGATAAAAGCGTCTGCTAAATTACTAAATGTAAATGACTAAATGAGAATGTTGTGTGTTTCACAGGATCAGAGTCGTGCACAGACCTCTGCTGTTTCGGTTAGCATCTACCTGCAAGCCCAGAGTCTGCACCTTCATGACCGCATTTCTGGGGACGCATTTCTAGGGTTTTAGCGACAACAGGTGCATCTGAATGTTTTTTCTGAGGTATGGACGACAAGAGTGTGAGTATCAAATGTGAATCATATTTTTTTCTTTTAACATTTTAAACAATTGTGACAACTTTATTGGAAAGTTAATGTAGCCGAAGTGAGTTGACCGTGAGTTGCTAAATAGTCTTGAATGCACTATAGCCACAATATAAGCCTCTACTGCTGTAAAACGAGTTGTAATTATCCATCCATCCATTTTCTACCGCTTATCCGGGGCCGGGTCGCGGGGGCAGCAGTCTAAGCACAGACTTCCCCTCTCCCTAGACACTTCCTCCAGCTCTTCCGGGGGACATCGAGGCGTTCCCAGGCCAGCCGGGAGACATAGTCCCTCCAGCGTGTCCTAGGTCTTCCCGGGAAGACACCTTCCCGGGAAGACGTCCAGGGGGCATCCGGAAAAGATGCCAGAGCCACCTCAGGTGTCCCCTCTCGATGTGGAGGAGCAGCGGCTCTACTCTGAGCTCCTCCCGAGTGACCGAGCTTCTCACCCTATCTCTAAGGGATCGCCCAGCCACTCTGCGGAGAAAGCTCATTTCAGCCGCCTGCATCCGGGATCTTGTCCTTTCGGTCATGACCCACAGCTCATGACCATAGGTGAGAGTAGGAACGTAGATTGACCGGTAAATCGAGAGCTTCGCCTTGCGGCTCAGCTCCTTCTTCACCACGACGGACCGGTACAGGGACCGCATTACTGCAGAAGCTGCACCGATCCGTCTGTCAATCTCCGGTTCCATCCTTCCCTCACTCGTGAACAAGACCCCCAGATACTTGAACTCCTCCACTTGAGGCAGGAACTCTCCACCTACCTGAAGTGAGCAAGCCACCCTTTTCCGACTGAGAACCATGGCCTCAGATTTGGAGGTGCTGATACTCATCCCAGCCGCTTCACACTCGGCTCCAAACAGTCCCAGTGCATGCTGAAGCGGGCCAGGAGAAGTATATATTCGTTTAACGAAACCGTAGCGCGACTGTAGCCGACTAGCCTGGTAATACCAAACTCTGCTACTTCGCTGTGCTTTTTACTTTGACGTGGGGGAGAGGGGGAGCACTTCTCTGAAGTTTAAAATCGTTGGTGTACCCGTAAACCAATTACATGACGTTTGGTTACAACACCGGCTCAGCCGCCTCGAACTTCCGCTGTAGACACAGGTATGCGGCGGAAACAAAACCATCGAGCGAAAAACCGGCTATAAAAATGCCTGTGAAAGACTTTTACAGATTATGTGAAGTAAATCTGCGCATCCACTGTACAATAAGTGCATCTAAACTAATATTTGACAGCAGAGACAAACAAGAAAAAATTTGCAGCCAACTGTCAACGTTAGGATTAGTTCTGTTAAATACAGCTCTTCATTCACCATAAAAAAAACAAGAAGAAATCACCTCCATTTAAAAATGTGAACCAAAAACTCTTGTTCGAGCTTTAGTTGGCAAATGCTTGTAATATTCTCCACAACAGAGCAAATAGTATGACCGTCTCCTGTCGTTTTAGATTTTCCTAACCTAAACTACATTCTTAAATTCGGCACTTAGAGTCTACGTCACGGCTCTCAGCCCGCCCTCTGTTTGTTGGTTGGACGGCTGGTGCGGAGCCGGATATAATCTGGGAGCTGGTTTGTTATATCAGAC
Source organism: Triplophysa dalaica (assembly GCF_015846415.1). NCBI lineage: Eukaryota > Metazoa > Chordata > Actinopteri > Cypriniformes > Nemacheilidae > Triplophysa > Triplophysa dalaica. Next base: position 17,604,039 of record NC_079544.1, on the reverse strand, counting down.
TGAGCACAGAAGCGAACTGAAATTGAGTCAAGTACGAAGTGTGACGTAGTCAGGCTAGCACGACTGGCAAGTTTATGTTGATTTAGTGACTTTGTGATGATTATTAGTCCTAGGCCCACTTCATTGTGAAACCTTGTTAATTATGCTCATTGTTTTTCCATTTTAAGTCATTTAAATTAATTTTAGTGTTTTTATTGTCATGTGCTCACAGTCAACCTGGTTACCCCATGAAGCATGCTCTTCATTTTGACATTATTTATATTGAGACATCATAATAATTGACTGTTCAAAATTAACACGTTGCCTGATTTTGTCATGTACTGTGTAGTCTATATGAAGTGATTTCAAGGTCAAAGCTCAGTGCAGGCAATAGTATGACAAAAGATTAATAAATTAATTTGTCAAGTAACATTACTATAGGCATCGGCCTTATTGGTCACTAGATCTATTAAATACGAAATGTAAAATTAGAGAGTTAAATATGTTCAACTGAATGTTCATTATTTAATTCACTTCTCTCTCTTTCTCTCCACGCTTTTCTCGAATAAGGCGTCAATGAAGTTGGTGAATTTAATGAAGTCGGTCATAAATGAAGTGGTACATGCATGTGGTTTATGTAGGCCCAAACATTTTGTGTTCAACTATTAATTTGATATTTTATTTATATTTATATTTGTCTTCACTCTGTACTTGAAATGTGGTTAATCTAGTGATTGTTGTTGATGTGTTTTTATATTATGCTAGTTAGTCACAATAATTACTCAACATTAAGCGGTTAGCAATAAGGTTTAATTGTAAGAAATAAAGAGGAATTTGGGTGTACTCAGAATTCAGTGGAAATACTGCCTTTTATACTGAAAAAAAATACACTTTTTTCCGTCCTCAAAAACTTGGGTCCGCATACTGTTGTCCCCTGAACTCCGATTCGTTAGGTGGCGCTGTCACAAAAAAAATAGGGTCTTATAAATTCGTCCCTGAACGATTATTTCGCCCCGCCCACTTCACCTTTCATTGGTCCATGATCAGTAGGAGCTTATAGAGAAGTGTGATCCTTTTACAGCTTTTTGGTTTATAGAAGTATGATGACAGTACAAGCAGAGTTAAAAAATATATATTTACTTAACTTAATATTTTAACGTTTACCACGAGGTTCGAGAATTTAATGTGGCGTAAGGTAGGCAACAAGCTTCCAGATGAAGCTCATAACACAGCATCTCCGCTCATACAGTGTCTCTTAACATATGCAATTAAAATTGTCTTTGTTTTTTCCACTTTAGAAAATGTCATCTATATCCAACAAACTCGAAAAAGCAGCACACCACTTAAACCAGAGAATAATATACTTTTATCTATTAAACTGCCCGTTTATTTTAAAAACAGTGTCTCATGGTACAGATCCATGTGCGTGGATGACATTGTACAAATGAAACGCGGGTTTCGCAGCCTATTTGGAAATAACACGCCTGTAATAGACGGAGAAAACATCACATTCTTTGACATTTTACACCAGTTTTTTTGTTCACGTTTTTCCAAAGCACATCAATGTCTCTGGACGCGTCCAACGCGTCACACTTCTTTAAACCAGTAAGCTGTTTCTAACCATGAACCAACAAATGTCTTACCGCCTGGACTCTGGGTTACTTGGATAATATTGCTGGTGCAAGCAGAGCCGATCCTGTTAAACGCAGACTAACGTTACCCAGGTTGCGTATCGCCTCTGAACCACCAGAGGGCCCATTGAGTAACGTTACCAAATCAAAATCACTATTATAAACAATTAAGACGCTATTTTTATAATTTGCGGATCCAACTTCAGAGGTATATGGAAATGTCCTATTTGGTACTTTATTTATTTAATAACTGTGACATACTCTGTGTCTGACATCATGCAGTGCGCGGCAGGTCTCTTTACATATGGCCATGGGGGGAAAAAAACGCCAACAACCCAAAGCAAAAGAAGGCATGTGTTTTATGCAAGAACGTATCTTAAACTTATCAACTCACCCTTAAATGTTTCTTATATCACAACCATCTTAAAACTTACCGATAATTACCAATTTTTATCCTGACATTCGTCAGGTTGTGCTCGCTGCACCTTGTAATGCCATGCTCTTCTTTACCACTAGATGGCGCCACATCTAAAAACAGAGAGGTGAGGTTGAGCTGTAGCAGTAACTTGAACACATAAGCAGAAGATTAATGACATTAATGATAATGATATCCTCACAGGATATCGTCTATCCACTTGTATAGGATGTTCAGGAACATTCGGTGTCCTTGTTTGCTCCTGAAGTCTGCCTACAGCATCAAAGTCATCCATCTCAGTAGTCCAATTGTCCAGATGGGCCTTAATCAAACTATAATCCTTACTTCAGTCATGCTTATTTTAAAAATTAACCAGACAACACAATAAGAATAAGCTAAAACCTTTGGAATACTAAAGTACATACATTAAAGTAGCCTATTGGTGGACTGCACATATTTGAACTGTGACTTTGACATGAGCTTTACTTTGTGTTCTGTCCTGACCTTTGGTTATCATCATCATGTCAAAGTCTAACATAGGCAAACAAATAGTCAAAACAAAAACGTGACACTTTGACAAGATTGTGCGGCAGAATTTTTCCAAGTATTTAAAGGATAAAAAAGGAACGTAAAGGCATTTAAAAATAAATGATATCAAAAGATTTAAAAAATTTAAAAACAATCTTCAAATATACTACTGTGCTTCTGAATCAAATAAACTGAAATATACACAAATTATCCTACTTTTGCAAATGATTCAACGCTGTCTTCTAAATAATTAGGATATTTACTGTTATCTAAATGCAATTGGATTATTTTACTAGCATACGCCATTCAAGCAATATGCACATACAGACTTGGACCAATTCTGGATTATCCTAGTTGTAATGTTTCGTGTTGCTGTATGTCATGTGAGTCTCAGAATGACAGATTATATGTAGTTGAACAGTAAAAAGCTTCACTAAGAACTTAGTCATGAGTCATATGAGTAAAAAAACGTGCCTTCAGTTAGACGATGGTTTGCACCAGACTCTCATTATCTGTTTGGGGAAACACGGGATGTGTGTTATGGTAAAGTAACAGCTGTCTCCAGTTATATTTGGGTCTGGTCAGGTAACAAAGACCTAGTTTATGTGTTGTGTGTGAGTGTGTGTGAGTGAGAGAGAGAGAGATAAGAAGAGATCGTGGAGTCATTATAGGATTGTTGAAGCAGTAAATTATGACATGTAAAAGATTGTAAAAATATGTCTGATGACATCATGATTTATTTTTACATTCTGTTGCATTATTTTTACACAGTATAATATCCACAAATTATATAAACTATTATCAATGTAAATGTTTGTCTATAGATTAAAGAGCCCAGTGTCTTTGAATGTATGTCCATTTTGACCTCCAAAACAGAGGTCAGTTAATGTGCAAGCTGATTGTCATGAGCTCATTCACATGTGTGCAATGTGCATATCTTGACTGTTGGCTCTCAATTCATCTCATTCACTTCATTTTGTAGCATATCCTGATAATCTCAAGGATTTCCAGTCCTTACAAAGAAGGCATGTAGTCCTTGTTACATCCAAATAGAGGAATTGCTCATAACTGCCGGACGCAGGACAGTCACTGAACTCTGAGAAAATTTGTAGAACATGCATTAAAAAGTCCTTATTAAATGTTTTGAGGTTATACAATTGTAAAAGTAATAATTAATAAAGAATGGTTATAGAAAAATTACAATACAAAATGAGATAAAATATACAAAAAGTAATCAGGACATGTTCAAGCGTGATGGATGGAGATAACTGGTTAAAACACTTGTTTTCGTCTTCTGGTGCTGACCTTAACGTTTAAACTAATTTTAGAAATGGTAAACAAAGTGCGCTGCCCATTCTAGATGTTTCTTGTCTGGTTTTATATTAATCTGATTGATATTATGACTACTCCTATAGCCTAAGGAAGTGCATTAAAGCTGTTCAAATTTGTTTTTCTGAACAGATTTACCGTGCCATTGACAATGGAAATTAACTGCACAGCCTGTTCGGCTATGGATGAACTTTGTTCCCTATTGGCAATGATGAGTAGGAATAACGTGCCACGTTAATGGTGGATTCTTTTGCTTCACCACCAGTTTGGGATCATTGCTATGTGAGAGTAGTTATTCAAGTTGTAATGGACACCAAGGTGCTGTGCATTAAAGGTTAATTTTATTTCAGTTTTCTTGTGATTAGATTTTACTCATGAAACGGGATGGAAATGGAAGAAAGCAGATAACATATTTATTTTACTTATTTTAGGACTGTATGCAATTGGCTTGAAAGAGGATTTTTAACAATAACAAATATTATGTGAATGTGTTAAACGAAGGAATAGCCTACTGGAATACTGAGCCTTATGTAGGGATATTGTTTATTCGTATCCTTCTATACTCAAGCTGTTTTTTATTATTAAAGTATTTTTGGTACCTGTACAATGTTAAGATACAATGCACATTGAAAAATATGCTATTGAAATCGATTGAATTAAACATAAATTTTAAACAACATAATAATGGGTTATAAAATCAAACAACAATTTTACCATAAAACATGTATATGAATAAATAAATGTATGTAACAAAGTAATTGTTTATTTTTAAAATATATCAATCATTGTAGAAGATGTGTTAGGGAGTGTTCCAACAAGTTGCAAATCTGGTTGGTCAAAATTTTCATTATTTGATGGAGTTTTTCTACCTTATTTCTGTCCTCCAAAAAAGATTTTAACCTGAATGTAAACCTTTAAACTACTGTGTAGATTCAACAATTAAACATTAAAATCAGAATTTGGATAATTCAGTTGTACCATTGTTAATGGAAAGTCTTAACTATCAGAAAGAAGTCATTGGGCTGGAGGACCCCATCTAAACCTTATTGTCTAAACCGTATTTCATTAGGTTGGCATGACGAGAGAAATTAGATTTTCTATGCACATGACCTGAAGTGGTTAAATTGTAACTCAAATCTTGAAACCAAGAACCGTATGCATTTTATTCAGCTACTCAATTATGAAACCAAATTTTCTCTAAGACATGCTGGAACCCTGGTCAGCAGGGACGGATTATGACTTCAAAGGGCCCCGGGGCAAGTTACCTCCAAGGGCCCAGCTCCCACAATTTTCCGTTCTTTCCCTCAGTTGCACGGTTATAGAAAGTGAAAATCAAGATGATAATGAATATTAAAACATTCTCTCTCTGCGTCACATGCATGCGCTACGCTAAAAACCCTCTGTACAGGGTTTATAGAAGTCTAATATTAGCTACAAAGCGAAAAATCAACAATGGACCAAATTAAGGATTATGAAACACACTTAATTAACTGTCAAATATAAACATATTTAATGCATCACATAAATAAAAACTGACTTCTCACCACAAAATGCCCCTGTGACACGCATATAAACATCGAATCACCAAGCAAAAGATTCAGAAAATGCTATATAAATGTGCTGTAATTTGACTTATAATTTTATTTTTATTAAGTTAAAGTAACACAAAAACACATGCTGCCATGATTTGTTGATCATTTTATTTTTTTACAGGGTATCCACAGGCATCGTATAGGCTATGAGACTAATATGTTAAACATAAATAACATTTGTTTTCATTGTTGTTGGGTTCTCTGTACCAAACTGGATTGCGCAATCCTTGAATCCATGATAGTCAGTCATCCCTCTCTGCTGGTCAGCTAAAGCAGGTTCTTCTGACGGCCTGGTCATATAGCCTTCCTAAATGACATATCAAGACTCAAATATGTTTTTTATTTTCAACCCCACAGTCTAGGTGCAGAATAGGTGCATGGTCGTTTGTGTCATACTAATAAAAACTGTTTCAGCCCTGGAATATCAAAACATAAAATTTGCCTACATTATCCTGAAGGGGACAAATCCCTGCATGCCTTCCTTTCTAAACTCTATCAGAAACCAACATTTTCCAACGTGAGCTCGATCCTAGTGCAAGTTCATACACCCTGCAGTGCATAAAAACACAGAGATGATCAAAATACACAATGACAAAAATAAACATTCTTAACACACAGCCAAATCTGCGTGTCGTCATTTATTCTTTCTTCGAACCGTTGCCTTGTTCAGTTATTTGGTTAAGTTCATGCCAAAATTAGTTTTGCAAATACACGACCTAACCTCTAAAACGGGACAAATAAACATTTAAAATTGATCAATTGCGTGATCATGTGAAAGAGGCATGATGGGGCGGGAACAAGTGTCGTCACGGATCCACTTGACCAATCACGGCCTCTGTTTTGCGGTTTCTGATTGGCTCGTAAATAGCGACACCGCTGTCTGTCTCATCTCGCTTCCCAGTCAGCCGCAGCTTGAAGATACAACGGATCCACAAACGCGCTCAATTCTGCACGGATTTAGCGTTACAATATCTCCCCTTCTGCAACCACAACATATACATCTTATAGATAGCGGTGTTGTTCAACGGAGAGAGCCGTAAACAAGCAAAGGCTGGCCGGTGAGAGACGAAAAGGAGGCGTCTGCGCACATCGATTGCCGTTAGCGGACTGGGCTAGCAGCATCTCTCGACGCATCACGCCCGCTAGACATCGGGCTTATAAAACGCTTGCTTTATTCATTCACATCTGCACCATAAACACTGATCGACACAGGTGAATATCGGCGGGTTTGGCGGGGGTGTCCGGCTCTTGCTTGCTCTGCAGGCCAGGGTGTGAGTGCGGAGAATGCTGAAGGATGAATCAGAGAGACACCCTGGTTCATCTCTTTGCTGGAGGGTGAGTAGCGCACCGCTAAACGATGATCGACACAAGCTTACACACATCCGTGATCTTGACACACCAGCGCATTTGTTATCATTTACGTTTATTATAACACACGACCATGCATCTGATCGAGCTATGTCAATATTAAAAGAGCGAATAATAACGTAGATGCTCGTGCAACCTTACTGTGTAAATTAGCATCACACCATGTTAATACACACTTACGTCTCCTCTGGTGTTGTCTCAACCATTTGTGGTCTTAAGCATGGTTCTGTGTTTCAGGAAGTGTTCTTTCCTTGATGCTTCTCACCTATCACATTTTGCCTCCTCCTCAGACAAGAATGACGAAATAAAAGTTCAATACGAACCCGAATGTCGTTTCCTGTAGCAAAACAAGAGACCTTTTGTTTTCAACTGTCAGCAAGACTCCTGTGATAGTGGCTGGTTGTTTGATAGGGATCACTTTCGTATCATACTACAGCTATTTTTGGACCCCATTCTCATTCCTGAATGGCCCCCGCTGATCTTTTCTTCTAGAGGTGCTTCAGATGCACATTTCATGTCTCTTTAATAGCGATACAAACCATAGCATTGATTAACAGGCTTATATCTCTCAAGGTCATTTGCTGACTCTTAACTCAGAATGGTGATATAAGGTATTATAAAACGCTACTAATAGGAGCATGTGTGTTTATTGAGGAAAAATACTCACAGGGGTCATATGCGTCTGGTCAGTGAGTTTAAAAAGCTTGCAAACTTGGTGAGAAAGAGCTCATTCATTCCTGTCTTTCATATCAGAGTAGGTCGACTTCAGTAGCTTGTTAAAGGAATAGTTCACCCAAAATCAAATTGCTTTCGTCATTTTACCCTCGTATTGTTTTAAAACTGTTTGATTTGCTTCTGTAATAAGCTGTTTTGAAGAACATTTGTACCTAAACAACACTGACTGCTATTGACTTCCATTATGAACACAAAACACCCAAGATATTTCTGAAAATTAATTTTGTGTCCTACCGAAGAAAGTCATGTTTTGAACAAAATGAGCGTGGGTGAAGAATTGATGACTTCTTGATGACTCGATACATCTCTTGAAGTAGCTGGACATTTTAATGAACAAATCAATGATACTGTGATGCCGACAGTCTTTACAAAATTATCATGTTCATATATTGTACAAAAGCTGGAGGTTTCAAATAATTTCTCTGTCACACATTATTTTTCTCCAAGCAAATGAGTAATTGAAGCTGAGTAGTTGACTAACAACACAGGCATGAATGTGCATGAATATACATTTAAAAATCCTTTTATTTGTATTCTTATATTGTCCCACAATTGTCTTACGTTAATCAGAGGTCATAAAAACTGCATGTTTAATACTAACAATACAATGTAGCAAATATGTATTTAATATAATAAAAATAATAATTTAAATGACATGTTGTGTGTCATGCTAACGGACACTGCTCCTGTCAATTATCTTAATATTTATATAACAGTTGGTTTAGCATATTTGCCTTTTGTCTATGGACAGCAAGCAATTCTGTTATCACTTAGCAGGTTTAGTCAGATGACCGTATCATTTTGAATCTTTCGAGTAGACAGTTTGGTTTATTTCCCATTTAAATGGTGCTGGTTATTCTAGCCAAGTCTTTTTTCACTTTGCCCCCGGAAATTTTGTGTCCTTTGAACACCGCTGTGTAAACCTGAAGTGCAAACCGTAAATTTCCCTTTAAAACTGAACCAATCGTTGACCAGGGGACTTCACTTTGGTGGAACGTGGACATTTGCTAAATAAGGCTTGCATTTAGAAGGAAGTGCTTCAAAAAGACTTTGTTTCCCTTCTTCTGCAATACTTCTCTTTTTATTCAGAATCAAATCTTTTCATGTAGCAGATGTTTGAGTGTAGAATTCTTTGAATAACTGTGAATTACAATATTTTCATAAATATTCATAGACAATTTCTAGTGCAAAAAGACTCAACAGAATGTTTTGGTGGGAGGGGCAGCTGGGTTTTTCCTTGTTATCATTCTGTTCTTTGGCCAACCAGAGAGTGAGTAGGAGAACCTTAGCAGCAACAAACCAGAGGACTCCGTATATGGGCCAAAGTTCACTGCTGCTCCCTGTTTGTAGGGCGGCCCTTTGAAAAGCTGCACAGAAAATAGACCTTCTGAGAAACTGTGTTTACAACAGAGGGATTCACAGTCCATTGCTTAGGTCAGAAAGTTTAACAGGTTGTCAACATTCAGTGTTTCCCTGTCAACACCAGGAAATCTCTTGGAAGAATTTCAGATTATAAGGATTTAGGTGTTTGTCAGAGTTTAATCTCTTGTAACAACTGGCAGAAGGCATCTTGTTTGTTGAGGATTGGTAAAATAGACTAACATTAGAATTGTATGTAGTTTACACACTAACTGGTGATTCTGGTTATGCTCCAGGTCTAACCTCCCAACATAGTTTGAGCCCACCTCTGTGAGTTGCCCCTTTGCATACACACAAGCATTTACATGTTGAACTTGACCTACATACAGATGTTAATCAAAGCTGCATTCACTAGAGAAGCAAGCCATTGTGGATGCAGGGCTCTAGATTGAAGAAACACCCCAGAAAACAAGCGTGCTTGGACCATTTAACAAGACTGTAAGATTAGTAAGATTAAGTGTTTAAAGTTTATCTATGACAATGTGTAGTACATATAGTACTACACATACATATAGTAGTACATATATAATCATTTAGTTCTGAGTTACTTTTGAGTTTTAAGCTATCTAATTTAATTTAATGTGGTAAAAGACTGTAATTTTAAAACAAGGTCTGGCAAATGATCGCAGCTTTTTGCAAAGAGGGCAACAAAGGAGGATTGTGAAGAGTGACGGGTTATATTTGTGTCGGATCATGTCATAGCCAATATATAACTTGAAAGAAGTTCATTATGGTATGGTCAGGTTCATTATGATAACTATAAAGCGGGTGCCACCAAATTATAAATTGGTGCGACCATTTTAGAAAGTGAGTCGCACCATTGCGACCAGTGGATGTCAGCAGAATGCAAATGCTTTTAACGTTTTGAAATCTAAACTTTCTGTCTGAATTGAAAGAAAGGTCTTACTGAAACAAACTTGCAGTTAGTAGGAGTTTTTTTAGCAAATATGTTCATGTATGTTTAGTCTTTTATTTAGTAAAAAAATATATTTCTTGTATAACAAATCTACACGTTTAAATGCATAATGCTTTGTCCAGGTTGGGCTTTGAATTAGTATTTGCAGTGCATAGAACATGTGATTATTCTAAATGTCTAACTTGGATGCATTGCAAGTCTTGGATTAAAGTTTCTGCTAATGCATACATCTACAGATTGGTTTGTATGTATTTTCAAGTTCTTCATTTTAATTTAAGAAAAATATTAAATAAAATTTGCTCCAGTCATTGTTTAGGTAAAATTGTCCTTTCTTTTCTAAAGCGAATGATGTTGCTTAAAAAGTGGATAATAAATGATATCTCTCTCTCTGTGGCCAGCTGTGGGGGCACTGTGGGTGCGATACTGACCTGTCCATTGGAGGTGGTAAAGACAAGGTTGCAGTCTTCCTCCGTGACTCTGTACATCTCTGAAGTTCAGCTGAGCACTGTGAATGGGGCCAGCGTGGCTCGTATGGCCCCACCGGGGCCTCTGCACTGTCTCAAGTAAGTATTACATAAGCAGACCTTAAGTAACTTAATTGTTCTTTTAGGGAAATTAACAAACATTGGAGTGTTTCAAAAACTACTCGAGCAGTACAGTTTGTACAATATCAAAATTGTTTAAGGCTTCTGTCGATAATCTATCATCTAGATTTTGAGCTTCAAAACAATGCTGTTGTCTGGTCATTTTTTGCACACATTTACATGTGACCATTCATTGAAATCATGTTTTATGCTGAATTCATCGTCTTGAGAGTTTTCTATTGTTCTGTGTGGCGGTTTGAGAATAGTCTAGCTAAGGTTTTTAAGAGTATAACTGTCAGTGGCCTGCAAGCTTTCTTTGGAATTTGACCAGTCTCTGGGTGTAGTCCTTCTGTTTTCTCTAGTGTTCTGGAATATGTTTTTTGGCCTCAGGCAAGCGTCGGTTTTCAGTGCTATTGTATTACTCAAGGAATAAGAAAGCAACAAATGAAAAAAAAAATCAAAACTAGGACAGCTGAAAATACGTTACAGATGCAGTTTTTTAACTAAGTGTAGAAGAGTCAGTACTTGTTAATCTTTCTGCTACAAGAATGTTCCACCACAGTGGAGTCAAGACGTGCTGTTATTTGCAAATCATGAGAGACATTCAGGAGGCATTTATCCAATTTGTGCATTTTCTTATCGGTCTAAAAAACTCTATACCCACACAAAATATGTTCCTGCTGAACCTGGTGAAAATGTCTACACATTTCTGCTGAATTGTAATGGTTGTTTCACACATTCTTTGCCACTTTGTGCTCACTTCTTATAGTATTTAGGTTAATTTGATCATTTCAGCTACTAATAAGATTACAATGCTTGCAGTTTTGCAGTCTTTTCATTTTACAATGTTTAAATCCATTTAGCTGGAAAGTGTTTATTCGGGACATTCACAAGGTGCAACTAGATATACTGTATGTTATTATAGTTCTCCCTGGATAGCTTATTGAAGACACTGCAGGCAATGATGGACTTCATCGCAACCACATGTCACAATGTTTACTCCATAATTAAGTGTTGCACATACAAAAACGTTCACATAGGTTCACAAATGCTTCTTTTACATTTCCTGTTATTTTTTTAAGGTTAATACTGGAGAAAGAAGGTCCTCGCTCACTCTTTAGGGGGCTGGGCCCCAACTTGGTGGGAGTGGCTCCATCCAGGTATGATCTGTAATGCAATAATGTGCTGGTAATTGGCTTTTTTTTTTCAATATTCATGTGATCTGCTAAAAGAGATGCAAAAAAAATATGCTTTATGTACTTCACAATCCATGTGTTTTTTCCCCAAAATAGATCATTGCCAGAACCATGCAAAATAAATTGTATAACTCTATATAGACGATTTCAGTGGCAACAACATAAACCAACATTATGTGGCCCAAACTTATCTTCCGGTAGACCTCCAAAAACTTTTAATTGAATTTAATACAATGAATATACAATAAAATATCAGTATACATTAATATTAATACAAGTTAAATGTAAAATAATATTATTAAAAGATATATTATAACCAAACACGTACCGTAAGTTAACTTCGGGCAGGTGCATGCATCCGAGGAAAACATCTATAAGTAAGGACCTGAAACTTTAAATCATTATTGACTGCATTTTGTGATGAAATAAGTTAGCAAGCATTTCTTGTACGTTTGACCTTGATTATAAGAAAGTATTAGTTTAAGAGGTTTGAGGATAAACTCCCCATTAAGACATGGAATAATGAAAGTGTTTTTTGGAATTGCATTCTTCCCCCAAACGGTTACGTAAGATGCTTCTGGTCATGTCTCATTGCTCTATTCTCAGCAGGGGATATTGACTCTGTCTTATTACATGGGCCAGGGGCCCTTTGCCGTCACTCTGCTTGTTGAGTCAGTGTCTCTCTGGCATTTATGAGGTTGTAGCTCAGCCAAAGAGTTGATTCCAAAATCTAATGCTATCGCTGTATATAGCACTGTCTGTGGGACTGGAATGGAGGTCACATTCTGTGTTGAGTTGGCAGACACATATTCTCCTCATTAACATCTGTAAATTCTCCCTCTCCTCTTCCTATGAGTCAGCTGTGCTTTGTTCATTGACTGCAGTGTATCATTGCCGTGTTACAGACTAGCTGCTTTCAATCCCTCACTTGAGCGTTGTGTGTGATTTAATCACAGTTAAATTGGTATGTGGGTGATGCTGTTGCAACTAAGCCAATTAAAATGTCGCTATTACTATGTTATGCCCTCACATGCTGCAGGAGGTGTGTGTGTGTGCGCATGTCTCCATCTGTGCTTGTGTTTCTCCACATACACGTCCTCTGTGTCCTCTATCCTCACATCTGGAATGGTCGCCATGTGACCGTTAGTGTTACGTAAATATTAAATATGCGAAAAAATATGATTGCTGTGTGCTTATGTGCACGTAAGGATGTTATCTACTTACAGTCTACTTTACATTATGTGAATATATGACTAAATTGTTAAGGAATGTAAATCCACATTTTATTCAAAGCATTAAACTTCAATATTTAAATAATGGATCCCAAAAACACCTGAATATTTGACCTTGTGTGTTTGCGTGACCATTTTGTTCTCCCATGTGGTTGGTGTAAATCTGACAGATTTAAAACGAGCATCTGATTGGCTAAGCAAACATGGCAGGGCACTAATTCGCTGTATCTTTTTCCAAAAGGGGAGGAATCCCAGCATGCACAGTGTTTATCCGCTGTGGAATTAAATATCTTATATGGGTTAAAAATGGCTGCTCATGCTCGCCAGGGCACTCAGTGCAGACCTTAAAGTGTTCCCTTGATTTGTGAAGGTGAGAATTACTTAAAGTAGATGGTAAAACCCTCTTGCTAAGGAAGAACGTAACCCTTAAAGTAGACATTTTAATCTGAATAATCCTGTTTTTTTCCGTCGTGAGGCTGATTTGACCTGACTATGGAAATAAATCTGTTGCTATTACAGAGAATGTGATCTGATGGACAGAACATACATCACATCACCTCTGTCAGCTTAAAGGTGTCGAAGAATTCATTGAAACAACATATGTTATATTCTTCTCTGATATCTACAGAGAAGGCGTGTGGCTTTATTAAAAGGTTTTATATGTCCATTTACAACCCTAGGATTATCCACTAGAAAGAAAACGTATTTTATTACCTTATTTGGAAGGGTCCTGAATATTAAAGGATTCATGAAATGGCCTTGTTTATTGTTTTATTCTGTTGTATGAGGTCTAGTTAGGACGTTTGCGTGATTTTTACAATCTAACACATCAAAATCAAGAAGTAATAGGCTATTTTCTACAATGGTTTAGAGGCTAGTTCTGCAAACGATAGGTTTTAATGGGCGTGCCGCATCGAAGACTTTATAAGTAAACCCCGGCTGCTTTGATTGGATAGCAGTTTGCGTAGTTGGAGCCTTCTGTGAATTTGGTTTCCAGACGTAACGTTAGGTTACACATTCGCACCATTCACAGTTTCGCACGGCATAAGTATTATCTGGAGCCTTCCTGTGATTTATAAATGACCTTCCCACATCAGTATTTCATGTGAGGCATTCGCTAGATTTACTAAAATTTGCTGACTTATTTCCCGGATGTGATGGCAAGGCTTTGCGTATAGTTTGTATAGTCTATACTTGTATTGCGTTTAATGATATATGACCATACATGTCAGCATTTGAGACCAGTGATCCCGAACCAGACATAAGATCTCAGCGATTGCAGGTCTCAAATGTTACGAGAGTTTCCATGATAAATAAACAAACAAACGGGAGGTTCCCGGTAGCTTATGGATATCACCCAGCACCCGAAATAATACCAAAACACTTCAAAGCAGCCTCCGTTATTTGCAAACGGTGGATAAAACCTTGAAAAGTTATATATGAGCCCGCCAAATCAAAGAGATCCCGATTAGTACGGGCTTGAGATCACAGACAACCTCTGCAATTAATACAAATGATTAGAAGTCCTCATGTGATACTTATCTCGAGTTAACAGTGCTCAGGGCACATCTAACAAAGCATAGTGACCCATAGTACAAAAAGGTTTTACTCACATAAATTTGCTGCGCCATTCCTATAGGATCCATTGAAAACACAATACTGCTTTTTAATTTTAAACTGTTGACGAAGGAATCCTCTGAGAAATGAAACGAACAAGCACTCCATGTTGTCCCCACATGAGCTGGAACGTCTTTACAAATAAACTTTAACCCAGCATTCCTAACATCGGAATCCGAAGGAAGGTCATGCAGCGACTGTATTCTTCCAAAACCAGGGATGGCACAATATTTAGATATTTAGATTTCAATGGAATGGCGAGGATCGTGATCTAAAAAAAGTGGTGTGTTCGACATCATTAATAGCTGTACAGACCCATTGGCGTATTACATTGAAGCATTGCATGAGCAGAGAGCTCTGTATGCTTTTGAATCGCCGTGCTACGAGGTCTCGCACGTGCAATACAGTTTTGCAAGTGCATTAGATGGAGCGGCTTGTCTGTGTGAAGTGTGTTTGTCCTTGTGCTTGTGCTTGTTTGTGTGTGACGAAAATCAATGGCACACCGCTAATTTACTTAGTTTTAGTCTGTTTTGCGATTTAAACTTGTTTCCCGGCTGCATTGAGTTCATATTGCCTATATTTAGAGCCCTATGATTTACATGATGCGGACACGGAATCCTGCTATTTAAATCTGTTCTGTAGAGATGCGTATCATAACGATTTTAATCGTATCACTACTCTTATCGATACTGCTTATCGGTCCGGTATTCTTATCAGTACGTTTTGATATAAAAATAATAATAATTAGGAACAGAATTAACATTGCTTTATTTGAATTAACATAATAAAAAATAAATATATATCACAAAATAAATAAAATAAACAATATGCAACAAAAGGAATTAAATAAGTAGATGAGATGAACTAGATTAGGCTAAGCAGTCAAAAACAGTGCATCTCTCTGTCTGTACATGACGCACTGTTGACAGGTGCTTTTAATAGATTGCTTGTGTTCCACCCTTACAAGCAAATGTTTACAGCATCAACTTTTGTGAAGAGCAATCACACTTTTGAACGTTTAGTTCTCTCCCCCTGTTTAATACCGGGTTTCGGTACCCATCCCTAGTCATTTCTGGTGCATTTAACTGTTTTCACTGTTTGAAATAAAACTATTGTCACTGAACTAGAGTGAGGGAAATGATTATTTGATCCCCTGCTGATTTTGTAAGTTTACGTGCTTACAAAGAAATGAAGGGTGGTCAAATTAACTAGCCAGCCGCTAGCAAATTTAACAGACATTAGCCTACCTTCTCCAGGCAATATCCACTCTGACACCCGTAATGATAATCCGATTTATAATTGCGTTGATGTTCGTCAATTTGGACATCTTTCAGGCAGATAATCCAATTGCAGTGACAAGGGTTACTCTCTCAAAAGTTTGCTTGCTCTGGTAAAGTTATTGTTTTGCACAATAAGCTAACAATAGCTGCGCCGTCTCAGCAAAGTGACAACCCGACGTGCACCCGGCATCAACAGAAGTAGCCGTCAATCCACCTTTCTTCTTCATCTTGTTTAGTGACGATACCTCCTCAGTTGCATTATCGCCACCTACTCCATGCTACTGGATGTCAAATTAAACTTACATAGTCGATGAGTCTGAATTTTGAAATCAATCCTCCTGTGTTTGCGATCCAAAATTTGCAAACCACGTTAAATCACATGATTGAGACAGAATAAATCGGCCTCAATTGCCATCTCAATAAAGCGGTAGATGAAACTTAGATTTAACATTCCCAACGAGCAAACATCAATAAAATTATTTAAGTATTTAAAAGAATTAATATTTAGTAAGAAACAAAAGAAGGCTGGATGAAGACATTTAGTTTGTAGAAACTGCACTTTGTTTTTGCAATAGTGTTATAGTTGTGTAGGGTCATCCAAAGGCAGAGTGCAGTATCTGCATTTTGGTGGTCAAAGGTCACATCAGTGGTCATGTTTTTTATCTATAAAAATTGTCTTCCTAATAATGCATTACATAAATGCATTACCACTTATCTACCCACAAAACGTTTGACTGGCTGGTGTAAAAACTGCGCAGGTTCAGTGTTTGCGTAGTTACTGCACTTTGCCTTTGTAAGGCAGTATTGTAAACAGTATTGTTGCGATGCTTATTTACCTTAGAAAGCCTACTAATAAACAAGTATGTCTCCATTTTGTCCACAGAGCAATATATTTTGCTGCCTACTCCGCAGCCAAAGAGAAGCTGAATAATGTGTTTGATCCTGATTCCACACAGGTGCACATGCTATCCGCTGGTTTAGCAGGTAAGAGTCTCGGCAAACGTCTTTCTCTTGCTTTGTAAATGCATCTTTTGACTTAAGTGTGCATTTGGCTTTTTTTGGTTGAATTTTACACACTGAACTAAAATGATACTCGCCTCTTAGTGTGCACAAAACAACAGATTGCATCTATAGGGGGCGTTAATATACCAATGTTTCTCAGTCTCTTTTATTTTAAGCAATGACAAAACATTGAGATAGACTTCTTACAATATCATGTTTTGTCCTAGTGACCAGCTTGAACAAATCGGGCAGTTTAGCCATGGTTTTACCCCATATTTCGGGTTATGTTTTATGAAGGTATGATAGAATCTTGACCGAAAGCACAATTGAATACTTTCAGGATCAAATTGTTTCTTTTGAAGCAAATATTGCTCATGAAAATCAGATGAATTTACATGATTTTCTTAGCATCTCTTTCAGCATGAGGTAGACAATAGATACAGACGTTGAATATATAAGAAGTTGAGAAATTTCGATCTAAGAATTTCCTAACGTAGATAACTTTCACGTCTGTTATAGTTGCCTGTAAGCTTATTAACAGTTACAAACAAACCATGTTAGCATATAAGGAAGACTACATGAAGAAAGACAAAAGGTCCTCAAAGTTTAGTTTGTGCTTTCCTTTCCCACTTTCTTTTTTTTCCTTTTTTGTTTTCTTCTACCTTTTGAGGACTGGAGGACATAAGTCATTATATGCCAGTGTGCTTCTAAACAGTCTGGCTTCACACGCTGTCTGTGCTGTGTGTAGTAGCGGCCGCTAGCAGGGCGCTACGCTAACATGTAGAGTGCCATGCGCGGTGGGCAGCGGTCCTCGCGACTGACACGGGCGGGATCGGGACGCCTCAGGTAGTCAAGTCTCTACTCACCGGTATGATCATGATTCTCCTAATGATAATGCTGATTCATAATAATGATGGTTATTCAATTCATGTAGCCGGTTTAGCTGGCTTGCAGTCTTTTAACCTCCTTGTGATTACGCAGTTTTGACACATGGCCCCCTTGCCAGCCTGTAACCCCCGTAAAGGTAAATTCAGTGTAAGAACCACATGCACTTTTTCCATTTTTTTGCAATCTTTAATGCTAACCTTGTCATTCGATTCCAGTGCACTGTAAGGGTGTTTTGACACTCAGCATGTGCTGTCTGTACTGTGAAGATAAGAGAAAAGGGCCCATGCTTCAGTCTCAACCCCACCTTACAGCACATGTAGTCATGATGTTACCAAAGTGGTTAAAAATAGGGCCTTGAAACCCTGTAATGGAAAATTGACATTGGATAAGGGTCCTATCAGTCCTATGAAATATTTATTACATGTGTTGCTCTGTTCTCTCAATGAAGTACACCATAGTACACTATTTTGTTTCTTGTGTTCACTCTTTGTGTCGGCATTAGTTTACAACAGTGAAGCTACGGGTTAGCTCGGTGCCTGCATCAAGATGCACATGAATTTACAGTCATGTGTTGACATTGCATTTTTTGAGGTTACAAACCATATAGAACGAGGCAAAATGAAGGGTATGATTAGACAAACCTTTAGAGGAATCCAATAATAACTGCTTCAGGCCAATACACCGTCATAAATTATGTTGAAAATGTAATTTAAACCGCATTTAACGTAAAATTTTTAGGTTTTGCTCTCTGAATTTTTGATAGTGTTTTTCAATCCTCATCAAATGCATCTACATAGTTAAGAGTTATTGCAATTGTACTATTTTGCTTGCCCTGAATTACATTATAGATGAAATGCACAGAATTTTTATTTCCTACATGATCGCAATGATGACTTTTGTCAACAGGAATGACAAGGTTAGCATTTTACACTCACATCCACTGCCTCTAATTCTCCGTAAAGTTATTGTTGATATAAAATTTGATCCCATTTTGAATTGTTAGCTGTTGTTCAGCATTGATAAATGCTTTATTATGAAAATAAATAGAGCTGCTTCTTTGTAGTTGCTGCAAGATCACCTCTGTTCTTTAACTTAAACTTTAACATGAAATACACTGGTCTCCTTTAAAACTCAAACTTCTGTCTTTTCTGATCTCTCTCTCTCGCTCTTTTTCTCTCTCTCTCTCTCTCGCTCTCTCTCTCTCTCTCTCTCTCTCTCTCTCACCCATTCACTCAGTCTCTGTTCCAAAACCTGGTGAACTTCCTACATAAACAATTATTTAGACTTTAACATTTTAGTCCGTACCTTTCGGAATATAATGTTAATACTTTTCTTAACTAATTTTAAGTTAGGAAAGTTAAATGATTTTTTTAATTGATTTGGAATTTGTTTTAAAATTTAATTTACAAAGATTTGTCTCAACTCATGACTTTTTTTTTTCATGAAAAAAAACAAGCATGAGATTACTATTGTGAATCATATCGCATCGTGAGCGGAGTAAATCGTTACATCTGTAGTACACTTTGTACAATAATGCTTTCAAAATACTTTTCAAAATCGAGGTATCTTAGGTGGTAGCATAATTTAAATGCCTAACTGCGTTCACACCGCCCCGCTTGATTCGTGGAGACTCTGGCGCTCTTACGTAGACCAAAGTTTACAGGGCTGTGTTCTCTGTAATCCTCTCAAGCGGTGGACTTCTATGTTCCGATTGGTTACCGCCGAACCGCGTCATAGCTAATTACCATAAAGTTTACTTGATTTCAACTCACCTCAACGGCCAAGAACCGCCACGCCACTGCTTGCTGCCGGCTCACATTTGTGTCTGTTATGCCTTAAAATGCTGCTTGGCCATGTTTTTTTGGAACAGAGCTTCTCTTTCTCCTCTACTATTCCCTTAACTTAATCTCCAACTGTCTCTCTCTCTATCCATGAAAAGAAAAGGAAAGGAAAATGCAAGCACTCACTTAAGTGTTAAGAATGAGAGTTGGGAAGAATGAAATGGTCATTGTTTGATGTAACTGGTGGGCGGGGATTCATTGGGGAGGGTGGGGTTTATTGAAGTGTTCCACTCCCTCATGAGTTTGACATGACTCTGAGGGGCATGTGGACTGCTGCTTGTGACTGTGGTACAGAAAAGCCTGTGTCTATTTTAGGCCTTTACTGTAGCTTTCACCCTGCGTGAGGGTCTGTGAGCCAGCCTGCTCTGCCCCCCATATCTGCAGGCTTCGTCCTGCAGCTGTGAGGAGAGGAGCTTTGCCCCTCCCCTGTGAGTACTCGTCAGAGACACGCTCTCTCTATCTCTCTTATTCTCTCGATCTTTCATTCCCCCCTTCACCAGTTAAATGTTGTAGGCCTCTTATCTTCTCTACAGCTTCTACTCTAGCTCAGTATACCTCCTTATCATTTATTCTGAGAAAACACTGTTTATACTGCAGTTTAACACTGTATTGTTAAAAACGAATATAAATTTCTTAAATTGCCATTGTCTCTTTCGTTTTTTTTTGGTTTGGGTATTTCTAGTATATTTTGCAACCAACAACGCAACCCGGTCTCATCAATCTGCATATAAATAACACGAGTTTACCCTTTCCCATTGTGTGTAATACATACGCCAAAATCCAATCTTGCAGACGTGTCCACAACGCGATTAAACTATATAGTTAAATTATATTATTGGTTTAATCGGACATCGTATTTTGTGCACATTTATTATTTCGTTCGTGCAATTTTGATGCGTTTGAGAATGTAACCCGAGACCATCCGTAAACCTAATATTTGTGAATTATGCAATATGAAACGCAACACGTAACAGGCAGATACGGCTAGATTCTATTTATTCCAAAAGTGTGATTATTCCGAGGCCGAAGAACAGACCCAGAAACGATCCCCTTCTCCATCCGCCATAAACTCAGACCGGCTGCGCACGCACTGATTTAAAATTGCCGTCGAAACGGACTTGTTGCGCCAGCTTCGATTTGGAAACGGCATTGGCTCTTGAGTGTCTCCTGATTGGTTGCGTCATTACATTATCTTACGTTACGAAACTGCACTGGCTAACCTACTCCAATTGCGTCAAATGCTAAACTATTGTATTTTGTGTAACGAGTGTATTTTTGAACGAGAGAGGGGACTACAGCCCTACTGTGCTCACACAACGATATCGTACGCCTGTAGAAGACTCTGAATGCAATACAACCTGTTTGTAATGCTTTTATACTGGTTTCGGTCAGTGTTTTCAATAAATATCCGTGGCTGACTTCAGTTTGCTTGTTGCATGTTTTATGTCTTTGGGAAGCGAGTGGGTTTAGGTTTAGGGTAAGAGCGGGGTTAGGTGCTCTTAATTATCTATTACAATACGAACAAGACGTATTAATAAAATCATTCACATTTGGAAATGCAAAGAACCGAACGTGTCTTATGATGCCAGGCGAACGACTGAAAGCAACTGAAGGATTGGCGTCTCGTAAGCACACTAAATTGAACTTTGCCGTATGTATTTCACGCAATCGGAAAGCGTAAACTTGTGTTATTTATACACAGATCGAGGAGATCGGGTTAAAATTAACCACACAGAGCCCAGGCTTTCTACTTCATTTTGCTGCAGTTGAATTCTAGAACTGATAGTTCCCCCAGCATTAGGCAAAATATTTTGCTATTGCTTTTAATTCTGTTAATGCATTGCAAGCATACATTAAAACAAAAAATGCTTTTAGGACACAGGTCATTTTTAACATTGCAACCTTAACTTGCTTTTACATACGGTACAGAAATACAGTAGATTTTTAATTGGTTGCTGTGCAAATTTCACTTAATACAATTTTATCATATCAAAAGACATCTTGCCTGTATATGCATGGCATGAATTTAAGGAACATCACAGCGGTGGTATAATTCATTGCCCATGCTGTGGCAAAAGCATAATCTAAAGTGCTTATATGAAGCCATGGAAAGGGATTCTTTTTATTTTAGGACTCTTTTTATCCCAAAGTTTATTTCATTTAGTCTGCACTCTATGATTTTTTTATCAAATAAATCATTTTATTAGGATTATTTCAGTACAGCCAAATTTGTTTCAGAGTTCAGTTACAGTATAGATTGAACACTGCTTAGTGCTTTAGCTAAAAGGCTTGATTTGTTGTTGTGGCCAGTGCTCTAAGATGTGCTTATGGCTTTCATTTACTTAAATGTTAAGTTTAATGTTTTTTTCCGGATGCTGGAATCTTTTCGGAGAAAATATACGCCATGTCACATTGGTGTTGGTCTAGGATGCTGTGATATGATGTAATATGTGACTGTACAACTTAAAATGGAGTTTATAAACTGAAGCAAACGGGCCATAAGCATATTTTACAGACGTCCACAGCATTTCTTTGAAGTGTGGAATTTCTGGAGGAAGAATTTGTCTGTTTTAGAGTCATTAGACTTGGAAATTGTGCTGTGTCACTTTGACTGTATCACTTCTGTGTCTCATCAAAACACCTTATTTTCCCAGGGTTCACTGCCATTACAGCGACTAACCCGATCTGGCTTATAAAGACACGCCTGCAGCTTGATGCCAGGTGGGTGACTCTCAATTTCGAGTGTTTATTTAAACACACTAGTGTATCGAGGCCAGAAAGGTACTTTCCGCAAACAGTTTAGAACTTAAGTGTTAAGTATTTACAACAGGAATATCCATTCGTGTGTTTTTCTGCTGTTTCTCAGGAACCGTGGAGAAAGAAGCATGAGCGCATTTGAGTGTTTCCGACGGGTCTATCAGTCAGATGGGTTACGGGGATTCTACAGGGGCATGTCTGCTTCCTATGCTGGCATTTCAGAGACTGTCATCCATTTTGTCATCTATGAAAGCATTAAACGCAAACTTCTTGAGTCCAAGGCCAATGCTAACATGGATGATGAAGATGAATCTGTAAAAGACGCTTCAGACTTTGTGGGAATGATGCTGGCCGCTGCTACATCCAAGACATGTGCCACATCGATCGCCTATCCTCATGGTGAGTGCTGATTGGTTTTTGGATGACAATTTTTTTGTAGTAATTTACGGTGTCAATGTAAAAATTGAACCGTTAAGAGGTGGAAAATGTCACTGTTAGATAACAAAGCTATTTTGAATTGCTAGTAACAACAAAGTTCTCTGATGAATTAACATTTGCTCACTTTCCCTCTTTCTCTCTCCCTAACAGAGGTTATTCGCACCAGACTACGCGAGGAGGGCAGCAAGTATCGTTCGTTCTTCCAAACTCTAAACATGGTGGTCCGCGAGGAGGGTTACAAAGCGCTCTACCGAGGCCTCACCACTCATCTGGTCCGACAGATCCCCAACACTGCTATTATGATGTGCACCTATGAGCTGGTAGTTTACCTGCTCAATGGTTGACTTCTGGAGAGAGACAAGGAAGGGGAGGGAAAGATGGACAGAGAGAGAGAGAGAGAGAGAGAGAGAGAGAGAGAGAGAGAGATAGAGAAAGAAATGAACAGGGCGGGAAAGAGAAAGTTAGATCAAGACAGGAAAAGAGAGAAGATTGTCCCAGGCTTAGACCAAAGGAAGTAGAACACATCTATAAACACATTGCTATCCCAGACCCCTAGAGGGGGCCGTAGTCTCGTAAAGAAAGTCAACAGAATGGGTTTCAAGCCGGTCAGACTGGAAAGCATTTCACAAAGTAAGACTGAGGGAAGACAGACACACTTAAGCAATCTGTTTGTTTGTTTGTTTGTTTCTCTAGAAATGTTATGAAGGTCTGTTCTGAAAGGACAATCAAAGAGGGGAATGCTTGAAAATAAAAGAATCCACCAAGTCTGCCGAATTCCTTGAGTCTTGGATTGCAGTTCTTCCACGTTTCACAGTCATTTCATTTAAAAAATAATTTTAAAGTGAGTCACCGCTTTATAAAACGGATTTCCCCTTCTTTATAAAAAAGGTCCGATATGACCCAAGGAAGAAAAAGACACAATACATGTGTTCCTCGAAAGTTTGCTGTATTTCACACATTGTTAGTTCAAGCATTCTCCTCTAGAGTTCACTTTCCACTCTTTCCAAACTATCCAGGCAGATGGTTGTCCGCGCACAAACGTTCATTTGCTGTCATTCAATCGTGGTCACGGGATCCGTGGCCCCTCATGTGCTTCAAACTGAAGTGTTTCTTGTTAGGTTCATCTTAAGTTTAACCTTACTTATTTTGTGTGTGTGTGTGTTTTAATTTGATTGTCATATTGTTGTCCTAATATCAGTATATAGTTTTAATTGGGAGATATTGTCCTGCTTGTGTCACTGTACCTCTTAACTGAGATGGAGCATTCTCAAATGATCACTGCTGGGTGTTAGATATGAATTTCAACAATGGGCTTTGTCTTGAGTTCTGTTCCATTACGTTCGGGGTGGCTAACGCTAACCCTGAGCGTGTTGTTGTGACAACCACCAATAAACAACATGCCACATTGTGACATCCAAATTTGTTGTAAGGTAACAGTCATTTAGAATAAGTGCACACCCACCCCACCAACCCCTTTATTGTGGAGATACAAGCAAAATACATATGCAGAAGTGTATCCCACCCTCTGTATCCCTTCTTAACAGTGACCTCTAAATGACCGTTTATGCACTTTGTGGCCTGTCTGGGCTTGGGCAAGACTTTTGTTTTGTTTTTACTTTTTTCGTATGGGACAAGTTTAATCTAGTATTGTAAAACATAGTATAACTATGTATGCAAGACAGTGTTTTGCTGAACAGTTCCCTTTGGAAGCTGTTGTACAGTTCAGTGTACTAAACTTTAAGTGAAGGATATTCTTGTATGTGTATATACTGTATGCATATCAAATATCCAGTGTTCAGAACTGAAGTCCTCTGAATATGCAGTAGTTTGCAGTTCAAAAAGTATTATTTGAATGACTGCAAACGGATGTTGGAATATCACAGAAGGATGCTTGAATGTTGTGTTCTCTTTTTATAGTTTATGAAAATGTTGATATGATTTTTTCAAATCACTCCTCATTCTGCCCCTTATGCAAAATAATTTCCCAGTGCTTTCATCTCTGTTGGTTTACATTGTGTTGTCTGTACTTTTGTACAGTCATAATATGAAGGGCCCCTTCTTATTGAGAACTTTAAGACTCAATGTAGGCAATACTTTTAATTAATTTTGGGCTTCAAAATATATTTTTTAAAACATATACAATGGGATAGCCTTTATGCCTATACAATTTCAAAACACAGTAGGCATCCTTAAAACTAACAGTAACGGTTCGTACGTTCATCAATGGTCATGATAGCATTTATCTATTAGCAGGAGTGATGTTAATCTCATACAGTACATTTCAGTCCATCTCTGTTTAGCTTGTGTCCATTTCAAGTCTGTTATGTTGTGTGGCTGTCAATAACCATAATGCACCGCCCCCTCCACTGCTGGTAAAGTACTATAATGGTCAGCCTGACATTGGTTATCAACATTGATATTACGCATTTAGTGCTGGGCTACATGTTATGTCCAGCAATGGGATGGTTTATTTAAGCAATTTTCAGATTTTCTCAATTTGACCAAACAGTTTTTTTCTTCAGAAAGCAGATGCTTAAATATGCCAAATGTCAGGCATAATTTTTAAGTGTAATTATTGTATGAATAGAATATAGTTAAGAGAATAATTGTTATTGGATTAGTTATCATAGCCAATAAATAGTTGAGCTATATCTAAAGATGTTATGCCCTTGTGTTAGTAATCTCTCGCAAACATGCATGATGCTTTAAATTGGAAATACACAAATCCACTTCATAGTTTCACAGCTGAGTGATTTAGATGGCATAAAAGTACTTGGGGCTGTCAGTAAATATCTGTGAAAGGCTAAATGGCCAGAAGGCTAAAATAGAAAAAGTTTCTCTCAGCTGAGCATAACCATCTGATAAAAAAGTAAACATTCTATATTAAAAATGTCCTCTTTTATTTTATACCGTTATTGACATTCAGCAGTTTTCGTGTGTGGTGTCTCTTTATTGCAAACTTTGACATGACCAACACTTAATTTGTACGGCAACATCTTTCATTTCGATCTTTTCTTTCGTCTTTTTTTAAAGTCTAGTTGTTTATGGTAAACATGTGCTATCATACCTCTTTTTGTACAAACTGTCAATAAAATCAAATGCAAAACCAATGTTGTTTGTTTGTTTGATGCTAAAAGCTTCCCACGATCAAATTAAATAATTCATAGATTAATTGGGACAAACTTATGGTCTTTGCTGTGCAACAGATTAAAGCCATGTGTTGTAAAAATTGTAATAAAATTCCCTTTGCAAATTTAAGGATGTGTTTGTGACTCCTGTGTTTGTTAAGGAAATGGCAAAACAACTATTTTCAAAATTCGCATGTAGGGTACTGATTTCCCCCCCAAAAAAATCAGTTTTGTCCTTATTTGCCAATGCCGCCAGATGATGGCAGCAAAACCTAACCAAACTATAAAAACTGTTAACAAAATATATCTAGTCTACATGACTGCACAGCGACCCAATTCTTGGTTAAAGAGGCTACAGAAGGGCACGGTTTCACAGACAAGGCTTAAAGCAAGTATAACTTGCCCAGAAATATCTTAAAATATATCAGTGCCATTCTTTTGTCTCGAGATGCATACCAGTACTGTGTTCTTCTAAGGCATTTTATAAAAGCGACATAAACATTTTAATTCAACTAAGGGATGTCCTGGCTTAAACTAAGCCGTGTCATTGAAACCGGGCCATGTGTAAGTAGTGTCAAATCTAGTTTCAGAAACTGCTGGTTCCCAGCTGAAGTACTTGCCCTTTACAGTTAACATGATTAGAGACATTACTTCAACATGTAAAAAAAACCTTCATCAGACACAGTTGCTACAACAGACTAAAGAACAGCTGTGAAAATATATCAGCAGCAGAACACCTTGAAATAATAACTCCTGTGTGTGTGCGTGCGTGCGTGCGTGTGTGTGTCTCTCTTTGACTGAAACAGAAAGTTCATATGTGGAGGATCAGCTGAAATTTTCCGCACTTTCATTTTAAAGTTAGAAATGATGTAATTCCCCCTTAATGTATATAAAGATCTATGTGAATGGAAAGGTAAAAGAAACAGAATACCGAATAATAAAGGTGACGTGAGCAGTCTATGGGCGTGTCACCTCAGGCCTACACAACCAATCCGAGATCACACCAGAAATGCAATCTTTTAAATTTCTTTTTTTTATCAGTATTCGACCAAGTACGTCAAATAATCTCCTGATTCACAACGGTGAACGTATTTATATTTAAGATGATCTGACAGATTCACGGAAAAGATTGACGTCAATTACTTAAAGACAGGTGCGCCTGCAATTTTATGTTTCAAACAGAGATGGCGATAGAGAGACAAACAGCTGGAAAGACAGATGACATTGTTTCTCATTTATTTCTGTGGACTGTGTCGACGGGGTAGAATATTAATACACAATTGTTGCTATTTATTGTTGAATTGACCTTATCTCTAGCGGTTTAGGCTTTTTGCGCATGCGCGAGATTTCTCACGGACACTACATAGGCTACTAATACTCTCTTATTTTCTACTTCCTCGCCTTGTTTAAGCAAACCAAAGTTCACATCATCGACCCAGTTGCCTCTCGTATTTCTGATAACCGCTTTCTAGTGCATACATAACAGTTACTCTCTCTGGGAGTTTAAAGACATTTTCAAAATATATTTCCTCCGTCACGTTTCTTCATTCCCCTCCATGGACAGATGAACGCCTCATCATTCTCTCAGTGCTATCATCTGGATGACTATCGAGTCCTTATCAAAATGCAAATGTATTTCCCCGCAGGAGAATGAGCTGCTGGTGGGATTTCACTAAGATTGAGACTGAATGGGTTTCCCCGGGTCCATTGTCTGTCTTTGTAAAAGTCGTATTTAATGCAAGACACAATGGTGTGAGACAGCTTGAGTGAAAGGTAAGAATGTATCGTTAGATGTGTGTGGCATTTAAGTATGTAAATATGTACTATTATTATTTAGGTATCTTTAAGATGACTTTGGTAAATGCAACTACTCTGTCTTAATACATCACCAAACGCTAAAGGACATTTAAAGTCCTGGTGAAATTAAAAATAACATTTCCTATAATTTCATGGAATACTGCAGTGTTTGTTTATTATTATCAGCGTGGGCCATTCACTCCTTTTTAATTCTTGTGTCTTCATAATCTTTCATCAATATGTGAAAATGCACTTCTGCCCTGTAGTGGCTGTACGTCTCAGATGATGTCAGTTAGACAGCTTGGGCAGGGCAGAGCCTTTAACTCCTCCCCTTCAACTGTCAGTCTGTTGCTGGTTTCATTTCAAAACTCAACGCCTGGTTTTGTACATCCAATCAGATCTCTATTAAAAACACAAGACCCACCCACTATTTTTCTCAGTCGATGGCCGTTTCTTAATATGCGTTCTTCAGGAATCTTGTGTCCTTGTGTTCTCGCTATATGTCATTAATAGCAAAGTCAGGTTCCAATACTCAAGAACATTGCGCTTGTGGAATCCGCTTTAAGTCCCAGAAGTCACTGTGGCGCGTCTATCCAAGTTCGTTCTTCTGTGGCTGCCTCCCGAGTTCGGTCTCCACAAGAACACAAGTCTGTTCTTTGCGTTCCTGAATTGAGAAACGCCCCATATTCTGCTGCACATGGAAATGCTCAAAAACGATTGCAACTTCCAGTTCACGTGTTTAAATTGTCCTATTTTAATATAATTTCTATCCTCCTTATTTCTAAATTGTCTCTTGCTGTTTGTGCTAAAACGTAAAGCTGCTTTGCAACAATGCAAAATTCTGAAATGTTTTATAGCTGTACATTTAAATTAAATGTTAAATGGATCTGCTGTAGGTGCAAACAAACCCTGTTCCTTTAAAAGCTTTTTTTTCTACAAATTTATTTATATTTACTGAGGAAATATGAATTTCCAAGAGATGAAACTGAGCAAAAGAAGCCATGCTATGAATTTAGAGCAGACAAACCCATCTTTTGCTTTATGCACAATATTTGGATAGATTTTCTGTACAGAAAATTGTGTTCTTAGACCACACCTAACATCCACTACCTGATCCAAACCAAGATAAGATAAAGTACAAACTGATCTGAATGAGCCATATCCGCTTGAATGACCTTTGACCTGTAACACCATTGATAAATGTAGGCCAGCAGTGTGGTTTAATCCATACTGCAGCCAGGGGGCATGGTGTCTTTTAGGAGGTGTGTCCTGAGCTCAGCTGTTCAGCGTCCATTGGGATGGGGCCAGGTGCCAGGCTAAGCCTGTTTTAATTTGGATAATTTGATGTGTGTCTGTGGGAGGCTGACTGATGCCCTGTCATAAGGGGCGGAGGAAAGCTGCACCATTGTGGCCTATTCCCACTAGACAAATATGGTGTGAAGAGCGGGATTAAAAATTGTGAGCCAGACTTAAACTTGCAGTGCCCACGTGAGCAGCAGGGTTTAATGTATCATATCTTTTTTAAGGGATAATTTTGCCTTGAAATTCACATTTCTTTCGATATGCCTCTCTGTGCATCATTACAATTGCTCCATTCTTTCTCACTATCTCCCTTTCGACGTATTATCGGTTATCTAAGTGCTTCGTAACTCATTTTTTTCATTCTTTCTAAGGTTTCACATGTGTGCTGCATTCCTTCCAATCTATTTTCCTTCACACTCGCCCTCTCCTTCCCTTTCATCCTTTTTCCTTTTGGGAGTAATAAAATAGAATTACATGGACATATTCAGAAAAGAGACTGACAGATGGGCTCTCAATGCAAGTCTCTGACTCGCTCTCTCTCTCTCAGGCATAGCACAACACATAAAAGGGGCTCTGAATTACACACACTGGTTGGAAAATGATACTGCCGGCTCTTCTTTCCTTCCGGTGGTGCTAAATATGTCTAAGGCGTAACGGCAGAACAGGATGGGTGAGAGGATGGCTGGTCTTTGTGTTGAAAACAAAGCCCATTGCTTGCCTGTTCAAAGCTTTTTTAGATTGTATTCGACGGCATTGTCGTGTGCGTGTTTTACATAGGTGCTTATGTTTTGCTTAATGTAGCGCTGCGCCTTGGAACACAATGAGGTGCTTGTGCCATTTATACACACCGTCTGCATTGTTTTATAGCTTGATTTAGTAAAAGGAGTTATGCAAATTGTATAATGGTGTGACTGTGCCCTCAAAATTAATGATGAATGCAATTACCACGCCACGATTGTCCATCGCAGGCCCCTCCTGAGTGCAGAGTTGTGAGGATGCAGCATCGTTTGGCACACTTTACTGGGACTGTAAAGCATTGCTCACGGATATAATGTTTCCGAGATCAATTTGATAGATAAAGATAAAATCATCTAGGGTAGGGATCGCCAACAAGAATTGCTAAAGCGTTGTGTTACCAATGCCAATGTACTGGCTTCAGTTTACAGGAAACACTATTAAAACGTTTACCTTAAATGCATCGTAAGTCACCTTGGATAAAAGCGTCAACCCGCTGCATATATGTAAATGTAACACCCCAAAATCCAGCCTCCATCTCTCTCTCCTTCCAGGCAGTCTGCATTTAGCTCTGTGTTTTTTAGTTCTCTGTTTTCGCTCATCAGGCAGTCAGAGTTTGAGCTACCGCTGTCAGGCACAGTGGGGGACGCCAGCTAAGCTCACATTTACACTCCAAATCCACCCATCCAGCCTCACAAACAACAGCATTCAGCACTCTGCAACCTCGCCCCTTGGGAGCCCAATGCTGACATACATTGTGGCTCTGATGCTCGAAAAATGCCAGGCACGGAACAGACCAGGCCTGACAGAACCTGTCCACATTTACCACAGTCACAGACTTACCTGAAATCTATTTAAATCAGTGTGTCATCCCCCCTAGAGATGTAGACTTGGCCCACGAATAAATATAATTTGCTCATCTGTATATACTGCGTTAAGCTTTAAACGTTGTGTGGTCCTTCAATTGATATACTGTCTGGGCAATGGATGTCTTATTTTAGTCAGGTTGTACATATCATTTGTTCACTTATAATGATTTTTTAAAAGTTTTAATCAACTGCTCTCACATATTCTATGATGTTTAGTATCTCTACTGGATCATTAAAGGAGATATTTTAATATAAACCTTAGGGGTCCACAGAATGAGTCTGTGAAGTTTTAGCTCAAAATACACCACGTCTTTCATTATACCATGCACTAGATCAGGGGTTCCTAAGTTTTTAGCCTACGATACCCAAAATAAAAGTGCCAGGGACTCGAGATCCCCACTATCCTCGAAGGTTGGTAAATTATATAAACATTGCCCGCAACTGCGCACATGGACATATACGATCTATCCAAAAACGTGCATTATGACAACACAAAAGAACACAGTCTAACATAAAACGACTTTATAGGTATAATAATTTATAATTGTTTTACTTGTTGTTATACATAAACAATGGACTATTACTACAGATGGTCAAATTTCATCAAACTGATTGGAGTTCTGATGGATGTCTTTATGCAAACGCTGGCCTCTTTTCCTGACCCCTACTTTGAGAACCCCTGCTCTAGAGGCCCAGTTTTGCATGTGAAGAGAAACGCGCAGTTTTGGTGTGTATCTCTTTAAGTGCAAATGAGCTGCTAGCCTGTCCTTCCAATGACAAAACAAGAAAGAAGGGTCACATAAAGCAAATGAGAAGCGATGTGTCTGGTCTTTGAACCCCAAACACATTGTTTTCTATAGGTAACCTTTTTCCCCCCGGGCCATTCGTTTAGGCGCTCTGATCCCTGTTGGTCCGGTCACCACTGCTTTCGTGGGGTTTCATAGGTGTAATAACAAAACGTGAGGGTGGCGGGAGATGGGTGTGACAAACTGGATTTTATAAGAGTAAGCTAACGGATTTATAACAAATGCGTCACGTAATCTATATGAAAAAGTACACATGCCAAACCAGTCGCGTATTTACAAACCATACACACTGCTCTCTATAAATGAAAGTACCCAGGACATACCCGTCTAGTGTTTACCGGACTAACAACACCGCAGCACTGGCCAAGAAAGCACAGCAGCCTCTCTACTTCCTCCGCAGTCTGAGAAGAGCCAGAGGCCCAGCCCACATCATGTGAACCTTCTACAGAGGCACCATCGAGAGCCTTCTGACTGGTTGCATCACTGTGTGGTATGGCGCCTGTAATGCGTCCTGCCGCAAGACTCTAGCTAGAGCAGCTGAGAAGATCATTGGTGTCTCTCTCCCCCCCTCCAGGACATTTATGGAACCCTTCTCGCCCGCAAAGCCCTCTGCATTGCAGGTGATCCCACCCACACGAGACACAGCTTCTTCAGGGAGGAGACTGCAGTCTCCAGGACCAGCAGACTAAAGCAGAGAGTCATCCACTAGGCAGTCAGGAAGCTAAACTCCCTCCTGCGCCTGCCCCCCCTCCCCTCTCTTGCACTACTGAACTCTGACCTCATCCAAGGATCCTCCCACTCCCCTCCACAACATACACTGATCCGCTCTTGTCACTTTATGCAGGATTGGACTGCTCACTACCTCATTCACCATCGGTCTGCCCTCTTGAACTACCTCTTCTGACAGGTTAAACAAAGCCTGCTCTCTTGTCACTTTAAACATACCAATAAGCTCTTTGCACTACCTTATATCTGCACTGTTGTATATTTCACTGGTTTGCACTCTATCTATCATAACCTATCTTCTTATTTGTTTTTAAATATACCTGCTTGTAATAGTTGTATTTGACTTGTATGTATAATCTGTATTTATCTGTATCTTTGTGCACCATTGGTCTGAGAGTAACGCAATTTCAATCCTCTATATGTATGTACTGTACATGTGGCAGAATTGACATTAAAGCAGACTTTGACTTTGACAAACCATACACACTGCTTTGTGTAAGTGCAGGTACTCAAGACAAATGCATCGCGTTTTCTTAAAGTGAAAGTATTGTTACACAGGACAATCCCGTTGCGTGTTTAAAAGCCATACACATTGCATTCTATGAATGAGCGGACAAACGATTCACAGTGACATTTTATCTACTTTAAGTTGCCACAGGTACCTGAGATGTTACTTAAATAATACCGGTACTTAAAAATGTCTTTATCTGCAGCTTTCCTTCGTTCAGTCTAGAGGATTTCTATTGAAAATATAATAAATCAAATCCTCTCTGGTCTCCTGTGAGGCTGGGAAGAGTGCTTTTGCTGGTCTATGCACCCAACAACAGAACAGTTAGCATACGTTGCTCTGCTTTGCTAATTTTTACCATGGTGTTAGAGCTGAACATTTTTTTAACAGAAAAGTCAGCGCCATGGGTGAACACATTCAGAATAGGGGTGGTGATATTATAATAAGAACGGCTACCTACGTCAGAAGGGGAGCGAAATCTGATAGGCTCGTTTTCTCACAGATTGCAGAGATAGGCTCACATAAACAAATTTACTGGGTTGTCATTTTGCATACCATTGCATGAACGACTGCCTGTCACATAATATATTATTATTTGTTTAATATTATTTATGATTAACAATCAAATGCTTAATTAATGAGAAACTAGTTGCGATGAATACAGGTGCCATCAGTTGTCTTCTTATGAATGACTTGTTTGTCTTTGAGTCAGTGTTGGTGAGGCACAAAAGGCAAGTCATTTGCAAACAGTAAAACTTTACTGTTGGGTAACTTTAAAAGGAACCTTCATCTGGGAGATCACAGCCAGGCCTATGTGAATATTTGATATGTTAACTGGTTGCATATGTCAGATTTATGCCATTTCTTGGGCAGAGAAAAGATGTTGCTATAACACTGTTTACTTAATCCACAGAATAAGTGTAATGGCAAAGGAATAGATCACTTGCTGTGCGTGTGTTCACTACTCACTGGATGGGTCAAAATTAGAGGTCACATTTCGGGTATGGGTCACCTTACCTGACAAATCGGTCACTTTCACTTCAAATAGGCCAATTGATGTAGGGTTTGTGAAGAAATGTTATGCTCCCTTGTAAAACTATTTTGTTGTATTTTACAAATACAAAAATACCGTATAGTTCATTTTGATAAATGATATGGCCGCAGTATTTTGTAGTTTATTTTGATAAGGTATTTGGTATTTTATTTTAAAATACATTTTGATGTATTTTTTACCCAGTCCTGGACACATCACTGTTAACACTGATCTTCCCATTCTTTTAAATAGACTTTTATACCACTGTGGCTATTAGGCTGTTAAATGTAGCTTTGCCAGGCTGACTGTTTGCCGTAAACGATATAACATTGGTTATTTTAAAGGGGGCGGGGTCACTCTCTGCATTATTAAGATGAAATTACGTCAACATATCAAATAATGCTGCGTGTTCCAAGACATTGCAGTGGGGCTAGAAAAGTTTAGTGAACGAAATTAGCGGCATCTATTGTTAAGGTTATGGATTGCAACCAATGGCTGACTCCACCTCTCCCTTTTCGAAGCAATATGTCGGCTGACACAGGACTTAGATGTCATCACGGTTTTGCTTTTTGGGCAAAGGTGATCATGTACTGTATTT
Organism: Triplophysa dalaica; assembly: GCF_015846415.1. Classification (NCBI taxonomy): domain Eukaryota; kingdom Metazoa; phylum Chordata; class Actinopteri; order Cypriniformes; family Nemacheilidae; genus Triplophysa; species Triplophysa dalaica. The sequence continues at coordinate 17,569,790 of NC_079544.1, read as the reverse complement.
ACAAACCGCGCTCTGTAGTGCAGTTGGCTATTTAGGGATACTGTAGAAACAACAAAGCTTGTTGCACAAGATGGTGCCGGTGAGCTTTTGGGATGCCAGGGTCGGCAAACTAGTTTCTGGTCATTCAACGCTGAATGGGAAAAAGCTGGCAAATATGGGTGTTCTTTAGATAAAAAGAAGAAAATAATAAATATCAGCTATAATGTCATATCCTCTATACATTGCTAAGGACTTCGTTAAGCAAAATCTCACCGGTGTCATCTCGTGCAACTAGCCCATTCTATGCAAGGGGACCAGTGGTGTATGTAGATAAAAATAGCTCATTCTATGGTAATAAAAACATAACGCTTCATTATTTAAGGTCTTTATACACCTCTGAAGACATAGTATACAGTATTTGTTTAATATTGCTGTCAATAGATCCTCCAAAAAATACACACTGGACCTTTAAAACTTATGTAAACTGTAAACTAAAATGTTTTCTCATGTTTAAATAATGCTGCTGTCCTTCCGAAACCTCATATTTTGTGATTTTTCCATAAATCAGTAGTATTAGTCACCCTTTTTGTTAGTCACTGTGATTCGCAAATATCAAACCACTAAAAAGTTTTACAACTTTAACAAAACAGTACTTAATATTTTACAAAGTTTTCGATTTTTTTGGATGTGCAAGGTTTTGATGCAGGTTGATAGACACACACACAATCTGCACAAACAAAACAAACAATGACTGTGCTTAATCACAGGTTGTGGGTTTGCGGGTCTAATATAGTTTTGCTGTCTCGTCCGATAGAAGTATAGATTTTCATGATGTGACCTTTTTATTTTTTAATGTTGGTTTACCCATCTGTTATGTACACCAAGGGAATATTCTCTCCAACGCTGGCAGATGTGGTCTTATTTACATTTAGATGACAGTTTCCTAATGAAGGTTTTACTGTCGGTGTCCAGACAGGAATTGTTTAAGTTGATTGGATGTGCGTTGAGTCAGTGTGGCAGAATGGCTAATTTAAGATGTTTGTGTGATAGCTGGTTAATGAGTCTTGTTTGTGCAGATTGTGTGTGTCATTTATCTGTGTGGAACATTATCAATTGTGTTAAATAAAGAAAACAAAGCTTTAAGTTTCTGCAAGGTCACAAATGAATGTGCTTAACTAATAACAGGCAAGGACAGGTTTGTGGATTTATGTGCGATATGTTTGACCTCTCTGATATTTTTATTTGTGTGTGGATTTGTTTGTATCTGCATGGAAGTGTTTATTACACTGTGTCTGTTGCATATGGGTCACTTGTACAGGAAGCAGCTAAGAGGAGGGGCATTAATCATTCACTATGCTCTGAGCCTAGTTCACCTAACAGAGCACAACCCCCTTCCTTTTCATTTATTTATTCATTCATTCATTCTTTTTTCTCCACGTTTGGGGGAATAAACTGGGTCAAAACCCTGTGTGCCTTTGCCAGACTGGCTGATGTGCTGTATGGATCATTTAATTTGGTCTTCTTCAACCTGTTATTTTTTTAATCTACCACCTGCCTGGGGTGAATTTGATTTCTCAACGTTTCGGCTGTTCTGTGAGGTCAAAAAGAATTACGCCTCATTTAAAAACAATGAACCAGGCTCTTACATAAATATTCTCATCTCCGGAACGTATTTACACGTGTTTTGTTTGTTCGAAGGCTTCTGCACGTAGCATCTGATAATTTGCGTTGATAAACGAGCTGTTGCCAATTTAGATTCATAACATGTTCATAACATAAATAATATGGTGCAGAAATTTTGAAATAATAGAACTGAATGAAGCTTATTCATTGGATGTCATGGCACAGGTCGAAACAGATTTGTTTCCCTATTAATGATGTCATCTTATAGACTTCCATTGTGACCTGCATACCCGGTTTATAATATTATCAGTTCTCTACCCTCAACATAATCCTCCCACAAGTCTATCTTAAGTCAGTTTTCTATTTCACTATTTGTGAGCATCTGTCAAATCATATCCAGGGGGCAAAGTCATTTTTTTGACAGCGCTAGACATGCATCTGTTTTGTACTGACAGATTTTTAACTCCAAACCATAAACTTTCTGATGACATCATCTAGCGAAGAGTACGAGAGAATGATCACGGCATTTGTTTGTGCCGATGGCTTTGCTAAATCTCGGCTTACACTCCACCTCATATGTCTCTGACTAATTCAGGCAGCACCTATTGATTTCAGGCTGGGTCACCTTTAGCAACACACTACTGTGCTTCAGGGAGAGAGGGAGGAAAAAAGAGAGAGTGAGAGAAAGAGAGAAGGAGAGAGAATAGCTGTGTGAAGATTAAGAAGGTAAAGGAAGTGAGAGGAGGCAGATATAGAGATATGCAGAGAATATGAAATAGGAAGAGAATCAAGACTTCTCAGTCTATTCTCTCATAAGTATTTACTGTTATTGAAATCGAGTTACTGTTTAAATTATTCACATGCATTTATAGTGCTTGTTATTATTTTGTATTAAAATCTTCTTTCCGTAGTCTTTCCTGAATTGCTTGGACAGTTGCAAATATTGTTTTACTGTATCATATACTGCGTTTGACACCTCTATATCACAACATACATAGCAAGACAGGAAATGCTTGGAATAGAGAGACAAGAGTCTAGAAACACAGCTATCAAACTGTCACAAAAAGTATTTTTATCACAGTGTTCTTATCAGGGGAGTCATGAGTCTGAACCATGTCACTGACCGTAGCGTGTGCCTCAGTTTACACAGTACTTGTATTTGGTAAATTCAGGTTGGGTCGAGGACACGTAAACCCCCCTAGCACTTGTACATCAAGAAGGTTGGGAAGTGCCAAGCGCTACTGCAATGCCCCATGGGAAATTTAGTAGCGAACTGACGTTGGCAGGGAGGGCAGCCAATGTGGGGCGACATGAGACGCTTTAGTCCTCCCATTATGCCTTTCCTTTTATTTGTTCTACTTTTCTTGTACTTCTTATCATACTTGTCTCTCTTGCGCTCAACCCCCCCCAGATTTCATGGGAACCATTCTTTTGTGTATGGTGCTTCGGTCTTTCCATGCCATCATTTCACAGTTGTCATGGAAACGTAGATCCTTCTTCCTTGGAAAGTGATAATATTTCCTTTTCATTGCATTTATTTGCATTTGATCTTTACAGAAACAGATTATAGATTGATAGTGTGGTTATTTTCCGTTTGATAATGAAATAAAAAACCTTTTTAATTAAGGGATAGATCATTTATTCATCAATTATTCACTTTCATGTTGTTTCACATCTGTACTACTTTTTTCTGCACAAAGGCAGAAAAATAGTGGGAACCTACAGCCGTCCATGCACTATAAGTACAGATATAAAGCCACGCAAACCTGCTACACATTTTTTTTTCACACTTTATCAGTTTGAAACAGCATGACGGCAAGTGTTTATATTTGTTTCTCATACCTTTACATTACATGCGTTATGCTAACTTCAAATAAAAGTAACTAATTGCAAATAACTGTTTATCCATTAACAGCCATAGTTTATATATTTAGCACATTCCTTTGGCACTGATGGAAGATGCGTCTGGCTCAAACTCAGCAGACAGTCCAACCATACCGCTCATGCATGTGGTCACAACCATCACCTCCAGCTCTTTCTCACTCTCATTCATTCCCCGATTGAAAAGCTTTCAGGCAGTAAGTGTTGAGGTGTGAAAGAGACATTGATTGTAAAGGTTAACAGTGATGTGCTCAGTATATATCAATCCTTTCATGCTTCATTGTGTCCTGTAGATTCATATTCAACGCAAAGCCTCATGTTTTCCCACTCAGTAGGTTATCCTCAAACTCTTGGCCTTTTCATACGTCAGAATGTTTTTGAATAGCATGAATTACCCACAAATGGCTGTCCGCGTGTTCGGATGATCGCAAAAGAATCATAAAAAGGATTCGAAGACTTAATAGGTAAATTGATAGATTTCTATGTGGTTACAAAGTGGTTTAGTTTTTAGATTTTATGGTTAGCTGGGAGAAATCTGTGATGGGGAGACCATTATGGTGGTCACCCCATTCACTACGACCCCTATAAGTCTTGCTTCAGGTGTTTATGAGACCCAGACGGCTGTTTTCCGAAAAGAATACAACCAAGGCCACATGTCCCTCAAAACATCCCCTTGTTGTATTAGCAGGACAGATCTATTTTATTAAACTGACCTGTAACAGCACGTTAAATAATGCAAAGGGCTGTGACCACGCTATAAAAAATACCAGGTTGATTTCAACCCATAGTTGGGTGAAAAGAGGACAAACCCAATCACTGAATCAACCATTGGTTGGTTCAAATATTGACATTTTTGGTGGTTAATTCAACCCAACAAATTGTAAGAGAGGGAGAAATTTAAAAGCTTCTCCTTCATATGCATAGACAAATGTGAGAACTCTCAAACTCCAACACATACTCTGTAATTGTTGCCCTTGGAGATGCTCCGGTCGGAAAGTAGATCTACAGGCCTTCGCCTGCTGGCTGGCCAGGTAACAGGAGCCTCTGTGTCTCTGAATATTTCAGCGAAAGAGAGCCAGAGAGAGGCAGGGGAAGATGGAATGAGCAAATCGACCATTCGCTGCTCTCTGTGTGTCAGGGCCCGGGGTTGAATTACTGGGGGCCGGCACCATGAACACATGGTGACTATTTGGCTTAATCAGAAGAGGGCTTTTGTTGTGATAATACTGGGGAAAGGAGTGTGGATAACACAAACACATAGTATCTAGGTTATGTTTAGTGGTCTGAAAAGCTTTTAACAATGCCTGGAAACAGAAGGTTTATTCGTTTCTCTTGGTCTTAAAGAGACAGTCGTGAATAGAACATCACTTTTCTATATAATGAAAGTAAATGAGGCCATTATACAATACAGCAAAAAAGTACAGTATGACTGCTATGTTTAAAATGTACAGACTTTACTAGTGATTTGCTTACTTTAAGTGAGAAACAGACAGGAATTCAAGTGGTGATGGAATAAAAGATCTCAACATCTGCTCTAATTTGTCCTTTTGCTTTCATGTGAGAAGTTCAATAGTATTCCCTTTCATTATATGTGAGCCTGGACGACAAAACCAGTCTTATGGGTCAATTTTTTGAAATTGAGTTTTTACATAATCCGAAAGTTGAATAAACAAGTTGTTTTATGATGTATGCGTTGTTAGAATATATCCGGCAGAGATACAACCGTTTAAAACTCTGAGAGTGCAAAAAAATCTAATATTTTAGAAAATGCCCTTTGAAGTTGTGAATCAGAGGCACTGTAGCAGGCCATCAACTCACAAAAATAGAGTTTTGATATATTTACGGTAGGAAATTTACTAAATATCTTCATGGAACATAATCCTTACTTCATATCCGAATGATTTCTGCCATAAAAGAAAAATAAATCATTTTGACGCATACAATATATTTTTGGCTTTTACCAAAAACGTCCCCATGCTAAGTAAGACTGGTTTTGTGATCCAGGGTCATATAGGGAAAAAAACAGGGCAGGATGTTCTCCAAGAATTCTTATCACAGGTTTTTTTCATTGGATTAACATATTTTGAATTTGCAGTGTCATATTTTTCACTCAGCTGTTGAAATAACCATATAGCAAGGTCTCAAAGATGGCGAACGTTTGAGGGGTCGCCTTATTTCCACTGTATGCCAATCTCATCTATTCCACATGGGTGCCCAAGGAGCTTTGCGAGCATTATCCTTACATTTGGCATTAAGTATTAGAGGCAGGATAGGTGGTTATAGGACGAGTGGGTGGTTTTAGGGTCACACACAGATCAACAGCTGCCATGGGGGTCACAGGGGTTGGGGGTCATCAGGAGAAAAGAGATGAACGAGCGGCCATTAAGCTGATTAAACCCTGACCTCTTACCCCCCTCTGACCCCACAAACAGATATAGAGAAAGACTTCATTGCCTCTGAAGGCCCCTGCTGTTGTGATAAGAGCTTCAATGGAGGAAATTATGACACACAGCGACGCTTAGATAAGAGAGGACATGCCCTCAAATGTAAGGTTATTAGGGAAACGCTGTAAACTCAAACATCCTTTGTGGTGTATTACAGATAAACACTAGACCAGTAGCACACTTGAAAATATAACTGCAACATTTTAAAAACAAATATTTACTTAATAACTTAATATTCGTTTTTTGGCACTCACATATGTTTTACAATTAAATGTTGTCTGCGTTAGCTTTCGGTACAATTTTAGCTTATATTTGTGCTCTTTGTATTCCGTTTAAGCTTAATTTAACTAAGAAAGTTAAAAGCAGTCTGATTTCACGGTTGCAAAAACATATCCGGGTGGAATTTTATGTTCCCAGTATGCTTAGCATGGGACTGAAAGGCGAGTTAATGTTGAAGTATTCAACGGATTTTTAATGAAGAGACAAGAGTTTTTTTAGGGAAGCTACCATTATGCTGGAGATAGGGAATTAAAGAAACAGTTCACCCAGAAAAAAAATCATCATTTACTCACCCTCAAGTTGTTCCAAACCTGTATACATTTCTTTGTTCTGTTGAACAGAAAAGCAAACAGTTTTGGGGCACTTTTGACTACCGTTGTCATTTTTACTAGTACTATGATAGTCAATAGTGGCCAAGAACTGTTTGGTTACAACCGTTCTTCCAAATATCTTTCTCTGTGTTCATCAAAATAAAAGCATGTACACAGATTTGGAACAACTTGAGGGTGTGTAAATGATTACATGAGTTTTTAATTTTGGGTGATCTGTCCCTTTAAGTTGAAAACAGCCTTTTTAAAACAATCTTGAATTTAGCTTTGATAAAAAGGCGTAACATTGGAAGTGCAAGGACGAACAAATATAAATAGTTGAAAATACAACGAGATATTTGACATGATATTACTTCTGTGGGAAGAGTGAAATAGTCAAAGCTAGCACACAATAAACTGACTAATGCTACTTTCAATTCCTCTAAAAATGTTAAGTTTATACGGTAAGTACATGCAAGGGATTTTGGTCAGATAAAATGGACCCAATTAGACAGTCTTATATTTTCCTGTCTGTTTCACATCCTTACAAATAGAAGCTTGACAAGTTATGCGTCATGACTCTGTAATGATCCCCAGTTTAGTCAGATCTCAGAAAATCCACAGAAAGTTTCCTACTAGCAATGTTATGAAAGTGTATGAGAACTTCAGCATGACAAGATATCACTATTGAAGTATTATTAAAAATGCCTGACTGGCATTCATATTCCGTCATCTATTAAATACCAGCACTCCGACATGACTTTGCATAAGACCTTTATAGATGGAAGATTGAAATTAAACACGCTTGTGTAGGAATATAGAGGCCACATGAGACTGAAATATAAGAAATGGATGAAAGGAAGCCAGGGAGTGACAGGAAAGAGGAAGAACTCTGGCAGACAGAAAGACTGCGTATGCCAGAACTGTCATCTATTTTCTCCTTCATCTCCCTGTCTAAGTTCTGCAGCACTTAAGAGCATCGATTCATTCCCTTTTTACAATTTACAGGCCGAAACTGTACTGCATGTGATCATAGTGCACAATCATCGCTTGAGTCAAAGCTAGGAGAGAGATGTGACAGAATGCAGTGTTACCAAATCTCTAAGGTCAATATTTGAGCAGGCTGTCGTCCTTTAGATCTGGAAGGTGATGTCATATGTGTTTGTCAGCTCTGTGTTGTCTCTGTGATTATGTCCTGAGAGCTTTTATTTGGAATGTCTTTCGTTTGTTGTCTGTGTCGTATGTTTTGTGAAGTCTGTTTTCGACACATTTTGTGCGATGTTTTTCTTGGCTTTGGTTTTGTCTGGCTTCACACTGTGAGTTGTGCGGTTGTGTTTCCTGTAAAAAAATTTTTTAGATTAGCCTTTTCTCACACTTCTGTTTTTGTGGACAGATGTGAGAATCTTTGTTTGTATCTGTCTGTATGATTTACTGGAAACCAGAAACTGGCACAGGTCAGCTCGAAAGAAAACCTTTGAATTGGCACTTTAAGATTGTTTCGGTTCAAACCTTCTGGCCTGGTTTACATTAATGTTAGCTATGGTGTAAAGACTTAATGCGCCTTACAAAACAACACTCCAGATTTGTCTTTAAAACAATGGCTAAAATACTTTATGTAAAGTTCATTGTTAATGTCAAAGCAATCTGGTTTGGATATGAACCAGCATTGATTATGTATGTTTTGTAGAGAACATATTGATTGTGTACATACTGTGAGGTCATCTGACATTTATCATTTCCCCAAAATGACTCTCAAGGGTTCCTGGTATCGACAGTTATTACACAATGTTTAGCAAAAATTAAGGCATACAAATATAGAATTGCGAAGATCGAGTGAACCCTTTTGTCATTTATGATTCAGCAGCTTCGATGTAAGAATGACAAACAAATGCTCTGTAAAGTCTTAATATACAGTACGTGTGCTTTTCCGCATGTTTTTTTAAAGCATGGTTTTATTTTTTATTTAAAAGCTTGTACCACTAAAATAGTTGGGGACAAAATTAGCATGGTTTAAAATTTACACTACAGATTTTTTGAATATCTCAAAGTTATTTACACGATCATATCTTAAGTATGGTTAATGTACAGGTAGCCGGTTATAATCGCAAGAATAAACTCTGACAGCTGTGGGTCTTGTATCACACTGAAGAGGTGTATTGTGCGATAACAGCTGGTTGACTGAACATTAAATATTGATCTGGAGACCTTCAGCGAGGAAAACCCATTTACTTTCGGTTTTAAGGTAAGACACAACGTTGAAATGGCAGGAACAGGCAATTTGGTTTAATTGTTTGTAATGTCATATATGTTATTAAACGACATATTTATACAAAGAAACATTAAACCATGCCTGTCAAAATGATTTTCCATGTCACCATGTGTTGTTGAGCAGTTGTTATCTGGGAATATCATACTTTGGTAGCGATTGGCCAATCAGTATCAAGTATTCCAGAGCACCATGTAATAATATTGCGTTATCAGGCCATCATGTTTGATGTGATGACATCATGTCTTCATTTTGCGCATTGCCATATCATAAGTAATTTATTTAAAAAAAAACATAACCAGAAAGGCAAAGCAAGCATTGTTTTTTCTCCCTTTTTAGAACAATGCATGCCTGGCAACAAGGGTGAACAGCTGCCAGCGGTACTTACGTCATTGACCCAAGAATTTCGCAAACACACCACGATTTTGAATGATATCAGTGTGGATCCAGCTGGTCTGTTTGCACCAGGAGCCTCGCTTGAGGGGGGTGGCAGAACTTTCCATGTGCCGCCACACGCTGATGTAAGCGGCCATTGTGTCATACACAAAGAAGGGCCAATACATTTGCTTCTTCATCTGTCCATCTGCTTGCATGTGTGTGGCATAGAATTTGACCCGTAAGCATAACCTGAAACTTGCATCATTGTGTGCTGTTAGTGAGATGAATATGTGTCATCTATATGATGATAAACAAAAAAGTCGCCACATAAACTGTATATTGCCTCTGTGTTTGCCATCTGTTTTGTAACTGCCAGATGAGCATACTCTTAAACTCCCCTCTCCTCTTTTCTACCCCTTCACCATTCCCGCTTCGATCGCCGGAAAGCGGACAATTGCAGGGCTTTGTTTGTGACACGTGTGTCGCCAGGAGGTGTGCCTGCCCCCCACCCAATCTGAAAAAGCTTTATTATAAGCAGGCCACTCAAATGAGTCTCCCCGGTCCACAGGGCCATTATGTCTTTGTTGAAGGGGTCTCCCCTATTGTCCTCTAGATTAACACAAACCCCTCCCATCTCCCCGTTCCCCCACCACATGCTGGCTCAAAAGTGTTAAAATGCCCTGAAGCAGAAAACGAGAAGGCAATTTACACAGCCGGCCACACGGCTGGGTGAGAGAAGAGAGGGGAAATAGACAACGAAAGATAAACATGAGTAATGGATTAGTTTGGTGGAAAGGGCTATTTAAAGAGGCACTGCATGTACAAATAAAACACAAGTTGTTGTTTTTCTAAAACTTTAGGTTGCTGATTGAGGCCAGTTTATTTAGCTTCACCGCGAAGCAGAGTTTTGGTGTTCACTTGCAAGAATAAGCAACACAATTAGTATTGTTAAAATGTAAGGTTTGGGAATTTTAAAAGCCTCAAAAGTGTTTTTCTATATAAACATGCATTCAGAGTACTTGTATTTGACAGACAGGTATGTAAAGCTCAGCCACCAGATGAAATTTCGTTGTGAGTAGCAATTTCTGCGTAACCTCATAGTCTTACAAATGCAAACTCAGTTTTAATCCGCTCTAAGTATCGGAGCTTCTATTTTTCAACCTTTCCGGCTACCGGGAGCTCTAGCTCCCGACCTAGGGGTGGCAACGACTCCCGGTCAGCGACATTTGAACACCCCGGGGGAGACCTTTCCATTGAGTCCTGGGTCGTTTCTGTCTGTCTTTCCGGATCGACGTGTTGGTTTGTCGATCCGAAAAAAGTGCTTCTTGCCCTGACTCATAATTACACCAGCCCCCGAGGTCACAATGGACCAAACTTGGGCTCGTTAGAAAGTTCTGTTCCGGGCCTCCTTTAATGTTCCATTTTACATCCAACAGCAGCACACATTTGCTGTTTCTACTAATGCTGGCCAGTGGCTACATCTGCTCTTGCCTGAAGATGGCTGACAGCGTGTCTCTGGCTGAAGGTGCACCTAAGCGCTCATAAGGTGGAGTCTTCGAGCGGTCATGGGCAGGCGTAAACAATGTGACATCAGATTGTTAGGGGATCCCCAACAGCCTGTTTTGTTTCACTGTTGTGGTTTAAAGGAGATCACAAAAAGAAGAATAGATGGATTTGTATAATATCAGGGTGTTCCTGCACACACGCTGGCGACTCAGTTTCTGGTAGATAACCATTTAAAAGTGCATTTTCTGAGATTGTGGCCCTTTAAGTTTTAACTTTTGACAAGTAATGTTCTTTTGACATTAGATTATAATAGTCTTTGGTGTGGATTCTTTTGACATTGGCCAACAAGCAACCATCTATCACACAAAGAAACATGCTTAAAACCACTTATAACATCTTGGCTACTGCACAGAAGTTTTTTGTATACACTTGTATTTGATTATTTCCACTATTACAGGGATAGTTCGCCCTAACACTATAGTTTTAAAAACGTTTACTCACCCTCTTGTCATTCCTAATCTGTATGACTTTCTTTCTTCTGCAGAACACAGGAGATATTTTGAAGCATTTTGTTAATCAAACTAGTACCCAGTCACTTCTACATGGACACTAAAAAAATGCAAGTAAATGGGTTCTGTTGTTGTTGAGGTACGAACCTTCTTCAAAATTTCTTCTTTTGTCTTCTGCCGGAGTATGAAAGTCATCAAGGTACAGGAGGGACAGAATTTTTTTATTTTGGGGAAATATCCAATTAATACTTCTTTTGCCTGAATTTCACAAAAAAATTGTTGGAACTGCATTTAATTGTCCTCATGATGAATTTGATCAACTTTGTACTTCAGATTTTGCAAGTGGCTTTGGATAAAAGCGTCTGCTTAACGCTACATGTGAATGCATAGCATCCAGGCTTCATAGTATGACTTTTTCAAGCACCACCCACATTTTCTTTAGAAACGGTTAAACGTTTTTCTTGCCTTTATCAAGGAGGAAAAACTACATGGTCACGAGTGCATGTTTTTATGACAGCTACTGCTTTCTTTACACTGTGCTTTACTAGAGAGTGGGTCAGAATGTCTAAAACTACAGATTGATATTTCAGTGAAGAGAGGGCAGAGCATGACCACAGGCCAACTCTCTCTCTCACACACTTAACTGCAGCAGATCATTCACTTTGTGTGTGGCCTTGGAGGAAATGGTCAGGAAATTCACGTCACCCTGAAAGACTGAGTGCATTCAAGGTGTCTCGGAGGGATTTGGTTGCACTTTGGGTTTGACCAGGCATGCAAGAAGGACAGAGCTGGTGTTTATTTAAAGTGTACATAACTAGTGATTTTTTTAGGTCCTACTTGGGATTACGGAGTCCAACAACAAGATTATGTACATGGAAGGTGTAAAAACATTGTTATTACGTAATAATAGGCAGTTATTCTTACCTTACTTCCTTACCTAATTCTTCCGCGATTCATCTGACTAATCCTTTCCGCTAGCCTAGTCTGATGTGATTGGTCAGATGGTCTAGTCTGCTGTGATTGGTCTACCGCGAATGAGGCTCACGATCTACAGTGTTTGAGGGAGAAGAGTGAAGTTTTCGCGGGCAGTCCTAGCAAAACGTTGGCGGGGACTATATGTAATGAAGTAAATCCGCGGCTGTTCGCAAATCTGACTATGGATGACTCGTTTGTGTGATTCAGAGTCGACTCTCTTTTTTCCAAGCCAATAACTTTGTTATTCATTCACCTTCAGATTTAAAACTGACTGCTTTCTTTCAAACAGGGCAACATTACACACAGCATGAAATGTAATTCTTATGATCTCATGTTATGTACTCTGTCTGAGAAGCATACATGGCTAAATGCATATCCTGAAGATGATGCGGTTGATGTGGTGCACCGGTAAACCTAGTCTGTTGTCGGAGCCAGATAGCCTCATGGGCAGAGCTCCGACACGTAGCGCGGTTGAGCATTCCCTAGAGCAGTCTCCCACTTCGCTTTCTGTCCTCTCTCTCTCTCCCTAAAACTGTACAAATAAAGGCAGAAACTTCAAAAATAAGTCTTTAAAAAAGAACAAGTTTGTTATAGTCAGTGTTATTTATTTTTTGCTAAACACATTAAGTTAACTGAAACTCAATCTACACAGGCTTTCGTGACACATTGTTGAATATAATAACTTGACCACGCTATTTTAGCACTGTGCAAATTTAATTCAGCAACTTTTTGTTGCCATATTTTTGCTGTTATCTGAAGAATTGGCTTAATTGTTTTAAGTTAATCGACAGCTAAGTCAACGCAAAGCCTTTGTGCAAATAAGCTAATCCTATCAGCAAGTCCAATTTAGTCTCAAAGAAAATGATTTTAACACAGTAAAATCGCATTTAATGGTAAATGCATTTTTTTGTTGAGAAAAGTGAATAGAAAAATTGAAGACGGTTCAATTATCTAGATTTTTTTAAATGCTTGCTTCAGTTTGTTCGGACTGAATATTTCATTTCGTTTGATCATACAAAGAGCCCAGTGTTAAATCCTCAACGTTGTTGACACTCCAGCTGGAGTCAGATTATTTTTCAAAACAGATATCATAGAGCTGGAGGTAACAGGCTGGAGACTCATAGTGTGTGTTTCTGAGTAGCTCCAGTCTGATTGGCTGAGAGGAAAGTGTGAAAGACTGTGGGCTGGAGAATGCATGAGTTGGGGGTGGGGTTAGGGGCGTGGCCTGTTTCTCTCTCGCTCTCTTCTCTCTCACTGTTTGCCTGGTGTCCCTGCTTGATGAGCTCAGCAGATCACTTTGCATCATGAGACGGCTCTCACGCTGCCGTTCGCATAACCGTCTCGCCTCTTTCTCTCTCTCCATTCCTCTCTCTCTCTTCCTCTCCCAGTCCGTGGGCTGTGGAGCCGGGAGTGCGCTAGGACTTTAGGAGCCGTGTGACCGGAGCGTGGAGTGGGACGGAGGTTCTGCCACGGCGGGGATTAACCTCAGGGAGGGGGTGGGGGGTTACATCTCTGGGGAAAAGCCTCTTTTCTCCTTCCTCAGCAGGGAGAGGGCGAGAAAAGAGAGAAAGAAGTAGCGTGCGCTCCTCACAAAGAGGAGTCTACTGATTTTTTCCTTTTACCCGGACGACAACAGACTACAGGAGTTCGACAAGGAAGACCTTCACGACCGCATCTGTGTAAGCACCCTTGTGTTTGTGTTTCGAGCGTGCCGAAGAACTTGATGTGGCACTCTCAAGTCTTGTGTGTTTACATTCGTTTGTGAGTGGGACTACCTCTTCATTCCTCAAAGAAACTACTGTGGGATTTTTTAGTTCTTCTCTACTTTCGGCCGTATGGGTTACCTGATTTGCATTCATTTCCCTCGGCATGTGTTGTCCTGTAGCTTTTAATTGCTCTATTAGAGCTGTGATACACCCTGGCAAGGATACCGTCTCTTTGTGTTGGATGTTACAACCATGCTGAAGCATGTTGGCTCCTGTGATGTTTTTGAAACTGGGATTTCCATGCATTCAATACTTTCTGAGCTGAAAGGGCAGCGCTGCGGGGTGAAGTGAGGTTATAGAAACTCAATGTGTGTGTGGGGGGCCTTGGAGAATGATATATTTTCACCTGAATCTACGGCTCGTGTTTTCTCAGCTGCCATGTGTGATCAGATAAGGTGATTAGTGGAGAGGGGTGACGGTTGGTTTTTTGTCCTCTCTTTTACGTGCTGTGGCTATGATTTGTCTTACTTTTCCTTCTATTATTTGTTGTTTTCAGAGGAAAGGACTCTTAACACGGGGAGAATGTTTGAATGCTTTTCATTGTGTCACTCCTGGTTGTGTGCGTGTGGGGCTTATGGATTTGCATGAGTCTGTATATGCGTGTGTGGCCGTGTGTTTCCAGGGGTGGAGTATTTATGGAAACAGTGTGTTTGTGATTCTTTTTTTTTGTACAAAGAGGCATCCCTTTGATTGAACACGAAGAAAGATATTTGGAAGAATGTTAGCAACTGAGATTTTTGGAGTACCATTGACTACCATAGTAGAAAACATTATTGTATTACTTTGTAGTTCTGTTAAACACAAAATAAGCTATTTTGAAGTATTTAGGAAAACAAACAGTTCTGGGCCACCTTTGATAACTATTTTAAATGGTAGTCAATGGTGCTCTAGAAATCTCGAAGCTCATTCTTCTAAATATCTTTCTTTATGTTCAAGAGAAATAAAGAAATGTATACTGATTTAAAACAACTTGAGGATGACTGAATTAAAATTTTTGGTTGACCTATCCCTTTAAGACATCAGTAATGGTAATAGTACTTTTTGTGTGTTACATCGTCTCAATTGATCACTATAATATCGTATACAATGGTATTTAAACAATACAGTCGTGCACAAATGTGTGTTGTGTTAATGTAACCTAGTTAAGCATGGTAAAAACATGGCACCAAGAAGAAACACAATCCTACTTGTGAAAACCCAGCTAAAGTCATTTTTATGTGATTTGTTTCTATATAAAATAATCCTACTTAATGTAAAGAGCATTCTGTGAAAATATACTGTACTTGAAATTTTTATTGGCCGTGTAATGCCATGTCAAAGATTGAAATCATAATGAAATTAATGACTGAAATCAATATTTGATGCTGATTATTTTATGAGACTTTAGCATGGCTTTCACACACATGGTCACAAATGGTAACGGTGAACAACATTGTTTGAATTAATTAGTGTCATATTCATTCATCATAGTGTTTGCATGAAAGAATACTATAATATAAACATGGTAACAAATGGTAGTATTCCAGGTGCCCCCCATGGCTACTTTAACACTAGGATTTTAAGATGACCATATTTAAATCCCATACTATTTATTTAAATGGTGTTATCATGGTATATGAACAAAAACACTATAGTTCTAGTTGCAAGTTATAGCATATCACGTTTTTATAAGTGATTTTTTGCGCGAGTGTATTTGTGTGTTGCGAGCGGTGTGGGTCATGGACACAGTGTGTGATGTGGAGGGCAGTGGAACTGCTTTAATCACGGAGTGTGTTGTCTGTGAGCATTGGACTGGAAAGAGCTGACTGGAGCTGCTCTGTAGAGAGAGGCTCTACTGGGAGACTTTCGAACTCAGCTGTTAACCACGTGAAGAGCTACACAACCATTTGCCTAACCCATTCAATCTCCCTCCTTTGGAGAGGGCCACTGGATAAGAGCCAGAAGGATTCGTGTGTGTGTGTCCGTTCTGCTGAAAGGAGAGGAGGTGGGATCGCACATCTGCCACAAGGCAGTGTGTGTGTGATTACTGGTTTTGCGATGGGGGTGGACACTTCAGTCGTGGTGATAAATGGCTTTAGGGCTGTCAGTAGGCCTGGCCCTCAATGGCTGTATTATATTTACACTCTTTCTGCTTATAGCTAGTATCTAATGGTCTTGCTGCAGTGCTGGAAAGCTTCTGAGCTTCTTGGGCATGGAAATTAAATGGAGAGATTTTTCAAAGGGCTTCAAGGAACACCCAAAAATTAAAATTCTGAAACCATTTACTCGCCCTCAAGTTATTCCAAATCTATATACATTTCTTTGTTATGATGAACACAGAGCAAGATATTTGAGAGCTTTTAACCAAACAGTTCTTGGCCACCATTGACTAGTGGGAAACAGAAGTTTAACACAAAATGAGATATTTTAAAGAATGTAGGAAAGCAAACCCTTCTGGGGCACTTGTGACTACCATTGTAATTTGTCCTGCTATGATAGTCAATGGTGGCCAAGAAATGTTTGGTTACAAGCATTCTTTCAGATATCTTTCTCCCTCTTCATTAGAACAAAGAAATCTACACAGATTTGGAAAATCTGTGGAAATTTGTCATGTTATAATGAAAATTTAGCATGTCTCTGTTTCAAAAGGGATATTTTGTAGCTTTATTGGCGATAAAGAGGTAAATAACCTACCAGGGATGCTAAGGATCTGAGTTATTTTATGATGGTTCAACGATGGGCTTGTTTTGTTCATCATCAGATGTATATTTTCACGTAGTTTTGGATGTTTTGTAACTTGGCAACACTTTACAATAAGGTTGTACTTGTTATCATTAGTAAATGCATTAGCTAACTTGAAAATAGCAATTTTTGTTAATTAAAGATAAATCTAAAACCTTTCTTAATGTTAGTTGATGACAATACCACTGTTCATGGTAGTTTCTTGTGCATGTATTAATTTTAACAGAACCACTTTTGTTAAATGTATCAGCAAATGTTGAAATGAACATGAATCAAGATTATTAATAATGTTCAGAATTATTTTTATTGTTAGGTCATGTTAGCTAATGCATTAAAGCAACACTAGAGAACTTTTGCTTATGGTTCCCCCATGTGGTTGATAAGCGCAGTTGCCTGTTATCAGTGTCGTAAATACTGTCGCTGTATAAGCTTTCCTGTGGGCAGCGCAATATACGTGAATTTTTTGACTAAGCAGAAACCGCTGTTACATCATTTCACTCCATAAACTGTGTATGTACTAAAGTGCTCTTTTGGCCCCTGTGGGGTATACTACTGGGCTGTACTAATAGCTCAAACTAGATTTTGACGTAGCAGCTGGTTGTTGGCCTTTACCCCCCCCCTCCAACACACTAACCACAGTACATCAAACTTATCACATGATACATGGAGACGTTACAATGAACTAACCTTATGGAAAAAATCACCTGTCTGAAATACAGCTAAACAACATAAACAAATCTGCAGATCAGCAACCTTAAATTGAGGCATAGTGACCTAAAAAATCATAAATAACTACAAGTTGATGTTCAAATTTCTTGATAACAAAGTCTTCTTGTTTTAAACAATGTTTATCAGCTTTTCTCTTTTTTCCGAGATTCGATATCAAAGTTCATCCACATTGCTGTTTTAAATGACCTTTTCCGCATTTCTTCTTCTTTTTAAATTTGGTGGTTGGCAAACCAACTTAGTGTGCTTCTTCCGCTTTACGATACTGCTGGTATATGTCCTTTAATATGGCGGCCATGATTGTTTTTATTGCAAAGTGCCCGTCGGAGGGAGAAAAATCCCATTTGGAATGCACAGAAGGTTATAGAAGGACAGCGACATCCTTTCTTTTTACGTATGAAAATTTTCATTTCAATATTTAAATGTTTTATCTATTTAGCAAGTGACGTGGGTAAAGTGTTGTGACGCATGCCCTTACAAGACTGCATGTATGAGGAGTTTTTGCTGTCACCAGGAGTGGTGTGTAAAGTGTAAACGGACCTCTAATGTCTAATTGAAGAATTGCCATGTGGTTTGCATTTATCTTGTCTAGGCTCTGTTCACATTCTACAGGTTCACTTTGATGTGACAATCACCACGAGCGATTGCTGTATTCTTTAGCTTATGTGTCACCTCAGAACCCATCTCACCCGACACATAATTCACACGTGCACCCGAAATACCCATGTGCACAAACATCTCATTTTATTGCTCACACATCTATGCTCATGCCATGGCTGTTGCCATTGGCTCCTCTCTGTTTCAGAATGTTCAGATCAGAAAAACAGCTCAGTCTGTGACGACAGATGCCTGCTGTCTAGTCTTTGTGTTTCTGTGTATGGTAGAAGTGTATCTCCATGAGTAAGGTCTAATTAGGACTGTGTAGGTGTATGGGGGAGGAGGTATTGAACATGTGGCTAGACGGCTGTCTGTATCGTGACCTACGTACTGCCTGCAGTGGGCTCATGCTTTACTCATCCGACATTAGGCACTAATAATGAGAAGGCAGAGATTGATGAAGGGAAAGAGAGATCAAGCATAACAATGGTTGAATGACAGAGAGAAGGAGAGGTTAGCATCATGTCTTAAAGTCCCCGTGAACTCGTTTTTACTTCCGTATTCTGACACATTTCTGAGTGAAAGGAATTTCCAATGAGGAAATAAGTGGGCGGGGTTTGTGTTTTTCAATGCGAATTGATTGGATGTGTAAGTACACCTTTTGCATTGATTTTGAAATGAAACTGGAAGCAGATTGACAGTTGAAGGGGAGGAGTTAACAGATGCTCCGGCCAAGCCGTCTAATTTACATCATTAGAAATGGATCGTGATTTCAGGTCGGAAGTGCATCTTCAGATTTTAACTGAAGATTATGATGGTACATGAATAAAAAAAAGAAAATGAACCACATTGATAAGTTATTTACTATAAACGCTGCGATATTTCATGAAAAATAAGAATTGTAATTTTTATTTCACTGGGACTTTAACATGGCGTGATGTGTCAACTTTCCTGCAACAAGCAGGAAAGTTTTGTTGTTTGTGTTGAATTTGAAACTGATGCTAACGTAAAATAAACCCTGACAATTTAATGAATTTGTGAATTCGCATGACAGTCACTCTTAATTGTGTTGATTTATTTGAAAAATTAGCTAGAAACTAAATTCGGTAGGCATTATATTATTAACCTATAAACCAAGATTTGACTTTTAGCTGTTTGGATGTTGCATTTGATTGGACAAAAATCTAGGTAGTGCAGGATGAGTCATAAAAAATGTTGAATGTATTTATCCTCCAAAAAATGGAACAGAACTTTTGGACAAATAAAGCTAATACAAATTGAAAGAAAACACAAAACCTTCATTTTCATTGAGTCCCACGGAAACAGAGTTTTCAAAAGGAAAACAAAAAGTGTGAGTTCGCTGGACAAGTGAACGACACTACTTGAAGAGAAGTGATATGTTTAATACGAAAAGAGGCAGGATGCAAGGTAAACAACAGATGGCGAATGTGTGCTGCTCCTCATCAAAGCCACTGGTGGCTGGAGGTTTATGTCCATCACGTCTCTGGTGACCGTGGTAACGCAGGCAAGAGGCCAGGCAGCGGGTGCTCTCTCTATCACAGACCTCCCACCCTCCTGAAGGAAAACGTAGGCGAGCCCTGCTGAGGGGTGATGAGTGCTGAAGCATAAACAAATTCATATGAGGATGTACACGGAAAAGGGCACATAGCATTGCTTCAAAGATTCAGACCTGTGTTATTGAAACAAAAAAAGCACAAAAGAGTTATTGCTGCACTTCAGTCTGTATGTAAATCTGAAATGTGATTTTAAAGGTTCAGTGCATTACAGTTACTTGCCTACCGTACAGTCACAGGTAAATAAAAAGACATGAACTTAGTTCAAATGCCTTTTAGCCAATCATGTCCTGACTTAACTATTGTGTAAAATAGAGCAAGTATTTAAGTGGACTGTGTGGTCTTGTTCTAAGGTCTGAGATATTATCATTCCTCTAGTCATGCTGAACAGTTTTAAGCTCTTGAATGCTGGATCTTTCGCCAAACACGTATCACAGCGTCAGATAATTCAATTAGGCAAATCAAAGAACACTACCTTTATGATGGAGCAAGCAACGAAATAAAGCTCCGAGTGTGGAATAGCTAAACTGAGGAAAATGTTAATAACCTAAATGCGCCGCAGATTGAAGACTCTGTCAAGAACCTTCACATTTTCGCCTTTAAACTTAATCATCTGTATTTTAATAGTAAAAAACAGTCTCTTAAAACAATAAGACACATTTGTTTTGATTGAGCACTATGCGCTGCAGGAAAGCACAGAGAGGCACAATTACACTTGGGTTGTTTTGACTTGCTCAGACTTATAGCCGTAGCATCCACATCCCAATGACACGCAAGCCGATGAAGTGCTTTTGTGTTTCTAACAGATAAGACAGCACAGATGGCTGTTTTCCCATACCCAACAGACCGCTTTTATATGTGGCCTCGTCTTGCTTGGATTAGCAAATGGAGACAGCGTATAAGCGCTCCATTAGAATGAGGTTGTTATATTTGCATTAGTTGTGTCTTATATGGTTGGGGATCATTACCCATGATATGAGCCAGTGTAATTGATGTACTACACGTTTTTTTCATCTCTCTGTTTGACGTCTGTGTTTTATCTGCAGCATGGCCCCCGAAGGCACGGTAGTCATGCCATGCGGTCACCCTCGCTCACAGCGTGACTCCGTCACTGACACATTGAAACAGACCGCCTACTGTCCTTTCATGCTGTCTGTGTGTGTGTGTAGGGTGACGTTTGTGACTTTGAGCTTGTATGTGATTGTATCAAGGTTCATTTAGTTTACTTAAATTAAAACTTTGAAAATGTTCCTGTTCATTGAAATTAAATTAAAGATTGACCTCAAAATTATTGGAAAAACGTAACTCAAGGAAAAATTTAAATGTTGCCTTAAAAATAAACTTTTAAAATTAAGTTTAAAGCAGTGATATTATGATCTTAAAAACAAACTAAAATCGAACTAAAACAAAAAATAAATTAATGTTACATAGCAACATTCAAAATAAACCAATAAATTATAAGATAATAAATGCATATATCAAGAATTTAACTAAAATTTACACAAAAACTAAAAATGTACAAATTTAAGATAATTTAAAATATGAATAAAAATAAAAAATAAAAACTATAAGAACTCTGGTGTGTATACACTGTGAAAAAGTATACAGAACCGTTTCAGCTCGATTTGAAACTCCATTTAGACCGCTTTGCAAGATGCAAACACTGGTCAAGAAGCATCGGTTTACATTTTTATTTATTTATTATTAGTTTTTATTTAACATCTTGTAATTAAATTTGTTATATATTTGTTTAACATTTTAAATCAGCTGAGGATATTCTGTTGTTTGTATTTTGTCTAAACCTTTGTGTTGTGTTAAAAAACTGAAACAGGAACTTCTTCTGGATCAGAGTCGAACTAACGCTGTTAACGTCATCCGTAACGATCTATTCGGTGCCTGTCTACACAGGTTAAACAATATGGTATTTTTTCAATAAAATGTTTTCTAAACATTTCCTGTAAACTGAGAAAATAAATAGCGGTGAAAATCCTGCTATTTTGTCTAATAATCAATATCAGAGAGGTTAAGTATTCTGCTTTATGGAAAAGTAAATATAGGAATCTTTTTAAACAGAGGGCATCCATTGGATTTTTAGAAGCATCGTAACGCTATACATTCAGTTTTATGCATTTCCTGATCCACTCCCGCACTTTACGTCTGGCTCTTAATGGAAACGATCGATCATCGAGAAGCTTTTGTCATCAGTTTTTTTAGCCGTTTCTTTTTTTAATCCACACTCAGGCTTTGTTTTACAAGCCTTTATGCAATTAACTAACGTGAGAACAGTGTTTAAAAATCTGTCTACGACTCCCAGACTAACAGCGTAATTATGTTTGTGTCCGTGTTTATTACAGTTATTAGTGACTACAGCGGTTTGAGGGAAGGAACGTAAGCTGAACTGACACGCGTTTCTGAAGCAAACACGGCCTCAGTGAAACAATTCTGTGCCTCGGCACATTGAATGACTGTGAACCCCTTTGTGTGTTAGTTTGGGCATGAAATTAGATATGGCAAAACTCACACCTAGACATGTTATGATTGTCATGAGTGGCATGTTAGGGCAGCAGGCTCTCTCTGTCATATTTCATTCATTTATCTCTCGTGCAGACACATGCACACTTTCTATTCCTCTTCTTTCATGACCTCGTTTATTTTCCCTTTGCTATCAGTAACACTTACTCAGGATTCCAGGCTCTGACTGTCTGGCCACCCTCTTTCCTGTCGTCTGAATTTGACTGTGAGCTATTCTGCCTCTTGCTCTCTCTAATGTATGTGACCTTAATGTGTTGTGTGGTAGAATGTGTATGTTTGTGTGTCTCAGACTCCCTGTTCCGTTCAGACCGGAATGGTTGGCTTCTTTGATGACTATTTGTCTGACTGAGTATGTTTATATTTTCTGGAACCATTTCTCTCCGCATGACCGCTGTGCGTGTATCTGTGAGAGTAACTGTCTTTTTGGGAATCTTCCCAGGATGAGATCCCTTTTATTCCTGGAAAAACAATATGCGTCACTTACTGTAGTAAGAAGTGCCGCTAGCGTAAACACATTTAGTCATATTCCCGCTTTAATGTGTAGATTTTACTGTGACTAAAGCTTACCCTCTTTTTCCTTTGTTATTTTTCTACTCTCAGTGCCTGGAACTAAATGATAAATATATTTGTTTCCATTCTTTTTTAGTTTTGAGTTAGTGTTGCATGCTAATAGTAGTCCTACAGTAGTGAACCCGCTGTATTTTTGCTCATACTTAGTGAAAATCCTGAAAATTCTTAATACCCAAATTAAAATACTTTTATTTACTCACCATCATGTCCTTTCAGATACTTTTTTCCTCTGCAGAACAAAAACATTTTTTTTAAGAATGATGCTAACCAGGTTGACTTGTTGATTTTTATTGTATGAACACAAAACCACAGAAAAATTCTCAAAATATTTTCTTGTGTGTTCAACATACATATATAGTCTTTTGAGTAACATGATGGTAAATAAATGATGACAGAATTTCAATTTTGTGTAAACTGTCCCTTTAAATCTCTAACTGCGAGTATATGGTATAGTGAGTCGCAAAGCAGCACATAGAAACCACTCATACATCAGCAACTCCCTGTCAGTCAAACATATTGTATGACTGTGGTGTTTATCACCTCGGGCAAGCAGCACTCATATTTTCTTCTGTTTATATAGGTATTTCATGCTTTTATAAGTGTCCTATTTGAAATAAATTCCATTTATAATATTTAAAAATAATTTATGTGTACGTGTGTATTCCTTGTGTGTTAAGATGTAGGTGATGTGTCTTGTCATGTCAACATGTGATTATAGTTGCATGTGTGTGTGTCATACAGAACGTTCTCACCCGCTGCCCTCATTATTGTTCCCCTTGGTGCTATGGCACATGCTGTCAGCAGTCGACCTCAATTTCTGTCCTTCAGCTCATCTTCTATTATCTTGCTTTTTAATTTCTCTTCTCAAACACCTAATCACATTAGTTTTTCCATACCCACTCATATGACCAGTACATCAACCCATTGGTCTCTTTCATTTCTGTTTAATGACATGGTGGATGTGTCTGTGTGTTTTTGTCTCGTAGGGTTTCTGTAAGGCTGGCCCACTCGCCATTGACGTGCATTCGGGGCCTCAGGCCGACGTCTTGGTGCATTGATGAGGTAACGGCGGAGCCCGGAAACCCAGCCCCTGCGTCACACCACCCCCCTCCCATTCCCCTCTTCCCTCCCCCTCGCCACCCAACCAACCATGGGGCAAAAGATCTCGGGGGGCATAAAGTCCGTGGACGCACGTGGGGAACCGTCCTTTAGACCTCTGAGGAGAGAGCTGAGAGGGCCGGACTTCTTCAAGCCCGCCAGGTTGGACTTACTTCTGGACATGCCCCCCGCTCCACACGAGCAGCAGCTTAGACACGCATGGAATCCGGATGACCGCTCCCTTAACATCTTCATCAAGGATGATGACAAACTTACCTTCCATCGCCACCCGGTTGCACAAAGCACAGACGGTATACGCGGTCGGGTGGGTTTCACGCGAGGACTACACGTTTGGAGGATCCATTGGCCCACCAGGCAGCGGGGCACGCACGCCGTGGTGGGCTTGGCCACGGCAGATGCACCGCTGCACTCGGTTGGCTACACGTCGTTAGTTGGGAGTGATGTTGAGTCCTGGGGCTGGGACCTGGGACGTAACAAGCTCTACCACAACAGTAAGAACCGACCGGCCTCTTCTTCCCCCACCTACCCGAGCTTCCTGGAGCCAGAGGAGGCCTTTGTGCTGCCAGATGCCCTGATGGTGGTGCTGGATATGGATGAGGGCACCTTAAGCTTCATGGTGGATGGACAGTACCTTGGAGTGGCCTTCAGAGGCCTTAAGGGCAAAAAGCTTTACCCCATCGTCAGTGCGGTGTGGGGTCACTGTGAGATCACTATGCGCTACATCAATGGCCTAGATCGTAAGTAAAAAAATATTTCATTTTTTCCACAGCTGTTGGCATCACTTCCACACCCTCATGTTATTCCAAACTTGTATGACTTGCTGTTTTCTGCGGGACACAAGAGAAGATATTTTAAAGAACTTTTGGTAACCAAACAACATTGCCCCCATTGACTTTCATTTTATGGACACAATACCACTAATACGTTTCTCAAAAATATCTTCTATGGTTTCCAACAGAAAAAAGTCAAATAAAAGTGTTAAATGGTGAATTAATAATAAGAGAATTGGTAGCATAGGGATGGAGTCACCAAATTACAGGATAGGATGTAACCTGTGATGTATTGTGTCCTGTTCGTTCAAGACCACTCTCCGAAATAGATGTTCAGTTCTTCTCTCACGCTTGTTACCCTCAGGGAACTTGGGCATTGCTGCCGGGACACATTCATTATTAATGCAAGGAACGATGTAATGTATTGTCAATGGAGTCAGGAAGTTTCCAAACATCGCTGAATGGAGAATTGGCTTCGACTAGCTAGACCTGGCAAATCATTAAGGCTAATGCAGAGAGCTTATCTTAATGCATTTTGATACCCACAGGAGACTCGAAATGAGATACTTATGGGCAGGTGACGTTGCTCTGTGCGTACGTAGGGTCACGTTCTAGGCTCGCATGTTTGTGCAAGTGATTATGTATTAGTTTGAGCACTTGGAGCTGTCACGCTCTTCTATTCTTTCTAAGGCTAAACACTGCGCCTCTGTGTTTTTAGAGGCTTGCAAGTCTCCTTCACCCATCATCAGCATCTGTTTTGGAAATACGTTTCCTGGCAGACACTGTGTGTTTATGAAAGAGAGAGTTTCTGTGAGAGAGCATTTAAAAGCCAGGGGCATGTTTTTGTAACGCTCTGAGTTGCATTTGATAGCATAAGCTCAAAGTATTTTTCAAGTTCAAGTTCAAGTTTATTTATATAGCGCTTTTCACAATGTGTATTGTTTCAAAGCAGCTTTACAGGGGCAAACAAGAAAAACAGAAAAGTTAAAACACAGCACAGTGCATGGTATTTATACAACGAGTAAGTTCATTCTAATAAATAACATCTAATTTCTAAATAAATAAATGAATGAATGCAGTCTCCCGGTGAGCAGGCCAACACTGCCCTGCTGTGGCGAGGAACCCAAACTCCAATGATTGATTAATGGAGAAAAAAACCTCGGGAGAAACCAGGCTCAACCGGGAGGGCCAGATCCCCTCTGACGTGTCATAGCTGCACTCAGACTGGTGACATGTGATTTTAGTTTAGCATTTAATACCAAATATTGTAACTTCAGCATTAATAAGACAAATAGTCCGTCTTTGCTCTTGGTTGGGGATGTAGTGGTCTGAGCTGGGATGGTCCGATGGTCATATTTCTCTTGGCAGCTGGTGGAATTGCCTTAGATGGAGCTGGGATGGTCAGTCAGTCTGCAGCTGTATCTGGTGTAATCTCAAATTGGGGATGGGCATCTGTCGGTCGTCTGGACATGGTGGAACTTCTTCCTACCTCGGGATGGGCATCTGTCGGTCGTCTGGACATGGTGGAACTTCTTCCTACCTCGGGATGGGCATCCCGAGGCAGAGGCGGAAAGAGAATAGAGAATAATTAGCGTAGCTGCTGTTCATTAACTATGCATTAAGTGAAAGCTTGGCTGAAAAGATGTGTCTTTAATCTAGATTTAAATTGGGAGAGTGTGTCTGACCCTCGAATAGTATCAGGAAGGCTATTCCAGAGTTTAGGTGCTACGTATGAGAAAGCTCGTCCACCTTTGGTGGATTTTGTTATTCTAGGTATTGTCAAAAGTCCTAAGTTTTGAGATCTCAGCGAGCGTGATGGGTTGTAACGTGATAAAAGCTCGGTTAAGTAAGTAGGTGCTAAACCGTTCAGGGCTTTGTAAGTAATTAAAATAATTTTAAAATCAATGCGATACTTAATGGGTAGCCAGTGAAGCGATGATAAAACTGGGGTTATGTGATCGTATTTTCTTGACCTAGTAAGAACTCTGGCAGCTGCATTCTGAACTAACTGTAGTTTGTTTATCGATGATACAGGACAACCACTAAGTAGAGCATTACAATAGTCAAGCCGTGAGGTCACAAATGCATGAATAAGCTTTTCTGCGTCTGCAACACATAAACTATTTCGTAATTTGGCAACATTTCTAAGGTGGAAGAAGGCTGTTTTTGTGATATTTGAGATGTGATTTTTAAATGACAGGTTGCCGTCTAATATAACGCCTAGGTCTTTAACTGTATTTGTTGGAGTAACAGTGCAGCTTTCAATTTGCAGGCTGTAATCGGAGATATTCGGTTTACTTAATTTTGGTGCTATAAGTAATATTTCTGTTTTGCTAGAGTTTAAAAGGAGGAAATTACTAGTCATCCAATGTTTTATGTCCTCGATGCACTCTGCCAGTTTGGATAGCTTAAAGGAATCATCTGGTCTTGATGAGATATATAGCTGAGTATCATCTGCATAACAGTGGAAGCTAATTCCATGTTTTCTAATAATGTTGCCGAGGGGCAGCATGTATATGGAGAAAAGCAAGGGTCCTAAAACCGATCCCTGTGGTAATCCATAATTGACTTGCGTAAGATTTGACGATTTCCCATTTAAATGGACGTATTGATATCGGTCTGTTAAGTAAGATCTGAACCATTGCAGTGCCTGTCCCTGAATACCGATATAATGGTGTAAACGATCTAGTAGTATTTTATGGTCTACAGTATCGAAAGCAGCACTAAGGTCAAGCAGGACTAAGAGTGAGATGTTTCCTTTATCTGAAGCAATAAGAAGGTCATTTGTAATTCTAACGAGCGCAGTTTCAGTGCTGTGATGTGGTCTAAAGCCAGACTGAAACTTTTCGTGCATGTCATTATTTTGTAGGAAGGTACACAGTTGAGTTGACACTACTTTTTCTAGTATTTTAGACAAGTACGGGAGATTTGAAATCGGTCTATAGCTTCCAAGTTCATTTGGGTCTAAATTTGGTTTTTTGATAAGAGGCTTAATTACAGCCAGTTTAAAGGGTCCTGGGACATGTCCTAGATTAATAGACGAGTTGATTATGTTACAAATGGGCTCAATTACAGCAGGTAGTAACTCTTTTAATAAAGTAGTCGGAATGGGGTCTAATAAGCATGTCGTCGGTTTGGATGTTGCAATAATTTTAATTAAATCTTCCTGATTTATAGGAGAAAAACACTCTAGCTTTTCTTTTTGGGTGACGGTTGAAACTAATTCTTCCGACAAACTTGGAGGTTTGGTTTTAGCTATGTTGTCTCGTATTATTTCGATTTTCTCTGTAAAAAATTTCATGAATTCATTGCTACCAAGGTGCGGCGGAATACCCAGGTCAGGTGGAGTCTGTTTGTTTGTTAATTTAGCAATTGTACTAAATAAAAACCTTGGATTGTTTTTGTTATTTTCTATGAGGTTACGGAAGTGCTCGGCTTTTGCTGCTTTTAGTGCCTTTTTGTAACAGCTTGCACTCTCTTTCCATGCAATTTTAAAGACCACTAATTGGGTTTGTTTCCATTTTCGCTCCAGTTTACGCGTTTCTCTTTTTAGGGCGCGAGTGGTGTTATCATACCATGGTGCTATGTTCTTTTCATTTATCCTTTTTGACTTCATAGGTGCGACCGCTTCTAATGTATTAGAGAAAATAGTGCCCATGTTGCTGGTCATGTCATCGAGCAATTTTATATTCGTTGGAAAGGTTATTAGAGAAGTCAGATCTGGCAAGTTCTTTACGAAACTATCTTTAGTAGTTGAGGTGATTGTTCTACCTTGTCGATAACGAGATATACAACTGATTTCTGCAGTGCGCAGTGTACATATTATAAGATGGTGATCGGAAACATCGTCGCTTTGAGGTATAATATCGATATTGGTTAGATCGGCTCTGTGAGATATAATCAAGTCTAGGGTATGATTAAGGCGATGAGTCGGTCTATTGATGTATTGTGTTACACCACAAGAGTCTAGTAGTTCTTTAAACGCCACAGCTAATGGATCGTTAGCACTGTCTACGTGGATATTAAAATCTCCAACAATCAGTACTTTATCGACGTTAACCAATAGATCCGATAAGAAGTCTGCGAACTCTATCAGAAAATTAGTGTAAGGCCCAGGGGGTCTATACACAGTAACCAATGTAAGAGAGACCAATGATTTTTTACTTTTGTTTGGAACTGTTATGTTCAACGCAAGCATTTCAAATGATTTAAATGTATTCATTGTTCTCCAAGTAACGGTAAGAAAGTCTCTAAATATTGTTGCGACACCACCACCTCGACCAACCGGACGTGGCTCATGAATATAACCGTAGCTTGGAGGAGTAGACTCATTTAGACCAAAATAATCATTTGGCTTAAGCCAGGTTTCAGTGAGGCAAAGTATATCAAAACTGTTGTCTGTGATCATTTCATTTACAATAACTGCCTTTGAATTTAGTGATCTAATATTAAGTAGCCCAAACTTTAGGCGTTGGTTTTGCTCATTAAATATATTGTCTTTTGGTTTAATCATGATAAGATTTTTTCTCTGACTTTTAAATAAATTATTATTTGGTTGTATTATTCGGGGGACAGACACAGTCTCTATGCATTTGAAAGCAGTAACATTCTTAACAGTTGGGTGAGAAGAACACAGACTGTAGTTAAAATTTGTACTTACTAGTCAAATGGTGCGTAGCGTCTTTGAGATGTTGTCAGACAGAATTTCCGCTCCAATGCTGCTGGGGTGCAGCCCGTCGGGGCGGAAAAGCCTTGGTCGCTCCCAGAACAGATCAAAATTATTTACAAAGAGCAGCTTCTGTTCAATACACCATGACATTAACCAATTATTAAGCATAAATAGTCTACTGAACTTTTCGTTCCCTCGTCGGTAAGTTGGAAGCGGCCCTGATACGATGATCCTCGCCGTGGGCGATGCGTTGCGAACAGTATCGACCAGACTCCTGAAGTCCCTCTTCAGGATCTCCGACTGCCGCATTCTCACATCATTCACCCCCGCGTGCAGAACTACGGCTCCTACTCTTGCATCCTCCTTCAGAATCGCAGTTACCTGCGCAGACACATCGAGAACACGGGCGCCAGGAAAACAGTGAGTGCGCACCTTACCTTCATTGAAGGAGGCGCGTACGTTCCGGACGATTGAGTCTCCGATGACCACAGCGTTGGATTTCGTCTCGCAGAGGGCGGCAAAGCGATTTCTCGTAGAAATCTCGAAGACCGGTCGCGGCGGTGGGGGAGAGGTCATCGCTCCGGTCCTGGATTTCGCCTTCCGCCGTGTGTGTGCAGGTGCAGGAGTGAAGTTCATTTCGGCTCGTCGTGATCTTGAAGCCTGGGCTCTGTGCATAGAAACACACGGAGTAGAAGTGATAGGAGTATTACAATCACGTCGAACACTTACCGCAGCTTTGCGAGCGTCAGCCCGGGATGTTTCTATCGCCGTTTTACGTTCTCGCAGACGTGTTTGCCTCTCGAGTATTTTTCTTCAGACATGTGACAGAATACCAAGCGACTCAGAAACTCACAGTTCTAATGGATTTTGCCCTGTTCCATTAAAGACTCAAGTTTACATGTCCAAACCTGTGAATGTATATGGCAAGGCTGCACATTACAATTTTATAGTTAAAATCTCTCTAATGTTTTTTTAATAAGGACTAGTTGACAAATATACTGGACATGTGTCCTATGGTCTTTATAATATATTATTTTTATTATTAATATTTATATTTACGGATGTTATATAATATATATTTTGTATTCATACTATAAAAATATAATTATACAAAATGCTGCTGTCCTTCTGAAACATCGCATCTACATATTTGCAAATATATAAGCAATTAAACATATTAAAAAGTATTTGTCAACTTTTACAAGACGGTATTTAATCATTTTAAAAGTACAGTGTTTTTTTCCAATTCTTGACAAACAGCTAATTTGGCCATCCGAAGTTTGGGAAAGACATCGACAGATTTATCTTCATTGTATATTTTTGCTGTCTCACCATAGGACACATTTACAGTTTTTTGTCAAGTACCTATGTGTATTTGTTCATAATAACAATTACAAACAATAGTTTTTGTAGCCTAAATAATAACAACAATCGGACGTTTTATATATTATTCTAAATTTAAGAGAATATCACCACAACTATAACAATATTATTGGGATAACTTGACAGCCTATTAAAATCCATTTGAATTTTAAGGGTTTGTGCTTTCATAACCAAGGCAAGCTTAGAATAAACAATGTTATTGTCTGTTGGTGCGGCCGCTAATACAGTTATCATTCTGGGTGTGAATGGATCTTAAATATATTGAGTACTATTCATTTGTTTTATGGTGACACGTGTCTGTATGATTACAGTATTTTAGGACTTCACACATATCCTATCAGAGATTATAGCTGGAACTACAGTATCCTTCATGACATAAAAAAAGACATCTTTGAAAAATGGTCTGCAGAAATTTGAGTGAGTTTCGAAGTATGTGGGGGTGGCATGATATCCTTTTATAAAATTCATCATTGTATGTGACTTCAAAGCATTCATTTAATAAGCGGCAGTAACTCATAATCCTATCTGTGTCATTTCAGCCTGGGTTTATTTGGATTAGGCCGCATTGGCCTTGGTATCAGGGAACTGAGAGCAGAGTGGGACACACTCAAAGCCCCTCATCT
Organism: Triplophysa dalaica; assembly: GCF_015846415.1. Taxonomy (NCBI): domain Eukaryota; kingdom Metazoa; phylum Chordata; class Actinopteri; order Cypriniformes; family Nemacheilidae; genus Triplophysa; species Triplophysa dalaica. The sequence goes on along the minus strand of NC_079544.1, from coordinate 17,538,592 downwards.
GAAGTTGAAAGAGCCTCTCTTTTCTTTTCAGATAGAAAGAGTTCAGGCAAAGGAATTGTAATAGAGGTGGCCTAAATCTGTTTGAAACCTTTTCAAAGCTTCTAGTAAAGATGTCTTTATTTGGTGGAAAATTGCATGAAATGTATTGAAGGTAAATCCTGCCGAATTTAAAGGGAAAATGGCAATGATAACAAGATTAACAATTTCATTATGGTCCGTGTACGGTCCGTGTACCTTCAGGTCATTTGTTTTTCAGTTTGAAATTGAACAAACGGGAGTGAGAAAATGGTGACATTTTCGTTTTTCGATCATTAAAAAACCATGCAAAAAATACAATGTGTCTTGATTTTTAACTTCATGTGTAAAAAACGAATACACAGCTTGCATACTCGTTTTCCACATGTGGGCGGTATGTAATGCCCCCGTCCATCACATGATGTCTTCAGTTGTCCCTCTTGGTTCAGTAAGTGAACAGAATAATAGTCGCTAGCATTACAGTACTGATTTTTTAGTACATTCAATTCTCTCACTAAACAACCGTACAAAACCGTACAGGCTGAACTTTCTTCTGCGCAACCTAACGCATTTCATATAAATATTTATGTCACAAATATTAATGTAGTTTGTGTCTTTCTAGCTGGGTCCAGGGTTTCTAGCTGGGATCTGCGTGGGAAAGCTGCGCGAGACACTGGACAGCAAGCAGTCATTCTTTACGTAACAACAAATGAAATATAGTTTTCATAAATAGACGGGCAAAGATGGAGTGATATAGAAAAAAAGCTTACTGTTATTTCACTAGACTTCCACATGTATCTGGGCGTAGGCAAAAGAACATTATGTATCTCTACACTTCGCTTCATCACTAGATATGTCCGCTTGCGCTGCTTTGCCATTCAGCAAAACTGTCAAATTTCTTGATTCACCAAAATTGATGAATACACATAAGCAAACCCAACAAGCAGCAATTTCAACATTGTGATGAGACAAAATAATACTCTTCTCACATAATTCCAGCATCCTTGCCCAAAATTTGACAGGGACAACGAATTGTCGGTGTTAAAATGAAAATGAAATAATTGTATTTTTCATTTAGGCACATATTGTGCATGCATTTATGTATAATGAAATTGTTAATCTGGCAGGATTTACCTTCCATAGAAATGAGGGAAGCGCCATCTAAAGATTGCGAGTGAATGTTAGGAAATGTTTGGCAAAGCCATCTTTGGAAAGCGACAGCTTCCAAGAGCAGCTATGTCCAAAGTAGTGTTACGATTGCCATCAGTGTGTTTATGTGTGAGTTTAAGGCTTTTAAAAATGGTTCCAGACGTGTGCAAAAGGCTGTTACTAATGTTTCACTCGTGTGCAAGGGTTTCCGTTTGTGTTTTTTTTGGCATGACAAACCTTTGCTGCTGCATGCAGAGAGAAAAGTGCTCAACAAAATGAGTACAAAACATAAAAGTATATGTAAAGACTCAATGTACAGTGATAAAGAATAAGATTAAAACTAAAAGTACTAAGGAATTGATAATGAAACATTAAAAAAAATTAAACATAATATTGTGGTAAATATTATTGTTGTAGCAGGTAGACACATGGTGCTCTCACAGCAGTCCTTGCATTTCTCCAATAAGAAGAGCGGTTGAAACTTTTCAGTGCTGGTCAATGTTTCAGTTTCCTGGTGTGTGTTTAATTTTGTGGTGAGACTTTTCCTGCATGTCAGTGTATTTTGTGCATTCTGTCCGAAAGTGCTGAGACTAACGGTTGCGGAGAGAATCATGGTGATGATGAATGCAGTAAGGAATATGAGGTCAGCCAAGCTGTGACATTTTTAGATATGTGCAGAGCAATCTAAATCCCAAGCTTAATTTTAATATATATGCAAGCATGCTCCCTGCTCTGACTTCTTGCACACCTCGGAGGACACGAGCAAACTAGTTTCATTAACACGCTCGGATCTGTCTGAATGAGGCAGCCGCTGTTGTAACTAGCTCTTAGAATAGATACATCTGAGTTGAATGTTTCAGGGGGGGGGGAGATTGTGAAAGATGGCAGTGAGACTAGTGAGCTGCCCAATTGAACGGTGTTTTTCCATAGATGCAATGTCTCCAAATCTAGTTGGCTGCTAACCTGGACAGGTTTCTCAATGCCTGCTAAACTTCCAACTAAAACAGGATTTTTTTGGCATCATTGGCTCATACTACCTACATATGCTATGTAGCTCACTATGTTTTTGAGACAGCCTACTGTATAATACGACACAATAGGAAAATTTTGATAAGAAAGTGTTTATGTGAGTGTAATGGAAATGCGAACAATCCCATGCACGTTTTTGTGTGAAAGCTGCCTTGATTCATAGCATAAATGAAAATCACCAGGCAGACAGTGAAAGAGCTTACGAACGCTTTCACCGCAGTGACATGGGGACGGCACAAGGGATACTTCAGTTATGACCTGAAATGGTCATGCAGTTCACAGGGAGAAGGCAGAGCCACCCAGCATATAAACGGTCAATGCTGCTGTTTGAATTATTATGTGCTTTGTTTACAACCCCAAAGCCCATTATGTTACAAGGTCAGTCGACAGCCGTTCTGTCTGCATGAAGCTCCGGTATGCCATCAATAATGCTAAAGATGACCAGAGAACTGTTGACTGTGTGTATACAGACACTAATTTCCAATCAACGAAATCAAAGAAACGAGCACGGAATTGACATGAGCCGCCCCATTGTGACTGTAACACAGAGATGGCTTCATCTATCTGCTCTCTTTCTCTCTGACTGGCGGAAGGCGTCTGTCACTATTCTCTGTACTGTGAGGGATTAAAACGGCAATTAGCTCTAGCTATGATTCATCACACAATAGAATCCGTATCCCCGCTCCGCCAGCGCGTTGTCTTACCGTCGGCTTCAGCAACCAGAGAGGACAAGATGAGGGCAAATATACAGAGAATGTAGAATGAGCGCTACAGTAGATGATTAACATCTGCCATGATGGAGATAGATGGGAAAGAGACAAAGGCCGACTTGCACAATGCCTGTGTAGTACGCGTCCTTTTACAGTATATCTGCCCGACCTTGTGTGAATGTGTGACATGATCTTGTTAGTATTTGAAGTTGTTTATTGACTTTGAAATTGCACTAGTTTAGTTAAATCCTCAAGACTACATTTTCTGAGAAAGCTGAAGACCATAACATCCCGATCAGACCGCCAGCGACAAAGTGACATGATTCCATTCATTTCGATGACTTCCGGCGATACGACAGTGCCCATGGGCGACAGGAAGTGGGCGTGTCTAGTGACGCAACAAAGTTGAGAATCGCTCGACTCTATGCAAACGTAGAGTGACTTTCGGATGCGTTTACCAATTGGAGTACAGGAGCAGAGCCCCTCATCCCTCTATCTTCAGTTACTACAGGGTTTGTTTATAAATGTTACTTAAGCAACCAAAGCTAGGCACGCCTTCTACCGACCGCGTAGCAAGAGACTGGCAACACCTAGCGATGGTTAAGTTTATGTGTGTATTTGATATTTTTTAATTTACTCTTAATTTCAGATGTGCCTTTTTTGAGTGATGTTTCTCCGTCTATTTAAAACGGCCACTATTTGGGTCAGTAGGTTAGCACAGCATGATGCTGCTGAGATGAAAGGCTGATAAATTGTCTACATCTTATTGAAGATTATGGTCGTCAGGCTCTCTTCAGGATTGTGTATGTGTGTGGGAGAAAAGTGTGACGCATCAGTGCCATTTGGACCACATCTGTTCTTTAAGACCTATGCAATGTGTGCTAAGCTGTGCTTTATTCTTTACTTTGATGTTAGTGAATCTCTTAAGACACCTACACAAAATGTTTCTGAAGAGGGAGGCTGCTGATCAGGCCAGACTGGCATGTGTTCTTTTTAATGGTTTTGGTGCTGGTGAACCATGTAAGGTTGGGCAGCCACCATCGCTTTTTTGATAAAGCTAGTTGACCTGCTGGGTAGAACACAGCAGGGTTCTTTACTTCATTTGTACTGCTCTTTGGGTCACGTCCCAATTTACATACTTATCCTATGTGTTAAAAAGTATGTACTTCATTTGTGATCCTATATGCATTTTTGTACAAAAAAAAACTTGTAATCCGAGAAACTATATGTTTATTTATACTATTTTGTTTTATAGTATAGGCCACATTAATCCACAATTTTCCATAATGAGTAATATGGAAATTTGGACGCAGACCTGGTGTCATCACATCCTTTGCCAAATGCTCTTTGTGTTTGTGTGTTTTGTTAGTTTGCGTGTTTATTCTTCTTGTCTGTCTCTAATCGGTAGATGACAGCAGCTGGCTCAGATTTTGTGTGCTAATCCAGAGGCTTGTGGGAAATTAGCATTTGGGTAAGGGAGTTAGTGCCATCCTGCCATGCCTTTTAATTGGCCCATCAGCATCTGTCAGTCAGCGAGCGGACACGGACACCTGCTGTGTCACATACAAACCCAGATATTGAATGAACCTCTGTTTTTCGCATGTGAAAGTCTATCCACAATTCCATCTGACACTGGGAGTGGAGGGAAAGCACCTGGCATAAAATGGGCGGAAACAGATGGATATATATATTTGAAGACAAAGTGAAAAAAGAAGTCCTTCTTTCAGGACAAACGGCTTGGCTTTGTGTTAATTGGGAGCTGGTCATTAGAGGATTAGTTTTCCAGATCAAGTTTCAGCTAACACCATACGGCTATGCCCCATCCACAGCTGTTACATTCATCTTTAAAGTTCAACAATCGCACACACGCTGTGAAGTCAAGGGAAGGTTAAGCACATCGGCAGAATGCCTCCGTAATGCAATAAGAAAGAACTGTTGAATGTTGTTTTTCGCTGACGATGTTGGCACGCTGCCCGGTCTTGCCGTTTTTGATGCCTAGATGTCTTTCTCTACCCTGAAATGACATATCAAGAGTGTTATTATAGCATATCATTACTCCACCATCCCTGCGTGATAGGGCACCTGAGGTCACTTCGAACCCTTAAGCTCGTAATATGTTGAAATGAGGCTTGCCAATAAAAAAAGCTGACTTTGCGATTCTCTGTGTGCGAACATTCGTGATGCGCGCTCCTCAAAAACTTCACAAAGCGCTGTTGGCTTACTAAGCATCTTTGGTAATCTCCCCGAGGCATATTTTTGTGGAAAAACAAAGCGCAGACAGAAGCTGTTTGTATACCTTTTATACCAAACCAAATGGCGTGTCGCAACACGTCAAGCTTTATATGCACGTTTTGTCTACACCTCAAACACAGGACTGGGGATTTTTACACACAAATAAACGGTCACGATATTCTCCCAAGAAACACTCTGTTTAGATAGTTTACCCAGACCTGGTCTCTGTTGCTGTAATTTGGTTCCCGTCCAGTTTTTGCCACACAAACAGAGTTTTGGCATTTGATTTAGCATGATGGTTAACCCCAAAGTACCTGGTGTACCCAAGCCATCCATTCATAGATCTACTCTTTGGTTCCTTTTGTTCTCTCCCCACCCCAATCTTGCGGCACGTTCTGTCCTTTCGAAACCACTCTGCAATATTTGCACACCTAATTGCCTAAAGGAGTTTCCGTGGAAACAGACATCATTCAGTCACTGACAGAGTGAAAAGAGAGCTAGAGCGAGCGAGAGTATGTTAAGTGATCGAGCTGTAGAAGCAGAATGGGCTCTGTTAATAAGCCTTCCCACTGCTTCTGCTCTATTCCTCAACCTCATCCAGCAGTAAGCCGGACCACACAAATTAGAGGATTGGGTGACCGCACACATGTAGACGTTTGGATTATGTTAAGCGTTATTATCCGCAAGTTTAAGATACAGGCTTGCCCTTGCATTGCGCGTTTCTGTGTGTGTGGGTAGCAACCTTTCAAAATGTTTTACAATTCTCTTCTGACCTGGTAATGAGAAGCATAGATATGGTGTACCTTGAAGGCACTAATCACCTCAATACATCAGTGTGTCTAACATATTGGAAAGGTCAAGATCTGCTTGTGAACAAATGTGGGAATTGACCGATGAAGCATGCTACGAGCATCGTGCGGTACCTATTCACTTCTGGTGTACATGAAACCAATGCAAGTGAATGGAGTGAGTGGAGTGCAACTTTCTTCTTAATATATCTTGGTGTGTGCTTGATGATAGCTTTACTCAAACAGAAACATTTAATAAAGTAAATCTAGTATGTTAAACTGTGCTTCTCATTCACTCAGACACGCAGAGCAGCCGTTGACATTTTTTAAAAATAGGATTCCGCATCCGCATCTAGTTATATGAATTTAATAAGTCTCATTCACAAGAGTCTGAAACTTTGTCACCGCAGTGTAAAGCAACTTCCCCTATAGATTAAATCCCATTGTAATAGAATAAGCTTTATGTCTTTTAAGGCTACTTACGTTTATGTATTTTTTTGTGACTTTTATATATGCTAAACATAAAAATGTATATCTGTGTGTTTTTCTGTGTGTGCACTCAGGATGCTAATATTCGTTGAAGTGTTTTGGGTTATACACTTTAGCTTTTGTTTTATTTAAACGTGATCGCGTCACTGTATTATAAGAAATTACATTAAATACCAATTCACTGAGTGTAACTTGTTGATATTCGTTAGAAAATAATATTTTATAAACTGCTGAGGTAAGATTTCTTTTTTATTGTAATTAAAATACAATTCATAGTAACAGATGTAACATGTTAAACCTTAGACTGTGAAAACGTAATAAATGTAAAACTTTAAAAAGAACCAAGGTTAAGAAATACAAAGTGTTACATTGCGCTGTACCCAATATTAATAAATTAGAACTTATTATAAAATGCTTACCATAAACAGCTATATTGTCCTTCTCCAATCTTTTAATGGGTCGCTCTCAATACTGCACATAAGATTCTAATGTTCCTGAATAATCATGGTCTTCCTTTTATTTTAATATACTGTATACATGAACAGTTATTCACTCCCCTATCACAGTAACACAGAGCAGACATAATAAAACACGGATCCATCGTGAGTGCAATGATCCAATGTACCCACGATGACTATGTCTGATATGAAATATTTTCTTTTATTAAAATATTTTTTTATAATGTCAGAAGCACTAGCGAGAAGAGACAACGGAACACATTTTTTTGTAATTTTCTAAAACAGAAAGTGTGATGCGAGGTCTGACAGGAGGTATTGGGTGATGTCTTTACAGCACAACGCGCTGCCTTTACTGTAAAATAACTTTTTTTTATCATTATAATGCACGACCAGACGGACACATAGATAAAATGAGACAGAGAACATCATCACTGGATTTATTTAATGCAGTTCACTGCTCAAAATCAGCAAGTACCTGCCTCAGGTGATGTCCCATCAACATAAACAGTACAAACATTAGATTAAGACAAAACAGCCCTAGTACTAGAGTCCAGTACCAGAGTACTAGCTGCGAGCTATTTAAATGAACTCTTTCAGTCCCTAGTACATTCTGCCTGACATATCCTTTTGTGGTCAACAGAACAAAGAAAGTCATAAGAGTTTGGAACAATATAGGAGGCTCTTGCAAAATAGGGGACATCTCTGACACGTTTTCTTAAAGAAAAACATACCAGCCGTTTGGGTTTTCAAATTAGGCCAGTTTGTCAACTTTTGGTCACGTGACGGCATTGCTTTCACAGTTCCTTCCCTTTTTTCAACTAAATTCTTGCGACACATTCCTCATTGAAATCAATAGATTCTTAACATTCTCTGGCATAAACTCTGTTGTGTAGGCGCTCTAACTCTACTGAAGTGCTTTAAAGTGCACAGATATTATTCCACCAGGTCACTTTACCAATGGGCGCCAGTCTCACTTTCTCTCTCCCAATCTCTCTTAATCTTCCTCTCTTGCATCTCACCATCCTGATCTATCGATTATTTCTCGTCCGAATTCCTCCTGCACTGCATGATCTAAAATCCATAGGAGCTTCTCTTTTAGCTGTCATCCTTTTAGCATTTTCTGATTGCTTTGCATAGTCACTGTGTGGTGTGAGCCAGGGCACAGACAACCTCACAGTCTTCTCTTATTAGACTATTGGTTGAAGAGGCTGTTGTGATGTTAATTCGGCCAACTTGAAAGTACTTTGGAGCAGAGCTAGTGCTGTGGTATGAGAAAAGTTTGAAGGCTAATGAAGGACTTTTTTGGTCTCATTTGCATTGGCAATGCTTTTTTACCTGTCTTGTCAAACAAATTGCAATGAAGTGTTTGAATGCTACTGAGAAATGCGATGAGCCAGAGGAAATCGATGTAAGTTTGGGTTTCCGGTCTTATAATAAGTGTCATATTATAAGTAGCTTTCTTCTTTGGCATTATCTGAAAGGTGCTTTTAGGTCATAAATAAGACAATTTCAACATCCAGCATGCCACCAATGAGCTTTGTGTGTGTGTGACAGTATGTCCCTGCATGTCAGTCTCTACACTTGCTAACTGGGTCTGGCAGTTCTGGTATTCAGGATCAGTGTGGGTAGAAAGGAGGTCAGTAGATCACCTGGTTTAATGGGCACAGTGTCTGTGACAGAGTCCTGAAATAAGGAAGTATCCTCTAAATTGACTTTTCACTTACAGTACATGTTTCTGGACCAGTCAACCCGTGCTCTTTTACCTGCAGTGGTAATCCCCACAAGGTCAGAGTTGTAGACCCTTTTAACACCCGGTGTTAGATGTTCGAATGCACCTTCATGCATTTGTAGTGTGAACGCTAAACCGTGAAGGATTGACAGTTTACAGTAATGTCTGTCAGCCAATACAAGAAAACAATATACAACCACGGTAAATACAGACCATTGCCTATTTTCATTTAATCAGCTTTTCTAAATGTATTGTGGACAGTCCAGTCCAGTGTCTGTTGAATTTCAACAAAATCAAACCTCAGAATTGAAACAAAGTCATCAAGACTGACAGCACGACAAGACGACAAAAAAAATCGACTTACATTTTTTCGAACTTTTCCTAAATACATGTGCAGTATTTGAGGTCTGAAAAATACAGAGCAGCTTTTCTATTATTCTTCATGCAAACTCGGGTAAGTCTCTGAATCTGTGGTTCCAGGTTGTTCATGTTCCAGGTTGTTCATGTCTGTCTTTGAGGACTGTGAGACAAGAAGCATCTTTAGCCTGATGCTGTTTTGATGTCTCTCTCATCATTGCACTCAGGCATGTTTGCCCGACCGTAACAAGATGATGTTTGACACCCTGTGATGAGGAGAAGGAATTTCACTTTAAAAGCAGAATGTGTCTCTCTATCTCTCTCTCTGACTTTGATCTGTTAAATGAAGTCGGCCTCATCCCGAGTAGCACATTAAAGAAACTCACCTCCCCAGATTAAGATGACTCGCAAATTGCATATCAATTAAAGTGACTGCTCGGGGCTCGGGCGCTGTGATGATATGGCCATCATTCACTTTAAAGCACTTTAATGCGCGAGGGGTGTGGATAGGGAGGCTGGGTGGATAATATTAAGTAAACAAGGCAAAGGTGAAAGATAAACTATATATGAAGCAGAGATGAGGTACATCAGCAGTGTGTGGCAGAATGCTATCAATGAACAGTAGTGCAAAACACTGATGATTTCTTGTATGTGATGTTATTTATTTTTGAATGTGACAAAAGTGATTGGAGGGAGTTAGTTTTACAAGTAAGAGACTGTATGTTTTGATGTATTATTGCACATCACAGTGGTTCAATCCGTTATATTATGTTATATAGTGATCCTTTTATTGATTTCGCCCTGTCCTCTCAGTTTCAGAATTTATCTTGTAGAACATAAAACAACAAAAATGACTATTTTTTTTACAAAAAGTATATTACAGTGCTTTAAACAATACCTTTATACAGTATATTTTTTAAATTGGCATATAAATAACAGAACCATATTAAAGGGATAGTTTTCCCCAAAATGAAAATTATGTCATCATTTAAAAACCCTGTTGTTATTTCAAACATGTCTGAGAAAGTGCCAAAAACATGAGCGATAAAAAAACAAATACATTTCATTTTCTAATATCAAGACCGCATAGCCACCTCAAGAGCTTTATTCACAAAAGTGTCTGTACATTACAAAATTATTGAAGACACTTTGTTTTTATAGCGGTGGCAAAACCGTTGGTTCACCCTATTGCAAAATATGTTGTTGTTTAATGACAATTGGTCTACAGATCAGTTCCTCTGCGCTTCATTTACTTTTTAACATTAATTATTAAGTAGTCTTCACATTAAAATACATAACTTGGAAGATGTAATACTCCGCTATAAAAATGTTGTGGTTTAAAATCTTTATTGAGATTATTCATCATTAGGGCATGTAAAAGAACAGGATGTTACAAATTAATGATACTATAACACACGAGGGGCTGTAAATATATATATACATTTTATTTTCACAATTTTTTTTTGTTTTTATAATGTTTAACCATCATCTTGAAGGTCATTTTATAACTCCTGCCGCATGACAAATGAATTTTTTAAAGTGAAGATATTCCATGTAATCCCCGGTTTATAAAATATAATTAATAATTTAACAAGAAATATAAAAATGCTGAGGTAATTATACTTCAGTATAATTACAGTTATGAGGGCTAGATGGGCTGTTCAAACACATACTTGAGGGCCGTAATTGTTCTTTTAAAGTGAAGTTAAGATTAATTTAGTGCACTTAGACTCTTCTCACTCGTGTTTCTGGTAAATGTTTGTCCAGTTGTAAGGACACATGGCTATTGTTTTGATTTTATTTGCTTTTAGTTCCCTCTGCTTACTTCCCTGTTTATGATCACTTGTCTTGTGATGATGTGTACCGCAGTTACTTGTTTTCAACTTGTTTTCAACTTGTTGTCACTATTCTGAGTGTATATGCAGTCTGTACCTGTCATAATGTCGGCCTGCATCTGGCTGTGAGTTTTAGTTTCTCAGCAGATTTTTTTTTTTTCGGGGAGAATGTCTCTGTCTGGAGTCTAATGTTGTTTTGTTGTTACTCCAGGGGGATGCAATTTTAAAAAGCTTATTATCCTCTTCAAAACAGCAATGGCTCACATTGGTCTCATGCTCCTTGTTTTCCTCGCCTCCCACACAAATACATGTGAAGACACACACACGTATAACCCTCGCACACTGTCCTGTTTCGTCTCATCTGTCTGTTTCTTCTGCTGTTTCCTGGGTAAATGCCTCTGTAGATGCTTCCCCCCAAATGTATTGCTTTCCCTCATTCATTCCATGCGCATTTAGATTTCCTTTTGAAGAATGTTTTTACAGGATGCCAGACTATGCAAAGTTGTGAATGAGGTTTGAGAGCCAAAGTGTTTTTTTAGTAAATAGCGTTCATTCTCCTTCCACACCCAAATCTTCAGTCCAGGTGCATCATAGAGCACAGGTCTCAGAGTTCTTAAAGCCACTGCTGTCCTAAAGATTTGAGATAGGCCATTTGTCATGATGAGTGCCTCTAAATGTCAAGGTAGTAGGAGTTTTTGTAGATTTTGCTGCCTCATTTATTATGTCTAATATTTCTCCGACTTGGTCTGTCAGTGCCAGCAGGCTTTCGCTGATTGGTGCATTATTTGGTCTAATGCATCAGCTGAGTACTATACGCACCAGACACCATCTTCGGTACAGCATGCACACCTGCTCCAGATGCATCATTAGCTTCACTTATCGAATACACATCGTTTTATTTTGGGTACTTTTACATTAAGGTCACTTGCATTGTTGTGTCCCGTAAACTGTCTCATAATGTTGATTGCTATTACTGCAACACTGTAGATGTTAGAGTCTTATTCAAGATCAGTGCATGAATTCTATGAGGGTTGGATGACCATCTCACGTCCATCTCACAAGGGCCTTCATGTGTACCGAGCACATAAAACATGCATTAGTGCTGCATAATGCATGCTTTCTTGAAACGCTGGCCCTTTTCTTACTCACGATCTCCAGTCACTGCTATTGCTTGCAGTGTTTAGGGAAGCGAGGAATTGAAGCATTCTTAGTGGATGAATCCGTGCATAACCTTGGTTATTCCAGTATTGATTCCCATTTAATGCCTTAAGGATTTTCTCTCTAGACGTACGTTGTTTACAGAAGTTAATCGTGCAGAAAAAACACTAATGCAGCAAAACAGAACAGGAAGCAAATTGTCCCTAGCGGTCAGTTCTTAATATCAGAGACTGTTTCACCACTAGACATCCTTCAGCCCTAAACAGTGTTTATATAATCGTATTTTAAAGGGGTGATTGAACTTGATTTCATGTTTTGCTTTTGATTTAGTATAAAGGTATAAGACGTCCAAAGTCACAAAACTTACAGTTTTGCCAAAAACATGAACTGACAATCGGCATTGTCCTGGAAGTTTGCGGTTATGGTAAGGGGCGTAACATTTCTGCCACACGCTTGAGTTATTAAGCCAATCACAACGTACTACTCAACTGGCTACTCAATCAGAGCACACTGTGCTTTCCAGAGCAATGAGTTTTGTAAAAATTGACGCGTTTTAGAAAGGCTGGGCATAGAGAAGCTACTATAACGTGCACCTCACTCTTAAAAATAAAGGTGCTTTAAAGGTTCTTCACAACGATGCCATTTTGGTTCCACAAAGAACCATTCAGCCAAAGGTCCTTTGCAGAACCATCTCTTTCTTACATTTTTTATAACTTCGGATGTTAAAGGTTCTGTTATGTCATCAAATAACTCTTTGAAGCACCTTTTTTAAAGAGTTTATGTGATAAAAAGGATTATTTTCCTCCTTAAAATGTATAACACAAGTTAATAATGTTTTTAATCATGTCATATGACTTTATGCATATACAGGTGGAGAATTACAAGTTTTTTCTTTCAAAGAAAGCAACGTTTAACAAACACAAAAGGTCTTGTAAAATGTTAATAATAGATAGATATTTAGTAATAGGTCATCAATATCTACGCTCATTTCTTGAAATGGTCATATTTGATATGGTTGTCATCACTTGAGTAATCTTTCTGTTTTGAAACAGATTATAATTTCACATATTAGTTTACTTTTCTTACAGTTTTAATCGCTAATAGACATTTTTAAAAAATATACTGATACACATACTTGACTAATATGGTCTTACAAACGAACACATTATTATTTAGAATTTTAAATGTTTGTTTATTCTAGATAAATATTTATTCTGGCAGTACTGTATCAATGTGTATTTACCAACACAATCTCACGGCAAAAATTTAGCTATTTTACAATTTGGCTAATTTGTATAAACTTGTATAATCTCATTTATAAATGTTTTGTACAATTTGCAAATTTTGGCTAGTTGGTATGAATTCATACGATCTCATTCATACATGTTTGTTAGATTTGCTTTCACGCCAGTAATGTTAGCCTTAGGGGCGCGGTTAATGCAGGGAGAAGCTTCAGTATTTCTTATATTCTTTATATTCATTCGTTTTTGCATGATTCACAACGTACAAATTCATACCGATTAGCCACCACTTAAAATAAGAGCAGGTTGATATCTACTGTAAGCAGTGCAACATTGTGAAAAGTGCTATACAAATAAAAAGAATTTGAACAGAATCTAATAGACTGGGCCAGCAGACAAAAACCTTGATGTCGAGTCCCGTACTGTTATAAACGTTTGGAAGACAGATGGTTGACTCCCATAAATTCCTACAGGGATTTGGGTATTGCAGGGCTGTTGAAGGAAGACGTTGAGAAATGTTGAACACTGGTAGTAGATGCCATGCGTCCAAAATTCCTCAGACATATTATTCCCGCAGTGAAACTGACACACCAGGCACACTCATAATCTGCCGAAGGTGACCCACGGTCTGATCGGTATTCTCAGCCAAAATCAAATAAACACAAATCCATCTGCCCTCCCTCTGAGCTTGCACACAGCGGGTGTCCCGTGCTCACCTTTGTTGCTTGGAGAGGCATGCTATTTTAAGTTAGCCCATCCGCCTTTGAAAGAATGAAATAGAATTGTAAATGTTAATGAGTTAGGAGCCGCATTAATATCTGAATCATTCAGCATCTCCTGAGTTAGATAGAATAATAACTGTGGGAAGCTTTGAATTTGCTGTTGGTTCTGTACGTTCGGAGCCCCCGCCTGCAATTCCCGCGGCGACCGTGTTATTCATCACCCGCGGCAGACATTAGCATGTAGTGACTCATTAATGTCTCAAATTGACCATTATAAGTCAATTCACCTGGGCCATATTAACGCTATTTCCGAACATTTGATGTTGTGAATTATGGCTGTTGCGATCCTTCATGCTAATAGGTCCCAGATTAGCCTGAGGACTTCAGGTGCTGTGATGTACTTCTGCTTGATCCAGTACACTTCATTTTACTCTTTTATTAATGGACTTTTCAGAAGTTATGCTTGGATCAAAGCTTAACAGATCACCTAAATTACCTCCAAATGGCCCTGATACTGTATGTCTCACTGCCATTATTTGCAAAAAAAAAACTTGTGCGTTAGTCGCAGGATGTGTTTGACGTCTGTGTCTTTAAAATCTGTTTCCTTGCTACTCAGAGGCTACTGGGAAATATATGCTTGCGCCTCCAACGCTGTCTATGTGTGTTTGGGAATGTGTGGGGGATGATGTGATTCAGGCTGCATGTGTGTTTGTGGGGGTATTTCAGTTTGTGTGTAGTGTACATCGTCAGCTTTGTAACGTGTATGTATGACTTGATTGAAATTGCGAATACAAAGTGCATGATGCCCTGCATTGGTATACAGTGGTTTAACACCTAATTTTAAACATGTCCATAAGCTGTCGATTGGTAAAAATAGCCGTTTTCTGAGTGTGCCTCTGGTTATCAAACAGGGGACCCAAGAAGAGGCTCATCGGAGCGCAGGTCCAGCCCATGATAAATCTGTATATTACGAAACCATCCGTTTCTGTAAGAGAGCTTCCCTTCCCTTGTACCCTGCCCTCTGCAGGCTCCTGTCATCATGACAAAGCTGTTTACCTGGTTTCCCAAAATCCTGTTGTATCCATTCGGCCATCCACCAATTTTAATCTCTTGCAATCTCCGGCACAGTTTTGAGCCTTGAACTGTGAAGGGACCCAGGGAACAAGACTGGGGATTGGCACCTGGCATTTGCCACAATCGATATTCAGCTACAGTCCATTTTGCTGAGTATGTGGGAATCTGGCAGTCCTTTAGCATATAGATAGAGGCGTGGTTGTTTGTGACATTGCAAATGGTTATAAAGATAATTTATGACTTTATCAGATCAACAATTATCTTGGATTTACAATTTAAGACCGGGAGGATAAACTACGGTTTAGTTTTAATAGGAATATCTCAGTGCAGCTGTTACTAAAATATCTCTAGCTTTGTAGAAATGTAAATAGGCTGTTTATAGTTGTCTAATAATGTTCCAGAAAATTCAGATGTACACCTCTCTGATGGAACCCATGAAACATTTGAATTTCTTTAAGCTAACGTTAATTCCCCACAGTGTCATCAGCGGATACAGTGAATCGGTCTGTTGATTCATTTATTCAACTAATTGAAACATAATAGCTCAGTTGTCAAGTGGCTTATGCGTTGGTCTGCATGTTGAGGAATATGTTCATTGTGATGTGGACTTTGCCCATAGAGAGCACGTGTCTTTAAAACCTGCAGGGGTCTGGCACCCCGACATTACTGTGTGGATCTGTGTATTGATCACAGTCTGAAGGGAGCTGTTGGAAAGAATGAGACGTACAATGATCAAAGACCAGCCCACTGTATCTCATGTGCACTGCACCTCTGATGACCTTTTCAAGGGCTTTTCCAGAGGACGAAGAGACTTATAATTATATATAAGTAATATATAATAATATTAGTAAATTGGTTAGTCAAGACATGTATTTTAAGGGCTGGTCTGCTTGGCAAGAACAAAAAACATTTTCTACCCCATTGATAGATATTTAACTAAGTTCATTTTGCATCTCAAGTGGATGTATCTTGTTTTAGGAATTTTTCAATATTTTTAATTGAAAACAAGATTTATTTTGCAGTGTATGCTGCTGGTGCCATCCAGGTAACTCAGAATTATGGTTAATTAGCATTTTTATCCACTTTCTGCTTAAAAATGTCTTGACTTTGGTTGTCCAGTAATGAGACGTTAAAAAATAGTAATACTGTTTCTATTACTTGTCGCATTGCATTGCATTGTGGGATACAGTAGATTCAATAACTAATGCATGTTCTGATTGTATAGCCTACATATTCAGGCAAATATAAAAGGTCATTTTACATTCACAGGTAAATGGAGTAGGTTTGCAATGAAGGCATTAGATTTCCATAAAAATATCCTGGCATCCATTTCAGCCACAGTGATTGTTTTGCCCTACATGATATTTATGGATCAGTGCCAATGTGTACAACACATGTTTCAATCTGATCATCAGTCGTCTCTCTTCTCAGCGTTTTCTCGCCCCTTGTTAAAGAACTGGCAGGACCCCCCCTTTCTGTACATTAAGGATAGATATGATAATCTGTAAAACCATTATATATATATATATATATATATATACAGCATATAAACTATATTTAAAGAAGCAAAAAATTACTTCTGGTTTCCATTAAAATACTACTGTGAACCATTAGCTTTTTGCATTAAAACCATTACAAAATTGCAGTGTTTTGGGCATTATTCCAAAAGGATTAATCTGCGAGATCACTAGAACAGTCCGCGTTTCATTGATTTGAACACGAGCGAGAGTTTATTTGCAGTTTATAACACAGATGTAGTATGGTGTCATTTGCCTGTCAAAAATAGCGCTTTACATCTTTAATAACCGTCAACAGCTTTAAACATCGGTCCGTTCAGAAATATATATGAAAAGACACTTTATTTACACCCCACTCCCTTCACTCGCACTCTGAACTCATCGGGAGAGACTTGCGTTTATTCTGAAATTACAGTCTAAGAGACAAACATACATATATCTACATACATACATCTACCTGTTTCTTAAGATGATGTGGAGGTAATTGCTGCTACTTCCTGAGTGGAGGTTTGTCTACTTTACTAGATATTGAGCTTTAGTGCGCAGCCTAAAATTGCACTGCGCAGGACATACAAATTACAATGGGTCTGTACGGCCGCTCACACATGCAGCTTCTGATGAAACGTTGTTCTCTGTCAATTTGCAATCGAGTTCTGAAGGTTGGGGTTTCGGGGAACAGTCGCGCCCCCCTGGTTGAGAACCACTGGCTTAGATAGTGCACAAGACGGTTTCATGTATCATTATATTTACATTTGGCAGACGCTTTTGTCCAACGCGACTTACATTGCAGTAACCTATACATTTATACATAGGTATTTGCAATCCCCTGGAATCGAACCCACAACCTTGCGTTGTTGACGCAATGCTCTTACCACTGAGCTACAGGAAAGCTTACCACTTACAGACACACGCAGAGTCCATTAAACATGCATATTCAGCTGTTTTTCAGCCCATTATATAAACAACATGTTCTGAAGTAACACCAGCAGGCACAGTCAAATTCTTGACCCGGCTAAGTACATTAAAATCCCCCGTTACATAATTGAATTAATAATCAATGTGAGTTTTGCGAGTCGCCACTTTCAAGGACAATTCATGTCTTCATTATTTCTGCAGTCACAATGGCTTTTAAATCCATCACCGGTTGGTGTTACATGGTGAACTAAACTCTACATGTAGCTGTTTTGATCAGTCCGCATTTATATGATCTTTACAGATCCGATGTTAATAGAGAATCATTCATAGTGGAGTCGATGCATGTAACCACAACACTAACCCACACTAGGGTGAGTCTAAACAGCCAATTATCTGTTACGCTCTAATGATAGCTTGTGTACTGTCTCTTAGTCTGTGGGCGGATCGCAGGTCTATGGATGTGACCGCTGAAGATCTTTCAATGAATCACCGGCAGACATTAATTAGTTCACAATGATTTTATTGAATTTCACTGCCGAGTCTGATCTTTCTGGCTTCTTTCTGTGGCTTGAAGATTCCACTTTCACCTAAAAGTCTTGAGTCTCAACCTCCTCTGTGAGGCTGCCCACCGCCGCTGAGAATGAATTGGGTTTTGCAAAATGTAACGCTTTGATATTTAACATACGAATCCTGTTGTTTATTGGAACAGTAATAAGGAACATGAAAGTGTAGGATAGAAATGGATATAGTTCTCTCTCATCTCTGCACAGCAGAGCTCATTTTTAAGATACTAATGGTGGAGTCAATGATGTGCAAGAGATGGAGCCTGATGATTTGTCAAACGACTGCTAAGACTCGACTGATACTGTGCGGTTGTGGGCTGCCAGTAAGAAGGATGGACTGGAAAATGCGGTATATTATGCAGTTCTGTTAGATCTGGCGCACGTAGCGTCCATAGGGAACAGTGGCATTTTTCATTCGGTCGCTTTAAGATACATGTAGGATTACGGTAAACAACGTGAATCAATTATCCAAACACTACATCACACATCGCCAACCAAAAAAGTGAAGCGCTGTAGGCTACACGTTTCAATTCATATTTACGAATATGAAAAAAATGTCCAAATATTTATATGCACGTATCTTAACTATTCTGTATAAGACATGGTAAGAAGGTTTTAATGTAACCTTTCAATAACGCCATGTTTTGGTCCATCCCGCATCAGTTAGCTTGTTTCTTTTATTGTTCAGATTGTGGTTTTAAAATCTCAATGGATGAGCCAATGACCGGTTGGCTGTCTGACTGTAGATGACTTTGCACCACTTTTTTTCTCAGTGTATCCCTTAAGGGTAATTTGTCCATCTGGTGTGCCGTCTTAGTTTTGAGCTGAAGGACAAAGATTAGTAAATGTATATGAGCTATTCTGACCTTTTAGTTATGTCTTCATTTACTTATTTTGGCAGAATAACCTTATAGATAGGAAACTATAATCTTGAACATTCCTGCCCAAGGATGACACACGTCTCCTGGTCCCATTTCACACAAAGTATAAAAGGAAGAAATTATCTTTTTCGAAATAGCAATATGTATCTGAAATTATCTTTTTTTTGTGCATTGACACATTATTTTCATGAATGTCAATACTTAACTGTATATCAGATAGTAAATTAACTTAAATTAAGCTTTATTTCTTTTTATAAAAATAAAGAAATCTATATCCATACAATTTAAATGTTGTAATTTTGAAAGTGAAATATGACAGTGTTTTGTAAGTCACTTTATTATCCCGTTCTGAGAGTTTGATAACGCACACAACAGGATCACATTGACATATCGGAACCTTGTAATCTCATTTATTGCGTATAAATCAGATAAATTTGATTTGTTGCCATAAGCGACATGTAGGCAGCGCCCTAATGTGATTGAGCAGCGAAGAGAAACAGCCTGTGAATCACAAGTCATGACAGGTCACCGCGTGTGTTGTGTATTTCACCGAATTACGATGTGTTTACTGGAGACTTCAGGCTAACCTTGAGGACGTCGGCGAACATGTTCACGAGTGGGCTGGGAACGAAAAATGGAGATTTACTGCGATAGAAGTATGACCCCCACTGTCAGTCGTCTCTTCCTGACCCTCTTATCTCCCAAACCCAGTCTACTACATCAAATCCGCATGTGCTGTCTGGTCAGAGCACTTCAGATAAGATAAAATGTGACTTTAACGTGATTTAGTGGATAGGATTGTCATTTTGTGTAGTTGCTGGAAAATACATAATTTTAATGGTTGTGTGAGACGTATATTTTCTTTATTACACAGTCGTGCTACTGTGTGCAATCAAATATTCTTGTATAATGGGTAAACTGTAAAATTGTCCGTTGTTCCAAGCAACCCGCTTCCTTTAAATCAGTTTAATATCTCTTGTGTCACTGAGGTCTCTTTCTTCTAACATAAATAATTTCAATTTATATAAAAAATCATATGCATTTTTGTATTTATTGCTTAAGTACAGGAGTAAGTACACTCTTAACTTTGTCTGTTGATTTTTTCAGTACTGTACACCTCAAGAATAATTTACAATAATGTGCTGAAGCACTGTAGAGTGTAATGTAAGATATAAATGGAAAAAAGCCTGTGCATCCAAAAAACATTTATTTCTGGCAGGGCTTTTTATTCATGCTATAAGGGCTCCATGGGGATGCATTGTTTCATTTTGTGAACATATATTATTAGAATACTCCTTTAGTTGAGCGTGCCAGGATAAAGGAACACGCATCTCACGACATGTTCTGTGTGGGACTCGTTCACAGCTATAAATATTCATTGTGGATGTCTACATGCAGCTGGACTGTAATAACTGTTCATCTTCTGATTATTAGCGTCACATGCTTAGTGGTGACCATCAACCAGTCGTTTGTGCCAGATCTCTGTGATCCGATTAGTCATATCCGACCAGGTCCTGATAAAGACCTAATGGCTGTTTTTGTGTGTTGGTATGGGATCTTGGCCGGAGTGGAAGCAGATGGGTGGGGGCGCGCAGCTCTGTGAGGCAGGAGCTTGGTTGATGGATGCGGAGCTCTGGTGGCAGGATCCATCCATTATTGAACTGCTCTGTCAGCTTATGGAGCGGAGACGCATGCAAACACTAGACACACACTGGGATCCTTAAAGGAATAGTTGACATATTTGGTATGATTACTTTCTAAGGACACACAAGGATATGTTTACATTTGAATTTCATCCAAAGGTGCTTGTACAGTGTATTTGAGGTATACATTTGATTAATATGGGAATCAGACCCAACACCACTTTCTTTTTATAATTATATATTTATGGACTTTTTATGCTTTTATTGTGAGAGAAAAGTAGAGAGGTGACAGGAAATCAATAGGGGAGCGAGATTGGCAAAGGACCTTTCGAGACGAGAATCGAATTTGGGTTTCCGTGAGCGCAATGGCACTATTTGTTGGTATGCTAACCACGGGGCTATCGGCACCGCCCCGACAACACTTTCAACACAATTTCACAATTTTAAGGAATTTCTTGCAGTTGCAAGATCTAAAAAGGACACAAAAGCACAATCATAATGGTGCCTATGACTTGTGAGTCCTCTGAAGCCATGCAATTGTGAGGATGGATTAATTTTTACATTATACGGTGAAAAATCTATCATCTGTTCTAGATTTTCTTCACAAAACTGAGAAAAGTGAAATTCAAATTCTCTTGAATGAGCTGAACGATTTGTTCACGGGTTACAAATGACATTTTTACAACAGACATTTCAGTTAGCTAAACCCAAAAGTCATTCTATACTGTAGCTTTTGAAGATTTCAGTATAGCACAATTCATCTTCACGTTTCGAAGAATGTATGAAAGTCGTATTGGTTTCACGAGTTTGCCTCGCAGATATTAAGTACGGATGATAAGGGATGGATTGTATACGTATTTGGTGTGCTGTCCCAGGGAGAGGGCCACGGGCCTGGTAAGTGCCTGGACTCGGGTCGTTCCCCCCCTTATACTGCGGTTAAAATGGTCTGATGCTGAAGAGTTGAGGTGGAGGAGGTATACATGAAAATTTAGTGAGAATGAGGGTAAGCTGTCTGTCTATTTGTAGGTTTTTTCCCCCGAGCTAAATGGATGGTTGTTGAGATTGGTCATAAGAAACCAGCCTGGTTAGTTATCTGATTTGTGAGATCGGTAATGGAAAGCCAGCCTGGTTAGTTATCTGATTGGTAAGATTGATCAAAGCAAGCCAGCCGGATTAGTTATCTGCACATGCTCCTCCCGAACTTTGTAAATAAAACATCGTTTTGTTTGACATGAAACTGAAGACAGAATTTCTTTCAAGACTAAATGAGACTACACTGTAAAACTTTGACCAAAGCTATTCTGAATACGGGTTGGTGATTACATTTCTAACATTTCCTTTTCCTCTTGTTGCCTCTCTCCAGCGGAGCCTCTGCCTCTGACGGACCTCTGTCGACGCGCGGCACGGCTGGCTCTGGGACGTGAGCGTCTGCAGGAGATTGAAACCTTGCCTTTGCCCCAGTCTCTGAAAAATTACCTCCAGTACCAGTGAGAGCAGAACTCAGGCCCTCATGACAGAGACACACAGAGAGGACGCTTGAGGTGCAACTGTAACGGCACCATCCGGCGGATGAGGGAAACATGTTTACATTGTGGCTCACTGGTGGAATCTTAGGGTTTTGTATTTGTTTGTTTTAGTTATTTTTATTTTTCCTCTTTATGATTTGTTTAAATTATTGATGGCTTTGGAAGAAGCACGGAGGACAGTGTTATTGACATTAAACGGGACGGTGTGCAGCGGCTCTCCAGCGCCTCCATGTGTACGTTTCGCCCTGGAGAATACGACAGGAAGCTGTGTTTCAGAAGCTCGGTAATCTTGGGATGAAAGCTCACAGTGATAATCTTGCGTTCTTTTCCTGGATTTTCCCTGCAGAACACAGTCAACGCTCAAAGGTGATCTAACCCAGACAACATCTCAGTCCAGACAACCCTGAAAGGTGCCAGCACCTGCACACAAGAACACCGGGGAACATTAATATATACGGACCGACAGCAGACATTTCCCGTTTTTCCTAGGATGGATGTGTATTCCCATGGACACATATGCATACGCACATACTGTATACAGCCAACAATCATATGCGCATTTTACATTTTTTTTATTTCTTCATCTGAGAGCTCGAGTCAGTTTGTCTATCTGAATTTGTACCCTGATTTTATTGTGAGTGTGAACCTGTTTTTTTTTTTTAGTTGATGATCTATCGAGATGTTTTGTCTCTCTTTAATTTTATTTATCAGGTTCTAGTTTCTTTAATGGACAGAACGTGCGAGCTAGCACATAGATGAACACTATCATACTCATCACATATGGCTTTCTATTTTAAACTGGGATGCTGCTGTTATTATTAAAAATAATAATATTATTATAATTCTGCCTGGATGCTCAGATAGAAGTCTGGTTTTCTGAGGCACAGTGGAATGTAATGATCTCGCTAGCATTAGCATATTTGAAATGTTAATAAAAGCCAAGTGAATGAGATGGATTTTGCTTACATTTTTGTCTGGATCGAATAAGAAAAAGCATTCATACAGACATTGAAGCCTATTTACACAACACCTCTTTATTGCTTCCAACATCCCACAGAGGGTTCCCTCCTTTCCCAATTTCCCACTCTTTCTCACCTTCTTGCTTTCTGTCTGTTTCCCTCAGTATCTCGCCCTCTGTCTGACTCTATCACAGTCTGAGCTTGAAAAGTGTTATCTAACCCAAATCTGTGACAAACTGGAACATTCTTCTCACACTCGGCTCTGTTGAGATTCGTGGGAGGATTCGCTAACCTCAGGTGCTTTCTTAAATTCTCCAGACGTTCAGTTATTTACCCACACTTTTTAACCTGTATGCTGTTATTTTTTTCCAGTGGAACATAAAAGCAGAAATGAATGACGCAGCTGTTTCCTCAAGATCCGGATTTTCATTTTGGTGTGAAATTCGAAACGCCTTTCGAGTCAAAAATCTTTAGTGTGTGCAAATGTCCTTAACTGAGAGACCTTAACTTCCATTAAGGTCAACAAACTATAAGTGGCTTTTGTAGATAATGGGAAATGCATTTTCTGAGCCTTCACTTCAAATAGCGTGATGCGGCCTGTTTTAGTTTATTGTATCTGGATACGTTTTGTATTGGAAATCAATGCGAGACGGCAAGACACCGTCCTCGCGCACCAGCATGAAAATGGACTTCTTTTTTCTTGCTTCTTCACTTTTGGAATCGGCTCAGATGTCATTGAATAACACGGATATGAGAGCACAGGTCCAAAGATAGGGCTCTGATCAAAGGCATTGCTTAAAGTCTGACGCAGAACGATGGCTTGTGGTTCAAGCCAGGACACTCAACCTCCCCATCCTCCGTTCTCTGAAATCTTGTCTTAAATCATTAACAAACTTGACACAAAGGGCTCAGTGTGTTCCAGTCTTAAGAGAACGACGAAGCGTCTACGTCTGTGTACAATCAGTGTTTCAGTGTGTACGTCTTGGGAATCACCGGTTGTTTATGTTTGGGTCCTTCATCATTAGCAGGCAATTGTTGAACTCTTGGAAGTGAGTATTGTGCTGATTTCCTCCCAGTGCGGTTCTCCATTTTCCCAGTGGCCATTTCCTTAACTTACCAGGGTGTAAATAACAGGGTAAGCCTGAAGCTCATTCACCACTGAGAGACCTTGGGAGACAGGCGAGACAGCCTTCATGTGCTTCCTTTCTTATGTGTGTGCGGCTGGTCAGTGTGGGAGAGAGAGAGAGAATGAGGGTATAAATAGGGAGCCGTGGCAATTGGTGAAAAAGATCTTTGCGTCCTAAATGACCTCAGTTTCCATACACAGGTGCATCCTGGCCTGCAAGGGTCACGCACTTACCTAAAGAACACAGTGGCTGCGAATCCACTCCGCTAAGAAAAACCCTGGAGACGGTAACTTTTGTTTTGATGTTCTCGCTGCAGATTTCCCATTCGTCCACTAAAAACCGAGGAAGTCCAAGATAGACACAATTTGTTTTGGGGGACAAATGTAGAAAAGCAATTATGTAAAATCCTAAAAACTGGCTTTCAATGTAATCTAATGTTTTCATGTTTTAATGTTAAAAGTGATAGTTCAGCCATAAATGAAAATTCTGTCATCATGTACTCACCATCTTGTCATTTCAAACCTTTATGACTTTCGTTATTTCACAGAATACGAAAGAAGATATTATGAAGAAAGTTGGTTACGGAACAGCACTGGCACCACTTCACTATTATTGTACAGACAAAAAAGCCAATACAAGTCAATGGAGGCCAGTTACAAACATTCTTCAAAATATCTTCTTGTGTGTTCTGCGAAGAAAGAAAGTTTAACAGGTTTGTAATGACAAGAGGGTGAGTAAATAATGACAGAATCGTACCCCCACTTGCTCTCCGGGCGCTGCAGTGACACTGCTCGGGGTGTACGTGTGTTTACAACTTTCTGTGCGTGTGTTCGCTACTCTCTGGATGGGTTAAATGCAGAGGTCACATTTTGGGTATTGTTCACCCTATCTGACAAATAAGTCACTTTCACTAGTGGCATATCGTGCACATGCTTTTCTGGAAGCAGGAACTACAATATTGCATAGTAAGCAGTCCATGCTGTCATTTGTCATGGGGAAACTGGGGACTGGGAACTCGACATGGCCAATATTGAAAAGGTATATTTAGGGATTTCATCTCCAGATTGAAAATAAGTCTGTGTGCTTTTCTCTCAAGTTTAAGCGAAAAACACACAGTTAGCGTACAGAGAGATGAATCAGATTAGTGCAGAGTCAACATGTTCCCCCTCTCCTTCACTCCCTCTCCCTCCCTCGCTGTTGGTTTTCCGAGCCAGCCTGTATAAATAGCATATGATCCATCTATTATGTCTATGAGTCTCCACTTTCCCAGACTCCTGTTTAGCTTCTTGGCTCCCCCGGAGAGCATAAGCAGCATTAAAGAGTTTTCTAAAAGATACAATGTTTTGCCGTTCCAAAACCGGGTGAGATGACTCCGTGCATTTACATAAAGCTGTATAGGTACCATCTAGCAAGGATACAATCATTCCTATTATACACACTGCAATGCAGACATCATTTTCCATTTCACCCAACCGAACCGTTTCCTATTAAACACATCACAGTCAATGACTTTGCTTGGGTTTAATGGTTCTTGCCAGGTGCTAATGAGCACTAATGTTAATCTAGCACGTGTGTCACCATGTATTATTCATCCTGCAGTGCCAGATTGGTCCTCCCAGTTATCCGAGTTAAAGAATTGGAAAATTCTCAAATGAAGCATGTGCAGCAGATTCCATTTGTCATGTTCTCTGAAATTCAAGCGAATTATGGATGCGCTTTGATATTACGTGCTGTCTGTTCAATTTTTTTCCCATACACCCAGCCGTTCCCTGATGACTCCATGAAAACACGGGAAAAGTGAAGGCCTCTTAATTTGAAAAAGGCAAAACGGGCCCTTGGGTTCATCAGTGTCTTTACTGAAGCTGCTCAAATGAGGTTAATTAGCTCTCACAGCCAGGAGAAATGCATAATGAGATCTAACCTATCCAACAGACACATGCATACCAGCAGAAATGCATCATTCGAAACTTTAGGGAGCAAAAACTGCTGTGGTGTTAGCCGATGGTGAAACTATGCACTGGGTGCTACTTAAAGGAATAGTTCACACAAACACCAAAATTCTGTCATCATTTATCACCCTCATGTCGTTCAATTTTGAGAAATGTCTCAAGTGGTTCCACACTTAAGTCATGCAGGTTTGGAATGACATGAGGGTGAGCAAATGATGATAGAATGTTCATTTTTGCTTGAACTATCCATTTATCACATGCACACATGATTCATACTGTACTCGTGTACATGGATATACACATGGCCACTGTAAAAGATGAAAGAGCTTTGAGTTCATGTGTGAGGTGGCAGCTGGTAAAGGAATGGTGATAAAGGTTTCTGGTAAAATAAATTGTGAGGATGCAACAACATGACCGTTTATGGTTTGGTCAGGGGTGTAGCATTGCCTACAGTATTTCAAACACTAAATGCATGATTCATAACTCTCTCATCACAATCTAACATGCAAAAGCTGTTTTAACACCATTATCACACACTACATTACACCATTCGCACATGCTGGTTTGCTTCTCTTGGAAAAACCAAATGAAACAATTACTGTTGAGCTGTTTTGCTTAATGATTATTTGTTCCAATCGTAATCGTATACTGTTGAGACAGAAACCATTAATTTTATGCATCTAAGCATTTCTTATTGTAAGATTTCATTTTTTAGAGAACCAATTGAGACCTCTAGAGGCATTTAGAGATCAACACAGCTTCATTTACTTCATTGCTTGTGTTTCCCTAATGTCTGCCCTCTATCTGTGGAAGCTTGGTATTACAGGCGGAGTACCTATTCTTTGCTTGCACGATTTGAGTTATGGAAACATTTATTTTGATTTGGAAATAAGACCAAAAAAATCCAGGATAATTTATAAATAATAAATTATTTATGATCAACAATAAACATTATCGTCCATAAATGTCCTGTATATTTTGTCTATCAGCTGCAGGTACTAAATCATAAAATAACTCACTCTTGAGGTCAGTCGAATACATTGTATTTTTGACAGTGTTATATTTTTGCCCTTGTATCACATTACACTGATATATAAATTCACTTTCATTTCATGGAAGTGTGGAGAGGATTTTATCCTGAAAAGAAGACGAAGCATTTGTATTACGTTTTTATTATGTTTGCACCTGCGCATTGCGCAACACATTCAAGTCGGGTATGAACTCAGTTCATCAGTGGTTGTTGAACTCCAGTAATAAGGCTATTTTTTTCACTTTAAATGAAGTGAATATTGAATGTTAGATAATTCCTTTCTCATAAAAGCTTAAAACAGTCCAAAGTTCTCCATTAACATGACGCACCACCATTTCCTCAGCTCTACCATGTCCTGCTGCTCAAAACATAAAAGTCAATGCAAAGTTATTGAAAACTGTACTAATGCTTACAATTGTGTAGTCAAATGGGGCATCCAGCACAATGTAGACTATAAATGAAGGAGACGTCAGTATTACGGCAAAATAATATAATATTAACTACAAACATAATGTACATCTACCATCAACATAAGCACACTACAGTCGTTGCCATATGATTGTACTGGAAAACCCTTAAATATAATGAAAGGAGGGAATAAGCAAAATTTCATAGAAAGATAGATACATAAGACTTAAAGAGATGGATGGATGGGATAGATAAATGGACGATACGATACGATTTAGATTGATAGATAGATAGATTTGAATAGACAGACGGATATGGATAGTTAGCCAACCTGCAAATCAAGGCCTGTTTTTTTCAGTCCATTTTACGTGTTTTATCCTATACACAATGCCCCTGTCAAAAATGCAAAAACCAAATACGTCAATAATAATTGCTGCTTAGAAATATAAGGCTACAAGCTTATGTACTGTATGCACAAGGTTATTGAATATATAAATAATCCGAATCATCTGAATGTTTACTCTCTCCATATCTATCTCTAAATGTATTTTTGATATCATTATTTATATACAAACATATAAAAACATACATATACCCAAGTTTTGGCGTAAGAACAACCTTTCCGCATAAATCAATATCTACAACGTGTCTCAAATGGGGGTCTGTTTACAGATACTGTGGACACTAATAATCTCTGAGAACATTGAGTTTTTCTGTTTGAAATAAAACATAACTTATTATACAAAGAAACGTGAAGCATTTAAGAAATAATACAAGGGAAGTTGTTCATTTTGTAAAAATAAATCGTGAATAAATATCATCGTGAGCTGAGTGAATAGTTACATCCCTATATTTGATAGATTTCAACGTCATATTAAATAATATTGAGTAACACATTGTCTAAATAATAATTGTATAGTGCAGGTCACCAACAAACTTTCCTGTAAGTTTTCAAAACAACGCTACACAATTAATTTAGATAACTTTAGTTAATTCACTAAATTACTGTATGAAGATCAGGTATCGTTACCCAAGTATCATAGATGCGATATATCTGGTATCATTGATTATAAGGATTCAGTTAGTATTCAAAAACATTATCTTATATATTAAAACAAAACTTTTACATCTATCTAATACTGTATGAATGATATCAATATACTTACAACATTCGTCTGATAATGTTAAAGAACGTTTGGGATTACATTTGTCAAATAATTCATAATAACACTTTTTGAATTGAATATAGTTAAAACAACAGTTTTACTTAAATAAATAATAATTAAATAAATAAATTGAATATTGAATAAATATACTTACAATTGGCCTGTAGGTGCATTTAATTCACACACGTGTCTGACAGTGAGTGCATGTGTCGGACTGCGCATGCGCGGCTGACAATGCATCCGGCCTGAGAGTTCACGTGGTCTGCAGACAGACCCTTCTCGTTATATTTGATGTCTTATGTAAGAATCATTTATTTGCATCTTGTTTCTGTCAGGACACAAAATAGCGGAACACTAGCAGCTTCTGGCTGCGGTTCCTGTAGTCTCTCCTCCTCAGAAGCACATTGTGTGCAGATGGGGTAAGGTGTTCTCTCACTTCTCTGGTAATCATCATCTTTGAAATGATATGTTTGAATCTTATAGTTCACACCGAGAGTGTTTAAATATGTCCCCGTGTGAATTTTGTGAAGTAAGTGTGAATTAACACATTTAGTAAACTCATTGTGATCGATTAGCTCATTCGCTTACTTTGTTTAGCATGTGACTGGAGAGAATTGCCTGGAAATAATATCGTGCCCTGTGTGTGTTTCTTACAGGTCCAATAAAAACTCGCACCCCATCAGTTTGTCTTGGCTTCTATTTTCACCATTTAAATACACAACCAGAGTAAATCGGTTACACCAGCATATGCAACTTTCTGCACGTATTCAGCAAGATCTAGAGATTCAATTAAACATTAATCTGCCTGGGTTATAACAAGAGAATTTCTGACCTACATGCACACTTACAACTGTCTGGTGCAGGACCATAAACAACCTTCAGATTTCCTGCAACACATTTGAGGGCTTGAGATACAGTAATGACGGCATGTGCCGCTCCCCTTCTGCTTCTTCTGTTCAGCTGTATGTCAGTAATGGGGCAAAAAGGTAAGATCTTAACAGATGAAACTGAGCACTTGTCTGAGGAAGATGATGCTGCTTCCGGGACTGAACACACTGGGCCAAATCTAGCCGAGCTGAGCAACACTGTGAAGTCTTTACAGACCAGACTAGAGGCGACAGAGGAACTTCTCAAACGAATAGGTCTGTACTCATGTTTCATCTGATCTTTGATGGTGTGCACTGCAGATCTTATGGATGAAAAAAAAGAGTATTTGTGCACCCTCATGCAAAAATATGAACATGATATTGTAGGATTTGTAATATTGTTTAAAGGTCTGTGTTTTTTTGCCGATAAACCAATATTTAATACACACAGAACATAAAGTGGCATTTGCAGCCTCCCTTGGGAATGTTTTACACCATGGACCCTTCAAAAGTGAGGTCACACTGGCTTACAAACATGTGTTTGTGAATCAGGGGAATGCCTACAACCCAAGCACTGGTAAGCACTTGTAATATTCAACTTGTTACAAAGACAAATCCACATTTTGTCCAAATAAATACATACAGATGTTGACATGCGTTATTTTTGTGACAGTGTGCCAATGTGAAATATTTACTGATTATGGATGAGGTTGTGTGTTCTGAGACGTCATGAAATAACCTGTTTGTACCTTAATTGTCACTGAACTACTTTAATATCATTATCTCAATACATTACCAAGAATTGTTGCCCTTGCTGTTACAGGTATCTTCAGAACACCTGTTAAAGGTGTCTATTTCTTCACTATAAATGGGCATAGCCTCTCATCCAAACCTTTGGGTCTGAGGTTGTTCAAAAATGAAGAACAGATGGTCACTGTGTACAATCACCCTCATGAAAACCGCTTTGAAACAGCAACAAATTCAATCGCTTTGAATCTGGAGGAAGGAGATGATGTCTATGTGCGTCTAAGGGAGAATACGTGGATCTTTAATAATGAAAATGACCACACGACATTTGTTGGCCATTTACTTTTTGCTCTTTGAAAACCTTTTCAATGAGCACAAAATGATCAAGTAAAAAACTGTCAATGCAATCAGTATTTCCAATTTCAGATTTTACAGTGACTTTTGAACATGCATTCAAATCTTGAATTTATACATCATAAGCTTTATACGTGTATCATTCTGCTTGTGCTGAAAATAAAACTGTATACAATTAGACAAACACTTTGTAAATGATATAGAACATGAAATGTATAGAAATTGTTCGCTGTTCTTGTAAAATCATATCCTGAATTTTAAGTAACATAATTGCCTTTAAATAACATACTTATTTTTTTAATATCATATATTTTGAATATTCTTATCTTCCATGGCACATTTTCCATGTGATTTCTCAACATCTCCTACATACAGAAACGGCTTGCAAACATAAAAATCCAACAACTGTTTCATTAAAATTCTTTGGCAACACTTTACAATAAGGTGCTTTTTGTTAATAGGTATTTAATGCATTAGCTAAAATGAACTAACAGTAAACAATATTTAAACAGCATTTATTAATGTTAGTTCAGGCAAGGCAAGTTTATTAATATAGCACTGACTCTGTAATATGCTCAGGTTTTCTGGTGCTAGTCAGAATCCTGGCAGCACTGCTCTGTAGGAGCTTGGAAAGGCCGGTGAGAAGACCTTTGCAATAATCCACCCTGCTGGTAATAAAGGCATGAACAAGCAGGGTTGCCAGGTCCAAGAAATATTTACAGCCCAATAACCCCTCAAAACCCGCCGAAAAGGAATAAAAACTAGCCCAATTTTTTCCCTCTGTCAAATCAAATTTAACAACTGCCTAAAGACGTTTCTATTGCCATATTTTTTATCTGAATGGTTTCCTATGTATTGTATATATTGTTTTGTTCTGTTGAACACAAAATAAGTTTGGGGATATTTAGGAAAGCAAACAATTCTGGGTCACGTTTAACTACCATTTATTTTTCCTGCTATGGTAGTCAATGATGCCAAAGAATTTGCAGCAGCTAACATTCTAGCAAATATCGTTGTATTCAACCGAACATTATGAAAGTAGCCCAAAAATCCGCAACCCAAAGCTCCATAATTTTTCCCGCACTTGCGTTCTCAAAATAGCCCAATTGTGCGGGACAACCGCGTACCTGGCAACACTGTGAACAAGTTTCTCCAAGTCTTGACTGGAAATAAAACATCAAATTCTTGCAATGTTTTTGAAATGGTAATATGCTGATTTAGTTTCCGCTTAAACATGACAACTGAAACTTTTGACTTGATTTTTAGTTGTTTGACACTCAAGCTATGCATTCACCTTGAGAACTTCACTTTGTTTCCAAATGCAATGAGTTCAGTTTTCTCTTTGTTTAACTGAAGAAAGTTTTGGCACATCCAACTGTTAATTTCATCAAAGCATTGGCAGAGAGAGTCAATGGGTCTGTAGACATGTGGCGCTGAATCTAAGGTAAATCTGGGTGTCATCTGCATAGATGGGATATGCAATTTGGTTCTTTTTCATTATTTGACTCAGTGGGAGCATATAGAGGCTGAACAAGAGTAGCGTAGGAATTGAGCCTTATGGGACTCCGCATGTCATTGACATCCACTTAGATGTATGCTCTCCTATACTCGCACAATAACCTCTCACATCTAAATTTAACCTGAACCATTTGATGATCCGACCCAGTTTTCTAGTCTCTCTAGAAGTATGTTAGGAACGACATTGTCTGTGCTGCGGCCGGAAACCAGATTGAAACTTGTCCAGGTATCCATTTGAGTTTAAGCAGTTGTTTATCTGATTAAAAACTACCTTTTCAATAATCTTGCCTGTAAAAGGAACATTTGATATCGGTCTATAGTTGCTAAATGTAGTGATATTTAAGATAATAACATTTGCTTTTAAATGTAGACTATTGTAGTCCAAATGGAGACTTCTACACACTACAAATTCCAGACAGTTATCATGGTGAAGTCCTCCACATAATCCAGAGTGATATTGTTTAGATTGTACATCTGTGAAAAAAGATGACACAAACATAACTATCTGAAACAGATACAGCCTTCTGAAGGTAGAGATACCAAAGGATCCTCACCTCAACACTGTCCATTCAAACTGTGCTGATAGATCGCAGGGGATCTGTGACGTTTAGGGATATCTGTCTGTGGTTTCTACAGTAACTCCCACATCTCATTAGCCTTCGGTTGACACATCTGCCTCAGGCTTGTGTAAGTCCATCTCTTCAGCTCGACGCTCTCTCTGTGTTTCCTGCAGGGAGCTCCCACGTCTTATTAGAGCTGATGCATCTTCTGCACCTCAAGGTTTTTTTGAGCTGATGTTTCCGATTAACTTACCATCACCAATGACCTACTGTTCCCACAACAGCTCCTTCACACAGTAACTGCTTACAAACTGAGGATATGCTACTCCATATTCATTCTTCAAATATTTTGAGGGGATCAAAGATGGTAACATATTGAAGACTATTACAAATATGTGTACTATGTGCAATGACTTTGACATCTTTGTTGGCAATTTGATTTTAAAGGGATAGTCCACACAAAAAAGTAAGTTCTGTCATAATTTATTCACTCTTATGTTATTTTTATATGTTATGTGAACACTAGTTATCTAGCATGTAAATGTGAACTGCAAAAAAAGATGATGAAAATTCTTTCTTCATTTAATGCCATTCAAAAATAGTTATGTCTCTTGTCAAAATATATATAATATATAAATAGCAAATATTTTATTACTCCACAGTGTGAAATACACTTTTCCTTGTTTGCTGCATTTTTACCTCATGTTGTAAAATCAAGCTGGGGGTTGGGGAATGTTCTTAGATGCAGCTGTCAAGGTTATAAACATGTTTGCATTCCAAGCTAGCGTCTATAGCTGAGGTCAACATACCTCTAATATTTTAAGCTACATGTAGTGTGTTTTATATGTTATTATATGACGTGATGGATACAAAAATGCACATTTAAAGCATTTTCTCTTTACCGGGCAATTTTTAAAAGGACGGCTCACCCAAAAATAAAAATTGGGTCATCATTTACTCACCCTCGACCTGTTGCAAATCTATAAAATTTTTGGCCAAACTATCTACGGGCGATAGTTGCACTGACTTTCTATCATGTTAACCCATACATACATTGTTTCACAACCAAAAAAACATGGTTACTACACTTTTACCACTAAAAAACATGGTTCACTTCCTAAGGGAAAGGCTGCATCTAAAGGTCTAAAATGTCAAAACTTTTCTAATGGCCCACAAGTGTAAGTGGGTTTATAACAATTATAGTATTGATGTAAGGAGCGTACAGCATACAGTCAGTTGGCCAATAATTTATTTCTACAATACTGCCATTAACCATCTATAGGTGGAAATTTCCACTTACTGTAAAAAAATTCTCAGCAGACTAGTAAATCTGTGATTTTTGTGAGATTACATATCAGGATTTCAGCTCTCAAAAAAGATTAATAAAAAAATAAACTGTGTCAGTCACTTGGTTGATTTGGATAAGCATTTAGAAACAGAATCACACAAACTTCTCACATACTGTCCTTTGAAACAGTATTCAGAAGATTCAATGGCTTCCATACTAACATAAAGGTTTCATCTTTAAAAGTGTGACCCACGACTGTCTCCAAACGCACACACACCTTAATGGGAAATAGAGACGCTGTCACTCATTCTAAGGAAAGTCTTTATTGGTCAATGTACAGAAAGTGCCGCAGTGACCATAAAAGAAGTTAAACAAAACCCTTTACAAAAACAAAAGGAGAGAAACATATACAAAAGAATAGTCTTACATGATTTTACAGGGTTGATCTTTTTAAAAGTTCATTTTTTGTTGTCTCTGCTCTATAACACACATGGTTAAAAAGGACTAGTGAAATGGAGGTTCTGGAAGGTGGGCGGGGGACGTCTCACAAAGCTGACATCACAAGCACAGAGTTTAAGACTTATGAAATAAAAAATCTTAACCACTGCATCTGACATTACATGTAACCCAATGGACATATTCAAAAATGCACATCTCCTGGCTAAATGAAGCAGGCGGGGCGGGGGTGGGGGATGGATTTGGTTGTGGGGTACAAGTGTCACCCGTGGCATCTTGTCATTACTTTAACTCTTTCTAGATGCAACTCTATAGACCATTACTTATACTTTTATTTCCACTTATATTTCTTTTCTTAAAGGAATATTTGACCTGTACACTGTTAAGTGAAGACCTTCAGAAAACACCACTCTGTCCCAAGATAAAATCGAAGCACATTCTTCTTTTTTTTCATTGTATTACTGTCTTTGTCTACAGGGCGTTTGACAAATATTCAGCTATTTCTTCTATTCGAGGTGAAGTGAGAAAGAACCCATCCACGGTTGAGGTGAACACCATGAACAATAAGAGAGATCAATACAGATAGAGAGAAGAGGAACAGATATTCCTCTTCAGCAAGCAAGTGTGGATACAAACAGGCCGTGTGAGGGATGCAGGAGGAAGTCACCATTCAACTACTCTACAGCTCTGTATTTACAGAAGACAAGCATATACAAATGTACAGACACTCTTTCTCCTACTGGCTCTTACTGCAAAGAACCCATAAGAATAAACCACGGGGAAAACTATCAAAAAGTGTTTGTATTACACTGATTTTAAATGGGTTCTCATTACTATATAATATCTGTTCAAAGAGAACGGTTTCAATCAACATTTTTGCTATATTTTTAAAACGATAAAAATTATCCTTTCATTGCCAAAAACCTATTGCACACCAATGCAATACTAAGTGTTATTCTGAAGATAGCAGACAACAAAAATGATGACCTTTAAATATTACAGTGTTTAAAAAAGGGAAAAGGTGAATCTATATAATCTAAAAAGATGCACAAAAATATAAAAAAGCATCCCAGAGATGTTGAAGTTCACAATTAGTAAGGTGTTATTTTGAATTAATTTTTGCTTTTAGTGGATCTACTGAGACACTACACAAGTACGTAAAGGTATTAGATGCAATTCCAAATATTGACCAGCAGAGGGAGCCATAGCATTACAGGATGCTCTGTGGGCGTTGAAAAGTGTCAACATCAGAGTTTCTTGTTTCAGTGAATTTCAGGCAACTATTTCTGGCTTCAGTAGATGTGAAGGGGAATTAAATGCAAGTGGTTTATGTATGTATGCATATGTGAATGAACAAGTCTATGTCTACACATGTCTGTGTGATAGTGTTTGCATATGTGTGAGACTGTCTGACTGTGTGTGTGTTTGAGTGTGCGTGTCTGTTTTAATAGGATATCGTAGAGGGGTCCCACTCCTGCTTTCCCTTCACTCTTTCGTTCTGAATATCAGTCTCTTCCTCTTCATCACTTTCCTCAGATTCAGTGCTAGAGAGATCTCCAGCCAGTTCATCATCATTCTCATCATCTTCATCGTCCTCCGGTTCATCCTCTCGAACCTCCACTGCGATCTGTGCACCTTCAAAGCTCTATGATGAATAACATAAAGAGGATAGTCATCTTCAGACTGCTCCCGAATTTCATTTTGTAAAGGTTAAAGACTTAATCCCATTTATTCGTAAATACTTAATATTCCAGCTAATTTATATAATAATAATGATAATGTATGTAATAACCTCAGCTTATTGCTTAGCTTCTAACCGTAAAAAGAAACATCTTTACAGTATTGCTTTTATAAGGAAAGCCTTAGGCGTAGAAGCCATTGAGTGAAACAATAAGTTCACTACACTTGCCTTATAAGCATCTACTGTAAATGCCTATTACTCTCTCGAAGTTGTTTCGAACCGACAGAATGGAGTTTGAACTTGAGAACCTATCATCTCTGATTGTACTTTTAAAAGGCCAATGCACTTAGCGAATGGCATGGCAACATACGGGTATAATAGGAAGATGGCTCTAGGCTTCAGCTGGGACGCGGAGATGTAAGCCATGCTTGCCCGGGCCGCTGCGACCCTCGGGGTGCAGTGCACCACACTGCATTCCCCGCAGTGCTCACGACAGCGTCCCGGAGCGCAGTGGCAACCGTGTTCCGCCCCGATACCTTTTTTCCCTGAAGTGCATGAAGATCTCGCGAAGACCGCGAATGCCCCCTTTTTGGCACGTTCGGCAAACGAGTGTGGTCGCTCTGACTTCCCTCAACACCGGAGCAGCTAAGGGCTACTTCCATGTACCCCAGGTTGAGCTTGCCGTCACGGTACAAGGGGAAGCGCTTCCCAGTGTTCCTTACGGTGACGGATGGCTATCTCGTCTATAGCGTAGCAAAGGCTCACACAACTGATGCCTTACTACACCACTAGAAAGGTTACGATTCCATGTTATGCTCACTTGTGAGTCAATCAATGTCGCTCTACTGGAAGTCATGATGCGGAGCAGCGCCATGGGGTTTCGTAAAGGAACCCCATTCTGTCAGTTCGACACAACATTGAGAGACCGACAGACAGGGAACCTCTTGGTCACTGAGGTATGTAACCTCAGTTCCCTGATGGAGGGAATGAGACGTTGTGTTGTGTCTTTCATGCCACAACGCTTTAATGCTTCTCCGGTTCCTCAGCCCAAAAGGTGAATGAATGGGCATGCCATCCTTCTTTTATACCAATGCCATTCACCAAATTCATTGGCCTTTTAAAAGTAACAGAGATGATAGGTTCTGAAGTTCAAACCCCATTCTGTCAGTTCGACACAACGTCTCGTTCCCTCCATCAGGGAACTTAGGTTACATACGTAACCAAGACGTTTTGTTTCATTTTAACACAAATTTACTTTGAAGGTGACAAAATGTAGCAACTGTTTATATGTAAATATAATGTCTAACAGCTCCAGAGGGTCTTTACAAATCAGACAGGCACTGACCTCCATAGGATTGACAGTGATGTTGAGATTGGAGTCATCCCAGTCCATCTCTGGCTCCTTTCTTTCATCATCATCATCTTTTGAACCCTCCTGGTGGGCGGTGTGGATACGATAGATGCCCAAGACCACAATGACCACCAGGGCGGCGATGCACATTACAATTACCACCGTTGCGGCAGGTGGGGTACCTAATAACACACGGGTAGAGGACGTTACAATTAGGATCAAGTGAAAGCAATTCGTATATTTTCATGCTGTAATGCACATTTAAAGTAAAAAAAATCTGTGTTTAAGTGCTATAATCGGGTCCCCGGTGCATCTAGTAGCCCAGAAAACGTGAAAAACAAGATCCCAGCGACTTTGTTTTGGTAAACCTTTCTCTGCAGAATGTGAGAAATCGAGCCGTTCAGATCTTGCTCCTGTTGTGATGTTGACGCAGGCTCTTATTATATTGTTAAGCCCCATATTCTACACAATTCCACCCACAGCGCTGGCACCATTGTTGTTTTCACCATCGGCATCGTTGTATGTGACGCCATGGCTAAAGTTTGTGGACAACATGCAATGCAGTCGCTGCACAGAGTCCTAACCTCGGAAGAGACAGGAGTGGATTTCTTTTATTATTAGTTGAAATCCCACAGAAACCAAGTAAAAACCTGCTTGTTTGCGCGAATCACTTCAAGCCGGAGTGCTTTATCAACCTGGGACATTACAAGCAGGATTAGCTTCAAAGTTGTTCCTCAAGAGGGTTTTAGACAAACCGAACGAGAAAGCTGTTGATGTAAGTAATATATGTCAAAAGTCTGAAGTGACTTACATATACCATATATATAGTAGGATAACGTTAGCATATGATAGCGAAGGGAGCTAAGTCAGTCACGGGCTAAATAGAACATTCAAAGCCAGTGTTAAGCTTACTCTATATTTATATACTATTTGGCATATGGGCACTTAAAGGTTTAGCTGTATGTATGCTAATACATTATGTGGTTAATATGTTCAGCTGCGGCAAGCTGTTTGTTTAGCTAATGAACAGGGGCGAACACTGCGTATCGAATCATTCGTCCTTAGGCTGAAAAATCTGTCAGCATACTAGTTATGCTCTCACGTTGTGTGTGTTTTTGTAACGGTATAACTTGTCAACGGCAAATGCTAAAATTCACATAATTCCGCTGAGATCTGCAGGTGCGCATTCCGTGGATTTTAGGCAAGCATACAACGCACAACGTGAGCACATTAGGATGCGCTGTTTGGTGTGACAGATTTTTTTGTCTCCGGACAAATGATTTGAGACGTCTAAAACAAAACTAACCGCAGAGAAGTTCAGGAAACATAATTTAGCTAAACCATTGCCATGGCTGTACTACACGTGTGTTGTGTTGACACGCCGGACGGAAGGGGATTGGGGTGCGCTGTAACTCATTATAATTTAAAGAGACATGCACCAAAATGTGTTGCTGTGAGCAGAGCTGTTTTTTGACGAGGCAAAAAGGGTTTTGTTTAAACAGCCATTGAGAGTTTTTAAGCAAAATATGTTCCAGACATTTCATGAAGACCCAAATAAATCATACCAACTTGTTGAAAGTGCTCATTTAATGAGTCCTTTAAGAGATGGATTATATAACAAGCCTTGCAACAATTAAAGACACTGCTTCACCAATAACTGAGGTAAGATTATAGTAACGAACAACCTTGAGTGGCGTCTTGCTTCAATCGATCTATACTGCAATTATGTTCTTGTATTTTTAGGACTCATTCAGCCTTAGAGAAATCAATGCAATCCTAGGTTATTCTTTTATGTTTTATTCTGAAAGAGATCTGTGCAAGTTCATTTGGTCCAAATGCTTTTCAGTAAAACATATTGACAAATCTAACATATTTAGTATTGACAGGAATAAGGCCAGTCTTCAAAAACAACACATTATGTTGTATATAGAGCCAGACCATAATGGTGACCTACTGATGAATGGTATGCTGGGATCTCTACTATGGCTACATACAGGAAACCAAGATTTGTGATATTTAACAAAAATCTATATTGTTTCACCTGGACAAAAGATAACAATCCTGAGATAATAATAAGTCAATAATAAAATGTATAATAATAATGCAATATCGCTAGAGTAGGAGTGTGATAGTGCTCTTTTATCAGAATGGCTGTGATTGGGCCAGAGGCATGAGGCCGCATAATAAGAATATTTTAATTATATTTCAAGAGTATTCTTAATATATATATATATATATATATCATATTTTAAATATTGTATATTATATAAATATTTCAACTAGATAATAATAATATAAGATGATGATGATACTAACAACAATAATAATAACTAAAATATTATTATTATTATCTATTTAACTTCTCCGATTTTTCTCCCGAGAAGGTTTTAGTTAACTCTTGTGTCCTCTAATCTTCATCAAAATGAACAAATTGATCTGACATGGGTTTATGTTTGTTTTAAGAGGTGAATGAAACATTACTGAGAACTCAAAGTGTACAGAGCAACTTCCAAGCAATGTCATCATCCTCATGTTCACAGTATTCTCACACAGTTGACATTGCTCTACTTATGTTCAGTTCACACAGTTTGGTTAACTGCCTAGTGCAACAAATGTAACTTTTTATTTTAGGGATAATATCCTTAAAGCAGTTTTGGTTAAAACGTTCTCTCTGTCATGTCTTTGACATACATATGGCATGCAGCACTCCCTTGGTGGTTAATTCTTAACTGTCTGTCAAACCAATGTTAGGGCTGTCAACATCTCACGGATTATGAAAGATGGCAGAAAATAGCCATTGTGCGAGTGGAGATTTTTTTTATTTAAATGATTTGTCAAAAGGATTTGTGTATTCTTACCTATAGTTATATGTTACTATGCTGACGAATATTAGTCGGGCCTATTAAATGTGACCAAAAGAGGACTGACTTTGGTTGCTAGTTCACACAGACTTCAATTATCCTGTTGTGATTCTGGAAACAAACAGGAACATTTGGAGTCACATCTGTTAGTCAATGCAACTGTCAATCCTAAATTCTGATCGTATGGACGCAGCCGGTGCGACTGATGTTCAAGCCTACATCTATGTGAGCTGTGATGACAGGAGTAAACAGTCCCACACAGTTCACTTAAAGAACAGAGAGGTGTACTAAGACCTTGCAGTAAGCGGGACCGGGAGCAGTAGGTCACAGTGCCACCTGCTGTTTTTCCATGTCTCCCCTAAAGCAATGGTTCTCTCTCTCTCCTTCAAGTCTGCTACATCTCGCTGCGGTCAGCTTTGCTCGGTATGCCCTTGGGGAGATCACTGACGTCCCCAGTGTGTGCGTGAGCTGGTACATTAAGTGTTATTTCCCAAATTCCTTCGCTGACCGCTCATGCCGGCGCATGTGGGAGATTGTGTTTGTGTCGTGCGCACCCTTATCTGCATTTTTGGTTAGCGCCGGCAGAACAGTTGACAAGGCTGAATACTCTCTCGACTTTATATTTGGCTTCTTGTTTTACAACGTAATGAGAAAAAGTAACAAAGAATAATAATTTTAATAAATGAAAATGTTGATCGAACATAGACATTTCTGTTTCAAGATAAAACATTACAGCATCAGTCAGAGTATGCTCACACGAGCACCAGCGCCTGGAAAACATACACAAAGAAACATCATACCTGAGATGTGGTCAGAGTTGACGGTATGTACGACCAATGGATGATGAACAGGTCTCATGAATTGCGATTGGACGGCCATGTGATTTACATGCTCTACGGCCTCCGAGTTGTGGGCGATTCCAATCTGAGGAGTTAAACACAAAAAAAGGCACAAAGTCAAGACTAGGACATAAAGGTAATACTAAAGTAGCAAAAAGAGTGAAATTAAAGTGTGATATAGAGTGAATGTATGACAAAAAAGCCTCAAACACTGGCCAATACGAGGGCAGGGTCTGACCTCCAGGTTGAACTCATTGCTTGTGTACCGTCCATTCAGCTCAGAGCAACTGAGCCGGAACCTTCTCTCAGACAGACTGCCAGGCTTCCAGTTATGGTACCTCACCTGCCTGATGGCCTGTTCATAATGCGCCATGGAGTCCACACCTGAGACCAAATACAGACCAGTGTTAGAAAAACCCCCTTCTGCTCAGACAAAAGAGCTCCAGTGGATCGAAAGACCCTCGAAATGTATGTAGCAGACACTCACAAAGCCCTTTACAAAATGTCAAGCTGATTCCAATGTTCTCTCAAAAAAAGGCAAATGTACACTGTGATTGTTAGAGGGAAAGGTCTGTTAAGGATTCTCAACTGAATCTGAGTTAAAGGGTTTGAACAGAGAGAGAATTATAGAGAGTGACTTCTAAACTTTTCTCTCAAACTTTGTTATGAAGAAATTCAAATGAATTTATTTGATTGATCTCTCTATTCAGACAATGCATGACCTTATTTTAGCACTCATAATGTTTTCTT
This sequence comes from Triplophysa dalaica, assembly GCF_015846415.1. Lineage (NCBI taxonomy): Eukaryota > Metazoa > Chordata > Actinopteri > Cypriniformes > Nemacheilidae > Triplophysa > Triplophysa dalaica. The sequence goes on along the minus strand of NC_079544.1, from coordinate 17,496,651 downwards.
TAATTAAAAACCTATCTTGACGTCTATGTGTTCAATAAATATGTATTGATTTCTGACAAACAAAATTCACCCTACATTTAAAAGAAATGTATTTACAACAAATAAGTTTGTGGGTGTTCATGGACAGCATGCTACAGATGTTGCTGAGATTGTTGTTGTATTTAATCTAGAATAAATGTATATATTACATTTCTTGAAATTCGACACAGTAAACATGTTACAGAAGTTACTGATGAATCAATGATCTGGATCTAAAATTCATATTGTACATGAAGATCTCATTGAAAAAGGAATAAACCTTGCTAAAGATGGAAAGCTTAATGGATAGGCAGTAAAAGAGACACTTGGGTCAATAAGAAGTACAGTTATGAGACGACATATCTGGTAGAAGAGAGCTATACAGTTGAGACATGTGAACAAAATCTACCATAGATAGAAATGCCAGAGGTGGAATTGGTAGCGTCCAGATGTTTGCCCAAGAGAGAACTGTGCTGGATATCCAGACTCTCGCTTTCCGGGTCCAGCTCCTCTCCAATCACCAACACATCACAGTAATCTAGGTTATGCATCAACTCCAGAACACCAGGCCTCCGGGCTTCACAAAGAAACACACACACACACATTGTTACGGAGGCACAGATGCTCGGCAGAAAATATATATGACCTTCCGATGTATCCACAAACAGCCATTGATTGTGTATGAATTTAATTTTGATGATTTATCGTTTCACTACCCTGGCTCTGCATTCGATAAAAGAAGCCGGACACTTTTGTTTTGAACTTTAAATGAAAAAGGACACAAATAAAAAACAATTGACTTAGGGTCAATGTAATAACCAAGAAGAAGGCATTTATAATCTTGATAATAATAGACTAAACCATTACACGAAACCGTGTGAGGGGAAATCTATGGGAGGAAAATTGAGTAAGCATGCGCCGGTAAGACGTTTCCACTACGGGCGAAATGTGCCGCTGTATCACCTCTAAAATGAATTGGGAGGAAAATTGAGTAAGCATGCCGTGGTTAGACGTCTCCACTACGGGCGAAATGTGCAGCTGTGGCACCTCTAAAATGAATTAATGTATAAGTGCGGGATTATGTTAATATATGAGTGGTGAAAGGGAGTCATCTATCACCTATGCTGAGGGTGGTGTCGGTCTTGGTGACTGTACTAATGATGTGTATGTCCTTGAACAGGGTCACCCCAGAAGAGGCTTTGAGTTGAACTGCGGGCCAAACCAGCCGCTCCACCCCGGTGATGGTGATACGAGGTTCGCTGGGTGGCAGCACCATTACTACGGCCTTGACGTCTGGTATGGAAATGCATGTGTCTTCACCGAAACATCTGTGAAGAGCAGAGCAAGGCAACATGAGAATTATTAGTGCTAATGACATAATAATTATATTAATAATTCACTCATTAACAATAATTATTAAATAATATTTATAATAATACTATTAAAGAATCATACTGAAATGAGAAAAGCATAGCTTCAGCTCTGATATAAGAAGAAATTAATGTGAGGCTGTAAAGTCAGATAACTAAAATCTGCAATTTGTCTCTCCAACTCCATCTCTGTTCAAAGCATACATTGCAGGTTATGATTAAAGGTGCTGTGTTGTAATCTTTTGGAGGATCTATTGACAGAAATGCAATAAAATATACATAACTATGTCTTCAGAGGAGTATAAAGACCTTACATAATGAAGAGTTATGTTTTTATTACCTTTAGAATGAGCGATTTCTATCTACATACTCCCCGGGTCTCCTTGCATGGAATTGACCATGTAGTATCTACAGTAGCCCTAAACGAACAAACTGCTCTACAGAGCGCATTTCGTAAATATGTTATCTCCTCCGGCAAAGAAGCGAAAACATGAGACATCTTTGTTTTGTGTCAGTCACCTTGAAAGGGACTGAGGAGGGGTGGAGTGAGCATTTGGTTGCAATTCGCAACCTCACCGCTAGATGGCAGTAAATTTCATACACTAGTGCTTTAAAGCACTTTTTTTATGTGGGTTAAAGTTGAATTACATCAAACAGACATTTCCCACAAAATCGTACAAGAAAACGGAAAATATCATTATTATAAGTTAACGCTGTAAAGAAAATCCTGTAAAAAAGTATAATATTGCAGGAGCTGCAAATACAGTAAAAAGGAAAAATACAGTCAAATGACCTTTTTTTGTAAAGTTAAATTACATATTTTTTATGTTACATATTTTTTCTTTTTTAACTGCCTGAAAATTCTGTAAAATAAAACATTAAAATATTGTCAAAGTAAAATGTACATGTGCAAATTGACATACAGTGAGGTAAGAATATTTGTTTTAATTACTGAAATTGAAATTTGTTCAGTTTTAACCCAAAATTCCAAGTTTGGGCTTTAAAAAAGTACATAAACAACCAACTTTAAACGCTTAAACCAAATTTGAATGAACGTAAGTCATGGCATGTATAATAAAGTGAACCAAATTATAACACATTTGAAATTTTCAAAAACAAATTTTCAACTATTCTTTGAATAAATGCAGTTATTGTTGATAATCTTCAGCATTTTCTATTGCCGAGGTTTACATCATTCTTAAAAATGACTGAATTACGGCTGTAACCACTCCCCAATCACTTGTTGTGTCATATTGCATTATTTTTTCATCAGATGTGCTTACACATTCTTGTAATACTCTTCTCAATTTACCTACATTGAGAACCCTTTGGATATTGTGCATTCACTTCATTTTTTCAGCAAATGTTACTTGAGCCTGTCATTGTCATCAAGTCTCACCTCTTAGGTGGAATCAACCGAGGGACCAATCAATGATCTAAAAAAACACACAGTTAGTTATGAACCGGGGTGTCTATGTAAATAATTGTGAGATAGAGCGTGTCGTGCTCAGTATGGCGCTAGCTCGCGTCAGCTGAGAAAGTCGCTACGGTAGTCGGAAAGAGCGTTGATTAAGACAGATTCACTGAAGCATGTAGTGAAACTCACACAGACCTGCTGGGGAAATTGGAGGCCCTCCAGCTTCATTACATTTAGTTTGAGGAGAGAAGGGAAAAATAAAGCGTTTTAGGATTAACAGGGCTTCTTTCTCCCCGATGCACCCAATAATTACTCTACTTCAAGGGTGGGTCTTATACAGCACACTTTCATTTACTAATTCATTTATTTACTCGCCAGCTAATTAAGAACTATCTGTTTGTTAGAGACAACAGCCCCTTTACGCCGCGGTCACGGCTAGAGTGATACTCGAGCGATGGCACGCTATCTCCCCGAGGTAATTCCACCGTAAGCCTCGCCTAAACGCTCTCTCAAGTCACCGCTGAGAATGGCCTTGAATGAGAAGGCGGAAGAAGCGCGAAACTGTGTGGAACCAACAAAACAATTACCTCTAATGACCGCAGTAAAAATGACGGAGGAAAGTTTGTGATGTGTTAAAGTGGGTCCCCTTGGTCGACTACATGCTAAAAGAGTCGCGCTCATTAAAAAGGCTTGTGAAGAAAGGAGCAACAGTCTCTCTTTATTCAGAGGGCTGATTTACGGATATTGGGAGCCGGTCTGAGCCAAACCCCGGCCATTACAAGAGCTACAGCTCGCTACGATATCGACCGGAGTAGTCTGTTCTGATTTGGACAATCCTCTTCACCAATGCACACTAGACAAGTACAAAAGACCACCTCCCTTCTTTCTCTCTCTAGCACACCTTCTACACTGATAAGTTTCATTTGGGTAAGTATCAGCCGAGCGTTATTGGATCCAATAGTTTTCATTAGACTGCTGTCAGACAACACAATCCATCTGTTAGTTCACCCTTGACAATCAAATGAACATCCCTGAAGGGGAAGGGACACTCACATGCACAATGTGATATTTAAAGCCGTCCGAGTCACAATTAATTAGATGAATTATTAGAATCTTTAAGTGAGAGACAGATCAAGTAGGTTCTCTTATTGATCCCATATAGAAAATATGGGCGCATTAGCCAAGCTAACACACAAAGAGCCACATTTATACCGTGAATAAGGGAACTAAAAAGTAAACATCCCTCACTCTTATTGACTTACTATGTATGATACTATGCTGTTTTATATATTATTTCATGAATTTATTTATGTTATTGCATCCAGAAATTGCACAAATGTCTCCCGAAGAGATCTCAATGTTAGAACGGATTTGCCAGTTCTGCAACCAAAGATCAATATTATTGAAGATTTCAATATACAGTAAGCTCAAACATTTCTCATTTATTTTCCCTATAGACAGTTTCAAAGCCACAACATAAACAAACATTACTGCGCATGCATGCTTTTGTGGCCAAAACTAAACTTCCGGGACACATTCCCGGTTGTAGTAACGCTCTATAGTGAGGATTCTCCCGAGGGGAAAAATTTCCCTAAGCTAAGGGATTTCTTGAAGAGCATTGCAAGAAAGGTCTTACGTTCACCCTTACCTAAGTGTTTCCACTATAGTTTCTCTGTCAAAACACGGCAATAGAGAAGCGGTTGCCATAGTTATGATATAAAACATACATACCATTGACTTTAATAGAACACAAATTTAAACTACAGCAACAAAACATGTGAGTTGCAGAGAATATGACTGCACAGGAAAAAAAGACGACACTAAAGCTGTCATTTTAGATGTACAAATAACAATAAATTGCATATCATTTCTCTAATTTTTTATGTGAAAATAAGCGTCGTTACTTTCTCCACCTCGGTGAACATGATATTGTTTATCAGGTTTGAGATGTAAGGGAGGTGTATCGGTGCCTTAAATTTTTAAGGTAGAAAAGTATATTGTACTTATTGACCACCTCAAGGTTTCTTTAAGTATTTTCGTGAAACCGGGCACAGAGTCCGTGCAGATTATTTCTGACTACAAGCAAAATAAATAAAAGAGTAAATTACATAAACTAGCAAGTTAAAAGTATGTCTAGCCACTATTATTTTGGGTTACCATTAGAAGGGCCGCTATTTGCTTAAACTTATGTCAACAAGTTACACCGCCAATTCAACAAATTGATGATTAAACAAATATATATATAATTTTTTTTCTAAAAAAGTTAATTGAATACAATTATGATACAATAAAATATAATTATAAATTAATATAAATATTAATTCAATTAAATATTTAAAATACTTGCCAGGCGTGTGAGTCTAATTAAACCGTCTATACAATATCATGAATTTGTATGTACATTCATGCAGTTTTTCAAAGGGTCACCCTTAGGTCTAGCAGATGAATTCCTTAATGAGTTGGTGTTGTGGTGTTTGATGATGTTTATCGCAGTACTCACTGGACTGTGGTGGATATGTGAAGTTTGCGCAAGCCAGGAGTGGGAAACTGCCTTGAGTTAATGTAGGAAACTTTCGTCATGGCGGTGTTGATGTTCTCCAAGTCATCTGCCTCCATGACCAGCACAGACTGAGCAGGGTTGAAGTGGAACTGAGATGGATCAAGAGAGTACGAGTAAGACTCATTTTCATAATCGCTAGAAAAACCCAAAAGCAAGGGAGCGGTCGAATGAATCAAGACATTTACATATAAATGAATATGATGCTGCGGATTTACTAAAGTCAAAGTGAATGAATTCAGAGGATATTATAGAGATAAAAGGAATATACATTTTCTCAACCAATTTGCCATTTGCAGCTTTGACGAGTTGTGTGTGTGTACCTTCATGCCTTTGCCCAGACTTTCAAGAGAGCTGATGTCCAGGCCCTCTTTGCAGGCCTGTAAGCAGGAGATCACCTTTTGTGTTGCAATCTTTCCTGGTCGGATAGTGAGGCCTGAGAGGCTTCCACGAAAATACTGTGTAAACCGTGGAGTGGTCACCTCTCCTCCTAAAAGCAAAACAACATACAAACTGTCAAACATCACAAACATACCCACACAGTCATTGCTGAGATAGATATCGAACGAGAGAGAGAGAGAACAATGAATCTGCCCTGACCTGATGTTTCAAACATATATTCAAAGCATAATTTTCTTTGTAAGTCTTTGTATAAACTATACTGTATTTCTTTTTATATATTTTCATATATTATTCTATATACTTGCAGTGCTTGTGCTCACTACTCACCGGATGGGTTAAATAAAGTGGTCACATTTTGGGTATGGGTCTCCACATCTGACAAATAGGTCACTTTCACTTATTAATATTATCATCTTTCTTTTCATTTGTATAAATACTTCAATACATTTCAGTTGTTTATATTTAAATGTATTTGTTCTATTTAGAAAATTGTATTATTGCAATATGTTTAAGTTTTATCCTTCAGTTAGCACCTTACTTTCACGAGACTGTCTTTTCTGTTGTGACCGTGTTGTACATGTGTATTATGCGTGTGTCTTGTTTTCTGTATACAGTGATTCTTCTGCAATATTGTAAGTGCACAAATTAAAGCAAAAATAGTATCTTTAAATTGAAAATTGAGGATGAGTATAGAGTGAAACAATGTCTGACTTTGGAAAATCGATGTCTTCAGCCTCTATTCAAACATATTATTAAAGATGTGTTAACATATTCGTGTGCATGCTAGTTGTGCTTGGAGCTCAGTTGTGAAAAGAATTTCAAGAAAAAGTACACAACACTATTCAAATCAATATTCAGTCAAGGGCCAGGAGGATGGAGTCAATGTAGGCTTATATAACACCACAGAACCTATATACCTGGTCTACCCAATTATTTTATTTTAAAATAAATACCTTAACCAGGTTTACTTCTCCCACACACCTCATATTTTGATGGTTTAAATGAACCAAACCGAACCAGATTGAAAAGAATAACATACTCTCCAGGTGTCACTTACTGTGCATACATAGATATCTCCATACAATTGTTGAGAGACTAGTCATCCATCAAAACATCCATCACTACCTAATGTGTACCTATATACAAAAACTTGAGAGTGAGGTAGCAGAAAAACAGTCCTCTTCAACACATGCTGTTTTTACTCTCTTCTCCATGACTGATGAGCTGACAGATTTGGAGAGACTAATAGCTCCAGATGCAGTCAGCCCAGCACTGTCCCCCCCTAAAGCCTCACAATAAAGGCCTGGGCTTCCAAGCCTTAATTGCTTATGATTTTAAATAATTCAGTTGACAGATGTTGTCAATTAAATGTTATTCCACTGATGATATGGGAATGGGACATTTGCATTCGCTTTCGTGCTCCCCTAAAGGACAGACACGCTAATGAGATGACAGCACTCACATGGGATATAAGAGCTGTCAACGGCACATCTATTTGTATCGATCGGGGATAGCATGACAGACCATAATAACAAACAAAAGTTAATTATTAACCTATATTTACAAAAAAAACTGCTTGAGAAAAATAATGATTATTCTATTTGATTCGCCAAGAAGACAACAGTCGCAAAACCCTTATTTCTACCACAGAAAAGACAAGGATCGCAATTTGGCCCGAACAAATACCCGTCCGCTGCTTCTATTATACTGCGTCTTGTCATTGCGTTGTTGATAGCGCACAATGAGAAAGGAGGGAGAGCAAGAGGCAATCTCGTTCGCTAATAGCTCAAAAAGTTATCAGTTGCGGTTTAGTGAAGCTTAGACGAGTTGCATCGGGATGTAATAGCAAGTGAATTTGTCCTCCATTCAGGGTCTTTTAATCCTCACAACGGCCTTCTTCAGAAAATCATGATTCAAAGCGAGAGAAAAAGAGAGAATAATCCCCAATCAGCACGGATGAAAAGAAATCTAAATAGCTTCAAGGAGACGGATTTTAGGACCTGGCTGCGCGCGACGGCTTTGCAATTTAGCCGAGTCTCCATTCTCTCACCACCTTTTTTAATTATTTAGCTCGTGAAAGCGATGTTAAGGACAGTCTCTCCATTCAAATGCGGTCATTAGTTCTATTTCAAAAGGCTGAAATTGACATGCCGTGTTCCTTTTTTTTTATGTTTTCACGCCCGAGTCTCTTTGATTAAATGAGGAATCAGGGCAGCCTGGGGCCAAACACATCGCCTCTCTCTTGGTATTCGAATCACCGCTGGTGTGCTCTCACTGTCATATCAATAATGTAGATGTCTTTTAGTCCAACCCTCTCTTAAAACAGAGAACCGACCGCTTCTCAAAATCTGCGGATGCAGATTTATCCCTCCCGTGTCTGCCAAGCCAAAACCACTACTATCCTGTGATTTCATTTTGTCGCCTCTTTTTCTTTTTTAAGGTATGGTGAGGACAACAGCTTCTCCACAGTCTCACCTTGCCAGCAGGCGCCTACTGTAAGCTGTACATCGATCTCGGAGGGGTGTATTGGCCAGTCATCCGTCACAAGGTAGGGTTCGTACGTCACTCCATCTACAAAGAGGGTCACCGAAGGAAACTCCACGTTGATGACGTAATAATGCCATTCTTTATCGCAGATCTAGAGATGAGAAAGAACAGACACATTCGTATTAAATCAGTGTTTTGATTTTTTTATGGGAAATAAATGAATAAATGAAATAAATGTATACTGTAATATAGAACGTGTCGGCAAGGTAAAGTGAACATAATTGTTCATTGTAAATTTTATTATAATCAAGTTCCTGTTTCTTGGCCGAACCATATCTGAGCTGCTTTAACAAAACAACTAATGATACAACAGCAATTTTTTTTAATACACTGTTGCGTATTAAACCTTTTGTTTTTTGTTCTTAACAGAACTAATATCTGTGTAGTTAAGGACAACACTTTTAACTCAACCTTTTATTGTCCCTTTTATTTTTTAACACAAAATCAACACAAAAGGACCCATAATGTGTTAAAAAACCATCATGTGTTAAAATTAATTATTTGAGACATCATTTTAGCTTGAGATGATAGACGTGAGCTAGTTTTGCTTGGCCTTAATGAAACCAAGATTTAACTTAATTTGCTTTCATTAGCTCTGCTATTCATCATTTTTCATTTCATTAATTAAGTTTAATTATGATCAGACGCTTATTATAGGGACCAGACATGTACAAGTGCAAGAAACATCAAATCACTTTACAAATCAATGCAAACAAATTAGCCATTTATAGTTCCATTGTTACTGATTTTCTCGATTGCTTAAACACATTTCTTGAAATTATGCTTCGTATTCTCAAAAAGGTAAACACAAATCCATAACATCTCCTATTTTCAGGTCAAAATGAAGCTCTCTTCTCAAAACCATTCAACCTTGCTGAAAAACCAAACCTTTCCCACAAATATGACACACAAGCCCCTTAAAAACACGAAATGCAAGAATGAGCTTTAGGAAACAATACACCATTAAACAACTGTAAAGTAGAGGAAAATGATCTTACTTTACAAGACAATAAACGTTAAAAAACCATAGAACAATATGAACTGGTCATGCAGCACAATACAGTACACAACTGCACAAATTACATTTACATAAAGGCATTTAGCAGATGCTTCTATCCAAAGTGACTTAAAGGATAAAGGAAACAAAACAGTGAAGCAATTTGTCAATAGGAGGCAATGTAAAAAAATGGATACAGAATAGTGAATTTTCTCTCATATAAAGTGTGTAGAGTGATTATACTGTATGTTCAAGTAAAGCCCAGTAGATGATTGAAGGATGCACAATTTCCTGTGCTCCTATTGATATTAACCTGAGATTCTGATTGGTGTGTCATCAGTTTTGACACTGAATGTTTACTGATGGACAAATGTGTGCTATTTGAGTTTACATCATGACACTTCAGTTCATTATAGTGTGTGTGTTTTCTGAATAAGAACATGGTTAAACCTTTGCAAATTGAGTCTGTTTGTGTATGGAAATGGTTTGGACAAGTTGGTGTATTGTAGCGAGATTGTGTTAATAGTTGTCAGAAAATGGTGAAATGTTTCATGAATTGTGTGTAAGCAGTCGAGAAAAACTATAACAATTCTTCTCCTCTACCTACTCACACAGTCACAGTTAACAACTGTAGGCATTTCTAAAAGAAAGGTCTTAAAAAGAAACCATAAGATGAAGAATATGCGAGTGCTAAACTAGACATCCCTGATTCTGAGAGACATGTTTCTGCATAACGGTGGAAACTGGCATAAAGTCAACCACAGTTAATTGCCTCGCTGCACCCTTTGAAACTTTAACTGCAAGGTGTCGATAAGTTGTTGTTTGCTTTTTCAACTTTTGCCATTTTTATTTCTACAGTTGGACAGACATTGTTTCATGAGAAAACTGTGAAATGATGCAAGCTGGACACGAATTCTCCTTTTTTTGCATCAAGCTCAACACAAATTTTAACGGTAGTGCTTTACATTTGTTAACTGTATAAACGCTACTATTAAAATGAGTTTTAATGTGAGTCCGACTGGAACTGTTATTATTGCGAAACACTTCGGTGCATTAAACCAGCCACTGGAGAGTTGTCAGATGACTAGTCAACCGTCCCGACCCAAGTCTGTTTATAGCAAACTAGAATACTTACGGATTTGTTATTTAGTATCATCTAAAGTAAATGACACGTAGAAAAATCTATGAAATCTTAATTGCGGTTCATGTGTAATCAACCACAAGTAACTCCACCACCTGCTCGTGTTTACAGGGAAATAAAATGAGTTCATCAGCACAGCAATAATATCATAATGATAATTTGCCAGTGGTATAGTGCGGTAAACATGCGTACTCAGATCTATCCGCAGGCACAGAGTGCTCCATATGGCACGTAAGGATCCTGGGTGGATGCTGAGTTAATGGAGAGATGCCTCTGTGTCTAAACCCGGGTCTCCAGAGAGAAGATCCCTGCCTAACTGCTGCCACGGGGGACAGATCTCAGTCTGCATCCTTCTTCTCTCATCTCTCTGTTTCTGTGGAATAGATATCCGGTTTATCTCCATCTCCCCAGACTGTTGCAGCTCTATCAATGCATCTCACCCGGTTCTGTCCTTCTCAATGTCACATTTATATACACACATAAACGCTCCCACACACTCGACACAAGTGTCATTCAGTCTCTTGGGCATTGTTTTTGCATTCAGGATATTGAGAGGCCTTCTGGGATAAAAGACTGTTCATGAAGTAAATTTTCTTCATTTTGCGATATACACACAAACACTATCATTTGAATTAGTCATAATATGTGACCCTGGACCACAAAACAAGTCATAGAGCATGGATATATTTTGCCAACAATATATTATGTGGGTCAAAATTATTGATTTTCCTTTTATGCCAAAAATCATAAGGATATTAAGTAAGGATCAAGTAAAGATATTCAGTAAATCTACTACCGTAAATATATCAGAACTTAGTTTTTGTAGATGCAGCAAAATCGCGAACAAAAATGGCAGGAAACACGCCTCGCTGATGTCCGCTTTTTGGGAATGACCCACTCAAGTTTGGTCAATATGTAAAGCTTAGAATTTACGCTTTAGGGTTCTTTTACTCTCCATTATGTCATGACATGGGTACGCCAATCGAAAGCATTAAAACAAACGTCTTGGTTACGTATGTAACCTCAGTTCCCTGATGGAGGGAACGAGACGTTGTGTCGAGAACGACAGATGGGGTTCGCCCTTGAGAACCAATCAACTCTGACTACTATAGAAAAGGCCAATGAAATTTGGCGAATGCAATTTGCATGCCGGGCTCCGCCCCCGGAAATCCGGTATAAAAGGAGGCCGGCGTGCAGCATTCACTTACCTTTGTTCTGAAGAGCCTGAGACCTCTCAAACTGCAGCAGAATACGATACGTGTTCGTGGCATAAGGGACACAACGTCTCGTTCCCTCCATCAGGGAACTGAGGTTACATACGTAACCAAGACGTTCCCTTTCTGTCGGTCTCTCGACGTTGTGTCGAGAACGACAGATGGGGTTGCCTATGGAAAACGCCACAACGCTGTATCGCGTCACAATCTCTAGCGAAGCGACGGTAACAAGCCTGGGCGTGTCATCTCGAAGCTTTCGTGAGACTGTAACCTTCCAGTGTGGTGGTCGGGGGGTTCCAGAGCTTTCTTGGAGAAAGATGGGTACAGCCCTGACCGGTAACTTTCACGGACGGGGCCTTAGCTCTCTATAGGCGAGAGGCCATCCAGATCAGTTTACACCGGGTAAGCGCGACTCTTAATCAGAGAAGCGCTACAGAGGCCACCTCCTACCCGTGGGGAGGAATATGGTGGATATAGGTATGGTCTCGTCCTTGGAGGAGAACGCATGGAACGTGCGGACTGAGTAGTTAACCGCGAGGTGGAGGCCCACCTGGGGAAGCTCATGGGTTACCAGGAGTGGGAACCATTCTCATGAGGATACATCAGACGGAACAGCCCACGGAGGGGGTGTTACAGACGTCCGGTAGCACTAGGTCCGGTTAGAGCTATCTGTGATAGCTCACATGGTATCCCGGCCTAAGGGGGAAGGCTGCTCTGCCCAGCCAGCCCCCAGGGGGTGCTTGTTTGGTGATGGATGGAATGCCTATTCTTAACCAGTGTCTGGGTAAGAAGGGAGGCTGGTGAGGTACCAGTTTCTTAGCGATGTGTTCGGGTAAGAAGAAAAGGTAAATAGCACACTGACCCAACCTGTTAGAGGGTGGAAAGGTGCTTTCGCAGGCATACGCCCCCCCGGATGCCAGTCCTACATGTCGCCACGCAGGACGTGGGCTGACACCGGGTTTACGCGAAGGTTGTTAACCCTTGCGAAGGTGTTTGGGCATAGCCCAACCCGCAGCTCTACAGATGTCTGCTAGAGAGGCGCTTCTGCCAGTGTCCAGGAGGTGGCTAAACTCCGTGTGGAGTGAGCCCTCACTGCCAATGGGCATGGGAGATTCTGAGATCGGAATGCCGTCGTTACGGCGTCCACGACCCAGTGCGCCAGCCTCTGTTTGGAGACAGCCTTCCCCTTCTGCTGTCCTCCAACAGACACGGAGCTGGTCAGAGCTTCAGAGCTCTGCGTGCGGTCCAGTACGTACTGGACACAACACTAATCGGGTTGGGTCTTCCTCCCCTATGGGGAGCGCCTGCAAGTTCACCACTTGGCCCCGGAGGGAGTAGTGGGAACTTCTTGGGCACGCATCCGGGCCTGGGTCTCAAGATAACGTGAGAGTTTCCAGGGCCGAGTTTAAGGCAATCCAGGGACACGGAGGATGCTCGGTGGTCCCCTACCCTCTTGAAAGAAGTGAGCGCCGTCAGGAGGGCCGTCTTACTCTATGAGGAAGATCGGAACCTCCGAGGGGCTCTTTGGGGGGCCCTGAGGCTCCCCAGGACCACTTAGGGTCCCAAGAGGGTATGGAGCGGAGATGAGGCGGATTCCGCCCTCTCGCTGCTTAGGAACCTGGTGACCAGGTCGTGTTGCCCTAGAAACTTTCCACCGACTGAGTCGTGATGAGTGGCAATAGCGACTACATACACTTTCAGTGTGGAAGGGAGATGTTAGTCTCCAGTCTCGTGAGGAGGGGAACACAATCCTGATCACGCACCTCAGTGGGTCTTTCTCGTTGAGAAAGACACCAGGACGAGAAGAGGCACCGTCTAGAGGCGTGTAACCGCCTAGTAGATGGGGCCCTAGCCTGGGTGATGGTCTCAGCCGTATAGGGGGAGTAGCCATCTTAGGATCTTCTCGTCCCGTCTAGAGACCAGACATGGGTGTTCCAGAGGTCTGATCTGGGATGCCAGAACGTGTCCTTCCCCTGAGAGAGCAGGTCCTCTGTCAGGGGAATGGTTCAGGGGGAGTCGCTGTCCAGAGCATCGGCTCTGAGGCCAAGTGCGGTTAGACCGGTGTGGTGTAACCAATAACACTTGGTGCTCCTGCTCCCTGACCTTGCACAGAGTCTGTACAAGAAGGCTCCTGGGGGGGGGAAGGTGTGCTTCCGCCCATCCCGCGGCCAGCTGTGCGCAAGGATATCCGTGCCGAGGGCAGGGACTATCAAGCGGGCAAATGGTGGTGTTACGGGAGGTGAACAGGTTTTACCTGGGCCTACCCGAACAGCCTCCAAATGAGCTGGACTGCACGGGGGTGGAGTCGCCACTCTCCACGAGGCATAAACTGGCGAGAAAGCACGTCGGCTGTCTAGTTCAGTTTGCCCGGGGTGTGTGGCCTGCAGGGAACGAGTCACCTGTTGACTCCACCGGAGGAGGCGTCGAGCAAGTTGTGTTTAGCTGCTGTGTGCGAACGCCACCCTGACGATCTGTATTCGCTACAGCTATAGTGCTGTCCTCGGAACAGCACGTGCATGTCTCGCACGAGAGGCCGTAGCCTGCTCAGTGCAAGTAGCATAGCCCACAACTCTTGGCAATTGATATGCCAGCGCAGGCGGGGGTTCGTCCAACACCCCACCTGCGTGCCCGTTGCACACTACACCGCACCCCTGCAGGGAGACTTCAGTCGTCACCACGACCTGCCTCATAACCTGCTCAGAGGGACCTGAGTCCGTCGAAAAAGTCATAAAGACTAGGGGTTATGGTGCGTCGGCAGCAGGGCGGCATCACCATGCGCCTGCTGCCGGTGTGCCACGCTCTCCTCGGAACTCGACTCTGAAACCAGTGTTGGAGCGGTGTCATGTGCATCAACTCGAGGGGTATTAGCCCGCGAGGACGCCATGTGTCCCAGGAGCCTCTGAATTGTTTCAGGGGGACCGCTGTCTGCCTAAAATGTTCATTTCAGACAGTTCAACACTGGTTGGGCACAACTGCGGACAGGTGTGCCGACATGGTGACAGAGCTGAGTTCCATACCGAGAAAGAGGATGCTCTGCACTGGGGAGAGCTTGCCCCTCTCTTGGTTGACCTGGAGTCCCAATCGACCTAGGTGCCGGAGCACCAGGTCCCTTTGTGTACATAACAGATCTCGCGAGTGTGCCAAGATAGGCCAGTCGCTGAGATAGTTTAGTACCCGCTCGCCTTCCTCCTCTCAGGGAGAAAGGGCGGTCAGGGACAGACCGAAAGGGAGGACTCTGTACTGATATGCCCGCCTCTCGCACGCGAACCGTGGGAACGGCCGGTGTCGAGGAGGATCGAGACATGAAAGTAAGCGTCCTTCAGGTCGATTGCCACGAACCAATCCTGACACCTCATAGATGTCAGGACGCGCCTCTGTGTGAGCACCCTGAATGGCAGCTTGTGAAGGTGCTCTGTTCAGGGTACGCAGCCTTTGGGGGCAACCCGCCGTCTTTCTTGGGAACGATGAAGTGCGGGTGGTGACCCACTGAACATCTTGGTTTTGAGGGACGAACTCGATGCCTGTTTTGCCAGAAGGGTGGTGACCTCTACCCGAAGTACGGAGGCGTCCCTGCCTCTGACAGAGGGAGAGATGATGCCCCGAAACTTGGGTGAGTCTCTGGCGAACTGGATCGAGTAACCAAGACGGACCGCCCTCATTAGCCAGCGAGACAGTGTGGGCAGCTCTCGAGCTCCCAGGGACTGTGACAGGGTGACCAAGGGGACGGTCTGCTTCATCATTCCCACGGGGGGTGGTTCGTCGGCTGGCGGAGCTAACCATGTCGCGGGGAGTCCCCGGAGGGAAGGTTTTTGCTCCGCCTGCTTACCTGCCTGGCGGGACAACGGCACGCACTGTCGGTTTGAGAGTGGTGACGGCTGTCGTATATGTGTACGACCTCACGCCTCGCCAGGGTGTGAGGTCGGTTCGCCGAGCACAGTCCAGTGGAGTGTGCGATCGGCTGCAAGTAAACCCGGGGAGAACAGAAAACTCAGTGAGTAAGTGGGCGCCAAGCCCTAACAAGGGCCCGGCTTTGGTGACGAGGCAGGAGTCGTCCCGTACCGACCGATCAGAGCCGTGGCTGTGAAGGTTCGGGCCCGATGTTGTTCTCCCTGGGGTCTTCCCGTCAGTGTCCCTTCTCGCGAGGAGGTTGCTGACGGGGTGGAGGTTTCCCCCTCGACCTCTGCTTCCGGGGTGCCGCCTGTGGGGGCACAGGAACCGGAGCCGATGTCGAAAGGGTCCTGGGTTGCAGGGAAGCAGACGTCACGTGAGATCTCGGAGGCCTGTAGGCGGCCGAGTCGCGGCGTGAAAAAAATGTGGTTAATTGCCACTGTCTGCTTCGCCGTCAAAAAACTGCTGAGCGCAGTCCTCGACGGTGTTACCAACAACCCACCCTGCGAGATGAGTGCATCAAGAAAGCGGACTTCCTTGCTGTCACTCTTCTGCACAAGGTATAGCCGGGGGTGTCTCTCCTGGACCACTACCGTGGACATCGTCCGACCCAGGGCCCGTGCCGCCGCCTTAGTCGCCCGTAGAGCGCTGTCAGCGGTGGCACGGAGATCCTGCATTATACCCGGGTCGGCCTTACCCTCGTGGAGCCCTCTCAACGCCCTGGCCTGGCGGACCTGCAGGATGGCCAAGGCATAGAGAGAGGAGGCAGCCTGGCCCGCAACATCGCAAGCTTTCGACACCAGTGATGCCGAAGTCTTACGTGCTTTGGACGGTAGGAGTGGTCGATCCCCCCCCAGGTGGTAGCCGTCCGCGGCACAGGTGCACCGCAGGCGGACGTTCCACCCGGGGGATCTCGACGCAGTCCTTGGCTGCCTCACCATCGAGGGAAGTAAGGGAGCCGGAGCTGGTTTCACTGGAACGGTCCGTGAGTGGAGCGTTCCAAGTTTTACACAGCTCCTCATGCACCTCCGGGAAAAACATGGCACCCGGGGTGGGCGCGGTTTGCACCGCGCACCGACCTCGGGAACCACGTATCCCCGGGTTAGCACGGATGACATCACTTCTGCTTCCTCCTGAACTCGACCGCTGGGGGTGGAGTTTGGATTCGGCAGAGTCGGATGCCAGTCTCCCTCCGATGCTGCGAGCGACATCTCATCTACGTCACACATCGTTTCCGAGTGTGTGCGTGAGGATCCGGACGGTATGCCACCGCCGGTTGGGGAACG
Organism: Triplophysa dalaica; assembly: GCF_015846415.1. Lineage (NCBI taxonomy): Eukaryota > Metazoa > Chordata > Actinopteri > Cypriniformes > Nemacheilidae > Triplophysa > Triplophysa dalaica. The sequence goes on along the minus strand of NC_079544.1, from coordinate 17,479,814 downwards.
TTCAGAAGAGCGAATCGGGGTGCGATCGGCCCGTGAGCACTTGGCTGGCGGGTTTACGTTCGCAGAGTTCCCCGTATCACTAACGCTGCTAACGTGGGTGGTCATCGGGGCCGTAGCCACAGATGTCACAGCCCGGGTAGCAGACGAAATGGTGGCTGGTTCCCGTAGGAAGACAGCCACCCGTGACCGCAACTTCTGAATGACAATCTGCCCGCAGTGCAGGCAGATGTGTCAACGAACGCTGCTTCAGTGTGCTGGACGCCCAGACGCCTAATGCAGCGATCGTGTCCATCCCCCTCCTCGATGAGGGTGCCGCACCCAAGAGAACAGCGGGACATGCCGCGCTGGAGAATGCTCAGTCAGTCCTGAAAAGGACTTTTAGAAAAAATCTCTAACACCTCCGGAACCGCCGAGACGCCCAGGGGAAGGTCGCTGCAGAAAGGGACGATCCGCTGTAACACGTCGTAGCACCAGCGTGTAGTTGTAGAGGATTGAATCCTGAGTTGTACTCATGAGCGATGGCTCTGAAGAACAAAAGGTAAGTGAATGCTGCACGCCGGCCTCCTTTTATACCGGATTTCCGGGGGCGGAGCCCGGCATGCAAATTGCATTCGCCAAATTTCATTGGCCTTTTCTATAGTAGTCAGAGTTGATTGGTTCTCAAGGGCGAACCCCATCTGTCGTTCTCGACACAACGTCGAGAGACCGACAGAAAGGGAACCTGTTTCTTCATAGCAATGGAGAACTTTTATGGCCATTTTCCAGATTTTCAAATAGTATCTCGGCCAAATATTGTCATATCCTAACAAACCATATATCAACGGAAAATGCATTCATTCATATTAATATAGATGATAATATCTAACAAATTCAACTAACTAACACAAAAAACATGATAATATATTAAATAATTAATAATAAAAAAACATGATTTTTGAAAAATATTTTACAATGCAAACAAGTGTTTTAACTAAAAAACAAAAAATTTCCAAATAAGAGCAGAATTTATGATCCCGCATCACCAGCCAAATACAGAGTAAAAGTATTTACTAAAGAAGATTTTTCTAAATTGCATGAGTTTATTTTTGCAATGTCCAGCGTCAATGAGGCATGTAAGCAGCAGCATTAGCTCCGGGCAATTAAACAGCCCATGCCACATCTCTGAAACCCGGGCTTCTGTTCAGAGTATGAATACGAAAAGCCTGCGGTAGGTAAACATGTGGACAACACTTTAAATGTGTTAATTGTGTGAAAATCCGTGAGGGAAATGTGTAGATTGCGAACATGCTTATAAATATTGGAAGCTGCCACCTCGAGGTTTATCAGCCAGTCCCAGCATTCACTTTCCCTCCTACATGTGTAAACATGCCTAAACACCATCAACATGCTTTTGACTGGCATTCAGAGTGCTAGTAAAATCTTAACTGTGAGCGTGCGCTTGCTTTGGTGCTAATGAAAAACATGCGGCATTAATCTTGGCCTGATAGATGATTTTGGCTGTTTCAGCACCATAGATGTGCAGACATTTTGAGGGGCAGGGGCTCGAGTGGAAAAAAGAGCACTTCTCATATTTTCTAAATGAAAATGGTTGAATATATTAAAACAACATTTTTTTTAAATCCCTCACACACACCCAATTGTTTCATGTTGTTTCATTTTTCATTAGAATATTTTTATTTCAATGTACTTCAGCCTCTTTTTTTATTTTAAAACATTTTGAATGTAGCTATTCTTCTTTTGCTTTCATGTCTTCTTTTGCTCTAATGGAAAGGAAATTTTCAAAATACACATTAAGGTGTATGTTATAAGTCTACTATACCCTCGTCTGTTTGCGTCTTAGATTTCTTCTAAATTAACCAAAACAAACTAACTGCATATTTAAACAAAACATTTCATGGGGAAAAGACACTTCATATTAACTAGGTCATATTAACTAATAACTTGTGATATGTTTTAGTTATTTGTTGCACAGGTACTGTAGCTAGTCTGTTCATCGCCACTCATCTAAACACCAAGACAAATGCTACTGGAAAGGAGGGAGGGCTTCACTTCTGCAGTTCTCTGCCTGTCTGTGATGTGCCGATCAATGTGTGCTACACAGCCTGCGTGGAGACACGGGTGGGAGAAAGGCATCGGAACTCGACAGAGTCTCAACATTTCCTGATCTGATATTTTCTATTTGTTTGACAGGGAACATGCGCGAACATATATTCATTTATTTTTTAAAATCCTCAGAAGAAAGGGCAATTCCTCTCGAGGAGGAAAAGGGGCGGGGCTCCAGCCCCTAAAGCCCCCCCAACCCTGCACGTGCCTGTTCAGCACACAAGGGCACACGCCAATAAGGATTGAAACACTAGCACAACATTTGGCCTGTGCTTGCTCTTTCACATCCAGTCAGCGCTGATGAGTTAAAGTGTAACATGCTACTTTTCCACTGCAGCAGTAAAGTGACAAAACATTAATTCACAATTAGTGTCACATTGTTTTGCGCCTGCAGCTTTCAGAGCCGATGAAGGTAATAATTAAACAAACTCTCTTAACATCCATTCATTTGAAACATTGTGAAAAATGATTCATTATATTTAATTGGTTCAATATTTTTAATTCATTTGATAAATCATGGTGTTTTATTTAGTGTTAATTGATATTGATCTGTTCAAATACTATTTAATCACTCTTGCGTAAAAAGGATGTGTTAAAGAATAACGTATGTCATTTTAACATATTATCTGTTTTTTAACACAAAAGTCATTTTGTATTGATGATGCAGTGATGGAGACACTGTTCTACAACAGAAAAATGATTTTATATATTATATATGGATCATAGATGGATGTAATTAAATGAAATTACAGACAGGCAGACAGCTATAGACAGACAGACAGACAATAATACAGAATGACAGATACACTGATAGATACAGATATAGATAGACAGACAGAGAGATAGATAAATATACAGAAAGACAAACAGACAGACAGACAGATAACTATAGATATAGACAGGTACAGTTAAAACAGAGGCAAGACAGAAGGCCAAGCAGACAGACAGACAGAGAAATAGATAGACACACAGACAGACAGACATGTAGAATGGTTGATAGATATAGTTAGACAGCCAGAGATATAGATTTTAGATAGATAGCTATGATAACAGATAACGTTAAAATACAGTCAGGACAGATACAGACAGGCAGACAGACAGGCAGACTTACAGACGAATAGTTAGACAGACAGACAGACAGATAAAGGTAGCTAGAGTGCAATTGAACTGCTTTAAATTATGAGTTGCTTGCATCTAGCTACAGTTTTAAAGTAGCTTTCCCAACACAGCATCCATCCTCAGCTGGCTTTGCCATTTGCGCTCCAAACATTTTTGATCTGTTCCCTTGTCAACAAACCGCATTGACGACCTTCGGAGCAAACAAATAATTGAGAGCGTGACAGCAAACGAGAGCCAGGCCACAAATCACACCTAGAACTATACATCTCTTTCTACACGCTCCAGCATTATTGTGTCATGTTGGCTGCGGGAGAGAAATGCCTCGCAGGCTATGGCTGCATGCGGCTGTTCCTCATTCAACATTTATGCATTGTGTTCGCCGCCCTCTGATGCCGCATGAGCACAAGATCTGTTTCAAAATCTAGTGAGCAGCCACACTGCCTATGTGGGCAGCTGCATGACAATCATGAATCTCTTGAAGTAAATCATTTGAAACAGATTACATTTTTCAGATGTTTTTAGAATTGAATTAAATGTTAGCATATTTGTAATCGACATTTCTGTCACCTTGTCTGCCATCTTGGATAGATTTAGTCATTGAGCTCATCACAATGCATTTGGGACTGCCTCCACTGGAAATAATGCATGAGATGTTGCCTTACGCTTTGTCCAAAACATCTTAGTACGCAAAATAATTAAGTTCATTACTTTTTGGAACATTAATCGTACATCTGCAGAGTGCATGTGCTGAATCCATAGCCAGCTTACCATGTACAAAGCAAATACAATAAATATGCAGCCTTTTACTTTCAAAAGGACAGAGTCGGCCCAGAAAGTTGGAAAAAATGAACTAGTGGAAAATGGTTAGGAGCTGGCATTTAATCAATGAGTCCAGGGACTCTAACAGTGGACTTGGGAGGCGAGATTCAAGCTTTCATTATTTTCTTGATTGAACTGCAGATTAGGCTAATTTTAGGTACCGCTTTATCTATTTCATCATCTGGTACCTCAAATGGCCTTTTGGGAAAAATGATTTGTTCTATATCATTACTGGCAAAAGTAAAAGTGAAGAAGTGCTTTTCCTCTATTCTCGTTTGGAGGTGTAGATACACATCTCATAATCGATTGCTAGAAAGAAACTTGCACAAATAGCTAGACGGAGATAAAGCTTGCATGATTCAGGGTTGGGTAAGATCGCCTTGATAGCTGTCGCAACTTGCACGAGGGCAATTGGAACAGTAAAGGGCATTGTGGGTAATTGATTTGAGAAGTTTGCTGCTGTGCCGAATAGCACATGCTCGGGGACCGTCACAAACACACCTGCACGCTAAACCCGACTCTAAAAGAGCATAGAAACGGTTGGAGCAGAAAGTGCATCTCCAAGACACCTGCACGCTGATATTCTCTCACAAGCTTTATTCGACACGACAGATGGAGCGCAGCCAGACGAACATGTGCGACTGGGACATCCCTATAGAATTACATTAGAGGGAGTCTCTTGTGTGCACCTCTAACTGAGAAAGTCAATCAAAGAGACACTTCTAACCGCCCACACTTCGGAAGATAGTCTACCGTCCGCAGGCTATCTGATGTGCTGTCTGAGCAGGAAAGACAAACGGCACTTTACTGATTGGAATGATATATAGAAAGAGTGAAATGACAGTTCTTGGGCCAAGATTATATGGGAGAGAATAGCAACTGATCAAAAGAGCAGATTTCAGGGGCAGTGGGGCGTGAAGTTGGTGCTGATGTATATATGGATGTGGTTTTATTCAGGACAGGTACAAATGATCAGACTCAGGAGAGAGCTGGAGTTTTAAATAGAATCTTTATTCCATCAGAGACAAGTTACCAGCAGATTAAGTTTGGAGAGTTTTAATAGGCGATATTAAAATCTCTCCACAGGGAAGGGACAAAGACATAGGCCTACAGAGGAAATGGATGCTTGATGACAGCGATCTAAAAAATCAGTTCACAAGAGAACCGATGACTGAATTTTTAAACATCGTACCCTTGTTTGCTGTGTAGCTGCACAAATTTGAACTCGGATATACACAGATCACCCGCTGTGGTGGGGAAGCAACTTTGAAACTGTAGCTCGACAAGATGAAAGCAACTTATTGTTTGAAGTAGTTAAAATACAGTCGAGCGATATGTTTGGTGTTGTACCAAAAATTTCTAATTAGCCTACATTGGGGCTAATAACAGGGCAAAATCGATATGAAAATGAACATCATCTACACAGCAGAAAACAAGGAGGATCACAGTTGAAGTAAAATAAATGAGGAACATTATTTAAAAAAATACAACAAATTAAAATGTTAACCAAACACATATTTATAAAAGCCATTTTTAAAACTGCAGTCTTAGCTTTTGCCTTTATGTAAAGAATTTTACTTTTATTCATTTGTTACAGATTTTTCATGTAGAATGTCCCAAAAAACTTTCTTAAAAAAAAATTGTTATTACATTTTTTATATTTTTTTTCCACAATTTTCAGGTTTTTTTTAAAGGCATTTTTTACAGGACAAAACGTTAATTTGATGGTATATTTCTGGCGGCCCAGCTGGAGTAAGTTTTCTGTAAGGCAGCTGGAAATGTTCTAAGAACTAAGGTTGTTTTTGATGCTAGGATACAAGACAATCAAACCCCATTTGTTGCTAGATTCTGAGGAATGATATCCTGCCCTCCCCTAAGGGGTTGTTGATGCCCAGGAATTGAACCCCCTCTTCTTATCACACCTCTCCCCTTCATCTCTTCAGGCCCTGATCACTTGGAAAATGCTTATGCTTTATTCTGTGTGTATCATTTATTGTCATAGTATGAAGTTTTGATGATTCATGTTTGGTATTGTTTTAAAGGTCATGGTGCGATGGGTAAAAAGGTCTAGTTCTTTCAAATCTAACAGAGAGTATATCATAACTAGTTTAACTCTAATCCATCACCTGCACTCCTCAAAGAGGTGTGACTTTCTCAGGGAAGCCTGTTTATATGTAGATTGAGATCTCATTTGATGTTCTCTTCAGTGACGAGAAAACAAACAAATCAAGTTTCTCGCTGACCATTGGCTTTGTTACATCTGGGTATATAAGGTGAATTGGCAAAAGACTCAGGGAAGGCTTCTGTAACCAGAACTTCCCACATTGCAGCTGTGTGTCTTGATTTGGAAGCCTCTGTAAACAGAACTTCCCACACTGCAAATGTGTGTCTCAATTTGACCAGGTATGATAAACTTTGTGGTTTTATTTTATTCTTATACTAAGTTAATAATCTTTGCTTAGTACATTAGGAATTTCTTTGAATATGCATTCTATGATTTTAATTAATGTTGTGCCTGCCTGGTATAATAAATTGTTATTGTTGATATTATCTCAATTCTTCAAAGTCTGTTATTACAAGTAGATTGAAAGGAACCTGTTCTGTTACCGCAAAATCTATGTGTCAGGATAGGTAGGGCTAGTTTATACTAGATTTTTTAAAGGAGCATTGCTAAAGCTCACATGATTTCCACCTATCATCTGGCCTAGCAAGTTGCATGATCGTGACTAAAATAACTATTGTTATGTTTCTGAGCAAGCATATCGCGGCCAAACTTAATGATATTAGTTTACCCGGCAACCTCTGACTAGAGATCGGAACTGACCGTTTTGTGTCCGTGAGATCCATGAGCCCAGCCGGCGTGAGACTCTGAGCGACTGCAGGTCCCAATCGAAAGAATAACTCTAATATTAAATATTAAAATATGAAGATTTATAGACAAATTAACGCTTATCAACAGATACATTTGAAATGACATATAAGTTATTTTATATTATATTGAAATTGGAGTCAGATCGGTCTTTACCACAGAGTCATTTAAATTGAACTAAATTGTAACAGTTCTTGAATAACTTCATGTAGAAATCGCTGAGGAGAAGCAGAACACGAGATCCCTTCAACCATACCATTGGATTCCGTCGTTGGGCCTTTGGGTGGTCTTTTACATTTCCTTTTTCTACAGTGTGTGCTGAAGTGAAATGATGTTAAAGTGACATTTCTAGGAAAATTCCATGTGACGGAATGTATACAATTATTATTTTATAACTTTTATAAAGTTAAATAAAAATATGTAATAAAAAATTATAATTATATTTTTCATAAAATAATGTGTACATACAAATTTTAATGAATTAAATATTTAATACAAAAATAATAAAACATTGTAGAATATAATTATTAATAATTTAATACTGCTTAAGTGAAATTAAGTGACATTTCTTAAGTTACTAATTTTATACAAATTTAGAATATAGTAATTTTTTCAAGAATTTATCAAGATAAATATAAGTAATAAAAAAGACTTTTGCTTAATCTCTTCTTAGTTGTATATAATATACTATAACATAACAACAAGTTTGTGTAGTTTACTACAAACACTTGTTGTTATGTTATTGCTAAATAATGCACTTAGGTTAGCTATACTGTTATTGATCATCAGTTAAAATTTAAGTCTTGTAAAGAACCACTGTTAAACGTCTTATCACAAGACCACAACACTTGGAAAACATTCCTGCCAGCTTAAAACAAGACTGACACGCTATCTTTTTATACATGACAAAATATAACAATAGCTCTATAGAGTCACAGCACAATGAAGAGTGACAATTCCATTTCTCTGTCTCTCTAGTACCACTTAAAACCCCCGTATATGTCAAGAGAGAGAATAAGTGCATTTTACCTCATTTACGTATGTTTATTCATATGCTACGCGACTTGTACAAAAGTCCCTATGGAAATAAGGTTTTATTATTGAGCTTTAGAAAACATCTATTGTAGCATTTATATGCAAATCTTACATGCCTCTACTTCACCGCCACAGCAACAATGCAATGATGATATGCTTTGTTCGGCAGACCTAAAAACCAAGCAGGCAAAGATTATGTCTTTTGTATTCACGATATGACTTTCTCCATATTCATTTGGCCACTGGAGAAAGATTGCTATTCTAGTCTAAATTTTGTTCATCAAAAGAAAATTTGGTCCACGCAGAGGCCAAAATTTGAAAACCAAAGTCAGCAGACTCCACAAAAACAAACCTAATGAGCCAATCACCCAAAATGAATGAAATTCACACAAATATGGCAACCTGCTTGGTTTAGTGCAAGATTGAGATACAAAGGTGCATGGACATGTTTTGACTGACACCTGACACGTCTTGTTGTGTGTGCAGGTGAATGCATACAGAAAGTATTGTTTGTTTAGCGCCAGATCTCTCTGAGAATAGCAGCGTGCTAACAGAGGTGGTGTTGGGCCTGCGGTGCATTGGAAGGTGACTATAAATTACAGGCTGACAGAGTGAGTAATTAGAGCATGAATTAGACTGTGCCCTCCGGGGACAAAAGTCAACTAAAGAGTGACCTCTCCCAATTTGGACCCTACACTGTGTAAATTAATCTATCCGCAGCCCAGAGCAGGAACAAGTTGTTTTTACAGTAATAGATATGTGGAAATTGGACAATGGTAATGAGGGTACGCACAAGTACAAGCATGCACGAAGATGAATGCACACATAAACATAAGTACACAGGCGTGCAAAAAACTAAACCACTCTATACAAAGAGTACTGTAGTGTATATGCATTGTACCGATACAGTGATGGGAAACGAATTCTAGAACCATGGCACATTATCAGCATTCAAAGGGTTGCCAGATCTACAGAACAAAATCTTCCCCATTGCCAATCAACACTAGATCAAAACTATCTCAACGACCATTGCATGAAAATATGCCACTCACATACCTAAAATTTACAGTCACGTATTACACACAATCTGAGTATGTTTTGGAAGAATGTTAGCAACTGAGATATCCGGGCCACCATTGACTACCATAAAAAAAGAATGTAAATAAGGGTGTAGTAGAGTAGGCGGGGCGAGACCGTGGTTCGAGTCCGGTGAGTAATTGTGAATTAGCGCCAGCTGTGCGCACACCGGCCTCGAATCACGTAGGAGATGGGAGCATAAAAGGAACGAGCGACCGGACCGTCGAAGAGAGAGGACCGGGCCCGAACTTATGTTATGTTTGTATTTCCTACGTGATTCGAGGCCGGTGTGCGCACAGCTGGCGCTAATTCACAATTACTCACCGGACTCGAACCACGGTCTCGCCCCGCCTACTCTACTACAAAGGGTAAGGGAAATTTTTGTGTTCCTAAATTCCTCAAAATATCTTCTTTTGTGTTCAACAGAACAAAAAAAGATACAATATTTGTTTTCTACTACGGTTGTCAATGGTGCCCCAGAAATCTCTGCTGCTTACATTCTTCCAAATATCTTTATTTGTGTCCAACCAAACAAAAAATGTATACAGGTTTGGAACAACATGAGCCCGAGTAATTCATGACAGAAATTTCATTTTTCGACAGAGTATCCCTTTAAGGATGACTGCTTATGAACAAACTCCTTCCACCTCAACCCGCAGAATAAAAGTGACATTCTGTCACTTAAGTCTGTAAGGTCATACAGTTGTTTGTCATGCAGTTGTCTCTCCAGCTGTATTCTACTTTGTATGGAGTACGCACCCAAGACTTTCACTCACCACACGTGGTGATGTGACAATAAAAGTGAGTTGAGTTAAAATCAACCAGTTTTAGGGTTGCCAAGTCTGTAATTTTCCTGCAGACTACGGGTACCCTATAACTGGTGCATTACTGTGATTATCACCATATGGAATGATCCTTATATCATTTCTATGTATCTCCTAAATATTACTACTATAACACATGTCCAAAAAAATATTTGATTACCATGTGTACCGTTGTATCTTTATCTAAATGAGTGGTAGCCAATTTATTTTCACAATTAACACAAATCTGTACACAAAAATGGTAATACGAGTTGTATTTTGCAAACAGAACCATATTCATATACGATCCAACAAAAACAACACAGTATTATCATGGCTCCATGGTCAAACATGGCCTTTTTTTAAAGTGACACATCCAGGAAAACATGAAAAACAGCCGTCTTCTCTCTCAGCAATACAATCTCACTTTCGCACATTTCAGTCGACATCAGAATGCAGTCGGGTTAGGTGTGAAAGTGGTGCATCTCCCACTAGGGTGTTTAACAAAAAGCAGATATTCTCCACACACAGTGGTGAGCAACAGTCACCCTGCAGTCTGTGGCACATGGCTGCTAACTTATTAGTATGTCAATAATGATGATACACTTGGGTCTCTACGTCTTCCCATTTCCCCAGAGGAAGCGTGTGCTGAGCGAGTTGATATTTCGGGTTGTATCACTGTGACAGTACGTGTGTAAGTGTGGGCGCCAGTGTTTACGTATACCATTCCACGTGCCTCTGTGTTTTTTCATCCTGTAAACAATATAATGAGACAATAAAATACTCAACTAATGAGCCTGGGGCCGTCTCTAAGGCAAACGGCTGCTTAAAATGCAGCGGTACCGTACATTGATACGCACACACACAAATGCGGGGGTCTCCAGAGGTAGACATCATTTTTGCCGAAAGTTTTCTATAATAAAATGTAATGATGAACTGTTGTGTTTCTCTACTGCAAGAAAGTAAAACGTCTGGTGAGTGTAAAAATCGCTGTGGGTGATGATCATCATATGACCTTTTCAAGGACTTCAAAGCATCTGCACGGCCTGGAAATATCTCAATCTCTTTGAAAACCTCCAATACAACCATAAGGGCAGGTAAAGGCTGAAACCCTGTGCATTTCAACTCTTATTTCCTCAATCTGAGCAGTTTCGGAGGATATTCTGATGTTGACCTCAGACACTGGCTGCTTTATCAGAGATCTTTATTCCACTTCACCTGCACATCTGACATGGGTTCCAAAGTGGTGTATAATACCAGCAGATATCCATTCTTAGCCATAAATGACATGGACCGGTTGCACCAGCTGTGCACAACTTACGCACTACTAAATATTTTACAACTTAGTTAAAGCGTAACGTTACATATGAACTAAATATTTACAAAAGCCTTTCGCCAGGAGTAAATGTAGGAAGGAAATAGCAGACTTACTGAATAAGTTGTTGTTTCACTCGACATTCTTCAAGTTTACACACATTATAATGCTGACAATTATTTTATCACCTTTTAAAATGGAGAACATTTTGAGATGACATTACATTATTAGCGGCTTAAACAAGAACCCATCATAGCACGACTCCATGTGTGTATCTGCCTGTGTTGTTCAAGTCAAAATAAAATCATGTTTTTGTATCATTGGCGGTTGGCAGTTGGATGAAATCACCCATATTACTTGTCATGTATTATGTATTTAATTAAGCTGAATTGTTTTTAATGAGTGTTAATCAGCAATCTTGTTTAATTTGAAATATGTTATTCATGATCAGGTATTATTATATTAAAAATAAAAAATATTTTTACCATTATTATGTAAGGTAAAATAAGTTTTGAAATTCACAACATTTCAACACAACTTTTTCTCACGAATTTAAAGGCTGTTATTGGACTATTGAAGATAAACGTCATATTATGCCACAACGCATTACTTTACGGAGAGCTTACAAATGACTTGCTACCGAATGTTCTGCCTTAAGACCAAATGGTGCCACCAAATAACGTATGAAGTTAGTTACAAACTAGCTAGTAGTTACTAAGTCTCTAGTGTGGACTTTACGTTCACATTTAAGAAAGAACGTACGAATGGCTAGTGCAACTCTACCTCTAACTACTGATCATATAAAAGTGATAGTTCATAAAAAAAAGAGAATTCTGTCATTATTTACTCACCCTCTACTCATTTCAAACCTGTATGACTTTCATACTTCTGCAGACACACACAAAAGAAGATGTTTTGCAGAATGTTTTTAAGTGGCCCCCATTCACTTGCATTGGTTTTGTGTCCATATAGTGGAAGTGAATGGGGGCTATTGCTGTTCGGGTACCAAGTTTCTTCAAAATATCTTACTGTGTGTTCTGCGGATAAAAAAAGTCGAAAGGCTGAGTAAATGATGACAGAAGTCTTTAAAGGGAACACAAAAGAAGATCTTTTGAAAACTGTCTAAGTGGTTTTGTATCCATACAATGAAAGTAAATGGGTGTGACAGCATTTGGTTACCAACGTTCTTCAAAATATGTTCTTTTGTGTCCTGCACAAATGACACAAGACATTTTGGGTGAATATCCTTTTAATATACATAGCCCAAAAATATTCCATCAGAATACAATAATTTGTATTGCCATCTTTAAAAGAGAGAGAGAGAGAGAGAGAGAGAGAGAGAAACTGAGCGAAGTGGTTTTGTATCCAAAGGAGGTTGGGGATGGATGGGGTAATCGAAAGTGTGGGGGTGAAAGCCTGGAAAATAACTCATGGGTAGTCATCAGAGGAACCGAAGAACGAATCTCTCCCGCGTCTCAGTCCAGGACTGATGGGGGCCAGGGAGTTCAGCATCAGTTCATCAAAGCTCAGTACAACACTTTCATAGCCACATGTATGCCGATTCAAACCTAGCTCCCCTGTCAAGCTCTACGAATTCTTTAGCAAAACACAAATCTACGTACACAAGTCATTTCAATGTCTCTACTCAAACATGCACACTCTCCACACTTTCATGCCGACTCTTCCTCTCACTCCTGCATTATTGATGCAAATCCATTACATTGCCATAGCATTGGGACAGAGTGGTCTGGAAACATGCTCGAAGGCTGGGAAATATAGCCATGGTCCTGCAAGAGGGCACGTAGACCAGCTCAACCAATCACAATTCAAAGATATCACTTCCCTTTCAGGTTCAAACAATCTAGAAAAAACATCTTGCTTGTACATAAAGATGTAACACACATGAATCAGAAGCTGGCAAAATTCTGATCAGATTGTTGCTGAAGAGACAGAATTGGTTTTCTGTGACTTGAGCTCTAGGGAAAATATTCCTGGTGGAGCAGAGTGAAAATGTACTTTGAAGCAATACACCATAGGAGAGAGAAAGGTTAAAACGCACCACTAACCTGCCTAAAAAAGAAGAGCAGAGAGCATTTTTTGGTCGTGCTATTTTTGGAATGTCACAAATACAAACAAAGCACTTGAGGAAATGGTGTAGATGAAAGTCAAGAAAACCAGTGCATCTTTAAAGTCTCTGTGCATGATCACAGTGAAAAATTGCAAAAAGTCATAAAAGGAGGTGGTCATGGCTGACTCTGATAGACGAGCAAAATTTGCTCAGCTAATGTGGAAACAGAACTGCAGAGATGCATTATTCAGAGCTTCATGATTATTTCACACAGCTAAACAGCCTTTAGGTACATCACAACAGGCCATGATTCTGGCAAGACGTGTGGCATGAATAAAAAAATGCATTAAAATGCCCTGTGAGGTACGAGGCAACAAAATAAAATGTTTAAAAATGCATTTTTGAGACGTATGACTTTTCATTACCCTGTGAATTTCGATGTATCTTTCGTTATATTTATATCCACTGGTTCACTAGTGAGTGACATTTTAAGGTTTTCAGTATATGTTTTGTTTTGCTGGCTCTAAAAGTGTTATATTATAGATCGGTTTTTTATCATGTTTAGATAATATTTTTATACACTCTGACACTCATTTTGTGGTAAAAATAGGAATGTTCCGATCAGGAAGTTTGCAACCGATTACCGAATACCGTGTCATTGTGATCTGCCGATACGGATCTCGATTTCACTGCTCAAAGCTTTATATACTGTAACTGATATGTAAGCTCTCTGATCACCGTTAACCTTTTATTTCAATTAGAGTGATACCATAGAGGTTGTCTTTGGTTTTTTTTCAAATAGCAAATTTTTCTCAAAATCTCATAGTAATTTCACACCCACCATGACATGACATTGGGAACAAATCATTCACTGTAGATCCCCACACATCATGTATGTCCTAATGCATTGATGTCATGAAATTGTGATCGGTTTGTGAGAACGGCCAAGTTTAGTGAGAACTTATCAAGTCATAAAATGTGATTATCGGCTGATACCGATCTGGGGTCGGTCGATCCAAGCATCCCAGGTAAAAACAACACATTTTGTCCATAGCTAAACACAGCTCTGTGTCTAGTTAAGACCAACACATTATGTTTAGCTTTTAACTCAACCTTGTGTTGTCCTTGTGTTGTTTATTTAACAAGACACAAAACGACTCATAATGTGTTAAAATTCCATAACAAAAATGCATTACGTAACACTTCCTTAAGAGTATAAACTGTAGACTAGGGCTAGATGGCGCAATATCTGGTTCCCATAATGAACAAAACAATCTACTTAACTTTACGCAAACCAGCACAGGGTACTGATCAATTCATAAAAATTATAATTTAGATAAATGATTAATGATGAAAATATAAACACAATCTTAAGAAATGTAACGTGTTTAAAAACAAATTTTCGCCAGTTATTGTGTAGTCTCTGGTCAAACTCTGTGTTGTGAGGGGAATGGCATCTCACTGTCACTCTACCCTGCACTGAACGAATCCTCTTTTCAGGTTAAATAAATCGCAAATATGGCTTTCTATCAGTTTTTTAACCTAACCTGTTAACGTGGGGGTTACAGAATCTAGGAGATGTCTTTTATAAATATTAAATACCGACAGTAGTTTTCTTACACCAAAATGTTTGCGCTGCTGTAAGCTGTTAGTAAATCTGGCCCTAAATATAAAAGCTGAACATATAGTTTAAGTAGATAACTGACAAATAAACTGTACCACAGTTATGAAATGCTACTATTAATTAACACACAAAAATGTACTGTATGATCTAAATTTTATAAAACACAATAAAGGATAGTGTGTATAGTTCAATGAAATCCTTGTAAGCGAGAATCAAATCTACCAACACAAACACTCGGTTCATTTTGCCAGATTTTAAATGAGTCCAAGTAGATACGAGGCACATCTGTTTGTCTATAGTTTAAGTTTTACAGCATCTGTTAAGCTCTGTGTTCTCCTCTGCGAGATCTCATTATAAGTCTTCATGTATTCATTAAAGCAAGTAAGCGGTCATGCATGGAACGCAATCCATCTAACACAAAACAATACAGCATCTTAGGCGCATTGCCGAAGGAAGGCACAGATGTGGCACGTGTAATTGCGAGTAGATAAGCGTACAATGAATGTCATATTGACAGGACTGAATGTAATTTTCTGCAGCAGCGACGCGGGTCGATGCTTTTGGTGAGACAGGGATAAATGACACGCCTGCTCGGGCTCTCCAATGAGGTGGGACACGCGTGGACCCTGCACACACACTGACCTCAGATCAATCAGCAGTGCTGTCGATACAAACAAATCTTTGACTATTGATATAGCCAAGTGTAAGAAAGAGCCGTAGAGCGATTAACAAATGATTTGTCTCACGTCTGTAAAGGCATTTTCATAGATCTGATGGGATCTTGCGGACGGGCACCATATGTCTTTGTTTAATGGCCACTGCAGAGAAAAAAACGATGGCTCATTTTTATTGCTTTAAATCAATTGTATTGTTCACTTTAATAGACACGGCCTTGTCCAATGAACTATGTGCGCTGACACTGGGAAGAGGTTGCGGACTAGATCACAGCTATTATTCCCAGTAGACAGTATTAAAATGAATGCAATACTTTACCTAAAACTGAAAAGTATGTAATAATTTACACACCCTCGTTTAAACACAAAACTACCTGCTCAAAAAATAGAAACCCAATAGAAACGGTCACAGAATTCTAATGGTTCTTTTAAATATCATTATGGACCATTAACTTTGTTCATTAAAACCATTAAAAAAAAAATCGTATTGTGTTTTGGGCATTAGTCCAATAGGATTGATCTGCCAGGGAACATCTCGCCAACCAAATCCATCACATATCCTGTAGGCACCATCGTAGTTTCCATTAAAACCAATACAATTCCCATTATAACCATTAAATCCATTACATTTTCTATTATGTTTTGGACAGGGTGCTATTGTTTTTTCTTCTTCAGGGACAACAACCAACAGCAATTGGTGTAAAAACACTCCATTATCCATGTGATTACTGAAACACAGAAAAAGAAAGTTTGAGAATAGAAAAAAAACAGTACAAAATAGCCCACATCGCTTATTCCCTCACTGTTCCTCCTCTCTCAGCATCACTCCCTCTCCATCATTCTCTCCCTCTCAACGAAAAGAGGGCGAAAAAAACTCTAAAGAGGCAGGTGTGAGGAAGATTGCAAAATCAATAGGGCTAAATGGAGTTGCAGCGGAAGCCATTGAGTGTCCTCTCAGAGTGCTGATGAGGCTCAAAGAGCAGCATTTGCTTGAGATGCCCAACACCCTCTGTCTCCCTTTCTCTTTTTCCAACGTAACGTATCGTGCGTCTGCCACAATATCACAGCGAAGCCATTTTACTGGATCAATGTTGGGTCCTTAATGGAACACAGCGTTCGCACTGCCGCAGGTCTCTTTACCGGAGAGATTGCCGCCTGTCAATCAAATCATCTAAGGTGCCTCGCATCAGCTTGCTGCCATGGTGACAAAAACACCCATGGTGGCCCCTCCTTTTAGTATCTCTGTGACAGACTTGTCAGCGGGCCCTTGACTACCAGGAACACATTTGCATCCATCTACTTCTACCTCGTGTGCCAGAGCACACTGACTTCATCACATTACAGTATTTGGTGGCGTGTCTGTTAAAATGTATAAAAAGCACTTGGCAAACCACCCAACTGCGATTTACGGGAAACATTGTGCAGGTTTTAATCAATCTGCTGGGTAAAAATATTGTGTTTTTTGAGAAAATTCCTGGAATTTACCAACCAAACTGAGCTCACCAAGTTAAAAGGTACTCAGGAGCTGAACTATAGATTTTACTTCTTTTTTTTGATGTCTGGCTCTGCTATTTGTTTTTCGGGATTAAAGATAAAAGAAGACAAACTAACTATGGTGACATTTACAACAGGATAATCTGCTGTTTAGGTATCAGTGGCAAGCAGCCAGACGGGCGGGCAGCAGAAAGACAAAAAGATGCGTCTCTTGTTGGGAACAGAGCTGAACGCTCGCTCCAAGATCAAGGTGAGCATATTCTGTTTACTGTCTCAGAGAATGAGACACACCTTTATCAAACCCCACCAGTGAAAAGAGATACATGGCGGAGAAAAAAGGAAGAGAGGAAATGCACTGAAGTGTAAACAAGCTCTTTCAAACAGTGTCTCTTTTCCCCTTCATCTTTCTTTCATTTACAAGAAGATGTGGGATGGAAAGAAATATTAATCTCTACAAAAATCTAACAAAGCGGCCATGAAAGAAGAACTTACAAAAGAGACATACACAGAACATGGTGGAGGTTTTGTACGGCTGTGTTTTCATACGGTGGATGTTTATAGTGAAAATAAGAAAGGTTTGCAGGTGTACTTCTGTGAGCACGCAAGAACCCTGAAGTAGAACCAGCCATCAAGTGCAAATTATTGTCATATAAAATTGCAAACTTCTGCAATAATGATACTGTATACTTTTAAAAAGCATTCAAACTATGATCATAAACTTAAAATATACATAAAAGAAAGCAATACACAGCAATGTGTATCAACTAGAATTATTGTCACATTCTCATTATGCTGATATCAAAAACAATCCTTTTCATTTCAGGCAGTTTTGTTTAAACACATGAATTATCTTTTCTGCTGTAAAATAAAACTACGAGTAGTGTCAAACCTCAAGTTAACGAAATTATACATAGCCACAGGGGTGACAAAACTAACAAATACTGCACACCCATCACCTTTCTGAGGTGACAGCAGAAGCTGCAAGATCTAAAATGTTAAAGGAGCTGTATGTAATACTTTTACTGTATTCAATCAAAACAATACCTTAATATGTTCGTGGATATTTAGGAAACAGGCTAAGTTCATATATTGGTTTGTTAAACCAATTATTCCACTCTGAAATGTGCGTTCCGTGCTGGACAGTCTGTTTTTGTTGTGGTCAATGCGACCCCGCCCACTTACCATTTACCCACTAGTGAATTGCCAGTTGGCGACATCACAGCGTATTGCGGCGAACAAACGATCTTGGTCAGAGAAAGCAGATTCCACCCTTTCCGGTACTATTATGTTTCAAACTAAGAAAGAATTACTATCTTATTTTACAACTTATGAGGAGTAATATACAATTTTATTACAGTTATTTAAACGAAACAGCAATTTGGGCTGTCAAGGCAACCTCCAGAGGACGCAACCTCTGAAACAAGCTTCTGATTGAGTTATATTTGCAAAACATCAAAACCACTGAAACTTTTAAATTATGAGATAAACTTACAGTGTAGGAGTTGATGCTTTCAATTAAACATGATGCTAATAAAATGATTTGTATCAACCGATTTGATCTTGAGCTTTCATGTTTTCACTTACATACATAAACAGACATTTTAAAGCTGATTTGGAAGGTTGTCATATATTTGAATAAAATGCAAAGATGTTCATATTTACATATACATTTACATTTGCGCATTTGGCAGATGCTTTTATCCAAAGCGACTTACATTGCATTATCCTATACATTTATACTTAGGTATGTGCAATACCCAAGGATTGAACACACAATATTGCGTTGTTAACGCAATGCTCTTACCACTGAGCTACAGGAAAGCTTTCAAAGGTGGTGTCCAAGTGAAAATGGACACCTTGGATTTATATTAAAATCAGTTAATAAAGATTTGTTTAAACATATATATTCATGTTGCATAATTGTAAACTAAAGCTCAGCTCCGAGAAAAACAAGAAAGACTGGAAAAAAATGTAATGCATCATGCGCAAAGCTTATTCAAAGCCCAGGAGAAGGGCTACAAAATTTCACTACAAGAGAGGATCATCAAAAGATTCCAAACTAATAAAATTGTAGACAATGTATGATTTATTTCCTGCAAGCTTTTACTTTGCCTTTTTGCCAAATAACTTTTTCCAATAAATGTCTTTATTGTGTTTTGACAATTTTGTACCATACACCATTTTGATGGTTTAACTTTAGTTTTGGTTTAACTGTAGTTTCAGGTCGACTGTAGGTTTACAGTACAATCTGCTTGAACATTTCTTAAATCACTAGCAAAAACCCCATTTAAATAGCTTATTTCTGGCCAACCATTACACCTGTTATCAACATTTACATTTACGTTTGGCAGACGCTTTACTCAAAGCGACTTACATTGCATGATACTATACATTGAGTATGGGCAATCCCTGGAATCGAACCCATGACCTTGGCATTGCTAGCGCCATGTTCTAACTACTGATCTAACAAATGACGATTTGCTATAGCCCTAGCGAAGACTTCCTTCGCTAGGGCTGCCATATTGAGCCATACATTCCCTCCTCATTCATAGTGATGGCGAGTGTGCATCTTGTTAAAATCTATTTATTGTGAAGGTGAAACCTGACTCACACCACAAATCTTATATAACTTTGTCTCATTAGGAATAAAGGGCTTCCAATTGCTTTCAGCGTGCCAAAAATCACAGTCTGTGTGAACTTTACAGAGGTTCGCTCTGTGTGGAATCTGATTCAATGACCTTTCAGTTACCAAACTAAATCTTTTTCTGCTAAGCTACACCACCAGTACACCAAAAAATATAAAATGCACTACAACACGTGCCCACATCTTATTTTGGCTAATCGAAACATGTGCTGTCAGGATGATTGCAAAATTGTGATGCTAGCGGGCATTTGGAATATGACCAAACCCTGCTGGCGCCATGATCTACTGACTGGTCCACTCCAGAGCCCAACTTAATGTAATTGATCTAGATTATTGATTAAAGGCCTCTTAGCCACTGATCTGACTCACGTGTTTAGAAGCACTGTGAGAGACGGACAAAAAGTCTTTTGACCATACATTCATGGTAATAAGTCAAACGACACAAATCAAACTTTAGGCTGTATTTACAGCTTTAGCATTGAATATATGCTAGCGTTTCTGTATGTGTGAATGTCTACTCGGGCATAATTTGTGGTTAAGAACTGGTGTGGGCGAAGGACTATCATTATTTTCACAGCGAGAGGTCATCGCTATGGAGAGCTGTTCATTCTGATTACACATGTCTCAACTTGACTCTCTATTCTTCCCGGCAGGCGTTGGGATCCATAGTTCCACAAACACTCTCTATCTCTCATTCGCTCTACATGCATCATATTTACTGTCTTCCCACAATAGATCAGTTTTACACAACATTAGTCAAGAAAAATGTTGGAAATCAAGGTGTTTCCGCAATAATAATACCCCAGATAACAACCACCAGAAAGAAAGAACTCTGAATGACGGCGTGCGTCGGCTTCTCAATTTGTCTTTTGATAATAATCATTTTAGAACCGACAGATCGCCCGTCACAACTGAAAGATCAGTCACGCAGATAATGAATAATTCAAAAACAGGTAATTGAAAATGATACCGAGTCAATTTGACTTCATAAGTGATTATTATAACTGAAAGGGGATTCATTTGGCATTTTTCTGGTCATGCTCGTCTCCGGTCTTGTTTATCAGAGCGCTGCTTGTGATGTGGACGTCTGTGTGAGGGTGTGACAGGTGCCCGGGGGCCCTCACCTGTTCCAGTCTCCAGTGGAATTCTGCTGGCCTGAAGGAGTCCAGCTGAATGAAGTCTCGCCTCAGCAGAAACACCAGACGGCAGTTGTGGACATATAAAGAGTAATGGTGCCTGTTCATCTCTGCAGAGAGGAAAACCACAGAGAATTTGTGTCGTAAAAGACTTACATCTTCAAAATATCACACTGCGACATGGCAAAAATGCAGAATCTGTCAATGGACTTTTAGAGCAGGCACCTATAGAGCAGTGTACTGTATTGTAAATCATTCACAGTTACTATCAAAGGAAGAATTTGGGCAACGAATTCCTTTTGAATATATAGATTTGTAATTCTACTCTTACAAGAATAAGTAAACTTCGAGTCATTCAGTGACGTATGCTTTACAAGTAAAAGTATACTAATATCAATGTACTGGAAAGCATTCTATTTTAAACTACTTATTTGTTTTTTAGTTAACAAAAGTTTACTTTTAAACATACTTTAAGTGTAGAGCAGTAAAATTTAGTGTACACAACAACATTTTTTGTTAGGTAGGTGCTAGTTCTTGTGGCGCATTTTTCAAGTCTCAGTAAACTACTAATTTTATTTTTTTATAGTAAAAGGTACACTTGTATGTTTTCATTAAGTAAAACTATCATCCTACTCCAAGTTTACTGTTTATATATTATGTACATTGTTATATAAATGTGAACATGTTTATAACACGTTTATATATTTTATAAAATATGGAAACGTATTTAATAGGCTATTCAATCAAATGAGTAAATACAGTAATGAGAATACTTTGGTCAATATAATTGGTCAAGTATACTTTTATTATCTTGATCAAATGATTGATTTAGGCCAAACTTAATTGTTTGTCAGTTAAGCTATATTAAGTGGTATTTGAAGTATATTTCTGAGATACATTAAAAGTAAACTGAAGGCATACATTGCATTTTAGTTTTAAATATAGAATAAACATATTTTGTGTAAGGTTAGCTCGGCGAGCAAGATCTTAGCGTAACTCTAGCCTTTCAAACAAGTCATAAAAAGAGTCATTAAAATCTTCCACTGCAGATTAGAAATGTTCATTATATATACCATGCAGAGCTTGAATAGAGGATTTCAGTGAAGAAAGATGCTTTACTTCATTGAGGAAAAAAAGCAGCTTTAAGTAACTATGACCTATATTTCCAGAAGGATTCAAACTGCATGTCGATCGGACCATAAGCCATGCTAACAGGATCTGCATGAGCGGACTGCCATTCAACCAGAGACTCTTGTTAAGACTATTCCAGCTCTTGATATTGATGTGTTATATTTATTGTTCAAAGCGAGTTGTACGGTTCTGGCCTGCCATCAGCTATTCTCTTTACCACAAACCTTGGATTGATAAAGTTGCCCACCACGTCTCCTTTACACAGCATCTCTCCCCCTCACCTCAACACTGCCTCTACGCCTTTTAGTGCCTGTTGAATTGATTAAGTCTCACACCCACTCAACATGACGCCTGAGATCAATGAACTTGAGTCCTGCCAAACAGTCGGGCCCTATCATTGCCACTCAGTCTCAGAAAACTGGATGTAGTTTCCTTGCATTTAACCTTCAGAGAAAAGTATTCTGAGCCAGATCATAAACAAAAACTAATCCAGGATCTTAAACTCTGTTCCGAATTCTGGCCAATTCATAATTTAATGATCTTAAACATTTTTCCATACTGTATTTTCCTGACCAACAGAACAAGTGGCCCATAAGGTGGCCTAATGATGACCAATAAGAAAAAAGAGCTTTGAAATACATATTAAAATGACTAAAAACCAAGATAATTATTTTTATTAATTCGTTTTTATATTGAATAAAACCTTTTCCAGTTAATGTCAAGCTGTGAAATATTTTATTGAGTAGAAAAGTTTTGTGAGTGGATGGGGGCCTTGAATATGATTGAATACAGTGGGGACCATGGTGTCAAAAAGGTTCATAACCCGTTATTTTGGGTAATCAAATGAAAAAGTGTCGGGAGCTGAACGTTTCAAGTGGCCTTGATAAATGTCCCATCTGACATCAAAAAATATAAATTGTAAATGATAAATTAATTCATTTCACATTGTAGAAACACTACACTAATGACAAGAAATAAAAAAAATCTTATATTGACGTTGTACTTTCGAAACCTGAAAACAGGATATTGAAAAAACACGGCACTTTTAAATGATTAAATACTGTGTTGTCAAAGTTGACGCACTTTTTAATACCTTTTGTTGGTTAGATATTTCTGAAACCCAGTGATAAACATAAAGGGTGTCTAATAATAATGAGTTCCGGCGACAACAGTGATATGATGCAATGTCCAAAAATATCCGTAAATATTTTAATCTAAAACTCTTCCCCTTTAAAGGTAAAGCATAACTCACGCCTACTGCAGTTACTCTACACTCACCAGTTTTGTCTGAATTGCAGAGCAACGTCTCTTTCTCAGCTCTCAGTCCTGGACTTGGCCCGTGCTTCATCCATGTTGCTATGGTAAACTGATCAGTCAGGTTCTGTGGCACAACCCACTCCGGGATATTTGCCGCTTGTCGTCCATCAAAACGAAAGATGAGGTCACTGTCTCGCCCACTGTCAGTTAGTAAGGAAGCCGTCCAGTTGGTGGACGCACTGGGGGCCGGGAGAAGGTCCGTACTGCCCGAGGCTGCTCCTGTAAAGATGAAAACACAGACGCTAGATCAGGTTACTGCGAGAGGCAACAATGAAAAATTGCAAGCGTCCTGTCATGATGAGTTAAAATCACGTTAGTTGCCCTGGCATTGGAATAAACTGTGCCAAGCACACGCTTCAAATCAAATTAGAAATGAAGCAAATAACATTAGATTTCGAGACCCACGTTTAACCCTGACTGAAATGTCATGAAAGCAAGCG
Organism: Triplophysa dalaica; assembly: GCF_015846415.1. NCBI lineage: Eukaryota > Metazoa > Chordata > Actinopteri > Cypriniformes > Nemacheilidae > Triplophysa > Triplophysa dalaica. Next base: position 17,456,146 of record NC_079544.1, on the reverse strand, counting down.
TCTCATTATTAAACTCATCTCAAATCGACGGTGGAGACGTGGACTAGTCCTCTGACACATTGAGCTCGGGTGTTCATGTAGGATGAGAATGAGTTTGCCTTTGATTTACCCTCTTGTCATCAATATGCCACATTAAGCTTAATGCACAATTGCACAAATTGTTACTTGCCAGATGTCTTCTATTTTATTTTATTTTATTTTCACTTTTATTATAATTTCTTTATCTACTTAATTTTATTCTATATAATTCTATTGCATTCTGTGGAGAGGGAGTTGTGCCAGACATTTCACTGTACGGTGTATGGTTGTGTATATTACCAATACAACTTGAAACCTGAAACACATACTTCTTCTAAAACCTTACGGTTACTTTCTAATACAAAAATAATGAAGTGTAATTGTTTTATAGAAATAAAAAATCTTGGTCTCCGCTGTAGCTTTCAAAAGAAACATGGTGCTGTTAGAGGCCACCGTCAGACATTACATCAGTGACATTTGGTCAGACGTAAGAATCAATACCATTCATACGATTTTCAGTGACATGTCTAAAGGCAACTAATTTTAGGTGTCATCAGAAGACTTGGAATAAAACATCACACTGGTGTGGAAAATTTCTGTTGGGGGAGATGATAAAAACGAAACATTAAATACTTCTTATTTGTATTATCTACACAGTAATGGTGTGTCAATTTAATCACATAAAAGTTTGAAAATTATGCATGCATTGAACTGATGATTACATAACTAGAAAAATCGGTCTGGAGTGATGTGAGGGTGAGTTTTCTTTTTTAGGGCAACTGTTCCTTTAAAATAGGTATGGTAAGAGCTTTTCGAGCCATAACTAATTTTGTGTGCACTTGCTTTGAGTCTAGTATTGACAGCCAAAACATGTACAAGCAGCGCCACCTATCAATCTTTGATTAGCTTCCTGTCGAGCATCCTCTCTTTGGTGCTCAGTCATGCCTCTCTGCATGTTTTATTTGGGAGTACAGGAGGATATTGAATCTTTTTCCCCACTCAGGGGTGACAGGATGGCCAGCAAAGAGGGACAGAATGAGCGATGAGCCTCATCGATGTCAGAGCAGCATGTTCTCATTCCACATCTCTGCATCACTCACCCCAGCGCAAGCCCAAAGAAAGCCGGAGAAAGAGCGTAAAGAGACGAAATATGGCAGCGGTGCTGCTTTTAAGCTTTGCAATATTCATTTCTGCCAATCGATATTAGACGATAAATTCACCGCCAGTCTCTGTCTCATCGTCTGAGCTTTTCTGAGCGTGTCCATTTCCAGAAAAGCTGTAAAGGTGCGGGTCAATGTGATTACATTACACAGCCAATTTCTAGCGATACGTGAGTCTCAGCGACGACCCTTCTCATCAAATGTCCTGTCGAGAGAAAACATTTTTTTTTCTATTGAATAAAAAGCTTTTGATTTATGCATTTATCCAAAGCGAAAAGCAAATTACATTGAAGGTAAAATGCAAAACTTAAATGTAAGAGGCTTTGGATAAAAACGCATACATGTAAATGAAGTCCAACTAAATAGTGTCTAGCAATGCAAGAGTTATTCTACAAACACAAGACTGTGCCTATATTCAAATGCATTTTGTTAACTTCACGCAAAGTAATTGAAATAGCTAAGCGTCAACGGGGAAATGAATATTAGAGGGAGAAAGCCAAGAAGGTAAAAAGATCAACAAACTTAATGCTTGGCAGATTCATAGATCAGTAAGAGTCCTGTAGCTCAAATAAAAATGATTTTCATAATGCATCAGTCTAAATGTGTCTCTCACTATGATTACAGAAGGAACCAGAAAATTGTTTCATAACCCAGTATGTAAAATAAAACAGAAAAGTTCCCAGAGATGTTGCGGGTAAAAATTGTAGGGATTGCGTTTAGCTGAATTGTTCAGGTTCGGGTTAGGTGCGGGGTTTGCACAGGGTTCAGAGAAGCCGATGTGAATGCTCGTGAGTTGTACGGAATGACAAATTAAGCCCATTAAGCTCCGGAAACCGATTTGAGGCGGTTCTGCACCCGCTGATAAATTATTTGTGCTGAAGTTGACCTTACCGCAGAGCTTCTGCAGAGACTTCTCAGAATAGGTTTCTCTGTCACAGCCTTTCCCAATGTGGCTGGTCTGGAGCTCCACCATGGCGCGCACTGAAGACAAGGGGCCGTCGCATGTTTCTAGGTGCATCTTGGGAAAGAGCTGCTTGCTGCCTGTTCCAGGTTCATAATCCAGACGCTTGTTCCAACCTGTGAGGAAAACACACATAAGCAGATGGATAATTTCAGGTTTAAATGTACAGCATACCACCTGTCATCAAAACCAACCAAACTCTATAAAAATTTCAACCTGAATTAAAGGTCCAGTGAATGAGATTTAGCATCTAGTGGTGAGGAAGTGAATTGCAACCAATGGCAAATTCCACCCCTTCCTTTGAAAGCACTACGGTGGCTGACACAGAACTCAAATGTTGCCATGTTTTCAATTCTTTGCCGAAGGAGATAATATATTTACGAAACTTGCTCTGTAGAGCAGTTTGTCTGTTTAGGGCTACTGTAGATACAACATGGCAAATTCCATGTAAGGGGAGTGTGCGTGGAAAGAAATGCTCTATGCTCTATGGTAATACAAACATACCACATGTTAGGTCTTTATACACTTCTGAAGAAATAGTAATGTATTAATATATTAAAATGAATCATCATTTATTGGGTACTTTCAATAAGGAGATGGCTGTCCTGAACCCAAACCCCTAAATTTAAACTTATGTAAATTATATACAAATATTTTTAGCATTTTTTCCCATTGTTGTTTTTAAAAATATATTTTTAATGTTTTTAAAAAAGTAAAGTTAAAAATATATTTGTTTAAAATTTTATTTTTAAATGATACAACTTCATGTAAAAAAATGTGTCCCGCATTTTATTGTCACTAACGTAATATTGAATTGTTAGTCCATTGACTAACACTCCTACATTTTTGATCAAGAATAATTTTTGTGTCCCTCTCTCTAATAGCTACATGGTGAGTAGATCGGTCTTATTAACTTGAAGTAAATTTGTTCAGAAGTCTATAAATCTGTATGTAACTCAAGCAATAATGCAATCTTTTTGGGGCGTTATTCCAAAAATGTATATTTTATGTGTGTAAATCTTTTCAGAACTCTGCTTGCTAAACATGTGCTGATTTGCATCTTTGAGCTAGGCTCAAAAGTATTCAAAAATGGTCACTACCGAAACAGTCATGACTGAAACGTATCACTAGGTATCATTGTTTCGGTAGTGACAAAAATGGTTTCGATGGTGACAAAAAGGAACACTTAATCCTTTATTTGGGAAATTAAACAAAACTCTGTACAGTTATGCAAACCATTAGTATTCTAGTATCTTTTAGTAATGATAAACTGTAGTATGTGAGCTGTAGGTTTTCAATTAGATATTTACTGTCAGATGAATGTTTTCTATATGTGCTGGCTGCGTATCTGCAAGATAGATAGTTAATCATAAAATGTCTGATTCAGCTGTGCATATTAAATATTGTGGTAACTACTAAAACATTACCAAGACTGCTGAAAATGTTTCTCTCACGATCGAACATGGGATGTTTTGTCAAAAATAAAGTGTATTAAATGATTAACCAAGATGTTTTGATAGTGTTTGGTACAATTTATAATCTAATGAATCCTTAACATTGAAATCAGTATGATAATTTTTTTGCCTTTTACAAAGAGAGAATGCATTCAATCTCACGAACTACATTAAAAATATAGTTAATTGTTATTGATTTACTTTTTTATAAATAGCAAAATATCTTAATAGGTCAGTTTATTCATTTTTCTTTATGTTATATTTTTGTGTTTCAGTAGTGACAAAATTTGGGGAGAGGAAGAACATCCTAAAACTTTCTGAAATGACAATATGAAAATTAAGTGCACAATAACTAGAAATGCCTACCTTTGATATTATACAAGTTGCACACAAAAAATTCAAGAAAAAATACAAAATTCAAGATGTTTCCAACTCTGACAGAATGGCCCAGATCAGGTTTGTACTGTACATAAGTGTTACACTTTAATCTTTTTAATGTTTATCTATTTAAGTTGAATCAAATGCATTTAAAGGAAACCAAAAATCCATTGGATACAATTTGCTCCATACTGTGCCTTGACAGACGTTTAGTAATTCTCATGGTCAAGGCTAAAACATCACTGTGAGCTTTGTATGTGTTCACACATGGTACAAAATTCTTAGCAATGTCTTCATAAAACATGAATATTATGGTAAGAATAACCCTTGAGATAAAACATCTCACTCTCTCACGCTGGCCTTTATACACTCCCACTGTATAATTCAGAGAACCGAGTGCTTTTGTATTGCCTCAGCTGAGAGATGTTCCCTCAGCCCCATTCCCTAACTGAATATCTCTTTACATTATTCATCGACACCACTGTGGACAAAATGGGGCGACAGTACAGTACCGCATGCCTCCATCTCTACCTCTTTTGAGGGTAAAAAGTTGCTCATAAATATCTGAGGTGCTATTTTCGCCCCCTGTAAACCGAGCACAGATGCTTGAAAGCACACTTTAAAATGCGAGATTTGCCACAAAATGGGCTTTTTGAGGGCCAACTACAATGTAAAGAAGATCCAAAACAACCGCATTCAAAACACTGCCTCTGGTTTCATAAGTCCATCATATGAAAGCCGTGCACTACAACATCCCGGAACGCACCGCTTTCGCAAGCCAAGCATCCAAACGAAGCGGCATGACTCATCTGCTCCCCGGAGATTGCATAATTCCCTCGATTATCCAAACACACCAAAGCCAGAGGCCAGACTCAATCTGTTCAATAGAAAGACCATTTCAAGACCTTGGGGTGAAGATTAACATTAACTGCAACATTAAACATTCATTGCTCATTCACAAATGCCACGAACGCCAAAAGTCAAGGCACAGCAGCACGGGTACTAATATCGCCACTGAAATTGATAAAGTTAAAAGAACAGATTGGGTTTCACAGGGCACATAACACAATAATAAGAGGGGCATCGGGATGACCTGCTGCAGACCCTGCGGCCCGTTCATGACAGGTGGGCTGGAATATCACCTTGCTTAGACTTGTCGGTGTCGCAGGGTTTCAACCAAGGCCGCCTTGAGATGTTTACTGAGGAATATAATGTAAATTATGTGACTTGAAGCGCTGAAATTTAAACATTTATGGGATTCAGAGACTTTTAATTTTGGGCCTTTTAGCATGCAGTTAGTTTTAGTGTAGTAGAGAGGCCAAAAATTTGGAGAGAATAAAAAACAGACCAGACTTAAACCTTCCTCCCCAAAGGCTGGTTTGTTTCCCAGCGTGACAAAACTGTATTTTTGTATCATATTTTTTTGCACCCGCTGCATTACAGAAGCACAATCTGAGACTATAATTAAACACACTTTTTCCTCTCTTATATGTAATGTGAAGTCGTTTATTTCAGGAATTCAGTTTACTTAGTTCGTTCCCACCACTTCTTGTAAAATAAGTCTAGCAAGGCAAGGCACCACTGGACGACCTGAACGCATCTGTAATGTTCACCTGATTGACAGTGCTAGTGTTCCACATGAACTAAAGTCAATGAGAGAACCGTCACTCTCTGTGGACAGCTCAGAATGATGGCTGCCGGACAGAGGGATGGAGAGATCAGTGTTGACAGATGGGATTTGGCCACAGAGACAAAGAGAGACCGGCCAATTACACGCTTATGCAAGCGGTAAGCGTTAAAACGGGAAATCCTTGCCCTTTACCTCCACAGTGGCTGTCATGATCATCACTCAGTCCTCACTTTCACCTCACTTCCTATGAATCACGCTGACATTGCGGGGCAGGCAATCTCTCTGCCAATGAATGCTTATTCTCTGGGCGTAGCAGCTTGCCAGCAGCTGTCAGCACATCTTAAGGCACTATCATGTTTTAGACGATACTTGCGCCCCGGAAATAGCAGTGACCCTAAAACACAGTGTCTTTGAGAAGAGAGAACAAGAGAAGACAGCTTTGGCAATGAAAAGTTTTATAGCATGCTATTAAAGATACTTTGAGAGTTTAGCTTTCAAGAGAGAGAAATCATGGGAATCATGTTTTTTTCATAACATGACATACAATTCAAACACAACATATGCTGCATTGACAACGCTGACAAATGCCCACACACATTTCCGGAAAGTAAAAAAATCTTGAAATTGTCTATTTTCGTTCTTTAAACTTTCAAGTACTTTTACGCTTTGACTTTGCAGGACCTTTGTGGCACCATGGATAAGGAAACTAAACAGACACGCTTGGTGTACTGTAACACTACCAAAACATCGATATGACAAGTGTATTGTGAACGTTTGAGGATTTACAAGACTTGTGCCTAATACGCTCGAGTCTGACATTCCGGGATCCTCAGAATGGAATCCGCCCTTTCATGAAATAAGTCTCTTCTTGGCAAAGCAAACTTTTGTTCTCCAGGTAAAAATTCATCTAAATCCATGTCACCTCACACCAGATTGCTTTTTCAAACAGGTGGAACCGACATTCTCTAATTGGTTCAATCAGCATTCTGTTCTCGGCACGGTTTCACATCCCAATCACTGTCACCTTAACAAGACTGAGAGAAAAAAAGACGAAGACAAGATGTGCAGAAACACCTGGGATTACATCTCCATTTAGAGATCAATTGGCAAATTTGTCCCCAATTAAAAACTGAGTATTTTGCAGGAGGAGAGAGGAACTTGGTAGAGCAGTGCAAACACTATATATGCAAACAGTGTGTAATGTACACAAACGGTAGATGATCTGTTAAGCCTGCATTAGCTACATTTTTCAAGTGGACTATCTGTGAGAAGGTAGTTTCCTCTATGTGACGGCAGAGAGAAAGCGGGAAGTTATCTTTTTTTTCATGCCATAACCACACTGTCATATGACAATGATCACACATCTGTCCTGCCAGCCTCTGACATCCGCCTGTTAATGGCTTAACTGAAGCCTGTGAATTGAATTTATCTGCAAAGATTTTCCATGCCTCGTCAATCGATGTGTGAAAGAAGGTAAACTGTGAAAACCGCTGCCTTGTCTTTTTTCTCCAGGTTAATAATAGCAAAAGCGTTGCCAGCTCAACATTTAGAATAAATCCATAACTACAGCATACGTAAAGGTTTCTGGACACATAGACAGCAAATAATGTAGGAACACATGAGGTCCATTCAAAAAAAGGTCTAGCACAAGGGTTCTCAACCAAAAGCGCACACTTTAAGGCGGCCTCAAGATGACTTAAAATGAGTTGCAGTTACAATAAATCGTATTTTAATTTTACATTTATAAAATATAATAATATATCATTTATATTTACTCTTAGTTGGTACCGTACCACAGTCCCTACTCCCATTTCATCACTATTTTCATTGATCATAATCTAAATAGATTAAGAGGTGTACTGTATATAAACCGCTATTAATATAGCATCAAAAGTATTCCTATTGTATGGCATATGCTGTACATCATTATATGTAGTATCTTAATAATAAAACCTGGCAAAACATTTACTTTGTACATCGTAACACTCTCATGTCAAAAAGGTGATTCAAAAAACCTTATCATTTCAATAAAAGAAGGGTATCTGTCAAGTGTAGACTATCACATAACACTGGAGAGAGTTTGGGTTGTTTTCTACACAGAGTCTATGTATTTATTCTATGTGTCTATGTAAGTTCTGAGAAGCCACTGAGAAGGTACATACAAGCAAAAAACAGTAATGTCTTAATGTGTAATTTAATTATATTAAATTTAAATGCTGAAAGTTACCTTTTGGGTAACTTTACTGTTGGAACTAGTTTTAAAAACATGCAATGTTGCTCGTTGCAGAGTCACTAAACCTTAGCTTTACATGCACAGAACATGTCGTCTGACATCACTAGGTGTTCAATATGGATAACAAATTAAATAAACATTTGTAGTTTCCATCCTGCTCGCTTCTGAAATTAAATATTCATTTAAATATAATCTTAAGGGTGGGCTTTGAAGTCGAAAAAGTTGAGAATCACTGATCCCAGAACCAATGATCTAGCCTGATCTACGTAATATTATCAATTCTGCATGAACTAAATTGAGCACTTCTTATGTATATTTCAAATACATTTGTTGTCAAGACCTCATCTTTTGCCTCCAACAGACCACCACTGGTCAAGCCTGTGTGTATGAGCTCAGTACACTGAGGCTACTGCACAGTCCCTGTGGGAAGAGGAAGTCTACGGATATCGATCTGTCTAGTTAAGACCACTAACAGTGCATACCAGAAGAGAGGAGAACAGAACAAGGGATCACAGGGGTCTCTAAGAACACACTGCTTCACTGAGTCACAATACTGCCTGTTTTACAGCCTGAGCATGAGGGAGTGATGGAGCCGTGAGGCAAAAACATGAGACGACACAAGTCATTAGGTCTTCTCTACAAGGAAAAATATTTTCTCTGAATATCACACCAATACTTAGATAAAATTGTGTCTTGAGCTCTGTTTTTGTTAGAAATTGCTCCTGCATCTGACCAAGGCCATTTTGTGGGTAAAAACAAGAAATAGCACTTAAAGAGATGGTTCAACCCAAAATAATAATTATTTCATCATTTACTCACTCCTCTTGTCATTTTAAACTTCCTTTGTTCTGAAAACAAACAAAAAATATTTTGAAGAATGTCGGTATAACCAAAAACAGTTGGTCCCCAGTGAATTCTATTGTATGAACCAATGGCAAGTCAATGGAGACCAATGGTTCCTGTTACCCAAATTCTTCAAATATCTTCTTTTGTGTTGTGCAGAAGAAAGAAACTTATACAGGTTGGGAATGTCAGGAGAGTGACTAAATGATGAGGGAATTTTCAATTGTCCCTTTAAGTGGCTTACCGGGATTGTAACGGGTGTTATAAAAGTAAAATTCAACATTACTTAAACTATTACCAAAAATAACAACAAGTGAACAGGTCTTGTGCAAGGGATGGGGAAACTCACCCTGCCACCCAGGCTTGCACACTGGCTTGACGTCAATGTGAACCGGGACGCTCTCTGTCGCCCTCTTCTGGCCGCAGTCATACGCGGTCACCATGATTTTGTAGCGCTGCTGCTTGTCGTAGCTTAGTCGCTCGGTGTTCCTGATGTTGCCTGGAGGGAAGAAAAACAAAAAAAGCATTAACCGCCGCTCAGGCCCATAGCCTGAGAGAATTGCTGAAATAAAATTAAAGACACAATGAGCGGAAATTTGTGAGGAACTTAAAAGAGCAATTTGTAATTGTTACAGCTCCCAGATTGCGATATTACAACAGCATACGCCTTTAAACAATAATTACGCTTCGTACAATGACTCTGGCCAAATTTTTTTAACACAGTTTTAAGGGTGTGAGTGTCTCTGTTTCAGCAATTATAAATTACATCAGCAAAGACAGCAAAGAGTCGCTAAACAGAAAACAAACAAATAAATCCAATCTCTTAGTTTGCATTTCACAAGGCTCTGTTGTGGGTTTATATTTTTTGAGGAAAGTTTGGGCACCTAATACATGTACATATGTCTTTATAAATAATACATATTTAAAAAAAAACAGATGTCTCTTCAGTAGCAAAAAGGTCTTAGATAAATCACAAAAATATGAATAACTTACTTATCTCATTAAGTACTGCAAATAACAAAACTGAATCAACAATGACAATACAATATGAAACTATTGACTCTTCAATTAGGGCCTTTATTTTCATTAAAGCAGTGTATTGCTAAATATGCATATATAGCAAACATGTAAGATCATTTTGATTGAAAGAAAACAAAGTTAAATTATTCACTAGTCATTTTTTGAAGTAAATTAGGTTTATTCCATAATAACAACTGATTCTCTGATTGGCTGAGCTTGTTTAGGATTATGGGTAATATAGCATTTCATCAGCAATACATTTTTTTGCCTCAATAAAGTTAAATGCATTCCATTGTGTAACGACCCATCATGTCCCGTCTAGGAGTTAAACTATTTTGTTAAAAATGAATTGCACTGAAAATAAAATAAATGGGTTTGTTACAGTACATCTGGATTCCTAATACAAACTTCAAAGCGCATGTACATTATCAAACAAAAAGGTTTCACTCTCTCAAATAGGATGCACTTTTCATCAATCATGACGCACAAACTATAGTCAGTCATTACTAACACAGAAACATGGTACAATCTCTGTGCAGACATGATGTACAGATCTGGCATCCTTGTATGAGTCATTATTTTAACAGCCAAGAGCCAAAGACTTTTTTAACCTCTGGCTAGAAGCCAGACCACACTCTCAAAGCTTTTAGTGACTAGTATTCTTCTCGGTCAGCATCTAGACGGCAACGGAGGCGCCAGACACTGTTGGTTGACAAATGACTACAAAAACTTTCACTTGCACAGCCAAAGCTCCAGGTCAAAGACACACAATAACATAAATTCTCCTCCCGGTTTTTGTTATCTGTTTAATGAGCACATTTTGTCACAGGACTGAACAGTAAGCTCACGCAGTTGCTATAGGCAGCAGTGGGTTCACTGGGCGACTCGTTCGAATGCACTCCATTGTGACATACTGTAGTTCAGCTGAGGCTGAACAAGGAGCTAGCGGTTTGATGTTCTCACACGTCTGCGGGCCTGTGGTTATTTTTACCTACTGGCTGCATTTCAATGAGACCAGCCGTGCTGTCAAGGAGACCGAACAGAGGAATAGAGGTCAGTCGCTCTGGGTTCCCTGACCAGGTCTGCATCAATCCTCGAATCCGCGCTTCAAAAATTACAGGAAGTGTGTGGGAGTCAGGAGAAGGTGTGTGTGGGTATATTCTTGCAAATGAGCCAGGTCAGTTTCTAGAGCTGATTAAAGCAGACAATGTCAGTCACTGTGATTGAGAGCTGAGATGTTTTTTTAAGAACATTTCACATCTATTGAGATGTCAGTGGGTCTGTACAGCACAGATAAACCCAATAGTATGACTAAACCTTGTAAAATAGGTATGAAACCTTGTAACTCCATATTTTGTGGGGATATTTTGTTGCCAGAATTTTTTTTTTATTAACCGACGATTATGTTTTGTCACTGGGTTTTGCAGATATCTAACCAGAAAAAGTATTAAAAAGTACTTGATACTTTGACAAAACAACCATTTAAAAAGTACAGCTCTTTTACGTTTTCTGAGAAACAGCGAATTTGGAAATCCAAGGATTTGTAAGGACAGCAACGAAATGTAAAAGATAATGAGACGCTAAATACGTGATAGCTGTTATGAATGTCCTTGTCCTGTTTAGCCAAAGCAATATAAAACATACGAAAGAATAACTTAACCAATGTAATAACCTATTAAGACAGATTAGTAGCTCTTTATGAACGGTTAAGTCACATTTTTTGGGGGCGGTGTAGAGTGCCACAGGCTTGAATTAAAAAAATATATTTGACATATTGATTTAAATGTTGGGTTCTTTGATTGCTCTTTTAATCTGCATTTTTCTAATCTTTTTTTACATTTTTAAAAGAGCAAATATGTGATCTCTCAATTACTATGAATTTATAAAGCGGCACCCATAATTGTAAATGAATTAGCAAATACTGCTTCAAATATTTTTTATCAAACCACAGGGCATGGCATCATCATGTCGGCCATCTCTATCAATTTTTTAAAAACCATGCATCAGAATTGAAATTCGACAGCAATCAGCCTCATTCATTAACAGTAGATTTTAATAATAATACTATATTTTTCTCCAAATAATTATGAATTATATAGATATAATTCATATTGAGTGATGATTGAGTTTAAAGAAAATTGTGCAAAGAATTTTCCAGAATTTGAAAAAACACGGACAATTCCTGTTATAGGACTACACACTTGTATAGGTCTGCAATAGCAATGATATGAAGCATCAGTGTATGTAATTTAGCGTCATCTATTGGTGAGGTTGCAAATAGCAACCATCGGCTCACTCCACTGCTCACCCCTCCCTTACGAAGCACTAAGGTGGCTGACACAGCAATAAGATGTTGTCACGTTTCCGTTTCTTTGTCAAAGGAGACTTATTTGCAAAACGCTCTGTAGAGTAGTTTGTCCCTTTAGGGATACTGTAACAACATGCTGAATTCCATGTATATAGATAGAAATAGCTCATTCTAAGCTAAAAAAGTTGTGTAAAAAATAGCTGTGTTTATTGTAGTTCATTTCTATCAATAGATCCTTAAAAAAAATATGCATCGCACCGTTAAAGGTAAGCATATTTGTTTTGCTTTTTTTAAACGGACCCTTTACCTTAGAGACATAGCTGAATATGATATCCTTAAATATCACATATGTCATTGTGACAGTAGAGAATAGAAATGTGATGGCCTGTCAATCATTTTGCAGAATCACAGGGCGGCCCATTTGATGTGGGAATCAGGAATCTGAGACCGTGGTAGATGAAGCAGGTCATTTAAGCACAACTGTCAGCAGTATTTTGCTCCTGAGAAATAAAAATGTACAACACTGAGATGATGCCCTGCTGCACCTCATCTCTGATTACAACAGACTCATCAGTACAAAACCAGGCGGAAATGACATCACTTACAGCACCTATATTCTGATCTGAAATTGTGTATTTACTCAATTGTGTCTTGATAATATCTGTCTGCATACCAATGACTACCATTGTAGGAAAAAGACAACAGTAGTCATAAGTGCCCCAGAACTGCTACTACAATTTTGTACCTTGTGTTTTACACCAAAGTGCATTGTATAAAAAATCTAAATTATTACCATTTACTTTGTTATTAGGCATTCTTAGTCTTAAGTCATTAGCATACAAATCAATCTACACAATGGATAGCCCATGAAATTCCAACTCTGCTGTGCCCTTCAAGGACTAAAAAATGACATTTGGAATTGTCTAGCACTCGCTGTCTCTCAAATCACACCCAATCCTCTCTGCTTCCCATCTGTTATTCTCCACCCCCCCAACATTTCAGCTTTCCTCCCTACATCCTAACTACATCAGTGCATGTTTCTACACTCCCTATACTACACTTCCCCTCCTCCACCCCCCTCCCTTCACTGCGGTGACTTCAGTGCCAGCGGGCCTGTTGTATTTAATAACTCACTCTGCCCTCTGATCCACGGTAAATGTTAGAGCCAAAAGCCCTCAGAACAAAATTCGCTCTGGCGGCCCATGCATCACTCCTTACTCGCTTGGCACCAACCGAACCTCGACAATGCCAGTCGCGCCGCAGATGCTGGCAGGGCCCAAAGCGGCAGGAGAAAGCGAATGAGGCAGAAGCTCTGAGTTTGTCTTGAGCCCGTGAAAGACTCAGCGGCTCTTTGAGATAACTGACACCCACCAGAGGACATGTGAAGTCTGGAGACAGTCTCATCTGTTTCTCCCATCGTTCTTGCACCTCCGATTTAACAGAGTCGTCACTGACGCGTCCAGAACTGCCTGGCCGCTCCGTTCTAAGATTAGAGCTCAGACGGAACAACTGGCCAATGAGCCATTGAAACCATTCATGCATTCAACGATAACAAAATAAGACATAAATTCTGGGCTTGTGGATGATGGAATCAAGTAAATGGAAGCTAAAATTGGATCAGATTCAATCATCATCACCAAAGAACGAATTTACAGGTGAAGCATGGAGGTGAGAAGATGATTTGCATGTCTAGGAGAGTTTGTATGCTTGCCAGGTTAGGCAAAAGCAATGAGCAAGACTGGAAATGTGTGTGCACTAACTGATTCAATGTGTGAGGAGTTTATTAAGATTCACTTCTTAGAAGAGTTGAACATTTTACACCATTTATTTATGCAAGATCCTAACCCTTTTTTGTGTATTTAAGACAGGTATAAAGGCAGACAGACACAGAGAAAGAGAGGGAGAAAGACTGTGTCTCACCATTGCGATCGATTGCAAAAGGTGTGTCCTGTGTAACAATCTCATAGTTGCAGATTTGGCTGTATTGTGGAGAACAATCCTGATCCCAGGCCTCCACCTGAAGGATGCTGTCGTAGATCTTGCCCTCAGTCACCGTAGCGTGGAACTGAGGTTCCCTGAACACGGGGGAGAACTCATTTACATCATCCACCTGGATATGCACCACCGCCCTGGAACAGAACCAGAGAGCGGAACAAAGAAACAGTCAGGGTGAGGAAGAGGCGAGATGTTAGCCTTATTAAAGAGAGGTGCTAATAGACTTGAAACATAGATACAACACATCTGACTGGTGAAAGGGAATCGTGAATAGCGCTACGCATTAGAATTAACAAAGAGAAATAGGGGTGAGAAATTTCTGTGTATCCTACAGAGACTTCATGTCTGATGGTAAATATTTATGTTGATACAAACCTAAAAGAAAATATAAGTGAATTAGTACAAATGTGTTAATACACTGGAGATAAAATGCAAAACAAGATATTTCTAAATGCTATAAGTTCTAAAATGTTGTTTAATAACTTAAGCCAATTTCACTTCTATAATATTATTTATATATATAAAAAAATATATATTTTAACAGCTATTTTATTACAAAACATGAATAAGAACAACAACTGCTAAAGGGTCTTCGGTAAGCATGAATAGTTCCTTAAACATGAGCGCGGAGCTGTTTTTTACCAACTTTGTATTTTGCCAACTGAAATAAACAATCAATAAACTCCATATTAATATATGCAAATACAACAAATTCTTACTTCACTCGTGAAAATAAAGGTACTTCACGATGCCATAGAAGAACCTTTTTTTGTCTAAACGGTTCCATAAAGAACTGTTAACACCCAAAGGAGCTTTCTGTTTCACAAAAGGTTCTTTGTGGTGAATAATGGTTCTTCAGATCATTACAGTTAAGAAAGAGATGGTTCTTTAAAGAAACTTTGACTTAATGGTTCTTTGTGGAACCAACTATTTTTTCTATGGCATTGCTGTGAAGAACCTTTTAAGCGCCTTATATTTTATAAGTGTGCGGCGTATACTTACATATAAAGTTAACAGCTAGTCTGTTAAATTTCAAACACCACCACAACTAAGTATGGGGCTAGGATTCATCTCAAATGGAATTATTCAACACTTGTAAACGTCACACTAACCAACTGGTCGGCCTCAGAGTCTGCCACCTTTTTTGACAGAAACATAAATTATTTTGTTGTCATATATCTTCCTAAATGGAGACATTAAGTTAATGGGACCTGCATTTAGATGATCCCACTGAGATCCCGCTCTCTGTGATTTCTCCTTAACGCACACACATACACTATATCTCTGTGTCAAGAGACATTCATCGGAACAGCCCATGCTGTGCTATCAGAAGCAATTCTTCATTTCTCTCTCTCACAGTGGAAGGTGCCTGAAGCAGGGCTCTCTTTATCATTTCATCAGACCTCAATGTGTTCCAACTGTGGTGAGCTGATTTTGTAAGAGAAATTGTTGGGCACTCACAGTGCAGAGCTTTCAGCAACTTTGTAAATATTTTGATGGGTCATCAAAGCAAGACTAGCCAGGAGGGAAAAAAACACTAGCCATGAGGTTGTGTTTGTATATCTCATATTCTACAGTCCTCCCTGGGACAGAGTTGAACTCCATTCACACAGACCGCTGATCCCAGAAAATTGCCAGATCCGCACCCCGGATTCTTCCAAAATGTGATTCCGGAGAGGGGACCTAGTAACATTAACGGGATCAGTCCCGGAAAGTGCCTGTGTGAACAAAAGGCAGAAACAATGCCGTAAAAGCCGTGTAATGATGACACGCATCTATAATAAATCGTAAATAAATTGGCTATAAACAAAAATAGCCTAAGCGAGTAATATATGTTCGTTAGTTAATCGACAGCTTAAAAATACCATTCGTCTTTAGCTAAATCACGGATGAAGGCAAGAGTCATAATCACCAAACTTCAGGTGCGAGAATAGCGTTGTCTGCTTCTTAACTCAGTTTAAACTTGAAATTACTTTGATCAAAACTAATATCAAGAAAATACACAGCTTTCAATAAACTTGATCGCTTACCAAACTTTTATACACAGGTTTGTGCACCGCTCGTGCTCGTGCTGTGCAGAAGCCTGTGTGTCTCTGTGCAAACACTGGCTCTACTTTCACCCGAACAAGATTGTTTTCTCAACAAAAACACAAAAGTGATTATTTATGTTTTTTCTAGCATTATGTGCAATATGCTTTATTCGCAGCGTTCTGTTATATTTTTTACTAAAGTTTTGTAAATTTGCACAGTACCCCCCGGTGAGGGGATGGGGTATGTAGTGGAGAGGCGGGCGAGACCGTGGTCGAGACCGGTGAGTAATTGTTAATGAGCGCCAGATGCCTACGAATCACGTAGGAGATCGCGACCATATAAGAGAACGAGCTTCCTTCCTTCGTTTTATTGAACCTTTCTACATATGTGAACTATAGTTTGCACATCGTATGCGCGCACTGGGACTGCAGCTAACTTCCAGTCTGTGTTTGAATTTATATTTTATTTAATTTGTGTAAAAATGTATTTACATTAAAACGTTTGTTTATGTTGTCACTTTGAAACCATCTGTAGTAAAGCAGCTGTAAAGAAAAATATGTTGTGAAATAACAAATATAGGAATAAAATAATTTTATGAAGTTAAGTTAAATAAATAATCATCAAATAATTATTAAATAATCATAAAAAATAAAAAAATATTGTATTACTGTACCATGGTAAATTCTATGTTTTTGTGACACTATTTTGATCGTAAGGCTGTGGTATTGTTTGAAGTAAATGTACAGTAAATGTATATTAACATGTAAATGTACATGTGAAAGGGAAAATTTTGTATCTTGGTTAACTCCCAAGAGACACATATGTCACACAAACCCACTTTAAAGTTCTCTGACATTTTACACCTTTTTAAATCATAGTAAATTGTAGATTATTGCACGAAAAATTATTATCAGAGGTCATCTGGGGATAATTTAAGAGAGAAACAGATATTTTTACCCAAATATATCTCCACACGCAACAGATAACGATGTTAGCTGTTTAGCCGTCAGCACAGCAATCAGCTTGACGCTTTCAACATTGCGTTCCCGCCTCTAAAGTTTCATACTGCTTTTAACTTTGATTATGAAAGGATGAATTAAACAGATTGATCATTTGCACAGCAGGACAGCACACGCTGCACATAACAAAGAGGAACGATGCGTACAAGAAAGGACGAATTGTAACAAAATGTTTTTGAAAATGCCAATGGCCGGAATTTAAGCTCCTCAGAATTTCCTTCACTTTTATTTCTTTGAACAAAAGCTTTAATACTAAATTGTTTACATTAAAATAACCTGAAATCTATCTAAATACAGTATGAGCTGTATTTTTCCATCTGGAAGGGATCATCTACAGTACAATCCTCCTACAAATGGGTTTTTGCTCACTTGTGACTCTTCTTCCATTCGGCTCCACTCGGACTGGCTCCGCAGTCGTAGGCCTGAATGATGAATGTGTACTCCTTCTGTTGCTCGCAGTCGACAGGACCCCGGGCCCTCAGCACCCCTTCACCCGACGTCCTGTTCAATACCTCTGCCTCAAACGGGGCCTCCTGCCCGTGAATCTTAAATGCACAGATCTCACCTGGAATAAAAAAAACAAGACACAGGAGGTCGAATAAGTGACTGCGAAAACACGCAAATGGCTTTCTTTGCTCAGTCTGCTTCTCAACCAGCTATGATTGCTATAACTTTTACCCAGCATGTTTGCCCCCCGACCCCGCCGAAATAATATAAAGGACACAGTGTGCTTTTGCAAGCGACTCTGCTCATGCTGTGAGAGGAAGAATAACTATCTGCTCTTGTAATTGCCTCATTGCAGTGGTGAGATCATATTGCAAGAAAGCACGGTGTTCAAGTGTTGTGTTTTGAATGTGGTAATGACTGTCTCTCTGGATATCATCTCTCTTGTTCACAAGCAGTCTGCCCCATTGAAGAAGACATGTTACCATGAAATATGTATGCGATATACACTTGAATAATTGCAACACAAAAGCTTTTAAAGAAGCTATGGTAATTGCAATATTTTTGTCAGGTCAGCGGATCTGTACGCATACATTTGAAATAACATGAAACCTGTCAAGTATCATATCATAGCGTGATTTACTAAAATAATAAATAAAAAAAAATGCAATAGAGATAATGTATGAAATACATGCTTGCATTGTTATTGTGTGTGACATGTTATGGTTTTAGGCAGGATTGTATAATCAAACCAATTTTTGATGTATTTGAGACGCAATTTTGTTCAAAACAACTTACAGTTCATTTAAGGTTGTCTAATTTTTTGGAGGATTTGTTGACAGAAATGCAATATAATATACTGTACATAACTATGTCTTCAGAAATGTATAAAGACCTTACATAATAAAGCGTTTAGTTTTTATTACCTCAGAATGAGCTATTTCTATCTACATACACCGTGGGTCCCCTTGCATGGAATTCGCCATGTTGTTTCTACAATAGCCCTTAACGGACAAACTGCCCTACAGAGCGTGTTTCGTAAATATGTTATGTCTCTCAGCAAAGAACCGAAAACGCGCCGACTTCTTAGTTTTGTGCAGCCACCGTAGTGCTTCGAAAGGGAGGGAAGGGTTGAGCCTGCAAAATTTATACACTGAACCTTTAAGATAAACACAGTGGCGGAGCCAGAGGGCTAGTTGGGGTGGCAATTGCCACCCCAGACGAAGTCCTTGTCACCCCTGTTGCCACCCCGCTGAAAACATAAGACTGTTAGATTTTTACGAACATTTCCCAAATCTCCCAGCGGACGTGAATGCATCCTTACGCAGCACGCACAAGCGTGCAGCCGCAGCGTGCTTGTTGCTGCTACACTTTTCATTGGTTAAGCTGACACGCAGCACCTTCGTGACGTGCTCAAAACGGCTCCAAAACTACGCCGACAGCACACGGGACAGATGAAGAACATTTTGCTGGTATGTACGGCTTTTATTGGTATTAAATTAAACGAAGTAGTGTTTTATCGGGAAGTAAGGGAGACGTTGCACTTTAGTGCTTAGCATTAATACTTCATGAGCATTACTAGTCGTGAAACTGACTGACTAATACTGTCACGCCTGCGTGAATATGCTTAAAACATGTCGTTAGCAAATGTTCAGCAACAATCACAGACATTAGGTAGACTTATTCATATTGGCACGTGTAATGCAGCACTAAGCTTAGTATAACAGACCGTTGTCATGAAAAACAGAGCGTTGCCATGGACGCAGGATTCTAACCGTAGAGACCGAACGGACAATTTTCTTTAGCGGAAGCAATATAAATAGTTTTTAAATCAATAAACTCCCTTTTAAATCAATATGTTGTGTCAAATTATTTATTTATTTGGTAGGTAGCCATGTAATCAGAGGGATAATGTATAGCGAGGCGGTTGGCTTTATGACGTTTAATGTTCTTTGTAGAGCTGCACGATTAATGGTTCAAAGATCCTGATCTCGATTCGAACACCCACGCGATCTCATTAATGAAAATCAACGATTCTCGTGTGTCTATTAATTTAGTTAAAAAACCTTCAGTAAAGTTAAAAATGATTGTTATAAGGTATGTAACGACGTCACAAACAGTCTTTTCAAAACACACACTATCATTATTTCTGTGACATGATCACAGAAGTACTGGGATTAAAGCAGTGAGTTGCCGACTCACAAGCATATGACGTATTTACAAGCTCCTACTCTGCCCAAATTAATTTCACACCAAAAAACAGACCAACGTATAAAGTAAATACAGCCTGACAACAAAACTGTTCTTGAGTGTCAGGATTGTGATACATTGTTCTGATTATGCTTCACATCTTAACTGGAAATGTTAGTAACGAAACTAACGATTGTAGTTTGTAGCGCGGACAAATCGGAGTGAGCGCTTATATCCGTCATTATGGTAAAACATGTTATCAGAGCGCCTATTACTCTATTAAAGCTAATAGAGAAGCTGCGCTATTAGAGCTTTCGTCAAGTTGCCCATCATTTCATGTTTTCAGGTTATTTTAAACTGTTTACAGGGGAGAATTCTGCGTTATGTTTATCAGTAGTGTCTTTCTGTAAAGACCCCTTCAAGCGGTCTGTATATATCAGGCAAATGTATTTCCCGTTTGAATAACTGATGTTTATGTTCCTTAGATTTAGAGAATTAAAACAGCAATAAAACAGCAATTCAATAATTCATAAACGCTTCTCAGCTTGTTTTGTAGCTTGTAATCATGAACAATATAATACTATCTGAAAGTAATAATCTAGATCAAGAAACATCAAGGGGCAATAATCCGCAGCAATGATTTTGTTATAATCTTGCAGTCCCATAGAATGAATATATGTTTTATCAAACATGTAAGATGCTCTGATCCACATCACTTAAAAGACACCTCTGGTGCTGCTTTGCTCCTGTTTAAATTAAGCAAGTTATCATGGTTAAACTATTTTTTCAACATTTTCATTATTTATATTTTATAATGTATTTAATCCAAATACATTCAGAATTAAATTAATGCCATTAAGTTGTGCAGCTGTTTTGTATACTGTACATATGTCACAGGTCAGGGTTAGACACACATTTTCTGCCGTGGTCTGTGGACCCCCTGAAATTGCCTTGGCCACCCCCTTGCCACCCCATAAATTAAACTCTAGCTCCGCCACTGGATAAACAACTTATCACTTTGTGTGTTCGCTGAGATTGCATTCATGATTATGTTCTACCAGCTGAGACACAGTATAGCGAGACAAGGTGTTTGTGTCTTTCAATTCTGACATGGTTCACTTCACTTTCAGTTTTCGGAACACCATTTCTTTTATGCTTTGTCTGCATTGTATTAACCGGTAGTGCAGTTCTGTCCACACTATCGAAGAAAATGTTGATTCACAATCTTTTGACACTACAATAACTCAGGGACAAGAAAGGACATTGTCTTGCCACTATATCTATATTCATGGGTGCTATTTTGGCAGTGCTTCAATCTCGCCATAACACCCCTTTTTTGGGATTTGGAAAATGACCACAAAAAACATAGCAACCTATAGCAACTCTGACCCCGAGACAGCTGATATCACTTAAACCCCGGCGTGTCTCCAGAGCAAACAGCAATGTGGCGTTACGCTGTGTGCTCAAGCCTGCTGTTGCGAGCAGATAAGCCTAACGTTTTTTCCCACAGTCCATCCACTCAATTCTTTCTCAATTTCTTTTTTCATTATTTTTCGTTTTAAGCAGATCTGATTCTCTGCTCTGAAAATCTCCCTCCTCCTTCCTCAGTCCTGAATTCACAATTTATCCACCATAGTCCACATTCCTGTAGAGCCCCACTGTTAAAATTCCCCCTTTCTATTAGCCTCACAATGCTTTATCCAAAGTAAACGTGTAGCACAATGGGGCGGCACTCGCAGGTGGGCAGCGGCGAAAATAAAACATAAAAGCGCATCAGGCAGCAGAATTCAGAGAAAGCCTTTCCGAACATTCCGTTTGATGACAAAAACGAGATTGAGAGAGTCGGAACATGGGAAGCTTACGTAAAACAACAACGGTAAGACGGCGAATAAACGAAAAATAAAAACAATCCGCCGTAACAACAAACTCAACGCTCTGGAGTCATGGGTAAACCTATTTTCCGCTCCGTCTGTTGCTGCAAATGCATTTTCCAGATTCAATTGAAGAAAGAGCAAAGGGTCAAACCGTACAGCATGGGAAGTCTGAGCAATGCTGATGTTTATGCACAGGGTAATGGTAGAGGTAACTGTGGTCTAATTTCCATCACATCTCTACATGACAGCTCGGAACATGCAGCGTCTGCTCGGGCCCCTCTAGCACACGAGGTCTGTAATCATGCAGCGAGCTCTAAGGATGCTAAATTCTTTCGAGGTCCCCTTTGAAAGCATCAAGGAAGTGTTAAATCATGCCGACAGATGTGCCATTTTTTAATACCACATTACATCAGCTTTGGGAGTGTAGAGCATGGAGTCTGGGTAAGCCAATTTGAACTTAATGAATGAAACCACCCATGTAATATTTGTCCTGCTTACTGCTGGAATTCATTTGAATCAGGGTAGTTTACAAACAGCAAAAGCAGTATATCACCCCAGAGACCTTGATGACCTCCATCTCGTAAACCAATTAATTTGACTGTTTCATATTTGGAAACAAGCAGAGATAGATCACAGATTTTTGAGTTTGAATTATAACTATCAAAGAAACAGCTAAACAAAATGCATGACTATTTTGCCTATACTGCAAATAATAATTGTCATGATTCTGCCGCTCCATCTCATGTCTTTCTTGATCTTGTGGCAGAGTTATGACAAAGCCTTTGGTTTTGTGTGGAGAGAAAAATATTAGTGTCTATCATGACTTAATATGCGTTCTCTTCGGTCTTGTCTTTGGCCCCGCCCCTCTCGTTCCTCGTATAGTTTTCCACCTGTGTCCCATTACCCACACCTGCCCATTGTTATCTTCCTTTGTTAGTCTCCCTATATAATGCGTGTGTGTGATGTCCTGTGCTCATTTGTTTTGCTTGTTCCTTGTGTATGACGTTGTGTAATTTTGCTCTGTGGATTACCCAGATTTTCTATCCTAGATTTCACAATGGTATATCATGACAGTGTTGTTTAATTTTTATTTCTATCTGCTATTTGACTGAGCGGCTGAAATTTGTATTTGATTAAAACCCTGATTACGGAAAACCATGATTTGCCCGACCCTTCAGAGATACACTCGGTCGGCCCCATGTTCCCTTTCTTTAATTACACTCTGGATTACATTCTCCGCTAATGACTCTCTCTCTGCCCTCTGTTCATTTCCACTCTCTCCTTCTTTTAAACTGATACGCACACGCATCTAGTCACACACGTGCACACTCTGTAATGCTTGTCATGCAGTAAAAGGTTCAGGTGATGTTGAGGGCTGCTCTTCACTCCTCTCAACCTCTTTCATCTCTCTCCAGTCCCTAAGTGTGCATATATCTAAGTCTGGATGGGGTAATGGTCCCATCATGAGTGTGAAGAGAGCCTAAGGACGCACCAGCGCGCATCAAATCATTAGTCATTTTTTAGCACCGACATATCCATGTAGTTTAACAGTGATTTAGAGACACAGTAGACTCCACAGACACACACATATACTGTATACAAAGATTAAGGTTGCAGTACATGATCAAACACTGTTATAATATGTTTTATTGGGCAGGTCTGATAGTCTCCTTAAAAACAAGGGACGAACAGAGGTAAAAAGGATCACTGGCTCCGTCCTATTCATACAGTGTGCCTATAAGCTGCTCCAGCAAAGGTCATTTTGAAGAGAATGTCAAGTCAAAGAGCACATATGGCTGAACATTTGGGAGGTGTGTTTGCTTTTGACATTCAAAAAGAAAGTGTGGCTCATGAAAGGGGTTGGCACGATGCTTTCTATCTTTCTTTATCTTCCATTCTCCCTCCCCTTTCTTTTTTCTACAATGCTCTTAGGGAACATTGTGGTGTGAAGTATTGGCCTAATGTTTATGTTCCCAAAGGTGCCTTTTATAATGCAACTTTGGAGGATTAAGTGAAGTCCTAAAGGGGTTTTCATTAAGATTAAAGAACACCTCATTGCATTTTGGGAGATAGCGGAGTCATCTGTTTGACCCTTTGGCTAGTAATAAACTGTCTTGTCATGGTCATTTTTTACTCTGCCGTCTATAATGAGGAGCACAGGGCAGTGCGGGACCTCCATGTACACAAACTATGCAAACGACAAGGACCACCAGTGGCACAGAGCAATGCAGAGATGGGAAATTCAATACTGAAGACTAATCATATTAGTTTTCCTTGAAGCTCTGGGAGTGAAGCAATGTCATTTTTTAATTGATCTTGTACATTTCTGGCAACACAGTTTGTCTTTGGTAATACAAAGCTGTGCTTTTGGAAACTAATAAAACTATATTTCGTAAGTTTAACACAGAGTTCAGAGAGGTACTAATGGACTGATTCTTCAGGAGTTTGGAAGGGCCGCAGAACATAAAATACCTAATTGCCAATACTACCCTTAAGTTTCATTAAAGCGTTAATAGGGGTCACAAAATCAATCAGACCTGGTGCTTCTCAACCTAAGACAAATGGGTATCAAGCCCAAAGTTTATAGTCGAGCATTGCATTCTTTTCCATGAAAACTCAAGGCTTGCATTCACAAAAGCGAAGTTGTTTTTCAGGTTTTCTATTATTGTGATATAAGATGACACTGCCTGAATTAGTTGTATCACTGTGGCCCAATGTCTAGTTCACATCAATTCAGCCAACAGTTTAACGCAGTGTGAAGTCAATATGACATCTGATGTTCCATTTCTCTCAAAGAGCAAGACAGAGGCATTGAGAACAGTAGAGCGTCTCAGTGGAGAAAGCACAGCATGGACCCAGAGTGCTTATTTCATTGATTTAAAGTGTGTGAAGAGCAGAATAAAGGCAGAAGACCAAAGAGTATAAATAGAGTTGGACAACCTCCCTTGGGCATTTCTCCAGTTTGCTTTTCCCTCCCACATACCAAATGACCCCGGTTCATAAATTAATTACTCAACGAGCAAAAGCCGTTGCCTGGTTGGGTGGAATCCAGCCCCACAGGTCTTGAAGCACTTATTCTCTGCTCCACCAACTTTGAGTCCACAAGTGAACCTCCCAGAATACAATTCTCCAGAATCTCCCCTGACAGCCCTATCATTGCCAAGGTTACAGGTTAAAGCACTATGGGTTTTCCGGACCATTTGTCAACTCTCACAACCGCATGTCAAATTTCAGGCGACAAGAAGCACATCAACAGTGCACCACAGAAGCTAAACATCATTTCAAGTCTAATACATAGTGACCATTTAGTAATTCTGTACTGGTCTGAGCAATCAATCGACACTGGTTGGCCTTGAGTAAAACTATTACCTCAGAACACATTGATACATGTTGGTTTAGACATTTAACAGGGCTGCTGGGGCCAAACAGCATCAATTGAGAAATTCATATGTAATACTCACTGAGACGTTGCCAAGAGAAAGCTGAATTCTTGTTTTCATTTGTTTTGTTTCGTGCGCCTCTGTTTAGATGTTATATAGCTATTCAGAAATAACATCTGAAGGTTTCTTAAACAGGGGCACCACTGCAGAAAAATTCTATAAATTAATAGCCTTGAACACTCACAGAAAGACTAAAGACGACTAGAATAATTTCAGAGATATGTGCTTAACCTTCTATCACACACATCACGTTAGAGAGAAACACAATATCTCTTTACAAATATAGATTTTTGAAAAACAAAAAGATGAATTCTTAAAATAATTATCAACATTTTAAATAAAAAAAACACACAAAGATGTAACTGATGATATCAAAATGTAGCTGTTATGCAAAACTATCAGATAAATGCATCTATCAATGCATCTAAATGCAAACTTTCACATGTATTGTTGAATACATGAGACTTAAGAGAACAAATTGATACTTTTATGTCAGCTGATGTCTCAACAGTGTCCAAAACCAATTCTCAGATTTCACAAGATTACAATTTAAAAAGACTCGATTATTGAGGATTTTAAAGGTCTTTTGCATGAAATTAAGTGGCATCTAGGGGTGAGGTTGTGAATAGCAACCAACTGCTCACTCCACCGCTAACCCTATCCTTTCAAAGCACTACAGTGGCTGACACAGGACTAAAATGTCGTCATGTTTTCTCTTCTTTGTCGGAGGAGATAATGCATATATGAAGCGCGATCTGCAGGGCTACTGTAGAAACAACAATTGCAAATTCCTTGTTGGGGGCCAGTGGTGTAGAAATATGCGAAAGATGTAAAAGAAGCAAATAGATCACTGCAATTTGCTTATCAAATGGAATATTAAAACACACACTCAAATCAGACTTAGCCAGGTAAGTTTTTTTGTTGAACCATACCATTATGGTGTTGTCTGTCACGGTCGAGGTGAAACAAAAGGACAGACGACCCAAACGCAGACAGCGGGTAGGGGGTTAACACAAGGCTTTAATAAATAATAACAAGAAGACAAAACAAAAACCCACGATGGGGTAAAACAAGAAAAAAGTTATTACAGGACATGACAACAGGAACAAGGACTAACTACACCTAACAAGACTGAAGATAACATTTACCTTGGAGTATGAATAACTAGACTAGACTAGACTAACAGAGGACAAACATGACTAACTCACCGTCATGAAACAAATGACAATAAACCAGCACAGGACGCAAAACACAAGGGCATTGTAATGGGAACAAATCAAGAGGGAACAGGTACGGGGCATGAACTACTTAACAATCAATAATGAAGAGACGAAAGGGCGGGAACAGAGACGAGACCGGAGAGAGCATATGGAAGGCCAAAAGGGCCAGAATGCCTGTCTCCACATAAAACAAGAGGCCCTGCAATAATCCTTCCACTAGATCAAGAGAAGCATGACATGATGGGGCAGAATCATGACAGATATCTACCTACTTTCTAACATTAAACTTTTAAATGTTGCTGTAGAAAGGTTCAATAAAAGGAAGGAAGGAGGCGGCAACCGGCAGACATTTAATTAAAGTTTTAATATAAATAATAACAGCCGGTGGCCCCGAAAACAAAACAAATCACAAAACAAAAACATACATACAACCATAAAACATGTCCTCTCTCAGCGACGGTCCGGTCGCTCGTTCTCTTATATACTCCCGATCTCCTACGTGATACGAGGCCGGTGCGCACACAGCTGGCGCTCATTCTCAATTACTCACCGGTCTCGAATCACGGTCTCGCCCCGCCTACTCCACTAAAGTTTCGTTATTGTAAAGTTTTGCCAGCGTTTTCTATCCTAAGATAAGTTTCATATAAACAGTGATGTGAGGGATCCCCTATTTCTTCTAAAATTCTAAGCAAGTGTACTTCATACAAACTTTAGAAATACACAAGAAGGAAGCATCATGTTTTAACTAAGTTTCACTCTTTAGCCTTGGCTTTAGGATTCCTTACCAACATAGTGTAAGTTAACATAAGGCTCCATTAACAGATAGTATCGGTACATTGTTTATATCAGGGTCGGAAATAACTAGAGGCTTTGAAAAAAAATTACATCAAGGTGAACCAAACTGCTCTCCAAATTCAAAGAGGAAATAAAGTTCCTGATTATAAAAAACTAGCTATGACAGTCGCAATCTATATAAGATTAGGGGAAAATGAACGAATGTGGATGACAGCCTTATTTCTCTGCTAAACTTTTGAGCATTAAAGCCAATCAAGTTCATGAAATCAGAGGCGTTTAAATGATTCACTGGTGAAGAAGAGCTGTGCTGAAGTGCTCCACGCTCACAAAGTTTATCATTAATAACCGCCTACAGATACAGTACAATATAAGAAAGAGATTTATTAGAGCGGTCAGACTCTTTACTGTACAACCTAAAGCCTTTGAATGTTGTAGTGATGTTGGATTTTCGATTTCTATATATTTCCCGTTTGAATAACTGCTTTTGGCAATAAAACAGCAAGAATAAATGCTTCTCAGCTTGTTTTGTAGCATGTAAAAAGTATGTATTCTAATATCTGATAGTAATAATCAAGATTACAACATCAAGGGCATGAATCAGCATCAATGATTTTGTTTTAATCTTGCAGTCCTATAGAATGAGTATATGTTTTATCAGATAAATATTCTGATTCTGATTCCAATATGATGCTTTTATCCACATCGGTTCAATGACACCTCTGGTGCTACTTTGTTTCATGTTTAAATTAAACAAATTATCACGGTCACACTATGTTTTCAACATTTTCATTATTTATATTTAATAATTTATTTCATCTTTGAACTGAAGAATTCGCTAAATAACGCAGCCTGCCGCCTTTTTCATAATAAGAGTTTAAAAGGGGACTAAAGCGATCTTGAATTCCTGTACAGATTACATAATTACTCACAATTTTTTAGGGGGCTAAACTAGAACTTTAGGTTCCCCAAGCCCACCTAAAAAGGGCCTGGCGATTAATATCATCAACATTAGTCCAACAATGCAGATTTGTTTGTTTCTAAATTCCTAGAAAGTAAACGGCAATTTGATGTTATAGCTACACTGCACCATGGAGGTTTATAAAACATAGCTGTTATTATGTTTTGCTCATCCTCATGCCCTTCTGTGCTTATTTCCAGCTCAGTTTAGACAGAAAAATAAGTCTTTATTGACCCCAAAGGGAAAATCATTGCGTTGAGTAAAGCATTGCTTACTTTAATATAGTGACTGGTGGGAAATTCCCCTCCTTATTTTCCAAAGTAATTGGAAATGGGATGCTAGCTGATTTGGGCTACTATTAACTTAATTTAAGGCCGACCGTAAGCCTTGCACATCAAATATGCTGAGTCTACAGTTTCATTCCAGCCCAGATGTTTATGTTAAATGCTTGTCTTAACACAGCTTTATGATATAAATGTCTCTCTGCATTATTAATTCATCTCCCTGAAAAATGTTAAGACTAAACATAAAAAACTGCTACGAGATGCATACAGAATAAATAGTAAAGACTATTCAATCTGCAAGTCAAACTCTTAGCATAAAAACAACTAACATTTGTTCATATTGCCTAAGTGACTTGTGTTTACCTTTGTACTTGATTTTGGAGTGGGTGAGTCAGTTTAAAAAGCTGTTACATTGTCCATTCCGGTTTCCCTAGACATTATCTTACCCCGCGACCACATTGAAACTCTGTTCCACTTGACAGATGTAACAGCCATCGGTGTGTGCCAGGAACATAGAGAGCACAGCCAGCCAATGAAATAAGTGTTTTTTAACCAGTCAACCTCATCTCAGCCTAAACACAACTTTCCTGTCATGCCCTTTGCCGCTATAATCCATGCAAAACATTTGGGGATCTAATCCAATTTCTCGTACTTGATTCATAAATATTCAGGTGATGATGTTCTTCAGCTTAAGCGAAGAACATCAAGTCGCCCAATGATGAAAGGTAAACAAACGATACAAGATTCTGTCTGCTAATAATGCTTTTCATTATCATAACGCTATGGACCAATTTGGACATAACATGTCTTGCCAGTGCCACTGAAGATCAACAGCATGTTTCTCTTTTAACAGACAAAAAAATTAAGTGCTATCTAAACTATGTTTGACATTTAACCTTCAGAAATTCTTCATGATACATGCCGCTGTGTTTCGTGCAGTTGCTGACTGCAGGTTAACGCCACATGAGTATGTCGAGAGGCACAGTTATGGATTCAATGCTCCAGCGTGAAATGGAATAATTTCTGGTTCCCCACTACCTCCAATGTATTTTTAATTGGGTAGTTTACTGGTTATTACTGGTTATTTACTGTAAACTGGTAATCAATGGTGGCCAAAAAATGTCAGTTGCTTACATTTTCCTAATATTTTTCATTGTGAACAGATAAGAACTAAGAAATGTACACAACTTGAGGGTGAGGAATTTCGAATTTGCGTGAAACATTTCTTTAATACCACACTGTAAAAAATCTATTATTGAACTAGTTTAAAAGCTGACTTAATTTTTTAAGTATATCAAGGTGGCTTTACAAGCCATTTAAATTTAAATAACTCTAAACTGACTTCAATGTATAACCTTTATACGTGTTTGAAAAAAATACTCCTCTGCGCATTTAAAATGAGATTCATGTTTTCACAGTGTTTAGTGGCTTACTTGGAATGTACAACATCAGAATCTTTTGCTACACTTAAGTGATGTGACGTGTGGCCAAGTATGGTGTTCCATACTCAGAGTTTATGCTCCGTATTTAACCCATCCAATAGCACACAAACAGCAGTCAGTAACACACACACACTGTGAACAGCCATTGCTTTGGCTCCCAGGAAGCAGTTGGGGGATCGGTGGCTTGCTCAAGGGTCTCAACTCAGCTGTGGTGTTGAAGCTGTACAATCTCTGCTGGTACTTAGGCTCAAAGCAGCAACATTTGGGTTACAAGTCCGAGTCTATAACCATAAGGCCACTGCCCCTAAAGCCTTTAAGATGGTAAAAATGCATATAGCATTCACATTAAGATTTTATTAATAATCATTGTATGGCAAATAAAACAACAAATAATGAACAGTTCTTTTTTTTAAAGATAGATAATTCATCTTTCCTTCTGGGAGTATCCTTCCATGCACAAACAAAAACGTAACAGAAGGGCTGATGTCAACAGTCTCCAAACTGTATGTAATTGCCGGTAAGGTCATGACCTCTGTCTGTTTCAAAGCACTAAGAGAAAAACCCATGACATAGTGATGAGAGGAACACAGAACACGTGACAACTTCTGAATGTCATAGGAGACATGCAAGTCAGTGTACAATGTCATATTCTCCTAAATAGATACAGTGAGAGGACACACAACTTTGACAAGATACAACCACAGAGATAAACAATTCGACCGCCTTCACTTTTCAAATAGATTAAAATATTTGCAAGATAAAAAAATAATCTTTACATCGCCAAAGCATAGAAACATATTTCCACACAGCCTCACACTAAGTACACAAGGAATATTTGTCTGTATACTTTTTTTCAATCTATCTAGGAATAGAAAAAGCTCAGAGGCCTTTTTGACCTGAGCAGTTAAAGTGTGGTATCACATGGCTGGCCGTTTGCCAGCGTTTTATTTTTCTTGATGAGGTGGAAATGGCCTCTGATTAAACCGTTATTTCCACCGTGCCGAGATTCAGCTTAATAGAACAATTCAAAGCGCTGTAGCAATTAAAATGAAACAATAGCCGTGGAGCCATTTATCATGATGGATTTTGCTATGTAATTATGGCCTGGGGTTGTTGGCCTGTTACAACACACACATACTGTACATACATGCACATATACACACTTCATTGCTATCTCTTTATTGCAGTGTTGCTGTTTCCACCCATTAGAAGTCATAAAAGCAAGGTCAACTGGTATGAAGCCTTGAGCCACGTAATGATCAGGGTGTTTGTTAGCAAAATTGGGTATCATTTTTT
Source organism: Triplophysa dalaica (assembly GCF_015846415.1). Taxonomy (NCBI): domain Eukaryota; kingdom Metazoa; phylum Chordata; class Actinopteri; order Cypriniformes; family Nemacheilidae; genus Triplophysa; species Triplophysa dalaica. The sequence goes on along the minus strand of NC_079544.1, from coordinate 17,425,153 downwards.
ATATTAACGGAGACAACAATGCCACCATACACAAGCAAATCTCCAGTACATGTTTTGTAAGAAAAAACATGTTTGGATGATCGAATTATACTCATATTATATATACAAACTAACAAAAAATGAAATACATTTAAAACGAATGATCTAAGCCCACGAAGAATCAGATTTTCCAATAAGTGCAACACTGCCCAGCATTCCACACGAAGAGAAGAGTTTCACCCAAGGAGGAAAATTGCCAACACCACACCAATGTTTTCCTTTTCACTTAGCAAATCTGTCCCCACCAAAATTTGACAGTTACAGAATCATTAATATGGTAAGTCCTTCTTAACCAATTGTTTAGTTCTGTTGAACATAAATGAAAATGTTTTGAAGAATAAAGGACAACAAACAGGGGCACTTTTTACTACCATAGTCATTTTGTCCTGCTATAATAGCCACTGGGGTCCAAGAAATGTTTGGTTGCAAGAATTCTTCCAAATATCCGTTTCTCTGTCCAACCAAATAAAGAAAGGTATACAGGTTGGGAACAACTAATGTTTGAGTAATTAATACATCATTTTAGACAAATAATCTCTTTAAATACAGTGGCACATAATTATGGTCCATATTTCTAAAAAGATAAATGATGGAATATGGGGACACTTACAATCAATATTGTAATGTAATGGTATTAGCCTAGACACATACTGTATATCCTATTGAAAAATACAGTTGGGATAAGACGTATATGGACAGAGATAGTTCAACAAAGAAAATTATTTCCTTATTTACCCTCATGTCATTCCAAACCTGTATGACTTTCGTCCAAAAGAAGATATTTTGAAGACTTCCATTGTATGAACATAAAACTATTGCAGTTTTTTAATTGTACTTTTTTAATTGTACTTTAAAAACAACAGCAGGATGAAAGAATTTTTGGACATAACGAACAGACAAGAAACTATACAATTGAAATGTATATTTGCACATGTACAGTACACTAGCATATGGAAACCGACAGACAATGACTACGAGCCATTAAACTCTACTAACAAAGCAACAATAACAATGCCATCCCACTCTATTTGTAATGCGTGCATCAATAACTTTCAAGAGACAAAACCCATAATGTCAAGCTCTTATCTGCACATTGTTTGATTACATAAGTAATTTGTTATTTTAAAGACCGACACGCTTGCTGCAATACAAAAGGAGAACGCTGATGTTCCTGATGTTCCATAATAATCATCGCTTTTGTTCCAGCATTAAACATGTAGAAATATGTCACACAAGTTCTCCTACCAGTTTCATTGTGTATCAAAGTGAGATTGCGAGTTGCAACACCCTCCCACTGGTGTAATCTGGCAGGTGGTACAAGTTAGTAAAGTGTATCACCACACAGACCGTCCGATCCCTGTTGGACCACTGATAAGGGTTTTATTGTGCAGCCCTCTCATCATTGCACACACGGGGCTGGTAAAGGTCATCTAAAGGTCACCGGAGGCCGGTGACACGTGTGAACAACAGCATCTTTCCTAAACCGCGCTGAGCAGGAGCCATTGGGGATTATCAGGACGTGTCCAAATGGCAGCATACTAATGAGAGCGATAATAAATGAAATGAAGAATGCAGGTCTGTGTTCTTTCATTCGGCTGCTGTGATTTTCGTTTTGTCTCTCTTATCTAGTTTTCACCAGCTAATACCTTCTATGTCACGACCTGTGGGGAGTGACGTAGCAATGTTACATTTTCCTCTGCTCTCTTTAGGAAGGAAAAGCATTGCTACACTTTCTACGAGCAAGTATGGTGATTCAAAACTTGTGCGCAATATTCTGAGGTCAAGAGTTACTTAGATTTGCTTAAATAAAAAAGAAATAAGAACTTTTATTTTGACAAAAGAAAAATGAATTACGATCATTAAGAATTGATGTGCCATTTATCATTGGTGCAATAAAAAGGAAAAAATGTATGGTTAAATATTGAAAAGGGCTGTCAAACAATTAATCGCAATTAAACGCATCCAGAATAAAAGTTTGTGTTTTTACATAACATATGTCTGTGTACTGTGCATATTCATTTTGTATTTATAAAAACATACACGTACACATACACGCATATATTTATAAAAAATATAAAATTTATAAACATGGATATATCATTTAAATTTTTGGTAGATAAAAAGAAATACTAATCTGTATGCATGTATGTTTATACAATAGGAAATTAATATGCACAATACACAGACATATATTATGTAAACATAAACTTTTATTCTGGATGCAAATAATGGTTTGACCGCCCTAATATTTATATATTATTGTGGTAAAGATGTACTGCCCTTGTACTGATTTTTTATCCAGAAATTAGAATATGAGCTATCAAATAATGAAAATTACAAAAAAGTAGGGATGGTCCGATACCATTTTTTAAAGACAGAGTACGAGTCACAATATTTTTTTTCTGGAACTCGCCAATACCAATACCGATGCCTGTCCCTGTATTTTTGGGGGGTGAGGTGGCAATTTTCCAAGCACAACACACTGAAACTAATAAAGCCGACTTTTTTGTGCTTGTCACAAACTTTTAAAGCACAAATTTGTCAGTTCTGTCAGGTACGTCACATGAGGTATCGGTCTTTGTTATCAGTGTATCTAAATTCATACGAGAACATGAGCCTGGTATCGGGTATAACTGTATTACTGTAATGAGAATGTGAAGGTGTATACAAACATCAATAATTTTAATTGTTCCAAATAAGGCTTCTACAGCCATCTATTTAGTTGTTTTATTGTTATTTTGGGGTGAAATGTGACCCATATGACCAGATATGTTTTTTGTGAGATTTGCTTTTCACACTGTCTCTCTGACACATACACAGTGTTGGGTTGGGGGGATTCCAAAAGACAAGATTAAAAGACTAAACCTGACTTAACTCTGAGCAAGGCAGTGTTCTCAGCCTCTGGCTCTTTCTAAAACAAGCCAAGTTTGGAAGCCTATTTTTTTCCATTGCCCCACTTTTTGCCTATCGCTCCACCAGTTTCCATGCTTATATTTCTGGACCTCATGTACCTATACACCATCAAAACAATCCTATCTGATAAAGCCGTGGTCCTGTATACATCTCCCATGCATCGATACCGTCTACAGTCAGACTTTTTAATTAACCGAGGGATTTCATGTAATGATCCTGTTATAAAAATGAACATTTTCTCATTTCCTGCTCTGAAGCTGATGAAGCTGATGAAAGTATCTGAACAGGCTATTACGCTAATGTGTATTCTGCTTTAGATTTAATGTGCATTTATTCTGCAGGCTGTGGCTGCGTATGATGCCGGCGCTGTATTATGTCGGTCCGAAAATCGTTCCTCTTTCTGTCTCACCCACATACATTCCGACTCTCTGTGCCAGTGCTGGTGAAGATGGCTCTTTACCGCAAACCTCTGCTTGCGTATAAATAATTCAGAGGGACTCAGAGCGCTAGTGCTTTTTTAAAATGCCGAGAGTCAGGAGATTGAGCCATGTGGGGACGTGAGAGAGCAAAACATCAAGGACGAAAATAGAACTTCCTGTCTCCCCTGAGGAGGACGAGGCGCTGCGCGAAACACATGGGAGGGGTTGGGTGTGTGGAGCTGAGTGAGAAGACTGTGTGGAGACACATCCCTACCTAGCGTAGAAAACTGCTATGTGTCGTATACAATCTAATAGTGTCTACGTCATGGTTAATTATTATAGATAGGTCATTAAATTGTGCCAAAAACTATGGCATAATGTGAAGCTTTATGCCACATTGCCTTATAAAGCAGCATAAAAATGACTAAAACACTAAAGCACTGAAGGTTATGTTGACACGGATATGTGGTGTCTTCATAGCTTAAACATAGAGTTCCTTTCAAAAGTTTGGAAACGCTTGACTGAAATTCTTTAAAATCGTTAAATCTTAAAGTGTCTGCTTAAATGGTTGAAATTACATTTGATAAAAAAAATATAATTATGCCAACATAACAATTTCTTTCAGGAGAAAACAATTTTATAAATATGTCTGGAAATGGATGGCTTGGAAAATTAACCAAGAAAAAGCAACCTAGCCCTGAAAAGATGGGAACTATTTCAATACTCTTCAAAAAGCTTTCCAGGGTAAGACCTCAAGAAGTTGAATGATAAATTGCCAAGAATTACGATTTTGGAAATTCAAACGGTTGCTACTTTAAAAATGCTACAATATGACATAGTTGATTTATTTAAAATGCTTTTAATCCCGATATACACTACCGGTCAAGAGTTTAAGAATACTCACTCACTTTCACATTTTGGAAAAATAGTTAGCTCATCTTAAACTGTAACAGAAAGGGATTATGAGGACAAAAAAAAATTTAATTTAGCTTCTTCAACGTGGTCACCTTTTGTCTAAAAGTTAAGGAAATGTTCTCGAGCGATCAGCTTCTTGAGGTTATTGTTTAAAAACAACATTAAATGAGCTATCTATTCTCCGCTCTTACTTGCTGCTCTTTTTTTAATCAACGTCATCCATTTCCAAGTCATTTTTTATTCTAATTAATAAATAATGAAAAAAGGTTATATTTTCACAATATTATTTTTGTCCATCTTATTTCAGACATTAACGCATATACCTTCAGATGAAAACCTTTTCAAGTTATGACAACATGTCAAACATGACTAGAAGATTACAACAGCCGCCAAGCATGAATACGCTAATACGGTAGCAATGTACTCTTCTTTTGAGGAAGGCAGTCTTGGATTAAGTCCTATAAATGCACCTGTTTATGTGAATGTGGCAAATCCAGCGTTGAGATTCTCAGCGTAAGTGTTATAGTCCTTACAAGCTGCCTGACATTCTAGCGATAAACTTCGACAACAAGCAAACAGGAATGGAAATGAATAAAATATCTTCAGCAAACAAACCAGATCCAAGAAAACATTTACACTTAGTCATTTAGCAGACGATTTTATCCAAAGCGACTTACAAGTAGGGTAAACAATGGAAGCAATTGGGTCAAACATTAGGACAACAAAAAGCATAAGAGCAATAAAAACATGTCTCACAAAGCCTACTACAGTGTACAGAGCCAAGTATAGTTTTTTTTTTATATTGTGGAAAAGATATAGAAATCAGAAATGACCAGTCAGGTGCAGACGGAAGAGATGTGTTTTCAGCCGATTCTTAAAAAAACACTTTCTCCAAATCATTTTACACCTTGAAAATAATGTATACCTCTCATGTAATTTATTATTGCCAAAACTGATCAAATGCTTTTATATTAGGAAAGTTAGTTAAGAATTACAATGTATGTGTTACTGTACAGTACAACACAGTGCTATTTGTATGAAAGACCCTCCAAATGGAAGGCAATTGTTTAAATTGCCTTGTGACTATGGTGTACACAGAATGCATTTCTTTTGATCTTGCATTCTATGCATATATGTGGCTTGAATTAGCTATAATTCTCTAAAACAAGGTACGATTGCAGAGAACTATCAATGTTCTGTGTTGGACTTTAATCTTCTTACAAGATTGCTACAAGATTCTTACAAGATTCTTACATTTATTCCTCACACAATTGTGTATTAGAAGGTTTTTATGGTAACATGAAATATTTAGCATTCCAGAAAACAGCTACCCATGTTAGTTCTCTTTACACTAAAACATCAGTTTTTAAGATGAACAGCATAGAGATGTAGTGAGGAGACTCCAAATGAGTAACTGTCTGTCTTGATTACTAATGAAAACTTCTGTTCAGCCCATGAATCGCAAAAGGCAAGAATATGCCAGCTGCAGAGAACTGACTCCAAGACAGGATGAAAGATGTAGATGAAAAGAGCCTGGGAGGTATAGCTCAGTTCATGTCAGGAAAAGAGCAGGGGCACCTCAGATGCCAACTGCGATGCTGTTGAATATCTCTCCAGGGGCAACGGTTGTATCAATGCAATGGTACGTCTGGCGAGACAGTAAAGTTAGTCTGAGTTACGATTCTCAAACAGAATAATTACAGCCGGTTTCCTGACTTATGACTCTGTCGCTTTTGCCTCGCCTCATTTCTCTGCATAGAGATGAGAGGCCGGAGAGTAATTCCGTGAGCCTCCTTGCAACCAAAGTCTACTTTCCAGGACACTTCATGGGCCAGCAAGATAAATTAATGGTGCCTCTCAGCAAGCCGAATGTTCCAGTACATTTCTTAGCTTTCAAACATCACTGAAGTAAAAAGTATTTTGAAGAAAAAAGTTCGCCCAAAATTGAAACGTCCTCATGTTCTGAAAGGTGTAAGACTGCCTGAAACAAAGGACTCAACAAAAGTTCTTTTTAGAAACATGTTCATTCTTTCTAAGTAATTCGTAACCATTGGTGTCAAGCAAGATTTTCCAAGGCAAGGAGAAGAGAAGCTTTTTTTTAGGCTGAACAGCATGAAGTGCTCCTGTTGTAAGCTGTTCAAGTTAGGTATCTGATTGTTAACTTAAAAAGAAGAAAAGGGGAAAATGGTATTCAGTTGATTGTCAGCAGGCAACTATTTAATTTCCTTGAAGCACAGAATGAAAAATGTACAGATACAAAATAACACTAAGCAAACAATTATATTTATTTCACAAGCATTCAAACACATGGCAATGAACTATATTTTTACATGTTCCCCAGAATTGAAAATTGTGTCCACATGTACTCACACTCGTGTCTGAGATGTTTCCGAAATACTTAGAATGTAAACTCTCTCTATATATACTGTGTATATACTCCCTCCAGTAAATCCATTTCCACCACTGATTATATATGAAGAGCTCTTTTCCAAAACGCATTAAGTGCCAAATAAAAAAAAAAATGAGTTTGTCGTGCCATTTTGCTGTGTACTAAACCTATTCACTGCTCCATCAATGTTTCATGTCGAATCGCTATATTTCCTTGTTTAAAATGTACTGCAAGATGCAGTTTCTTTCCAAAACGCTATTAATCCCGAAACTGTTTTTAGCCTAAATGCGTTATGTCCTCTCGACCAATCAGAATTCGCTCGTTAGTGGTATTTGTATGTTTAATTTCTAAATTATTTGTTGTATATGATTTGAAAATATTTTATTTTTATTTTACTATTTAGTTTGTTACTATTTATTTTATTTGGCTGTTATTTATTTCATGCATTTGCATTTATTTGATTTATATTAATTTATAGTATGAGTCCCTGATTTCATATATTTCATGTTCTCTTGTTTGTTTGTTTTTAAAAAGAAATAAACCAAAAATGTTTTGAAAAAAATGATGGATTTGTAGCGTTTTGTTTCATTTAACAATCATTGTTAAACATGTTTAGACTGAGCCAACAGACCATTTTAACAGGATAAACTGAATATTAACAAAATGTGTGGGTCTAAGTAAAAAAAAGTCATTTTCATGGAAACTATTACATTTACATTTAGTCATTTGGCAGACGCTTTTATCCAAAGCGACTTACAGTGCACTTATTACAGGGACAATCCCCCTGGAGCAGCATGGAGTAAAGTGTCTTGCTCAAGGACACACTGGTGGTGGCTGCTGGGATCGAACCAGCAACCTATTAAAATGCATTTATAGTGTTTTGGAAAAGAGCTCTTCATATGTAAGTCGATATATTTTTATATATACTGATTTTCAGCTAAGAAAGAAATATATACATACAAATATTTACTGATAATATTTAAAAATTTACCAGAGGGAGTATATATACTGTATTAGTATTTCAGAAACATCTCAGAAACGAGTGTGAATACATGTTGGCAGAATTTTTAATTCTGGTTGACCTACCCCTTTTAATGTTCCTTGAAATCTACATTTACTGCAAAGATGTATTTTTAAAACTTTCCATCTACATTCATGACAGACATATAGAACACATTCCGTTGAAAAAATGTAAAAAGATTATTTGAAGTGAAATACCTTTTGCCCCAATAAAGGTTCAAATGTGGCGAAGTTATGGTGCTTTGCCAGTATATTAAATGCGCCTGCCCTTTTCAAATTTGTGGAAGAGCGATTTGCTTCAACTCAGGCTGTTCAGAGAGATTAGAGTTAAAAGCAAGACGTACAGCGCTTTACAAAGGTCTGCGCGATAAAGATGTTGCAGCGCCGTCTCAGTCGATTCAGTGCTAGAGGTGATGAAATTATGGGGGCAGAGTAAAGCTAAGAAACACAGCGGCCGATGCTCACATGACATGACCTTTCTTAATCATAAACCTTGTTACTAAGACAGAAGCGAAAGGTCATGTTACTCAACACACAGTGCGGGGGGAGGCAGTACAGCAAGGGCAAAACAACACGATCCCACAGAGCGTCATGAGGAAGGTGCTCTCCATTTTACGAGCGTCCGGGGGAGCAGAACAATAAGAGTCGTCAAAGGACCACCGTTGACAAAAGCACTTTCCAAAATGTCAACGTCATCAGAGAAGAAAGACCAAATGTCTTTCCGCGACAAGATGCTCGCCCCGGTGGAGAACAGGCCGTTTCTTGTCACATTGTATTGTTGGGAGGGAATCAACCCATTCTGAGTTTCAAAAGCAAAAAGTGCCAGTAAGTATACGTTTGCTTTGATTCTCACTTCATTTCGTGGGGCTCTGATTGATGGCTCCCCACACCCTCATCCATTGCTCTGTCAGACGTTAACAATGCCTTTCAAATGCACCACTTTGCCAAATCCACTCGCTCTGACTTTTCATTTGCTCTAAAAAAGGAAGAACTCTAAGGAACTCAAGGGCATGCAGCAAATGAAAGCTTTTTCGCGATGGCTGCTTTGACAATCGAGTTTGGTGACCAACGTGTTTTGAAAACACAGTATTAATAAAATTGTTGGTGTGAGATATCCATCAATTAAATAATTTCTCTGAAAGTCACAAATATGGAAACAACTACAAGTGACTCCACATGTAAATTGGCTGTTCGCGGTTTGATGTAATGAGTATTATCTAGATCACCACAGACTGGTACAATTTAATAAATCACAGTGTCCCTGCATGGTGGAGGAGAGACATTAATAAACTGTCACCTTAAATAAATGCGTACACATTTAAAAATCAACAAAATAAATAAACGTTATTAAAAGAACAGTTCACCCCAAAATATGTCACCATATGCTCATCCACAACTTGTTTCATACCTTTATATGTATAAATGTCTTTGTTCTGCTGAACATAAAGGAAGCTATTTGGAGGAATGTTCCGGGAAGTGTCAGTTCCGGGACACCACAGACTAAGAAATGTTGTGTATTCTTTAGGAAGGGAAACAGTTCTGGGGGTCCTTGACCATGTTAAATTGTTCCTACAATCAATGATGTCCTAGAACTGAAAATAGGTAACATTCTTCCAAATATCTTCCTTTGTGTTCCGCAGAACAAAGTAATTCATGCAGGTTTGGAACAACCTATTTCCTTGGTGATTAAATGATGACAGAATTTTTATTTTTGGGTGAACTGTCCCTTTATGCAAATACATAAAATGTAGTGTTTTAAATAGGCCTAAATAACCATGATTCACAATGTCATAATAATTTATAATTTAGATCACATATACAATAGACATGTGAGTAACTTGAAATTTTATGTTGACATAGATGCAAACAGTAAAGATTACTTCATTCAAAGTAAACCTTTTTTAAACGTGAAATTATGCAAATACATTGATTTGGCATTATATGCACGTCACTAAAGGCAAGTTTAAACACAAGACTAACCTAATGAACTCAACAAAACTCTGATCTTGCCAGATCTTTCACTGAACTATAGTGCCCCAAGGAACAGAAATATCCAGTTCCTAATATATTTTTTATTATGTAGGGCATACACGTACAGCCCTGCAGATATATCTGTGGTTAGTAGGTAATATAGCATGCACACTCTTCCACTAAGCGCCCTGGTGCCACAATGGAACACTTTGTCTTTGCCATTAGCGTGAAATTTGCAGCACTATATGAAAATAAGGCCCCTGGAGTATTTCACATTACCTTGCTTGAGACAGCACGTCTTTCAGCAGTATTAATGGTCGTGAACTTGCTCTGACTCGCTCCGTCATTCATCAATGTGATCCTGTGATCATTTCCATATCAAATTACAAAATGTTAAGGGGCGACATAAAGAAGGGTAATGGGGCGGAAATGAGCCAATTACAGTAATTACGCTACTGTAATTGACCCAAAACCTTGTCTGTCCACATGCGCAAACGTTAAATAGGTGGGGGAAGGAGTTATAGAGGCATTAATTAGCCTCTGGATTAATCCATGTACAGGAATCTTGTTTCAATATTCCCTGTCCACCTATTAACGCTCCCAGCTGAACGAACACTTATTGGCTCTTCTACTTTTGTTAAGGAAGGTGGAGCATTCGGTTAGAAACAACTGGCCACACATCTATGTCCTAACCAGAAGAGACAAAACTCCAGCAGCAAGCAACTTTTTAGTTCCCAGTAAAACATCACGCGGCACAGCAAAAGCACAGCCTCTCAGAACAGCCAATCTGTTTGTGCATGTGCACGTTCAAATAGGTAACCAGTTAAAATGCATAGCCTACTAAAAACATATGCATTGTGTTTTTTTGTATTTTCATGACTTCTTTGATGCTGTGATGTCATATATCACATTTTCGTTATGTCCACAGTATATTTCTCCTCATTCTCGCTCATTCTCATATCCTTCATGGTGGATCATTCGTCATAACTCGGTCCGGTCAACCACATCTCCCACAACATTCAAAAAACTTAAAACTCATCTCTTCTGTGATTACTTGACAGACAAATGAAATAAAAAATAAGAAACACTAACCCTTTCTCTCAACAGGTAGGTTTTGTTGAAACCAGTAACTTTGTATCGCCACCCATTGTATTATTGCTCCTGTATTACATATCCCTTATTGCTCTTTGTAAACACTTTGTAAGTCGCTTTGGATGAAAGCGTCTGCTAAATGACAAAATGTAGATGTTAAAAAGACAGCAGAACATGATTTTGAATGCATTCTCGTCACAAAAATAAAAACCAAGGGGCTGAAAAAAACTAGGCCTCTAATTCCACATGATTTCACATTATGTATTATGTCAAAAGTTTCATCACTGCTTATCAAATTGAGTTTTAAAGTAATAAAATGACTATATGACTAAATAAAATGACTTCTAAATTAGTTTGAAACCATCAGAACCTGTGCACGGAAGGTCGGCTGAAAGAGTGTGCACGCAGAGGTTGAGCTTCAAATAATCATCCGTCACGTTGACAGACTGTGTTGCACATTTTCTGTCATGCTTGATTTTATTCGTCAGTAGTATTTTTGAAGTGATATTGACATCACAATAACTTCTATGGCAAAAGGTTTTTTTAGCCTAACCAAGCGTTATATTCCAGATTCTGGGCTTTTCTTTATTCTACTCTTACAATGAAAAACAAACCAATGATAGAGAGGACATTTAAGACATTCCAAGGAAAAATTACACATCAACTGCACTGAAACTGAACTAACATTTTTAACATTAACTATTTACATTCACTCATTCAGTTTGCACATTTAAAGCTGCACTTTATTGTAAATAGTTAATGCTATTTCCTATAGTCCACTCCATTTTCATTGATATACATCATCGCTGTCCTTCTGAAACCTTGAATGTCCAAATTTGCCGTTTTTCCTGAAATGGAAAAACCACTGTACTTATTAAATTATCAAATACTGTGCTGTCAAAGTTGACAAGCACTTTTGAATACTTTTTATTGGTTAGATTTTTCGAAGTCTCAATGAGAAAAGGTGACTAAAAATAATGATTTGTGGCAACAAAAAAATATATATACTGTATGGGAAAGCAAGGTTTCAGAAGGACAGCAACAATATATCATATTTGTATCATATGGTAAATTATTTTATTTTTATTACCCTAATTTTAACTTTTTGTAAAAGTGGTAAAAAAACAGAGCATTTTAAGCATGCCCTACTATGTTTGGTTATGGGTGTGACAAATGAAATTAGAATTTAGAAGGTTTCTCTTCCCAGTCTGTTTTTACTTCTAATTTATTTAGGTAAATGCGGAAATTTTTCTTAAAAAACTAAAAAACATCTTATTTATAATGTCATCATTCACCCATCTTTTTAGAATTCTGTAATTGAAAGACAAGTTTCACTCAAACTTTTGTGTGTAGTGGCCTATGGTCTATCTTTGTTGAAGTTAATTTCACACTTCTGTCATCCCCAATGTAAATGACCTTTAGAATAATTATCACTCACTAGAATTTCAATTAACACACCATTTACTTCGCTTCAGATAAACTGCAAGACTGCCTCAAGGATATAACGGAGAGCATCAGTGCAGGTAGAGAGAACTAATCTTTTGCTTTGTTTAGAAAGTGTAATCTAGTCACCATGGAACCACAGTATTCATAAAACATAGATCTAAATAAAGCATGACGCTTTTGAGCCATGTGTTACTTACATCTTTAACATGCTGATCTGGTTGGTCATGAAATGACAACTTCAGCTATTGAGACATGACTGAGAAATTGAGTACTCAAATGACCACAAAATAACTCAATCAATCACAGCTCCTGGTGCCCAAAGCACTTCGGTTTCACTTAAAGCTGGTAAAGTGCAATGTCTCCAAAAAGGTATGATGAATGTCCATTACCCTTTCATTATGTATGAATTCACAAACTGCTTTCTCATGCTCTGTAGTGTTACAAGAAGGTCATGAATATTTGAAAAGCCTGGGGAATGAAAGAGCACACTGGTATCTTCTCCAACATCATTCACACACGCCTTGGTCGTGAAGAGTGTTTCTCTGACCCAGTCCTTGACAATTTACCATTATTATTTGTCCTGTGTGCCATCTGATCGGAGGTTTGAGTTTGAGAGAAAGCAGTCCAAGAGCCCACTCTGAACTCAATTCCATGGTTCCTCCTCCACCATCCTTCATGTAAGGATTACCAAACACCACGTTCAACCTTAAAGGGATAGTTCACTCAAAATATCACTTCTGAATTTGACAGTCTATGTATATTAGTTATAATGAAAACTGTAATCCTTTTCGAGATTCAGCGGTTTAATGTAGAGTATATGAAAGAGGTTACTGAATTGAATCATTTAAAAAAAATGCAGAATTTATCATTTAAACTAAAACCCAAAACAGAACTACATCTATTAATACAGTAGCATACGAAATAGCTCATACACATTTCATGTGTGTGACGAGTGACAATGTTAAAAAAAGTATTCATTTAATTTCAATTTCTGCATGAACGAACCTTTTAAACTCCCTACAAAGGCAAAGCATTTTCCTTTTGAGAAAGATATCATGAGCAAATGTGATCGGCAGAGACCTCGAAGGAAGAGAAACAAAGATCAAAACACATGAAAATACAATATTCATTTGCATTTTTACAGGAATCAGATTCCATCAATGATCCCTCAGTAATCGGGTGCAGTTGGAGGTAAAGGAGAGGCACAGGAATGTCACACGTTAAAAGCATTCTGAACGAATCTTGCTGAACACAGGTTCTGCCGCCTTATTAGCCTATTTTACGCTTCTGCGAACAAGGCAAACGGAGCGAAAGAGATATGCAAATACGAATCTAATTGGCCTGTCAGGCCCATGGTCGCCCAGTCAAATGGTTGACAGTGAAGGGGAGAGAAAAAGCAGATTGGATTCAGCTGCCACCCTTACACATTTCATTAAGTCATTCCGCATGCATTATGCTCTGGGTCAATGCACTATCCTTGAACGGGTCTTTCAGTATTCACTGCGTCGGTGAGCTTTTTTCTGGCTACATTCACACAGTCTGTGTTTGGGATTGACATGTTTGCACTTAAGGATGTCCCTGCTGGAAAATGTAGAGTTGTTTTAAAACAACATGGCAGCTTACTTTTAGGTCTGAGCTGGACATTAGCTGTTAGCACCAAACTAGCTAATGAAAGTGGTAGATAAATTAAACACTATTGAGAAAACACATACGGTACTGATCAAATGCATAGCTCAAAATCACAATTCTATCACAATTTTCTCACCCTTTTGTCATTTGAAACCTGTAAGACTTTCTTTCTTCAAAAGTACAAAAAATAATATATTTTGAAGAATATTGACAACCGAACAATAGCGGACAACTACTCTTGAAATCAGTCCCATTAAGGACACCAAGTTATTTGCTGAAAGTATGTCTAATGGGTACTTTTTTAGAGGCCAATTGCAATTCCTCCAAAATTACATTACCATTCATGTTGCTAGAACTTTGCTGAAATTACTAATGATATATAGTGCTTCCTATGATAGTATATAGATGAGGCTATAGGTAGTGAAATCAAACAAAACTCATTCTTACCGTTTTAGTTAGCTTACGTAAGAACTAGCATAACATTTAGCGCACTTAACATTACCGAACATTTCCAAAAAAGCACATCAATACGCAACGTTTAATTTAAGCGTTTATTGTCCATATATTTTAGTTACAAATTTGTACAATTGTTGATGTTATTATTGTTATTATGTTATTATAATTTATTGTTGTTTAGTTTAGCAAGTGAATGAACTAACGTCTGTGGAACAAGCTAACATAGCTCAGTTTATTCATAAAACAAGACATCGCCATTACAACTTTTTGATCAGGCATTCAAACTAGCTACCAGTCGGGGACCGATTTAGAGAGGAGACTCAATTGCCTTTTTCAATATGGGTTCTTCAGTGGTCTTGTGTCCTTGTGTTCTCACTCTACGTCATCAATAACCATCAAAGTCCGGTTCCAGTACTCAAGAACACAAGTATAGAGAACGCATGAAAGTACTCGGATGTGAATCCGTTTGAAGTCCCAGAATTCAGTGTGGCGCATCAGTGCGAACCGCAAGTTCGTTCTTCCGAGGCTGCCTCGCAAGACCGGTCTACACAAGAACAAGTCTGTTCTTCGCGTTCTTGGAATTGAGAAACGTAAAACCAAAGTCCGTACTCCGGTCCGTAGCTGACAAGTTCTAAACACGCATGCAAGCGTGCATGTACAGACACACACCTACAGGCACGCCATGCGCAAAAACTAGTGTAGGGGACTGATCACGTAAAAAGCATTTATTGCTGTTAGAAGCGCAACCTTTTAATTGTTTACAGTTGGCAGAGAGTGCTTTGCGCGCTGCTTATGCGAGCAGGGCGTCTTTGGTAGTGTTAACCGACTTCTTCAGGTAAAGCTTGTAGATAAAATGTTGCCCGTACAGCCCCGCGAGGACGTGATTTTGCCTTGCCGACTCAGCTCGTCTTTCTCTTGGTCTATCTGTGCATCAACCGGCAGAAAACAGAAGCACATTCAACCGACCGAACAAAACGGCGTTTCCAAAACTCTGTCACTGTATCAGACTGCCTGGGATTTTAAAAATGGATGTACTTTGTCTGTAAATATTTGCATAGTTTGTTGCCCAGACGGACATTTGTGCTGCACAATTGAATAAAAGTTACATTGAAGTACTATTTCATAAGCAGAAAATATGTAAATGAAAACGGCTTTTTGCATTTTGTTGTATAAAAATGCATCAGTGTATGTAACAGTTAATACAGTAAATGCAAGTACGACTAGATGACGTCATGAAAGTGATGATTGGCATATGAAGAGTTGACTTGCAAAAAATAACTTGTACACAAGATGTTCAAAAACAATGTTTTTATTGTGCATTCAAATTAATATCGATGAAACTGCAGTTGGGTTCTTTTGATTAAGTGATAATATAAAAAGCACCTAACCAACACAATAAAAACATGATTACATTGAGTTATCTGTTTTTCCAAATAAACTCTTCATATAAAGTTGATTTGTTTTTTAAATGTATTTAAAGTTGTTTTAAATGTTTATTAAAAGCAAGTTTTGTAATAAAAATTGTACCGGACCTTTGATTGTTGACAAGAATTCAAATTCGGACCTTTGAATATATACATTGAGAATTGTACATTGTTGGGGGTTTGGTGTGGGTTTAGGTTTAATTTATAAAATTGTTGTCCTTAGGTTAACCAAATATGTTGTCCTGAGAACATCAACCACTTGGCAAAATCAGGTCGAGCTTGTGAACACAGCCTCTGTCACTTTAAAAGAAAAAATAACCTCTGTTAGCTGTTTTATTATTCTATATCTCTTTGGGACAGATGCAGCTACCCTGAATAACTTCACAGAAAATTGTGACTGTAATTTGTGATCAATGGCACTTTTGAACAACAAATAGCTTGGATTTGTCTTTATCATCTTAACTGCATAAATCACCATTAATTTGCGGGGAATCTTCCACTTGACACGAGGATGGAGACAGAACGTTATCTTTAACCCAGTATATGTAACATATATGTTTAGTTAATGTGTTAGAAATGAGTGGGCCGCCATGGACACGGACGTTCCATAAGACCTAATGATGCATTTAGAAGAGAAACACACCTCATTAGTTGGCTATATCAGTCCCTGCACACCGGCCCGTGCCACAATAGGGGGGAGGAAAATCAATGGTGATGATTTAGCGCGCTAAAGAAGAAAGAACGAATGAAAGAGAGAATTCTAATCGGTGGAGGAATGGGAATATAGCAGAGAGGCTACCTGATGTGCAAATAGAGAGAGGAGAGAGAATGAATAAATGGTAAATAAGAAGGGAAAACTTAAGATGCATTGTGGAGCCATGATAACATTGAATTAAAGTTGGTAACAAAGTAAACTTTCTCATTATAAATGTGCCAGTGCCTTAAATCTGTTAAATGTAAAGGGAAAATGTCTATCTGCTTCCGGCAAAAAGACGGACAATTAAAACAGCAGGAAAATTCAGTAAGAATGAAATCCGCCATCCTTTCGCGTTCCCGATTCACTAAAGGAATTATGCAAATCAAGTAACAGCGCAAACACACCCACAAAATTAGTGTTGAATGCAATTTCCACAGCGCAATTCCCCATCCTGCAGACCGTTGTTTAGTGCTAAGTCTGGAGGATGCAACAGACTGGCACAATCTAGCACTCTAAGCTGGCACAGTATGGCATCGCTTAACAACGGCGAAGCAGTCAACCGAATCTGAGCTTCCAGATTCTGAAAAGCGTGGCAACCAAATGCACAATTCCACTTTGTATTTTATTTGCTAGATCCATTGTGTTTGTAAAGATTATGTTTCCAACTAACATAAACGAATGAGATAAAATATTAGCTTGCCTGTAAAAGACTTACATTATCTGACACTGATCAGACCAGCTTTACAAATCTGTCAAAACACACAAAAAAACGCCTTTTGGTTATGTATCATGAAGAGTTTTTATATACGATTTCATCTAACTGAAATTCCGGTACACATTCACAAACAATAGAGTGCCTGTAGATTATTTCTGATAACAATCAAAAGAAACCGAGAAGAACCGTTACTTGGCTAAACTTGTCTCTCCAATATTTAGGATTTAGACTCCAATACCATGCTCAACTGCTAGATGTCAATGTACCATATGGTTTGTTTAAATGCGACCGAACTACAGGACCCATTTAACAAACTGTTTATTTAATAAAATGGACATATTACAAAATTCAACAAATCGTTTATTTAATACAATTATTATACAGCAAAATAATAATCGAATTAATATTAATATACATTAAATAAAATGTAATTAGCTATATTATTAGACACAAACACTGGGAGTCAGGCGAGCGCGCGTCAGATGAAACCTCCCTTTCTCAATTACACTAAACAGGATGTATGTGTTCTATTGAAACGCGTGTAGCAATGCTTGCTTAGAAAAAGAAAAACAAACAGAAAACACTGATGCTCAATTAATCTTATTATAAACAACTCTACCAGTTTAATGGAAAGAGTCAAAGCTACATATAAAAACAGTTTATTAACAGAAATTTGTTATCATAAAAATGTTATATTATCAACCGCTTAACGCACCTTCACAATGGGGAAAACATTCAAAGTTAAAATTATGTAACTGCCCTCGAGCACCTTGTTTTTGTTCCCATTTCAGCCCACACTGGCAATAAACCGAGCAAATCAACTGGGCTGTTTTCTGCCAAGACATTTCTTAAATCGAGGGAAGGATCAATGAGATTTTGAAGAATGATTATGAAACCTTTTTTTTTGAGTAAGGGGACAAGAAGCAAGACATTTTGACCGATCACAGATTAGAAAGGTCAACGCCTCTGGCAAACAGCTTCAAAACTTATTCAACGATCAATACTCCATTAGTAACTTTATGCCATCAGAATTCAGTTAATGAAACATCTGTGGTTGTGAATCGGACAGAATTATCTGGATAAGCCCACATCAACAGTCCTGAAGACATATGATGTGGTTTGATTTTGGCACTTACGCAAGGCTATCAGGACTTTTATTGACCGAAAGGCAAAGCAGCAAAACAAAGCTGGTCTTCTGATACCTCAGCCTCAACAAAACAATTTTCTCAAGTATTTTCTTCTCTTCATTACTTCAGACTGTTCTTGCAGTGCAAATTCTCTGCACTGTATGTATACAACGTGGACACACAATGGATTCTATTTTAAAGGTGCTGTGTTTAATTTTTTTGAAACAAATGCCATTTAAAATTAATAACTATGTACTCAGAAGTGTATAAAACCTTACATATTGAAGCGTTATGTTTTTATTAATTTAGAATGAGCTATACATACTTTCACCACAGGTCCACTTACATGAAATTCGCCAAAACAGACAAACTGCTCTAAAGAACGCGTTTTATAAATACTGTATGTCTCCTTCGTCAAAGAAGCTAAAATGTGACGACACCTTAGCCCTGTGACACCCGCCGTAGTGTTTTGAATTGGGAAGGGTGGAGTGAGCCGTTAGTTGCAATTCACAACCTCACAGCTAGATGCTGCTAAGTTTTATACACTGGACATACAAGCAAAATCAGTTGTCAAGTAGGTACATAAAACAACAGAAAGCTTAAAATAATGATTTACTTTATAAGTTGATCTTTCAGGTCTGATTTAACAGCAAGTTTGTTTGACATCAATTGAATTTACCATATACAAAGATAAGTGATAATAACCTGCAATTTTATGTTTCAGACAGAGAAGGCCATAGTTACAGATTACAGCTTTAAGGGAGAATGCCATAAAAAAGTTTTGCAAACTTTGGAAAAGGAACTGTGACATGTTGCTTCAGGCGGACCGACTGCCACAGTGTTATTAGTCTTTGCTATTACCAACTAGCATAACTCACACGGCACTGCAATGCCGACACAGAATTTCGGTAAACATAGCTTTAGGTTCTGGGTTTTATGTTAATGGTAGGTGATAGTAAGGGGGATTTACTTGTACTAAAAGCAGAGCATTAAACTTTGGGTTACACTTTACTTTACAGTGCCTGTGTTACAGTGAAAATATACATTTAAGTATTGAGTAATAATTAACTACATGTACTTACTAAGGGTCAGGGTGTGGTTTAGGAGTAGTTACATGTAACTATGCATAATGTTTAGTAAAAACTATAGCAAATGCATGTAACATTTGTAATACGTGCAGCCAAAGTGCTAACCAACTTTTCACTCTATTGTCACAGAAGAGAACATTAAAATTATTGAAGTATCAAACAGCCCTCAAGATTTTATTTACTTGAGCAAGTGATTTATCAAAAATGTCATTTTCAATGTCAACATTAATAATTTTAACCAATAATAGCCAATTAGTTAATTTCACAAACACAATCAAGATATGATGGACACTAGAAAACACAAGAAAAAATACACAATTTTCTCCCTTTATTCTACATCCACGGGAGATGAAAGCTGGTGCACTGAATGAATCCCACCGCTGTGCGCTGTGATTGAAGATTTGCAACAATGGCACCAGCTCCGCGGGCAGTGGATTACCTGCATCAGCCAGCCCACCCTTCATTATTATTGGTGCTTTGAACCCTGAACCTTTCAAGAACTACACAGGCTGACAGTCTTCTTAGATCTTCACCGTTAATGTGTCACATGTGCATTTTTTACAGCGTTCATTATCATTTAATTTAATAAAAGTTCAAGTGGGTTTATCCCATAACCCTAAAATGATTTACTGGGCATTCAAATCCCTTTTAAATGGCTTAAATTGTGATTTTACAGTAGTTACAGAGCTTGATATCATTAATATGTATTGCTGATTCTTTGGGGTTATGTTGTTTTAATCAGTTCGCCGCTCATTGATGTGCTGCATGAATCAAACAGACAACAGTCACTTTGCCATCTGCATCACATTCCCTACAGACAAAATTTTGGAAAGTTATTTAACGGCTGCTCTTTTATTGACTCTTCCACTTCAATCTTATCTTATTTCCTTTTCATTAAGCGTTGTCATACACCATGACTGATAATGTATGTTAATGGGGCTAAGTTATACTTCTTTAGTACATCACTTCTTGTTTTCAAAGGCTGAACTCGAGCGATGTGTGTCTCTTTAAAAAATACAGTCTCTAAGGATGTAAAATGTTTTATGACTATATTGAATTTAGAATGGTTCATAAAGATTCAAGGCCAAAACTGTGCAGCTGCAGATTTCCCATTAACTATGAACATATTTGAACGGTGTCTATGAGCACTTGAGGCTCAAGTGTGTTCCTTTTTTAATACTAAAATACTTTTTCAGTACCAGTTTAATAAGCAGGTGTAAGACACCATCAGATTAATTTGCTTGAAAGCAATAACCATATTTTTCAGATCTAGTAAAATCGGACAATTTTAAGATTTGGCTAGTTGACAAAACAACCATACATGTGTCCTATGGCTTGCCATCAATATTTAGAAAACAAACTGTTAATAATATATTGTTTTATGTGATTACTTTTTTATAATATAAAATTTCATTAGAGAGATTTATGTTCATTGTTATTTTTCAGATTTTGTCACACCATAAGACATGTGCAGTTTATTTTTGTTATAGGTGTCAAATAGGTTCAAGTGTGTTAAAATGAGATGGAAGTTTATTATGCCAGCCTTTTAAATAAACTGTAATAGACATGTACATAGAAAGGTAGCATGCTTGTGCTTAAAAATAAAGACAATTATCTAATGTAAATACTCACTCAGCAGCAACATATGAGTGCAGGTAACACCTTGTTAAAACTAGATTGCCGGCTATGAGTGGATAAGAATTTGTTTTAAGTACTTGAAAGATTGACAAAAGAGTGAGGAAGAAGACAATGCGGAAGCTCTCTGCAATATCCCTGCCAGAAGAGCAAACCCAAATCATTGCTTTATTTTTGCCAACAATAAAAAGACCCTAGTGACCCTCTCCAGTCGGTTGGCTCATTCCTCTCCTCATCTCGGCTGCTTTCAGGCCAAATCATCTCAAAAGAACCCGGGACAAGAAAGGAAGTAGAAAGATGCTGCACTCATCTCTCTCTCACATGAGAATGTACTGTATCACTGTCTGGATCTCAGTGGCCCCCGAAGACAACGGGCTTTGATGTGCACTACCTTCCTTTATGTCCAGACACATCTCACTTCACAGAAAAAGAAAACGTCTGGAAAGATTAAATGAAACACAAAAGAAAAAGGAGGAAGGATAAAAAGGAGCCTTTCTCCCCTTCTGCTCTACCTTCATCAGGACCAGGTAGAGTGCCAAAAGCAGAGAGATTTCAACACCCTAACGCTTGCTCTGCAAGAGACCCCCACCATTCTGATGCACCCCAAGCCGGAAAAGTCAGTTTTAACCGGAGGAAAAATAAGTTTTCTCATCAAAGAACTTGGCACCAGGCCCTTTCAGTCAAAAGAACATAATTTGGGGGGGAGTGGACGAACAGGAACAAATATGCATTTCCATAGTCTGCAGAGTATGGAAAAGTAATTCAAAGTTAAAAAGAAAATTTAAGGTGCTAAAGTTTAAGAGAAATTGACGCAGCGCAAAGGTTATCGCCTCTTGACACGATAACGTGGATCTTTCCCAAGTTTTATATTTAAAATAAATACGGTACTTTACTCGCCCTCAAGTACTTCAGATTCTGTTTCATATTCCATTTTGAAACATAAAATGTGATATCATCAGTAAAGATTATTCACAAATATACAGTTCACCTAAAAATTTTAATTACTCTTGTCATTTCCAACCTGTGTTATTTTCTTTTTTTTGCAGAACACAGAAGAAGATATTTTGAAGAATGTTGGTAACTGAACAACAGCGGTACCCTTTGAATTGTATTGGTATTGTGTCCATACAATAGAAGTGAATGGGTACCGCCGTTGTTTGGTAGCCAACATTCTTTAAAATGTTTCATTTTGGGGTTAACTATTCAATTATTATTGCTGTTTTGTCCTCTGTGGAGCTTGGCAGTACAAAATAAATCACCATCATTCTGGATAAGCTCTCTATTGTGTTTCCAATAAGAAAGAAAATAATAACAGGAGTTGGAACACCACAGGGTTGAAAAAATGATGACAAAATGCAAATTTCTAGATGAGATGTATTATGTAGATATTCAATAACCTTTACCACTGTTATTTCTGAGGTATCAGGCACCTTCGGAGACCTCCCCGTGATAATTAATTCTGGGAAAGTAACAAGTCAGCCAAATAAGATGTTCTTTGATTCAACACTGGGGGTTTAGGGAGCAGGCTGAAAGCTATCATGGTTCTGCCACTAGACCAGAAATGACATGACATGATGAGGCAGAATCATGACAGAGTCTCATGTTTTGTGTAAAGAGAGACATCACAGGGCCTGTTTTGAGATGTCATGCACTCTCTCTGGTCTCGTCTTGGTCCCCCAAGTTAGTCTTAGTCCTGTCTTGTCATGTTATTATAATCCCCCTGTTTTGTCAACGCGCTCTTTTTATTTCAGGAGAGTCGGCGCCGCATCGAGATGAAAAAATCTAAACTTTTCAGAAAGGCGCAAGCACACTGTAGGACATGTGACAAGAACCAACCAGCCAATATAGACAAGCTCAATGAAAATGGAGACACAGATGATCACAGCATAACTAAATCCAGTTGTTGAGTTATTGCAAGTAATTTTTAAGTGCATAGAATCCATATATCCTTTGATTATACCACCTTGTCTCAACAGCTATCGTGGCCCATTGTTGCTTAGTGACAACAGATGCCAGGAGACCGCAAAGTCCAGGCGCTTTGGGAAAAAAAGCAGAACGCAGTGCAGCTCGTGTTTTCCGCATGGTTTTGAACGTGAAATGTGAATCGGGCCTTTAGATGCTATTTAAGTATGCCTGCAAATGATATCTGACTTAATTCCTAGTCTTTAAAGGTGGTGGAAGTGCCATTTGCATCAACATTAAAGCCATAGTGCTGGACATTTTTGACTCGAAAAAGGGATTTTAGGTACAGCAATCAACGCATCTTATCTTATTCAATTTAGCTATTGCACTTGCAATTTCACGTTTAATATTCAGTATTACAAGCATGTACCGTTATAATCACCAATTATTTTTTGAAGTATTCATTTTAATACTCCCTGGTGCAAGTCATAGATAATACTTAGAGATTGTGGAACGTAAAACCTTGTAATGAATTTATTCAGTACCTAAGAGAGACCTCACGAGACTATTTCTTTATTTAACATTTTGTTTTGTTTTGTTTTACAATTAAATAGATAGCTAACTCAGCGTTGATAGAGCTATGGCAAGCACAGGAGAACTAGGTGGCCTTACTTCTTAAATTCGGAAAATAACAAATAAATGTCCAAACGCTCATGGAAACAATATCTATATCAAAATATATCTCAGAGCCAAAAGATGGTACATCGTGCAAGTGATACAGGCAGTGAACTACACTTCAGAAAGAGAAAGCATGGGAAAAAGAGAAAAATAATTTGACAGCGAGAGACTCCCTATGGACCTAATACATTCTCAGAATTGTAATGTGACTTTCACCTCTACTTTTCTGGTAGCACTTCTCAGTTTTTAAACACAAACATTCTTTGATGCAACATGAGAGGTATCTCCACCTCTCTAAACATCTCAGCTGTCGTTTTTCAATTATCACCCATTTGTATGACCAATAAGATTTCTTAACAGCAAAAAAAAAAAAATGGAACAGCAATATATAACACAGGCTACCTGTCAAAAAAAACAAAAAACATTTGAGGACATTTGGGTACATCTCACTGAGCTACAGAGTATGTGCAAAACAATAGTTCACACTCAACAGGGACTGCATTTTCACCTTTCGTACATGGGAAATCGTGACCCTGCTTTGCTCAGCCACTTTGGTTTGGTTCTGTGGTAAAATAGTTAACCAACAAAGGCAAACATTTAGCAACATAAATTGATGTATAAAGTGCTATAATACAATCTTTGCACAGGGAAGTGCAGGTGTAGAAGTATAATCACACATACAATATCGAAATAATTCCTGGATGTTCATCTATGGCTGACCTTTGGGCTGGAGAAAACATTTAATCGCGTAAATTTAAGTGGCAGTCACCTTACAGGTATCTGTGAGTTATGAAGGTAAAATATTCAGAATAAATCTCTCAGGCTAAAAAATAAAACACAAAACACAAATCTGATGAGAACAAAGAGAATTTAGAGCTATATAAAACATTATATGAATTACAACTACACCCAATTCTGAGGGAACTTATTTATTCACCTCACATGGTTGTTTCTGTGAATTCGATTTAGCTGAATTGTTTTGAAATGTGTTGTTGTTTTAAACCTGCCCATTAATACCCCCTCTAATCCATTTTAATAAGTAGCTATATCTTAGATTAATTAACATGAAACACATGCACATACAAACTGTAATTAAAAGTACTGTTTAGAGAGCCCACATGAAGAAACTAATCATCTTTCATTGTCAATTTCTGTTTTACAGATGAATGTGTGGTGAAGTGCAAGTCAAGGCCGAGTACATTTAGATTAGTTTCTCTTTTGATTTATTTTTTAGCCATTCTTATTATTTAGTAAACTGTGCTTATTATCAACCTTATGCACTTTATGCACATGCTGGGTGCTAATTTTACATTGTTTCATATTCCCTGAAATTACTGTTCTTATTCGAATAAACTCCAAGATCTGGTCAGAAATAGACTGAGCTGAAAAAAAATACGTACCACTTTTTGCATCACACACAACACCCTTAATTTAAATGACAGCCTGTCACACCTTAAGAGAGAATTGTGACCAGCACATAATCAACACTCTTTTCAAACAGTAAAATAACACGATCAAAACACTGCCAAGATTTCTTTTATGGATGATTACAGACTTTTTCCAGAAGTTGAAATAATATAAGACATCATGGAAAAATACATTAGTAAATTAAGCTGGACAGAACTTTTTTCAATTTCCACAACCACAGAACATGAAAACCCTGATTGTTCAATTTGCACAAGGCTCTGCATCTATAAAAGGAACAGAATACTACTGCAAAATATCTGAAATGCAGGCCTTGTGATTTCTTTTCCCTCGACCTTCAATTCTAACACTTGTGTGCATTTTGCAATCCATCCATAGATTCCCCGGACTGCATCTCAGTCTCGGCATTGTCGGCTAATCCGGTGCAGGGAGGCAAAGTTTAGTGGAACAATAGGGTATTGTACATCATCTTAGTCAAGAGATCAATGGGAAAAAGACTGGTGACGTCACAGCTCAAATAAAGAATAAGCGCACAAGCTGACGTTTCTTTTCTGCGCTCATCAACCGACCCTGTCTCATCCTTCATGGTAATTTGATTGAGAATGCTTCATGCATACTACAAGACCTCCGCTATCTTCACTACAGGGGAAAACTCTTGTTCCCCGAAATAACAATTCATCTTCTGGATACCTGTCTCAGCATATATCATCGACTTTGTTATTTCACATCAAAGCAAACTGGGACATGGTAGACAAGGAAAGAAAATAAAACGGAAGAAAGGAATTAGAGAAAAATAGCACATAATACACCCATTTTCTCACACCCCAATTAATGTGGTGCCAAAAAGACGGCCACATCCTTTTGTCTAAACGCGATGACAAAGCCGTCCGTGTATACTCACAGTCCTCACGGTCTGACGTGGAAGTGGCGAGTGGTACAGAAAAAGAAGGAGGACAACGAGAACAAGGAGAATGACAGATTGAGATAGACGGCCTGTTTTTCTGAGTCTCCCTGGCAGCGATCTTACAGTACGTGTGTATCCATTGGCTCCCAGTGAAAAAGCAGTGAAATATCACCTGTCACGCAATCGGAGCACAACACTCTCATTTCCCAGCAACGCTTTAACAACAGCTGCCGTCCACCATTAATATGTCACTGATAAATCAACAGAGAGGTGACGGAACAGGGCTTATTTGATGATTCTCAAATATGTGAAATTATGAATGAGCGATTGAAAGATCATTGAAATTTCCTTAAACTTACCTTCCACATAAAATGTGTTATAATAAAATACTTTATCTTGCCTTGGTTTAATGGTCCAGTGTACGAAATTTAGTGGCATCTAGTGATGAGGTTGTGAATTGCAACCAATGCCTTACTCCACCCCACCCTTTCGAAGCACTACAGAGGCTAACACAGGGCTAGGATGTTATCAAGTTTTCGCTTATTTGCCGAAGGAGATAATGTATTAACGAAACCCGCTCTGTAGAGCAGTTTTTCCGTGTAGGGCTACTGTAGAAAAAACATGCCAAATACCATGAAAGGTGTATGTAGATGGATAGTAAAAGCTTATTCTAAGGTAATAAAACATAACGCTTCATTATGTAAGGTCTTCATACACCACTGAAGACATAGTTATGTATATTATATTGCATTTTTGTCAATACATTCCTCCATAAAGCTCCGTTATTGTGCAAATTTTATACACATCCCTTCTCGTAAGATCAAACTTCCATGCTCAACCAAGTTCAACAGAAACCTTCTTTGAAAGAGAAGCAAGGTTACGCTGGTCCATCATCTAGCACTCATCTGCTTAAGCCAAAATTTGGTATTACAACAAAAAACACACACAATACAAACATACCGCTGTAGGGATGGGTATCGTTAACATTTGATCAATATCGATACTGATATCAATTCTACTTATCAATACCGGCAATTATCAATACTGTTATCGAGTCTCCGCTCTATAATTTGATGCAAAAACAAACAATGTGAAAAGATGTTAAACATTTTAGGTTTATTTTTTACAGCTGAGCTTTAGAACTGCAGTTTACAAATGCTTCGGAGCAAACAGAAAATGCCACATAACAAAACGTGTGTTTGTTCCTTAGCATACCACTTACAGCACTAAGCATGTACATAGGATCACATTATATTGTAATTCAACATTTTTACTTTAGATCACTTTGGTTATTTGGCGGGTAGACATATTTCTTTTTTCATTTCTGGTTTTAGGTCTACATAAATTTAAGTACTATTTTCTAAGCCAATAATATTTTTTTAATTATATGTACTACTTTTTTACAATATCACTACCACATTTACTTCAATTTACTTAAGTAAGTAAATATTCTCTGTGGCCGAATTAATAAAAACAATGTTATAACTTTTTCTCAAATAAAGGACATTTATTTTGACGGGTTGCCGCAGAGGGATGTTTGACAGAAAATTCCTTGTTGTGAAACGTTGACGCTGAAAGCTCCACAAGCGCAACCATGCCACTCTTCAGTCATAAACAAGCAGATAATACAAAGCAGATTACAAAAACATTGCAGAAATCATATGGCCCTAGATATCACGCATACATCAAGAAAACTTTAGTCATTCGGAGATGAAGTTTATCGATACTCTAGTATCGACCAAATTATATACCTGTCCCAAAAAGAACCGGTTCTCGGTACCCATCCCTACATACCGCAAACAAAATTCTGTCATCACCCCATTGTTGGAAATGTTGTAAGAAAAGCGGTATGTTGTCAGGTAGACTGCTCCCTGAGGAATAAACAAATCTTTATCAGTTGCACTGTACACGGTGTGCGTCTAGCACGAGGAGTGGAAAATAAATATATTAACCAAAGGAAAAGGCACCAAACAGCTTTTTTCTCAAGGCTGTCAGATGGGAGATTAATTCTAGCCATTGTCATTTAATGAGCTACGGAGAGTTACCTGTCTCAATGCTTCCACACTTTCCTCTTTGTGTAACAAAATCACTTCATTTAATTACTTTGTGTCTGTCAGACGCCATCACCCTCCCCACCGCCATCTGGCACCATATCTGCACTTGAAAACCACCTAGTCGGAATCCGTCTTTCATAAACACGAGAGTCATAGAGCTTTGCTGTCATACTGGTGATTGACTACAACTTCACAAAAGCCAC
This sequence comes from Triplophysa dalaica, assembly GCF_015846415.1. NCBI lineage: Eukaryota > Metazoa > Chordata > Actinopteri > Cypriniformes > Nemacheilidae > Triplophysa > Triplophysa dalaica. Next base: position 17,397,012 of record NC_079544.1, on the reverse strand, counting down.
AAGCATGGTGCGAGTCAGTCTCCAAGGCCAGGCGGTTTATTGAACGTTTGGCCTTGGCGAGGGTGTGACGAGATTCACTTACACAAGGACTGAATGTCACCATAACAATGTCGACGGAGCAGGAAGCATAGACCAAAATAACAGGCAGGTCAGGTAGAGCCGTCTCTAAAATAGTGGGAAAACATTGAGCACATGTCTTTTAGACAAGCACACAGTCTCACACTCAACCGCTGAAGAACCAAGACGTTCTGTTACTGCGAAATTACGTTGGCCGCTAGGTGTCACTGCGCTGCAACAGAAGAAAACAAATGCAAACACAAAAAAACACAAGCAAATTCAGAAAGCACCTTCATTAGTTTGGCGACACATGTCCTGCAAATACTCGAAACGCAAACAAACACAGAAACGCGCTGCAAATACCCACAACACAAATAAACACAGAAACGTGCTGCAAATACCCACAACACAAACAAACACAGAAACGTGCTGCAAATACCCAGAACACAAACAAACACAGAAACGCGCTGCAAATTCTCGCAACACAAACAAACACAGAAACGCGCTGCAAATACCCAGAACACAAACAAACACAGAAACGCGCTGCAAATTCTCGCAACACAAACAAACACAGAAACGCGCTGCAAGCTGCACAGATGACAACGGAAGTGTTTCCGGGGGACCGCAAAAAATGATGCACCTGATTGGGACGCGCTTCATGTTGACTGTTCAAATTCAACTTTCATAACGTACGTCCGTAGGATATTATTAGCCTGTCGATTTGAACAGTTTAACAAAAACCATGAGACGTAGTAGCTTCTCGACTTAAACAAGTGTCACTATAAAAAAGTTTAAAGGTTTAAAAAAATGATTAAAAACTTGTCAACTTATTCTACTGTAATAAGATTCATTAAAAGGAAGGAAGGAGTCGGGAACCGGAAGACATTCAAAACATTTAATAAAGTAATATAACAGCCGGTGGTCCCTCACGGAAGACCGCCGGCGAACAAAACATAAATATAAATACAAATACAAACATAACACAAGTTCGGGCCCGGTCCTCTCTCTTCGACGGTCCGGTCGCTCGTTCCTTTTATATGCTCCCAATCTCCTACGTGATTCGAGCCCGGTGTGCGCACAGCTGGCGCTAATTCACAATTACTCACCGGACTCGAACCACGGTCTCGCCCCGCCTACTCCACTACACTAACAACTCCACTAACGAATTTGAACAGTCAAAATGAAGCGCGTCCCAATCAGGTGCATCAGTTTTTGGGGTCCCCCGCAAACACTTCCGTTGTCGTCCGTGGAGCTTGCAGCGCGTTTCTGTGTTTGTTTGTGTTTCGAAATTTGCAGGGCATGTGTCGCCAAACTAATGGAGATGCTTTCTGAATTTGCCTTTGTTTTTTTGTGTTTGCATGTGTTTTCTTCTGTCGCAGTGCAGTGACACCTAGCGGCCACCGTACAAAATACTTTGAATGATGAGAATAATCCTGGATGCTCTGGAAAATATTTTACACAGTGGCCCCAAAAGATATTTGGTCAGTTTTAGTAATTCCTAAAAAAAAATCATTTATTCAAGTATACTCAAGATAATAAACCAAATGTGGATGACAATGGAACTTTTTTAAAGTGAAATTGTTCAATTATTTTTTGGGGACAATGGGTCTCATTCACTAAGAATGCTTATGCAAAAATTCAAATCAACCTTAAAATGAGACCCATTGTTGTTGTTTTTTTAAAGGAAGTGTTGTACTTCACCTGCAAATGGAACGGGGGCGTCTTTGTCCAAAGCGACCAGAGGAGGGTCCAGCAGGACCGTGTCCATGTTCTCAGTGATCACACCATGGTAGGACGTCTCGATCCATGGCTTGTGTTTATTCACTGCGATGTAGAGAAACAAGAGAAACGAGTAAGGACAAGAAAACATTGACGTTTTCCCTAGTGGCCACATCTCTCTTTCCCATATCATGCATTCATGGAAACACTGTCATTTATCTACAACTGGTATGCCCTCTGTTCCTATGTTTTTTTTGTGCCTGCTGTACATCTAGAGATACTAATACAAGATGGTAATCGACACATGTGCAATCCTCTACACAGTGGTAGAAAAAATCCCTGCGGGGGTCTCTGTGCACCAGACAGCTTGTACCTTTGCGGTTTGTACTCTGCTTGGAACATTTACACACTGCTGGCTCATCAAACCCCAAATACAGCACCATCCTGTTCAATGAGGAACACAACTGGAACAGCAGGGATTTTGGGACTTTTTGTAGTTTTTGCCAGACAGTACAGTGTAGACAGAAAGGAAAAGATGGGATGGGAGAGAGGAATGGACTATGAGCAGCCGGGATTCGAACTTGGGTTCCCCACAATACTTTCACGTAAGAGCAGAGATTTTTAAATGTAAAAAAGCTGTTTTTGTAAAAACGCTGCTCTTCTTTTTACTAAACAAACATTTTTGCCAATTATCCTTCAATTAATGTGAGCTTTGTTACTTACACACCTAAAATACAAATCATTCTTTAGACATCTTCAAATCTTTACAGTAGAAGTGTGACTACAATTTGACAAGTCCGTCTTTGTTTTTATATCGCACTTTATGTATGCACATGCTGTATGGGCAGTAGTCATGTATTAATAAGTATGAATACAGTAGCAGAAAAAATCAAGAGACCATTTACAAAAAATCTGAATTTACTATTACAAGGCACTTTGTGTGTTTAGGTAAAAATAAAAACTGTGAACTACTAACAACATTTCTCCTAAATTTCCAATTTTAAACTTTCCTGTGGCTCAGTGGTTAGAGCATGAAAATTAAAACTGGAGAAACAGGTCAAAAAGAAAAGAAAATATAATCTGTAATCAAATATTGCAAATTAAACAAGCTCATATTCACTTCTAAGCCACACAACAGTAATATTTGTAAATGTATTTAGGAAAGGCTCAAACTTATTTTTTTATGTGGTACGTTTTTCATGTGTCTTGTCATACTGTCAGTCTTTCACATTGCTGTTGAATGACTTTGTCACTTCTGAGGTTTAATTTTGTTAAATTCAACAGAGACTGGACTGGAATGACCACAACACATCTAAAAATAAATGAACATTTGGAATGGTCTTTTACATTTTCTGTGAATGTTTTTGCATTCATATGTTATATATTAAGTCATTTTTCAGCAATATCTTAACATAAACCTAAAAAATACGGGTAATGGAAAGTCAATATGTGGAAATAAGAATGTATTTCATTCGATTTCCCTGTTGTGTAATCATAAAATCTCTCCTGGCATAAGTTTTAATGAAGTTCTAGATTAGTACAGGCTATGCAGTAACCCCTCGTGTGGTTCGGTTCAACATCGAGCAAAGCAATTAATGCAAGAGTAAATTAAACTATTTCACACAAGTGGAGGACAGTCCACGCAGCAAATCCTCATAGGGAAAAGATCATGAAAGCTTAGAGTGTTCTCATAACCCATAAGTGATCTGAGAAAAGGACAGATTGTCTGATTCAGATGACCAGGCGATTAACCCAGCTGGCAATCCTGTTTTCAAAAAGTACTTGCCTTCAGCAAGTTTGTTTCATTTAGCTTTTCCCAAAGCATTTTTAGAGACAATTTACGCAAGCACAAACCTTTGCTCTCCCAAGAAATTCACTTTCCAAAATCACAAACGCTTGCAAACATCATTGTTCCAAAATCTCAACTTCTTTGGTCTCAGTTGAAAGCAGTTATATTTGAGCAGACACCCCAAGAATAGCTGGGTTGTATCATGTGTTTCGCATACACAGACAAGCACAGCACGCTCTAGAAGGGCAGACCAATGTGTGTGTGCTGCAGATGTATGGATAAAGTGCTTCGAGGGCAGAATACGTCTGATATCACCATTCTTTAGGAAACAAATAAAGATGAATAACAGGCCGAAGCGAATTACACCTCTACAAACTTTATTAAAAGCACGGATCATTAGATCAATATTTCATGTGTTTTGTACCCGAGAAGTCGGCGTAGAAATGTGCGTCTGTCACCGTGAACGGAAAATACAGTAAATAACTGTAATTTGGATAAGGTATTTTCTATTATAATAATACATCTCCGGAGTATCCAGTCACTGCAAATTCACATCTCTGTCTTTCCGACTCCCCCTCTCTCTCTCTCTAATAAGGTTAGTGGTGTCACTAAGAGCAATATGCCTACTCTGTAATCCCTGAGCTATTACTGATAGGACGTCTGCAGCCATTATACAGCATTAGAGAACACTGATGGAAGCTAATTCAATGTGGAGTTTTCTCTACTATGTACTCCCCTGCACCAGAGAGAGCTGCCTTACGCAGCCAACAAAATGCAACACGTAATAGTAGATATGGATGTGTATGTGTAGGCACACCCACCAAAATTTTACCCTGTTTATGCTATTAGAAAAACATCCAGTGGGAAATAAATAAAAAGTCATTCTCATACTGTTGATAAAACTTGCCTTTGAAACTGAATCTTGCGTAGTCACAAGCTGCTATATACCTTTCAGCGGAGGTGCACATGCCTGACCCACAATTAACTTCTGGTTTGGGTTTGGCTAGTGTCTAATAATTTATTTTTATATTCATTTGGTTTTATTATTTTCCTCTATAATAGTTGTACTAAATAAAAAGTTGGTTGAATATAGTTGTATGTTCATTTTATTAAATAAACAGTTTATTGAATGGGTCCTGTAGTTCCGTCGTTTTAAACAAAACATTTATCTTACATTGACATAGCGCTTGAGCTAGGTATCAGAGTCTAAATTCTAAATATTGGAGAGACAAGTTAAGCCAAGTAACGGTTCTTGTATTTATAATGTAGAAATAATCTACAGGCACGCTATTGTTTGTGAATGTGTACCGGAAATCAAGTTGGGGTCACAAAAATGCCCATGCACCGTAACGTTTGTTTGTCAATGTTTTTAAGATGGAACCGTCTATAACTAAATGAGCTAATTAAAGGGACTGTTATTTTACTGTATGCTGGAAACAGATTGCATATAATATAGCTTTCTGTCAAAACATAGCAGTATCTGAATAAACATAGAGAACTTAGAGACTTAACAGAGAATTTATACTGTAACATAAATGCAACAGCATTACTACAGCTGAAAATGCAGCAATCACAAGAATTTATGTAATTCCTACACTCGTGTTATATTGCAAAATGATTTAAGACTTAAGATTTTATTACAAAACAATTTTAAAGTTTTTATAGCATCATATAGAGTTACAGTGTTTACACGTTCGTAGTCCAAATGGGTTTGGGTAATTCCAGTATTATGGATGTGACATTTTTTTGTCAAATTTTAAATAAAATGTTCAGACAACGTTTTAAATACCAATATATAACAGAATAAACAGAGTCCAAACATCAAAAAAATATCAGTCTATGAAAGACTTTTCTATTTTAAAAGAGACTGGATGCACATTTTTGAAAGTCAATCAGTTTTACATCAATTTCCCTACAAAAACAGCATGCAGAAACAAATAGTGGTCATAATGATCATAACAAACTGAATCGCTAAAATGAATCAGACTTTCTAACACTGAATAAAAGGGCACTGTGTAGGACAGTATAGGAGACTGCACCTGCTCGCTTTTCTATAAAGATGCACCTCTATTTACAAAATAGCTTGTTACTAGAGAATCTAGATTTAGAAAACAGCTGTGGCCGGCCTACAGAAAAATGCTGCAAACTATTAGTTACATTTTTAGTTTTATGTGTATGTTAGTTTCTTTATATTGACTTATACCTTCCATAAATCCACAAAAAAATTTGGACATTGATTAATTGTCAAATAATTAAGTAAAGGAATATTGTTAAAAAATATTCTACACTCCATATGAACACCCTAAAAATGCAGAGTAGTTTTAAAGCCAGCATATGGTGAAATAGAGTTAAAAATAACCCAGCTTTAAAAACGGCATTATTATAAATACTATAAATCTTCCACATGTGGTTTCCTGCAACAATCAGCTCTGAAGTTTGCAAGGCTATTTTGGAAAAGTAACATAACCAAGTGGTCAAATATTCATGTAAATATTTAACAATCTAAAATGCACATTGAGAGACCAGCAATCTGAACATTGTGGGCGGGGGGCATATCGCGCAAAAAGCAATCATAATGGCAACAAGACTGCTTTGTAACAACTAGCACGGTGAAAAGCACCATATAAATGAGCTGAATTAACTTACAGCAGGTGAGGAGAAGTAGAAAATTCAGGTCGGGTCTCACAAGAGGACAGGAAAGGGGCTATTATAGAATCAATTATTTATTCAACTTGATATATAATTATTTCAGCATATCGAGCACCTGATAATATGTTGCCGGAGGAAGTAAGCGTTTGCAAATCCGCTTTGACCCTTTGTCAACCCGTTATAATGAAAATCTCAGTCAGCATTCTGACGGTAATTAAACTTGGGGACAGTGTGTAGAATTGATGGTGAATTGTACTGCTCTCTCAGTGTCATGCAACAAGCTATTCATTTCTGACCCGTCGACACCATAGCATTACATTCCGCTCACAACGGTGACATTAAACAATTACCAAAACGTGCATTCGGGACCTAGAAGAGAAAGTATGTGAGGGAAAGATGCAGAGAACGGATAAAAAGAGTGTGTGTGAGAAAAAATTAAGGAACTCTTTAGCATGCAGTGTTTTTGTGGCTGCTGTGTAAACAACAAAAATTGCATTTAAGACCAGCTAATGGACCATAGCAGGCAAACAAGCCATTGACTCCACTAAGATTCTAAGCCAGAGGCTCATTCATCCTTTCAACGAGAGCATTCTGTTCAAAACAGGCTCCAGCTTGGCTACACCAGGGGATAAAGAAACCATTAGCCAAAGACCCAGTACAGAGTGTGCCTGTGAAGCCTGTTATCTTGAGACAGAGTCTACTGACTCTATCAACTCAATCAAAGTCGAAAGAGTCAATGAGCAGCCCCGGGCAGACTGGCATCGCCCGCTACAGCCATTGTGAGCTTTGGTAGAAAAGAGTTAATTAACGTCCCGTGCAGTATGCAAATGAAAAGAATACAGTGGCCTCTAGAAGCGTACAGAAGAGACTAACAGTCATTAGGCTCAATAACTTTGAATCATCAATACTTGCACGGTGCAAGATGCCCGTAGATGCCCGATGGTCATTTTCAGAGGCATTAAGAACAGCCCGTGCGTACACTTTCATCGCCCACAGAGACGCACCATTTCCTCCTCCATCCCTCGTCTTTAATGCTTAATAATAAGGCTGTAATCTCTCCCTTTATCAAAGGTGATTTGTCGGTCTTCTGAGAATTCTCATATACGGGGCCCAGATGACTAAATTATGGTTTTATAATACGGCTTTATGATGGAGCCGTTATAAAAGAGAAATGTTTGCATATTGAGAACTGCTTGAGCTAATTAATGAACAAGCAAATCATTAGATCTGGGTGGCGTCACTCATGGACATCTGGAGAGCATCATAAAATTATATGGGATGGAGTGGATTTTACCATAACAACTTTGAAAAGATATAAGCGTGGAGAGGTGTTTGAAGGCATCGGCAGTTGTTGCCGTTCCATGTTTAAAAATTAAAAATACACCTCAAATTCGGTGCAAAAAAAGTCAGAAGTAATCTTGTGAAACAGTTGCATAAGGGTAAGCACATATTCTCTAACATGTTGACATGTGGTGCTTAGGGAGGCAATGTAAGATTAAGCCCAGCTGGTGTCATTTGCCATCAGGTTTGTCCTCCTTTTACATATCATTTGGTGACAAACACTGGGAAAAATATTAAAGTACATGTTGTTTTAAAAGCTTTAGGGATGCTAAAATGCTACATTTATATATTAAATTGCCATAATGTTATCTTCGAATACAGTGCTGCTCAGAATGGTGAAGCTCCAAATCACATAAAGCACTTATCCATCAATAACTAAATCTGTCGATCAATTTGCATCTCAATGTGTTTCTCAAATACGCATGACAACCAGTCATGAGACATGCGAGAACCGATGACATTTGAAGTTATCGGCATCCATATTTGAATCTATCATTCCGATTTACTTGATAATGTACGGAGAACATGACAGCATTTTCATATGTTATCATTCCTTTGTGTTCAGCTGAAGAAAGAAAGTCTCATACAACCCGGGGTGTCATGCATATTCTGTTTACTCACAAGGAGGTTTTATCTTTACGGTTAAAATTTGGATCCAAACTTGTACTCATTTTTTTTTTCTGCTGAACACAAAGAAAGATATTTTGAAGAATGTCAGTAACCAAACAGATCTTATACGCCATTAACTGCCATAGTTGGGAAAATAAATACTATTGGAGTCAATTGGGGGGGATTTGCTTGGTTACTGACATTCTTCCAAATATCTTCCTTTGTGTTACACAGAACAAAGAAATGTATACAGGTTTGGAACAATCGGGGGATGAATAAATGATGACAGAATTTTCATTTTTTTGGTACAACCATCACTTTAACTCAAACTATTGCCAATCACAGCAGCCATTTTGTCAACAATACATTTAACAGGATTATGATAACATCTTTTTTGGCAGGTTTGACGTCTTACACAAGGTGGAAACTTTTGAGAGGCACATCTTCATTTGTTGGTCCTTCCTGCATCACTGTGCATTAGTTTAAAGCCCTCACAGGCCTCCATCGACATCTTTTTAGCCTAAACTGTCAAAGAACAAGCGCACGAACACGATGAAGACAATCCATGCATGTGACATGTCTTGAATCTCCTATCGCGGAGGGAGGCATTCTGCTGATTTACGGCTAAATTTCCCCATAATTTCACTCATAACTATTAATAATAGCTGACACAAATGGGCGAGAGATAGAAGTGCATGAAGTCCTTGATACTACACTGCTCGCCCTGTAGTAAAAGACCTGTTCCCCTGTGTACATAAACTCAACAAATCGAGTTACTTGGGTGACGGCCATGAATATAAATGTATTTGATTAGACTCTCGACAAACATTGAAGCGAATATCTTATGTAATGGAGAAGCTGTGAGAGCTGGCATTTGCTACTGTCAACTCAACATCGATACCCCCAGAGAGCTTGGAAATGTCAATTGTCTGTAATTAGAAATCTGGCATATTCCTTCGCCGAGCTGTGTTTCTTTGTTGCAGAATCGGGACCCTTATGGTGTTTTTCATTCGCCATATTGTTTATCGGCCATATGTAGTGCGTCTATACCGCCTGATTCAGGAGCTTGTTTGATTATACGTGTGAAGTCATAAAAAATTACGAGTCATTGTTAGGATCACAGAGAACTGATTGAGTTGGAGAGATGAAGGCTTTTAGAAGTCGAGAGGGAGCGAAAGAAAGCAAAGAAGAACAGCACAACGATCTTCGTACTGACACGGGCGCCCGGGGGTGAAGCGAAGGCTGAGCTCGGTTCTCCATCTTCTCAGGATTAAAATTAAAAGGGCTTTCCAATTCATCTTCTGACTGTGGGAGATCTGGACGCTCGAGTGGCTCTCAACGTCTCAGAGTACCGAAGAAGAGAATTGATGCAGTGGCTACAGCTCCGCGCCTCCCTCTCCCTGCACTTTAAAAGAAGTATGCTGTACCACATACCTGTCTCATTTTATCCGCCCGACTGACTAGATACATATGCAGAGCTCAAAACTGAAGGCAAGACAGAGAGACAAAGAGCGAAACAACGGGAGTCAGTGAGTCGACCTGAAAGGCGTACTTCAAGGCTGTGAAACACAAAGCACACCCTAAACATGCTTCTGCGAGATCACCATGGTAACTGACACTTTCAACAGGTATCTGTGAATAGAAGTTTTATCATAAAATCTTTCTATTAGGCTCGGAAAGAAAGAAGTTTTCCAAACAGGCAAAGCAAAACTTAAAAGTCTTTTTGGAACCCTCGAGACAAAAGCACTCAGAGTCGTATTCAATTAATTTAGTTATTTTTTGGCAGACATTTTGAATTGAACACATTGCATTTTAAGCTTCATGTGAAATATACTTTTTTATATTTCTTTGAGAAATGTAACGTTAATGCTACAAGGAACCAATCCTGGATGGTGACTGGTCAATAGCCAAGTGCTATTCTCGATAAAACAGCTGTGACCTCTTTACCAAGCTGTTTTATGTAACAGTTTAATGATTGTTTTTGTTGCATAGCAACATCACAACATGTTTACATGTCAGGGACTAAATCCCTGAAAGGATGGCATGTGGTGACTATTCTATATTAAGAAGTTTACTAATTGAAACGTTGTGTGATCAAAATATTTAATTTAAAATGATAGTTGGACCAAAAATGAAAATTCTTTAATCATTGTCCTTCGTGTCATGTGAAACCTGCATGACTCAATATTCTGTGGAACACAAAAGATGACATTTTGAAGAACGTCGGTAACCGAAAAACATGGTCCCTATTGACTTCCATTGTATGGAGACAAAACCACCAAGACATTTTTAAACATCTTTTGTTTTTCAAAGAGGAAAGTCATACAGGTTTTGAACGACACGATGACATAATTTTGAAGAAATGGTGCTAAAGGTGATTCCATAGTCATGTCTAAATTAACTGCACAGGATTATAAAGAATCATACCTTTAAACTACACGACTATTCTGCTTTGCATGCTGCTTCGCAAACACGGAAACAGTATTCTTTCTGAAAATGTAAATGTTTCTGAAGGTGGTATTGTGTTGGCTTTAGTTGTTCCGGTGTCAACAGAATATATAAAGTGTGAATACATGTGTGCGCTCACAAATGAATGGAGCGTTATCTACAGTTTTTCATACATTATTCAAACAGAAACCACAGTTCATGCAAAGCAACTTATGAATCTATTTTCTGTTTCTTGTCTCTAGAGAAACGTTATCTATTTACACCACTTCCCAATCGCTTACAGTACAAGTCTGCCGCAAAATATCTGATTCAAATTTACAGCGAATATCTTACCTATAATCGCAAAACAGAAACACACTCAGAATGTGTCCACTGAGACTTGTTTATCTGTGACTCTCAACAACACATTCTACCAGCAAGATTTTTTCCAATCATTTTTGTTGATCGCTAACTCACATCTATGATTTCTCACACATCCCTGTGGAATTCATGGCTGAGACGGCACCGACACAAACACCGGCGCACCGGTGGTGATGGGATTGGAATAGAGCTAAGCTTTTTACGGAGGGAGGTTTCTGGCGTGGGGAAAAATGGCAGGGATTTCCTTCCTGGTCCTCTGAGAGAGGCTGGCATACAGGGGGGATTTTCTCAGCTGAGATTGGGAGAGACACGCTGGTCTACTCAGAGGGACACAAAAATACTCTTTACCGTTCTCAATGACAGCTTGATGACTCCACAACAGCTCAGCGAAAAGGTGGCAGAGACAGGTGTTTAGCTCATGGCCCAGAGCAGCCATTCCTTCACGCAGCACATAGATTTACTGCAACTTAAAAAAAACTTCATATGACAAATGCTGAATTCCGGACACATAAACATGACACTTTTTTTACAAGCGCCGAACAAATGCAATCTCAGCCAAATACGCAGGCTGAAAAAGAGCACTTTGTTTCAGCAGAAAACCATGATTGTTGACCAGGTCGTCCAACAAATGTTAACAGTATGGCAGCATGAATTAAACATTACTGAAGTAAAAAGTCCTCAAAAGTTCTTCAAAGGTTGTCTACCTGTATCTCAATGTTTTTTGAAACCATATTCACTCAACACATATTTACGAGTGTAAAAATAATTGTGAGGTCTTTGGGAGGTTTAGTTGCGCATGAACTTAAAGGGACAGTTCACCCCAAAATGAAAATTTCTAGGCCACCATTGACCATTTTAGTCAACGGTGGCAGAGAACTGTTTGGTTACAAGCTTTCTTGCAAATATCGTTCTCTGTGTTTATCGGAACTAAGAAATGTTTACAGATTCAGAACAACTCGAGGGTGACTGAATGATGACAGAATTTGTATTTTTGGGCGAACTGTCTGTTTAAAGAAAAGGTTCACCTAGAAATAAAAATCATTTTTTGTCATTCCTGTCAGGATTTTTTTGCAAAACATTGGTATCAAAACAACACTGAACTCCATTGACTTCCATTATATGGACACAAAATCACAAAAGACACTTTTTTTGAATGACATAAGGGTGAATAAATGATGATTAAATGGGTTAAAGCCCACACATATGGCATCATGGTGTCACTTTAAAATGTGGCATTAGTCAATATAACAGCTATCCAGAGTAATCCTTTCGCCTAATGCTTGATCACGCCCACTATCGCTCTCTCTCTCAAACACTCCTCATCTTTCCACACACTTCATCTGCATTGTAGATGGGATTATTCCACGATCCCGAGAACTTGTCTAAACAAAATACTGCCTAGGCACCCGAAATGTTGTTCTGCATGTAAACTAACCAGGATAATTCGCTGTCAGTTTACAGTGTTGGCAGAAAAGAGAAGCCGGCTCTAATCTGGTTTGTCTGCTTGAAGGAGAGTGAGTCCGGACACACCAGCGAGCAGATCCAACACACACACACTCCTAATCCAAAACCGTTCACCCAGAGGGGCTTCAAAACACACCGTCACGCCATCAAATCAAATCAGCTGTGAGAGAGACAGAGTGACAGAGTTTGGAGATTGGCAGAGAGGAAGAGGAGTGGGGGTCGGGAATAAAAGGGATTTAAAAAATGTTGTGAGGATGGATGGATGGAAGAAAGCCAGCAAGAGTAAAAGAATTGACAGAGGCAGAAGGAAAGGAGCAACTGAACAAAGTGCAGCTCAGAGGAAGACAAGTTTAAAGACGGAGCGGTAGGGAGACAAGGGTGCAATCGCAATGGAGCACTTTAGACCAATAAATCACTCGCAAAGTGCCACTCCCTGAGACTTTAATGCTGAGAGAACCGCGAGGGCACTTTAAACAAACTCATTCTCTAAATGCCTGTCTATATCTTAAAGTGGTCATATTGCACAAACACGTGTTTTTCTTTATCTTTGATGTGTTATAAGTTGCATGTTTATATTTTGTCCTTCATGATGTCTCACTCGTTCTTCCAAATGGATTTATGTCAGTCTGCACTTGTCAGGAACAAATGTATAAGTCCTTTGGAAATAGTCAATGCCAATACGGATACCTTTCTCAACAGATAAAAATGTTCTTCATTTATTAATAAAAACGATTTAATGTTTATTTTGGAATAAACTAATTTACTGTAAATAGTTAAAGGCAGACGCCTGGTTTCCATGGGAATAAAACCCAAGATCTTGACATCATTAGCGTCTTTATCATTTAAGCAACATTTTCCAATATCAGCCAATTAAAGAGCAAAATTAAACTATTAATATAAATTTGTTGTTAAATAAAAATAAATAAGGTGTTGTACTGTTTATCCTTCGCATTTGCTCTCTCAGTCAAACTTAAAGAACATACATTATCAAACGCAGCACATTACACAGCTCTTATATATATTAATACATATTTGTAAGACAAACACTGGTCCAAAAAACGCATCAGGTACTCAAAACGCAGTACAACAAAAAACTATGGGTGCTGTAGAAGGTGTGATAACAAATTTGAAAAAGTGGATTCACATCCACATCTACAGGCACTCACACGGGCCTTTTGGTATTTAAAAAGCCTGTATTTACAGGGCTATATAATAAAAGCACCAACCTTTTTTTGTGTGTCTTGTAAATAAAGGCTTTTTAAATGTGAGTGCTCGCATGTGGAGCATCTATGCATTTTTTGGGGAATAATCCACTTTTTCAAATTATAATTCATCATATAATAAACTCTTGCTTTTTTTTCTCTCACACTTGCTCTCTGAGTCAAGCTACAATAACAAACACGCCCAAGATGCACACATATAAACAGATTCAACAGCTAATCTATACAAATATTACTATAAATAACTAAAAATAATAAATTCCTCTTTAATTCTCTCTCATTTTCTCTTTGAGTCAAGCTATAAGGACATAGAGCATATTCTATACATTGCAATTATCAGCAGATTAAACTGCTAATAAATTAAACTATTACTATAAATAAAATCACTGCTGTCCTTCTAAAGTATTTGATGTCCAAAAAACACTGTATTTTTAAAATGATCAAATACTGTGTTGTCAAAGTTGACAGGCACATTTTAGTCCTTTCTAGTCTCCAAAGTACTGGTAAATTACTCTAAATAACAGACAGAATCAAACCCCCTCTCGTACAAAAGGGCACGTTCATACCCTGAAGCTCCGTCATCAGACAGCAGAGACACGAGCTATGGGCAGGGGTGAAGGAGAGCTCCACCTGGGCATCTGAGAACCCACATGAAAGCGGGGAGGAGGAAAGAGTGATGGGTGCAGAGCAATAACATTCACCCAGACCTCTTTTTCTAGGCGGTCTTCTCACCTGGGCGCAAAGAATCATCACAGGCTTTTCCTGTGAGTCGAGGTGGAGAGAATATTTCAAGCACGATTCTGACAGTTCGCTCTCATGCCTCTCAAGTGTGACCCAAAATCTAGTACAGCATGATAGAGAGGATTTTTTGTTGTTTCTAACCAGATCACAGCTTACAGAACGACTCATTCATTTGCTGCTTTTTTTGTCACACACCCTTTAAGTCAACTTACAGTTTAAATAGTTTATACTGTTTTTTACGAAGTAAACAAGTATAAATACCTAAATAATCCTTAATAATTTATCCAAATACATGTAAATATTACAAATTTACATTTAGTCATTTATATGCTTTTATCCAAAGCGACTTATACATGAGGTAAACAATGAAAAACAATGGGGAGCAATGGGGAAAAGTGTTAAACCTTGTTTGTTCAAAACAAATTATAAACTTGTAAAATAATTATGAACGTTACGGACAGGCGAGTGGCGTAAAAACCTTCAAAAAGTGGGATTGCAGACTTCCTTTCTTGCTCTAAGCATTTCCTTTATATGGTTTAATATCTTTTTTATTGCTCTTACAGTTGAGTTCATTAACATGTGGAGCCATGCGTTCGACGCTGCTACAGGGATTAGATAACCTCATTCGTCGCGATACAGAGCGTGTGAATAAAACGCCGAGATCTCACGCAACAGATGTAGCGGACTGATGGCAAAACATCGTCAAACGCACCATCATTTTGCCTCTAACTGATAAAAACAGACAAGCAAAGGCCACTCGCCCTCCTCTGAGGAGAGTTTATTTTGATTTTGATTCAAAAAGACTGGGTTTGTGTTAGTCACACATCCTCAGGGCCGCACAGAGACAGCATAAAGAAAATGAGGGGAGCGTGAGAGGAGACCGAGGGGCCGCTCGCTGTTTTGACAGCATTGCCAAAACAGCCCGTCCGCTTCACAGCTGTAATTTCAAAGGAAAAGGCTTGGACACACTGTGTAAACAGAGCGGTTTTTACACAGGGATTCCCTCAGTCTAAAAGATGAGCTTTGAAACAGATTACAGGTGTGAACTCCAAACTCCTGCATTACACTGATACCGCCACTACAAGGTCCAAAGCCGATGAAAGCCATGAAAGTAAGGTGGCAGAACTTTACCGGGGGGTAAGCGAGAGTGTGTGAATGAAACCCTTAGCCTCTAAAAGCCCGTGCGCATGCGAGTGAATGACTGAACGCACAACACAAGCCAAGATGCGCCTCTATGAACCGCCCCCTCAGCATCTGGAGGGCCTTTTCGATTCAAACGCTCATATCGGCAAAGTCGCAGCAAACCGCTGTGCCATTCTCCATTCTCCGCACTCTCTCTCGCCCTCATGTCTTCTCATCTTTCCTCTTTCCTCCACATCATCCCTCTCCCGGGCTGTGATAAGAGCAAGGCTCTTTTGGCACCCCCCTCTCTCTCTCTCTCTCTCTGGGAAGCAAAGAGACAGAGCAGCTCTGATGCACTATAAATTGTAGGCAATGCTCCCTGCTGAGAGAGTGACAGAGAGAGAGGAAAAGGGAAGAGAGAGTGTCACACCCAACGAGGCGAGAGAGAGAGACGGCTGCAGACAAGACACATGGGCTGCCAGTGTCACTAATCATAGCCCGCCAGCACCATATTAATCACCGGATCAGTGCCACGGGTTTGGACCTGACAACCAAAGTCAACCATACACTAACCTACCAGAACCTGAACAGAAAAACAGGGACGAGCGTTACAGAGTTGTTGGTTAGAGCATGGCACTAGCAATGCCAAGGTCATGGGTTTGATCCCAGTGGATTGCACATAGTCGTAAACAAATGTAAAATACAATGCAAAGTAAGTCATTTTGTAGAAAAACATCTGCCAAATGCATGGATGTAAAGGTAAATAAAGGGTTTTAAAGGGACAGCGCACCTTCAATGAAAATTCTATATTTATTCCCCCTAATGTGGTTCAAAACCTGTATGTGATTCATTCTGTGAAACACAAAATAAGATATGTTTTATCAGCTTGTCTTTTTCATGCCTGGTTAAAATAAAATCAGAGCTGCAGCTCTGCTCTATAAATCAAACGCAGTCTTGCAAACCATGTATAAACACTTTGTATAAAGGCTTTTGTACATTGTCGCTTATTCTGCCACTAAGTGAAAGCTCAATTAAATTTTGGCTCATGGTTCTATTCTGCAGTCAACACAGAAGAAGAAAAAACTGTGCTGGCTTAAGTCAATCTTCAAAAAACCCAAAGCAGAGCAAAATGTCAATTTTAGTACACAAGCCTGGCAATATCACAATACAACAGCAGTTTTCCATAAGCACTGGAGTACACTACAGTACATAGTAGGTCGTACACTGCCAATTATGGAAAGGTTAACACCAATAACATGATGTACTTATGCACAAAGCCATATGCTTGACAAGCACACTGGAATGATTTCCATAAAAATCTGATCATTATTTCATTATTTGGAGAAGAGTTCTGTAGACACAAAACATCATTACAAGCACACATTTACACCTGCTCTCTGTAACAATATCCTTACATTTGTAGTATCAGCAAAACAAATTTAATTTTCATGGTCTGTGTAGTGAGATTGAGAGTCACTTCTGTTGGGCCAGTTTTATTTAACCCTTAATGTCGAGCACATATTGCATTTACTGTGAGCTAACTTACGACTTCCTCATTTTTTGAACGCCAAGACAGTCTGAGCCCGAGAGGTTTCTGGTTAGCACATCAATGAAAGACTTTCAAACAGACCTTTTCAAAAGATTTACAGTTCTCAAAAAATAAGGGAGAGGACATTTTTTGGCTTACACTTTTCCCACTCTTTCTATTCAGTTTCACTCATTCTTCACAAAGCCAACAACAGTTATACTTTGGCAAAGGTGTGGTGCATTTAAAGTCATGTATCATATGTACATCAATAAGCAAAAGAAGTAAACCAGAGTATGAAAGTGCCATTACCCATGATACCATGCATGAGCTATCAACATAAATCCACAGGGAGCTTTCTCTGATTGGAGTCAGACAGATGAAACATGAGGAAAGGCTACTTATCTCCTTTCCTGGCCAGTTCCTGAGTAAAAAGACGGATGTGTCAAGTCAAGTTTTATTACCCTTAAGGCAAAATTGGTTTGCAGGAAGAGTGCAAAAGACACCATAAATCTATCCATCCCCATCATGCATATCCGACGTAGGGTTGTGCCTAGTAGCCATCTAATATTTTCCTGGACCAAAAGCAGGGAATCTCCATGGATGGATGACTGTAACAAATCTCAATAAAATGGAAGGAAGGAGGCGGGAACCGGCAAACATTTAAACATTTAATAAAGTAATATAACAGCCGGCGGCCCCTCACGGACGACCGCCGGCGAACAAAACATAATATAAATACAAACATAACATAAGTTTGGGCCCGGTCCTCTCTCTTCGACGGTCCGGTCGCTCGTTCCTTTTATATTCTCCCATCTCCTACGTGATTCGAGGCCGGTGTGCCTACAGCTGGCGCTAATTCACAATTACTCACCGGACTCGAACCACGGTCTCGCTCCGCCTACTCTACTACATACCCCCATCACCCCTCACAGGCCGGGGGGTACCCCCGCGACTGTGCAAGCTCCCTCCCCCTCCCTCGGGGGGGGTGGGGTGGGGGGTATGCAGCGACGAGACGAGACAACGGAGACGGGAGCCCTCGGAGCGACCGGAAAGAGAGAGGGGAGAGAGGAAAAAAAAAAAATCCGGTTCCCCGACATGCTGCCGCTCGTATCTCAACCAGCCGGAGTACTCTCCTTCGTGGTGCCTTGCGGTGGCCCTGGGGCTTCGGTGGACGGCTCGACCGTCCGCCCCCTGGCGGCCGGCGGTGGCTCCTCCTTTATCCGGGAGTCGGGGCGGGTTCCCCGTCCCCTGTTCCTCCCCCTTGGGCGGACGGACGCAGGCTCCGGCCTCTGGCAGGCGGTGGCTCACCCGGCACTTCCGCCCCCTGCTCCTCCCCCTCGGGGGACGGACACAGGCTCCGGCCTCTGGCCTCTGGCGGACGGTGGCAACCCCCCCGCTCCCACTTGGACGAAAGCCACCCCACCTGGATCCAGGGGCGCGGCAGCAAAGGTCGCCGTTCCACCGAAGTTTTGACGGTGGCCGCACTGTGCACCGTTTCCCCACAGCCACCGCTTCGGGCAGCCACTGGCGGACGCCCTTCGTCCGCGCTGCTCGAACTCTCCGGCACCGCGGAGCCACTCGGCGGCGAGGACTCTCCGACAGCATGTCTCTCCTTCCTCCCGGGTTTCGGCACCAATGTAACAAATCTCAATAAAATGGAAGGAAGGAGGCGGGAACCGGCAAACATTTTAACATTTAATAAAGTAATATAACAGCCGGCGGCCCCTCAAGGACGACCGCCGGCGAACAAAACATAATATAAATACAAACATAACATAAGTTCGGGCCCGGTCCTCTCTCTTCGACGGTCCGGTCGCTCGTTCCTTTTATATTCTCCTATCTCCTACGTGATTCGAGGCCGGTGTGCGCACAGCTGGCGCTAATTCACAATTACTCACCGGACTCGAACCACGGTCTCGCCCCGCCTACTCTACTACAATGACCAGTCTACATGGCTTAAAGGACAGCATAAATAAACCGATAACACACAAAAAATGATACTTAAAAATCATGCACAGAAATAAATATACGGTACTTCCTGTTTTCATATTCAGCGCATCAGTTAAGTCTGTCCTCTAATGCAATGGCTAAGGCTGTTTATAATACTGTTAGCCTTCCTGAAAACATATCTTTTAAAACTACAAAACTCTTGTGCCTGGCTCACCCTACTATTAGCATTCTCTCTAGTTTTCCTCTATTACAGACTCAGTTGTCCAAACAATGCCACAACACAGAAAGATAAGGCGGACTTAATAAAACAAAGACGTCAGTATGCAGGATGTAATAACCACAGACCTGTCTGGCTAACAACAACAAGAAGGTCAACAGAAAAGCTGAGCCAGGGGAAGCAATAAGCTGTGCAAAGCAACAACAAAAAAACTCTACTGTAAAACAGAGGGTTCACTAGAGACAAAGGTCACACAACCTAAAAGAAGCTTTTCGTTCTGAGAAATATATAATTTACCTTCAAAACGTGCAAAAATGTCAGTCTTGTTAGCATGTTTTTTGTAGCCTCATACACAGTAGGCTACTACAATGTGATGTTTCTGCTGTTTTTCTTTAGGAGAAAAAGATTGAGTTTTGGTTTCTGGAGACAGTTGCCTCTGCCTGGCCCACTAGAAGACTCTCTACAATAAAATATAAAAAAAAAAATAAGGAATTTGGAAGACGCTCATATTTTAAATGATGAAGTGTATTCAAAGTATAAAGTTTATCGTATGTGTGCTCCCTGGAACCCATGGCCTTTGTGCTGCTTATACATTATTCTTTCAAAAATGTTACTTTCTTAAAGGAACACTCCACTTTTTTTGGAAATAGGCTCATTATAGAGTTAATAAGATGAGTTTTACTGTTTTGGAGTCTATTCAGCCGATCTCCTGGTCTGGCAATAGCAATCGCGTTCAAAAACGACCAAAGACTTTTGACATTTTTCCTATTTAAAACATGACTCTTCTGTACTTATATCGTGTGCTAAGACTCGCTAAAATGAAAAGTTGCGATTTTCTAGGTCGATATGAGTAGGAACTATTCTCCTATTCCGGTGTAATAATCAAGGAAGTTTGCTGCCGTAACATTGCTGCAGCAGGCGCAGTGATATCACACAGCGAATGTGGGAATAGAATACTTCCATCATCATATCCAACGTGACTAACTGCTTGCACAAGGAGCATGATATCACTGATTATTACACCGGAATGGGAGTATAGTTCCTAATCATATCGACCTAGAGATCGCAACTTTTCATTTACCGCCAGTCTTAGCACACGATATAAGTACAGAAGAGTCAAGTTTGAAATAGGAAAAGTATCAAAACTCTTTGGTCATTTTTGAACGCGATGCTGCTGGTCTAAATGGATTAAATGATCTATGCTAAGCTATGCTTAAAGTGCTATCGCCAGACCCGGAGATCAGCTGAATAGATTCCAAAACGTTAAAACTCAACATATTAACTCTGGGAGAGTTGGAGAATGAGCCTATTTCCCGAAAAAGTGGAGTGTTCCTTTAATGTTACTTAGAATCAAACTGTTCAGCCTGAATCCTACAGACATCAAATTTTTTGACTAGAATAAAGATTCTGTGTAGTCAGTTATAAATCAGCCCAAAATGTTTTAACAGAAGAATATTTCTTGTTGTGAGAACATCTTATGTAAAGCTGCTATGAAACAATGAACTTTGGGAAAAGCGCTATAGACCACTTTTCAAAATGTAAACACTGGTCCAGAAGCACTTCAGGTTTCATTTTGTAATTGAACCTTAAAGATATTGGTATAACGTATTGATTTAGTAATGATTGTTCTGTTAGTTGTATTTTGTTCAAAGGATTGTGAAGTGCTGAGGAAAACTGAAACAGGAAGTGCTTCTGGACCAGCATTGTTTGCATCTTTCAAAGTGCTCAAAAAGGTCCAGTGTTCCTGTTGCTCAGTTGGTAGCGCACACAAAATATCATCAATCCCAGTGGACAAATACTAATTAATCTCTGGATAAAAGCATCTGCCCAATGCAAATGTAAAAAATGAAAAAAAAAATTGAATCTCTTCAACCACTCCTGGAAATGGGAGGGACCTATCATTGTTGGGCTTAAGAAATATTGGAGAAATGTTTTTTTCGTGTTTTAATTAGAAAGAAAAAGGGGATTTTTAAATCATTCCTTAATTATCTAACAAATTTCACACAGGCTCACATTTTACAACATCTGGCAAGCTGCTTGTTAACACACCGCGCACACACAAACATGATCTCAGGTGCTTAGAAGCAGAACTGGAGTGTGAGGTCTAGTTGGGTTTAAAGGTTTTGACTGCATCCCACTGGTAGTACAAAGGGCAGAGCAGGTTTCTGAGACAGTTGCAAACCAAAGCACGGAAGGAAGAAAGAAAGGAGGAAGGGATGAAAGAAAGAATACAAGGAAAAGTGGAAGAGGATGTACTGAATAGTCTGAGGGTTGTATTTATTGTAAATTCAGTCATGGCAATAAAATTAAAGCCTTCAAACAAGCAATTGTCCACAATTCACTTAGGTTGGTTTCACATTTAGCTTGGTTGCCCGGTCCGAACCCTAGTTCAATTGCTTCCCCTGCCCCTGCTGGACTGCGTTCATTTTCGGGTAAAAAACACGGGTCGTTTGCGTCATCTAGCCTGCAGCTGTTTACCCTTTCAATTGTAACGATGACGGAGGAAAAGGCGGTAAAATGCTTTACATAAGTGGCTTCACTTTTATACATTTATGTTTTTGAACCATTAGTTTTGTTTCCAAAGTTTCAGTACATAACTGCACTTTCGTCTGTGAATGTACTGCAAATGCTCTTAAGAACAGAGAGCAAATGCTCTTAAGGCGAACAGAAATAAGATGTACAGCTCTCTGCTTGGAATGCGCCACTCACGCTCGTCAGAAAAGTGAGTAAAACACACACACAAGCACACATTTTTACCAAATAATACATCATAAATAGCGGTTTACTTCCGCAATTTGGTACGGTTGCTTTCACATCACATGAACCGCACTCCAGACCTCTCTTTTTAAACAGACTCGGGTACAGGTCGCGGGTGTGCACACGGGTTCGGAAGACAGCGCTCACATCACCCAAACGCACCAAACACTGAGATTAATCGAACCCAGGAGCACACAAAGTTCTAATGTGAAATCGCCCTTATTGTATATCCGAAACACAATGTCAATATTAAGTCCGAACAAAATCACAGGTTTGGGAACTCTGAGGCATTAAATGTAATACAAGTGTTCTGGTAACGTTCAAAATCCACTGCATTTTTTCCCTAGCTGTCACAAACTGGTCAAAATAAAATATTTAAGCATTCTAACAGATGATCATCTTATATAACGTATTCAAATTTTACAACAAATAACATCATATTAAACCTAAATCGTATCAGAAATATCCATGTTGTCAGTCTTAGAGATACTAATACAATAATACAATATTTTCTCTCAGAATCCTGCAATTATGTTAAATGTCAACTTCTCCCTTCCTTCCTGTCTTTTCTGTCAATATCAATAAACATATCAGAATAGTTTGTTCATACAGATAAAAACCTGAGCATGTAGTCAACATCTTGTCGCACAGCAAGTGCACAATTCATTGCTGAAAATCCTGAAAAACCTGACTAATTCCTTGTTAGTCACATGTATCCTGCTGAACTCTTTCGCTCCTGATTATATTTCTTCCATCTGAGATACTTAAACAGCCTGGTTTTGGTTGCTGGCAGTTCTGTGCCTTTCTGCCAGTTTCACTATGTGCTCAAGTGAGTATTATCAGGCTGAGATGAGATGTTCCTCCTCTCTTCTCCTTAGATGCCCTGCATTCACAAAGCTTTGAAATCTCTTTGTGTAAGTTTTGGCAATTGGAAACTTATTTTGTGCCTAAATCCATCAGACTTGCTATCTCACACAAACTCTTATTATTCGTCTCCCACGCTAATCTACAAAGAGAAAAAAGAAACTGTAAGCCAGGCCAGTGTGTGTGTGTTTGCCTGTGTGTGTCTTTAAACGTAAAGTGTATCCCTCTTGGCCTGAAGTCCTGAGCTGGATGATGGTTGCTTAGTAGGAGGCAGAGGAGTTGAGCCGCTAGGTACAAAAGGTCCCTGTTGTTTTTAACGAATAAATGTTATCATTCTCCATTCGTTGTTGTATTAATTTTCTGAGTTATGTTTACAAAATGTGGTGCTAAATACTGTCTAAAACCTAAGCAATAAACATAAATAACATTTAATAGTAGACAATTTGATTTGTAAAAAAAGATAGCAGAGTTCTGTCTGTAAAATGTCTGTTCTGCATAAGATCTGGAAAACATCTGCCGTGTAAAAACATCTGATAAAAATTTTACAGTATTTTTTTATTTTATTTGTACAGTTTTACATACATTATAAATCATAAACATTTTACAAACATCTTCTACATCTCTACATTTGACAGTAGACATCTTAGAGACATATGCAGATGAACAATCAAAAAGGGCACAAATAACTGTCTCTCAGACATCTATTTGAGGGTGTACATTGATACCAAACATACATCTGGGAGACATCTATTTGATGTCTGCTATTACATCTGTCATATAGACATCTACAAGATTTTGAATGTGTTTGAAATCTTCTTTTCTAAGACGTTTATCAGATGTTTTTACACAGCTGATGTTTTTCCAGATCTCTAGATCTTTAAAAGACATCTTAAAGACATACTTGTTCTATCAGGGCATGTAAATACATAGTTAAATAAATAAAAAAAGTGGGATTTGTGCCTTGTATTAAGTTTAAATATTACCATTCTTCATCATCCTAATCAAGATTTGTAATTCATTTAAAAAACCCAACACTGGTGCAGTCACAAGCCGCCCTATCCAAAATGTGCGGCGAGCCAAGGCGTACGTGACTAATTCTCTTTTGTTCTATGCCGAGGAAGAAGCGTGCATTGCAAAAACATAAAAGGGCTTTCAATAATGAAACCGTATTTGAAAACACATTTATATCCATCCACCAGTGTGTGCGTGCCTTTACAAAGAAAGCGCGAGGGAGAACAAATACTCAAATATTCTTTGATGCATGAACATTACACTATTCATTTCATTCAGGCACACAAGCTCTACATGCTTCAAAACTGGTACAGTGCATCAAAGGGAGCTCTATTGTCCAGCCATTGACCTGCGAACTGCTCTGGGCAAATAAGAACAAGAACATGATCCATGCTAATGGTTTCATTCCAATCACTCCCCATGATTCCCTATTAACCACGAAAGAATCAAACCTTATTGACATTTGCTGAATAACGGCTCTAGTTTATGTTCAGACGTCGAGAGTGTCACTGGAAGAAAGACTCCATTATGTTGCCATCATCTCTTATTTAATTTTCTGACTGGTTCCATTTCAATAATTCATTTTTTTTTGTCTAATTTCTACATAAAACCATGCTGTGCTCTTAGCAAGTTTTTGTTTCCACAAGTAGAAAAATGTTGGAGGTCCCCATTGCGTTTAGCTTTAAAGGGGTCATTTGACTCAGCTAAAACGAATATTATTGTTTGCTTTAAGACGAAATAATAGTATTACTAACGTATTAACAGTATTTAAAAAATATATATATATATATTATTGATGAGCAAAAGCACAACATGCATGTTGTCACACTGAGAGTTTTTATGACAAGAATTGTCACTTGACGCTGACTAACATCCTGCTCCAGTCGTGGTGGAGTTTGTTGTGGATTAGCGTCTTCTTCCTCGTCAGATTCGGGCTCAAATTGGTACGGTAAAATCGCCGTCATCTCTAGCTACACATATAATATAAATGACATCCAACCACATGTAAACCGTAATCCTGTAATGATGGTAGTGGGGTTCCATTTGCCACAAATGATGAACGCGTTTGACCAATAACAACAGACTACACCATCTGACCAATCACATGACACAAGGTTAGCAGGTAGGCGGGGCTAGATGGATGAATCGCGGAACAAATCATTTGAAAGTCAGTCAAGAAGTAAGATACGAATAAATGTCTATTATTACGACATTATAGTGTTTAAACACATTGTATTTACATAAACTTGTTGTTGGACACTCCATAAACCAAAGTAGGGCCTAAATAACCATATGCTAGGTACTCTTTAAATATAGAAATGGTCTAAATTTAAAACACTCACAATCAGGTTGAAATGTTTAGTTATTGTTCACTGCCATCAAAGAATCAGACCCCATAGTTACAGAAGTTAGTTAGTGGAGCAAATTAAGAAAAGTTGTGTGTCGTTTGTGGATTGTGTAGGACAAGACCTCTAAAACCCAGAGGAGCTGCCAAAAACGAGAAACAAAAAAAAGAGAGAGATTGTTACAAAGCTGCACATCCAGGCAACCCAGCACGAAAGTGAGAGATGCTAAAAATTGAAATGGACACAATCTCAAGCATGCACGTGGAGGGATAAAGAAACAGAATCCCCAAAGTATGCCACTGCTCTATATTCATCAGACATCTGTATTGATAGTATTGATTGATAGCGAGTGTAAAACTTGCTGCCAGAGAGAGAGTAAGAGGTTATAACAGAAGTCGAGAGTATAACAAGGTCAAGTTACCATACATAGACCAGCAGACTGAGGTTCGGAGGCATCAGCGCCCGCTGATATACTGAGAAGCTACAAAAGGTGCCAAAAATAAGCATTTTCTAAGGTGTCTGCTCCTGCAATGTTTAGAGCTTGTCAGAGCAGAGTAGCTATGACACCTAGGATGTTGACATGAAACAAGCTGGCTCGCTGTACGGTGCAACATGTTAGTTTCCATCGAAAACTATGTTATGCATCATTTCACAAAGTCTTTTGGAATTATTATGCATGCTGCTTTTGTGCTCTAATTTTAAAGGGATTTTTCATCCGAAAATAAACCTTTTGTATTCATCCTCTTGTCATTTAAAAACCTGTTTGACTTTCTTTCTGCTGTTGGTATCTGAATTGACTTGCATTGGTTTTGTGTCCGTAAAATAGAAGCGAATGTGTTGCGCCGTTGTTCGTTTCAAACTTTCATCAAAATATCTGATTTTGTGTTCTGCAGAAGAAAGAAAGTCGGACAGGTTTAAAATGCCAAGAAGGTGAGGAAATGATGATAGTATTTTAAGATAAACTAGAATATAATTAAAAAAATTGACTTTTAGACTTTTGTGTCACGCCACAGGACCATTAAAATGAAAGAAGACAACTCAGACAAGAAAAAAGAAACAAATTCAAACCTGAAATCATGTTGATATAAATAAAAGATGTTAAGCAGCAAACACAGCGCCACGAAAAAAAAATGCACCAATACGTGTTGACCAATGATGTAATTACAGTCCATTTTAACGTCCCGTTACACATCTACACAATTAATTAAATTAGGCCGTGACGTGCATCCCATCTAAGACTGTTTCCCTTTATCTCTTAAAAACAAAAGCTTTGACTTTCCTCTGCGGCGCACGATGTGTATTTGCTATTATCACCTTTGTTCCCTGTATTGATGTGGCCTTTATTGGGTTATTGCAAGGCAGGAGTCGTGCAGAGTCCCGCCGCCCCGCACTCAAACAAAGCTTCAGGACAATTTTTCAGCATTCCAGGGGTCACGATTGAGGTCCTGCAAGGCTCAAGTCTGCTGAGCTTTATGGGCTTTGCAGTTTCATAACAGCAAGACTCAGGAATACTAATCAGTTAGATTAGAAGAGTTGACCTGTGATGTTAGAACCGGGCTTTAAGCCCTGCTAGCAAACAAATGATTCTTGTGCTTTGTTTTAATGGCTACATTTTTTTATTTTAATCTGGTAAAAAGCTGAAACTTAACTAGCTGGTTATTTGAACTGTGATCAATTATACAGCTCAGATGTTTTTCTATTAGAGCTCATTGATTTAAAGTAGTTCACATAAAATGTTAAACTTTCTGATATTTTTTTAACAATATGGGGGTAAATCAGACAGTTCATCATGATTCGACACAATATTCTCTGCTAGCGATTCAATATTTGCCCATACTTCCAAAAAATCTGTGATAATATTCAATTAATTTATCGATATTTTGATATTACGTGCCTTGTTTACACAAGCAGTTACAGTTTTTCATAAATCATTTTATGCAACAAAAATGGATAAAATCTTAATTTATTAAAACTTTTTGAAAATTCTGCAATCTCTGTCCCAATTAGGACATTTATGACAACAAACTAACAAAAAAAATGGTATGATGGCAACAGTCAAAGTAGTCCAGTATTTTGTTCCAAAATGTGCAATGGTGCAAATCATTGAGGATACTTACATGCACACGAAAGTAAACGTATATTCGCATGGACATCACGTGAGAATGTAAAAATAAAGGTTGAAAACAACCTTCCCTGGAAGTCAATTGGGGCCAATATTATTTGATTACCAACGTTCTTCAAAATTGACTTCCCTATGAATTATTAGTTCAAGAGAGTTCCAAATTACGTTTCAACTTTGTTTTTAGACATTTTTCCTAAAAATTAACAAGAAAAAGGGCATAAATAAGATAATTTTTACAAAAAAAACCTTTGTACAATGTAGATTGCATAATTTATTTTGCTGATGTCCGTCTGAAATAATCTAATATTTGATTCTTTAATCAAAGCCAATTTCTTTGTAAACTGCAGGGACTCATCTTTCCTGTTTTATTTTGGCTCGCAGCATTAAACCTCTGCAGGGATGCTGTATTGTGGCGATACAAATTTGGACCATACATGAAGGAGCGCTTCCAGCAGGTGATTTGTCCCACTACCCTTGCAGCCAGGAAAAAAATGAGAGAAATCCCACTCGGGCCCATGCCTCGCAGTCATATTAATGATATGAACCGCAGCTACAAGGCCATGAGAGAAGTCGTGCAATGGAGGCTAGTGAACTGAAAACAATGAATATGTAACCTCCCTACCAGGTGTGAGAAGCTAGTCAAGGGTGGAGGGATATAATTTAAAGCGAAAGTTTCAATGTATAATGAGCTATCCGTGCTGAGCATGTTCATTTCACACAGTTCTGGGTGATGCATGGAGAAAACGGCAGCATGCTGCAAAAAGTAGCAGTCTTTGGGACCCAGAAATGATTTCCAGTTTATAGACGAGCCAAGGGTGACACCGCAGAGTGGTTTATGTGTACGAGGATAAACTGCTCACAACGCGGCACTGTCAGGAAAAGGGAAAGCGGTCTCGACACGTCTGTCTTTTCGCTGAATGTATCAGCTCTTTCAAGAGCTCACGAACCGCTGGGTGCTGACAGCGCTGCTCCTAGAATCATAGCAAATAAAAAGCCTTCCATCACACTGCTCTGTAAAAATAATAAAATGTCTAACTGATAAAGAACGGTCAGCTCAACAGTAAACACGAGTTGAGCTGCCACGCTCAACGCGGTTTAGCAAGTCTCATTTGCCATCAGAAGGGATTTCTGAGTTAATGAGCTGAGCAGTTTATTTTAATACGTCCCGTTCTGCGAGAGGATTAATTATAAGCTGTTGTTTTAAAGACTAGTTTCATTATAACGCACAGCAAAAAGTCACACTACAAAGACGCAAATTAAAGTAAAGTATCTGATGTGCCAAATCTCTACATTTGATGTATTAAGCTCATCTAAGCAAGGAGCCAAAATGATCCCAAGTGAATTATTTGCTAATTAGAATCAAATGATTTTTGTCATCTGTTGTCCACATGGACGGTTTGAAGATAAATCAAAATGCGATTCAGTAAAAGTTCTGTATTTCGAATGCCAGTGAATCGGATTTACCTTTTTCCAGGTCTCTAAACCCTTTTATAGTTAATTTCTGCTTGTTTTCTCTTAGCGCTCTGTGAAATATTGCAATATGTCAGGTGTGCGCCGCCTACTTGGAAGTGAATTTCAATAGTCTGTCACGCCAACAAATTTTCTTCCTGTCTGCTGTACTTCTACCACTTTGGCACCTGCAAAAATGTGTGAAAACACTCCAATTCGCTAAACAGTTGTACCACTTCAGCATGGGGCATTTTAGAAATTAACCTGTCTAAAGCCCTGCTGGCACAGGATTTGTTTTATACGGGGAGGTGGATAAAATGTAACAATTATAAAACAATTATAAAATAAGAGGTAGGACTATACTGACTTTTTCAATGGCCAGGCATTTTTAGCCCCTCCAGGCCCAATGTACAACCAACCAATCAAAAAGGGAAGAGCAAAATAAAGCCCAGCTCTCTTTTCCCAACCCTAATTTCGGAAGCCGTTTCGCTCGGATACACGTCACGATGCGGAAAATAAGTTAATCGCAACTTCCGTTTCATGGTCACTTTAAAATTGCATTCAGATTGTGGGTGACTTTGTGCATTTTCAAATAGGTAGCCGAACCGGACAGTGCATACAAAATACAACTGCATTAGTTTACGCAATTCTATTTGAATTCCCACCACAAACATCCCCCATAATTGAGTGCAAATGGGAAATGTTTTCAAGAGAGAAACGCAAAGACCCTTAGGGCACACGTTTAATTGTTCTTGCACTCATCTGACTAGTTTCTCCTCACGTTGGCGTGATACCACAGAGCCTGAGCCGCAGTGGTAATTACGCAGAGGTCATAGCTGTGTGAGACCAGCAGCGATGATGTCCCAGCATTATGGTACAGAAGGTTTGGCATCAAAGAAAAAGGCAACATCACTCTCTCTCGCTCTAATCTTTCTTCAGATTTTAAATGATGCGATTCGTACTTAACCGTCAGCGCAGCACGCAGCCAGAAAACTGGGTGTGAAGGGATGACTAGGTTTAATTAAAAACTCAGTTTGTGGCCCTTCGGTTCGTTTTTTTCAATTAAATTTCTCTTCAATATAGATGAGTGCTCCTAAGCCACCTTCAGCTCGTAAATTTCCCCATAACTGGTAATTGCCTTTGATCCACCATGCCGATTTTGCGCCAGCCTCTTCCTCTGATTAATGTGATCCCCCCTAACGTCTTTTATGACAAGGATGTTTCATAAGCACTCAAGTAGCCGATGCCCCTCTGTGAAGCACAAGCAAAGATTTTCCACTGACCCAAGCAAGTTTTTGGGTGGATAAACTGGTAAGCAATGGCTTTCCTGCGTACTCAAAGCACAACGACAACTTCACATTTTCCCATTACTCAGTTTAATGTTGTTAAATTAATGTTATAAACATGCCTCAAAGCACATGTTCTCATTGGATTGTCCATTCGATTGATGATCCATATGGCAGCACATTGGCTAAGTATCTGACTGACATGTAAATCAACTAGTTTGCTCTTATAAACGGACATAACTATGAAAATAAAAGCTATTTTTATGTTTATCTCATTTACAGTATCTATAGTATGCCAAAATAAATGAACATTCCGTATGTTCCAGTTTTTTTGAAGCAGCTAGATTTGCCTTCCCAATAAAAACATGTGAATTCAATATCTTGGTAAATGAAGACAAACTAGCCAATTGCTATTTTTAAGCCATTTTTGGTGCAATATGTTTTAGTCGTCTGTGGGTGGTCTGTGCCATCTGAGGCATGTTCTGTATTGATATCTGCACAAGTGGAGGATGACAAAGGGTCAGCATACTGTCGGTATGATCTTCTTATGTCCACATATTTCCAAAAAACAAAACTGAGAAAAGATTGAATTACTCAATATACAGAACATATATATACTTTAACCAACTTTGCCAAACCATAATGTGACAGACCCGCTTATACAGCCCCCGTGACTCTGTCCAAAATGAAGAACCTTAAATAGAATCAGGAAGGAATTCTGATAAGCGAGCGAGAGAATGTCTTTTGCTTTATCAAACACTGATTGACCACTTTTGAGTTTTCTAATCTCAGGGCATTTCAGTTTGGAGAGATTGAGATAATGGAGCCCATCCCTGCCTGGACTCCACTTTCAGGTAAGATTGCTTTACAGTAAAGCGACTTAGCCCAGGGGAACCACACGGTTTCACATAGTTAGTGAAATCTTTATAGATAAGACTGTCCTTCTCAATCGCAAGGGAAAGGGTGGGAGAGAAAGAGAGAATTGAGATTACAAAGAACCTTTGCTTCTGGTAACCTTCTGGAAAGAGAAAAGGGCTATCATGGTTATAAAAGAAGGTAAGAGAGAATGGGAGAGATGAGTGGATACACAAAACGCACCATCCACACCTGTTCATTGCGTTAAATTTAACTGTTTTTCAAGCTTCATCATTTGATTCTTTTATGTGGTAGGCTATCTTTAAACTAATAAAAATTTACAGGATAACAAAATAACACAAAATGCATTAAAGGGAAATTTAGAACACAATCAAACGCAAAAGAACAAAATCCCAATAGACTACATAAATTCATACAATGGAAGCAAAAAGGGGCCAATGTTGTCTGGTTACCAACATTCTTCAAAATAACTTCCTTTGGGTTCTGCAGAAAAATATTGCATTTGAAAGCATTTGGAAATAATTGTCATTTTTGGGTGAACTAGCCCCTTAAGAAATATTTATGGCTGGTAAATTTTCTCTCTGGCATGTGATTTTTTGTTTTGTGTGTCCATGCAGCCTCTTTTACTACAGCTCGATCCCTTCCTGTGTTGGGTTATGAGGTGACCTTGTGCTGAATGTGAATCTAGGCAACTGTTCCTCCCTCCCTCTCTCTTTCTCTCTCTGCTAGAACCTCAATCCACACTAATCCATCAGGGTTATCAGAACTCAACTCCTTAATTAGGAGGCCGGGGAACTGGGCGGCATGCATTGCCATAAAGCCTCCCTCCCCACCCTACTTCATTTAAAAAAAACACTGAAAAAAGCAGCCGGTGCCTGGAGGAGCGCTAACGTAGCAAGGTCGAGAGATATCAATCTTGGGTTTGTTGTCAGAACGCGAAACGCGCCAACGCGACAAGTGAGCGCTGCATCGTAATGACCCATTTTACGGGCCAGAGGAGGAGAGATTTTCACATCCAAAGACCTTTTAAATCTTTAACCACAACCAGATTTGACAACACCAGAATTCAACAGCAGTAGTCCCTCAGTCCAGTATCATGGCATATTTCTTACTGCCACGGACAGATGCACACATCGACTAGTGGTTAACAAAGCTTTTTTTACCAGAGAAACATTAACGTTCCTTAACGTTCACATTATGAATAAAACCAATCAGTACTGTGTGCTGTTAGGTTGCCATGGGCATATTATTCCGATCAACTAATCTAATGGCTTATCTATTTATGAAATGCATCTTATATCCATGATCATTTAAATTGCCTCAGGTAATGTATAGACAGACTCTGTAATTACAGGAGCAACAGACACACAATTTGATGATGCAATCCTATTTTGAATACAGAGCTTTGAGCTACTTTTAATGTCATTGTTTACTACAGACTGTATTTTGGATAATAAATAAACTTCAGATAGTTCATTTTTGAATTCCCTATTTAATTATAATATTTTTTATTATTTGTAAATATATTTTATTTTATTATTATTATTTTCTATATTAGACACGGTGTAAATTGCTAAAATAATCTGAAAATTGTGTCATAACAGAATGTAAACAGATCAATTTCCTCAGCTCACTTTCCTGTAATGTTCCTGCAAATATGACAGAAAAATACAGCAATGTTACATTTCCTCATGCACCACTGCTACCTACTAACTAAACTGTTTTGAAAACAGCTGAACTATTAGAAATGGTGCAGTAATAGGTGAAATGTGAGCAGTTAGCCGAACCATTCCGAATTGAAATCTGTCTGTTCGAGCAACCCAACTGGGCCCTACATTAAAACCATAAATCATTGGCTTGATCGATGTCAATTGTTTTTGCAATGTTTGCAGAATGAAACGCTTCACCTTTAAGTTAGTAGCATTGCTCATTACTCCCCAACACTGATATATAGCTACAATATTGGCAATCTACACGTGTTTTGCGGAGAACCAAATTGTGCATGAAATTAGCATCCAGCATAGAATGCACAACAACCCCTTCCCTGGCCCTTTTCCCAAGCGCTGTCACCGTTTTCGTCCCATTAAGGCTTTAGTCCTCTGTATTAATTGCCTGGTTATTTAAGGAACTTAAAGCTATCGAAAAAGCTAGTGCAGGAGAGAGGGACAGAGGGACAGATGACTCTAACAAAGGTCCCTTTCCTAAAGAGGAAATGAAAGTATGCTTTTTTGAATGATATGTTTTGTCTCTACAATATATCTATGTATAAGCATCAGTTTTTCCCCATTGTTGTTTACACAAGTGTTTGGTTACTGTTGTACGAGTTGTAATAAATAACTGCGTCATCCTTTAGTTTAAGACTCGGCCGAGACTCCCGCACGATACAACAATTCCCAAAAATGGATCCAGACTATACTTCTGAACCTTTTATAACATGACGTGAGTCAGTTCAAGCTGTTAAGCTCATTCAGCAGCCTGTGTTTAGAGTCAGAAGGAGGAAGGGCTGTTCCAGAAGAGGACGATGATTCAAGTTGTCTACCACCTCTAGCACCATCGAAAGAGGATGAGGAAAGTTTGATCAGTCTTGCTATTGTAACAAAGGTGATACAACTGGAGCACAGACTGGACAAGATGGAGAAACAGAGTGCAGAACATGTCGAGGGAGTCGAAACAAACATTCAGAATTCTCTTCAGCAGTATGACCGTGGTTTGATCGCTGTAGATGGGCGGAAGCCAGAGTTGACGAAGCTAATGACCACTCAATCATTAGGCAATGAAAGTTCGAAGAAGTTTGACGAAAAACTTGTTGCTTTTGTAGAAGAAAAGAATAAGCACCTAAAGAAAACCCTAGAAAACCAATTGCAAGAGATGTGTACAGCTGTGATGGATTGCATGAAAAGAAGAGACTCATCTCAGGTCTACATTTTGTACATTTTGTCTTACGCCTGGAGCTATCTCGACAGAATTATTTGGAGAAATGTGCAGAATATTTAGCTGTGAGAACCCTGAGTGATGCTGAGATAGTACCTACTCTGGCATCTGTGTTAACACATACCGCCAAGGTTTGACAAGTGGCCAAAAAAGTACATGTTAAAATCATGGACTCAGTTCAAGACTGCTCTCTTACGATCCTTTCTACTCGATGATCATGAGGTTGAAGCAGAAAGGAGGATAAGAGAGAGAAAACAAGGGATTAATGAGGATCTTCCAACTTTAGCTCTCCAATATCGCGGCATCAATACAATTCAATTTTATTTATATGGCGCTTTCACAATGTGCATTGTTCCAAAGCAGCTTTACAAGAGACAAAATGAAAAATAGAAAAACACAAAAAGGTAAAACACAGCATAGTGCATGGTGTTCATAGAACAAGCAAGATCATTCTAGTAAATCATATCTAATAAATGCAGTCTCCCGATGATTTATTTAGGGTATTATGCATTAAGTGAATGCTTGCCTGAAAAGATGTGTCTTTAATCTAGATTTAAATTTGGAGAGTTTGTCTGACCCTCGAATTGTATCGAGAAGGCTATAACAGAGTTTAGGTGCTATGTACGAGAAAGCTCTACCCCCTTTGGTGGATTTAGTTATTCTAGGTGTTATCAAGTCTAATGTTTTGAGATTTTAGAGAGCATGATGGGTCGTAATGTAATAGACCTCTGTTATATAGGTAGGGGCTAAACCGTTTAAGGCTTTGTAAGGAATTAAAATGACTTTGAAGTCAATACGATACTTAATGGGTAACAAGTAAAGGGATGATAACATTGGTGTTGTGTGATTGTATTTTCTGGACCTGGTTAGAACTCTGGCAGCTGCATTCTGAACTAACTGTAGTTTGTTTATAGATGATACAGGACAACCACTTAGTAGTGCAGTTTCAGTATCAAGTCTTGAGGTCACAAATGCATAAATAAGCTTCTCTGCATCAGCAACACATAGACATTCAGACATCCAGAGGGCATTAGCTGAAGGTTACTTAGAAAAGTTCCCTACAAAGATGCACAAACCCATTGCGGCTACTTATTATGAACATGAGGACCTATCTTTTCCGCTCATTGTAGGCCTTAAGTTCCTAGTGACATATAGAGTCACACTGAATTTTAATACCTCCACATATTCATTGACTGGACAATAGGAAAATAGCACTCTTTTTCTTGTTATGTCCAACCACCCTCAGTTAACATACGCAGTGCCAATGCCAATAGTGCAAGTAGCCAATGACTCCAATGCCATCAAAGATTTTTGAACCTTGCTGAGGCTTCTCAGAGAGAGAAGAGGCATTTAGAGGGTTGTTGTTAAATTGGCCGACTGTTGGTACAGATGCGCTGGGTCAAACCTCTATCATTAAGCACCAGATCATAACTAATGACCCCATCCCCTAATGGAATAGAGCATATCCCATTCCAGTTAATAAGCAAAACTTAATTGATGAGGAAGTCAAGGCCATCATGAGTATAGGGCCATCTACATCCCCATGGGCAGCTCCAGTAGTGCAAGTGCCCAATAAGCATGGGGGTATGCGTTTGTGTGGATTATCGAGCCTTGAATGCCAAAACCTCACTGGATGGCTTTCCCATGCCCCAGATACAAGATATCTTGGAGTCTGTCTACGGAGAAACAGTATTCAGTACCTTAGAACTCAAGACTGGATACTGGCAAGTGTTGATGGATGAAAGTAGCATCCAAAAACTGCTTTTGTTACAAAGTATAACCAGTATGAGTTTGTTCGTCTACCATTTGGGTTGAAAAATGGTGGAGCAACGTTCCAAAGACTGATGAACAAGGTTCTACAAGAATTTTTAAGGTAAATGTTGTTTCGTGTACATAGACGAAATTGTTGTATACTTCAGAGATATCCAGCAATAATTTTAAGATCTGAAGAAGGTGTTTGCAGGGCATGAATCAGCTGGCCTAACCCTAAACCGCAGGAAAGCGGAAGGTGTCAAGAAAGAGGATTCCAAAGTGGATGCTGTCAAGAAATTTCCTACGCCCAAATATATTAAATTGATGAATTGATGAAATTGAGCAATTCCTAGGTCTTACTGGGTGATATCATCGCTTCAGTCCATATTTTTAAGAGCATGCTGCTCCAATTCATGCACTTAAGAGGAATGGTGTACAATGGAACTGGACTGAGGGGTTCCAACATTCTTTACAAGATTTGAAGAATGCCCTGAAAAAGGCTCCAGTTCTCATGCCTCCAGACTCGAGTAAAGTGTAGACTGATGTGAGTGACTTTTGATTTGGTGCTGTACTGACTTACGGAGTTGGAAAGGTTTAGATTCCGAATGTGAAAAGGTTAATATTTCTGCTTTATGTATTTTTGTCAAGATTTGTGTGGTTTTCCGAAATTGTATACTTTTCAATCATGGGAAATATAATGTAAAATGTCTACATAATAGTTTATACACTTGTGATTGTACCTGTTATTCTTTATTTTTTTAAATAGTAATATTCATATTTTATACAATATTTAAATGTTAATAATATAAACAACACCTTATATAATATAATTATGTATGAATGCATAGTATAACAAATATTTAATCAATATTAAATAATTTGATGTGATATTAAAAGTGTGCTATTCTCTATTTATTTTTTATATAATAAATATATTTATAAAATACAATTAAACATGATTTAACACAAATTAAATCATTCTCAAAGGACACAATAAACATAAACAGTTTTACGACACTATCCATAAAGCCAAACAAAGGTTAATACTGGACAACAAAGCTGAAATTTTCATGACAAAAGTGTTCGCAGCAGTACTCTGCGATGCCTGGTATTTACATCAATGTCTAAATTTAGCTAACTCAGTCATTTTCAGTCACTTCTTCACCCTACAGTACACTTAAATGTCATTCACTATATAGGAGAAAATGGTGAACACATTGGACACTTTTTATTCCCCTTACTGACCACACGTATACTGCAAAAGTGAATTATAACCTTAAAACATCTCTATTCAATACCTGTTAAAACA
Source organism: Triplophysa dalaica (assembly GCF_015846415.1). Classification (NCBI taxonomy): domain Eukaryota; kingdom Metazoa; phylum Chordata; class Actinopteri; order Cypriniformes; family Nemacheilidae; genus Triplophysa; species Triplophysa dalaica. Next base: position 17,360,095 of record NC_079544.1, on the reverse strand, counting down.
TTCTCTTTGATAGTATTCAGAATCACCTTCATGCTGTTAAAAACCCATACCACATTTTTTTTTAGTTTAACTGCCATTTCAGTAGTTTTCAGTAGTGTTGCATGACACGTTAGCTAATACATACAAATGTTAATGAATAGAACCGTATTGTTACCATGCATTCTTTTGCATACGTGCCACAGCCTGCCATACACAATTGACTGCGAGAGTGCGAGATGAAAGCGAGTCTGGCTGAAGAGTTTGGGAATGTTTTCGCATTAATGTTCCTCTGCAGCTAACGCTGTGTCTCTGTATCCTCGTCTACCATGTGTCCCGACCATCTGCAGTCCTTCCTTTTCACTGCCTTTTTAAAAGCCCCAATGCCAATCTAAGCGGTAAACAGATGATGAACACCAAACGAAGAGACGGGTGCCAAAAACAATGTGTGGAGAGAGGGAGATATGACGAGGCCCCGGGCATGAAGGAAGCACCCACACTTCTTCTGGAAGAAACCGTGTCGTTAAGTTCATTCACAGCCAAGCTGGTGTTTTATAAACATGTTCGGATCACGCCGCGCTGTTATTTGTGGTTGGAAAAATGCTAATGTGGTTAATGATGCTAATGTGGAGAAACAGTTGGGAACGGACAGACTTATCTCGGTTAAAGATCCACGCTGCTTCTTGGTTTAAGATCTGGTGCGTTTAAAGTTTGAGGCTATGTAAAACTTGAAAAAGAGTATTGAACGCGCTGGGAGCACGAAAACCGCAATAACAACAGGAAAGTGAATATTCAGAGATAATTTGATCAACATCCCGTGTTTGGAGCTTATAAAAAGGGAAGAAAGCATTCATACTTATTAAGGCAGCAGTCGATTCTCAATCTTGGTTAAAAAAGGTGGAGGAACTTCACAAGGAGTGCTCATATTCAGGGAAATAATGAGGAAATTGCCTCGAGTATTGTTCTTTTCAAGAGTGCCGTGAGATAACAGAGAGAAATCTCTGGGGCTCTCACCTGTCACACGCCTGCAAGTGTTTACTTTCCATGATGAAGTCACAAACCTTCAGCGTCGGGGCTAATGTAAGCTGTCCATCTCTATTGCTCACAAAGCTCAGTTTACTTAAATGATTGTTAGTGTTGAATGGGATACGTGGGAGGAAGAGGGTCTGCAGAGTAGACACACTACACGGAACAAAAAGAAAAATGGACAGGAGGAAAATCAGTAGGTGTTTTGATTCAACTTTGGGCAAATCTGGAGGGCTGATTCGACAAAAATGTGGTATTCTGTGTGGGCTGACGTTAACTCACAACAGAACCTTCAAAGATTTTGCCTCACTCGTGCCACTCTTAAAGGGCAGAGGGTCACACAAAGTGCCTCCTGGTGGATGTTACATCCTCAAATGGTTAATATGCTTGGGGACAAAGATATTGGTGTTGTTTTCTTCCTGGAAGGTTCCTTTGCTTTTCCAAGAACAAAGGAAGCAGATGGAAGATGGATGGTCTGTTGAGACAGCACAAAGTAACGTCTCCTCTAATGTTGAAACAATTGTGGATATTACAGAAAGGGGAAAATGCCAGCTCAGCCAAGGGATGCGGGAAAAATAATTCAGAAAGGCAATAATGCAATAAAGAGTCGACCACTGGTGGAGGGAGATTTCATTAAAAACAATAATGGTCACAACTGACCTGCCCAAATGCCGGAGGACAGGTTGTTCTTCTACAGAAATGACCTCATGGTCCTTGCTTTCACTATGCAGTTTTTTTCTGTATTCTGTTTTTCCAGTTTTCTGTTTTTTGGGGAGGTGATGAATGAGCGCAAGCGATTTTGGCAAACTCACCTGAATGGCCAAACTTAAAGTGACTACACCATTACTCAAAAGATCTTTTCGTAAGACGTTTGTGCTGAGAGAGAAAGAGAAAAAGGTAGGCTACCGGTAATAAAAAATGTGTTCAACTATAAAGAAGAAAGAAGTTCATGATGACAGCGATTAAATAGCTCATAGTTATTGTCTCTGCACTGTTGGTTTCCAGCAGGATTTTCACCTTGTAGTATTTGGATCCTTTATTTAACAGCCAATAGATTTTAGTTACAGCCACCAACTTGGATTTGTTACAGCAGTGCACAAAACTGTCATTTTTTCAAGCGGTTTTAATGGTTGTACTTCAAGCAAGTATAGTAATTGGGTAGAATAAGGACTTTATGGCACCCATTTTCAGTACAGGCAAACACAGAGAAATTATGTTAATATAAGAAAACTGAAATGGAAACTCTATCTCTTTTTTTTAAATGCTTATTTGGATAAATGCTGTAAATGTCAACACCCCAGTGACATTCAGAATTGATATTTAAACAACACAAAAATGGTAACATGTTTACATTTATAGCAGGAATCGGATTAAAAACAGAGTACTGTTCGTACGGGGGCATAAAAACCTGTTTCAAATTCAATTACTCCTCACCACTTTGAAGAAATGTGTCTTCTCAGAAGAAAAAACATAAGAGGTAGCACATTTGAAATGATTTCATAATTTATCTATGTAGTTTACCCCCAAAAAATATTCAAATACTTCAGGTTCTCTGTAAAACACATTTAGCCCCAAATGTTTATATCTGTTTATTTTGTTATTGGACACTCTGTGCTACTGACTCTGAACTCCAAAAAACTCCTTGGGTTCAATTTGATATTGTGTTACATTAAAACGGTTGCTGTTGGATTGCTCTAGTACCGTAACTCTTCAAAAAAGAACTAAAGCCACTGTAACAGTGTGCCGTGCATTTTTTAGACAACGTGTTTTTGTATCTTGTTCTATGCTTTTCTCTAACATTGGCAGTAAGCGAGAAACCGGTCTGCTCCTCAAATCCCTCAAAAGGATGAAAAGAACCGATCACAGCTGCCAGTGGCTCCATGGTTCCCTTGCCGCTTTTCATCATGATAAGTAATTTCAACCCAATTTCAACACATATACTTCCAACGCACACTTAAGATAATAATCCCATCGAGACACGCTAATTTACACATTTTATACACACTCTATTCCTACCATGTAAAGGCTTCATAAAAAAGAAATAGTGGTGTTGTATTTAAAGTCGCACTACCAGACATACTTTGGCATTGGCAGAAACATAATTTCTTGACGATAATGGTTGTTGTGAACCAATCAAGTGCAACCTCCTTTCAGTCACTTTAGGGTTTGAAAATGTCCATTGCAAAAACTAATCAGATACAAAAGAACAGCCTTGGAAGAAACGCAGACGAAATAAAGACAGCATTCTTGTAACTCGTAAAACAAGCTTAAAAAGTGTTTTACGGCAATGCACTTATCTGTACATTTACAAAGAGAAATCTGCTCCTCACATAGCAATGAAATTGAAAGATCGGCAATAATTGCACAGAAAATGCTGCACTCTGAGAAACAAAGATACAAAAGCGGTTGCTGGGATGGTTTCTTCAAACGATACTAATATGTATCGTTTAGGTACAGAGAAGTGCACATTTGATACAACTGTGTACCTTTGATGTACTTATAAGCACGTTTTAGGTGAAAGAGTTTTTTTAAAAGGATACCGCCCCTGTGACAGCTTCTGTAACTTTTGTTATGAAAGTCCGGCAAGTGATTTTATCACACTACTGTGGCTTCATGTCATGCAAAATTATGCTTTTTACAACTAAAATGTGCTACTACTGGCAACTGTAGGTACAGGGAGGTTTTATACTTTTAGATGGTAGAGAAGAAGGACAATATATATTTGTTTTTATCAGCTTTATGTATTGGTCTCAATGAGGATAACGTCCATTCAAAAGTATAACATCTCTGTGTTAAGTACCACAAAATCACCAACATCTTTTCTACTGTCATTGCTTTTATGTGATACAGCAGAGAGATTTATTCCCCCTCATTCCCAGCATCATTTCAGCTATCAGGCGGCAGCGTAATTCCTTCCAAACAAGATCCGATCAATGGCACATAAGTTATCTCTCTCACTGGCATGGACATCAGTTAGAGCCTCTATTTCAGCCCAGTGCCAACTCTCCCTCCATCACTGAAGCACATGATGAATTGAAGCCACTTGTTGCCAACCTAAGCTAAACCCCACACTGGCTGAATTGCCAGCAAGGGTTTCGCACTGATCTCTGCCACCGCTTCTCAATGAAGTCAAGCGGACCTTTGAGAGACTGTAGCATGGGCATCGTAAGCCAGCCGCTCATGGCATGGTGAAACACACGCTTTTCTTCTACCCACTTGATCTTAAGCCATGACTGCGGTATCATTGAACGCAGAGTCTGTCTGGTGCAAGGGGAATGCAATGGCTATGATATCTAATAAAGGCAAATGTTGTGTGACTCCATTTTAAAGAAGCCATTTTTCTTTCAAGCATGTCACATCCTGCAGGGCATCTCAATCCCTGTGCATCTGCTTTACTTTACGCCGTTTATTATTTCAATGAAGCAGCTGATGTTTGTCGGGTCCTGCAGGACACATTTTGCTGAATGTGCCTCAAGATTTTAAGGTGCATATACGTCTTACTTTATTAGCGTATCCCATATGTATGCAAAGTAGCTGATGTGTGCTAGAAAGGCTATATCTTTAGTTACAATGAATGCATTGAATTTCCATAATAGACTGATCAAAATCTTATTTAAATTAAAATTACAGCATCAACAATCAAACATACAAATTACATCTACTGAAAAAAATAAACAACCTATGTTTTTAAAAAACTGTTTTACTTATATACAAACTGTGCAAACAAACAAAATGTTCACTCTTTCAAATGTATTTCTAGCGCTATACACGACCTTCCGTTGTTGCATAGATACAGTACCTAAGGTATAGATAGCAGAAAAAAGCAGAAAGATGCATTTATTAATAAAATATATAAAAATACAAAACAAGATATTATTATTATTACAATTTCTGACTATAGAAGGTTTTATCGGACATACGCGCCTGGCCCGAAGTAAACTTTCAGTCTGTGGTTATTGGTCTGGCTAGTGGCTAGTAATGTATATATTTATTTTATATGTAAATTAAATGTGTATTAATTATATTAAATTAAATAAAAAAATAAGTTTAAAATGATTCTTTGGTTGATTCTGTAATTGCTTCTAACTTTAAAAATGATTGTCTGCTAAATGATAACAACTTTCTATATAGAAAGAAGACAAAAACAATAAATTGAAACCTTTTTTTTAGAACAGGCTAAAAAAGTACATGTCATTTCACATATAAAATGTATCAAAAACAGTATATAACTTGAATTATTATTTAGTCAATTTGCATGACTGTTAAAGAAATAGTCATGTATGGTTAGGTCAGGTATGTTAAAAAGAAAGAAGAAAAGACAAATTTCTATTAAAGTTCCAGATAGAACAAACCAATTCAATAGAATGAATCAGACTTTACATAATTAAAAATAAACCAATTCATTAGAATCTCTCTAACACTACATATGAGAGGGAGAGTGTGTCATAAGCAAAATAGGCTGACAATTCTGTGTCCGTGTTTGTAACCCAATAATCCAAAGATTTGATTCAGAGCTCAGAGATGTTTATTTAACAACTTGCATGTGTTCCTTGTCATCACATACCCACATACTGCGTGTGGTTTCTTGTAACATACTAGTTAGGTATTCCACACACAACGAACAGGAAAAATGCTTACAAAAAGAGATAAAGACACTTGACAGGTCCGATCTCTCTGTGGCTCTCCATTTTGCATTAAACATTCTCTTATCAGCAACACTATGGCCGAACCATATCCGAGGCTGTCAAGCAACTCAACGGCTAATGTCAGGACAATATTGAACAAACGATGAGGTCACAGATAAATATATTTGCTTCAAGGCGTGACAGACTTAGCATACGCCGCCTGGCTGAGAAAAAGCAGCCCCGTTTCCATTAATTTAAGCGGAGGTCCTGACAATGTCCTCTGCTGAAACACAGGAGAGTGTTATCTGAAGGTAAAGCAGGCTGAAGGACCCCAGTGAAAAGGGGACTCATGCATAGCAATGGCAGGTTTAAGAGCGATGAGATTTTGGTAAGATATGCTTGGCTTTTTAATGGGGTACGAAACCGCGACACCAAGTCACCTTATTCAAGGAGAATGCTGAATGAGACAAAGATCAACTCTAAAAGTTGTGTTCTTCAAAAACAAAAGCTTATTTCCTTGAGTTTTGTACGCATTTCATTTCAGTGTTGGATAAATGACATTTAATCAGAGCCGTATTTTATGGGAAGAAAAGGATGTCAATGACACACACAAATGAACAGGTACAATTACACTATATACTGTAACACATATAGTTCAAAACGAAATAATATAAAAGCAAATATGTCCGATTTTTTCTACATTCTCTCGTATATTTAATCTTCTCATTTCCATGAACCAAATGAACTGTTTCACTAAAATGCATCATGCGTGGTATGAATAATTCACAATATTTCTAAGTATTTTGGTGACCAAACATCAATGTACCCCGTGGACCCCATGAGTTTCATTGTATGAACACATTGCTGCTGCAAAATCTCAAAATCTCTTATTTTTGTGTTCCACGGAGGAAACTTATAAAGGTTTGACCAACAAAAAGGTTAATAAATTACAGAATTCTAGAATGAATTGGGGTTACACCCCAAATCTACCTGGTGATAGAATTGAACTGCCTGCCCTCAATTTAACACTACAGAAGCCTTCAAAAATTAGTCTGAATAAAATATGCCAATAATGTCCCAGACAGATCTTAAAATAAAGCTCATAATCTAAATACGCATTTTGTATGAGAAAATGAATGACTGGATCAGAGTCATACTGTTAGGTCATGGTTTGACTAACCTGAAGTGATCTTCCTTATTAAGCCGACCTGCAACTGTGGGCTACTGAACAAGAGAAAGTGGAAGGTTAATGCCATCCTAAGGGAGTAACCTGAGGAGAAATACAAACCTGCTGCTCTTTCTGCCGACCAAGCTATTTCTGGAAGAGAATAACCAGACGATGAGAGAACACTATCTAATCCTTCATAGTTTCAGTCTGGACTGAGAAGAGGTCACAATTTCGAGGTTGTGTATAAGCAAGACTTACAACCAGAAGCCTGCTGGTGCCCCAAAGAAAAAGGTATTTCATGGGGCAAGAGATCCAAATATCTAGCAGTACCTTAACTTCACCAAGAAATCTGTCACAATTGTTGCCATAGCTACAAAGCTCTGATTGGTGATCGTGATCTTCCTTTCTTTGATTTCTCATACAGTATATGTTCCCCATGGGGACCAAATCTCCATAAAATAATCTCCACAAGAGTCCAATTACGCAAAAGCGCAAATCATAAACCAAGAACAATCCAGAAGTGTGTGATATTTGTAACGCACCAGCTTATCGTGTGTGACTCATAAGTTGTTTTTTCTTACGTGGCCCAAAGGGATTTGCGAAGTAAAGAGTCTGAGGAGAAACATCTTAAGATGCATTAGTGAAAAAAAGACATGCTTTGCGAAAACATATGCTGGCTTGCCACTTGCTCTCTGTGAAGCAAACATGTTGTAATTCTATAGACAGCAGTTAAAATATAATGAGTAAGAGCTTCATACAGTACGACTAATGCACTCTACGCTCACCTATATCTTTTCGTTGACTTTATCAGGTCATGGTGTTAGTAAGTATGGAAGGAATGGCGATCTATCACATTATGAGAATATACATTCAGTGTTTTCATTAGCAAGACTAATGACTGCACATAAACTTCGTGAAAAAAAATCTGGGTCAAATTTCTGTGGTTTGCAAGGTGAGCTTGGCTAAATCGGGTCGGTTTTAGATAACAGCAGCACTATGGTTAGAATCATGGAATTAACGCTGCATTCAAAAAAATGATAAGATGATAATTCATGATGTTCTACTCGGAGCATTTCACATCTTTAGACAGGGAATGACCTGTTTCTAAGTCAACATTTTTTATTGTATGTCTTAAAGGTGCAATATATGATATTAAGGAGGATCTATTTACAGAACTGGAATATAATTTACATAACTATGTCTGCAGATGTGTATAAAGACCTACATAATGAAGCGTTTTGTTTATTACCTTAGAATGAGCTATATCTCTCTACATACACCGTGGGTCCCCTTGGAAATCAAATTCCCCATGTTGTTTCTACATAGCCTTAAACAGACAAACTGACAAAACAAAGTAAACTTGAAGCGTGACTGCTGGAGAGTCACCCTGAAACTCTTCACAAAGGCAAGCACAAACATTTTCATATGCTAATATTTACTTTTCCGCTGCTGCAGAACGTGAAATGCAACATAAAGTAACAGTAGGCCTAATCGCCAAAAGAGACAAAGATTGAATGACATGCTCAAGATCGAACCAAGTATGTAATTTGCATGATTGAATACACGGTTTATGTAATATGTCTTTTTGAAAGATTTTTCTCATTCATTACTGTATCAAGCAAACACAGTGCAGCTTCAAACAGACATGAGCCAATAGCGTGTGAGTGTGAGCTCTGTCAGAGAGTTTCATTGGTTGAGTCCAAATGAGACTGAATGAACTGGTACATGTTGTTTATGGTCTAATATCCTCTGTGTTGCAAAAAGTCCAGTAGATACTGAACGTTTCTGAAATATAAAGGTAATGACATGGTTTCATTTATTTCCAAGGTAAAGTAAATTATGTCGAAACAGTTAAATATTGAAAATTTTACTACACCAATTAAATTAGTTAAACCAGTTAAATTTGAGACTAAATATAATGTAGATTTCGTCAACTAAAATGATGGGCAAACCTGCAGTACAGAAGGTTCAGTTAAGCCTTAGAAAGTTAAAAGTCTTTATTAAGTTGTATGTGCATTAAATAAAACTTATATTTTTTTAAAATACCGTGATGTATATCGTATCATGAGTCCAGCATCGAGATATACCAACCGTGAGCTGAGTGTATCTTTACACCCATAATGTGAACATTTTACAAATCATAATTTTGAAATTACAGTAGTTCCAACATGGTGTGAATGCACCATAACAGCAACAGTGCACTATTGGGCAATATGTTTCACAAACAAGTGGCTGAATTCATAAGCTCCCTCTTTCAAACACTGAATTTCCACATTATCTGCTCCAAACTCTATTGTTTGTTAAGATTACTAAACTCAGTATCAAGACTTGAAAGGTTGTGTCTTAATTTTCCAGGTCCCGCTAATTGGCTCAGTGTATCGAATTAGTGCCTTAATCAGTCAAGACAGCCGAGACACTTATTAAGAATAAAGCAAATTACAACGCCCAGCAATTACATTGTTGTCTTTTGTGATACAATCTATTTCATCTACACTTTGGCCAAACAAACAAGCAAAACACCTGACCGGCTCGTGCACAGTTATCCTGAAAGCTAGCAAGATTTGCAGCATGTATCTACAGAATTTTCTGTGTAAAGTGGTCACGATGAGTATAGACGTCTAGATAAACATATTCTTGGTGGAAATGCAGACCAAATCTGTGAACATTTATTTGTTCTGATGAACACAAAATAAGATATTTTGAAGAATGTAGGAAAGCAAACAGTTATGGGTAATTTTTGACCATCATTGTATTTTTTTCCTAGTCAATTGTGGCCAATTACTCTTTGGTTAAAAGCATTCTTCCAAATATCTTACTACTCTATGTGTTCAACACAACAAAGAGATTTATACAGATTTTGAACAACTCGAGGGTGAGTACATCATGACAGGGGGAACTGTCCCTTTATTAAGGTAATTTATTGAACTACAATGAATAGCAAACAGAAAAGTATCCATATCCAGTAAAAGTTTTTTTTTTTACATTGATAAGTACACTGGCATATAGAATGCCTCAAATCAAGCAAACATTAAGAAAAATCTACAAAACTATTGATTTTAAAGGGATTTTTATATTGATTCATAATGAAAACATTTGACATTATGAAGCACCATTATAGCTATACTGCAAATTCTGTAAAGCAAATTTGCGTAGAGAGCTGGACAGCAGCATCCAACTCTATTGTTCAACTGAAAAAGCAAGCTATTTTCCTTGCACTTTCCGCCATGACAACACATCAACATAATGCTTTTAATTATATCCCTCAGATCACAAGCCCATGTCAATTATATAGCATGACTTTAACCCTCATGCTTACAAGCGTCAGCAGCCGAATCAATGCTCTATATGTCTAAATAGACAGCCATTTACCTCTGAGAAAAGCCAATGTTTACCAAGGACACAAATGTTTTATCTTTCCACTAGAAAGGACGAGGCCCTGTTGGATGTTAATAATTTTCCTCTTTGCTCTGGCCTCTCAAGGTTAATCGTGGAGCGCAGTCCATCCAGAGTTGAGTCGACCCCATCAAGTTATTCTGCCACGTTGCGGCGCACGTCTTCTTGTTGTGATGTTATCTGGAAAATGGCTCTATGCAGATGCACATATTGTGACCCCCACCAGACGCTTCGCAAACAAACAATGATGGAAAAAAGCACAGGAACGATCTGTTTGAAGGAAAAACAAATGCTTAATATTGCTTTTCAGAAGCCTAAAATGGAGCCGCACTAGGAAATGTTACCATGCATTCTTGTATGACGGAAAATACTCGATTCTTATTCAATATGTTAATGTATTCCTGAAATCATATTGTTCTCGGCTATGCTAAGAGTCTCGGTAATTTCTCTAAGGAGCTTCCTGGGTTGTGAGCCGGGGTGTTCGATTGGGCCTATCGCTGCTCACTGTTCCGTTTCCGTTGTATGAAGTCTGAAAAAATAACAAAACTACACAAAAGCCATGAAAGATAATATTTCCATTTTCTTTCATTTAAATTTTAATATTAATATTCAGAATTGGTTTGTTACAGGGTGCTTGAACAGCTCCGCAAGTAAAGCTCATCAAACTGTAAACAGATTGCAGCATCCAATAATTTTTATTAATGTGTTTTTCTTGTTTTCTCTTGTATTAAAAGAATAGCTTCCCGAAACAGTAAACCTTATCATAATTTACCCACCCTTACATCATTTCAAACTCCAGACTTTGTTTCTTTCTGCTTTCCTTACAGTATAATGAAAAGGGAATAAGCAAGCTGTGATGACTATTCACTTTCATTTCAATGACATTATGTTTATACCACTAAATTTAGAAAAAATAAAATTACTAATATGCTTCACGCATGAAAGAAAGTCACACAGTTTGGGTTTGAAAGACATGATTGTGAGCGCATGATGACAGATTTTTTCATTTTGGCCTGTAATATGCTTTTAACTAAATCAGTTCCTCCGACAGCACGAAATTGATCGCATGCTGATCCTTGCTACATTTTTACATGGGGCAAATTGTATTCAAGTTCACACCAGCTGCAGCAGACAGAATTGCTCTTTCATCAGTCGGAGATGATGAAATGTTTTATCATTCCTCTTCATAGGAAACAATGAGAAATAGAAAGAGCTCACAGGCATCGGCTGCTGTTGACTGTGCATGTTTGATTGTTTCTTCTCAAGGACATACAGAGAGCCTTGCTACTATAAATATGCAATTCTTCCTTAGGCCTGAGAGAGAGAGAGAAAGCTTTTTGATATTCATGGACATTCAAGTCCTCTTAAAGGATATGCATCTTTGGAGGAATCAAAATGATCCACTCAACGAGAGAAAATTATACCCCACACATGCCATGTGGCTTCTTCAAATAACTGGGAGAAACATACCTCCACTCAAACTAAAAGGGTGGGCAGGGATACATAATTGCAGAAGTAGAGGCTTTCCAGACAAGCAGTGTTTATATCAGTATTTGTTGAACAGTGGGTGATTTTAGGCTAAAACTTGGAATTGGAGGGTCAGAATGGGAAGCGTCATTGAAAATACACCAGCAATTAAATCACTTCTTGCCCTGCTTGTGTCCTTTTTGTTTACGAAAAACATAATTAGAAAATTTCCCTGTTTGAAAGTAGACGCAGAAGGAAATGAAGATAGGGTATAGGTCCAAAATATGCCTCAAGTCCAGTGTTTTTTCATAAAATGGCTTTTACAGTAGATTATAACCATATTCACGAAACAATAAATTAACTGTTATAAATGTGAAATAATCATCTTAATAATTAATTCAATGTATGCAAAGTGCACATTCTGAAAAGAAGAGGGCTATCAAATATGATAGCTCATAGTAACAAATCTACACAAAATATCATTTGAATTGTATTTGTTGCTTTTTCCAGCAACAAAGAAAAAAGGTTTAATAAGTGCAAAATTTTAATGTGACCTGGTTTAAATAAATAGCATGTTAAAATAACACCAAAAATATATTTCTTGTAAATAGCGTGAGATAAATGTGTTTAAAATGGAAACGTTGGAAATATTACATTGAAGTTAAAATAAAGGTGTCTTTACCTTCACCAAGACCACCATATGCTGCTTCTCAAGATACAATTACATCATCTCTGTAAATGTGGCTTTTCATTTATCTTTTGAGAGCTATAATAATTTATTCATGCCCCTGACATTTTTTATTTTGAGTTGGAAAGAGGGATTCACCACATTGATACGTGAGCTTTCTGCTATGCAATCTTGCTAATGTTTCCCCTTTCCTTTTTCAACCAAATAACCATCTCCATTAAAACCCATTGACATTTTAAGCATCAGTCATCGGGACTTGTTTACCATCCACGCAGATGCATGGCCGGGTTTCAGAAAGATGAACATTGTCTAGACAAAAACTTTGCACCCCAAAAAAAGAAGGCCAAATGACCACATCTGTTAATCCAGAGCTCATTGTGTCCAATTATTCAAGCTGCGGCAGTTCCTTAGAAATATGGCCAGAAAAGAACAAAATCTCTCTTCCAAAATGCTTTCTCTTTTTTTACACTGCATTTTTTGAGATTAATTAGTATTTGTTCTCTTCCTTCCTCCCAAATCCTCTGTCTGGGGAGGATTAATTAGAAGCCCTGTGTTTCTTATGTTTGCCATTATCAAAATAAAGCTCCACATAGGGTTCAACACAAGCATTAGATAGTGGAATCAATCTACAGGTTGGAGATCACATGGCCCTGATGACTAAGACTAAACCCACTGTAATCCGTTATAAACCTGCCATGCGAATGTCTATAAGTGCATGGCAGGTAAACTCTTCACGAACCAATCAAATACGGTCGATACTATACAAGGGAAGTGACCTAAGATATTTGGTCTTAGAAAATATAAGAATAAGGTACAAAATGTTTAGGCCAAAAAATTAGTTTTGCTGACTATTTAAAGTTAATTTCATTGGCACATATCTTTAGCTTGTTTTGCTTTTTACCTTAAAAAAACGTTCTTAAAGGTGTTGTTTTGATTTACCACATGCCTCCCGAACTGTAGAGTACGATATTCCTTACAGATCAAGGATCATCCACGATCCGTTTCAACCACTATACTGCAGGGGAGAGGAAGAGGCAACGCGTGTTGTAAAGTTGTTTGTCCGTTTTAGGCTTCTGTACAAAAGATGGCGTCAAATTCAAAGTTTGTAGGCCCGCTCTGTATATAGATATAAATAGTTTATTCTAAGGTATAACAAACATAACGGTTCATTACGTAAGGTCTATATACCCCTCTAAAGAAATAGTTTTGTATATTCTATTGCATTTCTGTCAGTAGATCCTCCTATAAACCCTGTATTTTTCCTTCAATAAAATTTTTTCATATTATCTTTCATACAACTTTTCGTACTGAAATTGTACACTAACTGAACAAGTATACTAGAACTTACTACATCATGTATGCTTGAATTTTTTTGGTTAAGAATAATATTCATACTTAGTCAAATTAACTTAAAGTACAGTTCATGGTATTTTTTTGGGATCACAATGAACAGTTGGATCATTTATAATAATTCATTATATAATAAAATATAAAAGGGTATAAAAGGTTTTTAAAGGCGTTCCATGCAGGCTTGTTGCTGTATAGTTTATTTTACTATAAACAAATATCGCCTTCACGACATTGCAATTTTGATCATCTGAAGATGATGATGGGAGGAAAGTAACACACAATTTCGTATGACAGCAAAGCACCTCATCCGCCGCGCTGAAAACAAACGGCAAAACAGGCTGACAATGACTCCTCTTAAATGGGATTACATCAATGATTTCTCTTCCTGACAACATAATGCCAAAACAATTTACGAATTGGGGAAAAGGGTAATGGAGAACATGTTGCAATATTAAAAAATAGACACACACAAAGTCATACCGGAAAATGTCATGTTAATGTGATGATTCTGTTTTAAAAGCCTCGCCCAACAAGCCTCTTCCCTTCCTGCGCTGTTCTTATTTCTCTAACTCAATTCGCAATGAGGAAATCGAATTAAAAGCCATTCAGTCTGTCAGAAGATGGATTTTGGCTCTCGGTTGCTTTCGAAGCGCAAAATAACAAAATCAAACAAATGTTTTGATGGATGATTCAGACATCCCGGTGATTTGGAGGGCACAGAATTGTGGGTAGCTTTGTACATCCACAGCGTTCCGGGATTATTATGTTATTTTCCTGCTGGGCTACAGATGCAAGCTTCAAGACATCCGTGGGACTTCATTTGACTTAAATCAAAAAACGGATTTTAATGCAGCGTGGGATTAAAACAGTTTATAAATCCACTTCTCTTTCCATAAGAACTGTGGGATGTATGGCCTCAGGGCAAATGTGGAGTTTTTGGTCAAACCTTTATGATCCGCATGTCAGAAAGAGAGAAGCCAATTGCTTGTATTAATAAAAAAACCTGTTGACATTGTGGGGTCATTAGGTGATGCTATGCGAACAAGACTACTGTATCCTTCAGAACAAAAAATGATTTCTTTGTATATTGTCCAAAAAAATCTAAAAGAAAAAATCTAAATCAAGCTAAATGACACTCAGATATTAAGTCTTATTTTTCTGAAAAAAATTCTTGTTTTAAAGAGGAACTCCGCCATCTGTTCTCCAGACATCTGTTAATATTCGCAATGCAAATTAATATAGTTTGAATTGGTTCCGGAGCTTTCTGACTCCCATCAGTAGAGAGCAACGTAACTGTTTTTCAAAGCGCAGAATGTCAGTTATGTTGCAGTCTATAGGCGGGAGTCAGAAACCTAACAAACCTCATCAGAAGCATCTTAATTTGCGTTGCGAAGATAAAAGGATGTCTTTGGCTTGTCGAACAACTTGAGGGTGAGTAACTGACAGAATTTTATTTTTTCAGCAGAGTTCCCTTTTAAGTAAGTATAAAATTAAAATAAACAAGCAAAAAGATCTTCCAAAAATATCAGATTTTCTTAGTCAACTGGCAGATATTTTTTGTTATTTTAAGCATAAACTGACTTAAATCTTTTTTCATTTTTATGTCATTTTGCTTGTCAAGACAAGAATACCAACTCAAACAAATTTTTTTGTTAGATCAACATTGTTAAATTGTTGTTTTTAATCCACACATCAGCCAATAAGATTTGAAAACCCTACTGTAGTAACTAGGCAGGGCGAGACCGGGGTTCGAGTCCGGTGAGTAATTGAGAATGATCGCCAGCTGTGCGCACACCGGGCTCGAATCACGTAGGAGATTGGGAGCATATAAAAGGAACGAGCGAACATATGTTAAGTTTATATTTATGTTCTTGTGTTTCGTATTTATGTTTTGTTCGCCGGCGGTCGGCCGTGAGGGGCCGCCGGCTTTTATTATTTATATTAAATGTTTAAATGTCTTCCGGTTCCCGACTCCTTCCTTCCTTTTATTGAATCCTTATTACGCCTACCTTGCCTATAGTAGCCATCAGTATGCATGACAGTGTTTTAAATCATGTCTATGTATGAGCATGGCATGCGCAATAACATTTATGCTATGATTGAAAAACTGTAAATACATACAAATTATATTTTCAGCTGGTGCCTCGGTTCACTATACCCTGAGTGAAAAAAAGTATATACGACCAGCTTGGTTGGCTTTTCCTTTGGAAAAAAATACAACAATTCCCACCAGCCTCTCTCAAAAATGTGTCCTCAAAAAGATTTATTGTGGTTCAAAGTAATGTGAAAAGGAATTCATATTTCTGCTTTACCATGAGATATGACCACGGAGCAAAAAATAAAGAAAAAAGAAAAAACACACGAAGAAACAAAGCCACGCTCTCTACTGTCTCCATGGCCTATGCATACCGACGCCAAACAAACGAAAAAGCTCTCACTGTGAAATGATTAAAGAGAGAGATATTGTGTCATTCTATTTCCTTTATTGTGCAGGATGATTTCTAGATGGGAGACCGATAAGAAGGTTGTTCGGGATTTCGCTTGAAAACAAAGCTAATCTGCATTTTAATGGATAAGCGGCATGCAGAGCCTAATCCGACACGTATGAATTATTCTGATTTGGTCAAAACATTTCTAATTTGTCTCATTGCGATGTAATTTGTTACCTGATGATTTTGAAAAGAAGAAAAGAAAGATAATGAGTTTTCTTGCTACGGGATAATTGGCTTGATGAAAAAATATATATATGTTCTGTCGTAAACCCTGAAAACAAGCATACACCTGACTGTTGTAATGACTTTTTCAGGGGGATGATTCAAGCGTAGGACATTGTGCCAGTGCTCTCTACGATAGACTCACAAATTCCCTCGGCCACATCCCAATCTTTCACAATTTCCAAAGAGCCAACTTCATTTAATATGTTGCGGAAAAAAAGTGGCGTGTGCGGCGCACAAGCCAAACGGCTCGAAGTGACATATAGAGATGTGGTCCTGAGGCTATAGACTCTTTAATAAGGCTAGTGGGTGCAGTGGAGTTCCCCAAGGCAGTGAGCTGTTTGGCAGCTTTCTTAATTTTCCTCAGATGCTGAGCCTGCGCCCGTCTAGTGGACAAAAAACAGCACAGCAAGCAACAGGTATGCATGCGAATGCACACATCTCTGTGGTCACTAATGCGGCTAAGGGGACTCAAATGCAAGTTGGCTCCCTCCTCTCTACTGTCTGCCTGTCACCAACGTTGACACTTTAATCACCTGTCGCCTGCGCAGCTGGTTTCTCCACGTCAAGGAGAAAGACAGGCTGACAACACCTTGGTGGACACTGAAGGGTGGTTCTGGAAGGCTTCTCCACGTCTGTGACAAAATGACATCACGCACGCTGACATCCAGGACAGGGTGTTCATGTCACCTGTCAAGCGACTCTCTACTCACCTTCCAAGGCTTCGACATGACCTTGATACCTGCAGCATCACCTAAAACCTCCCACAAACATCAAAGCACACGTTAAGGCGGCTCTAGTAAAGATGTGCCAAGTGTTCTCGAGACTTTAAAAGAAACAGACACATCGCAACCCAAGCTATAATCACTTGTTCACGCTTGAGCGGTGTCAACTGCAAGAGACGACAGCCGTTTCCTTGTTTCCGAATGAGGTGGATTTGATACTCATGCGTGGAACTAAAAGCAAAGCAGAGATGGATTTTGACATGGCTGCCTGCAGGCTACAGCGCTAACATCAACTTTACCAGAGAGCCTTTCTACTCTGAGACGAACCTTCAAACTTTTACAAATTATGAAAAATGACAAAATGACTCTTGAAGTTTAGCACGCTCATTCCAGTTATCTCAACTATATCTATATAACGCCTCCAAGGGCCACTTTCAGTAGATTTCCAAGCAAGCATGAAAAGACGACACAAAGTTTATGCAATTTGACGTTCAAACACAATAAACCTCGCTGAGATGATTTCACCCGGGTGGGGCCATGCCTACAGGTGCATCTCCTGACCTGCTGCGTGACCTTCGGCAAAATGGTCTCGATCCGTTTAAGTCAATTTGCTGTTGCTGTACGAACTAATGCAGCCATGGACACTGGTTTGTAACATAGGGCTATTTAGTTATTTCCCTCCTGTCCTTCCTCTAAAGCGATAAAAAAGAATTCAATTTGCGAGTGGCCCTGGCGGCTCTCTCCGACTGTGTTTGCAAAGTTAATGCAGAAGCCGGTCTCCCTGGGGTCAGCGAGAGGAATATGGCGCTTGCTGGAAAAACAGAGGGAACAATGGCTTTGAAGATGGCCACAATGTGCTCTGGGGACTCAAGCAAATGGAAAAATAAAATTAAACTATAACATCCCCTCTTCCAAGCCCTGCCTCCAGCTGCCCGGATCTCTGTTTTTACTCTTTTTTCCCCTCAAGAAACAATCTGAGTTTTTTGGTCAGTTTTTCATAGTGCAGAATGCATAACAGAGTACTCGGAGACAATTCATTTTAGTAACTACTTTTAGATGTTACTTCTACAATTTTGAAAATGGGAGCAATACAGTAAGAGTATAAAGCTATAAAATTAATTGAATTGCAAAGCTCAGACAGCTCCATATATAGTACAGGGAACTCTTATGATTGTTTTAAAAAAAAATTGAGTGGAATTTGGTCAGATTTGTTTAAAGAATCTGATAAAGAGAAAATAACCATTCACGAAAGAGCGAAGGAATGAAAAAAGAAACTCAGCAAGAAGGACTTTTTCATATTTTTCTGGTTGAAATGTGAAAAAGACTTTTTAGTTTTTCCCTATCAAGAATGTAATAATTGTATAATTTTTATGAAATTAATAGGGCTTTCAAATGATGAATCGCAATGAATTGCATCCAAAATAAAAGTTTGTGTTTACACAAGATATGTACTCTGCATGTTAATTTTGTATTTATAAACACGTACACACTTAATATGCAACAGTACACAGACATATATTATGTAAACACAAACTTTTATTCTGGATGGGATTAAACGCGATTAATCGTTTGACAGCCCTAGAAATAACGTTGCTTTACTAATAAACAATTGTGTTTATTGACTATGGCTCTAAAAAAGCCTCATGCACCATACAAAAGATCAAGTTTAGTGGTGAAAGTTGGCAGATCTGCAAATCATACAGCGAAAATATGTTGAAAAAATAAAATATAAAAAGTGGAGCGAATATGTTATTTTTTGAGATTGATCTATTATTAAACCCTCTAGAGAATAACATCACATCCCATTTCTGATACTTGCTTCAAGTCAAGTAATTGTCCACCCCATAAAACTAATTTGGCTCCATCATGCTTAGTCACTAACGAGATAAGCATGAAGTTATATTGATGAACTGATTGGCCAATTTCTCATCCCCGGATTGCTCAAAGCATCTATCTGTCGAGAGCCTGAACCCTGTGATGTGACTATAAGCACAGAGGGGGGCTTAACATTAGCAAATGGCCCTCATTCTCAAATTAACAGCCAACAGCCTCCTGCCTATAAGCAATCCTTCTTTAACACGTCCTCTCCATACAAATGCAGCAGGAAAAAGAGAGAGAGTGATAGAGAGTTAGACAGCGAGTGTGAAGGAGGGAGTGAGAGAGTGATAACAAGCTATTTATCTGAAACCTGTCGTCCGCCTTCACCTCAGTTTAAAGTAAACAGGTTTCCGTTAATGGCTCTGTCACACATATGCACAGAACATTGTTGGGAAAATGATGGCTATCACAATAATCACTAGCCAATTCACATACTGTAGGCTTTTAGCGGTAGACGCTCGCACGACAAATTGGCTATTACAAAATTTCTGTGAAATGATCTGCTGCGAGCATGAAAAAATATTGTGTGATGCTGTACATGATGCGAATGTCTCCATAACAAGTATTCGAGTGTCTCCATAGGTTTGTTTTTAAGAGTTGTGATTCTTGTATGTGGTTTGTATAGCAATTTAGAACCCGAAGAACAGAAAAAAATATATTACGCCATAATGAAAAACCATTCCAGTTGTTTGCTTTGCCTCTCCACACCGGAACATTAAGCACCCAAGTTTTTTCTCACGCTGCATTTCCAATGGAAATTGAATGACAGGCTACTGTTTATATTTCTATTTGATGCTTCAGTTAACTGTAGATTTTGATCAAGCACACTTTTGAAGCTTGAAGGATAAAAGAGACGTGAGTTTGAAGAAACTCGCATTACGATAACGCGACAGTCCCTATGTCAGATATGAAGGCGGCATTTAACGCGTGTGTCAATGCGTTTGCAATTATTTTGAAACGATGGAAGAATGAGATTCTGACATTGTGAGTTCTGTGACACTTCAAAAGGGCAAATTATTCATTTGCCGTGCTCCATTTCGGCACCTTGCCGATCAAGCGATGCTAGACAAAGACGACTACTCGGCACCGCTTGCTCCCTCGCTTACCCGAGTTGACAAAGTAACAATGTTATGGATGCAAACAACACATGTAAAATACATTTGGTAGTGTTTTATTTTGAAAGAATGGAGAGCACGCTGCAGTGAATGATGGAATGCATGTTTGTTTAGTGCAGGGGTATAGAGAACAATGGTACTTTGGTGAGGTTAGTAATACTTAAGGCTTTAAAGAATATGGGTGAATAAACTTGCTAAAGAGAAAATGTGAAATGTGCACTGCACCAAATAAAAACAGTACTGGAGGAAACAGAAAAATGGAGAACAAACAAACAACTTTCCTTTTCGAATTGAAGGTGCTAAAACATGAATTGAAACTGTTATGGCCCAGGCCTACAGTATTTTAATTCCTGCCCAAAAGCTAAATGTTATCGCACTATAATGGGGGTGGTTTGTGGTAAAGGTTGTGGATTAAAACATCTTACATCACTGTACCCTTGAGCAAGCCACTTAACCCCAATTTGCTGAAGAGGGATTGGCAATGTCATTCAGGTACTGCAAACTGCGAAAATTGCAAATAACCAAATATTAGTCTGACATTTTTAGACCCACATGAGAAGATTTAATAACAGTGGTTGTCTTCACATGCTGCTTAACACCATAAGCATCTACACAATTTGACAACAATTTATAATGGGTTAATTGGCGACCTTCTATGCCCACCTAAAGCTTAGCATTTTGTTAATAATGAGTTGCCACAGATGTTTCAAATGGGTGTTTGACCCAGTGAGCAAAGTGAACGGTTGTTTATCTCGGCATGCATCCGTCCTTTGTCTAAGTGCTGATGTGAGCGTTGATTACTGCACGGGCCTCGCAATTAATGGTCCCTGCAGCCAAGGTCAGATGAAGGTGTGAGGAGCACAGGACAAATATGTGCAGGAGCGCAGGAGAAAGGGTCAAGTGGAGATAAACACATTTACAGATCAGCTTCATTCCAGTTTCAGAGAGCTGCCAAAATAGATTGGGATCCAAGAGAGACTGGGGGAGGTGGGGGCGTGCTGCACAGACCACACCGTTATGATATCCTGCCCAGCTTGCTAAGTACTTTTTCCTGACAGAGCAAACAGTCCTAGACAGAGAAAAATGAACAGCCAAAATAAACAAGTCAGAGGTTTATAGCTCAAGGCACCTGCTGTTGCACGAGTTTATATATGTACATTTCGTGTCAAAATAGATCATTTGTACATTATAAATATATTCAATACTTATGTTTATGCAAAGTATTGATATTATTTGGATGTATTAAACCCAAACCAGAAATAACATGCCATCTGTATCCAATGACATAAAAACACACTTCTGATAGGGCATCAACATTTATATACTTACAAATATTTTGCCTCTATATTGTCATCTCTGTCTGAAACATATAACTGCAGGCTACTTATCTTTGAGTTAGTTAAAATCAAAAAAATTCAAACTGAGATTTTGTACAAAATAGAAACCAAAAGCTGAACTCATGGTGTAAGCTTACCATTGCGCATCTGGGTACAAGGTTAGGAGATAGTTTTGATGACTGATTTTTATGTACTTGCTTAGTCGATTTTTTTACTGTTTTAAAGCAAAAAAAATACAGATTGCAGCTATAAGCTTCTTAGTAATTGTACTATGAATTTCATATAGTAACTACAATGAATTTCATACAGTAAACAAGTATTCAAGCACAATTGAATTTCCATCTATTCTGAAAAATATATTCAGAAGTTTCGATTAGACTACAAGATTTTTTATCTGTGGAGAAAAATGTGAAATGGTTGAGAGTTTGTATCAATACTGTATGCTCTCCATTTAATCGTATTTCTTTTTTTTTTCGACCCCGCAGGCAGCACGCCCTCCTCCATAGCTTTTCTGAGCCACAGACAAGAGGATTTAAGTTGTTGTAGGGAGGAAGTAACTGTCACACTGCCGTAAATATTAATATTAATTAATTTCCTGTTCGTGTCACCGCCAAAGGCTGGGCTAGATTAATAGCGGGCGGGCGATTTTCAAGTGGTCATATGTCATACTATCGGTGGTGAAATCTGAGGGAAGAAAACACCAGCCGACACAATCCATATTTATAAGACAACGCTCCCTCCCTCGTTCGTCCCTTTACAGAGTCTGTCAGACACATGTAAAAACAGGCTACAATTTAAAACACATTAAAATGCTAAAACATCACAAGGGATGATGAACCAGCGCAAACCGGGAAAACTATTCATGCACATCACACTCACAAATTTACGTGGAAACACACAATCTCCTACTCCCTGTCTCTTTACATGCAGACGTACAGGTTCGCTAAAGGCCGGAAGCATCATCCATGGCCATCTTTGCCCTGTTTTGCTCTGGTTAATGACAAGCTAGATTTGTGCTTTCAAAAGGAAGGTCTATGCAATATTCAGCATGCTGAGCAGGTTTGATCCATCTAAATGTGGGTACCTAGACCTTCATCAAATTTTCAAACACATTCCATCTTCTACACACCTTCTGTAGGGAAGTGTTACACAAACACACACACATTAAAAGCATGCTTGAATATTAAGCAGTCAGGGTTCAGTTTATAGCCCAGTTAGCCCATGCAGGTAAATGTCACAAATACACCATCTAGATGCATGAAGCATCATTCTCTATTGACTGACATTTCAAGTTAGCTGTTTATTTGATGGAATATTTCTTTCAGCATATAAATCAGTTCATTGTTTTATCAGTGCTCAACTTTTGAAAGGTTTTTAAAAGCAAGTAATGGGCTTTCCTCTTCACTGCATTTCAAATTACAGTCGATCTTCCAGCGCCTATCAACGTTGTTTGTAATTTTTGCTGTCGTTCCACATTGGATCGTCACACAGCATTTGTTATAAAACTGAGTGTTTGTGAACAAAAATAAGAATAATAAGAAAATAAGAAAAAATAAGAAAATTTGAACAGATTAAATAAAACATTGCAACAAAGCACTCCCACAATCCCGCCTCCACCATGATGCAATCTTTGCATCACACAATCATAATTCAGCATAAACAAGCTCTATCTAAATGAACACCCAAGAGCTTTCCGATCGCAATGATTGAATGAGTTGTCTTCCACTACCGCACTCTTTCCCCCAGCGGGGGCAACATCTCCGCCGGGCCACTTGTTCCAATGGCAGGGCTCATTTTCCGGGACATTGTTTGCATCATGGGGTCATTTAACTGTTACAGTCACCGGCAGGAACAACTTTCGCTCATTCTCCATCTTATTCCATCTATTTGTCTTTGTCTCTCCCTACCTGTGATCCCTTCCTCTATCCCTCCGTCCTGGAGCTGTCATCATGCAGAATCTGTGCCTGGCCAGGAGAGGGATGGCTGCTGCCAAACACAGGGCACTGGCTGCAGTACTGTCTCCATAAATAGCCCTGGTCCACCCTATGACATTACCTGCCTACGACAAGATAATCATGATGAATCGCTCCAGAGCAAAACGCACACTGAGGAACAAAGAGCAGCATCAACACAACCCAATTGTGTGGGTTTTTTTCTCTTTTCTTGTACTACTGTCTAGTGTCTGTGCCAGAAAACACTAGACCGTTTACACCTGCCTTTAAGAATCGTATCTGTCTAAGATCTGATTGCAAGTGCTTAGATGAGACGCAACACTATTTAATGCAGACAGGGATGGATCGGGACGCACTGTATTAATATGCACATTAGCCTTCACACTTAAACATTGGAGACATGTGGTCACATTCCGAATACCTTTAAATGTGGTTTGAATTGCTAGATCGTAAGACGTTTAGACTACATTTAGACAATGTTTGGACAAAGTTTAGACAATGTTTGGACCACGTTTAGACTACATTGTCAACCTCAACCAGATTGTCCGAAATAGATATTTAAACCAACTGTAAACAGATACTAAAAATAGAAATAGAAGGGGCCAATGTAGTCTAGCTTAGCCAGATCTTCATACTTTATCGCCACTTTCTTTGGAAAGGCCCGGCCAAGATGACATATGACTGACAGATTGCAACCAGTAACAGAACAGACCGATTTAGATTCACGAATGTGTCAAAAGTGAACAGGAACAACCATGATTATAAGTTAATGCCATGAACTTTGCATACTTTTAAGAATTGAGCGTTTAGTCGAACGTTATGAATTCTTATAGCAACCGTCATAAACACGACAGCTTACTTCTTAGATCCGAAGGCTTTGTTGTTTCCAGGCGGATCGTTTAAGAACCCGACATGCATGTCTCCCGGAAATCCTGTGAAATTCAACCAATCATATGATGTCTTTGAACATTCTGAAGTGTTTCCAGAAAAGAGTGCTATATGCCTCAGACGTTCAGCCAACGTATCGTGGGCATGACATCTGAGGCTGAGACTAGGGCCAATGTGATCTTATGTTAAAAAATGTAGCTATATTAGGTGATTTCTTATAAATGGGGGTGATTTCGTATAAATTTGTATGTAAATTGGAAAAAGCAGGAATGAAGCTTCATCTCTTTGTGGGGAAAGCATATTGTGAAAGAAATCATATAAATGAGATGCCCTCATACGTATTAGTACAAATTCATGCGAATTAGCCACCTTGTAAAACAGTTAGAAATTGCTAAGTGATTGTATTTAAGTAGCAGAATTTTTTGTAGTAGGAGGGCCAAAGACATGTTATTCTGGGATATTTGAGGGGATAAGGTCAGTCTAGACCTGCAGGAGTTGGCAGGACGTTGACAGGAGCTGAATGATGTGTAGGTGGGCTCTGACTGATAACACTGCAGTAAACTCATTTTGCCTGCCGGTCCACTTGCTGCACCCCTTGCCAAACAGACAAAAACACGAACATGTCCACGCCTTGCAAGCTGCCTCAGAGAATTTACTAAATGTTCCATTTAAACAGGCCGTTTAAAGCATCGCTCATGGCCAGCATTTCTTACATCAATGAAAGTTTCCGATCAATAAATGTTTCCTTCAATAAGCGCTCCTGATTAATTACCAATGAAGTGACCATAGTCTCCAATTGAAGGGACAATCAATAAAGTAGAATACAAATACACTGTAGAAAGTTTAATCAAGTAAGTAGAGCAAAGAGCTTTAAACTCCTATCCGAGTACCAAGAGTCTTCAAGCACCAAAGACTACATTGAACATAATAAAACAATGTCACTACTATATTTGTCATTTTCTGATTATTTCATCGTGTTTAGTCTGAAACAGTTAAAAAATGATGCTCACATTGTGTCAGTCTCCCCGAATTCAGAATTCAGTTGCACTTCAGCTCAGGCATTCGGTCATATTTTATGAAGTGGATGACACCTTTTACCGAGAGACAATGGAAGGCAATAAATTCTGATACAGTGTGGCATAAGTGCCGTCGCGCTTCTTAGGGAAAGGAACTGTACTTGACTTGAGATTAAATAAAACCCTACTAGCGAAAGTATACTTCACATTGGCACCTCAGCTGTGGTTTATGGGTTAAGTACATGACAATGGATAAGAGGTACAGTATATTTGGTGTTAATTGTGTTTGTTTAATGAGGAATTTTTGACAAAATGGTTGAGATTTGGAGGAAAATTCTGAATTTAAATATCATCTCTGCATTAGAAGAATCTTTAAATTCACTCAACTCGTAAACCACAGACCTGACATTGGTCGTTTCGCGACATTTTTTGTACCTGATTGAGTCTCCAACTAGGTGACAACTGTAATATCAGTATCCAAGGGTCGTAGATAAAGATTGTATAAAAATCCCCCCCCGATGAGGTTGATTTGATTTAGATCAGTATGTGAGTTACATTGGTTCCCTTTCTGTGTGTCTCTTCATGTTGTGTTGAGACAGAATGGGGGTTGAACTTCAGAACCTAACATCTCCGATGCCAATGTCATGGCATGCCAGTCTGTGCCCTGTGCATATGGATATAAAAGGAAGATGGTGTGCCACCCTCACCAATAGCATCTCCGATGGGCGACAGTCGACTGACCCATAGTGGATTCACGCAGGTGCATCATGAGGATGAGATTTCCATCGCAGCATTGGAAGGTGACTTGCTGGCTTCGCCTTCCCCACATCGCTCACGGCTTGATTACCGGAAGTGAATGAGGAGCAAGAAACATCAAACTACCTCCGTCACCCTAACTTTCCTCAACATGGGGGGAGCTAAGGGAAACATCGACATACCCCAGGTTGAACGTGTCGTTGCGGTACATCTGTGCCAGACCGCTGCCACATGGAGGGGTCAACCAAGGCTTTCTTCGACACTCGTGACTTGCTGTGGGGCAACATGCTTCCGCTACTGCAAGCCAAGGCGGTGAAGCAGATGGACGAGGGAAGCCACGACCCAGCTGTCATGCAGGAACTGGGCATGCGCTGGGTCGTACGATGTCCACTCTGGTGGTCCAGGACAGACTCCTAAGGCTTGACCTTGCACAGATGAGAGACGCCGATAAGGTATGATTTCTCGATGCGCCCATCACGAAAGATGGGCTGTTTGTCTGCCCGAAATCGGGATTGGTTCATGGCTATCGACCTGGAGGACGCGTACTTCCATGTCTCCATTCTCCCTCGTCAGAGTCCGTATCTTTGGTTTGCCCTCGAGGGTCGAGCATACCAGTACTAGGTCCTGCCCTTCGCTCTGGCCCTAGTCAATGCTATGCTGCCTGACACTCTTCAGGTGGCAATCAGCAGTCCCAATAAAACTTTTTCAAAGGCTCCTGGGGCATATGGCTGCCTTGGCATGCAGTGTCGGGTCGTTGGACGGACCCCTGCCTGCAGTGGCATATCATTGCCTAGACTTGCTGGCTGCTAGGTTTACTTGAAGAGGTTCCTTTCCCTCATTCAGGGCAAGCATATGCTGCTCCCCTCGACCTGCACGGCTGCTGGGGCGTACATCAACCTCCAAGGTGGCATTCGCTCAATGCAGATGTCGCAACTGGCCCGACACCTCATCGGGCTTATAAACAAGCTCCGCAGCAACTGACGAGAGAAGTTTGACCTGAGCTCCGCTGCTTTACTCATATTGGTAGTTGTTACCGAAAGTCGATCATCATATGCACAGAAGTAGAGCAAATCTCAACTTTGCTGTGTTGCTAGACACGCCCACTTCCTGTCGCCAATGGTCACTGTTGCTTGTGATGCGGGAGTCCCGGCTCACCATTTAAATGAATGACATCGTCCCGCTTTGTCGCTGGCGGTGTGACCCACAGAAAGTGTTTGTTTCTTACAGCGTGAAAGCCTGTGTCCCTCAGCCTTTAAATGCCCGCAGGGAGGGCGCAAAATAAACAGATGGAGATCCAGGAACATCAGGTTTCATTTTCTAGGAAGCCCTTTTAGCAATTCTTCAAAAAAGTTATGAAATGAAACCTCCACAAAACCACAAACACACATTGACAGGGGTAATGACATTTTAGAAAGCATCTGTTATAGGTAAAAAAAAAGCACCTCTATGCACTAACAAGGGCAGCGGGGGCTGTGATAGATTTCAACATGAGACAGAGACCAGTTTCTGTCCAATTACGCCTAAACAGTGGACCACAACTAAAGCCCGATGCGAGGCGGCTTACAGCCATTATGATTCATGGGTTTCCTTTGTAGACAGATAATTGGAGTAATAAGTGACACTGGCTAATAGTTTAAAAGCACCTGGGATGTATGTGAATTGTGAGGCACCAGATCACCTCTCTCTTAACCACTGAAAGAGAGATGCCTAGCTTATGAAGCAAGGCACTTTGGTTCATTATATGACTAGGAAGAAGACCTTGAAGGAGAACAAAGTTATGAAATATCCAGAGATGACCATTCAAACATTACACTCCAAATAAAAGCTGTTTGTTTTAGCATGTGGCGTAATTGTGAGAGAGATGTAAAAACCCTCACCTTATTATATACTACCTCTGAGTGATGAGCCCTGCCACATAGTCGAACCCCAGCCTTTCAATATTGCATATGAGACTTTGTAATGTTATAATGGAGTAAATATTACAAAACACAGAGGCTGTTCTTGGTTCCGTGAGGAACATGGAGAAAAAAGTGTTATGAATCTTTGCAAGCTTAGTGCAGCTTTTTGTAAACAACACTAAAAAAACATGAACTGCATTTGTTAAATTGTATTACCGCAATACTTCTGCTGCAAAATGAGGTTATTTTAAATAGTGATCTGCATATAGCTTAAAAATGTGTAACCTAATAATTTTGCGAACCCAGTACATATATCTCAATATCAATTTTTCTCAACATTTAGTAAAAGTTTGGAGATTTATGTCCATTTACAACCACCTTGATGTCCTGACAGGCAGTGAGATTAGTAAATCTGAAAAGTCATGAACATTTAGACATGTAAGAAATTTGTTTGATGGGTGTTATTGTTAGCATGTATGACTGACAGAAAGTGAGCGTCTAATATTGAGAAACAAACAATGAAGCTGGTCAGTGGAATGCATGAGGTTTTGTAAGAATTGGCAGCTTTGACATTCTGAAAGAAAATGAATCATCTTTCCTCTGAATGGGTGATAACAAAAAAATGAATGCAGTTGTGAAAGGCGTCTGAGCGTCGGCTGGACAGGAATGTCGAAATGGGTTACAGAAAATGAATTTCTGACTCACCCTGTTATTAAAATCTCTATTGTTGTTTATTGTTTCCTAGATCAGATTATATTATTGAAATATTTTTGGTCTGTCTTTTTATACTGAGTGGGGACTTGTTTGTGGTTTATTAAAAGGAGGCGGACAAAATAATTGCAGAGTTAGGTACACACAAAGGTGACAGACTGACCTTAAAAAAGTATTGAAAATGAATAGGTCTATACTGAAAATATTTACTTGAAAATAATATAATGCAATATATTGTCATATAATATCATATAATGGAGCGAGTGATGGATTCTGCACTTCCTGTTGTAAAAATCCAGCTTAAAAACACTAACAGCATGATTTTCATCTCTTTCTCTTTCTGTTTTCATGCCACCGGAGCGCTGCTGGCTCTGACTGGCTTCAGTTCAAGGTCAGAGAGAGCGTCTGAAAGACGGGGGCGGCCGAGAGGACTCGGCCTGGGCTAAAGCTGGCATGCTAAATGACTAGAGATTCAGAGCTGTGAGCCGTGCATCTCTCTTACGAGCAGACGGGCTCAGCTGAGGCCACTGCTGTGAGCTATCAGTCTTTAGATTCCCTCTGAAGAGGATGGATATTGATATTTCAAATTCTCCTCTGTGTTGTCAGTGGCCTTGCATTAAGAGTTATCTCAGACAACAGAGAGAGCATAGCACAACAGAAGCTGGGTGCTTAGAGACAGAACTAGGAGTGAAGAGACCTCTACAGAGTCTGAATAGAGACAGAGAAGGAGAGAGTCAAAGTCTGCATTATTGTCAATTCTGCAACATGTACAGTACATACATATAGAGGATTGAAATTGCATTGCTCTCAGACCAATGGTGCATACAAATAACACAGAAAAAAGATACATTAAAAAAAGATACAGATAAATAGAGATTATTATATATATGTAAAATACAACTTTACAAGTAAGGATATGAACAGAGTAAATTATTTCTAAGTACTTACATGTATAATTACACTGTGACAAGGGCTTGTAAAATAAAGTGTAACAAATAACTTTCCCAGAAATACCTGAAATGGAAGAAATCTTTTGTGAACTATTAATTTGTAGATTTGTGATGTTTCCCCTCCCTGATTTTTCTTACCTGTGTCTACCATTATTGGCCCTCATGTATTTAAACCCTCTTGTTGTTTGTTTTTTGTGATTTTTTTCTGCGCAGCAAGTATTTGTTCATAGTTTTTGTTTAGCTTTATAGATGGTTTCAAAGCAACAACATAAACAAACGTCACTGCACATGCGTGTGTTGGTAGACTGCCATTAACTTCCGGTACACATTCGCAAATGATATAGTGCCTGTAGAATATTTCTGATAACAATAAAAACAAATCGAGTAGAACGCTTACTTAGCTAAACTTGCCTCTCCAATATTTTGAATTTACTCTGCGATACCAAACTCAACGCTAGATGTCAATGTCCCATAAGCTTTCTTTACAGGAGTCATATGACACAGCTTAAACAAATATTACCGTTTGCTTAGGATGTAATGCAACGTGTGCACGATTTAAAGGTAAAAAACGCTGTATTTTCCACATAATGTGCTTTTATCTCCTCATTGCTCCGCCTCTCTGAAACACACAGATTTAAATCAAAGCTCATCGCTCTGAAAAGCGAGGTGTGCTATGATTGTCCAGTTAACCAGTGCGTAGTGATTGGTCGAATACTGCAAGCTTGTGATGGAAATGTAACATCTCTTACTTATAATACTGACCGTATCTTTTGTTCCAACACATACATTTTTGCAATTTTACGAGTCTAATACATGCATGGGCAACTTATAACACACCAAAGACACAGTAAAACAAGTGTTCACGCCATATGAACGCTTTAAATGTGAAAAAACTACAGGATCCATTCAACAAATTGTTTACTTAATAAATTTAACAATTAAATTCAACAAATCGTTATAATAGAATAAAATAATATTATAATTAATATTAACAAATTTAATTAACTATAAATAGTTACAGTATATTATTCATAACAGCTTTCCTGTAGCTCAGTGGTAATAGCATTGTGTTAACAACGCAAGGTTGTGGGTTCGATCCCAGGGGATTGCAAATACCTATGTAAAATGTTTATTATAGAATAAAAACAATGTAAGTCGCTTTGGATAAAAGCGTATGCTAAATGTAAATGTAAATGTAGACACTAGCCAGACTGATAAATGAGCACAGACCGGAAGTCAACTGCAGTCGAGGCGCGCGTCCGATGAATCTATACAGTATTATAAAAACAGAATCTTGGACCATCAACACTTCTCTTGTTGCTCTGTTTTTCAATTTGATCTAACTCGCAGCATTTGTTTTCACTATAAAAGTCTTGGTCAAATTTGCATTTCCTTCCAGAATTTTTTTTTAACATTAAAGCTCTAAAGACAAGTTCAGAAAGTCTAACTTAATGGTTTGGCAGTAAAAATGCACCAAACCTGGTGAAAGGCTTATGTGTTTAACAATTTAACTGCTCATAACATTTAGATTGTGTTTTGCTGCTAGCGATAGTAAAAGCTTTAAAGCAATACTGGAAATTCTCCAGTATACCTTAAAGGCCGCGTTCCCCGCGATAGCATTTTTCAAAGTTTAGTTAGTTGTAATGTTGCTGTTAAAGCATAAATATACCTGCAAAATAATAAAGCTCAATGTTCAGTGTCAAGCGAGATATTGTCTTTAACAGAATTCGCTTTCCAAGGACTACATAGAACAGTTGGAATCGGACTACAGCCCTCTTCTAACCGGGTACATGATGTCACTATTCCGAGTGCTTTTAAAAACCTCCGCCCAAAGGAATACGCAAAAAAATGGGTGAGGCCTTTAAGTGGAAGAGTTGCTGGAGTAGTATTTGGTTAATGAGAATATATGAATCCACTCACGAGGGAAATGATGTCCGGCAAGATTTTGGCTATATCTGTAGGCTATCGCTTCTAGCCAAAGACGTTTTTAGTTAAGGATGAACATCTGCGAAGCATAAGTGGCCATGTTGTTCTCCATTTAATCTCAATGCAGTCTATGGCAATAAACTTTGAAAAAACATTGTGTACACACAGACAAAGCACTTCCACAGTCCTCAAAAAAATCTTGCCTCAGCAGAGCAGCTGTCAGTGAAGTGTGTCTCGAACTGATGTTTAGCCACCACTCAGAAATATGGAGTAGCGTTTTTTAAAACTGATTTGAAGGGGGAAGCCAGAAAAAAAGAAAACACTCACACATATTGAGCTGACCTTGCAGAATATTTTTTGCGCTGATAGAGGGTAAAAAAATGCTAGCAAAACGAAACAAATGAAATGTCAATGGAACAACAAAATATATCCCTAGAAATCCTGAGCTTCAGCTGTTAGTAAACTGGTAGGCCAAAAATGAAGCCAAATGCAAAACAACTGATGCAATCAATTATTCTACCCACGTCAAACAACAACAAACATAATTTATTGGAGATGAAATTGCACTTCCACGGGGCTGGTGGGGTGCTTTCTCTTTGCAGGGAAGATGCATTGCATGTCAAGGAGAGGCATACGGTGGTAAAGGCAGGGGGTAAGTTATGATGGCGGGAAAACAGAAGTTATGGGGCCCGGGTTCGAACCCAGCGTCTGGTCTTGGGGGCACAGACATTCTGTGGCAATCCCTGTAGCAGGGAGCACTCGCGGAGAGCCCAACAAGAAGATCATGACCACCTAAAATATGCTGGAGAGGATATCCAAATGCTGCTGTCACAGAAAGATAAGAGGACTTATGCATACACAACAGATTCAGAGTCTCTCTCTCTCTTTCATACAAAACAAATAAAAATCTATCATTTCACACACAGTGAGACTTTTCTACTTCAAAATTTATGAACACAGACAGAGATAAATATATCTTGATCTAGAATGACTCAGGCTCATTTTAGCTCTCAGTCAGTATAAATTTTTGCCTCAGATGTTTCAAATCAGGAATTTAAAATAAAACAAATTAGACAAAAAGTAAGTTTATAGAGCTAAAAAATAATATGAATAACAAGACTCAGATCATTTGGTCTTTGGATTTGCAGACTTTGTTGTTAGGGCATTGTTAAGATCTCTTCTGAAACCATAGTGGTAAATGTAAGGCAACTCAAGTCTATTTCTAAGAAACCTGAGAAGCGGAAGACTGAAGCAAAGTATCCGCCAATTAAAACTCGCTGTCTAGGAAAAACAACTTGACATCAATTGATTTGTTATAGACATACCCATTCTAACTTTCTACAAAGTCTGTTTAATGTGCACAGTTTGACGACTTATTTCCCCGATCGTTTCTCATCCGCTCCCTCTCTCGTAGGTCAAATAGTTCCCACTCTAATGATTCACTCTGTATTAAGCCGCGGTCATACTTGACTTTGACCATGCGAAGATCGTTCAGACGGTGGTACGAAGATTGGCGGGCGCAATTCTTCCATTTTTTACATTTCTGTATGACGAGAGGTCACGCTGTAACGTTTTGATATTATATTGGTCACACGCATTCACGTGTCGCAAATTTCGCAGGTGAGAGTTCACAAAGCTTCAACTTTGCTAGGCAGCGAAATATCGTTTCCGGTCTGTCGCATTCGCATGCGTATGAACGGAAGTCAATGGAGGGAAAGTCAAGTGTGACCGCGGCTTTAGAGAGAGAGAGAGAGAGAGAGAGAGAGAGGGAGAGGGAGAGAGATGACTAAGAACATGCAGTATCCTCCACAGAACCCATGCCTTTCAACAGGATTTAGTGTAAGAGATGTGAAGGAGGACAACTCAGCTAATCCTTAGCTAAACCAGCTAAGCGTGTTTCTTTTTTTCATTTCATTTTAAATATTGCAGGTCAGTATATTAACTGGAAAGAGATTATAATATACCATTCTGTACATAATGTATAATTTTATATATTGTTTGTATATATAGAATATATAAAAATCGATATAAAAACATTACCATGTTTTTACATGAAATACTACAGCCCAACCAGCAGAGGAGAGAAGAAATATATAAAGAGGAGGAGTCTGAACCGGCTCACCAGCATTCATCTGGGAGCCTCCAGCACACTGGCACAGGTGTTCAGACAGGGACAATTCAGCTCCAAACATGAGTAATGAGCACTCAGGGGGAGTGTGTGTGCAGGTACACAACACACACGCACATAGGTGTTGTTTTCGCAGTTCTGTTTTCTCTATGCATTGCTGGTGAAAGCCACTGCAGATCCCTGCAGGTTCACCCCGAGGTAAAGCAACCAAGACATCAGGTTTGAGCCAGAAACAGTTACATTTTGTGAGCAAAAAGTTTCGCGAATCCACTTCAGCAACCAAAATTGTGCGAGCTTGTTCTACAGAGCTTTTTTGCAGCGGAAATGAACGGCCATGAAAACAATGTGAGCGTATCTGAGTACTGCGAGCAGCAAAAAGGAAATAAAGGACACCTGTGATTGTTTGTGTGATCCGAAAGAGAAAGGCGAAGCGACAGATTGTACCAAAATCCAATTAGGCCCATGCTCCTTTTCCCCGCGAGCCTTGCGCCCTGCGCTCTCGGTGAGAGAGTAGCGAGGGAGGCGGAAAGAGAGAGATAATGACTCAGAGTGGAGAAAGACAGAAGAGTTAGAGAGAGGCTTTATGTCAGCACTGAAAACCTTCACGCCTAGCAGCCCTGAAAACCCTCTTCAGCGCCTGGAAGAAGAGCAGCTGGCCTGAATTTCGGTCAGCACAAAAGCTGGGATCATTCTGCCTATAACACCAATAAAGTGAGCGCGAAGAGACAAAGAGGAAGTCAGCACTTTATCAAAGTCATCGCAAGTATGATGGCTTTCAGGCAAAGTACAAATCTGCCCTCTCAATCATTTCCATACCCTCTCTTTTTAAATAAAATAAAAAATCTTTCATTTCCATCTGCACTAGAAGTTTGATATTAATTGTTAATTGCGCTCCAATGTTATTTGCTTATGTGTCGTTCAATCGTACCTCATTAAATGTATTTAATTTCCCAAAATGAATATTAATGTCTATCTGTCTCCCTGATGCAAAAATGTAATAGATCTAAATACGATTGAAACATTAACGGTCAGTGTATCACTCCGGCGCAGCGTGATGGTGCTCAAAGCCCTGTAAGATAAGCCATAACTCACAGCATAGCATTGGCGAGTGGTCCTGAGGATTCATGAAGCCCACTTCCATAATTCACCTGGAAAAATCATCGGCTTCTGTCGGGACTGTCAGTCTTGGTGACTTATGACCCTGTGGTTCAGCCCTGGGCTTCACTCTAATGCGTAAAATCTTTGTCTGTGTCTCTGTTAAAGACTATGGTAATTTGTTTTGAGTGGTCAGGAATGAGTAGGAACACTGAGTTCGAGATGAACTTTATGCTACAGCTCGCAATAACAGGTGAGATGTGAATATTTACCCGTTTTAAGCACATTTGAAAGTTCTCAATATGATGTATTCTGTACTGTTCCATAATACGTATTATATTTAGGAGATGATTTAAGGGGACAGTTCACCCAAAACAAAAAATTCTTTCATCATTTCCCAGGGAATCAAACCTTTAAACTTTTGTATAACAATGCAATGCTTATGTGTACAGTGCATCACATAAATACAGGGCAGAAACTATAAACCTGTTCACCACAATATTTGATAACAATAATATGATATCATATGTTATGAAATTCCATTTTAGTCTTTTTGAGTAGCATGCAGACCGTCTCTCACATTTCTCGTGGTTTATGATGTAATGCGTAAAACTGTAGCCAACTGCCTAGTAACTCTGTCTTATTTACTTGCCACTTACTGTATGCCAATTTTGACTTGCATTTGGTCCTCGGCGTTAATTTGGAACCCTGTTTGAGATATGCTATTTCACTGACAAAAAGTGCCACACATTAAATACATAAAAGGAAACCCGAAAGAACAAAGAGTAGTGAGTATGAGGGAGCGGAGGGACATTGTTAAAGGGGTGTGGTATTGTAAGTGGAAGTTCTAAGGGCATGAATGAGAGACTGACTGATAGCAAAAAAATTCGCTCAGATCTTCTCAATTTTTCCCTTTTATCTTCTCACGTCGTTCTTCCTATTTCATTCTGATCATGTGATAGAGGAGACCATATTTTGGCGGACATAGTTAAAGCGAATGGAGTGTATCACTGCGGGCGAGAGAGAAAGATAATGCCTTTAACTGCGGGACGCACCATGAAAATTAATAACTGCTTCATGAAGACAAGCTTCCACATCCCCTGTTCTCGGAGGCTGGCAACATTCGCCCACGAAATACGCAACAGTGTTTTAAGACAAGTATTTGGGACAGTTCATCGTCGGCCCCCCAACTGTGGGCGGAGTTTTGTTTTTTTGTGCGGAAAAAGTGGGAGTGGAATTTATTTTGGGTTAAGTTAACCCCAAAATAAAAATGATTTAATCATTTATTCACCCTCATGCCATTTTAAACCTGTGTGACCTTTTCTTCTACAGAATACAAATGAAGATATTTTCAAAAGCGTTGGTCATCAGACAACACTGGCCCCTATTGACTTCCATTGCATGGACACAAAACCACTCAAAATATATTTTTTTGTGTTCCATAGAAAAAAAGGGTCATACACGGGTTTGGAATGAGACTCTGTTGGATAAAGTATGGCTTTAAGAGGGGTGGAGGAGTAAACAGAAAATCTTTATACAGTCTCCAAAATAACTTTTGGCCATTCTTGCCAACAATGTGTGAGTTGAGAAAAAACAAAAATTTTGAATGATACATCTTATTAAGCTGTTTTCATTCACAACTCTACCCTTCAATGCCCTCAACTGAGAGAACTCAGAGAAACCCAACACTCAGGAGAGAAACATATCACACGACACAAAAACACTCAGATACACCCAAATAAACTCGGTCTCCTCTGGTTGTGCCTTTGTTGCACGTCGTAGTATTTTCATTTCTGAAGCGGCGGCGAGAGGCCCGTGACATGCACTATTGATTTCAGCTTCAGTCAGCACAGTCATCTGACAGGCGCCACACGTATGAAAACACTCAGACGGATAGTGGCTGTGTCTTTTTCATCTCTCTTTGTGCCAGCGTGCTCACTCTCTCTTTCAGTCTGTCTTCCTCTCCTTCGCACAAACACACACGCGCTCCTACCAAAACACATACAGAGACATTGCACCTGCATGAATATTTTATGCTGATGCTTGCAGATCCTGGCTGTAATTAAAACTACCCAGCAAAATGAATTCACGTTATCTCTGTTTGAATCCCAACAGTCACCGCGTGTGTGCTCGGGCGCTCGAGACGAAAGATCAGGAGCACGTGCCCCGACGCTGCGCTTTTCCCCATGGGAGGGAGGAGGGGACGGTGCCACTCCAGCTGCTCCGATCCAAAAACAAACACCTGCAGTTTGACAGCCCGGGTGTATCCTCCACCCGCTGAACATTAACATCCTCCTGAGTCATTTATGAGCTGAAGATAAAACTCAACCCCTCTCGGAGCATCCAAACAACACAAAGGGCAGCACCTGCGTCTTGCGCTCCCTCTGTGTGATACGAGAATATCCACAAACCGCTCAATTAAAAGAGGCTTCCTGGGTATTAGATCAGCACAGAGCTTAGATCCTACCCAGACGGACGGAGGGGATCAAATGCTTCAGTGTTATGTAAGGGTTAGATTGATGGGGTTCTAATGTTTTTTTTCCACCACTGACAGCTGAATAAATGAAAAAGCAATATTTGTAAAAGCATTGAATTTAGCCCTTTCCACAACGGCACGCTAACCATGCAAACAGTGACATAACCCTCTCATGTGAGATTTCCCACTGCTTCAGTTTTACAGAAAGCAGTCAAAACTGCTCCATGTTGAACAATAAAAGCTGCATTTAGAATAACAACCTTTTTCATAATGGGGATGCCTGAACAAGTGGTCTGCTCAATTGGTCCTATAAGGAAGCCTTGGATAATAAGGCTGGATTTGGGTTCACCTTACCCCAGTCGAATGCGTTTCTAAAGGAGAAAAGACGTGTTCCTGCATTCATAAACAGCTAGACAGAGAAAAATACACTTAAAGGGATAGTTCACCCAAAATTGAACATACTTTTTAATTAATTTTCTTTTTTTGATGTAATTACCTTTGTGTCATGGCAGAACACGA
The DNA here is from genome assembly GCF_015846415.1 of Triplophysa dalaica. Taxonomy (NCBI): domain Eukaryota; kingdom Metazoa; phylum Chordata; class Actinopteri; order Cypriniformes; family Nemacheilidae; genus Triplophysa; species Triplophysa dalaica. The sequence goes on along the minus strand of NC_079544.1, from coordinate 17,322,318 downwards.
AAGATATTTTGAGGAGAAGGAAAAGAAGAAAAGTCATATGGGCCTACAGGTTTTGAATGACATGATGGTGAATAAATTATGAAAAAAATATCACTTTTGGTTGAACTTTACCTTTTATATGTTTGAGGTTAGTTTTTATAAATAATTAACAGTCGCAAAAAAACTTAAAAGACTATTCAAGGTTTTCATTTAAAAAGCATGTCTAGATGTACAGTAGCCATTTCTGTCCAGTGTCTGTTGAATTTCAACAAAATCAAACCTAAGCAGTGACATAAAGTCATCCAACAGAAATGTGAAAGTGTACAAATATTACTGTTGCATTGTGGATATGAACTTGTTTATTTGCAGTATTTGAGGTCTTGAAAAATACAGAGCATCTTTTTTTATTATTTTAACCTGTTTCTCCAGATTTCATTTTCTGTAAATAAATTGCAAATATAAACAACATTTTTATTAGAAATTTGGGAAAAATATAGTAGTTGTAAAAAATGAACGCTTGACCTAAAACTAAACTAAAATAAATAAATAATTAAAATAATTTTATAAGGATCTCATTTTTTCAGTTTTCTTTATGGAATGTTAATCATTTTTCTTTTACTTATTTTGTAGTTTTTAGTCACAGCATAATTATCATAGTTTCATGTCATTTTAGTAAACTGTTTGTAAACTATACTGTAGTATTGTGTATCAGCTCAACTAGTAGAGTACTGTTTTAGCAACGCAAAGCTCATGGGTTCAGTTCTAGGGGAGCCATATCAAAGAATTGTCAGTCTCTATGGATAGTATCTGCCAAACGCATAAATGTGAAAAAAAGAAAGTGAACAACACGGGTTTTTTCAAATAAGTAGCATGCTGTGACCTAGCTTGCGCAAACATCTGCTCGCTGCTGCAAGCCTCAGCCAAATTCTGCAGCGCCAATCTACGAGTGGCCTTTCAGATCTAGACCTTTGCAGCTGAACCCCGCCAGTTCTCACTACCTCGCTCCGACTTCTATCAAAGTCACTGATTGTCTCTCTTCCCCACCCCTCATGTCACCACAGAAGATCACAGAGAGCTACAGATCATGCCGAAAAGATGAGATGCGATGTATGCTGCTGCTTTCCAAGATGCCGAGCGAGCTGTCAGGATGTTGTGGCATGATCCAATCATCTCAGGTCATCAGACTATTTTTTACTCCGTGTCTTACAAATGACAGACAGGCCTGGGCCACATATTGGGTGCATTTCAATGAAACATGTAGTATGAAGCTGCCCTTCAGCAATAAAGGTTAAAGCAACACACACCAGGGGGATGTTACCCTTAAAATGTGCTATAGTAAGGTGTACTTAGAGGAGGACATCGATGAGTTATGTTTTCGGTTTAGCTTTTTCAGCACAAAGCCTTTAGCGCAGCACCAAACCTGAGGTCAGTGAGTGACAGCGCTGTAAGGTCTAGACAATAAGTCTTGTTTAATAGGTCTAAACAGGTTTAATAATACCATGGTTCTTTTTTTCGGTTTTCTATGGTTTACATAACACAGACTTTGTGAAAAATTTCAAAAAGACAGAGGTACAGGATTCACACACAATGCTTTCGGACTATGCTGTATTCAATCTCTATCCTACAGAAGCTTTCTCTCGCTCACGGTCTACTGGAAGTAATCCATCTTGTAGTGTGCTACTGTAAACACTGTGATTACATCCATGGGCTCGCATTCATGTCTAAAGAAAGACAAGCATCATACAGGAGAACAGTCAAGATTTATTGCTTGGTAACACATGGTCATGCAAACGCCCACACACGTTACACACAAATACCCAATCACAATGAGCTCCCTGTTCACCCATGGCCAGTTGTCAGCTCACTGGCACCCAGTCCAGGCAATTAGAAGGAAATCTGGAGGACAGCATCCCAGAATTCCTCTCTAACCCCCAAAAGGGAGTTGGAGCGGTTTAATTGAGACTGATTCAGAGACGCTTCTCGGAGACGGTCAGCAGATACAAAACCAGGTCCCAGTGCTCCAACACCAGCACCGGACTCGTAACACCAGGCAATCAAACACATGGAGCGGAGGGAATGTGCTCTATTTGTGTGCAGGAGTGTGTATATCCCTATTGGGTGTGTGGTTGAGCGTACTTTTATATTTATGCATGTGTGTATGTGACTCCATGGCTACAAGTCTATAGAAAACTCAGTTTTAGAAATTGGTTTCACACATTAAACTGTGAAATCAACTTCAATGCCATATGTATTTGAAAGTGCAGGAATAAAAGCAATTCATTCAGACGTGTCTTTTTCACTAGACACAATCCTTATAATGCTGAAGGCAAGTTTGTGCCATGCAATAAAAATTAGCTGTTACGAAATTAGTAACTTGTGCTCAAACTAAGCATAAACCTCAACAAAACAACATAAAAGCTCTTGTAAATCCCAAACTAACAGAAACACACACTTAAATGCATGCAAAACTATTTATCTAACAATTAAAAAAAAATATTGAACAGTTATTGTACTTTCCAATTCAGTCCCCTGAAAAGCATACTGTGTCACAATGAATAAAAATTATTCACAAAATAACACAAACACATTAAGTAGGCCTACTCATATTAAATGATGCAAGTTAAATTTCACAATTTAAATGAATTGCTCACAATTTAGAAAAAAATCAGGAATTGTGTTCTATTAGGACGATTTAAGAAACATATAAAATTATTTTAAGCGTATTGAATTTTTTTTTAGCTGAGTGTGTGTGCATCATAGCGGAACTGTGGCTGAACACGAGTGTGTGTGTGTGTGTGTGTGTGTGTGTGTGTAGCAGAGCATACAGTGTTTTTCCTGTGCAGATTGGCCAGAGCTGACCCCTGGGAGTGACTGGTGCCATCTGACCAGCTGGTGAGAGAGCTCCACTGACAGGGCCCATCTTACCACCAATTCAGCTCTTTCCTGTCATCCCCTACTTTCTTTTTTTCCCATCCCACCCTGCCGCTCATCACACCAGCGCTAATGATGCATGCTGGGTAATTAAGGTTTAAATTAAGTTGCGCATTTGCATGGCATGCTGGCGTCAGGATCGCCCTGCTCCTTGAAAAGCCACATTAGGACAAAAAAGACAAAACAACATAGATCTTGTGAAACAAAAGGCTGAGGCAGATTTAAGACATGTTTTCAAACAGCTGTGGTCCACTTAGTTGAGTGTTTCAACACTCCTCTTCGCTCCCTGAACAACAGCAGTGACGCCAAAAAGACAGCGCCTTTGTTTTTCCCAGGCTTGATGTTCTTAGGTCACAGCACGAAATCCTAAGTTATGCATCTCTTCTAGATCAGCAACCCAATTTATATAGCTCTGGGATAGCACTTTGCTTTCTCTGAAAAGGCCAGCATAAATCTCAGCCTGCTTTTGCAGAGCTCGCCTTATTTGTCATTGCTGTCCTTCTGTTTTATCCCTTTCTCTTCTGCTCTGGCATTTTAACGCCAAACTCTCTCTCAGAAGTTTAAGAAATTCTCTACATCACCAACAGAACATCGGACTAAGCATTATTTTGCGATTGCTAATAACTACAGAAAAGTCTAGAATGTAGACGTCCCAGGTGAAGCCCAACTGGTACAGCATTGCACTTGCTATACCAAGGTCATGGGTTTCATTCTCAGAGACCAAACTGTATGCGTTGCTTCAGATATAAACACATGCCAAATTGATGAATGTAAAGACATGAAACAACAACACTTTTGTGTACAAAACAGAGATTATCCATACACAAACATATTAAATTAATTAAACTCCGGTTATGATAAAATGATGTAGTATACTTGTTTATATTAAAAAAAATGTGGATTTTCCCTTAACAATAGATGGCGAGATTACAATAGCATTCTGATGTAATTTTGATGAAATCCTTTTCCCCTTTTTTGGAGTGGTGGAGCTGTGAAGGCAGTCTGGAAGACATATCACAAGACTTTTGTGATGTCACACGTATGAAAGCACCTGAGTATTGAGTCATATCATGAAATTTGCGCCCCTAATTTCAATGCTTTGATTGCTTTATATCTGTGTATCGCTTTTGTATTCCATTCCATTCCAGCTCGTCTCACCTTGCGAGATTCTTCCAGAATGCAGAAAATTGAATGCAAATATTCAAGGTTCTGATTCCCCAGTCTGTGACACTGAAAAAGACCAGGCTCAACCGGCAAGTTACTTTCAAGGAAAATAAATCAGGGCAAGCAGGTAAGTACTGACAGAGATTCCAGTTGTACTCTGACAAATAATTGAACTGTTCCATATTTATCACTGCCCCGGAGACACAATTAGATCTCTTATCTACATGTTTGTGTTCCTACAAACACATTAACAACTTTCCATAGCAGACACGGAAAAGACACTGCACTTTAAGTCCAAGAAACGACGTGGTCATTGAAAGCCTCATTGAACCTTATGGAGAAGATTAAGGAAAACACACGCAGCCGCTTCGTCTAATGAATTAAACTGATCAAGCAGATAGATACTGTGTGTAGAAATGTGCCATAAAGGTCAATGAAATATTGATGAGGGGAGATTAGCTGATATTGCTCATGCGGAGAAAACTTAAACAATGGTATGCAATTTAGATTTATATAATAATTACTACTTTAATGAAGGCAACATTTATAACCTTGCTGAATGGATGTTGGTGAGCACATTAAAGTGTCCTAAATAAGGTATGTTAGATCACAAAAAAACGCAAGAAAACAAGAACAAATTAACCAAATTAAAATTTAGAAGGAACAATAATGGAGAAACTTAGACTCGATAAGGGAAGATTCACTGCCAACCTGATTCCCTGCCAAGACTTCGTTGCCAGCGCGTGCAAACGTACAAACCCCATGATCCGATTTTAATCTATCACATTTGATTTAAAAAGACTGATTTTAAGACAGGCTACCCAAAGCGTTTCGTTTCATGCCGATCCGAAGTTTTCGATCCGCCTTACCTTTACCGGCCAGGATGCCGCACTGCCCGGAGAGCACCAGAACCAGCATCGGCGTTATCATGCACATCTTCATGATGAGCCAAACACTTCGACAAGAACGATGACCTAATTCTTTCTCGCTTGCTTTCCTTCACTTTATCTAGAAAGCACCACCCTGGGTCTGTCTGTTCTTGAGCGTTGCAAAGATGCAGACGGTGAAGTGAACTCCCAGCAGCGCGAGACGCAGTCCGAGCGCACACGGTTTGCGAGTCTGCTGCGCGCACAGTTGAAACCTCGGGATCGGGCTGCTACGTCACTCCCCTTGAGCAATTAATCTTGACCTACGATAAGGCATTACGAGACGCCCATTCTTAATACTGCGAGGGTGAATTTGATATTTGTGCGTTGGTACTTTGACATTAGAATCCGATTTGCATTATTGCTTACTCTTGCTTCAACAAAAGCATTTTTTATCACAGTGCCCACCTACGATAAACACCCGATGTTAGTTTGTGTAAACATCCTCTCCTTCCCATTTATTATTGATATAATCATTATCTCAATCCAATGACAGGACTCCTCCCAAAGCGGGCAGCCGATGTCCTATGCCTTCCAGGCTCATCAAAAATGAAAAACAATAACAACATTGCTGGGACGTTCTCTTTATGCTTCAATGCATTTAATGGACTGACAATGATCATAAAACCTTATTCGAAAGCACAATGCAAAATAATAGTACTTTTAAAATTAGCCTAATAGTTTTAATGCTTTTAAATATTTCTCTAAACTAGACGAGCACTTGTTTGGAAAGGATGGCAGACACTTTAAGATATAGGCCCTATACCCCACACTGCTTTACCAACTAAGCTCTACAGATCCTCTTAATCTGGTTATTTTGTCAGCCATCAACAGAATAGAGTGCAGAAATGGACCCTGATATGTCAACATATTTTGATCCGAAAGAGTTATCATTTGTTGATATGATTGGGGTGTGTGTGGATGTTTGCTTTTCGAATTGCAGCCACCCTTAATGAAGCTTCTTATTGTCCATTAAGCATCATTACAGTCTGTTGTGGCTGATAAAAGTGCAACCAGATTTTGTGCTGGTAGACAGCTCAAGACTAAAAATGATCTCAAATAATTGAATCCAATGCACTCTGGCTAGTGCACTAGGATTTATTCAAGCTGGGAAAAACTCATACAATAGTATTGGTACAAATGTTTGATTGATTTGAAATGCATTTGTTTCAGTAATCCGTTTGTAACCAAATTCGATTTCTTTCTTTTTGTTGTAGAAAAAAAGAAGCTCGATTCGTTTTCTTTCTTCTTATCTCCCATAATGCATTAAACATGTACAATATGTGGTAAATTTGGAATTCCTTCTCGTAAAACCTCCCTATAACATGCAGAGTGCATTTTCCAGATCAAACATTTTCATTTCTGATGGTGGCTCACATCTTCCTGGGTTTTCCCCTCAGGTAAAGTGAGCTGCAGTTCGTCAGCAGCAGTTAAATACACTATGGACGTCCTGTGTGCCCAGGTTGAGTGGGAAAGCTTTTAATGAGTGTTCAGTCAAGAACTAAAGGTCTTCTCATTTCAGCCTGTACCCTTGAGAGCACTACCTAGGTTCACTGACAAGATTACAGAAGACTGTAAACACTACCTTCTTTTGCAGCTTAATTAATAGTAAAGACATTGACAGCTATGCACAGCAATCTCAATTATGTTCATTAAACACACTTTGAACATTGAAATTAGAAGAACTATTAATTACAATTGACTGAGGTCTTTTGTAGGATACATTATACAAAGCAAGGGAACAACATTATTAAATGGTCTATCTTCAGCGTGAACTCAGAACTTCAACCTTTAAGATTGTTTTATCGTGACAAAGAGAAACAACTTTTAGCAAATCCGTTTAAAATTCGAACCCACCAGTCATTATTTCGCTCATTTTATTTCCTATTTTTTACGTAGTTAAATGTCAATTTCCCCAAAGCCCGGGGGAATTTTCTGATAATCGTTTTAGTTGCTTGAAAAAAAGGTGGTTTAAAATGCCATATTATTTCCCCAGCCTTGCTGAAACCTAATTTAGCTGCGCAGCTGATAGATTGGAAAAAACATTTGCGCTCATTCATTCCAATCGTTTGGCTTGTTGCATTTCAGGGGGATGCGTTCTGTCGAGTAAATTTACTCGAGGGTGAAAGCTTCTTCACTCTTTTATCATGGTATCTGCAAGTCTAAACATCCAGCGCGGAGTAGACAAGAGTGCAAGAACTGAGTTTTCTCTGAAAGGATCCTTCTCATACAGATGCCTGAAGCAGGCTAGCCGCCTTTGTATTATGAATGTGCTGTAAATTCTGCGGATCTCACCACAGGTTTATGCTGCAATATATAATAACTTTAAATAGCAGCCTGTGTCCGTAATACATCAACAAAAATGACAGAAACAACAATCTGCTCACTCTTTTTGAATGCAAAGTTTTGTTTGGAGAGATATAACAAGCCCTGCAATAATGAGCAGCCCGTGAATGGTAGATGATAATGGTTATACCATTAACCAATGACTTCAACCCCTACAAATGCAGGCTCATTAATGATAGAGTGTAAAAATGAAAGTGAACATTAAAAATGATCTACATTATGTAAGTTCTCCAACAGATATAGCCTCTCTATCGCTCTCATTAGCACATTTATCAGATGACCAAGCATCACAACTCAAGAGAATAGAAAAATGTGGCTTTCAATGCTTGTATTCATCCTTTGTGCTGTTTTACCCACATTCTCAATGCCAATTGTATGATGCTCTACAGAGAACACCAGTAATAATATCCTAGCTCTGCCTTTTGCTATTATGGAGATATCTAAATAATTAATTTCAATTCTATTTAAAATCTTATGAGAACAATCTGTTCAAATGACGTCTGAACTCTTACAAGAGGAATAACTATTTTGGGTTACACCCTTGTGTGTGTGTCTTTCACCTAGCTCAGTTTGCTGAGTGGATCTTTTCAGCACCTTGGAGAGTTTTCCGTATCTGTGGCAGTTCTACTAACCTCCCAAGAGGGGTCACCCTGGAGTAATTTCTGTGTAATTATTATTGCCTTCAAACTGCCTGGAATCACAACAGTCGGCAGTCATTTAAAAAAAAGACTTGTCTATAAAAATAAAAATATCCTGTTTTATTTCATACACCTTTAAGTTCCTAAAATGTTCTATGTAAAGAACCTTTAACGATCACAGAATGTGTTTGTTGCACAAAATTAACATTTTTAGCACCTTTAATTTCAAAAGAATAAATTGCTGAAAGGAATTTGTGCTTTGAATGTACGTTTTGCCATTGTGTGTTTGAGGCAGATATTCTTAAATCTCAAACGTTGGCAATAGCCTGAGTAGGCAGAGTGAAGAAAAGAAACGACATGCATAGGCCTAGTGCTTTTTTGTATTCAGGAAGACTTACGCAAAAGAAGGTGTTCATCACCTCCTGCATGATGTAATACAAAGACTATGACTATTAGAGCGGCACAGCATTAGTCACATTAGCTTGCGCAGGCTCAGAGTATAGATCTTTACAGACCATTTCCTCCTCAATAGCCATAATTAGGGTGGTTTTTGTGCAAAGCACCTTATTGAAGGGCAACAGAAAGTCCCCTTGAAAGGTGATTAGAAAAAGCTTTTTCTCTCTCCCGCAGGTGGATATTTATGTTACAAAGGCAATACATAATGCATGAAAGGCTAAGAATGTAAAGAAGGGAGTGATGACATAGCATATACTATGTATAAAGTAACCCTATTAATAGGACCATTACCTGTATTCAGCTCCACATAAGTGTAGTTCACTTAAGTGGGTGTTCAAAGGGATAATGGAGTGTTATTAAAGGGATACTTCACCTAAAAATGAAATTTGCGTCATCATTTACTCACCTTAGAGTTGTTTCAAATCTGTATAAATGTATTTGTTCTGATGAACACAGAGAAGGATACCTGGATGAATGCATAGATCTTGCCCCCCATTGACTCCCATAGTAGGTAAAAATACTTTATATTGTTTTGTTCTGTTGAACACAAAAGAAGACATTTTGAAGAATGTATGATAGCAAAATTCTGTGGCACTTTTTACCACCATTGAATTGTTTACTATCTCATTTACATTTATACAGATTTGGAAAAACTAGAAAGTGAGTAAATGATGACAGAACGTTTGTGTGCAGTATCCCTTTCAGATCTCCTCGCATTTAGATTCCATAGAACTTCAATCATCCGTATCAATGACATAAAAAAAATATTATTATTATAAATAACATCTTCTTCATTGACTGTAGCAAACAATGTAAGTTTGGTTTTACAGATATCGTGAAAAAAAATTAGCGAGAAACAAACTGTCTCCCAGTCGCCTACTAATGTTTTTGCCACTAGCGGTCACTGTGGCTCTAAGGGAACTTTGTTTTCTGACTCATGTTCTAGGGGAAGATAAATAATGTTACACACAGCTTAATATGGAGCATAAATAGGATACATGACATTGAATGACTTGATTGGAGAAGGTAAATGGCTTTTGCCTTAAACGTTATTTTATTTCGTTTTCTTTTTTTTTCGTTTGCTCTGACTTATTTGCTGCAGCGATCTGACGTCAAAATAGGGGAGTAATCATATCGTCAGATGTAAGTTAACTGACAGCTGTCAAGTTCACCATTTCTGGATTCAAGTTACCGTTATCTTCTTTTAGTCGTTTTAATTTTAGTTAACTTATTAACCATTTTGGAGGCTAAAATGCTGTTCTGCCATTTTAAACACATGTTTTTTGTCATGGTGGTTATTAAACAAGTGTACTCACTACTATTATAAGACTTATTTATGCTACAATATAATTTACAAAAGAATTTCCGCATGTCTCTTCAATTCCCTGCTGATTGATATATATATATATATATATATATATATATTACAAAAAGCATTATCAACCATCAGATATTTACAATTTTAACTATTACCAAATGTATTTGTAGGGCGTTTCAGATCTTATTCCAGCAGGATTTGTATAGTTCTTGAAACTTTAAATTGTTGTCTCGTGCACAACACGTGTATGTACTCTAGTGCTTTACTGCTAATTATTTGATGGGCTTTTTGTACTCTTTCATTATTTAATAATACAAACTCACAAAGCCCATGTGAATTTAATGCTCAAAAAAGAGCAGGATTGCATCTTGAACACATTTTATAAACGCAATCTACATAATTAGAGTTGCAGTAAATGTTTGATTGTTTGGACAAGAGACACAGGATTAAAATGCGTTTGTCAACATCACTAAGAAACCATGTGCATGTCACATATAGAAATGGAAAATGTACAGAACATGACTAGATATTTTCTAACCAACTTTCTTCAAAATATCTTCTTTTGTGTTTAAAAGAGATGAAGATGAGTAAATGATGACAGAATATTTCTTTTTGGGTGAGCTATTTATTTTTGATATGAAATAAAGGCTTGTGTGTTCATTCACTACGGACGTAACAATATCAAAATCTCACTGTTTAATAAAACCTCGGTATAAAGTACACGGTACGGTAATTATTGCTCTATTTAAAATGACAAATGATGACCTGGAAACGTGCCATAAGCAGCATCCTCTTTTCTTTATACTCTTAATCTTTGCATAGAGGTTTGAGTTATAGTATGAGATGGGTCAAATGACCTAAAAATCCCTTTTATAAAATAAAATAATTGCACCAGATGGACCTTGCCAAAGGTAACATCTTTAAATTTTTGAACATTCTCTATGTTAGGCCCGGAAGACGTATCGTCTTCATACAGTCATGTGACCATGACAATATTGAGACAATTTTGCTATTGCGATAACACGATATCGATAATATTGTTACAACCCTAGGCTAGCATAGCCAACCCCAGTTGAACACCTTAAGACTCATTTGTTTACTGTTTCTGTTTACAGTGTTGTGATGCTTTGAAATGGCTGGTCGTATTCCTCTGTTTTTGCTGGCCTGTGGCTCCTTCAACCCCATTACCCATCAGCACATGCGGCTGTTTGAGCTGGCCAGGGACCAGATGCACCAGACGGGTTAGTGCCACCTGTTCATTAACCTGAAAATGGCCATCATCTGTCATCGGGTCAAAACTGTCTTTCTTTCCGCTATCCTGCTGGGCCTTTATAGCAATTTTTGATGTTCTACTAAATGTTCTGACTTCATTCTGTATTGTGTGTTTAGTTTGAGCTGAAAGCATAAACCGTGCTATTGAATCACTTTTTATGTTACATCTTTGATGTGTAGAGGTTTATCTTGGGTAAGATGCATGAATGGGCAGTTCTAAGTGTGAATATTTAATGCTTTTACTTTGCTTTGGTCTAACAGACAATATTAGCTGAGTGTTGAAAATAAGCTTACATAAATGGAGGATGAATCGTGAGGGATTTGTACTCGTACCAAGACATCACAGGCTCTTCTTAGATATTCCTGATCTATTTATCAAAGAGTCTGTGTAGCAGCTGTAATACAATGTCTACACTGCAAACAAGCAGAAAGATTTGATTTTTTTTAATAGGAGGATTCTAGTTTTGTTGCTGCAGGCTTCCAATGTAAACATGGTGATGGTGTGCCTTTGCCTCTCAGCAAATTCTGTACGTTCTTGCTACACTGACAATTTGATTTCATTTATTGTAACCTGTGCGCTTTAAAAAAGAGAGAGTGATTGGGATTTGTGACCAGTTTTAGGACAAATTACAATAGATTTTTTAAAAATTAAATAAATTTTATAATTCCATGTATACTTTGCTTAATAAAAACATTAAAAAAATACTGAAGTTTAACTTTACCTTATTTTAATTAAAACATTTAGCCTCACAATCTTTCAGTTCATTTCTGTTCAATAGCTTATCATTTTATTGTGTAGCTGTTGTACTTTGAAAATGTAGTGTATTTTGGAGTATTTTGGGTTCACCCAAAATAAAAATTCTGTCATGACTTACATTTACATGCATTTCAAACCTGTTTGAGTTTCTTGCTTCTACAGAACACACAATGGATATTTTTAAGAATGTTGGTAACCGAACAAGGGTAGCCATTGACTTGCATTGGTTTTGTCTATACAATAGAAGTGAATGGCTTGCGCTGTTGTTCAGTTATCAACATTCTTAAAAATATATTCTTTTGTGTTCTGCAGAACTTTTTATTAAATAAGATGTAATTCTGTTTAATTGTAAATTCGACTGTTTGGGTCAGATATGTTTTTTCTCCATCTCGCAGGTCTGTATCGTGTGGTGGGTGGGATTGTGTCTCCTGTCAGTGATGGTTATGGTAAACAGGGTCTCGTAGCATCAAAGCACAGACTCACTATGGCAAGACTGGCCCTGCATAGCTCTGACTGGGTTACCGTTGACGACTGGGAGAGCCAGCAGTCTGATTGGACGGAGACTGTGGAGACAATGAGGTAACTATTGAAGGAAGACTTTAGCAAGTTCCTGTGTCAATCTAGTCCAAAAGTAACAGATATACTTATTTTGTCAAATTACTTAGTCTACATACTTACAGCTGACAATCTCATATTAATTTTGGGTACCTATATAGTAGTATTGCATACTTCGTATCTTCGAAGAGTATTTAGTTTGATCACATTCATAAAAGATAGATACAGCTTTACGATTGTTTCTGAAAACATATGGCACGTGCGGCGTTGGCCGAACCAAAGCATGTGCGCACCCATTGTTAACAAAACATCAGTTCCCTTTCTGTCGGTCTCTCGACGTTGTGTCGAGAACGACAGATGGGGTTCGCCCTTGAGAACCAATCAACTCTGACTACTATAGAAAAGGCCAATGAAATTTGGCGAATGCAATTTGCATGCCGGGCTCCGCCCCCGGAAATCCGGTATAAAAGGAAGCCGGCGTGCAGCATTCACTTACCTTTTGTTCTTCAGAGCCTTCGCTCATGACTACGAACAGAACGAATTCTATGAATTCTTCTTCTTCTACATCGCTGGATCTACGACGTGTACCAGCGGATCGTCCCTACCTGCAGCGACCTTCCCCTGGGCGTCTCAGCGGTTCCGGAGGTGTTAGAGATTTTTTTCTAAAAAGTCCTTTTCAGGACTAACTGAGCATTCTCCAGTGCGGCATGTCCCGCTGTTCTCTTGGGTGCGGCACTCTCATCGAGGAGGGGGATGGACACGATCGCTGCGTTAGGCGTCTGGGCGTCCAGCACGCTGAAGCAGCGTTCGTTGACACATCTGCCCGCACTGCGGGCGGATTGTCATTCAGAAGTTGCGGTCACGGGTGGCTGTCTTCCTACGGGAACCAGCCACCATTTCGTCTGCTACCCGGGCTGTGACATCTGTGGCTACGGCCCTGATGACCACCCACGTTAGCAGCGTTAGTGATATGGGGAACTCTGTGAACGTAAACCCGCCAGCTAAGTGCTCACGGGCCGATCGCACCCCGATTCGCTCCTCTGAACGTTCCCCAACCGGCGGTGGCATACCGTCCGGATTCTCACGCACACACATCGGGTACGATGTGTGACGCAGATGAGATGTTGCTCGCAGCATCGGAGGGAGGCTAGCATCCGACTCTGACGAATCCGAGCTCCACCCCCAGCGGTCGAGTTAGGAGGAAGCAGAAGTGATGTCATTCATGCTAACCCGGGGATATGTGGTTCCTGAGGTCGGAGCGCGGTGCAAACCGCGCCCACCCCGGGTACCATTTTTTTCCCGGAGCTGCATGAGGAGCTGTGTAACACTTGGAGCGCTCCACTCACGGATCGCTCCAGTGAAAACCAGCTCCGCCTCCCTTACTTCCCTCGCTGGTGGGGCAGCCAAGGATTGCGTCGAGATCCCCCGGGTGGAACGTCCGCCCGCGGTGCACCTGTGCCGCGGACGGCTACCACCTGGGGGGAATCGGCCACCCCTACGGTCCAAAGCACGTAAGACTTAGGCATCACTGATGTCGAAAGCTTACGATGCTGCGGGCCAGGCTGCCTCCTCTCTACGCCATGGCCATCCTGCAGGTCCGCCAGGCCAGGGCGTTGAGAGTGCTCCACGAGGGTAAGGCCGACCTGGGTATAATGCAGGATCTCCGTGCCGCCGCTGACAGCGCTCTACGGGCGACTAAGGCGGCGGCACGGGCCCTGGGTCGGACGATGTCCACGGTAGTGGTCCAGGAGAGACACCCCCGGCTATACCTTGTGCAGAAGAGTGACACCAAGGAAGTCCGCTTTCTTGATGCACTCATCTCGCAGGGTGGGTTGTTGGTAACACCGTCGAGGACTGCGCTCAGCAGTTTTTTGACGGCGAAGCAGACAGTGGCAATTAACCACATTTTTTTCACGCCGCGACTCGGCCGCCTACAGGCCTCCGAGATCTCACGTGACGTCTGCTTCCCTGCAACCCAGGACCCTTTCGACATCGGCTCCGGTTCCTGTGCCCCCACAGGTGGCACCCCGGCAGCAGAGGTCGAGGGGGAAACCTCCACCCTGTCAGCAACCTCCTCGCGAGAAGGGACACTGATGGGAAGACCCCAGGGAGAACAACATCGGGCCCGAACCTTCACAGCCACGGCTCTGATCGGTCGGTACGGGACGACTCCTGCCTCGTCACCAAAGCCGGGCCCTTTTTAGGGCTTGGCGCCCACTTACTCACTGAGCTTTCTGTTCTCCCCAGGTTTACTTGCAGCCGATCGCACACTCCACTGGACTGTGCTCGGCGAACCGACCTCACACCCTGGCGAGGCGTGAGGTCGTACACATACGACAGCTGTCACCACTCTCAAACCGACAGTGCGTGCCGTTGTCCCGCCAGGCAGGTAGGCAGAGCAAACCTTCCCTCCGGGGACTCCCCACGACATGGTTAGCTCCGCCAGCCGACGAACCACCCCCCGTGGGAATGATGAAGCAGACCGTCCCCTTGGTCACCCTGTCACAGTCCCTGGGAGCTCGAGAGCTGCCCACACTGTCTCGCTGGCTAATGAGGGCGGTCCGTCTTGGTTACTCGATCCAGTTCGCCAGAGACTCTCCCAAGTTTCGGGGCATCATCTCTCCCTCTGTCAGAGGCAGGGACGCCTCCGTACTTCGGGTAGAGGTCACCACCCTTCTGGCAAAACAGGCATCGAGTTCGTCCCTCAAAACCAAGATGTTCAGTGGGTCACGACCCGCACTTCATCGTTCCCAAGAAAGACGGCGGGTTGCCCCCAAAGGCTGCGTACACTGAACAGAGCACCTTCACAAGCTGCCATTCAGGGTGCTCACACAGAGGCGCGTCCTGACATCTATCAGGTGTCAGGATTGGTTCGTGGCAATCGACCTGAAGGACGCTTACTTTCATGTCTCGATCCTCCTCGACACCGGCCGTTCCCACGGTTCGCGTGCGAGAGGCGGGCATATCAGTACAGAGTCCTCCCTTTCGGTCTGTCCCTGACCGCCCTTTCTCCCTGAGGGGAGGAAGGCGAGCGGGTACTAAACTATCTCAGCGACTGGCCTATCTTGGGACACTCGCGAGATCTGTTATGTACACAAAGGGACCTGGTGCTCCGGCACCGAGGTCGATTGGGACTCCAGGTCAACCAAGAGAGGGGCAAGCTCTCCCCAGTGCAGAGCATCCTCTTTCTCGGTATGGAACTCAACTCTGTTACCATGTCGGCGCACCTGTCCGCAGTTGTGCCCAACCAGTGTTGAACTGTCTGAAATGAACATTTTAGGCAGACAGCGGTCCCCCTGAAACAATTCAGAGGCTCCTGGGACACATGGCGTCCTCGCGGGTTAATACCCCTCGAGTTGATGCACATGAGACCGCTCCAACACTGGTTTCAGAGTCGAGTTCCGAGGAGAGCGTGGCACACCGGCAGCAGGCGCATGGTGATGCCGCCCTGCTGCCGACGCACCATAACCCCTAGTCTTTATGACTTTTTCGACGGACTCAGGTCCCTCTGAGCAGGTTATGAGGCAGGTCGTGGTGACGACTGAAGTCTCCCTGCAGGGGTGCGGTGTAGTGTGCAACGGGCACGCAGGTGGGGTGTTGGACGAACCCCCGCCTGCGCTGGCATATCAATTGCCAAGAGTTGTGGGCTATGCTACTTGCACTGAGCAGGCTACGGCCTCTCGTGCGAGACATGCACGTGCTGTTCCGAGGACAGCACTATAGCTGTAGCGAATACAGATCGTCAGGGTGGCGTTCGCTCACAGCAGCTAAACACAACTTGCTCGACGCCTCCTCCGGTGGAGTCAACAGGTGACTCGTTCCCTGCAGGCCACACACCCCGGGCAAACTGAACTAGACAGCCGATGTGCTTTCTCGCCAGTTTATGCCTTGTGGAGAGTGGCAACTCCACCCCCGTGCAGTCCAGCTCATTTGGAGGCTGATTCGGGTAGGCCCAGGTAAAACCTGTTCACCTCCCGTAACACCACCATTTGCCCGCTTGATAGTCCCTGCCCTCGGCACGGATATCCTTGCGCACAGCTGGCCGCGGGATGGGCGGAAGCACACCTTCCCCCCCCAGGAGCCTTCTTGTACAGACTCTGTGCAAGGTCAGGGAGCAGGAGCACCAAGTGTTATTGGTTACACCACACCGGTCTAACCGCACTTGGCTTCAGAGCCGATGCTCTGGACAGCGACTCCCCCTGAACCATTCCCCTGACAGAGGACCTGCTCTCTCAGGGGAAGGACACGTTCTGGCATCCCAGATCAGACCTCTGGAACACCCATGTCTGGTCTCTAGACGGGACGAGAAGATCCTAAGATGGCTACTCCCCCTATACGGCTGAGACCATCACCCAGGCTAGGGCCCCATCTACTAGGCGGTTACACGCCTCTAGACGGTGCCTCTTCTCGTCCTGGTGTCTTTCTCAACGAGAAAGACCCACTGAGGTGCTTGATCAGGATTGTGTTCCCCTTCTCACGAGACTGGAGACTAACATCTCCCTTCCACACTGAAAGTGTATGTAGTCGCTATTGCCACTCATCATGACTCAGTCGGTGGAAAGTTTCTAGGGCAACACGACCTGGTCACCAGGTTCCTAAGCAGCGAGAGGGCGGAATCCGCCTCATCTCCGCTCCATACCCTCTTGGGACCCTAAGTGGTCCTGGGGAGCCTCAGGGTCCCCCAAAGAGCCCCTCGGAGGTTCCGATCTTCCTCATAGAGTAAGACGGCCCTCCTGACGGCGCTCACTTCCTTCAAGAGGGTAGGGGACCATCGAGCATCCTCCGTGTCCCCGGATTGCCTTAAACTAGGCCCTGGAAACTCTCACGTTATCTTGAGACCCAGGCCCGGATGCGTGCCCAAGAAGTTCCCACTACTCCCTCCGGGGCCAAGTGGTGAACTTGCAGGCGCTCCCCATAGGGGAGGAAGACCCAACCCGATTAGTGTGGTGTCCAGTACGTACTGGACCGCACGCAGAGCTCTGAAGCTCTGACCAGCTCCGTGTCTGTTGGAGGACAGCAGAAGGGGAAGGCTGTCTCCAAACAGAGGCTGGCGCACTGGGTCGTGGACGCCGTTACGACGGCATTCCGATCTCAGAATCTCCCATGCCCATTGGCAGTGAGGGCTCACTCCACACGGAGTTTAGCCACCTCCTGGACACTGGCAGAAGCGCCTCTCTAGCAGACAACTGTAGAGCTGCGGGTTGGGCTATGCCCAAACACCTTCGCAAGGGTTAACAACCTTCGCGTAAACATGGTGTCAGCCCACGTCCTGCGTGGCGACATGTAGGACTGGCATCCGGGGGGGCGTATGCCTGCGAAAGCACCTTTCCACCCTCTAACAGGTTGGGTCAGTGTGCTATTTACCTTTTCTTCTTACCCGAACACATCGCTAAGAAACTGGTACCTCACCAGCCTCCCTTCTTACCCAGACACTGGTTAAGAATAGGCATTCCATCCATCACCAAACAAGCACCCCCTGGGGGTTGGCTGGGCAGAGCAGCCTTCCCCCTTAGGCCGGGATACCATGTGAGCTATCACAGATAGCTCTAACCGGACCTAGTGCTACCGGACGTCTGTAACACCCCCTCCTTGGGCTGTTCCGTCTGATGTATCCTCATGAGAATGGTTCCCACTCCTGGTAACCCATGAGCTTCCCCAGGTGGGCCTCCACCTCGCGGTTAACTACTCAGTCCGCACGTTCCATGCGTTCTCCTCCAAGGACGAGACCATACCTATATCCACCATATTCCTCCCCACGGGTAGGAGGTGGCCTCTGTAGTGCTTCTCTGATTAAGAGTCGCGCTTACCCGGTGTAAACTGATCCGGACGGCCTCTCGCCTATAGAGAGCTAAGGCCCCGTCCGTGAAAGTTACCGGTCAGGGCTGTACCCATCTTTCTCCAAGAAAGCTCTGGAACCCCCCGACCACCACACTGGAAGGTTACAGTCTCACGAAAGCTTCGAGATGACACGCCCAGGCTTGTTACCGTCGCTTCGCTGACATTGTGACGCGATACAGCGTTGTGGCGTTTTCCATAGGCAACCCCATCTGTCGTTCTCGACACAACGTCGAGAGACCGACAGAAAGGGAACGTCTTGGTTACGTATGTAACCTCAGTTCCCTGATGGAGGGAACGAGACGTTGTGTCCCTTATGCCACGAACACGTATCGTATTCTGCTGCAGTTTGAGAGGTCTCAGGCTCTTCAGAACAAAGGTAAGTGAATGCTGCACGCCGGCCTCCTTTTATACCGGATTTCCGGGGGCGGAGCCCGGCATGCAAATTGCATTCGCCAAATTTCATTGGCCTTTTCTATAGTAGTCAGAGTTGATTGGTTCTCAAGGGCGAACCCCATCTGTCGTTCTCGACACAACGTCTCGTTCCCTCCATCAGGGAACTGAGGTTACAAACGTAACCAAGACGTTTTACTTACCGCATGCGGTTCATGTCCGGCATCTTTTAGCGCTGGGACAGCTCCATATATCAGTTTCAAACGATTCATCACCCAAATGCAGTGAACAAACAAACACCCGAACTCTGCGAACGTATGCTCTCTCTCTCTCCTGCTTACAAGTGAAAGTGACGTCTGAGCATGCTCCTTCTCCTGCTCTCCTGTAGCCGTGTCACATGCTTTTTCCAGGAGAATTATCCAACAAGGGACTAAGAAAAGTTGTTACGTAACTGTTTTATATGTTCGAAAAAACTTTGCGAAACCCGTACGACTGCTGGGGGAGTGTATCGAGCACAGAAATCTTACGTAATCCCAAATCGTTTTTTGACCATGTTAAGCATGAGAAGACAGCACGTTTAACATTTTAAAGAAGTCAGAATGCATCGTTGCAGGGCCGCTTTAAAGGAACAGTTTACCCAAAATTTAATATTCTGTCTTCATTTACTCACCCTAGAGTTGTTTCAAATCTGTATACATTTCTTTGTTCGAATAAACACAGTGAAAGACATTTGGAAGACCAAAGTAGTAATTCTTAGTAAATGTCTTTGTTCTGTTGAACACAAAAGAAGATATTTTCGAATACAAGAAAACAAACTGTTCTGGGGCACTTTTGACTACCACTTTTGGTAGTCAATGGTGGCCAAGAAATATTTGGTCACAAGCATTCTTCTCAATATCTTTCCCTGTTTTCATCAGACTAAAGAAAAGGATACAGATATGGAAAAATCTAGCCTGATTCCCACTCTAATTTATATTCTAAAAGAACAATATACAATACCTGAAGGAATCAATAGATTTTACTATTACACCCAAACGTTTCTTTGAAACGTGTAAATTATCTCTCTGTCATTCTTTCCTCCACTGTCCCCTCTGAAGGCTAAAGCTTGAATTCTCTATTTCACTGTCATCTTCAAAATATCTAAGCAGAGCTAAAGCTAAAACTTTATTGTAGCTGAATCCTGCCATTCCTGTTGTGCGAGACATCAAACAGCCGATCCCAGCTCAGAAAATATGAAATGCCCATCATCCTTTTGCGTTGGGCTGTTAGTGATTTTGTTTGTGAGCATGCCAGAGTCTCTCAGAGTGACTGCCGCTCCTCCCTCAGCATACGACTGGAGACAGTTTGAAGGCCTCTTATGCCAATTTGAGTTTTATGCCAACTAGCTATGGCCTTAGGTAGTTTATTAATACTCAAGTGGCAGTGTTCCAGGGAGGTGAATGGCTGCTTTTGTGCCAGCTGCCTGTGCCAGGACTTTGTCTTTGTTGGTCTTTTACTTTCTGTAATTTACTACTTGGAAAAAAGGAAAGCACTTGCCGATGCGCCCATGCAACGCCTGTTATCGCATATAAGGTTGGTTGGGATGGATTCAACCTATGCATAAAGGGGGCAATATACAGTCCCCATTTTCTTTGTCCTCTCAATAGTAATCCTCTTGAAAAGGATTCAAACTCCTATGCGCGTTTCCGCATAACAGAAGCGGATTATAGCCTCTTGTGGGTGCTCGGAGAAGTTGAGATGCACATCTATAGGCTCACACATCACAGTGTGCACATAAAGCTTCTCCCACATCCATAAGCTGATTATAGTATAGCCGTGCGTGTACATGCTGTTTTATCCTCTGTCTCACAAAACATCTCGCTGTCAGGTACCACTACGGACGGATAACCGCTCAGTACCAGCAAAGAACAGGATTGCCCAAGGACCCGCCCACAGAGAACTCTGGTAAGCCCCACCCACATCTCGAACTTCACATCACAATCTTGTATCATTTTATGCCTCCTCGCTGGCACAACAGAGCTGGTTTTGCTAATCACTTTAGATAAATGTGATGCATGTTTCTTCTCTCTGGCCAGCACAAACACTGTTAGGCCGCTTTTCAACAGAGCTTTTATTTGGGGTTGTGGTAGAGGAGCATGCTAATGAAGCCTAATACCCTCCGCAGGATGACTTGGGCTTAAGACATGCATGCTCAGACTGTTAATGAAGCCGAGATTAATAGCCAGCATCACTTAAAAAACAAGAAAGTGGCAGGAAAGATTGAACGCAGCACACATGCACGCTCACACACACAAAAGACTTTAATCTCAAAACATTTAGCAGGACTGCAGAGATTCTGAAAAGAGAAACCCACTCTGATGCCGCTTTCATGATTCAAATTTTCTTTTGTTTAGCTGTGGCAAGAGGATTACATAAAAGATCTCCTACTCCCTGTTTTACAATGATGAATAAACATATCGGTAGGAATTAAAATAAAAGACGTTGAAAATAATCGACTCTTCCTGTTTTATTTAAGATTTCATGTTTAATTATCACAGGGATTATTCTTGTTTGAAATGTATGTTATGCACACCTCATTTAGGCTCTTCAGAGGAATTTGGCGCTTATTGAATTAAGCCGTTTAATGATTGTCTGGAAAATTACTGTTGCTGTTTATTTTTGCATTGTGTTTTGCATAATTTATTCAATATTACAATCATACAGGGATTGTTTTTTTTTGGCTCCATGCAGTGATTTTTTGGGGTTGTTGAGTCACCAAAAGCAGAAATAAGAAGCTTTAGTGGCCCCGTGAGGTTCATCTCCTGCCCTGCAGAAATGCATGCTTGCTTAGACAAAAGCCATCATTCACACACACAGTTGGGTACTTGACCAATATATTGTTTGTGATGAAAGGTTCATAATATATTATTTTTATGGGTTTTCGAAAGATTAATCGCATCCAGAGCGACAATGTTTTTTTACATAATATATGTGTGTTTGCTGTGCATATTGATTTTGTAATCTTGTAAATTTAAGACAATTATAAAAATTATATATAATTTAAATTATTGGTATATATCAATAGATACATGTAAATATGTTCTAAATATATATTAATGTATATGTATGTTTGGTGTTAATTAAAAAATATATATGCACAGTACAGTTTTGTTCTAAATTTTTGTCACACGATTGGACACATTAATTTGTCAAGAACCTAGTTATTGCTACATACTTTCATTAGAATTAAAAAGGGGGTTTTGTTTTGGGCAGGTAGAGATCGAGACCCACTCATAATATGACTTGCACTTGTAATCCACCCAAAAATAATAAGTCTAACAATATCAAAAGTACAACTGTATGGCCCGGTTCACATTTTGCGGCTTTTCCCCGCGCATATTTGTTATTTTAAATGTAGACTCGCACGCGGAAATAGGGGGCAACGCACATGCAGTTCAATGTGCATGCGGGGCGACGCACTTTTTTTTTCAGGCGAGTCGACGCCTCATCGTGTTAAAAAACGTAACTTTTCAGAAAGGCGCAAGCGCACCGCAGGTCATGTGACAAGAACCAACCATCCAATATGGATGGACAAGCTCAATGTAGCTCAATCTAGTAGCAGAGTTATTGCAAGGTATTTTCAGTGCATATAATCCATATAACCTTTGTTTATACCTCTCTGCTGAGGATGGCGGGACGAGTGCCGTGAGGCGGGGCCGGTGGCGTAAGTGATATTTGGAATCAGCTATGTGCACACCGGTCCCGCATATCTCACGGAGGAAATCGGGAGCATAAGACTATGAGCAACGAGAGAGGACCATAGGTTTTAAGCTTGTATGTATGTTCTTTTGGCCGGCAGTCGACCGTGAGGTGGCTGCCGGCATTTTACTTCCGTGTTGTTGTTTGTTTATATTTGATAAAACTTTATTTAAATGTTTGCTGGTTCCCGCCTCCTTCCTTCCCAACTTTAAACTGTATTACAACCTCCTTGTCTCAACGGCTATCGTGGCCCATGGTTGCTTGGCGACGAAAGACGCCAGGATAGCGCAAAGTCCGGGCGCTTTGGAAAAAAGGGAGGACAGTGCAGCTCGCGTTTTCCTCTCGGTTTTAGACGCAAAATGTGAATCGGGCCTATGTTTGTATTTTATGAGCTTTTTAACCAGAGGTCTTCATCTGTTTTTAAAGTATAATGCAGCAGTGTGTGAAACCTCTTGAATTCCCACTTCTGTGTTCACTGAATGAAAAAAAATCATGTAGGTTTCAAAAGACATGTGAGTGAGTAGTTGATGATGGAATTCATTTTAAGGTGAACCATTCCTATAATTACCTGTCTAGGCTGACATTAACATTTGAAAGCTTCGAATGAGCAATCAAGCTGCTATTGTTCAGAAACACTCGGTTCCTTTAATTATAGACGCACATTAATTTACGTTCACAAGATGACAACAACAATGAAATAGAATGGAGGGTGCTCGTTCCACTAATGTAACCGAAAAGCTTGAATTCATTAGGATTTATATGATGCAGTGACTTTTAAATGATCTGTAATGCGCTTGCTTGCTTCCCCCCCGCAGGCGAACCCCTGTTGAAACTGCTATGTGGAGCAGATTTCATGGAGACTTTTAAGGTGTCTGGTCTGTGGAGGGACGATCACATCGAGGAAGTGGTGGGCCGCTTTGGACTGGTCTGCGTGAGCCGAGGAACCCTGCAGCCGGATCGGACTGTACACGAGTCTGACGTGCTGTCCAGACACAGACGGAACATATTTTTGGTTCGGGAGTGGGCCCAGAATGAGATCAGCGCTACGGAGGTCCGACGAGCCCTGCGTCGAGGATATAGTGTTAAATACCTTTTACCAGACTCGGTTATTGATTATATAAAAGAGAACAATCTATACACGCAGGACAGCGAGATGAAGAACAAAGAGATTCAACTACGGCCACTTACCAAGCAAACAATACTATAATACTGACGTAAAGAGACTCCAGCATGATCTCATATTTGATTTATTTACATATTGGATTGAGAAAGCAGGTTGTTTCAGGAAAAGTGCATGTTTTGCTGTGATTAGAGCATTTCTTTCTTGGGTACCACAGTAATGTTTGCAGGGGGATTTAAGAATTGATCTGGTCAGGATATGGAATTGACAGAACATTGCAGAGCTGTAAGTCTATGTTCTCCAGGTCTGGGAAATGTTGACTTTTGCTGAATGTCACAAGGAAGATAAATAACTGAGCCTTTACACTTCGAAGAGCAAACATTGCTTTCTCCTTTTCTATTTGCGCAGAAGGCGTCATTCATGTTGTCAGAACTCAAGATGTTTCATCAAGCTGTTTTGAGAGGGATGAAAAGTTTTTGACAAAATGAAATGAATTTTGGAATATTTGTGGTGATGTCTTCTGAATCTATTTGTCTATTATTCATAGCACAGAATGCGAGTTTTAGGCTCAAAACAACTAAGAGTGATTTGCAGCGTTGAAAATCTCCTGCTGGTGCTTTTGTGTGTGGAGTTTGAAGAATGTCTTTATCCTCACTCTCTCCAAATAAAAGCTTGAAGGATTGGCAGCGTGAACCGTCCATCTCTTTTTGATGTTCAATTAATTGCACAGAATGGCCCTGGGTGCCAACACAAGGCTACAAATGGAAGTATAACTTTTTAAAATGTGTGAATGAAATCTACGAATGCTGTTAAACTGCAGAAAGATTAAGTTCTGTCAACATTTGTATGTTATGTATTTGGAGTATGTGCTGTGAGTAATTCATATCTTGAAACATGCTGAAGAAAAGACATAAAAAACGAATCGGATTATTGTGATCTTGTTGAAGCAGGTGGTTCTTTCATATGGACAGTGTTTGCAGGGGGAAGGGATTCTTTTTGAACAAGCCCATCAGTGGAGATTTAATCAGCTCTCAAGATGCCTGCTGATTATAACGGCTACTGGAAAATGATCTCCAATGAAAACTTTGAAGAGTATCTGAAAGCTTTGGGTGAGTTTTACATAGATAATTGTGATAATATTACCACAGTTATTTTACTTTAAAATTTGAAGTTAACAGTTGTACAAAGCTGTTGTCTAAAAAAGAAAGAGAATGTAAAAAATGATAGACATTCTGAAAGATTGTATTGTTCATATTGCTTTGGATTTCACATTTTCACAGTTTACATTAATTTTCTGTTAGATGTAAATGTGGCTGTTAGGAAGATAGCCAGTCTGCTAAAACCTGATAAAGACATCACTAGGGATGGAGATCACTTCATCATCAAGACTCTCAGCACCTTTAGGAATTACAACATGGACTTTTTGGTTGGTCAAGAGTTTGAAGAAGATCTAAGTGGAGTGGACGACCGCAGATGTATGGTGAGTGAACTGTGACAGATGAATGTTTAGGGTGTGTGTTTTCAAAGCAAACATACTTTTATTTTATTTTTATTTCAAATAATATGGTTCATCTTAAAACTCTGGTTTTTGCACACTTTAAGATGCTTTCCCCACAAAACCGTTGCTCTATTTGTACACTTATTTGAAATAAAAGCAATTTTTGTACTGCAAAGAAATATACTTGAATTACTCTAATATTTACTTAATTTACACTGACAGAAAAGTCTATGTGTCCTAAACTCAGACTTAATTTTAAGATTTACTTAACAGTATCATTTGGTATTTTAAGTACAGTATACTTTCAATTCAATTCAATTCAAGTTTATTTATATAGCGCTTTTCACAATGTGTATTGTTTCAAAGCAGCTTTACAGGGGCAAACAGGAAAAACAGATAAGTTAGAACACATCACAGTGCATGGTGTTTATACAACGAGTAAGATCATTCTAATAAATAATATCTAATTTATAAATAAATAAATGAATGAATGCAGTCTCCCGGTGAGCAGGCCAACACTGCCCTGCTGTGGCGAGGAACCCAAACTCCAATGATTGATTAATGGAGAAAAAACCTCGGGAGAAACCAGGCTCAACCGGGAGGGCCACATCCCCTCTGACGTGTCATAGCTGCACTCAAACTGGTGACATGTGATTTTAGTTTAGCATTTAATACCAAATATTGTAACTTCAGCATTAATAAGACAAATAAACCGTCTTTGCTCTTGGCTGGGGATGTAGTGGTCTGAGCTGGGATGGTCTGATGGTCATATTTCTCTTGGCTGGTGGTGGAATTGCCTTAGATGGAGCTGGGATGGTCAGTCAGTCTGCAGCTGTAGCTGGCGTAATCTCAAATTGGGGATGGGCATCTGTCGGTCGCCTGGACATGGTGGAACTTCTTCTTACCTCGGGATGGGCATCCCGAGGCAGAGGCGGAAAGAGAATAAAGAGAATAATTAGCGTAGCTGCTGTTCATTAACTATGCATTAAGTGAAAGCTTGGCTGAAAAGATGTGTCTTTAATCTAGATTTAAATTGGGAGAGTGTCTGATCCTCGAATAGTATCAGGAAGGCTATTCCAGAGTTTAGGTGCTACGTATGAGAAAGCTCGTCCACCTTTGGTGGATTTTGTTATTCTAGGTGTTATCAAAAGTCCTAAGTTTTGAGATCTTCGAGAGCGTGATGGGTTGTAACGTGATAAAAGCTCGGTTAAGTAAGTAGGTGCTAAACCGTTCAGGGCTTTGTAAGTAATTAAAATAATTTTAAAATCAATACGATACTTAATGGGTAGCCAGTGAAGCGATGATAAAACTGGGGTTATGTGGTCGTATTTTCTTGACCTAGTAAGAACTCTGGCAGCTGCATTCTGAACTAACTGTAGTTTGTTTATCGATGATACAGGACAACCACTAAGTAGAGCATTACAATAGTCAAGTCTTGAGGTCACAAATGCATGAATAAGCTTTTCTGCGTCTGCAACACATAAACTATTTCGTAATTTGGCAACATTTCTAAGGTGGAAGAAGGCTGTTTTTGTGATATTTGAGATGTGATTTTTAAATGACAGGTTGCCGTCTAATATAACGCCTAGGTCTTTAACTGTATTTGTTGGAGTAACAGTGCAGCTTTCAATTTGCAGGCTGTAGTCGGAGATATTCTGTTTACTTGATTTTGTTGCTATAAGTAGTATTTCTGTTTTGCTAGAGTTTAAAAGGTGGAAATTACTAGTCATCCAATGTTTTATGTCCTCGATGCACTCTGCCAGTTTGGATAGCTTAAAGGAATCATCTGGTCTTGATGAGATATATAGCTGAGTATCATCTGCATAACAGTGGAAGCTAATTCCATGTTTTCTAATAATGTTGCCGAGGGGCAGCATGTATATGGAGAAAAGCAAGGGTCCTAAAACCGATCCCTGAGGTAATCCATAATTTACTTGCGTAACATTTGATGATTTCCCATTTAAATGGACGTATTGATATCGGTCTGTTAAGTAAGATCTGAACCATTGCAGTGCCTGTCCCTGAATACCGATATAACTGTGTAAGCGATCTATAAGTATTTTATGTTCTACAGTATCGAAAGCAGCACTAAGGTCAAGCAGGACTAATAGTGAGATGTTACCTTTATCTGAAGCAATAAGAAGGTCATTTGTAATTCTAACGTGCGCAGTTTCAGTGCTGTGATGCGGTCTAAAGCCAGACTGAAACTTTTCGTTCATGTCATTATTTTGTAGGAAGGTACACAGTTGAGTTGACACTACTTTTTCTAGTATTTTAGACAAGTATTGTAGATTTGAAATTGGTCTATAGCTTACAAGTTCATTGGGGTCTAAGTTTGGTTTTTTGATGAGAGGCTTGATTACAGCCATCTTAAAGGGCCCTGGGACATGTCCTAGATTAATTGACGAGTTGATTATGTTACAAATGGGCTCAATTACAGCAGGTAGTAACTCTTTTAATAAAGTAGTCGGAATGGGGTCTAATAAGCATGTCGTCGGTTTGGATGTTGCAATAATTTTAATTAAATCTTCCTGATTTATATGAGAAAAACACTCTAGTTTTTCTTTTTGGGTGACGGTTGAAACTAATTCTTCCGACACACTTGGAGGTTTGGTTTTAGCTATGTTGTCTCGTATTATATCGATTTTCTCAGTAAAAAACTTCATGAATTCATTGCTACCAAGGTGCGGCGGAATACCCAGGTCAGGTGGAGTCTGTTTGTTTGTTAGTTTAGCAATTTTACTAAATAAAAACCTTGGATTGTTTTTGTTATTTTCTATGAGGTTACGGAAGTGCTCGGCTTTTGCCGCTTTTAGTGCCTTTTTGTAACAGCTTGCACTCTCTTTCCATGCAATTTTAAAGACCTCTAATTGAGTTTGTTTCCATTTTCGCTCCAGTTTACGCGTTTCTCTTTTTAAGGCGCGAGTGGTGTTATTATACCATGGTGCCGTGATCTTTTCATTTATCCTTATTGACTTCATAGGTGCGACCGCTTCTAATGCATTAGAGAAAATGGTGCCCATGTTGCTGGTCATGTCATCGAGCAATTCTATATTAGTTGGAAAGGTTATTAGAGGAGTCAGATCTGGGAAGCTCTTTACGAAACTATCTTTAGTAGTTGAGGTGATTGTTCTACCCTGTCGATAACGAGATATACAACTGATTTCTGCAGTGCGCAGTGTACATGTTATAAGATGGTGATCGGAAACATCGTCGCTTTGAGGTATAATATCGATATTGGTTAGATCGGCTCCGTGAGATATAATCAAGTCTAGGGTATGATTAAGGCGATGAGTAGGACTATTGATGTATTGTGTTACACCACAAGAGTCTAGTAGTTCTTTAAACGCCACAGCTAATGGATCGTTAGCAATATCTACGTGGATATTAAAATCTCCAACAATCAGTACTTTATCGACGTTAACCAATAGATCCGATAAGAAGTCTGCGAACTCTATCAGAAAATTAGTGTAAGGCCCAGGGGGTCTATACACAGTAACCAATGTAAGAGAGACCAATGGTTTTTTACTTTTATTTGGAACAGTTATGTTCAACGCAAGCACTTCAAATGATTTAAATGTATTCATTGTTCTCCGAGTAACGGTAAGAAAGTCTCTAAAGATTGTTGCGACACCACCACCTCGACCAACCGGACGTGGCTCATGAATATAACCGTAACTTGGTGGAGTAGACTCATTTAGACCGAAGTAATCATTTGGCTTAAGCCAGGTTTCAGTAAGGCAAAGTATATCAAAACTGTTGTCTGTGATCATTTCATTTACAATAACTGCATTTACTTTGCTTGTAGTTGTATTTATTCTCGGCTGTGTAACCTTTTAAATACTCTTACATACATATATACGTTTATATATGTTTATTGAGTAAAAATCCAGCTTTAGGATGGAATAGCTTAGAGTAAATAGAACATGCCTGGAACTGAATCTGATCTTCCTAATAGACTGATTTCACTCCGCTGCCATGGTGAAATCGAAAACGAGCCAGAAGTGGGAAGAAAATCGGAAAGACAGATAGACTGCAATTGTTTAGACTACCATTGAGAGTCTGTGACATGAATAAACAAATGATGCATTTAAAAACAGCGTTTCAGTGTTGTGCACGAATGAAACTCGCTTATGGCAGCTTAAATAGTCACTAATATGTGATGTTATAGCTAAAGTGGTCAAGAAAAACAGCTTGTGTGACATCTATCCTATACCTACTTCACACTTAAGAATCGATTTAAGCTTAAATCGCTTTAATAACTCAAGGTTGGTTGTCCAAACCATTGCAGTATGCAACATTCAACATGGCGGTGGCGTGAAATCAGTCTATAGGACTAAAAGTTGATGTGCAACGGTGTTTCAATAATCATTCTGAGTTCTTTACAATGTTAAACGTGCTGGCTTCTCATGCTTGACATTGTCAACAAAAACGAGTTGGACGTAGTATTTCTTTGCTCGATACACTCCCCCAGCATTCATATAGGTTTCGGAAAGTTTTCTACAAACATGAAAATCCATTTCGTTACAACTTTTCTTAGTCCCTTATTGGACAATTCTCCTGGAAAAAAAGAGAGCATGCCCACCCGTCAACCAAGGAGGGCGGGAGAAGGAGCATTTGCAAACGTCAACCAGCTCAAGCAAGAGAGCCCTGCGTTTGCAATGTTCAGCTGCGAATGTTTGTTCACGGCATTTAGGTGTTATATAAACGGTGGATTTAAAGCTAGATTTGGAGATCGTTTGAAACTGATAGATGGAGCAGTAATAGATCCAGCTCCCTTCCCCCCCACCGTATTCTTTCAGAAATAATCGTACACAGATGTATTTGTCTTTAATAAATGTGATCAAATTAAAGATTCTATGGATATTTAAAGGGTGCGATACTTTTCGGTAAGTACTCAAGATTAGCATGAGATATGCAAAAACTGACTGAGTTAAGGCCACTTTAAATTATACAATAAAAGGGTATATTTAATTATAGTAATACTGAATACTAGTAAACTATCAGTATCTATAAGTTCACTTGTTGTATAGTTGCAGTTGTGAAATACTTGTGCTCCAGAGTGTTACAACTAAAGTTAAAAGTCTACGTTAATCCCAAGTAGTATTGAAATAGTACACTTGCAAGAATATACTAGTACATTGATATAAGCATTCTGTATATATGTGAACTTTAGTATTCTTTGTAAGGGGCTAGATTGGTTGAGAATTTTTTTTAACAAGATTTGATTCATATTAAGTTTAACAAAAAATTGTAACTAATATATATAATAAAAAAATCTGGTTTAGTATATCATGTGATTTCGTCTCGGAATATAGGGTTAACACTTTTGTCATTTCATTGCCCTTGAAGTACGATCTTTGCATGTCATTTACAGTTCACAGTTTCTATTAATGAGAAAAGGCTAAACTGTGAAATGAGATCAATAATTGGCTATTTAATGTAATAAGAAGCGTTACATTCTCTCCTGTCGTTTTCCTCTCTGGCTTTACTTGTCGTTTGAAGGTTCTCATGTTTTAGATCTGTGTTGAGTCTGCTTAACTCTTTTTTTGCTCAGCTGAGGTGGTGTGAGACCAGCAGCATGTGACTTATGTGTTAATGTATTTAGAGTAACTGTCCTGTTTGGCCATTGTTGACAATCTGATTTAACAGCAAAAAGTCGAATGAAGCCTTTTCTTGAGGTCCAGTCAATAAAACCCACTTCAGTTAAGTCTCTGTGACCTGGTTTCCCCCAAACAAAAATCACTGGACCTATTCAGTCCTCGCAACAACCTACAATGAGGTATTAAATTCTTTAGAGCAAGCAAAGGACAGGAGGAAGCATTTTCCACTTTCCACAGTATATCATATGAGTGCAAACACATATCTGAGGGTCAGATTAAATTTTCAGTTTGTGTCGAAAAAGTGAGTTTTTCTTTCCACTATCTGTGTGGAAAACCTGTTCCGCTTCCATGTATCTCCTTAATCACTGCAGTTCAAAAATGCCCATATTTCTGCTGTAAACTGTGTTGGTTAAGAATAAATCACTTTCTCTGTTATGTTGTAGACCACTATCACCTGGGAGGGAGATAAACTGGTGTGTGTGCAGAAAGGAGAGATCGAGGGGAGAGGCTGGACCCACTGGATTGATGGAGATGAACTTCACTTGGTACTGCAGACCAGTTCTGCCATATTCCCATCAGGCGTGCATTTTATTTTATGCAAAAAATGGAAACCGCCACTTCGTCCTTTATATGATCCTTTAGCAATTTTGTATAGATACACATCGAGCATTGATCAGTCTATACACACGGCACATGTGCGGCATTCAAGTTGAAAAAGTGAGGTAAGAGGTAGGATACTGGCTCAGCGCATAGCAGATGGCGGGGGAAGAGCTATTCTCAGATCTCAAACCTCTCAGCTCCACAATGTTGCACATTAAACAGCACAACACTGACTAACTGATTACTTAAATACCTTTGAACTTGGTTGAGAGCATTTTAATGGAAGTCAAACGTCATCATTATGATTTGATAGGATTCTTAAATGAATCTGACTGGAGTATGTTGGGTTCAGCTAATAACAACAGATGTTTGGCTTCAGCTGTGGGTATGAGCATGCATAATAAATAAAAAACACTGCTCCTGACAGTGATGACTTATACTGAAACCAAAGAACTGGACATTACTGACACCAGCTGGATGAAAGGTATATACATTCATTGACGTGTATTTTGATAACCCCCCAACTGATGTATTTTAGGGGGTGATGTACTAATGATGTGTGTGATTGTATTTGTTAAAGGGAGAGTGCATCCAAAAAGAAAATTCTATCATCCTGTAATTTTAAACCTGTATAATCTGTTGCACACAATAGAAGATATTTCGAGAAATGTTACAATGGTTTTGTCACACAATGAATGTCAATGGGGTCAGTGTTGTTTGGTTACAAACAGTCTTCAAAATATCTTCTTTTGTGTTTTGTGCAGACAAAACCATACAGGTATAAAATAACATAAGAGGAACAAATTATATTTAACAGTTAAGAATTGTTATTTGGGTGAGCTGTCCCTTTAAACATGTTTTCTTTGGTTACAGGAGCTGAGAGCTGCTGGTGTAGTGAGTAAGCAAGTCTTCAAAAAGTCATAAAGCTGTAAAAGCAGCTTCAAGTAACATCCCCGACTGAACTTGTCCAAGAGATGCAGTGAAAACCATTTAAAACACAACTCTCTCCACTTATCTTTCATAACAACTGCCATCCATCAACATGGCTATGACTGTGAAAAAAAATTAAATGTGAAGGTTTTTCATAGTCTTTGAGTGTTTATTTCTTCTGATATTAAAATTCCAATGTTCACTGTTCAGAGGGGTATAAAGACCTTTTAATGAAGCATTATGTTTTTATTACCTTATAATGAGCCATTTCCATATACATACACTGCACATCCCCTTACATGGAATTCACCATGTTGTTTTTACAATAGCCCTAAACGGAAAAAAATCTTCACAGAGCGCATTTTGTAAATACGTTATCTCCTGCGGGAAAGATGCCAAACGTTATGACATCTTAGTTCTGTGGCATCCGCATTAGTGCTTCGAAAGGGACGGGTGGAGTGAGCTGTTGGTTGCAATTCGCAACCTCACCATTAGATGCTGCACAATTTCATACACCAGACCTTTAAGATCTCTATCAATTATGATAACAGATCAAGTTGCTTGTTTTGTAGATCAGTGTTTCTGACCCTTACGAAAATTGACCATGGTTTTACTACTGTTAAAACCAAAATACCATAATTACTGTAGTAAAACCATGGTTTTGCCTGAAGTAATCAATGCACCAAAAACCATGGTTACTTCACTTCTACCACAAAAGCACATGGTTAATTTTAGTATGTCCCAGAATTTTTTTATGTCTCCCTATATAAAACACCTGATAACACTCATCGGCTTGTTAGAGTGTTAATTGGGGCGACTAATTAACAGTTGAATCAGGTGTTTTATATTGGGAGACATTCCAAATATCCTGGGACTGGGGGGCTGATGATTGGAGTTTTAAGTGTTATTTACATTAGTGGTAGAAAAAGCTGCTGCGTGAACACAGACCACTGATGTGTGACTGGATATCATCTTACGTAACATTCAGAAAATCTAGAATTTCTGCAAATCGAAAAGTAATTGGACTCCAGAGAAGACACGCAGACAAAACACCTGCATGACGATTACAAATGCGACCCGCTTAGATTGAAGAGCCTGTCCGTGTCTCTTGGGTCTCAAGCATGGCAGGATTCAGCTTTCCTTCCAATTCTGCCTCTGTTTGTATACACAGAATAAAATACATAAATGAGCGAAATAAAGAGAATTTCCTTCCACTCTTTATATGGGCATTCACGTGTTTGTTTGTATTCTATATCAATACACTATTTTAATGATGTCTTACGAGGAGAAATGTAAACTAAATATTGCAATTGGTTTGTAGACCGTAAAATTTAGGTTTACAGGTAACTTACTGTAGATTTGATTACTACTTAATATTTTCCTATTATTACTTTTTTTTTATTTGAGTAAAACTTTACTTTACTTTCAAAATTAAAACACTAAGGGGCTTAAACCAGGATTAGGCCTTGGGTAAATTGGGATATTTTAGTTGTTTTAAAAAACATACCTTACAAAAACATGACTGGTGTGCATCACAAGAAAAGACTTTCATTTTAATTACAAATTCCAGCTAATAACAATGGATATCGGATCTGAAATAAGAAAATCTAATTAATAAATAGGCACCTGAAAGTTCTCTGTGAATCCATTATGGATTTGAAAAGCAGAAGCTCTTGAATAGGCTTGATTAACATCATCACGGTACAGCAGCGACAAAATAAAAACAATTTTATTTCTGAGTAAGGCTGTATAATCCCTCAATATTTTTTAATAATAAATGCGTACTAAATATGAAGAGGTCATGTGCACTCAAATATTATTTTCAGTTTTTCAATACTGTTTTCTGTAAACTTGTATAAATATTTATTCCAAATTCCAAATGAAATTATTGTTTTTTATTTGCAGAAAAAAATATAAACTGGTCAATATAACAAACAAAAAACGAACAAGTTTAATATAAAAAAGTTTGTATTCATGTTTAAATAACACAATACTCTAATCTGTTCAAAAATAAATATATAAAGAATACGCCTGACATTTTTCACAACCTTCGTGCATCTTTACATTCTCTTTGTCTTTCAGAGTCTTGTTTGTTAAAAAGTAGAATGACCACAATACATGCAGAAATGGTTAAAGTCAAAACTAGAGTAGCCCCTTAAACTTTCCACAGCTTTATACTTTATCTCCTTAAGACCACTTTGCAAGATGTAGATCAGTTATCAAAATTCTGTTGCTTGTATTTTGTTCAAGAACTGAAGTTCTTCTGGACCAGTGCTGGAGCAGCGTTGTTTACATCATCTGATGGTCTATACACACAGACACAATAAACAACAGGGTTCCCACTCTAATTCAAATGTCAAATTCCCTGACTTTAACCTGACTTTCACTGACTAAAAAGTTGAATTTCCATGACCTATAATAAATGAAACCCAGTCTTTGAAGTGGGTGTCTTAGTCAAAACTCTTGAAATGTTAATTTTCCTGGCATTTTACCTTATTTAAGAGCTACAGGTGACTGCATTTGACTTAAGGGTCATTCTGTGTCAACTCAACAAGAGGTCCCTTGCTCAAATCTTTTTTTTTTTTATTAAAAATTATGAAATGCCACAGATAAAAGGTTATTAAGTAATCAAATAATATGTTGAGGGATTTAAAAATGTCAATTTTTACCTGAAATTTGGAGCCATATTAGAGAGGGTAAAAATGAGATCAAAAGTGAAGAAATGGCACTTTTTGAGTTTATTTTTAAAATGTGCATACCTGTAACTCCAGAACTATTAGATATACCTTAATGTCCATTTATATTCTTGTAATTGACCCATTTATCTTTTGGGAACTAGATTTTTAAAGCCCTATAAGCTTCAGTCCTAGAGAAATTAGGATCTCAATGTGGCTTCATAAAAATTTTAAAAATAGACATAGTTTCAGACATCAAAAAATGGTTCATTTTTAAAAAATCTATCACTTCATTTATTTTAAAGAAGAATGTTTGAAGAACAAATAATGTTGAAACTAGAAATTTATCTTTTTCTATTAAAACAACTGCACTAAATATAACCTGTCAAAAATTATCGGGTTAAGGCACATTAGCTTGCTCTGAATAGTTTATTTATAAGATTTCAGAATCAAGTGTGACAAAATGGCTATAGAGCTACCTACAGAATAAAGCAACCCTCGTACTGTGTGGGCCAGTGGTGGTTGACAGCACACAAATATGACACAGACTTTTATAAGCATGTCCTGGTCACTTGATTAATTTGGAAAAACATTGTTGAAAATCTTCTTTCAAGATTGAGGTGATAGTGATTAAACTAAACCATAGCAGTGTATACTGTTTGATCTAGTTTGTCTGGCTGTGCATCACATATTGGAAGCAGGAAAAGTTCTTATAATTAAACAGGCAAATCTTGGTTTATCAAATACACTTTTGTAAAGAGACTTACCACGCTGCACTAACAAGCATGAAACTTTGCTATGAAACTAAATATTTAGACTCATTGCAGCTTTAGAATACTCAATGTAAAGTTGCAAGAAGCATTTATCAGGCCCTCATATCTTGGTGCACATTGGGGATGCTGGTGTAAAGTTTGAACATCTCTAACCTCTCAAGTTCATGTTTCATGGCAAAACATGAACTTTTTCAGGGCCACTATGGACAACCATTGAACAAAAACCTTTATACAACAAATATCATGAACAAATGTTGTTCATATAATGAAATCTCTGGGTCATTCAACAGAATTTTTGCAAACTGCTGTCCGACATAAAAAAACACATTTAAAAAGCATTCAAGTCTTCAATCTTAGTTTTTTACCACTTTCTATGCGTGTGTTCACTACTCACTGGATGGGTTAAAAGCAGAGGTCACATTTCGGGTATGGGCCACCATACCTGACAAATAGGTAACTGACTTTCACTCTCTATTACTCTTTACTAAGATCCTTCTATCATGTTAAAACCCACAATCATATTTATAATATCAGTAAGCTTAATCAGATGTTCATTTTCACCACATTTGACATGTATGCACACTTTCCTCAATTCGACAAATGACAAACATTTAGTTTTTGATGATTGAAAATGTGTCCATTTTAAGTTTTCTCATGAAGCCACATAGAGATCCTCATTTCTCTAGGACTGAAGGTTATAGGGCTTTAAAAATGTAGTTCCCAAAAGACAAGTGGGTCAATTACACAAATACAAATGGACATTAAGGTATATCTAATAGTTCTGGAGTTACAGGTATGCATATTTTGAAAAATAAACTCAAAAAGTGCAATTTCTTCACTTTTGATCTCATTTTTATCCCTCTAATATGGCTCCAAATTTCAGGTAAAAATTGACATTTTTAAATCCCTCTACAAATTATTTCATTACTTAATAACGTTTTGTATGTGGCATTTCATAATGTTTTATCAAAAAAAAGATTTGAGAAAAATACATGAAATTCCATGACTTTCCTGGAATAGACCTTTTAAAATTCCATGATATTCCGGAAATCCATGACCCGTGGGAACCCTGAAACAACTCAGTCTCATAAAAATGAAAATATTACTTTTCAAAAAGTACACACAGCCTTGAAGAGAAAGTACACATATGCCACAAGTTAAGCAATCTCATTTTAATTTTGGCAAATGAAACTGGCAGACATCGAGGTTGATATTAGGATTAGTCTAGCGGTATGCCAGCGACATCCTCACACAGAATGAAGATCACTTCATCAACGACACAATCAAGATCACATTCAAGAACTACGACATTGACTTTGTGATTGGCTCAGAGTTTGAAAAGGGATTTGTCAGGAGTTAATGACAGTGTGTGTGAATACAGATTCATGTCCTTATTTCCTTATCTTCTCCCATATGAATAAATAAGCATGACTCACTAACCACTTCCTTTGGTGCCCCTTTTTTCTTGCAGTTGTGTACCTGCTCTATATGATTTGAACAGAGGGGGGTCTGTTGCTCGAACCGAGCAAAGCACACAGAGACCTGTGTTTAAAGGTCCAATGTGTAACTTTTTGGAGATCCATACGTTTTACTCTCTTACTCTATGATAAATAAATATACATGTAATCCGCAGGTCACATGCGTTCCGAACCGTAGAGTATGATCCGTACAGATCACGGACCATCCGCGATCCGTTTCACCGCCATAGGGGAGAGGAAACGCAGGTTGTAGAGTTTGTCCGTTTAGGGCTGCTGTACAAAACACGGCGGTGAATTCAATGTATTTAGGGCCGCTCTGAATGTAGATATAAACACCTTATTCTAAGGTATTAGAAACATAACGGTTCATTATGTAAGGTCTTTATACACCTCTGAAGAAATAGTTTCGTATATTATATTATATTGCATTTCTGTCAATAGATCCAAAACTCTTTATTGTTCCTTTAAGAAGCTATGGCCTGCATTTATACAACCTGTGATCCATATTTTGATACAAAAGCATTTGTCGTACACCCTTTCAACATAATTATAGGCCTCAGGCACCATCGTCTTTGTTCTGAGAAGATTAACAAGTTGTGTTAAAAAGATTACAGCAGATGGTTACTTTTGTTTGCTGTCGTCTAATCTCTCTCCTCTCTTTAATTTCTGGGATGGTGGTGATGCATGTCCTCAGGAAACCTATGTGAACTGCCACCCACTACTGAAAAACATTGCTTTAGCATGTCACTAATTTACCTGGGACTGTATGATGTATGAAAGATGGGATTAAACTTTTGTTCTGCATTAGAGGTAATTCACTTGCTACAAACAGCATTACTGGAATTGGAGTCTGTCCTACCAACTGCTAGGAGGTAATTTAACAAGCAGAACGAGGAAGGTGTATGTGACTCTTCATATGACAGGCAAGGACGTGATTGACAGGAAGAAAGATGATGTGCTGAATGAAGTCTGGCTCCTGCAGCTCTCATAAATAAACTTGATGGACTCTCGGGATGTTGGGCCTTATGTTCCCTTTCTGTCGGTCTCTCGACGTTGTGTCGAGAACGACAGATGGGGTTCGCCCTTGAGAACCAATCAACTCTGACTACTATAGAAAAGGCCAATGAAATTTGGCGAATGCAATTTGCATGCCGGGCTCCGCCCCCGGAAATCCGGTATAAAAGGAGGCCGGCGTGCAGCATTCACTTACCTTTTGTTCTTCAGAGCCATCGCTCATGAGTACAACTCAGGATTCAATCCTCTACAACTACACGCTGGTTCTACGACGTGTTACAGCGGATCGTCCCTTCCTGCAGCGACCTTCCCCTGGGCGTCTCGGCGGTTCCGGAGGTGTTAGAGATTTTTTCTAAAAGTCCTTTTCAGGACTGACTGAGCATTCTCCAGCGCGGCATGTCCCGCTGTTCTCTTGGGTGCGGCACCCTCATCGAGGAGGGG
The DNA here is from genome assembly GCF_015846415.1 of Triplophysa dalaica. NCBI lineage: Eukaryota > Metazoa > Chordata > Actinopteri > Cypriniformes > Nemacheilidae > Triplophysa > Triplophysa dalaica. The sequence goes on along the minus strand of NC_079544.1, from coordinate 17,283,878 downwards.
GATGGACACGATCGCTGCATTAGGTGTCTGGGCGTCCAGCACACTGAAGCAGCGTTCGTTGACACATCTGCCTGCACTGCGGGCAGATTGTCATTCAGAAGTTGCGGTCACGGGTGGCTGTCTTCCTACGGGAACCAGCCACCATTTCGTCTGCTACCCGGGCTGTGACATCTGTGGCTACGGCCCCGATGACCACCCACGTTAGCAGCGTTAGTGATACGGGGAACTCTGCGAACGTAAACCCGCCAGCCAAGTGCTCACGGGCCGATCGCACCCCGATTCGCTCTTCTGAACGTTCCCCAACCGGCGGTGGCATACCGTCCGGATCCTCACACACACACTCGGAAACGATGTGTGACGTAGATGAGATGTCGCTCGCAGCATCGGAGGGAGACTGGCATCCGACTCTGCCGAATCCAAACTCCACCCCCAGCGGTCGAGTTCAGGAGGAAGCAGAAGTGATGTCATCCGTGCTAACCCGGGGATGCGTGGTTCCCGAGGTCGGTGCGCGGTGCAAACCGCGCCCACCCCGGGTGCCATGTTTTCCCGGAGGTGCATGAGGAGCTGTGTAAAACTTGGAACGCTCCACTCACGGACCGTTCCAGTGAAAACAGCTCCGGCTCCCTTACTTCCCTCGATGGTGAGGCAGCCAAGGACTGCGTCGAGATCCCCCGGGTGGAACGTCCGCCTGCGGTGCACCTGTGCCGCGGACGGCTACCACCTGGGGGGGGATCGACCACTCCTACCGTCCAAAGCACGTAAGACTTCGGCATCACTGGTGTCGAAAGCTTGCGATGTTGCGGGCCAGGCTGCCTCCTCTCTCTATGCCTTGGCCATCCTGCAGGTCCGCCAGGCCAGGGCGTTGAGAGGGCTCCACGAGGGTAAGGCCGACCCGGGTATAATGCAGGATCTCCGTGCCACCGCTGACAGCGCTCTACGGGCGACTAAGGCGGCGGCACGGGCCCTGGGTCGGACGATGTCCACGGTAGTGGTCCAGGAGAGACACCCCCGGCTATACCTTGTGCAGAAGAGTGACAGCAAGGAAGTCCGCTTTCTTGATGCACTCATCTCGCAGGGTGGGTTGTTGGTAACACCGTCGAGGACTGCGCTCAGCAGTTTTTTGACGGCGAAGCAGACAGTGGCAATTAACCACATTTTTTTTCACGCCGCGACTCGGCCGCCTACAGGCCTCCGAGATCTCACGTGACGTCTGCTTCCCTGCAACCCAGGACCCTTTCGACATCGGCTCCGGTTCCTGTGCCCCCACAGGCGGCACCCCGGAAGCAGAGGTCGAGGGGGAAACCTCCACCCCGTCAGCAACCTCCTCGCGAGAAGGGACACTGACGGAAAGACCCCAGGGAGAACAACATCGGGCCCGAACCTTCACAGCCACGGCTCTGATCGGTCGGTATGGGACGACTCCTGCCTCGTCACCAAAGCCGGGCCCTTGTTAGGGCTTGGCGCCCACTTACTCACTGAGTTTTCTGTTCTCCCCGGGTTTACTTGCAGCCGATCGCACACTCCACTGGACTGTGCTCGGCGAACCGACCTCACACCCTGGCGAGGCGTGAGGTCGTACACATACGACAGCCGTCACCACTCTCAAACCGACAGTGCGTGCCGTTGTCCCGCCAGGCAGGTAAGCAGGCGGAGCAAAAACCTTCCCTCCGGGGACTCCCCGCGACATGGTTAGCTCCGCCAGCCGACGAACCACCCCCCGTGGGAATGATGAAGCAGACCGTCCCCTTGGTCACCCTGTCACAGTCCCTGGGAGCTCGAGAGCTGCCCACACTGTCTCGCTGGCTAATGAGGGCGGTCCGTCTTGGTTACTCGATCCAGTTCGCCAGAGACTCACCCAAGTTTCGGGGCATCATCTCTCCCTCTGTCAGAGGCAGGGACGCCTCCGTACTTCGGGTAGAGGTCACCACCCTTCTGGCAAAACAGGCATCGAGTTCGTCCCTCAAAACCAAGATGTTCAGTGGGTCACCACCCGCACTTCATCGTTCCCAAGAAAGACGGCGGGTTGCCCCCAAAGGCTGCGTACCCTGAACAGAGCACCTTCACAAGCTGCCATTCAGGGTGCTCACACAGAGGCGCGTCCGGACATCTATGAGGTGTCAGGATTGGTTCGTGGCAATCGACCTGAAGGACGCTTACTTTCATGTCTCGATCCTCCTCGACACCGGCCGTTCCCACGGTTCGCGTGCGAGAGGCGGGCATATCAGTATAGAGTCCTCCCTTTCGGTCTGTCCCTGACCGCCCTTTCTCCCTGAGAGGAGGAAGGCGAGCGGGTACTAAACTATCTCAGCGACTGGCCTATCTTGGCACACTCGCGAGATCTGTTATGTACACAAAGGGACCTGGTGCTCCGGCACCTAGGTCGATTGGGACTCCAGGTCAACCAAGAGAGGGGCAAGCTCTCCCCAGTGCAGAGCATCCTCTTTCTCGGTATGGAACTCAGCTCTGTCACCATGTCGGCACACCTGTCCGCAGTTGTGCCCAACCAGTGTTGAACTGTCTGAAATGAACATTTTAGGCAGACAGCGGTCCCCCTGAAACAATTCAGAGGCTCCTGGGACACATGGCGTCCTCGCGGGTTAATACCCCTCGAGTTGATGCACATGACACCGCTCCAACACTGGTTTCAGAGTCGAGTTCCGAGGAGAGCGTGGCACACCGGCAGCAGGCGCATGGTGATGCCGCCCTGCTGCCGACGCACCATATCCCCTAGTCTTTATGACTTTTTCGACGGACTCAGGTCCCTTTGAGCAGGTTATGAGGCAGGTCGTGGTGACGACTGAAGTCTCCCTGCAGGGGTGCGGTGTAGTGTGCAACGGGCACGCAGGTGGGGTGTTGGACGAACCCCCGCCTGCGCTGGCATATCAATTGCCAAGAGTTGTGGGCTATGCTACTTGCACTGAGCAGGCTACGGCCTCTCGTGCGAGACATGCACGTGCTGTTCCGAGGACAGCACTATAGCTGTAGCGAATACAGATCGTCAGGGTGGCGTTCGCACACAGCAGCTAAACACAACTTGCTCGACGCCTCCTCCGGTGGAGTCAACAGGTGACTCGTTCCCTGCAGGCCACACACCCCGGGCAAACTGAACTAGACAGCCGACGTGCTTTCTCGCCAGTTTATGCCTCGTGGATAGTGGCGACTCCACCCCCGTGCAGTCCAGCTCATTTGGAGGCTGTTCGGGTAGGCCCAGGTAAAACCTGTTCACCTCCCGTAACACCACCATTTGCCCGCTTGATAGTCCCTGCCCTCGGCACGGATATCCTTGCGCACAGCTGGCCGCGGGATGGGCGGAAGCACACCTTCCCCCCCCCAGGAGCCTTCTTGTACAGACTCTGTGCAAGGTCAGGGAGCAGGAGCACCAAGTGTTATTGGTTACACCACACCGGTCTAACCGCACTTGGCCTCAGAGCCGATGCTCTGGACAGCGACTCCCCCTGAACCATTCCCCTGAGAGAGGACCTGCTCTCTCAGGGGAAGGACACGTTCTGGCATCCCAGATCAGACCTCTGGAACACCCATGTCTGGTCTCTAGACGGGACGAGAAGATCCTAAGATGGCTACTCCCCCTATACGGCTGAGACCATCACCCAGGCTAGGGCCCCATCTACTAGGCGGTTACACGCCTCTAGACGGTGCCTCTTCTCGTCCTGGTGTCTTTCTCAACGAGAAAGACCCACTGAGGTGCTTGATCAGGATTGTGTTCCCCTCCTCACGAGACTGGAGACTAACATCTCCCTTCCACACTGAAAGTGTATGTAGTCGCTATTGCCACTCATCACGACTCAGTCGGTGGAAAGTTTCTAGGGCAACACGACCTGGTCACCAGGTTCCTAAGCAGCGAGAGGGCGGAATCCGCCTCATCTTTGCTCCATACCCTCTTGGGACCCTAAGTGGTCCTGGGGAGCCTCAGGGCCCCCCAAAGAGCCCCTCGGAGGTTCCGATCTTCCTCATAGAGTAAGACCGCCCTCCTGACGGCGCTCACTTCCTTCAAGAGGGTAGGGGACCACCGAGCATCCTCCGTGTCCCTGGATTGCCTTAAACTCGGCCCTGGAAACTCTCACGTTATCTTGAGACCCAGGCCCGGATGCGTGCCCAAGAAGTTCCCACTACTCCCTCCGGGGCCAAGTGGTGAACTTGCAGGCGCTCCCCATAGGGGAGGAAGACCCAACCCGATTAGTGTTGTGTCCAGTACGTACTGGACCGCACGCAGAGCTCTGAAGCTCTGACCAGCTCCGTGTCTGTTGGAGGACAGCAGAAGGGGAAGGCTGTCTCCAAACAGAGGCTGGCGCACTGGGTCGTGGACGCCGTTACGACGGCATTCCGATCTCAGAATCTCCCATGCCCATTGGCAGTGAGGGCTCACTCCACACGGAGTTTAGCCACCTCCTGGACACTGGCAGAAGCGCCTCTCTAGCAGACATCTGTAGAGCTGCGGGTTGGGCTATGCCCAAACACCTTCGCAAGGGTTAACAACCTTCGCGTAAACCCGGTGTCAGCCCACGTCCTGCGTGGCGACATGTAGGACTGGCATCCGGGGGGGCGTATGCCTGCGAAAGCACCTTTCCACCCTCTAACAGGTTGGGTCAGTGTGCTATTTACCTTTTCTTCTTACCCGAACACATCGCTAAGAAACTGGTACCTCACCAGCCTCCCTTCTTACCCAGACACTGGTTAAGAATAGGCATTCCATCCATCACCAAACAAGCACCCCCTGGGGGCTGGCTGGGCAGAGCAGCCTTCCCCCTTAGGCCGGGATACCATGTGAGCTATCACAGATAGCTCTAACCGGACCTAGTGCTACCGGACGTCTGTAACACCCCCTCCGTGGGCTGTTCCGTCTGATGTATCCTCATGAGATTGGTTCCCACTCCTGGTAACCCATGAGCTTCCCCAGGTGGGCCTCCACCTCGCGGTTAACGACTCAGTCCGCACATTCCATGCGTTCTCCTCCAAGGACGAGACCATACCTATATCCACCATATTCCTCCCCACGGGTAGGAGGTGGCCTCTGTAGCGCTTCTCTGATTAAGAGTCGCGCTTACCCGGTGTAAACTGATCTGGACGGCCTCTCGCCTATAGAGAGCTAAGGCCCCGTCCGTGAAAGTTACCGGTCAGGGCTGTACCCATCTTTCTCCAAGAAAGCTCTGGAACCCCCCGACCACCACACTGGAAGGTTACAGTCTCACGAAAGCTTCGAGATGACACGCCCAGGCTTGTTACCGTCGCTTCGCTAGAGATTGTGACGCGATACAGCGTTGTGGCGTTTTCCATAGGCAACCCCATCTGTCGTTCTCGACACAACGTCGAGAGACCGACAGAAAGGGAACGTCTTGGTTACGTATGTAACCTCAGTTCCCTGATGGAGGGAACGAGACGTTGTGTCCCTTATGCCACGAACACGTATCGTATTCTGCTGCAGTTTGAGAGGTCTCAGGCTCTTCAGAACAAAGGTAAGTGAATGCTGCACGCCGGCCTCCTTTTATACCGGATTTCCGGGGGCGGAGCCCGGCATGCAAATTGCATTCGCCAAATTTCATTGGCCTTTTCTATAGTAGTCAGAGTTGATTGGTTCTCAAGGGCGAACCCCATCTGTCGTTCTCGACACAACGTCTCGTTCCCTCCATCAGGGAACTGAGGTTACATACGTAACCAAGACGTTTTCTCACATGTGTACCAAAAGCATACAAAACAAAACTGAAATAAACGAATCAAGTATGTGTACTGGTGGTGTTCGGTTTATGCATGACAATCAGTCAAAGACATTTTGCCAAGAACACTGTTAAAATATAAATAACTTGAATAAAAAGCAACACAATTACAAAGAGAAAGTTACACATAAAAGTTTGTATTAAATATGACATGCAATTATATGTAATCTATTAATATTAAACACAAGTCTATAATATAAACAAAACATCTTAAATTAAAATAAATGTCTATAAACAAACCACATGATAAAGATCTGCCTTCTACCTACTTCCTACAAAATTAATGGCTTTGTGCAAATCAAATTTTCAGGATTACAGAAAATTGAATTATCCTCTCACAAAACAAGGCACTGCTACTTATTTGGCCCTGTGGTCTTTCTAGGTTCTCTTTTCTCTTTAATGTTTAATCCTCTTTAGCTTTCATAAACTAACTGAGGGTGTGTTCCGTGTGCCATGTTAGGTTCGATTAAAACGTACTCTGGTGCGATTGCTCTGTTGCTCGGTTTATTTGTGTAAGTGTGAAGGGTGCCACCCAAACCCTGGTGCGCTCTAAACAAGCGGACAGAGACTGCTGAAAAGATGGGTCTTGGTCCACTTTCAAATGAACTTTGAGACAGATTTGGTAATATAAAAGGAAAGTTTATTAGAAATGTGCTTGCGCATGCAACGGATGACTTCCTGGCCCTGTTTTGACTACTTTAAACACCTCGTGAGATCTTCGCGAGTTACCGGCTGTCTGAAAACATTCTCAATGTGCTGAGCATGTATAACCAGCACACAGCATTGTTTTGGATGTCTGGTAAATCCCGTTTTAAAATACAAATCATAAAAGCTGTCTAGCAAGGTTGCGACGTTACACGTAAGCTGTTATGTTCGATATATTTAGGTTCGCTGTTAAAATGTCAGTCTAAATGCAAGCGAACCAGGACTACATTTTTTTTTCTTTTTGGTCTGGACCAAATGATCAAAAAGAACCAACTAGAAATATGAACGCACCCTTACTTATCATTGGGAAGGGGGTGGGTCAAAGGTAATTTATTAAAGGTCTACATGCTCCAAATCAGTATCATGCACTCGTTAGATTTAAAATGCAGGTTGTCGAAATGAAGCCTATAACGAGTTCATTGAAATTAATTGGATTGTAAAAGGCTGCAAAGTAAAGGTCATGTGAGCAGAAAGCAATTTGTACTCCAAAAACACTGTATAACAGATGAAGAAAGCTTTTCAAGATGTTCTAGGAATTTTAATGAGAATTCAGTGAAATTTACATCCCATTCCACTTTTCATTTAATTCAATTCAATTTGGGTTGCATGAAGACATAATTTCATATCAAGAATGTAATGGTAACTTGTCCCCTTACCATTAATCAGGGGGATCGGTGCTCAGGGGCGGACTGACCAGCAGACCATTCTGTCAAAGTCCAGAATGCCCGTCCCACCGACGGCCTTTGGGCCGCAACCATAAATCTGATATGGTGGTGAATAAAACGCGGTTGTGCATAGAAAAGAACAGGAGCGAGTGTTCACGAGCTTCAGGTCTTCCGTTGTGGGTCACAAAGCGACAATTGGGGCTGGGAATTGAGAGTCGATTCCAAAGGTTGAATCCAATTCCATATGTAACGTACAGTTACATATTTTATTGGTGAAAACTTCAGAATTATGTATTTTGTAAAACTGATATTTATCTCATAATTAGAAACCCCGCATTTATTAACGTTATATGTTTAATATAGAACACTAGGGCCAAAAACAGGAAAAACATCATGAAAGTAGCCAAGTTATCAAGTTCAAAGACCGTGAAAATGGGAAAACTTTACAGCAGAAAAAAAATTTGCAGCCATGTATAAAGAAAATTTGGGTTTATATAGCAAATTTTACCCTTCATCACAACTGTGAGGAGGCTGTATTTGTTATATAACACACCAGTGTAATTTATATTAAACCTTAAATTTCTGTAAATTAGGTGAGTGGCCACTTGAGTTACAAGTGGTTTCAGAAACTAGGCGCCTCTAACCAAATGCTATAACTTTTCTTAAACCTTTTAGTTAGTATGTAATGTTGCTGTAAGAGCATAAATGTACCTGCAAAATGACAGAGCTCAAAGTTCAGTGCCAAGCGAGATATTTATCGCTTTCCATTCCAAAGTGATCATCCCTATCCCCTTCTCCCTTTGAAGAGTAAAGCTCTTGATTTGTAAACTCTGGATGGAACAACACAACTGTATCTCCAAATGTAGGCTATCTGTTTAAAATTCAGTTGGAAAAAAGAGCGATTAAAACAATGTCTTTATCTCTTTATTTGGAGCCATGTTTTGTGGGGCGTCCCCTTCCCAAAGGGCCCTTCGAAGGGCAATATAACCAGTTTGGATAGCGGCAAGTGTTTTTAACAGAATTTGGAGTCTACAGAGAACGGCTGGATCGTACTATAGCCCTCTACTTCCCGGGCAGATGATGTCACCATTCCGAGTGATTTTAATAACCTCCAACCACAGGAATACTCCAAAAAGAGGCGCAAGGTATTTCTTAGAGAAGAGGAAGAGCCTCTTCTCTAAAAAGAGAGGAACATTTGAGTGAGCTACGCACTAAACTACTTCCATCACAGTCCTACAGCTGGTAATAAGTATTCCGCGACACATACTCTAAGATAACCGATGGGCAAATAACAAATTCCATGATTTCGACATCGGCTGTGAAAGCTGTTCTGTGTAATACACTGATATTGTGTGTGTGTTCATACCTCTTAAACACTTCTATTAAACGTCCATTGAAGTCCTGCTTGCAAATGTCTCCTGGTCAATCTGCTTGTTTTATTATCCAACTAGGGTCCAATATAAAAAGTCAAAACTAAAGCTTCTGTTATTAGTGTAATTTAATATAACCGTGCGGTCTGGTGTCATACCCCTCTTCATAGTAGGAAATAATTGTGATCTCTTACAAAGATTGACGCTTATGCACAAATAGACCTCCATTACACTTAGATCGATCCGCATGTTTTTAAACATGAAGCGAAGTTGACGCCATTGTTGTTGTCTATTGCTAAAAGCCAAAGTTTATGAGTACACGTGAGGTGGGCACCGACCAACACCCTGAGAAGCAGAATCCAATCACGAAAGACCTGGTCAGCCTTGCTATGAACAATAGACTTGAAATATGTAAAATATAAAGTGTTTTTAAATAAGAAACATGAACATTCATTGTTAAACACCCAAAAAAACATAATCAAAGCCTCTACAACAACCAAAGACTGGGTCCTTCAACAAAGCTAACAGGGAAATTGCCATCTTGTTAAACCCTGATTAAAATATCACTCAGAGTAAAGATCACATTACAATCAAGACTATCAGCACCTTTAGAAACTTTGACATATGAGTTGGAGGAATACCTGTGAAACTTGTTTTAAATTTGACCTTTATTTCAATTATGTATGAATCCAGAAATACGAATAACACTTTGGGGTGAACAGAAAATTGACGAAATAATTATATGCTTTTCTTGAGGCTTTGACCAAGGATTGGCTCCAATAGTTTTTTTTTGTTTGATTTGTTATGTTTCTTGTTATCCCCTAGCATATACAAGGAATGCAGATATGTAAAGAAAATATTTTAAACTGCAAGGACCGGTGAAAGTTAAACGCAATGGGCAAGATTATGTTTTATTCTATCTTGATGGGCCTTTTTATTTCTAATCGGAATTTAATAAACGATAAAAAACAGCTGTTTAATATTTAACCAAATGTGCATAATGTATTCAATAATAACTGACATCACATACAATGTTCATTATTCTTTATTGTTTTGTGATGGTACCCAGATCTGAATACATAAGCAATGTGTGTTTTCTTTGGTTCATTTAATCCCAAAGACCACCTGGGATGGAGACAAATTGGTGTGTGCACAGAAAGGAGAGAACGAGGGCAAAGGCTGGACCCACTGGATTAACGGAGAGGAACTTCACTTGGTGCGTGTTTTAGACTCTTGGTTTCACTAAACTGTATTTGAAAATTAAAAAAATTGAGGATACAAATGACATTTGCTTGCCAGGTTTAATTAGGGGCTCATTGTTTATGGGACACCCAGATATTATCGTTTTTAAAGTGATTTTTCTGCTAAACTGATTTGAAATAATAACTGTAGATGTGATGTACATAATAACTGAAGGTCTGTTAAAGAAGTTTTTCTTAATACAGTACTACAGATTTGGTCACAGTTGACATTTTGTCTGCTGATGCAAAAGTTTGATGCCCAGTTATGTGACAGTCTGGGGAAGAGGCCTATGTATCTCTCTTTGTTTGATCTTTATTTCTGTATGCAGAAATAAATCAGAACAGAGTTGTTGACAAGCAGGTCTTCAAGAAGTCTTAAACCTACTCTGTGTAGTAGCGCCTCCTGCTGGAGAAGACATAGAAACAATCCCCCTATAGAGTTGTGTATCCATTCATCCCTCTTATTCTTAGATCAGTCTGTGTCTTTTGATAGAGTTCACATGTGCCTTTCTGATCTCACCATAAAACAAAGTTTGCTTTAATGAAGCAGTTATTGCAGCTGTTGTCATGTAGGCTTGCTTGTGAGTTTGGTATAGTGCTCTACAGTAGTCTCCCCAGCTAGCAGAAGTTTGTTATAAGAGGTTTTTCATGTTTCACGTGTCTTGTCCCTTATCTCTCATGTGTGGGATTAATTGGTGACTAGAAACTCTGTGCAGGTCATGTACTGTTGTTATGGCGAGTCAATGAGAACCTAAACCAGTAGAGTCTATTGGTTGGAATGAAGAGCATCATCTCTACTGTAGTTTGCTCCACAGTAGACATTTGAATGTTTTTAAAACATTTCCAAAAACATGAAAAACCTCTAAGAAACGTTCTCATAACAAACTTCTGCTAGCTGGGTCTACGCTCTTAACTGTAAGAGTGACTTTACCCCACTATATCTGAGGGTCATGCTGGCAGGAAGAGAGATGTTAGGTTTTGACCCCCATAGCAAATCAAGCTTTTTTCATCTACTCAGATACAAGAAGATGAATGGGAGGAAAGATAATTTGACCAGAGTTACAAGAGCTAGCTGGACAGCTACATCTGTTGTGGATTGTGACAGATAAAACATGAATAAAGACAATGGAATTATCTCTTTGTGTTTTTTTATATTTCAACAAAAGCAGGGATTACAAGTGAACTTTGGCAGTGTGATTGAAAAGAAATGTAACTTTAGAACTTCACCCTTGTCATGTCCTACAAGATGCAGATGTTCACTGGTGCTAACATATTTGACTTCACATTTGATACAAATAAATAAAATAATGAAAAACTGACATTAAAAAAGCTCACATCCTCTCTCATTCACAATAGAGAAGTACAGAATTATACTTCATAAAAATGTTTCATCTTCAAGGCACATTTAGTCAAGTATGCCTACTTGTTTTTTAAAAACCTGTTTACACACCACCCCACAGGACCGCATTTCCTGAAACATAAAATGATTAAAATAATAGTTTTAATGCATGGAGACATCTTTAAACAATTAAAAGGGTATATTTAGAGGACAGATATAGCATTATTGAAAAATAAATTAAATGTATAGTGAACTACATGATTTGGCTTCTTAGCAAATTAATAAATGGAAATATACTACTTACTTGAGCATGTAGGAAATTGATTAAGTTCAGCCATCATTATGAAAATATTTACAGCAGACTGAACAATTTTGACTGACCAATCAGAATCAAGCATTTTCAAACTTGCCACATGAAGAGTTATAACTTTTTAAGTTGATAAAAGTTAATAAAAATGTTTAAAAACCATGCTGTATTTTTTGTTATTATGACTTAAAACTACCCAACTGGAGTTTGATATTAATTGGAGTACACAATTAATTGAAAACTTTTAAAAATAAAGTTATGTTTTTATTGATCAATTTCAGCCATCATTCTATAAAAATATTTACAGTAGAATGTTGTGACTGATCAATCAGAATCAAGAATTTTAATCTTACCACATGTAACTCATTCCCTTTAACCCATTGGATCCAGCCTCTTCCTTCCTTCTCTCCTTTCTGAACACACACCAGTTTATCACACTCCCAGTTTACAGTGGTCTACAAGACAAAAAGAGAAGAAAGGATGTTTGAGTTGATTGTCTATTTAAATAATCAATTCTGTTTTCTAACAAAACAATTCAATAATTTATATAATAATATTTACTATTGATCTTACATTCAGAATAGAGTTTAACATTAACCACCAGAGCTTTTACTAAACATTAAACTCCTTTATGCAAAATGCTGCAGTAACATTCTAATTCTAGTTGACTTAATGTCCAGAGCAGCAGGTGTTTGAGGTATTAGCAAAAAGCCCAGGTGGATTCAGGCCTCGATAGGTCATTGTATGCAAATTTTAATCTGATCCTATTTAGTGACATAGTAAAAAAGTCATCAATCACAGAAACTTTGGACAAGAAATTCTAGCCGGTTTAATGCATGCAAATGCTAACATTTAAATAAACAAATCGGATTCTACCATAAGAATTCTGTAATTCTCGTCAGAATTGAAGGTGTACCTTTATAAGCAGATGACTTACCATACATTTCCTATCATCTATGCCTGTCAAATCCTCCTCAAACTCTTTTCCAACATCAAACTCCATGTGGTAATTCCTAAAGGTGGTGAGAGTCTTGATATTAAAATGATCACCATTCTGAACAATCTCCTTATCAAAGATGAGATAACTGGCAATTTTTCTGATGACAACATTCACATCTGTAAGTTAAATAAATATAAAAGTGGTCAGCCGATGTCACGTATACGTATAACATAACTGAACTCAACTTATCACTTTGTATAAAAAGTGTCTTTCCCTTCAAGAAAGATACAACATGACTGTTACATCTCACAAACCTCTTTCAATAAATCCTACTTCACGCTGGCAAAATGAATAAATGACCAGATGATTCCCTCACCTAGTGCTTCCATGTATTCATCAAAGTTTTCATTGCTTGTCATTTTCCAGTATCCATTCATGTCTGTCGAAGACATTCTGTATTTGTTGTGTCTTTTTCAGACTGAGAAGAGAGTCTCAAACCACGGGGCACGTTGTAATCCTAAAGCCAATTAGGGCCTTCGGATTACCTCAAAGAGCATTTACACAAGTGTTGGGACTTTCCTTTTTTTTACGGTAGCAAATTCTATCCCATACGGAAATTTAATATATTCACATATATGTGAAACACTGATGAATATATTGAAATATATTCCGAAAACATATTTTTAAATATATAGGCCTATCCTAAGCCTTACAAACTGATGTTTATATTGCATTTCAAAATATGTTTATCTATGTGTGAACATTTATTTAATGTCTCAAGTCATCTATCAAATATTAAATTAGGTGTTAAGTTTTTTCTTGCAATGTTTATTTTGGTTTCTATTTAGAATAACAAACCTCCATATTGTATTCTAAATCTTAAAATAAAAATATTATAACTTTTTAATTTAGTTAAAATATTTTCATTTGATCAAAACAGCAGCCGGACTGCATTTCTACACTTCAGTCAAACTAACCGCAGCATTTTATATTGTTTTTTGCACTATATGGGTCTTTTTTCTAACTGGCTATTAAATATTGTCATACATGAGGATATTGATGTGAGACCCTGTGGTGAGGCTGTGATCAGCCTTTGGTCCTGAGGTGATTATGACACTAAACTGAAAGTGAATAGTTTTAAGATGTTTGCCCAATTCTTTTTTGTTTTTCTTTGAAGATTGTTTTGATTAAAACGATGATATCTTTCATGGAGTGTGTCCAGGAAACCCAAGGTAGCTGCTTTAATTCCTATCTTACAAAACATTTATGTAGCCTACATTTAAACATTAATGTAAAAATATCCATTCTATATACCTTATAGTGACTCTGTTATGTC